>NC_143193.1:6962500-11762500 GCF_051530095.1 Phoenix dactylifera
CACATACATGATATATATATATATATATATATATATAAAAACACATACATATGTATATACAAATGTACATCTTGGCATAAATTAACTATGGTTGCTGTAATATTATTCCTATTTAAATTTAGGTGAATTCTTCCCTATCTCTTAGTTTTAAACTTATAGTTTGATGGTTCTGAAATTTCTAGTTTTAAATTCCTTGAAGAAGGAATCAAGTATTGCATCTTCTATTTGTTTACTAGAATTTCTCTAAAAAGATAGAAAACAAAAAAATAGGACAATAAAAATAGATGGTGAATGTTTGAGAAAGAGACCCTGGTCCATAACCTTAAGTTTAATTTGGAAGAAAATTCTCTATCTCTTCCTTAACTTGATAGATTATGAGTCCATATAGGTATTCTATCAATAGGCACGGGTAGGAAAGTTCCAAGACTAATAGGTCCAACAAATAATTTTTTTATTAATATAAAAATTTTAAGAATTGAGAAATAAATATCTGAAAAGTTCTAACTAAAAAGTGCCTTGTGCTTATTGTTTTGCACATTAGAGAAAGCGAAGGAATAAAGAGTAGGCGATCATGGACACTTCTCTGTTGCAAAGGAAATAACTTCCTTATACATAGCAGCAAACCGTAATTTTTATGATCTAAATCTTTCTCTCCCCCTATCTTCGCCTTAGAAGTGGAGATGCTCGCTTTAGCTTTAGAAGGATTCCTTGGACACGATTAAGAATCGAAAAAAACTAACAATGCATGGCCTCTAGTTGTCGTGTGGTTCTCAGCAGGTACATTTATTAGGTGGAATCCGTGAACAAGAGCATGAATACTCACGAGCTTGTTGCAAGAAGAAAGGTACTGTGTAGTACCTGAACACCAGCCTTATCTGGCATTGTCTAGAATTATTTTCTTTAGTGTATGTAGAGCCACGATTATTCGGACCGCTGAAGCGCTATTGAGTTATTGGAAATAAAAAATATATTAAAAAAATTCTTATGCATACATAAATATTTTTTCTGTCTAATTTATGTCAAAGTATTGAGTGTATCTCCATCTCAGCATCAAATCAAACCACGTATCAAGAATCCATAATTCTAGAAATTTTGAATTTTGAATTCATCTCCTCCAACGACGAATTCTCCGATATATTTACTAAAAAACTTGTCTTCCAATATTTTCAATAATTGCGTTCCAAGCTCTCAATAATACCCATCTTAGCTTGTGGGAGATATTCACAGTTTCTTATCTCAGCCCCATATCAAGCCATATCAAGAATTCATTATTCTAAAAATTTCAAATTTTGAATTTTAAATTTCAAATAACATAAATTTAGAATTGTTTTAAAAAACTATTTATTATTATTTTTTCAACTATAAATATATATGTTGATTTCCTTATGAGAATGGTTGAAAAATCTTTTCACAATATTTTCTTTTCTATGTTTTTTTTTCTATAGTATTAAATAAATATCATATCTGAATTGACAGCATTATTTAGGCTCTGACAAGTCATCAGCGGGTCCGTCATGTGTATGCTATCCTTCACATCGATTATCTAGTTCTGATGGTTTTGGAGGAAGGTGTTTTGGTCAAGAGAAATGCTTCGGTAAGTTAGCTTCGCACTCAAAATTTTACTCAGCTTTTTGTCACTATTTACCATAAATGGTTACTGACACATGACTCCAGTAATTAATATATGACATTGTTCTCAAGGCCATGTCACCTTATCAAGCAAGAGTAGGAGATTATTATGATCCACATTATGGACAAAAGATGCACATGCACATTCTGCAGCATTGGTGAGTAGTCTTGATAATTGAACCCTGGTCTTATTAGCCCAAACTTGGTCTAAACTTTATGGTCAGAATTGAAATTTGGTTAATGGTTGGTCAAGGATTCGTTTTTTAAGCTAGCTAAGCCTAATTTCATTTGATTTGCGCTCTCTCTCGAGCAAATGATTCCAGAATTTGAATGCAAATGTAGCATTCTAAAAGAAATTTATAGTAATGTAGCAAATAAATAAATAAATAAATTTATAATAAAAGTGTTACTATTATTGTTTCATTTTCATATTTTGATGTTTATGATGGTCCATTGTATATCTCTTTAACGGACAGACAAAGTCATCTTTACACTAAACCTTATATCGCCAGTGCCCACTTCTTTAAGTAAATGTCCACAGAAACTTGTGTGCTGGAGAAATTAGTATTTTATTTATTTGTACTGAGAAATTGATAAATTTGGAAAACTAATGACTCCATCTTTAAAATACTTTATGTTATATAAAAAAAAATTTCTTTTTCAGATTTGAAAGATGAGTTTAGAACCTCTCCAATTTGGACCTGACGAGACTATTTCTCTAATTCATAGACTCATCGATCGTGGCTGCAATTGGATGAGACTCAGATTTTATATGAGGCGACGCTGCATGGAGCCAAGTCAATTATCACTGTTGTGCGAATCACCAACCAGTGACAACTATGATTGGAGAATTGTTCTTCTCCCATTCAGGTCCAAATTGGAGAGGATTTTGACTCATTAAGCATAGTCTAAAGTAGGAAAATTATGTGCATTTTATATGCCAAAGAAGACTCACACCTAGGCAGCTTCAAGTACCCAATCTAATAATCGTTGCCACATGTACCTCGAATTAATAGCACTACGTAGAGGGTAGTAGATTTCCATTGATAATTTTTGTACCAACAAAATTAATGAACTAGTAAGTTGAGCTAGAGAAGGCAGCTTGTTTGCTAGACTTTCTTCTCCCCCTTCATGGTCGTCAATTATTTGAAATTTTAGAAACAAAATATGACCTCGACCATATATTGCTATTGTTTTCCTCTCCGCTCACCAGAGGACTGGTTGTTACGATCATATGTAAGAGGTGTTGCTACAACTATCATTGTATAAGAGGAGTTTATGAAGGTTATTATTTCTAATCCTTCGTTTTAGGGGATAACAAATTCATTTTTTAACAGGAGAGTTCCATTAATTATCTCAAAATCCATTATGCAAGATCCATGGACTGCTACGTGCCTATCTTTCCAGCTTCTTTATCTTGTCTAGACTTTCTGTTTGTCATGGAAGATACTTCTGACAATAAGCTAGTCCGCCTAAGCAATCTCTTAAAGAAATGAGACATGAATTCATTTGCATCTAATCTCCAATAATCATATATACTTTTGGTTTATTAATGCAGGTTAATGAACGGACTCTCAGAACAAAGAGACAAAATTAAATCATAGGACACTACTACTTCAGGAATATTGAAGGAAACGTGACTTAAGTGCCATTTGTTGGACCCATAGGATAAACTAAAGATGCGGAGGAGATAGAGGAGAGAGGTCTAAAAGAGTAAACACTGAATAAACGACAACATAGAGTTCATTCTAGTCAAGTTACATACTTTCTTATACATCATTTAGATTAAGCTTTAAATGTAAACCAAACCAGCCTCCTATCCATGGAGTCTTCTTCCCTTGCCACCAAAGTCCTCTATGGACTACGGCACTGGTAGTGTTTTGAGCACGTTCGGTGGGGCTGATTACCAGACCTTGGAGGGTAGCACTTGCCGTTGCTATATTTTACGCCCTTGCCATTGTTACAGAAGGGTTTGTTTTTGTCAAGGACATTATTGTGCACCGAAGTCGTCTGGGATTGGAGGAACTCCCTGTGGATCTCAGAATCCAGAAGGAACTCGACCTCTGCTTGGCATTTGATATCACCGTTGTTGCATATGGAGTCTTGGTAAACGGCAGCAGCGGCAGGATGGGTTGAGAAGACAACGCTACTAAAGAAGAATGCCATCGATAGGGTCAAAGGGACCCTCAACCTCTTCTTCTCCATCTTATTTTCACTTCCTCCAACTTGAGAAACGGGCAATGCTCTATGTTGCATTTAAATAGATGCCTCTGTTGTTGATGGCAGGCTACCAACACATGGGATGCTGGAAGGGAACAATTATAACGTTGTCCTATCCAGCAATAAAGAATTGTCGCACTTGAGTGGGTAATTAAGTATTTTCCAGATACTTAACTTCTGAAATAATCTCGTGATTTATCACACCTAATTGATAACAAACATTAAATATTGTGGGCAATAAACTAAGAACTTCCTAAACATGGTGTAGTGCTTGTCCATAACCTTAAGTTTAATCTCGAAAAAAATTCTTTCTAATAATGCCTAACGTTAAAAGCATAATCTGACAATGTTGAGCCAGGAATTCAAATAAATCGCCTAAATTAAGGAGATTCGGCATGAATAATAGCACTATATGAGTACATTCCACTTGCATGCGCCTTATATACGTGTTATCCACTGGACTAGGCTAAGACAATTGATCCAACAATTGCTATCAGAAATCCGATAGCATCAATAGGACAATCGGAATTAACGAACATCTTTATCTCTCACATAAACTCTTCCTCTTTATCCTGAGGAAAAAAATAATTTCTTAGAGTTACAAAGGGACAGATTATAATTTGTTTTGTTTTTTTAATGTAGAGTGGTGAAGACACAAATTAGGTAGGCGAGAGGAGCGAGCACTGATCAGAGGACCTGGCCTGAAAGTCCTAGGGGTTGCCATGGCTGGTGGGTTTGACCGGCCATGCACGTAGGTAGTTGCTAACTTTCTAATCTCAAGTTCGAAGGGATTGCAAGACCGCGGACTTCAACAATCCCTCTAAGTTCATCCATTTTTTGCACCACCTTTCTAAGGTAAACAAACCGTACATGCTTATTAGCTACCTACGTACGTAGTTCTTTCATTGCAATGAGCATTGCTTTATTCAGAAATTATTTTAGTAAATTATTTTTTTATAATACTATTATAAAATAATAATATAGAAATTTTTAGGCACTAGTATTTTTCAACAGATGGCAGGCCCACCTTCATGTGGGATGATCGAAGAGAATAAGTAAATTTAACACGCCCAGCCATCTAGGTTAGAATTTCTTCGGTTAAGCAGGACGTTCGATCAACAGAAGTATATAGAAAAGGAACAAACAAACGGCAAGTATATGGCCTCCGATTGTCTCGTGAATTGCGGTGCAAAAGTTTGGGGGTCGAAGTCGGGGAACAGAAGCAATTGACATTGATTCGTTGAGCAGCAAAAGGACCTCGGTACAACGAAAAAAAAATTGGGGACCAAATCTGGCAATTATTGCCCCTCTATTATTCAGATGTACACGGAGATTGTGATTTTTTTGGCCAGTGGAAATCACGTGATGTCTACCCGAAGGGAAATGCATGGCCTCTAGTTGTCGTGTTGTTCACAGCAGGTACATTTATTTGGTGGAATCCGCGAACGAGCGTGAATACTCACGAGCTCGCTGCAAGAAGAAAGGTACCGTGTGGTACCTGAACACCAGCCTTATTTGGCATTGTCTAGAATTATTTCCTTTAGTGTTTGTAGAGCTATGGTTGTTCGGACCGCTGAAGCCCTATTGAGTTATGAAAAATAAAAAATAATAAATATTTTTTTTAATCAATATCAAAATGTATCTCCATCTTAGACCAGAAAGAAGAGGCTTTCCCGTGGGCTGGGTCAGAAGAAGGATCAGTACAGAAAGCCAAGCAACATATCAAACCACATATTAAGGATTTACAACTTTAGAAATTTTGGATTTTGAATTCATCTCCTCCAACAACCAACTCGCTGATATATTCACAAAAGGACTTGCCTCTTAATGCTTTCAATAGTTGTATTTCAAACTCTTAGTGGTACCCACCTTAGCTTGCGGGAGGTATTCATACTATCTTTATGTGAACCCCATATGAAGCCATATTAAAGAATCGTTATTTAGAAATTTTAAATTTTGAATTTTAAATTTTGAATTCTGAATTTTGAATTTCAAATAGCATAAATTTAGAATTGATCCAAAGAATCCATTTATTATTTCTTTCTATCTTTATATTTTTCTAGTTGTAATTTTTTGTATATTCCACTACAAGAAAATTGGGCATTAGCGACGCGTTTTTTTTGCCTTTAGCGATGCTTTTAAGCGTCGGTAAAAACCATCCCGACGCTTTCCTAAGCGTCGCCTATGCTACAGTGGAGAAAATATTTTATGACGCTTTCAAAAGCATCGCAAATTAGCGACGCTTTACCGACGATTTTTAGCGTTGGTAATTTACAACACAGCGACGCATGAAAGCCTCGCTAATCGCAATTTATCGACGCTTTATAGCGTCGGTATATGTTCGATTTAGCGATGCTTTAAAGCGTCGTTAATTCAAACGTACCGATGCTTTAAAGCATCGCTAATTAATATTTGTTCGTGATTTTAACGATGCTTTAAAGCGTCGTTAGCATATTTTTTAAAAAAAATAAAAAAAATTTTAAACTTTGTTTACAAAATCATAGCCACACATACTAAACGAGATATACACATGGCACAATCAAACATATTTATCTAAACATTCATAATGTCAAATTATATTCATACTGTCAATTTACGTTTACAATGTACTTCGAAAAGCATAAAAAATATATATATAAAACTCCAAAATAAATGCTTCTGGGGTCGATGGCATCACCATCTCTATGTGCAGATGAAGTATCAGGAACCTGTAATAAAAAAAACTTAAGAAGTTAAGAATACAAAAATTATTAAGCTCTTTAAAAAAAATATGATACTTATGTAAAATGTTCAAGTAGATGTAGTAATTTACCTGAGGAGGGACAAACTGATGCAACAAAGATGTAATCTGATTAATCTAAGCCCTCAAAGATTGTATCTCTGTTTGGTGGCTCTGCTTCAACTCTTGTATCTCTTCCTTCAGATCATTAATCTCTGCAGTGCTACTACTCTGTCTAGCATCTTGAGTATATCTACCCACTGCAAATAACTGAGTGGGGGTAACTCCAACGCCATAACCCCTCACTCGACCATAACGCTCTGAGCCCATCAATTCAGTAAACACCTGAGCTTCGATACCTCTGGTGTTGCCGATTGAAGATGACTCTCCGATACGCTTTGAAATAAGGGATGTAGCTCCACTACAAAAGAAATGATATCTCCCGGCGCTATATTTTGTCTATACCGATGCTTTTAAGCGTCGGCGAATTTCCCACCCACGCTCCCCAAAGCGTGGGTCTGACGTCGGGCAGGTGGGCGTGGGTCCGGTTTAGGCCGACGCATCAAAAAAGCGTCGTCGCTCTATGCTGACGCTTTTAAGCGTCGTTCCGTTTCCAGGTACCCGATGCTTAAAAGCGTCAGCGTACTTTGACCGACGCTTCACACGGATGTTTCTATTGGACTATGCTGACCTTAAAAGCGCCGGCTTATGCTCCCTGACCGACGCTATAAAGCGTCGTTAAAGGCATGCAACATTGCTTGGTATTTCCGACGCTAGATAGCGTCGGCAATAGCATTTTTGTTAAATTTTTTTTTTTTATAAAAGCAATTTTTAATACTCTGTATACATTAATTTCTAACAAAACACATACACTAAATCACATAGATAACAAAATACACATCACAAACAAGAACTTTTCATTCAAAATATTCATATTATTATATTTGATTACATTGTACTTCAAAAATATTCTAAAAACATCCATCTCAAATTCCTAAGTACACAATCTACGATGTATCAAAAGTCGACGGCATCATCATCTCTACGAATAGATGAAGTATCAGCAACCTACAAGAAAAAAAAATACTTTAGAAACTAAAAATATGAAAGTCATCACGCTCATACAAGAATACATTATAATTATATAAAATATTCAAATATATTTAGTTATGTACCGGAGGAGCAAATCTCTGCAAAAAAGATGAAATATGGTCAAGCTGATCCTGCAAAGATTGTATCTTCAACTCTTGGCTCTGCTTCAACTCCGCCATATCAGTCATATGACTCTGCCTCATCTCCTCTATCCTTGTCTCATATGACTGCTTTATCTGTGCCATCTCTGTCTTCAAACTACAAACCTCTGCAGTGCTAGTACCTTGTCTGGCATCTTGGGTATATCGGCTCACTGCAGACAGCTGAGTGGGGATAACTCCGATACCGTAACCCCTCACACGACCATAACGTTCTGGGCCCATCAATTCGGCATAGACCTGAGCCTCGACGCGACTGGCCGCGTCGGATGATGATGACTCCCCGATGCGCTCTGAAATAAGATTTGTAGCTCTTTCCTATATCTCTCTCAAAAAAATAAACAGTCACATTAATAATTTAAAAGAAGTAAAATTAATAAAAAAATTATGATCAAATAAAAAATGAATATATACAGCTATATCTCTCGACTCGTCCCGGACAAAGCTGCCATCTCGGTGAGTGTGGGTCATCTTATAAAACTCTACCTCACCAGGCTCCCTTCCATGCTCTACTATCTACACATACGGAAAGTATATTGGTAAACTATATATCATGATACGTGCTATATGTTAGTAGAGTTTTAAATAGTTTCAAAAGAACTTACGAATTCATTTCTACGTCTCGCATAACTCTTCGAGCCTGAAGTATGAGGAACTGCTTGAGATGCTCGTGCAGCTCTACCAATATTAGAATATGTAAAATAAAAGCACACAGTATAATATGATTCAATGTATATATTTGCAATCTATATTAGTAATAAAGATAATAGAAGATATTGAAACAATATACGTGACCTGTCCTCTTTCAGAAAACCAGTAGTGAACAAGCTCCCTCCACTGCTGAGGGTATACATCAGGAGGAGTCACACGAGCAACCTCCTCCTCTGTCATACCCTCGCGCTTGAAGTTCGTCTTCAATTTTGCTTTATATTCTTTACATTTGCGGTTGAGGGACTTTAGCACCCAATCATGGCTCTCTGGAGGGAGTACAAACTTACCCTACAACAAGGTACAGAATGTTATAATAATATTAAACCTCTAAAATAAAATTATGGTACAAAGCAAATTAACATACAGAAGGTGTCGAATTAAAAAGAATAAATTCAATTCATTACCTGTATAAGTCTAAGAAGCTCAACCTCATACGAAGGAAGCATGTCATTCCACTTCGTATAGTTGAGCGGACACAGCTGACCCTTACGTGCAACCGATCCTAAAAAGCTTGATAGAAGACTTCCAGCTATATTGATGGGCTGCCCCAATTCGTTGCATCGGATGATGATCTTCTCACCCGGAGGAAGCTTCCACACATCCTTTGCTTGAGTGGGTCCCCGTCTCGTCCTCACTGTCCCTTGTCCATCTATTAAAATTAAATAAAATATGTCTTAAAAAGTTGAAGACAAATATGAACATAAAATATGAACTTTAAATCGAATTACCCTGGATCCGGAGCTCATCCTCCGGGCAATCAGCAGGAGGCTCGTGCTGAGATCCTGACTCGTGCTGCTGGTGCTCACATGGCTGCTGGGACTGTAGGAACTGATCAGAAGTAGATCCCACCTGAGAATGCTGGAACTCCACATCTCTAAATCGTCTCTCCCGGGGCATATTGTTACCTGGTATGCATAAAAAAGAATCAATATTTGATTAAATGATAAATTTATACTAAATAAAGTTCCATTGCCATGGAGGCATCATCATCTTGCTAGAAATTTTAATGCTTTCATGGTCGTAAACATATTACTGCATGGTTGTAAGACTTGAAAAGAATGACATCAACTTTTGGTTGTTAGACTTTAGGAGGGTAAAGGGTGTGACTCTCATCCTTTAATTTAATATTGGAAGGCCCAACATAGTTCATTATGTGGTCCAAAAATCCTGAATAGGGCTGCTACCTTCGTGGCTCTCTTGTATAAACAAAGGTAATGGAGACTCTCATGAATGACATCACCAAAGATATTACCTCCTATGAAAGTTCTAGTCCTCATCAGCATATTTCCCACAATCTGTGAGGAGTACCAAGCTGCAAAGGAGATATGCCAGCTATATAATTGCTAAAATATGGACAACTAAAGTAAGTGTTAGTGACATGAGTCTACTGCAAACTCAAATTGGACACGATATGCTACATTATAGATGTTCTTTTTGCTCTAAAAGAGACCACCAAGCTCAATTAATTGACACCACAGTTGGAGAGCAACAGTACTGATCAGCTCCCATCCAATCAGAAGCCTCTCACGTTCCAATGCTGCAGGAATTCCCTTGAAGCAATGGATAACGGAGGGCCAATGCATGCTACAGTGCTCCTAGCAGCAAAAAATTGCTAAGGCTATCATCTTTTCAGCTTTTATCCCATCAACCTACCAAAATCTGTATCACATGCATCGCTGCATGACCGATGCACAGTTCATCTTTTCAGCCAAAAACAAAACTAGCAGATTCATTCCTAAAGGTAATGATGTGGTCTAAAGAGAGGGAACATACCATTATGCAGACAAAACTTGACAAAATTCCACTGACCTTTCAATTCACTGAAGTGTCTGTTGTGGCAACATTTGATCTCATATCATTTTAGTTAAGCTTCTAGTTGGAATGTTAATTATACAAGTGCAGCACATAGCATGAAAACCAACACATTCCAGGTTTTCCTTATCTTTTATTACCCTCAACTTTCATTGCAGCCACTGATCCACATGTCAACCTGAACTAATGAATATATTTACCTGAAACATCACATACTTCAGGGACTACATGATCGAGCAGAATATTAGTAATCTATGAAAATAGAGCCACGATGTGTCACGAAAGCAAAACAAAAAAAAGTAATATTCAAAAGAGATCAGAACACACTCATGCAACAAGCTAATGCTTTCTTTAGTATTGCCCTGCCAAGGATTGGCTGTAGGGTGATTTTCAACAACATGAACAAGAACCTTATAAACATGCAAGCCACAGAATTACCAGAATAATGTGTGTCGAAGGAACATCGGAATTCAGAAGAGGTAGTCCATCATCATTATAAATTATTGAAACCAGGGCATCTAACAATAGCTGGCAGCAAATTATTATAAAGGGAAAACAACACGAGACTTTGATGCAAGAAATATGCACCAAATGTACCAGATGACATCCTATGATGAATGACGAACCGGGGGCAAAAGGGAACTGCAAAACCATCAATTACATAAATTGATAAATCATGATTTTTGTTGCAGCTAGTCAATCTCTTTGATCGAGGCAATGGTCAGTTAATGGAGAACAGACGAGTTAATTTCTCAATGTAGTGATCAGAGATTTGTCATTCTTTAAATTAGCAGAAGGATAACTAGATAATAGATCTCCAATATGGATGTCCAATCCTTTCTCAAATAACAAAATTTAAATCCAACAGAAACACACATAGAAAGAACAATACAAGAGCATAATGCATTACCTCGTTGCTTCAGACCGGTCGGTCAACGCAGGTCTCCGGACAGGAGGGATACCGCTCGATCGAGTCTTGAGGCTTGCTCGGACGGCGCCGGAGAGGAGGGAGGAGGAGGAGATCCTCGGGCGGAGGCGAAGCTAGAGAATCAGTTAAAAAAGGAAAAAAGACCAACGAAAACACGAACAAGAGGAGGCGGAGAAGGAGTAGAACAAGCGAGAAGGAGGGAGAGGAGGGAGGAGAAGAAAACTACCTCGGGCGGAGCGGGTTGGGGTCGGTCGGTCGACGCCGGAGAGGAGGGAGGAGGAGAGGAGGTAGGAGTCGGACGATCCGCACCGGAGAGGAGGAAGATGGGGGCTAAGGCAACGCCGAGAGGAGGAAGACGAAGGCCGCTGGGTTCGGTGGCTTCAGCGCCGGAGAGGAGGAGAAAGAAGGGGCTCAGGAGTAGCTAGGGCAAGTCTGCGGGCTCGGTGGGTTTTAAGGTGCCTTCGGCGACGCTTATAAGCGTCGTTTTACCGTTTGGATTAACCACGCATATACGTGTCGTCTTAGGCCATTAACAACGACGCTTTAAAGCGTCGTTTGGCTTCAGTCTACGACGACGCTTTTAAGCGTCGTCTAATCCTTCAATTTGCCCACACTCACTAAAAGCGTCGGCAAAATTTAGCGCGGGACAAGAATTTACCGACGCTTTTCCATAGAGTCGGCATTTAAGCGTCGGCGTTTCCCCCTTTTACTGTAGTGCTCTGTCCTATATCTCTCAAAAACAATCAAATTAATTTTTGAAAAATTGAAATACATGAAAAATCATTGCACAAATTATTAATGAATACATACAACTATATCTCTCGACTCCTTCCGGACAAAGCTGTCATCTCGGTGGATGTGAGTCATCTTATAGAACTCCACCTCACCAGGTTTCCTCCCATGGTCTTCCATCTACAATAGAAAGTATATTGGAAGTGCTATATATCATGATACATGCTATATGATACAAGAGTTTCAAAGAGTTTCAAAAAAACTTACGAATTCAGCTCTGAGCCTCGCGTAACTCTTCGAGCCTGAAGTATGAGGAATTATCTGAGATGCTCGTGCAGCTCGACCAATGTCAGAATATGTCTACCACGAAGAAAAGTAAACATTGTAATATATTAAATGTATTAAACATTATATAAGGTATTGAGAGAGAATACACAACCTGTACTCTCTCGGAAAACCAATAGTGAACAAGTTCCCTCCACTGATGATGGTATACATTAGGAGGACAAACACGAGCAACCTCCTTCTCTGTCACACCCTCGCGCTTCCAGTCGGTCTTTAACTTCGACTTATATTCTTTCCATTTGCGGTTGAGGGACTTTAGCACCCAATCATGGCTCTCTGGAGGGAGCACAAACTTTTTCTATGCCAAAGTAAAGAATATTATAATAATATTAAATCGAAATATTAAAATTATAATAGTAAGCAAATTAACATACAGTAGGTATCAAATTAACAATATTAAATTCAATTCTTTATCTGTACAAATTTAAGAAGCTCAACTTTATAAGAAGAAAGCATATCATTCCACTTATCATAGTTGAGCGGACACAACTGACCCCTACGCACAACCGATCCTAAGAAACTTGATAAAAGGCTTCTAGCCCTCTTGATGGGCTGCCCTAGTTCGTTGCATTCGACGACTATCTTCTCATCCTCATGAAGCTGCCACACATCCCGTGCTCGAGAGGAACCCCATGTCAACCTCACTCTCCCTTGTTCATCTATAAAAAATAATAAAATATCCATTAAAATATTGGAGGCAAATTAATTAAAATAATTAGATTGTAAATGAACTTAATATATGCACTTTAAATCAAATTACCCTGGATATGCAAGTCATCCATAACCTCCTGGCCTGGATCGTGCTAAGACTGGAACTCATTCTGAGACTCGGACTCGTGCTGCTGGGGCTGCTGGGATCGCATGGACTGAGCAGAAGAAGATCCCACCTGAGATTGCTGGAACTCCACATCTCTGAATTGTTTTCCTCGGAACATTTTGTTACCTAGTGTGCACAAAAATGAATCAATATCAGTTAAACAATAATTAAATACTAAATGAATTAGTAATAAAAAATACATTATTCAATATTTACATCGTAAATTTTTCTTACCATTACGAAACTATACTCTCTCATTGTCCATCAGTCGGCATAATATTAAAAGGCATACACTGAGTATAAGTCTCATTATCCTCCTCTTCCAACCCTTTTTCTATATCATACAAGTTCCTAGGTTTAGTCTTAATGACAACAGACCAATCTTTATCTTTTAAGTCTTGTACAAAAAATACTCGTCGAGCTTGAGATGAAAAAATGAATGGGTCATCTTTCAATAACACACCGGTATGTATCAACCTTGAAAAATTTATAAGTGTGAAACCATTTATGTCTTGTCTCAAACCTCTAGATGAGTTTATATCTACCCAATCACATCGAAATAGTACTACCTTAAAGTTTTCATAATAATTTAGCTCATAAATATCCTTCAGGGTACCGTAGTAAGTTTTTCCCTCCGCCTCAACCATTACCCCACTGTTTTGGGTTTTTCTAAACTTCTCACGTTCTTTAGTGTGAAATTTAAAACCATCTGTAATGAACCCATCATATCTGTTGACAATATTGTTCGGACCTCGAGCAATGACTATTAATTCATCGGGATAATTTTTCTCCATCATTGTGGGTACCTAAAAAATTATAGAAGCAATGATTAATTATTCAATGACAATGTCTAAAAAAATTGTAAAAATACCTAATGTATTAAATGTCTAACCTGTTTGAATAGCCATTCAGGAAATAACTCAACCAACCATCTTTGCTCAATCCTTGGGGTAGGACGAATGTTATTGTTGATGCTTCGCTGAGTTACTAAAAATTTTCTTCACGATCAAAAACTCTTTAGCTAAGCATTTATATTTGATATGACAGATAAGAAGATTACAATCATACTAACCTGTGATACTCGGATATTATATCACTGTGAAGTGACACATAGCGATGTGCTTGTGCCAATGATTTTTGGTCAAGAACAACACTTTTAACTGTCCCCAAAGCTCTTCCCGCAGATGAGAACTTGTAAATTTCTGCATTCTCTACAATATCACAATTCCTTGGAGGTCGATTGAGAGCAGTTTCAACACCTTCGAGATATCTCGAGCAAAATGTCAAACACTCTTCAGCAATATATCCTTCAGCAATCGAGCCCTCGGGATAGGCTTGATTGCGTACATAATCCTTTAAGCGCATAAGAAACCTTCAACATAAGAAATTTTTAAGATCAATATCAACACCGATATGATTTATAAATATGGACATTAGAGTTTAGCAAAATCACCTCTCAATAGGATACATCCATCGGTATTGAACCGATCCACCAAGTTTAGCTTTCGCCGCTAAGTGAATGAGTAGATGAACCATAATAGTAAAAAATCCAGGATGAAAGATTTTTTCCATATGGCATAATGTAAGGGCAACATTAGACTCCAATTGATCAAGCATCCTAGGATCAAGAATTTTTGAACACAATGCTTTAAAAAATGATGACAACTGAGAAACAATTACAAGAACTTGTTTCGGCATTGATGATCTTAAAGCCAATGGATGTATATCTTGCATCAAAATGTGACCATCGTGACTTTTAAGATTTGAAAGTCTTTGCTCTTTAAGTTAACGCACCGTAAAATATTCGATGCATATCTATCAGGAACCTTCATATTTTTTAGAACCATTAGAAAAAGATCCTTATCTTGAGAAGACATTGTATAACATGCAGGAGGTATAAAAAATTTATCATTAGCAAGCTCTTATCTTTGGTCTTTCCATCAAGATTTAACAATGTTCCAATCAAGTTATCACAAACATTTTTCTCTATGTGCATGACATCAAGATTTTGTCGAAGAAGATTATACTCCCAATAAGGTAAATCAAAAAAAAAAATTCTTTTTTTCCATAACTGTTTCTGTGTAGAAGCAACCAATGTTTCATCGTCATTTTTCTGTCCATATACGTTGTTATCATTCTCAAAAAAGTTAGCATCCTCTAAAACCTTTGATATTAACCCTTCATTTAATGAGCTGCCAACATCCTCCCTTCCCCTCTTCTTTGAACATTTGGAGACCTTACCGGGTATGTAATTTGTGCCATGCATTTGTCTAAGAACTTCAGTACCAGTTGGTGGAATAGGGGCAGAACGCAACTCTGTGGTACTATCAAACAGATCATTCTGAAATCGAAATGGATGGTTTGGTTCTAACCATCGACGATGGCCCATATAACAGAATTTCCTCCATGTTTTAACCAATATGAATGGGTTGAATCTCCACAAGAAGGACATGCAATACGCCCCTTAGTGCTCCAACCAGATAAATAAGCATATGCAGAAAAATCATTAATAGTCCATATAGGAGCTGCACACAATTTGAATATTTGACCAGTGAAAGCATCAAATGCATCAATACCCTCCTATAATTGTTTCAATTCCTCTATTAAAGGCTGCAAGAAAACATCAATATCATTACCTGGGCCCTTATCACCTGGAATAACCATTGACAGAATGAGTGAAGACTGTTTCATACACATCCATGGTGGCAAATTATATAGAACCAAAACAACCGACCAAGTGCTGTATGCAGAACTCATAGTTCAAAATGGATTAAACCCATCAGTAGCCAAACCCAGTCTAACACTGCGAACGTCAGAAGCAAATTCGTGATGCCTATCATCAAATGCTTTCCATGCTAAACTATCCGCTGGGTGTCGTAACATTACATCTTTTGTACGGCCTTCATCATGCCATCTCATCGAGGAAGCCGTCTTCGATGATGCATACATCCTT
Organism: Phoenix dactylifera; assembly: GCF_051530095.1. Taxonomy (NCBI): domain Eukaryota; kingdom Viridiplantae; phylum Streptophyta; class Magnoliopsida; order Arecales; family Arecaceae; genus Phoenix; species Phoenix dactylifera. Next base: position 6,978,617 of record NC_143193.1, read on the forward strand.
TTCAATCTAGGTATGAGAGAAAAATATCTCAACACTTTAGCTGGTTTTTTCTTAGTTTGTGCAGCATCCACTTCATTCAAAAAATCATGCTCATCTTTAGCTTTCTTCCATCGTAAAGATCCACATATTTGGCACGACTCTTCTTTGGGATTGCTATGTTTGCTTTGCTCTTCTTTTTTGGACACATTTGGCATGGTGCTAGAACCTTGTTCAGAGATGTGCAAGCAAGATTGGTTGGATTAGCCCACTTTTTCGTAGGTTATATATTCACTTATGCAGCTTTCTTGATTGCCTCTACAGGTCCGCTTGCCTAGGACTCGATTTTGGTACCAATCCATAACGGTTAAAGTCGAATCGCGAGCCTATTAATGAAGCAAATTCAATGAAACAACAACTGGTACCATATAGAAGCGGCCATAAACTAGAGAGTTAATATTTCCACCACAAAATAAAATACAGTCATTCGGACAACTGTGTATCTTCTCGTATCCAAGATCCAATTCTTTTACTAGTTTTTTGGCTTCATAAGAAGATGATGGCCAAGTAATGCCTTCCGAAAATGCATCATTTAATAATTTAAAAAGCATAGTAAAAGACTTGCTAGACCATCCATTCAAATACTTTAAATGGAATAAATGCACAAGAAAAGAAATCTTTGTAAAATTCTTACAATCCGGATATAGTTCTTCATCACAAGCTTTCAGCAAGTTATAATACCGAGCTGTATCACCATCAGAGTGTATATGTTCTTCAACATGCATAAAATCAGTTGCTGTACGCTCATCATCTATTCCAATTGCTTCTTGTCCTCCACTAATATCTGTTAAATTTCTAATACTATGTCCAAGAGCATATCTGAGTAAGCCCCTTATATCATCTTCTCCTACAAGATTTCTTTCTGTGTTACTGGATCCAAAACTAGAGGTGTCTTCTATATACGACGGTTGGTTACATGGAGATGACAATATCAACTCTCCATGAAATACCCATTCAGTATAACTTCTCATAAAACCATTCCACACCAAATGCTCTTCAACAATTTTTGGAGCGAGAGAAGAAGCATTTACACATTTTCGATATGGACAGAAAATCTTCCCATTCATATTAGATTTTTCAAAAGCAAATTTAATAAAATTCTAAACTCCATTCAAATATTTGTCACTGTATCTCGGCTTATTTATCCAACTTTTGTCCATTCTAAGAAAAAATAAGGTGGCTATGTCACAATCCGTTATTGAAACAGAACTGCTGGGATTGTCACCAAAATTATGACACTGAAAAATAATGCAACATGAACATGATGATCAACATCACACAGAAGGTAAATGATACAGTCAAAAATATGCATGCGTACACTGACTCATGCAAAATTAAGTTAAACAAACAGCACTTAATCAATTAATTCAATGATTGCATAGCCTACAATTAATTAACTGACATGGTCTGAATTTTGACTAGCTCTAGATAGTAAAGTAGACCAACCTCAGCAGGATTCTAAGCCAACAGAGCTCTATAATCATTGCATGCGAAAGATAAGAGTAGCTAACTAGCTATATGTATCAAAACATAGGAACAATAAAGCCTTCAATTAAGCATACAGCCAGATAATCTCAGGTTAAAATGCATGAGATGAATTAGAGAGCCATGATGATCTCCTTACATACATATATGTATGTATCAACATGTATATACAAGAATAATACTCAAAGAAGAGATAATATTTCATATTCAGCAAATAGGAAACAGACAGAAAAATGATCATCATTCAAGAGAAGTCACCTGTATCAGAATATTCAATTCAGAAGTAAATGAATGCTTCAATTGAAATCCCTTGCCAATTAAAAAAAACCCAAATACTTAACTTTTCCATCAAGCATCAATTACATACAGCAATTTAAAAAAACTTGATCACCAATATACATACAGCAAGCCCAAGACTATAGGATGTAATTATGATTAGTATCTATGAATAATACTTTCTGCACTTTGCTTTTATATTCATATTCAAGGACTCTACGATGACTTAATGATAATATATGACATGGAAAAAATAGATGTACTGATCCTTATCTTCAAGCAGTTCATTATAGCATTTCCATATATGACCTGTATTGTGAGAGCCCAGTTCATTAACCGGCCCGCATACAACTAAACCAGTGGGCCATACAGCAATTTAAAAAAACCTGATCACCAATATGCATACAGCAAGCCCAAGACTATAGGATGTAATTATGATTAGTATCTATGAATAATACTTTCTGCACTTTGCTTTTATATTCATATTTAAGGACTCTACAATGACTTAATGATAATATATGACATGGAAAAAATAAATGTATTGATCCTTATCTTCAAGCATTTCATTGTAGCATTTCCATATATGACCTGTATTGTGAGAGCCCAGTTCATTAACCGGCCCGCATACAACTAAACCAGTGGGCCAGGCCTATTGGCCGTTGCGGCCTCTAACTCTTCGGGGGCTATAAAAGCCCCAAACGTCCTTCCTCAACAATAGGGTTTTCTAAACCCACATTGATGCCACCAGAGAGGGGCGTCGCAGTTCATCCCCGAAACCAGGAAGCCCCTGACCACCTCGTTTTCTCTCCTGCATTTCCTCCTCCCGATCCACATGGGAGGATAGATCAATTACAAAGAAAAGAAAAGAAAAGAAAAGAAAAGAAGAAGAAGAAAGAGGAAGGGAAGGGGAAAGGCTTTACCTATGGTCCTCAACGGTGGATCTGTCGCGGGAAGCGATAGCAGGCTCAGCCGCAGTCGTCCTGCGGGCGCTGCTGGCCGATCGCAGGCGTCATCGGCCTCAGCCGATCTCGGGCATCGTCGGCCTCGGCCGATCTCCTCCCAAACGATCCGGCATGGAGATCTTCCCCCTTTGCTTCGCGGGAAAAGAGGGGAGATCTAATGAATCATGAAAGGAAAAGAAGAGGAAGAAAAAGGGAAGAAGGAGAAGGCCAACCATCGCGGGCTTTTCTTCTTCTCCCGTGCACGTGTCTCCTCTGCGGGAAGAAGGAGAGGGCCGACCGCCATGGACGCCGCCGACCATGGTTCAGCTCCTGCCGAGCTCGCCCTCTTCCCTTCGTGGGAGAAGAATGGAGAAGAAAGGGGGAAGGAGGTGTAGGGAGAAGAGAAGAGGAGGAGAAGAAAAAGAAAGAAGAAAGCAAGGGAGAAGCTTCGGGAAGAAATAGGAAGAGAAGAAAATAAAAGGAAAGAGAAAGAAAAGGAAGGAAAAGGAAAGAAAAAGAAAAGAAAAGAAAAGAAAACAGAAAAAAAAGAGAAAGGAAAGAAAAAGAAAAGAAAAGAAAAGAAAAGAAATAAAATAATAATAAATAAATAAATAAATATAATAAAATAAAATAAAATAAATAGCAAAGTTGAGAATAGCAAATAATTGATTTTATATGATATTAATAGGTACAGTGGAGTTGCCCAACTGTACTTAGGGATTCGTGAGCGAATCAATGTAAGTAACCTTGGCATTGATCTTAAAGTTTTTAAATTACTGTTTATTTACAATTATGAAAATGTATCAGTTATGATATATTTTTCTTAAAATTAGGATCAAGTATATGATTGCATGTGATTCATGAATTTGATTAAAGAGCATCCTTCATGAATATTTGATGGTGTATGAGTTATGAAATTATGATTATGTTAGACTATATGAAAAATTATATTTGAGGCATGTTCATGCATTTTAAATTATATGATGCCATTTATCATTTTTCAACCTATTTATGATGATTATGATTTGTGAAAGAAAAAGAATAAAGATATAAGAACTCTCAGATAGCTATGCCCGCCTCTAGAAATAGAGGTCAGTCGACACCCTGAAGCTAGCATCCAAAGAATAATAGGCCCTCTATCAACAGGTTAAAGTTGGTAACGAATAACAGAATTAGTCGACTAAGATTAACAGGCCCTGTCACGGAATTATAGTGACCATAGCAGCACATCCGTCTGAGAGTATGTTTTATAAAGTCTGGATAAATGACAATATTTCTATATGATTTGCATTATCATGGTTATGAACTTTCATGGATGGAACATGCATTGCTTTATGACCTGATTTGTGTATATCATGTATAAAATGTTTTATTTTGCTACAACTGTTGGCTTTTTAATCACTGCATTGGCATAATTATACTTGATCCAATAAGATAGTACTTGGTTACTTACTAAGCTGTATAGCTCATATCTTTTCATCTATTTTTTTCTACAGATGAATAAAACTACTAGGAGTAGGGAGCTTGGTGTTATTCTGGGTTGGGGTAACTGAAAATATTATGTAATAATCAAATTTTAGAAGCTCTGTACTGTTCCAACTTTATGAATAATGTTATGACATTAGTAAATGAAACTATTTATTTTTATTATAAAACTTTAAGTGGCTTCGTGTTATTGTGTGCATAAGATTGCAATAGCACGGCCGTGTCATGATCCGAATTTGAGGCGTGACATTTAGTGGTATCAAAGCTTAGGTTTAAGATCATTGGGATTATGACAATTAAACTATCAGAAGCTAGGTTTAAGATCACTTAGGATTGCGATATGAATGATGCAAGAACTTAAGGTTTAAGACTACTAAGGACTGTGGCACAAGTGGTTTTAAGTTGGAAGTTTAAGATCATTGAGGATTGTAACAAAATTGGAATCAGAACAAAGGTTTAAGAGCAATAGGGAATGTGACAGGAATATATGAGAGCTTAAAGTTTAGGATCACTAGTGATTGTGATAGAAATATAGCAAATTTTTAAATTATGATTAAATTAGATTTTGACTAATATTAAGTGGAGTACTAGCCATGGAATATTAAAGTACATTGTGATTGTTTGTGTATTAGTATATAAGTGATTTTGGAAGATCAACTTGATATCGGGTACTGTAGATAATACTTCTAGTTTGTAGTTAATTATTTTGATGGCAAGATAGGGTTCATTCATAAGTTGTTTAAGGCTTGGACAAGAAAAGATTTTATATTCTTCGAGGATGAAATATGTATGACAATTATGCATGAAACTGTTATATAGAAAGAAAATATATTTGAGGATGAGACTTAAGAGTTTTTCCTTTGTTTACTTGGAATATGAAATATTAGATGTTTTCCAATTACAATGCAAATTGGTATTTTGATTGAAAGTCATTTAGTAAATTTTGAGAATAATTATCAATCTTGAAAAATATTTGAGGCTCAAATGTTCTACTATGGATGAAGTGCAGTAGTTTATGATCCTGCAATAAATCAATTAAATGAATATTAGTTGATGTTTTGACAAAAAAAAAAGACCAAGTATGCGATCCTATCTGTGCAGATTTTCCAACAGCACCAATAAAAAGTAAAATAAGTCAAGGCTATGAGTTGATTTTGGATTTTGTATCACCATTGATGAAATGCTAATGTGATTTCGTGAGAGGCCTAAATAAATTTAACCAAAAAAAAAAGATTCGGGATGCTTGAATGTGCTTATGAGTAAGTTAATTTGAAATCTTTTAATTCATCGGAGTATAGAATTAATATTCTAAAAAAAAAGAAATCAATATCAAATTGTAGAATGGAATTATCAAGGAAATTTAGGGTTGGCTTAGCTTGAATTGGATTTAGAATATGATGACATGATAATTCAACGATGCAAATATGGCAATTATCTCAAGGATTAACCTTGATCTAGTATGCATCGGAAGCAAGGATTAAAAAAAAAAATTGCTTGGATATTAAAAAAAAAAAAGAATGATGATGACATGGGGTCATTTGGAAATGTAAGTGGAATCAGTAATAGAGTTTGATATGGGAACGTGTTCAATAGCACATGATGTTTCACAAGTTTTATTTAGTGACCCCTATTTCTAAGATTTGAAATAAATTGTTTCATCTCTAATAGATGGGCAATTATTAAATGCCTTTGTTTACCACTGAGAAGCAAGTTTAAATTGTTTCATGAGGAAGGTGAAAGTTATGCATAATAATTCCACATATCATCATTTAGTGGAAGGAGCACAAGAGAAGAAGATTTTTTTAAATAGAGATCTTAAGATAAAAGTATGCATCCCTTTTTTTTAATGGATATGTGAAATCCAGAATCACCTAGCAATGCTAAAATAGGGCAGATTATTGTTCATGCAATTTAAGGATACCTAATATAACATATTAGGATATTGAGAAACAATTTCAAGAAGTTTCCACCTTCCGAGCTTAAAATGTTCCAAGATGACTTGAAAGTTCATCTCTTACTAGGAAAGAAGGCTCATTTTCCACGGATGAAGTTGCTGAAGATGGAAAATTTGTTTAAAGCATTTGTCACTTATTTAAGAAAAAAAAAGTTCTAGCTAAGTAATTTCGATCAAGATGGAGGAAAGATTTGGAGTGCAAATACACATGTGGTGGAAATATTTAGGATGATTTTGTTAACAAACCACATAAATTATAGTTTGACGGGCTAAGCAATTTTTCTATGGAGTTACAGAGAGTGAAGAAGAGAATTGTGGTATCTTCGTTACTGGCTTATATGAATTAAAGGAGAAAAGTTGCAACTTTAGAACTGCCTGTGTAGCTCTCAACTCAATCAATATCCATCAACTGATTCTCCAAACTGTATGAATGAACTTAGTAAGTATCAAAAAAAAAGAAAAAAAAAAGGTGGTAGGATGCTTAATCCCTTAGCAGCTTAGAAAAAAAAAATAAGGTTTCTGCTATTAACAAGGAAGAAATCAAAGAAGAGAAACAAGTTCATCAAAATGATATGCAAAAGGTAGAGAAATGAGGTATTAAATAGTTCTGTTCGTAGACAAGTAGTATTTTGATCAAAAGTTATTAGTGAATCTAAAGAATTTTGATGTTTTGAATCAGAGTGCGCAGCGAAAACATAGTGATTTGAATTATTTATCTAAGTTGGTCAGAAGTATTATTTCTTTGATTCAGAAAATTTTAATAATAAAAGATTTGATTTGTTTTCTTGTGTAGTAGAACTTTTCTTGATAAATGAAAGAAAAATGTTCTGATTTTTGGATGTCGTTGTGCTATCTTAGGTTCTCCAATTTTATGTCGTGCTAAGAAATTCTTAGCATCTTTTGACTAGAATTAATGGATCATCAATTTTGAACTTGGATTTGGAATATATTGGTATAGACCTCCTCCCTTCTAAATCTAAAGCTTGAATTTCTTCAATTAAGATCAACCCTCTATCTGATTGAAAGAAATTGCGGTTGTCAATCAACTTTGATGAATATCTATCAAGGGTGGATTGGAGTTGTTTATGATCTAATCTTGTGATATATCAGTTAATTGAGAGAAGTTGATATTTTGACAAAGAAACTTAATGTTCTTATTTAGAATTAAAATGTTGATTTTTATTTATAAGAGAAAAGTTTGATTTAAATCGCTTACAAAAGGAATTAAATCTGGAAGTATCGGACCTTATTCTTTCGATAAAATCTAATGATGAAGTTGTAATTATAAGTAGAATTATTGAAAGACTTGAGTTAGTTTTCTAGTGGAGAAGAATGCTGTTGATTCTATGGATAGTTTGGAGGTAGCTATGTAATTTTCTCCAATGGGTTCTGTTATAGTTAACTATTCTTGGGAGAATCTTGGGAATCTTAAATTTAGTGTTAACGGACTGACAATTTCTTGGTTGGGCTTAGACTTGGAATGCTTTAACATTGATTCCCTACTCCTAGTTATGACATTGTCAATCTATCTATTCGAAAGGGTTTGAGGTTTTTCTAGGATAAAGGTTGATCATTAATTCATGGGTAAAGTTAAGAGAAGAAAAAGGATTATAGATTATGAAAAGTATTTGATGCTAATGCTCTAACCTATTTGCATTAAGCCGATTATGATTTCTATCTGGAATTAATCATGAACAATTAATTTCTTGGGCAAAGAATTATGGTATTTGAAATCCAAGGCTGAAAGATTAGCTTTCTTTTGGAAGAGATCAAAACAACTCTTGTGTTACAGGTAGAAAGGGTCAAATTTTGAATTGCCATGATTTTGCCAAAAATTTTGTGTGTAAGCACTCTCTGAGCGAGACTACTTTGGAGCTCGAGAATGATATTATGGTTACATACCTTCAAAGTTTGAAGCTCCAAGTAAGTTAATTTCGAAGGTGAAATTTCTTTTAAGGGAGGAAGAATGTGAGAGCCCAGTTCATTAACCGGCCCGCATACAGCTAAACTAGTGGGCCAGGCCTATTGGCCGTTGCGGCCTCTAACTCTTCGGGGGCTATAAAAGCCCCGAACGTCCTTCCTCAACAATACGATTTTCTGAACCCACGTTGATGCCGCCGGAGAGGGGCGTCACAGTTCATCCCCGAAACCAGGTAAGCCCCTAACCACCTCGTTTTCTTTCCTACATTTCCTCCTCCCGATCCACATGGGAGGATAGATCAATTACAAAAAAGAAAAGAAAAGAAAAGAAAAGAAAAGAAAAGAAAAGAAAAGAAGAAGAAGAAGAGGAAGGGAAGGGGAAGGGCTTTACCTGTGGTCCTCGACGGCGGATCCGTCGCGGGAAGCGGTAGCAGGCTCAGCCGCAGCCGTCCTACGGGAGCTGCTGGCCGATCGCGGGCGTCGTCGGCCTCGGCCGATCTCCTCCCAAGCGATCCGGCATGGAGATCTTCCCCCTTTGCTCCGTGGGAAAAGAGGGGAGATCTAATGAATCGTGAAAGGAAAAGAAGAGGAAGAAAAAGGGAAGAAGGAGAAGGCCAACCGTCGCGGGCTTTTCTTCTTCTCCCGTGCACGTGTCTCCTCCGCGGGAAGAAGGAGAGGGCCGACCGCCATGGACGCGGCCGGCCATGGTTCAGCTCTTGCCGAGCTCGCCCTCCTCCTTTCGTGGGAGACGAATGGAGAAGAAAGGGGGAAGGAGGAGTCGGGAGAAGAGAAGAGGAGGAGAAGAAAAAGAAAGAAGAAAGCAAGGGAGAAGCTTCGAGAAGAAATAGGAAGAGAAGAAAAGGAAAGGAAAGAGAAAGAAAAGGAAGGAAAAGGAAAGAAAAAGAAAAGAAAAGAAAAAAAATAGAAAAAAAGAGAAAGGAAAGAAAAAGAAAAGAAAAGAAAAGAAAAGAAATAAAATAATAATAATAAATAAATAAATATAATAAAATAAAATAAAATAAAATAAATAGTAAAGTTGAGAATAGCAAATAATTGATTTTATATGATATTAATAGGTACAGTGGAGTTGCCCAACTGTACTTAGGGATTCGTGAGCGAATCAATGTAAGTAACCTTGGCATTGATCTTAAAGTTTTTAAATTACTGTTTATTTACAATTATGAAAATGTATCGGTTATGATATATTTTTCTCAAAATTAGGATCAAGTATATGATTGCATGTGATTCATGAATTTGATTAAAGAGCATCCTTCATGAATATTTGATGGTGTATGAGTTATGAAATTATGATTATGTTAGACTGTATGAAAAATTATATTTGAGGCATGTTCATGCATTTAAAATTATATGATGTCATTTATCATTTTCCAACCTATTTATGATGATTATGATTTGTGAAAGAAAAAGAACAAAGATTTAAGAACTCTCAGATAGCTATGCCCGCCTCTAGAAATAGAGGTCAGTCGACACCCTGAAGCTAGCATCCAAAGAATAATAGGCCCTCTGTCAATGGGTTAAAGTTGGTAACGAATAACAGAATTAGTCGACTAAGATTAACAGGCCATGTCGCGGGATTATAGTGACCATAGCAGCACATCCGTCTGAGAGTATGTTTTATAAAGTCTGGATAAATGGCAATATTTCTATATGATTTGCATTATCATGATTATGAATTTTCATGGATGGAATATGCATTGCTTTATGACCTGATTTATGTATATCATGTATAAAATGTTTTATTTTGCTACAATTGTTTGCTTTTTAATCACTGCATTGGCATAATTATATTTGATCCAATAAGATAGTACTTGGTTAGTTACTGAGCTGTGTAGCTCATATCTTTTCATCTATTTTTTTCTACAGATGAATAAGACTAGTAGGAGCAGGGAGCTTGGTGTTATTCTGGGTTGGGGTAACTGAAAATGTTATGTAATAATCAAATTTTAGAAGCTCTGTACTGTTCCAACTTTATGAATAATGTTATGACATTAGTAAATGAAACTATTTATTTTTGTTATAAAATTTTAAGTGGCTTCGTGTTATTGTGTGTATAAGATTGCAATAGCACGGCCGTGTCATAATCCGAATTTGGGGGTGACATGTATAATACTCAACAAATTTTAAAAATGTATGGAAAGCACATCTATAAAGAAAACTAATTGTGTAACAAGAACAACTTAATAAAGATAATAAGGCAGATGCCATGTTTTGTGACTTTGTTGTGATCTATTGGTTCTACTGTAACAGACTAGAAGCTTGTTCTATTATGTTTTATATTTGTCAGCTATCTACGCCATGGAAAATGGCAGTGGAAAGCCCAGCAATGTTTTTCTTTTGTGTTTTAGTAACAGGTTAACATTGTAGAAAAAATTTCCTTGGCTATCAAATGGCTAAAATTCCTTCTATTATTATGGGATGGTAATCTGGAAACTCCTAATCAGCCTCTTTTCAATCCTCCACTTGAATTTTCATGCTTTTTTTTGTCTAAATCTACCTTTTCCCCAATTCGGATATAGCTTTTTATGAAGATCGAACAGGCATTTTATTTTTGTCTTCTTCTGCCCCTCTTTTCTTCCTCTGTTTTTCTTGTTTGGAGAAAAATCTTTTGCTTTCATCTTAGAAATGACTTATGAAGATATCATCATCTCCTATAAATTGGATAATTATTTTTTGTGGTTTGTGGTACATTAGAAAATAAGGGATGTGCTAAATCTGCAAAATGAGCATAAATATTTAACAGCTATAAACGTTGAAAACCCATGACACCTAAATCACAAGCTTGAATAAAAACAACATTATTTTTATCATCTCCAGAAGGAACAGACTACCACCCTACATGCCATCCATGCTAAGAAACAATGTCAGAGCTGCCATCGCAGCGATTACAATCCTATGACCGAAGCAAGAGAAGAAGATCCCAAACCTGGCCTTGTCCTTGTCCTTACCGGCTCCAAACTTCAAATGCCGTGTGAGTGCTCTGCGGCGGAGGAGGAAGTCGTTCATGAAGAGGAGGCCAACGGAGAGGGGGAGGAGGGGAAGGAGATGCGGCGGAGGAACGCGATTTGGGGTTGCTCGTTGGAGAAGATTGGCTGAGATCGGTGAAAAGGGCTGAGGACGGAGGGGGTCGGTCGCCGGAGGGGGTCGCTGAGGATTTAGGGCTGTGGGCTGTGGAGAGAGGGAGTCGATTGGGTTTGTGGTGGGAGGAGTGAAATCCGACGACGCTTATAAGCATCGTTATATTTTTTCCTACGCCGACGCTTATAAACGTCGGTGATAAATATTCTGATGCTTATAAGCATCGATAATGGGCCGCCGATGCCGAGGCTATCCCAAGCGTCGGCGGAACCTTTTTTTTACCGACGCTTTTTACAAGCATTGGCGTCGCAAGAAAAAAAATTACCGACACTTTTATGTAGCGTCGGCAATATAGAGTCGCCAAAACCCTTTATTGTTGTAGTGTTCTTAACTATAAATATACATGATGACTACTCCATGAAGTGGATAGAAAACATTTTCCACAATAATTTTTTTTTATATACCTTTATTTTTCTACAGTATCAAACAGGTATCATATCTGAATTGCCAGCATTATGTAGGCTCCGTCAATTCATCAGCAGGTCCGTCATGTGTATGCTATCCTTCACATCGATTATCAAATCCTGATGATTGGAGGAAGGTGTTTTGGTCAAGAGAAATGCTTCAGTAATTTAGCTTCACACTCAAAAATTTACTCAGCCTTTTGTCACTATTTACCACGATTACTCAAATTAATATGACTCCAGTAATTAATATATGACATTATTCTCAAGGCCATGTCACTTTCTCAAGCAAAAATAGAAGATTATTATACACATTATGGACAAAAGACATGCAGGTTCCACATCATCGGTGAGTAGTCTTGACAATTGAGCCCAATTTGTTCTTATTAGCCAAAGCGGGGGCTAAACTTTCTGGTCAGAAATGAAATTAGGTTCATGGTTGGTCCAGGATGACTTTTAAGCTATCCAAGCCTAACTTCATTTGATTTGCTCTCTTTCTAGCAAATGATTCTAGAATTTGAATGCAAATGCAGCGTTATTACTGTTATTACTCAATTTTCATCTTTGGACATTTATAATGGCACATTGCATATATCTCTTTAACGGACAAAGTCATCTTTACACTTATCCTCGTATCTTTAGTACCCACCTTTTTAACTAAAGGTCCACGCAAATTTGTGTGCTGGAAAATTTGGAATTTACATATTTGTCTTGAGAAATTGATAAATTTGGAAAACTAATCTTTGGAAAACTTTACGTTGTACAATTTTTTTTTTCTTTTCAGATTTTCTTGCAATCAAAGATAAGTTTAGATCCTCCCGGCTTGGACCTGCCTAGACTTTCTTCAATTGTAGTCATCGATCGTAGCTGTGATTGGAAGAGATCTACTACAAGAATAATGGTCATTAGCAACGCATTTTTTGGCCTTTAACGACGCTTTTAAGCGTCGCTAAAAACCATCCCGACGCTTTCCTAAGCGTCGGCAAAGCGTCGCCTATGCTACAGTGGAGAAAATGTTTTCCGACGCGTCGAAAAGCGTCGAAAATTGGCAACGCTTTACCGACGCTTTTTAGCGTCGGCAATTGCAAACGTAGCGACGCTTTAAAGCGTCGCGAATTGCAACTTAACGACACTATAAAGCGTCGGTAAATGTTCAATTTACCGATGCTTTAAAGCGTCGTTAATTCAAACTTACCGACGCTTTAAAGCGTCGCTAATTGATTTCTGGTCGAAATTTTAACGACGCTTTAAAGCGTCGTTAGAATATTAATTTTTTTAAAAAAAATTTAAAAAATTTTTTAACCCTGTTTACAAAATCAAAGCCACACACACTAAGCGAGATATACACAAAATCAAACATATTTATCTAAACATTCATATTGTCAAATTACATTCATACTATCAATTTACGTTTACAATGTACTTCAAAAAGCATAAAAAAATACATATAAAACTCCAAAATAAATGCTTCAGGGGTCGCTAGCATCACCATCTCTACGTGCAGATGAAGTATCAGGAACCTGTAATAAAAAAACTTAAGCAGTTAAGAATACGAAAATTATTAAGCTCTTTAAGAAAAATATGATACTTATGCAAAATGTTCAAGTAGATGTAATAATTTACCTGAGGAGGGACAAACTGATGCAACAAAGATGTAATCTGATTAATCTGAGCCCTCAAAGATTGCATCTCTGTCTGGTGGCTCTGCTTCAACTCTTTTATCTCTGCCTTCAGATCATTAACCTCTGCAGTGCTACTACTCTGTCTAACATCTTGAGTATATCTACCCACTGCAGACAGCTGAGTGGGGTAACTCCAACGCCATAACCCCTCACTCGACCATAACGCTCCGAGCCCATCAATTCGGTAAACACCTGAGCTTCGACGCCTCTGGTGTTGCCGATTGAAGATGACTCTCCGATACGTTTGAAATAAGGGATGTAGCTCTGTCCTATATCTCTCAAAAACAATCAAATTAATTTTTGAAAAATTAAAATATATAAAAAATCATTGCAGAAATTATTAATAAATACATACAACTATATCTCTCGACTCCTCTCGGACAAAGCTGCCATCTCGGTGGGTGTGAGTCATCTTATAGAACTCCACCTCACCAGGTTTCCTCCCATGGTCTTCCATCTACAACAAAAAGTATATTGGAAGAGTTTCATTTTATAGAACTATATCATGATACATGCTATATGATACAAGAGTTTCAAAAAGTTTCAAAAAAACTTTCGAATTCAGCTCTGAGCCTCGCATAACTCTTCAAGCCTGAAGTATGAGGAATTGTCAGAGATGCTCGTGCGGCTCGACCAATGTCAGAATATGTCTACCACGAAAAAAGTAAACATTGTAATATATTAAATATATTAAACATTATATAAGGTATTGAGAGAGAATACACAACCTATCCTCTCTCGGAAAACCAATAGTGAACAAGCTCCCTCCACTGATGATGGTATACATCGGAGGACAAACACGAGCAACCTCCTCCTCTGTCATACCCTCGCGCTTCCAGTCGGCCTTCAACTTCGACTTATATTCTTTCCATTTGCGGTTGAGGGACTTTAGCACCCAATCATGGCTCTCTGGAGGGAGCACAAACTTTTTCTACACCAAAATAAAGAATGTTATAATAATATTAAATCGAAAAATTAAATTTATAATAGTAAGTAAATTAATATACAGTAGCTATCAAATTAACAATATTAAATTCAATTCTTTACCTGGACAAATTTAAGAAGCTCAACTTTATAAGAAGAAAGCATATCATTCCACTTATGATAGTTGAGCGGACACAACTGACCCCTACGCGCAACTGATCCTAAGAAACTTGATAAAAGGCTTCCAGCCCTCTTGATGGGCTGCCCTAGTTCGTTGCATTCGACGACCATCTTCTCATCCTCACGAAGCTGCCACACATCCCGTGCTCGAGAGGAACCCCGTGTCAACCTCACTCTCCCTTGTTCATCTATAAAAAATAATAATTAAAACATTGGAGGCAAATTAATTAAAATAATTAGATTGTAAATGAACTTAATATATGCACTTTAAATCAAATTACCCTGGATATGCAAGTCATCCATAACCTCCTGGCCTGGATGTTGCTGAGACTGGAACTCATGCTGAGACTCGGACTCGTGCTGCTGGGGCTGCTGGGATCGCATGGACTGAGCAGAAGAAGATCCCACCTGAGACTGCTAGAACTTCACATCTCTGAATCGTTTTCCTCGGTGCATTTTGTTACCTAAGCAAGTACTTAAGCAATTGAAATCTGTTTAAAAATGCAAGAGTAACTAATGTATAAATCATAAAATATTAAAAATTCATGGGGTACTCCACAGAAGGAAAGGCCCTGATCGCTAATGTATAGTAACTAGTAATGCAATTGCAAGAGTAAATAATTACAGTCCAAATCTTCCACTGGATAATGAATCAACCAAACTCAGAATCATTTGATTCAGTTCTCACGAAATAATTTATGGTTCGATTATGTCACAGTTGTCTACTTCTGATGGGTGGACTCCCTGTCTCAGGAGCTATTATTCATCTTATCTGAATGGAAAACTGGTTTCGGTCCTGAGATACAATCAATGTTGAACACTCCGAGTCCAGTCATGCACCTTCAATCGTCTGTCAGAGTCTGGAATTCTGATTATGTACTCTGTCATCCAAATTGCACACAATATATTGCAAAACCTTGAGAATGATATATCAAATGTTAAAAAAATACTGAAGTGAGAAAATTTCAAGCATCTAATTGCAAACAGTGGATGAAGCACAAACCTTTCCTCCAACTAGACATTGAGGTGTAGAAGAATGAAGTTTCAAAACTACTAATAAGTTACCCATGTATGAGATTTGCAAGCTGCATTAAGCTCCCGACCTCCTCTCTTCTCTTTTTGCATGCAGAGTATGAAGTTCCTTATCATCTATAATCACTGAAGGCTTTTCAACGTTTAAATCTCAAAACTAGTCACCCGAAATTTAACATATGCTCATACAGTATTTGTTATGCTCTAGTATATGATATTGTTCTGACACCACCTCTCTTAGTTGGTTAAGCTTTATTTGTTGAAATATTCTTTTTTTAGTGCAGGAAAAAGGTTTTCTGGCTCTATTCAACTAACATCCCTAGCATTATGGGTTGGCTGAAAAAAATTTTTAAAGGCTCCAGTCATAAAATATCTTGGGGCCGGCCAACACCACGGAAAATATGCAGATGAGAGTTTTTGGAATGAGCCTTCTAGTTCATTGTTATGTCTGCCACTGCATGTTTCGGAAATGTTTCATTCAGCAAATAGTGGTAGTATTGCTTTAGAATGAGTCCTAGTGTTTAGTGTGTCTTAGTGTTATTTTATATGGGGATCCATGGGAATCTAAATTCTATGACCATATAGTCTTCTGACATAATGAAATCCTAATCACCGATGACAAACAAGAAAACTTCAGAATTATGTGCTTTGCAGCCAACTACACTTAAAGCAAATTCTGCGTAGAGAGTAAAGAGCTCTTCTAAATGATTGGTGTTCACTGTTTGTGTCCACAGTCTGATAGGCAGAACTTGTACAATAAGAGCCGGTGCCTCCACCAAAATAATTCCAAGATCAAAGATCATTCATTACACATGACAACATAATATTCTTGTAATTATGAAAGGAGAGAATCTAAAATAACATACTGCAAAGCTAAGGGGATGATGATTACAATTAGTTTCTTCTTGCTCCACGAGATGCATGAGATGTTGCTTAATAGACTATTCCTAAGCCCCCTGATAGCACTGAAGTATATTCCAAATATTTTACATTATTGGTTAAACAATTTGCAGTACCAAAAGTGGCAATAAAACAAATTCATACGCTACTAGTAGAAAACTCAGTATCGATAACATAGAAATAGACTAGAAAATTTTTCTTACCATTACGAAACTATACTCTTTCATTGTCCATCAGTCGGCATAATATTAAAAGGCATACACTGAGTATAAGTCTCATTATCCTCCTCTTCCAACCCTTTTCCTATATCATACAAGTCCTTAGGTTTAGTCTTAATGACAACAGACCAATCTTTATCTTTTGAGTCTTGTACAAAAAACACTTGTCGAGCTTGAGATGAAAAAATGAATGGGTCATCTTTCAATAGCACACCGGTATGTATCAACTTTGAAAAATTTACAAGTGTGAAACCATTTATATCTTGTCTCAAACCTCTAGATGAGTTTATATCCACCCAATCACATCGAAATAGTACTACCTTAAAGTTTTCATAATAATCCAGCTCATAAATATCCTTCAGTGCACCGTAATAAGTTTTTCCCTCCGCATCAACCATAACCCCACTGTTTTGGGTTTTTCTAAATTTCTCACGTTCTTTAGTATGAAATTTGAAACCATTTATAATTAACCTATCATATCTGTTGATAATATTATTCGGACCTCGAGCAATGATTATTAATTCATCGGAACAATTTTCCTCCATCATCGTGGGCACCTAAAAAATTATAGAAGCAATGATTAATTATTCAATGACAATGTCTTAAAAAATTGTGAAAATACCTAATGTATTAAATGTCTAACCTGTTTGAATAGCCATTCAGGAAATAACTCAACCAACCATCTTTGCTCAATCCTTGGGGTAGGACGAATGTTATTGTTGATGCTTCGTTGAGTTACTAAAAATTCTCTGCACGATCAGAAACTCTTTAGCTAAGCATTTATATCTGATATGACAGATAAGAAGATTACAATCATACTAACCTGCGATATTCGGATATTATATCACTGTGAAGTAACACATAGCGATGTGCTTGTGCTAATGATTTTTGGTCAAGAACAATACTTTTAACTGTCCCCAAAACTTTTCCCGTAGATGAGAACTTGTAAATTTCTGCATTCTCTACAATATCAAAATTCCTTGGAGGTCGACTGAGAGCAGTTTCAACACCTTCGAGATATCTCGAGCAAAATGTCAAACACTCCTCAGCAATATATCCTTCAGCAATCGAGCCCTCGGGATAGGCTCGATTGCGTACATAATCCTTTAAGCGCATCAGAAACCTTCAACGAGAAATTTTTAAGATCAATATCAACACCGATATGATTTATAAATATAGACATTAGAGTTTAGCAAAATCACCTCTTAATAGGATACATCCATCGGTATTGAACCGGTCCACCAAGTTTAGCTTCCGCCGCTAAGTGAATGAGTAGATGAACCATAATAGTAAAAAATCCAGGAGGAAAGATCTTTTCCATATGGCATAATGTAAGGGCAACATTAGACTCCAATTGATCAAGCACCCTAGGATCAAGAACTTTTGAACACAATGCTTTAAAAAATGATGACAACTGAGAAACAATTACAAGAACTTGTTTCGGCGTTGACGATCTTAAAGCCAATGGAAGTATATCTTGCATTAAAATATGACCATCGTGACTTTTAAGATTTGAAAGTCTTCGCTCTTTAAGATTTACGCACCGTGAAATATTCGATGCATACCCATCAGGAACCTTCATATTTTTTAGAACCATTAGAAAAAGATCCTTATTTTGAGTCGACATTGTGTAACATGCAGGAGGTATAAAAAATTTATCATTAGCAAGCTCTTTCGGATGAAGCTCTTGTCGTATGCCCATATCTTTCAAATCAAGACGCGCTTTCAAGTTGTCTTTGGTCTTTCCATCAAGATTTAACAATGTTCCAATCAAGTTATCACAAACATTCTTTTCTATGTGCATGACATCAAGATTATGTCGAAGAAGATTATACTCCCAATAAGGTAAATAAAAAAAAATACTCTTTTTTTTCCATAACTGTTTCTGTGTAGAAGCAACCAATGTGTCATCGTCATTTTTCTATCCATATGCATTGTCATCATTCTCAAAAAAGTTAGTATCCTCTAAAATCTCTGATATTAACCCTTCATTTAATGAGCTACCAACATCATCCCTTCCCTCTTCTTTAAACATTTGGGACCTTACCAGGTATGTAATTTGTGCATTGCATTTGTCTAAGAACTTCGGTACCAGTTGGTGGAATAGGGGCAGAACGCAACTCTGTGGTACTATCAACCAGATCATTCTGAAATCGAAATGGATGGTTTGGTTCTAACCATCGACGATGGCCCATATAACAGAACTTTCCTCCATTTTTTAACCAATATGAATGGGTTGAATCTCCACAAGAAGGACATGCAATACGCCCCTTACTGCTCCAACCGGATAAATTAGCATATGCAGGAAAATCATTAATAGTCCATATAAGAGCTGCACGCAATTTGAATGTTTGACCAGTAAAAGCATCAAATGCATCAATACCCTCCCCTAACTGTTTCAATTCCTCTATTAAAGGCTGCAAAAAAACATCAATATCATTACCTGGGCCCTTATCACCTGGAATAACCATTGACAAAATGAGTGAAGACTGTTTCATACACATCCATGGTGGTAAATTATATGGAACCAAAACAACCGGCCAAGTGCTGTATGTAGAACTCATAGTTCGAAAGGGATTAAACCCATCAGTAGCCAAACCCAGTCTAACACTGCGAGCATCAGAAGCAAATTCGTGATGCCTATCATCAAATGCTTTCCATGCTAAACTATCTGCTGGGTGTCGTAACATTCCATCTTTTGTACGGCTTTCATCATGCCATCTCATAGAGGAAGTCGTCTTCGATGATGCATACATTCTTTTCAATCTAGGTATGAGAGAAAAATATCTCAATACTTTAGCCGGTCTTTTCTTAGTCTGTGCAGCATCCACTTCATTCAAAAAATCATGCTCATCTTTAGATTTCTTCCATCGTGAAGATCCACATATTTGGCACGACTCTTCGTTAATATTTCCACCACAAAATAAAATACAGTCATTCGGACAACTGTGTATCTTCTCGTATCCAAGATCCAATTCTTTTACTAATTTTTTGGCTTCATAAGAAGATGATGGCAAAGTAACGCCTTCCGGAAATGCATCATTTAATAATTGGAGAAGCATAGTAAAAGACTTGCTAGACCACCCATTCAAATACTTCAAATGGAATAAATTCACAAGAAAAGAAATCTTTGTAAAATTCTTACAACCTGGATATAGTTCTTCATCACAAGATTTCAGCAAGTTATGATACCGAGCTGTGTCATCATCAGAGTGTATATGTTCTTCAACATGCATAAAATCAGTTGCTGTACACTCATCACCTATTTCAGTTGCTTCTTGTCCTCCACTAATATCTGTTAAATTTCTAATACTATGTCCAAGAGCATCTCTGAGTAAGCCCCTTATATCATCTTCTCCTACAGAATTTTTTTCTGTATTACTGGATGCAAAACTAGAGGTGTCTTCTATATACGAGGGTTGGTTACATGGAGATGACAATATCAACTCTCCATGAAATACCCATTCAGTATAACCTCTTGTAAAACCATTCCACACTAAATGTTCTTCAACAGTTTTTGGAGCAAGAGAAGAAGCATTTACACATTTTCGACATGGACATAAAATCTTTCCATTCATATTAGATTTCTGAAAAGCAAATTTAATGAAATTCTGAACTCCATTCAAATATTCGTCACTGTATCTCGGCTTATTCATCCAACTTTTGTCCATTCTAAGAAAAAACAAGGTAAATGATACAGTCAAAAATATACATGCGTACACTAACACAAGCAAAATTAAGTTAAACAAATAGCACTTAATCAATTAATTCAATGATTGCATAGCCTACATTAACTGACATGGTCTGGAGATTAAAAAAGGGACAGAGGAAAACGAGTTCTCAAGTACCTAATAAGAGAGCAAGTCTTCCTTTGATAACTTTTCTAAATTTAAACAATCAGAAGAAATACATGTCCTGCCAAGTTTAAAATAGATTATCGAAAAAATTATGATTCCTCTAAACAGTCAGAAGAAAGAAAGAACTTGAATGTGGAAGAGGAGAGAGACAGTTGCTATCACATATAGTAAGATAGACAGACACATACAATGATAGAGGACAATGACGCATTTATATCAATAGCCAACAAACTTTTTGCATATCGCCAAGAATCAGATTAAGGAAACATTCTGCAAAAGGAATTTTTCAACACTAGTGTTGTCGAATATTTATCATGGCATCCATCAAGGTCTTCATTTGTTTCTCTCTTTTTTCCTGAGACCTTCCGACATTATTCAAGTCTATACTTGCCACCATGATATATAGGCATGCCATCATAATTGTCAAACAGGTAACACCACACCTCATGTTCTTCTCAAGCATCTCCTTGACTAACCCAGTGTACTCTAACACCAATTTTCCAACATAAACACATCATAAATTCCTCATTTGCAAAAAAAATGAAAGGGAAAGAAAATGAAAGAGGTGCAAACTATTCATCTCTGTTTTGCTAATTTCATATGCAGGAATTTTAAAAATACCCAACATTTTTAGCCTGAGACATTGACTAGTGAAAATTTTGTCAAGGCTCACAAGAGTGTTGTGTCATAAGATAACATATTGTCCACCTAATGTGACCCCTTCTGTGTTATCAGACATCTCATTAGTAATTCTTTCTCATCTAGTCTACTAAATCCAATGGTACAAGTAATTGATTCAAGAATCTTGGTCAATATAGTCTTAATTGTATCACACTCATTATACTTGGTGCAAGTCCAACCAACTTAAGACATCCTCAAAGCCTTCCCAATGCAGATCCAGTTAAAAAAACTGACTCTGCTCCAATTTCATAGTTATAAACATTTGCAAGACACAACGAACTAGATCCTAAATATAAGCAGTCAGTTTATATTGAAAATCTGGATTTTGGTGGTTTGGATCGGCTAGAATCTTGCCCTACCTAGTTGAATGCACATCTTCAGGAATATAGATATATTACACTGATATGACTGTTCTCCATAATGTTCACAAAGGAAATAAAAAGGATGCCTTGGAAGTAAAAGTTAAAATCCATCTAGTCTTGCCCATTACCCAATTTCTTCACCAAATTCTCTTCATATAGATATCCTCACATTCTGACGTCGGCTAGCCTTAAAATTGCATGCTAGTTTCAAAGTTAAACCAAGCATCAGATAATAGAGTGGAACACCAAATTAAAAGATATCAATGAAGTGCCAAAATTATATAATTATAATTCTAAAGTACAGCAAGTTTAAAATAGATTATATGAATATAATTCCAAAGTACCGGCAGTTTAAAATTTATATAATTATAATGAAGTGCTCACCTGCAATGAGTGCAGTTTGTAGTGTGCAGTGTGCTTGATGCACATCTCTGAAATGTTGTTTGGTGCATAAATCTAGTGCAGTTTGGCAGTGTTTAAGTGCTGCAGTTGTGTTCAGCGTGTATGTAGGTTAAGTGTTTTGGATGCTCGCCCATATTAACTGCTTGAGTGCAGTCTGTAGGCGGGTTGAAGATTCTGGATGGTCACGCATATGGATGCAAATGGGCCAGGCAGAGTAATCATTTCCACGAGTAGAATAGTGATTCTTTTTTTTTTCTTTTTTGTAATCTCCACGAGTGGCAGAGTAATCATTTCCGCCAGTCACGAAATGAATGCAAGACATGCTTGTCAAACACTACTGCAATCACAGGACAAAGGCGACCTCGGCCAGTTCTTCCCTTAGATATCGATTTGACTATCAACCAACCATGCCTTATTCCAGATTAAAAAAGAAATGGTAGTTTGGCTGCAGGAGAAGGAGGATAATACCAGCTTATTCCGCACTATCCCCAAACGAATATGGGGATTATTACAGGAGGCAGCTTGGGTTAGCAGTTGAACTCACCTGAGCAAAGACTCGTACGGTAGCGAGGATCGCCCCTTTCCAGGAGAGTAGAATCTTACAAACTCCTCCTATAACGGATAAATGAATTTAATGACCAGATTATAAATTCATGAAACAGAGAAACTAGAACAAAATCCCTAAACAATCCGATTATAAAAACAAAAGAAAATCCAAAACATCCAAAATTTAAAGATCGAAGCAAGAGAAGAAGATCCCAAACCTGGCCTTGTCCCTGTCCTTGCCGGCTGCAAACTTCAAACGCCGCGTGAGTGCTCTGCGGCGGAGGAGGAGGAAGATGTCCACGGAGAGGAGGCCAACGGAGAGGGGGAGAAGGGGAAGGAGATGCGGAGGAGGAACGCGATTTGGGGTCGCTCGGCGGAGGGAATGGCTGAGATCGATGAAAAGGGTTGAGGAGGGAGCTGGGAGTCGGTCGGCGTGAGCTAGCTAGGGATTTAGGGCTGCGGAGGGAGAAGGTCGATTGGGTTTTGATGTGGGAGAGATAAAGTCCGACGATGCTTATAAGCGTCGTCGTATTTTCCCGTTATGTCGGCGCTTATAAGCATCGGCAGATGTTTTTTTACCGACGCTTCCTAGAAGCGTCGGCGGTTACTGTGGGGAGAAAAAATTTAGCCGATGCTTTTATCTAGCGTCGGCAATATAGAGTCGGCAAAACTATTTTTGTTGTAGTGAGACTCACATGATATATGAGGTCATGAGTGACCCCGACCCAATCTGGTTCTTTGTTTTTCATTGACACAATAGCGACACACACTGCATGGGCATGGGTGCACCCAATCCTATCCAACAAGAGGAGCTAACGAAGGGAGGGGGGGGGGGGGTAACAGCCTCGATGCTATCCTACAGAAAATCTTTCGAGTGATGCGCAGCAAAAGAAACAACCTAATTGGCGGCGTTATTTGCTTCCCAAAAGACATGAGTGATCGAGAAAGCGTCAAGCCCCCAGAGATCCTGCAGATATCCCAAAGCAGCAAGTGCTGATCGTCACTACTGTGTCGATTTTGAACCCATCCGATCACCATGGCCGGTGAACCCATCCGCCACGCACCTTGCATGCGCTATACCTTCCCACGCAGCTCTCAATTCTACTCCGATGACATGCTCATCAAAGGTGGGCCCACCGCTACAGCTACGAGCTTGGATTCGTGGTCTCGAATCAGAAATCCCACACCTTCTCCACCTCCACCCTCCAAAACATTGCCATTGAAGTTAACCTTCAAAAAACTAGGTAGTGGGGTCGGTAATTTGGATCCCAAGAATTTGGGTTTGGAACGTATATTTTCTTGCCTTTATTTGAACGGGAGGAAGACATTTTTGATAATTGGATTGGAAAAAATGAAAATATGGGAAGGTTATGGAATGTGTAGAGAATTGGAATAGATTGAATAATTGAGAGAGTGAAAAATTGAGAGAGAGAGATTGGAAGATTGAGTGGTGTCGTGAAAAAATTGATTTAGAGAGGTATATATAGTGTTGGGGATAATTCCGTTTTCCAAAATGCTCCTCAAACTAGCCGTTTTTTAGTTGTTAGGAGGGGTCAAATAGTCGTTTCCCAAAATGCCCCTCAAACTAGCCGTTTTTTAGTTGTTAGGAGAGGTAAAATAGTCATTTTTTTGGGTTCAAACCAGAACCGAACTTCCGGTTCCGGTTTCGATTCTAGTTTTGGTTCCGGTTCCTGTTCGGTTCCGGTTCCATCAAACCTGAAACCTTAACCGAACCATATTTCTCAAGGTTCCGGTTCGGTTAAGAACCGTGAGACATGGTTCCGGTTCCGGTTCGGTTCTTTCCGGTTCGGTTCCAGTCCGGTTTCCCAATTAGAACCGAACCGTGGTCAAGTCTATAGTGAACTTATACCCGATCCGAAAAATAAAACAGATCTAATTTTAGAACCCGACCTGACCCCACGAATCCTCCAAAATAAATTGGATCGAGTCAGGTCATGGGTCATCCCGATACTTTTTAGCCTTAGATAAACATAGCCAACAACTAGACCTAGCTTCAAGCACACAATCTGCCAGCTATTGTCACGGTAAATATATATAAAAGTTTGACCGAAATTGGTTCGTTGGGCAGCAGAAGGTACGGCAGCAAAAGGTGAACCTCGGTACCAACGAAAACAATTTGAAGATCGCACGCTATAATGGATGGTTGGTGCCAAATCTCAGCGTCCGTTTGAGCCCTGTGGCATTAATTACTACTCTAATATTTAGATGTATACGGCCATATGGTTGTTTTGGACCATAGAATTCACATGCTATTGATATGAGGAGAATTGTTACATGGATACGCTAATACAAGCGTACCTTTGTCGTGGCCTCTGTAGATCGAACCACTATCAGATCCCTAGTGCCAAGCATGATGGGAGCAAGGCAATTCGTGACCACTGGATCCATCATTTTTATGTTGTATTCCATTCCCATCATTAGAGCATCGTGTTTGAGAAATATATTTCAATTTAGACAAAGACATTAAGAGCAGAAAAATTGGTCATGAGTTGAGATCTTGGATTATCTCGATCGGGAAGTGAAGAAATTTTGAAATATCCAAAATTTCTTGAGATCCTAGCCAGTATTATAGGTTAGGGATATGGCAATCTCGACCAATATAATAAATCTAAAATTAATAATACTTTCAATATAAAATATGAGATTTATTTATTAAATATTATTTAATGAGTTAAATATTTTATCAGGAAATATTGATTAATGTATTGATATTATATGGGCTGATTTGTCCGTTATTATCAGTCGGCACAAAAGGGATTAATATTTTCTATTTCTCGTTCTGGAGGTATCCAATACAGATACAGATGGAGTTGTAATCTGAAGTTAAAAGTTTAATTTCAAATAACTAGTTTTGGAGTGTACACGTTTCCTAAAGAGTTATGCTATCTATATAGACTAAGAGAAAAACTATGCGCAATATTTTCTTTCTCTCCAACAATAGGTTTTCTTGCTATGTTTTATCCTACTCTATTTCTTACATGTGAACAGGTGATGGCTGAACTTTTATCATTGAAAATTTATATGAGTTTCCAATCTATGCTAATAGATATTTCCCAATAAATTTTTCCAAGTATAACTTGGGTTATAAAGATTCTGTTGCTAGTAGCATTAGATTTTTTAAAATAGCTCAGGGTGCAGTTTGCTTACTTTTCTTGGATCACAAAAAATAATTTTGTGTGGATTTATCACAGCTAATTGGCAGCGAACATTAAATGTTGTGGGATAATAAACAAAGAACTTCTTAAACATGTAGCCCTGGTTCATAACCTTAAGTTTTATTTGGAAGAAAATTCCCTCTCTCTCCCTTCACTTGATAGAAACATGAGGGCATATAGGTCATCTTAAGAACTGATAGGTCTAATGCATAAAATTTACTGATTAATATACAAATTTTAAGAATTGCAAAATACATATGCAAATAAAAAATATGTAGGAACTAATATCTCAAAATTTCTAATTAAAAAGTGTCTTGTGCTTGTAGTTTTACATACAAGAGAATAAAAAGGCGGCAATTTTAGACACCCCTCTGCCACAGAGGAAATAAGTTATTTCTACAGTGACAATAAATGCTAATCCTTCCAATCTAGATCTTATTCTCTCTCTACCCCCTTCACCATACTATCTGAGGATGCCCTTAATATGGACAGCAAGCCTACCAACATGTGGGATTTTAGAAGGGAACAAGAGCTCCTTCAATTGAGCTGGATATTCTATCAATATACACATAAGGATGGAAAATAAACCAGCAATGCATAGCCTCTAGTTGTCGTATGGTTCTCAGGTATAAGTGTTAGGTAGAATCAGTGAACAAGAGCATGAATACTCACAGCTCATTGCGAGAAGAAAGGTACCAGAATGACAGCTCTATTTAGCAATGATCGGGATTATTCTCTTTGGTGTATGTGGAGCTATGATTGTTCTGGACCGCTGAGGCGCTATTGAGTTATGGAAAAGAAAAAAGTATTGCATGAAAATGATAACATATACATAAATTTTTTTCTGCGTAATTTACATCAAAGTATCAAACAATTATCATTTCTGAATTGCCAGAATTATGCAGGTCCGGCAACTAAAAATTTACTCAGCTGTTTGTCACTATTTAGCACGAAAAGTTACTCAAATAGGGCTTCCATACTTGATATATGGCATTGTTCTTGTTGCTGGAAATTGGACCCGGGGGCAATCTTCGGTCGAGAAGAGGGAGCAGCGGGAGGTCACCACGGCGGGGCGGCGACCAGTCGGCGGGCGGCGTCCTCTGTCTGGGGTGGTCGGAGGGAGGGAGCAGCAGGTCCTCACGGCAGGGCGGCGATCCGTCGGCGGGCGGCGTCCTCCGTCTGGGGTGCCTGCAGACAAGCCGGTGGCCGGGTTTTCCGGCGCCGGCCCTCCGACGCTCAAGTCAGGGAGGGGGCAAATAGTGTAGAGAGGAGAAGAATAGTGTTTGTAGGATGCGTAATTTTTCCAACCCCCCACCTGAGGGTCAAGGTTCCCTTTTATAGGCGGGGGTCGGTTTACCTGTGATGTAACGGGGCGAGGCCGTAGTACGGCTCGGCATGTTGTTCAGGTCGGCGCACGATCAGGTGAATTATTGCGTTGATGTCGGCGGTGAGGTCGTCGTACGACCTGGGCTTGCACGCTACCAGGCGAATTATTGCATTGGTGTCGGAGGTATGGCCGAGATCAGAGACTTATCATGGTTGACTAGACTCTGCTGGGCTAACTTGCCGTGGAGAGCTGAGAGTCCGTAGATGACAGGAGCCATGCGCATTAAATGTGGAGTAAGCCGGAGATCCGCATTAATTGTGGAGTAAGCCGGAGATCCGCATTAATTGTTGAGTGAACTGGAGGTTTACAGTAGCCACGCGCAATAAATGCCGGGGGGGGGGGGGGCGTCAGAGTATGGTCCTCGGCCGGACCTCAGAGGGGCATGGCCGTAGTAGGTGGCTGATAAAGGTAGACTTTGAACATCAGGGTTTTCCTAGGTCGGAGGTCTCGAGGCCGGATGTCTTGAGGTCGGGCGTTCCGAGGTCGGACGCCGACTTCGGCTGTCCAGGGTCGGCGATTGTGCGGCTTCTCCGGGGCATCGTGTCATTGGGGGAAAAAGTCTTATTCCCCCAACACTACCCCCCGACTTCCGAGTTCGAGCGGCTTGCGGGCTCGGACGTGGGAAGTGAAGTCTATCATTAAGGTTGGGCGAATCTCGTCCGCGCCCTTGTGTTTGTCGGAGTTTTTATGGTGAAACTTGCGCCCTTTGGTGCCTCGAGGTTGCTTTATTTAGTGAACTTATGATGAGGCTTGTATCCTTACGTTTTTCGAGGCGGCTGTAACGGGGGTGGCGCCTCTTGGATCACCGAGGTCGCTTCGTGCGGCGGACCCATGATGAGGGTCCTCGAGCTCGGCGAGGCGGCGCCTTGATCCTGTGGTCGAAGCTCCCCGTTCATCAATGAGTGTGCCGTTTTGTGTTTCAAAATGGACACGCGGCATGATCTGAGGTCGGACGTTTCCGATCTCGTGTTACCGGATCATGGATCTGGCGAGTTGGAGGCTACATCGGGGCTCCACGTGCCCCAGGGCCTTATTAAATGAGGGGAGCGGGGGTGCCGTCCGCTCGTTCTTCAAGGCGATTCGATTCTGCGGACCCATGATGAGGCCCCGAGATCCGATGGGACAACATTTCGATTTCGTACCCGATTTATTGATCCGGAGTGAATACGGTGCCTCGGCCTCCGAGGTCGACACGTGGCGCAATCCGGTCGGGGGATGGGAACCGACCCTGCCGATCTGGGCCGTCAGGGGGGCCTATATAAACCCCTCGAGTTTGCCCTAAAGGTTTTATTTGGCTGCCTCTTATTTTTGCTATCCTCATTCTTGCTCTATTCCCTGTCCAACTCCTGCCGTCGGTGCCCGGAGCGATTTCCGGCGATGTCCAGTAGGTCCCTACCCTGCAACTGCTAGGGTTCCTCTTCCTTTTCCTTCCCCAGTTTTCATCCTCCATTTTCAATCTCATTTCGCTCTTCTGTAAAAATGGGTCTCGGTCCTGAGGAGGTTGGGTCAAGTCTGTCGGGGGAGGAGTTGGAGTTAATCCGCTCCCGATTTTTCTTCCAGCCCGGGTTCCGCCTCGAAACTGCGGGGCCGGAAGATAGGGTGACGCGGCCGCCCCCAGGTAGGATCGCGGTTCACCGCGAGACCCTCTGGGCCGGCCTGCGGTTCCCCGTTCACGAGTTCGTGAACAGCTTGCTGGTCGAGTACCAACTCGTCCCAGCACAGCTCGCTCCGAACTCGTGGAGAACCATCATCGGGTTCCTCTCCCTGTGTCTCGGGCATGGGATCCCGATTACCGTGAGCGTCTTCCGTCGGTGTTTCTTATTAAAGAAGAACCCGGCGGACGCGGAGTGGCTATACTTTGCCTTCCGAGGCGGTATGTCGCTCTTTCACGGGGCCCCTTCCTCTATTCATGAGTGGAAGGGGAAATTTTTCTTCCTGGCGTCCGAGGCGCCGTGGGGGTTCAATCCGAAGTGGGGACACCCTCGGTTGAAGGCCCTCAACAAGCTCTCCGAGCCCTCGGGGAGGGAGTTGAGGGTCCTGGACTCTCTGCGAGCCCTCGGGAAGGGCTACGACCTGACCGAGCTCCTACGGGAGGACGCCCTGGCGAGCGTGGGTCTGAGCTCGGCGCGCCCCGAGGGTAAGAGCAGTTGCATTACCTTCTTGTTTGTCTTTTCTTTTCGTTTATATTGGTCTAACACTTGGAAAATTTTTGATTTCAGACATCCCTCACATGCCAACCAGCAACGTGTCCCTCTTCTCCCGCCTGAGGAGGCGTGAGGCCGAGGCCGGGGGAGCCATGCCCCAGCCTCGGAAGAAGGCGAGGTCGGCCGGCGCTTCCACGTCGGCCGGGACGAGTGGCCCCGAGGCGGGGGCCTCCACAGCCGACCCGAGGCGGGCGCGGGTCGTCAGCGACGCGGGCCCAGCGGCCCCTCTTTGCCTTGCCCCCATTGCCCAGCGGGAGGGCCCGGCTTCGGGTTCCTCACAGCGCTCGGGGCCCGAGCCGACCAGGGGCCCTGAAGCAAGCGGCCCCGAGATCCCGAGGCCGGACGTGCCGAGCTCCTCAAGGTACTTTCAAGAGGAGTCAGATGAGCTGGATGTTAGATGTATGCCCTAGAAGCCAATCTGGCTGACACATTATTAATTCTAGAGACATAATTTTGTACTTGACTATTTATTATTGAATAAATAAAAGGCATCTTTTCATTCATATTATTTATGTGTCTATGAATCGTCCAAGAAATTAATAAGATGATGATGCATATTCTCAAGAGTTGAGAATTTGACCCATGCATCATTGGTGATTAATTTCTAAATGCTCCTGATCAATGGATCATCACGAGGATGGTGATCGATCCGATCAGTGCACAGATCACTTTCCTTCTGGATGGACGAGACTTGAGTCCACAGTGTAGGGACACTGAAGTGATAGTACAGGTGCTTGTTAGAGAACAAGGATACTGAGCGTGACCAAGACAAGAAGTCACTTGGATGTCTATCCACTCGTCAGTGACTTGCTTGATGTTGCAGTAGTGTGACTGGTCCTTTGACCTGCGGTGCTTCGGCTACTCACAGTGAGGTTATTGTAGTTTGACTGCACACATACATGGTCTCTAACCATATGGGTCCATGCAGTGTAGATTGGCTGCAGTAAGTTCACTGTATGAGTAGGGTATGCACCTATAAGGAATCTATCGACCTTGATAGAAGAGGAGTGATCCTATGTGATTTGTTAGACTGAGTTCTAAGACCTTGGCCAGGGCAGTAATATAAAGTGGAAAAAGAGTTTTCCACTATCGAACTCAAGTCAAATAAATCTTGACATATGACAGACGATGGGGTTTGACGAGTTGTCCATGACCTCCGTCCTGTAGGGATCCACGATAGTAGGACTGTATCACACGTTAACTGCACCTAGAGGTTCATCTTTCTATTCTACTGGGTAGCCACTACATGCTGCTAGGTGTCACTGGTGGATGGTGGGACTCATAGGGATTATCTTGATGATCGATAAACCCTAATGAGTTGAGTTGGAATCGTTCCAACCCATTGAAAGGAGTTTTCAATGATATTGTGATAGAGATCATAATATATCTCACTACCAGTCAGAGTAGAACCTATGGGGTCACACACACTAGAAGTATTGACCGATCCGATGGTTGAAAAGTGATTATGAATCACAAGTAATCAATTTGATTGATAAGAAGTTGAAGAAGGAACAAAGGGAATTAATTAATTGGACTTAAAACAAGAGTCCTACTTCGGGTAGGATTCCTAGAGTCCTAATTGGATTAGGACTGGGAATCCTAGTTGGAGTAGGACTGGGATTCCTACTTGGAATAGGATTCCTGCAATCTTAATGAGATTAGGAGTTTTGAATCAAAATTGGATTCCTACTTGGAGTAGGATTCCTAGAGTCCTAATCGGATTAGGACTTCGGATTCAAATAGAGTCCTAATTGGATTAGGACTAAAATTAAATATGTCCTAATTTGGATTAGGGTTTCTTAAGTCACAATTAATTATTAATCTAATGAATCAATAAGACTCCTAATTGGATTAGGATTGAAGAGTTCAATTGAGTCAAAATTGATTTAAGTTCTAATTGGATTAGGACTTACCTAGATTGGATCCTAATTGGTTCACCCTTGGGCTAAGCCTAATTGGATTAGGGCTTGACCACATTAGGGCATTTCAAACCCTACTTAATGTGGATTAGGGTTAACCATGAGGAGGGGAATATGCCCCTCCCTTTTCCATGTGGAGAAGGGAGAAGAGAAAGGTAATTACTCTAGGGCTCCTAGATTGTAGGAGCCCTAGATGGTTATAAAAAGGGGCAAAGGGGGCCGGCGCCCTAGATGAGCTCTCCCTCTCCTCTTCCAAGCCGTGGCCACCCCTCTCCCTTCTTTGGTTCAGCCGCCATCAGCAAAAGGAAAAAGAAGAGGAGGCGTCTCCCTCCTCTTGGTCTTCTTCCTTGGCTCCAACGCAGGGAGAAAAAGAAAGGCTGGAAGGGGCTTCGTTCTTCTTCCTCTTCTTCATCCTTCTCTTCCTCCTCTCAAGCACAATCAAGGATTGATTGAAAGAGAGGAAATCAGCCATCAAAAGAAGTCTTTGCAAGGGAGCTAGCACCCCGGGAAGACAAGAGAGCTTTGATCGGATCACTGCTTCGTGTGGATACCCGTAGAGGCCGAGCACTTGAACGGCTTCAAGCGAACCTTCATCCTAGACCACGAACTTCAGTTTGCGGCGATCATCTACCCGCACAAGGTGAAGATCTGATCTTCTAAATGCATTTAAAAGTTTTAATTCTTATCTAACTATGAACGGTTCATGAAACAACGTTCATGCGATGAACGTCGATCCCGCTTATGCCGATTCCGCTGCCATCTGAATTTTTTTGAAATATCAGCGGCATGGGCGGGTTCCCAACAGTGGTATCAGAGCCTGGGCTTCGTAGATTAAGGTAAGAATTAAATATCTAAAGGCTTATTAGATCTGAAAATTGAATGATCATGCATGCTGAAAATTTCTGCATGCAGATTTTTCAGGGGTGCTGATTTTTGCATGCTGATTTTTATGTGATAAAATGATGATTCTAATTGCGTTGTTAATGAGATTACAAAGTTTAGAATCATGATTAGCATGATCAGCAACCTATGTCATGACATAATCAGTTAGTTTTCAGATCTGAAAATTATAATTGTTGCATATGGTGATGATCATAGGATTCAAACC
This sequence comes from Phoenix dactylifera, assembly GCF_051530095.1. Taxonomy (NCBI): domain Eukaryota; kingdom Viridiplantae; phylum Streptophyta; class Magnoliopsida; order Arecales; family Arecaceae; genus Phoenix; species Phoenix dactylifera. The sequence goes on from NC_143193.1 coordinate 7,010,852, forward strand.
CTTTTGGTATCAAATGTAATGACCTGCGATGTGATCTGCGATGTCATGTAATTTTTCAGATGCTTGCATGCATCTTATTTGATGTTTTGAGAGGCCTGCGTGCCTCCTAAAAGGAGATGTAATTTATTTTTATTTTTATTTTATATCTGGTTGTATTTCTGTGATGTGATGTACGTCAACGATCAAGTCGAAGATGTTGCATGAGATGAACAGGGCTCCAAGCGGCTGATGGCGATTGGATCAAGAGTTGGTCAAGGATCGAGTCAAGGAGGCTTGGAACCAATTCAAGAGTTGAAGATCAGTTGATCGATTGACGTGCATGTGCTTGTAATACGACCTAACTAGGATCCATGATCATCACCTATTTAAAGTTTAGCTTTAATTATTGCTGCGATTATAAATGCCTGCAATGTGCCGTTTGCATGTGATGTGAATGTGAGTCGGGTAGATAGGTTTATATATGATGTAGCAAACCCAATTGAGACCTAAATTAAAACCTCCTCAATCAAGTCGAGAGTGAACCGACATGAGCAAGTCATATTAGATTAATTGATCTAATTGGTGTCTAGGAAAGCATGAAAGGTGGTTACTTAATTAGGACCTTACTCTCTGAGTAAGGGGAGCCTCCCACCTGCTTACCTGGCCAATTGTTCGATTACCTCTTATGAAGAGCTCAAGTTGCAAACACTAAGACCTGATTAACCAATATTAAGTCAATAGGTCTTCCACTGTAGTAGAGCTGCTAAGGCCTTTCTGATGTTGATTTGTCTCGGCTGGACACAGTGGTCAAGTTGCATCGGGGGGCTGGACCTCTCTATAGACATGAGATGTTGTAGGGTAAAGGTGGGGTTGGGCACCAATAACTGTTAGGTGAGGACCCAATGACGACTTTATTCCTACGGTTATACGGTGGGTCTGACTTAACTAAGCGATGGGACCAATAACTGTTAGGTGAGGTTTTCATGGCTTAGAGACCAAGTTGCACTGCAACATGCTTGAGAAGCATTGTACAAGAGTTGTACATTCATCAATCTATGTGTCACCAATAACTGTTAGGTGAGGTGGCATGTAAATTGGTGGGACCGCAGTACCCACTAGAAATCCTAGTCGTGTGGGATTTCCGTTTTTCCTACCAGGGGAGTGTGAGGGATTCGAGAAAATAGTGGGAGTTACATTTGTTCTAAAAGACCTTAGAACAGATTAGGATCAAGTACAAAAGTCTAACTAGAATCTTTACTCTCTGCAAATACAATGTCAGCTTCAAACCCTTTGACCCGTATTCTTGAGACCAACCGACTGACCGGAACCAATTATAAAGACTGGCTTAGAAATCTCAAAATTGTTTTGGACTGTGAGAAAATAGGCTACATACTCGATTCAGATATCCCCACACTACCAACACATCCTACTGATGTTCAGCGTGAGATGCATAAAAAGTGGTTGGATGATGACATTAGAGTAAAATGCTATATGATGGCATCCATGTCTAATGAACTCCAATGCCAGCATGAAAATATGAAGACTGCTAGGGACATACTGGCACACCTACAAGAGTTGTATGGTGAGCAGAGTCGCACAGCTCGTTTTGAAGTGTCCAAGAGGCTTTTCAAAGCAAAGATGCGCGAGGGGCAGTCTGTCCATGATCACGGTCTGACCATGATCAAGGACCTGGAGGAGCTTGAGAAGCTCGGTATGGACATGCAGAAGGAATTACAAGTGGATTTGATCCTACAGTCACTTCCTGATTCATTTGGTCAGTTTATAAGTAAACTACCACATGAATAAGATTGAATGCACTAAGACTGAACTAATCAACATGTTGGTAACTGCTGAGGGAGCCTTGAAAGGTTCAAGGGGCAATGTCCTTACTGCTGAGTTGACTTCTGGTTCCAAGAGAAAGTCTACTTGGAAGAAAAAGAAGCCTGCTAAGAAGCAGAAGAAAGACAAGAAGCCAAAGAAGGAAGTTCAAAAGAAAAAGGCTAACGACAAAGAAAAATATTTCCACTGCAATGTCGAAGGCCACTGGAAGAGAAACTGTCCTTCATACCTCGAGAGCCTGAAGAACAAGAAAGGTGACACGCCTTCAGAAGGTATAGACTTGCTCATAATTGAAACTAATCTAACGGTTTTTTCTACTTCTAGTTGGGTTATAGATTCTGGTTCTAGTGCTCATTTGTGCACTACCATGCAGGGTTTAAAGGAAAGTAGAAGGCTGGCGGAAGGTGCGGTAACCCTTCGGGTTGGCAACGGGGCAAAAGTTGCTGCTGTGGCTGTGGGCACCTACCATCTGCGACTTCCGTCTGGATTTAGTTTATTACTTAGAGACTGCTATTATGTACCTGCTGCTAGCAGAAATTTGATTTCTGTTTCATGTCTAGCACAGGAAGGTCATGTTTTTACATTTGACAAAGACTGCTGTTCTATTTATTTAAGAAATAAAATAGTCGCACGTGGTTTCATGATCGACAGTCTCTATCATTTACATATGGATGTATCTGTGAATGTTACCGAGCAAGAAGTGAGTGCCAAAGGATCCAAAAGATCCAGAGATGAGATAAACCAAAGATATTTGTGGCACCTTAGGCTTGGCCATATTGGAGAAGACAGAATGAACAAAATGGATAAAGATGGGCTTTTAGGCTCATTGACTTCCGAGTCATATCCAGTTTGCGAGTCCTGTCTTCAAGGAAAAATGGCTAGACTGCCCTTTGTAGGACATGGGGAGAGGACCACTGAAATACTTACCCTAGTACATACAGATGTATGTGGCCCATTCGATGTGCTAGCCAGGGGACGTTATTCTTACTTCATTACCTTTACCGATGATTATTCACGGTATGGGTATGTGTATCTTATGAGACACAAGTCTGAATCTTTTGAAAAGTTCAAAGAGTTCAAGAATGAAGTAGAAAAACAAACTGGAAAACCTCTTAAGGCTCTTCGATCAGATCGAGGAGGAGAATACCTTAGTGGGGAATTCCGGGACTATCTCAAAGAAAACGGCATAGTCTCACAATGGACACCACCGGGTACACCTCAACTCAACGGGGTGTCAGAGAGGAGGAATCGGACCCTGTTGGACATGGTCAGGTCCATGATGAGCTTCACTGATTTACCTATATTTCTTTGGGGAGATGCCTTACTCACAGCGATTTATTTATTGAATAGAGTTCCCTCTAAATCCGTTCCTACCACACCGTATGAGATATGGCATGGTAAGAAACCAAGTCTGGGTCATCTCAAAATTTGGGGATGTCCGGCCCACGTCAAGAGACTACAGGCGGACAAGTTAGAGGCTAGGACCATAAGTGCTCGTTTTATAGGATATCCTAAAGAGTCATTAGGATACAATTTTTACGTCTCAGAGGATCACAATGTGTTTGTGAGCCGTCATGCCATCTTCTTGGAAAATCTGTTTATCCTTGATAGAGGCAGTGGGAGGAAAATTGAGCTTGAAGAGAAAGTCTCTGAAAAGCAACGAGTCATGAATCCTATAGAACCCATTCATAAAGAGCCAGTACACGATGTCCCTCGACCACCTCGTAGATCTAGTAGGGTCTCCCATCCTTCCGATAGATACTTAGGTATACTAGAAGAGGATACCGAGGAAATGTTCCTAGTGGGAGATAGGGATCACATACAGGATCCCAAAACCTACAACGAGGCGATATCTGATATCGATTCCAAGAAATGGCTGGAAGCTATGAAGTCAGAGTTAAACTCCATGCATTCCAACCAAGTCTGGACCTTAGTAGAACCACCAGAAGGTATTGTACCTATTGGATGCAAATGGATCTACAAAAGAAAGATAGGTTCGGATGAAGAGGTAGAGACCTATAAGGCAAGGCTTGTGGCGAAAGGGTATAGTCAGCGCGAAGGCATTGACTATCAGGAGACCTTTTTCACCTGTAGCCATGCTAAAATCCATCCGAACATTGCTTGCTATTGCAGCATTTCATGATTATGAAATCTGGCAGATGGATGTGAAAACTGCTTTCCTAAATGGATATCTTGATGAAGATATCTATATGGAACAGCCTTTGGGTTTCACTTCCAGTGATGGAGATCACAAGGTCTGCAAGCTGCAAAGGTCCATCTATGGACTAAAGCAAGCGTCTCGGAGTTGGAACACTAGTTTCGATGACGCAATCAAAATGTTTGATTTCATCAAAAACGAAGAGGAACCGTGTGTTTACAAAAAGGTTAGTGGGAGTGCTGTCGTTTTTCTCGTACAGTACGTAGATGACATTCTCCTGATTGGGAATGATATTCCCATGCTAACCTCGGTCAAGGTATGGTTGTCAAAAGAATTCTCCATGAAAGACCTTGGGGAAGCATCCTATATTTTGAGAATAAAGGTCTATAGAGATAGATCTAAAAGGATGCTTGGCCTTTCACAGAAAATGTATATAGAGGAGGTGCTGAAGAGGTTCAGCATGGAAAACTCCAAGAGGGGTCTCTTACCCCTAAGACATGGAATTCATCTCTCCAAGAAGATGTGCCCCAACACATCTGAAGAGATTCAACGCATGAGCAAGATTCCCTATGCATCGGCAATAGGAAGCCTCATGTATGCCATGCTGTGTACACGACTTGATATAGCTCTTGCTGTGAGTGTCACAAGCAGATATCAGTCGGATCCAGGCAAGAAGCACTGGATAGCTGTGAAGAACAGTCTTAAGTACTTGAGAAGAACTAGGGACATGTTCTTGGTCTTTGGGAGAAGATCAGAGTTGAAGGTAGAAGGATGCACACATATTGATGATAGAAAGTCTACATCAGAATATGTGCAATTGTGGTTCAGTAAATTGGAAGAGTTCCAAACAACCGATCATTATAGATTCTACCTTAGAAGCTGAATCTTAAGCCGTATCTAAGGATGCAGTGGAAACCTTCTGATTAAAAGTTAATTGCAGAGTTAGGTGTAATGTCATTAGATGCCATAACACTTTACTGCGATAACATTGGCACCATAGCACTAGCTATGGAGCCATGGTCTCATCAGAAGTCCAAGCACATAGAGCGGCGCTTCCATTTCATACGCGACTATGATGTAGAGGTGCAGAGAGTAGACTCCGCGGATAACGTGGCAGACCCGTTCACTAAGCAGCTAAGTCAGCAAAAGACTGAAGCCCACCTTGAGAAGATGGGGCTTAGATATATGACTGATTGGCTTTAGTGCAAGTGGGAGATTGTTAGATGTATGCCCTAGAAGCCAATCTGGCTGACACATTATTAATTCTAGAGACATAATTTTGTACTTGACTATTTATTATTGAATAAATAAAAGGCATCTTTTCATTCATATTATTTATGTGTCTATGAATCGTCCAAGAAATTAATAAGATGATGATGCATATTCTCAAGAGTTGAGAATTTGAGCCATGCATCATTGGTGATTAATTTCTAAATGCTCCTGATCAATGGATCATCACGAGGATGGTGATCGATCCGATCAGTACACAGATCACTTTCCTTCTGGATGGACGAGACTTGAGTCCACAGTGTAGGGACAGTGAAGTGATAGTGCAGGTGCTTGTTAGAGAACAAGGGTACTGAGCGTGACCAAGACAAGAAGTCACTTGGATGTCTATCCACTCGTCAGTGACTTGCTTGATGTTGCAGTAGTGTGACTGGTCCTTTGACCTGCGGTGCTTCGGCTACTCACAGTGAGGTTATTGTAGTTTGACTGCACACATACATGGTCTCCAGCCATATGGGTCCATGCAGTGTAGATTGGCTGCAGTAAGTTCACTGTAGGAGTAGGGTATGCACCTATAAGGAATCTATCGACCTTGATAGAAGAGGAGTGATCCTATGTGATTTGTTAGACTGAGTTCTAAGACCTTGGCCAGGGCAGTAATATAAAGTGGAAAAAGAGTTTTCCACTATCGAACTCAAGTCAAATAAATCTTGACATATGACAGACGATGGGGTTTGACGAGTTGTCCATGACCTCCGTCCTGTAGGGATCCACGATAGTAGGACTGTATCACACGTTAGCTGCACCTAGAGGTTCATCTTTCTATTCTACTGGGTAGCCACTACATGCTGCTAGGTGTCACTGGTGGATGGTGGGACTCATAGGGATTATCTTGATGATCGATAAACCCTAATGAGTTGAGTTGGAATCGTTCCAACCCATTGAAAGGAGTTTTCAATGATATTGTGATAGAGATCATAATATATCTCACTACCAGTCAGAGTAGAACCTATGGGGTCACACACACTAGAAGTATTGACCGATCCGATGGTTGAAAAGTGATTATGAATCACAAGTAATCAATTTGATTGATAAGAAGTTGAAGAAGGAACAAAGGGAATTAATTAATTGGACTTAAAACAAGAGTCCTACTTCGGGTAGGATTCCTAGAGTCCTAATTGGATTAGGACTGGGAATCCTAGTTGAAGTAGGACTGGGATTCCTACTTGGAATAGGATTCCTGCAATCTTAATGAGATTAGGAGTTTTGAATCAAAATTGGATTCCTACTTGGAGTAGGATTCCTAGAGTCCTAATCGGATTAGGACTTCGAATTCAAATAGAGTCCTAATTGGATTAGGACTAAAATTAAATATGTCCTAATTTGGATTAGAATTTCTTAAGTCACAATTAATTATTAATCTAATGAATCAATAAGACTCCTAATTGGATTAGGATTGAAGAGTTCAATTGAGTCAAAATTGATTTAAGTTCTAATTGGATTAGGACTTACCTAGATTGGATCCTAATTGGTTCACCCTTGGGCTAAGCCTAATTGGATTAGGGCTTGACCACATTAGGGCATTTCAAACCCTACTTAATGTGGATTAGGGTTAACCATGAGGAGGGGAATATGCCCCTCCCTTTTCGATGTGGAGAAGGGAGAAGAGAAAGGTAATTACTCTAGGGCTCCTAGATTGTAGGAGCCCTAGATGGTTATAAAAAGGGGCAAAGGGGGCCGGCGCCCTAGATGAGCTCTCCCTCTCCTCTTCCAAGCCGTGGCCACCCCTCTCCCTTCCTTGGTTCAGCCACCATCAGCAAAAGGAAAAAGAAGAGGAGGCGTCTCCCTCCTCTTGGTCTTCTTCCTTGGCTCCAACGCAGGGAGAAAAAGAAAGGCTGCAAGGGGCTTCGTTCTTCTTCCTCTTCTTCATCCTTCTTCTTCCTCCTCTCAAGCACAATCAAGGATTGATTGAAAGAGAGGAAATCAGCCATCAAAAGAAGTCTTTGCAAGGGAGCTAGCACCCCGGGAAGACAAGAGAGCTTTGATCGGATCACTGCTTCGTGTGGATACCCGTAGAGGCCGAGCACTTGAACGGCTTCAAGCGAACCTTCATCCTAGACCACGAACTTCAGTTTGCGGCGATCATCTACCCGCACAAGGTGAAGATCTGATCTTCTAAATGCATTTAAAAGTTTTAATTCTTATCTAACTATGAACGGTTCATGAAACAACGTTCATGCGATGAACGTCGATCCCGCTTATGCCGATTCCGCTGCCATCTGAATTTTTTTGAAATATCAGCGGCATGGGCGGGTTCCCAACACTGGACTCCCCTATCCCCGAGGGGAGTTCAGCTATTCATGATGCTGAGGTCGCACGCGCCGTGTTCCGGCGTGCAATGCTTCCGGCGGACCGGGCCGAGTTTCGGAACATTTCGCTGGAAGAGGTCGTTGACAGTACCTACTGCAACACCGCCCGGGTAAGTTCTTTTCTCGATTTTCTTAAAGTTATTAGCGAATCCATATGTTTTTAACTCACGATCATTTTGCCTCTTTCTCTACAGCATGTTCACGAGCTCGACACCCTGGTGTTCATCGCCCAGGGATGTCAGGAAGAGACCCGGCGGGTCAGCCGGCAGTTGGAGCCGGCTAAGAAAAGGATCGCCGAGCTGGAGGCGGCGTTGGCCGAGGCCGAGACTCGGCGAGAGGCCACCGAGGCCGTGCGCCTTACTATGGCGGAGGCGCTCGAGGAGGAAAGAGCCGCCCACGCCTTGACCAGGTCGGCTCTGCGCGCCTCAGAGGCGCGCCTGGGGGAGGTCCAATTAGAAGTCGCGGGCCTCAAATATGAGGACGGGGTTTTCCGCCTCCGAATCGAGCAGCTTGAGGCCCGAGAGAGGAGGGCACTCGAGCGAGCTGAACATGCCGTGGAACTCTTCAAGGAGTCGGAAGAGTTCTGCGACATGTTAGAGGAGGAGACGGTCGACGGGTTTCTCCGGGGTTTCGAGAACTTCCGGCAGCAGGTGGCCCGGTTCTGTCCCCAGTTCGACCTTTCGACGGTCCGTCCGAGGATGAACCTGGGCTACGGGTCCGACACGGAAGACCTTCCTGCCATTTTGACATCCGAGGCAGGATTGTATAAACAAGATCCCGCCGAGCCTTCGATGAGGGTGGCCGAGACGGACGGCGTCCCGGAGGCGGCACCCGAGGCCCCTGCCCCCGACCCCGAGCCTGTGCCGGCTGAAGGTCCCGAGGTCATCACCGTGCCAGACGACCCCGCGGATGTTGCTGCCGCCGCTTAAGACTTGGCGTATTTTTTTCTTTTTCATTGTATCCGAGGTCGGCTTTTGGATGGCCGACCTCCAATTTTGTAATTGGCCTCTCCGCCCTTTATCAATGAAAAAATGCTGTCATCCTGTGCTCGTCTTTCCTTTTCTTGTCGTGAATGAGGCTAGGGTCTTAGCTAACCGTCTCACCGACTTCTAACTTTGTATTTTAGTTTTCGAGTTGCTTAACAAAGTCGCCCTTTTTCCTGGGCTATATCTGGGCTTTCCCGGATCCCAGTCATTCCGACTAAAGGGAGCTCCGAGCCCAGGTTTTTTAGAAAATTTTTCCAAGTCCTACAACTCGGATCTTAGAATCGCAGGAGTTGCCATGCCTGGCCTTTAGGTTCTTAAAGGCATCGGGGTCGGGCCTTAGCCCTTCAAGTAAGACCGGGCTAGGTCTGTTCGTGCCGCTATTCGGGGAGTCTAGTAGGGTTTCCGAACTCGACTCCCGGGTCCTTCGTAGGGAGCGCGGGCTAATAGTCGAATTATCGCCGAAGGTTTTCATAGTTATCGTTCTCGGGCTTTGCCGAGGTTTCGGTGAGCAAGGCTAGGGTCTTTAAAGATTGCCTTGGTATCTGTGTTCGGCTGATACTCGCGGCCGGAGTCACTTTCTCAGCTAGACATCGGAGTCTAGGTATGGGGGCCGGGTTGGGCCCTAATTTGTGAAAACTTGTACGAGTTGTGGAGATTTGACGAGCGGAGCATGCATAATGTCATCAGGAGATCGGTCTTAAGCCGACCCATTGGAGTAGCCCGACTTTGGGCGAGATAAGTCCCCAACGTTAGATGAGACTTTGCTTAGCAATATGTAGATAAAATTTGACAAAGAGGGCATCGAGTTAGATGTACCTCTCGCATTCTCAGAGTTGTGCTCCACATGGCGGAGTAGGTTGCTTCCCTTCCTCGTCGACTTCCGGAGTCATTTTTGACTTGTAAGGGCTCGGGCTTCTCACAGACCCGACGACACCCGCCGAAGTTGAGAGGACCTGGGGAGGCTTTATTGATTTGTAGCTCTTTTCGAGGTCAAGGGAGCTTGAGACCCTATGGTCGGACCTCGGGGCGCCCCAACCTTGGTCGAGGGATCTTACGTCAGGTCGGCGGGTCTGAGGACGCTTTGCTGACCTGCAGTGCATCCCGAGGTCGAGGGAGTTTGGGACTCTACGGTCGACCCTCGGGGCATCCCGACCTTAGTCGAGGGATCGTTCGTCAGGTCGATGGGTCTGGGCACGCGCTATCGACCTGCGACGCTTCCCGAGGTCGAGGGAGTTTGGGACTCTACGGTCGACCCTCGGGGCATCCCGACCTTAGTCGAGGGATCGTTTGTCAGGTCGATGGGTCTGGGCACGCGCTATCGACCTGCGACGCTTTCCGAGGTCGAGGGAGTTTGGGACTCTACGGTCGACCCTCGGGGCATCCCGACCTTAGTCGAGGGATCGTTCGTCAGGTCGATGGGTCTGGGCACGCGCTATCGACCTGCGACGCTTCCCAAGGTCGAGGGAGTTTGAGACTCTACGGTCGACCCTCGGGGCATCCCGACCTTAGTCGAGGGATCGTTCGTCAGGTCGATGGGTCTGGGCACGCGCTATCGACCTGCGACGCTTCCCGAGGTCGAGGGAGTTTGGGACTCTACGGTCGACCCTCGGGGCATCCCGACCTTAGTCGACAGAATCTTGCGCCAAGTCGATGTTCCATCGTCCTGCGATACTTTCCGAGGTCGAGGGAGTTTGGGACTCTACGGTCGAACCTCGAGGCATCCCGATTTTGGTCGGGGAATCCTGATTGTTTTGAACCCCTCGGGGTTTCACTGGTAGTACATTCGTAGATTCTCGGAGTTCCAGCTTCGCGGGATCAGGGTCCCCTCTAGGGACTTCAATTTGTATGCTCCGGATCGTTGTACTCGGGCGATTTGATATGGCCCTTCCCAATTCGGGGCGAGCTTTCCTTGCTCGGTCGGTTGAGAAGCCTCGGCTCTCCTGAGGACGAGGTCCCCTACTTTGAAGAGCTTGGGCTTGACTCTGGAGTTGTAGTATTGGGCCGTTTTCTGCTGGTATCTTGCCATACGGACCCGGGCGACCTCTCGTGTCTCTTCGACGAGGTCCAAGTTGCTCCTGAGCTGGGAGGAATTGGTGTCGGGGTCGTAATGCTCCACCCTTGGGGAAGGGAGGCCGATCTCTAGCGGGATACGGCTTCAGTGCCGTATGCTAGGTTGAAGGGGTTCTCTCCCGTGGGGAGTCGGAAAGTAGTCCGATACGCCCAGAGGACGTTATACAAGTCCTCGACCCACTATCCTTTGGACCGATCGAGCCTAGCCTTGAGTCCCTGCAAAATAGTACGGTTAGTTACCTCAGTCTCCCCGTTTGTCTGGGGATGGGCAACCGAGGTAAAACGGTGATCAATGCCGAGCTCAGAACAAAATTTCCTGAAATGGACATTGTCAAACTGCCGACCATTGTCGGATATAAGGATACGAGGTAGCCCGAATCTGCAAATTATGGACTTCCACACGAAGTCCCGCATCTTTTGTTCGGTGATCCGGGCTACAGGTTCGGCTTCAACCCATTTGGTGAAGTAGTCGATGGAGACGACCAGGAACTTTCTCTGTCCGGTGGCCAGGGAAAAGGGCCCCAGGATGTCGATCCCCCATTGGGCAAACGGCCAGGGGGCGATGATGGAGGTCAGCAGGGCCGAAGGTCGGCGCTGGATATTAGCGTTCCGTTGACATCGGTCGCACTTGCGGACGAAATCTGTTGCATCCCTCTGGAGTGTGGGTCAGTAATATCCTTGCCGCAGGATCTTATGGGCCAGTGCCCGACCCCCCAAGTGATTTCCGCAGATTCCTTCATGGATCTCTCGGAGAGCGTAGTCCGCCTCGGAGGGGCAGAGGCATCTGAGCAGGGGAGAAGTAAATGATAGACGATAAAGTCTATTCTCGTACAAGACATACCGGGGGGCTTGGCGCTTGATTCGGCGAGCTTCTGTCCCGTCATGAGGTAGGGTCCCGTCTTGGAGATAGCAAACGAATCCGTCGATCCAGCTTGGCTCGGAGTCGATGCACATGGCGGGCTCTGGTTCCTCCGTGCTGGAGACCTGAAGATATTCGAGCGTAGTTCCCTTGGGAAGCTCGCTCATGCGGGAGGTTGCCAATTTGGACAGCTGGTCTGCCCTGAGGTTTTCCGCTCTGGGAATGTACTGAATACTGAAGGAGTTCAGGGCAGACGAGAGTTCCCGCACCTTTTGGAGATACTTTTGCATGGATGGCTCTTTAGCTTCAAAGTCTCCTTGGATCTGGTTCACTACCAGCTGGGAGTCGCTGAAGGCTTTTAGGTCCTTCACTTTCAGTTCTTTCGCCAGCTTGAGCCCGGCGATGAGAGCCTCGTATTCAGCCTCGTTGTTCGAGGCTGGAAATTCGAGGCGCAAGGCTTGCTCGGCCACCACTCCATCTGGACTGGTGAGGATGAGCCCGGCTCCGCTACCCCCCGAGGTTGAAGACCCGTCCGAGTGTAGGACCCATGGTGGCCTCGGTGCTTCCTCCGTGGATACGGGAGGCAACTCGGGGTCGTCCGGCAGGGTACATTCCACGATGAAGTCGGCGAGTATCTGAGCTTTGATGGCCGGCCTAGGCTGATATTCGAGGTCAAATTCTCCGAGCTCGACCGCCCATTTGGCGATCCTCCCCGCACGATCCGACCTTTGCAATATTTGCTTCATAGGCTGGTCGGTCAGTATAGCTATTGTGTGGGCTTGGAAGTAAGGCCTGAGTCTCCGAGCTGAGATGATGAGAGCGAAGATGGTCTTCTCAAGTTTAGAATATCGGGTCTCAGCATCCCTGAGAACCCGGCTGGTGTAATAGACCGGCTTTTGGAGCTTGTCCTCTTCCCGGATGAGGACTGAGCTCACTGCAGCTGGGGAGACGGCCAGGTATAAATAAAGGATCTCGCCCTTCTGGGGCTTGGTGAGCAGCGGGGGAGAGGCCAGAAGGCTCCGGAGCTCTTCAAAGGCTCACTGGCATTCTTCTGACCACCGGAAGTCTTTCGGCCGCTTGAGGCTCTTGAAGAAAGGGAGGCAGCGCTCGGCTGACTGGGAGACGAACCTTCCCAAGGCGGCAACCCGCCCTGCAAGCCGCTGCACCTCCTTAACTGTTTTCGGAGGCGCCATTTCTTGCAGCGCTTGGATTTTCTCGGGGTTGGCTTCAATTCCACGTTGGGTGACTATGAAATCCAGGAATTTGCCCGAGGTGACTCCGAACGCGCACTTCGCCGGGTTGAGCTTCATTCGGTATCTCCTGAGCTTGGAGAATGTCTCGTTGAGGTCAGCTACATGGTGGTCCACCGCTCGGCTTTTCACCAGCATGTCGTCCACGTAGACTTCCATATTTCGACCAATCTGATCTTTGAAAATTTGGCTGACCAGCCTCTGATAGGTGGCTCCAGCATTCTTCAGGCCGAAGGGCATCACCTTGTAGCAGTAGGTGCCCTTGTCGGTGATGAAGGCCGTCTTTTCCTCGTCTTCCGGCGCCATTCGGATTTGATTATACCCTGAAAAGGCGTCCATAAAAGTTAGCAGTTGATGTCCTGAGGTGGAGTCGACGAGCTGGTCGATGCTCGGGAGGAGAAAGCTGTCTTTCGGGCAGGCCTTGTTCAGGTCGGTGTAGTCCACGCACATGCGCCATTTTCCATTGGCCTTCTTTACGAGGACTACGTTGGCGAGCCAGTCCAGGTAGGAGACCTCCCGGATGAAGCCGGCTCCGAGGAGTTTGTCCACCTCCTCGGCCGCAGCCCGTTGTCGTTCTGGGGCGGAGCCCCTTTTCTTCTGCTTCACAGGTCTGCTAGTTGGCTTTACCTGGAGCCGATGGACCATGACCTCAGGGTCAATTCCTGGCACGTCCGCGGGCGACCAGGCGAAGACGTCAGCGTTGTCCCACAGGAAGCTAACGAGGTGGTCCCTCTCGCAGGCGCCAAGGCCGGAGCCGACCTGCACAGTTAGCTCAGAAAAATTTTCTCGTAGTGGAACTTGAACAAGAAGCTCACCGGGCTCTACTTGCTTCTTCCAAGGGGTGTCCCTCGCATCGAGGGTTTCTATGGGTAATGAGGGGCCCGTTGGCTGAATTGTTGCCCCGGTTGGTTGCTTTACTCCGTGGGCCGCCATGTAGCATTGCTTGGCAACCAGCTGGTCTCCACGGACCTCGCCTACTCCTTGGACGGTGGGGAACCGCATGAGCAGATGGCGGGTTGAAACTACGGCTCGAAGGGCGTTTAGCCCTGGGCGCCCAAGGATGGCGTTGTAGACCGAGGGCAGACGGACCACCAGGAAGTCCGTCCTCACAGTGCTCTCCCGAGGAGCGAGGCCAACTGTGACAAGGAAGCTAGCCTCACCTTCAACTGGGACTGAATCTCCAGTGAACCCAACCAGTGGGGCATTAATTCTCCGGAGATGTCCTTCTGGCAATCCCATTTTTTGGTAGGCATGATAATACAAAACGTTGGCTGAACTTCCATTGTCAACTAGGACACGCCTTACATCAAACCTATTTACAATCATAGAGATAACCACAGCGTCATCATGAGGGGTCTCGACCCCTTCTAAGTCCTCGTCCGAGAACGAGATGACTTCATCAGTGCGTGGGCGCTTCGGGGGTGCTCCCTGGGCGGCCGTTCCTGCCGAGGCCCTTCCAATCATGTTGATGGTGCCGGCAATGGGCCTGTTGTCGTCCGGATTCTCGGACGGTATGGTATTCTCCACCGGCCTCCTTTCCTCATGTCGGTTCCTCACGAACCGGTTGAGTACTCCCCGACGGATGAGTGCTTCTATCTCGTCCCGGAGCTGGAAGCAGTCCTCCGTGTCGTGCCCACGGTCCCGATGGAAGCGACAGTACTTCCTGGGATTACGGGGAACTCCCGTGTCTCGCATAGGAGGCGGGGGTCGGAAGAAGTCCCGACCCTCGATTTCCATCAGGATCTCGGCCCAGGGAGCATTGACAGGCGTGTAGTTCTCGTACCTCCCCGTGTACGTCCGAGGCCGTGGTGGAGACCTCGGTCGAGGAGGGGTCCTCTGCTGAGGTCGTCCCTGCTGCCGGGGCGGGCTCCTCAGCCGGGGGAGATTCTTCTCTCGACGGGGAGATCGACTCCTTTGTCGGCCACGTTCCTCGCGGCGTTTCTTCTGCTTCTTTGAGGCGGGCTCAATTGCTCCCCGCCTGGAGGTGACCGCCTCCTCGGCCTTGGCGTACTTCCAAGCTCGGGCCAGCATCTCGGTGAAGTCGGCCGGGAAGCTCTTCTCGATGGAGAAGAGGAATCGGTAGGAGCGAACCCTAGTCTTCAAAGCCGACATGGCTATTGATTGGTCTAGCTCGCGAACTTCTCAGGTAGCGGCGGTAAAGCGGTCCAGGTACTCCTTAAGGGATTCCCCCTCCTTCTGTTTGATGTCCAAGAGGGAATCTGACGTCCGTCGTTGGCGTCGGCTGGCAGCAAAATTAGTGGCGAACTGCCTGCCGAGTTGCTCAAAAGAGGATACCGTGTTCGGCTTCAGTCCAGAGAACCAAAGCCGAGCGGTCCCTCGGAGGGTTGCTGGGAAGGCCTTGCAAAGTATGGCCTCCGAGGACCCTTGTAGGGCCATGAGGGCCCGATAGCTCTCCAAGTGGTCGAGAGGGTCGGTGATTCCGCTGTAGGGCTCCACCTGAGGCATTTTGAACCTCGCGGAAACCGGCTCGTCCTTGATCTGGCGGGAGAAGGGGGACTTGGTAGTGAACTCAAAGTCTCCCTCTTGCCTCGCCTTCTTGCTGTGGAGTGCCGCAATCTGGCGCTCCAGATGCTCAACTTTTCGGTCGAGCTCCCCCGCTTGCGGAATTGTTGCCGTGATCTGCGTCGGTTCGCGGTGGTCTGGGGCTGACTCAGCCTCAGAAGGCTGGGGTCTTCTGTTGAAATCTTCCCCCGGTAGCTCTCTCTGGGGGGAAGTCCGCTCTTCGTTGTTGGCTCTGGAGGAGCCATGCAAATTCTGGCCTGGGAGAACCGGGCCATTGGGAGGAAATTCCGGCAGGACCTGGGCCTGCGGGGGAAGCGTTGGTAAAGCCTCCTCGCGCCGTAAGCCTTGGACGGCGGCGGCCAGGGCCTGGACTTGCTGTACCAGGGCATTGAACTGTTCCGACTGGACCTGAGGAACTGGGTCAGCCGGAGTTGGAGAATTCTGGACGGAGCGTCTAGGACTTTGCGGGGGACGCCGGGAGATGTTGGAGGCTCCCTTACTTCTCAACTTCATGATCGCTACTCGGTCCCTTCCTCTAGCGCCAACTGTTGCTGGAAATTGGACCCGGGGGCAATCTTCGGTCGAGGAGAGGGAGCAGCGGGAGGTCACCACGGCGGGGCGGCGACCAGTCGGCGGGCGGCGTCCTCTGTCTGGGGTGGTCGGAGGGAGGGAGCAGCAGGTCCTCACGGCGGGGCGGCGATCCGTCGGCGGGCGGTGTCCTCCGTCTGGGGTGCCTGCAGACAAGCCGGTGGCCGGGTTTTCCGGCGCCGGCCCTCCGACGCTCAAGTCAGGGAGGGGGCAAATAGTGTAGAGAGGAGAAGAATAGTGTTTGTAGGATGCGTAATTTTTCCAACCCCCCCCCACCTGAGGGGCCAAGGTTCCCTTTTATAGGCGGGGGTCGGTTTACCTGTGATGTAATGGGGCGAGGTTGTAGTACGGCTCGGCATGTTGTTCAGGTCGGCGCACGATCAGGTGAATTATTGCGTTGATGTCGGCGGTGAGGTCGTCGTACGACCTGGGCTTGCACGCTACCAGGCGAATTATTGCATTGGTGTCGGAGGTATGGCCGAGATCAGAGACTTATCATGGTTGACTAGACTCTGCTGGGCTAACTTGCCGTGGAGAGCTGAGAGTCCGTAGATGACAGGAGCCATGCGCATTAAATGTGGAGTAAGCCGGAGATCTGCATTAATTGTGGAGTAAGCCGGAGATCCGCATTAATTGTTGAGTGAACTGGAGGTTTACAGTAGCCACGCGCAATAAATGCCGGGGGGGGGCGTCAGAGTATGATCCTCGGCCGGACCTCAGAGGGGCATGGCCGTAGTAGGTGGCTGATAAAGGTAGACTTTGAACATCAGGGTTTTCCTAGGTCGGAGGTCTCGAGGCCGGATGGCTTGAGGTCGGATGCCGACTTCGGCTGTCCAGGGTCGGCGATTGTGCGGCTTCTCGTGGGCATTCGTGTCATTGGGGGGAAAAGTCTTATTCCCCCAACAGTTCTCATCATCTCATGGCCATGTCACCTTATCAAGCAAAAATAGGAGATTATTGTACACATTGTGGACGGTTCACACCAAATGCATCCTGTTGACTAGAGGTTGTTTTGTGCAGATTCTTCATTATCGGTAATTAGTCTTCATAATTGAGCCCCTAGTCAGTCATCTTAGGAAAAACTTGGTCTAAACTTTATGGTCAGAAGTGAAATTAGGTTAATGGCAGGTCAAGGATTCGTTTTTTAAGCTAGCTAAGCCTAACTTCATTTGATTTGCTCTCTCTCGAGCAATCTAAAAGAAATCTATAGTAATGTAGCAAAAAATAAATAAATAAATTTATAGTAAGAGTGTTAATATTATTGTTCCATTTTCATCTTTTGATGTTTACGATAGTCCATTGTATGTCTCTTTAACATACAGACGAAGTCATCTTTACACTAAACCTTATATCTTCGGTACCACTTCTTTAAGTAAATGTCCACAAAAACTTGTGTGCTGAAAAATTAGTATTTTATTTATTTGTTCCGAAAAATTGATAAATTTGGAAAACTAATGACTCCATCTTTGGAATATGTCATGTTATATGAAAAAATTTTTCTTTTTCAGACTTCCTTGCAATCAAAGATGAGTTTGGAACCTCTCCAATTTGATGAGACTATTCCTCCAATTTGTGGACTCATCGATCGTGGCGGCGATTGGATGAGACTCACAATTTATATGAGGCGACGCTGTATGGAGCCAAGTCAATCACTGTTGTGCGAATCACCAACCAGTGACAACTATGATTGAAGAATTGTTCTTCTCCCATTCAGGTCCAAATTGGGGAGGATTTCAACTCATTAAGCATAGTCTAAAGCAGGAAAATTATGTGCCTTGTATATGTTAGCAATATTTAGGCCCCAAATGATAGAATTTGGGACTAATTATTGAGGGCGCCGCCCCCGAAAAGATATGACATCACATTATACATCTCAAAAAATTGTTCGATTTAAAAATATATATTTTAATCGGATATTGCATGACCAAGTTACGACCTTCGAAAGTTTGGATTACGACTCGGCTACCTAATATGGTGCATTTTGCTACTCGATCCTATCCAGTTCTATACATAGTGTTCAAAATAATTCACATCAAGACTAGACATCCTTTTAGATCATAATCTCTTAAAACTCAATCTCGGCTCATCTTCTACTAGTATTCAAATTTTATTTTGTTGAGTTTACTTAAAAAATAAAATTTCAAAAATATCTTTTAATTTAATTAATTTTCTAAAAATTTATCTAAAAATATTTTATTTCTAATCATATTTTTAGTTATAAACTAATTTTTTTTAAAAACAATAAATCTATTAATTTAATTTCTATTTAATTTATCTGATTTCAATTGCAAACCAAACGGACGTTTACAGCTAGCACTGAACCCCTACGGTGCTTAAACTGGATGACAGTCTTAGCTTTCTCATAGTAGATCTAACCCTCCACCAACAAAAAGCATTGCGGTCACAGGCAGCCACCTCGAACTCACTTTAGTACTGGTACTCACAAATTTTTTTTTTTTTTTACTTTGTTTAGTCAACCATAAAATCATTCTCTCTTAATAAAAGTTTCGATGCTTTATGGCAAGCAATAGCCCAACAACAAAATATTCAACTCAACTAGGAATTTAACATCAGCCAAATTTTACAAATCTAGCATATTCCAGCCAGTGGCATGGAGACGAGAGGCTATAGACTTAGCCACAATAGTAGTCTGAGAGCGAGAGAGACCCTACTTGTCGAGCTAATGACCCCTCAGACACGGCAATGGTCGTAGGGTTTGCAGCCACGGCTGGGATTATTGCCGGACCGGGAATGCACGCAGTTGCCGACATACGGCATGCATTTGCCGGAATTGCAGGCCGGTTTATTTGGGTGCAGGGCACTGTTATCGATATGCTGCCCTTGCTGGAGGAACCGCCGGTGTGTCTCCGAGTCCAGCAGGAACTCCTCCGCCGCTTGGCATTCAGCTATGGATCCATTGCACGGCGTGATCTCGGCTCCATGAATGTGAATGATGGAAAACAGAAAACCACCGAAGAGAAGCACTACGGAAAGGAACCAAACAGGAGCTTGCTTTCTCCCCATTTTTCCCCTCCTCTTTGGCAGCTGAGGATTCCGACTCATCTCATGCTTTTATATACTGCACCGGCACCGAATAAAGTGCTATTGTTGCTTTTATAAACTGGCCCGGGTCCTCACTCCTTTATAGATTATTGTTGTTGGAACTATAATATTTAGCCAACTAGCATTTTCTCCATGTCTCTTAAATGAAATAATACTATTCATTGCTCACAATTTACGTTATCGTTTTTGAGATTAGATATTCACATTTGAATATTTACAAAATATATTACTCAGTTCTTTTATTTATACATAGTGAAATTGTTGTGCAACTACCAAGCAGTAGTCTTCTTATATAATGGTCGTTATGATAGAATGAGCGACAATTTGAGTTGTGACCACCTTTCATTTATGCCATTGTTGTCATATAAATGGAGAGATTTAGTTCTTTAAGGTATCATCTTGTGCGGTTGAGATATTATCTACAAGTTTTCTTAATAATAGGATGCTAGATACGTGCATATGCAAATCAAGCCTTGTCTTATTGCATCGAAGAACTTAATGGTGTCTTTTGAGGATAAAAAAAAGATTATCCGAGAATTCCTATCATTTTTTCATGCTAAACTGTCACGCCCCTGGCCCGAGATCGCGAGCCGGGGTCCGCGCCAACCGCCGCATACCCGTAGGAAACTCTTCCCACGAGCATGCAAGACATCTTAACCAAATCTCAAAAATGTAACTAAAATAATTCAACTGAAATAAATGCAATCTTATTCCATTGACTGACACAAATTTTAAAGTCTCACAGTTCTAAATACGCAGCGGAACAATAAAGATAAAACATCAATTTAAATAAAACCTAATTTAAGATAACTTGTGCCATAATTCTTTTATTCGCTCTCGCATATTGTAAAACCCCGGATCGAGCTAATTCTTCGGATCTGTAAAAAAAAGTAAGAAATCGTATAATGAGCTAGACAGCCCAGTAAGTAATAAATACTTGAACTAGACAATTCATATAATAACATAAAATATAAATACAAATTACGATGAATCAGCATAAAGACATAATCAATTTCATTTCAAACACAAATCCATTGAAATCCGTATCTTTCAAATATCCATATACATAATCATAAATCTGATTCGAAACAAATCACATTCATCTCAACAGCCTTTAACTACGACCACACTTATACCCTGTGGCTAGGCCAGAAACAGAACCGCACTTATACCCTACGGAGTGGGCCAGAATACCGCACTTATACCCTGTGGAGTGGGCCAGAATACCGCACTTATACCCTGTGATGGGGCCAGAATTGCCAATGCATAACCCCCAATTGGCAGGGTCCTGAATATAGTCAAGCTGAGAGTTCCAAATCTGATGCACATCAAAATTCTTTTGTAACATAATAGATATATCATAATCCGATCTAAATATGCATACACGATGAAGAATAGTAAATATATCCGAAAAATATTATTCCAATTCATCTATCTATTTTTCATTCAAATCATCATCTCGTAAAATTCATAAATCACATATAAATTCATTAATAAGTTATTCAATACAAAAATGATATTATATAAATGAAGAGTCTAGAGAAAGCAGTTCATTACTTACATTGAACGCGATCCAATTAATCTCACAAATTCCTCGCAGAACCTAATATCCAAAAATTATATTTTTCTTTTAAAATTTATCACAATATATATATAAAACTTAAATCTAATATTTTTCCATGGCCGAACCTGCAGAAGTGCCTAGCACCCCGAGTTCGGGTTCGGGTTCGAGTTCATACCCGTAAACCACCCCCCCTTTTTTTCTTTTTTTTTCTTTTTTTTTCTTTCTTTTCGTTTTCTTTTTTTTCTTTTTTTCTTTTTCTTCTTCTCTTTCCCTCTTCTCCTGACTCGTCTCTTCTTTTCTTCTTTGACGAAACAGGGGCCCATGACCCCCCCTTCTTCTTCTTCTTCTTCCCTCCTCGGTCGATCCCAAAGGCGGCCATGGTGGTCGGCCTTGACGGCGGCAGGAGGTGGCGGAGCAAAGCCGACCACCCCCGGCGGCTGGCAGCGGCGAACACGGCCGGCGGCGAGTGTTCTCGGGCCGAACAGAGCTCCCATTTTGAACCCAATTTTCGGCGATTGACCGGCTCAAAAACCACAATAAATCATGGCTAAACATCATGGAAGGAAGGGAGGAAAGCTGGGAGTCTCTACCTCGGCCCCGACGATGGTCCGGTGGCTTTCTTTCTCTCCGGCGGCAATAGAGGAAAAGGAAGACCCGTGCCGAAGAAGACCCACCTTTCTAATGGCTCTCTCTCTCTCCCTCTCTCTCGGCCGGCAGCGGCTCCTCTTCAAAAGGCTTCAACGAGAGGAGAAGCCCTATAAAAAAAACAGGGGAGCCAGCTTCTTCGGGATGGCTCCCCCCCCCCATCACACGCCCTCACGTGCGCCACACGTGAGGCCGAAATCCTTGGGCTGGGCCGGTCAATGGACCGGGCCCAGTTTCAGGGTCTCACATCCTTCCCCCCTTAAAAAAAAATTTCGTCCACGAAATTTTCATACATGCAGATTCAAGAGTAGAGAATATTTCTTCCAAATCAAGTCATAACACTCTTCAAATCAAAGTCGTCTTGTCTGATGAATGTCATAACAATTTCATTCACCACACTTCCTCTGCATACTCTGATTTAAACCTCAACATACCCATGTCAAGTCTACATTTTTTTTTCTAGAATTACTAGCTTGTTGGTACATTCATTATTATGTCTTAATCCATGTGAACACTTTCGAAATTTAAAAGTTTATATTCTTCTTTTGACAATTAATCAAAAAAAAGTTATGTAACTATTTAATCTTTTCTAGCAGCATAATGAGTTGTCTAACAAAGAGCAGTGGGCATGGCAAAACAATAAATAGAAATAAATATTGGAACTAGATTAATACCTGTCATCAACACATCAGAAGCCTGTGCATCTTGCTGTGTAAGTGCAAATACTCTTCCTTGAATCTTTGGCCCCTGGCTTCCTTCCATTGCCTGAGTAGGTCTATTCTCGTTTCTTTGTGGGCAGTCTGCAATTTTATGACCTATCTTACCACATCTAAAACAAGCACCGGTGTTCCAATGGCAATCCTTGTCAGCATGAGCCTTACCACATCTGGAACATTTATTGCTATTCATCTGCTTAGGGTTGTCACTCATAGATTTCTTGTTTGAACTTTCGGTATTTTCATTGCTCTGCCCCTGGAATTCATTTGACCTGTTCCTCTTCTTTTGATTTCTTTCCCTTTCCAACTGTTCATCATTAACTTCCCTTTCAATTATCAAAGCCTTATTTACCACAGTTGTATAGGTAGTCAATTCATAAGGTACCACTTATTTTCTAATTTCAGTCTTTAGTCCCATCTCAAATTTATGCGCTCGATCTAGCTCATCCTCGACTAACTTTGGAACAAATTTGGCTAGCTCGGTAAATTTAGCTTCCTATTCTGCAACAGTCATATTCCTTTGCTTTAGATGAATAAACTCCTGCTCTTTTTGCATCCTTACACTCCGAGGAAAATACTTATCATAAAATGCTCCTCGAAATTTTTTCCAAATGAGTGGCTCCCTATCTTGCTCATATTTATGTTCCAACATCCGCCACCAGTTGAATGCCTCACCTTGCATCATGTAAGATGCAAACAAAATCTTGTCATCATCCTGGCATCTCAAGACAGCAAATGCTTTTTTTCTATCTCTGTAAGCCAATTGTTTGCTTCCAACGGTTCTGTAGTCCCCTTGAAAGCTGGAGGAGCCAGCCTCTTAAATTCAGCTATACTGCTACGCTGTTCACACTGTTCCCCTCGTCCTTGCTGTGGCTGTGTCTGGGCAACTGCGCTTGTTGTTGGAGCAACTGCTGTTGCACCTGCTGTTGCATCTGCATAAGGCCCACTATGGCCTGCATAACCTGGCCTAGGCCCGGTTCTTGTTGTCCTGTCTGGGTTGGGTCCCTTATTAGTAGCTCTGTGAGTAGTCTTTCTCATCCGACGTGGAGGCATCCTGACCTATGTTTATCAGATAGCAGCATGCCAATAATAAGCTTACCAGTTCATTACAAGTACATAGAATGGTTGCTACAATCATCATAAACTAACGTCCCAATGTCCCTAGTGTCTACCCACCTACACTCATGTCATGTCAGATTTTCTTATCTCATAATTTATCCAATTATGCTTTGATACCATTTCTAACAACCCAGGACCTCACCCAAAATGGCTAGCCAGAAGGTATTATTTGGGTTCCTTGATCCTGTATAAGTACCCAAGATCTACCCAGCGAATAACCGATGTGGGAGTAAACACACGCCCGCACGGGTCCTCACATACTAAACTTTACGCCATCGTATGGTTAGAGTGGGAATAATGTTAATGATGGTCCTAGCATTATGAGACCCACCTAGCACATTAGGAACCATTCAGTGAGAGAAAACGTGGACTTTGGTAACTTATCGTATCGAGCGATAATGAGCAGCAAAAGAACTATAATGAGTGATAATATTTTGGGGAAATCGGTACCAACGAAACAAAAATTGAGGACCGCACGCTATAATGCACGATTGGTGCCAAATCTCGCCGACCCCTTGAGGCCCCTAGCATTAATTACTACTCTACTATTTAGATGTGTACAGCAATATGATTCTTTTGGACTGTAGAATTCACATGTTATCTATCTGAAGGAAATTGTTACTTGGAAATGCTAATACGAGCGTACATATTTTGTGGCCAATGTAGATCGGACTACTATCAGATCCATAGCTCCAAGCATGATGGGGGTGGGGCAATTCGTGACCACTGGATCCATCATTTTTATCCTATATCCCTTGTCAATCACCAAAGCACCGTGTTCGAAAATATATATTTTAATCTAAACAAAGATATTAACAATCGAAAAATTGGTCATAACTAAAATGGAGATGAATTCAGATCTCAAATTATCTCCATCAAGATGGGAAGTGGAGAAATTTTGAAAATTTCATAATTTTTCGAGATCTCAGACATATTTTAGGTTAGGGATATTGCAATCTCAACCAATATAAAAAATCTCAAACTAATAATTTTGTAAATATAAATATTTATTTATTTAACATTATTTAACGAGTTAAATATTTGATTGGAAATATTGATTAATGTACTGATATTATATGGGTTGATTTGTCAGTTATTATCAATCAAGACAAAAGGGATTGATATTTTCTATTTCTCATACTAGAGGTATCCAATGTAGATATAAACAAAAATCTAGGCTGAAATTAGAATTTTATTTTTAAATAACTAGTTTTGGCATGTGCTATACATATTAAAAAGCATCGGTGTACATGGCTACTAAAAAGTTATGCTAATTGGAGAGATTGAGAACGAAACGTGGGCATTATTTTCTTATTCTCCAACAATAGGTTTTCTTGCCGTGCTTTATCCAACTCTATTTCTTACGAGCAAGTGATGGTTAAACATTTATCATCGAAAATTCATGTGAGTTTCCAATTTATAGTAATAGATATTTCCCAATAAATTTTTCCATGTATAACTTGGGTTTTAAAAAGCTTCTATTGCCAGAAGCATTAGATTTTTCAAAACAGCTTGGTTTGCTTACATTTTCTTGGATCGCAAAAACTAATTTTGTGTGGAATTACCACACCTAATTGATGGCTAACATTAAATATTGTGGGTAATAAACAAAGAACTTCTCGTTACTTGCTAGACAAATGAGGGAATATAGGTCATTTTAAGGACTAACAAGTCCTATAAATAAAGTTTTGCCGATTAATATCAAAATTTTAAGAAATTAAGCAAATAAAAGTTATGTAGGAACTAATATTTAAAAATTTCTCATTAAAAAGTGTCCACTGCTTATAGTTTTACATACACAAGAATGCAAGAGAATAAAGAGGAGGAGATTTTGGACACTCATTTGCTGTCGAGGACATAATTTCTTTCTACAGTTATGGTGTGTGTTGACAAGTGACTGTGGTCTATAACCTTAAGTCTAATCTCAAAGAAAATTCTCTATCTTTCCCTTAGCTTGATATATAAATAAGGCCATATAGGTTATTTTATCACTAGGTAGGTACGCAAGTTTAAGGACTGATAAGTCTAATAAAAAAAATTTTATTGCTTGACATCCAAATTTTAAGAACTGGGTGATAAATGTCTAATAATTTCCAACTAAAAAGTGCCTTATGCTTGTTGTTTTGTATATTAGAGAAAGCAAAGGAATAAAGGGGGCGCGATCATGAACACTTTTCTGCTGCAGAGGAAATGACTTTCTTGCAAAGTAGCAGTTTATCATATTTTTTATGATCTAAATCTTTCTCTCTACCCAACACCTTGCAAAAGGAGATGCTGGCATTAGCTTTAAAAGGATTCCTTGGATAGGAAAGGGAGGCCTACCATCACGGGAGATGCAAGAAGGGAATAAGAGTTTCTTTGGTAACATAGAAAAGAAACCAACTGTTGAAAAATTTATCATAATCAAAACGGATCGAAAATAAACTTACTTGTTGTAGATCGGATTGTATCACTAGCTATAAGCGTAATTACAGAATTGAAAAATGCTTGTTGATCACAACTCAAGAAACTTTTTTGTCAGAAAAAATATGAAGAAAGATCACTCTTTCTTCTGTTTTTTCCTTTTTACGTTGTTCTCCCTTCTCTCTTATTATTTTCCTATTTTGCAAATACCCTTATATATATAGAGAGAAATTAACTGCCTTTGGTAGTTATGAGATATCCAATAGGTATCATTTAAAAGTTGTTTTCCTTCAAATAAAATGGATCGGGTTAACCCATTATGGAATGATTGACCCGACTCCAAAAACTAATATCTCCCACTCGCACATGATGGGCTTGACAAGATCCCCACAATAATATCTAGATATTTCCTCATATTTCTCTTATGGCAATTCATAATTGGCAAATTAGTCGTGCGACTAGTGAGTGTATGCAATTTAGCTTTTATGCAAGGACCTGTTAGTGATACATAGTAGCTCACCAATTAAGAGCTTTAAGTTATATCTCACCATACCTTAGATCTATCTCTTTACATCAATTTAAGCATCTCTGATCCCTCAAACAATACGAGAGCATGTTTAATCATTCTCACTACATATATTCACAATTATATCTAACTTTCTCATATACGATATTATTGTGCAGCCGGTGAATATAAGTAAGGATGTAAAGCAAAATAGTCTTCCTTTCTGACTCGAATATCTCAATTTCAATTTGATTGCTTTTCTAGACATGCCCCATATAGCCGAATCATCCATGGTTCTAGGTAATACGTTAAAGTAGCAAACATCAAACTGAAATATAAAGAAACAGTCAAAAGTCATGAGGGTACCATATGAGGTCGTACATATACCTCATAAAGACTCACATAATGAGGAAGCAGGGATCCATTCTCTCACTTCTTTTATTGGTCGAAATAGCACACATGGTATGAATCATGTGCTACGGTGTTATTCTTTGCCCCCGTCGAGCATATGTCATTTTTTTCAACAAACACCGTACAGACTTTAGTTCAGGCATATTCCAATGCCTAACTTGAGTTCCACTTCTAAATGCTTTATGACATAATAAACAACCAAGAACTCACATCTGGCTTTTGAACAGGCTAAATGAATGGTGGGGTCATCCATCTCGGTCAATAACAAAAAATATCAATTTTGACCTCATCTTGACTTCTTATCAAGGCGACATCAATTTTAAGCATGATCTCTCATCAATAGATCTTTTGTGCTTAAATGTCTCATCTTTATACGACATTGACGTTAAAGGCGATTGCTCGTGTAAGAGAGCCAATTTAAACCTGTCTGACATATTTAATCTCTTAATGTGCCTAGCATATAATGTGTGTGTATATTACTTCAAATGTATAAAATTACATTCTTAGGGACAAAATTGAATAAATCAAATATTATTCATAGATGAGTATTGTTGCTGGGGGTCCAAACCGAGAACGATTGGCACAGCGGTGTGAACGGGGTTCCCTTGGAATTACTTCGGTTGCGCTCCACCTTCCACCGGAAAACCTGCAAGCAAGCCTCGCACCACCACCGGGGTGGTGGGGGCCCTCCGACGATCAAGTTAGGGGAGATCGAAGGAGAAGAAGAGGTAGCAGGTAAGATAATACTCTGGAAAATCTTGCTTACCCTCCCCCTTCCCCCCCCCAGCCGCATATATATCAGGCTGGGGGGTTTTTCTGGGGATTGGTCATCGTGTGGCACGATGGGGTTGCCACTGACATGGTCGTTACAGGGCGTCGTGGGGCAGCGCTGGGTACGGCCATGGCAGGGCGTAGTGGAGCTCCGCTTTGTACGGCTGTTACAGGGGATCGTGGGGCAGCGCCGGATACGGCCGTTGCAGGGAGTAGTGGAGCAGGGGGCCGCGGCGTGCCTCAGGGGAATAGTCTGTTGTTGTCAAGAGATTGCCGACTTGGGTCGGATTGCTGGATCAAGGGGCACCCGACTCGGGGTCGGGCTGCGGAGCCGAAGATATCCGACCCGAGGTCGGATTGCTGGATCAAGGGGCAGCCGACCCGGGGTTGGGCTGCGGAGCCGAAGATATCCGACCCGAGGTCGGATTGCTGGACCAAGGGGCAGCCGACTCGGGGTTGGGCTGCGGAGCCGAAGATATCCGACCCGAGGTCGGATTGCTGGATCAAGGGGCAGCCGTAGTCTTCCTGGGCGCGCGTGCCGGTCACGTGGGGCATGGTGGCTAAGTTCCCCCATAACAGTAGCCCCCCACTTCCGAGCCTGGAACCAGGAGGGGAACGGGCGAAGGGAGTGACGCTTCGAGATTGCCGCCATCCCTCGGAAAGGCGCGCGCGCTCCGAGCTCCCCACCTTCTTTATGGCGTATGGCGGTTGTCGCTGATCTGGCGGTCTGCGGATTTCGGCGGACATCCTTCCTTAATGGCGTCGATTCGCCTTTGGGGCGCGAACGATCCTTCGGCAGCCAGGCGTCCTCTGGCGTCACCGAGGCGTCACCCGCCTTTCCGCCTATTTAACCGGGGGCCCTCCCCCGTCCGCCTTTCTTTTCACAGGCATCCTCGAGTTTCTCCCTCGTGCTGCTGTCGTTGCCGTCGGACTGTTCGTTCGCTCCTCCTTTGACGCTCTCGGAGCCGTTCTCCCTTCCCTTCGCGGACGTGCTCGCCGTTCCAGACCCAGGGGTTCCTCCAAGCTGACTCTCTGTACTTTTCTTTGTTCTTTTCTTTGTATGTTGGCGTTTTGCCATGTTGTATGGGTCTCGGCCCTGATGCAACGAAAGTTAATGCAAACAAAGTGTTTCTTCATTTCACTTTCGTCCTTCCTCTTTTTAACTCTTAGTAGCGTCTCGCCGACTCCTGACTCTTGAAGTTCCTCCGGCGCTAGGCCAGGCATCCGAGGGTTAGGCCTCAGGAAATTCTTCCGGCGCTAGGCCAGGCATCCGAGGGTTAGGCCTCAGGAAATTCTTCCGGCGCTAGGCCAGGCATCCGAGGGTTAGGCCTCAGGAAATTCTTCCGCTGGTCGGCCAAGGCTGGCGCAAGCCGAGGCGACCGGTCGGGGCTTCAGGCTAGTCTGCTCCCGGGATGATCATCGGGTTAGCCTGGCATCCGAGGGCCGAGCCTCGGGGAATTCCGCTCGTTGGTCGGCCAAGGCTGGCGCAAGCCGAGGCGACCGGTCGGGGCTTCAGGCTAGTCTGCTCCCGGGATGATCATCGGGTTAGCCTGGCATCCGAGGGCCGAGCCTCGGGGAATTCCGCTCGTTGGTCGGCCAAGGCTGGCGCAAGCCGAGGCGACCGGTCGGGGCTTCAGGCTAGTCTGCTCCCGGGATGATCATCGGGTTAGCCTGGCATCCGAGGGCCGAGCCTCGGAGAATTCCGCTCGTTGGTCGGCCAAGGCTGGCGCAAGCCGAGGCGACCGGTCGGGGCTTCAGGCTAGTCTGCTCCCGGGATGACATCGGGTTAGCCTGGCATCCGAGGGCCGAGCCTCGGGGAATTCCGCTCGTTGGTCGGCCAAGGCTGGCGCAAGCCGAGGCGACCGGTCGGGGCTTCAGGCTAGTCTGCTCCCGGGATGATCATCGGGTTAGCCTGGCATCCGAGGGCCGAGCCTCGGAGAATTCCGCTCGTTGGTCGGCCAAGGCTGGCGCAAGCCGAGGCGACCGGTCGGGGCTTCAGGCTAGTCT
Organism: Phoenix dactylifera; assembly: GCF_051530095.1. Classification (NCBI taxonomy): domain Eukaryota; kingdom Viridiplantae; phylum Streptophyta; class Magnoliopsida; order Arecales; family Arecaceae; genus Phoenix; species Phoenix dactylifera. The sequence continues at coordinate 7,039,904 of NC_143193.1, forward strand.
GCTCCCCGGATGATCATCGGGTTAGCCTGGCATCCGAGGGCCGAGCCTCGAGGAATTCCGCTCGTTGGTCGGCCAAGGCTGGCGCAAGCCGAGGCGACCGGTCGGGGCTTCAGGCTAGTCTGCTCCCGGGATGATCATCGGGTTAGCCTGGCATCCGAGGGCCGAGCCTCGGAGAATTCCGCTCGTTGGTCGGCCAAGGCTGGCGCAAGCCGAGGCGACCGGTCGGGGCTTCAGGCTAGTCTGCTCCCGGGATGATCATCGGGTTAGCCTGGCATCCGAGGGCCGAGCCTCGGGGAATTCCGCTCGTTGGTCGCGCGCCTATCACTTGCCGCTCTATGGGGTTTCTCCGTGGCCAGCTGCGATCGTGCTTCTCCTCCTCTCGAAGTGTCACCTGGGGAACACCAGAAGGCCATTAAATGCTAATTGAGGCGTTACCTGGGAAATCGGACCGGCCAGTTGCTGCTTGCGAGGAGTGCCAGTTAAGCGGCCCCGATACGCGCGTTCTTCGAGGCGGATGCGGCCTGGGCGCATGCGGAGATACGGGGGCCGCGGGATACACGCCGCCCGGAGTGTCCTGCACGAAGAATACAATTAAGGAGAACGACGCTTAGGAGATCGTGGGGGGATAAGCCTCGAGAGCCGGAACGGCTCCGGATTCGATGTGCCCGCATTTATTGGAGCCACCCGCATCGGAACGACCGGGGGGCCACAGTTTGGCTATAAATATAAGCGTAGGTGCGGTGGAGCCTGCCAAGTCGCCGAGCTTGATCTTCGTCTTCAGGGAGGATCCCTTCGGCGAGGTAGGCGACGAGCGGGTCCATCCAAGACGGCTCCGGATCAATCGCCATCACCGCTCCAGCCTCGCCGATGCTCGGGGCATCCAGGGTCTCCAGGTAGATTGCCCTCGACAAGTTGTGCGCCTCTGAGCCCACCAAGCGGGACAACCTGTCGGCCCTGGCATTTTCGCTTCTGGGGACCTGCTGGATGTCGGCACTGCCGAGGTCGGGAATGAGTGCTTGCACCTTCCGGACGTAGTTCTGCATGGTCGGGCTCCGGGCCTCGAACTCCCCACGGACCTGCCCGACCACCAGCTGGGAGTCGGTGAAGACCTTCAAACGCCGGATGCCGAGCTCCCCGGTGAGTTTGAGTCCCGCGACTAGGGCCTCGTACTCCGCCTCGTTGTTGGTAACTGGAAATCCAAACCTCAAGACATACTCGGCTATCACTCCATCAGGACTGGTAAGGACCAGCCCGTCCCCTCCACCCTCGGGGTTCGACGACCCATCGATGTGAAGTGTCCAGGTCGGGAGGTCGAGGCTGGGCGTTTCCGGCGGTCTAGGTTCCGCCTCCTGCACCGTGCACTCAGCGAGGAAGTCCGCAAGCACCTGGGCCTTGATGGCGGGTCGATGCTGGTAGCGGATGTCGAACTCACCGAGTTCTACTGCCCACTTCACCAGCCGTCCCGCATTCTCGGGGTTGCTGAGGATCTGTCGTAACGGTTGATCAGTTAAGAGGGTGACAGAATGGGCCTGAAAATAGGGGCGGAGCCTCCTGGTCGCGGTCAGCAGCGCGAAGGCGATCTTTTCAGCCTTCGTATACCGCGTCTCGGCGTCCCGTAGGACCCGGCTGATGTAGTACACAGGCTTCTGGAGCTTTGCCTCTTTCCGAACCAGCACCGCACTGACCGCGGTTGGGGAGACCGCCAGATAGAGGTAGAGCATCTCCCCTTCCTGCGGCTTGGATAGCAGGGGAGGAGACGCCAGGTATTCCTTGAGCTGGTCGAACGCTGCTTGACATTCGGCCGTCCAGAGGAAGTCTTTCGGGCGTTTTAACACCTTGAAGAATGGTTGGCAGCGTTCGGCCGATTTTGCCACAAATCGTCCGAGCGCGGCGACCCTTCCAGCCGGCCGGCCGGCCCTGTTTCGTCTTTCGATCTTAAGCTCCTGAACCTCCTTCACTTTGGTCGGAGGGGACATACCTTGGATAGCCTTGATTTTGTCCGGGTTGGCTTCGATACCCCGCTGGTTGACAATGAAACCGAGGAACCTCCCGGCCGAAGCGCCAAAGGCGCACTTCGCTGGGTTCAGCTTCATGCGAAACTTCCGCAAGGTGGTGAAAGTCTCCTCCAGATCCACGATGTGCTGGTCTGCCTGGCGGCTCTTCACCAGCATATCGTCCACGTACACCTCCATGTTCCGGCCGATTTGCTCTTTGAAGATTTTGTTGATAAGGCGCTGGTAAGTGGCGCCAGCGTTCTTTAGACCGAAGGGCATTACCTTGTAGCAGTACAGCCCCCGGTCTGTTATAAAGGCAGTTTTCTCCTCGTCCTGTGGGGCCATCATTATCTGGTTGTAACCGGAGAAGGCGTCCATGAAAGACAGCAGCTGATATCCGGAAGTCGCGTCGACCAGTTAGTCTATCCGCGGAAGCGGAAAGCTATCCTTAGGGCACGCCTTGTTCAGGTCGGTATAGTCGACGCACATCCTCCACTTCCCGCTCGCCTTCCGGACAAGTACAACATTTGCCAGCCACTCGGGGTAACTCACCTCCCTTATGAATCCTGCCTCCAAGAGTTTGTCTACCTCCTGGTCGACCACCCGGATCCGATCCGGGGCACAGTGTCTCTTCTTCTGCTTCACTGGCCGGTGGGTCGGGTCGACGTTGAGGGCGTGAGAAATGACCTCCGGGTCGATCCCAGGTACATCGGCCGCCGACCAGGCAAATACATCGGCATTGGCTCGGAGGAATTCCACCAACCGGGCCCGAGCTCCCGGGTCGAGATTGGCGCCGACCCGGACCACCCGGTCCCGGCGGCCTTCCTCGAGGGGAACTTCGACCACACCCTCGGCCGGCTCCCCCTGCCGCAAAGCCACCTCGTCTCTGGCATCAAGGGACTCGACACTTAGGGCTTCTGCGGGCTTCTTCCCTTTGAGGGTCGCTAGGAAACATTGCCGTGCGGTCGGTTGGTCGCCTCGAACCTCCCCGATCCCGACCGCCGTGGGGAACCGCATGAGCAAGTGGTACGTAGAGACCACCGCGCGAAGGGCGTTCAGTCCGGGTCGTCCGAGGATAGCGTTGTAGGCCGAGGGAACACGGACGACCAAGAACCCGAGTCGCACCGTGGCTTCTGCGGGTGCGACGCCCGCAGTCACAGGCAGCTCAACGACACCTTCCGCCGGGACAGCGTCACCGGTGAATCCTATGAGGGGGGTGGATATTTTGTGCAACAATTGTCTGGACAAGCCCATCTTTTGGAAGGCCTCGTAAAACAAGATATCAGCTGAGCTTCCACTATCCACAAGAACACGCCTTACATCATAGTTTGCCATAGTGAGGGAGATCACCATGGCGTCATCGTGGGGGGTCTGAACCCCCTTTACATCCTCATCACAAAAGGTGATTACATTGCCGACCCTCTGCCTCTTTGCGACGGCCGCCCCTGACGCCTCCGTCGAGCCCCCTGCGTTCCTCACGGGCCGGGGCAGCCCCCAGTGATAGTGTGGATCACGCCCGCAACGGGTCGATTCTGCTCCCGAGGCTCCGGAGGAGCCGGGTCGGCCGGACGCGGGTCTGCGGGGGGACGTCGGTCGCTCACATATCGACCGAGACGCCCCCGACGGATGAGAGCCTCGATCTCGTCCCGAAGCTGGAAGCAGTCCTCTATGTCGTGGCCGTGGTCTCGGTGGTACTCACAGTACGCCCGGGAGGGCCTCTTCCCAGGTATCCTCCGCATCTGTCTCGGGGCCGGGAGGTCCTCCCGCCCCTTGATCTCCATAAGGATCTGGGCCCGGGGAGTCAGGAGAGGGGTGTACCGGTTGAAACGTCGGGGCAGAGAACGAGGGCGTGGGGCGCCGTGGTTCTTCGCCGGCGACGGGCTTCTGGGCCGACGCTGGGGCGTCGGGCTCCTCCTCTGGCGTGCCTCTTTCCGCCTTTTCTTCCCAAGCTTTGGAGGGATCTCGACGGCCTCCTTGCTCCGGTGGGCGGCCGCCTCCTCGGCGTCCGCATACTGGTTCGCCCGGGACAACAGCTCTGGGAAGCTCCGCGGCACGCGTTTGTCCAGGGAGAAGGTGAGTCTGCCCTTCCGGAAGCCACGCTTCAGGGCTGAAAGAGCTACCTCCTGACTCAGGTTCCAGACCTCCAGCGTAGCCCTGTTGAAGCGGGTAAGATAATCCCGCAGGCTTTCTCCCTCGTTTTGCCGGACATCAAAGAGGGAGTCGGAGACCAGTCGCCGCTGGCTACTGACGGCGAAATGAGTGATGAAGAGGCGGGTGAACTGGTCGAAGGACCGGATTGAGTCAGCCTCCAGCCCGGCGAACCACGCCCTCGCCGGGCCACGGAGGGTTGCCGGGAAAGCCTTGCAGAGAAGGGGATCTGATGCTCCGTGGAGGAGCATAAGGGTCCTGAAACTCTCGACGTGATCCCGCGGATCCGCCGCCCCGTCATAGGGCTCGATCGCCGGCATTTTGAACCCCGGCGGATTCGGGGTCCGCAGGATCCTCGAGGCAAGCGCCGGCTGGGAGGAGATCTCTAAGTCGGCGAAGGGATCTTTGGAATGGCCCTTCAGGACCTGGAGTTGTCGGTGGAGATCGTCCACCCGCCGGTCCAGGGAGCGCGACCGGTGGGTGGGAGACAAGGAGCGGCGAGAGGGGGACCGACTGGAGCGCGGGTTCCTCGAGGACTGGGGGGTCTGGGAACACGCCCGGGCCCGCCTCTCGGACCCCGCGCAGCTCCGGTGGGAAGGTCCCGGCAGAATGGAGCGTGCTCGAGAATCCTCCTCGCGCCGGCGCTCCTCCCCATGGGAGAGGAAGGAGCGCGAGTTGAGGAGGACAGGCGAACGCTCAGGCAGCGGCGGCTCCTGAACCCGCTGCGGCGCCCGGGACATCGCACCCTGTAGATTCTGCACCGCCTCCGCGAGGGTGCGAACCTGCTGGGTTAGCTGGTCGAACTGGGCGGCTTCGACCGTCTGAGCGGGCGGTGGGGAGGTGGAGTGTTGCTGAGAGTGTGTTGGAGATGCAGCGGCCCTCCGGCCAGAGGCGCGAGAGGCCCCGCGACCGGAAGCATTGGAAGCTCCACGACCACCTCGCCGTGCCATTACGATCGCTCTGAGATCCGGGCCCTTCCTCTAGCGCCAACTGTTGCTGGGGGTCCAAACTGAGAACGATTGGCACAGCGGTGTGAACGGGGTTCCCTTGGAATTACTTCGGTTGCGCTCCACCTTCCGCCGGGAAACCTGCAAGCAAGCCTCGCACCACCACCGGGGTGGTGGGGGCCCTTCGACGATCAAGTTAGGGGAGATCGAAGGAGAAGAAGAGGTAGCAGGTAAGATAATACTCTGGAAAATCTTGCTTACCCTCCCTCTTCCCCCCCCAGCCGCATATATATCAGGCTGGGGGGTTTTTCTAGGGATTGGTCATCATGTGGCACGATGGGGTTGCCACTGACATGGTCGTTACAGGGCGTCGTGGGGCAGCGCTGGGTACGGCCATGGCAGGGCGTAGTGGAGCTCCGCTTTGTACGGCTGTTACAGGGGATCGTGGGGCAGCGCCGGATACGGCCGTTGCAGGGAGTAGTGGAGCAGGGGGCCGCGGCGTGCCTCAGGGGAACAGTCTGTTGTTGTCAAGAGATTGCCGACTTGGGGTCGGATTGCTGGATCAAGGGCACCCGACTCGGGGTCGGGCTGCGGAGCCGAAGATATCCGACCCGAGGTCGGATTGCTGGATTAAGGGGCAGCCGACCCGGGGTCGGGCTGCGGAGCCGAAGATATCCGACCCGAGGTCGGATTGCTGGACCAAGGGGCAGCCGACTCGGGGTTGGGCTGCGGAGCCGAAGATATCCGACCCGAGGTCGGATTGCTGGATCAAGGGGCAGCCGTAGTCTTCCTGGGCGCGCGTGCCGGTCACGTGGGGCATGGTGGCTAAGTTCCCCCGTAACAAGTATCATATTGTGTTGCCCAAGGTGACAAGCCAAGAGGGGGGGGTGAATTGGTTTCTCTAAATTTTTACTATCTTAATTTAGTCAATCGATGAATGAGTGAAATTTAGAAACAATACACAATGCAAACACACAAGAAGTATAGTGGTTCGGTGCTCTCCTAAGCACCTACGTCCACTCCCCAAGCGACCCCTTGGGAATTCACTATAATCCCGCGGATTACAGTTGGATTGTTTTCCGGGCTCACAATTCAAAAACCTTTACACTTTGGTTTTCCGGGATCACCAAAAACCTATGTTGGTTTTACGGGCTCACCAACGAACATTCACAATTGGTTTTACGGGTTCACCAATTAACCTACACCGTTGGTTTTACGGGCTCACCAACAAACCTTCACCGTTGGTTTTACGGGCTCACCAACAAACCTTTACAAGGTGATTAAAAGAGGAGAAGAAGATTGAAACTCCTAGATGAGCAAATATAACAATTATAAGCTACAAAGAAGAGTTTAGAATATAGTTATCGCTTGATGAGACTTCTCTCTTCTTTGTCAAGAATGCTTTCCTCTTCAAGGGTGGATGGAGCTCTTAATGTCTTTTGGAATCTGCTCAACCACTTCCTTTTGACTTTTGAGTGAAGCACTTGGATGAAGAAAGTTAGAGCTCTTGTCTTTCTTGTGTAAGCTTTGATATTTTGCAAAAATATGTTTTCTCTGATGAATAGTGTTCCTTTAAATAGTTTTCCTCAACCATTGGACACCGCCCATTGGTCAGATTTCAAAAACTAGCCGTTGCTTGTTGTTGGGAGGACAAAAAGTACTTCTGCAGAACTAGCCATTATGCTTCTGCTCGTGCTTGGGTCGACCTAAACTTTTCTGGGGTCGACTCAAACCAATGTTCATCAGACTTGGGGTCGACTCAACTTTCACTGGGGTCGATCCAACTTTCACTTAGGTCGACTCATGCAATATTGGGGTCGACCCTCTCAGGAAACACAGAACCTTGTATTTCAGCCTTCCTTCACTTAGGTCGACTCAACTCTTTTTGGGTCGACTCAAGGTTCAGTTGGGTCGACTCAAATTCCACTTAGGTCAACCCTCTCAGGGATTCCAGAGAACCGATTTTTGAATAACATAGCCTTTGGATCGACTCATGTTCAGTTGGGGTCGACTCAAAATTGGGTCGACTCAAGTTCCATTTGGGTCGACCCTCTCAGGGATTCCAGATAACTGTTTTCTTGGGGCTTGAAGATGGGGTCGACTCAGCCTTTACTTGGGTCGACCCAAGTACTGTTCATCCGTGCCACTTTTGCAGAAGTGTGCCAGATGGTTCCTTGATGTGCCGGGGTCGACTCCACCAATCTTGGGGTCGACTCATTCCACACTTTGCTGCAACTTAAGGTTAGATTCATCTATATAATCAATGAAATATTCTTCAAGTAATTTTGAATATATGTCATGGTGGTGCTACATACTCTTAACAATGAAAATTACTATTGTCCACTTAAGAGTACGTTTTACTTAAACCTTTGCCGAATTAGAATTTAGAATTCACTATTCCTTTTCTATCGCAAATTTTATCTCAATATTAATCATTGAAATACATCTTTATCTCATTCTACTAATGTACCGAGAGTGACGGACTTAGTAATGATGTATCATATTACCTTGTAATATTCAGTTAGATATTCCTTCAATGGTTGTGTTAAGCATCAAAATACCACTATCATCCTCAATCTCCTCCTTTTTGATGATTACAAAATATTGAGTATAGCAGATTGTTACTTAAGTTAAAATCCGTTTTTAGAAGAGCTCAAGTTACTGAATTTCAGTTTTTCAAGTTTGAGAGTGAAGTCTCCCCCTTTTTCATCCAAATATTGCCAATTTGAACTTTTTGATTTACTCCCTCTTTCTTTTATATTTGGTTAAAGATGAAACTTTAAAAATTTGAGATAAAACAAGAATTTTAGATTATGTATCGAGGTATGAGAAGTGCGTGCCAAATTCTCAAATTTGATTTCAATTTGAGACTTTAACCTTTTCATTGTTACATATTACTCCTCCTTAAGTGTATAATCTTTCCTATTATCATTTTCAATCTTGTTTATCAACTTATTTCTTTCCTTACTTCTCCCCCTTTTTGTTATTATCAAATAGGTGCATGGCAATAGATAAGTAGACACAGTAAATAATAAACATTCAGATTTTATTGATCAAACATGAAACATTGTAGTACATTAACACAAAAATACAATGTTCTTCAATCAAAGTGCAAAGTACATGATCAACACAAAATACATATGAGAACTAGATAAATCCTAGGCACTAATACCAAAAGTGCTAACATTAGCCTAGGAGGTTGATAAGTGCTAAATAATGCATAAATTAATATCTTATTCATAGCACTTAGCATTATTTTAATTCACATATTTTGTAAATTTAACTAAAAAAATGTATTACCTTCATCATTATATTTTTATAAATTATCAAAGGTAATTCAAGTTTGATTTGATTATTTATTGATTGAGCTTAATGCATGCAGGTCGAGTCAAACTTATTTCGGATGATCCCTGAACTCGAATGACACGCACCCCGGTCCAGCCCCATTCCCCTGTTTCTTTCGCATCCAATCGAGTTAAAACCTCCTATGTTGTACTATCGGGTCATTATCACATCTGTGATTAGCCATTCAAAGTTTTCCTAAAAGTCCACGTGCAAGCCATCCACGTGTCAAGTCTTACACCTCATCTCCCCATGTCCAAGATGTCTTCCACGCATCTCCCATCTTCCACGTCATCTGCCCATCCGAATAACTCCTTCATATTTCGATCATCTCCCCTGTTCCCAACTAAATTAAGTTCATCCTCCCGTGATCCACTCATTCCCCAGCCGAGTCCCAAGCAATCCTCACATATCGTTCAACTAAAATTCTGCCCAGCAACAATATTCATCCTCATCTCCCGTTCGTGATTCAAGGATATTTCCCATTCACGAATGCATCAGCAACCAACTTCTTCTTCCAAACCAAATCCATCAACAAATCCCTTCCTCCCAAACCGACCAATCTTTATCCCAACTAGATTTCCAAGCTTCCCGTGAGCCAAATCCTCCCATTCGAAGCATCCTCAGCTAGATCCCAGTCAAGATAAGTCTTCCGGATTCCTCTGTTTTGGGATTAATCCCAGCCGAGATCCTCTCGGTTCATGGATTGTATTCCATCTCTCAGCCATTCCCACGTCAACCGCATCCTCCCCTGTTTCGGAACATGAGCAATATCCACTCTCAGCCGTAAACACCAACCTCATCAACTTTCTTCCTAGATCTTGCTGCTCATTCCAGTTGTGATCCTTATGCACGGATCCCAAAGCTCCATCCACTCCTCACACTCCTCACATCTTATTCAAACTCCTAGTTCTCGAATCATTCCTCCCTTCCGTGTTCCAGAGAAGAAAAGGAAATAATAACGCCCCAGCTCTCATCTTGTTCCGAGTTTATCCCGTGTCTTCATCTCCAAAGCGTCTTCAACCAACCCATTCTCATCCTCCCCACGCTCACATCCAAACTCCCCCTCGCGGCCGTGTTTATCTTCAACGTCTTCACCCTGTTCCCAGCCATCGTATTTTCATCCCATTCAAATCTCCACCTCCCACCGAATCCCGAGTATCCAACGTCCACTTCATCCTCTTCTCCGGATCACATCTACAAATGGAATCCCCTGTTTCAACTTCCACGTCCTCGTTCGACCCATCTCTTAGATCCTCACCATTCTCAGCATTTCTTCCGCTAGATCCCAGCAACCTGAAGAAATCAGCCCTGCATATAGTTGTGGACGATAGCAGCAGTGCGAAGAGCTTCCATCTTCTTCCTCCCTTCCTTTCCTGATTCCTTCCTCCCTTCCTCCTCTGCTTATTTTTTTATTTCTCTGGTATTCCCTCCTGAGAAGAGATCGGTGGGAGAAGAAGGAAGAAAGGGAGCAGTCCCCTCCCCTGGTGGGGAAGTGGAGGAATGCCTCCCCTCTCCCAAGAGATGCCCCCAAAGGAAGAGGAGTCTTCTCCTTTTATAGCTTCACGAAGTTCACTTGCGGATGGAGTCAAATCGCGGAGTACTCGGACGCGTCATGGGTGCTGGCTTCGCTGAGATTTGGAGCTAATCCGAGAGTTGGGAAGAAGATAAGCTGGGAACGCATCACTTTGAACAGATGGCTTGATCCTTGGATGCAAGGGATGACGAGGATGTGGAGAAGATCTTGGACGCGGCTGGCAGCGGAGGATTTGAGCTGATCTTGAAGCAGGGGATGATAAGGTTCGGATGATGTTCCCTGTTGGAAGAAATTCTGGGAAGATAGGATTCGCTGGGATTTGAAGCTATCAGTGGATACTGGATTCAATCCGGAAGAAAGGAAGCTTGGGAATGGCTGTGAAGTGATCCGGAAGCTGTTGGGATGTTGAGATTTGGTTCATGGTTGAAAAGATGAACTCGGAACAGGGGAACTGGGATTTTGTTTGTGAACGGAAGGAGTCCAGAACAAGAGGAAGATGATGATGCCGTTGGGATGATGAGAGATTCGAAGAAGGAATTTGTTATTTGGATGGCTGATTGCCAACGAGAGGATGACACACAAGACATTGGATTTGCTGAGAGATATCCGTGAAAGATGATCCTCTGTTCCGAAGGGAGATCGGAAGCTGGGATGTACTTGGACGTTGGGAGATTGATCCTGAATTCGGTAGAGAGGAGATGAGGATGAATAACTTGGACCTTATCCGTGGGAGATATTGCTGGAGATGAAGCTAATCCGAGCTTATCCGGGTTGTGATGCAGGCATTGGTTGGATGGGAAGATGTTGGAAGGAACGCGGAGAGCATGGGATTCGAGTTCACTGTCTTGATCCGAAGAAGAGGATGAGCATGGGATACGGGACTGACTCGGAACAGGGGTTGTGTTTGGGTGCCGTGAAGCTTGGGAGGATGAAGTCGAATCGCGAGAACAACGTGGGATGATATGGGAGGAAGATGATCTCGCCTTTGTTCATGGACGTGGATACGATGGGAAAAGGATAAGCTTGTTCTCAGAGTTGATCTGATCCGCCGTTGGGAGTGATCCGGAAGAGGCCAACGCGGAGGCCATGCACACGTGAGCTTTGTCCGTGGAAGAAGAAGTTTATCCGGAAGAGGATGAGAGTTGGGAATCTAGTTGGGATAAGCTGGGATGGAATCGGTTTGTGGGAGAACAACGGGCGGATGGGAGCGGAATGGCTGGGAGGAATCCGTCGCGATGGAATGGATCTTGGCTTTGGGATAAGGATGAAGTCGGATCACGGAGGAGATGGGATCTTGATACTCGGTTCCGAACGGAGGAAGATGATCTAGTATTTGTTCCACGCGCTGAGAAGGGGACCAGGGGATTCGGTTGAGCCAGGAGAATGAGGAAACTTTCTACGTGTTTCTTTGGATGCACACGGGAGGTTGGTTTCAGTTGAAAGTGATGCTAGGTTTAGAACTGTGAACGGTTGCGGCTCTAATCCGGAACAAGGAAAATAATGTGGAAGATGAACTCGGGCGTGAGGGATGATGTGTGAATTGGAGGAGATGGGGTGAGCTTTGGGATCCGTGCGACGATAAATGGTATGCTTTGAGATCTGAGAGACAAATAACTGAAGGGATTTGAGGAATTGGATCATGTGGAAAAAAGAGTTGGAACGAGTGAGAAGAAATTTAGGTGAACTTATGAAGAGTCAGGAATTAATGGGAAGCACTGGATTTTGGAGAAGAGTTCTTGGAGTTGACTCTGGAGGATGTAAAATGATGCACTGTCAGTTTAGGCTTTACCTAATTAAGCGTGACTTGATCTGCATACATTAAGCTCAATCAGTAAATAAGTAAAACTCGAATTACCTTTAATAATTTATTAAAATGCAATGATGAAGGTAACACAATTTTTTAATTGAATTTACAAAATATGTGAATTAAAATAATGATAAGTGCTATGAATAAGATATTAATTTATGCATTATTTAGCATTTATCAGAGGTATCTAATGGCTGTGATCTAGTCCTCATCCTCCTAGCATAAGTGGCGAGGGGAGGTCGAGCCTGATGGGACTGAGTCTAGCGTGGACCTCGCTGAGCTGGATGACTGTGCCGAAACTTCTGACTCAGCTGCTCGGGGCACAGATGGACCATGAGTCTCTCTCTCTCTCCGTAATGCTCCGACCTCCTCTCTGAGATCGCTAATCTCAGCAGTCATGATATTCAACCTGCTCGTCAATCCATCAGTGATAGTCCTCGCCTGAGCTGACATAAGCTCAGTCAACCTATTCCAAAACTCATCTGTGCACCCCGTGGGAACAGATGACGATGGGCCAGCCTCTGAAGGTGCCGTAGGATGCTCCTCAGGTACCTCAGCCTCAGAGATGGGGTCTCCAACCTCTGGTGCATCACCCTCTGGTGCATGTATTCCTGCTCCTGTACGCACCCACTGCCCGTTCACCTTCTCATAACCCATGCGAATTAGGGATCGTGCAGTGTAAGTGTCAGTGTATAGAAGGTGCCTGGAGATCTCTCCCTCTACCGATATGTCATGCTGTCAGAAGACCAGGGTGAGTATCATACCATAAGGCAGGGAGACTCTCGAATTGCATATGACCTTTCTCATCTGCCTAAGCATCATAGCTGGGAGGTTCAGGGGAATGCCCTGAATAATGTACTCCATGATGACCAGGTCTCGCTCAGAAATGAGATCAAATTTTCCGCTCTTCGGAAACAAAATCCGACCTATGAAGTTGTGCAACAACCTCATCTCAGCTGAAAGAGAGCTTGCTATTACATTTTCGGAATAGTCGAAATCATCATTCTCAAGAATCAACTGTAGAGCTCTCAACTTGTTTTCAGGCTTTTCTGGAGTTGCACCTTCGCAGGGAAGATGAAGCAACTCACTCAAACTTTTTTCTGAAACCCTAACCCTTACTCCTTGGACTTCAGATATAAGCCCTCTCATTCCAACTTTCAGGAAGGCATAGAACTCACGAACCAACCCAGGATAGATCACCACATCTAGGGAGCAAAGATACTCCCATCCTTGCCTTCGGATCCAATCACCCAACCGGAACCCTTCTTGATCCAAAAACTCAGAGTGGATCCTTCTTCCCATGGTAACCGGTCTCCCCGCATATTTTGCAAGTTGGACTGAAGGGGAGGGAGGAGGAGGAGGCTCTACACGTGTCTCACCTTGTGGAGGCACTGTAGAAGACTCTGTAGCATTTCTATCAACACGGGTTGTCCGTGAAACCCTCCCGGATCGCTTAGCCACGGCTCGCTTGGGTACCATTCCTTCAAGATCTTGATCTAACGGCTTGGAGAAGCTTCCTTCTACTGTTTGGAGATGATTGGAAGAGATTTGAGAGTCAAAAATAGGGTTTTTGGAAGAGGACAAGATGAAACAGTACCCTAGAATGCTCACGGGTCCCTCTTTTAAAAGCGGGGTCCCGTCGTTGGGTCGACCCCAGATTTTTCTTGAGTCGACTCAACGTTGGGTCGACCTCATTCTGGTTTGGGTCGACCCTAGTTCAAAAAATTTTCTCTCTCTCCTTTTTTTTTTAAATTTCTTCCTTTCCTTCAATCCTTACAAATTCTTACTGGGACAATGATACATGAGTAAGGAATCTATAGATGACTAGTTTGACTAATGTTTCATGGGTTTTTCGAAATGGAAGGAGAGTATCATGAGACAACTTGTTCCTTCTTATATCTCCTCAATCAAAGGGATCACATATACCTAATTCCCTCCTAAGCATGCAAAACCTGTCTTCACTCAAAGATTTTGTGAATATGTCAGCCAATTGTTTCTCGGTACATACATGCTCAATACATATATTTCCATTTTGAACATGATCTCTAATGAAATGATACCTTATTTCAAGATGTTTGGCTTTAGAGTGCTGAACTGAATTCTTGGTAAGGTTAATGGCACTAGTGTTATCACACTTTATAGGAATGTTATCTAGTTTAATTCCATAGTCCTCTAGTTGTTGCTTGAGCCAAAGTACTGGAGCACAGCAACTGCCGGCAGCTATATATTCGGCTTCAGCTATTGACAATGCTATTGAATTCTGCTTTTTGCTAAACCAAGATACTAAGTTATTTTCTAAAAATTGACATGTTTCACTAGTGCTCTTCCTATCTAATTTGCAACCAGCAAAATCTGCATCAGAATATGCAAGCAAATCTAGACATGAGTCTCTCGAGTACCATAATCCTATGTTTGTAGTTCCTCTCAAATATCTAAGGATTCTTTTAACAGCACTTAGATGTGACTCCTTAGGATCTGATTGGTATCTGGCACAAATTTCCACACTAAACACTATGTCTGGCCTATTAGCAGTAAGGTAAAGCAAGGATCCAATTAAGCCTCTATAAAGCTTTATATCTATACTTTTTCCTTTTTCATCTTTGTCTAGTTTATTAGTGGGATTCATTGGGGTGCCTATTCCCTTGTAATTTTCATTCCCAAACTTCTTTAATATTTCCTTTGTGTATTTAGTTTGATGAATGAAGATACCTTCCTTAGTTTGCTTGATTTGTAATCCGAGAAAAAAGTTTAGTTCTCCCATCATACTCATCTCGAATTCTCCTTGCATTAAATTAGCAAACTCTTTGGAAAAATTATTATTTATGGCACCAAAGATTATGTCATCTACATATATTTATACCACTAGCAGATTTTTGTCTTTCCTTTTGAGAAAAAGTGTTTTATCTACATTTCCTCTACTGAAATCATTATTCAGTAAAAATTTGCTTAGTCGATCATACCAAGCCCTAGGTGCTTGTTTTAATCCATATAATACTTATGTAATTTAAACACATGATTTGGCAATTCATAATTCTCAAAATCAGGAGGTTGTTCTACATATACTTCTTCCTCTATAAAATCGTTTAAGAAGGCACTTTTCACATCCATTTGATACAATTTGAAATCCATGAAACATGCAAAAGCTAGAAGTAATCTAATAGCTTCTAATCTGGCCACGGGAGCAAATATTTCCTCAAAATCTATCCCTTCTTCTTGATTGTATCCCTTAGCCACAAGTCTATCTTTATTTTTTATAACTACCCCATTTTCATCTAATTTATTTCTAAAGATCCATTTTGTTCCAATTACAGAGTTATGCTTTGGTCTCTCAGTTAATGTCCATACATTACTTCTTTTGAATTAATTTAATTCTTCTTGTATAGCATTTATCAAATTGGTGTCTTTTTCAGCTTCTTCATAAGTCTTAGGTTCTAATTGTGAAACAAAAACAAGATAATCATTTAAATTTCTAAGAGAGGATCGAGTTCTTACCCCTTGAGATGGATCACCAATGATTAAGTCTTTAGGATGTCCATATACATACCTCCATTCCTTTGCCAAGTCTTGAGATTGTGGTGGCACGCAATCATTTTCCATCTCTTAATTTGGCACGTCATCAAGATTCAATTTTTCAAAGTCAATAATTCCTGCATCATCATCAAGAATATTTTCTCTCCTAAGAGACTTACTATCAGACTCATCAAAAATGATATTAACTGACTCTTCAACCACAAGAGTTCTTTTGTTGAATACTCTGTATGCCCTGCTAGATGTAGAGTATCCTAAGAAGATACTTTTATCTGACTTGGCATCAAATTTACTTAGATCCTCCTTGCCATTATTTAAAATGAAACATCTACATCCAAATACTTTAAGATATTTAGCAGTTGGTTTCTTATTCTTCCAAAGTTCATAAGGAGTTTTCTTGGTTATAGGTCGTATTAAAATCCGATTTAGAATATGGCAAGCAGTACTTATAGCTTCAGCCCAAAAGTACTTTGGAAGACTTGACTCGCACAACATTGTGCGTGCCATTTCTGCCAAGGTCCTATTTTTTCTTCCAATAACCCCATTTTGGTGAGACGTTCTAGGTGCTGAAAATTGATGTGAGATACCATTTTCATTACAAAATTCTTCAAAGTGTTGATTTTCAAATTCAGTTCCATGATCACTTCGAATTGCTATTAAGGTGAGCTTCTTTTCAGTTATGATATTCTTATAATATTTTAAGAATACTAAAAATGCTTCATTCTTATGTGCAAGAAATGAAACCCATGTATATCTTGAAAAATCATCTACTATAACTAGTCCATACATCTTTCCTCCTAGACTTGCGGTTCTAGTGGGTCCAAATAGATCCATGTGTGGCCTAGTGGTTGATACTACATTCTTTGATTTGAAGGATGATTTTGTTTGCTTACCTAATGAGCATGATCCACAGATTTTGTCCTTTTCAAAGATCAATTTTGGCACATCCTTTATTAATTCCTTCTTGACTAGTTTTGATATTAAGTCCATACTAGCATGTCCTAGTCTACGATACCAAAACCAACTTGTTTCATTTTTCTTTTCTTCATTAGTAATTAAACATAATCCATTTTTCTTGCCTAATTCATGAAGATCTACCATGTAATATTTCTTTGCCTTTGCCCTACAGGTACGATGCTGTTATCTTTAGGATTTGTAATTATGCATACTGAGGCTTCAAATGTGACTTTAAAACTTTTATCACAAAATTGACTTATGCTAAGTAGGTTATGTTTCAAACCATTAACTAATAAGACATTTTCTATAAAGGTAGATGGAGTAATAAAAATTTTATCCTTTCCAATAATAAATCTTTTTCCATTGTCTCCATATGTTACTACTCCACCCTTCTTAGATTCCAAGGTGACAAATTGTTCTATGTCACCTGTCATGTGTCTTGAACAGCCGCTATCTAGATACCATCGTTTATCCACCTTATTAGCTGCAAGACACCCCTGCAATCAAGATCAAGAATAAGCTTTAGGTACCCAAACTATGTTGGGTCTTTTAGGGTTAGTACTTGATGTTCCTTTTGGAATCCAAACTTTCTTGGATTTAAGCTTATGGTTATTACTCAATTTGTTGTTGCTAGACTTTCTATAGTTACATTCATATGCTTTATGTCCTAATTTATTGCAGCAATGACAAGTTATATTTTCATTTTTGGCTTTCACAAATATGTTCTTTAAGTATTTTTGTTTCCTATTTATTTTATATCCTAATCCAGTTTTATCATATACAGCTCTTTGACTATCAAGAATCATATTTAATTTGGTTGAGCTAAGTGTAAACTTGTCTACTAGGAATTTGTATTTTTTAGCATCTTCTTTTAACTTGACATTTTCAGCAATTAGATTTTTGGTTTCATTTGTGAATCTTCTACTTAATGTTTTATAGTTATTAGATAGTTTCAGCTTATCTTTGATAAGAGATTGATTTTTATCTTTTAGAACTTTATTTTTACTGATTAGTTTTTTGTGTTCTTCCATGAGTTCTAAAAATGCATCATGTAATTCTTCAACAGTAAAATCACATTTAAGTTCAGAATCTACCTCATCATCATTAGCCATATGGCAGATTTGGGCGTCTCTTGTTGATCTTCCTCTTCTGAACTTGACGCCTCACTTTCACTCCATTCAGCCATGAAGTTCTTCTTCTTAAGTTTTCTTGCCATCCACTTCAATTCCGGACAATCTATCTTGAAATGCTCGGGCTTGTTACACTCATAACAAATTAGTATTTTCTTTTTCTTTTCTTTGTCCTTATCCTTTTCTTTGCTTGAGCTACCTTTGAAGAAGGGCTTCTTGTTATGAAATTTTTTCTTTCCTCTCATAAATTTTCTGAATTTTCTTCCAAGCATAGCCATTCCTTCTTCATCAAATTCCTCCTCATCATCAGATTCTTCCGATTTAGTTTCGTGTTTTGGAGTGGTAGTCTTTAATGCAATTGTCTTTCTTCTCTTGACCTCATCTTCTGAATTTTGCCTCATGGTCAACTCATGGGTCATGAGTGATCCTAGAAGTTCCTCCAATTGCAGTGTATTGAGGTCCTTTGCTTCCTGAATTGCTGTTATCTTGGCCTCCCAAACTCTTGGTAGAGATCTGAAAATTTTTTGCACCAATTCAGAGTTAGTATAAGACTTTCCTAAACTCTTTAGCCCATTTATGATTTCCATGAAACGAGTAAACATTTCAGTTATGGACTCAGTGGATTTCATTTTAAAACAATTCATACTTATGTACTAATGTGTTTATTTTTGACTCCTTAACTTGATTAGTTCCTTCATGTGTGACCTCCAGTTTATCCCAAATTTCTTTTGCGGAGATGCATGTAGATATTCTATTGAATTCACTTACATCTAGTGAACAGTAAAGCACATTAATTGCTTTAGCATTTAGTTGTGCTAGTCTTCTATCACTCTCATCCCAATCCATTTCTGGTTTGGAAATGATTGTGCCCTCTATACTAATTGTGGGTGTGTGAGGTCCTATAGTTATAATATACCACAATTCATAGTCTAGAGCTTGAATGAATATCCTCATCCTAGCTTTCTAGTATGTGTAATTAGTGCCATTAAATAGAGAAGGTCTATTTGTGGATTGACCCTCACTCATAGAACATCCTACTTGAATTTTCATGATCTTTGTCTCTTGATTGTGAGATCAACAAAATACTATGTGAGCACCTTGCTCTGTTGTTGCCCAAGGTGACAAGCCAAGAGGGGGGGTGAATTGGTTTCTCTAAATTTTTACTATCTTAATTTAGTCAATCGATGAATGAGTGAAATTTAGAAACAATATATAATGCAAATACACAATAAGTATAGTGGTTCGGTGCTCTCCTAAGCACCTACGTCCACTCCCCAAGCGACCCCTTGAGAATTCACTATAATCCCGCGGATTATAGTTGGATTGTTTTCCGGGCTCACAATCCAAAAACCTTTACACTTTGGTTTTCCGGGATCACCAAAAACCTATGTTGGTTTTACGGGCTCACCAACGAACCTTCACAATTGGTTTTACGGGTTCACCAATTAACCTACACCATTGGTTTTACGGGCTCACCAACAAACCTTCACCGTTAGTTTTACGGGCTCACCAACAAACCTTTACAAGGTGATTAAAAGAGAAGAAGAAGATTGAAACTCCTAGATGAGCAAATATAACAATTATAAGCTACAAAGAAGAGTTTAGAATATAGTTATCGCTTGATGAGACTTCTCTCTTCTTTGTCAAGAATGCTTCACTCTTCAAGGGTGGATGGTGCTCTTAATGTCTCTTGAAATCTGCTCAACCACTTCCTTTTGACTCTTGAGTGAAGCACTTGGATGAAGAAAGTTAGAGCTCTTGTCTTTCTTGTGTAAGCTTTGATATTTTGCAAAAGGATGTTTTCTCTGATGAATAGTGTCCCTTTAAATAGTTTTTCTAATCCATTGGACACCCCCCATTGGTCAGATTTCAAAAACTAGCCGTGCTTGCTGTTGGGAGGACAAAAAGTACTTCTGCAGAACTAGCCATTATGCTTCTGCCCGTGCTTGGGTCAACCCAAACTTTCCTGGGGTCGACTCAAACCACTGTTCATCAGACTTGGGGTCGACCCAACTTTCACTTGGGTCGACTCATGCAACATTGGGGTCGACCCTCTCAGAAAACACAGAATCTTGTATTTCAGCCTTCCTTCACTTGGGTCGACTCAACTCTTTTTGGGTCGACTCAATGTTCAGTTGGGTCGACTCAAATTTCACTTGGGTCGACCCTCTCAGGGATTCCAGAGAACCGATTTTTGAATGACATAGCCTTTGGGTCGACTCATATTCAGTTGGGGTCGACTCAAAGGTGGGTCGACTCAAGTTCCATTTGGGTCGACTCAAAGGTGGGTCGACTCAAGTTCCATTTGGGTCGACCCTCTCAGGAATTCCAGAGAACTGTTTTCTTGAGGCTTGAAGATGGAGTCGACTCAGCCTTTACTTGGGTCGACCCAAGTATTGTTCATCCGTGCCATTTTTGCAGAAGTGTGCCAAATGGTTTCTTGATGTGTCGGGGTCGACTCATTCCACATTTTGCTGCAACTTAGGGTTAGATTCATCCATATAATCAATGAAATATTCTTCAAGCAATTTTGAATATATGTCATGGTGGTGCTACATACTCTTAACAATGAAAATTACTATTATCCACTTAAGAGTACGTTTTACTTGAACCTTTGCCGAATTAGAATTTAGAATTCACTATCCCTTTTCTGTTGCAAATTTTATCTCAATATTAATCATTGAAATACATCTTTATCTCATTCTACTAATGTACCGAGAGTGACGGACTTAGTAATGATGTATCATATTACCTTGTAATATTCAATTAGATATTCCTTCAATGGTTGTGTTAATAATCAAAATACCGCTATCATCCTCATATTGGAAGTGACAAATTTATAGCACTTTGCAATAATTTGCATATTATAATTTACGCAATCCTAGAGATCTGACATGCCTTAGAAAAATATCTCTAGGAATGGGTTTCGTAAGCGGATCGGCTACCATTTGATGCGTAGATATATATTGCAAAGATACTTCCTTTTTCACTATAATGTCTCTCACAAAATTATACTTGGTATCAATATGTTTGATTCTACTATGATATTTGGGATCCTTAGTATAAGCAATAGCCACTTAACTATCACAATGAATTATTATCGATCCCCAACTATCATCATATCAGTCATTCTCAGATGTTGAAAAAATTTCCTCAACCAAACACCTTTTTGTACTGCAGCCGCACACGCTACAAGTTCTGCCTCCATAGTAGATAAGACAATACAAATTTGCTTTTTGTTACTCCAAGAGATGGCACCATTATTCAAAAAAAAATACATAACCTGAAGTCGATTTACGCTCATCTAGGTCTCCTCCCCAATTAGCATTTGTATAGCCTTTTAAGCATAAATCATTCCACATTAAATGTTCTTCAACAGTTTTTGGAATGAGAGAAGAACACAATTTATACATTTTTGACATGGACATAAAATCTTTCCATTTAAATTAGATTTTTCAAAAGTAAATTTAATGAAAGTTTGGACTCCATTCAAATATTCCTTGCTGGATCTCGACTTATTTAACCAACTTTTGTCCATTATATTAGAATAATGATTGACTTACAACTTATCTACAAAAAATAAATGAAATTGGATACTAAGTGAAAAGTTGTCTGAAGCAATCTAGCAAAATCGACTTATATAGAAAAAGTAAAACCAATCTAGTAAAATGATAATATAGGATAGTTCTAGAAAAAAACACTATCTCAAGTTGAACTAGTACACATTGAGGATAAATTAGGATAAAAAACATATGTTTAACTTCACATATATGAAGATGCCTATGATCACTAATCAAGAGCTCTCGCTAGATGCATCCAATACAACAATCATGTTTGGCACCTCTAAATGTGGAGAACTAAAAGGCCTTCCGATAGGGAGTTCAATAATATTTGGACATCTCAATACATTATGTCAAGCTTCAATACATTATCTCAATACAAATGTGCATGTCTTGGTGTTAATATATTCAAGCCGACAGACCCAACTTTGACTCATGAGGATGAATTAATTATACTAGCTAGTAAGAAAGTAGATTTCTTTTAGACTGCTCAGGTATCTGAGGACATTTCCATCCCAAACATCTCCACACCATCTCTAAGCTTGCCTTTGCACCATAGATATTTAATAGTAAATCCTATCATAACCCCTTGCTCTCTAATTAAATCTTTGTTGAATTAGAGAATAAAATAATTTTTATTGGACATGGAGTTGCATCTTCTGTTCTTGGACTCTAGAAATTTTACCAAACTCTCCCAATCTCCAACCCTTGCATGGCTAATTCTTCTAAAATTAGAGATAGATGATCGAGCAATGGGTGGTTAAACTTCATTATGCCTCTGCTTAGTAACAATACTTAGTTTAATTTTTTTGTTATGTGGTAGAAATAAAAGAAGAGAAATTGCCAAATTAAGAGTGCATTACTAGGACAATGCATTAAGTAAATAAAAAAAATCACCTGGAGGTAGGATGGCCAAGATCCGCAATCGGCCAAAGGAGGGCTGTCGGCTGGAGCTTCTGCCGCTAACACTACAGATTGGCGGTGGGAATGGGTAGGAGGAGGAAGTTGGCCAAGACGAGAAGGCTTGCGGAGAGGAGGAGAAGAAGGAGAACGGCGCGGAGAGAGGTGGGGGTGGTGCTCGATCGGGGGCGATTGATGGGCAGCAGGGATTTCGAGCTAAGATGTGGTGAAAGGGGCTGAGGAGGGGGTCGGTCGGCGCGGGTTAGAGATTTGGGGCTAATGGAGGGGACTGGTCAAAGTGAGAATGTTAAATAGAGTCAGACGATGCTTATAAGCGTCGTTAGGTTTTGGTTTCCATTAACACTTATAAGCATCGATAATTAATGGCTTCCACCGCCGCTAAGCAAAGCGTTGGCGGAACCCTTAATATTCCGACACTTCTAAAAAGTGTCGGGAAGCTTAGGCGTGGCAGCAAAATTGCCGACGCTTCTATCTAGCGTTGGCAATGCAAGGTCGGCAATTCCACTTATTCCTGTAGTGCAGGTCTCAGAATAAAGAGTCAAAATTAAATCATAAGACACTACTACTGCAGGAATATCCAAGGGAACATAACTTAAGTGCCATTTGTTGGACCCATAGGATAAACTAAAGATGCCGAGGAGATAGAGGAGAGAGGTATAGAAGAGTAAACACTGAATAAACGACGATATAGAGTTTATTCTAGTCAAGTTACATACGTACTTATACATCATTTAGATTAAGCTTTAAATGTAAACCAAACCAGCCTCCTATCCATGGAATCTTCTTCCCTAGCCACCAAAGTCCTCTATTGACTACGGCACCTGTAGATTTTTAGGCACGGTCGGTGGTACTGATAACCAGATCTTGGAGGGTACCACTTGCCGTTGGTATATGATTCGCCCTTGCCAGTGTTACAGAAGGAACTCGACCTCTGCTTGGCATTTGTTATCACCGTTGTTGCATATGGAGTCTTGGTAAACGGCAGCAGCGGCAGGATGGGTTGAGAATACAACGCTACTAGAGAAGAATACCATCGATAGGATCAAAGGGACCCTCAACTTCTTCTTCTCCATCTTATGTTCACTTTCTTCAACTTGAGAAAGAGGCAATGCTCTATGTTGCATTTAAATAGAGGCCTCTGTTATTGATGGTAGGCAACCATCCCATGGGATGCTGGAAGGGAACAATTATTTTTGGGCGCACCCTCTCGAAAAGATACGGCAAGATGATAGTTTCCACTTCCAGCAATAAAGAATTGTCGCACTTGGGTGGGTAATTAAGTATTTTCCAAATACTTCACTTCTGAAGTAATCTCGTGATTTATCACACCTAATTGATAGCTAACATTAAATATTGTGGGTAAGAAACAAAAAACTTCTGAAACATGCTGTAGTGCTTGTCCATAACCATAAGTTTAATGTGGAAAAAAATTCTTTCTAACAATGCCTAATGTTAAAAGCATAATCTGACAATGTTCGGCCAGGAATTCGAATTAACAGACTAGATTATGGAGGTTCGGCATGAATAATAACATTATATGGGTATATTCCACCTGCGTGCGAATTATATACGTGTTATCTACTGGACTAGGCTAAGACAATTTGATCCAACAATTGCTCTGAGAAATCCGAGAGCATCAATTGGACAACCGGAATTAACGAACACCGTTTATCTTTCACATAAACTCTTCCCCTTTATCCTGAGGAGAAAAGCAATTTCTTACAGTTACAAAGGGATAGATTATTATTTTTTTTAATTTTGGTTTTTTAATGTAGAGTGGTCAAGACACAAATTAAGTAGTCGAAAGAGGCGAGCACTGATCAGAGGGCCTGGCCTGACGGTCCTAGGGGTTGGCATGGCTGGTGGGTTAGACCGGCCATGCACGTACGTTGTAAACCCACCGGCCATGCACGTACGTTGTTGCTTACAAGTCCGAAGGGATTGCAAGACCACGGACTTCAACATTCTCTCTAAGTTCATCCACTTTTTGCACCACCTTTCTAGAATCGGAGGTAAACAAATCGTATGTGTTTATTAGCCACCTAGGTACGTAGTTCTTTAAACGAAGAACATTCGCATACGCAACTTTCAGGGCTAGCCATCGATGTCATTACATGAGCATTGCTTTATTCAGAAATCGTAATAAAGACCAGTAGAGAGCTGGAAGGAAGAATACATAATATGATTACGGCGGATTGCTCGGATGGCTACTAGCTAAGGCTTCGATGGAACTATTTGCAGCCTCGATAATACCGCCTGTTACCGCAGCCTGGGCGATAAACGTTAGATGCGCCAGGGGTGCAGGGCTGGCCCTTTCCCGCGTTACAGGCCGCCCGGCCCGGGTTCAAAGTTCGATATGCGAGCGGGGGGTCTTGCGCTAAAAACCGCCGGCGGTTCGCCTCCGAGTCCGGCAAGAACTCCTCCTCCAGAATCAGAGGTTTGTAATCAAGCGTAGGTATCTGAGGCTCCAGAAACCCCCTCTCGATCTCAGAAACAAATTGAACCTCCATCTCCTCCTCCTCTGCTTCGCAATGGATATCACTTCCGTTGCATGCGGAGCCTCGGTAAACAGCAGCAGCAGGAGCAGCCACAGCGGAGTGTGCTGAAAGCACAGCATTGCTAAAAAGAAATGCACCAAAGAGAAGAGTGAGAGCTCCCAATCTCTTCATCTCCATCTGCTTTTCCACTCCTCTCCTTGTTCACCTCACCGCTGCTTTAAAAGGATGCGTTTGATGTAGGTGGCAGGCCCACCTTCACGTGGGACGAGGGGTGGAGAGGGGTGCAAGAAGCTAATAAAGAACAACGCTCCAGTAACTAAGAGATAACCTCCTTCTATTCACTAAAAATCACACTGATTTAGATATCGGAGAGTCTCCCGCCGAATACGTTCCGGCTAAAATTTTTTTTTACTTATTGCTGTTTTAGATCGGATTGCTGCTATCCGATGAGAACCTCGACTGCAGTGACCGAGTGCTGCTTGCCTTCTCCAACTTCGACAAGAGCAGCCGATCACCGAGCTCTCCAGCATCATTGCACTTCTCACCACGGTGCTTAGGGCCAGTCAGTTTTCAGCGGCCATATAAATTATTGTTATTTGGACTATAATACTTAGCTAGTCAGCATTTACTTGATGTTTCTTAAATAAAATAATCCTAGTCATTGCTCCCAATTTTTGTTATCATTTTTGAGATTAGATATTCACATTTGAATATTTACAAAAAAATATGACTCTATTCTTTTATTTATATATAATAAAATTGTTGTACAACTACCAAGCATTTGTCTACTTATACATTGCTTGTTATCATAGATTGGGTGACGATTTGAGTTGTAACCATCTTTCATTTATGCCATGATTGTCACATAAATGGAGGGATTTAGTTCTTTAAAATATCATCTCGTGCAGTTGAGATATCATCTATAAGTTTTTTTAATAATATAATGCTAGATGCATGCAAACGCAAACCAAGCTTTATCTTATAGCATGCATGGAAGGACTTACTTGTGCCTTTTGGGGATAAAACAAAAAATTGTCCCAGAATTCCGATCCTTTTCCGTACTAAGCTTTGCATCATGGTGTTGTAAGGGTCAGAATATTGATAATGGTGGTCCTAGCATTATGAGACTCACCTAGCGCATTAGGAACTTGTCGTATTGATATTCTTTGTTAAAGGATGCTGCATGATAATGACTCCAATTCCCCTCCTCTTTGGCAGCTGAGGATTCCGACGCATCTCATGCTTTTATAAACTGCACCAACACCGAATAAAGTGCTATCATTCCCTTCTTGCCACACGGGCAAAAGGAAGAGAAATTATTGCATGCCCATGGACAAAGAGACTGAGCACTGGCCCGTGTCATCACTCCTTTGTAGATTACTGTTATTCGGACTATAATATTTAGGTAACTAGCATTTTCTTCGTGTCTCTTAAATGACATAATACTAGTCATTGCTCACAGTTTATGTTATCATTTTTGATATTAGATATTCACATTTGAGCATTTATAAAAAAAGACTACTCAGTTCTTTTATTTATACATAGTGATATTGTTGTACAACTACCAAGCAGTCGTTTCTTATACAATGCTTGTTGTGATAGCATGAGTGACAATTTGAGTTGTAACCATGTTTCATTTATGCCATGATTGTCATATAAATAGAGAGATTTAGTTCTTTAAACTATCATCTTGTGCAGTTGAGATGTCATCTATAAGTTTTCTTAATAATATAAAGCTAGATACATGCATACGCAAATCAAGCTTTATCTTATTGCATCGAAGGACTTAATTGTGCCTTCGAGAATAAAAAAAAATTATCCCAGAATTCCTATCCTTTTTCCGTACTAAGCTCTAGGGTCGGAATAATGATAATAGTGGTCCTAGCATTATGAGACTCACCTAAGCGCATTAGGAACCATTTAGTAAGGGAAAATGTGGAGTTTGGTAACTTGTTGTATTGATATTCTTTTTTAAAAGATGCTGCATGATGATACTCCAATTCCCCATACTGGTTGTCATGCTTTACCAAGAAAAGAAATAAAATTACCAACTATGGTTCCAAACATTGCTCGATTCTCTTGTTTCATATGGCATTCCATCATTTCTAAAATACCACATGGAAGGGGAAGATGACGGTCAATTAGCATTGGACTATTTCCAAAATAATGTTTAGCATCTACTATTTCTGAAACATTATTTAGCATCTATTAACTATCTATTTGAGAGGCTTCACACTTATCTGCAACTGATCTTCCAACTTAATTTTTGAATATTTTATTTCTAATTCCTAGAGGGATGTATAGATGCATGATATAATATATCTATTTTACCAAAAAAAGAAATGGTAATAAGCCGCTAGACTAATCATCTTCAAAAGTGTAAAACATAGCTAACCCTTGCTCCCGCTAATTTGTTTCCTCTAATATCTAAAGTTAGAGGTAGATATGCGAATTAGGGTTTGCTAAAATGGTTATACCCATCTAAATAGTAACTAAAGGATTTGGCCTACGAAAATCCGAATCTTGGTAATTATAATCCGAATTGGTATCCTTTAAGCTGAGGCTACCTAAACAAACAAAGAAACCTAATAATAATAATAATAATAATAATAATAATAATAATAATAATAATAATAATAATAATAATAATAATAATAAACAAAACTATAGCCAGACATCAACCAAGAATTTACCAGCTAGGGATCTACATATAAATAAGTTCAAATTAATCCTCCAAAAGATAGAGGATCGGAAATAATTGCTACTCTACTATTTAGATGTGTACAGCACTATGATTCTTTTGGACTGTAGAATTCACATGTTATCTATCTGAAGGGAATTGTTATTTGGATATGCTAATACGAGCGCACATATTTTGTGGCCAGTGTAGATCGGACTACTATCAGATCCCTATCTCCAAGCATGATGGGGGTGGGGAAATTCGTGACCACTGGATCCATCATTTTTATCCTATATCCCTTGTCAATCACCAAAGCGCCGTGTTCGGAAAATATATTTTAATCTAAACGAAGATATTAACAATCGAAAAATTGGTCATAACTAACTTAGAGATGAATTCAGATCTCAAATTATCTCCATCAAGATGGGAAGTGGAGAAATATTAAAAATTTTATAATTTTTCGAGATCTCAGATCATATTTTAGGTTAGGGATGTCACAATCTCAATCAATATAATAAATCTCAAACTAATAATACTTTAAATATAAAATTTGATATTTATTTATTAAACATTATTTAACGAGTTAAATATTTGACTGGAAAATATTGATTAATGTACTGATATTATATGGGTTGATTTGTCAGTTACTATCAATCAAGACAAAAGGGATTGATATTTTCTATTTCTTATGCCGGAGGTATCCATTGCAGATGTATACGGAAATCTAGGCTGAAATTAGAATTTTAGTTTTAAATAACTAGTTTTGGCATGTGCTATGAAGATTAAAAAGCATTGGCGTACGCGTCCACTAAAGAGTCATGATAATTGGAGAGATTGAGAGAGTAATGTGGTAATTATTTCCTTATGCTCCAACAATAGGTTTTCTTGCCATGCTTTATCCAAATTGTTGAACATTTATCATTGAAAATTTATGTGAGTTTCCGATCTATATTAATAGATATTTCCCAATAAATCTTTCCAAGTATAACTTGGGTTACAAAGCTTATATTGCTGGTAGCATTAGATTTTTCAAGACAGCTCGGTTTGCTTACTTTTTTTTTAATCACAAAAAGCAATTTTGCGGCGAATTATCACACTAATTGACAGCTGACATTAAATATTGTGGGCAATAAACAAAGAACTTCTAAAACATGCTGTTAGACTTGGGCACTGGGCCGGGCCGCCCACGGCCCGGCACGGCCCGGCACGAAGCGGCCCGCTAGCTACAGTACCGGGCCGTGCCTGGCACGGCCCATTCAAGGGGGCCGTGCTGGGTCACGGGTTTCTGGCCCGCGGGCCGAGCCCGGCACGGCCCGCTTCGGGCTTGGGCCGGCACGGCCCACTCTTGGCCCGCGGGCCAAGCACGGCACGGCCCGCGGGCCAGCCCGGCATGGCCCATAAGGGCCTGGGCCGGGCCAGGCACGGCCTGTCTCCATTAAAATAAATGCTTCATAAATTTTTTTAATAAATTAATAAATATTGAAAACTAAGGATTTATTAATATAAAGCCACCTTAATGGTGGGGGGTTTGGCATAGACCCCTACCAGTTTATTAATTTAAATCAAAATAGTACATGAAGGGAGGTTTGGACCTTGGTCTGACCTCCAGAATACAATAAGAAAGGAGAAAAAATAGAGATGACTCACTTTAATAATTAAAAAAATAAAAATGTACAATTATAAAAAATTAAGAAATCTTACTAATCATCAGTGATTCAGTGAATCAGTATTCACTCTTCAGTAGTGTTTGTATCATCATCATCAGAGGATGTTGTATTATGTCCACCTTTATCTTGAAGTCTGGCCTCAGCATCCAACCAATCTTTGAAGCAGAGAAGCATCTCAACCGTTTCGCCCGCCATCCTACTTCTCTTTTCGTCAAGAACACGCCGACCTGCACTAAAAGTGGATTCCGATGCTACCGTGGACATCGGCATAGCTAAAATATCGCGTGCAATTGCAGACATAACAGGATATTGATTTTTAACACTCTTCCACCAAGATAATACATCTAGACTCTCTATTTGATTTTCATCATATGCAGACTGAAGATTATTTCGTAAATAAAATTCTAGTTCACTACTTAAAGATGAAGAAGATGAAGATAAACTTGAAGCATGTGTGTGTTTTCTCTGTGCAATGAATGAAAAAATAGATGACGAACGAGAACTACTAGAAGAAGAAATAGAGCTTTGTACGGAGAATCTAGATCCACGAATTTTTTCATCATATATAGCATAAATATCATAAAGAAGTTGTTTTACCTCATTTTTAGCAGGTTCAGGATCTTGAATCATATTTTCACAGTATGCATCAAGTAAAATTAGCACGCCATTCAATTTAACTCTTGGATCAAATACAGCAGCTAAGTTATGCATAGGACATATCTTGTCCCAATACTTATTCCATTTAGATTCCATTTGGTCAATAATAGGCATTAAAACATCATCATATCTATGTTCTGCAAATTTTTGACTAATTATATATGCTTGTTGTAAAAATGAACATGAAGTTGGATAATAAATACCAGAAAGAACATTGGTAGCATTATAAAAACTAAGCAAAAAATCTTCCAAAATTTTTTCTTTATTCCAATCAGTTTCAGTCAATGTAAAGCCTAATCCACGATCATTAATATATGCACTTAATAAGTTTTTATATGGGTATGCATCATGTATCATGCTATATGTTGAGTTCCAACGAGTAATTACATCAAGTTTAAATTTTTAAAAACGTTTACCATGATTTATACATAGTTCCTTAAATTCTTGAAGTCTTGATCTTGAAGCATGAATAAAAGAAACTGCATTTCTAATTTTTGAAATCACATCTTGAATCATGCCCATGCCAGCTTGAACAGAAAGATTTAAGATATGACATGCACATCTAATATGCAATAAATTTCCATCTAACATGGAATGCAATGAGTCTTTTAATAATGTAACAGCAGAATTATTATTAGATGCATTATCAAAAGTAATAGACATAATTTTATCATTAATATTATATGAACATGCAGTTTGATAAATGACATTTGAAATTTGTTGCCCAGAATGTGGAAAATCAAAAGCACGAAAAGCAAGAATACGTTTATTTAATTGCCAATCATTATCAATATAATGAGCAGTAATGGCAATAAAATAATTACTACCTACAGATGCTGACCAAATATCAGAAGTTAATGAAATTTTTACATTTAAAGTAGAAAGTGTTTCAATTAAACTTTGTTTCATTGCTAAAAAGTTAGTCATAGCTACTCTTCTAAATGCACGCCTACTAGTTCTTTTGTAAGCAGGTTGTAGGTTTAATTGAACATATTCTTCAAAATTAAAAGATTCACATAAACTAAAAGGTAATTCATCCTTAACTATCCATTTTACAAGTGCTTTTCTTTGATTTTCTTGATTATATGCAAAATTACCTACAAGTAATCCCCCTTATATATTAAGGGTACTTTGAGTTTGAGCATGAGAATCATGCATCCTATGACTCTCTTGATGTCTTTTTAAATGCCCTGTTCCCCCACTACTACTACAACTATAAAGTTTGGCACATTTTTTACATTTAGTTTTGCAGACTCCATCAACCATAACTCTATCAAATTCATTCCATACAGCACTAGTCCTCTTACGAGAAGAGGTTTGATCTTCACTCGGTTCACTAGTTCTAGAGGAACTAGGAACATGGGGTTGGGGATTAGTTTCTTCTCCCTCAGAAACAGAAGAAATGCCAAAATGACTTTCCTCAAAAGATGACATATCTAAATTGATGAATTCAAAAAATAAAAACTAACCACAAGGAGGAATTGAGTAGAGGGTCGGAGGGCAGAGGCAGAGCCGAGATTCTGAGCTTCCTCTTGTGCTCTCAACAGGAGTGACCTTCTCTTCTCAACAGGAACCTCCTCTTGTGTAGCACTTGAACACTTGCTAAATTCAAACTAAAAATTAAATTGCTAGAAGAGCACTTTAGAAGAGAGAAATAATAGTAGTAGAGAAGGAGAGAATAGTTGGTTTGGTGTGGTGAGAATGAGGGAGGTGCCTTGACTAAAGAAAAGCATTGCTAAAGAGGAATCATGAATCATATCTTGCCTTCAAGGCTGTGGACCTATTAGAGGAAGCTTTGAGATGATGCGTGCTTGTGGTTTTAGGGTTTAGAGTTTAGGGTTTAGGGTTTAAAGAGGGGCCGATCATGAACACTTTTCTGCTGCAGAGGAAATGACTTTCTTGCACAGTAGCAGTTTATCATATTTTTTCTGATCTAAATCTTTCTCTCTCCCCCCTACACCTTACAAAAGGAGATGATGGCTTTAGCTTTAAAAGGATTCCTTGGATAGGAAAGGGAGGCCTACCATCACGGGAGATGCAAGAAGGGAATAAGAGTTTCTTCGGTGAGATAGAAAAGAAACCAACAATGCATGGTCTCTGGTTGTCGTGTGGTTCTCAGGTACATGTGCAAGGTGGAATCAGTAAACAAGAGCATGAATACTCACGAGCTGCTTGCAAAAAGAAAGGTGCAATGTGGTACCAGAAAACCTCCTCTATTTAGCACTGGCTACGACTGTTCTCTTTGGTGTATGCAGAGCTATGATTGTTCTATACTGCTGAAGTGCTGTCGAGTTATAGAAAAGAAAAAATATTATATGAAAAATGCTAACAGATACATAAATATTTTTTGCCTAATTTATATCAAAGGATCAGACAATTATCATTTCTGAATTGCTAGCATTATGCAAGCTCCAGTAGTTCATCATTGGGTCCACCATGCATATGCTATACAGGGAGAGAAATAAATATAGGACCTGATCCTTTTGTTTTTCTCGTGATCCACCGAAACCAAGGAACACCTCGGCAGAACTCCTCCTGTCCTCGCGGCGGCCGGGCGGCGACGGGGTGCTCGGCTCCTCTCCTTGGCGACGAGAGGACCGGCGGGCGGAGCGCTAGCGGATTCCTCCTCCTCCTCTGGATCCCTCCACGGATGGCGGCGGCGGCACGCGGGGCTGGGCCGCGGGTGGGAGGCAGGTGTCGTAGTCGCGGGCGGAGCTCGTCTCCTCCTCTGGATTTGGCTGCGGACGGCAACGCCGAAGCGCGCTAGAGCACGGCGGCCGGCTGCGGGGACTCGGGATCAAGCTGCGGACAGGAGGCGCGGGTGCAGTCACGGGCGGAGCTCCTCCACTTCTCCTCTTCTACTGCTCCGATCGCACAACGGTGGCACAGGCAGCGGCGCGCGTGGCAGTGGACGCGGGCGGAGCCGAGCGCGACGAGGCTTCTTCTCCTCCGAATCCGGCACGGCAATGGCACGACAAGTGCCTCGTCTCCTCCGGGTCCGGCAAGGTCGGTGACGGGAATGCAAGCGGTAGCGCGATGGGGCTCCTCTCCTCTTTGGTCGTGGCCGTTCCCTTTCCTCCACGGGAGCCGCCGTAAATTGGAAACCCACTCGGGAAAGGGTAAGAAAGCACAATGCTCGCGGCACTTTTTATTTATTTATTTATTTTTTATTCTTTAGGAGAAGACGCCTCACCCTCTTCCTTTCACGTGAAACCAAAAACCCATGCGGCCCTGATGTCAGTTGTTGGGTAAATCGCAGGAATTTAGTAATGATGAACAATGCAAAGAATTGCGAGGGGAAGAAGAAAAAAAAAATTATAGAGATTTTACGTGGTTTAGCAATGTACCGACATGCATGAAAGAAAAATGGCTATTGTTGTGGTTTAAATTTGGCCCAAGGGTGACCACACCGGAGGAGTCGAGGGAGCTGCCGGAGTGTGGGAGAAGAGGACGGGGGCCACCTCCTGCACAGGGATGTACCTGCACAAAGCATTACCGATATTTTCAGTAAGGGCCCTCCGACGATCAAGTTAGAGAGGAATTTTGTAGGTCCAGCCCAAAAGTTCTTTCGGCGTTACCTGTTAGGGTTCTTTATAGAACCGGTAGGAGCGCTTAGGTGGCAGAGATATGGCCCGTTCCCATCATGAGTGGGGATGGCGTGCAGTCAAAGCTTGCTGATGGCGTGCGATGTAGTCTATTCTAGGCGACGGTAAGGCATTGGCAGTCGTGGCAGAGCATGGCCGAAGTAGCTCGGTGTTGTCCTTGATTGCCGTGTGTCAGCAAGCAAAGCGTGGCGTGGCGGTGCCGCAATATTTGGCCACATGGGAGGGCGCCGGCCCGCACATGGGCATGGCCATTGGCAAAGTCGAGCTCGTCAAGAGGTCGCATCATGCCTTTAACGAGGTCGGCTGAACGAGTGCTGGGTTTGGCCTAGCATCCCGGGTTCCAAGGTGTGTTCGACGGAGCGCCCCGAGCTTAAGGGTCGGGGCGTGTTATTGGAGATGGTGCCCCGAGCTTGGTCGGGCGAGTCGGCAAATATAGGAGGCGCCCCGAGCTTGGTTAGGCGAGTTGGCGAATATAGGAGGTCGAAGGAGTTTTCGGTGGAGTCCGAGGTCGGGCTGATTCTGGGCCGGACCGAGGACACGTCTAGTTGGCATTGATGTCTATTAGGCCGAAATTGGGCGGCCCCTCTTGTTGTGGGCTAAACGATCCATTTTGCCCCCCATCATTTGCCCCCCGACTTCTGAGGTCGAGTCGCCCTTTAGCTCGGGCGAAGGAAGTAGCTAGATTATTGATCGTCCGGTGCTTTAGCCAAGTGCCCCTGAAGATGTGCGCATGCCAAGTAGGGGACAACTGGTATGTTTTATAGCTGGGGCTTTGGGTCAGGCTTCCAGAGGCAAGCTTAGGTGGTTTGAGCTGCTACATGGAGGAGTCTGCCCACGAAGCTGTCAGGAGATTCTGCCAGTCGTCGGAGTACCTTGACAAACTGGTGAAGGGGCTACGGTTGAAATGATCCGGGGCTTCGACAATTGCCGTAGCTAAGTGCAGCGATTCTGCCCTGGAGTCGACCTTAGTGGTCTTGAGCCGAATCTGGACGAAGCTGCTGAAGTGGTCGGGGGTGCCGCAGAGATCATTACCGAAGTCAGGTTAGGGATCGTCCCCGAAGTCGTCGCTGGGACGGAACCAGGAGCCATTTCCTAGGTTGGCGTCGAAGATAAAGCTGCCCTCGAGGTTAGTGTAGAGGCTGCTCCTGAGGCCGCCCCTGACGTCGACTTAGAGATCATCCAGGTCGACTAGCTTTTGCTTTTATTTCTGTAAAGTCGGCCACTTGGGCCTTTTGTACTCATCCCGACCTCAAGGTCGGGTTTCCTTGTATTTGGCCCTCGACCCCTCTTCTCTCTTTTTTTTTTTTTTGGTGCTCTTCAACGACTCCCCGTTGACGCCGCAGGGCGCCCCCCACTCAGATCCGGGGCGCACTTATAGAATATTGCGGTCGGGGGTGCTCTTTAATGGCTCCCCATTGATGCCGCAGGGCATCCCCCACTCAGATCAGGAGCGCACTTATAGAATACTGCGGTTGGGGGTGCTCTTTAACGGCTCTCCATTGACGCCGCAGGGCGCCCCCCACTCAGATCAGGGGCGTATTTATAGAATACTACGGTCGGGGGTGCTCTTCAACGGCTCCCCGTTGATGCCACAGAGTGCCCCACACTCAAATTAGGGGCACACTTATAGAATACTGTGGTCAAGGGTGCTCTTCAACGGCTCTCCGTTGATGCCACAGGGCGCCCCCCACTCAGATCAGGGGAGCACTTATAGAATACTGCGGTCGGGGGTGCTCCTCAACAGCTCTCCGTTGATGCCGCAGGGCATCCCGAGCCGAGCTCGAGGGACGACTTTGTGGATGGATCCTGCAATCGCGGGGCCCTCGGGCTCTTGACTGATGTTGCAGGGCGTCCCGAGCCGAGCTCGAGGGATGACTTTGTAGATGAATCCTGCAATCATGAGGCCCTCGGGCTCTCGACTGATGTTGCAGGGCGTCCCGAGCTGAGCTCGAGGGACGACTTTGTAGATGAATCCTGCAATCGCGAGGCCCTCGGGCTCTCGACTAATGTTGCAGGGTGTCTCGAGCCGAGCTCGAGGGACAACTCTATAGATTTGTCAACATATAAGTCATGCTGCGGGAGCAGCCGAAGCACATCGAGCCCATTGGGGGGGGGTTTTAGAGACGCCTTGAGGAAATCCCAAAGGATAATTTTATTAATTGATACATTCTTGAATTTGAAAATCCTGACCTGGAGGGGCTAAGATCCCATCCGGGGGTTGCAGCTTACATCGTGGGTCGCCAAACCCGGACTGGTGGGGGTGCGGCCTCGTCCCTGCCCCACAAAGTCATGAAATCGCTGGCGTACGGAACGCGCAAGGGCAGTATTAAGGGTGCCCGCACTGGGGCGATTGTCGTTGGGCCCGTCGAGCGGCTTCGGACTCTGGCCGTCGAGCTCCGTTTTGTCGGTTTGTGTACGGACAAACCGACTCAGCAGGCCTTGGCGGACAACTGCTTCAATCTTGTCACGGAGCTGGTAACAGTCCTCCGTGTCATGACTGTGATCTCTATGGAAGCGGCAATATTTATCCGAGCACTTTCGTGACCCCGATGGTCGCATCTTCGGTTGGGGTCGGAGGTAACCGCGACCCTCGATTTCTGTAAGAATCTCCGTCCGGGAGGACGTGAGGGGAGTGTACTCTCCGAAACTTTGGAGGGGGGCATGTTTACCAGTCCTTCAGGGGGACCTGCTCCTCGATCGACGACGCCCCTCACGACACTCCGCAACTTGACTCTGGAGCATCTGGATTTGTCGCCCTACTTCCTCGACTTTTCTGTCGAGCTCGGCGATTGATGAGGCTCCCGCTGGCTGAAGGCTTTAAACAGCTGCGGTAAGAGCTTGGACTTGCTGGGCAAGCAGGTAAAACTGCTTCGGCTGGACCTGAGAAATCTGGTCCGCAGGTGCGGGTGCTGCAAGGGGTGGACTTCGAAAGGTTGGAGCTCGTGACTCCTTAGCCTCATGATGACAACCCAGGCCCTTCCTCTAGCGCCAAAAATGTTGTGGTTCAAATCTGGCCCGAGGGTGACCACACCGGAGGAGTCGAGGGAGCTGCTGGAGTGTGAGAGAAGAGGACTGGGGCCACCTCCTGTGCGGGGATGTACCAGCACAAAGCCTCACCGGTGTTCTCAGGGAGGGCCCTCCGACGATCAAGTTAGAGTGGGATTTTGTAGGTCCAGCCCAAAGTCCCTTAGGCATTACCTGTTGGGGTTCTTTATAGAACCGATAGGAGCGCTTAGGTGGCGGAGATATGACCCGTTCCCATCATGAGTGGGGATGGCGTGCAGTCAGAGCTTGCTGATGGCGTGCGATGTAGTCTGTTCTAGACGACGGTAAGGCATTAGCAGTCGTGGCAGGGCATGGCCGGAGTAGCTCGGTGTTATCCTTGACAGCCAAGTGCCAGCAAGCAAAGCATGGCGTGGCGGTGCCACAATATTTGGCCACATGGGAGGGCGCTGAAAGAGTAGATGCCCTATAAGCCAATCATTTGATGGGTTTTTCTTTGTAATCCTCCAAATCATGTACTTTGACACTCGATATATATCAATAAAGGCATTGTGTTTCATCATTTGCTGCTTATCTATTTTATTATTGGATGATGAACCCCATAAATTAGGACATTGGTTTTAAGGGTTATGATGAGATCATACCAGTGAGACCTAAAATCCTAAAATCCTAATTTAGAATATTCCCAGTCAAATATTCTAAGATAAGGAACCCAATGGGTCACACACAAGGGAATTGATCAAGGGTCTAATTGGATTAGATCATGTTTGCAAGATGAAGATGCTAGCACGTGTTGCAAACCCTAGCTCCTGATTCAAATTAAATTCGAATATGATTCTTAGATTTGGTTGATCTAATATGATTAGATCATGACCTAATATGGGTTAGCCAAGAGTTGAAACCCATTTGGCTTTAATTAGACCTGATTTGATTAGGTTTAATGTTTTCTTTAAGTTGGTTAAACCCAATTGGATTGGGTTTGATAGCGCCTTCACTTCTGGACCATTGGATCGCTTCCTGGATGAAGGATCTGGTCCACTGGTTGGCGCCTTCATCTGGACCATTGGATGGCTTTCTGGATGAAGGATCTGGTCCACTGGTTAGCGCCTGAATCTGGACCACTGGATGGCTCTCTGGATGAAAGATCTGGACCGTTGCTCAGCGCCTGAATCTGGACCACTGGATGGCTCTCTGGATGAAAGATCTGGACCGTTGCTCAGCGCCTGAATCTGGACCATCGGTGATGGCATCTTACTTCTGGACCATTGGATGGCACCCTGGATGATGATGTCTTGATCTGGACCATTAGATGGCACCTAGATCTGGACCATTGGCTTTGGTTCACTGCATTTGGGCCCTTGGATCATCAGGATTTAAGAGGGAGATGTGAGAAAGAAGTTGATACACCCTTCTCCTTAGCACCCCATCATGATGGGATGCATCTCTTAGCACATGCCTCATCATGATGAGGTGTGTGGATGGGATGCATCCCTTTATGATGCATCCCTCCATCTCTTATAAATAAGGAGGTGCCTTGGGGTTCTAAAGATCATCCAAGAAAAAGCCTTTCCTTCTCTCTCCCTTATCCCTTCTTTCTTACAAGTCTCTCTCTTTTGTCCTAACCCAAGACAAGAGGGTCTTCTTTAGGACAAAAAGGCTAGTGAATGTTTTAGAGGTAGAAAGGAAGAAGTGAAGGAAAATCAGCCAATTAAATCCTTTGGAAGGATTGAACAATTAGAATCAAGTTTTGGTGGAGCTAGAGTCTTGAACCCATTCCTGTGTGGATCAACATCGGAGGGTGAACATTTGGGCACCTTAGGACATCTTCAGATATATTGGATATAGCGTGATAGGTATTCTTCTATACCAAGATTATATTTTCTATATTATTTGGTTATACTATTAAGGCGATCTTGGCTTATTAGGGTTTCATATAATGGGTTTTATAAGAAAATTTTATAATCCCGTATCTTCCGCTGCGCCCTAGGGCACTGGGAAACCCTAACAGTGGTATCAGAGCCACCCTTAATCAGTTTAACCAAATGATAATACATGCTATTATCTTGATGCTATGAGATAGCTAGGTTGTTTGTATGCATGATTAGTTTATGCTATGAGATAGTGTTATATTCATGTTGTAGCACAGTATAATTGCTAGTACTAAATTATAGAATGTGCAATGAGACCAATATAGTAGTATGAAAACTTTGGGCTGACCCATTCTGGAACAATCGACTCAGTTGGTGTCTAGGAAGGAAGCCACAGGTGGTTACTTAATTAGGACCTCACTCTCTGAGTGAGGGGTGCCTCCCACCTGCTTTCCTGGCCAATTATTTGATTGTCCTTTATGGTTGAGCTTAATGTTAGTAAGATACTACTATTTGAAAGCCCTCACTAAATTCATAATTAAGTCGTAGTGTTAATTGCTTTAAGCTGAGCCATTCTGAATCAATTGACTAAGTTGGTGTCTAGAAAAGAGGCTACAGGTGGTTATTTAATTAGGACCTTACTAAGTAAGGAGAGCCTCCCATCTGCTTACCTGGCCAACTATTTGATTGACCTCCATGGAAAAGCTAATTGCTGATATAACACTATAAAGGTCCTTCCTTCATGCTTAGATATTATTATGTCAATATCTACGCTAGCTTGTTGTGATTCCCACAAGGCTAGTATTAGGGATTGATATTGTAATATCTTGGTGCATATGATGCATATGGCATATTTTAATATGTTGCCTTGTTGTGATTCCCACAAGGGCAGCATTATTCAAATATGACTGTATAAAAATGAAGGGTTTGACTTAACTAGACACAATAGTTTGTTGTGATTCCCACAAGACTATATGTGTGCTAGAGGACAGAATAAAGTTGGGAATTGCATGGGATGCAATTGGAAAGAGTTTCCTACCTTTGAACTTATAAGGGCTTGTTGTGATTCCCACAAGGTCTTTTATAAGGAATTTGGATCTCAACCCCACTAAGAAAATTAGTATTTTCTCGTTCATCATACTTGAGGGTTATGATATTCGACAAAAATAGTGGGAGTAACAATTAGATAAAAGTCCTTGTCTGATTGAATACATGTCATCATGATTGGTCTGCTTATATTAGTGTTCTTTGTAATTATAGATTAATTCTGCAAAAATGGCATCTTCACTCTCACTTAGAGGTATCTTAGATACAAACAAATTGACTGGTCCCAACATGTGGATTGGTTGAGAAATTTAAAGATTGTTCTCACACAAGAAAAACTTTCCTACATTCTTGAAACCCCTGACCTAGGGTCAGCAGGGGAAGATGCAACTGAGGAGGAATTGGCCACATATCGTATGTGGAAAAATGATAGTTTGACTGTCAAATGTATCATGCTTGCTTCTATGAATAATGAATTGCAGAGGCAGCATGATAGCATGGATACTCACTCCATACTCCTTAACTTAAAGGAGTTATATGGTGAGCAGAGCAGAACTGCTAGATATGAGATATCTAAACAATTGTTCCGTGCTAGAATGATCGAGGGATCATCTGTGCAAGACCACTGTTTAAAGGTTATAGACTTAATCACTCGATTAAGTCAACTTGGTTTTGCTATGGACAGTGAGCTCAGTCAGGATTTGATCCTGCAATCACTACCCGACTCATTCTCGCAGTTTGTCGTGAATTATCACATGAACAAACTGAATTCCTCCCTGCCTGAGCTTCTAAATATGCTGAAAACAGCAGAGTCTCACATCAAGAAGGACAAGGGTCCGATCCTTCTTGTTGGTGAGAGCTCAAAGAAGAAGTCGGGCAACAAGGGTTCAAAGAAAAAACTAAACCCTAAGAGTCGCATCAAAAAGAAGAAGGGAAAGAAAATCTCTGGACCCGGTACATGTTTCCACTGTGGCAAGACGGGGCATTGGAAAAGGAACTGCTGTTGGGAACCCGCCCATGCCGCTGATATTTCAAAGATTTTTCAGATGGCAGCGGAATCGGCATGCACGAGTTCGACGTTCATCGCATGAACGTTGTTTCGAGACCTTTCGTAATTAGGTAAGAATTAAAACTTTTAAAACTAATAGGAAGATCAAATCTTCACCTTGCGCGGGTAGATGATCACCGCAAATCTGAATTCGTGGTTTTGGAAGAGGGTTCGTTTGAAGCCGTTCAAACGTCCGGCCTCTACGGGTATCCACACGAAGTAGAGAACCGATCAAAGCTTTCTTGTCTTCCCGGGGTGCTAGCTCCCTTGCAAAGACTTCTTTTGATGGCTGATCTCCTCTCTTTCAATCAACCCTTGATTGTGCTTGAGAGGAGGAAGAGGAAGAAGGAACTCAAGGAAGAAGAACACAGCTTCTGCAGCCTTCTTTCTTTTCCCCGCGTTGGAAGAAGGATTGGAGGAAGAGGAGGCGGACAAGGCTCTCTTCTTTTTCCTTCTTGTTGGCGGCTGAACCAGGGAGTTGGGAGAGGGTGGCGGCAGCAAGGAGAAGAGGATTCAATTAATTAGGGCGCCGGCCCCTAGTCCTCCTTATGAAGGGATTGGAGCTCCTAACTTTTAGGAGTTCCAATGACAACTTGCCTAAGAAGGGGGGGCGCCGGCCCTAGCTTCTTCATGTCGCCCTAGCCAAGTGAGAGGGGCTGATGTCCCTCTTACTTGGTTAACCTAATCCTCTTCCAAAGAGGATTAGGTGCCTCTCTCATGGTTTAATCCCAATCCAATTAGGATTAGCCAAATTTGGTTCAATCTACGCTAGTCCTAATCCAATTAGGACTTGAATGAATCATGACTCAATTGAACTCTTCAATCCTAATCCTATTAGGAGTCATGTTGATTCATTAGATTAATAATTAATTTAGACTTAAAGAATCCTAATCTAATTAGGATGTATTTAATTTTAGTCCTAATCCAATTAGGACTCTTATTTGAATCCGAAGTCCTAATCCAATTAGGATTTCTAGGAATCCTACTCCAAGTAGGAATCCAATTTTAATTCAAAATTCCTAATCTCATTAGGATTGTAGGAATCCTATTCTAAGTAGGAATTCCAGTCCTACTCCAACTAGGATTTCCAGCCCTAATCCAATTAGGACTCTAGGAATCCTACCCGAAGTAGGATTTGTGTTTAAGTCTAATTAATTAATTCCCTTTGTTCACTTCTTCAACTTCTATCAATCAAATTGATTTCTTTGTGATTCCTAATCACGATTTCAACCATCGGATCGGTCAATACTTCTAGTGTGTGTGACCCCATAGGTTCTATTCTGACTGGTAGTGAGATATATTGTGATCTCTATCACTATATCATTGAAAACTCCTTTCAATGGGTTGGAACGATTCCAACTCAACTCATTAGGGTTTATCGATCATCAAGATAATCCCTATGAGTCCCACCATCCACCAGTGACACCTAGCAGCATGTAGTGGCTACCCAGCAGAATGGAATGATGAACCTCTAGGTGCAGTTAACATGTGATACAGTCCTACTATCGTGGATCCCTACAGGACGGAGGTCATGGACAACTCGTCAAACCCCATCGTCTGTCATATGTCAAGATTTATTCGACTTGAGTTCGATAGTGGAAAACTCTTTCTCCACTTTACTGCCCTGGCCAAGGTCTTAGAACTCAGTCTAACAAATCACATAGGATCACTCCTCTTCTATCAAGGTCGATAGATTCCTTATAGGTGCATACCCTACTCCTACAGTGAACCTACTGCAGCCAATCTACACTGCATGGACCCATATGGCTAGAGACCATGTATGTGTGCAGTCAAACTACAATAACCTCACTGTGAGTAGCCGAAGCACCGCAGGTCAAAGGACCAGTCACACTACTGCAACATCAAGTAAGTCACTGACGAGTGGATAGACATCCAAGTGACTTCTTGTCTTGGTCACGCTCAGTACCCTTGTTCTCTAACAAGCACCTGCACTATCACTTCAGTGTCCCTACACTGTGGACTCAAGTCTCGTCCATCCAGGAGGAAAGTGATCTGTGCACTGATCGGATCGATCACCGTCCTCGTGATGATCCATTGATCAGGAGCATTTAGAAATTAATCACCAATGATACATGGCTCAAATTCTCAACTCTTGAGAATATGTATCATCATCTTATTAATTTCTTGGACGATTCATAGACACATAAACAATATGAATGAAAAAGATGCCTTTTATTTATTCAATAATAAATAGTCAAGTACAAAAATATGTCCCTAGAATCAACAATGTGTCAGCCAAATTGGCTTCTAGGGCATGCATCTAACAATCTTCCACTTGCACTAAAGCCAATTGGTCATATATCTTAGGCCCATCTTCTCAAGGTGGGCTTCAGTCTTTTGCTAACTCAGCTGCTTAGTGAAAGGGTCTGCCACGTTATCCGCGGAGTCTACTCTCTGCACCTCTACATATTTCTTCTCCACATAGTCGCGTATGAGGTGAAAGCGCCGCTCTATATGCTTAGACTTCTGATGAGACCTTGGCTCCTTAGCAAGGGCTATGGCGCCATTATTATCGCAGTAGAGTGTTATGGCATCTGATGTCATCACATCCAGCTCTGCAATGAATTTCTTGAACCAGAAGCCTTCCTTAGCAGCTTCAGAGGCGGCGATGTATTCGGCTTCCATAGTAGAATCAGCAATGATCGGTTGTTTAGAACTCTTCCAATTCACCGTACCACCATTGCACAAGAACACGTATCCAGATGTTGACTTCCTGTCATCGACATCAGTCATGAAGTCTGAATCTGTGTACCCTTCTATCTTTAACTCTGATGATCCTCCAAAAACTAAGAATAAATCTTTAGTTCTTCTCAAGTACTTAAGAATATTCTTCACAGCTGTCCAGTGTTCTTCACCTGGATTCGACTGATATCTGCTTGTGACACTCACAGCAAGAGCTATATCAGGTCGTGTACATAGCATGGCATACATGAGGCTTCCTATTGCCGATGCATAAGGAATCTTGCTCATGCGTAGAATCTCTTCAGATGTGTTGGGGCACATCTTCTTGGAGAGATGAATTCCATGCCTTAGGGGTAAGAGACCCCTCTTGGAGTTTTCCATGCTGAACCTCTTCAGCACCTCCTCTATGTACATTTTCTGTGACAGGCCAAGCATCCTTTTAGATCTATCTCTATAGACCTTTATTCCCAAAATATAGGATGCTTCCCCAAGGTCTTTCATGGAGAATTCTTTTGACAACCAGACCTTGACCGAGGTTAGCATGGGAATGTCATTCCCAATCAGGAGAATGTCATCTACGTACAATACGAGAAAAACGACAGCACTCCCACTAACCTTTTTATAAACACATGGTTCCTCTTCGTTTTTGATGAAATCAAACGTTTTGATTGCATCATCGAAACGAGTGTTCCAACTCCGAGAGGCTTGCTTTAGTCCATAGATGGACCTTTGCAGCTTGCAGACCTTGTGATCTCCATCACTAGAAGTGAAACCCAAAGGCTGT
Organism: Phoenix dactylifera; assembly: GCF_051530095.1. NCBI lineage: Eukaryota > Viridiplantae > Streptophyta > Magnoliopsida > Arecales > Arecaceae > Phoenix > Phoenix dactylifera. Next base: position 7,083,332 of record NC_143193.1, read on the forward strand.
TCCATATAGATATCTTCATCAAGATATCCATTCAGGAAAGCAGTTTTCACATCCATCTGCCAGATTTCATAATCATGAAATGCTGCAATGGCAAGCAATGTTCGGATGGATTTTAGCATGGCTACAGGTGAAAAGGTCTCCTGATAGTCAATGCCTTCGCGCTGACTATACCCTTTCACCACAAGCCTTACCTTATAGGTCTCTACCTCTCCATCCGAACCTATCTTTCTTTTGTAGATCCATTTGCATCCAATAGGTACAATACCTTCTGGTGGGTCTACTAAGGTCCAGACTTGGTTGGAATGCATGGAGTCTATCTCTGACTTCATAGCTTCCAGCCATTTCTCGGAATCGATATCAGATATCGCCTCGTTGTAGGTTTTGGGATCCTGTATGTGATCCCTATCTCCCACTAGGAACATTTCCTCGGTATCCTCTTCTAGTATACCTAAGTATCTATCGGGAGGATGGGAGACCCTACTAGATCTACGAGGTGGTCGAGGGACATTGTGTACTGGCTCTGTATGAATGGGTTCAATAGGATCCATGACTCGTTGCTTTTCAGAGACTTTCTCTTCAAGCTCAATTTTCCTCCCACTGCCTCTATCAAGGATAAACTGATTTTCCAAGAAGATGGCATGACGGCTCACAAACACATTGTGATCCTCTGAGACGTAAAAATTGTATCCTAATGACTCTTTAGGATATCCTATAAAACGAGCACTTATGGTCCTAGCCTCTAACTTGTCCGCCTGTAGTCTCTTGACGTGGGCCGGACATCCCCAAATCTTGAGATGACCCAGACTTGGTTTCTTACCATGCCATATCTCATACGGTGTGGTAGGAACGGATTTAGAGGGAACTCTATTCAATAAATAAATCGCTGTGAGTAAGGCATCTCCCCAAAGGAACATAGGTAAATCAGTGAAGCTCATCATGGACCTGACCATATCCAATAGGGTCCGATTCCTCCTCTCTGACACCCCGTTGAGTTGAGGTGTACCCGGAGGTGTCCATTGTGAGACTATGCCGTTTTCTTTGAGATAGTCCCGGAATTCCCCACTAAGGTATTCTCCTCCTCGATCTGATCGAAGAGCCTTAAGAGGTTTTCCAGTTTGTTTTTCTACTTCATTCTTGAACTCTTTGAACTTTTCAAAGGATTCAGACTTGTGTCTCATAAGATACACATACCCATACCGTGAATAATCATCGGTAAAGGTAATGAAGTAAGAATAACGTCCCCTGGCTAGCACATCGAATGGGCCACATACATCTGTATGTACTAGGGTAAGTATTTCAGTGGTCCTCTCCCCATGTCCTACAAAGGGCAGTCTAGCCATTTTTCCTTGAAGACAGGACTCGCAAACTGGATATGACTCGGAAGTCAATGAGCCGAGAAGCCCATCTTTATCCATTTTGTTCATCCTATCCTCTCCAATATGGCCAAGTCTGAGGTGCCACAAATATCTTTGGTTTATCTCATCTCTGGATCTTTTGGATCCTTTGGCACTCACATCTTGCTCGGTAACATTCACAGATACATCCATATGTAAATGATAGAGACTGTCAATCATGAAACCACATGCGACTATTTTATTTCTCAAATAAATAGAACAGCAGTCTTTGTCAAATGTAAAAACATGACCTTCCTGTGCTAGATAAGAGACAGAAATCAAATTTCTGCTAGCAGCAGGTACATAATAGCAGTCTCTAAGTATTAAACTAAATCCAGACGGTAGTCGCAGATGGTAGGTGCCCACAGCCACAGCAGCAACTTTTGCCCCGTTGCCAACCCGAAGGGTTACCGCACCTTCCGCCAGCCTTCTACTTTCCTTTAGACCCTGCATGGTAGTGCACAAATGAGCACTAGAACCAGAATCTATAACCCAACTAGAAGTAGAAGAAACCGTTAGATTAGTTTCAAATATGAGCAAGTCTATACCTTCTGAAGGTATGTCACCTTTCTTGTTCTTCAGGCTCTCGAGGTATGAAGGACAGTTTCTCTTCCAGTGGCCTTCGACATTACAGTGGAAACATTTTCCTTTGTCGTTAGCCTTTTTCTTTTGAACTTCCTTCTTTGGCTTCTTGTCTTTCTTCTGCTTCTTAGCAGGCTTCTTTTTCTTCCAAGTAGACTTTCTCTTGGAACCAGAAGTCAACTCAGCAGCAAGGACATTGCCCCTTGAACCTTTCAAGGCTCCCTCAGCAGTTACCAACATATTTATGAGTTCAGTCTTAGTGCATTCAATCTTATTCATGTGGTAATTTACTATAAACTGACCAAATGAATCAGGAAGTGACTGTAGGATCAAATCCACTTGTAATTCCTTGTGCATGTCCATACCGAGCTTCTCAAGCTCCTCTAGGTCCTTGATCATGGTCAGACCGTGATCATGGACAGACTGCCCTTCGCGCATCTTCGCTTTGAAAAGCCTCTTGGACACTTCAAAACGAGCCGTGCGACTCTGCTCACCATACAACTCTTGCAGGTGTGCCAGTATGTCCCTAGCAGTCTTTATATTTTCATGCTGGCATTGGAGTTCATTAGATATAGATGCCATCATATAGCATTTTACTCTAATGTCATCATCCAACCACTTTTTATGCATCTCACGCTGAACATCAGTAGGACGTGCTGGTAGTGTGGGGATATCAGAATCGAGTATATAGCCTATTTTCTCACAGTCCAAAACAATTTTGAGATTTCTAAGCCAGTCCTTGTAATTGGTTCCGGTCAGTCGGTTGGTCTCAAGAATACGGGTCAAAGGATTTGAAGCTGACATTGTATCTGCAGAGAGTAAAGATTCTAGTTAGACTTTTGTACTTGATCCTAATCTGTTCTAAGGTCTTTTAGAACAAATGTAACTCCCACTATTTTCTCGAATCCCTTACACTCCCCTGGTAGGGAAACGGAAATCCCACACGACTAGGGTTTCTAGTGGGTACTGCGGTCCCACCAATTTACATGCCACCTCACCTAACAGTTATTGGTGACACATAGATGGATGAGTGTACAACTCTTGTACAATGCTTCTCAAGCATGTTGCAGTGTAACTTGGTCTCTAAGCCATGAAGACCTCACCTAACAGTTATTGGTCCCATTTCTTAGTTAAGTCAGACCCACCGTATAACCGTAGGAATAAAGTCGTCATTGAGTCCTCACCTAACAGTTATTGGTGCCCAACCCCACCTTTACCCTACAACATCTCATGTCTATAGAGAGGTCCAGCCCCCCGATGCAACTTGACCACTGTGTCCAGCCGAGACAAATCAACATCAGAAAGGCCTTAGCAGCTCTACTACAGTGGAAGACCTATTGACTTAATATTGGTTAATCAGGTCTTAGTGTTTGCAACTTGAACCTTTCATAAGAGGTAATCGAACAATTGGCCAGGTAAGCAGGTGGGAGGCTCCCCTTACTCAGAGAGTAAGGTCCTAATTAAGTAACCACCTTTCATGCTTTCCTAGACACCAATTAGATCAATTAATCTAATATGACTTGCTCATGTCGGTTCACTCTCGACTTGATTGAGGAGGTTTTGATTTAGGTCTCAATTGGGTTTGCTACATCACATGTAAGCCTATCTACCCGACTCTCATTCACATCACATGCAAACGGCGCATTGCAGGCAGTTATAATCGCGGCAATAATTAAAGCTAAACTTTAACTAGGTGATGATCATGGATTCTAATTAGGTCGTATTACAAGCACATGCACATCAATCGATCAAGTGGTCTTCAACTCTTGAATTGATTCCAAGCTTCCTTGATTCGATCCTTGATCAACTCTTGATCCCATCGCCATCAACCGCTTAGATCACCGTCATCTCATGCCTTTGCTTCAACTTGATCGTTGATGTACATCACATCACAGAAATACAACCAGATGTAAAAATAAAAATAAATTACATCTCCTTTTAGGAGGCACGCAGGCCTCTCAAAACATCAAATAAGATGCATGCAATCATCTGTAAAATTTACATGACATCGCAGATCACATCGCAGGTCATTACATTTGATACCAAAAGGGGTTGAATCCTATGATCATCACCGTATGCAACAATTATAATTTTCAGATCTGAAAACTAACTGATTGTATCATGACATAGGTCGCTGATCATGCTAATCATGATTCTAAACTTTGTAATCCCATTAACAATGCATTTAGAATCATCTTTTTATCACATAAAAATCAGCATGCAAAAAATCAGCACCCCTGAAAAATCTGCATGCAGAATTTTTCAGCATGCATGATCATTCAATTTTCAGATCTAATATGCCTTTAGATATTTAATTCTTACCTTAATCTACGAAGCCTAGGCTCTGATACCACTGTTGGGAACCCGCCCATGCCGCTGATATTTGAAAGATTTTTCAGATGGCAGCGGAATCGGCATGCACGAGTTCGACGTTCATCGCATGAACGTTGTTTCGAGACCTTTCGTAATTAGGTAAGAATTAAAACTTTTAAAACTAATAGGAAGATCAAATCTTCACCTTGCGCGGGTAGATGATCACCGCAAATCTGAATTCGTGGTTTTGGAAGAGGGTTCGTTTGAAGCCGTTCAAACGTCCGGCCTCTACGGGTATCCACACGAAGTAGAGAACCGATCAAAGCTTTCTTGTCTTCCCGGGGTGCTAGCTCCCTTGCAAAGACTTCTTTTGATGGCTGGTCTCCTCTCTTTCAATCAACCCTTGATTGTGCTTGAGAGGAGGAAGAGGAAGAAGGAACTCAAGGAAGAAGAACACAGCTTCTGCAGCCTTCTTTCTTTTCCCCGCGTTGGAAGAAGGATTGGAGGAAGAGGAGGCGGACAAGGCTCTCTTCTTTTTCCTTCTTGTTGGCGGCTGAACCAGGGAGTTGGGAGAGGGTGGCGGCAGCAAGGAGAAGAGGATTCAATTAATTAGGGCGCCGGCCCCTAGTCCTCCTTATGAAGGGATTGGAGCTCCTAACTTTTAGGAGTTCCAATGACAACTTGCCTAAGAAGGGGGGGCGCCGGCCCTAGCTTCTTCATGTCGCCCTAGCCAAGTGAGAGGGGCTGATGTCCCTCTTACTTGGTTAACCTAATCCTCTTCCAAAGAGGATTAGGTGCCTCTCTCATGGTTTAATCCCAATCCAATTAGGATTAGCCAAATTTGGTTCAATCTACGCTAGTCCTAATCCATTTAGGACTTGAATGAATCATGACTCAATTGAACTCTTCAATCCTAATCCTATTAGGAGTCATGTTGATTCATTAGATTAATAATTAATTTAGACTTAAAGAATCCTAATCTAATTAGGATGAATTTAATTTTAGTCCTAATCCAATTAGGACTCTTATTTGAATCCGAAGTCCTAATCCAATTAGGATTTCTAGGAATCCTACTCCAAGTAGGAATCCAATTTTAATTCAAAATTCCTAATCTCATTAGGATTGTAGGAATCCTATTCTAAGTAGGAATTCCAGTCCTACTCCAACTAGGATTCCCAGCCCTAATCCAATTAGGACTCTAGGAATCCTACCCGAAGTAGGATTTGTGTTTAAGTCTAATTAATTAATTCCCTTTGTTCACTTCTTCAACTTCTATCAATCAAATTGATTTCTTTGTGATTCCTAATCACGATTTCAACCATCGGATCGGTCAATACTTCTAGTGTGTGTGACCCCATAGGTTCTATTCTGACTGGTAGTGAGATATATTGTGATCTCTATCACTATATCATTGAAAACTCCTTTCAATGGGTTGGAACGATTCCAACTCAACTCATTAGGGTTTATCGATCATCAAGATAATCCCTATGAGTCCCACCATCCACCAGTGACACCTAGCAGCATGTAGTGGCTACCCAGCAGAATGGAATGATGAACCTCTAGGTGCAGTTAACATGTGATACAGTCCTACTATCGTGGATCCCTACAGGACGGAGGTCATGGACAACTCGTCAAACCCCATCGTCTGTCATATGTCAAGATTTATTCGACTTGAGTTCGATAGTGGAAAACTCTTTCTCCACTTTACTGCCCTGGCCAAGGTCTTAGAACTCAGTCTAACAAATCACATAGGATCACTCCTCTTCTATCAAGGTCGATAGATTCCTTATAGGTGCATACCCTACTCCTACAGTGAACCTACTGCAGCCAATCTACACTGCATGGACCCATATGGCTAGAGACCATGTATGTGTGCAGTCAAACTACAATAACCTCACTGTGAGTAGCCGAAGCACCGCAGGTCAAAGGACCAGTCACACTACTGCAACATCAAGTAAGTCACTGACGAGTGGATAGACATCCAAGTGACTTCTTGTCTTGGTCACGCTCAGTACCCTTGTTCTCTAACAAGCACCTGCACTATCACTTCAGTGTCTCTACACTGTGGACTCAAGTCTCGTCCATCCAGGAGGAAAGTGATCTGTGCACTGATCGGATCGATCACCGTCCTCGTGATGATCCATTGATCAGGAGCATTTAGAAATTAATCACCAATGATACATGGCTCAAATTCTCAACTCTTGAGAATATGTATCATCATCTTATTAATTTCTTGGACGATTCATAGACACATAAACAATATGAATGAAAAAGATGCCTTTTATTTATTCAATAATAAATAGTCAAGTACAAAAATATGTCCCTAGAATCAACAATGTGTCAGCCAAATTGGCTTTTAGGGCATACATCTAACAATTGCAAGAGCTTTCTTGCAAGTGTGAAGCCTGATGCAAGTGTTGCATCAAAAGGTATGTTTTTATTACATGCCAATATGACATTAAGTTCTTCTGATTCTAATGCATGGGTATTGGATACCGGTTGTGGTTCTCACATATGCAAATCTTTGCATGGACTGCAGAAAATTAGAAGACTGAAGAAAGGTGACTTCGAGCTATATGGCGCTGGAGGAGAATCCATCCAGGCTGAAGCTGTTGGCACCTACATACTGGAGCTACCCTCCGGAAAGTTCTTGAAGGTAGAAGACTGTTATTTTATGCCAAAAATTATTAGAAATGTAATTTTAATTCCTTTGTTGCTTAAGAAAGGATTCGAAATAAATGGAAAGAGCAATGGTTGCTCTATTTCTTTATCTAATGAGTATTATTGTCATGGCACTATGGAAAATGGTCTTTTAGTATTATGTCTTAATAATGTTATGTTTCATATTGGCAAAGATAATAAAAGAAAAAGAGAAAATATTAATAATACCCTCCTCTGGCATTACCGATTAGGTCATATTAGTGAGACAAGGTTACATAAGTTGTATAAAGATAAATTCTTTGACCCTTATGATTTTGAATCATTAGGAACTTGTGAATCTTGTCTTATGGGTAAAATGACCAAGTCTCCATTCTCGGGACATGGAGAAAGGGCAAGTGAGTTGTTAGAACTCGTACACACTGATGTGTGCGGTCCTATGTCAACTCAAGCTAGAGATGGATACTCTTACTTCATCACATTTACTGATGACTTATCAAGGTTCGGTTTTGTGTATCTAATGAAACATAAATCCGAAGCCTTTGATAAATTTAAAGAGTATCAAAGTATGGTCGAAAAACAAACTGGAAAGTATATTAAAATCCTTCGATCTGATCGAGGAGGAGAATACCTTTCTAGTGAATTTTTAGACTATCTTAAATTAAAGGGTATACTCTCTGAATGGACACCTCCATAAACGCCACAATTAAATGGTGTAGCTGAAAGAAGGAATCGTACCTTATTAGATATGGTACGGTCCATGATGTGCTTCACAAATCTTCCAATTTCCTTCTGGGGACATGCCCTAGAAACTGCTGCATTAGTATTAAATAGAGTACCATCTAAGTCTGTATCTAGCACTCCATATGAGATATGGAAAGGAAAGAAACCTAATCTTAAGTATCTTAAGATATGGGGTTGTCATGCTTATGTCAAAAGAAATTTTGGACATAAGCTAAGTGCTAGATCGGACAAATGTATATTTGTAGGTTATCCTAAAGATAGTTTAGGATATATCTTCTATAATCCTACCGAACAAAAGGTATTTGTTGCTAGGCATGCCACTTTCTTGGAAAAAGAGTTTTTTTTAGAAAAGGGCAAGGATAGAAGAATTGAACTTGATGAAGTTCAAGACCTACAAGGTGAGACACATAATAATCCTCAACCAGATGTACCCATGGAAGAGGTACAGCCACTACACACTACTCCTTTTCGAAGGTCAGAAAGAGTGCGAAATGCACCTGAGAGGTATGGATTTATTATTGAGAATGATGAAGCCCACATCGTTGATAACGATGACCCTCTGACCTATTCGGAAGCTGTCAAGAGTGGGGACTCTGACAAATGGTTGGACGCCATGAAATCCGAAATAGATTCTATGTATACAAACCAAGTGTGGACTTTGGTTGATGCACCTGAGGGAGTGATTCCAATAGGGTGCAAATGGGTATACAAGAAGAAGATAGGAGCTGATGGCCAAGTAGAAACCTACAAGGCCAGGCTAGTGGCAAAAGGTTTCTGGCAAAAACAAGGCATTGATTATGATGAAACTTTTTCGCCAGTAGCTATGCTCAAATCTATTCGGATTATGCTTGCTATAGCTGCATACTATGATTATGAGATCTGGCAGATGGATGTCAAAACCGCCTTCCTTAATGGTCACCTTGAGGAAGAGGTCTATATGACACAGCCAGAGGGATTTGTCTCAAGAGGGAGAGCAAATCAAGTATGTAGGCTTAAGAAATCCATTTATGGATTAAAGCAGGCATCTAGAAGTTGGAACATCCATTTTGACATGATAGTCAAAGAGTTTGGCTTCATTAAAAATATAGATGAACCTTGTGTGTACAAGAAGACTAGTGGGAGTGCTATTGTCTTCTTAATATTATATGTGGACAATATATTTGTCATTGGAAATGATGTTCCAATGATGCAATCGGTCAAGACTTGGCTATCAAAGAAATTTTCCATGAAAGACTTGGGTGAAGCATCCTATATACTTGGTATAAGGATCTATAGAGATAGATCTAAAAGGATGCTAGGTTTGTCCCAGTCTAGGTACATAGATAATGTGCTGAAGAGGTTCAGCATGGATGGAAGTAAGAAAGGTTTCTTACCCATAGGACATGGCATACAACTCTCTAGGAAGATGTCTCCTAAGACATCTGAAGAGAGGAATAGAATGAGTTCTATTCCCTATGCTTCAGCAGTAGGGTCGATCATGTATGCTATGTTATGTACCAGGCCTGATGTAGCTTATGCCTTAGGTATGGTAAGTAGATTTCAGGCAGATCCCGGGGAGGATCATTGGAAAATTGTGAAAAGCATTCTCAAATACTTGAGAAGGACTAGAGATGTTTTTCTGATTTATGGAGGATCAGAATTGAAACTAGAAGGCTATTCAGATTCTAGCTTTCAATCTGATCCAGATGATAGCAAGTCAATCTCTGGATATATTTTCACTTTGAATGGTGGAGCTGTGAGTTGGAAAAGTTCCAAACAGCAAACTGTAGCTGACTCAACTACTGAGGTAGAATACATAGCTGTTAGTGAAGCTGCTAAGGAAGCAGTCTGGATGAAGAAATTCATCACAGAGCTGGGTGTAGTTCCTGAGATTGCCGGACCAGTCCCAGTTTATTGCGATAACACTGGAGCAGTTGCACAGGCTAAGGAACCAAGGTCTCATCATAGATCCAAGCACATTTTGAGACGCTTCCACCTTGTTCGAGAGATAATCGAAAGACAAGACGTCAAGATTGAACGAGTAGACACAAAGAACAATATAGCAAACCCATTTACTAAAGCTCTACCACAGCAGCAATTCAATCGTCACCTCGATTGTATGGGGTTAAAATATAAGGGCGATTGGCTTTAGTGCAAGTGGGAGATTGAAAGAGTAGATGCCCTATAAGCCAATCATTTGATGGGTTTTTCTTTGTAATCCTCCAAATCATGTACTTTGACACTCGATATATATCAATAAAGGCATTGTGTTTCATCATTTGCTGCTTATCTATTTTATTATTGGATGATGAACCCCATAAATTAGGACATTGGTTTTAAGGGTTATGATGAGATCATAACAGTGAGACCTAAAATCCTAAAATCCTAATTTAGAATATTCCCAGTCAAATTGGTATATTGAGTCGGGGATCAATATTACCGGAAAGACTGGCACATCTTATGTATGCTCAATGTAGAGGGTGATTGATCTCACAATCACTTGTGTGAGACACTAATACAAAGATGTGGGTGCTCATTAGAGGAATGAGTTCACTGAAATGACCAGCCATGAGAACATCTTATGGATTCTTACTTAATTATCAAAAGATGGTTCTCATAGTGGGAGTTGTGCAAGTGATCCTTAGACCTGAGATCACCATGGTACCTTGTGCACTTGAAGCTATGTTTTGGTTTACCCTCATTCACGACATTGCGTTGTGTACGGGATATTCTGGATATGGTGGATTTTGTACGAAGGTTGTGAGTAGGTCAACAAGGAATCAGTCACTTCTAGTAAGAGAAGGTAACATCCTACTTACTCTAATCTTATGATGATTCACGAAGCCTTTGATCAAAGCAAAATGAATATTAGAAAGAGTTTCTAATGTTTCATTGTTTGAATTATCATATAAAAGATTGAGAGAGACATGAATAAGTGATTGAGTTTGATATTGATCCATACTCGAGCACTTATTCAGGATGTAGTATGACTGAGGGATTGAATTGCACAGTAACTTTCCACTGAAGGGTATGTTTGGATTTGTCCAATACATTCCTCATCTTCTGGGTAGACATGATACGTTGCTAGACGTCAATCATGTCTTGTGGGTTGATCGGATCAAAGAGTTTGATTAGATCAAAGCATCAGAAAGGTTCTGATTGCTAAGTCAGGTTTAGCACTAAATTGAACCTAAATTGGATTAGAGGTATTCTAATCAGGTTAGGTCAACTTGCACCTGCACCTACTGCTGGCTAAGATAAGGAACCCAATGGGTCACACACAAGGGAATTGATCAAGGGTCTAATTGGATTAGATCATGTTTGCAAGATGAACATGCTAGCACGTGTTGCAAACCCTAGCTCCTGATTCAAATTAAATTCGAATATGATTCTTAGATTTGGTTGATCTAATATGATTAGATCATGACCTAATATGGGTTAGCCAAGAGTTGAAACCCATTTGGCTTTAATTAGACCTGATTTAATTAGGTTTAATGTTTTCTTTAAGTTGGTTAAACCCAATTGGATTGGGTTTGATAGGGCCTTCACTTCTGGACCATTGGATCGCTTCCTGGATGAAGGATCTGGTCCACTGGTTGGCGCCTTCATCTGGACCATTGGATGGCTTTCTGGATGAAGGATCTGGTCCACTGGTTAGCGCCTGAATCTGGACCACTGGATGGCTCTCTGGATGAAAGATCTGGACCGTTGCTCAGCGCCTGAATCCGGACCACTGGATGGCTCTCTGGATGAAAGATCTGGACCGTTGCTCAGCGCCTGAATCTGGACCATCGGTGATGGCATCTTACTTCTGGACCATTGGATGGCACCCTGGATGATGATGTCTTGATCTGGACCATTAGATGGCACCTAGATCTGGACCATTGGCTTTGGTTCACTGCATTTGGGCCCTTGGATCATCAGGATTTAAGAGGGAGATGTGAGAAAGAAGTTGATACACCCTTCTCCTTAGCACCCCATCATGATGGGATGCATCTCTTGGCACATGCCTCATCATGATGAGGTGTGTGGATGGGATGCATCCCTTTATGATGCATCCCTCCATCTCTTATAAATAAGGAGGTGCCTTGGGGTTCTAAAGATCATCCAAGAAAAAGCCTTTCCTTCTCTCTCCCTTATCCCTTCTTTCTTACAAGTCTCTCTCTTTTGTCCTAACCCAAGACAAGAGGGTCTTCTTTAGGACAAAAAGGCTAGTGAATGTTTTAGAGGTAGAAAGGAAGAAGTGAAGGAAAATCAGCCAATTAAATCCTTTGGAAGGATTGAACAATTAGAATCAAGTTTTGGTGGAGCTAGAGTCTTGAACCCATTCCTGTGTGGATCAACATCGGAGGGTGAACATTTGGGCACCTTAGGACATCTTCAGATATATTGGATATAGCGTGATAGGTATTCTTCTATACCAAGATTATATTTTCTACATTATTTGGTTATACTATTAAGGCGATCTTGGCTTATTAGGATTTCATATAATGGGTTTTATAAGAAAATTTTATAATCCCGTATCTTCCGCTGCGCCCTAGGGCACTAGGAAACCCTAACAGGCGCCGGCCCGCACATGGGCATGGTCGTTGGCAAAGTCGAGCTCATCGAGAGGTCGCATCATGCCTTTAACGAGGTCAGCTGGACGAGCGCTGGGGTTGGCCTAGCATCCCGGGTTCCGAGGTGTGTTTGACAGAGCGCCCCAAGCTTAAGGGTCGGAGCGTGTTATTGGAGATGGCGCCCTCTAAGTTCAGCATTCCCTCTAAGTTCATCTACTTTTTGCACGACCTTTTTGGCATTGAAGGTAAACAAATCGTATGTTTATCAAATATGAGCCACTTTGTTTAACGATCACGGACTTCAACACTCCCTCTAAGTTCATCCACTTTTTGCCCAGCCTTTCTGGCATCGAAGGCAAACAAATCGTTACGTACCTAGTTCCTCAAACGAAGAAAATACGCGTATGCAACTTTCACTGCTTGCCATCGATGTCATTACATGAGCATTGCTTTATTCAGAAATCGTAATAAAGACTAGCAGAGAGCTGGAAGAAAGAATACATAATATGATTACGGCGGATTGCTAGGACGGCTACTAGCTAGCACCGATAAAGGTGCGTTTTGAAGACTCGGGAAGGCGGCTACTAGCTAGGGCAGCGATAATAGTTCCTTCCGCAGACTCGGGAAGGCCGCTTGTTAGACGCGCTTGGCAAGCAATTGCTGTAGGACTGGCCGTTTACCGGCTTACAGATCTGCTGGTCTGGGTTCAAAGCTCTTGGCGTGATCGGGGGGTCTTGTTCTAAAAACAGCCGGCGGTTTGTCTCCGAGTCCGGCAAGAACTCCTCCTCCAGAAACCCCCTCTCGATCTCAGAAACAAATGGAAACTCTATCTCCTCCCCTGCTTCGCAATGGATATCAGTTCCGTTGCATGCGGAGCTTCGGTAAACAGCAGCAGGGGCAGCCACAGCGGAGTGTGCTGAAAGCACAGCATTGCTGAAAAGAAATGCACCTAAGAGAAGAGTGAGATCTCTAAATCTCTTCATCTCCATCTGCTTTTCCACTCCTCTCCTTGTTCACCTTACCTTTGCTTTAAAAGGATGCCGTTGATGTGGATGGCAGGCCCACCTTAACGCGTCCTCTGCTCTTTCATGTAGATGGCAGGCCCACCTTCACGTGTCCATCTGCTTTTCCGCTCCTCTCCTTGTTCACGTGGGATGATCGAAGAGAATAAGTTTAACACGCCCAGCCATCTAGGTTGTTCGATCAATCTATAGTGGAGGATATAAAATATGGAGGGCAGAGGAGGTAAGTAAGAAAGGAGAATACTCTAACAGACTGGGAGATAACTTTTTTCTGCTCGCCGAAAACTATGCTAGGTTAAACATCGGAGGTCTCCGTTTTATACATTCTAAACAAAGAACTTCTTTGCTCTATGCTGTTTTAGATCGGATTGCTATCATCCGACGAGGACCTCAACTGCAGCAACTGAGTGCTGGTTGCCTTCCCTAACTTCTATCAGAGCAGCCGACCACCAACCTCTCGAGCATCATCATGCTTCTCGCCATGGTGTTTAGGACCAGTCAGTTCTTAGCGGCCATTTACTTAGCTAACCAGCATTTACTTGATGTTTAGTCATTGCTTCCAATTTATGTTATCGTTTTTGAGATTAGATATTCACATTTGAATATTTACAAAAAATATTTCTCAATTCTTTTATTTATACATAGTGAAATTGTTGTACAACTATCAGGCATTTGTCTACTTATACAATGCTTGTTATGATAGATGGGCGACGATTTGAGTTGTAACCATCTTTTATTTATGCCATGATTGTCATATAAATGGAGAGATTTAGTTCTTTAATGTATCATCTTGTGCAGTTGAGATATCATCTATAAGTTTTCTTAATAATATAATGCTGATACATGGAAACGCAAATCAAGCTTTATCTTATTGCATCGAAGGACTTAATTCGGCCTTTTGAGGATAAAAAAAAGATTATACCAGAATGCCTATTCTTTTCCGTACTAAGCTTTATATCATGGTGGTTGTAAGGGTGAGAATATTGATAATGGTGGTCCGAGCATTGTGACTCACCTAGCGCATTAGGAACTTGTCGTATCGATATTCTTTGTTAAAGGATGCTGCATGATAATGATTCCAATTCCCCTCCTCTTTGGCAGCTGAGCATTCCGACTCATCTCATGCTTTTATAAACTGCACCGACACGAAATAAAGTGCTATCAGTCCCTTCTTGCCCCACGGGCAAGAGGAAGAGAAATTATTGCGTGCCCATGGACAAAGTGGCTGAGCACTGGCCCGGGCCATCACTCCTTTGTAGATTACCGCTATTCGGACTATAATATTTAGCTAGCTAGCATTTTCTTCTTGCCTCCTTGTGTGGTTGAGATACCATCTACAAGTTTTCTTATTAATATAATGCTAAATACATGCATACGCAAATCAAGCTTTATCGTATTGCATCAAAAGACTTAATTGAGCCTTTTGAGAATTAACAAAAAATTATCCCAGAATTCCTATCCTTTTTCCGTACTAAGCTCTAGGGTTGGAATAATGATAATGGTGGTCCTAGCATTATGAGACTCACCTAGCGCATTAGAAACCATTCAGTAAGGGAAAATGTACACTACAAGAAAACTAGGCATTAGCGACGCCTTTTTTGGCCATTAACGATGCTTTTACGCGTCGGTAAAAACGTTCCCGACGCTATCCAAAGCGTCGGTAAAGCGTCGCCTATGCTACAGTGGAAAAAATCTTTTCCGACGCTTCGAAAAGTGTCGGAAACTAGCGATGCTTTACCGACGCTTTTTAGCATCGATAATTTAGCCACACTTTAATGATTTAACGATGCTTTTATCGGCTTTTACCGGTGCTAAAAAGCGTCGTTAGTCCGCTTCTGGGCATCACGATATTACGGTCTACGGGGAGGAGTGTAGACCGCGATATCGCGGTCTACGAAGGGTAGTAGGCTGTCTTCTGCTAAGGCAGGCAGGGTAGTCGGCGGCGAGCTCGGTGACGAGCTAGGCGGCGGCGGTTTGGGTGCACATGGGGCCCCGTCCTTGAAGAGCGCGGAGCAGATGCCAGAGTCGGCGACAGAGGAGCTATTTTCATATCTTTCGCTCCTGAGTTGCTTCCTTTCTTTCTCCTTTTATTCTGATCGATCCGCCGATGTGGGACTAACTCGATGGCCATCTATCCGCGGCCTCCTTCTTGACATCTCTCTCCTTCCCTCGCCAGAATCCAACGGGCCAGAAAAGTGGCAGGAGGGAATTTGGCTTCCGACGACGCTTATAAGCGTCGTCGGAAGCCAAGTACCCACTGGACATTTTTCCCAAACGTCCCCTCCACATACCCTTTCTCGAATTACATACCCTTTCTCGAAGACAGTTTTCTTCTTCTTCGTCTATATCGTCTCATCTCATCTCCGTCTATGTCGTCGATGCCTGCCCGCGCCGTTGAGGAGCTGGAGGAGCCGCTCTTCGCCTCGACCCTCGATCGCCTCTCGATGTTCCCAAGTCGCCTCCTTTTGGACCGCCTCCTTCTGGACTGCCAAGGAGGTCGACCTCTCCGCCGACCTCCCCCACTGGCTCCACACCCTTACCCCCGACGAGCGCCACGTCACCTCTCCCATCCTCGCCTTCTTCGCCGCCTCCAACGGCATCGTCCTCGAGAACCTCACCTCCTGCTTCATGTCCGACATCCAGATTGCCCCATGTCCGGTGGTGGCAAAGAAGGCCCAGTGTCGGAAACGGCTCCGACAACGCTTATAAGCATCGTCAACTTCCGACGCTACAGGCAACCGTCGAAAGTTTTTCGCAATCTAGCATTTTTTGCCGACGCTTTTTGCTAGCGTTGGCAAATAAAAGTCGAAAATTTAACATTTTTACGTAGTGGTAGTTTGGTAACTTCTTGTATTGATATTCTTTTTTAAAGGATGCTGTACGATAATACTCCAATTCCCCATACAGGTTGTCATGCTTTACTTAAGAAAAGAAATAAAATTACCAACAATGGCTCCAAACCCTGCTTGATTCTCTTGTTTCATATGGCATTCCATGATTTCTAAAATACCACATGGAAGGGGAAGATGAGGGTTAATTAGCATTGGACTATTTCCAAAATAATATTTAGCATCTACAATTTTTGAAACATTATTTAGCATCTATTAACTATCTAATTGAGAGGCTTCACACTTATCTGCAACTGATCTTCCAACTTAATTTTTGAATATTTTATTTCTAATACCCATGGATGTATGTATAGATGCATGATATAATATATTTGTTTTACCAAAAAAAGACACTACAAGAAACTTGGACATTAGCGACGCTTTTTTTGGCTATTAGCGACGCTTTTAAGCGTCAGTAGAAACCATCCCGATGCTTTCCAAAGTGTCGGTAAAGCGTCGCCTATGCTACAGTGGAAAAAATATTTTCCGATGCTTTTAAAAGTGTCGCTCTTTACCGACGCTTTAAAGCGTCGCTCTTTCCCCACGCTTTAAAGCGTCGCGAATTCCCGATGCTTTAAAGCGTCGCGAATTACCATTTGCAAAAAAAAAATACCATTCGCGGTCTGCATCTTCCCCCCCATTCAGAAATACAAACAACCTCCCCGATCGGTACCTTTATTCCATCTGTGCGGAGTGGTTGGGTTTGTTTATATAAACAGTTATTTTTTTTCAGATCCGCCGATGTGGGACTAAAATGGGATGGTTTTTTGGCTTCCGACGACGCTTTTAAGCGTCGTTATTTAACAACGCTAAAAAGCGTCGTTAAAAGTCACGTCAATTACATATTGACTTCGACGACGCTTTTAAGCGTCGTCATTAGCCAGCGTCGGCAAATGTTGACGGGGAAAAATTTTTGCCGACGTTTGGAATAAGCGTCAGCAAATAAGAGCCGGTAATTTACTTTTTTTGTGTAGTGAGAAATGGTAATAAGCTGCTAGACTAATCATCTTCAAAAGCATAAAACATAGCTAACCCTTGCTCCTGCTAATTTGTTTCGTCTAGTATCTAAAGTTAGAGGTGGATATGCGAATTAGGGCTTGCTGAAATGGTTATACCCATCTAAATAGTAACTAAAGGATTTGGCCTACCAAAATCCGAATCTTGATAATTATAATGCTTGGCAAAAGAAAATTCTTATATTCAACCTGTATCTTTTATGCTAATTGGTATCCTTTAAGCTGAGGCTACCTAAACAAACAAAAAAACAAAATAATAATAATAATAATAATAATAATAATAATAATAATAATAATAATAATAATAATAATAATAATAATAATAATAAACAAAACTATAGCCAGACATCAACCAAGAATTTGCCAGCTAGGGATCTACATATAAATAAGTTCAAATTAAGCCTCCAAAAGATAAAGAATTGGCAATAGTATATTGACTTTCCCATGAACTCCTCTGTGTTATCTAGTGTTGGAGATCAAAATTGATTTAGTTATTTGACCCTGCAAATATTATAAAATAAAATATATAGATATTGTAGAGGCCTTTTGAACGTGGAAATCGGTAAACAGAAGCAATTGACATTGGTGCGTTGGGCAGCAAAAGGACTCATACGAGCGATAATATTTTGGGGACGTCGGTACCAGCGAAAACATATCTTGCACCGCCGGCTATGACGCGCGGTTGGTGCCAAATCTCGCCGACCCCTTGAGCCCCCTAGCATTAATTACTACTCTACTATTTAGATGCGCACGGCAATATGATTCCTTTTTGGTACTAGAGCAATATGATTCTTTTGGACGGTAGAATTTGTTAATTTTAGACATATCTCCTTGTATTATAGTTGAAGCTTAACTGAAGCTCAACTAAATATAGTTGATAGTTAATCTATTAATCAGTCAGTTAATCAGTTATTTTTTCTGTTATTTCGTTGTCCCTTCAGTTAGAGATCGTTCGTATATTTAGTTACAGTTTGTAAGAAAAAAGATACAATAAGAAAGAGAAGTTCGACAGCTAGTTTTGAGCTGCTCTATTTTCTTCTCCGAAATCATTTTGTTCCGAGCTTTTCCATTGCTTTCCCTATTTAAGAATTTACAGAATTCACATGTTATCTATCTGAAGGGAATTGCTACATGAAAATGCTAATACAAGCATACATAATTTGTGGCCAATGTAGATCGGACTACTATCAAATCTATAGCTCCAAGCACGATGGGGGTGGGGCACTTCATGACCACAAGATCCATCATTTTTATCCTATATCCCTTGTCAATCACCAAAGCGACATGTTCCGAAAATATATTTTGATCTAAACAAAGATATTAGCAATCGAAATATTGGTCATAACTAAGATTCAGATGAATTGAGATCTCAAATTATCTCCATCAAGTTGGGAAGTGGAGAAATTTTGAAAAAATCATAATTTTTTAAGATCTCAGATCATATTTTAGGTTAGGGATATCACAATCTCAACTAATATAATAAATCTCAAACTAATAATACTTTAAATATAAAATTTGATATTTATTTATTAAACATTATTTAATGAGTTAAATATTTGATTGGAAAATATTGATTAATGTACTGATATTATGTGGCTTGATTTGTCAGTTGTTATCAATCAAGACAAAAGGGATTGATATTTTCTTTTTCTCATGCCGGAGGTATCCATGCAGATATATATGGAAATCTAGGCCGAAATTAGAATTTTATTTTTAAATAACTAGTTTTGGTATGTGCTATCCACATTAAAAAGCATTGGTGTACACGTCCACTAAAGAGTTATGCCAATTAGAGATATTGAGACAGAAATGTGGCAATTATTTTCTTATTCTCCAACAATAGGTTTTCTTGCCATGCTTTATCCAAATGGTTGAGCATTTATCATTGAAAATTTATGTGAGTTCCAATCTATATCAATAGATATTTCCTAATATTTTTTTCCAAGTACAACTTGGGTTATAAAGCTTCTATTGCCAGTAGCATTAGATTTTTCAAAACAGCTCGGTTTGCTTACTTTTTTTTGGAACACAAAAAGTAATTTTGTAGGAAATTATCACACCTAATTGATAGCTAACATTAAATATTGTGGATAATAAACAAAGAACTTTTGAAACATGCTGTAGTGCTTGTCCATGATCTTAAGTTTAATTTGAACGCCCCCCCCCCCCCCCCCCCCCTCCCTACTTGTTAGACAAATGAGGGAATATAGGTCATTTTAAGGACTAATAAGTCTTATAAATAAAATTTTAGGTCATATTAGAGAAAGCAAAGGAATAAAGAGGGGGCGATCATGAACACTTTTCTGCTGCAGAGGAAATGACTTTCTTGCACAGTAGCAGTTTATCATATTTTTTCTTATCTAAATCTCTCTCTCTCCCCTACACCTTACAAAAGGAGATGATGGCTTTAGCTTTAAAAGGATTCCTTGAATAGGAAAGGGAGGCCTACCATCACGGGAGATGCAAGAAGGGAATAAGAGTTTCTTCGGTAAGATAGAAAAGAAACCAACAATGCATGGTCTCTGGTTGTCGTGTGGTCCTCAGGTACATGTGTAAGGTGGAATCAGTAAACAAGAACACGAATAATTACGAGCTGCTTGCAAAAAGAAAGGTACAAAGTGGTACCAGAATGCCACCTCTATTTAGCATTGAGTGGGACTGTTCTCTTTGGTGTATGCAGAGTTATGATTGTTCTAGACTGCTGAAGTGCTGTCGAGTTACAGAAAAGAGAAAATATTATATGAAAATGCTAAAAGACACATAAATATTTTTTGCCTAATTTATATCAAAGGATCAGGCAATTATTGCCACGCCCCGAACCCAGATCCATGATACGGCCGTGCTATTCTCGACTACCACCTACAATAGCACGCAACCTCATATATGGGTAACAGGGTAGTCCTACCAGTCAAACTTTCATATATTAAAGCATTTTAGTACACATGCTCAGTGGTACTAAATACAGAGCTTCTACATATTTTATGTATACAAAAGTATATTTGTTTTACCCCAAAAAGAAGAAGCCCTGATACAAAAGAAAAAGTCTCGGACAGCTATCAGTGGTAACGATCTGAAAGAAAATACCAATAAAATGGTATGAGCTACACGGCTCAGTAAGTAATCCTGCATAATCTTAACGGATCAATTAATATACTGAATATGTTTAAACAGAATTTGAGAAGCTGACATGTATGTTGTCTAACAATTCATCATGATAAAATATTCATACTGAATCAATAATTGTCACGCCCCGAGCCCGAGGCGCGGCAGACGCCGCACGCCCACACGGCGGGCCGCACAGGCGTGCAAGGCAGCAGATCATATCAAAGCAGATACAGCTATTCAAAGATGACATAATTATTTAAATTGTTCAAAAGCGAACTTACAAAATTTCAAAATAACATATGCCAACATAATTCAAATGTCCAAACTAAACTAACTAAAATGCTAATAACTGAAGAATCATCCGAAAATCTAACGCACTCCCCAATCCCGTGCGATCAAGCCTCTGGATCTGAAAAATAGAGAAAATAAAATAATGAGCTACACTAGCCCAGTAAGCAACAAAATACCCCAAAGTGGGGTCAGAGCATATCAGATCAAATACAGGATAATAAAATAAATCATAAATAACATTGTTTTACTATTTTCAAAACTTATTATCATTTTTCCAAAAACTCTGATACCAGAATCTCAACATAATAGGCTACGGCCACGTAACCCAGTGGCATGGGTTGCACAAGGTGCCAAACACCACTATTATTATGCACCGGTGGTACGGTGTCCAAATACCACTATTATTAAGCACCGGCAGTACGGTGTCCAAATACCACTATTCTAATCACCGGTGGTACGGTGTCCAAATACCACTATTCTAATCACCGGTGGTACGGTGTCGAAACCGGTTCCTCACAGATACAAGTCGACAGGGCCAACGTATAATCCCCATTGGCAGGGCCAGAACAGAACAAAACAGATCATAGCCATGCTGAGAATGCATATATATAAATATAAAAATATATTTCATGGATTTCAGAGCATATAATATGATTTTCAAATAAAATTTAACATGTCTGACCCATTTTACTGAATGCAAAACATATATCAAAACAAAATCAGTTTATTAAATAATTCAGAAATCACATTTGAAGTATTAAGTTACTTACATCTTCTCGCTTGATTCCTACTTCAGGTAGACGGATTAGGATCACCTGTTAAAGTTTAATTAATTTCTTGTTAATTTCAGACTAAGCAAAATTCAAAAATAATATTATTGGACATGGCCCAACAGGGTCCAGAGTTGGCCCATAATGGGCATGGCCCAATAGGGCCCATATCGGACACGGCCCAATGGGCCCGTATAGACTCGGCTAAATAGGGCCCCCAATGTTGGCTTCTAATTGTACCTGTATATAATAAAATTTATTGCAGGGACTAATACTTAATTATAGGGTATTGTTCTATAATAAAACTTGAGTGAGGGGACTAAATAAATATTGTTGGGGATCTTTACGTAATAAGTCTTTCCTATAGGGATCAAATACAAAATACAGAAGATCCTTTTTGTGAAATAATATACTGTCAAGGGCTTATCTGCAAAATTTCATTTAGTGGCCAAATGGGTTCGGGTTTCGGGTTTCGGGTTTGGGTTCGGATTCGGGTTCCGGGCTCAGATCTGAACTGGGTTTCAGTTTCGGAATTTTTTTTTTTTTTTTTTTTTTTAACCGGGCCCATGTTGGGCCCACAGTGAACCGGGCCCATAGTGAACCGGCCCATGTTGGGCCCTGTTCGGCCCGTAGGGCCATCTTCCTCCCCCAATCCCCCCCCACGGCAGGGGATGACCGAGAGGGAGAGCGGAAGAGGAAGGGGGCGGCGGGGTGGCCAGAGGCCACCCCTCGGTCGACGGCCAGCCGGCCGCAGTGGCGGCTGGCGGCCGTTGCGGTGGCCGGGGTCAAGATCCAACCGAGATGGTCTCGGTTCATGAGGCCAAAACAAAGGAAGGGAAGCTTTCTATTTGGCATGGAATCAAGGGCAAAAGAGGAGGGCTTACCGGCGGTGGCAGAGGCAGTGGGATCTCGGTCGAGGCTGCTCAATCCGGCGATCAAGCAGTGGCGACGGCGACGGCGACGCTTTCCGAAAGGGAAGTGGATCCCAAAACAGGGGAGGGCACGGGTGGTGATGGTGGTGGATCCGGCGGCCCGCAAGCCACTTGGGAGGCAAAAGCAGAGGAAGAAGAGGGAGGAGAAGGAGGAGAGGAGGGGGGTTCGGTGGTGCCCTAGGGAAGAAAGGGTGGGGTTTTTATCATCCCCACCATAACGGCCCTCCGCCGCGAAAATCGCGGCGGTCGGGCGAGATCCGCGGCCGTGAATTGGCCGCGGATTGGCTAGGGGGGGCGCCGCGGAATACCCGCGGCGTCCTTGCCCCTTTTGGTCCCCCGGAGGAGCCGGAGAGGATGGCAATCCTCTCCGGTTCCTCCCATATCAGGATCGGGGCTGAAGTCGGCTGGGGCTGCCGACTTCAGCCCCGTATCTCACATTCTCTCCCCCTTAAGAAAATTTCGTCCTCGAAATTTAGCATACCTTAGCTTGCAAAAAGGCCCCGGATATTTTTCTTTCATCTCGTTCTCCAGTTCCCACGTAGCCTCACGTTTTGAGTGATTGCTCCACTGAATCTTAACATAAAGAATTGTGTGCCTCCTCAACATTTGTTCCTTACTATCAACCACACGTACAAGCTGCTTAATTTGCATAGCAGAGAACTCAAGGGAAAGTATAAGTACAACTACCTATGAAGCTAAATTCAGTGTCTCCAGGGATCTAAAATTTTACCCGCTTTTCATGATAGTTAATGGTAGTAAAGCGTGACGCTAACCAGTCCATACCGAGAATTATGTCAAAGTCATACATATCTATAACTATCAAATCAACAGGCAAGTCTCTACCTACTATCTGAACTAGACAAGTCTTGCAGACCTGATTACCAATCCTCCCACTTCCGGTAGGGGTGTTAACATGCAAATCATACTCTAACGGCACACAAGGTAGGTCATATTTTCGCACAAATATCGATGACACAAGGAATGCGTAGCAACAGAATCAAACAGTATATAAGCATAAACATAAGCAACCGGTAGTGTACCTGACACCACAGTATTGGATGCCTGAGCATCCTGCTGAGTCAGTGCGTAAATACGACCCTGTGTGCGCGGTCTCCCCCCTGTCCGCTGCTCAGAAGAAGAAGGCTGAGCCGACTGAACCGGAGCAGGATAAGCTTGTACTTGTTGGGTCCCTGTAGCTTGGGGTCTCTGATCTGATTGTGATACTTGTTGATTATAAGGGCACTCCTTTATCCTATGACCCTGTTGTCCACATTTGAAACAAGCGCCGGACAATCGTCTACAGAGTTCTGTCTTATGGGCGCCTCCACATGCTTCACATTTAGGCTTCTCTTGTTGGATAGTCTCGCCATAAGATCCCTGCTTTTCTGATTGCCCAGACCTATTACGAGATTTTGCTGTCCTGCTAGAATTCTGTCCACTATGAGTATCATCATCTCTGCTCCTCTTCTTTTGTATTCTATCTTTTGAATCTTGTGTTTCTTTCCAGACAATTTCCATATTCTTGGCCCTATCTATCAAGTCATCATAGTTTGTTGAGTGCACTGCGGCCAAACCCCGACGTAAGTGAGGCTTCAATCCTTCTTCAAATCTCCTTATCCGGGACTCTACATCTATGACGAGGGTGGGAGCAAACCAAGCTAACCTGTCAAACTTTGCCTCATACTCATCCACGGTCATAGTTCCTTGAGACAGATTTAAAAATTCCCTCTCTAGCTCCCTAAGGCGACTTGAAGGGAAATACTTGGAGTAGAAGGCTGTGCGGAATCTCTGCCAGGTAAGTGCCTCCTGCTCGGGTGCCAATGTGCGCTCCACAGACATCCACCAATGATGAGCTCGGTCCTGAAGCATATAGGTGGCAAATCTGACCTTCTCTTCATCGGTGCACTCCATTGCCCTGAAGGCTTTCTCCATTTCATCTATCCAAGCTTCGGCCTCTTGAGGACTAGTGGTGCCCTTAAAAGCCGAAGGAGCCATTCTTTTGAATTCTGCTATACTCCTTCTTTGCTCAGGAGGAGCAACATCCTGTTGGACTGGTTGCTGAGGTTGTTGCCTCTGTTGGCGTACTAACCCGACGACCTCCTCGATCAGTTCGAGTACCCGAGTTTGATTTCCGGCGGCGGCTTCTGGAGTTGATTGACCCTGGGGCCCTGAGTTATGCGATGCCTCGCCCGCTTGGTTAGTGGGGGCTCTTCCCCGAGAGCCCCTAACCATCCGATTTAAGCTACGGACACGGCGAGGCGGCATTCTGATTCAGTAAAAATGTAAATGTTATAAAATCATCTAAACAGAATAATACATAATAGTTAACAAAACAAATGAACATTATCCTCTTATCTAGTTCCTACCCATCTCTCAACCTTTCTGACGAATTCTAAAGATCCTAAAACTTAAGCTCCATCTGACTATTTCAAAAACAATCCCTAAGAATCTGAAACCTGAGCTCTGATACCACCTAATCTGTCACGCCCCGAGCCCGAGGCGCGGCAGACGCCGCACGCCCACACGGCGGGCCGCACAGGCGTGCAAGGCAGCAGATTATATCAAAGCAGATACAGCTATTCAAAGATGACATAATTATTTAAATTGTTCAAAAGCGAACTTATAAAATTTCAAAATAACATATGCCAACATAATTCAAATGTCCAAACTAAACTAACTAAAATGCTAATAACTGAAGAATCATCCGAAAATCTAACGCACTCCCCAATCCCGTGCGATCAAGCCTCTGGATCTGAAAAATAGAGAAAATAAAATAATGAGCTACACTAGCCCAGTAAGCAACAAAATACCCCAAAGTGGGGTCAGAGCATATCAGATCAAATACAGGATAATAAAATAAATCATAAATAACATTGTTTTACTATTTTCAAAACTTATTATCATTTTTCCAAAAACTCTGATACCAGAATCTCAACATAATAGGCTACGGCCACGTAACCCAGTGGCATGGGTTGCACAAGGTGCCAAACACCACTATTATTATGCACCGGTGGTACGGTGTCCAAATACCACTATTATTAAGCACCGGCGGTACGGTGTCCAAATACCACTATTCTAATCACCGGTGGTACGGTGTCCAAATACCACTATTCTAATCACCGGTGGTACGGTGTCGAAACCGGTTCCTCACAGATACAAGTCGACAGGGCCAACGTATAATCCCCATTGGCAGGGCCAGAACAGAACAAAACAGATCATAGCCATGCTGAGAATGCATATATATAAATATAAAAATATATTTCATGGATTTCAGAGCATATAATATGATTTTCAAATAAAATTTAACATGTCTGACCCATTTTACTGAATGCAAAACATATATCAAAACAAAATCAGTTTATTAAATAATTCAGAAATCACATTTGAAGTATTAAGTTACTTACATCTTCTCGCTTGATTCCTACTTCAGGTAGACGGATTAGGATCACCTGTTAAAGTTTAATTAATTTCTTGTTAATTTCAGACTAAGCAAAATTCAAAAATAATATTATTGGACATGGCCCAACAGGGTCCAGAGTTGGCCCATAATGGGCATGGCCCAATAGGGCCCATATCGGACACGGCCCAATGGGCCCGTATAGACTCGGCTAAATAGGGCCCCCAATGTTGGCTTCTAATTGTACCTGTATATAATAAAATTTATTGCAGGGACTAATACTTAATTATAGGGTATTGTTCTATAATAAAACTTGAGTGAGGGGACTAAATAAATATTGTTGGGGATCTTTACGTAATAAGTCTTTCCTATAGGGATCAAATACAAAATACAGAAGATCCTTTTTGTGAAATAATATACTGTCAAGGGCTTATCTGCAAAATTTCATTTAGTGGCCAAATGGGTTCGGGTTTCGGGTTTCGGGTTTGGGTTCGGATTCGTGTTCCGGGCTCAGATCTGAACTGGGTTTCAGTTTCGGAATTTTTTTTTTTTTTTTTTTTTAACCGGGCCCATGTTGGGCCCACAGTGAACCGGGCCCACAGTGAACCGGCCCATGTTGGGCCCTGTTCGGCCCGTAGGGCCATCTTCCTCCCCCAATCCCCCCCCCACGGCAGGGGATGACCGAGAGGGAGAGCGGAAGAGGAAGGGGGCGGCGGGGTGGCCAGAGGCCACCCCTCGGTCGACGGCCAGCCGGCCGCAGTGGCGGCTGGCGGCCGTTGCGGTGGCCGGGGTCAAGATCCAACCGAGATGGTCTCGGTTCATGAGGCCAAAACAAAGGAAGGGAAGCTTTCTATTTGGCATGGAATCAAGGGCAAAAGAGGAGGGCTTACCGGCGGTGGCAGAGGCAGTGGGATCTCG
This sequence comes from Phoenix dactylifera, assembly GCF_051530095.1. Taxonomy (NCBI): domain Eukaryota; kingdom Viridiplantae; phylum Streptophyta; class Magnoliopsida; order Arecales; family Arecaceae; genus Phoenix; species Phoenix dactylifera. Next base: position 7,109,900 of record NC_143193.1, read on the forward strand.
GTCGAGGCTGCTCAATCCGGCGATCAAGCAGTGGCGACGGCGACGGCGACGCTTTCCGAAAGGGAAGTGGATACCAAAACAGGGGAGGGCACGGGTGGTGATGGTGGTGGATCCGGCGGCCCGCAAGCCACTTGGGAGGCAAGAGCAGAGGAAGAAGAGGGAGGAGAAGGAGGAGAGGAGGGGGGTTCGGTGGTGCCCTAGGGAAGAAAGGGTGGGGTTTTTATCATCCCCACCATAACGGCCCTCCGCCGCGAAAATCGCGGCGGTCGGGCGAGATCCGCGGCCGTGAATTGGCCGCGGATTGGCTAGGGGGGGCGCCGCGGAATACCCGCGGCGTCCTTGCCCCTTTTGGTCCCCCGGAGGAGCCGGAGAGGATGGCAATCCTCTCCGGTTCCTCCCATATCAGGATCGGGGCTGAAGTCGGCTGGGGCTGCCGACTTCAGCCCCGTATCTCACAATAATCATGTTATGTATGTTATCGAAAGCCTTCATGTAAATATACACTGTAAGACCGTACACCGGCATGCCATGGTTTACACCCTCCGATGCTACGGCGGAGTCATTATCGGCCACTGGCGGGGCGAGCTCAGTTATTATACGGCCACTGGCGGGGCGAGCTCAGTTATTCTATGGCCACTGGCGGGGCGAGCTCAGTTACATTCAGCCCGTAACATCTAAGAGCCCATACATAATACTTATTGCAAATGGTACACTTAGCTAGAGGCAATTCATCATCTTACACCATAATTACTATATTAAGTACAATTATGGTAACAAAATCCCAATCATCTTATATGTGTCATATTTTAAAATCTATATAAGCATGATGTATGCATAACCCTAATTTCTATGACTAACACATGCTACTTGTATGCATGATCCATAATTCATAGGATTAGAACAGATTACTTTCATTTTTCACGAATCATATAGGTAACACATGATTTACAACATGATCCATACAAGATTAGAACAGGTTACTTACCGTAATTCGCTTTTCCCAAGTCTCTCAAGTCCTGGTGACGGATCCTGAGTCACCTAAAATCATATCATAAAAATGATATTATTTCCTTTTTACCTGTTTGGTTTCTACTCAAAATTTAGCCTAAGTCCAGTGTGTCCACGTTGGGGCCTTTCGGGTTCAATTTAACCCAGATTGGGTTCAGCACTTTTTCTAGCCAATTTGGTCCTCTAATTAACATCATAAGCTTAAACCCAAGTTCAATTGGGTTTAATTTTGGATTTAGGGTCAATGTGGGCCACTTGGGCCCGAGCCAGGGTCAACCTATGGTCGATTTGGTCTCTGGTCCGTTGAATTGGGCTTGGATTGGGTCTTATTTTTAATTAATTTGGTCTGTTAGGACTAACCCAACTTAATTGGGTTCGGACCCAATTCAAATTGGGCTTAATTTGGTTCAGCTTTAACCCAATTTATAGTTTGGGCTCGTCCAAGCTTAGCCCAATCTGATTGGGCTCGGGTTTAGTCAAATTTGGCTAAACCCATTTCCTTTTTCTTTTCTTTTTCTCTTTCTTTTTCTTTTTCTTTTCCTTTTTCCTTTTTTTTTCTTTTTCTTTTTCTTTTTCTCTTTCTTTGGGCCTAACGGGTTTCGGATTCGGACCCGAAGTCGACCCGTTAGGCCGGACCCGTTAACGGGTTTTTCTCCGACCTTCCAGAGGCTTCTGCTTCTTCGTCTCCTGCTCTCCTCTCTCTCCTCCAGTCACTCTCTCTCTCTTCTCCCCTTCATTCCCACTGGAAACCTCGGTTGCTCCGGCCGATCCTTCGGCCTTCTTCTCCGCCTCCGGCCGAAGCAACCCTCCGTCTCTCTCTCTCTCTCTCTCTTTCGTTCCGACTGAAAGCCCTAGCCGTTTCGGCCGAGCTCTCGGCCCTCTCCTCCTCCGTCGTTCCCTTCCTCTTCTCCGGCGGCCCTCCTTCTCCTCCCCTTCCTTTGCTGGTAACCGGGGAGTATGCCTCCCCCGGCTCGCCGGCTGAGTCGGCACTCCACCTCGGAGCAGGGGGGTGAGAGCGGAAAGCCGGCCCTTCCTCCTCTCCGAAGTGATGACGGAGAGGGGAAGGGGGTTCGGAGATGGGACCGAGATCCGGTCTGCACCGGGAGGTCTCCATCTACTCCGTCCACGGCGAGGTAGGGCCGCCGTCCGGGGATGAAGCCTCAAGGGTCCGGTGAGCCTATTATATTTTTTTTTCTTATTTTTTGTTTTCCTCTTTCCTTCTTCCCTTTCTTCTTTGGTCCTTCCCTCCCGGTGGCGCCACCACCTCTTCACCAGAGAGGAGGAGGCGATGGTCCGGCCGGGGCTGGCGGCCCTGTGGCCGCGTTTGTTGCCGGCTCGGCTAGACCCGGTGGCCCACGGCCGCCCCTGAACCTTTGGGTAGCCGCAGCCGGGACTGCGGTGCCCTGTTCACCCACAGGCCGAGTCCGGTTGGGCTCGGCCCGGTTGAATAACGGGCCTAGGTCTGGGCCTGGGCCGTACTCAGGCCGGCCCGCAGCCTGCGAGTCCGGCCTGGCCCGCGGCCTATGGGCTCTGCTCGTGGCCCTTCTCCCGTCTTCTCCTGTGCCGGTCTTCTCCCCTGTGCCGGTCTCCTCTCTGTTTCACTATTGAAACAGGGGGAAGAACACTCCACAGAGGTTCCGGGGACTCCCCCCTTTCATAGTTTAAAGCCACTTTCCTACGTAAACTGGGTCTTACCTGGTTTCAGGTTGGCAGTGCCGAGCAGTACCTTCCCAAAATCCCTCCTCTCTCTCTCATGGGGCTTCTGAGTTCCTCCACCCTTCGCTCCAAGGGGTCCGGCTTCTCTGGTATGATGTTCCAGAGGGGTTTAGAGGGCGAGAGGGTACAGTAACTGGTTAAAGGTTGAGGACTTAGATTATTTCGTTTCAGAGATGAGACCCCTTCTGAGAGGTCCCATCCTCTCCTCCCCCCTTGCACCGGGAGCCTCCAGCTGCCCCCTTGTCTCAGGCGAGCCAGACTTGGCCTGCCAGCAAGGTTGAGACGTGACGGGCTCCTGTTTTGCATGATCGAGGGCCCCTAAGCGCTGGTTCTCCCTCTGCCGGCCAGCTGGGGCCCTGTCAATTCCCTCTCAGCATGTGGTGGCAGCCCTGTCAATTCCCTCTTAGAATGAGGTGGCAGCCCTCCTCAGCTGTCACCCATGGTTCCAGTACGGCCCACACAAAAATCTAGCCCAACACCCCTAACTGGGCCTCAAAAGTATTGGGCCCAATTGGTTTTGGGCCCGAACATTACAATTATCATTTCTGAATTGCTAGCAATATGCAAGCTCCAGTAGTTCATCATTGGGTCCACCATGTATATGCTATCGTTACTCACACCGAATTAAGATCAAGTGTTTCTCCTAACACTGTAATAGATAGCGTGACATCGGTTTTTTTTTGTGTAGTGGTATAGCCATAGCAAAATAAAAACATGAATCCGGGAACTTTCTTTATCACCAAAGGCATTCTAAACAAGAATATTAGTAGTTATACCGTCTAAATTTAGGGAAGCTTTCACATTTACAATGAAATTTTCAAAGATTGACCATCTGTGTGTTATTCCGCACAATAACATTCTGTCCAATTCAATAATTTGTGGTAAGATACTGAACTCTTTTCTTTGAAAAATACTTGAAAAGGTACCTCCAAAGTAGATTGTGACACCAAAGCTTGATGTTTGGAGATCCTTCAGTAGTTCAACTTTGTCGCTCCAAAAGTGACTCAGCGGTTTGTTGCAATTCTATTGCTTACTTTTCTACTGTCCATGTATAAAAGAGAGAGAAAAAGGAATTATATATGTTCATTATTTTCCTTGCTCTTGAGAAATAGGTTCTTCTGCTATGATTTAGCCTATCTTATTTCTTGTAAGTGCCAATTTATCGAGTTGGTAAGATCATCCCTTTTCTTTAAAAAAAAAAGAAAATCTAATAGAATATATAAGTAACTGGGGGTTAAACATTTATCATTGGATATTAATTTAATAAACATCTAATAATTGTTTGTGTTGCATATTAGTAAAGACCTAGGTAGCTGGGGTGCCGGGAAAAAAATCTTATATCAGAAAGGAAAAGTAAGAAGACACACAGGGTGTAGTCTAGTTGCTTTTATTGGACCATAAATAGTAACTTTGCAAAAAGTAAGAAGACACACAGGGTTCGTCTCTCCAGATACCTGCATGTGCAGGTCCTGATATTCGGGTTTGGAGCTCCTCGAGTAGGGCTGGTGTCAGGGTGAGAGACCTTTCTCGCTTGCTTCGGCGGGTGCATGAGCCGGGGCCAGACTGTGCTTGGGTCTCCACCGGAAGGTAGCACTGTTTTTATGGAAGGTAGTCTGAGATCTTCCGACAAGAGCTGTTCTCAGTGGACGAGGGTTGAGGATTCCCTCGGAGTGCGGGGAGTGCAGTGCGGAAGAAGCAGTGGACCATGCACTGTTTCAGTGCATATAGGCGCTGGTGTCTTGGCAGTTGGCAGGGATCCCTCAGGAGGCCCAGAGTGGGCGGGATCACTTCCTTCAGGCTATACGACGATGGTCGGAGTCTCCTTTGTGCTGCCATGTGGCGATTAGAGCGGCATACAAGGCCCACCAGATCTGGTTGGTGAGGAGCGTCCGAACTTTTGGCAAGCGTGGGATGTCGCCGAGGTTCATCGTGGAGAGCGCCCGCTTGCTAGCGGAGGAGCTCAATCACATCATACCCGATAAAGGGACCTTGACAGCTCAGGACATCTGGGGTTCCCATTTTGCTTCAGCAGCACCCCGTACGGCATTTATCATTTGGGAGCCCCCGCCTCTAAATTTTTTTAAGGTCAACTTCGATGGATCTGTCTTGGATGAAGGCATGAGGGGTGGTGCAGGTTTTGTTATTCGAGATCCGAATGCCCAGGTTGTAGCCGCTGAGCACTGTCCGTTATTCGACACCTTGGTTCCCGGTGCGGAGCTGAGAGCTGCGTGGGCAGGCCTTCGTTACGCCCGGCGCGGCTTACGAGTCAGCTCCATCATTTTGGAAGGAGACTCAACCATGGTTATCAGTTGGATTCAGGGGGCTCTAGGGGTGACGGCAGTGACCACCCACTGCTCCGTGACATCTAGGCTATGGCGAGAGAGGGGGGCCTTCCAGGTCAAGCATATCTTCTGAGAAGCCAATGGGGCTGCAGATTGGGTGGCTACTTATGTAGCCAGTCACTCTTAAGATACCCTGTGGGCTGGGGACGGTAAGGTACCCCGGGCACTTTGGGGTATTTTGTTTTCTGAATTTATTGGGTGCATTCATACTCGTCAGGTATGAATCCACCCGCTCTAGCAAAAAAAAAAAAAGCATTGGTCTATATGTCTACTAAAGAGTTATGCTAGTTGGAGAGATTGAGAGAGAAACGTAGGCATTATTTCCTTATTCTCTAACAATATGTTTTCTTACCGCAAAGCAAGTGGTGGTTGAACATTTATCATCGAAATTTTATGTGAGTTTCCAATTAATAGTAATCGATATTTCCCAATATATTTTTCCAAGTATACCCTCGGTTATAAAGCTTCTATTGCCGGTGGCATTAGATTTTTCAAAACAGCTCAGGTGCGGTTTGCTTACTTTCTTTTTGGATCACAAAAAATAATTTTGTGTGGATTTATCACTCCTAATTGATAGCTAACATTAAATATTGTGGGTAATAAACAAAGAACTTCTGAAACATGATGTAGTGCTTGCTAGACAAATGAGGAAATATAGGTCATTTTAAGGACTAACAAGTCATATAAATAAAATTTTACTGATTAATATAGAAATTTTAAGAAATTAAGCAAATAAAAAATATGTAGCAACTAATATTTAAAAATTTCTAATTAAAAAATGTCCACTGCTTATAGTTGTACATACAAAAGAATGCAAGAGAATAAAAAAGAGGAGATTTTGGACACTCATTTGCTGCCAAGGAAATAATTTCTTTCTATAGTTACAGTGTGTGTTTGAGAAGAGACTGTGGTCTAACCTTAAGTCTAATCTGGAAGAAAATTCTTTCTCCCTTAACTTGATAGATAAATGAGGCCATATAGGTCATTTTATCACTAGGTAGAGGCAAGCAAGTCTAAGGGCTGATAAGTCTAATAAATAAAATTTTATTGCATAACATCCAAATTTTATGAACTGGGTGATAAATATCTAAAAATTTCTAACTAAGAAGTGCCTTATGCTTGTTGTTTTGCAGATTAGAGAAAGCAAAGGAATAAAGAAGGGCCGATCATGAACACTTTTCTGCTGCAGAGGAAATGACTTTCTTGCACAGTAGCAGTTTATCATTTTTTTTTCTGATCTAAATCTTTCTCTCTCTCCCCTACACCTTACAAAAGGAGATGATGGCTTTAGCTTTAAAAGGATTCCTTGGATAGGAAAGGGAGGCCTACCATCACGGGAGATGCAAGAAGGGAATAAGAGTTTCTTCGGTAAGATAGAAAAGAAACCAACAATGCATGGTCTCTGGTTGTCGTGTGGTTCCACTACAAGAAAAATAGTTTTTTCCGGCGTTTTTTATAGCCTTTACCGACGCTATTTAGCATCGGTAAAAACCCAGCCGACGCAATGGAAAGCGTCGCAAAAGCATCGGCTATACCTGAGTGGGAAAAGTTTTTACCGACGCTTAAGGAAAGCGTCGGCAAAACCTATGCTTTACCGACGCTTACTGAAACATCGGCATATGAGCTTTTGCCGACGCACTAAAGCGTCGGCTTAAACTGCTAATTCAAGCTGAGACCGCAAAGTTTGTTGGTTCTGCTTCAGCTCCGCCAACTCTGCCTGATGGCGATCCTTCATATCTTCAATTGTTGCCCGAAGTCTACTAACTTCTGCATTGCTGCTACCTTCTCCAACATTTCTTGTATACATTCCCACTGCAGACAACTGAGTGGGGGTAACTCCAATGCCATAACCCCTCACTCGACCATAACGCTCTGGGCCTAATAATTCGGCGAGCACCTGAGCTTCGACATGACTAGTCGCGTCGGATGATGATGACTCTCCGACACGCTCTGAAATAAGAGTTGTTGCCCTGTCCTATAATGCACAAAAGAAAAAGTCATATTAATGTATGGCAATAATAGAACTAATAATAATATCGTTGAAAGATTCAAAGATGAATACATACAACTATATCTCTTGCCTCCTTCCGAACAAAGCTACCATTTCGGTGGGTGTGAGTCATCTTATAAAACTCCACTTTACCAGGCTCCCTCCCATTATCATCCATCTACAACAAAAAGTATATTGACAAACTAGTTATCATGATACATGCTATATGATAGAATATTTTAAAATAGTTTCAAAGAGTTTCAAAATAACTTACGAATTCAGCTCTACGCCTAGCATAACTCATCGAGCTTGAAGTATGAGGAACAGTCTGAGAGGCTCGTGCAGCTCTTCCAATGTTGAAATATGTCTTCCCAAAAAAAGAATAAACAATATAATATATTTAATGTATAAATTTGTAATCTATATTATTAGTAAATACAATCTAAGGAATTGAAAAAAATATACACAACCTGAGCTTTCTCTGAAAACCAGTAGTGGACAAGCTCCCTCCATTGATGAGGGATTACATCAGGAGGACAAACACGAGCCCCCTCCTCTTCAGTCATGCCCACGTGCTTCCAGTCCGCCTTTAGTTTCGCCTTATATTCTTTCCATTTGTGGTTGACGAACTTCAGCACCCAATCATGGCTATTTGCAGGAAGGACAAACTTTTTCTATACCAAAGTCAAGAATGTTATAACAATGATAAATCAAAAAATAAAATTGTGATAGTAAGCAAATTCAATTCTTTACCTCAATAACTTTAAGAAGCTCAACCTTATACGAAGGAAGCATTTCATTCCATTTCGTATAGTTGAGCGGACACAACTGACCCTTCCGCGCAACCGATCCTAGAAAAGTCGATAAAATGCTTGCAGCCTCTTGATAGGCTGCCCCAGTTCATTGCATTGGACGACGATTTTTTCATCCTCACGTAGGCTCCACACGTCCTGTGCTCGAGTGGGTCCTCGTGTCCTCCTCACTCTCCCCAGTCCATCTATAAAAATAAAATAAAATATCCATGGATTGTAAGAAAAATTAATATAAAAAATGTAAATCAAATTATTCTGGATGTGCACGTCATCCATGTCTGGACAATCAACAGGTGGCACGTGCGCAGACTGAGACTTGTGCTGCTGGGGCTTGTCGGGCTGTTGGGACTGATCGGAAGAAGATCCCACGGATGTGTGTTGAAACTCAACATCTCTGAATCGTTTTCCTCGCGGCATGTTGTTACCTAGTATGCACAAAAAGAAGCAATATTAGTTAAATAATAAATAAAATCTAAATGAATTGCAATAGAATATGTCTGTTTCACCAGGTTGTTTCTTGTGTTTTAAACATTGTAAGACCACAAGATTCATTTCAAACATTTATGAATAGTTGAACCAAGTCAATGCTCTTTTCTTGCTTCTAATTATGATGTAAATCCACTTCAGCATTTCTTTTCTGTTGCCTTATTAGTTTCGAAAACTTTTATTAACTTCCCCTCTCACTGAACTTTCTCAAGTAAATGCCAGTAAACTTTCTCGAGTCCTGTGTTTTATCACTCTTGCTGAAAAACCCCTCCAACCCCTTCTTTTGTGTGCACTCGAATATATAAACTCTCTCCGTGGTATGAAATGTCTCATATCTCTGGACCAGTAGCCAGTTTTTCTGAACATACATACAGTTGTTGAGGCAGTTGTTACTTAAATTATCATGTTAAGCAAATTTCAAGTGGTTGGCACCACAAAGTTATCATCTGAATAAGTGTGTTCATATTCAACAGCAAATGCTGTATTCTCATTTACGCCACCCAGTTTAGCTAGAATGTTTTTCTTGGGTTTTACATTTCTTGATACTTGACACCTGTTCAAGATATATGTGATGTGTGTGCATGCAGTCAATTAGTTAATCATCTAATTCTCTTTAGGCCTTGATATTTATGCATCTTCCAAATGCTTGGAAATATGGTTAGTTTTATTTAGATAGTTTCAGGTATTTTCCTAGTTACGTGCTGAAATGAACTAAGAAAAGAAGTATTCCATGTCTGTTATTGTACAATTGATTAATATAACCGGAGTCATCTATATACATGACTCAGTCAATGTGACGGAAAAAAGCAAAATTCAGGTGTCAAAACAGCCGAAATAGCTAGGCTCAGCTGCATTCTAAAACAGAAGCCCTGAATTAGGTTTATTTTATCAAACATGCAAAGTCATTGATGCACTTTTCATATCTTCAATTACATTAACTGAGGCCTTACTTTATGTGATTGTATAACTACTTATCTTTTATCTCTTTTATCTTAATGCTTTTATATTTTCAGGCTGTCAAGCTGCTGCTTAAGTTGGATGAGAATAATCCTGATTGCCACAGGTGTTTGGTATGTCACCCTGAAAGTTTCAACATGCCTAAAGCCAAGTGCTCTGGTTATTTCCATGGCTTATCTGGACATGTTTTTTCACAGATAAGATTCTTTCATAAAGTTAGCAGCTTTTCTGCCCCAGTGACAGACTCAGCGATACTAATTTGAAATACAAAAGTCATAAAATGCTGATTATTGCTCATTTTCTTTATTCTTCATTTTACCAACACTATATTTCACCAAGTTAATCAAAACATTTAGAGATTATAACGCTATCACGAGATCAAAACTGTGAAATTAGAATGGAACAAGAAAAATATCTTCCATACCTTCAGCCGGAGATTCGTCGGGAGAAGCGGTTAGAGGAGAGGGTGCGGAGGACGCCGAATGCTGGACCGCCGCTACCGGAGAGGAGGGAGGAGGAGGGGACAAGGGTCGGCGCTTAGGAAACACTAGAAACCCTAGGTTTTGGAGAGCGTGGAGGCGGAGGAAAAGCATTCGAAAGTCAGAAAGCAAAAACCGTGAATCAGAAAAAGAAAAAGATGAAAGAAAAAAAAAAGTCTATGGAAACGGCAAAGAAAATACTGAGTCTGTGACCCAGGGCCTCTCTCTTTTCTCTTCTCTTAGATAGTGTGGTCCAGTTCGCCGGAGAGAATCCTAATCCAATACCTTCTACGGATCCACAAAAACAAAAATCCAACAAAAGGTTTCTTCCCAAATGATCAAACACAAGAGGGATTCAATCAACAATCTGATCAAACCGAAAGAAAACAATGGATTCGAAAAAGGGGAAGAACAATCATACCTTCAAGGCTCTCCCGGTCAGCGCTGCAGAGGAGAGAGTAAGAGAGGAGGTTGCGCCGCAGAGGAGGGAGGAGGAGAGGACGTCGCTTGGCGCCAGAGAGGAGGGAGAAGGACGGGACAACGGTCGGCGCCGGAGAGGAAGGAGGAGGAGGCAGAGGAGGGTCGCGCGGCTATTAGGGCTTGATATGTCGATCGAGGATGGAGGAGGAGGGCGGACGCGGGTTTTGAGGGGTATTTGGTTTTCAACGACGCGAATAAGCGTCGTCTTAGGCCAACTCTACGACGACGCTAAGGAGCGTCGTATATTGCCAATGTTTTTAAAAAGCGTCGGCTATTTTTGGCGCTCTGCGGAAAATTGCCGACGCTTGTAGTAAGCGTCGGCAAAAAAGCGTCGTTAAAACTCCTTTTTCCTGTAGTGTTCTCAGGTACATGTGTAATGTGGAATCAGTAAGCAAGAGCATGAATACTTCTCCTCTTCTACTTCTCTGATCACACAACGGCGGCCCAGGCAGCGGCGCGCGGGGCAGCGGATGCGGGCGGAGTCGAGCGTGACGAGGCTTCTTCTCCTCCGAATCCGGCACGGCGATGGCACGACAAGGGCCTCGTCTCCTCCGGGTCCGGCAAGGTCGGCGATGGGGATGCAAGCGGTAGCGCGATGGGGCTCCTCTCCTCTTTGGTCGTGGCCGTTCCCTTTCCTCCACGGGAGCCGCCGTAAATAAGAAACCCACTCGGGAAAGGGTAAGAAAGAGGTGAGTTGTTTTTTTTTTGCTCTTTGGGAGAGAGAGCACCCACAAAACCCCCCGATGCGCCCCTCCCCGTTAACGTGAAGCACAATGCCCGCGGCACTTTATTTATTTATTTATTTATTTATTTTTTTAGGAGAAGACGCCTCACCCTCTTCCTCTCACGTGAAACCAAAAACCCACACACGCGGCCCTGATGTCAGGTGTTGGGTAAATCGCAGGAATTTAGTGATGAAGTACAATGCAAAGAATTAAGAGGGAAAGAGAGAAAGAAATCAAATATAAAAATTTTATGTGGTTTGGCAATGTAATTATATCCACGAAAGAAAAAAACGGCTCTAATTTTACTATCTCCAAAAATAAAAAAAAGTTACAAAATTTTTATACTTAAATTCTAGTCTCGAAGTTCCAACTTCTATGAGCATCTCTGATAAAATAAAATATTAGATAATTATCCCAAAAATAAGCAAATATCGTCGATTTGCTCCGTTGGATTATAATACAATCTACCACTTAACTATGAGCTACTTATTGGTAACCACAGACTTCAACACTTTCTCTCAGTTCATCCGCTTTTTGCACAACTTTTCTGGCATTGAAGATAAATAAATCGTACGTGTCAATGAAATATGAGCCGCTTACAGGCAACCACAGACTTCAACACTTCCTCTAAGTTCATCCACTTTTTGTATGATCTTTCTGACATTGGAGGTAAACAAATCGTATGTATTTATCAAATATGAGTCACTTATTTTAACAACCAGGGACTTCAACACTCCCTCTAAGTTCATCTACTTTTTGCACGGCCTTTTGGCATTGAAGGTAAACAAACCGTATGTTTATCAAATATGAGCCATTTAGTCTAACGATCACGGACTTCAACACTCCCCCTAAGTTCATCCACTTTTTGCACGGCCTTTCCGGCATCGAAGGCAACAAATCGTATGTGTTTATTACCTACGTACGTAGTTCCTCAAACGAAGAAAATACGCGTATGCAACTTTCACTGCTAGCCATCGATGTCATTACATGAGCATTGCTTTATTCAGAAATCGTAATAAAGGCTAGCAGAGAGCTGGAAGGAAGAATACATAATATGATTACGGCGGATTGCACCGATAATAGGCCTTTCCGCAGACTCGGAAAGGCTGCGGGTTAGACGGACCTGGCAAGCAATTGACGCAGGGCTGGCCCTTTACCGTGTTACAGATCTGCCGGTCCGCGATCAAAGCTCTTGGCGTGAGCGGGGGGTCTTGTTCTAAAAACAGCCGGTGGTTAGTCTCCGAGTCCGGCAAGAACTTGTGAAAACCCCCCAAAAAAAAAAAAAAAAGGGGATAACGGGACGGCCCAGAAAAGACCGGGCCCGTCTCCCTTTTACGATCGTGCCCTAGGCACGATCGTGGAAGGAGGGCGCTTGAGGGGAGGGGGCGGCGGCGTTGGAGAGGCCGATCGCCTGAGGAAACCGAGCACCGAAGCCGAGAACCGGCCGGCCGTGGAGGAAGCCGGAAACCCTCTCCTCCCTTCCCCAAAAACCGAGAGAAAAAGCTTTGGAACCGTGCGTGTGCTCATGGATTTCCTCCTCCGATTGCTCGTCGGAAAGGTCGCTGGAGCACGCCGCCGGACCGAGGTAAGCGTGGCTCCTTCCTTTGCATTCCATTTCTGGATTTTGGGTAGCGTTGGTGGGGATTTGGCCAGTGAGATCATCGAAGAAGGGTCCGAAACAGGGTACCCCTGTTTCGGCTCCTCTCTTTCGGATTCCGCCGCCGCCGGCCGCCGGGTTGGCCGGGATTCATGGCAAATGGGGTGGATCGGGTTTTTGTGGAGGTCGGAGAGAGATTTTCCGGGGTTTATTGGAGAAGGGGAGTGATGGATCCGAGGTCTTCTTCCTTGTGACTCCATCTCCTTCCTTTTCCCCTTTCCCTCTCGTCGACGGCGATGACGGCGGCTGGCCACCGGGGGCGACGGCGACGGCGGTGGTCGTGGGCCACCGTGGCTGCTGTCGGGTGGGAGGAGCCGAGCCACCATCACGGTGGCCCTCTGTCAATGATGATGGGAGAAGGGGGGGTTCTTTGTCTTAGGGAAGAAAAAGAAGGCAGAGGGCCTTCCGACCTCTGCCGACTTTTTCTTTCATCCCTCCCTCTCTTGGCCGGCCATCATCGCCGGAGTAGTGGCCGATGATGGTTCGGCCAATGGTGGCCGAGTTGTTGTCGGGTTGGGGAAGGAGAGGGCACAGCCACCATGGTTGTTGCCCTTGGATCAAAAAGATTTGAGGAAGAGAGATGTACTTCCAACCATGAAGAGAGGGATCTTCCTTTCTCTTGGTTTCTTCACCGAGATCGGCTATCATCGCCGGCGTGCTGCGGTCACGGCTGGCGACGATATAGGCCGGTGGTACAAGGATGGGAGTCGGGCCACCCCGACTGCCCTAGATTTGGAGGGATTGAGATGTTTGGGGACCTGGTGATGGACCCCATAGTAGATGTGAATTATGGTTTAGAATATTTAAATATTAAATAATTTAGTTTGTGATTTGTAATTGATGTTGTAGGGGAGGAGTCAGCGGCGCCAGGAGGTTTTGATCAGGGGACCTAGCACCCCAGCTCGTAGGTTGTGATTCGGATCTGTGCTTGTGTCAGTCTACAATTTCTGTAAGAATCCCTACATCTGAGCACTTTTATTTATGCATATATTGGATTTATCGTTGGATATATTTTATCAGTATGTTGCTATGTATTTTTGAGCTTGTATGACACTATGAGGTGTGCATTTTGTTTATTATGAAAGTATTGGAATAATTAAATTGGGAAGGAATAACATATTTTGAGAAATTATGAAAATATGTGACGTGATTGAAATGTGATTAAACATGTAAAACTAGACATGTAAAATGGGTTGGACTAACCTTGTCATGAGATAGCCTCTATGAGCTTATGCGTAGGATAGCTGCCACGAGCTTATGCGTGGGATAGCCTCTACGAGCTTATGCGTAGGATAGCCTCCACGGGCTTACGCGTGGGATAGCCTCTACGAGCTTATGCGTAGGATAGCCTCCACGGGCTTATGCATGGGATAGTTGCCACGAGCTTATGCGTGGAATTTGTGCAGTCTTAGACTGGGTCATGAACTTGGTTAGTCCAAAGCCAGAAGTGAAAAGTCTGAAAACTTGGAAAATCAAAGTAATACGGGAATGGATCACATAATGTGAAAAAGGATTTGTGTATATGTGCTAATTATATACACTTGTTGTTTGTTGAGCTTTTGAAAAGATGAAATGACATTTATTTGATGTTTTGATTATTTTACTATTATTATTGTGTGTGGCTGTTGGGATTCTTACTGGGTTGGAAAAGCTCATACTCCTTCTTCTTTCTTTTTTTCAAAGTTGCAGGATGCATAGACATGGATGGGATGAGCGCAGAGTGCGAGTATGAGAGTCATTAGTTACTTAGTCTATCTTGATATCAATGAATATTGAAAGCTTTTGTAAATGAACCAATTTGATTATCTGGTCATGTTGGATTTATCTATTTAATTTAAGTGATTAACTGTGGAATTATCGAATTGTTGTTTATCTTAGGCCTTGCATGATCTTTAGGGCACTGCTCTAGGGCTCATGCGGCCGGTCACGTGCCAGACCCGGGTGATGGGTTCGGGGCGTGACAGATTTGGTATCAAAGCTTAAGATTTAGGAATCCTAGGGTTTAGGCTCGAGTAAGCCTGAGTGGGGAAAATCACTAAACACGTAAGATATTAAAATGGTGTGATTAGCATATGAAAGATGCAAAATTTTCTCAATCTGATAATCTTGATGCTGGAAAAATGGTGTAGGTTGATATGGCGCGAGGGCGTGGTCGGGGGCGTGCCAGAAGGCCGACCTGATTTGCAGATGGCTCCAAGGCTTGGGCACCCTCTGGACAGCAGGAAGGTACCTTATCCACGCCGACTCGGGGTGTGCCACAGCAGGAGCACACTATTGACCCTACTGGCAGTACTCCAGAGATGGGAGCTCCGAAGATTGGGACATCCGAAGGACCAAGTATTCAGCTTGAGGAGACGATAAGTGCTTCACAGTTGATGCAAATGATGGTGCAACAGCAAGCTGCTGTCAGAGCAGACGTGATGAGGATGGTAGAAGTACAGCAACAGTTCTTGCAGCAACAGTTGCAGCAGCAGCAAGCAATGTATCAACAACAGCAGTAACAACAGCAACAGTTCCAAGGCACTACAGCTCAGTCGGAGCACCGAGTCAGTCTGTTGGATTTTCAGAGGTATGCACCCCCAGCATTTAAAGGTACGGCTGACCCGATGGAGGCTGAGAGCTGGCTGAAACAGATTGAGAAAGTCTTTCAAGCTCTGAGGTGCCCTGATGAGGAGAAAGTCCTTTTTGCCACCTTTATGTTGCAGGGTGAGGCAGCTGACTGGTGGGAGATGGAGAAAGGGAAGCTTGGTCCGGATGATGCCCCCTTCATTTGGGAAGAATTTAAAAAGGTTTTTCATGAGAAGTATTTTCTACAGGGTATCCGATTCCAAAAATATAGGAAGTTTGACCGACTGGAGCAGGGTGATATGACAGTTGCTCAGTATGCAGCAAAGTTTGAAGAGATGTCCCGATATGCTCCGACCTTGATATCAGAGAATAGTGACTGAGCAAGAAAATTTGAAAATGGACTCAGGGGACGGATTCAACAACAAGTCGTTGCTTTTGAACTGTCTAGTCATAAAGATGTGGTTAACAAAGCCCTGGTGATAGAAAAAGGGCTTGACAATGCCCAGGCTACCAGACAAAAGAATATGAAGAAAAGATTTCGATCTACTGATTCTCCGAGCCAAAATAGTAGACCCTTCAAGTCAAATGATCAGAGACCGAATCAAGTTGTCACCATAAACAGAGGTCAAGCCCGAGGTGCCATTAGATGCTACAGATGTGGAGGACCTCATCTTAAGCGAGATTGCACTTGGATTGGAGAGACATGTTTTTCTTGTGGTCAAGAAGGGCATAAGGCTGTTGTATGTCCTAGTGGAAAAGAACCACAGAGGCGACAGGCACCTCAGTCTTCTCAGAGAGCCTCTATAAACCGAGCACCTCAGGAGGGACAACAGCAAGAGGGAGGGCACCAGAGGCCTAGGACCCAGGGGCGGGTCTATGCACTCACAGAGCAGGATGCCAAGGCCTCTAATTCAGTGGTGACAGGTAATAAATCCATCCCTAATATTTTCTTTTGTTGGCATATCATAAATTTGGTTAGGTTATATATGTTGTACATGTATGGATAAAGATTGTGATTAGGTGCCTTGTAACTATGTACAGGAATGATTAGGTTAATGTCATATGATGCAAATGTTTTATTTGACTCTGGTGCTACCCACTCATTTATATCGGCCAATTTTGTTAGAAAGAATACTGAAATATCACCGGTGCCATTAGAATTTGATCTTTGTGTCTCAACGCCAAGTGGAGATGTTATATTAGTTAATTCAGTTTGCAAGAACTGTATTTTGGGCGTTGAGGACAGGGAAATGAATACAGACTTGTTGGTCTTAGAGATGAATGACTTTGATTTGATTCTTGGAATGGACTGGTTGGCAGCATACCATGCTACTGTTGATTGTTTTGAGAAAACGATCAAGTTTCAGATCCCTGGTCAGCCAGTGTTTGGGTTGGTAGGTAGCAAGTCACCTCATCAAATGAAATTAATCTCAGCTCTACAGGCTAAGAAGCTTCTTGCGAAAGGTTGTGAAGGATTCTTAGCTGCTGTGTTAGACACACAGAAAGAGGAGCCCAAGTTAGAGGATATTTCGGTGGTGACAGAGTTTCCAGATGTGTTTTCAGATGAATTGCCAGAATTATCCCCTGATAGGAAGATTGAGTTCTCCATCGACTTAATTCCTGGCACTGGTCCAATATCAAAAGCTCCATATCGAATGGCTCCAGCTGAATTGAAAGAGCTGAAGGAACAACTACAGGAGTTACTGGATAAAGGTTTTATCAGGCCTAGTGTTTCTCCTTGGGGCGCTCCTATATTATTTGTGAAAAAGAAAGACGGTAGCCTCCGACTTTGTATAGACTACCGGGAACTAAACAGGGTGACAGTACGGAATAAATACCCACTACCAAGGATTGATGATTTGTTTGATCAGCTACAAGGGGCTCAGGTTTTGTCGAAAATTGATCTTCGTTCTAGTTACCACCAATTGAAAATAAAGGCAGAGGATGTACCCAAGACAGCTTTCAGGACCAGATACGGGCATTATGAATTTTTGGTCATGCCTTTTGGTTTGACAAATGCACCGGCTGCCTTCATGGATCTTATGAATCGCATATTTAAACCTTATCTGGATCAATTTGTAGTAGTGTTTATTGATGATATTTTGGTGTATTCAAAGAGTCCACAGGAACATGAAGAACATCTAAGGGTTGTATTGCAAATTCTTTGAGAAAAGATGCTGTATGCTAAGCTATCAAAGTGTGAATTCTGGTTGGATAGCATTTCTTTTCTTGGGCATGTGATCTCCAAAGAAGGTGTCTCTGTTGATCCAATGAAAGTGGAGGCAGTAGTTGGGTGGTGTAGACCTACCAATGTAACTGAAGTGCGCAGCTTCTTAGGATTGGCTGGATATTACAGAAGATTTGTTGAGGGGTTCTCCCATATTGCCATGCCTCTAAGTCGCTTGACTCAGAAGCAAGTAAAGTTTGAATGGACAGATGATTGTAAACAGAGTTTTCAAGAGCTGAAAAAGCGTTTGGTGACAGCCCCAATGCTAGCTATTCCATCTGGGACAGAAGGCTTCACCATCTACAGTGATGAATCTCGTAAAGAACTTGGGTGTGTTCTGATGCAGAATGGGAAGGTGATAGCTTATGCCTCTAGACAGTTAAAGTCATATGAACAGAATTACCCTACACATGATTTGGAGTTGGCAGCGGTAATTTTTGCTCTGAAAATATGGAGGCATTACTTGTATGGAGAACACTGTGAGGTTTTCACAGATCATAAGAGTTTGAAGTATATCTTCACACAGAAGAAGCTGAATTTGAGGCAAAGAAAATGGCTAGAACTACTGAAGGATTATGACCTGACTATCAGTTACCATCCGAGGAAAGCAAAAGTAGTGGCTGATGCTTTGAGCAGAAAATCCTCAAGTGGACTGGCAGCATGGATCACTACACGGAAGCATATTCTATTAGATTTAGGGAGATCAGGGATCGAGATACGACTACATGGTCCTAAGGTACAATTGGCTACTCTCACAGTGCAACCTACTCTGATTGAAAAGATCAAGATGTCTCAGAAAGAGGATCCAGAGTTACAGAAGATCAGAGAAACAGTAGAGTCAGGTGTGCAGTTAGAATTCCGAGTGCATGAAGATGGCTCTTTAAGATTCGGGAACAGGGTATGTGTGCCAAAAGTACCAGAAATGAAGAAAGAGATTCTTGATGAGGCCCATAACTCAGCTTATACAGTGCACCCAGGAGGTACTAAAATGTACCGAGACATGAAGAAAAAGTTTTGGTGGAGTGGCATGAAGCGAGATATAGCTCAGTATGTTGCACAGTGCTTAGTGTGTCAGCAAGTGAAAGCTGAGCATTAGAGGTTTGCTGGACCATTACAGTCTCTTCTCATTCCTCAGTGGAAGTGGGAGCATATCACCATGAATTTTGTGACTGCCTTGCCTAAGACCCCTCGGGGTAATGATGCAGTTTGGGTGATTGTTGACTGACTGACCAAGTCAGCACATTTCTTACATTTTAGAGTTGGCTTTTCTCTGGAGAAATTGGCAAGTTTGTACATAGAGCAAATTGTGAGGCTGCACGGAATTCCAGTTTCAATTGTGTCGGACAGAGATACTAGATTTGTGTCACAGTTTTGGAAGAGCCTTCATAAAGCTCTTGGTACAAGACTGGACTTCAGTACAGCTTTTCATCCACAAACTGATGGACAGTCGGAGCGCACTATTCAGATCTTGGAGGATATGTTAAGGGCTTGTGTCATGGATTTGGGTGGTGCATGGGATAGTCAATTGTCGCTGGTTGAGTTTGCCTACAACAATAGTTATCAGGCCAGCATTCAGATGGCTCCTTTTGAGGCATTGTATGGCAGGAAATGCCGATCTCCAATTTGTTGGGATGATGTGGGAGAAAGAAAAGTATTGGGTCTAGAGATAGTACATCAAACTGTGGATAAGATACAGGTGATCAGAGAACGACTCCTTATAGCTCAGAGTAGACAAAAGAGTTATGCTGACAATAGGAGAAGAGAACTAGAGTTCTAGGTTGGTGATCATGTTTTCTTGAAAATATCTCCTACTAAAGGTGTGATGAGGTTCGGGATTCATGGCAAATTGAGCCCTAAGTATGTTGGTCCGTTCGAGATCTTGGACAGAGTTGGAGAAGTGGCATATCGTTTGGCTTTACCACCAGCTTTATCAAGTGTGCATAATGTATTTCATGTTTCAATGCTGAGGAAATATATTCCGGACCCGAACCATGTGGTAGATTTTGAGCCTATAAGTCTGCATGAGGATCTGACTTATGAAGAGTACCCGGTACGGATTGTGGATAGAAAGGATCAAGTGTTGCGACGTCGGACCATTCCTTATGTAAAGGTGCAATGGAGCAACCACTCCGAAAGAGAGGCCACTTGGGAGCTCGAGGAAGAAATAAAAGCCAAACACCCTCAACTCTTTGGTATTCCAGGTACGTTAATTTTGCGGATGAAATTTTTTTAGGAGGGGAGAATGTGAAAACCCAAAAAAAAAGAAGAGGATAACGGGCCGGCCCGAAAAGACCGGGCCCGTCTCCCTTTTACGATCGTGCCCTAGGCACGATCGTGGAAGGAGGGCGCTTGAGGGGAGGGGGCGGCGGCGTTGGAGAGGCCGATCGCCGGAGGAAACCGAGCGCCGGAGCCAAGAACCGGCCGGCCGTGGAGGAAGCCGGAAAGCCTCTCCTCCCTTCCCCACAAATCAAGAGAAAAAACTTTGGAACCGTGCATGTGCTCATGGATTTCCTCCTCCGATTGCTCGCCAGAAAGGTTGCCGGAGCACGCCGCCGGACCGAGGTAAGCGTGGCTCCTTCCTTTGCGTTCCATTTCAGGATTTTGGGTGGCGTTGGTGGGGATTTGGCCGGTGAGATCATCGAAGAAGGGTCCGAAACAGGGTACCCCTGTTTCGGCTCCTCTCTTCCGGATTCCGCCGCCGCCGGCCGCCGGGTTGGCCGGGATTCATGGCAGATGGGGTGGATCGGGTTTTTGTGGAGGTCGGAAAGGGATTTTCTAGGGTTTATTGGAGAAGGGGAGTGATGGATCCAAGGTCTTCTTCCTCGTGACTCCATCTCCTTCCTTTTTCCCTTTCCCTCTCGTCGACGACGATGACGGCGGCTGGCCACCGGGGGCGACAGCGACGGCGGTGGTCGTGGGCCACCGTGGCTGCTGTCGGGTGGGAGGAGCCGAGCCACCATCACGGTGGCCCTCTGTCAATGATGGTTGGAGAAGGGGGGTTCTTTGTCTTAGGGAAGAAAAAGAAGGCAGAGGGCCTTCCGACCTCTGCCGACTTTTTCTTTCATCCCTCCCTCTCTTGGCCGGCCATCATCGCTGAAGTGGTGGCCGATGATGGTTCGGCCAATGGTGGCCGAGTTGTTGTCGGGTTGGGGAAGGAGAGGGCACAGCCACCATGGCTGTTGCCCTTGGATCAAAAGGATTTGAGAAAGAGAGATGTACTCCCAACCATGAAGAGAGGGATCTTCCTTTCTCTTGGTTTCTTCACCGGGATCGGCTATCGTCGTCGGCATGGCTGCGGTCACGGCTGGCGACGATATAGGCCGGTGGTACAAGGGTGGAAGTCGGGCCACCCCGACTGCTCTAGATTTGGAGGGATTGAGATGTTTGGGGACCTGGTGGTGGACCCCATAGTAGATGTGAATTATGGTTTAGAATATTTAAATATTAAATAATTTAGTTTGTGATTTGTAACTGATGTTGTAGGGAAGGAGTCAGCAGAGCCAGGAGGTTTTGATTAGGGGACCTAGCACCCCAGCTCGTAGGTTGTGATTCGGATCTGTGCTTGTGTCAGTCTACAATTTCTATAAGAATTCCTACATCTGAGCACTTTTATTTATGCATATATTGAATTTATCGTTGGATATATTTTATCAGTATGTTGCTATGTGTTTTTGAGCTTGTATGACACTATGAGGTGTGCATTTTGTTTCTTATAAAAGTATTGGAATAATTAAATTGGGAAGGAATGACATATTTTGAGAAATTATGAAAATATGTGATGTGATTGAAATGTGATTAAACATGTAAAACTAGACATGTAAAATAGGTTGGACTAACCTTGTCATGAGATATCCTCTACGAGCTTATGCGTAGGATAGCTGCCACGAGCTTATGCGTGGGATAGCCTCTATGAGCTTATGCGTAGGATAGCCTCCACGGGCTTACGCGTGGGATAGCCTCTACGAACTTATGCGTAGGATAGCCTCCACGGGCTTACGTGTGGGATAGCTGCCATGAGCTTATGCGTGGAATTTGTGCAGTCTTGGACTGGGTCATGAACTTGGTTAGTCCAAAGCCAGAAGTGAAAAGTCTGAAAACTTGGAAAATCAGAGTAATACGGGAATGGATCACATAATGTGAAAAAGGATTTGTGTATATGTGCTAATCATATACACTTGTTGTTTGTTGAGCTTTTGAAAAGATGAAATGACATTTATTTGATGTTTTGATTATTTTATTATTATTATTGTGTGTGGCTGTTGGGATTCTTATTGGGTTGGAAAAGGTCATACCCCTTCTTCTTTCTTTTTTTCAGAGTTGCAGGATGCAGAGACATGGATGGGATGAGCGTAGAGTGCGAGTATGAGAGTCATTAGTTACTTAGTCTATCTTGATATCAATGAATATTGAAAGCTTTTGTAAATGAACCAATTTGATTATCTGGTCATGTTGGATTTATCTATTTGATTTAAGTGATTAACTGTGGAATTATCGAATTGTTGTTTATCTTAGGCCTTGCATGATTTTTAGGGCACTGCTCTAGGGCTCATGCGGCCGGTTGCGTGCCGGACCCGGGTGATGGGTTCGGGGCGTGACAGAACTCCTCCAGAAACCCCCTCTCGATCTCAGAAACAAATTGAAACCCAATCTCCTCCTCTGCTTCGCAATGGATATCAGTTCCATTGCATGCGGAGCCTCGGTAAACAGCAGCAGGGGCAGCCACAGCGGAGTGTGCTGAAAGCACAGCATTGCTAAAAAGAAATGCACCAAAGAGAAGAGTGAGATCTCTAAATCTCTTCATCTCCATCTACTTTTCCACTCCTCTCCTTCTTCACCTTACCTTTGTTTTAAAAGGATGCCGTTGATGTAGATGGCAGGCCCACCTTTAGTAAATTTAACACACCCAACCATCTAGGTTAGAATTTCTTCAGTTAAGCAAGATGTTCGATCAACCTATAGTGCGGGATAAAAAAAAATAGGGCGGTGGGGGGGGGGGGGGTTGGGGAGAAGATAAGTAAGGAAGAACAACACTCTCGCAGACTTAGAGATAACCTCCTTCTATTCACTAAAAACCATACTCACTTAGGCATCGGAGGGTCTCCTGCTAAATCTGTTCCGGCTAGAAAACTTTTTTGCTCTGTGCTGTTTTAGATCGGATTGCTGCTATCCGACGAGAACCTCGACTGCAGCAACCAAGTGCCGCTTGCCTTCTCCAACTTCGACCAGAGCAGCCGACTACCGAGCTCTCTAGCATCATCGCGCTTCTCGCCACGGTGCTTAGGGTCACTTAGTTTTTATTGGCCGTATAGATTATTGTTATTTGGACTATAATAATTAGCTAACCAACATTTACTTGTTTCTTAAATGAAACAATACTAGTCATTGCTCCCAATTTATGTTATCATTTGTGAGATTAGATATTCACATTTGAATATTTACAAAAAATATTACTCAATTCTTTTATTTATATATAGCGAAATTATTGTACAACAATCAAGTATTTGTCTACTTATACAATGCTTGTTATGATAGATTGGGTGACGATTTGAGTTGTAACCATCTTTCATTTATGCCATGATTGTCATATAAATGGAGAGATTTAGTTCTTTAAGGTATCATCTGTGCAGTTGAGATATCATCTATAAATTTTCTTAATAATATAATGCTAGATACATGCATACGCAAATCAAGCTTTATCTTATTGCATCGAAGGGTTTAATTGTATCTTTTCAGAATAAAAAGAAATTATCCGACAATTCCTATAACTTTTCCGTACTTAGCTTTACGTCATCGTGTTGTAAGGGTGGGAATAATGTTAATGGTGGTCCGAGCATTATGACTCACCTAGCGCATTAGGAACTTGTCGTATTGATATTCTTTGTCAAAGGATGCTGCATGATAATGACTCCAATTCCCCTCCTCTTTGGCAGCTGAGCATTCCGACTCATCTCATGTTTTTATAAACTCCACCAACACCGAATAAAGTGCTATCAGTCCCTTATTGCCACACGGGCAAGAGGAAGAGAAATTATTGCGTGCCCATGGACAAAATGACTGAGCACTGGCCCGTATCATCACTCCTCTGTAGATTATTGTTATTCCGACTACAATATTTAGCCAACTAGCATTTTCTCCATGTCTCTTAAATGAAATAATACTGGTCATTGCTCACAATTTATGTTATCTTTTTTGAGGTTAGATATTCACATTTGAATATTTACAAAAAATATTACTCAGTTCTTTTACTTATACATAGTGAAATTGTTGTACAACTACCAAGCATTAGTCTTCTTATACAATCCTTGTTGTGATAGAATGAGTGACAATTTGAGTCGTAACCATCTTTCATTCATGCCATGATTGTCATATAAATGGAGAGATTTAGTTCTTTAAAGTATCATCTTGTGCAGTTGAGATATCATCTACAAGTTTTCTTAATCATATAATACTAGATACATGCCTACGCAAATCTAGCTTTATCTTATTGTATCAAAGGACTTAATTGTATCTTTTGAGGATAAAAAAAAAAAAAAAGATTATCCTAGAGTTCCTATCCTTTTCCTGTACTAAGCTTTACGTCATCGTGTTGTAAGGGTTGGAATAATATTAATGGTGGCCCTAGCATTATGAGACTCAGCCACCGCACTAGGAACCATTCAACGAGGGAACATGTGTGGAGATCCGTAACATATCTTATCGATGTTATTTGTTAAAGGACGATGCATGATAATGAGTCCTGTTGCTGTTGAATTCTGGATCAAGGTTGGAGTGCAGCTTAACTAATCCTAATGTTGGTTGAAACAGAGCTGAACGAGATAGCCGAAGTGTACATGTGAGATTTGGCTTCCTATGAGGATGGCTACAAGAAGTCCACTCGCTGGAAAATTTCTGAAGGAGGACCTTTCGATACCTAAGTTAGAATAGAGAGGCAACAATATGAAAGGAAGAAATTTCAGCAGAGTAGAATTCTCTAAGTAAATATAACATAATGTGACCTACCTAAGGACCCCCAGACTGCCCTTTTATGTAGACAGTTCATTTTGTCATTACTTAAGTTGATACGACAGCGTGGGCAACATACAATGCTGATCGTCCACCGACTGTAGTGCTATCACAACAATTAGTTGTTAGAACAATCGCTATCAGTGCATGGCAATTGGCTCCTCAACTTTGTGGCTCCTCAGCTAGGGCCAAAGTTACTTACCTCGGTCTATACAGAGGTCAAGGAGGTCAGTCCGGTTTGAGATTGAGCTGTCCAACTTTTCTCCCATCACTTGCCCCCACTTTTGAGGTTGAGTTGCATTTTAGTTTGGACGATGCAAGTCATGTCGTCATCTCGATCGAGGGCAAAACTTTTGTTAGGGAGCATTAAATGTGTCGGTTGATCTTCTCGAAGTATCACCATATTCGAGCTATTCGAGGTATCATTATTACGGGGTTATCCCGAGCTATCATTATTACGATGTTATCCCGAGGTGTCATTAATGCAGCGATCTTGGTGAATCGCCCGTATCGTAACTCGAGCTGACGTATGGCTGAATTTGCTTGTGTAGCCAAACCATTGCTTTGATCAAGGCGGTTCATTCCACTGTATAAGGGTAATCCTCCCCCTCAGTTTACACTCTTGCTTCATTTGCAACTCTGCCCAAGTGCTCAAGTGCTCAAGCTCCCGGGTTGTGCTCCGGCAAAGTTCCCTCCGGCTCCAGCATCTTCCATACTCCTCCACTTTCTGATGGGTATCTATTCTTGTCTGCTTGGTCTCTTTCCCTTGCCTTCTCGTTTGCTTTTTTTTTTCTTCATCTCCTCCACCATTATTAGTGACACCGAGGTCAACGCCTTGGGAAAGAGCTGGTCGTCCGACCACTCCCCTCGAGCTCGGTAGTTGTCACCTCTAGGTGAGGCTAAGCCCGAGGTCCAATCGGGCCCAAATTACGAGGTGTTTGTCCTCATCTAAGATAAAACGGACCTCGTCTGAGCCCAGCACTTTATACCTCCCGAGATCATCTTTGAGTCCGCCGATCCTGATGATCAGATGACCAATCCCCCCTTCTCTGCTCGGTCTATAAAAGGAAACTCTCAAAGTCAGGCTAAGGCTACCTCTCAACCTTTTCTTTGTTCAACTGATGAGGTTTCATAGCCTCATCCCGAAGATCAGATCTAGTCAGCGGAAGCCCAAGCCTCGGCCGCATGGACCCGGGCAATGAATAAGGAGAGCAAGCTATCCACAGCCAAGGAGGCATTCATGTCTCTTCTTGCCACACAGGCAAGAGGAAGAGAAATTATTGCATGCCCATGAACAAAATGGCTGAGCACTGGCCTGTGTCATCACTCCGTTGTAGATTACTGCTATTTGGGTTATAATATTTAGCTAACTAGCATTTTCTTCACTACAGGAAAAAGGAGAAACGCTAACGCATATACGCCGATGCTTCCTAAAAGCGTCGGTAATTTTGGCCGAGCGCCAAAATTTGCCGACGCTTTTAAGAAGCGATGTCGGTCCCAACACTAGATCTGCGAAGCAGGGATTAGACGACGCTTAATAGCATCGTCGAAGTCCCACGACGCTTCTCATTTCACCCACATATATACAAACCCCTCTCGATCCCTAACCATTCCAGCCGCCCGCCGCCTGCCGCCCTCCTTATCCCTAACCCCTGATCCGGAGCCATGGCCATGGACCAGCTTCAAATTGGTGGAGGAGATGCTCCAACCCCAAAGGAAAGTGATGGTCCTTTTCTTCTCTCCTCCTCCTCCTCCTCTCTCTCTCTCTCAATCCCCTCTCTCTATTTATATTTCTACTTCGTTTTAGGGTTTCAATCCGGCGGAGAGGGGATGGCGACGGAGGAGAACAGTGGATGGCGACGGAGAGAGGGTGTATGAGCACCGGCGGAGTGCTGCACGTCCTCACCGTCGACGATAGCTCCATCGACTGGTGGGATTTTCATATTTTCCCTTGTTATTTATCTTCATTTTTTTTCTTTTTTTATTCTTTTTGTTCCTTTTTTTTTCTTTTTCATCTTCTTTTCTCTTTTCGTTCTTCATTCTTTCTTTTTTTTAGGATAAATGATATAGTTTCAGAGAACAAACTTTGATTGAATTTTTTTCTCTCTCTCTTTTGCAGTGATGGCTGTGGATAGTGGAAAGAGAGATCTGGAGCTCCTGGGCTAGGTATGGCTATTTATTTACATCTTTTTAAGCTAAGTTGGCATGCGTTTATTTTTCCTGAGATCTGGAGCTCTTCCCTCTTCTGAGATGCCGGCAATGATCAGGGCTAGGTTGCCTCTTCCCTCTTCTTCTTCATTTTTTAAGCTAGGTTGGCATGCATTTATTTTTCCTGAGATCTGGAGCTCTTCCCTCTTCTGAGATGCCGGCAATGATCAGGGCCCCAGAGATTTGTAAATACTTTTTTTTTAAAAAAATTATTTACAACGACGCTTATAAGCGTCGGAATAGACTATATTTTTTTTGTAGGAATAGAGATTTTCCGACGCTTTATAGACATCGTCAAATCCCTGTTTTTGCCGACGCTTTCGTGTAGCGTCGGCAAAAACTTTTGCCACTCCGATATCGCTGACGCTTTCACGACGCTTTAATTAGCGTTGTCGGAACTTTAGCCGATGCTTATAAGCGTCGGTAAAGATTAGAAAAAGCGTCGGAAAAGATAAGTTTTTCTGTAGTGCTTCATGTCTCTTAAATGACATAATACTAGTCATTGCTCACAGTTTATGTTATCGTTTTTGATATTAGATATTCACATTTGAGTATTTATAAATAATATTACTCAGTTCTTTTATTTATACATAGTGAAATTGTTATACAACTACCAAGCAGTCATCTTCTTATACAATGCTTGTTGTGATAGAATGGGTGACAATTTGAGTTATAAGCATGTTTCATTTATGACATGATTGCCATATAAAGTATCTTCTTGTGTGGTTAAGATACCATCTACAAGTTTTCTTAATAATATAATGCTAGATACATGCATACGCAAATCAAGCTTTATCTTATTGCATCAAAGGACTAATTAATAGTATCTTCTGAGGACAAAAAAAAAAAAATTATCCGAGAATTCCTATCATTTTTCAGTACTTAACTTTGCGTCATCGTGTTGTAAGGGTGGGAATAATGTTAATGGTGGTCCCAGCCTTATGAGACCCACCAGGAACACTAGGAACCATTCAGTGAGAGAAAATGTGGAGTTTGGTAACTTGTCATATCGATATTATTTGTTTAAGGGTGCTGCATGACAATGACTCCGATTCCCTATACTGGTGGTCATGCTTTAATTAAGAAAAGAAATAAGATTACCAACTATGGCTCCAATCCCTGCTTGATTCTCTTGTTTCATATTGCATTCCATCAATTCTAAAGTCCCACATGGAAGGGAGAGAATGAGTGTTAATTAGCATTGGACTATTTTGAAAATGTTATTTAGCGTCTACTATTTCTGAAACATTATTTAGCATCTATTGACTATCTATTTGAGAGGCTTCATGGTTATCTGCAACTTATCTTCCAACTTAATTTTTAAATATTTTATTTCTGATTCCCATGGATGTATGTATACATGTATGATATAATATATCCGTTTTACCACAAAATGAAGTGGTAATAAGCCACTAGACTAATCATTTTCAAAAGCAGAAAACATAGCTAACCGTTGCTCCTGCTAATTTGTTTTCTCTAATATCTAGAGTTAGAGGTAGATATGCGAATTAGGGCTTGCTAAAATGGTTATACCTATCTACATAGTAACTAGAGGACCTGGCCTACAAAAATCTGAAATTATAATGCTTGCCAAAAGAATATTCTTATATTCAACCCGCATCTTTTAGGCTAATTGGTATCCTTTAAACTGAGGCTACCTAAACAAACAAAGAAACCAAATAAAAATAATAAACAAAACTATAGCCAGACAATTCAACCAAGAATTTGTCAGCTAGGGATCTGCGTACAAATAAATTCAAATTAATCGACCAAAAGATAGAGGTTTGGCAATGGTATAGTAACTTGCCCATGAACTCCTCAGTGTTATCTAGTGTTGGAGATCAAAAGTGATTTCGTTATTTGACCCTGAAAATATTAAAAAATAAAATATATAGACATTGTGGGGGCTTTTTGAACGTGGAAATCGGCAAACAGAAGCAATTGACATTGGTGCGTTGGGCGGCAAAAGGATTCACATGAGCGATAATGTTCCGGGGACGTCGGTACCAGCGAAAACATATTGAGCAGCGCACGCTATGAGGGACGGTTGGTGCCAAATCTCGCCGACCCCATGAGGCCCCTAGCATTAATTACTACTCTACTATTTAGATCAGTGCCGGCTCGAGCCTTAGGCGACCGAGCCTTAGGCGACTGAGGCGGTCGCCTAAGGCCCCCGGCCCAGGGAAGGCCCCCACCGGAAGATGCTGCAGCTATACAAACACTCATTCCTTCCATTCTCGTCTTCCCCCCCTTCGTCTTCCACTCTTATCTTTCATCCCTTCTCTTTTTTGGTTTTGGTCTTGGTTTTCCTTCCCTCACATTACTCCTGATCCAGCTGGGCCATCGGGAAGAAAGATAGGGGGATCGGAGATGGACTTCTTGGAGGGTGGAGATTCTTTTAATTTTCTCCTCTCGGTTTCTTCTCCCCTCGGGTGGTAGAGAGAGAAAAGGAGCTAGAGGGAGTTGAATGGCTGCTGTGCTGTGATGTTGCAGTTGCTGCTTGGGTACTCACTTGAAGGGGAGACGGTGGGATGGGACTTTTATTTATTGGATGGAGTGAATTTCCCATAATGCCCCTACTTTCTCTTATAGAGAGGTGCAATTTTTTTATTACTTTGACAATGAAGTAGCATGAGATAACCATTTCCTATTCGGCTTTTGCTTGACATGGTAAACACTATTGTCAAGCATTATCTTAGTTAATTAATCAGTTTCATGGCCCTTCTTTTCGAGCAATTACTTTTATTTACTTTCATTTAAAAATTATATTAAATTAAAAAAAATTTTACCTATTTTTATTAAATTTATATATCTTTATTGAAATAGTATACTTGATAGCTATCTATTTCTATATCATTTTTTTAAATATTTTATATTTATTAAAAAAAATTATTATTAAAAAAAAGAGGCCTCATTCATTGGATTTGCCTTAGGCCCCCAAATGTATTGGGCCGCCCCTGATTTAGATGTGTGCAGCAATATGATTCTTTTGGACTGTAGAATTCACATGCTATCCATCTGAAGGGAATTGTTACTTGGAAATGCTAATACGGGCGTACATATTTTGTGGCCAATTTAGATCGGACTACTATAAATCAATAGCTCCAAGCATGATGGGGGTGGGGCAATTCGTGACCACTGGATCCATCATTTTTATCCTATATCCCTTGTCAATCACCAAAGTGCCGTGTTCGAAAATATATATTTTAATCTAAACAAAGATATTAACAATCGAAAAATTGGTCATAACTAAAATTGAGATGAATTGAGATTTCAAATTATCTCCATCAAGATGGAAAGTGGAGAAATTTTGAAAAAATCATAATTTTTCGAGATCTTATATCATATTTTAGATTAGGAATATCACAATCTCAACCAATATAATAAATCTCAAACTAATAATAGTTTAAATATAAAATTTGAAATTTATTTATTAAACATTATTTAATGAGTTAAATATTTGATTGGAAAATATTGATTAATGTACTGATATTATATGGGTTGATTTGTCAGTTTTTATTAATCAAGACAAAAGTAATTGATATTTTCTATTTCTCATGCTGGAGGTATCTAATGTAGATATATACGGAATTCTATGCCGAAATTAGAATTTTATTTTTAAATAACTTGTTTTGGTATGTGCTATGCATATTAAAATGTATTTGTGTGGATACTGGCCAACTTCTGTGCTGCGTCTGGATAGAGAGTAAATTTCCAAAAGTCTACCATCTCCTTCAGCCCTAGCACATTGCTTGGGGTTAGACGGAGGATCCTGAGGATTCTGGGGATGCCTGAGCAGGCCAAGACCTGGTGCTATCTGGGTATCCCCATCACTGGTAGGAGATTGAGGGTTTCTAAGTGCACTAGTTTCGTGCAACGAGTCCAGGGCAGGCTGGAGGGTTGGCGGGCAACGTCTCTATCGTTGATGGGTAGATTGACGTTGATTACATCTGTTCTAGGCTCCATGCTTATCTATCACATGGCAAATACGAAGGTCCCAAAGACAGTGTTGTTAAAGATTTAGCGGTTACTTCGGGGCTTTCTATGGGGCTTGCATGGAGGTGGTCACGAGGTGCACCTGGTGGCTTGGGAGAGTATTTGCTTTTCATCCAGCGAGGGTGGTCTTGGGGTACCCTCTCTCCTGGAGCGGCGAGAAGCGCACTTTGCCCGGCATGCTGGTCAATTTTGTTTGGAGCCGCAGGGCTTCTGGAGTTGGACCATGGCAGCCCGTTATGGGGGGGGCATCGACCCGTGGAGGGCAGAGATGCTCCTTCCTGTGGTGAGAGATAGCGAAATACACGCCAACTGTCCTCGCGCATACTAGATGGTTGATAGGCGATGGACGGAGCATCAATGTGGATGGTGATCCATGGGTGGATGTTGATCCATGGGTGGATGTCCTCCCCTTGCGGCATTGGCTGACTATGGTTAGTGTCGAGGCAGCGGAGAGTCTGCATATTTGTGATCTCCTTGTTTCCGAAGGGATTGAGTGGGACGAGGCTAGGCTGGGTCAGCTTTTCGGGGATCACCTTGAGGAGAGGGTTTGTTCTCTCTCGATACCTAGATGTGCAGGTCCTGATATTCGGGTTTGGAGCTCCTCGAGTAGGGCTGGCGTTAGGGTGAGTGACATTTCCTGCTTGCTCCGGCGGGTGCATGAGCCAGGGCCAGACTGTGCTTGGATCTGGCGCTTGGGTCTCCACCCAAAGGTAACACTGTTCTTATGGAAGGTAGTCTGGGATCGTCTTCCGACGAGAGCTGTTCTCAGTGGACGAGAGTTGAGGATTCCCTCAAAGTGCGAGGAGTGCGGTGTAGATGAGACAGTGGACCATGCGCTGTTTCAGTGCATATAGGCGCTGGTGTCTTGGTAGTTGGCAGGGATCCCTTAGGAGGCCCGGAGTGGGCGAGATCACTTCCTTCAGGCTATACGACGATGGTCGGAGTCTCGTTTGCGCTGCCATGTAGCGGTTAGAGCGGCGTGCAAGGCCCACCAGATCTGGTTGGCGAGGAACGTCCGAACTTTTGGCAAGCGTGGGATGTCGCCGAGGTTCATCGTGGAGAGCGCCCGCTCGCTAGCGGAGGAGCTCAGTCACGTCATACCCGATGAAGGAACCTTGACAGCTCGGGACATCTAGAATTTTCATTTTGCTTCGGCAGCACCCCGTACGGTGTTTATCACTTGGAAGCCCCCACCCCTAAGTTTTCTTAAGGTCAACTTCGATGGGTCTGTCTTGGATGAAGGCATGAGGGGTGGTGCGGGTTTTGTTATTCGGAACCCGAACGCCCAGATTATGGCTGTTAGGCGCTGTCAGTTATTCGACACCTTGGTTCCCGGTGCAGAGCTGAGAGCTGCATGGGCGGGCCTTCATTATGCCCGGCGCGGCTTACGAGCCAGCTCTATCATTTTGGAAGGGGACTCAGCCACAGTTATCAGTTGGATTCAGGGGGGCCCTAGGGGTCACGATAGTGACCACCCACTGCTCCATGACATCTGGGCTATGGCGAGGGAGGAGGCCTTTCAGGCCAAGCTTGTCTTCCAAGAAGCCAATGGGGCTGCAAATTGGGTGGCTGCTTACGTGGCCAGTTACTCTGAAGATACCCTGTGGGCTGGGGACGGTGAGGTACCCTGGGCACTTCGGGGTATTTTGTTTTCTGACTTTATTGAGTGCATTCATACTCGTCAGGTATGAATCCACCCGCTCTAGCAAAAACAAAAAAAAAAACATTGGGGTACACGTCTACTAAAGAGTTATGCTAGTTGCAGAGATTGAGAGAGAAACGTAGGCATTATTTCCTTATTCTCTAACAATAGGTTTTCTTGCCATGCTTTATCCAACTCTATTTCTTACACCATAGCAAGAGATGGTTGAACATTTATCATCGAAAATTTATGTGAGTTTCCAATTAATAGTATAGATATTTCCCAATAAATTTTTCCAAGTATACCCTGGGTTATAAAGCTTCTATTGCCGGTGGCATTAGATTTTTCAAAACAGCTCAGGTGCGGTTTGCTTATTTTCTTTTTGGATCACAAAAAGTAATTTTGTGTGGATTTATTGATAGCTAACATTAAATATTGTGGGTAATAAACAAAGAACTTCTGAAACATGATGTAGTTCTCGTTAGACAAATGAGGATATATAGGTCATTTTAAGGACTAACAAGTCATATAAATATAATTTTACTGATTAATATAGAAATTTTAAGAATTAAGCAAATAAAAATATGTAGGAACTAATATTTAA
Source organism: Phoenix dactylifera (assembly GCF_051530095.1). NCBI lineage: Eukaryota > Viridiplantae > Streptophyta > Magnoliopsida > Arecales > Arecaceae > Phoenix > Phoenix dactylifera. The sequence goes on from NC_143193.1 coordinate 7,142,799, forward strand.
AATTTTTTGATTAAAAAGTGTCCCCTGCTTATGGTTTTACATACAAAAGAATGCAAGAGAATAAAAAGGAGGAGATTTTGGACACTCATTTTCTGTCTTGGACATAATTTCTTTCTATAGTTACGGTGCGTGTTTGATAAGAGATTGTGGTCTATAACCTTAAGTCTAATCTAGAAGAAAATTCTCTATCTCTCCCTTAGCTTGATAGATAAATGAGGCCATATAGGTCATATTATCACTAGGTAGAGGTAGGCAAGTTTAAGGACTGATAAGTCTAATAAATAAAATTTTATTGCTTAGTATCCAAATTTTAACAACTGGGTGATACATATCTAAAAATTTCTTACTACATTAGAGAAAGCAAAGGAATAAAGAGAGGCCGATCATGAACACTTTTCTGCTGCAGAGGAAATGACTTTCTTGCACAGTAGCAGTTTATCATTTTTTTTTTCTGATCAAAATCTTTCTCAAGTTAAGAGAGGCGTTATGAGCCAACGGCTAGTTTTAGAGTGAGAAGCTCCGGCTTAGTGAGAAAAAGCCAACGGCTAGTAGTGCGCCGGTGCCCAAGCGGCATCCGGCCGGGAAGATTGATTGTGCTCCGGTCGATCGGCGTGGTACTCACGGTGGTCGGGGCAGTGGGAAAGCTCAGATAAATATTCTACGAGTGTCCTCGGCTCTTCCGGCGTTCAAATCGGAGGGCTTGGGGAGGTAGCAAGAGGCGGCAGCGGAACTATTCGGTCGGTCCACTAGGGCTATCGCTCCTGGCAAAGAAAGGAGCCTCCGAGGGGGGAACTCTTCTTAAGGTGGTCGTCTTGAACCAGGAGGCGAGGTTGTCGGGCTTCAGGCAGCCTGCGGTCCATTCGGTGTGCTTCCGAAAGCGGCTGAGAGGCCACGGTAAGGCACATGGGCATGGGCGTAGGGAGAGCTCTGGCGCCTAGTTGAGGCCGGGGCCATGGGTTACTCAGTGGCCCACGGCCGCGGAGGTGGAGCGGCTGAGCCATTGCTTTCCGGATGTCCTCAGACTCCCAGAGGAACCGATTGCGGCAGCCCACTTGGAGTGGGAAGGGCGGGCGGTGGTGGCTCGCAGCTTTGGCTGCTGTGTTCCGCCCGTGCCAAGCTGAAGGACATGGTGGCCGTCCCGCTCGCAGACGACTACCTCGCCCTGAGGTTCCAGTCGATGGAGGATCGGGACCGAGCCCTCAGCGAGGGCCCATGGGTGGTGGTGGGGCAGCTCCTCGCCATAAGCCTATGGGTCCCGGACTTCGACCCTGAGGAGGACGCCGTGAAAATGGCTCTGGTGTGGCTCCGCCTACTCGCCTACCGCCGGAGTACTGGTCACATCGACCATCCTCCACATTGCGGCTCGGACGAGCTAGCCGATAGCGGTGGACGGGGTCACCGAGAAACAGGGGGCGATGGGCTTTGCCCGAGTGAAGGTGGCGGTCGACGCCACCGAACCCCTGTTACTGGGGGTTTTGATCCAAGGGAAGACGAAGGTGTGTTGGCAGCCCTTCGTCTTCAAAAACATGTCGGCGCTCTGCCCACGTTGTGGGCGGATGGGACATATGGAGGTGGCCTGCCATCTTCCGATGACTGCCCGAGCCGAGGAGGGTTCGCCCTCAAGGGCGGTGGACCCGAGGGGCGGGTCGGATCAGTCGCCTCTGGCCGCCGAGGAGGAGAACCAAGGGCCAGTCTATGGCCCTTGGATAGTGGCGACACGGAGGAGAATCCCGCGGGAGAACCGTCCGCCATGGCTGGGGCAGACGATCGAGCCTGATCCGGGGCCTGGGTCATCCTCAACTCAACCGCCATCCCCAGTGGCTCGTCCGACCTCACCGGCATCCCCGGCGGACACCGACGGTTGGCAAAAGCCAATGAAGGTCGCATGCCGCCGGTCGCCATTGGCCAGTGGGGGGAACGAGCTGTACCCAGAACCCCCATTTGGCCATCTTCGGGTCGGCCTGGCCAGTGAGCCAGGAGACGGCTCGGCCAAGTCGGGGGACCCGGGGCCGAGTAGGCGAATCAACTCGGCCCCTCTGCGGGCCGACCCGAGGCCAAGTGGGGCGGTCGCGGCCCGGGTCCAAACCCAAAAAAGGCCAAGGCCCGCTGTGGCCCAGTGGGGCGGTCGTGGCCCGGGTCCAAACCCAAAAAAGGCCCAGGCCCCCAGCGGGCCTTGGCCCACAAGGGGGCCCAAGATGCCGGCCCAGCGCGCCCTGGCCCAGAGGGCCGGGCGCCGGGTTCGTGGGCCCGCGGGTGTGGCCCAGGGTGCGCCACGTGCCGATGGCGCGCCCCGTGCTGTGTCCGTGCCCCGCCCTGATGGCGCGCCTTGTGCTGTGGCCACTCTCCGCGATCTGGGCGCAAGACCTTTGGATATGCAGGGCCTGCGAGCCCATCTTGCGACAGGGCCGCAGGCCGTAGATGCGCTGGGCCCTGGGGCTGGCCTGCGTGCCCGGGCCCCTCAGGCCTAGCCTGTAGGGGGGCCACAGGGCCAGGGCACAGGAGGCCCACGGGCCCAGGTCGTGGTGGGCCCACTGGCCCAGTCAACCTTAGGCCTGGGGGTTAAGACTGAGCCGGATCTGCAGGCCCAGGGCGAGCAAACCCTAGTTAGATCCCCTGAGGCACCAGCAGAGCCTTTTCAGTACAGCCCACCTTGTCCGGAGTTGGAGTCAGGGTTGGGGACCTCCCTGCCCGTTGGCCAAGGCCTCCCCATGTTGGGCACGTCGAGCGAGCCGCGATCGTGGGACGCTCATGAGGGCCCTGGGAGTGGCCCAGATGGGGTCTTTCGGTTTGGCCCTCCACATCCAACCTCGGGTGTGCTGGAGGACGCTGCCTCAGGTAGGTGCAAGGCTGGGGGCCACCCTGTCCCGCACTTGGAAGGGAGCACGACCGAGCCACTATCACCAGGAGGGGGTACGAACCATCCTACTGTCATGCAACGTGTCATGGCAGCAGTTATGCATGTCGTATCCATAGCATGCGACGAGCAGAAGGAGCAGGGTAGCATGGGCGTTGAGCCTGAGGCTGCCCCCGCGACCCTAGGGGAGGATGAGTCTGAGGCGAACTATGTGGACTGTGATCCATGATGATTCTAGCTTGGAATTGTAGGAGGTCGGCCAAGCCGTCCTTCATGTCTTCTTTGAAGCGGTTAGTGCAGGTCCATTGTCTGGAGATCTGTTTCGTCTATGAGACTCGATAATTTGGCGAGGGGCTTAGACGACTGAGGCGACACTTGAAGAGGGACTGGAAGACCTATATAGTCGATTCCCAAGGGCTGTCGAGAGGCATTTTGGTTCTATGGAGGCGAGGAGTGGCGACAGTTGAAGTTTTCCACAACTGCCCCCAATAGGTAGTCATGGTTGTGTCGGAATCTGACGCTGCTCCGTGGGTGCTGTGTGGTGTGTACGCGAGAACGAATCACAGGGTTAGGAGGGTCCTCTAGCAGGAGATCACCAATGTGGCCACCCAGGGTATCCCGACGGTGGTGGTTGGTGACTTTAATTGTATCCAGAGTGAGAGTGAGAAGCGAAGAGGTGCAGTCTTCACGGATAGAGTGGATAGGAGGGAGTTTCGTGATTTTGTGTCGTGGAACGGTTTAGTAGACTTAGGTTTTTCCAGACCACAATTTACCTGGTGTAATAATCTGTCTGGCAATGCTAGGGTTTGGGAGCGATTAGATAGGGCATTTGCGTCCCCAGATTAGATCCTTCGATTCCCTACCTATCGGGTCAGTCATTTACCTCGAATTGCCTCGGACCACTGCCTCTGCTACTTTCCACCTCATCAGGACCTAGTCACACAGCCCCTTCCACTTTGAGAATGTTTGGCTATCGTACCCCCAGTCTTGGGATATTGTTCGCGACGCGTGCCGTGTCCCGGTGCGTGGGGTTGCAATGCAACGGGTCTCGCGCAAACTAGAGTTGACCAAGAGGCGTCTTCGCCATTGGAACCGCGAGGTTGTGGGCAAGATTTTCCGAAGATTAGAGGGGGTAGAGACCTCGATCGCTGAGTTGCAAAGGAAGGAAGACCTAAGAGGCGTGCTTCCGGAGGACGATATGGCCGATTTTCGGGGACTACTAGCGACTCACCATTCGCTGCTACGACAGCATGAGATTTTCTGGCAACACAAATCTCGTGTGCAGTGGGTAAGTGAGGGTCTGGCCATCGGGTGGTGAGCCTGCCGTCTGACAGGTCTTACTTGACTTTTTCCGCTCCAGATGGATGGAGGATGAGGATGCTAGTGATGGAGACCACCTTCTGAGGGTGGATGTGGGTATTGATGATGTTGAGAATGCATCCCTGATCCAGCCAGTGTCGGCACAAGAGGTGCAGGTTGTAGTCTAGGCCTTGGCAGCAGACAAGGCCCCGGGACCTGACGGTTTCCCCCCTTTCTTCTTTCGGCAGCATTGGAGTATCATTCGGGGAGTTGTGGTGGATGCTATTCAGTGCTTCTTTACCCAGGCAGCGATGCCTGACGATTGGAAGGCCACCTTCATCACGCTTATACCTAAGCGTTAGGATGCGGCTGAGCCTTGTCACTTCAGGCCCATTAGTTTGTGCACATTAGGTTGTGGCGAGAATAATGGTACAGGATGAAGCCCCTATTGCCTGGTATCATCAGCCAAAAGCAGGGGGCTTTTGTAGTCAGTAAACATATCTCCCACAATGTCATGTTGGCCCAGAAAATGATGTGGGATCTTCAACGAGCACCGAAGCGGCAAAACTTAATGGCAGTCAAGCTGAATATGGAGAGGGCTTACAACAGGATCAGGTAGAGTTTCCTCCAACAGGCACTAGAGGCATACGGTTCTACTGGCGGTAGATTGGATGGGTCATGGGGTGTGTCCGGGGGCCAAAGTTTTCTATCTTGGTCAACGGCACACCGTCATCTTTCTTCGAGTCCACCATGGGGTTGCGTCAGAATGTCCCTTATCCCCACACTTGTTTATTATCTATGCTGACATTTTGTCCCGTGCTTTGCAGAGAGTATGCACCAGCCGGGAGATGGAGGCCTATGTTCCAGCATCGGGGGCTCGACCTATTTCTCACTTACTTTTTGCTGATGATTGTCTTCTCCTGACCAGGGCACGGATTTTTGAGGCACGGGTCCTTCGTAGGGTGGTGGCGGACTACTACGCGACGTCCAGCCAGAGAGTGAACTTCCTGAAGTCAGCCATTTCTTTTAGCTCCAGCATGAAGACCAGAGTTAGACAGGAGATCCGAGAGATATTGCAGATACCGGAGCAGGAGGGGACGCTGACCTACCTGGGAGTCCCCATCACTGGCCGGAGGCTATAAGTGGCAGAGTGTTCGGGCCTGGTGCAGCGGGTCTAGAGTAGGTTGGAGGGATGGAGGGCATCCTTTCTATCCATGATGGGGAGATTGACACTGGTCAGATCGGTATTGGGATCCATACCGGTGTATCTCATGGCCAATAATGTGGTACCGAAAACGATTTTGTTGAGGATCGAGCATCTTCTTCGGAGTTTCTTGTGGGGATCACATAATGGAGGCCACGGAGTGCATCTGGTGGCCTGGGAGCAGATTTGCTTTCCTACTAGTGAGGGTGGTCTACGGGTGCAGTTCCTTCTGGAGAGGCGTGAATCTTTCATTGCTCAACACACGGTTCGGTTTATGCTAGAGTTACACGGCCTCTGAAGTCAGTTGATGGCTACCAGATATGGTCGAGGGGGTTCAAAGGTGGCACGGAGGGGTCGTTGAGTCTCCTTCATGTGGCGCGAGATCGGGAGATACCTATCGACTGCGTCGGCAAACACCAGGTGGTTGATAGGCGATGGACGGAGTATTGATGTGACCAGAGATCCGTGGGTGGACATCCTTCCCCTGAGGTGCTGGCCGACAATGGTTTATACAGAGGCAGTGGAGGGGCTACGGGTGTGCAACCTCCTAGCACCAAGAGGGGTAGAGTGGGATAAGGCCAGACTTCGACAGCTGTTCGGGACACACCTAGCTGAGAGGATCCGGTTCATTCCATTACCAGGATGTGCGGGGCCAGATGTCAGGGTTTGAGGTACCTTGAGTCAGGCCAGTGTTAGACTGGGAGACCTCTCCTGTGTTATCCAGCCGGAGCATGAGCCGAGGCCGGATTGTACTTGGATCTGGAGGTTCGGGCTCCACCCGAGGGCAGCCCTCTTCTTATGGAAGGTGTTTTAGGACCGCCTTCCGACGAGAGCAGTGCTGAGCAGGCGTGGCTGGGGGATCCCCACAGAGTGTGGGACATGTGGAGCTGAGGAGTCGGTGGACCATATGCTTTTCCAGTGTACATAGGCGAGGTCGACATGGCAGTGGACAGGGATCCCGCAAGAGGCTCGGAGTGAAAGGCTACAGTTTCTTCAGGTGATACGGCAGTGGCTGGCTAGTTCGTGGACTTGTCAGAAGGCCATCAGAGCGACTTGTACAACACATCAGATTTTACTAGTAAGGAATGCTCGTACTTTTGGCGAGCGTAGGGTATCACCGAAGATTGTTGCAGAGTTTGCTCGAGCACAGGCCACGGAGATCAAGCCCACCCCTCTTCAGATAGACCTTTGACAGCTCAGGACACCTGGGGTTCACTCTTTGCTCCGACAGCTCCTTAGACGGTGTTTTTCACCTAGGAGCCCCCACCCCCGAGCTTCCTCAAGGTCAACTTTGATGGGTCGGTGCTGGATGGCGATGCGTGGGGTGGTGCAGGCTTTGTCATACGGGGCTTGCACTCCAGGGTGGTGGCAGTAGGTGGCTGCCAGCTGTTTGACACGTCGGTTCCGGGGGCAGAGCTGCGAGCTACCTATGCGGGTCTTCGACATGTGCGGGTGGTGCTGCAGGCCAGTTCGATCATTCTGGAGGGCGATTCAATTACGATTATCCGGTGGATTCAGAGGGGGTCGAGAGGTGAGAGCACAAACCACCCCTTGATCCACAACATAGGGATGATGATAAAAGATGGAGGGGCCTTCCATGCCAAGAATGTATTTGGAGAAACCAATGGGACGGCCGGGTGGCTGCCTATACGGCCCACCACTCAGGGTACACCCAGGGCCGGCCCGAGCGTTAGGCGACCGAGGTGGTCGCCTAAGACCTCGGACCAATGGAAGGCCTCCGGCAGGCGTGGCCAAAAGGAAGCAAAGGCCCCATATAAAAACGGGAACAAGAGCTGGCTACGAGTCTTCCCCCTTGATGGAAGGGAGGTGGAGAGTTCCCTGGCCTGCAGAGGGGCAATTTGGGAAGTTGGGGACAGTAGATTTGTTTTGGGTGGAGAGGGAGGGAGAGAGAGAGAGGAGAGGGATTTGGTTGGCTTGATACACGCCTGGAGCCACTCTTATCTTTCATCCCTTCTCTTTTTTTGGTTTTGGTCTTGGTTTTCCTTCCCTCACATTACTCCTGATCCAGCTGGGCCATCAGGAAGAAAGATAGGGGGATTGGAGATGGACTTCTTGGAGGGTGGAGATTCTTTTAATTTTCTCCTCTCGGTTTCTTCTCCTCTCTTGGGTGGTAGAGAGAGAAAAGGAGGGAGGGGGTTGAATGGCTGCTGTGATGTGATATTGCATTTGTTGCTTGGGTACTCACTTGAAGGGGAGATGGTGGGATGGGACTTTTATTAATTAGGTGGAGTGAATTTCCCATAATGCCCATACTTTCTTTTATAGAGAGATTTTTTTTGGATAAATTCTTTTCTTTATCTTGTCCATAAAGTGCCACGGGATGACCTTTTCTTATTCTGCCCTTGCTTGAAATGGTAAACAATATTGACATTATCTCAGTTATTTAATCAGTTTCATGGCCCTTCTTTTAGAGCAATTACATTTCTGTACTTCCATTCAAAAATTATATTAAACTAGAAAGGCTTCTTGTCTATCTTTATTAGATTCATATATCTTTGTTGAAATAGTGTACTTAATAGCTATCTATTTTCATATTATTTTTTTAAGTATTTTATACTTATTAAAAAAATTTATTATTAAAAAAAAAGAGACCTCATTTATTGGATTCGCCTTAGGCCCCCAAATGTATCGGGCCGTCTCTGGGTACACTCTTTGGTCAGAGGAGGGGAAGCTGCCATTAGCACTCCACGAGCTGTTGTATTTTAATTTTATTAGGTGTATTCGTACACGCACGGTATGAAGCACCCGTTTTAAGCAAAAAGAAAAAGAATTTCTCTCTCTCTTCCCTACACCTTACAAAAGGAGATGCTCGCTTTTGCTTTAAAAGGATTCCTTGGATAGGAAAGGGAGGGCTACCATCACGGGAGATGCAAGAAGGGACTAAGAGTTTCTTCGGTAAGATAGAAAAGAAACCAACAATGCTTGGTCTCTGGTTGCCGTGTGGTTCTCAGGTACATGTGTAAGGTGGAATCAGTAAACAAGAGCATGAATACTCACGAGCTGCTTGCAAGAAAGGTACAATGTGGCACCAGAATGCCACCTCTATTTAGCATTGACTGGGATTGTTCTCTTTGGTGTATGCAGAGCTATGATTGTTCTAGACTGCTGAAGTGCTGTCGAGTTACAGAAAAGGGAAAATATTTTATGCAAAACGCTAACAGATACATAAATATTTTTTGCCTAATTTATATCAAAGGATCAGACAATTATCATTTCTGAATTGCTAGCATTATGCAAGCTCCAGTAGTTCCTCATGGGGTCCACCATGTATATGCTATTGTTACTCACACCGAATTACAAGTGTTTCTCCTAACACAGTAATAGATAGGGTGACATCGATGATTTTTTTTGTATAGTGGTATAGCCGTAGCAAAAGAAAAACATGAATCCGGGAACTTTCTTTATCACCAAAGGCATTCTACACAGGAATATTAGTATGGTATACTGTCTAAATTTAGGGAAGCTTTCACATTTATAATGAAATTTTCAAAGATTGACCATCTATGTGTTATTCCGCATAATAACATTCTGTCCAATTCAAGTGTTTCTCCTAACACAGTAATAGATAGGGTGACATCGATGATTTTTTTTGTATAGTGGTATAGCCGTAGCAAAAGAAAAACATGAATCCGGAAACTTTCTTTATCACCAAAGGCATTCTACACAGGAATATTAGTATGGTATACTGTCTAAATTTAGGGAAGCTTTCACATTTATAATGAAATTTTCAAAGATTGACCATCTATGTGTTATTCCGCATAATAACATTCTGTCCAATTCACTAATTTGTGGTAAGATACTGAACTCTTTTCTTTGAAAAATGCTTGAAAAGATATCTCCAAAGTAGATGGTGACACCAAAGCTTGATGTTTGGAGATGCTTCAGTAGTTCAATTTTGTCACTCAAAAAGTGACTCGGGGGTTTGTTGCAATTCTATTGCTTACTTTTGTGCTGTCCATGTATAAAAGAGAGAGAAAAAGGAATTATATATGTTCATTATTTTCCTTTCTCTTGAGAAATAGCTTCTTCTGCTATGATTTAGCCTATCTTATTTCTTGTAAGTGCTAATTTATTGAGTTGGTAAGATCATCCCTTTTCTTTAAAAAAAAAAAAAATAATAGAATATATAAGTAACTCGTGGTTAAACATTTATCATTGGATATTAATTTAATAAACATCTAATAATTGTTTGTGTTGCATATTAGTAAACACCTAGGTAGCTGGGGTGCCGTTTCTTACTCGGGAAAAAAATCTTATATCAGAAAGGAAAAGTAAGAAGACACACAGGGTGCAGTCTAGTTGCTTTTATTGGACCATAAATAGTAACTTTGTAAAAATTTATTATGCCTAGTTGACAGAAGACATTATTCTACATGTCTCTTGATCAAGCAAAAGTAGGATATTATTGTGCACATTATGGACTAAGGGTGCCACATCAAATGCATCTTGCTGAGCTAGAGGTTGTCTTGTTTTGATTCTAAATTATCGGTAATTAATCTTGATAATTGAGGCTAAGTTGTTCTTCTTAGCTCAAACTTGGGCTAAACTTTCTGGTCAGAACTGAAATTAGGTTAATGGTTCACTGGGATTTGACTTAAGAGAGCCAAGCCTAACTTCTTTTGATTTGCTGTCTTTCTAGTAAATGATTCAAGATTTTTAATGAGAATGTATTATTTTAAAAGAAATTTATGGTAAAGGTGATACTATTATTGCCTTTTTGCATCTTTTGACGTTTATGATGGTGCTCTATATATCTCTTTCAGACAGCCTCATATCTCCCCATAACCTCATATCTTTAGTATCTACCTACTAAAGTAAAGGTACGGTGGTTGCGCTGAAACTTGTGTGCCGCAAAAACTTGTATTTATCTTTTCCTTTTTTTTTTACAAATTAATAAATTTGTAAACCTAATGATGCCATGTTAGAGAAAGTTTATGTTATATTACTATTTGATTTTCAGATTTTCTTGCTCCAGTTTATATCACATATGCCTCTAATTAATAGCACTACGTAGAGGTCGGTATTTTCTACTGATAAATTTTGTACCAACAAAATTAATGAATTAGTAAGCTGATACCCAAGTCTTGAGCTAGTTAAGGCAGCTTGCTTGCTGACTTGAAAATTTCATGAGCGTCCATGAGATCATGGCCTTTTGCAAGCTATCTAGATATATAGAAATCCAATGCAAATTGGATTTCGAGAAGGCCATTAAAAGATTTGATGGGAAATTCTTGTTCCACATGTTGTAAACTAAAAGGTTTCCCTCGCATACAATTGGTTGGATCAGAGCTTTCCTATCATCTTCTTCAACTACTGTTCTTAATGGCTGTCCAGAAAGATGAATTAGATGCAGGAAGGGATTGCATATATACCTCTTTCACCCTGTTCACCCTGGTGGCAGATCCGGTTTCTGGGATCCTCAACAGGCTGAAAGGAGTTCACAATTTGTTCATTGCTATTTTCCTCTAATAATCAGTGTAAGTTTTTGGCAGCCAAAGCTATTCTAATAGGATTTGAAGGCGCAATGGGACTCAAGATTAACATCCATAAACTTTCTAAGCTGTCAAAATGTTTATTAACTCAATAGATAGGTGGAGATATGCTTTTTTTGGAAGCGCAAAGACAGTGAGTGGATTCAATTGTCTTGTGAGAAGGGTGTTTGCAAAGGCCATGTATGGAGTGGATTCAATTGTCTTGTGGAAGTACCTAACGCATGAAAATAAATTGTGGAAGAAAATGATCAGTGTTGCATATTACTCTAGCAAAAGTTTGGAGCAAAGGAGTAGGAAATATTTGGAAGGCCTATTCCCAATTCCGAGCGAAATTAATATATATTATCTTGTTTAAATAAATTTATATAAAAAAATTAGTCCAATAGTTTATGAAGTATAGTGAAAGTCGAATGCCATGCACTATAAGCTCCAATAGCATCTCTAATATCTGTATATCATCTATCAAGCCTTACCAGAGGCTCAATATCCACCTTTGTTATCTCAATAAACATCTCCTAAAGTTGATGAGACCTAAGTGCATTTTTTTTTTCCTCCAATTTTTAATTGGATCTTTGCTTGCATGAGTTCCTAGTGCCACTTCAAGATGAGGCATTCTGGAACTCTTTAACATAACTTTATTTCCTTCCTGCAAATAGAAATTCATATTCAATAATATGCAACAAATCAACCAAAAAGATAAGTTTATAAAAATAAATCATACAATAAAATTGTTACGATAAAAGTATGGTGAAGGTATATAGTAAGAGTAATTTAGAACCCATTTACATTAAGCAAAGGAGCATGATGTAACTTTGTTGTTGTTGATATATTTCCCTGCAACTTACTGAAAATATGTTATAAGTTTTGTTGTGGCAATTTTTCACCCTGCGAGCATGGTGCTGCCCTGAAATGGGAAAAGAATATAATTAAATCCTTTCGATCAAACTGACTAAATTTTAAGAAGTGCTCCTCTTGAATCTGTCAAAACTTGGTACCCTACAAAGAAAAATCCTTCAATTCCACATTGAATAATTAATAAAAGAGCTCCCTTGCATCTCTCATGAAGACCTTTATTTACTTACTTTTTTAAGCAAATATTGCAAAGAACCCATCAAATATTTCACTAAGGCAATGAAATCAGTACAAAGAGGGGTGGAGGGGAGAGGAGAAATTGTAGATGATAACTAAAAGTAAAACGCAAACAATGCAAGCGCACACACAAGAAACTATAGAATGCTGATATGACGAAGTTATATAATTACAATGTGCTATCTATAAACCTTTAATGTGACCCTGAAATATTTAAATCTTCACCTAGCTTAATAACAGAAGACCTATCGTTGTCTTTTTTATCTGCAGCACTGAATGCATCAAGCTCATGCTAGAACATGTGCTTATGTGCATGCACAAGCAAAATGCCTGCAGCCAGACCCCACATACAGATGTATATGCATGCATGTATTTTGAATGTTGAATAATTGTGAATATCTAACATGCCTTTTAGGAGCCCTTCATACCAAATGGTAAGAATACTCAAGTGCATCAGCAAGATGGGACTTACTTAGGGGATACACCTGAAAGGCCAGCAAAGAACAAACCAAATGAAAAACCAGAGCATCAGCCTACCTGGAACTAGCTCAAGAGAAGTATAGCATATTGCTGCTGCTAATAAGGTACCTCTAAATGCCAACTGCTGTTGGTATTTGTGTAAAAAAATATGAGAAGGAAAATCTTCAGGTGCAAATGTATTTGGCTGCCTGTCCACCTTTTCAAGTGATGGATGCACCAGAGCTAAAACTAGAAGGAAGATGAGATTAAGCAGTTCTATGTTGTGTATAGGTTTTCTACTAGTGTTTCCATTACTGATCACCAACTGTGCGCCATGTATTTGGTTGCCTTTCCCTAAACATTTGCATATGAATTAGTGTAAAAGGATCCTAACCATTTGGTTAGCATAATGTCTATATTGATCCAACCAACATTACAAACGTAAAATAGATAAACCTACACGAGTTTTAGCTTAAACCCCTGATATCCAAATTCATATCATATACTTGTATGTCAAATTCTTAAACTCCAATTCATTCCCCACATGGGAAGGTATACACCTCAGGATTTCTCTGCATAATAAGCATGGAATGCACCTATTGTTCCTCTAGCCACAATTATGACATTGAGACTGATAACAAGATTTTATTAAGCCACCAACAGATATCAAAATACTATGAACAGCCTTCAGGTACTGATACTAGTTGTCTCCAATAGCGGTAAACAAAACTACACAGTTTCCTTAATGAAGGGATGCAATTTGAAGTCCAAAATTTAACAATCCTACTTGAGTAATTTGCACCAGTAGTTATGAACCATCAGGAGGATCACACAGACCACACATATTTTCAATAAAATATAGTATAAAAATTTTGTAGTTGCAAAATCAAAGTTGACATGCGCCAAGATTGCATCTGCAAACAGAGTTCCAAATTTTGAAAACTTTCTGAACTTGCAAAAAAGTACACATATGGGAGCTGTTGCAATAACAACAACAACCAAATCTCTAGGACCCAGAGAGATTTCTCAGGAATATCCTAGATGTCAGTCAAAGTTTACAACTTGGTATGTACAAATGAATTGATAAATAAATAAACTTGAGCAATTAGATTAACCAATATGATCATATGACCCTTAACAGAACTCTTGATAAAGAAGGCCTCAGAAATACTAATAGTTAAGAATAAGGGTAACCAATCTGGACTTGAAGAAAATAGTACAATATAATATACCCATAGAGGCAGAAAATTTATTTGGTCTCAATTTGCAACATGTATAAGACTTAAGTCAAGGTATACATGATCAGTGCGGACTTCGTACAAAAGCCTCAAACTTAAATATCATGATCATCTAGAATTCTAGATCTCAAAATACAGAACAAGAGGCAGTAAAACAGGAAGCAATTAAAAAGGTGAACCAAGAATTTGGCACAAAAAGAAAAAAAATCAATATTGATCAATGAAAGAAAAAACAGAAATTCAGTAGAACATAAGAATGCCTAGGGAATTCATAAAAAACTATACCAAAAAAAAACAAACAAGTTGGTCAGGAAACACACGAGTAACACGCGAGGACCTTTAATGAAAAAAATACCAGAAAAACAAAAGGTGCACATAAAACTACCAAAAACCCAAAAAAGCCAGAAAGCAATTCCCAAAGAAAAGAAAGATTTCCATGAAAATAATACACAGGAAGAAAATGGTGGGAGATGAGAGAAGAGGAAAGGAAGACAAGCATAAAGTGACTCACCAAGCCATGAGAAAAGAAACATGAGACCCACATTCCAATACCATCACTCTAACCCTAAGAATTTCAAATCGCACGATCCAACAATCCAACGAAAAATCGACAAAAATCACACAAGCAGATGTTGGCAATAGGCGTGGAGAAGTGGAGGAGTCCGGAGGATGAGGAGGAAAAGGGAAGTGGGAGTGCGCACGGTATAGCGGAAACAGAGGGAAGGGCAATGGCACGACGCATTTTATTTTATTTTTTTTCTTTCTAAGGCATAAAAGGGAGGGAGAGTCGCACCCGTTTCATTAAGATAATGATAGAATTGCAACATGTAGCCCATTATCCGTTAACACTATCCAAATGGCATTTCCCTGCATGGTATAATACCAGTGAGTCTTAATTAGGTAGAATCGCACTATCAATGACAATATCATTATTTGTTAAATATGAAATTACATCATTATTTTTTCTTCTTCGAGATTGGTTTGAGATATATTTAATTAAAGAAAATTCAGCTTTAGATTGGAAATTAGTGACTCTGACTCCAGCTATTTAGTTGAGAAAAGTTCTCTTCTCATTTCCATTCCAAAAGAGAGAAAATTGCCCTAATCTGATCCAATCAAAGAGAAAGATGACTCGTCTTGACATGCTCTCAACTCGAATATCTACAAAGAGATTTGGAAGAAGATGAAAGAATTATGAAAGTAAGACTTAAGTTCTATTTTCTTTCATTGATAATCTAAATTCGAAGTACACAACCTTTATTTATAATAGTGAGATTTACTCCTGCACAATTCATATTGAATTTCTCTTACCAGCTCTAATAGAAATTTCTTTCCTAAAAAAAATAGCTAATACAAATATATTCGAAAAAGCTAAAATTTTTCAGAAGGTACATCTCGATTTCTAAATCAACTTTGTTTTCTTTTGCTCCATCTGATTCTTCTCATGTTAAAAGATACGTCTAATCAAAGTCTTACTCACAAAAAAAAATTGTAGTTTTATTGGCCCGTTTCAGATCCTAAATAATAGAATTTGAGCCTGATTGCTAAGGGTGTCACGCCCCGAGCCCGAGGCGCGGCAGACGCCGCACGCCCGCACGGCGGACCGCACAGGCGTGCAAGGCATCGGATTACATCAAAGCAAATACAGATGTTCAATACTTTATTTAAGGATTAATAGCAGATGCTTAAAATTGACTAAATACTTAAAGTCATTCAAAAGCAGTCTTACAAAACTCCAAAATAACATATGCCAACATAATTCAAATGTCCAAACTAAACTAACTGAAATGTCAAAAACTGAAGAATCATCGGAATTCTAACGCACTCCCCAATCCCGTGCGATCAAGCCTCTGGATCTGAAAAACGAAGAAAACAGAATAATGAGCTACACTAGCCCAGTAAGCAACAAAATACCCCAGAGTGGGGTCAGAGCATATCAGATCAAAATACAGGATAATGTTTGAAACAAATCACAAATAATATCATTTTTGTTTTTATAAAACTCTGATATCATAATCTCAACATGATAGGCTACGGCCACGTAACCCAGTGGCATGGGTTGCACAGAGTGCCAGAAACCACTATTGTTAGTCACCGGTGGAAACGGTGTCCAGAAACCACTATTCTAATCACTGGTGGCGCGGTGTCGAAACCGGTTCCTCACAGAATACAAGTCGACAGGTCCAACGTATAATCCCCATTGGCGGGGCCAGAACAGAACAGACAGATCATAGCCATGCTGAGAATATATATATATATATATAAACAGATTTCATAAATTTTTCAGTCATAGTTTACGGATTTCAGAGCATAATTTTCAAATGAAATTTAACATGCCAGACCCATTTTACTAAATACAAAATATATTTCAGAATTTAATCTATTTATCTGAAAATCACACTTGAAGTATTAAGTTACTTACCTCTTCTCGCTTAATTCCTACTTCAGATAGGCGGATCAGGTTCACCTGTTTAAATTTAATTAATTCTTTGTTAATATCAGAATTAAGCAAAAATCCAAAAATAATATTATTGGACACGGCCCAACAGGGCCCATAGTTAGCCCATAATGGGCATGGCCCGATAGGCCCATATTGGGCACGGCCCAATGGGTTCGGGTTTCGGGTTCCGGGTTTCGGATCCGGGTTCGGGTTCCGGGCTTGGATCTGAAAAGGGCCCAAGCTGGGCCCACAAGGGTACTGCCCGACTGGGCCCAATCGGACTGGACTGGGCCCAAGTTGGGCCTGCAGTGGACTGGGCCCAAGTTGGGCCTGCAGTGGACTGGGCCCAACGGGCCCAATTTGGCCCGTGATGGGCTCCTCCTTCCCCAAACCCCCTCACGGGCAGAGGAAGCAGGAGGGACAGAAGAGAGAGGGAGAGGGCCAGCCCGGGTGGCCTCCAGCCTTCGGCCTCCGGCCTCCTCTTGGTCGACGGTCAGCCGGCCGCTGGCGGCCGGCGGTTGCGGCGGTGACTGACGAGGAAGAGACCGAGAGTGGTCTCGGTTTGGGGCCAAAACAAAGGGAGGAAAGCATGCATCGGCTAAGATCGGAGAGCACAAACGGAAGAGGGCTTACAGGCAGTCGGCGGAAGTGGCGGATCTCGGCCGGGGGAGGCTCGGTCCGGTGTCAGGCGGCGGCGGCGACGCTTGAACCCAAGGAGATGGGTCTCAGAACAGGGGGTGGCTGCGAGGGGGATCCGGGCGGCGCTTGGTCGGGAGGGTACACCGGTCGGAGAAGAGGAGGAGGGAAGGAAGAAGAGGAGGAGGAGGAGCTCGGGATGCCCTAGGGTAAGGAGTAGATGGGGCTTTATAGCCCCATCGCAACGGTTCTCCGCCGCGATGTCAAGCGAGATCCACGGCCGATTCACGGCCGTGGATGGACTAGGAGGGGCGCTGCGGGGATCTCGCGGCGCCCTTGCCTTGTTTGCCCCTCCGGAGGAGCCGGAGAGGATCGCCCACGCGATCCTCTGTTCCGGCTCCTTCCCCAAATGAATCGGGGCTGAAGTCGGCGAGGGCTGCCGACTTCAGCCCCGTGTCTCACATTCTTCCCCCCTAAAAAAAAAATTTCGTCCTCGAAATTTAACATACCTTAGCTTGCAAAAAGGTCCGGATATTTTTCCTTCATCTCGTCCTCCAGCTCTCACGTGGCCTCTCGTTCTGAGTGATGGCTCCACTGGATCTTAACATAAGGAATCGTGCGCCTCCTCAACACTTGCTCTCTTTTATCAACCACACGTACAGGCTGCTCAGGATATGTCAAATCTTCTCTAAGCTGCAAGGGAGCCACTTCTACCACATGGCTCATATCTGGAATATACTTTCTTAGCATGGAAACATGAAAAACATTGTGAACTCCAGACAGTGAAGGTGGAAGTGCCAATTTGTAGGCCACTGCTCCTACTCTTTCCAGAATCTCAAAGGGGCCGACATAGCGTGGACTAAGTTTTCCGCGTATTCCAAATCGCATCACCCCTTTAGTAGGAGACACTTTCAGAAACACATGATCTCCGACCTGAAATTCTAATTCCCTTCTTCTATTATCTGCATAACTTTTCTGTCTGCTCTGAGCTATCCGGAGGCGTTCCCTGATCAGCTGGATCTTCTCTACTGTTTGTTGTACAATCTCGGGGCCCATAATTTTTCTTTCACCAACATCATCCCAACAGATAGGTGATCTACACTTTCTTCCATATAGAGCCTCATAAGGTGCCATTTGAATACTTGCCTGGTAACTGTTATTATATGCAAACTCAACCAAAGGTAAGTGACGGTGCCAAGAACCTTTCATATCCATTACACAAGCTCTTAGCATATCTTCCAAGGTTTGAATGGTTCTTTCTGATTGGCCATCAGTCTGAGGGTGGAAAGCTGTGCTGAAGCTCAGAGTGGTCCCCAAGGCTTTATGCAAACTACTCCAAAAGTGAGATACAAACCGCGAGTCCCTATCGGAAACAATGGATACGGGTACTCCATGCAACCTCACTATTTGTTCAATGTAGAGCTCTGCAAACTTTTCCAAGGTCATTCCTACCTTGAATGCCAAAAAGTGTGCCGACTTTGTCAATCTGTCCACAATCACCCATATAGCATCATAACCTTTAAGAGTGCGAGGCAACCCGGAGACGAAGTCCATAGTGATGTGTTCCCACTTCCATTCAGGAAGTGGTAGGGGCTGCAACAACCCTGCCGGTCTTTGATGCTCTGCTTTAACTTGCTGACATGTCAAACACCGAGCCACAAATTGTGCAATTTCTCTCTTCAAATTATTCCACCAAAATGTGCCTTTCAAATCCTTATACATCTTAGTACCCCCAGGATGCACTGTATATCCAGTATTATGAGCTTCCTTCATAATTTCATTCTTTAAATTGGAGTCATTTGGAATACACATTCGGTTCCTGTATCTCAATGATCCATCCTCATGAAGTCTGAATTCTGATTGAGAACTTGATTCAATATCACTTTTAAGCTTTTGCAACTGAGGGTCATCTGCTTGAGCAATCCTGATCCTCTCTATCAAGGTAGGTTGGACACGTAAATTTGCCAATTGTGCATCGGAGTCATGCCAACATACCACAATTTCTGCTCTCCTCAGATCTTCCAGAATTTTCCTCTGAGAGGTGAGTAAGGCAGCAATACTACCAGTGGATTTTCTGCTCAGTGCATCTGCTACCACATTAGCTTTTCCCGGATGGTAATGAATAGACAAATCATAATCCTTCAGTAACTCTAACCATCTTCTCTGTCTCATGTTTAGTTCCTTCTGGGTAAAAAGGTATTTCAAACTTTTGTGATCAGTGTACACCTTACAAGATTCACCATATAAATAATGTCTCCAAATTTTTAATGCAAACACAACAGCAGCAAGTTCCAGATCATGAACGGGGTAGTTCTCCTCATATGACTTTAATTGTCGGGAAGCATATGCAATAACCTTATCATTCTGCATCAGTACACAACCCAATCCTTTCTTTGAGGCATCACTGTAGATGGTATAACCTTCGCCACTATAGGGAAGGGTAAGGATGGGAGCGGACACCAAACGTTGCTTAAGCTCCTGGAAGCTCTGTTCACATTTATCTGACCACTCAAACTTAACTCCTTTACGAGTTAGTCGAGTCAAAGATGCAGCAATAGAGGAAAAATTCTCAACAAATCGTCTATAATATCCTGCTAGGCCCAAGAAGCTGCGAATCTCAGTAACACTATTGGGTCTGCTCCAGTTGACCACTGCCTCGATCTTCTTTGGATCCACATAGATACCCTCTTTAGATATTACATGCCCTAGGAACATCACACTGTCTAGCCAGAATTCACTTTTCTTCAACTTACCATACAACTGCTCTTGTCTTAGGGTTTCCAGTACTAACCTCAAATGTTGCTCGTGCTCGGCCTGGCTCCCAGAATAGATCAAGATATCATCAATAAAGACTACTACAAATTTGTCCAGAAAGGGTCTGAACACCCTGTTCATCAGATCCATAAAAGCTGCAGGGGCATTTGTCAGTCCAAAAGGCATGACCAAAAATTCATAGTGCCCATAGCGAGTACGAAAAGCAGTTTTAGGCACATCTTCAGCCCTTATCTTTAATTGATAGTACCCAGAACGAAGATCAATTTTAGAGAATATCTGAGCACCCTTTAACTGATCAAATAAGTCATCAATTCTTGGTAGAGGATACTTGTTCTTTATTGTTGCTTTATTTATCTCTCGATAATCAATACATAATCTCATACTACCATCCTTCTTCTTTACAAATAAGACTGGAGCTCCCCAAGGTGAAACACTAGGTCTGATGAAACCCTTATCAAGAAGATCCTGCAACTGCTCCTTTAATTCTTTCATTTCAGCTGGAGCCATTCTATAGGGGGTCTTAGAGATTGGTGTGGTACCAGGAATTAAATCAATTGCAAATTTAATTTCTCTATCTGGTGGCAAGCCAGGAAGGTCTTCCGGAAAGACATCAGGGTATTCATTCACTACTCGAATATCTTCCAATCTTTGATCTGATTGTCTGGTGTCAACCACTGTGGCAATATACGCCATACTCCCCTTTCTAAGCAGCCGCTTAATTTGCATAGCGGAGACAACTCGAGGGGAGGTATAAGCACCACTCCCTACGAAGCTGAATTCGGTATCTCCGGGGATCTGAAAGTTTACCCGTTTCTCATGGCAATTAATGGTGGCAAATTGTGATGCTAACCAGTCCATACCGAGGATTATGTCAAAGTCATGCATATCTATAACTATTAAATCAGCAGGCAAGTCTCTACCTACAATCCGAATTGGACAAGTCTTGCAGACCTGATTACCAATCATCCCACTCCCTGCAGGAGTGCTAACATGCAGATCATACTCTAATTGCACACAAGGCAGGTCATGTTTTTGCACAAATGTAGATGACACAAAGGAATGCGTAGCACCAGAATCAAATAGTGTATGAGCATAAACAGAAGCAACTGGCAATGTACCTGACACCACCGTGTTGGATGCCTGAGCATCCTGCTGAGTCAGTGCATAAATACGACCCTGTGTGCGCAGTCTCCCCCCTTTCTGCTGCTTAGGAGAAGAAGGCTGAGCTGACTGAGCCGGAGCAGGAGAAGCTTGCACTTGCTGGTTTCTTGAAGTTTGAGGCCTCTGAACTGATCGAAGGTCCTGTTGAGGACACTCAGCTACCTTATGACCCTGCTGGCCGCATCTAAAACAGGCACCAGATAATCGTCTACAGTGTTCAGTCTTATGCATACCACCACATGCATCACACTTCTGCTTCTCTTGCTGAATAGTCTTTCCATCAGATCCTTGCTTCCCTGATTGCCAAGATTGGTTATGTGATTTTGCAGTTTTGCTAGAATTCTGTCCACTGCGAGCATCATAATCTCTGCTTCTCTTCTTTTGTTTCTTATCTTTGGCATCATAGGTTTCTTTCCAGACAATTTCCAGATTCTTAGCCCTGTCTACCAGATCATCATAGTTTGTCGAGTTTATTGCGGCCAAACTCCGACGTAAGTGAGGCTTCAATCCTTCTTCAAATCTCCTCATCCGAGACTCTGCATCCATGACGAGGGTGGGAGCAAACCGAGATAGCCTGTCAAACTCTGCCTCATACTCATCCACAGTCATAGTTCCTTGATTCAGATTGAGAAATTCCCTCTCCAGCTCCCTCAGGCGACTGGAGGGAAAATACTTGGAGTAGAATGCTGTGCGGAATCTCTGCCAGGTAAGCGCCTCATGCTCGGGTGCCAATGTGCGCTCCACAGACATCCACCAATGATGAGCTCGGTCCTGAAGCATATAGGTGGCAAATCTGACCTTCTCTTCATCGGTGCACTCCATTGCCCTGAAGGCTTTCTCCATTTCATTTATCCAGGTTTCGGCCTCTTGAGGACTAGTGGTGCCTTTAAAAGCCGAAGGTGCCATCCTCTTGAATTCTGCTATACTCCTTCTTTGCTCAGGAGGAGCAACATCCTGCTGGACTGGTTGCTGAGGTTGTTGCCTCTGTTGGCGTACTAACCCGACGACCTCCTCGATCAGTTCGAGCACCCGAGTTTGATTTCCGGCGGCAACTTCTGGAGTTGATTGACCCTGGGTCCCTGAGTTATGCGGTGCCTCGCCCGCTTGGTTAGTAGGGGCTCTTCCCCGAGGGCCCCTGACCATCCGATTCAGGCTACGGACACGACGAGGCGGCATTCTGATTCAGTAAAAATATATAGATATTATAAAATCATCCAAACAGAATAATACGAAATAGTTAATAAAATAAATAAACATTATCCCCTTATCTGGTTCCTACCCATCTCTCAACCTTTCTGACGGATCCTACGAATCCTAAAACTTAGGCTCAATATAATTGTTTCAGTTACAATCCCTAGTGATCTTAAACCTGAGCTCTGATACCACCAAATCTGTCACGCCCCGAGCCCGAGGCGCGGCAGACGCCGCACGCCCGCACGGCGGACCGCACAGGCGTGCAAGGCATCGGATTACATCAAAGCAAATACAGATGTTCAATACTTTATTTAAGGATTAATAGCAGATGCTTAAAATTGACAAAATACTTAAAGTCATTCAAAAGCAGTCTTACAAAACTCCAAAATAACATATGCCAACATAATTCAAATGTCCAAACTAAACTAACTGAAATGTCAAAAACTGAAGAATCATCGGAATTCTAACGCACTCCCCAATCCCGTGCGATCAAGCCTCTGGATCTGAAAAACGAAAAAAACAGAATAATGAGCTACACTAGCCCAGTAAGCAACAAAATACCCCAGAGTGGGGTCAGAGCATATCAGATCAAAATACAGGATAATGTTTGAAACAAATCACAAATAATATCATTTTTGTTTTTATAAAACTCTGATATCATAATCTCAACATGATAGGCTACGGCCACGTAACCCAGTGGCATGGGTTGCACAGAGTGCCAGAAACCACTATTGTTAGTCACCGGTGGAAACGGTGTCCAGAAACCACTATTCTAATCACCGGTGGCGCGGTGTCGAAACCGGTTCCTCACAGAATACAAGTCGACAGGTCCAACGTATAATCCCCATTGGCGGGGCCAGAACAGAACAGACAGATCATAGCCATGCTGAGAATATATATATATATATAAACAGATTTCATAAATTTTTCAGTCATAGTTTACGGATTTCAGAGCATAATTTTCAAATGAAATTTAACATACCAGACCCATTTTACTAAATACAAAACATATTTCAGAATTTAATCTATTTATCTGAAAATCACACTTGAAGTATTAAGTTACTTACCTCTTCTCGCTTAATTCCTACTTCAGATAGGCGGATCAGGTTCACCTGTTTAAATTTAATTAATTCTTTGTTAATATCAGAATTAAGCAAAAATCCAAAAATAATATTATTGGACACGGCCCAACAGGGCCCATAGTTAGCCCATAATGGGCATGGCCCGATAGGCCCATATTGGGCACGGCCCAATGGGTTCGGGTTTCGGGTTCCGGGTTTCGGATCCGGGTTCGGGTTCCGGGCTTGGATCTGAAAAGGGCCCAAGCTGGGCCCACAAGGGTACTGCCCGACTGGGCCCAATCGGACTGGACTGGGCCCAAGTTGGGCCTGCAGTGGACTGGGCCCAAGTTGGGCCTGCAGTGGACTGGGCCCAACGGGCCCAATTTGGCCCGTGATGGGCTCCTCCTTCCCCAAACCCCCTCACGGGTAGAGGAAGCAGGAGGGATAGAAGAGAGAGGGAGAGGGCCAGCCCGGGTGGCCTCCAGCCTTCGGCCTCCGGCCTCCTCTTGGTCGACGGTCAGCCGGCCGCTGGCGGCCGGCGGTTGCGGCGGTGACTGACGAGGAAGAGACCGAGAGTGGTCTCGGTTTGGGGCCAAAACAAAGGGAGGAAAGCATGCATCGGCTAAGATCGGAGAGCACAAACGGAAGAGGGCTTACAGGCAGTCGGCGGAAGTGGCGGATCTCGGCCGGGGGAGGCTCGGTCCGGTGTCAGGCGGCGGCGGCGACGCTTGAACCCAAGGAGATGGGTCTCAGAACAGGGGGTGGCTGCGAGGGGGATCCGGGCGGCGCTTGGTCGGGAGGGTACACCGGTCGGAGAAGAGGAGGAGGGAAGGAAGAAGAGGAGGAGGAGGAGCTCGGGATGCCCTAGGGTAAGGAGTAGATGGGGCTTTATAGCCCCATCGCAACGGTTCTCCGCCGCGATGTCAAGCGAGATCCACGGCCGATTCACGGCCGTGGATGGACTAGGAGGGGCGCTGCGGGGATCTCGCGGCGCCCTTGCCTTGTTTGCCCCTCCGGAGGAGCCGGAGAGGATCGCCCACGCGATCCTCTGTTCCGGCTCCTTCCCCAAATGAATCGGGGCTGAAGTCGGCGAGGGCTGCCGACTTCAGCCCCGTGTCTCACAAAGGGTGTCGCCCCCTAAAAGATATGACCTCACATTAGATATCTCAAATATTTATCCGATTTAAAAATATATATATTTTAATTGAACATCATATGATAAACTTATAATCTTCGAAAGTTTGGATTGCGACTTGGCTTCTAGATATGGAAGATCTCACCCTTGGATCCTGTCTAGTATCCAAAGTGGTTCACATCAATTCTAGAGATCCTTTTAAATCATAATCTCTTCAAACTCAATTCTGGCTCTTCTTGTAGTATTCAGATTTTAGTATATTGAGTTTACTTATAAAATAATTTTTCAAAACTATCCTTTAATTTAATTAATTTTCTAAAAATTAATCTAAAAATATTTTATTTCTAATTTTCTTTTAGTTATGAACTAAATATGTTGAAAAAAAAATATTTATTTTGATCCTATCCGAGATTGCAAATCAAACGTACGCTTATAACTAACTCTTGAACCTGCACTGTGCTTATCCTAGATGACAATCTTAGCTTTCATGCCTCTTGCAATAGATCTAAACCTCCACTAACAAAAAGCATTGCGGTCCCAGTCAGCCCCCTCCATTTTAGTACTTGTACTCACAAGTTTTTCGTTTTCCTTTGCTTAGTCAACCATAAAATCATTCTCTTATGGCAAGCAATAGCCCAACAACAAAATATCCAACTCAACTAGGAATTTAACATCAGCCAAATTTTACAAAACTAGCATATTCCAGCCAGTGGCATGGAGACGAGAGGGTACAGACTTAGCCACAATAGTAGTCTCAGAGCGAGAGAGACTCTACCGGTCGAGCTAATGATCCCTCAGACCCGGCAATGGTCGTAGGCATTGCAGCCACGGCTGGGTTTGTTGCCGGACCGGGGAGGCACGCAGTTGCCGAC
Source organism: Phoenix dactylifera (assembly GCF_051530095.1). Lineage (NCBI taxonomy): Eukaryota > Viridiplantae > Streptophyta > Magnoliopsida > Arecales > Arecaceae > Phoenix > Phoenix dactylifera. The sequence goes on from NC_143193.1 coordinate 7,167,729, forward strand.
ATAGGGCTTGCCTTTGCCGGGATTGCAGGCCGGTCTGTCTGGGTTCATGGCACCGTAATCGAGATCCCGCCCTTGCTGGAGGAACCGCCGGTGTGTCTCCGAGTCCAGCAGGAACTCCTCCGCCGCTTGGCATTCAGCTATGGATCCATTGCACGGCGTGATCTCGGCTCCATGGATGATGGAAAACAGAAAACCACCGAAGAGAAGCACCACGGAAAGGAACCAAACAGGAGCTTGCTTTCTCCCCATCTTTTCCCCTCCTCTTCTCATCTCATGCTTTTATAAACTGCACCAACTCCGAATAAAGTGCTATTATTGCGTGCCCATGGACAAAGTGACCGAGCACTGGCCCGTGCCATCACTCCTTTGTAGATTATTGTTATTCGGACTATAATATTTAGCCAACTAGTATTTTCTTCATGTCTCTTAAATGACATAATACTAGCCATTGCTCACAGTTTATGTTATCGTTTTTGAGATTAGATATTCACATTTGAATATTTACAAAAAATATTACTCAGTTCTTTTATTTATACATAGTGAAATTGTTGTACAACTACCGAGCATTAGTCTTCTTATACAATGCTTGTTATGATAGAATGAGTGACAATTTGAGTTGTAACCATCTTTCATTTATGCCATGATTGTCATATAAATGGAGATATTTAGTTCTTTAAAGTATCATCTTGTGCAGTTGAGATATCATCTACAAGTTTTCTTAATAATATAATACTACATACGTGCCTACGCAAATCTAGCTTTGTCTTATTGCATCAAAGGACTTAATTGTATCTTTTGAGGATAAACAAAAAAAAAGGTTATCCTAGAGTTCCTATCCTTTTTCTGTTTTAAGCTTTACGTCATCGTGTTGTAAGGGTTGGAATAATGTTAATGGTGGCCCTAACATTATGAGACTCACCCACCGCACTAGGAACCATTCAATGAGGGAACATACGTGGAGATTGGTAACATGTCTTGTCAATATTATTTGTTAAAGAATGATGCATGATAATGAGTCCTATTGCCATTGAATTTTGGATTGAAGTTGGAGTGCAACTTAACTAATTCTGAGGTTGGCAGAGACCGAGCTGGATGAGATAGTCGAAGTGTGCGAGATCTGGTTTTCTCCGGGGAAAGCCTGCAAGAAGTCTGCTCGCCGAAGAGTTTCCAGTGGAGGACCTTCCGATGCCCAAGTTAGAATAGAGAGACGATAGTATGAAAGAAAGAAATTTCAGCAAAGTAGAATTATTTGAGTGAACATAACATAACGTGACCTACTTGAGGAACCCTGGATTGCCCTTTTATGTAGGCAGATCATTTTGTCATTACTTAAGTTGATGCGATGGCATGGGCGACATACGGCGTCGATCGTGCACTGACTGCAGTGCTACCACAACAGTTAGTTTTTAGAACAATTGCTATCAGCGCATGCCGATCAGCCTTAGCAGATGGGCTCCTCGGTTGGGGCCTAAATTGTTTACCTTAGTCTATACCGAGGTCAAGGAGGTCAGTCCGGTCTGAGGTCGAGTTGTCCAACATTTTTTCCATCACTTGCCCCCCACTTTCGAGGCCGAGCTGCATTTAAGTTCGGGCGATAGAAGTCATGTCATCATCTCGATCAAAGACAAGGCTTTTGTTAGGAAGCATTAAATGCGTCAGTTGGTCTTCTCGAAGCATCACTATATCCGAGCTATCTTGAGGTATCATTATTATGGGGTTATCCCGAGGCATCAATATTATGGTGTTATCTTGATATGCTATTAATGCAACAATGCTGGTAAATCGCCCATATCGTATCCCGAGCTGACATGTGGCTGAATCGGGTCGTGTAGCCAAACAATTGCTTTGATCAGGGTCGTTCAAGCCTCTATATAAAGGTAATCCTCCCCCTCAGTTTGCACTCTTGCTTCATTTGCAACTCTGCTCGAGTATGCAAGCTCTCGGGTGGCACTCCGGCAAAGTTCCCTCCAATTCTAGCTGTTAGGAACCCGCCCATGCCGCTGATATTTCAAAACAAAAATCAGATGGCAGCGGAAAGGAGGCATGTGCGGGATCAACGTTCATCGCATGAACGTTGTTTCGAGACCTTTCGTAATTAGGTAAGAATTAAAACTTTTAAAACCATTAGGAAGATCAGATCTTCACCTTGCGCGGGTAGATGATCACCGCAAATCTGAATTCGTGGTTTTCGGAAGAGGGTTCGCTTGAAGCCGTTCAAACGTCCGGCCTCTACGGGTATCCACACGAAGTAGAGGACCGATCAAATCTTTCTTGTCTTCCCGGGGTGCTAGCTCCCTTGCAAAGACTTCTTTTGATGGCTGATCTCCTCTCTTTCAATCAACTCTTGATTGCACTTGAGAGGAGGAAGAAGAAGGATGAAGAAGAGGAAGAAGATCAAAGCCCTTCACAGCCTTCTTCTTTTCTCATGCGTTGAAGCCAAGAGGAGGAAGAAGGGATGTCGCCAAGGTCTTCTTTCCCTTGCACCTTGCTTGCGGTTGAACCAAGGGAGGAGAGGGGAGGGTGGCGGCAGCAAGAGGAGGGCTTCAAGTGCATTAGGGCGCCGGCCCCTTGCCTCCTCTTATATAGCCATCTAGGGCTCCTACAATCTAGGAGCCCTAGAGTTAATTCCATAAGAAGGGGGCGTCGGCCCCTCTCTTCATGCCGCACACAAGGAGAGGAGGAGGGGCGTGATCCCTCCTTCTTGTGATGCCCTAATCCTCCTCTAAGGAGGATTAGGTGTCCCTCTTATGCTAAGTCCTAATCCTATTAGGCTTTAACCAAATCATGAATCAATTGGGTTCAATCCATGCTAGTCCTAATCCAATTAGAACTTGAATGAACCATGACTCAATTGAACTCTTCAATCCTAATCCAATTAGGAGTCATGTTGATTCATTAGATTAATAATTAATTTAGACTTAAGGAATCCTAATCCAATTAGGATGTATTTAATTTTAGTCCTAACCCAATTAGGACTCTATTTGAATCCGAAGTCCTAATCTAATTAGGATTTCTAGGAATCCTACCCCAAGTAGGAATCCAATTTTAATTCAAAATTCCTAATCTCATTAGGGTTGTAGGAATCCTATTCCAAGTAGGAATCCCAGTCCTACTCCAACTAGGATTCCCAGTCCTAATCCAATTAGGACTCTAGGAATCCTACCCGAAGTAGGATTTGTATTTAAGTCCAATTAATTAATTCCCTTTGTTCCTTCTTCAACCGAATATCAATCGAATTGATTACTCGTGATTCATAATCACTATTCAACCATCGGATCGGTCAATACTTCTAGTGTGTGTGACCCCATAGGTTCTACTCTGACTGGTAGTGAGATATATTATGATCTCTATCACAATATCATTGAAAACTCCTTTCAATGGGTTGGAACGATTCCAACTCAACTCATTAGGGTTTATCGATCATCAAGATAATCCCTATGAGTCCCACCATCCATCCACCAGTGACACCTAGCAGCATGTAGTGGCTACCCAGTAGAATAGAAAGATGAACCTCTAGGTGCAGTTAACATGTGATACAGTCCTACTATCGTGGATCCCTACAGGACGAAGGTCATGGACAACTCGTCAAACCCCATCGTCTGTCATATGTCAAGATTTATTCGACTTGAGTTCGATAGTGGAAAACTCTTTTTCCACTTTATATTACTGCCCTGGCCAAGGTCTTAGAACTCAGTCTAACAAATCACATAGGATCACTCCTCTTCTATCAAGGTCGATAGATTCCTTATAGGTGCGTACCCTACTCCTACAGTGAACTTACTGCAGCCAATCTACACTGCATGGACCCATATGGCTAGAGACCATGTATGTGTGCAGTCAAACTACAATAACCTCACTGTGAGTAGCCGAAGCACCGCAGGTCAAAGGACCAGTCACACTACTGCAACATCAAGCAAGTCACTGACGAGTGGATAGACATCCAAGTGACTTCTTGTCTTGGTCACGCTCAGTACCCTTGTTCTCTAACAAGCACCTGCACTATCACTTCAGTGTCCCTACACTGTGGACTCAAGTCTCGTCCATCCATAAGGAAAGTGATCTGTGCACTGATCGGATCGATCACCGTCCTCGTGATGATCCATTGATCAGGAGCATTTAGAAATTAATCACCAATGATACATGGCTTAAATTCTCAACTCTTGAGAATATGTATCATCATCTTATTAATTCCTTGGACGATTCATAGACACATAAATAATATGAATGAAAAGATGCCTTTTATTTATTTAATAATAAACAGTCAAGTACAAAATTATGTTCCTAGAATCAACAATGTGTCAGCCAAATTGGCTTCTAGGGCATACATCTAACAATCTCCCACTTGCACTAAAGCCAATTGGTCATATATCTTAGGCCCATCTTCTCAAGGTGGGCTTCAGTCTTTTGCTGACTCAGCTGCTTAGTGAACGGATCCGCCACGTTATCCGCGGAGTCTACTCTCTGCACCTTTACATATTTCTTCTCAACATAGTCGCGTATGAGATGGAAGCGCCGCTCTATATGCTTAGACTTCTGATGAGACCTTGGCTCCTTAGCAAGGGCTATGGCGCCATTATTATCGCAGTAGAGTGTTATGGCATCTGATGTCATCACGTCCTACTCTGCAATGAATTTCTTGAACCAGAAGCCTTCCTTAGCAGCTTCAGAGGCGGCGATGTATTCAGCTTTCATAGTAGAATCAGCAATGATCGGTTGTTTAGAACTCTTCCAATTTACCGTACTATCATTGCACAAGAACACATATCCAGATGTTGACTTCCTGTCATCGACATCAGTCATGAAGTCTGAATCTGTGTACCCTTCTACCTTTAACTCTGATGATCCTCCAAAAACCAAGAATAAATCTTTAGTTCTTCTCAAGTACTTAAGAATATTCTTCACAGCTGTCCAGTGTTCTTCACCTGGATTCGACTGATATCTGCTTGTGACACTCACAGCAAGAGCTATATCAGGTCGTGTACACAGTATGGCATACATGAGGCTTCCTATTGCCGATGCATAGGGAATCTTGCTCATGCGTTGAATCTCTTCAGATGTGTTGGGGCACATCTTCTTGGAGAGATGAATTCCATGCCTAAGGGGTAAGAGACCCCTCTTGGAGTTTTCCATGCTGAACCTCTTCAGCACCTCCTCTATGTACATTTTCTGTGAAAGGCCAAGCATCCTTTTAGATCTATCTCTATAGACCTTTATTCCCAAAATATAGGATGCTTCCCCAAGGTCTTTCATGGAGAATTCTTTTGACAACCAGACCTTGACCGAGGTTAGCATGGGAATATCATTCCCAATCAGGAGAATGTCATCTACGTACAGTACGAGAAAAACGACAGCACTCCCACTAACCTTTTTGTAAACACACGGTTCCTCTTCGTTTTTGATGAAATCAAACATTTTGATTGCGTCATCGAAACGAGTGTTCCAACTCCGAGATGCTTGCTTTAGTCCATAGATGGACCTTTGCAGCTTGCAGACCTTGTGATCTCCATCACTGGAAGTGAAACCCAAAGACTGTTCCATATAGATATCTTCATTAAGATATCCATTCAGGAAAACAGTTTTCACATCCATCCGCCAGATTTCATAATCATGAAATGCTGCAATGGCAAGCAATATTCGGATGGATTTTAGCATGGCTACAGGTGAAAAGGTCTCCTGATAGTCAATGCCCTCGCGCTGACTATACCCTTTTGCCACAAGCCTTGCCTTATAGGTCTCTACCTCTCCATCCGAACCTATCTTCCTCTTGTAGATCCATTTGCATCCAATAGGTACAATACCTTCTGGTGGGTCTACTAAGGTCCAGACTTGGTTGGAATGCATGGAGTCTAACTCTGACTTCATAGCTTCCAGCCATTTCTCGGAATCGATATCAGATATCGCCTCGTTGTAGGTTTTGGGATCCTGTATGTGATCCCTATCTCCCACTAGGAATATTTCCTCGGTATCCTCTTCTAGTATACCTAAGTATCTATCGGGAGGATGAGAGACCCTACTAGATCTACGAGGTGGTCGAGGGACATCGTGTACTGGCTCTTTATGAATGGGTTCTATAGGATCCATGACTCGTTGCTTTTCAGAGACTTTCTCTTCAAGCTCAATTTTCCTCCCACTGCCTCTATCAAGGATAAACTGATTTTCCAAGAAGATGGCATGACGGCTCACAAACACATTGTGATCATCTGAGACGTAAAAATTGTATCCTAATGACTCTTTAGGATATCCTATAAAACGAGCACTTATGGTCCTAGCCTCTAACTTGTCCGCCTGTAGTCTCTTGACGTGGGCCGGACATCCCCAAATCTTGAGATGACCCAGACTTGGTTTCTTACCATGCCATATCTCATACGGTGTGGTAGGAACGGATTTAGAGGGAACTCTATTCAATAAATAAATCGCTGTGAGTAAGGCATCTCTCCAAAGGAACATAGGTAAATCAGTGAAGCTCATCATGGACCTGACCATGTCCAACAGGGTCCGATTCCTCCTCTCTGACACCCCGTTGAGTTGAGGTGTACCCAGAGGTGTCCATTGTGAGACTATGTCGTTTTCTTTGAGATAGTCCCGGAATTCCCCACTAAGGTATTCTCCTCCTCGATCTGATCGAAGAGCCTTAAGAGATTTTCCGGTTTGTTTTTCTACTTCATTCTTGAACTCTTTGAACTTTTCAAAAGATTCAGACTTGTGTCTCATAAGATACACATACCCATATCGTGAATAATCATCGGTAAAGGTAATGAAGTAAGAATAACGTCCCCTGGCTGGCACATCGAATGGGCCACATACATCTGTATGTACTAGGGTAAGTATTTCAGTGGTCCTCTCCCCATGTCCTACAAAGGGCAATCTAGCCATTTTTCCTTGAAGACAGGACTCGCAAACTGGATATGACTCGGAAGTCAATGAGCCGAGAAGCCCATCTTTATCCATTTTGTTCATCCTATCCTCTCCAATATGGCCAAGTCTGAGGTGCCACAAATATCTTTGGTTTATCTCATCTCTAGATCTTTTGGATCCTTTGGCACTCACTTCTTGCTCGGTAATATTCACAGATACATCCATATGTAAATGATAGAGACTGTCGATCATGAAACCACGTGCGACTATTTTATTTCTTAAATAAATAGAACAGCAGTCTTTGTCAAAAGTAAAAATATGACCTTCCTGTGCTAGACATGAAACAGAAATCAAATTTCTGCTAGCAGCAGGTACATAATAGCAGTCTCTAAGTAATAAACTAAATCCAGACGGTAGTCGCAGATGGTAGGTGCCCACAGCCACAGCAGCAACTTTTGCCCCGTTGCCAACCCAAAGGGTTACCGCACCTTCCGCCAGCCTTCTACTTTCCTTTAGACCCTGCATGGTAGTGCACAAATGAGCACTAGAACCAGAATCTATAACCCAACTAGAAGTAGAAGAAACCGTTAGATTAGTTTCAATTATGAGCAAGTCTATACCTTCTGAAGGCGTGTCACCTTTCTTGTTCTTCAGGCTCTCGAGGTATGAAGGACAGTTTCTCTTCCAGTGGCCTTCGACATTGCAGTGGAAACATTTTCCTTTGTCGTTAGCCTTTTTCTTTTGAACTTCCTTCTTTGGCTTCTTGTCTTTCTTCTGCTTCTTAGCAGGCTTCTTTTTCTTCCAAGTAGACTTTCTCTTGGAACCAGAAGTCAACTCAGCAGCAAGGACATTGCCCCTTGAACCTTTCAAGGCTCCCTCAGCAGTTACCAACATGTTGATTAGTTCAGTCTTAGTGCATTCAATCTTATTCATGTGGTAGTTTACTATAAACTGACCAAATGAATCAGGAAGTGACTGTAGGATCAAATCCACTTGTAATTCCTTGTGCATGTCCATACCGAGCTTCTCAAGCTCCTCCAGATCCTTGATCATAGTCAGACCGTGATCATGGACAGACTGCCCCTCGCGCATCTTTGTTTTGAAAAGCCTCTTGGACACTTCAAAACGAGCTGTGCGACTCTGCTCACCATACAACTCTTGCAGGTGTGCCAGTATGTCCCTAGCAGTCTTCATATTTTCATGCTGGCATTGGAGTTCTTTTGACATGGATGCCATCATATAGCATTTTACTCTAATGTCATCATCCAACCACTTTTTATGCATCTCACGCTGAACATCAGTAGGACGTGTTGGTAGTGTGGGGATATCTGAATCGAGTATGTAGCCTATTTTCTTACAGTCCAAAATAATTTTGAGATTTCTAAGCCAGTCTTTGTAATTGGTTCCGGTCAGTCGGTTGGTCTCAAGAATACGGGTCAAAGGGTTTGATGCTGACATTGTATCTGCAGAGAGTAAAGATTCTAGTTAGACTTTTGTACTTGATCCTAATCTGTTCTAAGGTCTTTTAGAACAAATGTAACTCCCACTTTTTTCTCGAATCCCTCACACTCTCCTGGTAGGAAAACGGAAATTCCACACGACTAGGATTTCTAGTGGGTACTGCGGTCCCACCGATTTACATGCCACCTCACCTAACAGTTATTGGTGACACATAGATGGATGAGTGTACAACTCTTGTACAATGCTTCTCAAGCATGGTGCAGTGTAACTTGGTCTCTAAGCCATGAAGACCTCACCTAACAGTTATTGGTCCCATTTCTTAGTTAAGTCAGACCCACCGTATAACCGTAGGAATAAAGTCGTCATTGGGTCCTCACCTAACAGTTATTGGTGCCCAACCCCACCTTTACCCTACAACATCTCATGTCTATAGAGAGGTCCAGCCCCCCGATGCAACTTGACCACTGTGTCCAGCCGAGACAAATCAACATCAGAAAGGCCTTAGCAGCTCTACTACAGTGGAAGACCTATTGACTTAATATTGGTTAATCAGGTCTTAGTGTTTGCAACTTGAGCCCTTCATAAGAGGTAATCGAACAATTGGCCAGGTAAGCAGGTGGGAGGCTCCCCTTACTCAGAGAGTAAGGTCCTAATTAAGTAACCACCTTTTATGCTTTCCTAGACACCAATTAGATCAATTAATCTAATATGACTTGCTCATGTCGGTTCACTCTCGACTTGATTGGGGAGGTTTTGATTTAGGTCTCAATTGGGTCTGCTACATCACATGTAAACCTATCTACCCGACTCGCATTCACATCACATGCAAACGGCACATCACAGGCAGTTATAATCGCAGCATCAAATTAAAGCTAAACTTTAAATAGGTGATGATCATGGATTCTAGTTAGGTCGTATTACAAGCACTTGCACGTCAATCGATCAACTAGTCTTCAACTCTTGAATTGGTTCCAAGCCTCCTTGATTCGATCCTTGACCAACTCTTGATCCAATCGCCATCAACTGCTTAGACCCCTGTTCATCTCATGCATCGTCTTCGACTTGATCGTTGACGTACATCACATCACAGAAATACAACCAGATGTAAAATAAAAATAAAAATAAATTACATCTCCTTTTAGGAGGCACGCAGGCCTCTCAAAACATCAAATAAGATGCATGCAAGCATCTGAAAAATTACATGACATCGCAGATCACATCGCAGGTCATTACATTTGATACCAAAAGGGTTTGAATCCTATGATCATCACCATATGCAACAATTATAATTTTCAGATCTGAAAATTAACTGATTATGTCATGACATAGGTTGCTGATCATGCTAATCATGATTCTAAACTTTGTAATCTCATTAACAACGCAATTAGAATCATCATTTTATCACATAAAAATCAGCATGCAAAAATCAGCACCCCTGAAAAATTTGCATGCAGAAATTTTCAGCATGCATGATCATTCAATTTTCAGATCTAATAAGCCTTTAGATATTTAATTCTTACCTTAATCTACGAAACCTAGGCTCTGATGCCACTGTTAGGAACCCGCCCATGCTGCTGATATTTCAAAACAAAAATCAGATGGCAGCGGAAAGGGGGCATGTGCGGGATCAACGTTCATCGCATGAACGTTGTTTCGAGACCTTTCGTAATTAGGTAAGAATTAAAACTTTTAAAACCATTAGGAAGATCAAATCTTCACCTTGCACGGGTAGATGATCACCGCAAATCTGAATTCGTGGTTTTCGGAAGAGGGTTCGCTTGAAGCCGTTCAAACGTCTGGCCTCTACGGGTATCCACACGAAGTAGAGGACCGATCAAATCTTTCTTGTCTTCCCGGGGTGCTAGCTCCCTTGCAAAGACTTCTTTTGATGGCTGATCTCCTCTCTTTCAATCAACTCTTGATTGCACTTGAGAGGAGGAAGAAGAAGGATGAAGAAGAGGAAGAAGATCAAAGCCCTTCACAGCCTTCTTCTTTTCTCATGCGTTGAAGCCAAGAGGAGGAAGAAGGGATGTCGCCAAGGTCTTCTTTCCCTTGCACCTTGCTTGCGGTTGAACCAAGGGAGGAGAGGGGAGGGTGGCGGCAGCAAGAGGAGGGCTTCAAGTGCATTAGGGCGCCGGCCCCTTGCCTCCTCTTATATAGCCATCTAGGGCTCCTACAATCTAGGAGCCCTAGAGTTAATTCCATAAGAAGGGGGCGCCGGCCCCTCTCTTCATGCCGCACACAAGGAGAGGAGGAGGGGCGTGATCCCTCCTTCTTGTGATGCCCTAATCCTCCTCTAAGGAGGATTAGGTGTCCCTCTTATGGCTAAGTCCTAATCCTATTAGGCTTTAACCAAATCATGAATCAATTGGGTTCAATCCATGCTAGTCCTAATCCAATTAGAACTTGAATGAACTATGACTCAATTGAACTCTTCAATCCTAATCCAATTAGGAGTCATGTTGATTCATTAGATTAATAATTAATTTAGACTTAAGGAATCCTAATCCAATTAGGATGTATTTAATTTTAGTCCTAATCCAATTAGGACTCTATTTGAATCCGAAGTCCTAATCTAATTAGGATTTCTAGGAATCCTACCCCAAGTAGGAATCCAATTTTAATTCAAAATTCCTAATCTCATTAGGGTTGTAGGAATCCTATTCCAAGTAGGAATCCCAGTCCTACTCCAACTAGGATTCCCAGTCCTAATCCAATTAGGACTCTAGGAATCCTACCCGAAGTAGGATTTGTATTTAAGTCCAATTAATTAATTCCCTTTGTTCCTTCTTCAACCGAATATCAATCGAATTGATTACTCGTGATTCATAATCACTATTCAACCATCGGATCGGTCAATACTTCTAGTGTGTGTGACCCTATAGGTTCTACTCTGACTGGTAGTGAGATATATTATGATCCCTATCACAATATCATTGAAAAGTCCTTTCAATGGGTTGGAACGATTCCAACTCAACTCATTAGGGTTTATCGATCATCAAGATAATCCCTATGAGTCCCACCATCCACCAGTGACACCTAGCAGCATGTAGTGGCTACCCAGTAGAATAGAAAGATGAACCTCTAGGTGCAGTTAACATGTGATACAGTCCTACTATCGTGGATCCCTACAGGACGGAGGTCATGGACAACTCGTCAAACCCCATCGTCTGTCATATGTCAAAATTTATTCGACTTGAGTTCGATAGTGGAAAACTCTTTTTCCACTTTATATTACTGCCCTGGCCAAGGTCTTAGAACTCAGTCTAACAAATCACATAGGATCACTCCTCTTCTATCAAGGTCGATAGATTCCTTATAGGTGCGTACCCTACTCCTACAGTGAACTTACTGCAGCCAATCTACACTGCATGGACCCATATGGCTAGAGACCATGTATGTGTGCAGTCAAACTACAATAACCTCACTGTGAGTAGCCGAAGCACCGCAGGTCAAAGGACCAGTCACACTACTGCAACATCAAGCAAGTCACTGACGAGTGGATAGACATCCAAGTGACTTCTTGTCTTGGTCACGCTCAGTACCCTTGTTCTCTAACAAGCACCTGCACTATCACTTCAGTGTCCCTACACTGTGGACTCAAGTCTCGTCCATCCATAAGGAAAGTGATCTGTGCACTGATCGGATCGATCACCGTCCTCGTGATGATCCATTGATCAGGAGCATTTAGAAATTAATCACCAAAGATACATGGCTTAAATTCTCAACTCTTGAGAATATGTATCATCATCTTATTAATTCCTTGGACGATTCATAGACACATAAATAATATGAATGAAAAGATGCCTTTTATTTATTCAATAATAAACAGTCAAGTACAAAATTATGTCCCTAGAATCAACAATGTGTCAGCCAAATTGGCTTCTAGGGCATACATCTAACACTAGCATCCTCCATGTTCCTTCACTTTTTGATGGGTATTCGTTCTTGGCTGCTCGGCCTCTTTTCCTTGCCTTATCCTCCATCTTTTTTTCTTCATCTCCTCCACCATTATCAGTGACGCCGAGGTCAACGTCTCAGGGGAGAGCTAGTCGTTCGACCACTCTCCTCGAGCTCGGCAGTCGTCACTTCTGGGTGAGGCTGAGCCCAAGGTCCAATTGGGCCCGGAGTACAAGATGTTCGTCCTCACCTAAAAGAAAATGGACCTCATCCGAGCCTAGTACTTTATACCTTCCGAGTTTACCTTTGAGCTTGTTGGTCCTGATGACCAGGGAACCAATCCCTCTTCTCCGCTCGGCCTGTAAGAGGAGACTCTCAGGGCCAAGCTGAGGCTACCTCTTCACCCTTTCTTTGTTCAACTGATGAGGGTTTATAACCTCATCCCGAAGACAAGATCGAGTCGACGTAAGCCCAAGCCTTGACCGCACAGACCTAGGCAATGAACAAGGAGAGCAAGCTATCCACGACCAAGGAAGCATCCATGGCTACCAAGCAGAAGGTCGCAGAGCTTTTTGACAAGCTTTCCGAGGTCGAGCAAGAGGACGTCAAGGCCAAGGAGTTGATTGCCAAGGCAGAGGAGAAGGCTATCGGGGCCAAGGAGTAGGTGGCCCGTGCTGAAGAGAAGGCCACCAAAGCAGTCGAGGAATACCACTCCTCGACCAGTTCAAGGACGAGTTCACTGAGAACACGACTGATGCATTCATGAAGTGCTTTGAGGAATGTCGAGCTCAGGCCCAGCGACTCTTTCTGGTGGCAGACTTCTTCGGTCTTCAACCCAACCTCGGGGAGGGCGACAACGATGACGACGAAGACGACAAAGGTGGTGGCGGCGACAAAGAATAGAGTTCTTTTCTTTTTTCCTTCTGCTTTTTGCTTGGATAGACTGAGCTTGATGTATTTTGCTTTTTGCTCGACATTTTCTGAGGTCATTGTATATGCTTCTAGAAAGTAACGAAAGTAAAAAAACAATTCAAAGTACCTATCTTTAGTTCCTGTTTGCATCATTTACTTTTTCGTTTGAGTTCGGCTCATCGTGCCAAGCTTTGCTTTGATGCTTCTTCTCAAGTTTAATTCTGACTAGAGGATCGGTGAGGATTCTTAACCTATCTTGGGCTCCTAATTGGTCTTCTTGATAATTTTGATTAGAGGATCGACGAGGATTTTACCTTATCGTGGGCTCCTTGGTTGATCTTTCGGAGTTTGTCTCCAAAATTACTTCGAATTTCGAGTGAGCTCGGCATAGGGAGCTCTTGGAAGAGTCTAAGGTGTCTCCATGAAAATAGTTGATTTTGTTATCGAACTATTATTGACCTCGGAGGTCTTAGGTCGGGCCCTAAGCATTTCTGGGGTGTCTCTTAGGTCGGGGCCCGGGCATTTATAGGGTGTCACTTACTTTATCCAAGTCAAATATGCTTGTTATAATTGTCTGATATAAAAGATAGAAATATAACAAGAAGATTTTTATTAGAAATAAGCTTAAAATACAACAAACCTTACTCGTAATATATACTAAGGTTGTTGAAATTCTAAGTTCGTGGGATCGAAGTGCTGTCGACATGCTCCAGCCTATATATTTCTGGTCGTACTGCTTCGACTACTCAATATGGGCATTTCCAATTTGGGCTCAGCTTTTCAAGTTCCTCTAGTTGTGACGCTTCGGTCTTTCTCAAGACGAGGTCACTAGATCAGAAGAGCTTACCCTTGACCCTAGAATTGTAGTATCGGGCTGCTCTCCATTGGTATGTCACCATGCGAATTTGAGCTCGCTCTCTAGTTTCTTCTAGTAGATCAAGGTTAGCTCGAAGTTGATCCAAGTTTGTTTGGCCGTTGAATCTTTCTACCTGAAGTAATGGAAGCCTAATCTCCAGTGGGATCACTGCCTCCATTCCAAAAGAATGGTTGAAGGATGTCTCCAGTGGAAACTTGATGTGTTGTTCGATACGCCCACAAGACATAGTATAGCTCTTCAGCCTACAGTCCTTTTGCTCGTTCCAGTCTTACCTTTAGCCCCTGTAGGATCGTTCAGTTGGTCACCTCAGCCTTTCCATTGGTCTAGGGATGTGCTACCAAAGTGAACTGGTGGTTGATCCCAAGCTCAGTGCAGAATTCTTTGAATTCAGCACTATCAAATTGATGCCTATTATCTATGACGATTATTCAAGAAAGTCCGAACCTGCAAATTATGGCCTTCCAAACAAAGTCTTGAGCTTTTGTCTCGATAATTCGAGCTATTGGCTTGGCTTCTGTCCATTTGGTGAAGCAATCCATGGCCATAAAGAGAAACTTGCACTGCCCAGTTGCTACTAGGAAAGGTCCAAGGATGTCGATCCTCCATTGTGCAAACAAGCAAGAGGCGCTAATCGGCATGAGTGGCACCGCTGTTCATCGTTGGATGCTTGTGTAGTGTTGCCATTAGTCACATTTCTTGACAAAGTCGCTACATCCTTTTTTAGGGTTAGCCAATAGTATATTGTTGTAGGATCTTGTAGGCCAAGGATCTGCTCCCCAGGTGATTGCTTGGATGCCCTCATGTACTTTCTTGAGTGCATAATCAGCCTCCGTTGGATGAAGGCATTTGAGGAGCAGCAATGAGAATGATCTTCGATATAACTTGTTGAGGACATAGTGGGAGGCTTGACGCTTTATTCGGCCGGCTCCAGCCCGATCCATGGGCAATTTTTCATCCTTAAAAAAGTCAATGAGGCGATCTATCCAGCTTGGCTCGACAGTAGTCTTCATCACAACATCGAGCTCATCAATGCTCGGCATCTTCAGGACTTCGAGGTATATGGCTTTAGTCAAGTTGGCGGTTTTCGAGGTGGCCAACTTTGATAGCAGGTTGGCCCTTGCATTCTCCATCCAAGAAATCTATTGTATATCAAAATTATAAAAGGCTGAGGTAATGTCCTTTACTCTTTGTGGATATTTGATCACCAATGGCCTCGAGCTTTGAATTCTCCTTGCACTTGGCCAACAACCAATTGTGAGTTGTTGAAGACCTTCAATTGCTGGACCCCGAGCTTCTTGGAAATTTTGAGCCCAATAATGAGCGCTTCATATTTAGCCTCATTATTTGAGGTCGGAAACTTGAACCGCAGAGCATACTTAGTGATCACTCTATTTAGCCTGATAAGTATGAGTCCAACCCTACTGCCCCCTCGCCCAATGACCCATTACATGCAGGATCCACAGCCGCTCAGTAGTCTTTTTTTTTTGGGGAGCTTGCTAAGATGTTCATCAAGAATTGTACATTTCAGTAGAAAGTCTGCCAACACCTGCATCTTGATTGATGTCCTAGGCTGATACTCAAGGTCGAATTCTCTGAGCTCAACCACCCATATCACCAACCGACCTATATTTTTAGGCTTTTACAAAATCTACCTTATTGGTTGGTCAGTTAGAATTGTGATTAAATGGACTTGAAAATATGGCAGGAGCTTCCAGACTGAGATGATGAGGGTGTCAACTATTTTTTCCAACTTGGAATATCTTATCTCGTCATCTTGCAGGATCTGACTTATGTAGTAGATCAGCTTCTAATATCTTTCTTCTTCGCATACTAGAACCAAACTCACAGCAGAAGGAGAGACAGCTAAATATAAGTAAAGCATTTTTCCAATCTGAGGTTTTGTGAGCAGGGACAATGAGTTGAGATACTCCTTCAGATGGTCAAAGGCCTCTTGACACTCTTCGGTCCATTAGAAGTTCATTGAATGCATTAGGGCCTTGAAGAATAGGAGGAAGCACTATGCCAATTTAGAGACAAGTCTCCCAAGTGCAGCAATCTGACAGTCAGGTGTTGAACTTCTTTGATGGTCTTTGGTGACTACAATTTCTGCATTGCTTGGATTTTCTCTAGATTTGCCTCGATGCCTCATTGTGTCACCAAAAATTTTAGAAATTTCTCTGAGGTAACTTCGAAGGCGCACTTTGTTGGATTGAGCTTCATCTGGTATTTCCTACGGGCCACGAAAGTTTTTGCTAGGTTGGCTATGTGCTGCTCTGCTGCTTGGCTCTTCACGAGCAAGTCATCCACATATACCTCCATCATCCGGCCAATCTGCTCTTTGAAAATTTTGTTGACGAGATGCTGGTAAGTTACCCCTACATTTTCTTATGGCAGTAGAGACCCTTGTCAGTAAGAAAGATTGCACCCGAGAAATCTATCCATGAAGGTTAGCAACTGATGTTCCGAGGTCGTATCTATGAGCTAATCAATCCTCGAGAGTGGAAAACTATCTTTTGACCAAGCCTTGTTCATGTCGGTATAGTCGATGCTGACTCGCCATTTACTATTAGCTTTTTTAACAAGTATAATATTGGCCAACCAATCAGGATAGTATAATATAGTCGATGACTATATTAGTTTGTCTTTCTATGACAAAGTTCCTCTTCTTCTGCCGCACAGGTTGGTGAGCCGAGTCAACGTTGAGCTCGTGAACCATCACCTCAGAACTTATATCTGGCATATCAACAGCCGACCAGGTAAAGACATCAGCATTAGCATGAAGAAAGCTAATCACTTTGGCCTGGTTCTCTTCATCTAGGCTCAAGCCGATCTGCATAGCTTGGTCAGGTTCAT
The DNA here is from genome assembly GCF_051530095.1 of Phoenix dactylifera. NCBI lineage: Eukaryota > Viridiplantae > Streptophyta > Magnoliopsida > Arecales > Arecaceae > Phoenix > Phoenix dactylifera. Next base: position 7,184,587 of record NC_143193.1, read on the forward strand.
CTTCCCTTAAGGGTACCTACACCAATACTTTAGTTGGTTCTCTTCTCTGCTCCTTAAGTTCGTCTTTTGTGTTCGGCCCTTCATTCGGTAGAGTCTCCATCGGCTTTTTTTTCTTTAAGGGTGGCCATGTAGCATTGGCGAGCTATCATATGATCACTTCGAATTTTTCTGACTATGTTTCTTGTAGAAAACCAAACAAGCAGATGGTAGGTGGATACCATAGCCTAGAAAGTATGGAGACTAAGCCAGCCCAAGATCGCATTGTAGGATGAGGGGATCCGAACCATCAAGAAGTCTAGCCTCAACATGTTGCTTCAAGGCTTCTATCTGCGGTGGCTGGTAGATTGATTATGCCGTCCATAGGGATAGAATTATCCAGGCAGCCGACTAGGGGTGTATTGACTTTTCGAAGTTGTTTAAGAAGCAGCTTCATTCGTTGGAAAGCATCGTAGAATAATATGTCGGCCGAGCTTCCATTATCACAAGAATTCTCTATACATTATATTTTGCAATTGTAAGAGAAATGACTATAGAATTATCGTGAGGAGTCTGTACTCCTCCCAGGTTAGCATTAAAAAAGAAAAGGCATCTTATGTACACTATCTCTTTGGGGCAGCTTCAGCCTCTTAAGAAGCTTGATTGTCCAAGGTGTTTGGAACCTCAGTAGGTCTGCAAGCGATGGTGTTGATGATCTTACTATCAGGCGATTATCAATCGGCTCCAAGGGAGGCGGATCATAGGCCGAGGCAGGCCCTCCTCGGTCATGTCGAGGATGCTCACAACGATCCAGCCGTCCATGTCGGATGAGTGCCTTGATCTCGTCTTTGAGTTAGATACACTCCTTAGTGTCATAGCCATGGTCTCGATGGAAGGAGCAGTACTTCTCATCCCTCTTGCTCGCTGAGGCCTTCATCCGATACGGAGGGTGCACGTAACCTTGGCTTTCGATCTCTATGAGGATCTAGATCTCCAGAATAGTGAGGGGAGCGTACTTTTCAAACTTTCGAGAAGGGTTCTTGAGCCGTCATGATGCCTTTCTGCACTAAGATGAAGTACTTCTTGATGCCCCTCGCTCTTCGTGACCCTTTTTGCCTTTTCGAAAAGGTTTTCCGCCAGCGGACTCACAATGGGAGGCCATGGCTTCCTCTATATTGGCATATTTTTTTGTTCATGCCAACAGTTCGACGAAGTCGACGAAAAAGCACTTCTCTAAGAAGAAGGAGCGTGATGGTCGTAAGCCACCCTTCATTGCCGACATCACGATCGACTAATCTAGGTCGCAGACTTCCAATGTCGTCGTGTTGAAGTGGTTGACATAATCTCTAAGAGACTCTTTCTTCCTCTGCTTGATGTCGAGTAGCGCATTGGAGCCACGACACTACCTTCAGCTAGAGATGAAGTGCATTGTGAAGAGACGTCCGAGCTGTTTGAAGGAGTGAATGGATTCAGACTGAAGCTCTAAGAACCAAAATCAAGCCGATTTGTGAAGGGTTGCAAGGAAGGCCTTGTAAAGTACAGTGTCGGTGGCTTCATGTAGCATCATGAGAGATTTGAAGCTCTCTAGATGGTCCAGAGAATCCGAGGTACTATCGTACAGCTTTACTTGGAACATTTTGAACTGAGGTGGGATCGATTCCTTCATGATCTGTCGGGTGAAGGGAGGTTTCAAGGAGCAGTTGAGGTTGTTGTTCGCCCTCAGACCCTATCCCCTGAGGGCTTGAATCTGTCAACCCATATCGATTTTTCTATCAAGGTCGACATATTGCTCAGGTGGGGGGCTCCATATGGCGAGGAGGCGAAAGGCTTGGAATGGAGTCCTTATCGGAATGGAGGCTTAGAGTATATCATTTTCCATCTTCGCCAGGACTTCTTCGTCGAGTGTACTGACTCTGACCAGACCACTCCGAGTCTTGGCCTTGAGAGTGGTGGCTGATTAGGCGCACGTGGCATGTTGGTTGCTGAGAGTGGTGGCTGGGTTGAGCAGATTTCAGCCAGACTGATTTCGATCGTACTACTGCTTGCTGCAAGCTCTGAAGCACTACGGTCAAAGCCTGCACCTGTTGAATGAGCAGGTTGAATTATTCATTGTTCACAAATGCAGTAGGTTGTTTCGGTGGGGCTATTCTAGGTTCTGCAATATCCCTTGTGAGGTCGAAGCAAGGAATTGCAAGGCATCACTGCAAGCTTCTCGCGACCTCATGTTGGTGATTTCTCTCTTTGCTTGATACTGGTGTAGTTAGGACCCTTCCACTAGCACTGATCTATTGCCGCCGAATCTCGGACCGAGGTTGGAGCACAACTCATCTAACCTTGAGGTTGGCAAAAATCGAGCTAGACAAGGTGGTCGAGGTGTGTGGGAACTGGCTTTCTTCGGGGATGGCCTGTAAGAAGTATGCTTGCCGAAGAATTTCTATGAAGGACCCTCTAATGCCTAAGCTAGAATAAAGAGCCAACAGTATGGAAGGGAGAAAGTTTAGCAAAGTAGAGCTCTTTGAGTGAACATAACATAATATAACCTACTTTAGGACCCCCAGACCACCCCTTTATATAGGACTGTTCATTTTGACATTACCTGAGTTGATATGACATGCATTAATAGTCAGTCATATGTTTATGGTGTGGGTATCATTCCGCGTGGGCGGCATATAGCGCTTATTATGTGCCGACTGCAATGCTGCCATAACTATTGATTGTCGAAACAACAGTCGCTATCAGCGCATGCTGATCGGCTCCTCGGCTGATTGGCTCCTTAGCTGGGGTCGGTGTTGTTTATCTCAGTTTATACCAAGGTCAAGAAAGTCGGTCTGGTCCAAGGTCGAGGTGTCTAACAATTTTTTCATCAACTCCAATTCTCCATATTGCAATTAAGTATCAAAATCATGATATGAAATAATTTGATCATGCTTTAAGTAAGAAAAGAAATAAAATGATCAACTATGGCTCCAAGCCCTGCTTGATTCCCTAGTTTCATATGGCATTCCATGATTTCTAAAATACAACATGGATGGGGGAGATGAGTATTAAACAGCATCCGACTGTTTCCAAAACCTTATTTAGCATCTACTATTTCCAAAATGTTATATATCATATATTGACTATCTATTTGAGAGGCTTCACACTTATTTACAACTGATCTTCCAACTTAATTTTAGAATATTCTATTTTCTGATTTTCATGGTTATATCTTTACACGCATAGTATAATATATTTGTTTTACCCTTAAAAAAAAGTAATAAGCCACTAAAGACCAATCATCTTCAAACGCAGAGAACACAGCTAAATCTTGCTCCCGCTAATTTGTTTCCTATAATATCTAAAGTTCAAGGTAAATATGCAAATTTGAGCTTGTTGTAATGCTTATACCCATCTACATAGTAACTAGAGAATTTGGCCTGCAAAAATTTGAATTTTGATAATTACAATGCTTGGCAAAAGAAAATTCCCATATCCAGCAACCTTGGAGGCTCTAAAATGAGGCTACTAAACAAACAAATAAACAAATAAATTGAAAAAGAAATAAAAATGATAATAATAACTAGACAATATAACCAAGAATATGCCATAAGTTTGAATTAATCGACTAAAAGGTAGAGTTTTGGCAGGAACAATAGTATATTGACTTGCTCGTGAACTTATATGTTATCTAGGATTAGGCTGGGACAATCAATCCAACAAATGCTATTAGTAAAGCATAAAATGGAGAGCCATGATTAACTAATCTCAATCATTACTCAAATTTTTTCCTTCTATTTTGGGGATAAATAATTTGTTTACAAATACAACAAAAATAATAAATAGAAACAAAAATTTTCTTTTTATGGCAACATATATAGCATGAGAGGCTTAAGTTGTATCTTTCGTACAAAATAATGATTGATTTTCTCTTATCACAACACCTTGCCCCGTATTGATCTCAAAGCAATATGAATTTTATTATTCATCTACCTACCTATATAGATCTCGAAATAACTATTGTACGATTCAATAATAAATTGTACGAAAGAAGGATTCACCTTGTGCAAAAGATACAAACTCTAACCTAATGGGGGAGCCCAGTCCATCCAATTGTGTTGGAGACTAGTCGAGCCGAACCGGCTCTATACAAAATAGAGAGAGAGGAGGACGGTGAGAATAGGGCGTTTGGTATGGGGTGATAACCCCAGGATCGAGGAGAACCGGCTCCCTATTGAACCCACTCATACTGCCTCCCCCTCCCTATTGAACCCACTCATACCCCCTACCATTCATCTCCCCCTCCTCCTGTACCTCTAGCTCCCTACATGCACCAAGTCCACTCGATCACGGCGGGTCACTGAATCGGGCTACTGAGAAGCCCCTGTTCTCTTCTCTCCCTGTTCTTCCTTGCAGCTAAAATCACCGCCTCTGTCTCATCACCGAGGCCACCACTACCATGATACTGAGCCTGACCTCCCCTTCTTCATCTCCATTTCCTCTTTTCCTTTCACTCATGCCTGAGTGCTTGGATGACAGCACAGGTCGTTCCTTGTTTCACCACCTCAAAAGCTCTTCCCTCTCTCGGCTTTGTCTCCCTATTTCTCGTCCATGGCCGAGAGCACTACCTAGCGTCGAACATGCGCCGGCGAGCGTGGCTACCTTGGGTCGTCCCTCCTTCCTCTCTCTCTCCTTCTCGCTATTTCTCCCCTTCTTCTTCTCTCTTTCTTCTCCCCTGTGGATGGGCCCAAGGCCCAACTTCGCCTCCGCTCCCTCAATCCCTCTGTACCTCTTTCTAGACCTCTCTATAACTCCCTAAGTCAAGCACGACCCAACTCACTTTCACCTTAGTCTTGACTCCCAGGATCATTTCCGACCCTACTCTCTTCCCTAATTTTCCAATCCGAGATTGATTTAATTGTGTAGGTGGACAATAGTCTAAACCCAGAGGAGACTAGCATAGGTCTCTTTGAGCTCAATAATCATGGTCAAATCCTAGTCCTCTATTTTCTTGAATTTAATTTAATTATTATGATAGGCTGTAGAATATCTAGAACTAGAGCTAGAAAATTAGGATATAATTATTTAAATAAGTGAGGAGATTGATTTATGGATTTTATTTTTCTAAATGTTGATGTTAAGTTAAATTAGGTATTCTATGGGCCAAGTTGATTTGTTGGGCTAGATTTGGCTACCGATAGACGTAAGGATCTCTGAGTATGACTATCTGCATGATTAGGGATACTTTGTACATACGCTTGTATATTTGTGGATACTTCATATATGCAATGCATCGTGATATAGCATGCATTATATCATTATCTATTTTGACAGGTATTAGTTTATGCTTAATTAAATCAAGTAGATCATGAATAAATAATTTATAGAAAATAGATATAATTTAAAACTAGGATGTTTGGACTACTCACAATGCTATGTATGGCTTTGCCACAAGAAACGTGATATTAGAATTTGCTAGCTGCAAATTGGAGCTTGACATGTATGGCTTAGCTATAGGTAGAAACATGGTTTTTTGGTTGCCACGGGCCAAAGTGTGATACTTTGTATGGCCTCACCACGAGTAGATATGTGGTATTATGGTTGTTGGTCATGAGCTAGAGCATGACACTATACATAGCCTCATCACGAGTAGATACATGGTACTATAGTTGCCGGTCATGGGTTGGATCATGATCGTGATCAGTCCAAATGCCCGAAAAGTCGGATTCAATTCATACTTATAATAACAAATAAGATTATAACCAAATAATAACAATAATAGTAGTTTAACGAAAATGTGGTGGAATATTGGGACTGTTGATCTAGTGGTATATCATATGCATACTAAAAATTGCTATTTTGATGATATACTAATAGAGCTCAATGCATATGTTGGTATTATATGAAGTGTATGTATACTAGATCCTTTATATAATTATTCAATTACCAAATAATTGATATATGAATCTTATTATTTTCTTGGTAGTTTTATATATACTAAAAATTGTTGTCTTATTCATGTTAATGTGCGTGTGTGGTGATTTCTTATTGAGCTATTGGCTCATATTATTATTTCATCTCTTTTTCAAAGCCTCAGAATACCTAGCTTCCAGAGTTGGTCCAAGATTTTTTATGGGATATTATTACTGTAGCTGATAGCTGATGTATCTAATTCTAAACCCTATACATTGAACAACTTTGATTATCACTAAATAATGAAATATCTTGTCTATTTTAATTTCTTATTTTTCTGTTATCGGGGGTTCTAATTCAAATTATCAGACCTTGCATGCCCTTTAGGATTATGCCCTAAAAGAGTATGCTGTCGTGTCACATAGCCAATATAAGTGTAGGGTTTAGGGCGTGGTATGTAGAAATAAACTAAGCAGCAAGGCGGAGGGACCCGGTTGAACCTTGGGCCAATCCAGCAAGGGTCCCAAGCGTTGAAGGCCAATAATATATGCTGTTCTGGTCTCAAGTATGAAGGGATCACATGATCCATCTACATCCACGTTCCTATCCAAGTTCATCCTCTTTAATTTAGCCCACTTTCTTAACTAGGGAGATAGAAATACAATAAATAAGTTTATCAACCACCTATGCAGTCCATCAACGCAATAAGATATGTATATATTTATTCATCTAAGCTCCGACATTGTTAATTACACGATTATATTGGCCTTATAAATGGGAGTAACTGAGAACAGAACTCAAAACTCATGGTAGAGAGTAGCACATGTTGGATTTTGACCCACATGACTAAAAGTGGGTGGTCACTAGTTGGTTATAGTAACCACTTACGGAGAAGTTTACGCTGCGTTATCCTTGATGGAAGGATAATTTCATGAGTCTCACCCTCTTCCTATAACGAGAACACAGAACCGGTCTCCATCACCGTGTGTTTTGAACAGGGGTCAAGAGGGAGAAAACAAAGCTTGATCGTTCAGTCATCCATGGATCCAGGTACGCTACCCTTCATGGTTCTGTTTTATAATCCTATTTACAGAATTTTAAATGTGGTATCAGAGCCTGGTTCATTCTAGAACCAAATCACAGTAAAAGGGTAGAACTAGATCACAGTGGAAGACCAATTTTTTGACAGTCCATCATGCCATGGACGGTCTTCCACGGCCGCAGGGACAAGGCAATGGTCGCTTTGGCCAGCGTAGAGGCGATCTGATCATCGCCTTGGCCGGCCGTCACTGGGACGTCGGGATACTGCGCCGAGAGTCGACCATTGCATTATCCATGGCTAGGATTTTGATGATTCCGAGAGCCGACGCCGGAACAAAGGATCCGGCGGCTTCACTCCCACCCGATTAAAAAAAAAAAAAAACTTATTGGATGATCGCCGTCGGGCAGCGGATTCCTGCAGGTAGCGCGATCGCCCGGATAGTCGCCGTCGGGCGGCGTTGCATCCGGCGGATGGCGGCATGAACGCCGATCGCCGCTCCTAAGGGCCAACGGGTTGCGTTCGGCGGAACCCCAACCCGCCGGCGTTGCCCCTGGTGACGTGCGACCGCCGGTGGGCTCGCCATCGGGCGGCGAGTTCACGAGAGGCAGGCGGCGCGCTCGCCGCCCGGTGATTAAGGGGCGGGCGGGCTGGGTTCGGCGGAACCCTAGCCCGCCGCTGAAAGAGGAGGAAGACGGGTCGGACTGACCCGTCTTCAGTTCTTTTAAAAAAATAAATAAACTTATGGCATAACGAGTTTCGGGTGTCGGGTTTTTGGGTTTAGACCCGAACCCGGAATCAGTAACCCATCTGCATTATATATATATATATATATATATATATATATATATATGTAAAAAAAAGGGCATAACGGGCATAACAGGTTCGGATTTTTGGGTTTCGACTCGAAACCCGAATTCTTTTGGCCAAGGGGAATTTTTAGTTAAGCCCCTCAGAAACATTTTATTTGTGCACACAGTCCTTCCAGGGCTGTTAGAGGAAGGAATTATTTTCATGCAGTCTCTGTTAAATGTTAAACTTATGCATCCGTCCTTACAGGGCTGTTAAAAGAAGAAAATATTTCTGTTAAGCTCCTGTGCAACATTCTATTTATGCTGAAGTCCTTAGAGGGCTGTTAAAAGAAGAAAATGCTTCTGTTAAGCCCCTGTAAATATATTATCTATGCAGACCTCCTCAAAATATTTTAATTTAGTCCCTGTAAACATATTATTTATGCAGAGGTCCTCAAAATGTTTTAATTTAGTCCCTATAGAATATATTATTTATGCAGAGGTCCTTGAGAAGTGATAAAATTTTCTGTTATTTATTCTACATTTTTGTATACTTGATAGCATGATATGACACATGTACTAATTATGTAGGTTAGTAAAATATTAAATATAAGTAAAATATTAAATATAAGGTTTATTTTAATGTCATATTATGAATTGTCAATTATGTGCAATGTCATTATTTCAATTTAATGTCTATATTATGAAATTGTTTGTAGTTGCCAAAGTAACCCAACTAGAATGTTTAATAGACATCAAGTCATCAAATACTCTAATCCCAGGTATAAAGATAGTGACTTTGCAAATTATGACTTACAGTTTTTCAATCATGAGATATTATGGATTGGCCCAAAGGTGCACCACTTTCAAATGATTGATTTGCTGAGTTAGGATAATTAATGAGTATCCTTGATTTAATAGGTATTGGATGCTTAAAGACAACATACCTATTTGAATTTTGGACCTATATCATTAATTATTCCTCGATGAATTGGGAATCACCATAATAGTAATTTAGTGTTTCATAATTACTACCCAAAGTTGTATTATGGTAACACTATTTATGTTATTCATCATTATTGCTAACTCAAAGTATTAATGTTGTAAGCATTTTCTTATTATCGATTTTCTTATTGCAGTATCTTTTCCTGTTTCGCTTCATTCGCAAACTTCATCTATTACGATCTTTAATGGAACCAATTTCTCAGAGTGGAATGAAGAAGTCCAGTTTCATCTAGGTGTTCTGGATATTAATTTAGCACTCCGATCTGAGAAACCGGCTGACATTACTGATATAAGCAGCTCGGAAGAAAGGTCTTTTTATAAGACTTGGGAAAGATCAAACAGACTAAGCATTATATTTATGCGGATGAGTATAGCGAATAATATCAAGTCAACGCTTCCTAAATGTGACAGTGCTCAAGCATTACTGAAAACTGTGGAAGAACCGATCTGCTGATAAGTCTCCGGCTGGGACATTAATAGCTAAGCTTACCACCATGAAAATTTGATGGTACTCGTGGGATGCATGAGCATATCCTTGAAATGACAAATATAGCTACTAAGCTGAAGGCTCTTGGGATGGATGTGAATGAATTCTTTTTAGTTCAATTTATTTTGAACTCCTTGCCTCCTCAATTTAGATCATTTCAAATTCACTATAACACTTTAAGGATAAGTGGAATGTGAATGAATTGACTAGTATGCTTGTTCAAGAGGAGACAAGGCTTAAGCAACAAGGACATCATTATGTCAATCTTATAAGTCATGGAGCCAAGAAGAAATGGAAGAAGCCAAGAAAGGGCATGAAGAGTGGACTATCCAAGGGTAAAGAGCCTCATCATGATACCGAGGTTCATAAGAAGAAACAAAACAAAGATAGATGTCATTTTTGCAAAAAATTGGGACACTATCAGAAGGACTGCCATAAACGCAAGGCATGGTTTGAAAAGAAAGATGAGCCTTTACCTTATGTATGTTTTAAATCAAACCTTACTGAAGTTCCTTCTAATACTTGGTGGTTTGACTCAGGTTCTAATGTTCATGTTTCAAATACGATGCAGGGATTCCTTACAACCCAGATGCAAGATCCAAATGAGAGTTTTATCATTTTAGAGAATGAGGTTAGAGTTCCTGTAACAGCTGTTGGAACCTATCGTTTGTTTTTAAACACTGGTTGTCATTTAGATTTGCTTCAGATTCTTTATGTTCCTTCTATTTCTAAAAATTTAATTTCTATTTCTAAACTTAATGTTGAAGGATATTTCTTTAAAATTGGGAATGGTAGTTTGCGTCTTTTCAAAGATAATGTCTTTCTTGGTTCTGGTGTCTTGTGTGATGGCTTATATAAAGTAAATCTTGATAACTATTTTGCTGAAACTCTTATGATCTTGCATCGTAATATTGGAATTAAACGAAACCTGATAAATGAAAGATCTTCTAACTTGTGGCATAAAAGATTGGGTCATATATCCAAAGAAAGGTTAGAAAGATTAGTGAAGGATGGAATTTCGTCAAACTTAGACTTTACTGATCTCGGTATGTGTGTGGATTGCATTAAGAAAAAGCAAACCAAACATATAAAGAAAATTGCCACAAGAAGTGAAGAACTTCTTGAAATTATCCATACAGACATTTGTGGGTCTTTTGATTCCTTATCATTTGGTGGAGAGAAGTATTTTATCATCTTTATTGATGATTTTTCACGTTATGGTTATGTCTATTTGTTGCATGAAAAATCTCAGGCAGTGGATGTCCTAGAGGTATACGTACTGAGGTTGAAAGACAATTAGATAGAAAGGTGAAAATTGTCAGGTCTGATAGAAGTGGTGAATATTATGGTAGGTATGATGAAACAGGACAACATCCTGGCCCATTTGCTAAACTCTTAGAAAAGCATGGCATACATGCTCAATACATTATGCCGGAAGTAATAGAGTAGCTGAAAGGCATAATCGTACACTTATGGATATGGTTAGGAGTATGTTGAGTAATTTTCCGTTATCCATATCGTTGTGGATGGAAACCCTTAAGACTGATGTATATATATTAAATCGGGTTCCTAGTAAGGCAGTTCCACAAACTCTTTTTGAGTTATGGACAGGAAGGAAACCGAGTTTAAGACACTTGCATGTTTGGGGTTGTCTAGCGGAGGCCAGAATTTATAATCCACATGAAAAAAAAATTGGATTTTAGAACAATTAGTGGATACTTTATAGGTTATCCCGAAAAATCCAAAGGGTATAGGATTTACTGTCCTAACCATAGCACGAGAATTATAGAAACCGGTAATGCCAAATTCATTGAGAATGGTGAAACTAGTGGGAGTGATAAACCACAAAATATGAAAATTCAAGAAGTTAGGGTGCAAGTTTCTTTACCCATGACTTCTAAGAAAATTATTGTTCCTATAGTTGTCACACAGTTTAATAACGATGAATAACAAATTAATGATCAAACACTCCATGATGAAGTTATCACCACTGAACAAGTTGTAGAAGAATCACAAGGGATGACATTAAGGAGATCTCAAAGAGAAAGAAGATCTGCCATTCCAAATGATTATATGGTTTATCTACAAGAATTTGATTTTGATATAGGGACAAGAAAAGATCCAGTTTCTTTTAAACGAGCCATAGAAAGTGTTGATTCTACTAAATGGATTGATGCCATGAAAGATGAGTTGAAATTAATGGATCAGAATGAAGTCTGGGATGCCGTTGATTTGTCCGAAGGTTGTAAGACAGTTGGGTGTAAGTAGGTCTTTAAGACCAAGCTCGACTCAAAGGGCAATTTTGAACGACATAAAGCCAGACTGGTGGCCAAAGGTTTCACTCAGAAAAGAGGCATTGATTATAAAGAGATCTTTTCTCTTATATCTAAAAATGACTCATTTAGAATCATTATGGCTTTGGTTGCACATTATGATTTAGAGTTGCACCAAATGAATATAAAAACTGCTTTTCTGAATGGAAGTTTAGATGAAAAGGCCTATATGGACTAGCCCGAAGGTTTTCTATTAAAGAAAAAAGAACACATGGTTTACAAATTAAAAAAGTCAATATATGGTCTTAAACAAACTTTCCGATAATGGTATCGCAAGTTCAATGATACAATCACTTCCTTCGGTTTTAAGAAAAACACTGTTGATAGGTGTATATATTTGAAGGTTAATGGGAGCAAGTTTATCTTTCTGATCCTATATGTTGTGATATATTGCTTGCCAGTAGTGATCTTGGCTTATTGTATGAAACTAAGGTTTTTCTTTCAAAAAACTTTGAAATGAAAGATATGAATGAGGCAACCTACGTGATAGGCATTGAAATATTTCGTGATCGATCACGTGGATTGTTAGGGTTGTCTCAAAAGGCATATATAGATAGAGTTCTAGAGATATTTGGTATGGAGAACTGTTCAGCCAGTGTTGCTCCAATTCAGAAAGGGGATAAATTTAGTCTCATGCAATGCCCACAGAATGAATTGGAACGTAAGCAGATGAAAAATATACCTTATGCTTCTGCAGTTGGTAGCTTGATGTACGCTTAGACCTGTACCAGACCAGACATCAGTTTTACAGTTGGAATGCTAGGTAGATACCAAAGTAATCTAAGGATGGATCACTGAAAAGCTGCAAAGAAAGTGATGAGATACTTGCAAGGAACAAAGAATTACATGCTTACATATAAAAAGTCAAATAGCCTTGAGGTGATTAGCTATTCAGATTCAGACTTTGTTAGATGTGTGGATGTAGAAAGTCAACGTTTGGCTATTTGTTTCTATTAGCTGAAGGAGCAATCTCATGGAAAAGTGCTAAACAGACAATCACTACTTCGTCCACCATGGAAGCAGAATTTGTGACATGCTTTGAGGCCACGATTCATAGTTTGTGGCTGCGTAACTTTATCTCGGGACTTGGGATTGTCGACTCTATTGCTAGGCCGCTGAGAATCTTTTGTGACAATACTGCAGCCGTCCATTTCTCCAGAAATGACAAATATTCTAATGGTACCAAGCACATTGAGCTTACATATTTTGTTGTCAAGGAGGAAGTTCAGAAACAAAATGTGTCTATAGAAAACATGAAGACAGAGCTCATGATTGCAGATCCTTTGACAAGATGTTTACAAGCGAAGACCTTTAAAGAGCATGTTGAAAGAATGGGTCTTTGTTGTAACCCATGATGTTAATTGAGGATTGTATTATGTTTATTTCTTTGATACTTAGATATAATTGATTATGTTTCTGATTTTTCTGTTCTTCAAATATATGTACATGTATGAGTTTGAATGTATGATCATAGAAAATGTCTCTAACAAAGACATAACGTTTGACCATTATAGACATTTCTTATTTATGGACTGTGGTTAAATAATTTGCTAGTGTTGTGGTACTTGGAAGGAACTATGTCATTTTGTTGATATGGACCCGCCTTGAATCACATTAGTAAGTTGTTTAATTATGGTATTATGATGACCCAACTGACTGTGGATTGGAATGATGCGCGCCTAATGTTTATATCATTCTAACCAAATTATGGTCGTATGGGCCAAGTGGGAGAATGTTGGATTTTGTCCCACATGACTAAACGTGGGTGGTCACTAGTTGGTTATAGTAACCACTTACGGAGAAGTTTACGCTGCATTATCCTTGATGGAAGGATAATTTCATGAGTCTCACCCTCTGCCTATAACGAGAATACACAACCGGTCTCCATCACCTTGTGTTTTGAATAGGGTCAAGAGAGAGAAAACAAAGCTTGATCGTTCAGTCATCCATGGATCCAGGTATGCTACCCTTCATGGTTCTATTTTATAATCCTATTTACAGCACAGAGCTGGAGGAATACATAATATGACAACTAGTATTAGAAATATTGAAGACATAAGAATCAAGTGCCAGAACGACATTTGTAAATTTTCTTGCAGCCTGGGTTTGGCGGGTTTGAGGGGGGTGGCAAGCAGTGGTAGGGCTGGCCCGAGGCCCCATCGCAGACCTGTCATCCCGGATTCAGCGATCCGTACCGGATCCCGTTGCCCTGCTCTAAAAACCGACGGTTCGTCTCCGAGTCAAGCAAGAACTCGTCCTCCACTTGGCATTCCGCTATCGAGATGTTGCATGCGGCCGAGTTGACTTTAAACTCGGCACCGTGGATGACGGGAAGCTCGAAACCGCTGAAGAGGAGAATTAACCACCATAGAGAGTAGCCATAGGCTAAGCTTTGGCTTCATCTTCGTCTCCTTTACCTTCTCTTTGTCTTTTGGAAGTGCAGACTGTTCGAACTTGTCAGCCAATGTATAGGATGGCTTTATAGAGCATGGGAGGCCTAAATAATGTTGCATGGTGGTGGAGAGGCAGTGGAGTTGGAGTTTGGTGGAGATTGGACCTACAGGGGATTAGTGCGGAAAGGAATGTGGAATAGAACCATTGTGGGGGAGGGGAGAGCTACTGTCTCCACTCACTCTTGTCCTCTTGCTTGCCCTTACTTGCTTGGGAGCCCACTAACCCACCTACAAAGAGGCCGCCTGCTTGTGTAACATTAGAGATGGAATAAAGTCCGCAATGCTACTTTTGCCATTTTCATCAACGATAAATTGTTGCCATGGTTCCATTTGAACACGCACGGAGACATGGTTGCATGCTTTTTGTTTTAATGATTCAAAAGGATTATCTTACTCATCATGGACCAATCTTGTCACCTTAGATAGGCTTAGACAAGCTTTCGGAACAAAATCCACCTCATTCATAACTCAATCGGCTATCTAAAAGATAAAGTTGACGTAGAAATTAAGATTTAACTTTTTTCTAAATTTAAACTTTTTACAATATTATATAATTTTTATAATTTGTATCATCTTTTAATTAGAAGATAAATCCAATTCGATCTGAACTTCAGAACATAAAAAAGAGAATTTTATTCTCGTATAACCAGAAGAGGAATCTGACTTAATTAAAAAGAATGAACTTTTGTAGAATAATAAAGATTGCAACTTCTTCTCCTTTAGCTTAAAGAAGAATCCAACTTAAAAAAAAGGATGATCTTACTAGTATAAATAAAGGGCATATAGTATAATCTTAAAGATGGATATAAAGAAAGTGAAAATAAAAGGTATAAACTCTACTTTCCGTCTGCCAGAACCCCAACTGAGAGGAAAACAAAGGGAATGGAGGGACCAAAAGAACAGAGAAGAACCTCCAATACTCATTAGAACCTTATTAAAAGAGGACATGAAAGTTAAATAGCATAGACTCTATCTTCTATGCATGATATATATTATAATTTATGTATCATGGAAAATTCATGAAAGCAATAGGCTAAGAGCCTCTCTTTCTATAATTCTTCTCGTTTATTATTTTATTTAAGAAATTTTGAGTTGAGCAAGTTAAAAAAAAATTTCCTTCTTTCGGATCATTTAATCTTAAGGTACAAAAGACAGCTTAAAATTCTCATGTCTATTAATATTCAAAAACACAAGCGTAGTGATTTCTCCATTCCTTTTTTATTGTATACTACTATATTTACCAAATTACCCTCAAATGTATTGAAAAACACTTTTATAGAAGTGATTTTAAGTGAGTCCTAACTACCATAAAGTGAAAAAGAAGAACATAAAAATTCCATCAAAAATATGTTTATAATGTGAAATAAAATATAATCCAATTTTGAGCCTTATTAAGATTTCTTGATGGAGCTGAATTCTGTTCCAATTCAAAATTGATGAACTTTTGGTGAAGAGCTTAATATTTGTTTTTAGTATAAATACCCAATTCAAGCTTAGTACAATTGATTGCTTGAGTCAAATCAAGTTAGTATTTGGCCTAATCTCAAGTTGCTTACTGTAATCATCAATCAAACATTTAAAATTAATAATACCATATTAGATGTGTTGTAATATAATATCTTAATTAAGTAATCAATATAAATTAGATGTCAGCACAAAGTACATAGATGGGTTAGATCAAGCTCTATTTTTTCCAGTCCACTATTACTCTGATCCCAACTTAACATAGACCTGTCAGGGATCATGTCAAAGCATAACATTCATTAGTAACCCAAACCATTTTTGATTAAAACTAAAACTAAATAAACTATTTAAGTAGGTCTAGTCTAAGTTGGATTTCTGGAAAATTAAGACAAATAGCTAGCTCATATATGAGCAGAACTTGTTTCAAATCTGACCAAGCCATGACCTAGTTAGATTTTTGGTAGGTTTGACTCAAATTAACTTTGAATACTTAAATTTAACCTATCAAACCTGATACAGCAGTGAACCAAATGGCAACTCAATGGTCCCACCCCATACCTTGGAGGAAGCTTATGGGTTTGAATCTTGAGTGGTAGTATCCTTCAAATACTTCAACACCATGTTTCATTCCCAAAAATTCCAAGGTTAGTTCTTTCGAGCTAGTGGGTAGCACATAGATCCCTCCCGATCTCAAGAAAAATCTAATTAAAATTATCAAATAAGGATGGACCTTACCTATCTCTCTCCCTCAACGGTTTAATACTCAGGCCATCTAAATAGTAAATGCAAATAAAAAGTGAGGAATATAACCTCTATTAGAATCTCTTCTATTATATAAAAAGAGGGGAGAAAATAAATACATTCACTTAATGTTTTGTTGATAATCTTTCAACTACTATAACTCTCATTCATTATTAACCTCTTTCATAGAGTAGTAAATAACCATTAAACTATAGGAAGACATGCATTGTGGGCAGAGTCAGGAGGAGGTGTAGATGTATGATATACATCAGAGCCACCTAGATAACATGATGAAGCTCAAAAACCAATATCTTAATCCTTGCAGGCTGAGTTTAGTTCCATATGTATATCAGAGCCTCCATTTCGACTCCCATCTCTTCAGCAACATTAATTATAGATATTCATTGTTTAGGTTTGCCGAACTTCAAAATTAGCAGATTTAACATATTTGTCGACTTAATATGTGAAGATATCTCTCCATCTTTTCTCAGTATTTCGTAGGAGTTAATAGAGAAGATTGGTAAAGAGTACTGTAACAACCATTATCAAGACAATGTAATATCATTAATATATTAATTTACATTAAAAGAAGCATTTTCATGGAAATATTGCTAACAAGTTAACACTTAGAGTATCATTGACATATAAATGATACCTATGACAATAAAATACAAAAATAATGCAAATAACACCATCAATCATATCATATTGTATTATACTATACTATGTTGCATTGTTATGCATTATATTATAATGAGTTGTATTGTATATTTAACTGTAGTGTCAGTGTATACAAAATAGCCATAATGGCAACCATTGACATTGTACATTAAGGCTAACAGATTTGCTATTACATTCTCAATATTTACAAGAAGCAACTTTTCATATTAATACTACTAATTACTTATTAATGTTATCGTTGTACTGAATGGTATTATATTTAGATTGTATATTTGGTTTAGTTTACTTTTCTGTTTGAATATTTAAGGTTTGAGAACATTATTTGAGCCAATAGAACTCCATTTTCTTTCCTTCAATGTTTGATTACTATATCTTGATCAAAATATACATGCTTGAGTGGCAATTCTAATAAGATTTTAGTTGATAAATAATCGAAAGAAGAGAAAATTTTTTCAATCCATGTTACTCGAATCTCTCAAAAGAAATTTAGAAAAAGATAGAAAGATTAGCGAAAATATGATTTAGGTTCCTTCTTCTTCCATTGATTAATTAAAAAACTGAGGTACATAGCTCCAATTTATAGCAGTAGTGAGGTATGCTATTGCACAATTCTAATTGGATTCCTCTCCTAGTTGGAATAAGACTGGCTTCTACAAATAAATAAGAAAAAGAAAACTAAAATTCAATAGAAAGTGGATCTCAATTTCTATATCAGCTTTACTTGCTATTGCTCTACCTAATTCCTCTTCCATTAGAAGATATGTTCAATCAAAACATTTTCCGAACAAAAAATTTTTGATTTGACCGGCCTATTTCAAGATCCAAAAAATAGAGTTTGGGCACGATCGCTTGCTTCGTAGCTCCCTTTAGGGGCGGCATTACATCATATATCTCGAAAAATTATCTAATTTGAAAAAAATGATCATCCCATTCGAATATTGTTTCACCAAGTTATGACTTTTAAAAATTTAGTATACAATTCGACTTCCTAATACAGCGAATCTTACTCTTGGACCTTATCTAGCCGTACTCATAGTAGTTAAAATAGTCCCGTCCATATTGAATCTGGTGATCATTTTGGATCGCTAGTCCATAAGTGGTGGGAGCTACATGACCACTACAGAGAACCAAAAAAAAAAAAGGGAAAACAAACAAAGGCCCAGCTTTCTCTCCTGTTTGGACCAATCCTAGGATGCTTTTTGTAGGATGTGAAAGCATATGGCATGAGGGTGGAGGAACTGTACAGCCCACGAGGCTGGCCTTTTGGATGAGTAGGAGGTGGAACCACTTTACATAGAACTATTCAGTTGAGAAAATGCACGTGGAATTATTGTATATGTGGGAGGTAAGGTAGCAAATGGGTCGAATTGTCCTGTGACCCAACCCGTTTAGACCCAATCCAATCAAATTTAAAGGACTCATGGGGTTGTGTCGGAATTTAAAATTAGACCCGTTCCATTTTTCGGTCGGATCTGGATTTACTAAATTATGACCTAACCCGACCTGTTTGATTTTTGGGGCAATTTTGGATTTCCTACCCTATAACTCGACTTGATCTAACCCAAACCCAGTACATTGTTAGGACCTATAGGAGTACTTAAGAATCTCTAACTCTTCATTTCTCTAATCTCTTTTTGTATTTGGGGATGAAAGAAACGGAAGAAATTGTCTTTTGTGTACTATCGAATGGCATGAATTTTATATTAAGGCTTACGTTAATTACACTAAATAAGAACAATGTTCCTTAAGAAGGAAGTTCAAACTAATGAAGGCAAAATTGAGTTAATTTTGCCATGTGGAAGAAGATGGGTTCATAATGAGTCCTTTGCAACCGATGAATTTTGTCATGTATTATTATCAAAACTATATTCCTTATTTTGGCCCATATATGCTTTTCTAGTTGTATGTTTAAAAAAAATAGTAGTACATAAATTCTAACAAATTCGGAGGATATCACTGCTAAGTAAAAAGGATTAGAGTAGATGCAATTCTTTTCTACTCAAAAAAAGTATTGTATATATGAACAAAATAATTTTCTTGAAGCTAACAAAGTTGAGCCTATTAGGTCAGTTTATAATTGCATCAATCCTTGATGCTTCGGCACTTTCACTTATATGGTCCTACATAATCTGTTTTTTGTAGTTTTCACTTATTGCAATAGAAACCAAGTATAGAAAATAACAAGTATAGGGATTCGACTCGTACTCGACCTAAATTTGACTCAGACCCGACCTAAATTCAACTCGATCCTGACCTAAATCTGACTCGGACTCAAATTTTTGGGCTGGGACTGGGGTTATAAATGGACTTAACCCGACTTGAATGGTCTATTGGGACAGAAATTTTAGCCATGGATCCGATTCAATCTGACACAATTATCTATTAGGTTGGGTCTTGGTCCAATATTAGAATCCGAATAAGAAACTGAATTAGATCAAAGTCACTTATGATCTGATTTTGTTGCCCAGTAGATACAACCCAAGAGGGGGGGTGAATTGGGTCTTTTAAAACTTTTAGGCTACTTCTAACACTTTTCAATTAATTATGCTAAATTGTATAGATGCACAGTGGAATTTAAACTTAGCAACAGTTTGATTTATTGAATGAGACTTGATTAAGTAAATTGAATATGCTTGCAACTAAAGGATGCGCGGATAAGACTTAAGCAAGCAATTTATCTAAGTAAGTAAGTGAGCAAGTTAGACAATGACAAAAAGCATCACAAACACAACAAACATATAGTGGTTCAGTGCACCCCAGCACCTACATCCACTCCCCAAGACCTCTTGGGAATTTCACTATAATCCTCCAGATTACAGTCCGGTAGTTTTGCGAGTGCACTACCCAACTCGTTGTTTTACACCGGGCTAACAACGAACCCTACAATCCGGTAGTTTTTCGAGTGAACTACCCAACTCGTTGTTTTACCCCGGGCTAACAACGAACCCTACAATCCTCCAATTTTAACTTAGGCTTGGGACGCCTATCCCTTGTTCCAAGTTCCTTGACTGAAACAAGCTCAATATTCAAACGTTTTACAAAGATTTAAAAGCTCTTATGAAAGCAAATATAGCAATGAGAAACAATAAAATCGGAAGAACCCTTTTTGCCGTTGGAAGCGTGGATGATGGTGGTTCTTCCGATGTGGATCACGTTGGCTTGAATGCGAGCTTTGATTGCCAAGTGGGAGTGAGTAGATGAGCACGAAATCAGATGGGAAAGCTTGAATGCACTTGATTTCTCCTCTTGAAAGCACTAACTACCTTGAACCTCTTTCTCTTTCTTCTCTCTTGAATGATCTTGTGTTTGGTTGGTGAGAAGTTGTTTAAAGGCACTTAAAAGCTCCCTTTTATAGCCCTGCAAAAGTGTGTCAGTCGCATCCCAGACGCTCCGGAGACGTCTCCGCTTCAACGCGAGACGTCTCGGCTGTATGAATTTACTTTTGACGATGTTGGGAGTCGACTCGGCGCTTTACGGGGACGTCTCGGGATGTTTGCGCTTTTTGCATGGGGACGACTCCGCGACGTCGGGGACGACTCCACAGTTTTATCACCGAAAAACAAGTCCTCTGGAATCCCCTGAGAGAGTCGACTCCGCGCTTTCTGGGGACGTCTCGGGAAGTTTGCTTTTTATGCGTGGGGACGACTCCGCGTCCTTCGGAGACGACTCGCGCGCATCCCTTGAAATTGGTCTTTCTGCCGCCTCTGAGAGAGTCGACTCCGACCCTGCGAGATGCCTCGCCAAGTGCCGGGGACGTCTCCAGACGTGCCAATTCTTCCTGTTCGTGCCAGAGACGTCTCTGTGACAAACCGGAGACGTCTCGGCTGTCCCTTATCTGTTTTCTTCATCTCAAAAATTCTTCAATAAATCCTTAAAAAATATGGAAACTTATCTAGACATTTCTTAACAATATTCTTAATTAAACACCTGAAATCCTCAAATAAATTGTTAAGATAAAGGGAATTATACTCTAGTGTTTTGTGTTCATCAAAATTCATTAGGGGGTCAACAATCTCCCCCTTTTTGATGATGACAAAAACTGAGTATATGCAAAATTCGAAATTTAAACATATACACAGTATTTGATCAGATGTACAAGTATTGTGTTTTGGTTAGAGCTAGATACAGTGTGCATAATTCAAAATAGTCAACTTTCAGTTCTATCCTTATGCATAAGTATTGATCTTAGTAGCTCTTGAGCAATTTTAGCATATCAACTATTTGAATCAAGTTAAGATGTAAATTAATGAAATATTGATGCTAACAACAATTAAAAACCAAATACTTTTGACTCCCCCTTTCTTTTCCAGAAGGACAATTGTCTTAAAGCCAATATTCTTCAATTTTATCTTTTCATTTTGTTGATTCTAATTAAAATTTCAAGTATGAGTTTAAATTTTGCATTTTGCATTCCATATTGGTTCTACTCCCCCTTTTTGACGAAACTTGGAGTAAATGCAACACATAAAGCATTATGAGCATATACTCAGATATTTCTCCCCCTTTTTGACAACATCAAAAAGATAGTGAAATATTAAGCACAAAGATAAGAATGCTCAAGGCAATAATGTTAGAAAAAGATAAATGAGCATAAATCAGAGCCATTTCGGATAATTTCAGAGCAAATTATGATGAGAGCACATCTAATGTGATTCCAAGGATAGTTTTCAACTCAAGTGTAGATGGAATCTTTCTTAAGTTAATTCAAGAAGTACCATAAATGATATTCAAGAAAAGCACGAATGGAAATCTAACCTCTCTTCAATAATAAGTATGAAAGCTTGTTCATTTAAGATCTTTTGCCCAATATATTAAGTATTTTATCAACATGAGAGCAATTTAACTAATTTTCAGAGTATAAGAGCAGTATATTAAGTATGATTGCAAAGTTCTTTTATGGTGTAAAAATATTGTGGCATAAATGCCAAAAACATGAATTCATGCAATTTATGATATATCTTAGAGCATACATAAAATTCAAAGCTTTGAAGGTTCTTATAAAGACTTTAATCCTTTAAAAAGGAAACACATTTTGGTACATATAATAATGAATTGGCATAAAAATTGAAGTTCTAGAGAACAAGCCAATAAGAACTCATCAGTAAATTCCAAAAATTGGTTTTCTAAGAGATACTCAAGAAAATTCAACACATTATTCTCCCCCTTTTTCATTAAGTTAGAGGCTCTTAAGATCAACTGTTTGAATTGCAATTTGGTTCATGATTTATGCATAAGATATATTAACCAAATAATAAGCCTCAAGGTGTATCATAAAGATTTTCAGATTTAAATTTCAGATGATACATATTGGAGAGCATTAGGATCACTTTTCATTTAGTATGCTTTCTCTTTCCTTTAGTTATAGATTTATGCGATTAAGTTCCATAAGATCTCTCCTTCTGAGATTTTCTTTCTCCCCCTCAATTGATCATTCCATTTAAGAGTTTAAAATTTGAAGATAATGTTCAATAAAATTGTCAATCTCAAAAAAAAAATATTTTCTATAAGTTTCAGCTTATTTTCATAAGACTCAATGTTTGAGATAAGACAACCTTTATAGAACTCATCACAAGGTATAAACTTATTATATAATTAAAGCAAGTCTTGCAATATAAGGAGGTTCATCAAAATCAATCCATAAAAATCAAGGTATGAGATACTGAATATCTAAAGCTCCCCCTCAAAAGATGCATTCTTCTTTAATCATTCTTTTCTATTGTTGAATTTCAGATTTTAGTGATAAACGTGAATAAAACTGAAATTCTATGATATCGAGAATGTAGAGTAATCTAGTATTATTCAAAATTTGTAGCAATTACTCTTTCTAATCCTTCAAGAACAAGTTATGCTTTCTCTTAATCTTAGAGAAAATGTATAGAAATATTAATCAGAAAATGATTCATTTGAAGCTCAGTTTCTTTCAAAAGCATTTACATTTTCTTTCTTTAAGAATCGTTTGAGTGAGCTGAAATATTTCTAACTTTAAGATCATTCACTCTATATATATTCTGATGGAAGTCTTTAAGAATATAGAAGAGAAAAACATATAGATTACCATTGAGGTATATATATTTATAGAGCTCAAATTCTTAATCATAGTTTTTCAGCAATGTATACATGAAGCACAATAAATCTTTTAATATCAAAATAAAATCATATATTTAGAAAAATTTTTTGTTTGCAATCAAGATCATCGAAAGACACATCATTTGGACCAATATTAGTACACTTTAAAGATAAGAAATGATATGTTTCAGATGCGTATCGGGGCAAACAATCAAGGCATCAGAATTTCTCTATTTTTCTTAAACTGTAGTTTTTATCTAGAAATCATATTGAGTTTAAGCTTTTATACAAAATCAGATTCTGAATTTCATAAAGATTTTCAATAGAGGCTTTCAAAATCATAATTTGAGATATGTATCTTCCACATTGTAGCTCATCTTAAATCATTACTATTGAAAACACATATTTCAAACATATAAGAGCATATTTAGAATATTTGTATTTATGTTGAGTTTTGGTATGAATTAGAACATTATATACCAAGGTTAGGCAAGTTGAAAGATAAAACAAAATCAATTCATTTTGCCTAATTAGAGATATACTTCTCTTCTCCTTTTTACAAATTTATTCAACTTTCAGATTTCAAAGATGATTGTGAACGACAAATTTAAAATTTCTTTTCAATAATACCATAAAATAACTTCATATAGTATTTCAAACATTCAATCAAATTATCCAAGCATGGAGCATTACAAAATATTGAGAACTCATAATTCAAGACATAATGCCACATGCAAAATATATTATGTGTTAAGTCATGCATTAAAATAATAAGAAAAAGAATGTCAAGGATCAAAATCAATTCTTTTCAAATAACCTCCCCCTATTTAAATATAATTTTGCACTGATTTCATCCTTGAAATGTGTTTTCAAGTGATTAAAGCTTGACTTGATTCTTCTTATATACTTTCATTTACTTTGTCATTCATTTTTACTTTCTTATGCTCTATACTCTATTTGCTCCCTATCCGGTGGAGTTGGAAGGGGCACGAGGTACTACCACTAGCCTCCCTCTTGTGCCGTCCCTAATATGCCCTACACCGAATAGTTGGGTCAAATAGTACCGGGTACTACCACTAGCCTCCCCATTGGCACCATCCCTATGATGAGCAATATAGAAAGGTTAAAATATTTACTTTAAACTCTCCCTCTATTTAAGTGTAATTCATTACGGATTTTATCCTTCCAAAAGAATGCTCACACAAGTCTTACAAATGTGGTGAATATATTACGCTTGTTTTGCTTTTCCTTAAGATTGGAGTATTTGCCTTTACTTAGATTTTACTTCTCTTGAATAATATCCATTATCTCTCCTTTATCTCTCTTTCTTTTTGTTATTCTCAAGTAATTTTCTTGAAAGAGCAGAATAAAGAAATAATCAAATGTATCATATAGAGGTATATTATGCAAACACATTTTCATTATGCTCAAGAATTCATAGCTTCTCATAAGTCATTTTAAATCAAAATTCTAAGTATAAACTTGTATAGTTCATGGTTATGACATAGGTAAAGATATATTTTAGTTTGGGCAAACCATGAAACAATTTCTAAAAGCACAAGTCAATCAATACATATATAGACATGATATCAAGAAATTAATAATTAAAGACTTTAATCATGCCATAGTAAGATTTAAGTTAATGACTTTGCTCAGCTAATTTATGAGAGAGGTATCTAAAATTACCGAATCATTCTGCATTCTTCAAGTCAAATACCTACTAGATTTCTTATGTGTAACCTTTTGGCTAAAGAAGGTCCTCTCTCTTGTTTGCATGTGAATGTTTATTGTACCTTTTATGGAGGTGTCCTTCAAGTTGAAATCTCCCATTTTCTTGCTCAAGGATCCTGCAAACTCCTTTTCTTTCTTGAAAGAAAGTCAATAGTTTCTTCAAGATACAAAACATTCATCTACCATATTTTTTAACTAGATGACTCAATACAAGATATGACACTAGTTGAATGTTGAGTCACTTTACTCAAGAGATTGCCTAAGTATAAGCAAGCACATATCACTTGAACTAAAGAGATAGTTTCATTAACCAAGATGGTTCAAGGACAAGCATGTGAGGCAATAGGAAGATTTATCAAGGTCAAATCAATTTCTTATTTTCAAAATCAATTTAGTTTAGATTTTATTTGCTTAAAATAATTATCAATAAGACACGCTAGCTAAGTTTTAATCAACTTATCTTAAACAGTTGTTTCTATCAAAATTCAGATTATGATTTATTTATTATCAATAAATTATGATTCATTAGAGTTAGATTGAAATCTTGCACATAATGAGTATACAATCTGGTCTACTAGCTGTATGATAAAATAAGTATTCTATCATGCTTCAATACAGCTTTAAAAACAATAGATCTACCTTGCTCATTCTTTTCAAATTCTACAAGATGAGGTCATAGAATACCTTCTTCATGCCAATCTTCTATAAGAGTTTTCTTGTGGACTAACTTTGGTCAATGAAGATCCTCTTTCTTGTTTCTCTTAATTTGGAGTTTGAGAGAAGATGTTAATTCATTCATCATACATTTTTCAAACTCACCTTGCATGAGCTTAGTAAAATCTTCATATAAATCCTCGTTTGTAGAACCAAAAAGTGATATCATCAATGTATACTTTGAGCAAATAAGATATCACAAATTCTTCTTTTTGATGCATAGATTTATCACTATTACTTTCTATCAAAAAGTTACTCAAACTTTTATATCATGCTTTTGATGCTTGTTCCAAATCATATATTGCTTTATCATATTTGTAATGAGTGTTTTCAAATATGGTGGTTATTTAACATATATCTTCTTTAATAAAATAAGCACCTAGGAGTGCATTCTACACATTCATTTGATAGAATATAAAGCTCATAAAGCAAGCAAATGATAATGGTGATCTTTACTTCTAATCATGCAAGAATTTCATCAAGATTTATTTCATCTTTTCTTAATTTAGTCTTTTAGTAATCATCAATTTTACTTCATTAAGTGTATTTCTGAAAAACTCAATTTGGTTCTAATTATTAACAAGTTTTCAGATTGTTATATGTAAAAGATTAACCATATACATATATAATTTAATTTTAGTATCTTGATAATAAATCATTAGTCTCATAAAGAATAAAATGAGTTCATATTTCTACAACTAGAATCTTTTCATGAATGTTCTATATGCATTGCTTGATGAATGATATCCAAAGATAGAAATATCTTTATCAGATTTGGCAGGTTCGAATCCTTTTACTCCAGATTATGAACACCCGATCGGATTTGTCAAGAAACCATATCAAGCATAACATATACTACTGAAAAATATGAAAGATATGCAACAGATCATTTTCTATTTTTCAGAAGATCAAATGGAGTTTTCATCAAAAATAGATCTAATAGAAACCATATATATGACAAGCAATGATGATAGCTTTTAACAAAAAAAAATTTAAGTAGATGACTATCATACAACATTGCCTTTTTCATTTCTTCAAGGATTCTATTAATCCTATTTTACTTATGGTGTTCATGGTGCAGAAGCAATTGTATTCAATATTATTTTCTATGCACAACTTAATACAAAAATTGGTTTTCAAGACTATGCCATGATACTTCTTTTACTTTCATAGTTTGCAAACCTTTTTCATTTGATCCCTTTCACAAGATTTAGCAAATGCAGAAAATACTTTAATTTTACTTGCCAAGAACAAATCCAATGTAAGCTTGTGAAAACTTAGTGATGGAAACAACATCTTTAGATTTAGAAATTGATTCTTGTTTGTTTCCTTAGTTAACATGCATAGCAAACTTTGACCTTGCAGAAGATAATCTAAGTAAACCAATGACAAGATCTTTTGAGATTAGGTCCATACTAGCATAAGTTAATTTTAAATGCCAAAAAGAATTCTTTGATCATAGTATTTATAATGCATATATTCAAAGATATACCAAGTACACATTTTCATATCTATGATCAATGAACAATAATGCCATGGATAAAAACTCTCAGTCAAGCATATAGAGAATTCATAGAGTTATTCTTAGGAGAATTGATTTACCAAATTATCCATCTATAAGTAAAGTATAATCTAGAAAGATGGAGTGATTTGGATATATTTTTTTTTCATATCAGAAATATCACTTATATCACAAGAAAAGAATGATTAATACTTGCAAGTTATGTTTTAATCAACTAATAAAACAATTTCAGTATGAGAGGATGCAAGAATTACTAATTTCATTATTTCTTCCATTTTAGTCACTTTTCTTAAGTATATTTTAAGTTTCATTCTTTAATATATGTCTAGAGCACCCAATGTCCAATTTAACATCTTTTGTTGGAGCCTTGAGTGCTAGACACACCTGCAGAAAATATTTAGATTTTCAACTTAGGAACCCAAGCTCTTTTGGGTCCTTGCAGGTTAGCTATTATTGTTCCTTTTGGAACCCATATTTTCTTAATAGCTATTTTGTCCATAGGCTTGCAGATTTTAGGATTACAAGAAGTGTATTTCTGCATCTTCTTATTAAATTTAACAAACATGGATTTAACATGAGTGGTAGATAACCCTTCAGTTTTCTGTTTTTGCCTTTTAGGTTTATCAAATTTGTAATGTACAGATTTAGGAACAGAAGAGATTTTGCATAACCTTTGTTCCTGTTTATCAGCATTATAAGAATCTATTTTAAAATGATTAGAAACTGTTTTAACAAACATATTCTTGAAAGATTTTTGGGTGTACCAAGGTTGACATCCCAATCCAATATTATCAAATTCAGCTCTTTGATTATTTATCATTAGATTCAACTTTTCAGAGCTCAAAGTAAATCTTTCAACAACAGGTTTTAATTTGTCAACTTCTTTAGTTAATCTTTTGTTATCTTCTGAAAGCAATTCATTATTTTTCTCAAGTTTATCATGGCTTTCAGTGAGAAGTTGGTTTTTCTGATTTAGTTCTTTATTTTCCTTAATTAAGATTTCAGTTTCATTTACTAGGATTTTCTTTTCATTCTTCAGGTTCTTGTTTTTACAAATGAGTTTCTTATGTTCTTTCATTAGATCAAGAAATGCATCATGTAACTCATCAAGTGTAAAATCATTTTCAAGTTTATCATATACTTCATATTCAGAAGAGAAGACACTTTGCATTTCAATACATACCTCATCCTTGTGTGCCACAAGGCATAGGTTTTCAATATCACCTTGTCTCTCTTTTTCTTTAGAGCTAATTTCAGATTCACTAAAAATATTAGTGCTTTCATATTTAGCCTCTAGCATATTCCACATGTCTTTAGCAGTTATGCAAGAAGATATGCAATTAAACTCATTACTATCTAATGCACAATATAATAGGTTCATGGCTTTTGAATTTTGTTGAACCATTTTCTCATTATGATTAGTGTTTGTGTGTGTTCCATTGACTATAATGCTCCATAAATTATAATCAAGCGATTGTATGAAAACGCGCATGCGTGCTTTCCAATGTGTATAGTTTATGCCATTAAATAGTGGAGGTCTATCAATTAATTGTCCCTCTCCTAGAAAACTATCTATTTGAGTTGTCATGATCTTTGGCTCTTTGACGGTTAGGTCAAAAACACAAGGCAAGAAATTATAGAGCACCGGCTCTAATACCACTTATTGCCCAGTAGATACAACCCAAGAGGGGGGGGGTGAATTGGGTCTTTTAAAACTTTTAGGCTACTTCTAACACTTTTCAATTAATTATGCTAAGTTGTATAGATGCACAGTGAAATTTAAACTTAGCAACAGTTTGATTTATTGAATGAGACTTGATTAAGTAAATTGAATATGCTTGCAACTAAAGGATGCGCGGATAAGAGTTAAGCAAGCAATTTATCTAAGTAAGTAAGTGAGCAAGTTAGACAATGACAAAAAGCATCACAAACACAACAAACATATAGTGGTTCAGTGCACCCCAGCACCTACATCCACTCCCCAAGACCTCTTGGGAATTTCACTATAATCCTCCAGATTACAGTCCGGTAGTTTTGCGAGTGCACTACCCAACTCGTTGTTTTACACCGGGCTAACAACGAACCCTACAATCCGGTAGTTTTTCGAGTGAACTACCCAACTCGTTGTTTTATCCCGGGCTAACAACGAACCCTACAATCCCCCAATTTTAACTTAGGCT
The DNA here is from genome assembly GCF_051530095.1 of Phoenix dactylifera. Taxonomy (NCBI): domain Eukaryota; kingdom Viridiplantae; phylum Streptophyta; class Magnoliopsida; order Arecales; family Arecaceae; genus Phoenix; species Phoenix dactylifera. The sequence goes on from NC_143193.1 coordinate 7,213,659, forward strand.
TGGGACGCCTATCCCTTGTTCCAAGTCCCTTGACTGAAACAAGCTCAATATTCAAACGTTTTACAAAGATTTAAAAGCTCTTATGAAAGCAAATATAGCAATGAGAAACAATAAAATCGGAAGAACCCTTTTTGCCGTTGGAAGCGTGGATGATGGTGGTTCTTCCGATGTGGATCACGTTGGCTTGAATGCGAGCTTTGATTGCCAAGTGGGAGTGAGTAGATGAGCACGAAATCAGATGGGAAAGCTTGAATGCACTTGATTTCTCCTCTTGAAAGCACTAACTCCCTTGAACCTCTTTCTCTTTCTTCTCTCTTGAATGATCTTGTGTTTGGTTGGTGAGAAGTTGTTTAAAGGCACTTAAAAGCTCCCTTTTATAGCCCTGCAAAAGTGTGTCAGTCGCATCCCAGACGCTCCGGAGACGTCTCCGCTTCAATGCGAGACGTCTCGGCTGTATGAATTTACTTTTGACGATGTTGGGAGTCGACTCGGCGCTTTACGGGGACGTCTCGGGATGTTTGCGCTTTTTGCATGGGGACGACTCCGCGACGTCGGGGACGACTCCGCAGTTTTATCACCGAAAAACAAGTCCTCTGGAATCCCCTGAGAGAGTCGACTCCGCGCTTTCTGGGGACGTCTCGGGAAGTTTGCTTTTTATGCGTGGGGACGACTCCGCGTCCTTCGGAGACGACTCGCGCGCATCCCTTGAAATTGGTCTTTCTGCCGCCTCTGAGAGAGTCGACTCCGCAAAGTCGGGAGTCGACTCCGACCCTGCGAGACGCCTCGCCAGGTGCCGGGGACGTCTCCAGACGTGCCAATTCTTTCTGTTCGTGCCAGAGACGTCTCTGTGACAAACCGGAGACGTCTCGGCAGTCCCTTATCTGTTTTCTTCATCTCAAAAATTCTTCAATAAATCCTTGAAAAATATGGAAACTTGCCTAGACATTTCTTAACAATATTCTTAATTAAACACCTGAAATCCTCAAATAAATTGTTAAGATAAAGGAAATTATACTCTAGTGTTTTGTGTTCATTAAAATCCATTAGGGGGTCAACAGATCTCATCCAACTTATTTGCACCCATAGTATGTCTATTGGGACAGAAATTTTAGCCATGGATCCGATTCAATCCGACCCATCTATTAAGTTAGGTCTTGGTCTAATATTAAAAAACCGAATTAGATCAAAGTCACTTATGATCTGATCTCATCCAACCTACTTGCACCCGGGAGCTTCCTCACTTTAGCCTCCATTCCGTGGCCGCCACAAATTAGTGTTCTCGCGGAGATGGGAAACCTGACGAGGTGACCGCACCATTTATGCCACCCAGCGGTGGCATCCTTGGGCCCTTTTGTTTTGGGTTTTTTATGGTATTGCTACTCAGCCAAAACATATAGCTATCAAATTGGTTCACAATATCAGATGGCTGGAGGCGATTGATGCTGTCATAAGATTGGACCAGGGTTTTGGATTAGCATATTAGACTGGGGTCTAATTTGGACAGTCTGACCCACCCTTTTTTCCATTTATTTTATTCATTCAAAACAAATAAACAGTTTAGAGTTTTTCGATTTTCTAAATAAATATGGCAGGTTAGCATCTGGTTTCAAAAACTCACAAAGGCTGGCCAAGCAATTAGTATTCCGTTAGGAAAAAGAAATAAAATATATGGCAGAAGCTTGTTAGCGTTGAAGATAATGCTAGAACCAAGCCAGCTGCTGTGTCGATGACTCGAGTGAAAATTGGCCAGTACTCCGGTTTAAGCCCAAGATCATTATGGTGAACTTGGATCCATGCTCGAGTTGCCCTCGCGTTAATGAGCAATTTGTAGTTCTGAGTTTATTGCAATCCAGAACGGAGACAAAGTGGCCTCCAGAAGGTTTAGTTTGGATTAAATAGTTATAGCATGAGGATTGAGGAAGCATTCTGGTCCTCTACAAGGTTTGCATTTTTTAAAAAGCTTTTAGAATATATGGTTAGTGAGAGGTTTTTCTTTTTTTTGGCAAGGATATTGTTGAGAGTCTGCTATTATTAGCTAGTTTTAGCTGGTTAGCCTTTTTGAAATTGAAAATAACAAAGGAAGAGATCCCTTCAAAATAATTCTTTATGTTGAAATACACTTTGGTGCACCATGCAAGATTTAAACTCAGGATAGGAGTTGTATCTCTTGCGCGAAAGAAAGATTTACCATTCTTCATGTAAAATACTGTTGGATCACACAATAGCCGCTTCATGATCTGTGTAGATAGATGATCGAAGAATTCAAAGTGTTTTAAGATTTATGCAGAATACCATTTAACCGTCAATGCCGTGGAAGAAGTTTAATCATTTTCTCGCACAATGTTTAAAGCCCAAATGCCTTTTCATCCTAGAGTATGTCATGGTTGGAGACGAGGTGCAATATTCTTCATTATTATTATTATTATTTGGATAAATCGGATGGCTCAGAAAATATTCAGCACAGTGCCTAAGTCGGTGGCCACTACCAGCCTGCATTTAATTTAAGGTGCATCCGAATTGCATATTGGGCCAATAGAGGGTTGCCATTTGGGCAAGATTTTTTCCATGCATAAATGCATACCAAAAAAGAAAGAAAGAAAGAAAGAAAGTTGCTGATGAGAGAAAAACTGAAACTTCAGCATGGGAATCTAATGCAAACTCAGACTCATAACATGACTTCAGAGTTCAGACTTAACTCTCAAACTAATGCATCACACCGGAAGTGAAAAAAAAAGAAGTTGCTAGTGAAGCAGACAATAGTTAGAGCGAGAAGCTCCAGTTTCAGTGAGAGAAAATTCTAACGGCTAGTCGGCGGCGTCACTATCGGCGTCCGACAAGGCTCCGGCCGTCCGGTGTGACATTCACGGCGGGCGGGCGGGGCGGTGTGGAGCGTTACAGCTTGGTTTCGGCAAGCCTTCCTGGATCGGCAGTTCTCTTCTCGGCTTCCGGCGACCCTCGGGCGGCTTGGGGGAAACTCCATGGATCGCAAGGGGAAGGCACCGATGGAGAAGACGACGGAGCCGACGGGGAAGACGACGGAGGGAGCGGCTAGAGGACCGGGTAAGTTTACTAACCCTGGGCGCGGAGGCAAATCCGGAGCTTGGTCACGGCCGGGGCCGTGGGTTACTCAGTGGCCCACGGCCGCGGAGGTGGAGCGGCTGAGCCGCCGCTTCCCGGACGTCCTCCGACTACCGGAGGAACCGATAGCGGCGGCCCGGCTGCAATGGGAAGGGCGCGCACTGGTGGCGCGCAGCTTCGGCCGCCGCATCCCGGCGGAGTGGGTGGCCAAAGACGTGGCCGCCCGGACTAAACTGAAAGACGTGGTGGCCGTCCCGCTCGCGGACGACCACCTCGCCCTCCGGTTCCGGTCGACGGAGGACCGGGACCGAGCTATGAGCGCGGGCCCGTGGGTGGTGGCGGGGCAGCTCCTCGCCATGAGCCCATGGGTCCCAGACTTTGAGCCGGATGCCGACACGGTGAAGACGGCCCTCGTTTGGCTGCGCCTGCCCCGACTCCCGCCGGAGTATTGGTCGACTTCGACCATACTCCACATTGCGGCTAAGGCGGGCCGGCCGATCGCGGTGGACGAAGTCACAGAGCAACAGGGGGCCATGGGTTTTGCCCGTGTGAAGGTGGCCATCGACACCACGGCGCCGCTGCTGCCAGGGGTGCTGATCCAGGGAATGACGAGGGTGCGCTGGCAACCCTTCGTCTTCGAAAATGTGCCGGCGATCTGTCCCCGGTGTGGACGCATGGACCATGCGGACGCCACCGCATGCCGCTCTCAGGCGACTGGCCGAGCTGCGGGCGACCCGACCTCGGGAGCGGAGGCCCCTGGGGGCGGGACAGAGCGGTCGCCTCCAGCCACTGAAGAGGAGAACCAAGGGCCAGTGTATGGCCCTTGGATGGTGGCGACACGGCGGAGAGTTCCACGGGAGAACCCTCCGCCGCGACCGGGGGAGACGACCGGGCCCGATAAGGGGCCAGGGTCGTCATCGACCCGGTCGCCACCCCATGCGGTCAACCCGACCTCGCCGGCGTCACCGGCGGACACCGACGGTTGGCAGAAGCCAACAAAAGTCGCGCGCCGCCGGTCGCCGCTGGCCAGTGGGGGGATAGGCTAGTCCCGGCCGCCCTAACAGGGGCTGCCTGGTTTCCCTTGGCCGGCAACCCGGGACCCGACTCGGTCGAACCGGGGCCAAGTCGGCGGGTCGACTCGGCCGTCTCGGTTGACCCGGCCCCCCCGCGGGCCGACTCTGGGCTCAAGGGGCCGGTCGTGGAGCGGGCTCAGAACCAAAAACGGCCCAGGCCCCTAGCGGGCCTTGGCCCACATGGGGGCCCAGGCCTGTTCGCCCAAAACACTAGGCAGGCCCAGCGCGCACGGGCCCAGCGGGCTGGGCGCCGTGGCCGTGGGCCGGCCCATTTGATCGGCGCGCCCTGCGCCAACGACGCGCCGCGCCCCGTAGGCGCGCCGGGCGCAGGAGGCGCGCCGGTGCCTGCGAGCGCGCCCTGCACCGGGTCCGCGCCAGCCACCGCGGGCGCGCCCTGGACCAAGTCCGCGCCTGTTGTCGCGGGCGCGCCCCGCATTGGGTGCGCGCCTATCGTCGCGGGCGCGCCCACTGTTGAGGGCGCGCCCGATGAAGGGGCCCCTCCTGGTGAGTGGGCCGCATGCCCCTTGCAACAGCAGGGACTGCGGGCCCAACTGGCTATGGGGCCGCAGGCCCCGCCAGTTCCGGGCCCTGGAGCTGGTACAGAGGCCCCGGCGACCCAGGATCTGGCGGGTGGGGGCCCACGGGACTCCGCCCAGCCAGCCTCGGGTGCGGGGGATCTGGCTGACCTGTCTCCCTTGGCCCGGGATGAGCTGACCATAGATGGGGGACCTGTGGCACCAGTGGGACCCTTCCAGTTCACCCCACCACGCCAGGAGTTGGCGGTGGTTTTGGGGTCCTCGCAGGCCGACGGCCAGGAGCACCCTATGGTGGGTGTGTCGAGCGAGCCGCGACCGTGGGATGCGTTCGCAGACTTTGGGGGTGGCCCGGATGGAGTATTCTGCTTTGGCCCACCTCCCCCGGCTGCGGGAGTGCGGGAGGACGCCACCCCAGGTGGGTGTGTGGTGAGGGACCACCCCATCCCACACACCGAGGGGAGCATGGCTGAGGCTCCACCATTAGGAGGGGGTACTGACCACTCTTCTGCCGTGCAACGCGTTAGGGCAACAGTTATGGGGGTTGTATCCACTGCTAGTGGTGAAGAGGAGGAGCGAGATTGCCGGGGTGCCGGGCCTGAGGATGGCCCTGCGACTCTGGGGGAGGATGAGTCTGAGGCCGACTATGTGGACTGTGACCCATGATGATACTTGCTTGGAACTGTAGGGGGGCGGCCAAGCCGTCCTTCATGTCTACTTTCAAACGATTAGTACAAGTCCATAGTCCGGAGATCTGTTTCCTATGTGAGACCCGATTATCTGGCGATGGGCTCAGCCGTTTGAGACGGCGCATGGAGAGGGATTGGGAGACCTATGCAGTCGATTCCCAGGGACTGTCGGGGGGCATCTTGGTTTTATGGAGGCGGGGTGTGGCGACAGTCGATGTCTTCCACTACTGCTCCCAACAAGTCATTATGATCATATCACGACCCGACGTCGCTCCATGGATACTGTGTGGAGTGTATGCTAGTACGGACCACCGAGCTAGGAGAGTCCTCTGGCAGGAGATCACCAATCTGACCGCTCAGGGCATTCCGGCGGTAGCAATTGGTGATTTCAACTGTATCCAGAGTAAGGATGAGAAGCGGGGGGCGCGGCTTTTACGGATCGAGTGGATAGGAGAGAGTTTCGGGACTTTGTGTCGCGGAACGGCCTGGTAGACTTGGGGTTCACGGGACCACAGTTTACCTGGTGCAATAATCAGCTGGGCAGAGCTAGGGTTTGGGAGCGATTAGACAGGGTGAGGATGATAGTGTTATTTTGATGATTAACAAGCAATTATCTAGAGCATGCTATAAGTTAAATTGATACTTCATTTATAAGTTCATTACTCTCAGTATATTTGTTTAATTGAAAATGGATAAATGGCCTTGTTCATTTGGATGAATCTAACCTTGAGAATGCAGCAAAGTGTGGTTTGAGTCGACCCACAGGTTGATTGGGTCGACCCCGGTACATCAAGAAGTCATCTGGCACACTCCTGCAAAAATGGCACAAATGAACAGTGAGTTGGGTCGACCCAAGGTAAGCATGAGTCGACCCAACCTCCAAAGAACCTCAAAACACAACAGAAGAATGCTCTCTGGATTTACTGAGAGGGTCGACCCACACAGTGGTTGAGTCGACCCAAGCTTGAGTTGACCCAAACCCTGAGAGGGTCGACCCAAAGGCAAGACAGAAAGACAGACAGAAAATGGTTCTCTGGAATTACTGAGAGGGTCGACCCAAGAAGAAGTTGAGTCGACCCAAGTGAACTTTGAGTCGACCCAAAGAATGGTTGGGTCGACCCATGGGAAGGAAGGCTGAAATTGAGGTTTCTGTGGTTTCTGAGAGGGTCGACCCAAGGAATGTTTGAGTCGACCCAAGTGAAGGTTCGGTCGACCCAAGGACAGGTTGAGCCGACCCAAACACGGGCTGAACATAACGGCTAGTTGTGCAGAAATGCTTTTTGGACTCCCAACAGCTATAAACGGCTAGTTTCTTCAATCCAACGGTCAGAAAGGACTATTTGGAGGTTGGAGAAGTATTTAAGAGGGAGTATTCATCAGAGGAAGCAAGCTTTTGGGAAAATACATCAAGTGCATTCAAGAGAGAACCCTAGCAAGGCAAGCTTCATCCAAGTGCTTCATTCAAGAGTCAAAAGAAAGGGGTTGAGCAGATTCAAAGAGTCATCAAGAGCTCCATCCTCCCTTGAAGAGTGAAGCATCCTTGACAAAGAAGAGCAAAGCGACTTCAAAGCGATAAATACTTTCTAACTCTTCTTTGTAGTTCATATTGTTTTATATGCTCATTTAGGAGTTTGAATCTTTTCTTTTTATTTGTTAAACACTTTGTAAAGGTTCGTTGGTGAGCCCGCAAAACCAACAAAGGTTTTTGGTGAACCCGAAAAACCAAGTGTATAGGTTCGTTGGTGAGCCCGCAAAACCAACAAAGGTTTTTGGTGAACCCGGAAAACCAAGTGTATAGGTTCGTTGGTGAGCCCGCAAAACCAACAAAGGTTTTTGGATTGTGAGCCCGGAAAACAATCCAACTGTAATCCGCGGGATTATAGTGAATTCCCAAGGGGACGCTTGGGGAGTGGACGTAGGTGCTAAGAAGAGCACCGAACCACTATATATTGTTGTGTTTGTGTTGTGCTTGTGCTTACGTTTATTCTTGCATCATCTTCTATCTTTGCACTAGTTTAAATCATTCAAATAGTTTAAGGAAGCATCCACTGCACTTAATTAAGAAAGTCCTTTTTAAATACCAAAAATTTAGAAGAAACCAATTCACCCCCCCCCCCCCCCCCTCTTGGCTTGTCACCTTGGGCAACAAGTGGTATCAGAGCAAGGTGCTCCAATAGTAATTACTGATCTCACAATCAAGAGTTAAAGATCATGACAACCCAAGTGGGATGTTCTATGAGTGAGGGACAATTAATTGATAGACCTCCACTATTTAATGGCATAAATTACACATATTGGAAAGCACGCATGCGTATTTTCATTCAAGCACATAACTATGATTTATGGAGTATTATAGTCAATGGGCCACACACAAGCACTAATCATGATAAAGAAATGGCTCAACAAAATTCAAAAGCAATGAAGCTGCTATATTGTGCATTAGATGAGAATGAGTTTAATTGCATATCTTCTTGCATAACTGCTAAAGACATATGGAATATGCTTGAAGTTAAGTATGAATGCACTAACAAATCTGAAACATCATGTGTAGAAGAAGAGCAGCATCATATTGCAAATTCATGCTTAATGGCACATGAAGATGAGATATATGAGGTACATGCTAAAACTAAAAACGATTTTACATTTGATGAACTTCATGATGTCTTTTCTGATTTGTATTTAGAACATAAGAAACTTATTTGTAGGAACAAGAACTTGAAGAATGAAAATCAAATCCTAATAGATGAAAAACTAAAACTGACTAATGAAATTGAAATCTTAATTAAAGAAAATAAAGAACTAAATCAGAGAAATCAACTTCTCACTGAAAGCCATGATAAACTTAAGAAAAACAATGAATTGCTTTCAGAAGATAATGAAAAATTAACTAAAGAAGTTGATAATTTGAAACCTACTGTTGAAAGATTCACTCTCAGCTCTGAAAAACTGAATTTAATGATAGAAAATTTAAGAGCTGTATATGACAAAGTTGGATTGGGATATCAACCTTGGTACATTCAAAAATCTTTCGAGAATATATTTCTTAAATCCTCCACTATTCATCCTAAAACAATTTTTCACAAATCTGGTGAAACTAATAAATAGAAACAGAAAACTGAAAATTCATTATCTGTTTTTGCTAAATCTATGTTGTTTAAATCTAGCAAGAGTATGCAGAAGTATATTACTTGTAATCCTAAAACCTGCAAACTAAGAGACAAAATAGCTATTAAGAAAATATGGGTTCTAAAAGGAACAATAATAGCTAACCTACAAGGACCCAAAAGAGCTTGGGTTCCTAAGTTGAAAATCTGAATATTTTCTGCAGGTGTGTCTAGCACTCAAGGCTCCAACAAAAGATGTTAATTTAGACATTGGGTGCTCTAGACATATATTAAAGAATGAGACTTAAAATATAATTAAGAAGAGTGACTAAAATGGAAGAAATAATGAAATTAGTAATCCTTGCATCCTCTCATATTGAAATTGTAGCTAGTATTAATCATTTCTGTGATATAAGTGATACTTTTGGTATAAAAAGAAAATATATCTAAATCACTCCATCTTCCTATATTATGCTTCAGTTATTGATGGATAATTTGCTTAATCAATACTCTTAGAATAACTCTTTGAATTCTCTATATGCTTGATTGAGAGTTCTTATCCATGGCATTATCTTCTATTGAATGTCTACTTGGTATATTTTTTTTAATATATGCATTAAGAATACCAAGATTAAAGAGTCTAGTTTTGGCATATAAAATCAACTCATACTAGTATGGACTTAATCTCAAAAGACCTTGTCATTGGTTCACTTAGATTAATTTTTGCAAGGTCAAAGTTTGCTATGTATGTCATCTAGAAAAATAAACTAGAATCATTTCTAAATCTGAAAACATTGTTCCCACCTTTTCGCCTTCGAAAATTCTCCATAAGAACTTATTTGGATCTCTAGGATTGTGAACCTAGGAGATAAGCTCTCTAATTTTGTAATTATGGATGATTTCTCAAAGCTAATATTGGTTTTATTCTTGGCACTTAAATTGAAATATTCTCTGCTTTGGCACAAACTTACAAAAGGTTTCAAATGAAAAGTGCAAACTGTGAAAGTATCATAGCACAGTTTTGAAAACCAATTTGTTAATAAGGTTTGCGCAGAAAACGGTATTGAATACAATTATTTTTTCACCAAGAATACTATTACATATAGGGGTTATAAAAATATAAAAATAGAACCTTTGTTGCGTAAGGACAATGCTTTGTGATAGCAGTTGATTAATATTATCATCACAGCTTGTCATATTATAAGGTTTCTATTAAATCTATTTTTGAAGAAAACCCCATGTGAACTCATGAAAAACAGAAAATCAAATGGTGCATACCTTCGTGTTTTTCAGTTATACATGTTATGTTCTCAAGAATGAAATATATGCCAAATCTGATAAAATAAGTGTTTCTTTGGATATTACTCTTTAAGCAATGCATATAGAATATTCAATGAAAAGATGCTAGTTGTAGAAATGTTAATTCATATTATTCCTATTAAAACTATCTTTTATTGAGAATGTAGTTTGTCATTTTGCTTCTATTTAAAAGACATTAAGAAGAATGAACAAGATGATAATTGGTTAAGTTAAACTAAATCATCTTGAAAGGGATAAAATTTGAAATCTTATTGAAGAATCTGAAAACTTTTTATATTTGGAACAAAACTGAGTTTTTCAGAAACACACTTAATTAAGAAGAATTTGTGATTACTAAAAGAATTAATCAGAAAAGATGAAATAGATCTTGATGAAATCTTTGCATGATTAGAAGCCAAAGATAACCACTTTCATTTGATTGTTTTATGAGACTTGTATTTTGTCAAATGAATGTGTAGAATGAACTTCTGTGTGGTTATATTATTAAAATTTTTATGTAAAAATAACCATCCATATTTGAAAAACATTCATTACAAACATGATAAAATACTATTTGATTTAGAACAAGCACCAAGAGCATGATATGAAAGATTAAGTAACTGTTTGATAGAAAGTAATAGTGATAAAACTATGTATCAAAAAAAAAAGAAAAATTCTGATATCATAATTGCTCAAATATATATTGATGACATTATTTGTGGTGCTACTAATGAAGCTTTATGTAAAGTTTTTACTAAGCTCATGCAGGGTGAGTTCGAAATAAGTAAAATGGATGAACTAATCTTTCCTCTCGAACTCCAAACTAAGACAAATAAGAAAGGAGATCTTCATTGGCCAAAGTAAGTTCACAAGAATATTCTTACAGAAGTTTGGCATGAAGAAAGGTATATCTATGACCCCATATTGTAGAGTTTAAAAATAATGAGCAAGGTAATTTTATTGTTTGAAGCTGTATCACTATATCATACAGCTTGTAGGCCAAATTGTATGCTCATTTTGTGCTTATATGCAAAGATATCAAACTAATTCTAATGAATCACATCTAATTGATATCAAAAGATTCATAAAAATCTGTTAAGATAATAAAACTAAGTAAGTGCTCCAATCTTAGGTAAAAGTAAAACAAGCATAATATATTCAGCACATTTGTAAGAATTGTGTGAGCATTCCTTTGGATGGGATAAAATCCGTAATCAACTATAATTAAATAGGAAGAATTTGGAGTGAACATTTTTTTTTAAAGAGAAAAGTTTAACCTTTCTACATTGCTCATCATAGGGATGGTGCCAATGGGGAGGCTAGTGGTAGTACCCGGCACTATTTGACCCAACTATTCGGTGTAGGGCATATTAGGGACGGCACAAGATGGAGGCTAGTGGTAGTACCTCGTGCCCCTTCCAACTCCACCGGATAGGGAGCAAATTGTAATAACCCCAAAATATTTTTTTTTATATAAAAAAAGGATAGAATAGTCCTTTAAAATTGATATAAGGGGTAAAATGGGAAGGAATCAAAAGATAATGGCATAATTGCAGATATATCGAAGTGGCAAGGGCAAAATGGGAAATTAATAATATTAAAAAAAGGGTGAATAGTGTTTTGATGTGATTTAATTGGAGGGTTTGAGCTGGCTCACGGGAGTGAAACAGAGAGAAGAGGGGAAGGGTTCTCAGACGACACAGAGAGAAAGAAAAAGAGAAGAAGAAGAAGAAAAAAAAGAAGAAGGAAGAGGGATTCGAGGTGGAAGGGAGTCCTGGTTGCACTTCCAGCTGAAGGGAAAAGTGTAGATCTCCTTCTCCTCTACGCAAGGACCTCGATTTCCAAAAAGAAAAAGGTAAATATCCGTCTCTATCTAGTCTTTTGATGACATTAGGCTATACAAAGGGTGGATATAGTCTAGAGGGGTCGGATAAGGGTTGTAGAGGCGGTTAAAAGAAGAAGAATCGGATTTTGACAAATTTTTCCGGCACTACGGAAAAACTGTGTCGAAGTCCCAACTTCGGCAAATTATTTAGGGGGTCAAACGGCCTCCGATGATGATGCATGTTATCTCTTTGGAATCCTCTATGAGTGTAGAATGTTAGGTAAAAATTTCATCAAATTTGGAGTTTGGAAAGTGGATCAAACCCAGGATGAAGTAACTGGCTGTCGGTTCGAGTTACTGTTCATCCGGGTGGAAAATAGGGGATTTCATGCTATAATAGGGTATTAAGCCTAGATCAAGCAAAAAGGGACCTTGTACTCATGCAAGGGAGTCCCTAATACATATAAATGGTAAGTTAATTAATTAAAAAGGAAAAGAAGAAAGAAAAGAAAAGATTTAGGGAACGGGGGAGTTGAATCAATTAAAGTTCCCTATATTATAAATGGCACGTAGATTATAGCCCTTGATACAGGACTAAATGTATTATAAATGCATGTCACAGTTGGGCAAGAAGCTAGGGAACAAGAGGAAGAAGTTCCCCACTGCCTGCTGTAGATTTTTGGAGGCGTATCAGGGCTGTGCCAGATTGACAGGTGAGTGGGAGTCATGTACTTTGCACCATGAGCATCCTTAATTCATTTTCATGAATGTCGCCAAGTGTGAATTGATTCCACTTGAGCATATTGATTGATATTGTAGTAGATTTCTCTATAATCTTGATTCTCTATGCTTGATTATTCTATACATGCATTTGAGGGAACATTGAGAGGAATTACGAGGGGTTGATGAGTAATCAAATTGATTCCGAATTGTGAAATGATTTCTTTTGTAAATTGATTTCATTTCATCTATTTCAAAGACTTGTGAGTGGGAGTTTGTACTTTGCACCATGAGCACATTCCTAATTCATTTTCATGAATGTCGCCAAGTGTGAATTGATTCCACTTGAGCATATTGATTGATATTGTAGTAGATTCCTCTATATTTTGATTCTCCATGCTTGATTATTCTATACATGCATTTGAGGGAGCATTGAGAGGAATTACGAGGGGTTGATGAGTAATTAAATTGATTCTGAATTGTGAAATGACTTCTTTTGTAAATTGATTTCATTTCCTCTATTTCAAAGATTTGTAGAGCCTTTTTAGTGGTATATTGAGTTGTATTGCACTTCCTTGACCCTCACTCCTAACCCTGATGTTAATTTATGATTGGGTCATGATCGAGTGAGTGGTAATCTTGATTATACTCCTTTTTAGTAGAGTATTGGGAGGGTGCATTATGGCATTTATGCATGGCTTGGCAGTATCTGCAGGACACCTATAGTCGATGGGGTTGAACATCGGCCTTTGTGCACATAGTAGCCTTCTGGGTGGGCGGAGCCCAGTCCCTTCCTAGGGGGGGACACGGCCCTAGGCGTAGGATCGGCCGGTCCTACGACTTATATTCTGCTTGCCGCCGGGCATAGTAAGACCCCGCGAGGTGCAGTATGGCTTTCCGCGGATGTAGAATTCCCGCGAGGTGCCGTTTAGTATGTAGATGTGAGATGGATTTCTGTTCTGGATACTGGCCGGCATTTATATGATCAGTGTGGTGTCTTATCCTGCATATGCATGTGACAGTAGGGAGTTGTTGCTGGTTCGCCTGGGGCGTAAAACCCACCTCCCGACAGCTGTCTAGTGATGATTTACATATTGGTGTGGTGTCATATTCGATGTATGCATATGGCAGTAGAGAGTTGTTGCTGGTTCGCCTGGGGCGTAAAACCCACCTCCCGATAGCTGTCTTGTTGATGATTCAGCCTATTGACACCTGATTTATATGATTCAGTACTATGACATGTTGAGCATATTCATGAGTAGCATATATGTTGACTTGATTATTTCATATATGCTTCAGATGAGTTGATATTGATTGTGGTGATATTGATGACTTACTTCATATTCTCTATATTGAGATCATGTTCATCTTATTATTGATCTTGAGATTTCACCTCGAGCCATGATTATATCTGGTCTCATGTGCATAGTACTCTCTACTCCACTCACTGAGTATTTATATACTCACTCCCCAGTTTGGTGTTTTTGATTGCAGGGCAGGTATTGTATAGAGAAGAGCAGGATTAGTGGTTGCCTGCTAGCTGTGCCGCTCCATAGTATAGTATAGTATAATGTAGATAGAGGTTTATACCCTTTTGGTGTATTATAAACCTTCTATTGTATATAGTGTATAGTTACAGTCATAGATCCTGTTGTGGATATGGGTTTGACCATGGATGGAATGGGAACCAGATTTTTATACAGATGAGTTATATGCCTGAGATAATGTATTAATATATATTGTCCAGGTTCATTATGTGACGGATTATGTGATTGCTGCTCTGACAGGTAGTGTGTTGTATGTATTGAGATAATCCTGACAGGTCACTATAGGAAAAGTGATCATTTTGTGCATGTATCATGCCAAATTTTTCAAGATCTATTGATGATTGATAGGTAGTAGGGTTCTACGCGGTGGCTGGTGGCCTTATGCCTACCCGCACCCTAGGACCGTCGCGGCGGCCCGCCGGGAACGGGGCGGGGGTCGTGACAGAGGTGGTATCAGAGCAAAGGTTAAGAAAAGTCCTGTCAGAGCAATAGGATGAGTCAGGATTAAGTATAGGATTATACTATGGAGCATAGGATTTTTCTGTATGTTATTTTATGAGTCATTTACAACTCAGTAAAATATATCATGACTCAGTGTGTAACGACCATCCTCTCTTTTTGACTTTTTTAGAGAGATATAAAGAATACCTCCAAGGAGAGGACCTACTCGTCCTGGAAAGAGGATGGAGCCAGATATAGCATTGGATGTGGGTTCTGCACATGTCGAGCCCCAAAGAGAAAAATCTCCTCCTGCTGATAGACGGAGGGTTGATGATCAAGGAGAGGTAGGAAGTAGAGATGCATTGATGGAACAGTTACTGGCGGAGAATCAGGCTCTGAAGGAGCAGATTGCTCGGGGGAAATCTCCTGCCCCGTCAGTAGTATCCATCCCACCTCCTGTAGTTGTGCCAAGAAGTTTGGCCAGGCGGGCTCTAGATGATGAGGGGATTACTGTACAGGAATTTCTGAGGCTCAGAACCCCGGAGTTTAAGGGGGAAGAAGGTGAAGATCCTCAGAGATTTCTGGAGGAGAATGAAAAGATGATACGGAGACTGCCCTGTTCTGATGCAAGAGTTATAGAACTTGTAGGGCTTACAATGAAGGAAGATGCCTGGGACTGGTACCAGAGACAAGTGGAGGACAGATTGTACAGTAGGAATCCTCCAACCTGGGAAGAGTTCAGGCAAGCAGTGATGGATGAGTTTTTGTCTCCGGCTGAGAGGCAAAATCGGGCTCTTCAGTTTGAGAGGCTGAAGCAGATGCCCGGAATGAGCGTATCTGAGTACGCTCGTGAGTTTACTAGATTGGGGAAGTATGCTCCTTACATCATCCCCACTGAAGCTGCCAGGATAGAAAGGTTCAGGCGGGGTCTGATTTCCCCGCTTTATAATGCAGTACTGGCAGTAGAGGTCCCCACCTTGTCTAGGCTGATTGATAAAGCAAAACAGTGGGAGACCAGAAACAAAGAGGAAAGAGCTGAAAGAGAACAGAGAAAAATGAGTATGGGGAAAGGGCAAAGCAGTAGAGATAGATCTGAGGGAGTAGATCTCTCGGAGGGCCCGATGGAGCAGTCTGTACGCTCAGCTCCACCTGCCCCACGTAAGAGGAAATGGAGGGAAAGAGGTCAATCACAAGATACTTTTCTACCATCAGTACCTCGTCCTCCAGTCACTATGGCCAGAACTGAATCTAGGTTCCAATCATGGCCAGTATGTGGCATATGTGGGAAGCAGCACCCTGGCAGATGCAGAATGGGTCAGGGAGTGTGCTACAGATGTGGACAGCCGGGTCATTTTGTCAGAGAATGCCCGCAGGGTGCCACCCAGCAGTTTGTGCCTTTGGCATCCTATCCTTCTGTGCAGATGGACAGGCCTAGTAGTAGGGAGCCTGTAGGCAGAGGTAGAGGTCAAGCACAAACATCACAACAGAGTGCTGGACCATCTCAACTGTCAGCTCCAGTAGGCAGAGGGCAAGGAAGGGTGTTCACGGTAAATCCACAGGAGGCATAGGCATCGAATGCAGCTGTGACAGGTATGCTCCTCATTGATAAGATTAAAGCTAGAGTGTTATTTGATTCTGGAGCTACCCATTCAGTCCCCTTATTTTGCTAAAAAGTTAGCTAAGGATAAGATATTAGTGCATATTCCCTTAGCTATTAGTACACATGTAGGGGATAGTATAAAAGCGAAGTATGTGTATCCTACCTGTGTGGTAGAGATAGAAAGTAAAACACTCCCAATTCATTTGATTTCCAATACCACACCGAGCAGAATATGAAGAGTAGATATACTCATCCCTTTGAGTAATCAGGTAATTTACTCTTTTAAATTCGAGGACGAATTTTATATAAGGGGGGGAGGATGTAATAACCCCAAAATATTTTTTTTTATATAAAAAAAGGATAGAATAGTCCTTTAAAATTGATATAAGGGGTAAAATGGGAAGGAATCAAAAGATAATGGCATAATTGCAGATATATCGAAGTGGCAAGGGCAAAATGGGAAATTAATAATATTAAAAAAAGGGTGAATAGTGTTTTGATGTGATTTAATTGGAGGGTTTGAGCTGGCTCACGGGAGTGAAACAGAGAGAAGAGGGGAAGGGTTCTCAGACGACACAGAGAGAAAGAAAAAGAGAAGAAGAAGAAGAAAAAAAAAGAAGAAGGAAGAGGGATTCGAGGTGGAAGGGAGTCCTGGTTGCACTTCCAGCTGAAGGGAAAAGTGTAGATCTCCTTCTCCTCTACGCAAGGACCTCGATTTCCAAAAAGAAAAAGGTAAATATCCGTCTCTATCTAGTCTTTTGATGACATTAGGCTATACAAAGGGTGGATATAGTCTAGAGGGGTCGGATAAGGGTTGTAGAGGCGGTTAAAAGAAGAAGAATCGGATTTTGACAAATTTTTCCGGCACTACGGAAAAACTGTGTCGAAGTCCCAACTTCGGCGAATTATTTAGGGGGTCAAACGGCCTCCGATGATGATGCATGTTATCTCTTTGGAATCCTCTATGAGTGTAGAATGTTAGGTAAAAATTTCATCAAATTTGGAGTTTGGAAAGTGGATCAAACCCAGGATGAAGTAACCGGCTGTCAGTTCGAGTTACTGTTCATCCGGGTGGAAAATAGGGGATTTCATGCTATAATAGGGTATTAAGCCTAGATCAAGCAAAAAGGGACCTTGTACTCATGCAAGGGAGTCCCTAATACATATAAATGGTAAGTTAATTAATTAAAAAGGAAAAGAAGAAAGAAAAGAAAAGATTTAGGGAACGGGGGAGTTGAATCAATTAAAGTTCCCTATATTATAAATGGCACGTAGATTATAGCCCTTGATACAGGACTAAATGTATTATAAATGCATGTCACAGTTGGGCAAGAAGCTAGGGAACAAGAGGAAGAAGTTCCCCACTGCCTGCTGTAGATTTTTGGAGGCGTATCAGGGCTGTGCCAGATTGACAGGTGAGTGGGAGTCATGTACTTTGCACCATGAGCATCCTTAATTCATTTTCATGAATGTCGCCAAGTGTGAATTGATTCCACTTGAGCATATTGATTGATATTGTAGTAGATTTCTCTATAATCTTGATTCTCTATGCTTGATTATTCTATACATGCATTTGAGGGAACATTGAGAGGAATTACGAGGGGTTGATGAGTAATCAAATTGATTCCGAATTGTGAAATGATTTCTTTTGTAAATTGATTTCATTTCATCTATTTCAAAGACTTGTGAGTGGGAGTTTGTACTTTGCACCATGAGCACATTCCTAATTCATTTTCATGAATGTCGCCAAGTGTGAATTGATTCCACTTGAGCATATTGATTGATATTGTAGTAGATTCCTCTATATTTTGATTCTCCATGCTTGATTATTCTATACATGCATTTGAGGGAGCATTGAGAGGAATTACGAGGGGTTGATGAGTAATTAAATTGATTCTGAATTGTGAAATGACTTCTTTTGTAAATTGATTTCATTTCCTCTATTTCAAAGATTTGTAGAGCCTTTTTAGTGGTATATTGAGTTGTATTGCACTTCCTTGACCCTCACTCCTAACCCTGATGTTAATTTATGATTGGGTCATGATCGAGTGAGTGGTAATCTTGATTATACTCCTTTTTAGTAGAGTATTGGGAGGGTGCATTATGGCATTTATGCATGGCTTGGCAGTATCTGCAGGACACCTATAGTCGATGGGGTTGAACATCGGCCTTTGTGCACATAGTAGCCTTCTGGGTGGGCGGAGCCCAGTCCCTTCCTAGGGGGGACACGGCCCTAGGCGTAGGATCGGCCGGTCCTACGACTTATATTCTGCTTGCCGCCGGGCATAGTAAGACCCCGCGAGGTGCAATATGGCTTTCCGCGGATGTAGAATTCCCGCGAGGTGCCGTTTAGTATGTAGATGTGAGATGGATTTCTGTTCTGGATACTGGCCGGCATTTATATGATCAGTGTGGTGTCTTATCCTGCATATGCATGTGACAGTAGGGAGTTGTTGCTGGTTCGCCTGGGGCGTAAAACCCACCTCCCGACAGCTGTCTAGTGATGATTTACATATTGGTGTGGTGTCATATTCGATGTATGCATATGGCAGTAGAGAGTTGTTGCTGGTTCGCCTGGGGCGTAAAACCCACCTCCCGATAGCTGTCTTGTTGATGATTCAGCCTATTGACACCTGATTTATATGATTCAGTACTATGACATGTTGAGCATATTCATGAGTAGCATATATGTTGACTTGATTATTTCATATATGCTTCAGATGAGTTGATATTGATTGTGGTGATATTGATGACTTACTCCATATTCTCTATGTTGAGATCATGTTCATCTTATTATTGATCTTGAGATTTCACCTCGAGCCATGATTATATCTGGTCTCATGTGCATAGTACTCTCTACTCCACTCACTGAGTATTTATATACTCACTCCCCAGTTTGGTGTTTTTGATTGCAGGGCAGGTATTGTATAGAGAAGAGCAGGATTAGTGGTTGCCTGCTAGCTGTGCCGCTCCATAGTATAGTATAGTATAATGTAGATAGAGATTTATACCCTTTTGGTGTATTATAAACCTTCTATTGTATATAGTGTATAGTTACAGTCATAGATCCTGTTGTGGATATGGGTTTGACCATGGATGGAATGGGAACCAGATTTTTATACAGATGAGTTATATGCCTGAGATAATGTATTAATATATATTGTCCAGGTTCATTATGTGACGGATTATGTGATTGCTGCTCTGACAGGTAGTGTGTTGTATGTATTGAGATAATCCTGACAGGTCACTATAGGAAAAGTGATCATTTTGTGCATGTATCATGCCAAATTTTTCAAGATCTATTGATGATTGATAGGTAGTAGGGTTCTACGCGGTGGCTGGTTGCCTTATGCCTACCCGCACCCTAGGACCGTCGCGGCGGCCCGCCGGGAACGGGGCGGGGGTCGTGACACAAATAGAGTATAGAGCATAAGAAAGTAAAAAATGAAAGACAAAGTAAGTGAAAGTATATAAAAAGAATCAAGTAAAATTTTTTAATCACTTGAAAAACACACTTTAAGGATGAAATCAATGCAAGAGTATGTTTAAATAGGGGGAGTTTATTTGAAAAGAATTGATTTTGATCATTGACATGCTTGTTATTTTAATGCATGACTTAACATATAATATATTTTGCATGTGGCATGATGTCTTGAATTATGGGTTCTCAATATTTTGTAATGCTCCATGCTTGGACAATTCGATTGAATGTTTGGAATACTACATAAAATTTTTGTTTGGTATTATTGAAAAGAAATTTCAGATTTGTCGTTCACAATCATCGTTAAAATCTGAAAGTTGAATAAATTTGTAAAAAGGAGAAGAGAAGGATATCTCTATTTAGGCAATAACTTTGGTATATAATATTCTAATTCATACCAAAACTTAACATAAATACAAATATTCTGAATATGCTCTTATATGTTTGAAATATGTATTTTCAATCGTAATGATTTAAGATGAGCTACAATGTGGAAGATACATATCTCAAATTATGACTTTGAAAGCCTCTATTGAAAATCTTTATGAAATTCAGAATCTGATAAAAGCTTAAACTCAATATGATAAAATCTTAATGTAAGAAAAACAGAATTAATTTTGATGCCTTGGTTGATTGCTCCGATACGCATCCGAAACATATCATTTCTTATCTTTAAAGTGTACTAATATTGGTCCAAATGATGTGTCTTTCGATGATCTTGATTGCAAACAAAAATTTCTAAATATATGATTTTATTTTGATATTAAAAAGATTTATTGTGCTTCATATATACATTGCTGAAAAACTATGACTAAGAAATTAATATTTTGAATATACACTCCTACATAATTAAATGCTTCTATCATTAAAAAGAAAAGCTATTTTTAAAAAGAGAGTTAATGATCCTAAAACTTAGAATATTTCAACTCACTTCAATAATTCTTATAGGAAAGAAAATATAATTACTTTTGAAAGAAATTTGAGCTTCAAAAGAATTATTTTCTGATTAATATTTCCATACATATTCAAAAAAAAAATAAGAGGAAATATAATTTATTCTTGAAAGATTAAAAAGAGTGATTGCTATAAATCTTGAAAAATTCTAGATCACTCTACATTCTTGATATTATAGAAGAACAAAAAAAAAAGGGTTTGAAAGAAAATGCATCTTTTGAGGGGGAGCTTTAAATACTCAATCTCTTTATTGAAAATTATCTTCAAACTCTAAACTCTCAAATGGAATGATTAATTAAGGGAGAGAAAGAAAATTTCAGAGTGAGAGATCATATAGAACTTAATCGTATAAATTCGCATCTAAAGATGAGACAAAGAATACTAAATGTAAAGTGGTATTAAACTTTGTGCTTCATTGAATATCTTTTGAAAGTTGGATTTCCATCTATATTCATCGGTAAATCATTTATTTCTGAAAATTAATTGAAAAGGATTCCATCTGTCTTAGTTTCGAAAATTTATCTTGGAATCTACTTATGAGTTCTTATTGGCTTGCACTTTAGTGTTTCAATCCTGAGCCAATTCATTTTAATTGATTTTGATGCTATGATCTTTAAAGGAGTAAAAGAAAGTCTTTAAGAGAGCTCTAAACGAACTTTCAAAGCCTTGAATTTTATGTATCCTACACTGCATAAATTCATGTTTTGGTATCTATGCCCCAATACTTTTATATCATGAAAGAACTTTGAAGTCATTAAGAATTAAGGATTCAACAT
This sequence comes from Phoenix dactylifera, assembly GCF_051530095.1. Lineage (NCBI taxonomy): Eukaryota > Viridiplantae > Streptophyta > Magnoliopsida > Arecales > Arecaceae > Phoenix > Phoenix dactylifera. The sequence goes on from NC_143193.1 coordinate 7,234,779, forward strand.
AATCTTATGTTTTTCGAGTATATAAGTTTTGATCTTTATTTGCTCTTATACTATACTCTGAAAATTAATTAGATTGCTCTCATCTTGCTATATACTTAATATATATATACATATATATATAAAGGTGTTGAATTTTCATTCGTGCTTTCTTTGAATATTATTCTTTATACTCCTTGAAATAACTTGAAAAGGATTCCATCTACACTTGATTTCAAAACTATCTTTGGAATCTACATTTAGAGATCACTTCTGGCTTACATCCTAAATATCTCATTCCTAAAGCCAAACACATAGAAATAAAATATGATTTTATTAGGGATCATGTGCAAAATGGAAACATATGTATTGAGCATATATACACTGAAAAACAATTAGCCGACATATTCACAAAACCCTTGAGTGAAGATACATTCTGCACGCTAAGGAGAGAATTAGGTATATGTGATCTTTTTTATTGAAGAAATATAAAAGGGAGCAAGTAGTCTCATGATACATTCCTCCAATTTCTAAAAATCCATGAAACATGAGTCAAACTTGTTATCTATAGATTCCTTACTCATGTATCATTGTCCCAGAAAGAATTTATAAGGATTGGAAGCAAGGAAAATTTTTTGAAGCAAAAAGGAAGAGAAAAGAAAAATTCTGCACTTGGGTCAACCCAACCCAGAATAGGGTCGACCCAACGTTGAGTCGACCCAAGAAGTTTCTTGAGTCGACCCAACGTCGGATCCCACTGTTAAAAGGGGGATCCATGAGCTATCTAGGGCACTGTTTGCCCTTGTCCTCTTCTGAAAACCCTATTCCCCACTCTCAAATCTTCTCCAATCATCTCCAAACAGTAGATTACTTCAAGATCTTGGAGAAATGGGACCCAAGAGAGTCGTAGCCAAGCGATCCGGGAGAGTCTCATGATCTTGTTTAGAGCCTAGGATATGTATCTAGTTCTCATATGTATTTTGTGTTTATCATGCATCTTTAAACTTTGATTAAGGAACATTGTATCTGCTTTTGTTTTTGGTCTGAATGTATGAAAATGATTCCTATTTTGATCAATAAAGTTTGAAGTTTATCATTTATTGCATTTTTTCCCATGTATCTTTTTGATGATAACAAAAAGGGGGAGAAGTAAAGAAAGAGTACTTTAGGAGAAGCAAAGATCATCTTGGGGGAGAAGTAAAGAAAGAGTATCTTAGGAGAAGTAAAGGGAGAAGTAAAGATATCTTTAGAGTAAATAGAGTAACAAAAAGGGGGAGAAGTAAAGAAAGAGTAATAAGAGGAGAAGTAAAGAAAGAAAGAGAAATAATTTGTAAAACAAATTGAAAATCATATAAGAAAGCATATACATCCAAGGGGGAGCAATTTGCAACAATGAAAATGATCAACTCAAAAATTTATATCAAATTTCAGAATTTGGCACACATAAATTCAGAATTTGGCACGCACCTCTCGCACCCCGATACATAGCCTGAAACTCATATTATCTCAAATTTTTGAAGTTTCATCGCTAATGAATTATAAATGAAAGGGGGAGCAATTCAAAGAGTCAAATTGGCAACATTTAAATGATATAGGGGGAGATTTCACAAGTATATATGAAAAGCTGAAATTCAGCAGTTTAATCCCTTTTATAAACTGATTTTAAAGACAAGTATCAATAGGCTTATACTCTTTATTTTGTAATCATCAAAAAGGGGGAGATTGAGGATGATAGTGTTATTTTGATGATTAACAAGCAATTATCTAGAGCATGCTATAAGTTAAATTGATACTTCATTTATAAGTTCATTACTCTCAGTATATTTGTTTAATTGAAAATGGATAAATGGCCTTGTTCATTTGGATGAATCTAACCTTGAAAATGCAGCAAAGTGTGGTTTGAGTCGACCCACAGGTTGATTGGGTCGACCCCGGTACATCAAGAAGTCATCTGGCACACTCCTGCAAAAATGGCACAAATGAACAGTGAGTTGGGTCGACCCAAGGTAAGCATGAGTCGACCCAACCTCCAAAGAACCTCAAAACACAACAGAAGAATGCTCTCTGGATTTACTGAGAGGGTCGACCCACACAGTGGTTGAGTCGACCCAAGCTTGAGTCGACCCAAACCCTGAGAGGGTCGACCCAAAGGCAAGACAGAAAGACAGACAGAAAATGGTTCTCTGGAATTACTGAGAGGGTCGACCCAAGAAGAAGTTGAGTCGACCCAAGTGAACTTTGAGTCGACCCAAAGAATGGTTGGGTCGACCCATGGAAAGGAAGGCTGAAATTGAGGTTTCTGTGGTTTCTGAGAGGGTCGACCCAAGGAATGTTTGAGTCGACCCAAGTGAAGGTTGGGTCGACCCAAGGACAGGTTGAGCCGACCCAAACACGGGCTGAACATAACGGCTAGTTGTGCAGAAATGCTTTTTGGACTCCCAACGGCTATAAACGGCTAGTTTCTTCAATCCAACGGTCAGAAAGGACTATTTGGAGGTTGGAGAAGTATTTAAGAGGGAGTATTCATCAGAGGAAGTAAGCTTTTGGGAAAATACATCAAGTGCATTCAAGAGAGAACCCTAGCAAGGCAAGCTTCATCCAAGTGCTTCATTCAAGAGTCAAAAGAAAGGGGTTGAGCAGATTCAAAGAGTCATCAAGAGCTCCATCCTCCCTTGAAGAGTGAAGCATCCTTGACAAAGAAGAGCAAAGCGACTTCAAAGCGATAAATACTTTCTAACTCTTCTTTGTAGTTCATATTATTTTATATGCTCATTTAGGAGTTTGAATCTTTTCTTTTTATTTGTTAAACACTTTGTAAAGGTTCGTTGGTGAGCCCGCAAAACCAACAAAGGTTTTTGGTGAACCCGGAAAACCAAGTGTATAGGTTCGTTGGTGAGCCCGCAAAACCAACAAAGGTTTTTGGTGAACCCGGAAAACCAAGTGTATAGGTTCGTTGGTGAGCCCGCAAAACCAACAAAGGTTTTTGGATTGTGAGCCCGGAAAACAATCCAACTGTAATCCGCGGGATTATAGTGAATTCCCAAGGGGACGCTTGGGGAGTGGACGTAGGTGCTAAGGAGAGCACCGAACCACTATATATTGTTGTGTTTGTGTTGTGCTTGTGCTTACGTTTATTCTTGCATCATCTTCTATCTTTGCACTAGTTTAAATCATTCAAATAGTTTAAGGAAGCATCCACTGCACTTAATTAAGAAAGTCCTTTTTAAACACCAAAAATTTAGAAGAAACCAATTCACCCCCCCCCCCCCTCTTGGCTTGTCACCTTGGGCAACACAGGGCCCTTGCGACCCCGGATTGGATCCTCCGATTCCCTACTAGCCGGGTTAGCCATTTGCCTCGGATGGCCTCGGACCACTGCCCATTGCTGCTATCCACATCATCTGGCCCTACGCATCGTAGCCCCTTCCGCTTTGAGAAGGTTTGGCTGTCGTATCCCCAGTCTTGGGATGTCGTCCGTGATGCGTGGCGGGTCCCGGTGCACGGCGATGCTATGCAACGGGTCTCACGCAAACTTGAGCTGACTAAACGGCGCCTTCGCCGGTGGAATCGTGAGGTCGTGGGCAATATCTTTCGGCGATTGGAGGGGGTTGAGACTTCGATCGCTGAGTTGCAGAGGAAGGAGGACTTGGGAGGCGTGCTTCCGGAGGACGATATGACTGATCTCCGGGGACTCCTTGCGACTCACCAATCGCTACTACGGCAGCATGAGATTTTCTGGCGACAGAAATCTCGGGTGCAGTGGGTAAGCGAAGGTGATCGTAACACTAGGTTCTTTCATCGGTCGACGATTATCCGGAGACAGAGGAGCATGATCCACTCTCTGCGAGCTGGGTCTGGACACCGAGTGGAGGGTGAGTCCGCCATTCGGCAGGTCTTGCTCGATTTTTTTCGTACTAGGTGGACGGAGGATGAGGCGGCCAGTGATGGGGACCCTCCTCTGACGACGGATGTGGGTATTGATGATTCTGAGAGCGTACTCCTGACCCGGCCAGTGTCGGCACAGGAGGTACAGGAGGCAGTATGGGCCTTGGCTGCAGATAAGGCCCCGGGACCTGATGGTTTCCCCCCGTTTTTCTTTCGGCAGTATTGGGATATTATCCGACTAGCGATGGTGGAGGCTATCCAGTGTTTTTTTGCCCAGGCAGCTATGCCTGAGGACTGGAAGGCCACCTTCATCACGCTAATACCTAAATGCCAAAATGCGGCCGAACCTTGTCACTTCAGGCCCATCAGCTTGTGCACAACCCTATACAAGGTTGTCGCAAGAATCATGGTAGGCAGAATGAAGCCCCTCCTGCCTGGCATCATTAGCCAGGAGCAGGGGGCCTTTGTGGCTGGCAGAAATATTTCTCATAATATTATGCTGGCCCAGGAAACGATGTGGGATCTCCGACAGCTTCGAAGCGACACAGTCTGATGGCAGTCAAGATGGATATGGAACGGGCTTACGACAGGATCAGGTGGAGCTTTCTTCAGCAGGCGTTGGAGGCTTACGGCTTCCCCAGGCAGTGGATCGGCTGGGTTATGGGGTGTGTTCGGAGGCCAAAGTTCTCTATCTTGGTCAACGGCACACCGTCACCTTACTTTGAGTCCTCTATAGGGCTACGGCAGGGATGTCCTTTATCTCCCTACTTGTTTATTATCTGTTCTGATATCTTATCTCGGTCTTTGCAGAGAGTGTGCGCTAGCCGTGAGCTGGAGGCCTACACCCCAGCCACGGGAGCTCGCCCTATCTCACATTTACTTTTTGCTGACGACTGTCTTCTTTTGGCCAGGGCACGGACTACAGAGGCTCGGGTCCTTCGCAGGGTGGTAGCGGCATACTGCGCGGCGTCCGGCCAGAGGGTGAATTTTTTCAAATCCACCATCTCCTTCAGCCCCAGCATAGAGAGCGGAGTCAGACAGGAGATCAGAGGGATCCTCCAGATACCGGAGTAGGAAGGGACGCTTACCTACCTAGGCGTGCCTATCACTGGCCGGAGACTGCGGGTGGCAGAGTGCTCCGGTTTGGTACAGCGAGTCCGGAGCAGGCTGGAGGGATGGAGGGCATCATCATTATCCATGATGGGGAGAGTGATATTGGTTAGGGCAGTGCTGGGATCTCTACCGGTTTACCTCATGGCCAACACAGTGGTTCCCAAGACGATCCTGCTAAGGATCGAGCGCCTTCTTAGGGATTTCCTGTGGGGGTCATACGGTGGAGGTCACGGAGTGCACCTGGTTGCCTGGGAGCAGGTCTGCCGCCCCACTAGTGAGGGCGGTCTGGGGGTGCAGTCCCTTATTGAGAGGCGCGAGGCTTTCATTGCTCGGCATGCGGCTCGGTTCATCTTGGAGCCACACGGCCTCTGGAGTCGGGTGATGGCAGCTAGATATGGCCGAGGGGCTTCAGGGGTGGCACAGCGGGGCCGCCGAGTATCCTTCATGTGGCGTGAGATCGGGAGGCACCTGCCGGCAGTATCGGCACATATCAGGGTTTTGATTGGCGACGGTCGGAGTATTGATGTGGCTAGCGACTCATGGGTGGACTCCCTGGCCCTGAGCCGCTGGCCTACTATGTTTGACACAGAGGCGATTGAGGGGTTGCGGGTGTGCGATCTCCTTGTACCAGGAGGGGCAGTGTGGGATGAGGCTAGACTCAGGCTATTGTTCGGGGTACACCTAGCTGCGAGGATCCGATCCCTCCCGTTACCAGGATGTGGGGGGCCAGATGTCAGGGTGTGGGGCACCTCGAGCCAGGCCAGCATCAGGTTGGGAGACATCACGCGCGCCATTCAGCTAGGGCATGAGCCGGGCCGGACTGCACCTGGATTTGGAGGTCCGGACTTCATCCGAGGGTTGCTCTCTTTCTATGGAAGGTGTTCTGGAGCCGACTTCCTACGAGAGCAGAGCTGAGCAGGCGAGGTTGGGGGGTCCCAGCTGAGTGCGGGACGTGCGGAGCTGAGGAGTCAGTGGACCATGTGCTCTTCCAGTGTACATGGGCGCGGACGACATGGCAGTGGGCTGGGATCCCGCGGGGGGCCCGGAGTGAGCGGCTACAGTTTCTCAGGGTGACACGGCAGTGGTTAGCCAGTTTACGGACTCGCGAGGAGGGCATTAGAGCTACTTGCACAGCGCTTCAGATCTAGCTGGCAAGGAATGCCCGCACTCTCGGTGAGCGCAGGGTGTCACCGAGGTTTGTGGCAGAGCTTGCTCGAGCACAGGCTTTGGAGTTCAGACCCGCCCCTTCTACAGATAGACCTTTGACAGCTCGGGACACCTGGGGTTCCCCCCTGCTTCGGCAGCTTCCCAGTTGGTGTATTTCACCTGGGAGCCCCCACCCCTGAGCTTCCTCAAGGTCAACTTCGATGGGTCGGTTCTGGATGGCGGCACGCGGGGCGGTGCAGGCTTTGTCATACGAGGCCCACACTCCAGGGTAGTGGCCGCAGGTGGCTGTCAGTTGTTCGATACATCGGTGCCTGGAGCAGAGCTGCACGCCGCCTGGGCAGGCCTTCGACATGCGAGGGCAGTATTGCGGGCCAGCTCGATTATCTTGGAGGGGGACTCGGCCACTGTTGTCCGATGGATTCAGAGGGGATTGGGGGGTGAGACTACAGACCATCCCCTGATTCGCGATATTGTGATGATGAGTCAGGGAGGGGCCACTTTGGCCAAACATGTATTCAGGGAGGCCAATGGGGCAGCCGACTGGGTGGCTGGCCATGTGGCCCACCACTCGGGGTATGCCCTTTGGGTAGGAGAGGCGGAGCTGCCATTGGCACTTCGTGAGGTCTTGTATTTTGATTTTATTGGGTGTATTCGTACCCGTACTGTATGAAGCACCCGCTTTCAGCAGAAAAGAAGAAGAAGAAGAAGAAGTTGTTTACAACACAGCCAAATTCCCGTACCGACAAGCTCCATTTCACCTCCTCTGACATCGATCGCCCCCTTCTTTATTAGACCGCTCCACGCTTCTCGAGGCCTTTGTTGTCAAGTGCAAAAGGCTTCGCGTTTTCTCTACGCGTAGAACGACCGTGGGGCATAAAAATTACGCAAGAAACCGTCCAAGAGCTTTGAAGCTAATGCAACATCGCAAATGGAGCTACTGATTGAATAATACAGTAAACCCATATAAATATCTGCTTTATAGGCTTCCACGACTGATCTTTCTATTTAGTTTTATAATATTTTAAATTGACCTTCATGAATGTATTTTTTTATTTAATTTAAATTATCCGATTTGCCAAAAAAAATATAAAACAGATTTGGAAACTCATTTTTTTGTGGTAAAGAGTAGAGCTGATCAAATGTTGAGCCCGGTCGGGTTCGGATAGAACTCTACAGTAAAAATTCAGTCTCATATTAATGCCCAAGTCGCCCGGCCGAGATATCAAACCTCTATTTTTTGTTCAGACCGATCCAATTCTAAAAAGGCAATATCAGACTGTCCAACAAACATGATGTTGATATATTCATTAATATATAGTACAAAATTTTACTATAATAATATATAATTAGTTAATATAATTAATATATAAAAAATATATATATATTTAATATATATATATATATATATATTATTTTGGGCGGGATATTTTTTTTTTTTCAGATCAGTCCTTTTTTTTTTTTTTTTTTTTTTTGTAAAGCTCAGACTTGTTCCATTGGCCTATTTTTAGTATGCAAGCCTGTCAAATTTTGGGCCGGACTAGGCGGCCAGTTGGCCTTCCTGTTCACATGACAACCTACAGACATGAGAGAGACTACTTTGTAGCCTAGCTGCTGCAATTATTATTTCTGGCCTTGGAAATATCCATGTGACGAAAAGGCTATCGCAATGCTATGGTACCCGTCCGAAGCCTAGCATTATTTTATATATATCAATGATGACAGCTATAGGTCTCACTAAAATCACTTCTATACTTTCGCAAGAATCTCCGTGCAAGGTACAAACTTAGCTTCCTGGCATATAATAGAATAAGCACTCTTGCTTTTAACCTTATATATACCCTTGCAAGAAATAGGTGAAACACCATGAGGCAAAGAAAATAAATCCGTACGATATATTTCACCTGGAAGCTCCCACCTCCGAGTTTCCTCAAAGTCAACTTTGATAGATCAGGCCTGGATGGTAGCACGAGGGGAGATGCGGATTTTGTTATTCGGAATCCGTCCGCCAGGATTATAGCTGCTGGGGGTGGTCAGTTATTTGACACTTCGGTTCCGAGTGCAGAACTGAGAGTTGCTTGGGCGGGCCTTCGCCATGCCCGATGCATGTCACAGACTAGATCCATCATCCTGGAGGGTGATTTAGCCACCATTATTAGTTGGATCCGGGGGGTCCAAGAAGTAACGATTGTGACCATCCACAGCTCCGAGACATTTGGGCTATGGTTAGAGTTGGAGGGGCCTTTCAGGCCAAGCATATTTACCGTGAAGCCAATGGTGCTGCGGATTGGGTGGCTGCATATGCAACTTGTCACTCCGGTGGTACCTTGTGGACTGAGATGGGGAGGTCCCTTTGGCACTCCGAGGTATCCTATTTTTTGACTTTATTGGGTGTATCCATACCCGCGAGGTATGATCCACCCGTTCTAGCAAAAAAAAAAGAAAATAAAGAAAATAAATCCTTGCTCTCACTCTTCTGAAGAGCTGAAATCTCTTCTTACATGGCATCCACCTGAGCAACAATGCCTTTAATATCATCATATGAAATGGATTCTAGCTTATGAACAATAGTAAAAATGTAATAATAAGCAACAGAAAAATAATCCCAACTCTATAGCTATTAATTGGTTTCTTCTTTCTCTTGATTCTCTACAACAGTGGTGGATCTTTAGAAGTTTTAGTTTCATCTTCGAGTAATCTATAAAAAAAATATAGAATATATAAATAAATCTACCTCATTCTATGAGCTTAAGCTTTTGGGATAAGTGATAATTTTAACATAATATCAGAGCAGAGGTCCTGAGTTCGAACTCTGCCTCCGCACTCTTTAACCCCATTATTAAAAAATTTCTCATGTTGGGCTCATCTATTAAAAAGAAGTCCGAGTCCCATGTGAAGGAGAGTATAAAAAAATATAAAATATATAAATAAATCTACCTCATCCTATCACCTTAAGTTTTTAGGACAAGTGGTGATTTCAACATGGTTTCAGAGTAGAGGTCCTGAGTTCGAATCCTGTCTCGGCACTCTTTAACCCCATTATTAAAAATTTCACAGAAGTGGTGATTTCAACATAATCTTATATCTTTCTCTTCTCTGGCAAAATATTCTTTTTTCCTTAGAATTTAAGATATGCATATTGGTTCACCATGGACTTTTATAACTTCAATATTGACCTAGGTTCGAGTCCCACCCTCACCCTAATTTCGAAGAGGCTTGTCCTACTTGTCAAAATGAAGCTATCTTTCTTAATTCTCATTCAATATTAACTAACCACTTCATCATTTAACCAAAAGTTGTTAAAAAATTGGTCAGCAATATGAACAGTTTAATCAGATGGCCTCCTGCTTCCTGGGGGGCATGGTTTGAATCCATCACCCTCTGCATCAGACTCTCCAGAGAGCAACTCATTAGAGTAGTGCACTACACAACCGCCAGCCCAAACGCTTCAGACCATCTTCTGGAAGTGCAATAGATGGTGACTTAACAATGTTTCCGAACAATATATTTAATAAAAATAGCAATGCCATGCGATGCAAACCATTAATCAACAAACAGAATGATGCAAATCTTTTCATTGAGAAAAGAAAAGAGTAAAATGAAGCAAATGACACCAACTTATTTTCATGAGAACTGAGACCGCGTTATAACAAATATACTTTGAACAGAACTGGAAACATTACAAATGAAATAGATATCAACAAACGTTCTCTCCGGAGAACGGACATCCCAAGCTTGGATGGTAAGAAGAGGAACAAGCGCTTATTTCAGGCGTGAATTTTACACAAACCACATAACAAATGCAATAAGCTAAGCCATAAGATAACCTGCAGTTGGTGGGAACCATCAAATCCTGGCAAGATGAGCCCAGTGCTCTGATACCAGGAACTGAAGCAAGAGAAGCCTAAACTTCCTCAGCGGCATTGATTGTAGTATTTGCTGCATGGTCTTTGACGAGGGCGAACCTGTTGAGGGCGGCAGTCATACCTGTCTCCCCGCCCGCCGACTTTGCATGTCGCATCTCCTCTTCGAAGCGCACCATAGTCTATTTTCTTGACCATCGATTCTAGCAACCAGTCCACTTCTTCTTGGCACTCGAAGATGGAGCCATGACACACAGATGAGCCTCCTCCTCTCCCATAGCCTTTGTGGGTGTCCATTACCTCTTTCCCACTGGTAGCAGCAGCAGCAACTAGCTGCAAAAGCAGCAGAAAAGAGATAGCAGCACCTCTTCTCCACATAACACCCACACTCGCATTTTCCATCTCTCTCTCCTCGGCTCCTCCTCCCGGATGCAAGGAAGCAATTAGTTGCCGCAGCGGCTTATATTAGTGTGGAATTTAAGACTAGAACTATGGGCTATATTTCATTTGGACAGAATGTAACATCCTCCAGCCATGCTTGAGCCTGACAATGCCGTCGGTTCCCAGTAGCATTATTTGAGGGTGGACCTGCATGTCTACTCATGGGGGCTGAAGGGCAGACTAGGACCAGATGACAACCAGAGCTGGGATCAAAAACTTACATCACATTATCCAAGGGGTTTGAGCATTAGTTTAGCATAGATTAAGGGCTCAACAAAGCCAAGCTTCTATCTGCCCTCCTGCATCTGGTCGAGCCGGAATTAATATTAATTTTAAGTTCAAAATTTCGGTTCGAGGTTGGTTTATTTCTTATTTGATCAAACGCAGTCAAAGTTTAATTTCACCGCAATCTAATCGAGCTCATTTTGAACAACTTGCTTTTGATTGAAATTATTGGAATTTATCCGATTGAGCACATCCGGATGTGGCCCGTGCTAACACACACCAGGATACTACCGGCATTAGAAAAAGGTTTATTTGTTTAGTCTCACCTTTCAATTTATCTCTACCTCGCCCATCGAATGGATGCTGCTGGTGTGTAAACCACAACGGGCATTAGAAATTTAGGATTCATAAAAGAAGGAACAAATGATAGGAAAAATGGATTCTGAGAAGTCTTGTGATAGACTCTGTTTGGATTTCTTTCTTTAAGGTTCTCGAGGTTGGGTGCTTTGGATTTAAAGAAAACCCTTGAACGAGAAGATCACTAGGTTCTGAGTGTAACATGACATTATTTCCCGCTGCTCTTTTACTGGTATCTGTCCTTTTTTCCCTTTCATCAACATCTTATGTAGCTCTCAAAGACAAACTCATATGTTCTGAAGGTCATGTACCTGTGTACTAACATATAAAACGAATGAAAATTTTCATAGCTTAGTAGAATGTTTCGATTTAACTTCCGGTTTTAAAGCAGCCAAACCAATTGAATTTTTAGCTTATTTGTGTCTTAGATGTGTATGTTTTAACAAATAATGCAGAACTGTAATTTGTGTGTTACCATCCATTTTAACATAACAAAACTGTTAGCATCATCCACTTTTGTCGTCACTCAAATGCTTTGGTGACCTACAAATCACATGATTTTTGGTGGTTTCTAACTATTTGGATTCCTCTGGATCACGGGAATGATATGAAATCTCAACTTAAAAAATGCTAGTACAGTGATTCTGCACTGGTAGGCTTGAAGCCACAGAGCTATTGGAATGAGAGCAGCCAACGAATTTTAATTGTAGTAATTGTTTTTGAATGAGTTGCATACTCAGGGTCAAGCAGAGTCCAATTTAACCGATCCATAATACTAAAGGGTCTTTAACTTTTCATTTTAGATAGAGAAAAGGACCTTTCTTTTCAGATATAATTTAGTATAAATTCGTTTTGTTTTCCATTTCATTTGGACCAATCCAACCCAATTGTAACCTTTTATTTTAAGGCGGATAAAACATCCGATTGCAACATTCATCCATGATATTTTAACATTTAATCATCAGGGTCCGTGATAGAAAAGGAAAAATCAAAATCCCTTTCGCTCCAATAATTTATTCTCTAGACAAGTATCTCTCGGACTAAACATTTACATTTTGTAAACCAAATGTGAAAAGCATGTACATAATTAGCACGGTAATCTTATAAATGTAAGAGGCTTCTATACCTTAGATTTGAATGATAGAAAGTCATAGGTAATCACTTTTATACCTCTATCACTTCAGAAGAAATAGATTGTGAACCGGGTAATTTGTAGGTAGCTCGGCTGACTAGAGTAGTCTGTACAAAATTGTAAATGAAATCCATGTTAAAGAAAAGTTTCATCAAATACAAAGTTGTGTGTGTGAGAGAGAGAGTGTGTGTATGTGATGACTTATGGAAGCGTATGTTTAGTTCCACATCGGTTATTCGTTAAAAAGATTTTAAGTACTTACGCAAGATCTCACCCAAAAAAGTTCGCCGAAAGGTAAATTTTGGATTTTTTAGTCTTGTATAAGTACCTAATATCTCTCCAATGAATAACCAATATGAGACTAAATATATACTTGCACTTGTCCTCATAGAGAGAAAGAAAGAGATTGTAAAGTCAACCATATTGGGTTTTGTGTTCTTCCAAGCTCTATCCATTTCTTCAAAGACCTCCTTAATTGTGGGACGACCTTTGCTCGAACCAGCAGCACAAAGAACTGCAATATTCAAAATTGACTCAAAGTCCCTCAAATTAAGCTCTCCTCTAAGGCGTGGGTCTATGAAATCTTTGAGCGGTCGTTTCTTCATTTGCACATCCTTAGCCTGCATGAACACAAAGGTAAACTCTCATGCACTCCATTATAAATTTGAGCTTCTTCTTGATCATAGCTAAGTTGCAGGATTCATACAAGCTCTTATATACGAACTATTGTGCTGAAAAATATAAAATTAAGTAGCTGACCAGCACAAAACAAGAATAAATAGTTCTACCTTTCTTGTTAGAGTATCTCGTGCTGCAATATCCAACTCTATCACCTTTCTCCCTGAAAGCATTTGTAAGGTCACAATGCCAAAACTATAAATATCACTGGCACTAGTGAGCCTGGCATTTGTCATGTATTCAGGATCCATGTAGCCGATGGTTCCTCTAACATCGGTAAACACTTTGCTTTCCTCCATGTTGAACACCTTTGCTAATCCAAAGTCTGAAAGCTTCGGCTCCATATTCTCCATCAATAGAATGTTAGATAGCTGTGAAACCAACACAAAATCAATCTAAATAAATTATATTTATGCTTGTTTGGAGAACACAAAAGCAAGCATTGAGGGTTGTTCTCTCAAGTTGAATACTGCTTTAACATTAATTCCACCCTTTTTTCCTACCGTTCCTGGGAAGAATTTAATATTCCATTGCCATGCTATAACACCATGCAATTATGTTAATGCAATTAGCAATTCCTCTTCAAACTAGATCAAAAATTATGTTATTTCTCACCTTGATGTCCCTATGAACAATGCAACCATCGGGGTGATTATGGAGAAACCTCAGAACAAGTGCACAATCTCTTAATATCCTGACTCTTTGATCCCATGAAAGAACAGAGTCGATTCCTATCATGAGAATTATGAGCTAAATTCAGATCATTATAAAGAAAAAAAGGAAGCAATGCATAGCCATCTTCAGGAGGTGAGAGGAGATTACTCAAGAGATTTTGGGCAAGGTTTCCATTACAGCAGTACTCATAAACCAAGTATTGTTCTCCTCTTTCGTCACAGAAGCCAAGGAGGGAGACTAAGTTGGGGTGTCGAACTTTGGAGAGGCCTTCGACTTCCCTCGTGAAAGAACCAGACATCGCAGTCTTGTAGACGTGCTTGATTGCTACGAGCTGCCGGCTTGGAAGGATGCCCTGGTACACTTGGCCAGCGCTTCCTGAACCAAGGTGTACCTTGCTATTGCCATAATTTATGGCTTTCTCAATCTCTCCTTTCGAGAATCTATAGAGACCTGACCATGTACTGATCAATTTGCCTTGTGGATGCATAAAAACATAGAATAGCTTTGTTAGTGTAATTATTCTCATCATTTCATCTTCTTTCTCATAATGATATTCTGAATTCAAGTATCTTGACATAATACCTTCTTTGCGTCTCTCAGACCTTCTCACAAATTTGATAAGAATAACTAGAAGAACTAATCCCATTACTGCAACGAACGAAACTATTATAGCTTTCACAACACTATCTGATAAATAACCCAAAGATTGTATTAGAAACTAGTTTATAAGAGATCTTGTTAAGTATTGACATCAAGATAGTTGAATGGTAGAAGGCACTCACGCTCGATCTTAAAGCAACCTTTATCTGGGCATGCTGAAAGAGAATCGATAGAGTTAATAGAAATTCCAAATGCAAAAAAAGGTGATTGAAGAAATAGATCGGTCGTGATTGTTTCAAAACACCCCAATCTCTTGTTTGTGGATCAGCATACTCTTTTTATCTATCAAAAATGGTGCCTATAATAATCTAAATACGAATTATCAATCACAATTACCAATCAAATCCTGCATTAACAAAGATGGTGTAAGATTACTTCAATTGACTAGCTGCTAATTAGTAGGGAATCAGCTATAGAGAAAGCATTATATATGCATATTACTGAAATTAAATGCAAGCAATCAGCTATAGATTTAAACTAAGTTTTGAGACTTCCACACTTATAGGGAATCCAATAATTGAACTACTTGGAATTGAGGGCTCGTTTGGTTCGCGGGAAGCACTTTCCCTCCTACGAATATGATTCCAAGAAATAAGATTCTTAGGAATGGAATGTCTGGAAATGTATTTTTAGCATGTTTAGTTAAATATGGGAAAGTGATAGAGTTTCGGAGTTCTTATGTTTGGTTGACCATTCACTTTCCTAAAAGAGTTCTGTGTAATTCTTATTATACCCTTAATAAAAATTAGGTATTTAATGCCTCTTTAATGCTGAAGGGCCTTTTTGAAAAAAAAATAAAGATGGAGTGATTTTTCCCTTATGTGGGAATCATATTCCCATGGGAATATAACTTTCTCATCTCTCTCCTTTGAAAACTCTAACCAAACAAGAGGCATCTCATTACTTTTCCGTTGACCACACTTTTCCTCCTTCTTTTTCCGCGAACCAAACGAACCCCGAAAGAACACAACCCTTCATTTGGAAATTAAAAAAAAAATATAGACAGAAAACTGAAGCAGCAGAAAGAAACTAATCTAGACCCTTCATAGTACTCTACTATATTTAGACCTTCGCAATTGTCTGGAGGAGCCTGTGATCCAACAATGGTGAAGGAAAGAATTAATAGTAATATGGGAGTGCTCTTCATCCTTACTTAGGTGGTGAATGATGGTGGCGTGGAATAGAATGGTTTTCAAGATTAGAATGAGAAGCTAGGAATCGACTAGTTATAGGATTGTTCCATTGTGAGAATCGAGCCCAAGGGGCTTTGTAAGCTACGTGGGTGGATGGACTATTCTTGCTTTCTTTAATGGGAAAAATATAGAGAAAGGAAGGAAGAGGGACTGGTTGTTGGTATGCTGCGAGCTGTTCACAGAGTTCAGATCGAGGCTTTGTGGGTAACGACCTTGGGTTAGGATGTGAAATTAAAGAATGCCAAGACCGTGAGTCCCTTTCTGTTCTGCTGGACCGTGGCATTATGTTGTAGCAACCTAAAGATATTATTTAAATTTCTTAATCTAAATATTTAAATAGTTGTGTATAAAAAATTATATATTTTTTAGGTGGTAGCCTACACAATATTAGATGAAATATAAGTTAAAAAGGAAGAAGATAAAGGATGCGGGTTTTGAGATTTTCTACACACAGTGAAAGTCTTGTACGAGGTTCTTCTTCGATTGAAGTTCAAGACACACAGCCTATTTTTCTTCATTCATTGTCATCTGTAATGATGTTTAATGCTTCTGGAAAGTTGAGATTTCTCTCTTAGGGTGCATATATAACTTTGTAAGTTTGGAAGCTCGTTGGTGCATTCTCTTATAGAGGATTTCTTGTGTCCATGGAATTTTTTTTGTTATTATGGACCTCTTATATTTTTCATTTCATTGATCGGTAAATTCTTACTTGGTGCTCTGTAGTTTTTTTATTCTTTAAGGGCTCGTTTGGTTCGCAGGAAAAGAAGGGGGAAAGTGTGGTCAATGGAAAAGTAATAAGATGCCTCTTGTTTGATTGGAGTTTTCAAAGGAGAGAGATAGGAAAGTTGTATTCCCATGGGAATATCATTTCCACATTTCATGAAAAAGTCTTTCTCATCATAAACATGAAAAAATTACTTTACCATGAGGTAGGAATCACTTTATTTTTATTTTTTCCCAAAAAGGCCCTTCAGCATTAAAGAAGCATTAAAGAGGTATTAAAGACCTAATTTTTATTAAGGGCATAATAGAAATTATACATAACTTTCTCATGAAAGTGGATGGCCAACCAAACATAAGCACTTTGGAAATTTGTCACTTTTTCATTATCAACCAAACATGTCAAAAGTACTTTCCTAGGCATCATCTTGAAAGAGTAGATGCCCTATAAGCCAATCATTTGATGGGTTTCTCTTTGTAATGCTCCAAATCATGTGCTTTGACACTCGATATATATCAATAAAGGCATTGTGTTTCATCATTTGCTGCTTATCTATTTTATTATTGGATGATGAACCCCATAAATTAGGACATTGGTTTTAGGGTTATGATGAGATCATACCAGTGAGACCTAAAATCCTAAAATCCTAATTTAGAATATTCCCAGTCAAATTGGTATATTGAGTCGGGGATCAATATTACCGGAAAGACTGGCACATCTTATGTATGCTCAATATAGAGGGTGATTGATCTCACAATCACTTGTGTGAGACACTAATACAAAGATGTGGGTGCTCATTAGAGGAATGAGTTCACTAAAATGACCAGCCATGAGAACATCTTATGGATTCTTACTTAATTATCAAAAGATGGTTCTCATAGTAGGAGTTGTGCAAGTGATCTGTTGCCCAGATAGACAACCCAAGAGGGGGGGGGGGGTGAATTGGGTTTTAAAAGAATTTAGCTATTTAAAACGTTGTGGATGACTAATTAATGCTTTACCCAGATGATTAATTAATTGCTATGTGCTGTGAATGAAATGAGAGTAAAGGAAAGAGACAAACAATCACAAACACAAGGATTTTATAGTGGTTCGGAGCTAACCCTTGCTCCTACGTCCACTCCCCAAGTCTCACTTGGGAATTCACTATAACCCCTTGGATTACAGCCGGTTGTTTTACAAGCTCACAACCAAACTTGTTGTTTTACGAGCTCACAACGAACTCGGTCGGTTTTCCCAGGCTCACCGACTAGAACCACTCCGATTGTTTTCCCGGGATCACAATCGAACCCTTACACACGTTGGTTTTACACTCGGCTCACCAACCAACCTCAAGACTCTTGATTCAATCCCCCGATTGAATCAAGCAAAGACAAGTTGTAAATAAAAGGGACAAACAGAAAACAAAGCTTCTCAAAAGCAGATAAGCAACAATATAAACAGAAGAGAAGTTAGAAGCCCTCAAACACATTTGAGTTGGAGTTGAGTAGGGCTTCTCGAACTCCGGGTCTCCTCTTGAATGTGTGATCGACTTGAATACAGGAGGAGGCTTCCTTAAATGCTGGGAAGAGGAAGTTGGATGGAGTTAATGTCGCTCTTCCCTCTTTTCCGTTGAAGAACAGGTTGCAGAGATTGAATGCTTGATTTCTTTGAGTGGAATAGTTGTTCTCTTCCTTGCTACAGTCCTCTGAGGCTATTTAAGCCATCCCCCACGGAAACTAGCCGTTAGAGACCTTTTTCTGCCCGTTCTGCACACTCTGCACAACCTGACAATATGTCCGTTGGTGGGTCGGAGTCGACTCGCGCGATCAGGAGTCGACTCGGCTGTAGCAGGAGTCGACTCAAGCTTTTCTGGAGTCGACTCGGCAACTGTTCCGGATTTGAATTAAAGTAGCCTCTTCGACTGGGAGTCGACTCGACTTGTCCCGGAGTCGACTCGCCAACTTCTGGAGCTGACTTGGCTTTTTCGGAGTCGGCTCATCCCATGAAGTCCGTGGATCTATTTTTGAATTTGGTCTACTCGAGTCGACTCGACAATCCTGGGAGTCGACTCGGCGCTCAGAGCCCGAACTCCCGATCTACTGTCTTTTGGCTCGTCCAGTCTTGGAGTCGACTCGAACTGTTCCGGAGTCGACTCGGCTCTCAGTTTCCGAAACTTAGTCTTCTGTGTTTTTAGTGAAGCGCTGCCTTGGAGTTGACTCGAGCTGTCTGGGAGTCGACTCGAATCTCAGAGACAGTAAATTGGTCTTCTATCTTCTTTGGGGTCGCGATGTCTCGGAGTCGACTCGTGCAATGCGGGAGTCGACTCGAATCTCAGAGTCCAAAAACCGCCCTCTGACTTTTCTGCCTGTAACTCCTTGGAGTCGACTCATACTTCTCCGGAGTCGACTCGGTAAACATCGGAGTCGACTCGCGCACTTCAGGAGTCGACTCGCTGACAGGTTTTAAGTTGATTCCTTCTGTCTGTCTGTCTGTTCTCAGTCGGAGTCGACTCATAATGATCCGGAGTCGACTCGAGCCCGTGCCAGTGATCCTGATACGCTTGGAGTCGACTCGTAATATCCTGGAGTCGACTCGAGTCTCAGACTTTGGTTCAAACTGACTTCTTAACTTATCCAAAATATCTTGAACCAAGTCTAGAGACACTTAGACAAGATTTTCACTGAAACACTCAATTGAATTCATTAGTAGACAAAAGATATACTCAAATGCTTTGAGCTCATCAAAATCAAATAGGGTTTTAATCAATCACTCCACAATCTCCCCCTTTTTGATGATGACAAAACATTGAGTATATGTAAAGTGAATTGCTCAATAAACAAAGAAATAAAATTCATAAATGAATTCAAATGTCTGGTAATTTAATTTATCCAAGCTTGAAAGGTGTGAAACAGTAAATTTTGGAGTTAAAGCTCCCCCTTTCATTTGGAATTATATAAGCCTTCATATCATTCAATCAATTGTTTGGCTTATATATAATTAATGATTTAGCTTTCTTAAAAATTCAGATTCTCCCCCTCAACATATGCATTCTACTATGTTTTGATTCTCTGAATTTCCTTTTGGTATATTGAAGTTTTTGAATTTTAAATTTTGGTATTTAGAGGGAAAATCTGTCAATTTGTTCTTGAGTTGGATTCAGCTAATCTCCGAATATCCCTTGAATAGATTCTGGAGATTACTCCATTAGGAGCCCCAACAGAGAGATAATGAGCCTCGAGGTACCAAATCTACTAAGAACAAATGTTTGTGTGTTTTTAAAAGTTTTTTTTTTTAATGATTTTCATTGATTCCTTTTACATATTTTATACATATTTCTCCCCCTTTTTATCATCGTATCAAAAAGGAGGTAAGCACACACAATCAATCATAGATCAAATGGCACAGAATTGAGGATAAGATGTCTACTCATTGTATTGATGTGGATGTGAATACATTTGAGAATACAATAAGTAAAGCAAAACAGTACATGTCAAAATAGAACACAAAAAGCAGCTACGGTCTCCTCGAGGATGTAGCTCCTCCTCTCGAGGATGTATCTCCTCCTCTCGAGAATGTGGATCCCCGAGGCATGCGCTCCACGAGTGATTGGACCGCATTGGTGACGTTCTCTAACTGACGAATGATGGCCTGGATGGCCCTGCTCTGTGTCGTATCGAGCTCGAGCACCGACTTCTGCAGTTGGTCCAGCTTGTCGATGAGCACATTCGACAAGCGCTCGGCCCCCTCGGTAGTGGTGTGCATGTCACGTCCTATGTCATCCCGCATCTGTCGAGTGGTGCTCGTGACCTCACTCATGCTATGGAACTGGGCCTGGATCAAGGTCCTCATGTTGTAGATCTCTTCCCGCACATGAGCCGTCATGTCAGTCACGGCCGTCAGGGAAGGGACCAACGCTGAAGATGGAGCGGGAGAGGGAGCAGGCACTGAACCTCGGAGCTCTCGAAGCAGATCATCCCGCAGATCTCGGACTATCTCCTGCCGCAGCTCCCGGAGCTGCTCAGGAGCGATGCGGACCTCCATGGGTGGTGGAGCCGAGGAGGAGGGTCCGGCGGAGGTGGTAGGAGCAGAAGTGGATGGAAAGTCCGGTAAGTCAGGATAGTCAGAATCTGGCTCAGGACTAGGGGAGTGTCTGGTGGTCTGTGTGGTGATGGAGGACTTCCTAACCCATGTCCCCTCTATCTTCTGAAACTCCATCCTGTGTAGGGTCCCCGGACGCATGCGATCAGTCCATCGCAATGCGCGAAAGGGTTCCCCCTCAGGGATAGAAATCTCGTACTCCCTAAACAACAGAGTGAATACCATACCGTAGGGTAGGGTGAGCCTAAGTCTGTCTAGTGGCTCACACAGGTATCGATAAATGAGTTTGGGGAAGTTGATTGGGGTGTCCTGAAGCATGTAGAACATGAGAGCTAGGTCTCTCTCAGATACAAAATCAAATCTCCCTGTCTTAGGGAAGATGGACCTAGACAATATACTCAGGAGGATCCGCACCTCAATCGGAAGTGAGCTAGCGGATACCTCGTCTAAGGGTGACTGGGGTGGATGCCCTAGAATGGCCGTAAGGGCCTCAACCCTGTCCTCGGGGTGTGTGGGAGCCACCCCTACTTGTGGAAGGTGGAGGATGTGGGCAATAAGATCCTCCGTAATGAACAGAGGGACACCGGCTACTGTGCCCTCGATACCCCCATCTTTCCGATGGACGGTACCGTAAAACTCTCTAACTAATCCAGGGTAAGTTGGGAGATCTAATGTGAGGAAATACTCTAAGCCCTGGACACGCAATCTCTCACCTATGGTGAAACCCTCCCGGGAGAGATAGTCGAAATCGACATATCTCCCGGTGGTGACGGCCTTCCCGGCGCACGGTCTCGCGGGAACCGCCCTCGGCGGGGAACGAGCCGGAGGTTGTTGCCTCGCGGGATCGTGCCGAGCCTTGAAGCGCCTCTCGGGACCGGCCTCGGGTCGGGACCTCTTCCGGACTACGGTTTTACGCGGCATAAGGACCTAGATTGGGAGGAAAACCCTAAGGGACGGTGAAAGATTGACGGAAAAGGCTTGGGGACGACCGGGGACGACCTAGGAGTCGGCTCTAGGGCTTGTGAACAGTGGCGGCGGAGAATAGAAGTGTTTTCGAAATGACAAAGTTAGGGTTAAAAAGTCGGATCCCGACTGCGAGTCGACTCCACTGAGTCGCGAGTCGACTCGACCTCGAGTCGACTCTAGAATATGCGCGAGTCGACTCCCCCTCTGTTGCTATCATTCTCGAGTCGACTCCCGCAAATGCGCGAGTCGACTCCCCCTCAGGAGCCGACTCTGAAACTTACTCGAGTCGTCTCTAACTTTGGCACGCACCTAAAAATCATGTTATGTTCGTGCCGAATGAGGAAAAATCGCTAAATTATGATCTGATTTGATGATCATTGAAAAGAAACTCTATTTTAACCACAATCTAATCATCAAAATCAACGAACTAGTGGAAAATACCACTAGGATGGATCAATCACTCCTAATCCCCTCCTAAGCACACTAAATCTCTCTTCACTTAGGGGTTTTGTAAAAATGTCAGCTAGTTGATCATCAATGCAGACAAATTGTAGTGTCACATCACCATTCAGTACATGATCTCTTATGAAGTGATGTCTTATCTCAATATGTTTGGTTCTTGAATGCTGAATTGGGTTTTTAGTTAGATTAATGGCACTTGTATTATCACAATTAATGGGTATTTTATCTTGTTGAATGCCATAATCTTCTAATTGTTGTTTGATCCATAAGATTTGAGCACAACAACTCCCGGCTGCAACATATTCAGCTTCAGCAGTAGATAATGCAACCGAGTTTTATTTCTTGCTAAACCATGAGATTAAGTTTTCACCTAGAAATTGACAAGACCCGCTGGTGCTTTTTCTATCAAGTTTACATCCAGCAAAGTCTGAATCTGTGTATCCTATTAAGTTTAGGCTAGATTCTTTAGAATACCATAACCCTATATTCTTTGTTCCTATTAGGTATTTAAAGATTCTCTTTACTGCAATTAGATGTGATTCCTTAGGATTAGCCTGATATCTAGCACACATGCAAACACTAAACATGATATCAGGTCTACTTGCAGTAAGATACAATAAAGATCCTATCATACCTCTATATAGTTTCTGATCTACAGATTTACCTGATTCATCTTGGTCTAATTTGCATGATGAGCTCATGGGGGTGCTGATTGATTTGTTTCCCTCCATATCAAACTTCTTGAGCATCTCCTTGATGTATTTGGCTTGATTGATGAAGATGCCTCCTTCAGATTGTTTGATTTGAAGTCCAAGGAAGTAGTTTAGCTCTCCCATCATGCTCATCTCAAATTCACTCTGCATCAAATCAGCAAATTCTTCGCAGAGGCGATTGTTAGTAGCACCGAAAATGATATCATCAATATAAATCTGTACTAATAACATATCTTGGTTTTTCTTCTTTAGAAACAGTGTTGTATCTACATTTCCCCTAGAAAACTCATGTTCTAATAGGAATTTGCTAAGCCTCTCATACCATGCTCTAGGTGCTTGTTTCAAACCATAAAGTGCTTTGTTCAATTTATAAACATGATTAGGGTATTGATGATTTTCAAAACCAGGAGGTTGTTCTACATATACCTCCTCATTAATATACCCATTTAAAAATGCACTTTTTACATCCATTTGAAATAATTTGAAGTCCTTAGAGCATGCAAATGCTAGCAAAAGTCTAATTGCTTCAAGTCTAGCTACCGGGACAAAGGTTTCATCAAAATCTATACCTTCTTCTTGATTATAACCCTTTGCTACTAATCTAGCCTTATTCCTTATTACAGTACCATTTTCATCAAGTTTATTTTTATAAATCCATTTGGTACCTATAATTGAATATTCAGTAGGTCTTTCAACTAGATTCCATACTTTGTTTCTAGTAAATTGGTTTAATTCTTCTTGCATTGCATTTATCCAATTTACATCTTTTTCAGCTTCTTCTATGTGTTTGGGCTCAAAATGAGAAACAAAAGCTAGATGATTGTTTAAGTTCCTAAGGGATGCCCTAGTCCTAATAGGTTGAGATGGATCATCTAGAATTAATTCCTTAGGATGCCCGTGAGCATACCTCCAAGCTTTAGTTAGTCCATGATCCACAATAGCCTCTTGGCTTGATGATGCACCTTCAATTAATTTTTGATTATCATCTTGTAATGTCATCTCATCTATCTTTTCTTCAAAAATTTCAGCATCATCATCAAAATTAACTCTCTTGCTAGAAGAGATGTCACTAGAATCATCAAATACAACATGTATAGATTCTTCTATAACTAGGGTTCTTTTATTAAAGACTCTATAGGCTTTACTAGTTGTAGAGTAACCTAAGAATATGCCCTCATCAGATTTAGAGTCAAATTTACCTAGATTATCTTTCCCATTGTTATGAACAAAACACCTACATCCAAAAACATGAAAGTAGTTTACCTTTGGTTTTCTGTTTTTCCAAAGTTCATAAGGTGTTTTCTTTATAATGGGTCTCAATAGAACTTTATTTAATATATGACAAAAAGTATTAATGGCTTCTCCCCAAAAATACTTAGGGAGGTTACTTTCACATAACATAGTTCTAGCCATTTCCTCTAGAGTTCTATTTTTCCTCTCCACAACTCCATTTTGTTGTGGTGTCCTAGGTGCAGAGAAATTATGGGTTATCCCCTTTTTACTACAAAACTCATCAAATAACTGATTTTCAAATTCAGTTCCATGGTCACTTCTAATGGCTATGACTGAAGAATCTCTAGCATTTGTTACTTCCTTATGGAACTTTCTAAAAACAGAAAAAGCTTGATCTTTATGTGCTAGGAACATAACCCATGTGTATCTAGAATAATCATCTACAATGACTAGACCATATTTATTTCCACCTAGACTAGTGGTTCTAGTTGGTCCAAATAGGTCCATGTGTAGTAGTTCTAGAGGTCTAGAGGTAGAGACACACTTTATAGATTTAAATGAGTTCCTAGATTGTTTGCCAAATTGACATGCTTCACATATTTTATTCTTTTCAAATTTTAATTTTGGCAAACCTATCACGGAATCTCTTTTAACTAGTTTGGTTATTGTGTCCATGCTTGCATGACCTAACTTACGGTGCCATAACCAACTAGCATCATTATCCTTAGTTTCATTAACAACTAAACATTGGTTATGTTTGGCAAGATCTTCAAGGTCTACAACATACACATTCCCACGTCTAATTCCTTTAAAAACTAAACTATTGTCATTTGGGTTTGTTATAATGCATAGTGATGGTTTAAACATAACATCATAACCTTTATTACATAATTGACTAATGCTTAATAAGTTATGCTTAAGACCATCAACATATCTAACATTATCAATAAAAGTAGAAGGGGTAATTTGAACTTTACCAATACCAATGATGTGACCTTGATTGTTGTCTCCAAAAGTCACAGCACCTCCCTTCTTAGCTTCAAGGGTGAAAAATTGATCCTTGTCACCCGTCATGTGCCTTGAGCAGCCACTATCCAAGTACCAGCAATTTTTGTTGACCTTGGCTGCAAGACACTCCTACACAAGCAGATCATATAATCTTAGGTACCCAAGTTTTCTTGGGTCCTTCATGGTTAGTCATATTGGTTCCTTTTGGAACCCATACCCTTTTAATTTTTCTTTTAGTTTTCCCTTTCCTATAGTTACATACATTTGCCTTATGTCCTACAGTTCCACAACAAAAGCAGATTACTTTCTTAGTTTTGCTTTCTCCAGCTTTAACAAAGAAGTTACTAAGAAGTTTTTGCTTATTTTTAGGTTTATATCCTAAACCCGCTCTATTGAATACCGCTCGTTGACTATTAAGTATCATATTCAATTTTTCTGAACTATATGTAAATTTTTCAACCAAAGGTTTGTATTTTTCAAGTTCTTTAGTTAGTGTTTGATTTTCTGCTTTTAGATCATTTAGTTCTTTTGTGAGATCCTTGTTTAAGATTTGTTTATGTTTTTTAGGTTCTAATGTTTCTTTATTCAGCCTTTCATTTTCTTTAGTTAAGGTATTAGTCTTTTGAGTTAAGAGTTGGTTGCTTGTCTTAAGTTCTATATTTTCTTTGGTGATTAATTCCTTATCCTTAACTAATTTATCGTATTTATGTAGGTATGATTGATTAGCTATTTTTAGTTCTTTATTCTTAAGATTTATGGCCTTATATTCTATCATTAATTCATTAAATGCATCATAAAGTTCATCAAATGTAAAATCTAGATGCGATTCGGACGTTACCTCATTTTCATTGGCCATGAAGCAGAGATTGGCCTTTTCTTCTTGTTCATCATCCGATGATGATGATGATGAGTCCGAGTCCGATAGGGTGGTGACGAGAGCTTTCTTCTTCTTGTATTTGCTCCCTTTCTTTAGTAAGGGACACTCAGCTCGAATGTGCCCCGTTTTCTTGCACTCATAACACCCAATCCCCTCACTTTCCCTTTCCTTACCTTTATCCTTGCGGTAGGAGTTTGAGGGGCCTCTCCTTTGATGATAGGACTTCTTGTGGTTGATGAATTTTCTGAACTTGCGCACAAGAAGAGCCTCACCATCACCTCCCTCAAGCTCTTCTTCTTCACTGCTGCTGCTGCAAGACAAGTCTTTGTTAGATGAAGTAGATTTAAGAGCTATTACCTTTTTCTTATGGGAGGACTCTTCTTCGCTGTGCTGCTTCATTGTTAGCTCGTGGGCCATTAGGGATCCAAGGAGCTCTTCAAGTGGAAGCTTGTTCAAGTCCTTAGCTTCTTGGATTGCCGTCACCTTGGCTTCCCATGACCTTGGTAGACAGCGAAAAATTTTCCTGACAAGATCACTGTTAGTATAATTTTTGCCAAGGCTTTTTAGGCCATTGACAATGTCAGTAAACCTAGTGAACATGCATGTGATTGTTTCATTAGAATCCATTTTAAATAGTTCATACTTATGAACCAAAATATTTATTTTGGATTCTTTGACTTGATTCGTGCCCTCATGGGTCACTTCAAGTCTGTCCCAAATCTCTTTTGCAGAATTGCAAGTTGAGACCCTATTGAATTCATTTCTATCTAAGGCACAGTAAAGCACATTCATAGCTTTAGAATTTAGTTGTGCCTTTCTCATGTCATGCTCATCCCAATCCTTTTCTAGTTTGGGTACAGTGACACCCTCTACATATATGGATGGGATGTATGGCCCATTTACTACAATGGTCCACATCTCATAATCTTGGGCTTGGATGAATATTCTCATCCTAGCCTTCCAATATGAGTAGTCGGATCCATTAAAGAATGGGGGTCTTTGGGTGGACTGACCCTCAATGTGGGAAGATCCAAATGGGGTTGTCATTTTGATCTTTGACTCTTAGGGTAGAAGAGTTTAGGCTCTGATACCACTTGTTGCCCAGATAGACAACCCAAGAGGGGGGGTGAATTGGATTTTAAAAGAATTTAGCTATTTAAAACGTTGTGGATGACTAATTAATGCTTTACCCAGATGATTAATTAATTGCTATGTGCTGTGAATGAAATGAGAGTAAAGGAAAGAGACAAACAATCACAAACACAAGGATTTTATAGTGGTTCGGAGCTAACCCTTGCTCCTACGTCCACTCCCCAAGTCTCACTTGGGAATTCACTATAACCCCTTGGATTACAGCCGGTTGTTTTACAAGCTCACAACCAAACTTGTTGTTTTACGAGCTCATAACGAACTCGGTCGGTTTTTCCAGGCACACCGACTAGAACCACCCCGATTGTTTTTCCGGGATCACAATCGAACCCTTACACACGTTGGTTTTACACTCGGCTCACCAACCAACCTCAAGACTCTTGATTCAATCCCCCGATTGAATCAAGCAAAGACAAGTTGTAAATAAAAGGGACAAACAGAAAACAAAGCTTCTCAAAAGCAGATAAGCAACAATATAAACAGAAGAGAAGTTAGAAGCCCTCAAACACGTTTGAGTTGGAGTTGAGTAGGGCTTCTCGAACTTCGGGTCTCCTCTTGAATGTGTGATCGACTTGAATGCAGGAGGAGGCTTCCTTAAATGCTGGGAAGAGGAAGTTGGATGGAGTTAATGTCGCTCTTCCCTCTTTTTCGTTGAAGAACAGGTTGCAGAGATTGAATGCTTGATTTCTTTGAGTGGAATAGTTATTCTCTTCCTTGCTACAGTCCTCTGAGGCTATTTAAGCCATCCCCCACGGAAACTAGCCGTTAGAGACCTTTTTCTGCCCGTTCTGCACACTCTGCACAACCTGACAATATGTCCGTTGGTGGGTCGGAGTCGACTCGCGCGATCAGGAGTCGACTCGGCTGTAGCAGGAGTCGACTCAAGCTTTTCTGGAGTTGACTCGGCAACTGTTCCGGATTTGAATTAAAGTAGCCTCTTCGACTGGGAGTCGACTCGACTTGTCCCGGAGTCGACTCGCCAACTTCTGGAGCTGACTTGGCTTTTTCGGAGTCGGCTCATCCCATGAAGTCCGTGGATCTATTTTTGAATTTGGTCCACTCGAGTCGACTCGACAATCCTAGGAGTCGACTCGGCGCTCAGAGCCCGAACTCCCGATCTACTGTCTTTTGGCTCGTCCAGTCTTGGAGTCGACTCGAACTGTTCCGGAGTCGACTCGGCTCTCAGTTTTCGAAACTTAGTCTTCTGTGTTTTTAGTGAAGCGCTGCCTTGGAGTCGACTCGAGCTGTCTGGGAGTCGACTCGAATCTCAGAGACAGTAAATTGGTCTTCTGTCTTCTTTGGGGTCGCGGTGTCTCGGAGTCGACTCGTGCAATGCGGGAGTCGACTCGAATCTCAGAGTCCAAAAACTACCCTCTGACTTTTTCTTTGTGTACCGCTGAGAGTCGACTCTCGCTTTCTTTGGAGTCGACCTGCCAATCCTTGGAGTCGACTCGCGTTCCACAGGAGTCGACTCGAATCTCAGGGTCGAAAACCGCTCTCTGACTTTTCTGCCTGTAACTCCTTGGAGTCGACTCATACTTCTCCGGAGTCGACTCGGTAAACATCGGAGTCAACTCGCGCACTTCAGGAGTCGACTCGCTGACAGGTTTTAAGTTGATTCCTTCTGTCTGTCTGTCTGTTCTCAGTCGGAGTCGACTCATAATGATCCGGAGTCGACTCGAGCCCGTGCCAGTGATCCTGATATGCTTGGAGTCGACTCGTAATATCCTGGAGTCGACTCGAGTCTCAGACTTTGGTTCAAACTAACTTCTTAACTTATCCAAAATATCTTGAACCAAGTCTAGAGACACTTAGACAAGATTTTCACTGAAACACTCAATTGAATTCATTAGTAGACAAAAGATATACTCAAATGCTTTGAGCTCATCAAAATCAAATAGGGTTTTAATCAATCACTCCACATGATCCTTAGACCTGAGATCACCATGGTACCTTGTGCACTTGAAGCTATGTTTTGGTTTACCCTCATTCACGACATTGCGTTGTGTACAGGATATTCTGGATATGGTAGATTTTGTACGAAGGTTGTGAGTAGGTCAACAAGGAATCAGTCACTTCTAGTAAGAGAAGGTAACATCCTACTTACTCTAATCTTATGATGATTCACGAAGCCTTTGATCAAAGCAAAATGAATATTAGAAAGAGTTTCTAATGTTTCATTGTTTGAATTATCATATAAAAGATTGAGAGAGACATGAATAAGTGATTGAGTTTGATATTGATCCATACTCGAGCACTTATTCAGGATGTAGTATGACTGAGGGATTGAATTGCACAGTAACTTTCCACTGAAGGGTATGTTTGGATTTGTCCAATACATTCCTCATCTTCCGGGTAGACATGATACGTTGCTAGACGTCAATCATGTCTTGTGGGTTGATCGGATCAAAGAGTTTGATTAGATCAAAGCATCAGAAAGGTTCTGATTGCTAAGTCAGGTTTAGCACTAAATTGAACCTAAATTGGATTAGAGGTATTCTAATCAGGTTAGGTCAACTTGCACCTGTACCTACTGCTGGCTAAGATAAGGAACCCAATGGGTCACACACAAAGGAATTGATCAAGGGTCTAATTGGATTAGATCATGTTTGCAAGATGAACATGCTAGCACGTGTTGCAAATCCTAGCTCCTGATTCAAATTAAATTCGAATATGATTCTTAGATTTGGTTGATCTAATATGATTAGATCATGACCTAATATGGGTTAGCCAAGAGTTGAAACCCATTTGGCTTTAATTAGACCTGATTTGATTAGGTTTAATGTTTTCTTTAAGTTGGTTAAACCCAATTGGATTGGGTTTGATAGGGCCTTCACTTCTGGACCATTGGATCGCTTCCTGGATGAAGGATCTGGTCCACTGGTTGGCGCCTTCATCTGGACCATTGGATGGCTTCTTGGATGAAGGATCTGGTCCACTAGTTAGCGCCTGAATCTGGACCACTGGATGGCTCTCTGGATAAAAGATCTGGACCGTTGCTCAGCGCCTGAATCTGGACTACTGGATGGCTCTCTGGATGAAAGATCTGGACCGTTGCTCAGCGCCTGAATCTGGACCATCGGTGATGGCATCTTACTTCTGGACCATTGGATGGCACCCTGGATGATGATGTCTTGATCTGGACCATTAGATGGCACCTAGATCTGGACCATTGGCTTTGGTTCACTGCATTTGGGCCCTTGGATCATCAGGATTTAAGAGGGAGATGTGAGAAAGAAGTTGATACACCCTTCTCCTTAGCACCCCATCATGATGGGATGCATCTCTTGGCACATGCCTCATCATGATGAGGTGTGTGGATGGGATGCATCCCTTTATGATGCATCCCTCCATCTCTTATAAATAAGGAGGTGCCTTGGGGTTCTAAAGATCATCCAAGAAAAAGCCTTTCCTTCTCTCTCCCTTATCCCTTCTTTCTTACAAGTCTCTTTCTTTTGTCCTAACCCAAGACAAGAGGGTCTTCTTTAGGACAAAAAGGCTAGTGAATGTTTTAGAGGTAGAAAGGAAGAAGGAAGTGAAGGAAAATCAGCCAATTAAATCCTTTGGAAGGATTGAACAATTAGAATCAAGTTTTGGTGGAGCTAGAGTCTTGAACCCATTCCTGTGTGGATCAACATCGGAGGGTGAACATTTGGTCACCTTAGGACATCTTCAGATATATTGGATATAGCGTGACAGGTATTCTTCTATACCAAGATTATATTTTTTACATTATTTGGTTATACTATTAAGGCGATCTTGGCTTATTAGAGTTTCATATAATGGGTTTTATAAGTAAATTTTATAATTCCGTATCTTCCGCTGCGCCCTAGGGCACTGGAAAATCCTAACAGTGGTATCAGAGCCACCCTTAATCAGTTTAACCAAATGATAATACATGCTATTATCTTGATGCTATGAGATAGCTAGGTTGTTTGTATGCATGATTAGTTTATGCTATGAGATAGTGTTATATTCATGTTGTAGCACAGTATAATTGCTAATACTAAATTATAGAATGTGCAATGAGACCAATATAGTAGTATGAAAACTTTGGGCTGACCCATTCTGGAACAATCGACTCAGTTGGTGTCTAGGAAGGAAGCCACAGGTGGTTACTTAATTAGGACCTCACTCTCTGAGTGAGGGGTGCCTCCCACCTGCTTTCCTGGCCAATTATTTGATTGTCCTTTATGGTTGAGCTTAATGTTAGTAAGATACTACTATTTGAAAGCCATCACTAAATTCATAATTAAGTCGTAGTGTTAATTGCTTTAAGCTGAGCCATTCTGAATCAATTGATTAAGTTGGTGTCTAGGAAAGAGGCTACAGGTGGTTATTTAATTAGGACCTTACTAAGTAAGGAGAGCCTCCCATCTGCTTACCTGGCCAACTATTTGATTGACCTCCATGGAAAAGCTAATTGCTGATATAACACTATAAAGGTCCTTCCTTCATGCTTAGATATTATTATGTCAATATCTACGCTAGCTTGTTGTGATTCCCACAAGGCTAGTATTAAGGATTGATATTGTAATATCTTGGTGCATATGATGCATATGGCATATTTTAATATGTTGCCTTGTTGTGATTCCCACAAGGGCAGCATTATTCAAATATGACTGTATAAAAATGAAGGGTTTAACTTAACTAGACACAATAGTTTGTTGTGATTCCCACAAGACTATATGTGTGCTAGAGGACAGAATAAAGTTGGAAATTGCATGGGATGCAATTGGAAAGAGTTTCCTACCTTTGAACTTATAAGGGCTTGTTGTGATTCCCACAAGATCTTTTATAAGGAATTTGGATCTCAACCCCACTAAGAAAATTAGTATTTTCTCGTTCATCATACTTGAGGGTTATGATATTCGATAAAAATAGTGGGAGTAACAATTAGATAAAAGTCCTTGTCTGATTGAATACATGTCATCATGATTGGTCTGCTTATACTAGTGTTCTTTGTAATTATAGATTAATTCTGCAAAAATGGCATCTTCACTCTCACTTAGAGGTATCTTAGATACAAACAAATTGACTGGTCCCAACTATGTGGATTGGTTGAGGAATTTAAAGATTGTTCTCACACAAGAAAAACTTTCCTACATTCTTGAAACCCCTGACCTAGGGTCAGCAGGGGAAGATGCAACTGAGGAGGAATTGGCCACATATCGTATGTGGAAAAATGACAGTTTGACTGTCAAATGTATCATGCTTGCTTCTATGAATAAGGAATTGCAGAGGCAGCATGATAGCATGGATACGCACTCCATACTCCTTAACTTAAAGGAGTTATATGGTGAGCAGAGCAGAACTGCTAGATATGAGATATCTAAACAGTTGTTCCGTGCTAGAATGATCGAGGGATCGTCCGTGCAAGATCACTGTTTAAAGGTTATAGACTTAATCACTCGATTAAGTCAACTTGGTTTTGCTATGGACAGTGGCTCAGTCAGGATTTGATCCTACAATCACTATCCGACTCATTCTCGCAGTTTGTCGTGAATTATCACATGAACAAACTGAATTCCTCCCTGCCTGAGCTTCTAAATATGCTGAAAACAGCAGAGTCTCACATCAAGAAGGACAAGGGTCCGATCCTTCTTGTTGGTGAGAGCTCAAAGAAGAAGTCGGGCAATAAGGGTTCAAAGAAAAAACTAAACCCTAAGAGTCACATCAAAAAGAAGAAGGAAAAAAAAATCTCTGGACCCGGTACCTGTTTCCACTGTGGCAAGACGGGGCATTGGAAAAGGAACTGCAAGAGCTTTCTTGCAAGTGTGAAGCCTGATGTAAGTGTTGCATCAAAAGGTATGTTTTTATTACATGCCAATATGACATTAAGTTCTTCTGATTCTAATTCATGGGTATTGGATACCGGTTGTGGTTCTCACATATGCAAATCTTTGCATAGACTGCAGAAAATTAGAAGACTGAAGAAAGGTGACTTCGAGCTATATGGCGCTGGAGGAGAATCCATCCAGGCTGAAGCTGTTGGCACCTACATACTGGAGCTACCCTCCAGAAAGTTCTTGAAGCTAGAAGACTGTTATTTTATGCCAAAAATTATTAGAAATGTAATTTCAATTCCTTTGTTGCTTAAGAAAGGATTCGAAATAAATGGAAAGAGCAATGGTTGCTCTATTTCTTTATCTAATGAGTATTATTGTCATGGCACTATGGAAAATGGTCTTTTAGTATTATGTCTTAATAATGTTATGTTTCATATTGGCAAAGATAATAAAAGAAAAAGAGAAAATATTAATAATACCCTCTTCTGGCATTACCGATTAGGTCATATTAGTGAGACAAGGTTACATAAGTTGTATAAAGATAAATTCTTTGACCCTTATGATTTTGAATCATTAGGAACTTGTGAATCTTGTCTTATGGGTAAAATGACCAAATCTCCATTCTCGGGACATGGAGAAAGGGCAAGTGAGTTGTTAGAACTCATACACATTGATGTGTGCGGTCCTATGTCAACTCAAGCTAGAGATGGATACTCTTACTTCATCACATTTACTGATGACTTATCAAGGTTCGGTTTTGTGTATCTAATGAAACATAAATCCGAAGCCTTTGATAAATTTAAAGAGTATCAAAGTATGGTCGAAAAACAAACTGGAAAGTGTATTAAAATCCTTCGATCTGATCGAGGAGGAGAATACCTTTCTAGTAAATTTTTAGACTATCTTAAATTAAAGGGTATACTCTCTGAATGGACACCTCCATATACGCCACAATTAAATGGTGTAGCTGAAAGAAGGAATCGTACCTTATTAGATATGGTACGGTCCATGATGTGCTTCACAAATCTTCCAATTTCCTTCTGGGGACATGCCCTAGAAACTGCTGCATTAGTATTAAATAGAGTACCATCTAAGTCTGTATCTAGCACTCCATATGAGATATGGAAAGGAAAGAAACCTAATCTTAAGTATCTTAAGATATGGGGTTGTCATGCTTATGTCAAAAGAAATTTTGGACATAAGCTAAGTGCTAGATCGGACAAATGTATATTTGTAGGTTATCCTAAAGACAGTTTAGGATATATCTTCTATAATCCTACCGAACAAAAGGTATTTGTTGCTAGGCATGCCACTTTCTTGGAAAAAGAGTTTTTTTTTAGAAAAGGGCAAGGATAGAAGAATTGAACTTGATGAAGTTCAAGACCTACAAGGTGAGACACATAATAATCCTCAACCAGATGTACCCATGGAAGAGGTACAACCACTACACACTACTCCTTTTCGAAGGTCAGAAAGAGTGCGAAATGCACCTGAGAGGTATGGATTTATCATTGAGAATGATGAAGCCCACATCGTTGATAACGATGACCCTCTGACCTATTCGGAAGCTGTCAAGAGTAGGGACTCTGACAGATGGTTGGACGCCATGAAATCCGAGATAGATTCTATGTATACAAACCAAGTGTGGACTTTGGTTGATGCACCTGAGGGAGTGATTCCAATAGGGTGCAAATGGGTATACAAGAAGAAGATAGGAGCTGATGGCCAAGTAGAAACCTACAAGGCCAGGCTAGTGGCAAAAGGTTTCAGGCAAAAACAAGGCATTGATTATGATGAAACTTTTTCGCCAGTAGCCATGCTCAAATCTATTCGGATTATGCTTGCTATAGCTGCATACTATGATTATGAGATCTGGCAGATGGATGTCAAAACCGCCTTCCTTAATGGTCACCTTGAGGAAGAGGTCTATATGACACAGCCAGAGGGATTTGTCTCAAGAGGGAGAGCAAATCAAGTATGTAGGCTTAAGAAATCCATTTATGGATTAAAGCAGGCATCTAGAAGTTGGAACATCCATTTTGACATGATAGTCAAAGAGTTTGGCTTCATTAAAAATATAGATGAACCTTGTGTGTACAAGAAGACTAGTGGGAGTGCTATTGTCTTCTTGATATTATATGTGGACGATATATTGGTCATTGGAAATGATGTTCCAATGATGCAATCGGTCAAGACTTGGCTATCAAAGAAATTTTCCATGAAAGACTTGGGTGAAGCATCCTATATACTTGGTATAAGGATCTATAGAGATAGATCTAAAAGGATGCTAGGTTTGTCCCAGTCTAGGTACATAGATAATGTGCTGAAGAGGTTCAGCATGGATGGAAGTAAGAAAGGTTTCTTACCCATAGGACATGGCATACAACTCTCTAGGAAGATGTCTCCTAAGACATCTGAAGAGAGGAATAGAATGAGTTCTATTCCCTATGCTTCGGCAGTAGGGTCGATCATGTATGCTATGTTATGTACCAGGCCTGATGTAGCTTATGCCTTGGGTATGGTAAGTAGATTTCAGGCAGATCCCGAGGAGGATCATTGGAAAATTGTGAAAAGCATTCTCAAATACTTGAGAAGGACTAGAGATGTTTTTCTGATTTATGGAGGATCAGAATTGAAACTAGAAGGCTATTCAGATTCTAGCTTTCAATCTGATCCAGATGATAGCAAGTCAATCTCTGGATATATCTTCACTTTGAATAGTGGGGCTGTGAGTTGGAAAAGTTCCAAACAGCAAACTGTAGCTGACTCAACTACTGAGGCAGAATACATAGCTGTTAGTGAAGCTGCTAAGGAAGCAATCTAGATGAAGAAGTTCATCACAGAGCTGGGTGTAGTTCCTGAGATTGCCGGACCAGTCCCAGTTTATTGCGATAACACTGGAGCAGTTGCACAGGCTAAGGAAACAAGGTCTCATCATAGATCCAAGCACATTTTGAGACGCTTCCACCTTGTTCGAGAGATAATCGAAAGACAAGACGTCAAGATTGAACGAGTAGACACAAAGAACAATATAGCAGACCCATTTACTAAAGCTCTACCACAGCAGCAATTCAATCGTCACCTCGATTATATGGGGTTAAAATATAAAGGCGATTGGCTTTAGTGCAAGTGGGAGATTGAAAGAGTAAATGCCCTATAAGCCAATCATTTGATGGGTTTCTCTTTGTAATCCTCCAAATCATGTGCTTTGACACTCGATATATATCAATAAAGGCATTGTGTTTCATCATTTGCTGCTTATCTATTTTATTATTGGATGATGAACCCCATAAATTAGGACATTGGTTTTAGGGTTATGATGAGATCATTCCAGTGAGACCTAAAATCCTAAAATCCTAATTTAGAATATTTCCAGTCAAATTGGTATATTGAGTCGGGGATCAATATTACCGGAAAGACTGGCACATCTTATGTATGCTCAATATAGAGGGTGATTGATCTCACAATCACTTGTGTGAGACACTAATACAAAGATGTGGGTGCTCATTAGAGGAATGAGTTCACTGAAATGACCAGCCATGAGAACATCTTATGGATTCTTACTTAATTATCAAAAGATGGTTCTCATAGTGGGAGTTGTGCAAGTGATCCTTAGACCTGAGATCACCTTGGTACCTTGTGCACTTGAAGCTATGTTTTGGTTTACCCTCATTCACGACATTGCGTTGTGTACGGGATATTCTGGATATGGTGGATTTTGTACGAAGGTTGTGAGTAGGTCAATAAGGAATCAGTCACTTCTAGTAAGAGAAGGTAACATCCTACTTACTCTAATCTTATGATGATTCACGAAGCCTTTGATCAAAGCAAAATGAATATTAGAAAGAGTTTCTAATGTTTCATTGTTTGAATTATCATATAAAAGATTGAGAGAGACATGAATAAGTGATTGAGTTTGATATTGATCCATACTCGAGCACTTATTCAGGATGTAGTATGACTGAGGGATTGAATTGCACAGTAACTTTCCACTGAAGGGTATGTTTGGATTTGTCCAATACATTCCTCATCTTCCGGGTAGACATGATACGTTGCAAGACGTCAATCATGTCTTGTGGGTTGATCGGATCAAAGAGTTTGATCAGATCAAAGCATCAGAAAGGTTCTGATTGCTAAGTCAGGTTTAGCACTAAATTGAACCTAAATTGGATTAGAGGTATTCTAATCAGGTTAGGTCAACTTGCACCTGCACCTACTGCTGGCTAAGATAAGGAACCCAATGGGTCACACACAAGGGAATTGATCAAGGGTCTAATTGGATTAGATCATGTTTGCAAGATGAACATGCTAGCACGTGTTGCAAACCCTAGCTCCTGATTCAAATTAAATTC
This sequence comes from Phoenix dactylifera, assembly GCF_051530095.1. Lineage (NCBI taxonomy): Eukaryota > Viridiplantae > Streptophyta > Magnoliopsida > Arecales > Arecaceae > Phoenix > Phoenix dactylifera. The sequence continues at coordinate 7,271,491 of NC_143193.1, forward strand.
GAATATGATTCTTAGATTTGGTTGATCTAATATGATTAGATCATGACCTAATATGGGTTAGCCAAGAGTTGAAACCCATTTGGCTTTAATTAGACCTGATTTGATTAGGTTTAATGTTTTCTTTAAGTTGGTTAAACCCAATTGGATTGGGTTTGATAGGGCCTTCACTTCTGGACCATTGGATCGCTTCCTGGATGAAGGATCTGGTCCACTGGTTGGCGCCTTCATCTGGACCATTGGATGGCTTCCTGGATGAAGGATCTGGTCCACTGGTTAGCGCCTGAATCTGGACCACTGGATGGCTCTCTGGATAAAAGATCTGGACCGTTGCTCAGCGCCTGAATCTGGACCACTGGATGGCTCTCTGGATGAAAGATCTGGACCGTTGCTCAGCGCCTGAATCTGGACCATCGGTGATGGCATCTTACTTCTGGACCATTGGATGGCACCCTGGATGATGATGTCTTGATCTGGACCATTAGATGGCACCTAGATCTGGACCATTGGCTTTGGTTCACTGCATTTGGGCCCTTGGATCATCAGGATTTAAGAGGGAGATGTGAGAAAGAAGTTGATACACCCTTCTCCTTAGCACCCCATCATGATGGGATGCATCTCTTGGCACATGCCTCATCATGATGAGGTGTGTGGATGGGATGCATCCCTTTATGATGCATCCCTCCATCTCTTATAAATAAGGAGGTGCCTTGGGGTTCTAAAGATCATCCAAGAAAAAGCCTTTCCTTCTCTCTCCCTTATCCCTTCTTTCTTACAAGTCTCTCTCTTTTGTCCTAACCCAAGACAAGAGGGTCTTCTTTAGGACAAAAAGGCTAGTGAATGTTTTAGAGGTAGAAAGGAAGAAGGAAGTGAAGGAAAATCAGCCAATTAAATTCTTTGGAAGGATTGAACAATTAGAATCAAGTTTTGGTGGAGCTAGAGTCTTGAACCCATTCCTGTGTGGATCAACATCGGAGGGTGAACATTTGGGCACCTTAGGACATCTTCAGATATATTGGATATAGCGTGACAGGTATTCTTCTATACCAAGATTATATTTTCTACATTATTTGGTTATACTATTAAGGCGATCTTGGCTTATTAGGGTTTCATATAATGGGTTTTATAAGAAAATTTTATAATTCCGTATCTTCCGCTGCGCCCTAGGGCACTGGGAAATCCTAACACATCTTTCTAGAAATTTGTTTTTCAGGAATCATATTCCTAGGAGGAAAAATGTTTCCCGCGTACCAAACGAGCCCAAAGGGTTTTGCAGGTAAATTGTTGGCGTTTGTACTCCCTTGCTGGTTTGAGTTTGCTTCTTCTATTATGTTGTTGGTTTCTTTATGCTTCTTGGAAGATTTTGGAGGCACAAGCCATCCAATTGAAGAAATCATTCATGAATTACGGTTCATTTTGGGTTTCTGATCTCAAATTACCGCCATGCTCCTTATCACTAAATAACCTGAAGTCCTCCCATTACTTTAGGTGGCGCATGTTGGATCCTATTTAATTAAAATATTATTCCGTTTAATTAAAACCCATATTTGACAAGTATTCTTTGATTTTTGTGAATTCTAATTCCGCAATAATGAAAAGTCACCTTGATAGGGATGACACCTATGGTATTTGGTCTCTAAGAAAGCTATAAATAGCCTATCAGACCCCTTCTCTAATACACGCATTAAAAGCTCTTTCTCCAAAAAAAAATATTTTTACTAATTTCTATTGGATCAAAGATAATTATTATTTACTGTTGATCACAGATCAAGCTTCACACATCTCAAAGTTTAAAGGTGGATTTAGCGAGCCAAGGTATAATTTTATTTTATTAAAAATAAATTTTATCAATAGTATCAGAATAAAATTAAATTAAATTTTTAAAAAAATTAAACCAATACCGTGCCGGCAGCGAACCCATGTTATTTAAATATATGAAAGAATTTTTGGCCAACCGATGCGGGACTAAACTCCTAGGGGATAAACGCCACATGCCCATGTTAATTAAAAAGTGAAATTAATTTTGCCTGGGCAACGTAGGACTAAACCCTTCACCCTTTTCCCCCCACCATCCGCCCCTGTTTGAGAACAGAGGAGAGGAGAGAGGACTCGGGCCATGGTCACACCACTGCGGTCCGTCGCCCCGGCTAGCCGGCACCGGCATCCGGCTTGCCGCCTCTCAGCGACGCCGGATCCGGTAGAGCCGTCGGCAGTGGCAGCCGCGAGAGGGAAAAAGAAGAACGGCGGCACTCAAGTTCCCGCCATCGTACCTTCTTCCTCCCATATGGTGGCCGGAAAGTCCACCGGAGGCGGCGTGAGCCAGCCTTTCGTGAATCGACTAGCGGCCCCATGGCCGCCATGGCCGATGCAGGCGAAGGGGAGGACAAAAGGCGAGGGAGGGCCACAGCCGCCACCGGCTTTGGCCCTTTTCGGAGCCCCATCCGGAGGCAGCGGCGCCGCGCCGTGCCCTTGCTGTGGCCCTTTTCGGAGCCCCATCCGGAGGCAGCGGCGGCGCCGTGCCCTTCTCCTCCCATGTGGAGGTCGGAAAGGCCGCCAGTGGCAGCATGGGCCACGCCGTCCGGCTAGCGACCGCGCGCGCCTGCAGGGGGGGGTTCTTCTTCCCGTGGGATTTTAAGGAGAAGGGGAGGGACGGGTCTTCACGCCATCGTTTCCCCTCCTCCTCCCATGTGGCCGGAGAGGCCACCGACGAGCGGTCGCCAGCGTGGTTTGGGCTGTCGGAGTCGTGCGGAGGAGGCCGCCGCCGCCGCCGCCATTTAGGCAAGAGGGGTCACCGGTTTGGCCACTTCTCCTTTCCATCGGAAGCATTAACGGGTTTTGGACCCAAAATCCGAAACCCGAATGCTTTTGGCCTATATATAATCCTGATAGTATATTATTTCACTAAAGAATCTTCCGAAATTAATATGCGATCCACATACGAAAGTTTTGTTATATAACGATTCTCAAATATATTTTTTTAAATTTTTTTACTCAAATTTTATTACATAACAGTATTCTGATAATTATGTATTGCTGTCTGTAATAAATTTTATTACATAAATAATTAATTAAAATGCTTTCTTATGAGCTCTCAGACAATATTTTTTATGATCTCTCAGATAGCTATGATCGTCTCTAGAAATGGAGGCCAATCAACACCTTGGAGCTAGCATCCAACGAAAATGACCTTCTGCCAATGGAGTAAAGTTATTAACGAACATAAAGTATGATATCTTGTCGATTACGAAGATGACCCTGTCACGGGTTAAAGTGACCGTAGCGCGAAAAATCTATGAGTACTATTTTAAATAAAACTATGAATCAATGAAAAAGTTTTGACAATCATAAAAATTTTCAGTTACGCTTTCAGCTTTACAAAATTACATGAATCATGTCAAAATTTTATGTTTGATCCGAAGAGATGGTACATGGTTACTTACTAAGCCGCAAAGCTTATTTATTTCTTTATATTTTTTTAAATAATTAAAAAGCAGGAAGAATAAATGAAGGAAGAATGAAAGAATAGAGCTTGAAGCATAGTTGCAAGCTAGCAATGAGTGTAGTTATGCTCTATAACCGTTTCTTTTTGTTTAGTAAATAAAATTGGACCTTTTTTTTAATTATGCTATATGAAGTGTTATTGTGGGCTTCATGTTATTATGGGCAATATCCTACGTAGGACAGTCATGTCATACTCCGGATCTAAAGCAAGACAAGATGTGTTTAAGTGACCCATCAGTATTTTTTAGGACTGTCACTCAAATGTGCTTTAACAACCAACTAGATGATCTAGATGAGTTCCTGCCTTATTTCTTCCCCGTTTTTGGAAGATTTCAAAACTGGGAGCTCCCCTATTGAAGAAACCATTATCAGAGAGATTACAAATGTTTTTGGGTTCTAAAAAAGAATGCCAAACGGTTTTGGATTTAGAATGTTTCATGCCTTAGAGAAGTAGATGAGGAGGCCATCAACTTTTATCAAAGTGAATAACCTGAGTGTTGGTCGAGAGAAGTGTTATTATCTCTTAGAGTTTACCGTTACCTTGAAAATTTTGTCCCAAGTAGCATACATATATACCTAGATTTAGATTGGATTTAGGTTCGATCCTAATCTAATCCAACTTATAATCTGTTCAATAAAATAGATTTAATATTTTTAAACCTTTTAATTCGATTCAATCCATTGTAGACCATATTGAGTTATCTACCTAATAAAATAGTCAGATATAATTTTTTTTAATATCACTGATAAATAAATTAAATTTAAATTAATATTTTTTATATTTTTTATATCCAATGCCATTCATATATGATCCATCCCTAACAGGATCATTATGGTGATCTAAAATCCCCGGTGATCTGAATACTGGGGTACTTTAATCCCCAGTAATCTAAGATCAATGTGTTTGGTAGGCAATGATCTAGTGATTAAAAATTCCCGGGTATCCATAAGTAACTTGTTTGGTATGGTACGGGGATCCAAGATCACCGACAACATAATACCACAAATACCTCTGATATATTTTAGATGGATTTTTTATGTGTTTTTAATTCTCATGAATCAAAAATACAAGTCAATATGCTGATTTCTATAATAGCGTCATACTTTCGTCACATATTCTACTTTTAGTAGCTCTTATCATATATTTATGAATCATATAAAATATATTATAATAAAATATTAATATAGTTATCAATATATTAATTATTAATATATTCTAAAATATATATTTATTACTCCTATAAATTATTAATCTTAAAAAAATATCTTATTTTCATTATAGAATTATTATTTTTATTTATAATTATAATAATTTTTTAATACTAATCATTATTTTGATTAGAAAAATAAGGTAAATAGGAATAATATATTAAATATTTTCATTATATAAATATAAAATATAATAATATATTTCTACTACAATTTAAAATTATCCTTTAATAATAATAGGATAATAATATGATTAGTAATATATTATAATATAATATATCATTAATATAATATATAATATTAGTATAATATTATATATATATATATATAGCATTGACATAATATATTTATGATATATTGAGTGGTATTTTTGTCTTTAATTTTCAATCCAGAATCACTACCCTAGGGTGATTTTGGATTCCCGACCTCAAGGACGGGTATCCCATCATCGAGTTGGACAGTGATGAAAGGAGTGGAGTTGATTTAGGATCACCGCCATGTAAGATCATCATGATGTAATCAAATGCAGTGATCTCATTACCTTCATTCATATCACCGTTGATTATGGGACGATCATCCAATACCAAATGCCCCCCTAATTTACAATCATTTTGGACCTAACTTTTGACACATTTCCAAGTAGCGTGGCCTTCGTTTCCGGTAGCGTGGGCGAGAAGTCAATGCCGAGGCGGTTGGCAATGGTGCAGCCGACGTCAAGTAATCGGATACGGCGCGATCTTTTTTGATCGGGAATCGCAACCATCGTTTTGAAATCTCATCCGGGAAAATACAATTCAGCCTTTCTGAGCAAATAGTACACCTCCACGTCCACCTATTTAATAATTTACATGGATTTCTGATCCCTCTTCCTGAAAAGATTTTCTTCGTGCATGGGCTACTGCGTTACGTGGCAGTCCATTATTTTCAGAAAAAGCTGCACGGTATTTGTGGACAGGCAGCTGAGTCTGTGATTTTATGCTTCCAAGCCTGGGCTCTTCTGCATTCCATCATAAATCCTCTGCTCGTCTGAGTCGGCTCCTCCCGAGTCCCGACATTAATTGAAGATTTTGACGCGTCCACCGTTCTCACCAACCCCCTGTCACGATAGCCCACGTCATTAGGCAGAAATTACGAAAGTAGCCCTTCTCTCGCCCCTTTTTCCAAACAAAATTTAGCCCTCTCGCTTTGTGTACAAGGTTGGAGGTAAGCGTAAGATATTCTGGAGACAAATTTTAAAGATCCAGCGAGCCAGAGGGGTGACTTACACGGAGAGAGATCGAAATATCAACTTTTTTTTATCAGACGATAGTCTTTAGGAGGTAGAAGAGCTATCTCTACAAAACGGGATGTGCCAGCGGGTAGAGGGGGAGTATGTAGTTAGACAGATTTTATTTCTTTGGATCCAAATGGATGGAGGACAGCGGCGTTGACGATGTCAGCCAGCTCCCAAGGTTAGAAGTTGGGATTGGAGACATTGAAAATGCAGTTTTGGTTTGTCCAGTATTAGAGAGGGAGGTACAAGAGGCGGTCCAGCCTCTGATAGAGAATAAGGCCCCGAGACCAAACAGGATCTTCCTTTTTTTCAGAGATACTATTGCAGTATTCAGAAAGCAATAGCGGAGGCAGTACAGTGCTTATTCAATCGGACAGTAATGACTGGGAGTTGGAAGGCTACCTATATAACTCTAATATCGAAATGCTAGGATACGACAAAACCGAGCCATTTTAGGCTTATTAGCTTGTGCACAACATTATACAAGGTTGTGGCGAGGATAATGGTAGGCAAGATAAAGCCCATATTGTCGGGCATCATCTACCAGAAGCAAGAAGCTTTTGTGGGAGGTAGGAATTTTCTGACAATGTCATGTTGGCCCAAAAAATAATGTAGGACCTTCAGCAGCCCTGAAGCGACGGAGTCTGATAGCAGTCAAGCTGGACATGGAGAGAACATATGACAGAATTAGGTGGACTTACCTTAAGCGAGCACTGAAGAGCTTTGGCTTCCACGAGATCTAGATAGATTGGGTGTTGGGCTATGTTCGGGGGCCGAGCTTCTACATCCTAGTCAACAGCACACTGTCACCCTTCTTGCAGTTAACCATGGGGCTTCAACAGAGATGTCCTTTTTCTTTGTATTTGTTTATTATTTGCTATGATGTTCTGTCTCATGCTTTGCGGGCTGCGTGTGCAAATCGGGAGCTAGAGGCCAATGTTCTAGCCAAGAGTACCTGACCCATCTCTCATTTACTTTTTGCTGACGATTGTCTTTTTTTGGCCAGGGCGAGGACAAGGGATGCATAGGTCCTTAAAGGCGTGCTGGCGGATTACTGCGCAGTTTCAGGGCAGAGAGTGAACTTCCAAAAATCAACCATTTCCTTCAGCCCAAGCATAGAGCGCAGGGTTGGGTGGGAGATCCGAAGGATACTGGAGATGTCAAAGCAGGAGGAGACCTAGAGCTACCTAGAGCTACCTAGAGCATTGAAAGTGAATCCTAGATTCCTCGGTGTTAAGCATGCTGAATTTTTTCTTTTTTTGAAAACCATGGCTGAACCTAATCGGGTTGCCTACGTACCCCTTCACAAGGAGAATCAAGCCATACATAGTTCTTTTTAAGTTTCAAAAATGCAGCGGAAAAATTGAATCAAATAATTTAATTCGTGCATGCTTACAAGATCAAATCTAAAAATCAGCATTGTAAGAATACATAGGATTATGCCGGAATCGTTTAAACAATTATGCTAAAACTTTATACATGATTAACTATCAGATCTGAAAGATAAACACTCTATTCCGATTAATCTCCGAATATCTATCGAATGGATTCTGGAGATAACTCCGTGAGGAGCCCCAAAGAAGGGTAAAACCTCGAAAAATCGGACCTAGACCCTAACTCCAAAATAAAAGATTAATATAGAATTAATACCTTTTATGATGGAAAAAACTTGTAGATCTGATCTTTGACTTCGCAGCCATGCACATGAATGGCCTCTATGAGAAGTACACGCGAAGCCCTAGGTAGATCGTCTTCCGCGGGAGTGCTAGCTGCGCAGGAACGTTGCAATGGCTGAAGCTTTCTCCTTCTAAACACTAAACCTTTGATTGTTCTTCAAGGAGATGGAGGATCGATGTGAGGAAGAACAAGAAGGGATGGAGGCCCTCAGGAATTTTTTTCAGAATTTTCTGAAACCTCTAAATATTGTATTTTTTGAACCCTAGGCATGGGGATCTTTTATAGCCAAAAGACCCTCCCACGCCTCACACCTAATTTAGCCAATTAATTTGGCTGATACAATCTCCAAAAAATTCTGATGATTTGGCAGCTAAGAGGAGATAAACATAGCCAAATTTCGTACATTTTGGATCCCTAAAAGATAGGAATTCATGCGTCCAAAGTTTAGCCGCAGACCACCCTATTTTATGCGCCATGCAATCCCTACAAATTAGGAAATTCATCTAAATCTTTTTAGGAAGATTTGAGGCCCCATTTTTATAGAAAATATAGCCCCATGCCTCCTCTCTTCTCACGCCAATTGTTGGCCAAAAATAAAGAGGATAGGCATGGAAAATAATAGGAATGAGCATCCACATCTTTGTATTAGTATCTCCACACAAGTGATTGTGAGATCAATCACCCTCTGCATCGAGCATACATAAAATGTGCCAGTCTTTCTGGTAAACATTGATCTCCGACTCAATGTACCAATAACTGGAAATATTTAAGATTAGGATTTTAGGATTTTAGGTCTCACTAGTATGATCTCTTCATAGCCTCAAAACCATTGCCCTAATCTAAGGAGTTTATCACAAATATAATCAACAGCATATGATAAAACACAATATCTTTATTCATATTTTAATGTCATGTACATGATTTGAAAAATCAAAAGAAAATCCTTTGCAATATATATTGCGATTGGCTTGTAGGGTATCAATTCTTTCGTGTGTGCTGCTTGGAACTCTTCCAGCAGATAGCACCATCCTTAAGAGTAAAGATATAACCCGACTCTTACTATCATCTCGATCTGACTGAAAACTGGAATCATTATAACCCTCAAATTTCCAGTCAGAATCACCATAGACAAGCCATTGGTCCTTAGTATTTCTCAAATACTTCAGGATGATTTTTACAACCTTCTAGTAATTGCTACCTGGATCAGACTGGTATCTACTTACTACTCCTAGTGAGTATGCCACGTCTGATCTAGTACATGTCATGGCATACATTATAGATCCCACTGCTGAAGCATATGGAATTCTATGAAGCCATACGATTTGATCACCTTATCAAATCGTATGTTCCAACTCCGTGAAGCTTGTTTTAATCCATAAATGAATTTTTGAAGCTTGCACACTTAGACTCATCTGCAGATATAAAACCTTCAGGTTGCATCATATACACCTCCTCTTCTAAATCTCCATTTAGAAAAGCGGTCTTTACATCCATTTGCCAGATTTCATAATCTAAATGTGCTGCTATCGCAAGCACAATCCGAATGGACTTGAGCATTGCCACGGGACGTCTCGTCATAGTCAATACCATAATGTTGACAATATCCCTTGGCAACCAGACGGGCTTTATAGGTCTCAACCTGACCGTCTGCTCCCCGTTTCCTTTTGAAAATCCACTTAAACCCTATGGGTTTAATCTCTTTAGGTGGGTCAACTAATGTCTAGACATCATTGACAATCATGGATTCTATTTCGGATTGCATGGCTCTTAGCCATTTATCAGAGTCATACCTTTGCATTGCATCCATATATGTGTTTGGATCCTCGTCATTTTCATCAAGCTCGACCGGATCCCTGTCCGGGACCAAGAAACCGTAGTACCTGTCCGGCTGACGTGGTATTCTACCTGATTGCCTTAATGGTGCATCTCAGATAGGTTCTGGATCTAATCTAATCAAATCCAACTCAACTGGTTCAGTAGATGGTGTCAGATCTTCTACATGTTGAACTTCCCTAAGCTCAATATTAGAGCTATTTGTTCCTTCACTAAGAAATTTCTTCTCTAAGAAAACAGCTTTATTGCTTACGAACAACTTTTGTTCTTCAGCAAAGTAGAAGTAATATTCTTTAGTTTCTTTAGGGTAACCAACAAAGAAACATTTGTCAGATTTGGGTTCAAGTTTGTGTCTTCAAATGTTTGACGTACACCGGGCACCTCCAAACCCTAAGGTGAGAGAGCATCGGCTTACGTCCAGTTCACATCTCATGTGATGTTTTATTTACAGACTTACTTAGAACCGTATTAAAAATGTAACAAGCTGACTCAAGTGCATATCCCCAAAAAGATATGGGCGGACTTGCAAACCCCATCATGGATCGAACTATATCTAATAGGGTTCGATTTCTCCTTTCTGATATATCGTTATACTGTGGTGTACCAGAAGAAGTCCATTAGGAGAGAATCCTAGATATGTCAAAAACTCGTTGGAAAAGTATTCGCCTCCTCGATTTGATCGAAAAGTTTTAATACTCTTTTCAGTTTGTTTTTCTACTTCATTACGATAGAATTTGAACATTTCAAATGCTTCAGATTTATGTCTCATTAAATAGACATAACCATACCTTGAAAGGTCGTCTATGAAAGTAATGAAATATGCATATCCATCTTTGGCATCTGTACTCATTAGCCTACATACATCAGTATGTACAAGGGTCAATAAGTCATTGGCTCGTTCATATTTTTCAGTAAAAGGTGACTTAGTCATTTTACCAAGAAGACATGATTCACAGGTTGTTAATGATTCACAATCATTAATATTGAGGAATCCCTCTTTACTTAACCTGTTCATCCTGTTCTTGTTAATATGACCTAGCCTATGATGCCAAAGGTAGACATCCATGATATTATCTATTCTAGGGCGCTTATTGCACTTGTACATCATATGAACAGGCTGTGACAAAATGTAAATGCCATTACTCAGAATTTCATTCATTACAGCAACATCATTCCAAATGACATTGCAATAATCCTTTTTTATTGATTTTTCACAACCATTTTTGGCCAAAAGGCCTGAAATGATATTCAACAAAAAACTTGGACAATAGTGACAATCACTAAGGACATTTACATGAGAGCTGAATAAAATTTTAAGAATTCCTAAACTGAATAAAATTTTAAGAATTCCTAAAGCTAGAACTGAAATAGCTCTTCTATCTCCAACATTCAGGAATCTTTCTCCTTCTTTAAACCTCTCACTGACTTATAGTCCCTGCAACGAATTGCAAATGTTAAAAGGACTATCGGTATCTAATACCCAAGTCAAATTATCACAAACAAAAAAATTGCAAGGTGTTATCATATAAGTACCTTGGTTTTTGGCAACTGATTGCCCACTTTTCTTAGGTCTGTTCGGATCAAGGGATGCAGCATAAAGAGGATAATTCCTGTTCCAATGTCCTAGCTTCTTACAGAAGAAGCACTCCACCTTACTCTGATCAACCTTTTTCTTCTTTGTCTGACGAGGCTGAGCATGATGCACCTTTTGTTTTTTATTTTTCTTTTTCTCTTTCTTAAAGGGAGGACCCTTGGAAAATCCTCCCACTAAGTTCACCATCTTCTTCAGAAGTTGGTGATCATTCTCAAACGTCGGTAGTAACCCCAACAATTTGTGATAATTCACTACAGGTTTCATCATACGAAAATGAGTGAGAAATGGACGGTATGATTCAGGCAATGAGTTTAGTATGACATCCTTTCCCAATTGATCAGGAAGGAGAAAGCCAAGAGAGCTTAGACGCTCGATCAACTCAATCATGTACAGTACATGATCAGTTACCAAGGTCCCATCTTTCATTCGGGCGCTGAAGATGGCACAACTGGTTTTGTGCCTCTCAACGTCGTCGGAAACACCGAATGATTCATTCAACACTTGAATGGTATCTTCCGGCTGCGCATTCTCAAAATGCCTACCAAACTCATCATTCATTGCAGCAAGCATAATGCAACGGACTATGATACGATCACTGAGCCACTTCTGATAAATGTCTCTGACCGTATCCCACGCATTAGCAACGGGTTGCTCAGGTGCTGGATCCATTATCACATAAAGGATCCGTTCATGCTCTAGTACAATTTTCAGTTTTCTATACCAATTATTGAAGTTGGAACCAGTCAACTTGTCATTATCCAATAATGAGCGAAGTGACAAACTTATGGCCATTTCTGCATAAAAGAAAATTTGGCTATTAGTATATAAATTGACTAAACACAGTAGACTTGGACTTTAGTCTAAAGATATTTCCACTATTTTATACAAATTGGTAACTTCTACCTTCAATTCAAAATTTTACTCTTAATTCTTTAGTGGGGTGCTACGGTCCCACTAATCTACATGTCACCTCACCTAATAGTTATTGGAGATACATAGACGATGAGTGTATAACTCTTGTACTATGCTTCGTAAGCATATTGAGCTAACCTGGTCTCCAAGTCATAAGGATCTCACCTAACAGTTATTGGACCTGTTCCTTGGTTAAGTCAGACCCACCATATATCCCGCAAAAATAAAGCTGTGATTGGATCCTCACCTAACAGTTATTGGAGCCCAACCCCACCTTTACCCCACAATATCTCATGTTAATAGAGAGGTCCAAGCCCCCGATGCAACTAGCCCACTGTATCCAGCCGAGACTAATCAACGCCAAAAAAATCTTAGCAACTCTACTACGGTGGAAGACCAATCAACTTAATATTGGGTAATCAGATTTTAGTGATTCCAACTTTGAACTTTTCATAGAAGGTAATCGATCAATTGGCCAGGTAAGCAGGTGGGAGGCTCCCTTTACTCAGAGAGTAAGGTCTTAATTAAGTAACAACCTTTGAGCTTGCCTAGACACCAATTAGATCAATTAATCAAATATGGCTAGCTCAATGTATCGTTCACTCTCGATTGATTTAGGAAGGTTTTAGGTCTCTTGGGATTTACATCTAATGTAACTATCTACCCCATACTATATGTCATTCGATTTACATCTTATGTAAATGTCACATTGGTTCAGGTACATCCTATGTAATTATGAAACCTTTCATACATTATGTGATTACATCTTATGTAAATGACATAATTGTTTCAGTTTACATCTTATGTAAATGTCCTATTGTTTAAGGATTTTATTTACATCTTATGCAAATAAATGTTGTTTAACTAATACACACATCTCATGCATACATTGTTTTAAACATAACCTTAAACAAGTATGAACATTATGATTACCACATGCATCTCATGTATATTTTTCAGATCTGGAACTTTTAATCTATTATGCTTTCTCTGAATTTCAGATCATGCATTACTTGATTTCAAACATTGTAATCTAATTGCAATTCTAAAACAATTTGCAAGATCAAAGCAAATAAAAATCTGCATGCTGAAAATTTCAACAACCTGAAATTTCTGCATGCAGAAAATCCAGCAAGCATAATTCTTTAAAAATCAGATTAAAAACGTGGTAATCAATCCTTAAGTCCTAATTATGCTCTCTAGAACTATGGTTCTGATACCACTGATGATTTACGCCCTGTTCGATGCGACGTTCGCAGCGGAATTCGAACGGAATGTCGTTCATTAGTATAAACGCGCCTCGGATCGTAGAATTCAAAAAATTTTCTGGATAAATATCTAGAAAATCTTTGAACTCATTAGGAAGGGGAGATTAGGATCTGAGGAGGGTTGATTAAGATTTATAAAACTGAAACAAAAATCAAAAGTTACAAATTTGAAGATCTCATCTTCAAAAATTCTGCAGATGTAGAACACCACAACTCGATGATCTTTTTAGGTCCTGGTTAAGCCACACATGTGTCCGTCCTCTACAGGTATCCATACGAGGATCTAATCATCTGAGATAGGATCTTACCGGAGTGTTAGCTCCTTGCAAAGACCTCTCATGACTATCAAATAGATTGGAAGAAATCTGCAATATACCTCCTTGAAGAAGAACCTTTTCTTCTTTGATCTTACTCACAACGGAGGAAGAGGAAGGAACCTTTGCGCGTGGATCTTCCTTGCCTTGATGCCGTGGAAGAAGAGGATGCAGAGAACCCCCTTGCTGCCGTGGAGAAGGAGGAAGAATGGGCTTGGGCGTGGAGGAAAGAACTCCTTCTTTTCTTGGGTGAATTGATCTCTTCCTAGGTTCTTCTTCTTTCTTTCTTTCCAACACTTGGAAGAAGATGAACTTGATCTCCCTTGCTGCCGTGGGAAGAAGAGGGGAAGCCTCTTGCTGCCGTGGGAAGGGAGAAGAAAAGAAAAAGAAAGGCATGGAGAGGAAGATGAGAGAATTAATTCATAATGTCTCCCTTGCTACCCTTTTATAGATTGGGTTTAGGGCTTCTCCTAATCTTATTAGGAGTATGGGACTATAACCCACTCTTGGATTAATGCCAAGTGTCCAATCCTTGTACTCATAGATGCATGACATATGTTCACTTAATCAATTGATTAATTTTCTAATCACATTAGGATTTCTAATCTCATTAGGAGAATTAATTGATTTGGGAGCATGCATCCTACGACGCCATATAGATTTTAAAGTCCGCATAGTGTGAACATGACTTAAGTCATATTCATCCTACGACGACATGTGATCTTTAAAATCCGCACAAACCTTGGTTTAATCAAATTGACCCAATCATGAACCCAAATCAATTTAGGTCGAACCTAATTTGATTTGGCTCATTAAATCAGCCCAATTGCAATCAATTCCATTTAATTCTTCTTCTATTAACTCACTAACACTTAGTGGGTTAATTCAATCACCAATCATATTGATGATTGATTTCTATTGTGATTCCAAATTATAATTATGATAGTCTGACTAATTAAATCCTCTATGTGTGTGATCCCGTAGGTTCTATTCTGACTGGTAGTGAGACATACTGAGATCTCCATCTCAATATCACTGAAACTCCTTTCAGTGGACTGAAACGATTTCAGTTCTACTCTCAGGATTCACTGATCACCAAGTGAATGCCTTCGAGTCTCACAATCCACTAGTGACACCTAGCAGTATGTGGTGGCAACCCAGCAGAATAGAATGTCTGAACCTTTAGGTGCAGTTAGCATATGATACAGTCCCTCTATCATGGATCCCGACGTGACGGAGGTTATTGAAATCTCGTCAAACCCCACCGTCCGTCATATATCAAATTTATACGACTTCCAGTTCGAGATATGGAAAACTCTTTTTTCAAAATATCTGACCAGAAATTTATCGAACTTAGTCTCATAAATCATATAGGATCACTCCTAATCTATCAAGGTCGATAGATCCCATCTAGATGCAACCCTATTCCAAAATGAACCTACTGTAGCCAATCCGCACCACAAGAACCCGAATGGCTAGGGCCCAAGTTCACATGCTCGTCAAACTATAGCAACCTCACAGTGAATAGCTGAGGCATCGCAGGTTAAAGGACCAGTCATACAACTGCAGCATAAGTAGTCACTAACGAGTGGATAGACATCTATGTGACTACTATCTTTGGTCATGCTCAGTACCTTGCTCTCTAACAAGTACTCGCATAGTCACTCCAGTGTCTCTATACTGTGGACTTGAGACTCGTCCATCTAACTAAGTAATTTGTGCACTAATTTCAGCGGATCAATCACCATCCCTCGTGATGAATCCATCGATCAGGAGCATTTAAAAATTAATCCCTAATGACACATGCCTCAAATTCTCAACTTCTTGAGAATATGTGTCATCATCTATTAATTTCTTGGATGATTCATGGACACATACAAACATGAATAAAAAAATAAATTGCCCAATTTTATTTATTGATAAGAGTCAAATTACAAATTTGTGCCCCAGATTACAAATATGCGTCAGCTATATTGGCTTCTAGGGCATACTTCTAACAGTTAGGTCCAACCATTAAATGATAGGGTTCAGTCTAATCAACTAATAGATGACCAAGTCCGAGTGTGGCTCGGCTCACTTGACCGCCTATTGAAGGTATACTTAACTTATCATATATTGAATGACAATTCCAATGCTTGATAAGTACCAGGTGTGTCGCGCCTCCAATAATTATCAAAATATTGGATCCATTATCACCCAACTTAATGGGAGGCAATGACCTAGTTATCCTCATAACTATTTCATTTTAAGGACCTAATAATTTTAGAGAATTTTATAATTAGGATAGATAAGAAGATCCGGTTAGTCTAATTTCTTCCACTGACTTCACCAAATCAGATTAGACTCAAACCGGTTAAGAAGGCACCTAAATCAGTCAAACTGATTTTTCTTATAGGCATGGGCTAACTCGAATCATTAAGTGATTCAATCAAAATGTGATTGACTATGTCGGCCAGGTAAGTGAGATTGGTGGAAGGGATATGCCATTAACTCGACAAAGACGAATCAGTGCGACTAACTTCCAATTAAAAACCACCGGTCGAGTCTGCCAAACTTACCTTAGACACCGACTGGTTAATAAATTTTGATTTGATCACTCAAATGACTCGGGTTCTACCTCTGAGCCTAAATCAAGTTCCATCTTAGGCCAATCAAAGACATGAAATTGATCAATCTACAACTATTGTATTTGACCTAGAGTTTTCTTGACCTAATCTAGTTACTATTTAATTAGATTTGATCAATTAACTCTAATTAGACCATGTTTGAGTCTAACCCTAGGTCTAACCCAATCCTAAGACCTTGATTTGAGCTAACCCATATGCCCCAAGAATTATGCAATGTCAATTAATTGAGTTACAATTCTATTTCATAACACTTAATTCTCAATTAAGTTTAGACTTATAAAAGTTTTGATCATTGCATATTTCTTTTTAATTACATATTAATTACAATCTTTCAGGTCTTAAAACTCATTTTCAGATCTGAGTATTTGTAATTAATTATATGTAATCAGATTTAATTTATGTTTAAGTCATTAAGTTTTATGTTGATGCATCACATATACATAACAACATGAATTAATTCAAACACCATACATCTTATATTTTTTTTTTAATTTTCAGATTTGATTTGTTCTTTAAAATCAGAGATCAATTGAGTCATTAATTTAATTTAGATCTAATCTAAATAATATTATGATTTCATATTTTTTTATGTTACAAATCTTAATACAAACATGCATCATATGCATTCAAAATTTTAGATCTAGTTAATCATGCATAATCAGCAATTAAATCAATCATAAAAATACTTTAGATCTAATTTAAGCATGTCCATGATTTTAAATTTAATTGCAAGAATTAAAACATAAAAGTTTAAACACGAACCTGGCTCTGATACCACTGAAAGTGAATCCTAAGTTCTTCGGTGTTAAGCATGCTGAATTTTCTTTTTTTTGAAAATCATGGCTGAACCTGATCGGATTGCTACGTACCCCTTCACAAGAGGGATCAAGCCATATGTACTTCTTTTTAAGTTTCAAACAATTTAATTCGTGCTTGCTTATAAGATCAAATCTAGAAATCAGCACTGTAAGAACACATAGGATTATGCCAGATTCGTTTAAACAATTATTCTAAAACTTTATGCATGATTAACTATCAGATCTGAAAGATAAATACTCTATTCCGATTAATCTCCGAATATTCATTGAATGGATTCTGAAAATAACTCCGTGAGGAGCCCCAAAGAAAGGTAAAACCTTAGAAAACCAGACTTTGACCCTGACTCCAAAATAAAAGATTAATATAGAATTAATACCTTTTATGATGGAAGAAACTTATGGATCTGATCCTTGACTTCGTAGCCACGCACACGAATGACCTCTATGAGAAGTACACGTGAAGCCCTAGGTAGATCGTCTTCCGAGGGAGTGCTAGCTCGTGCAGGAACGTTGCAATGGCTGAAGCTTTCTCCTTCTAAACACTCAACCTTTGATTGTTCTTCAAGAAGATGGAGGATCGACGTGAGGAAGAAGAAGAAGGGATGGAGGCCCTCAGAGAATTTTTTCAGAATTTTCTGAAACCTCTAAATATTATATTTTTTGAACCCTAGGCATGGGGTCTTTTATAGCCAAAAGACCCCCCTACGCCTCACACCTAATTTAACCAATTAATTTGGCTGATAAAATCCCCAAAAAATTTTGATAATTTGGCAGCTAAGAGGAGATAAACATATCCAAATTTTGTACATTTTAGAATCCTAAAATATAGTAATTCATGCGTTCAAAGATCAGCCGCAGACCATTCTATTTCATGCGCCATGCAATCCCTACAAATTAGGAAATTCATCTAAATCTTTTTAGGAATAATTGAGGCCCCATTTTTATAGAAAATATAGAACCACGCTTTCTCTCTTCTCACACCAATTGTTGGCCAAAAATAAAGAGGATAGACATGAAAAATATTAGGGATAAATCAAGGTGTCATTCTTCTCCAAGAAGATAAGGATGGGTTCCTAAAATTTAGGAATTCTTCTCCCTATCCAATTCTGATTATTTGGACTCATAATCCTCATCAAATAAGGTCTTCTAATTGATTTGGATCAAGCCCAATCCAATTGGATCAAGTCCCATCAATTGGGTCAAGCTTAATCTACTTGGGTTGAACCCAATCCAATTAGGTCAAACCCTGATGCAGCCCAAATTGAATCCTATTCAATTTGGCTCAACCTAAGCCCAATTACTCAATCAAATTGAGTTCATTAGCAATCTAATTGCTAATTAATCCTCCAATAATTTAATAATTATTTTAATACAACTTTTGCTTAGGATAATTTGTCAATCGAATTGACCAAATTATCCCTGAATGATTCTTAATCATCAATCAACCATTTGATCAATCTAGAAACTTCAATGCATGTGACCCCATAGGTTCGAACGTAAGCTGGTAGCACAAGAACAACTTCTTGTACTAATCGAAATAACCATCTAGCAATGGTACCCGATGTCTGGATAGGCCGAATGATTGCAAAGCGACATTCAAGAACCCTTGGACTATGGTTACCGTATAATTCATCCCTTTGACTCCTAATGCCAGGATGACTTAGAGCTTACTGTCGACCCTATAATTAGTACATCTATTATGTGATTAACTTTAAATATCCCGTGACTCCTCATTGGGATTACCCTGGCCAAGGTTTTGCTAAATTAATCACAAGACATTATCTCCTATTTTCAGGAGGGGTCAATTCCATCTCGACTCACAACTGACTACGCAAGTATTTGACTGCACCCAGTGACCATCTGTCACTGAATTAGAAATTCAGGTAGTCCGGTATCAAAGTACAGTGAGTTGTTTGCTAGTCACAGGTTGCGGTCTCAGGTCAGAGGGCCAAGCTTATATCCATATCCACTCGGAACATCTTTTGACAGTAGAGCATTCCAGAATTGATCACGTTCAGTGAAATATACTCCTACACTTCACCTGTATGGCATACCAGTGTCTCCACACTCCTTAGTTAAGAGGACAACCAACGTATATGTCATACAACAACCTAATCTTGATAATTGTCGTCCTAGTAACAATATATCATTTGGTCGCGAACTGGTTTAAGGACTCGAAGATAAATCCTCCTTTATCATTAATAAGTCCTAAGGACTTTATCATATAAGAGTTCATTTGAAGATGTAAAATGATGAATAATGCCAAATAATACTTTATTAATTTGTTAATTTATTTACAAAATTCAATCATCAATATGCTGATGATTGACACTTAGGATACAAATCCCAACAGGCATACCCATCACAGGCAGGAGGTTGTGGGCTGCTAAGTGCTCCGGTCTGGTTTGGCAGGTCCAAAGCAAGTTGGAGGGCTGAAGGGTGTCGTCTCTCTCTATTATGGGCAAATTGACGTTGGTCAAATCAGTACTGTGCTCTATACCCATTTATCTTTTGGTCAATATTGTGGTGTCAAAGACAGTGCTAATGAGGATCAAGCGACTACTTCGGAGTTTTTTGTGGGGCTTGCATGAAGGGGGCCATAGGGTGCACTTGATGGCCTGGGAGATCGTCTACACGCTTGTCAGAGAGGGCGGTCTTGGGGTGCAGCCTCTCCAGGAGAGGCATGAGGCACTTATTACTCGCCATACGGTGCGGTTTTTGTTGGAGCCATAGGGTCGTAGAGTTAGGTTATGACCACTAGATATAGCCGAGTGGGTTCTGAGGGGGTGGTCCGGAGTTGACGTAAATGTTCCTTCATGTGGTAAAAGATTGGAAGGTACCTGCCAACTGCTTTGGCAAACACTAGATGGTTGATTGGTGATGGACGGAGCATCAATGTGGCGGGTGACCTGTGGGTGGATGCCCTCCCCTTGAGGCGTTGGCCATCTACGATTAATGTCGAGATGGAGAAGGGATTGCGGTGTGTGACCTCCTTGGCCCAGGAGGGGTGGAGTGGGACGACGCCAGGCTATACCAGTTGTTCGAAGAGCATCTTGCTGAGTGGGTTCGGTCACTTCCGATCCCGGAGTGTGCGGGACTAGATATTCGGGTTTGGAGCTCTTTATGCTGGAGGACTAGTGTTAGGGTGGGGTATGTCTCCTGAGTCCTCCGGCAGGAGCATGAGTTGGGGCCGGAGTGTGCTTAGATCTGACGATTAGGACTTTATCTGAGGGTTGCACTATTGTTATGGAAGGTGGTCTACGAACGCCTTTCGATGAGATCGGTGCTGAGTAGAGTGGCTTGAGGATTCCCCCACAGTGTGAGGTGTATGGTGTCAATGAGACGGTGGATCATGCACTATTCCAGTGTTCGTGGATGAGGGGGACCTGGCAGTTTACAAGAACTCCATAGGATGCTTGGAGTTGGAGGGACCAGTTCGTACAGACCATCCGCCAGTGGTCGAGCTGCCCTCAGATGCGCTGGTGGCTATTGGAGTGACTTGTGCAGCGTACCAAAACTGGCCAGCAAGAAATGCTCGAACCTTTGGGGAGTGCGGCGTGTCGCCGAGGTTCGTGGTGGAGCGCGCTCAGGCGCAGGCGGCGGAGATCAATCATGCTAAATCATCACACGGGCATTTGATAGCTCGGGACATCAAGGACTCCCATTCTGCTCAGGCAGTGTCCCATATGGTGTTCTTCACCTAGAAGTCCCCACATCCGAGCTTTTTCAAGGTCAACTTTGATGGGTCTATTTAGGATCGAGGCAGGAGAAGAGGTGCAGATTTTGTCATCAGGAATCCGAACTTAAGGATGGTGGCATCCGGCGACCACCAGCTATTTAATATTTCGATTCTCGGTGCTAAGCTGTGAGCTGCTTAGGCGGGCCTTTGTCATGCGCGGTGAGTGTTACAGGCCAGCTCGATCATATTGGAGGATAACTCGGCCATAGTGATCAGTTGTATCCAAGGGGTCTGAGGGGTGGTGGTGTGGATCACCCCATGCTTCAAGACATCTAGGTGATGATGAAAGATGGGGTGGCCTTCCAAGCCAAGCATGTATATAGAGAGGCCAACGAGGCTGCGGATTGGGTGGTTGTCTATGGAGCCAGCTATTCCATGGCACCATATGGGCTGGAGAGGAAGAGTTGCCTCAAGCACTTGTGATCTTTTATTTTCTGACTTTATTAGGTGTATTCGTACTCGTAATGCATAAAATACCTGTCTTAGCAAAAAAAAAAAAAAGAAGGTAAGCCTGTAAAGGAAAAAAAATAAGATATAATATTATATAGCCTAGGTTGTGACAATTTATGATATGACCTGACTCATGTTAAATAGATTTGAATTTAATATAAATTAATTTGAATCGTAAACGAGTCAATCCATTTAAATTTATTTATTAAATGAATTAAATTTAAATTAAATCTTTGGTTCATTTAATTTTTTATAATTAGATCAAGTATCCGACCTATTTAATTTATTTGAAATCTTTTTAAAACTTGCTTAATTTATTTCTGATATGTTTAATCTGACCCGCTTAATTTTGTATAAATATATTTGACCCATTTAAAATCTATCTAACCCGTTTAACTCGTCTAACCTGACTTGACCTGTTTAATAAATAGATTATATGGATCGAATCAGATTACCTGTTTAATAAATAGGTCGGATTTAGATTTGAAATTTTGACCTATTTAATAAATGGGTCGATTTTGGATTGATGAATTTTTGAGTCGACCTGCATCCAATGCAACCCATATCTAACCCGACCTAATCCGATTGTCTACCCCTACCTAAGCCCGAGTATATACAATTTCATAAGCATTGGCTATCAGAAAACCGGCTATATCAGGATGCAGATTGTATGTAGCATTAATAAAAAAATCTTCTCGTAAAGCTCTGGCAAGGATCCAATCTGCCATCTAATTTCCCTCTTGCGGTATATGCGTCGCTCTAAACACCCAAAAAGCTCTTCGGCATTGCATTATATCTTTGGACAAAGGAATATTTCCGTGCATGGATATGGAAGCTTCGGAGATTCATTGAATTATAGCAGCAGAGTCACCTTCTAACCAAAGCTTTTCTCTCCAAGTCTGTGAATTGCGCCACCTAAATACCTTCCCAAACTCCAAGCTACCTGCAGCTAATAGCCGGCCATAACAATATCTTTTTATTGCATCTAGATCTTGAAGCATCATCTTTAACAAAACCGTCAAAATTAATTTTTAACACTCCTTTTTTTAGGGGTGGAGATAGCCTTGACACAAATCTAACACCTAGTGGGTTAAAGAAAGTAATTCTACAGCAACTCCTGTACCCTGATTGAGTATTAGAAGGAATAGACAATCGGTTTTGAAGCATTTCAGTGTAAAAGATCAGAGATTTCCTTACCGATGCCTCAGGTGGCTGAAACTGGAAATGATCATCTGATAAGTCGTTGATGTCACAAATTTGATTTAACAAGGATTTTGTCTTGGCCAATATCTCAGTTTGTATCTAGATAGAGGTATCAGGCACCTTTATACAATAAGCAGAAAATATAGATCCTTTATCTTGATCCAACTAAATGTAGAAATCTTGATATTGACTAATACAATACTATTACGTTGACTAATTTTTCTAATCGCATATTTACTTTTAAATTTAATATTTAAATTAGTTAACAATTTTGAGTCGTTATTGTAATATCTTGATTCTTAAATATGAACAAGATCTTGAAAAATCTTGAAACTTTCCAACTTTTTCGATTATCATCTTAGCCCAGATAAACAGTCTCAATCATCTGCCGAGATGAATGATATTTTAATGATTAAAAACCTTGCTTTTAAGAATCAAAATATATCAACACTAAAATAAGTTCATGTATACAACGCATTATAGGTAAATATTGAATAACATAATAAAACCTATTGTAATTATTAATTCAAAATAACAGAATCCAACCACACCAGAATGGATGGTACAAAGTCCTCCAGCCTTTCATACTTAATTTCACATATTTATTAATTAAAATATTTGTTTTAGGCTACTCTACTGTTTAATCTAAACACTTGAGGGGGGTATTTATAGTATCCCCTCGTCGAAAGACCATTGCCTTGACTCGAGAGTTGTAGTATTGTGGCCTATTGCTGGTAGGCAACCATCATGACACGAGCTCGCTTTCTGGATTCATCAAACAAATTCATGGCAGTGCAGAGATTATTGGTATTAGTTTGTTCGTCGTATAACTCTACTCAATAGCACGGAAGGTCGTTCTTTACGATAATAATTACTTCTGGAAAAGCGGTTACAAAGAATTTCTTCGATCGGAGCCTAATGAGTTATGGGAGGCCCATAGAAAACTAGGCAACTCATCTACCCCAAGATCCTTGGCTCGATCAAGTATGTTATTCAATCCCTGCAAAATAGTACAGTTAGTTGTCTCCGTTTCTCCATTAGGTTGAGGATGACCGACCGAGATGAGTCGGTGGTTGATGCCAAGTTCGAAGCAGAATTCTCTAAATTGGGTGTTGTCAAACTATCGGCAATTATCAGTGATAAGGACCCGTAGAATTCTGGACTAGGGGATTATAGATTTCTAGACGAAGTTTCGAGTATTTTGCTTGATAATCTGAGCTAAGGGTTCCACCTCGACTAACTTTGTGAAATAGTCAATGGCAACATGAGAAACTTCCTCTACTCTATGATTTATGAAAAACTACTAAGAATGTTTGTCCCCTACTGGGCAAACAATCATGAGGTACAAATTGGAGTTAACCCCACGATCAGTTGGTGCTGAATATTAGCATGTCTCTAATTTTTTAACAAACTGAGCAGCATCCTTCTGTAGTGTTGGCCAATAATACCATTTTCTTAATACTTTATGTATTAGGCCTCTACTCCCTAAGTGATTTCTGCATATGCCCTTATAGACTTCTCGGAGGACGTACTTAACTTTAGTAGGTCGGAGGCACTTGAGATATAGCAAAGTAAAGGATCTTTTGTATAATCAGCCATCGATCTATGTACAACAAGCAGCTTGATGTTTAAACTTACGAGCTTTCTTTGGGTCAATGGGGAATAGGGCTGTTAACGAGCCGAGCCGAGCCCGAGCCCGCGCAGGCTCGGCTCGGCTCGTTGCACAAATTCCTCGGCTCGGGCTCAGGCTCGGGCTCGGGCTCGGTACCAAGCCTTGTATGGGGCTCAGGCTTGGGCTCGGGCGGCACAACTCGGGCTCGGGCTCGTAAAGCTCGTTTGCCGAGCCTGAGCTCGAACCCGAGCCCGAGCAGCGAGCCCAAGCCCGAGCCCATCCCATCCCCATCCCCATCCCCATCTGGCCGTCCCCATCTCCGACGGAGAGAAGAACGAGCAGCCGAGCTCGGTTCCAACGGTTCATCGTCGGAGAGAAGAATGAAGGAAAGAAAGAAAGAAGAGAAGAAAGAAGGAAAGAAAAAAAAAGAGAGAGAAGATGGACTCACCTTGTCGCGTGCGGCGGCCGCCGGCTTCGGCCGCAAGCACCGCGGGCACGGGCGTCGGCCGCAGGAACTACCGAGGACGCCATGGGCGTCGCGGGCTCGACCGTGGGTGCCGCCGGCCGTGGTCCGACCCTCCCGTGCGATGGACTCCCCTCCTCTGTCGCAGTCTCGCCGGTGGAGCCGTGGAGGAGTTGGCAAAGAGAGGAAAAGGGAGGGGGAGAAACGGAGAAGAAAGAGGGGGAGGGGCCTCGAGTGTGATTTCTTTCCCAGCAGCGGAAGGAGGCGGTGAGGCATCGGCGGCGGCAGAGGAAGGCGAGAGGGGAGAGGAGGGACACCCGGTGCACCGGTGGGGGAACCTTCTGGAGAAAACGAGAAGAAAGGGGAAGAAAAAAAAAGAAGAAAGACGAGGCGGAGGTAAGGGTTAACGGATTGGGTTTGGGTTAACGGGCTGAGTCCGAACCCGATCCAATCCAATTCGATTTAAAGAAATTAAATGGATTTGGGTTAGCTCAGGTTGGGTCTGATTTAAATCCGATTGGATTCAATCAGATTGGGATTTAAATTGATTAAGCCAAATAAAATTTAATTGGGTTGAGTTCAAATTAAATTGGGACCCAATTAAATTGTTAATTGGACTGAGCCTTTAAGAAAATTTAGCATCACACCTACAAAAGATAACGTTTGGGCTCACGAGCTACTCGGGCTCCGGCTTGGATTTAAACGGGCCTCATTTTGAGCTCGGGCTCGGGCTCATTTGACTAACGAGCCAGGCTTTTACCGAGCCGAGCCCGAGCAGCTCGGCCCGTTGACAGCCCTAATGGGGAATCCTCCTTCTTTGAGATAATAGACAATGCAATCCGTTCAGCTCAGCTCATCCTCCACTTAGAATACTTGGTCATAATTCTCATTAATGCTGGGTTTATCAAGTACTTTGAAGTAAGTTATTCTGCTCAGATCGGAGCATTCTGAGCTATCTAGTTTGGATAGAATATCTTCCTTCATATTTTCTTCCCGAGGTATCTGCTGAATTTCAAATTTATCAAAAGTAGAGGAGATCTCCTTCATCTTCTCAGGTATTTCATCATTATATAATCTCAAGCCCCATACTCTCCTTGGATCTGATTAACGACCGGCTAGGAATCGCTACAGGTTTTGAGTTCAACGGATTGGGCCAACCTCAATCATGTGATTGTTTTGTCTAGACTTCTTCTCTCTTAAATCTCTAGGATAACCTCAAAAAAAGAGGATCCTTCCTCTAGTGCCTATCTATTATTGCTCAAAACCTGACCTAATTGGTAGATGAGTTGACGGGCGAAGCTGATCTGCTCAATTGGTTTGGAGGAGCATTGTATGATGCTGGAGTTGATCTACAACCATAGAAGACGATTTGGGGGGTCATCGAAACATGCGTGACTAGAAACTCTCCAATGCTTAAGTCGGGCAGAATTTCGAGAAAAAATAGATGAGATGAAAAAGAGATAAAAGTATGAAAGTATAGTATTCAGATTTCTAATCATACTTAGGAGGTCTCTGTGCGTAATATTTATAGAAGACATGGCTTGAATCCACGTGGTTAAAATTGCACAATTCGCGGACAAGGAGTTGAGTTCTTTCCATATCTGTTAATCAGGTCAGTTAAGAATTTCTTCTCGAGTGCGCCATGATCGGACACTTTATTTATCTACTGGTCAGTTACGGTGTTCCTTTGGGCACTTTGAGATCATGATGAGCTATAACCAATCATGTTGATTGTTCGAAGATTTAATTAGCCATTGATTTTGCTGGACACATATTATCATCTAGTTGGTAGGCTAGGCTATCAGACAAGATTTTAAGGAGGACGAATCTGAACCATATCAGTAGTGAAATATCAGAATCCTTTTTTTTTATTGGTGAGTATCCAATGAAATGTTCAAAACAAAAGTACCCAATTAAAAATAAAATATCTCACAAACCAAAGAAAAATGATGAAAGGAGATTACAACGTTGTAAGATGGGAGGTAGGATTTAAGTAGCTCCTATTTGACTCAAAGTCAGGAAAAAAAGATTTGCTTTGCTAATAAACTAGTTGAGATTAAACTTACATGTTGAGCAAAAAATATGATTTAACCATACTGCCACTTGACTATACCTGTACTGATCATGCTTAAAATATATAAATAATGTATTATTATTATAGATATATCAAACAAGCAAATACATATTTTTATTTCCCAAAATACTTGTACATTTATTTATTTAAACTCTAGCACACTCAATATAAAATAAGACATATCTAAAGGGTCAAGTTTAATCTATAGGTTGCAATATATCAGCTCTCCGTCAAAAACTTCACTTTTCAGTCTTTAATATATCAAAGTTCGGATTTATAGGACTTGTTTGGTTGCCCATAACAGTACATCCGAACTCTGGTACAATGAAAGCTCATCTCCAGCTTTTGATTGTCTGAAAATGAAGCTGAAATGGATGTCCGAAATGAGCTGTAAGAAACAAAGGGTTCAAAATAACTTCAACCAGGAATAATTGAAACAGGCCTCCGTATTGTAAGCTGAAAAAGAACAAAAAAGGTCTCGAGCCTAGCGGGTGACCAAAGCCTATAATGAGGCCAAGCTTGAAGCCTCTGAAAATGGCCTGACCCAGCTCACGAAAAACGGAGGGTGTCCATCTGAGGCTTTACCTAACCCCGGAGATTAAAGGCTATTTTTGACCACTCACGCGTCCCAACTCACGACTTGCTGAAACCTGTGGCCTTTCCGTAAATCACTTGGAAGAGGCAGTCGTTTCCACAAATCCCCTTGAAAGGGTGCAGGAGAAAGCTGGGCCATGCAAAGCTGCCGTTGATAACCCCCCGCCCCCCTCTCTCTGTATCTATCTATCTGCATTTTAATAGCCCTCACCTCAATCCTTATCACTTGTTCTCAGGCTTCTCAAGTCATGGCCTCTCACAAACTAAGCTGTTTTCTTCCCTCTCTTATGGTCTTAGCATTATCTCAGTCTCTTCTTCTCTTAGGCGCTCCTTTGGAACACCTAGTCAGCGAGCTCCCAGGCCAGCCACCAGTAGAATTCAAACAGTACTCGGGGTACATAACAGTAGACGAAGCCAAAGGCACCAACTTCTTCTACTACTTTGTAGAGGCCGAAGCCAATGCCTCCTCTCTTCCCATCAACTTGTGGCTCAACGGAGGTATATCTCCATGTCTCTCTCTACTCCTCTATGTCTCATAGTGTTCTTTTTTATTTTTAATAATTTCGTAAGTTTTGTGAAGGGCCTGGCTGTTCTTCTGTTGGTGGTGGCGCGTTCTCGGAGCTAGGACCGTTTTATCCCAAGCCTAATGAACAAGGGCTTAGAAGAAACCCATTTTCATGGAACAAAGGCATTCTATCACCCTCTATTTCTTTCTAATTTTCTTATTGTTTGCATTTTTATGTCATTTATTTATTTATTTTTGAACATGAACAGTGGCTAATCTGCTGTTTTTGGAGTCTCCTGCTGGAGTGGGATGGTCCTATTGTGATAAAAAGCGAGTTTGCTACAATTACGATGACTGGCGAGTTGGTTGGTCTCCATTTCCTTCATCCTTCTTTCCCCTTGCTCCCAGAGAACTCAGCACCAAGTAGTTGCTGCAGTACTGAAGCATTAATAAACGTAGTAAAAAGTTCTATAAAAAAAAACACAAAGCGTGGTAAAACGAGGTGGTTGGCCATGAGAATAATGAGACAATTGGTGGTTGCGAATTGATCAACACACGCTCTATTAATGATCTAGTCTTCCAATCCATATTCTCCTTTTACGAGGCATTCCAGGCTCCATTTATGACTCCTTTCCATTGCCCAGTTAGAGTACTTTTCGTGTGTGTGTGTGTGTATTATATATATATATA
This sequence comes from Phoenix dactylifera, assembly GCF_051530095.1. NCBI lineage: Eukaryota > Viridiplantae > Streptophyta > Magnoliopsida > Arecales > Arecaceae > Phoenix > Phoenix dactylifera. The sequence goes on from NC_143193.1 coordinate 7,299,844, forward strand.
TATATATATATACACACACACATGTGGCTTCTTGTTTTCACTTCACACTGCACTGCAGCAAAGGAGAACCTGGCATTCGTGAGGAAATGGTTCCAGCTCTTCCCAGAGTACACCAACCACCAGCTTTTTCTCACCGGCGAGAGCTACGCAGGTATATGACAAGCTGGCCAGCATTGAATTGATGAGTGCCCAACCCTTATATGTGTCAGTATGACTCAGTGTTCAGTGTTCTTTATTATGTTACTGGCCTTGGGTCATCGTTTCCGTGTGGTGAACGTGTTAATAGCATATGATAATTTACGTACCCTAGTGATAGGTGTTTAACTGCGTGTGCAGGGCATTATATACCACAGCTGGCATGGTCGATGGTGATGTGCAACGAGTTCAACTTCAAAGGCACTCTGGTAACATCTCATACTAAATTGTAGACTTAATTCGCACTAGTAGCTAGTCAGCTGTTTATAAAATTTTCCTTCAATGCTATATAGGTTTTGATGGCATTGAATCAGAAATTTCAGAAGTCAGAACATCACCATAGACTGATAATTGTGATAATAACTACGTATCCATGAGAACGTAGTAAAGTTTGATGTTACGTTTCATTTACTAATTGGCATGCAGATAGGGAACCCACTGCTGAACTATGGGATAGATACGAGTGCAACCTACTCCTTCCTTTGGTCGCATGGCGTGATATCTGACGAGACGTTCCATGGTGTCTCTCGCTGGTGTGACTTCAGATATGGCTACATGGGTGGAGAGGGAGCAATACTAGATGAGGAGAAAAGGGAAGGGAAGAAGGGAGGGTGCACATCCTTCCTAGCTTCCGCAAGAAATGAGATGGGGAGCTACATCAACATCTACGACGTCACCGCCGATGTCTGTCCTCCTCCCATCCTACACCAAGCCATCCTCCTCCACAAACTGGTGCGTACTTTATGCCATCATTGTATGTATTTTTCCCTTTGCTTTCCGAGCACTCAGTTCTTTTCACCACATCAAGCTGCAGAGGCTACATGTTGCTTTGCTATCTCATGGATTAATCGTTTTTAATTGAAACCTGTTTCTAGGTATTTCCATGCAATGAGAGATTTAGTTGGCTTTATCATTTCCTTTGCAAGCACAATCCATCCATTAATGTGTGGTGCCTCACCTGACTCCGGGCCTTCAGTGGTTTATGGCTTTATGATTCTGTGTCTAAGTCTAGCTTGATCTTGTTCCCAGATAAATTGGGTTTGGATCCAAGTTTTAGACCAGTCTATTAGATCAAGGAGTCAGTATGACCTTATGAGTAAAAAAAAAGACAAAATCTAATATTATTTGAGTTTGTTGGTCCTCGCATATATACTACCTCTATAATCCTTGTTAGGCTAAGAGTCCAAGTCCTATTAAAAATCCAATTAAATGCAATCACAAACGCCATGATCCTGTGGTTAGTACCAAATAGGTCTATACTGCAGGGCTCCTAGTTCACATGGTCCATAAACCAGGTCCATGAAATAGGTCCCAAATAGGTCATCACTAGGGCAGCTTTGGCATCATATAAGTATCCAAAATCTATCCAATCACTACAAGAATTCAGAATTTTAGTGAGGAATTTTTAGTGACGACATATAAGTTTAATCACAAAAAACTCATATTTAGGGATGAAAATCAGAAGTGGTCACAACAAACCATTTTGGTTTATATCTTTAATGACGAAACAAAATGCTGTCACAATATATATATTTCTGTGACTATTTTTTGTTTTATCACAAAAAATTCGTCATTAAATAGATCTTTTTTAAGGTGGAAAAATAAGTTTGGTGCCAAAATCAATTTTGGTCAACTCACTAAAGATGATTTTATGATTCACCAATAAAATTTATGTCTTTAGTGGTGATATTTTAAAATGATCACTGTAGATATATACTTTTAATGACAAACTTATAGACTGGTTAATAAAAGTCCATATTTTTAGTGATGATATATTATGTTGTCATAAATTTGGTGTCAAAATCGATATTGGTCAAATTACTAATGATAAATTTATAATTCAACACTAAAACTTATGTCTTTAGAGATGATATTTTAAAATAGTCACTATAGGTATATATCTTGTAGTGTCAAGATGATAAAGTGGTCATTAAAGCTCTATATTTTTAGTGATGATATAGTATATATGTTGTCATAATTTTTTGTACTAAAATCAATATTGATCAATGTACTCATGACGATTTTATGATTCATCACTAAATCATATGTCTTTAGCGACGATGTTAATGATGAGCTTATCAAGTGGTCATTAAAAATCTATATCTTTAGTATCGATACATTATGTTGTTACTAAAATCTTATACATTAATGTTGAAATAGTGATATCATCAGCAAAAATGTCAAACTATAATAATATTGTAATAGTGCATGTGTTAATCACAAAAAAAAAGGAGGGATCAAGATTTTTTGTCAGTGTACTGTTAAAAGCAAGCCAACCATTGTGAGAATTCAAGTATAGATTTGAAGGATGATGATATATACTTAATACAACATGATTTTGATTGGATACTTCATTTGTTTTGAAAATGTGTCAAACTATTGAAATCATGCACCCTTTAGAATTCAATTTAGTGAAATTGATTATATATTATATTTTTACCTAATTTTTTTTTGATAAGTTAAATATTTATTTTTAACTTGTATTGACCCAATTTACTTATTGAACAACTTCCATGAGTCAAGATAATTTAATAATTAGAGAAAAAATTTGATACAAAATTCACTATCAATATTGCAAGTGGTGTACTATAACTAGGTAATAGTCTAAGACGTAATTTTTAAAAAGCTTGTATGAAGACCGATTTAACTAAGGATTTGGATTATTGATCCAACATAATATGTATTAAAAATATATAAAAATTAAAATTACTAAAATAAAATATATAATATAAAGTATTAAAATGTATTCTATATTAATATCATTGCTTATTAATTACAACATGAATAAAAAGAGTCATGAATTATCTAATTTTAAATAACTGTAGAAAAAATATATACAATTATAGAAATATATTGAAATTATTGATATTTCAAATATTTTAATTGGAAGATTTTCATGATATTATAAATAATAATAAAAAATTATTTATCTTTTATTTTTTGCCAAAAAATGATGATTAAATTATTTATGAAAATAATTAGTTATTAAAATATAAAATATTTCAAAATATTTGAAATAAGTATATGTTATAATGTGAAAGCATTAAATAAGTATAATCAAGCATTAACTTCATATAAGAAGTTAATGCTATCATGGTGGCTAAGTAGTACACAAATATCCATGAGGTCTTATGTATATGAAAAAACATATTCAAATCCATAATATTTCCATCCAGATCTGATTGGTCAATAGATATAGATTGGGATTCCGTTGGATAATTTTTGAATTATTTGCCGATAATTTTTCAATCTTTTATCATCAAAAAAAATCATTACAAGTATTTATCTTTAATGATCATTTCCATTTCATCACTAAATATATTAGCTTTTTGTGACCAAAAAAAATTCGTCAGGAAAAAAGATTGTTAGCGACAACATTAAATTCTCATTAAAACTCAATTTTGGTTATTAATTTCTTTTCAAGTCATCATCTTTAACAATAATTTTTAATCTTTTGCCACAAATAAAATCATCACTAATGGTTTGCCTTTAACAACCATTTGTGTTTCGTCACCAAATATAATAGTTCTATTGACGATTTTATATTTTCGTCACTAAAACTTTTAGCTACGGGCCTTTTAGTGACCACCTAACGATGAAATAATTATGGTTACGAAAATCTTTTAATGATGAATAAAAAATTTTATGACCAAATTTTTCGTCAGTAAACCTGAATTTTTGTAGTGAATATATGGTACCAAATATATGCCGGCATGGATCCTCATAGCTTAAAAAGTTGCCTGGCTGTAAATTTTTTCTTTCTTTTTTTCAATAGCTATTTGTGTTCTTGAAATATTTTGTTTACGTTGGTTTGGTCCAATTTGCCATCTGTGCTTGAGTCAGTTCCATTTGATTGCATTGTTTGCTTTCCTGGGAGTTTGAGGAACAAAGGAGAGGGTCCCTAGGAAACCCTGTGCTCTTCTTGCTTTGTTTATTTGGTTTTGAATTGATCATTACAATTAATTTTGGTATTGCATCAAAACACCATGGGTGCAAGCAGATGGGACTGGCAGGACAGAAGGATGCAACAGATGTGTGCATCGACCATGAAATCACTCGCTATCTAAACAAACCTGATGTTCAAAAAGCCCTGCATGCCAATCTCACCTCTCTCCCTTATCCCTGGGAGGCTTGCAGCAGGTCTGTAATACATTAATGTGTGTAATGTGTACTTATTCTCTCCTTTCATTCCTTTCTCACTTTCAGCTTTATTGTGAAATGAATTATATCTTGGTGCAGGATTGTGAATTATAATGCTACCGATCAGCTCACAGATATGATCCCAATACTGGCTCGCCTTGTGAAAAAAGGATTGCCTGTCTGGATTTTTAGGTATTTCGTAGGCTGCATGTATATTGATCGCAATTGTTTTCCATATTTATTTATATCTTATGCTCCATGTGGCAGTGGAGACCAGGATTCTGTGGTGCCTCTCACTGGGACTCGAAGCCAGATTGCCAAACTAGCGCAGCAGCTAAAGTTGAAGCCAAAGAGCCCATATCAGCCCTGGTATGCTCATGGACAGGTTAGATCTTTCTATGCCTCTTACATTCTCAATTCATCTGTTCGGTTAGACATTAATGATAAGTATCCATAGTAATGGAGAGAAAAAGAAATGCTTCATACACCCAATGCCAATGGAAGGGGATTTGACATGGGATGTTGGTACTGTTGGAAACCAAGATTAGGCGCCCATGATAGCTTGCTCGAGTCTGATCCATTTATGGTTCATGGAGTTATTCCATGGTGATATCTATTCCATATAGCTATCATAACTCCCATAAAATCCCAATAACTTGACCAACTACCTTGTGGTAATAGAACAGGGATCAGAAACCGGAGAAATAATAATAATAATAATAATAATAATAATAACAACAATAACAACAACAACTCTCCTCTCTTCCTTCCCATCATCCTCTGCCATCCATGAACCCACAATACTCGTGTTGTGGCAAAGAGTTTCCTTTTCAATTGTAAACATATTCCTGGCTGTGAATTGTTCTGCAACAAAGAGGATGTTTAAAAACACAACGAGGAGTTTAAAGCATGTAATCCTAGCCAAAGAAAGATCTTGAAAATATTAATCACGTGCTTTTGCAAAGTATGTTACTGATCTTCCTAGCTTCCGGTTGGAAATTTTGATTTCGTCCAGATACGGAGTGGAGATTGTATCATGAGGCGAACAATTTGGTAATTCTGAAGGTACACCAAAACTACTGAGTTAGAAAAGCAAAAACCCAAGTTCAACAGTACAGATTAATGTCAAACATGAGGATTGAGAGTGAATCGATATGAGGGGATAATCAAGTATATTTTCCAAGAAAGCTGTTTTATAAGAATAGAAGCTAAAATTTAATTGTTATACAATCTAGAGAAGAGATGTACAATACAAAATATTTATGAAGATGGAATTCTTCCCTCAGAAAAAAAAAAAAAAAAAACCCGCAAAATTTGAAGATGGAGTTCAGCTGTACTCATGGTTTGAGCATCTCTTAACTAAAGCTCTATTAGTTTGATATAGTAACCTCTGTAGCTACTATGCCCTTCACCTGCAACCGTACCAAACCTTAACACCACCTTCTCAGATTTGATAACTTAATTGAATTTTTGTTTATATGTCAAGCTTTATCCCTTTTCCTTAACCTTTGATCATTATTATATCAGATTGGTTCCATTTAGATTTTTTCTCCATTTTGCTTTCATCATATTCTTCTATCTTTAACTTCCCCATACACTACCAATTATTTACACTGATATCTTGGTCAAAACATTGGCACATGACATGTTTTTTGAGCTACGTGGTTGCACGCAAGCAGTGAAATACCTGATAACTTGTTCATTTCTCTACCAATAGCACCCCACATTTTTTATATGGTCATCAAGCAGAAGACTTATACGATGTATTATTATTATCCTAACAATATGACATGTGGATCCACTGGTTTGTCTAAGCAAATGAAGGATATGACTAGTGGGCTTTCCTATGGTTAGCTAATCGGCACATGCTAAATGTCGCCATCAAGATGGGCGGAACTGGTACTGGTACTGGGCACCGTATTGATTTTCCGACGGCGCGACTCGGTATGGGCCGTGTCGGGCCTGTACCGATGGAGGAGACAGTATGCAGCCCATGGGAGAGGGGAAAAGAGAGAGAGAGAGAGAGGGAGAGGGAGGGACGGCGGACGCCGTCCTCGGCCGCAGGAAGCGAGGCTGCAACTGTTTTTTCTGTTTTGAATCGATTTCACTTAAAAATCATGAAATTTTTTAAGGCTGCGGCTAGACTCCTGTTTCATACGAAATAGGGAAAGCAGCTGCAGCCTCGCTTCTCGCGGCTGAGGCCGGCCTTCGCCAACCTCTCACCCTCTCCCTATCCCTCCCTTCCTCGCTTGCTCTTTCTTTCCTTCTCTTTCTCCGGCTTCGACCGTATTGATTTTCCGATGGCGCGACTCGGTATGGGCCGTGTCGGGCCTGTACCGATGGAGGACACAGTATGCAGCCCATGGGAGAGGGGAAGAGAGAGAGAGAGAGGGGGGGGAGAGAGAGGGAGAGGGAGGGACGGCGGACGCCGTCCTCGGCCGCAGGAAGCGAGGCTACAGCTGCTTTTTCTGTTTTGAATCGATTTCACTTAAAAATTACGAAATTTTTGAAGGCTGCGGCTAGACTTCTGTTTCATTCAAAATAGGGAAAGCAGCTGCGGCCTCGCTTCTCGCGGCCGAGGCCGGCCTTTGCCAACCTCTCACCCTCTCCCTCTCCCTCCCTTCCTCGCTTGCTCTTTCTTTCCTTCTCTTTCTCCGGCTTCGGCAACGGGTTTCATTTTTATTGCCGAAACCGTACCAGTGAGCCACTAGTATGAGGGCAGCCGAAGCCGCCCGGTTTGGGACGGTTTCGTCGACCCTAGTCGCCATTATCTTCTAACCATACTCTTACATTGAATCGTCATGCTAATGCCCTCAACGACATATGGTATAGAGCATATGATCAATATATACAGAACTAGGTAACTTAATACTCTTTGTTCATTTTGGATAGCAGGTACGATGTAGTATGACTAAGCATCATCTTGACATCGAATAAATCTGATTTTTTTTTTCCTAACAATGCAGGTTGGTGGATGGTCGGAAACCTATGGAAATGGGAGATTAGTATATGCTACTGTTAGGGATGGATCTCATATGGTACCCTATGCTCAGCCAGAGCGAGCATTGGTTCTTTTTACGAGGTTCATAGAAGGAAAACTCTTGCCATCTCGGCCCTAATCTGATGTTGGTATCTAGTTTTGTTAACACATATCAGTTACAGGAATTTAGGTTATCCTATATTTTGATTTTTTTTTTTTTTTTACTCTTCAGTGGTACTGGAGAAATGTTGGTTTTTGGAGAATTATTCTTCATTGCTCATGAATGTCAAAAGTAGGTGACTTTGGTGGTTTTCAAATTTGCAATATTTGTTAGTTTTTTCATAACTTGTTGCTATTTGATAGCTAAATCTTTAGATGTTATGAGCTTAAGTTGAGTAATTTTGTTCTTCTTAAATTCTAGTTTGCAGCGAGACTCAAATTCATTTTGAAATGTTTATAAAACACAGTTCTATGGTTGTCTTTGTAAGAAGTTCTGAGAGTCCAAATGAAATTGTCGCATCTCTTTATGCTGAAAGCTATTTTTTAAAATATTAACTTCCTTAATTGGGTAGTTTCTTGCACTAGTAATTTCTTTCGATTTCTTACATAAAAGATCCATTTTTATCAGTAATTTATTTAGCAATAACTACTCAAATATAATCTCTTGTATGAGTATCAAGTGGTCAATCAAGATCATCACAAGTGTCATGCAACCTTAACCGATATAATGTTGATTACCATTTTGCTTGGTTGTTTAAAAAAGTTGTTCTTAGTTGATTAATCTCCATGTTTGTTTTTCATGCAAGGAATGCCTTTGTTCTAAGTCAAAGTTTATTGAAGCCCCAAGCTTCAATGTTTTTGAGTGCACAGGTATTGTTGTTTGGGATAAAGATCGACTCACAAGATATGTACAAGTTCAAGTACCTTAAAAAACATGATACAACAGAAAAAATAAATTCTCAACTAGAAATATCATGATCTAAATTCTCTAACTTTCCTCTCTCTCTCTCCGCCCCCCCCCCCCCCCCCCCCCAACCAAAAAAAAAAAAATGTGGAAGCACTCTCCTTTTTCTAAATGCTATGAGACCTTAATTGTGTGGTTTTTGGTAGACTATTCTTTAGTCATTCCGTTGGTTTGAAACATCTATAAAGGGTGAATGATGCTACTTGAGATTGTAGCTCAAGGGTGAACGACTAGTTCACTCCATACTCAAAACGGGTAGTTTGGGGCATCTAACTCTTAAGACTGGTAAACTTGGCATCATCGACTGGTAAAACTGGGATAAAACCTTAAATTGACCTTCAAGTCTGGTAACAATATAGTGTGAAGGACCAGTAAACTTGGCAACCATCATGCTAAAACTTGGGCATGTAACTGTTACTTGGTTATGAGGAGCAGTGATCCTGACACTAGTTTCAAAGGACTAGAAATGCCAAATCTTGAACTTGGTAGCTAAGGTTGACATGGCTAATAAACTTCATGCCGAGGGCTGATATTTTTTGGGTTATGTGATTAGTTACTCTGGTTTCCGTAGTTTGTCTTTGAGACAATGAACAGGTAATTTGGTACCCATGACTGGTATCGCCACGCGAAACACTATTAAACTTGGCACTCTAGGGGGGGGAGGAAAGATGGACAGATGGATGGAGGGTTCTGTGTTCGTGCTTGTGTATGCGTGTTTGTGTTTGCGTTTGCGTGTGGTTGTGTTTGCGTTTGCGTGTGTACGAGAGAGACCGAGAGAGAGATGGGATTCAGAAAGTGGGAGACGTGCGAGCGAGCGAGCGTAGGCCAGGCTCTGTCCTTGTAAGTAATTTTGATACGTGGGGCATTTTAGTTATTTTAGGAACATGGGGCATTTTGATACGAAGATCCAATTATTTACTCAGCTAAAATTTTATTCATTTACTAAATGCTCGGGTGGTGGTGCTTATCCATCCTTTTCTTTTCACATCTTGTTTTATCCTTGAAGGATAAATTACAGAAAAAAATTTCAACTTTTCTCAATTTGTACTAAGATTTCATATTTTTTTAATTAAATTTTAATATTTAGTTTTTTATTGCAATATGTTGCTCTAGCACCATTAATAGTATATATAAAATGACTAAATTTTCTAGAAAAAATCCTAATGTATTAAATAATTTTCTAACTCATCGACGCATCCTTCGGGAATGGCGTTCGTGGAAAAAGAAAAAAGTGGCAGCACCTGTTACATTTATATTATAAGGACAGTTAGTACCTTAGTTAGTTAGTTCTGAATTAGTTATTTTCTTATGCTTTCTGTTATTCAGTTAACAGTTACTCTTTCAGTTAGTATCTGTTAACCTTTCAGTTCTTTCAGTTAGTACGGACTTATATATATGTAGCTTGTATTCATTCATGGAATAAGAATATGATCGAAAAGCTTTCGTTGAACTCTCTTTGCTTCCCGTAAGTTTTCTCTTCTGCTCTGAGTTTTCTTTCATCTTTCTCTTCTATCATTCTAAATTCTTCATGGTATCAGAACTTTGAGCACTTCTTGTCATGGTGTCCACCGCTAATGCCAGTGCTGATTCCATTTCTTCACCAGTTCATGAATGTGACTGAGGATCCAACAAGCCCTTATTTTCTGTATGATGGTGATAACACAGGTTTGCAACGTATCTCCTTGGTTTTGAATGAAGAGAACTATTCAACTTGGAGCCGATCGATGACTATGGCTTGAGTGTTCAAAACAAAGAAGGATTCATTGATGGCAGCATTCCTCAGCTTCCATCAAATCATCCGCACTATGCTGTTGGACACGATGCAATATTGTGGTCTCTGCTTAGATCGTGAATTCCATTCCAAAAGAGATGAGTACTAGTGTGATTTATATGGAGTCTACAAGACAGATTTGGCTTGATCTAAAAGAGAGGTTTAGCTAAAGTAATGGTCCCAAGATTTACCAATTGCAGAAGACCATTTCATCTCTCTCAAAATCATGATTCTGTGATTTTATACTTCACTCGCCTGAAGGGACTTTGGGAAGAACTGACAAATTTTAGACCTCAGCAGCATAATGAGTATCAATCTGAAGAACAAGTCATGCAATTTTTAATGGGATTGGATGACTCTTATTCAAATATTCGTGGACAGATCTTGCTCATGGATCCTCTACCACCTGTCAACAAGGTCTTTGCTCTTGTGCTTCCAAAAGAACGGCAACGAGAAGTAACTGCCATGACTCAAAACTTTGAGGCTGCTGCTTTTGCTAATAAGTCTACTTATGACAAACCTGTCTATAATCAAGTCTTCATTTAATGCAAAACCCATTATAGGCAAAACAATGCAGGCCAAGTTCCTAAGAAAAATAGGCCTATATGCAGCTATTGTGGCAAATTAGGACATACAAAAGATAAGTGCTATAGGCTTCATGGTTTTTCGCCTAGTTTTACTTTCACAAAAGGCAAAAGAGGGGCTCCTGCAGCCAATCAGGTCTCTAGTATTGCTACTGTTGGGAACCCGCCCATGCTGCAGAAAATTCAAAAATTTCAGATGGCAGCGGAATCGGCATAAGCAGGATCGACGTTCATCGCATGAACGTCGTTCGATAACCGTTCATAGATGGGTAAGGATTAAATACTTTTTAAAACATTAGAAGATCAGATCTTCACCTTGTGCGGGTAGATGATCACCGCAAACTGATGATCGTGGTTTTTGGATGAAGGTTCGCTTGAAGCCGTTCAAGTGCCCGGCCTCTACGGGTATCCACACGAAGCAGGAACCGATCAAGCTTCTTTGTCTCCCCGGGGTGCTAGCTCCCTTGCAGAGACAACTTTTAATGGCTGATCTCCTCTCTTTCTTTCAACTCTTGAATGTGCTTGAGAGGAGGAAGAAGAAGGATGAAGAATAGTAAAGGAACAAAACCCCTGCAGCCTTCTTTCTTTTTCTTGCGTTGGAAGGAGAAAGGGAGGATGAAGAGGCCACCTTTCTTTTTCTTCCTTTGCTTGCGGCTGAACCAAAGAAAGGGGAGGAGAGGGGGCCACGAATTGGAGAGGGAGAGGGCTTCAATGATACCCTAGGTCAGCCCCCACGCCTCCTCTTTAATAGCATGTGGAGCTCCTACATTGTAGGAGCTCCTTGATAAACTTCCAAGAGGGGCGCCGGCCCCTCTTCTTTGCCGCACCAAGCAAGGAAAAGGAGGAGGGGCGTGTGCCCCTCCTTCATGGTTAACCTAATCCTCCTTTAAGGGGGATTAGGAAGGTCACTCATGGTTAGGTCCTAATCTAATTAGGCTTGGACCAAGGGTGAACCAATTTGGGTTTAATCTAGGTAAGTCCTAATCCAATTAGAACTTAATGAACCATGACTCAATTGACCCCTTCAATCCTAATCCAATTAGGAGTCTTGTTGATTCATTAGATTAATAATTAATTAGGACTTAAGAAATCCTAATCCAATTAGGACTTATTTAATTTTGGTCCTAATCAATTAGGACTCTAATTTGAATCCAAAGTCCTAATCCGATTAGGACTCTAGAAATCCTATTCCAAGTAGGAATCCAATTTTAATTCAAAACTCCTAATCTCATTAGGATTGTAGGAATCCTACTCCAAGTAGGAATCCCAGTCCTACTCCAACTAGGATTCCCAGTCCTAATCCAATTAGGACTCTAGGAATCCTACTCGAAGTAGGTTTTGTGTTTAAGTCCAATTAATTAATTCCATTATTCCTTCTTCAACTGATTATCAATCGAATTGATTACCTGTGATTCCTAATCACAATTCAACCATCGGATCGGTCAATACTTCTAATGTGTGTGACCCCATAGGTTCTATTCTGACTGGTAATGAGATATATTATGATCTCTATCACAATATCATTGAAAACTCCTTTCAATGGATTGGAACGATTCCAACTCTACTCATTAGGGTTTATAGATCATCGAGATAATCCCTGTGAGTCCCACCATCCACCAGTGACACCTAGCAGAATGTAGTGGCTATCCAGTAGAATAGAATGATGAACCTCTAGGTGCAGTTATCGTGTGATACAGTCCTACTATCGTGGATCCCTACAGGACGGAGGTCATGGACAACTCGTCAAACCCCATCGTCTATCATATGTCAAGATTTATTCGACTTAAGTTCGAGAGTGGAAAACTCTTTCTCCACTGTGCTTACTGCCCCGGCCGAGGTCTTAAGAACTCAGTCTTATAAATCACATAGGATCTCTCCTTATCTATCAAGGTCGATAGATTCCTTATAGGTACATACCCTACTCCTACAGTGAACCTACTGCAGCCAATCTACACTGCATGGACCCATATGGCTAGAGACCATGTATGTGTGCAGTCAACTACAATAACCTCACTGTGAGTAGCCGAAGCACCGCAGGTCAAAGGACCAGTCACACTACTGCAACATCAAGCAAGTCACTGACGAGTGGATAGACATCCAAGTGACTTCTTGTATTGGTCACGCTCAGTACCGTTGTTCTCTAACAAGCACCTGCACTATTACTTCAGTGTCCCCACACTGTGGACTCGAGTCTCGTCCATCTATAAGGAAAGTAATGTGTGCACTGATCTCATCGGATCGATCACCGCCCTCGTGATGATCCATCGATCAGGAGCATTCAGAAATTAATCACTAATGATGCATGGCTCAAATTCTTAACTCTTAAGAATATGCATCATCATCTTATTAATTTTTGGACGATTCATAGACACATAAACAATATGAATGAAAAAGATGCCTTTTATTTATTCAATAATAATAAAGTCAAATACAAATTATGTCCCAGAATTAATAATGTGTCAGCCAAAATTGGCTTCTAGGGCATACATCTAACAATCTCCCACTTGCACTAAAGCCAATCAGTCATATATCTTAGTCCCATCTTCTCAAGGTGGGCTTCAGTCTTTTGCTGACTTAGCTGTTTAGTGAATGGGTCTGCCACGTTGTCCGCGGAGTCTACTCTCTGCACTTCGACATACTTCTTCTCAACATAGTCGCGTATGAGATGGAAGCGCCGCTCTATATGCTTGGACTTCTGATGAGACCTTGGCTCCTTAGCAAGAGTTATGACGCCATTATTATTGCAATAGAGTGTTATGGCATCTGATGACATTACATCCAATTTCGCAATGAATTTCTTGAACCAGAAGCCTTCCTTAGCAGATTCAGAGGCGGCGATGTATTCAGCTTCCATAGTAGAATCAGCAATGATCGGTTGTTTAGAACTCTTTCAATTCACCGTACCACCATTGCACAAGAACACATATCCAGATGTTGACTTCCTATCATCGACATCAGTCATGAAGTCTGAATCTGTGTATCCTTCTACCTTCAACTCTGATGATCCTCTAAAGACCAAGAATAAATCTTTAGTTCTTCTCAAGTACTTAAAAATATTCTTCACAGCTGTCCAGTGTTCTTCACCTGGATTTGACTGATATCTGCTTGTGACACTCACAGCAAGAGCTATATCAGGTCGTGTACATAGCATGGCATACATGAGGCTCCCTATTGCTGATGCATAGGGAATCTTGCTCATGCGTTGAATCTCTTCAGTTGTGTTGGGGCACATCTTCTTGGAGAGATGAATTCCATGCCTAAGGGGTAAGAGACCCCTTTTGGAGTTTTCCATGCTGAACCTTTTCAGCACTTCCTATATATACATTTTCTGTGATAGGCCAAGCATCCTTTTAGATCTATCTCTATAGACTTTTATTCCCAAAATATAGGATGCTTCCCCAAGGTCTTTCATGGAGAACTCTTTTGACAACCAGACCTTGACCGAGGTTAGCATGGGAATATCATTCCCTATCAGGAGGATGTCGTCCACGTACAGTACGAGAAATAAGACAGCGCTCCCACTAACCTTTTTGTAAACACACGGTTCCTCTTCATTTTTGATGAAATCAAACGTTTTGATTGCGTCATCGAAACGAGTGTTCCAACTCCGAGATGCTTGCTTTAGTCCATAAATGGACCTTTGCAGCTTGCAGACCTTGTGATCTCCATCACTGGAAGTGAAACTCAGAGGCTGTTCCATATAGATATTTTCTTCAAGATATCCATTTAGGAAAGCAGTTTTTACATCCATCTGCCAGATTTCATAATCATGAAATGCTGCAATGGCAAGCAATGTTCGGATGGATTTCAGCATGGCTACAGGTGAAAAGGTCTCCTGATAGTCAATGCCTTCGCGTTGACTATACCCTTTCGCTACCAGCCTTGCCTTAAAGGTCTCTACCTTTCCATCCGAACCTATTTTCCTTTTGTAGATCCATTTGCATCCAATAGGTACAATACCTTCTGGTAGATCTACTAAGGTCCAGACTTGGTTGGAATGCATGGAGTCTAATTCTGACTTCATAGCTTCCAACCATTTCTCAGAATCGACATCAGATATCGCCTCGTTGTAGGTTTTGGGATCCTGTATGTGATCCCTATCTCCCACTAGGAACATTTCCTCGGTATTCTCTTCTAGTATACCTAAGTATCTATCGGGAGGATGGGAGACCCTACTTGATCTGCGAGGTGGTTGAGGGACATCGTGTACTGGCTCTGTATTAATGGCTTCGATAGGATCCATGACTCGTTGCTTTTCAGAGACTTTCTCTTCAAGCTCAATTTTCCTCCCACTGCCTCTATCAAGGATAAACTGGTTTTCCAAGAAGATGGCATGACGGCTCACAAACACATTGTGCTCCTCTGAGACGTAAAAATTGTATCCTAATGACTCTTTAGGATATCCTATAAAACGAGCACTTATGGTCCTAGCCTCTAGTTTGTCCGCCTGTAATCTTTTGATGTGGGCCGGACATCCCCAAATCTTGAGATGACCAAGACTTGGTTTTTTACCATGCCATATCTCATACGGTGTGGTAAGAACGGATTTAGAGGAAACTCTATTAAGGAGATATACTGCGGTAAGTAAGGCATCTCCCCAAAGAAACATCAGTAGATCAGTGAAGCTCATCATGGACCGGACCATATCCAATAGAGTCCGATTTCTCCTCTCTAACACCCCGTTGAGTTGAGGTGTATCCGGAGGAGTCCATTATGAGGCTATGCCATTGTCCTTGAGATAGTCCCGGAATTCTCCACTAAGGTATTCTCCTCCTCGATCTGATCGAAGAGCCTTAAGGAATTTTTCAGTTTGTTTTTCTACTTCATTTTTGAACTCTTTGAACTTTTCGAAAGATTCAGATTTGTGTCTCATAAGATACACATACCCATACCGTGAATAATCATCGGTAAAGGTAATGAAGTATGAATAACGTCCCCTGGCTAGCACATCGAATGGGCCACATACATTTGTATGTACCAGGGTAAGTATTTCAGTGGTCCTCTCCCCATGTCCTACAAAGGGTAATCTGGCCATTTTTTCTTGAAGACAGGACTCGCAAACTGGATATGACTCGGAAGTCAATGAGCCGAGAAGCCCATTTTTATCCATTTTGTTCATTCTGTCCTCTCCAATATGGCCAAGCTTGAGGTGCCACAAATATTTTTGGTTTATCTCATCCCTGGATCTTTTGGATCCTTTGGCACTCACTTCTTGCTCAGACACATTTATAGATACATCCATATGCAAATGATAGAGACTGTCAATCATAAAACCACGTGTGACTATTTTATTTCTGAAATAAATAGAGCAGCAGTCTTTGTCAAATGTAAAAATATGACCTTCCTGTGCTAGACATGAAACAGAAATCAAATTTCTGCTAGCAGCAGGTACATAATAGCAGTCTCTAAGTAATAAATTAACAGACGGTAGTCGCAGATGGTAGGTGCCCACAGCCACAGCAGCAACTTTTGCCCCGTTGCCAACCCGAAGGGTTACCGCACCTTCCGCCAGCCTTCTACTTTCCTTTAGACCCTGCATGGTAGTGCATAGATGAGCACTAGAACCAGAATCTATAACCCAACTAGAAGTAGAAGAAACCGTTAGATTAGTTTCAATTATGAGCAAGTCTATACCTTCTGAAGGTGTGTCACCTTTCTTGTTCTTCAGGCTCTCGAGGTATGAAGGACAGTTCCTCTTCCAGTGGCCGTCGACATTGCAGTGGAAACATTTTCCTTTGTCATTGGCCCTTTTCTTTTGAACTTCCTTCTTTGGCTTCTTGTCTTTCTTCTGCTTCTTAGCAGGCTTCTTTTTCTTCCAAGTAGACTTTCTCTTAGAATCAGAAGTCAACTCAGCAGCAAGGACATTGCCCTTTGAACCTTTCAAGGCACCCTCAGCAGTTACCAACATATTTATCAATTCAGTCTTAGTGCATTCAATCTTATTCATGTGGTAGTTTACTATAAACTGACCAAATGAATCAGGAAGGGATTGAAGGATCAGATCAACTTGCAATTCCTTGTGCATGTTCATACCGAGCTTCTCAAGCTCCTCTAGGTCCTTGATCATAGTCAGACCGTGATCATGGACGGACTGCCCCTCGCGCATCTTTGTTTTGAAGAGCCTCTTGGACACTTCAAAACGAGCTGTGCGACTTCGCTCACCATACAACTCTTGCAGGTGCGCCAGTATGTCCCTAGCAGTCTTCATATTCTCATGCTGGCATTGGAGTTCATTGGACATGGATGCCATCATATAGCACTTGACTCTAATGTCATCATCTATCCACTTTTGATGCATCTCACGCTGAACATCAGTAGCACGTGTTGGTAGTGTGGGGATATCTGAATCGAGTATGTAACCTATTTTCTCACAGTTCAAAACAATTTTGAGGTTTCTTAGCCAATCCTTGTAATTGGTTTCAGTCAATCGGTTGGTCTCAAGAATACGGGTCAAAGGATTTGAGGCTGACATTATGATCTGTAGAGAGTAAAGATTCTAGTTAGACTTTTATACTTGATCCTTAATCTGTTCTAAGGTCTTTTAGAACAAATGTAACTCCCACTATTTTCTCGAATTTCTCACACTCCTCTGGCAGGAAAACGGAAATCCTACGCGACTAGGGTTTCTAGTAGGTACTGCGGTCTCACCAATCTACATAGCACCTCACCTAACAGTTATTGGTGACACATAGATGGATGAGTGTATAACTCTTGTACAATGCTTCTCAAGCATGTTGCAGTGCAACTTGGTCTCTAAGCAATGAAGACCTCACCTAACAGTTATTGGTCCCATTTCTTAGTTAAGTCAGACCCACCGTATAACCGTAGAAATAAAGTCGTCATTGGGTCCTCACCTAACAGTTATTGGTATCCAACCCCACCTTTATCCTACAACATCTCATGTCTATAGAGAGGTTCAGCCCTCCGATGCAACTTGCCCACTGTGTCCAGCCGAGACAAATCAACATCAGAAAGACCTTAGCAGCTCTACTACGGTGGAAGACCTATAGACTTAATATTGGTTAATCAGGTCTTAGTGTTTGCAACTTGAGCTCTTCATAAGAGGTAATCGAATAATTGGCCAGGTAAGCAGGTGGGAGGCTTCCCTTACTCAGAGAGTAAGGTCCTAATTAAGTAACCACCTTCATGCTTTCCTAGACACCAATTAGATCAATTAATCTAATATGACTTGCTCATGTCGGTTCACTCTCGACTTGATTGAGGAGGTTTTAGTTTAGGTCTTATTGGGTTTGCTACATCACATGTAAACCTATCTACCCGACTCTCATTCACATCACATGCAAACGGCACATTGCAGGCAGTTATAATCGCAGCATTAAGTAAAACTAAACTTTAAATAGGTGATGATCATGGATTCTAATTAGGTCATATTACAAGCATATGCACGTCAATCGATCAACTAGTCTTCAACTCTTGAATTGGTTCCAAGCCTCCTTGATTCGATCCTTGACCAACTCTTGATCCAATCGCCATCAACCGCTTAGACCCCTATTCATCTCATGCCTTGTCTTCAACTTGATCGTTGACGTACATCACATCACAAAAATACAACCAGATGTAAAATAAAAATAATAATAAATTACATCTTCTTTTAGGAGGCACGCAGGCCTCTCAAAACATCAAATAAGATGCATGCAAGCATCTGAAAAATTACATGACATTGCAGATCACATCGCAGGTCTTTACATTTAGTACCAAACGGGTTTGAATCCTATGATCATCACCATATGCAGCAATTATAAATTTCAGATCTGATAATTAATTGATTATGTTATGACATAGGTTGCTGATCATGCTAATCATGATTCTAAACTTTGTAATCTCATTAACAATGCAATTAGAATCATCATCTTATCACATAAAAATCAGCATGCAAAAATTCAGCAACCCTGAAAAATCTACATGCAGCAATTTTTAGCACACATAATCCTTCAATTTTCAGATCTAAGATGCCTTTAGATAATTAATTCTTATCTTAATCTACGAAGCCTAGGCTCTGATACCACTTGTTGGGAACCCGCCCATGCCGCAGAAAATTCAAAAATTTCAGATGGCAGCGGAATCGGCATAAGCGGGATCAACGTTCATCGCATGAACGTCGTTCGATAACCGTTCGTAGATGGGTAAGGATTAAATACTTTTTAAAACATTAGAAGATCAGATCTTCACCTTGTGCGGGTAGATGATCACCGCAAACTGATGATCGTGGTTTTTGGATGAAGGTTCGCTTGAAGCCGTTCAAGTGCCCGGCCTCTACGGGTATCCACACGAAGCAGGAACCGATCAAGCTTCTTTGTCTCCCCGGGGTGCTAGCTCCCTTGCAGAGACAACTTTTAATGGCTGATCTCCTCTCTTTCTTTCAACTCTTGAATGTGCTTGAGAGGAGGAAGAAGAAGGATGAAGAATAGTAAAGGAACAAAACCCCTGTAGCCTTCTTTCTTTTTCTTGCGTTGGAAGGAGGAAGGGAGGATGAAGAGGCCACCTTTCTTTTTCTTCCTTTTCTTGCGGCTGAACCAAGGAAAGGGGAGGAGAGGGGGCCACGAATTGGAGAGGGAGAGGGCTTCAATGATACCCTAGGTCAGCCCCCACGCCTCCTCTTAAATAGCATGTGGAGCTCCTAAAGTAGGAGCTCCTTGATAAACTTCCAAGAGGGGCGCCGGCCCCTCTTCTTTGCCGCACCAAGCAAGAAAAAGGAGGAGGGGCGTGTGCCCCTCCTTCATGGTTAACCTAATCTAATTAGGCTTGGACCAAGGGTGAACCAATTTGGGTTTAATCTAGGTAAGTCCTAATCCAATTAGAACTTAATGAACCATGACTCAATTGACCCCTTCAATCCTAATCCAATTAGGAGTCTTGTTGATTCATTAGATTAATAATTAATTAGGACTTAAGAAATCTTAATCCAATTAGGACTTATTTAATTTTGGTCCTAATCCAATTAGGACTCTAATTTGAATCCGAAGTCCTAACCCGATTAGGACTCTAGGAATCCTATTCCAAGTAGGAATTCAATTTTAATTCAAAACTCCTAATCTCATTAGGATTGTAGGAATCCTACTCCAAGTAGGAATCCCAGTCCTACTCCAACTAGGATTCCCAGTCCTAATTCAATTAGGACTCTAAGAATCCTACTCGAAGTAGGTTTTGTGTTTAAGTCCAATTAATTAATTCCATTATTCCTTCTTCAACTGATTATCAATCGAATTAATTACTTGTGATTCCTAATCACGATTCAACCATCGGATCGGTCAATACTTCTAATGTGTGTGACCCCATAGGTTCTATTCTGACTGGTAGTGAGATATATTATGATCTCTATCACAATATCATTGAAAACTCCTTTCAATGGATTGGAATGGTTCCAACTCTACTCATTAGGGTTCATCGATCATCGAGATAATCCCTGTGAGTCCCACCATCCACCAGTGACACCTAGCAGCATGTAGTGGCTACCCAGTAAAATAGAATGATGAACCTCTAGGTGCAGTTATCGTGTGATACAGTCCTACTATCGTGGATCCCTACAGGACGGAGGTCATGGACAACTCGTCAAACCCCATCGTCTGTCATATGTCAAGATTTATTCGACTTAAGTTCGAGAGTGGAAAACTCTTTCTCCACTGTGCTTACTGCCCCGGCCGAGGTCTTAAGAACTCAGTCTTATAAATCACATAGGATCTCTCTTTATCTATCAAGGTCGATAGATTCCTTATAGGTACATACCCTACTCCTACAGTGAACCTACTGCAGCCAATCTACACTGCATGGACCCATATGGCTAGAGACCATGTATGTGTGCAGTCAAACTACAATAACCTCACTGTGAGTAGCCGAAGCACCGCAGGTCAAAGGACCAGTCACACTACTGCAACATCAAGCAAGTCACTGACGAGTGGATAGACATCCAAGTGACTTCTTGTATTGGTCACGCTCAGTACCCTTGTTCTCTAACAAGCACCTGCACTATTACTTCAGAGTTCCCACACCGTGGACTTGAGTCTCGTCCATCTATAAGGAAAGTAATGTGTGCACTGATCTCATCGGATCGATCACCGCCCTCGTGATGATCCATCGATCAGGAGCATTCAAAAATTAATCACTAATGATGCATGGCTCAAATTCTTAACTCTTAAGAATATGCATCATCATCTTATTAATTCTTGGACGATTCATAGACACATAAACAATATGAATAAAAAAGATGCCTTTTATTTGTTCAATAATAATAAAGTCAAATACAAATTATGTCCCAGAATTAATAATGTGTCAGCCAAAATTGGCTTCTAGGGCATACATCTAACAATCTCCCACTTGCACTAAAGCCAATCAGTCATATATCTTAGTCCCATCTTCTCAAGGTGGGCTTCAGTCTTTTGCTGACTTAGCTGTTTAGTGAATGGGTCTGCCACGTTGTCCGCGGAGTCTACTCTCTGCACTTCGACATACTTCTTCTCAACATAGTCGCGTATGAGATGGAAGCGCCGCTCTATATGCTTCGACTTCTGATGAGACCTTGGCTCCTTAGCAAGAGCTATGGCGCCATTATTATCGCAATAGAGTGTTATGGCATCTGATGACATTACATCCAATTCCGCAATGAATTTCTTGAACCAGAAGCCTTCCTTAGCAGATTCAGAGGCGGCGATGTATTCAGCTTCCATAGTAGAATCAGCAATGATCGGTTGTTTAGAACTCTTTCAATTCACCGTACCACCGTTGCACAAGAACACATATCCAGATGTTGACTTCCTATCATCGACATCAGTCATGAAGTCTGAATCTGTGTATCCTTCTACCTTCAACTCTGATGATCCTCTAAAGACCAAGAATAAATCTTTAGTTCTTCTCAAGTACTTAAAAATATTCTTCACAGCTGTCCAGTGTTCTTCACCTGGATTTGACTGATATCTGCTTGTGACACTCACAACAAGAGCTATATCAGGTCGTGTACATAGCATGGCATACATGAGGCTCCCTATTGCTGATGCATAGGGAATCTTGCTCATGCGTTGAATCTCTTCAGTTGTGTTGGGGCACATCTTCTTGGAGAGATGAATTCCATGCCTAAGGGGTAAGAGACCCCTTTTGGAGTTTTCCATGCTGAACCTTTTCAGCACTTCCTCTATATACATTTTCTGTGATAGGCCAAGCATCCTTTTAGATCTATCTCTATAGACTTTTATTCCCAAAATATAGGATGCTTTCCCAAGGTCTTTCATGGAGAACTCTTTTGACAACCAGACCTTGACCGAGGTTAGCATGGGAATATCATTCCCTATCAGGAGGATGTCGTCCACGTACAGTACGAGAAATAAGACAGCGCTCCCACTAACCTTTTTGTAAACACACGGTTCCTCTTCATTTTTGATGAAATCAAACGTTTTGATTGCGTCATCGAAACGAGTGTTCCAACTCCGAGATGCTTGCTTTAGTCCATAAATGGACCTTTGCAGCTTGCAGACCTTGTGATCTCCATCACTGGAAGTGAAACCCAGAGGCTGTTCCATATAGATATTTTCTTCAAGATATCCATTTAGGAAAGCAGTTTTTACATCCATCTGCCAGATTTCATAATCATGAAATGCTGCAATGGCAAGCAATGTTCGGATGGATTTCAGCATGGCTACAGGTGAAAAGGTCTCCTGATAGTCAATGCCTTCGCGTTGACTATACCCTTTCGCTACCAGCCTTGCCTTAAAGGTCTCTACCTTTCCATCCGAACCTATTTTCCTTTTGTAGATCCATTTGCATCCAATAGGTACAATACCTTCTGGTGGATCTACTAAGGTCCAGACTTGGTTGGAATGCATGGAGTCTAATTCTGACTTCATAGCTTCTAACCATTTCTCAGAATCGACATCAGATATCGCCTCGTTGTAGGTTTTGGGATCCTGTATGTGATCCCTATCTCCCACTAGGAACATTTCCTCGGTATTCTCTTCTAGTATACCTAAGTATCTATCGGGAGGATGGGAGACCCTACTTGATCTGCGAGGTGGTTGAGGGACATCGTGTACTGGCTCTGTATTAATGGCTTCGATAGGATCCATGACTCGTTGCTTTTCAGAGACTTTCTCTTCAAGCTCAATTTTCCTCCCACTGCCTCTATCAAGGATAAACTGGTTTTCCAAGAAGATGGCATGACGGCTCACAAACACATTGTGCTCCTCTGAGACGTAAAAATTGTATCCTAATGACTCTTTAGGATATCCTATAAAACGAGCACTTATGGTCCTAGCCTCTAGTTTGTCCGCCTGTAATCTTTTGATGTGGGCCGGACATCCCCAAATCTTGAGATGACCAAGACTTGGTTTTTTACCATGCCATATCTCATACGGTGTGGTAGGAACGGATTTAGAGGGAACTCTATTAAGGAGATATACTGCGGTAAGTAAGGCATCTCCCCAAAGAAACATCGGTAGATCAGTGAAGCTCATCATGGACCGGACCATATCCAATAGAGTCCGATTTCTCCTCTCTAACACTCCGTTGAGTTGAGGTGTACCCGGAGGAGTCCATTATGAGACTATGCCATTGTCCTTGAGATAGTTCCGGAATTCTCCACTAAGGTATTCTCCTCCTCGATCTGATCGAAGAGCCTTAAGGAATTTTTCAGTTTGTTTTTCTACTTCATTTTTGAACTCTTTGAACTTTTCAAAAGATTCAGATTTGTGTCTCATAAGATACACATACCCATACCGTGAATAATCATCGGTAAAGGTAATGAAGTATGAATAACGTCCCCTGGCTAGCACATTGAATGGGCCACATACATTTGTATGTACCAGGGTAAGTATTTCAGTGGTCCTCTCCCCATGTCCTACAAAGGGTAATCTGGCCATTTTTCCTTAAAGACAGGACTCGCAAACTGGATATGACTCAGAAGTCAATGAGCCGAGAAGCCCATTTTTATCCATTTTGTTCATTCTGTCATCTCCAATATGGCCAAGCCTGAGGTGCCACAAATATTTTTGGTTTATCTCATTCCTGGATCTTTTGGATCCTTTGGCACTCACTTCTTGCTCAGACACATTTATAGATACATCCATATGCAAATGATAGAGACTGTCAATCATAAAACCACGTGCGACTATTTTATTTCTGAAATAAATAGAATAGCAGTCTTTGTCAAATGTAAAAACATGACCTTCTTGTGCTAGACATGAAACAGAAATCAAATTTCTGCTAGCAGCAGGTACATAATAGCAGTCTCTAAGTAATAAATTAACAGACGGTAGTCGCAGATGGTAGGTGCCCACAGTCACAGCAGCAACTTTTGCCCCGTTGCCAACCCGAAGGGTTACCGCACCTTCCGCCAGCCTTCTACTTTTTTTTAGACCCTGCATGGTAGTGCATAGATGAGCACTAGAACCAGAATCTATAACCCAACTAGAAGTAGAAGAAATCGTTAGATTAGTTTCAATTATGAGCAAGTCTATACCTTCTGAAGGTGTGTCACCTTTCTTGTTCTTCAGGCTCTCGAGGTATGAAGGACAGTTCCTCTTCCAGTGGCCGTCGACATTGCAGTGGAAACATTTTCCTTTGTCATTGGCCCTTTTCTTTTGAACTTCCTTCTTTGGCTTCTTGTCTTTCTTCTGCTTCTTAGCAGGCTTCTTTTTCTTCCAAGTAGACTTTCTCTTGAAACCAGAAGTCAACTCAGCAGCAAGGACATTGCCCCTTGAACCTTTCAAGGCACCCTCAGCAGTTACCAACATATTTATCAGTTCAGTCTTAGTGCATTCAATCTTATTCATGTGGTAGTTTACTATAAACTGACCAAATGAATCAGGAAGGGATTGAAGGATCAGATCAACTTGCAATTCCTTGTGCATGTTCATACCGAGCTTCTCAAGCTCCTCTAGGTCCTTGATCATAGTCAGACCGTGATCATGGACGGACTGCCCCTCGCGCATCTTTGTTTTGAAGAGCCTCTTGGACACTTCAAAACGAGCTGTGCGACTTCGCTCAACATACAACTCTTGCAGGTGCGCCAGTATGTCCCTAGCAGTCTTCATATTCTCATGCTGGCATTGGAGTTCATTTGACATGGATGCCATCATATAGCACTTGACTCTAATGTCATCATCTATCCACTTTTGATGCATCTCACACTGAACATCAGTAGCACGTGTTGGTAGTGTGGGGATATCTGAATTGAGTATGTAACCTATTTTCTCACAGTTCAAAACAATTTTGAGGTTTCTTAGCCAATCCTTGTAATTGGTTCCGGTCAATCGGTTGGTCTCAAGAATACGGGTCAAAGGATTTGAGGCTGACATTATGATCTGTAGAGAGTAAAGATTCTAGTTAGACTTTTATACTTGATCCTTAATCTGTTCTAAGGTCTTTTAGAACAAATGTAACTCCCACTATTTTCTCGAATTTCTCACACTCCCCTGGTAGGAAAACGGAAATCCTACGCGACTAGGGTTTCTAGTAGATACTGCGGTCTCACCAATCTACATAGCACCTCACCTAACAGTTATTGGTGACACATAGATGGATGAGTGTATAACTCTTGTACAATGCTTCTCAAGCATGTTGTAGTGCAACTTGGTCTCTAAGCAATGAAGACCTCACCTAACAGTTATTGGTCCCATTTCTTAGTTAAGTCAGACCCACCGTATAACCGTAGAAATAAAGTCGTCATTGGGTCCTCACCTAACAGTTATTGGTATCCAACCCCACCTTTATCCTACAACATCTCATGTCTATAGAGAGGTCCAGCCCTCCGATGCAACTTGCCCACTGTGTCCAGCCGAGACAAATCAACATCAGAAAGACCTTAGCAGCTCTACTACGGTGGAAGACCTATAGACTTAATATTGGTTAATCAGGTCTTAGTGTTTGCAACTTGAGCTCTTCATAAGAGGTAATCGAATAATTGGCCAGGTAAGCAGGTGGGAGGCTTCCCTTACTCAGAGAGTAAGGTCCTAATTAAGTAACCACCTTTCATGCTTTCCTAGACACCAATTAGATCAATTAATCTAATATGACTTGCTCATGTCGGTTCACTCTCGACTTGATTGAGGAGGTTTTAGTTTAGGTCTTATTGGGTTTGCTACATCACATGTAAACCTATCTACCCGACTCTCATTCACATCACATGCAAACGGCACATTGCAGGCAGTTATAATCGCAGCATTAAGTAAAACTAAACTTTAAATAGGTGATGATCATGGATTCTAATTAGGTCATATTACAAGCATATGCACGTCAATCGATCAACTAGTCTTCAACTCTTGAATTGGTTCCAAGCCTCCTTGATTCGATCCTTGACCAACTCTTGATCCAATCGCCATCAACCGCTTAGACCCCTATTCATCTCATGCCTTGTCTTCAACTTGATCGTTGACGTACATCACATCACAAAAATACAACCAGATGTAAAATAAAAATAATAATAAATTACATCTTCTTTTAGGAGGCACGCAGGCCTCTCAAAACATCAAATAAGATGCATGCAAGCATCTGAAAAATTACATGACATTGCAGATCACATCGCAGGTCTTTACATTTAGTACCAAACGGGTTTGAATCCTATGATCATCACCATATGCAGCAATTATAATTTTCAGATCTGATAATTAATTGATTATGTTATGACATAGGTTGCTGATCATGCTAATCATGATTCTAAACTTTGTAATCTCATTAACAATGCAATTAGAATCATCATCTTATCACATAAAAATCAGCATGCAAAAATTCAGCAACCCTGAAAAATCTGCATGCAGCAATTTTTAGCACACATAATCTTTCAATTTTCAGATCTAAGATGCCTTTAGATAATTAATTCTTACCTTAATCTACGAAGCCTAGGCTCTGATACCACTTGTTGGGAACCCGCCCATGCCGCAGAAAATTCAAAAATTTCAGATGGCAGCGGAATCGGCATAAGCGGGATCAACGTTCATCGCATGAACGTCGTTCGATAACCGTTCGTAGATGGATAAGGATTAAATACTTTTTAAAACATTAGAAGATCAGATCTTCACCTTGTGCGGGTAGATGATCACCGCAAACTGATGATCGTGGTTTTTGGATGAAGGTTCGCTTGAAGCCGTTCAAGTGCCCGGCCTCTACGGGTATCCACACGAAGCAGGAACCGATCAAGCTTCTTTGTCTCCCCGGGGTGCTAGCTCCCTTGCAGAGACAACTTTTAATGGCTGATCTCCTCTCTTTCTTTCAACTCTTGAATGTGCTTGAGAGGAGGAAGAAGAAGGATGAAGAATGGTAAAGGAACAAAACCCTTGCAGCCTTCTTTCTTTTTCTTGCGTTGGAAGGAGGAAGGGAGGATGAAGAGGCCACCTTTCTTTTTCTTCCTTTGCTTGCGGCTGAACCAAGGAAAGGGGAGGAGAGGGGGCCACGAATTGGAGAGGGAGAGGGCTTCAATGATACCCTAGGTCAGCCCCCACGCCTCCTCTTAAATAGCATGTAGAGCTCCTACTTTGTAGGAGCTCCTTGATAAACTTCCAAGAGGGGCGCCGGCCCCTCTTCTTTGCCGCACCAAGCAAGGAAAAGGAGGAGGGGCGTGTGCCCCTCCTTCATGGTTAACCTAATCCTCCTTTAAGGGGGATTAGGAAGGTCACTCATGGTTAGGTCCTAATCTAATTAGGCTTGGACCAAGGGTGAACCAATTTGGGTTTAATCTAGATAAGTCCTAATCCAATTAGAACTTAATGAACCATGACTCAATTGACCCCTTCAATCCTAATCCAATTAGGAGTCTTGTTGATTCATTAGATTAATAATTAATTAGGACTTAAGAAATCCTAATCCAATTAGGATTTATTTAATTTTGGTCCTAATCCAATTAGGACTCTAATTTGAATCCGAAGTCCTAATCCGATTAGGACTCTAGGAATCCTATTCCAAGTAGGAATCCAATTTTAATTCAAAACTCCTAATCTCATTAGGATTGTAGGAATCCTACTCCAAGTAGGAATTCCAGTCCTACTCCAACTAGGATTCCCAGTCCTAATCCAATTAGGACTCTAGGAATCCTACTCGAAGTAGGTTTTGTGTTTAAGTCCAATTAATTAATTCCATTATTCCTTCTTCAACTGATTATCAATCGAATTGATTACTTGTGATTCCTAATCACGATTCAACCATCGGATCGGTCAATACTTCTAATGTGTGTGACCCCATAGGTTCTATTCTGACTGGTAGTGAGATATATTATGATCTCTATCACAATATCATTGAAAACTCCTTTCAATGGATTGGAACGGTTCCAACTCTACTCATTAGGGTTTATCGATCATCGAGATAATCCCTGTGAGTCCCACCATCCACCAGTGACACCTAGCAGCATGTTGTGGCTACCCAGTAGAATAGAATGATGAACCTCTAGGTGCAGTTATCGTGTGATACAGTCCTACTATCGTGGATCCCTACAGGACGGAGGTCATGGACAACTCGTCAACCCCATCGTCTGTCATATGTCAAGATTTATTCGACTTAAGTTCGAGAGTGGAAAACTCTTTCTCCACTGTGCTTACTGCCCCGGCCGAGCTCTTAAGAACTCAGTCTTATAAATCACATAGGATCTCTCCTTATCTATCAAGGTCGATAGATTCCTTATAGGTACATACCCTACTCCTACAGTGAACCTACTGCAGCCAATCTACACTGCATGGACCCATATGGCTAGAGACCATGTACGTGTGCAGTCAAACTACAATAACCTCACTGTGAGTAGCCGAAGCACCGCAGGTCAAAGGACCAGTCACACTACTGCAACATCAAGCAAGTTACTGACGAGTGGATAGACATCCAAGTAACTTGTTGTATTGGTCACGCTCAATACCCTTGTTCTCTAACAAGCACATGCACTATTACTTCAGTGTCCCCACACCGTGGACTTGAGTCTCGTCCATCCATAAGGAAAGTAATGTGTGCACTGATCTCATCGGATCGATCACCGCCCTCGTGATGATCCATCGATCAGGAGCATTCAGAAATTAATCACCAATGATGCATGGCTCAAATTCTTAACTCTTAAGAATATGCATCATCATCTTATTAATTCTTGGATGATTCATAGACCAATAAACAATATGAATAAAAAAGATGCCTTTTATTTATTCAATAATAATAAAATCAAATACAAATTATGTCCCAGAATTAATAATGTGTCAGCCAAAATTGGCTTCTAGGGCATACATCTAACAGCTACACCAAATTTGTTGCAAGAATTCTCTAAGCTTACCATCACTCCAAATCAATGCAGAAAATTCTTTCATTGTTGAAACCTCAGCTGCAGTCTTATACATCCAATTCTGTTGCACCGAATATGCCACAATCATTAGTAAATCAAGTTGGAAATCTACAATTGGCAAATAATATTGCTCAATTGTCATCTACCTCTGCATTTGCAGGTAATCATATGTCAAGACCCCCGCCCCATTTCCGGCGGGCCGCTGCGACGGTCCTAGGGTGCGGGTAGGCATAAGGCCACCAGCCACCATGTAGAACCCTACTACCTATCAATCATCAATAAATTCTGAAAATTTTGGCATGATGCATGCACAAAATGATCACCTTTCCTATAGTGACCTGTCAGGATTATCTCAATACATACAACAACACTACCTGTCAGAGCAGCAATCACATAATCTGTCACATAATGAACCTGGACAATATATATCAATACATCATCACAGGCATATAACTGATCTGCACATATATATATATGTACCTGCTTCCCAATCCATCCATGGTCAACCCATATCCATAACAGGATCTATGACTGTAACTATACACTATATTCAACAGAAGGTTTATAATACACCAAAAGGTATAAACCTCTATCTACATTATACTATGGAGCGGCACAGCTAGCAGGCAATCTCTAACCCTGCTCCTCTCTATACAACATTTGTCCTGCAACAAAAATATCAAACTGGGGAGTGAGTATATAAATACTCAATGAGTGGAGTAGAGAGTACTATGCATATGAAACAGAATATAATCATGGCTCGAGATGAAATCTCAAGATCAATAACAAGATAAACATGAACTCAACATAGAGAATATGGAGTAAATTATCAATATCACCACAATCACAATCAACTCATCTGGAGCACATATGGAATAATCAAGAAAACATATATGCTACTCATGAATATGCTCAACCGATCATAATGCTGGAACATACAAATCGGGTGTCAATATGCGAAGTCATCACTAGACAACTGTCGAGAGATGGGTCTTACGCCCCAGGCGAACCGCAACAACTCCCTACTGTCACATGCATATGCAGAATAAGACACCACGCTGTCGGAAGGTGGGTTTTATGCCCCAGGCGAACCACAACAACTCCCTACTATCACATGCATATGCAGAATAAGACACCACACTGTCGGAAGGTGGGTTTTACGCCCCAGGCAAACCGCAACAACTCCCTACTATCACATGCATATGCAGAATAAGACACCACGCTGTCGGGAGGTGGGTTTTACGCCCCAGGCTATTGCCCAAGGTGACAAGCCAAAAGGGGGGGTGAATTGGTTTCTCTAAATTTTTACTATCTTAATTTAGTCAATTGATGAATGAGTGAAATTTAGAAACAATACACAATGCAAACACACAAGAAGTATAGTGGTTCGGTGCTCTCCTAAGCACCTACGTCCACTCCCCAAGCAACCCCTTGGAAATTTACTATAATCCCGCGGATTACAGTTGGATTGTTTTCCGGGCTCACAATCCAAAAACCTTTACACTTTGGTTTTTCGGGATCATCAAAAACCTATGTTGGTTTTACGGGCTCACCAACGAACCTTTACAAGTGGTTTTACGGGCTCACCAACAAACCTATACCGTTGGTTTTACGGGCTCACCAACAAACCTATACCGTTGGTTTTACGGGCTTACCAACAACCTATACCGTTGGTTTTACGGGCTCACCAACAAATCTTTACAACGTGATTAAAAGAGAAGAAGAAGATTGAAACTCCTAGATGAGCAACTATAACAATTATAAGCTACAAAGAAGAGTTTAGAATATAGTTATCGCTTGATGAGACTTCTCTCTTCTTTGTCAAGAATGCTTCACTCTTCAAGGGTGGATGAAGCTCTTAATGTATCTTGGAATCTGCTCAACCACTTTCTTTTGACTCTTGAGTGAAGCACTTGGATGAAGAAAGTTAGGGCTCTTGTCTTTCTTGTGTAAGCTTTGATATTTTGCAAAAGGATGTTTTCTCTGATGAATAGTATCCCTTTAAATAGTTTTTCTCATCCATTGGACACCCCCCATTGGTCAGATTTCAAAAACTAGCCGTTACTTGCTGTTGGGAGGACAAAAAGTACTTCTGCAGAACTAACCGTTATGCTTCTGCCCGTGCTTGGGTCGACCCAAACTTTCCTGGGGTCGACTCAAACCACTGTTAATCAGACTTGGGGTCGACTCAACTTTCGCTGGGGTCGACCCAACTTTCACTTAGGTCGACTCATGCAACATTGGGGTCGACCCTCTCAGGAAACACAGAACCTTGTATTTCAGCCTTCCTTCACTTGGGTTGACTCAACTCTTTTTGGGTCGACTCAAGGATCAGTTAGGTCGACTCAATTTCCACTTGGGTCGACCCTCTCAGGGATTCTAGAGAACCGATTTTTGAATGACATAGCCTTTGGGTCGACTCATGTTCAGTTGGGGTCGACTCAAGGTTGGGTCGACTCAAATTCTATTTGGGTCGACCCTCTCAGGGATTTCAGAGAACTGTTTTCTTGAGGCTTGAAGATGGGGTCGACTCAGCTTTTACTTAGGTCGACCCAAGTACTGTTCATCCGTGCCATTTTTGTAGAAGTGTGCCAGATGGTTCCTTGATGTGCCGGGATCGACTCCACCAATCTTGGGGTTGACTCATTCCACACTTTGCTGCAACTTAGGGTTAGATTCATCCATATAATCAATGAAATATTCTTCAAGCAATTTTGAATATATGTCATGGTGGTGCTATATACTCTTAACAATGAAAATTACTATCATCTCCTTGAGAGTACGTTTTACTTGAAACTTTGCCGAATTAGAATTTAGAATTCACTATCATTTTTCAAGCAAATTTTATCTCATTATTAATCATTAAAATACATCTTGATCTTATTCTACTAATGTACCGAGAGTGATGAACTTAGTAATGATGTATCATATTACCTTGTAAAATTTAATTAGATATTCCTTCAATGGTTGAGTTAATCATCAAAATACCACTATCATCCTCAATCTTCCCCTTTTTGATGATTACAAAATATTGAGTATGAGCAGATTGTTACTTAAGTTAAAATCCGTTTTTAGAAGAGCTCAAGTTGCTGAATTTCAGCTTTTCAAATTTGAGAGTGAAGTCTTTCCCTTTTTCATCCAAATATTGCCAATTTGAACTTTTTGATTTACTCCCCCTTTCTTTTATATTTGGTTAAAGATGAAACTTCAAAAATTTGAGATAAAACAAGAGTTTCAGATTATGTATCGAGGTATGAGAAGTACGTGCCAAATTCTGAAATTTGATTTCAATTTGAGACTTTAACCTTTTCATTGTTACGTATTACTCCCCCTTAAGTGTATAATCTTTCCTATTATCATTTTCAATCTTGTTTATCAACTTATTTCTTTCCTTACTTCTCCCCTTTTTTGTTATCATCAAATAGGTGCATGGCAATAGATAAGTAGACACAATAAATAATAAACATTCAGATTTTACTGATCAAACATGGAACATTGTAGTATATTAACACCAAAAATACAATATTTTTCAATCAAAGTGCAAAGTACATGATCAACATAAAATACATATGAGAACTAGATAAATCCTAGGCACTAATCAAGGTGCTAACATTAGCCTAGGGGGTATCTAATGGTTGTGATCTAGTCCTCATCCTCCTAGCATAAGTAGCAAGGGGAGGTCGAGCCTGATAGGACTGAGTCTGGCGTGGATCTTGCTGAGCTGGATGACTCTGTACCGATACCTCTGACTCAGCTGCTCGGGGCACAGATGGACCATGAGCCTCTCTCTCTCTCCGTAATGCTCCTACATGCTCTCTGAGATCGCTAATATCAGCAGACATGCTATCCATCCTGCTCCATATCCCATCAGAGAGAGTCCTCACCTGAGCTGATACAAGCTCAGTCATCCTACTCCAAAACTTCTCTGTACATCCCGTAGGTGTGGATGACGAAGGTCCAGCTTCTGAAGGTGCTGTAGGATGATCCGCAGGCTCCTCATCCTCAGGGATGGGGTCTCCAATCTCTGGTGCATCATCCTCTGGTGCATCACCCTTTGGTGCATATATCCCAGCTCCTGCACGCACCCACTGCCCGTTCACCTTCTCATAACCCATGCAAATAAGGGATCGTGCAGTGTACGTGTCAGTAAATAGTAGATGCCTGGAGATCTCTCCCTCTACTGATATGTCATGCTGTCGGAAGACCAGGGTGAGTATCATACCATAGGGCAAGGAGACTCTCGAATTGCATATTACCTTTTTCATCTGTCTGATCATCATAGCTGGGAGGTTCAGGGGAATGTCCTGAATAATGTGCTCCATAATGACCAAGTCCCGCTCAGAAATGAGATCAAATCTCCCACTCTTCGGAAATAAAATCCGACCTATGAAGTTGTGCAACAACCTCATCTCAGCTGAAAGAGAGCTTGCTATCACATTTTCGGAATAGTCGAAATCATCGTTCTCAAGGATCAATTGTAGAGCTCTCAACTTGTTTTCAGGTTTTTCCGGTGTAGCTCCTTTGCAGGGGAGATGAAGCAACTCACTCAAGCTTTCTTCTGAAACCCTAACCCTTACTCCTCGGACTTCAGATATAAGCCCTCCCATTCCAACTTTCAGAAAGGCATAGAACTCACGAACCAACCCAGGGTAGATCACCACATCTAGGGAGCAAAGATACTCCCATCCTTGCCTTCGGATCCAATCACCCAACCGGAATCCTTCTTGATCCAAGAACTCGGAGTGAATCCTTCTTTCCATGGTAACCGGTCTTCCCGCATATTTTGCAAGTTGGACTGAAGGGGAGGGAGGAGGAGGAAGCTCTACACGTGTCTCACCTTGTGGAGGCACTGTAGAAGACTCTCTAGCATTTCTTTCAACACGGGTGGTCCGTGAAACTCTCCCGGATCGCTTGGCTACGGCTCGCTGGGGTCCCATTCCTTCAAGATCTTGATCTAACGGCTTGGGAAAACTTCCTTCTACTGTTTGGAGATGATTGGAAGAGATTGGAGAGTGGAAAATAGGGTTTTAGGAAGAGGACAAGATGAAACAGTGCCCTAATGTCGCTCACGGATCCCCCTTTTAAAAGTGGGGTCCCGTCGTTGGGTCGACCCCAGATTTTTCTTGGGTCGACTCAACGTTGGGTCGACCCCATTCTGGTTTGGGTCGACCCTAGTTCAGAAAATTTTCTTTCTCTTCCTTTTCTTTTTAAAATTCTTCCTTTCCTCCAATCCTTACAAATTCTTACTGGGACAATGATACATGAGTAAGGAATCTATAGATGACTAGTTTGACTAATGTTTCATGGGTTTTTCGAAATGGGAGGAGAGAATCATGAGACTACTTGCTCCTTCTTATATCTCCTCAATCAAAGGGATCACATATACCTAATTCCCTCCTAAGCATGCAAAACCTATCTTCACTTAAAGGTTTTGTGAATATGTTAGCCAATTGTTTCTCGGTACACACATGCTCAATACATATATTTCCATTTTGAACATGATCTCTAATAAAATGATACCTTATTTCAATATGTTTGGCTTTAGAGTGCTGAACTGGATTCTTGGTAAGGTTAATGGCACTAATGTTATCACACTTTATAGGAATGTTATCTAGTTTAATTCCATAGTCCTCTAGTTGTTGCTTGAGCCAAAGTACTTGAGCACAGCAACTGCCGGCAGCTATATATTCGGCTTCAGCTGTTGACAATGCTACTGAATTCTGCTTTTTGCTAAACCAAGATACTAAATTATTTTCTAAAAATTGACATGTTCCACTAGTGCTCTTCCTATCTAATTTGCAACCAGCAAAATCTGCATCAGAATATGCAAGCAAATCTAGACATGAGTCTCTCGAGTACCATAATCCTATGTTTGTAGTTCCTCTCAAATATCTAAGGATTCTTTTAACAGCACTTAGATGTGACTCCTTAGGATCTGATTGGTATCTGGCACAAATTTCCACACTAAACACTATGTCTGGCCTACTAGCAGTAAGGTAAAGCAAGGATCCAATTAAGCCTCTATAAAGCATCATATCTATACTTTTTCCTTTTTTATCTTTGTCTAGTTTATTAGTGGGATTCATTGGGGTACCTATTCTCTTGTAATTTTCATTTCCAAACTTCTTTAATATTTCCTTTGTGTATTTAGTTTGATGAATGAAGATACCTTCCTTAGTTTGCTTGATTTGTAATCCGAGAAAGAAGTTTAGTTCTTCCATCATACTCATCTCGAATTCTCCTTGCATTAGATTAGCAAACTCTTTGCAAAGATTATCATTTGTGTCATCAAAGATTATGTCATCTACATATATTTATACCACTAGCAGATTTTTGTCTTTCCTTTTGAGAAAAAGTAT
This sequence comes from Phoenix dactylifera, assembly GCF_051530095.1. Lineage (NCBI taxonomy): Eukaryota > Viridiplantae > Streptophyta > Magnoliopsida > Arecales > Arecaceae > Phoenix > Phoenix dactylifera. The sequence continues at coordinate 7,335,084 of NC_143193.1, forward strand.
TTTATCTACATTTCCTCTACTGAAATCATTATTCAGTAGAAATTTGCTTAGTCGATCATACCAAGCCTTAGGTGCTTGTTTTAATCCATATAATGCCTTATGTAATCTAAACATATGATTTGACAATTTATGATTCTCAAAATTAGGAGGTTGCTCTACATATACTTCTTCCTCTATAAAACCGTTTAAGAAGGCACTTTTTACATCCATTTGATACAATTTGAAATCCATGAAACATGCAAAAGCTAGAAGTAATCTAATTACTTCTAATCTAGCCACGGGAGCAAATGTTTCCTCAAAATCTATCCCTTCTTCTTGATTGTATCCCTTAGCTACAAGTCTAGCTTTATTTCTTATGACTACCCCATTTTCATCTAATTTATTTCTGAAGATCCATTTTGTTCCAATTACAGAGTTATGCTTTGGTCTTTCAGTTAATGTTCATACATTACTTCTTTTGAACTGATTTAATTCTTATTGCATAGCATTTATCCAATTGGTATCTTTTTCAGCTTCTTCATAAGTCTTAGGTTCCAATTGTGAAACAAAAGCAAGATAATCATTTAAATTTCCAAGAGAGGATCGAGTTCTTACCCCTTGAGATGGATCACCAATGATTAAGTCTTTAGGGTGTCCATATGCATACCTCCATTCCTTTGCCAAGTCTTGAGATTGTGGTGGCACGCAATCATTTTCCATCTCTTGATTTGGCATGTCATCAAGATTCAATTTTTCAAAGTCAATAATTCCTGCATCATCATCAAGAATATTTTCTCTCCTAGGAGACTCACTATCAGACTCATCAAAAATGATATTAACTGACTCTTCAACTACAAGAGTTCTTTTGTTGAATACTCTGTATGCCCTGCTAGATGTAGAGTATCCTAAGAAGATACCTTCATCTGACTTGGCATCAAATTTACTTAGATCCTCCTTGCCATTATTTAAAATGAAACATCTACATCCAAATACTTTAAGATATTTAGCAGTTGGTTTCTTATTCTTCCAAAGTTCATAAGGAGTTTTCTTGGTTATAGGTCGTATTAAAACCCGATTTAGAATATGGCAAGCAGTACTTATAGCTTCAGCCCAAAAGTACTTTGGAAGACTTGACTCACACAACATTGTGCGTGCCATTTCTGCCAAGGTCCTATTTTTTCTTTCAACAACCCCATTTTGTTGAGGCGTTCTAGGTGCTGAAATTGATGTGAAATACCATTTTCATTACAAAATTCTTCAAAGTGTTGATTTTCAAATTTAATTCCATGATCACTTCGAATTGCTATTAAGGTGAGCTTCTTTTCAATTATGATATTCTTATAATATTTTAAGAATGCTGAAAATGCTTCATTCTTATGTGCAAGAAATGAAACCCATGTATATCTTGAAAAATCATCTACTATAACTAGTCCATACTTCTTCCTTCCTAGACTTGCGGTTCTAGTGGGTCCAAATATGTAATAACCCCAAAAAAAATTTTTATATAAAAAGGGATAGAATAGTCCTTTAAAATTGATATAAGGGGTAAAATGGGAAGGAATCAAAAGTTAATGGCATAACTGTAGATCCGTTGAAGTGGCAAGGGCAAAATGAGAATTTTTAGAGTTTGATTTGACTTAAATGGGGGTTTGTCTGGCGGTGGGTTGGCTGAGAAGAGGGAGTTGAGACAGAGAGGGAGAGGAGGTCTCAGGCGTGGAAACACAGAGAGAAAAAAAAAAAAGAGAAGAAGAAAAAGAAGAAAGAAGAAGAGGAAGGGGATTCGAGGAGGAGAGGGATCCCGGTTGCACTTCCAGCTGAAGGGAAAAACGTAGATCTCCTTCCCCTCTACGCAAGGACCTCGATTTCCAAAAAGAAAAAGGTAAATATCCGTCCCTATCTAGTCTTTTGATGACATTAGGCTATTCAAAGGGTGGATATAGTCTAGAGGGGTCGGATAAGGGTTGTAGAGGCGGTTAAAAGAGGAAGAATCGGATTTTGACAAATTTTTCCGGCACTACGGAAAAACTGTGTCGAAGTTCCAACTTCGGCGAATTATTTAGGGGGACAAACGACCTCCGATAGTAATGCATGTTACCTCTTTGGAATTTTCTATGAGTGTAGAATGTTAGGTAAAAATTTCATCAAATTTGGAGTCTGAAAAGTGGATCAAACCCGGGATGAAGTAACCGGCTGTCGGTCCGGATTACTGTTCATCCGGGTGGAAAATAAGGGATTTCATGCTATAATAGAGTATTAAGCCTAGATCAAGCTAAAAGGGACCTTGTACTCATGCAAGGGAATCCCTGGTATACATAAATGATGAGTTAATTAATAGAAAAAGAAAAAAAGGAAAGAAAAGAAAAGATTTAGGGAACGGGGAAGTTGAATCAATTAAAGTTCCCTATATTATAATTGGCACGTAGATTATAGCCCTTGATACAGGACTAAATGTATTGTAAATGCATGTCACAGTTGGGCAAGAAGCTAGGGAACAAGAGGAAGAAGTTTTCCACTGCCAGCTGTAGATTTTTGGAGGCGTATCAGGGCTGTGCCAGATTGACAGGTGAGTGGGAGTCATGTACTTTGCACCATGAGCATCCTTAATTCATTTTCATAAATGTCGCCAAGTGTGAATTGATTCCACTTGAGCATATTGATTAATATTGTAGTAGATTCCTCTATAATCTTGATTCTCCATGCTTGATTATTCTGTACATGCATTTGAGGGAACATTGAGAGGAATTACGAGGGATTGATGAGTAATCAAATTGATTCCGAATTGTGAAATAATTTTTTTTGTAAATTGATTTCATTTCCTCTATTTTAAAGACTTGTGAGTCGTAGCTTGATTATACTCTTTTATGAGTAATTAAATTGGTTCCAAATTGTGAAATAACTTCTTTTGTAAATTGATTTCATTTCCTCCATTTCAAAGATTTGTAGAGCCTTTTTAGTGGTATATTGAGTTGTATTGCACTTCCTTGACCCTCACTCCTAACCCTGATGTTAGTTTATGATTGGGTCATGATCGAGTGAGTGGTAATCTTGATTATACTCCTTTTTAGTAGAGTATTGGGAGGGTGCATTATGGCATTTATGCATGGCTTGGCAGTATCTGCAGGACACCTATAGTCGATGGGGTTGAACATCGGCCTTTGTGCACATAGTAGCCTTCTGGGTGGGCGGAGCCCAGTCCCTTCCTAGGGGGGGACACGGCCCTAGGCGTAGGATCGGCCGGTCCTACGACTTATATTCTGCTTGCCGCCGGGCATAGTAAGACCCCGCGAGGTGCAGTATGGCTTTCCGCGGATGTAGAATTCCCGCGAGGTGCCGTTTAGTATGTAGATGTGAGATGGATTTCTGTTCTGGATACTAGCCGACATTTATATGATTAGTGTGGTGTCTTATCCTGCATATGAATGTGACAGTAGGAAGTTGTTGCTGGTTCGCCTGGGGCGTAAAACCCACCTTCCGACAGCTGTCTAGCATTTCCATTATCGATATGGTGTATTATCCTGCATATGCATGTGACAGTAAGGAGTTGTTGCCGGTTCGCCTGGGGCGTAAAACCGACCTCCCGACAGCTGTCTAGTGATGATTTCAGCATATTGACACCTGATTTGTATGTTCCAGCTTTATGATCTGTTGAGCATATTCATGAGTAGCATATATGTTTACTTGATTATTCCATATATGCTTCAGATGAGTTGATATTGATTGTGGTGATATTGATGATTTACTCTATATTCTCTATGTTGAGTTCATGTTCATGTTGTTATTGATCTTGAGATTTCATCTCGAGCCATGATTATATTCTGTCTCATGTGCATAGTACTCTCTACTCCACTCACTGAGTATTCATATACTCACTCCCCAGTTTGGTGTTTTTGATTGCAGGGCAGGTATTGTATAGAGAGGAGCAGGGTTAGAGATTGTCTGCTTGCTGTGCCGCTCCATAGTATAGTATAGTATAATCTAGATAGAGGTTTATACCTTTTGGTGTATTATAAACCTTCTGTTGTATATAGTGTATAGTTATAGTCATGGATCCTGTTGTGGATATGGGTTTGACAATGGATGGATTGGAGAGCAGGTATATATATATGTGCAGATCAGTTGTATGCCTGTGATGATACATGTGTTGTCCAGGTTATATTGTGACAGATTATATGATTGCTGCTCTGACAGGTAGTGTGTTGTATGTATTGAGATAATCCTGACAGGTCACTATAGGAAAGGTGATCATTTTGTGCATGCATCATGCCAAAATTTTTTTCAGAATTTAATAATGATTGATAGGTAATAGGGTTCTACGTGGTGGCTGGTGGCCTTATGCCTACCCGCACCCTAGGACCGTCGCGACGGCCCGCCGGAAACGGGGCGGGGGCCGTGACAAAGCTTGGTATCAGAGCAAAGGTTAAGAAGAGTCCTGTCAGAGCAATAGGATGAGTTAGGATTAAGTATAGGATCATACTATGGAGCATAGGATTTTTCTGTATATTAATTTATGAGTCATTTACAATTCAGTAAAATATATTATGGCTCTGTGTAACGACTGTCCTCTCTTTTTGACTCTTTTAGAGACATATAAAGAATACTTCCAAGGAGAATGGAGCCAGATATAGCATTGGATGCGGGTTCCGCACATGTCGAGCTCCAAAGAGAAAAATCTCCTCCTGCTGATAGACGGAGGGTTGATGATCAAGGAGAGGTAGGAAGTAGAGATGCATTAATGGAACAGTTACTGGCGGAGAATCAGGCTCTGAGGGAGCAGATTGCTCGGGGGAAAACTCCTGCCCCGTCAGTAGTATCCTTCCCACCTCCTGTAGTTGTGCCAAGAAGTTTGGCCAGGCGGGCTCTAGATGATGAGGGGATTACTGTACAGGAATTTCTGAGGCTCAGAACCCCAGAGTTTAAGTGGAAAGAAGGTGAAGATCCTCAGAGATTCCTGGAGGAGACTGAAAAGATGATACGGAGACTGCCCTGTTCTGATGCAAGGGCAATAGAACTTGTAGGGCTCACAATGAAAGAAGATGCCTGGGGCTGGTACCAGAGGCACGTGGAGGACAGATTGTACAATAGGAATCCTCCAATCTGGGAAGAGTTCAGGCAAGCAGTGATGGATGAGTTTTTGTCTCCGGCTGAGAGGCAGAATCGGGCTCTTCAGTTTGAGAGGCTGAAGCAGATGCCCGGAATGAGCGTATCTGAGTACGCTCGTGAGTTCACTAGATTGGGGAAGTATGCTCCTTACATCATCCCCACTGAAGCTGCCAGGATAGAAAGATTCAGGCGGGGTCTGATTTCCCCGCTTTATAATGCAGTGCTGGCAGTAGAGGTCCCCACCTTGTCTAGGCTGATTGATAAAGCAAAACAGTGGGAGATCAGAAACAAAGAGGAAAGGGTTGAAAGAGAACAGAGGAAAATGAGTAAGGGGAAAGGGCAAAGCAGCCGAGGTAGATCTGAGGGAGCAAGTCTCCCGAAGGGCCCGACGGAGCAGTCTGTACGCTCAGCTCCACCTGCCCCACGTAAGAGGAAGTGGAGGAGAAGAGGTCAGTCACAGGATGCTTCTCTACCATTAGCACCTCGTCCTCCGGTCACTATGGCCAGAACTGAATCCAAGTTCCAATCATGGCCAGTGTGTGGCATATATGGGAAGCAGCACCCTGGCAGATGCAGAATGGGTCAGGGAGTGTGCTACAGATGTGGACAGCCGGGTCATTTTGTCAGAGAATGCCCGCAGGGTGCCACCCAGCAGTTTGTGCCTTTAACATCCTACCCTTCTGTGCAGATGGACAGGCCTAGTAGTAGGGGGCCTGTAGGCAGAGGCAGAGGTCAGACACCAGCGTCACAACAGAGTGTTGGACCATTTCAGCTGTTAGCTCCAGCAGGCAGAGGGCAAGGAAGGGTGTTCACGGTAAATCCACAGGAGGCACAGGCATCAAATGCAGCTGTGACAGGTATGCTCCTCATTGATAAGATTAAAGCTAGAGTATTATTTGATTCTGGAGCTACCCATTCATTTGTGTCCCCTTATTTTGCTAAAAAGTTAGCTAAGGATAAGATATTGATGCATATTCCCTTAGTTATTAGCACACCTGTAGGGGATAGTATAGAAGTGAGATATGTGTATCCTACCTGTGTGGTAGAGGTAGAAGGTAAGACACTCCCAGTCGATTTGATTGAGTTGGCAGTGTTAGACTTTGATGTCATACTGGGCATGAATTGGTTATCAGACAATCGTGCCACCATTAACTGCCAAGAAAAGAGTGTTATCTTCAGACCTTTAGATAAGAAAAAATTTACATATCAAGGGGACAGGAGTGAGATCCCAATGAATTTGGTGTCTGCAGTAAAAGCAAAGAGGCTGCTGAGAAAGGGGTGTCAAAGCTATCTAGCTTATGTGATGGACACCCAGGTAGAGTTTGTGGATCTGCAGCAGATTTCAGTTGTTAGGGAGTATCCTGATGTATTTCCAGGAGAATTACCAGGATTGCCACTTGATAGAGAAATTGAGTTCAGTATTGAACTTCTTCCTGGTACAAACCCTATATCGATTGCTCCCTATCGTATGGCACCTACAGAGCTGAGGGAGTTGAAGGTGCAGTTGCAGGATCTGCTAGACAAGGGGTTTGTTAGGCCCAGTACATCACCATGGGGTGCCCCAGTTCTGTTTGTGAAGAAGAAGGATGGGTCGCTGAGATTATGTATAGATTATAGACAGCTGAATAAAGTGACCATCAAAAATAGATACCCACTCCCCAGGATAGATGACCTGTTTGATCAATTACAAGGGGCTGAGTACTTCTCGAAGATTGATCTGCAGTCTGGGTATCATCAGTTAAAAATCAGAAAGGAAGATATATTGAAGACTGCATTCAGAACGAGATATGGGCACTATGAGTTTCTAGTGCTTCCATTTGGGCTGACAAATGCCCCAGCAGCATTCATGGATTTGATGAATAGGGTCTTTAAACCCTATCTTGACAGATTTGTGATAGTCTTTATAGATGATATCCTCATATATTCTAAGAGTCAGGCTGATCATGAAGAGCATTTGAGGATAGCACTACAAACCTTGAGAGAACATGAACTGTATGCCAAACTTACTAAATGTGAGTTCTGGCTACAAGAAGTTGGATTCTTGGGACACATAATATGTAAGGAAGGAATCAGGGTGGATCCCAAGAAGATTGAGGCAGTTATGGATTGGCCGAGACCAACAAATGTAACAGAAATCAGGAGTTTTCTGGGTCTGGCTGGGTACTATAGGAAGTTTATAAAGGACTTTTCAAAAATAGCTACTCCATTAACAAAGCTGACTCGGAAGCAGGTTAAGTTCACTTGGACAGATTCTTGTGAACAGAGCTTCCAGAAGCTGAAAGATTGTCTCACATCAGCTCCAGTTTTGACTCTACCCACAGATACAGGCGGATTTGTAGTCTACTGTGATGCTTCTAAAGTGGGATTGGGATGTGTGTTGATGTAGAATGGCAAGGTGATTGCATATGCATCCAGACAGCTAAGAAAGCATGAAGTAAACTATCCCACTCATGACTTGAAAATGGCTGCTGTCATATTTGCATTAAAGATATGGAGGCATTATTTATATGGTGAGAAATGTGAAATATATACTGATCATAAAAGCCTCCAGTACATTCAGCAGCAAAGAGATTTGAATCTCAGACAGAGGAGATGGATAGAGCTGTTGAAGGATTATGACTGCCAAATCCTGTATCATCCGGGCAAGGCTAATGTAGTAGCAGATGCATTAAGCCGGAAGTCAATGAGCAGTTTATCTCACATCTCCGTCCAGAGGAGAGAGATAGTCAGAGATCTGGCAGATTTATTTGCTCAGGGACTATCTTTTGAGTTATTAGAGGTTCGTCCTTTGATTGCACAGTTTCAGGTGAAACCGAGGTTGATAGATGAAATCAAAGTTTCACAGGATTTAGATCCAATCCTTGTGAAACTGAAAGGAGAAGTGCAATCAGGACAGTCAGAAAGATTTCAGATTGTAGATGGAATGTTGAGATGTGGCAGTAGGCTATGTGTGCCAAATGTGGAAAATCTGAGACAGAGGATTATGCATGAAGCACACAACACTCCCTATAGCATTCATCCTGGTTCCACCAAAATGTATCATGATATCAAAGGCATATATTGGTGGAACGGATTAAAAAGGGATGTAGCCAAATATGTGGCTTCTTGTTTGACTTGTCAACAAGTGAAATTTGAACATCAGAAGCCAACAGGGCTTTTGCAAGAGTTACCTTTGCCCGAGTGAAAATGGGAAAGGATAACTATGGATTTTGTGGTCGGGCTGCCCAGAACACAAAAAGGATATGATTCCATCTAGGTGATTGTGGATAGATTGACAAAATCAGCCCATTTTCTACCGGTGAAAACCACATATTCAGTAGCTCAGTATGCCGAAATATATGTGAATAAAATAGTATCTCTGCATGGAGTGCCAGTTTCTATTATATCAGATAGAGGTTCACAGTTTACCTCTAGATTTTGGCAGAAACTCCATGAGGCATTAGGAACTCAGCTTGATTTCAGTACAGCATTTCACCCTCAAACAGATGGGCAATCGGAGAGGACCATTCAGACCCTCGAGGATATGCTCAGAATGTGTGTACTGGATTTCAGAGGTAGCTGGGACAGATACTTACCTTTAGTGGAGTTTGCATATAATAACAGTTATCACTCCACTATTGGTATGGCACCTTATGAGGCACTTTATGGGAGGAAATGTAGATCTCCCTTGTGCTGGTCTGAGATTGGAGAGAAGCACCTAGAAGGACCAGATTTGATCAGAGAGACATCAGAAAAAGTGCCAATGATACAGGAAAGGTTGAGGACAGTGTTCAGTAGGCAGAAGAGCTACTCAGATGTCAGAAGGAGAGATGTGCAGTTTGGCACGGGGGATCATGTTTTTTTAAAGATCTCTCCTATGAAAGGGGTAATGAGATTTGGAAAGAGGGGCAAGCTTAGTCCCAGATACATTGGCCTCTTTGAGATATTAGATAAAGTTGGCAATGTATCTTACAGATTAGCACTGCCTCCAAACCTCAGCCATGTGCATCCAGTATTCCACATATCTATGCTCCGGAAGTATGTGTCAGATCCATCCCATGTGCTGTCAGTGCAGGAAGTTACAGTAGAGGAAGACCTTTCTTATGAAGAACTTCCTGTAGCTATCCTTGATACTCAGATCAGGAAGCTAAGAAATAAGGAAATATGTATGGTGAAGGTCCAATGGCACCGGCACAATGTTGAAGAATGCACTTGGGAGTCGGAGCAAAGTATGAAGAGCAAATACCCTCACCTCTTTGAGTAATCAGGTAACTTACTCTTTTAAATTCGAGGACGAATTTTATATAAGGAGGGGAGGATGTAATAACCCCAAAAAAAAATTTTATATAAAAAGGGATAGAATAGTCCTTTAAAATTGATATAAGGGGTAAAATGGGAAGGAATCAAAAGTTAATGGCATAACTGTAGATCTGTTGAAGTGGCAAGGGCAAAATGGGAATTTTAGAGTTTGATTTGACTTAAATGGGGGTTTGTCTGGCGGTGGGTTGGCTGAGAAGAGGGAGTTGAGACAGAGAGGGAGAGGAGGTCTCAGGCGTGGAAACACAGAGAGAAAAAAAAAAAGAGAAGAAGAAGAAGAAGAAAGAAGAAGAGGAAGGGGATTCGAGGAGGAGAGGGATCCCGGTTGCACTTCCAGCTGAAGGAAAAAACGTAGATCTCCTTCCCCTCTACGCAAGGACCTCGATTTCCAAAAAGAAAAAGGTAAATATCCGTCCCTATCTAGTCTTTTGATGACATTAGGCTATACAAAGGGTGGATATAGTCTAGAGGGGTCGGATAAGGGTTGTAGAGGCGGTTAAAAGAGGAAGAATCGGATTTTGACAAATTTTTCCGGCACTACGGAAAAATTGTGTCGAAGTTCCAACTTCGGCGAATTATTTAGGGGGTCAAACGACCTCCGATAGCAATGCATGTTACCTCTTTGGAATTTTCTATGAGTGTAGAATGTTAGGTAAAAATTTCATCAAATTTGGAGTCTGGAAAGTGGATCAGACCCGGGATGAAGTAACCGGCTGTCGGTCCGGATTACTGTTCATCCAGGTGGAAAATAAGGGATTTCATGCTATAATAGAGTATTAAGCCTAGATCAAGCTAAAAGGGACCTTGTACTCATGCAAGGGAATCCCTGGTATACATAAATGATGAGTTAATTAATAGAAAAAGAAAAAAAGAAAAGAAAAGAAAAGATTTAGAGAACGGGGGAGTTGAATCAATTAAAGTTCCCTATATTATAATTGGCACGTAGATTATAGCCCTTGATACAGGACTAAATGTATTGTAAATGCATGTCACAGTTGGGCAAGAAGCTAGGGAACAAGAGAAAGAAGTTTCCCACTGCCAGCTGTAGATTTTTGGAGGCGTACCAGGGCTGTGCCAGATTGACAGGTGAGTGAGAGTCATGTACTTTGCACCATGAGCATCCTTAATTCATTTTCATGAATGTCGCCAAGTGTGAATTGATTCCACTTGAGCATATTGATTGATATTGTAGTAGATTCCTCTATAATCTTGATTCTCCATGCTTGATTATTCTGTACATGCATTTGAGGGAATATTGAGAGGAATTACGAGGGGTTGATGAGTAATCAAATTGATTCCGAATTGTGAAATGATTTCTTTTGTAAATTGATTTCATTTCCTCTATTTTAAAGACTTGTGAGTCGTAGCTTGATTATACTCTTTTATGAGTAATTAAATTGGTTCCAAATTGTGAAATAACTTCTTTTGTAAATTGATTTCATTTCCTCCATTTCAAAGATTTGTAGAGCCTTTTTAGTGGTATATTGAGTTGTATTGCACTTCCTTGACCCTCACTCCTAACCCTGATGTTAGTTTATGATTGGGTCATGATCGAGTGAGTGGTAATCTTGATTATACTCCTTTTTAGTAGAGTATTGGGAGGGTGCATTATGGCATTTATGCATGGCTTGGCAGTATCTGCAGGACACCTATAGTCGATGGGGTTGAACATCGGCCTTTGTGCACATAGTAGCCTTCTGGGTGGGCGGAGCCCAGTCCCTTCCTAGGGGGGACACGGCCCTAGGCGTAGGATCGGCCGGTCCTACGACTTATATTCTGCTTGCCGCCGGGCATAGTAAGACCCCGCGAGGTGCAGTATGGCTTTCCGCGGATGTAGAATTCCCGCGAGGTACCGTTTAGTATGTAGATGTGAGATGGATTTCTGTTCTGGATACTAGCCGGCATTTACATGATTAGTGTGGTGTCTTATCCTGCATATGAATGTGACAGTAGGGAGTTGTTGCTGGTTCACCTGGGGCGTAAAACCCACCTTCCGACAGCTGTCTAGCATTTTCATTATCGATATGGTGTATTATCCTGCATATGCATGTGACAGTAAGGAGTTGTTGCTGGTTCGCCTGGGGCGTAAAACCCACCTCCCGACAGCTGTCTAGTGATGATTTCAGCATATTGACACCTGATTTGTATGTTCCAGCATTATGATCTGTTGAGCATATTCATGAGTAGCATATATGTTTACTTGATTATTCCATATATGCTTCAGATGAGTTGATATTGATTGTGGTGATATTGATGATTTACTCTATATTCTCTATGTTGAGTTCATGTTCATGTTGTTATTGATCTTGAGATTTCATCTCGAGCCATGATTATATTCTGTCTCATGTGCATAGTACTCTCTACTCCACTCACTGAGTATTCATATACTCACTCTCCAGTTTGGTGTTTTTGATTGCAGGGCAGGTATTGTATAGAGAGGAGCAGGGTTAGAGATTGTCTGCTTGCTGTGCCGCTCCATAGTATAGTATAGTATAATCTAGATAGAGGTTTATACCTTTTGGTGTATTATAAACCTTCTGTTGTATATAGTGTATAGTTATAGTCATAGATCCTGTTGTGGATATGGGTTTGACTATGGATGGATTGGAGAGCAGGTATATATATATGTGCAGATCAGTTGTATGCCTGTGATGATACATGTGTTGTCCAGGTTATATTGTGACAGATTATATGATTGCTGCTCTGACAGGTAGTGTGTTGTATGTATTGAGATAATCCTGACAGGTCACTATAGGAAAGGTGATCATTTTGTGCATGCATCATGCCAAAAATTTTTTCAGAATTTAATAATGATTGATAGGTAATAGGGTTCTACGTGGTGGCTGGTGGCCTTATGCCTACCCGCACCCTAGGACCGTCGCGACGGCCCGCCGAGAACGGGGCGGGGGCCATGACAAAATAGATCCATGTGTATGAGTTCAAAAGGCCTAGTGGTTGATACTACATTCTTTGATTTGAAGGATGATTTTGTTTGCTTACCTAATGAGCATGGTCCACAGATTTTGTCCTTTTCAAAGATCAATTTTGGCACATCTTTTATTAATTCCTTCTTGACTAGTTTTGATATTAAGTCCATACTAGCATGTCCTAGTCTACGATGCCAAAGCCAACTTGTTTCATTTTTCTTTTCTTCATTAGTAATTAAACATAATCCATTTTTCTTGCCTAATTCATGAAGATCAACCATGTAAATATTTCTTTGCCTTTGCCCTACAAGTACGATGTTGTTATCTTTAGGATTTGTGATTATGCATACTGAGGCTTCAAATGTGACTTTAAAACCTTTATCTCCATAGGTTACTACTCCACCCTTCTTAGATTCCAAGGTGACAAATTGTTCTACGTCACCTATCATGTGTCTTGAATAGCCGCTATCTAGATACCATCGTTTATCCACCTTATTAGCTGCAAGACACCCCTGCAATCAAGATCAAGAATAAGCTTTAGGTACCCAAACTATGTTGGGTCCTGTAGGGTTAGTACTTGATGTTCCTTTTGGAACCTAAACTTTCTTGGATTTAAGCTTATGGTTATTACTCAATTTGTTGTTGCTAGACTTTCTGTAGTTACATTCATATGCTTTATGTCTTAATTTATTGCAGCAATGACAAGTTATATTTTCATTTTTGGCTTTCACAAATATGTTCTTTAAGTATTTTTGTTTCCTATTTGTTTTATATCATAATCCAGCTTTATCATATACAGCTTTTTGACTATCAAGAATCATATTTAATTTGGTTGAGCTAAGTGTAAACTTGTCTACTAAGGATTTATATTTTTTAGCATCTTCTTTTAACTTGACATTTTTAGCAATTAGATTCTTGGTTTCATTTGTGAATCTCCTACTTAATGTTTCATAGTTATTAGATAGTTTCAGCTTATCTTTGATGAGAGATTGATTTTCATCTTTTAGAACTTTATTTTTATTGATTAGTTTTTTGTGTTCTTTCATGAGTTCTAAAAATGCATCATGTAATTCTTCAACAGTAAAATCACATTCAAGTTCAGAATCTACCTCATCGTCATTGGTCATATGGCAGGTTTGGGCCGTCTCTTTTTGATCTTCCTCTTCCGAACTTGGCTCCTCACTTTCACTCCATTCAGCCATAAAGTTCTTCTTCTTAAGTTTTCTTGCCATCCACTTCAATTCCGGACAATCTATCTTGAAATGCCCGGGCTTATTGCACTCATAGCAAATTAGTGTTTCCTTTTTCTTTTCTTTGTCCTTTTCCTTTTCTTTGCTTGAGCTACCTTTGAAGAAGGGCTTCTTTTTATGAAATTTCTTCTTTCCTCTCATAAATTTTCTAAATTTTCTTCCAAGCATAGCCATTCCTTCTTCATCAAATTCCTCCTCATCATCAGATTCTTCCGATTCAGTTTTTTGTTTTGGAGTGGTAGACTTTAAGGCAATGGTCTTTCTTTTCTTAACCTCATCTTCTGAATTTTGCCTCATGGTCAACTCATGGGTCATGAGTGATCCTAAAAGTTCTTCCAATTGCAATGTATTGAGGTCCTTTGCTTCTTGAATTACTGTTACTTTGGCTTCCCAAACTCTTGGTAGAGACCTGAGAATTTTTTGCACTAAATCAGAGTTAGTATAAGACTTTCCTAAACTTTTTAATCCATTTATGATTTCTGTGAATCGAGTAAACATTTCAGTTATGGACTCAGTGGACTCCATTTTAAACAACTCATACCTATGAACTAATATGTTTATTTTTGACTCCTTGACTTGATTAGTTCCTTCATGTGTGACCTCTAGTTTATCCCAAATTTCTTTCGCAGAGATGCATGTAGATATTCTATTGAATTCACTTACATCTAGTGAATAGTAGAGTACATTTATTGCTTTTGCATTTAGTTGTGCTAGTCTTCTATCAACCTCATTCCAATCCATTTCTGGTTTGGGAATGAGTGTGCCCTCTATACTAATTGTGGGTGTGTATGGTCCTCTAGTTATGATATTCCACAATTCATAGTCTAGAGCTTGAATGTATATTCTCATCCTAGCTTTCCAGTATGTGTAATTTGAACCATTAAACAGAGGAGGTCTATTTGTGGATTGCCCCTCACTCATAGAACATCCTACTTGGATTGTCATGATCTTTTTCTCTTGATTGTGAGATCAACAAATACTATATGAGCACCTTGCTCTGATACCACTTGTTGCCCAAGGTGACAAGCCAAGAGGGGGGGTGAATTGGTTTCTCTAAATTTTTACTATCTTAATTTAGTCAATCGATGAATGAGTGAAATTTGGAAACAATACACAATGCAAACACACAAGAAGTATAGTGGTTCGGTGCTCTCCTAAGCACCTATGTCCACTCCCCAAACGACCCCTTGGGAATTCACTATAATTCCGCGGATTACAGTTGGATTGTTTTTCGGGCTCACAATCCAAAAATCTTTACACTTTGGTTTTCCGGGATCACCAAGAACCTATGTTGGTTTTACGGGCTCACCAACGAACATTTACAAGTGGTTTTACGGGCTCACCAACAAACCTATACCGTTGGTTTTACGGGCTCACCAACAAACCTATAAGGTTGGTTTTACGGGCTTACCAACAACCTATACCGTTGGTTTTACGGGCTCACCAACAAACCTTTACAAGGTGATTAAAAGAGAAGAAGAAGATTCAAACTCCTAGATGAGCAAATATAATAATTATAAGCTACAAAGAAGAGTTTAGAATATAGTTATCGCTTGATGAGACTTCTCTCTTCTTTGTCAAGAATGCTTCACTCTTCAAGGATGGATGGAGCTCTTAATGTATCTTGGAATCTGCTCAACCACTTCCTTTTAACTCTTGAGTGAAGCACTTGGATGAAGAAAGTTAGGGCTCTTGTCTTTCTTGTGTAAGCTTTGATATTTTGCAAAAGGATGTTTTCTCTGATGAATAGTATCCCTTTAAATAGTTTTCCTCATCCATTGGACACCCCCCATTGGTCAGATTTCAAAAACTAGCCTTTACTTGCTGTTGGGAGGATAAAAAGTACTTCTGCAGAACTAGCCGTTATGCTTCTGCCCGTGCTTGGATCGACCCAAACTTTTCTGGGGTCGACTCAAACCACTGTTAATCGGACTTGGGGTCGACTCAACTTTCACTGGGGTCGACCCAACTTTCACTTGGGTCGACTCATGCAACATTGGGGTCGACCCTCTCAAGAAACACCGAACCTTGTATTTCAGCCTTCCTTCACTTGGGTCGACTCAACTCTTTTTGGGTCGACTCAAGGATCAGTTGGATCGACTCAATTTTTACGTGGGTCGACCCTCTCAGGGATTCTAGAGAACCGATTTTTGAATGACATAGCCTTTGGGTCGACTCATGTTCAGTTGGGGTCGACTCAAGGTTGGGTCGACTCAAATTCCATTTGGGTCGACCCTCTCAGGAATTCCAGAGAACTGTTTTCTTGAGGCTTGAAGATGGGGTCGACTCAGCCTTTACTTGGGTCGACCCAAGTACTGTTCATCCATGCCATTTTTGCAGAAGTGTGCCAGATGGTTTCTTGATGTGCCGGGATCGACTCCACCAATCTTGGGGTCGACTCATTCCACACTTTACTGCAACTTAGGGTTAGATTCATCCATATAATCAATGAAATATTCTTCAAGCAATTTTGAATATATGTCATGGTGGTGCTATATACTCTTAACAATGAAAATTACTATCATCTCCTTGAGAGTACGTTTTACTTGAAACTTTGCCGAATTAGAATTTAAAATTCATTATCATTTTTCAAGGAAATTTTATCTCATTATTAATCATTGAAATACATCTTGATCTCATTCTACTAATGTGCTGAGAGTGATGAACTTAGTAATGATGTATCATATTACCTTATAAAATTTAATTAGATATTCCTTCAATGGTTGAGTTAACCATCAAAATACCACTATCATCCTCATAGGCGAACCACAACAACTCCCTACTATCACATGCATATGCAGAATAAGACACCACACTGATCATGTAAATGCTGGCCAGTATCCAGAACAAAAATTCATAGAAAATCGTGAGACTCATCTCATATCTGAATACTAAATGGCACCTCGTGGGAATTCTATATCCACAGAAAGTCATACTGCACCTCGCGAGGTCTTACTATGCCCGGCGGTAAGCAGAATATAAGTCGTAGGACCGGCCGATCCTACGCCTAGGATCGTGTCCCCCCTAGGAAGGAACTGGGCTCCGCCCACCCAGAAGGCTACTATATGCACACAGGCCGATTTCTAACCCCATCAACTATAGATGTCCTGTAAATACTGCCAAGCCATGCATAAATGCCATAATGCACCCTTCCAATACTCTACTAAAGAGGAGTATAATCAAGACTACCACTCACTCGACCACGACCCAATCATAAACTAACATCAGGGTTAGGAGTGAGGGTCAAGGAAGTGCAATGCAACTCAATATACCACTGAAAAGGGCTCTACAAATCTTTGAAATAGAGAAAATAAAATAAATTTACAAAAAAAATCATTTCACAATTCGGATCCAATTTAACTACTCATCTACCCCTTGTAATTCCTTCCAATGTTCCCTCGAATGCATGTACAAAATAATGAAGCATGGAGAATCAAGATTATAGAGGAATCTACTATAATATCGATCAATATGCTCAAGTGGAATTAATTCACACTTGGCGACATTCATGAAAATGAATTAAGAATGCTCATGGTGCAAAGTACATGACTCCCACTCACCTGTCAATCTGGCACAGCCCTGATACGCCTCCAAAAATCTACAGTAGGCAGTAAGGGACTTCCTCCTCTTGTTTCCTAGCTTCTTGCACAACTGATACATACATTTACAATACATTTAGTCTTGTATCAATGGCCATAATCTACGTGCCAACCATAAATATAAGAAACTTTAATTAATTCAACTTCCTTCTTTTCTAAATTCTTTCTTTTTTCTCTTTTTTCTATCAATTAATCTTTTCCTTATATGTATTATGATGCAAAAGCATCACACACACACACACCTTAGGCCACTGCTATAGGGTCAAGGTGCAAGAAAGAGTCAAAATTCTCCTTCACTAAAAATTTCACTGAAGCATGAGTCGACCCCAACCTCATGAGTCGACCCCGACCACAGAGCCGCAAAACTTTATTTTCTGAACTCTCAGAGAGAGTCGACCCCCAACCTCGTGAGTCGACTCCTCTGAGGCATGAGTTGACCCCAATCTACCCCGAGTCGACTCCAGTTGACCTCAAGTCGACTCCAGCGCGTTTTGACACGACTCCCACTATTTTCTCACTTTTTTTCATCTCGGGTGAACAGTAATTCAGACTGACAGTGGGTCACTTCATCCCGATTTTGATCCACTTTCCAAACTCCAAATTTTATGAAATTTATACCTAATATTCTACACTTATAGGGGTTTCCAAAATGGTAAGTGTGGAGTGATTGATTATAACCCTATTTAATTTTGATGAGCTCAAAGCATTTGAGTATATCTTATGTTATACTAATGAATTCAATCTAGTGTTTCAGGCAAATATTTGTGAATTTATGTTTAAGTATCTCTAGCTTTGGTTCAATATATTTTGGCTAAGTATGGAACTCAGTTTGAACCAAAGTCTGAAGCTCGAGTCGACTCCGGAAGATTACGAGTCGACTCCAAGTGTTTCAGAAGTTCTGGCACATGCTCGAGTCGACTCCGGTACACTACGAGTCGACTCCGACTGAGAACTGACAGAAGGACAGAAAGTTGATTTTCAGATTCTGTCAGCGAGTCGACTCTAGAAGGGTTCGAGTCGACTCCGATGGTTGCCGAGTCGCCTCCCGACGTTTCCGAGTCGACTCCTAAGGGTAACAGAAGAAAGACAAAACGATGTATTTCAGACCCTGCAACCGAGTCGACTCCAGAAGGTTACGAGTCGACTCCGAAGTTTGGCGAGTCGACTCCTAGTTACGTCCGAGTCGACTCTCAGAGGAAAGCAAGACTAAAAGGCAGAGAACCAACTTCGGAGACTCTGAGAGCCGAGTCGACTCCAAGCGCTCCAAAGTCGACTCCCAAGTCAGCCGAGTCGACTCCAAGATGATCCGAGTCGACTCCGAGGCAACTCCAAAGACAGAGGATCAGTTTTCGGACTCTGAGAGCCAAGTCGACTCCAGGACGATCTGAGTCGACTCCGAGGCAGTTCAACTCCAAAGACAGAAGATCAGTTTTTGGGCTCTGAGAGCCAAGTCGACTCCAAGATGATCCGAGTCGACTCAAGAAAGAAATGCAGAAAAATAGATCTCTGGAACCCTGAGAACGAGTCGTCTCCAGAGGGCCGAGTCATCTCCGGATATTGGCGAGTCGACTCCAGGTTTGACCGAGTCGACTTCAGAACGGGACAGCACTTTAATTCAAATCCTGAACAGTGGGCGAGTCGTCTCCAGTAAAGCATGAGTCGACTCCAGCAACAGCCAAGTCGACTCCAGATCGAGCGAGTCGACTCCGACCCCAACGGATACATTGTCAGGAGTTGCAGATTATGCAGAACGGCCACAAATTAGTGTCTAACGGCTAGTTTTCAATGGGGACTGCTTAAATAGTCAGAGTGAACAGTTGTAGACATCAAGAGAGCTATTCCATTCAAACAAAAAGGGATTTCCACCTACCAAAGGCTCTCAAAAGTAAATACAAAAGAAAGAAGGAAGAAGCGCATTGAACTCCATCCAACAAACTCTTTCCTTCGCATTCAAGGCTCTCCTTCTGACATCAAATCTTTAGCGCATTCAAAAAGGAGAGTCAGAGTTCGAGAAGCCCCTTCTTCCTCTTCCAAAATCTGTTTGAGGGCTTCTAACTCTTCTTTTTTTATATTATTTAATATTTGCTTATTAAGAAGCTTTCCTTGTAACTTTTTCCAAACTATTTTCTTACTTGATTCAATCAGGAGATTGAATCAAGGGTTGTAAGGTTTGTTGGTGAGCCGAAGTTAAAACCAACGGTGTAAGGGTTTGATTGTGATCTCGGAAAAACAATCGGGTGGTTCTAGTCGGTGAGCCTGTGAAAACCGATCGAGTTCGTTGTGATCTCGTGAAAACAACAAGTTGGGTTGTGAACTTGTAAAACAACCGGCTGTAATCCTAGGAATTATAGTGAACTCCCAAGTGAAGCTTGGGGAGTGGACGTAGGAGCAAGGGTTAGCTCCGAACCACTATAAAACCTTTTGTGTTTGTAATTGGTTCATTGTCTCTTCCATCCTCTCCACTCACTACAACTAGTAATCTAATTAATCTGCCTGCAATAATCTTAATTAGTTACTCATTAAGTTTTAATTTGCAATTATTACTTAAAACCCAATTCACCCCCCCTCTTGGGTTGTCTTCTTAGGCAACAAGTGGTATCAGAGCCGGAGCTCTTATATTAAAAGAGTAAAAGATCAAAATGACAACCCCTTTTGGATCTTCTCTTAGTGAGGGGCAATCCACCAATAGGCCTCCATTCTTTAATGGAACCAACTACACCTATTGGAAGGCTAGGATGAGGATATTCATCCAAGCCCAAGACTATGATGTTTGGAGCATCATAGTTAATGGACCATACATTCCTTCTATTTATGTAGATAACATTGCTATACCCAAGCTTGAAAAAGATTGGGATGACAATGATAGAAGGAAGGCACAACTAAATGCCAAAGCAATGAATATGCTTTACTGTGCCTTAGACCATAATGAATTCAATAGAATCTCTACTTGCAATTCTGCAAAAGAGATATGGGACAAACTTGAAGTGACCCACGAGGGCACGAATCAAGTAAAGGAATCTAAGATAAACATACTAGTACATAAGTATGAACTATTTAAGATGGAATCTAATGAAAATATCACTTGCATGTTTACTAGATTTACTGATATTGTCAATGGCCTAAAAAGCCTTGGCAAAAGTTATACTAACAGTGACTTTGTCAGGAAAATTCTTCGATCTTTGCCAAGATCATGGAAAGCCAAGGTAACAGCGATCCAAGAAGCCAAGGACTTGAACAAGCTGCCACTTGAGGAGCTTCTTGGATCCCTGATGACGCATGAGCTCACAATGAAACAACACAGTGAAGAAGAATCCTCTCATAAGAAAAAGGTAATAGCCCTCAAATCTACTTCTTCTAACAAGGATCTATCTCGCAGTAGCAGCAGCGAATAAGAAGATAATGAGGGAGATGATGAAGAGGCTCTTCTCGTGCGAAAGTTCAGAAGATTCATCAACCGGAAGAAGTCCTTTCATCAGAAGAGAGGTTCCTCAAGTTCCTACAACAAGGATAAAGGTAAGAAAAGGGAAAATGAGGGAATCGGATGCTATGAATGCAAAAAGCCGGGACATTTCAGAGTTGACTGTCCCTTGCTGAAGAAGGGCAGCAAATACAAGAAAAAGAAAGTCCTCGTCTCCACTTTGACAGACTCCGATTCATCATCATCATCATCGAATGAGGAACAAGAGGAAAAAGCTAATTTTTGCTTCATGGCAAATGATAATGAGGTAATATCTGAAACTCAGTTAGAGTTTACTTTTGATGAATTGTATGATGCCTTCAATGAACTAATGGATGAGTATAAATCCTTAACTCTTAAAAACAAAGATTTGAGGGTGACTAATAAATCGTATAGTCATAAAAATGATAGTCTAATTAAGAAAAAGAACTCCATTATTAAAGAAAACTTAGAACTTAAAACAAGTAATCATCTATTAACTCAAAAGAACTGTACCTTAATTAAAGACAAAGAAAGATTAACTAAAGAGATTTCAGAATATAAAAACAGTAATCAAACTATAAAAGATAATCTTACAAAAGACTTAAGCTTACTAAAAACAGAAAAACTGAACTTAACAAAAGAACTTGACAAATACAAACCTATTGTAGAAAAGTTTACGTATAGTTCAGAAAAATTGGAGATGATTCTTAATAGTCAAAGAGCTGTGTTTAATAGAGCTTGATGACCCAAAGATTGATTTAAAGATTGATTTTGATTATCACAAAACCTTGAAGTATAAATACTAATGTTTGTGTTGCAAGGAGAAAGATATTTATTTTGCAAGGAACATAGCAAGTTGGAAGAATACAAGAAGGCCTCCAAAGCTCTCAAGAAAAGTTGGAAGAAAGCTACAATTTATTGGCCCAAGTTTCAAGTTTAAAGTATTCAAGTTGGAGGAGCAAATTCTAAAGAAAAATTCAAAAGAATAGTTCTCGAGTCGACTCCTCAAAAATTCGAGTCGACTCCGATACATGCCGAGTCGACTCCCAACGTTTTCGAGTCGACTCAAAAGAGTAATAGAGGAAAGACAGAGCAAAGAATTTTAGACCCTGCAACCGAGCCGACTCCAGAGGACCACGAGTCGACTCCGAAGTCAGGCGAGTCGACTCCTAATTGTGCAAGAGTCGACTCCCAGAGAAAAGCAAGGCAAAAAGTTAGAGAGACAATTTCGGACACTGAGAGCCGAGTCGACTCCCGCAAAGTCCGAGTCGACTCCGAGGCAGTTCAACTCCAAAGACAGAGGATCAGTTTTCGGGCTCTAAGAGCCGAGTCGACTTCAAGAGAATCCGAGTCGACTCGAGGAAGAAAATCAGAAAGTATGTCCTCTGGATTCCTGAGAATGAGCCGACCCCCAAGTGCCCGAGTCGTCCCAGCTATTGGCGAGTCAACTCCAGTTTGGTCCGAGTCGACCCGAGGACAAGGGATGCACATTAATTCAAATTTGGAACAGTGGCCGAGTCATCTCCAGTCAAGCACGAGTCGACTCCTGCAACAGGCGAGTCGACTCCAGATCGCGCGAGTCGACTCCGATCCCAACGAAAATATTGTCAGGAGGTACAGACTGTGTCCAACGGCTCTATTTTCGTCTCTAACGGCTAGATTCTTGTTTCCATGCCATCTAAAGCTATAAAATCAAGAGGAGAGCTAGGGGAGAGGGCATGGAAGTGGAAAAGAACATTTAGGAAAGAGATTTCAAAGAGATTCCAAGGAAAATCTCCCATAAGCACAAAAGGGCCATTCAAAGTAAAATAGAGAGAAGAAGAGCATCCAAGTGAATCCCAAAGCTTCCTCTCCATCCGTGTGCTGCCTCGGTGATCCTCTACTTCGTGCCAAATCAGAAGAGGGTCAAGTAAAGAAGAAGCCGAGCTCCTTCATCTTCAAAACTCGTTTGAGGGCTTCTCTTTACTCTATTTGTTTATATTTGCCATATTTGCTTAGTTAAGAAGCTTGTATTTGCTTTAAATTCTTAGTCTAATATCTTGTAACTTGATTCAATCAAGGGATTGAATCAAGAGGTTAAGGTTTGTTGGTGAGCCAAAGGAAAAACCAATGGTGTTAAGGTTTGTTGGTGAGCCAAAGGGAAAACCAACGTTGTAAGGTTGTGGTTGGTGAGCCTTTGGGGAAAACCAACTGGGTTGATTGTGAACCCGAAAAATAATCGTTGTAAGGTTGTGGTTGGTGAGCCTTTGGAAAAACCAACTGGGTTGGATTGTGAGCCCATAAAAACAATCGGTTGGTTCTAGTCGGTGAGCCTGTGAAAATCGACCGAGTTCGTTGTGATCTCGCAAAACAACAACTTGGGTTGTGAGCTTGTAAAACAACCGGCTGTAATCTGGAGGATTATAGTAAAATTCCTAAGAGGTCTTGGGGAGTGGATGTAGGTGCTGGGGTGCACCGAACCACTATATGTTTGTTGTGTTTGTGATGCTTTTTGTCATTGTCTAACTTGCTCACTTACTTACTTAGATAAATTGCTTGCTTAACTCTTATCCGCGCATCCTTTAGTTGCAAGCATATTCAATTTACTTAATCAAGTCTCATTCAATAAATCAAACTGTTGCTAAGTTTAAATTCCACTGTGCATCTATACAACTTAGCATAATTAATTGAAAAGTTTTAGAAGTAGTATAAAAGTTTTAAAAGACCCAATTCACCCCCCCCCCCCCCCCTTCTTGGGTTGTATCTACTGGGCAACAAGTGGTATCAGAGCAGGTGCTCAAATATTATTTGTAGTCTTAACCGACTAGACACAAAGATCATGACAACCCCACATAACGTATTATTTGCTGAGGGACTTTCCACAAATAGACCTCCACTATTTGATGGATCTAACTATAATCAATGGAAAATTAGAATGAAAATCTTTACTCAATCACAAAACTATGAGTTATGGAATGTCATAACAAATGGCCTACACACACCCACGAAATTGATTGAAAGTATGTTCGATAAAAATTTGGCTGAACTAAATGCTAAGGCTATGAACCTTCTCTACTATGCATTTAATAAAAATATTTTCAACCAAATCTGTATATGTTCATCTGCTAAACAAATATGGGATTCTCTTGAAGCAACTTATGATATTTCCGAGGAACCCCATGTTAGATTACTTGAGGATAATTGCAAGACTAACATTGAGCATGCAGGAAACACTCAAAATCAGGAAGAAAGAACAACAAATAAAGAATTCGGTGATGAAAACAAGGATCCATTCCCAAACACCGAAAGATTCAAAAGCTTCCTAAAGACAAAGAAGAAGAGGAAGCAAGAAGAAAGGAAGAAAGAAATAAAAAGGAAGAAAGCCTTGACCAAGAAAGAGTCAAGCAAGAAAATAAAAGTTAGGAGCAACAATGATGATATTAGCTCCAAGGAACTACAAGAGGTAACTAACTTGTGTTTTATGGCACAAGAAGACAAGGTAAAATCTGAATCTACTCTTACATCAAATGATTTTCAAGAAGAATTCTCTTATGATGAATTATTAAATGCTTTTCATGAGTTGTATGGTGAATGTAGAAAATTAGCTGTGAAGAATAAAAATTTTAAGAAACTAACTCAAAAAATTTCAAAAGAAAGAAATTCTAGTGCTGAAATACAAGAAAAACTAAATTCTAAAAATGAAAACTTAAGGTTAAATTCAGAACAATTGATTCAGAAAAATCAGAATTTAATTAAAGAAAATCAAAACTTAAGTGAAGAAATCAACCAATTAAAATCTTTTATTAACAAATTCACTGTAAGTTCAGAAAGATTAAAAATGATGTTTGAAAGCCAACATGCTATTTTAGATAAATCAAAATTTGGCATGACTCCTTTACTTAACAATAAATCTCTAGAGAAAAAGGTTATCAATTCACCAAGCAAACCATTAAATAAGATAACATATTTCAAACATCAAAAGAATGGGCATAACAACTTTACCTATAGTTCTAGTACAATTAAATCAAATGATAAAGTTATTACAATTAAACAAATTTGGGTTCCAAAAGGAACTATATGTCCTAACTCTCAAGGACCCAAGCAAGCTTGGGTACCCAAAATAAAAATATGAGGATGTAGATGTAGGTGTGCCGAGATACCCATGGAACAAATAGAACTTTCATACAAATGGGTATTCTAGACACATGTCAAAAAAAAATGAAACTTAAAATATACTTATGAAAGTATTTTAAAAAAATAATAATAATAATAATAATGAAATCAGAAACCCTTGCATCTCATCATTATTTTTGCTTTAGTATTTGATTAAAATATGAATTGCAAGTATTGATCAATGTTGTGATACTTTTGGAAATATAATCAAATCACTTCATTTTATAGTATGCTTTACTCACTAATTGGATAAGTCGTTAAATGATTAATCAATTTATAAAGAATAACTCTATAAATTCTCTATATGCTTGATTGAGAGTTTTTATCCCTGGCATTATTGTTTATTGATTATAGATATGAAAATGTGTACTTGGTATGCCTTTGAATATATGCACTATGAATACCAAGATTAAAGAAACCATCTTTAGCATATAAAATCAACTCATGCTAGTATGTACTTAATCTCAAAAGACCTTGCCATTGGCTTACTTAGATTATCTTCTGAAAGGTCAAAGTTTGCTATGCATGTTAACTAAGGAAACAAACAAAAAAAAAAAATCAATTTCTAAATCTAAAGATGTTGTTTTCATCACTAATTTCTCAAAAGCTTACATTAGTTTTGTTCTTGGCACTCGAATTGAAATATTTTCTACATTGGCACAAATTCACAAAAAGGGTTCAAATGAAAAAGGTTTGCAAACTATGAAAATAAAAAGGAATCATGGCATAGTGTTGAAAACTAATTTTGTATTAAGTTGTGCACAGAAAATAATATTGAATGCAATTGTTTCTGCACCAAGAACACCATAAGTAAAATAGGATCAATAGAATTCTTGAAGAAATGATGAAGGCAATGTTGTATGATAGTCATCTACTTAAATGATTTTTTGTTAAAAGCTATCATCATTATTTGTCATATATATGGTTTCTATGAAAACTCCATTTGATCTTCTGAAAAATAGAAAATGATCTATTGCATATCTTTCATATTTTTTAGTAGTATATGTTATGCTTGATATGGTCATTTGAAAATAATGCCAAATCTGATAAAGATATTTCTATCTTTGAATATAATTCATCAAGCAATGCATATAGAACATTCAATGAAAAGATTCTAGTTGTAGAAATATTAATTCATTTTATTCTTTATGAGACTAATGATTTATTATCAAGATACTAAAATCAAATTATATATATATATGGTTAATCTTTTACATATAACAATCTGAAAACTTGTTAATAATTAGAACCAAATTGAGTTTTTTTTCGAAAATGCACTTAATAAAAAAAAATGATGACTACTAAAAGACTAAATCAAGAAAAGATGAAATAGATCTTGATGAAATTCTTGCATGATTAGGAGTAAAGATCACCATTATCATTTACTTACTTTATGAGCTTTATATTCTGTCAAATGAATGTGTAGAATGCACTCCTATATGGTTATTTCATTAAAAAAGGGGATCTATGTAAAATAACCACCTTATTTGAAAACACTCATTACAAATATGATAAAGCAATATATAATTTGGAACAAGCATCAAAAGCATGATATAAAAGCTTGAGTAACTTTTTGATAAAAAGTAATAATGATAAATCTATATATTAAAAAGAAGAATTTGTGATGTCTTGCTTGCTCAAAGCATACATTGATGGCATCATTTTTGGTTCTACTAATGAAGATTTATATGGAGATTTTACTAAGCTCATGCAAAGTGAGTTTGAAATATGTATAATGAATGAATTAACGTTTTCTTTCGAACTCCAAATTAAGACAAACAAGAAAGGGGATCTTCATTGACCAAAGTTAGTCCACAAGAAAACTCTTATAGAGGATTGGCATGAAGAAGGTATGTCTAAGACCCCATCTTGTAGAATTTGAAAAGGATGAGCAAAGTAGATCTATTGTTTTAAAGCTGTATTGAAGCATGATAGAATAATTATTTCATCATACAGCTAGTAGACTAGATTGTATGCTCATTAGGTGTCCTTATGCAAGACTTCAATCTAACTCTAATGAATCATATTCTATTGATAACAAATGAATCATAATCTGAATTTTGATAGAAACAACTGTTCAAGATAAATTGATTAAAACTTAGCTAGCTTATCTTATTGATAATTATTTTAAACAAATAGAATCTAAGCTAAATTGATTCTGAAAATAAAAAATTGATTTGACCTTGATGAATCTTCCTATTGCCTCACATGCTTGTCCTTGAACCATCTTGGTTAATGAAACTATCTCTTTAGTTCAAGTGATATGTGCATGCTTATATTTAGGCAATCTCTTGAGTAAAGTGACTCAATATTCAATTATTGTCATATCTTATATTGAGTCACCTAGTTAAAAATATGTTGGATGAATGGTTTGTATCTTGAAGAAACTAATGACTTTCCTTCAAGAAAGAAAAGAATTTTGTTAATAATGCAGGATCCTTGAGCAAGAAAGTGAACTTGAAGGATATCTCCATATAAGATACAATAAACATTCACATGCAAACAAGAGAGAGGACCTTCTTCAGCCAAAAGTTCATGCATAAGAAATCTAGTAGGTATTTGACTGAAGAATGCAGAATGAATTGGTAATTCTAGATACCTCTCTCATAAATTAATTGAGCAAAGTCAATAACTTAAATCTTATTATGGCATGATTAAAGTCTTTAATTATTAATTTTTGATATCATGTCTATATATGTATTGATTGACTTATACTTTTAGAAATTGTTTCATGGTTTGCCCAAACTAAAATATATCTTTGCCTATGTCATAACCATGAAATACACAAGTATATACTTAAAATTTTGATTTAAAATAACTTGTGAGAAGTTATGAATCCTTGAGCACAATGAAGATGTTGTTTGCATGATATACATCTATATGATACATAAGATTGTTTCTTTATTCTGTTCTTTCATGTAAATTACTTGAGAATAACAAAAAGAGAGAGAGATAAAGAAAAGAAAATGGATATTATTCAAGAGAAGTATAATCTAAGTAAAGGCAAATACTCCAATCTTAAGGAAAAGCAAAACAAGCATAATATATTCGGCACATTTGTGTGACATGTGTGAGCATTCTTTTGGAAGGGATAAAATCCGTAATTAATTACACTTAAACAGGGAGAGTTTGAAGTAAACATTTTAACATTTCTATATTGCTCATCATAGGGATGGTGCCAATGGGGAGGCTAGTGGTAGTACCCGGCATTATTTGACCCAACTATTCGGTATAGGGTATATTAGGGACGGCACAAGAGGGAGGCTAGTGGTAATACCTCGTGCCCCTTCCAACTCTACCGGATAGGGAGCAAATAGAGTATGGAGCATAAGAAAGTAAAAATGAAAGACAAATTAAATGAAAGTATATAAGAAGAATCAAGTCAAATTTTTTAATCACTTGAAAACACACTTTAAGGATGAAATCAATGCAAGATTATATTTAATAGGGAGAGTTTATTTGAAAAGAATTAATTTTGATCCTTGACATGCTTGTTCTTAATATTTTAATGCATGACTTAATACATAATATATTTTGCATGTGGCATGATGTTTTGAATTATAGGTTCTCAATATTTTGTAATGCTCCATGCTTGGATAATTTGATTGAATGTTTGAAATACTGCATAAATTTTTTTTTGGGTATTATTGAAAAGAAATTTCAGATCTGTCGTTCACAATCATCTTTAAAATCTGAAAATTGAATAAATTTGTAAAAAGGAGAAGAGAAAGATATCTCTATTTAGGCAAAATGAATTGATCTTGATCTATCTTTCTACTTGCCTAACTTTGATACATAATATCCTAATATTTGTTAAAATATCCTCCATTTTGTATCGAAACTCAATAATAAATACAAATATTCTGAATATGCTCTTATATGTTTGAAATATGTGTTTTCAATCGTAATGATTTAAGATGAGCTACAATGTGGAAGATACATATCTCGTATTATGACTTTGAAAGCCTCTATTGAAAATCTTTATGAAATTCAGAATATGATTTTGTATAAACGCTTAAACTCAATATGATTTCTAAATAAAATCTTAATTTAAGAAAAACAGAATTAATTTTGATGCCTTGGTTGAGTGCTCCGATACGCATCCGAAATATATCATTTCTTATCTTCAAAGTGTACTAATATTGGTCCAAATGATGTGTCTTTCGATGATCTTGATTGCAAACAAAAATTTCTAAATATATGATTTTATTTTGATATTAAAAAGATTTATTGTGTTTCATGTATACATTGCTGGAAAACTATGATTAAGAAATTGAGTTCTATAAACATATATACCCCAATGATCATCTATATATTTTTCTCTCCTACATTCTTAAAGACTTCCATCAGAATATATATATAGAGTGAATGATCTTAAAGCTAGAAATATTTCAGCTCACTCAAATGATTCTTAAAAGAAAGAAAATATAAATACTTTTGAAAGAAACTAAGCTTCAAATGAATCATTTTCTGATTAATATTTCTATACATTTTCTCTAAGATTAAGAGAAAGCATAACTTGTTCTTGAAGGATTAGAAAGAGTAATTGCTAAAAATTTTGAATAATGCTAGATTACTCTACACTCTCGATATCATAGAATTTCAGCTTTATTCACGTTTATCATTAAAATCTGAAATTCAACAATAGAAAAGAATGATTAAAGAAGAATGCATCTTTTGAGGGGGAGCTTTAGATATTCAGTATCTTATCCTAAAAACTACTTTAATTACCTTGATTTTTTATGGATTGATTTTGGTGAACCTCCTTATATTGCAAGACTTGCTTTAATTATATAATAAGTTTATACCTTGTGATGAGTTCTATAAAGGTTGTCTTATCTCAAACATTGAGTCTTATGAAAATAAGCTGAAACTTATAGAAAATATATTTTTTTGAGATTGATAATTTTATTGAACATTATCTTCAAATTCTAAACTCTTAAATGGAATGATCAATTAAGGGGGAGAAAGAAAATTTCAGAAGGAGAGATCTTATGGAACTTAATCGCATAAATCTATAACTAAAGGAGAAAGAAAGAATACTAAATGAAAAGTGATCCTAATACTCTCCAATATGTATCATCTGAAATCTAAATCTGAAAATCTTTATGATACACCTTGAGGCTTGTTATTTGGTTAATATATCTTAAGCATAAATCATGAACCAAATTGCAATTCAAACAGTTGATCTTAAGAGCCTCTAACTTACTGAAAAAGGGGGAGAATAATGTGTTTAATTTTCTTGAGTATCTCTTAGAAAACCTATTTTTGGAATTCACTAATGAGTTCTGATGCCAATTCATTATTATATGTACCAAAATGTGCTTCCTTTTTAAAGGAATAAAGTCTTTATAAGAACCTTCAAAGCTTTGAATTTTATGTATGCTCTAAGATATATCATAAATTGCATGAATTCATGTTTTGGTATTTATGCCACAATATGTTTACACCATAAAAGAACTTTGCAATCATACTTAATATATTGCTCTTATACTCTGAAAATTAGCTTAATTGCTCTCTTGTTGCTAAAATACTTAATATATTGGGGCAAAAGATCTTAAATGAACAAGCTTTCATACTTATTATTGAAAAGAGGTTAGATTTCCATTCGTGCTTTCTTTGAATATCATTTGTGGTACTTCTTGAATTAACTTAAGAAAGATTCCACCTGTACTTGATTTGAAAACTATCCTTGGAATCACATTCGATGTGCTTTCATCATAATTTGCTCTGAAATCATCTTAATTGGCTCTGATCTATGCTAATTAATCTTACTCTGACATTATTGCCTTGAGTTATATGATTCATACTTGCAATAATTTAACATGCATTAACTGAAAATCAGAGTACTATAAGGAAAAGAAATATTTGAGTACCATTAACCTTGTGCTTAATGATTCATTATTTTACAACCTTTTTGATGTTGTCAAAAAGGGGGAGAAATATCTGAGTATATGCTCATAATGCTTTATGTGTTGATTATGTTGTGTTGATTATGTTAAGATTAAATCTAAAAGCATTATCATGAAGTATATTTTAAAGATATATATATATATATATTTTCTACTTCAAACAACTTAGCTATGCATTACTTCTAGAACACAATATATTTTATATTGCATATACTCCAAGTTTTGTCATCATCAAAAAGGGAGAGACTGATGACCCAAAGATTGATTTAAAGATTAATTTTCATGATCACAAAACCTTGAAGTATAAATACTAATGTTTGTGTTGCAAGGAGAAAGATATTTATTTTGCAAGGAACATAGCAAGTTGGAAGAATACAAGAAGGCCTCCAAAGCTCTCAAGAAAAGTTGGAAGAAAGCTACAATTTATTGGCCCAAGTTTCAAGTTTAAAGTATTCAAGTTGGAGGAGCAAATTCTAAAGAAAAATTCAAAAGAATAGTTCTCGAGTCGATTCCTCGAAAATTCGAGTCGACTCCGATACATGCCGAGTCGACTCCCAACGTTTCCGAGTCGACTCAAAAGAGTAATAGAGAAAAGACAGAACAAAGAATTTTAGACCCTGCAACCGAGCCGACTCCAGAGGACCACGAGTCGACTCCGAAGTCAGGCGAGTCGACTCCTAATTGTGCAAGAGTCGACTCCCAGAGAAAAGCAAGGCAAAAGGTCAGAGAGACAATTTCGGATACTGAGAGCCGAGTCGACTCCCGCAAAGTCCGAATCGACTCCGAGGCAGTTCAACTCCAAAGACAGAGGATCAGTTTTCGGGCTCTGAGAGCCGAGTCGACTCCAAGAGAATCCGAGTCGACTCGAGAAAGAAAATCAGAAAGTATGTCCTCTGGATTCCTGAGAATGAGCCGACCCCCAAGTGCCCGAGTCGTCCCAGCTATTGGCGAGTCGACTCCAGTTTGGTCCGAGTCGACCCGAGGACAAGGGATGCACATTAATTCAAATTTGGAACAGTGGCCGAGTCGTCTCCAGTCAAGCACGAGTCGACTCCTGCAACAGGCGAGTCGACTCCAGATCGCGCGAGTCGACTCCGATCCCAACGAAAATATTGTCAGGAGGTACAGACTGTGTCCAACGGCTCTATTTTCGTCTCTAACGGCTAGATTCTTGTTTCCACGCCATCTAAAGCTATAAAATCAAGAGGAGAGCTAGGGGAGAGGGCATGGAAGTGGAAAAGAACATTTAGGAAAGAGATTTCAAAGAGATTACAAGGAAAATCTCCCATAAGCACAAAAGGGCCATTCAAAGTAAAATAGAGAGAAGAAGAGCATCCAAGTGAATCCCAAAGCTTCCTCTCCATCTATGTGCTGCCTCGGTGATCCTCTACTTCGTGCCAAATCAGAAGAGGGTCAAGTAAAGAAGAAGCCGAGCTCCTTCATCTTCAAAACTCGTTTGAGGGCTTTTCTTTACTCTATTTGTTTATATTTGTCATATTTGCTTAGTTAAGAAGCTTGTATTTGCTTTAAATTCTTAGTCTAACATCTTGTAACTTGATTCAATCAAGGGATTGAATCAAGAGGTTAAGATTTGTTGGTGAGTCAAAGGAAAAACCAACGGTGTTAAGGTTTGTTGGTGAGCCAAAGGGAAAACCAACGTTGTAAGGTTGTGGTTGGTGAGCCTTTGGGGAAAACCAACTAGGTTGATTGTGAACCCGGAAAACAATCGTTGTAAGGTTGTGGTTGGTGAGCCTTTGGAAAAACCAACTGGGTTGGATTGTGAGCCCGTGAAAACAATCGATTGGTTCTAGTCGGTGAGCCTGTGAAAACCGACCGAGTTCGTTGTGATCTCGCAAAACAACAAGTTGGGTTGTGAGCTTGTAAAACAACCGGCTGTAATCTGGAGGATTATAGTGAAATTCCCAAGAGGTCTTGGAGAGTGGATATAGGTGCTGGGAAGCACCGAACCACTATATGTTTGTTGTGTTTGTGATGCTTTTTGTCATTGTTTAACTTGCTCACTTACTTACTTAGATAAATTGCTTGCTTAACTCTTATCCGTGCATCCTTTAGTTGCGAGCATATTCAATTTACTTAATCAAGTCTCATTCAATAAATCAAAATGTTGCTAAGTTTAAATTCCACTGTGCATCTATACAACTTAGCATAATTAATTGAAAAGTTTTAGAAGTAGTATAAGAGTTTTAAAAGACCCAATTCACCCCCCCCCCCCCCCCTCTCGGGTTGTATCTACTGGGCAACAGAGCTGGTTTAGGGTATAAGCCTAAGAATAAGCAAAAGTTTCTTAAAAACTTTTTTGTAAAAGCTGGGAAAAGTAAAACTAAAAATATAACCTATTTTTGCTGTAGAAAAGTAGGACATAAAGTTAATGTGTGTGACCATAGAAAGACAAAAGATAAGAGAAATATTAAAAAGATTTGGGTTCCAAAAGGAACCAACATTACTAACCATGAAGGACCCAAGAAAACTTGGGTACCTAAAATTGTATGATTTCCTTGTGTAGGAGTGTCTTGCAGCCAAGGTCGACAAAAACTGTTGGTACTTGGATAGTGGCTGCTCAAGACACATGACGGGTGACAAGGAGCAATAGCCAAGGTCACATCGTTGGTATAGGTAAAGTACAAATCACCTCTTCAACCTTTATTGATAATGTACGATTTGTAGATGGTCTTAAGCATAACTTACTTAGCGTTAGTCAATTATGTGATAGAGGTTTTGATATTCTGTTTAAGCCAACTTTATGCATCATAACCAACTCAATTGACAATAGCTTAGTATTCAAAGGAATAAGACGTGGCAATGTGTACGTAGTAGATCTTGAAGATCTTGCCAAAAATAACCCTTGCTTAGTAGCTAGTGATACTAAGGTTAATGATGCAAGTTGGTTATGGCACCGTAAGTTAGGTCATGCAAGTATGGATACAATATCAAAACTAGTTAAAAGAGATTCTGTAATAGGTTTGCCAAAACTAAAATTTGAGAAAAATAAAATTTGTGAGGCATGTCAATATGGCAAACAATCTAGGAGCTCTTTTAAATCCATAAATTGTGTCACTACTACTAGACCCCTTGAACTACTACACATGGATCTATTTGGACCAACTAGAACCACAAGTCTTGGTGGAAACAAGTATGGCCTTGTCATTGTAGATGATTTTTCTAGATACACATGAGTCATGTTCTTAGCTCATAAAGATGAAGCATTTTCAGTATTTAAGAAATTTCATAAGGAAGTTACTAATTCAAGAAACGCTTCAGTTATAGCTGTGGAGTGATTGATTATTACCCTATTTGATTTTGATGAGCTCAAAGCATTTGAGTATATCTTATGTTTACTAATGAATTCAATCTAGTGTTTCAGTGAAAATCTTGTAAATTTATGGTTAAGTGTCTCTAGATTTGGTTCAAGACATTTTGGATAAGTTAAGAAGTCAATTTGAACCAAAGTCTGAGACTTGAGTCGACTCCGGAATTTTACGAGTCGACTCCAAGCGTATCAGAAGCACTGGCACAGGCTCGAGTCGACTCCGGAACATTATGAGTCGACTCCGACTGAGAACAGACAGACGAACAGAAAGACCCAACTCAAAACCTGTCAGCGAGTCGACTCCTGAAGACGCGAGTCGACTCCGATGCTTGCCGAGTCGACTCCGGAGTAGTATGAGTCGACTCCAGGAAGTTACAGACAGAAAGACAGAGAAGTCATTTTGGACCCTGAGAGCCGAGCCGACTCCTGAGGAACGCGAGTCGACTCCGATGGTTGGCAGGTCGACTCCAAATGAAGCGAGAGTCGACTCTCAGTGTTATACAAGGCAAAAGTCAGAGAGCAACTTTCGGACACTGAGAGCCGAGTCGACTCCCGCAAAGCCCGAGTCGACTCCGAGACAGCGCGACCCTAAAAAGACAGAAGACAGTATTTTTGTCTCTGAGACGCGAGTCAACTCCAAGACAGTTCGAGTCGACTCCAAGGCAGCGCTACCCCGAAAAGACAGAAGACTGTTTTTCGGATACTGAGAGCCGAGTCGACTCCGAAACAGTCCGAGTCGACTCCAAGACTGCATGAGCCAAAAGACAGAAGATCGGGAGTTCGGGCTCTGAGCGCCGAGTCGACTCCCAGAATTTTCGAGTCGACTCGAGTGAGCGAAGTTGAAGAATACCTCTATGGATTCCTTGGAATGAGTCGACTCCAAAAGTGTCAGGTCAGCTCCAGATTTTGGGGAGTCGACTCCGGGTTAAGTCGAGTCGACTCCCAGTCGAGAAGACCACTTTAATTCAAATCCGGAACAGTTGCCGAGTCGACTCCAAATCGCGCGAGTCGACTCCGATCCCAACGGAAACATTGTCAGGATGTGCAGAATGAGCAGAACGGCTAGAAAATTGTGTCTAACGGCTAGTTTCCGTGGGAAATGGCATAAATAGTCACAGAGGACTGTAGCAAGGCAGAGAAGTGACATTCCACTCTAAGACATTCCACTCTAAGAAAACAAAAAATCTTCATCTGCAAACTGATTTCAACGGAAAAGAAGGAAGAGGCCATTAACTTCATTCAACCAACTCTTTCCAGCATTAAAGAAGTCTCTTTCTGCCTTCAAGTCTTCAAGACATTCAAGAGGAGACCCAGAGTTCGAGAAGCCCTCCCCTACATCGTCATAAATTAGTTTGAGGGCTCTTAACTTCTCTATTGTTTATATTGCTGAATATCTGCTTTCTTAGAAGCTGTATTTTTTTCTTTGTTCCTTCTATCCATTTGTCCTTTACTTGATTCAATCAGGGGATTGAATCAAGGGTGTTAAGGTTTGTTGGTGAGCCTAGGTTGAAACCAACGTGTAAGGGTTCGATTGTGATCCCGGAAAAACAATCGGGTGGTTCTAGTCGGTGAGCCAGGGAAAACCGACCGAGTTCGTTGTGACCTCGTAAAACAACAAGTTGGGTTGTGAGCTTGTAAAACAACCGGCTGTAATTCGAGGGGTTATAGTGAATTCCCAAGTGAGGCTTGGGGAGTGGATGTAGGAGCAAGGGTTAGCTCTGAACCACTATAAAAATATTGTGTTTGTGATTGCCTTTGTGTCTCTTACTTTCATTTCATTCACTGCACATAGCATCTAATTAATCAACTTGCAAAAAGTATTAATTAGTATTTCACAAACCATTTAATTGTAATAATTATTTTAAAACCCAATTCACCCCCCCTCTTGGGTTGTCTATCTGGGCAACAATAGTTATTAGGAGTGATCATGGAACGGAATTTGAAAATCATCTATTTGATGAATTCTGTAGTAAAAAGGGAATAACTCATAATTTCTCTGCACCTAGGACACCACAACAAAATGGAGTTGTGGAATGAAAGAATAGAATCCTAGAGAAAATGGCTAGAACCATGTTGTGTGAAAGTAACCTCCCTAAGTATTTTTGGGGAGAAGCCATTAACACATCATGTCATATATTAAATAGAGTTTTATTGAGACCAATTATAAAGAAAACACCTTATGAACTTTGGAGAGATAGAAAGCCCAAAGTAAACTATTTTCATGTTTTTGGGTGTAGGTGTTTCATTCATAATAATGGAAAAGATAACTTAGGTAAATTTGATTCTAAATCTGATGAAGGTATCTTTTTAGGATATTCTACATCAAGTAAAGCTTACAGAGTCTTCAACAAAAGAACCCTTGTTATTGAAGAGTCTATACATGTTGTTTTTGATGATACTAATGATATCTCTTCTAGCAAGAGAGTAGCTCTTGATGATGATGCAGAAATACTTGAGAAAAAGATAGATGATATGACATTACAAGAGAATGAATCGAAGCAAATTGGAGAAACTTCAACAAGCCAAGAGGTAATTGATGATCATGGGCTTACAAAGGCTTGGAGGTATGCATACGGTCACCCTAAAAAATTAATATTAGATGATTCATGACAACCTATTAGAACTAGAGCTTCTCTTAGGAACTTAAATAATCACCTAGCTTTTGTTTCACATCTAGAACCTAAAAACATTGGAGAAGCTGAAAATGATGTAAATTGGATAAATGCTATGCAAGAAGAACTAAACCAATTTACTAGAAACAAAGTATTGAACTTAGTTGAACGACCCACTGAATACTCAATAATAGGAACTAAATGGATATACAAAAATAAACTTGATGAAAATGGAGTTGTGATTAGGAACAAGGCTAGACTAGTAGCAAAGGGCTACAATCAAGAAGAAGGTATAGACTTTGATGAGACTTTTGCTCCTGTAGCTAGACTTGAAGCAATTAGATTGTTACTAGCATTTGCATGCTCTAAAGACTTCAAACTATTTCAAATGGATGTAAAAAGTGCCTTTTTGAATAGGTATATTAATGAGGAGGTTTATGTAGAACAACCTCCTGATTTTGAAAATCATCAATACCCCAATCATGTTTATAAACTAAACAAAGCACTTTATGGTCTAAAACAAGCCCCTAGAGCATAGTATGAAAGACTTAGCAAATTTCTATTAGACCATGAATTCTCTAGAGGGAATGTTGATACAACACTATTTTTAAAGAAGAAAAACAAAGATATGTTAGTAGTACAGATTTATGTAGATGATATTATTTTCGGTGCTACTAACAATCGCCTCTGTGAAGAATTTGCTGACTTAATGCAGAGTGAATTTGAAATGAGCATGATGGGAGAGCTGAACTATTTTTTCGGGCTCCAAATCAAACAATCTAAAGAGGGGATCTTCATCAATCAAGCTAAATACATCAAGGAGATCATGATTAAGAAGTTTGATATGGATGGAAACAAGCCAATCAGCACACCCATGAGCTCATCATGCAAACTAGATGAGGATGAATCAGATAAATCAATAGATCAAAAGTTGTATAGAGGTATGATAGGTTCTTTACTATATCTTACAGCAAGTAGACCTGATATCATGTTTAGTGTATGCATGTGTGCTAGATATCAATCTAATCCTAAGGAATCACATTTAATTGCAGTTAAAAAAAATTTTAAATACCTAATAGGAACAAAAAATATAGGTTTATGGTATGTTGTCGGCGCCCCGCACCGGAACCCACTCACACCAGCGCCGCCACCGACGTCGGACAAGCAAGAGAGATACAAACGGATAAGCACTCTCTCGCTCCCTCGACTCCGGACTCAAGGATCACCTCTTCGCTCCACCTACGAAGGGCAAAAGATTACCCCGTGGTATCAGTAGGATAAAACACTTGAGCACCGCAACGGATTATCAAAGATCAAAGGAAGAAGAAGGAAGAAAATAGCAAAACAAATACAAAAAATGTAACGAGGTTCGGCTACAAATAGCCTACGTCCTCCACCGCTCCAAATCTCAATAAGGATGAACTGATTACAGAGATAGCACACACCCGAACGATCACAAGCGATCGATCTACAAGAGATTCACACAGAATTCCCTTTGCACAAGAAGTAGGATCCCAATCCTCTTCTTCTCTAGAACCCTAGCCTCACAAACAAGAGTCTCTCTCAAATATACGGCCAATAACCTTACCCTAGGGCTCTCATGAGTCCTATATATAGTCTCAAGACCTTCAGATGATCATAGCCGTCGAAACGCCACCAAAAACACCAAAAGAAAATCGTCCGTACGATTTTTCGCGAGCCCGAGTCGACTCGGCTGAAGTCCGAGTCGACTCTGGCACGTCTGAACAACTTCCAGTTTAACTGGCACGATCTCGAGTCGACTCCACTGTATCTCGAGTCGACTCGACGATGCTCCGAGTCGACTCGACTGTAGTTCGAGTCGACTCTGACAGTCCAGACAAAAACATGGTTTTTGCGGCTTTCTCCTCTCGGGTCGACTCGACAGACCTCGAGTCGACTCGACTGTTCCCGAGTCGACTCGACTGAAGCTCGAGTCGACTCCGACAGTCCGCCAGACAGAAAACTATGCAGAATTGATTTTCCTTCAATTCTCTTCATCACCAAAGGTCTCCACATACCCCAACAATCTCCCACTTGGAGACCTTGGGTATATCCTCTTGTTACTTGGCTCTCCTCTGTGCTCCCACTGAAACTAAATCATCCTAGTGAAATAGGTACGATGCCTCCTCAACGTCTTCAAGCATGAAGACCAGCAGAAGCTGAACAACTCCTCAGCTTCTCCACCGTGACGACCTTCGTCAACATATCTGCAGGATTCTGACTTGTATGAATCTTCTCCAACTTGACGAGTCCCTGCTCGAGCAATGACCTCACGAAGTGGTACCGTATGTCAATATGCTTCGTCCTTGAATGGAAAGCTGAATTCTTTGCCAGATGAATTGCACTTTGACTATCTGAATATAACATGCAATCCTTCTGTTCCTTCCCAAGCTCCTTCATCAAGACTTGAAGCCATATTAGTTCCTTGCACGCCTCTGTGGCTGCCACATACTCCGCCTCCGTAGTCGACAATACAACAACTGGTTGCAACCTGGAAATCCAACTGACGGCTCCACTGCCCAAGGTGAACAAGTACCCTGTCGTGCTTCTCCTGCCGTCCAAGTCCCCTGCCATGTCTGAGTCCACATAGCCCTGTAACCGGATCTCAGAACCTCCATAGCACAATGACATGTGCTCAGTGCCTTTCAGATACCTCAGTATCCATTTGACTGCGCGCCAATGCTCCAAGCCTGGGCAGCTCATGAAGCGACTCACAACTCCCACTGCTTGAGCAATGTCTGGTCTCGTACACACCATAGCGTACATCAAGCTCCCCACTGCCGATGCATACGGGATTTTTGACATATTGAGCTCCTCCACCCGCGTCTTCGGACTTTGCCCTTTTGAGAGCTTAAAATGGGCACCCAGCGGTGTGCCAACAGGTTTGGCACCCTCCATGCAGAATCTCCTGAGTACTCGGCTGATGTACTCCACCTGAGATAGTCTGAGGATATGTTTAGACCTATCTCTACTGATCCGCATCCCAAGGATCTGTTTTGCTGCTCCTAGATCCTTCATTGCAAATTTTCTTGACAGCTTCAGCTTCAATTTTGCAATCTCATGCATGCTAGCTCCTGCAACTAACATGTCATCAACATACAATAGCAAGATAATGTAAGATGTACCGAAGTCCCGGAAGTAGCAACAGTGATCCTCCTGACATCTCCTGTATCCTATCTCAAGCATGTAACTATCGAACTTGAGATACCATTGTCTGGGTGCCTGTTTCAAACCATAGAGGCTTTTCTTTAGTTTGCAGACTAAGTCACCCGTGCCAGCTGCAATGTATCCCTCCGGCTGCTGCATATATATCTCCTCATCGAGATCTCCGTGGAGAAAGGCCGTCTTCTCATCAAGCTGCTCTAAGTGAAGATCCTCTACTGCCACCATGCTCAGCACCGCTCGAATAGTACTCATCTTGACTACAGGAGAAAAGATCTCTGTGAAGTCGATACCTGCTCTCTGCTGAAATCCTTTTACAACCAGCCTGGCCTTGTATCGCTTCTTCCCGCCTTGCTCTTCCTTCAGCCTGTAAACCCATTTGTTTGACAGTGCTTTCTTCCCCTTGGGCAGATCCACCAAATCCCACGTTTGATTCTGCTCCAATGACTTCATCTCATCATCCATGGCCAACTCCCACTCCTTCCTGGTATCAACCTCCAATGCCTCCGTGAAGTATTCAGGTTCGCCATTATCTGTGAGCAGCAAATAACTAAGAGTCCCATCATACCTTTGAGGAGGCTTCCCATGAGTACTACGAGTGGACCTTCTTAGTTGTGGAGGGGGTGCCAATGCTTCAGGTTCTTGCTCTGACTGAGTCTTCTGACCAGAATTTGTAGACTCCTCTTCAGGATCCACAAAACACGGCTCAACAGGTTTTATTTCTGATTCAGTGCTCTGCTGCATTTTCTCATTGAATACCACATCATTACTACGAATGATCTTCTTGTGTTCGGGATCCCAAAGCCGGTACCCAAACTGTTGACCTCCGTATCCAACGAAAATACACTTCTTTGATTTGGCGTCTAGTTTGCTTCTTTGACTGGAATCAACATGGACATAACTGGTACAACCGAATACTCGTAAGTGCGCCAAATCAATCTTCTTCGCTGTCCATGCTTCCTCAGGAATCCCAAATTCAAGTTTCTTTGATGGCCCTCTGTTGATCAAGTAGGCAGCAGTGTTAACTGCTTCCGCCCAAAACTGCTGTGGCAATCCAGCATGTATTCTCATACTCCTGGCACGCTCATTAATTGTTCTGTTCATCCTTTCAGCAACTCCATTTTGTTGTGGTGTTCCTGGAACTGTCCTTTGCCTGACGATCCCAGCATCTGCACAGTAGTCCTCAAACTCCCTGCTACAATACTCACCACCGTTGTCCGATCTCAGGCATTTCAACGTCTTTCCTGTCTCGAGTTCTACCATCACCTGCCATCTCCTGAAGACCCCAAATACCTCTGACTTGTGCTTCAAGAAGAACACCCAAAGCTTCCTGGTAGCATCATCAATAAAAGTAACATAGTACTGAGATCCACCAATGGAAGAAACTGGTGCAGGCCCCCACACGTCCGTGTGCACGAGATCTAGCTTTTCTTGCTTCCGAGGTTTACCTTCTTTGTTGAATGAAACACGCTTCTGCTTTCCGAGAACACAATCCTCACAGAAGTCCATCTCAACACTCCTGAGACCCTGCAGCTTTCCCAACTGGTGCATCACCTCCAGTCCCTGATAACTCATGTGCCCAAGTCTACAATGCCATAACTTGGTGTCCACATCTGCTGCAACAACTCCAATAGAGTTCTCCGTGCCGTTGGTGACATAAAGTGTCCCAACCTTCTTGCCACTAGCCACCGTCAACGAACCTCTGGATATCTTCCACTGATCAGCTGTGAAAGTAGCCTTGTACCCCTGGCTCGCCAACTGTCCAACAGAAATCAGATTCCTCTGCAGTTGAGGTACGTGCCGTACGTCCTCAAGCTCAAGAGAAGATCCAGAAACCAACTTCACTTCCGCGCTTCCCCTTCCTTGTATGGTGCAAGGCTCTCCATCCCCTAAGTAGACTTTGCGAAAGTCTCCCTTCTCATATCCTTCAAGAAGCTTCCGTTGGGATGTAGCATGGAAAGACGCGCCCGAGTCTATCACCCAAGACTCGTCACAGGTAGACAAAGATAGAACGAGGGCATCCATATCACCGTCTTCAGCAAGATTTGCCAGATCCTTGCTGACTCCTTCGGTGTGGTCGCCTTGCTTCCCTTTAGGAGATTTGCAATCCCTCCTAAAGTGCCCCGTCTTCCCGCAGTTCCAGCACTTCGCTCCCTTGTTCTGAGGTGCTCGAGACCTGCTGGATTTCGACTTCGAGTCGCTTCGAAATCGACCGTCCTTCTTTTGTCTTCCCCGGTCAGAGGTGTTTAGTGCACTTCCAGACGACTCCGTAGCTCCAGAAGATTTCCTTCTTGCTTCTTCACTCAGAAGCACTCCCACAACGTCATCAAAAATCAACTTCCCCGTTGCCGAAGAGTTGCTCACCGCCATCACCAGGCCCTCCCAGCTATCAGGCAATCCGGAGAGGATTAGCAATGCCCGAATCTCATCGTCAAAACTAATCTCCACTGACTCCAACTGGGCCGTGAGTCCATTGAACTCGTTGAGGTATTCTGCTATGCTGCCGCCATTTTTCATACGAAGATTAAACAACCTCTTCATGAGAAATACCTTGTTTGATGCTGAGGGTTTCTCGTACATCCGCGACAATGTTGCCATCAACTCCATCGTCGTCTTCTCGTTTTTGATGTTGAATGCCACTTGGGATGCAAGTGACAATCTGATGGTGCCGAGCGTCTTCCGATCGAGGACCTCCCAGTCTTCATCGGACATCTTCTCTGGTTTCTTTGCTCTACCTCCAAGAGGTAAATAGAGATCCTTCTGGTAAAGGTAATCTTCTATTTGCATCTTCCAAAACCCGAAGTTCGTGCCATTGAACTTGTCAATTCGCAACTTCCCTTCATCCGCCATTGCAGAATAACCAATAGCTCTGATACCAATTGTTGTCGGCGCCCCGCACCGGAACCCACTCACACCAGCGCCGCCACCGACGTCGGACAAGCAAGAGAGATACAAACGGATAAGCACTCTCTCGCTCCCTCGACTCCGGACTCAAGGATCACCTCTTCGCTCCGCCTACGAAGGGCAAAAGATTACCCCGTGGTATCAGTAGGATAAAACACTTGAGCACCGCAACGGATTATCAAAGATCAAAGAAAGAAGAAGGAAGAAAATAGCAAAGCAAACACAAAAAATGTAACGAGGTTCGGCTACAAATAGCCTACGTCCTCCACCGCTCCAAATCTCAATAAGGATGAACTGATTACAGAGATAGCACACACCCGAACGATCACAAGCGATCGATCTACAAGAGATTCACACAGAATTCCCTTTGCACAAGAAGTAGGATCCCAATCCTCTTCTTCTCTAGAACCCTAGCCTCACAAACAAGAGTCTCTCTCAAATATACGGCCAATAACCTTACCCTAGGGCTCTCATGAGTCCTATATATAGTCTCAAGACCTTCAGATGATCATAGCCGTCGAAACGCCACCAAAAACACCAAAAGAAAATCGTCCGTACGATTTTTCGCGAGCCCGAGTCGACTCGGCTGAAGTCCGAGTCGACTCTGGCACGTCTGAACAACTTCCAGTTTAACTGGCACGATCTCGAGTCGACTCCACTGTATCTCGAGTCGACTCGACGATGCTCCGAGTCGACTCGACTGTAGTTCGAGTCGACTCTGACAGTCCAGACAGAAACATGGTTTTTGCGGCTTTCTCCTCTCGGGTCGACTCGACAGACCTCGAGTCGACTCGACTGTTCCCGAGTCGACTCGACTGAAGCTCGAGTCGACTCCGACAGTCCGCCAGACAGAAAACTATGCAGAATTGATTTTTCTTCAATTCTCTTCATCACCAAAGGTCTCCACATACCCCAACATGGTACTCTAAAGAATCAAGCATAAACTTAATAGGGTACACTGATTCAGACTTCATTGGTTGTAAACTTGATAGAAAAAGCACCAGCGGGTCATGTCAATTTTTAGGAGAAAATTTGATCTCTTGGTTTAGCAAGAAACAAAACTCGGTTGCACTATCTACGGCGGAAGCCGAATATGTTGCTGCCGGGAGTTGTTGTGCTCAAATCTTGTGGATTAAACAACAACTTGAAGATTATGGCATTAAACAAGATAAAATTCCCATAAACTGTGATAATACAAGTGCCATTAATCTAACTAAAAATCCAATTCAGCATTCAAGAACTAAACATATTGAGATAAGACATCACTTCATAAGAGATCATGTACTGAATGGTGATGTGACACTTCAATTTGTTTGTACTGATGATCAACTTGCTGACATCTTTACAAAATCTTTGAGTGAAGATCGATTTTGTATACTTAGAAGAGGATTAGGAGTGATTGATCCATTCTAGTGATACTTTTCTCTAATTCATTGATTTTGATGATTAGCTTATGTTAGACATAGGATTTCTTATCTATGATCATCAAATCAGTTCTTAAATCTTAGATAGTTCCATAACTCTCTCTTTTGGCACGGAAATAACAAGTTTTCTGGTGATGTGCCAGAGTTCGAGTCGACTCGAAAAGATTTTAGAGTCGGCTTGTGGGCGAGTCGACTCGCGCATATTTGGGAGTCGACTCGAGGTCGAGTCGACTCACGACTTACCAGAGTCGACTCGAGGTCGGAAATCCGACTTTTAACCCTAAGCGGAATATTTTTCTCTTCACTTCTATTTTCAGCCGCCACTGTTCAAAAGTGCT
Organism: Phoenix dactylifera; assembly: GCF_051530095.1. NCBI lineage: Eukaryota > Viridiplantae > Streptophyta > Magnoliopsida > Arecales > Arecaceae > Phoenix > Phoenix dactylifera. Next base: position 7,379,527 of record NC_143193.1, read on the forward strand.
AGAGTCGTCTCCGACCTCATCTCCGACCCGTTCTAGGTCCTCTCCGTCGAGTTTTCCTTCATTTTTTCTTGTCCATCACTCCGTGTTTTAGGTCAAAATGCCTAGGAAAGCCGTTGTCCCGAGCCGGAAGAGACCTCTCTCCGCGAGCGGCGCCGAGCGACGGTCCAAGGCACGGAACGAACCCGTGAGGCCACCGCCTCCGGTTCCTTCCCCGCCTAGGCCGGTTCCCTAACGTCCGTGCACCGGGAGGGCAATCTCTCCCGGGAGGAAAGTCAACTTTGACTTCCTCTCCTGGGAAGGGTTCACCCTAGGGCATCATCTTAGGGCTCAAGGGTTAGAGTTGTTCTGTTCTTTAGACCTCCCTACTTACCCAGGGTTAGTTAGGAAATTTTATGGGACTGTAGCCCGGGGTAGTGGTGGTATCCAGAGAACCGTAGCGAGTATCCCTATTTTTGTCTCAGAGGACTTCATTACTCGAATCCTCCATTTCTCCCGAGAAGGGATCTTTCCCACACACCCCTCAGATAGGACAGAAGCCCTAACGGGCATCTTAGGGAGTCCCCCTCAATCACCTATTGAGGAGGTGTTTGCAAATCAGCTTTCAGCTGAAATGCGACTCCTCCTAAGTGTCATCTCTAGGACTCTCTTCCCCAAAACGGGTAGGTTTGACTTTATTTCAGAGAGAGACCTAGCACTGATGTACCATATCCTCCAAGACACTCCCATCAACTTTCCCAAGCTCATCTACAAGTACATATGTGAACCCCTAGATAAACCTAGGCTCAGCCTTCCTTATGGCATGCTGTTCACACTCTTTTTTAGGAAACTAGAGGTCCCTATCCCTGAGGGGGAACCCTCTCGCTCACTGCGTCATACAGATCGCATGGGTGAGGGGACTCTCCATCGTATGGGTTTCCATAAAGTCGAGGGAATTTGGGTTAGGAGACCATCCACATCCACACCATCTGACCCTACCACTCATCACTCACCCAGTCCTGATCATGACCAGGATCATGACATAGCTCCTCCCACTTTTCCTGTCCTACCCATACTGAGCCCTCCACCTCCACTACCCCACCTTCTCAGCAGCAGCCCCTGGAGATTCGGATATCTTCTGAGCAGCTTCGAGAGTTGAGGCAGGAGATAGTGAGGGAGCTGAGGGATGATCTGCTGAGGGAGCTACGTGGTCCTCAGACTGCTCCCTCCATCGAGATAGTCCCCTCCTTGGCAGTCGTGACAGAGATGATTGCACACCTGAAGGAGAAAATATTCAATGTACGAAGCCTAGTTCAAGCTCAATACTGGAACATGAGTGACGTCAAGGACGATACAAGGAAGATGCGAGACAGCATCAGACATGAGCTAGGCAACCAGAGTCAGGGTGCAGAGCGGCTAGCTAATGCATTGATCTTCAAGCTTGACACCCTCCAGGAGAGTGTGAACGAGATTTTCTCGATCCAGTCTAGGGCTACCTCGGAGATCATAGCTCAACTAGGGAATGTTTCAGAGGGGCTCAGCTTGGTCTTGAAACACACAAGACTAAGTACGGGAGCCACATCCTCCAAGAAACCCTAGTGTAGCTCTTTTTCCTGCTTTATGATGTATTTCTTTTGCTTACACTTGTATTATGTACTCACATTTGTACTCAAATTTGAATTTAATACAATGAGCAGAAATTTCCTTTCAAAATTGTGCATTCTTGAGTTCTAATACTTTTCTATGTTCTGTGTCTTTTTGCTATGATGACAAAAAGGGGGAGAAAATATGTAGATTTGAAATGTAAAAGGAATCACTAAAAAGAACATCCTTAATGCAAAAAGTAATTTGTTCTTAGTGGATTCGATACCTCGAGGCTCATTATCTCTCTGTTGCGGCTCCTCAAGGAGTAATCTTCAGAATCTATTCAAGGGATATTCGGAGATTAGTTGAATCATACTCAAGAACAAATTGTCAGATTTTTTCCTCCGAAAGTAAAAATTTAAGCTCAAAAGATTCGAGACATTAAAAAAAAAATTCAGAGAACCTAAACAAAATTGAATGCATATGTTGAGGGGGAGAATCTGAAATCTTAAGAAAGCAAATTCATTAAACACATATAAGCCAAACAATTGATTGAATGATATGAAGGCTTATATAATTCCAAATGAAAGGGGGAGCTTTAATTTCAGGATTTACTGTTTCATACCTTTCAATTTTGGATAAATTAAAAAAAACTAGATATTTGAATTCATTTCAAAACCTTGCAATGAATCACTTCTTGGTTGAGCAATTCACTTTACAAATACTCAATATTTTGACATCATCAAAAAGGGGGAGATTGTGGAGTGATTGATTATAACCCTATTTGATTTTGATGAGCTCAAAGCATTTGAGTATATCTTATGTTATACTAATGAATTCAATCTAGTGTTTCAGGCAAATATTTGTGAATTTATGTTTAAGTATCTCTAGCTTTGGTTCAATATATTTTGGCTAAGTATGGAACTTAGTTTGAACCAAAGTCTGAAGCTCGAGTCGACTCCGAAAGATTACGAGTCGACTCCAAGTGTTTCAGAAGTTCTGGCACATGCTCGAGTCAACTCCGGTACACTACGAGTCAACTCCGACTGAGAACTGACAGAAGGACAGAAAGTTGATTTTCAGACCTTGTCAGCGAGTCGACTCCAGAAGGGTTCGAGTCGACTCCGATGGTTGCCGAGTCGCCTTCCGATGTTTCCGAGTCGACTCCTAAGGGTAACAGAAGAAAGACAGAACGATGTATTCCAGACCCTGCAACCGAGCCGACTCCAGAAGGTTACGAGTCGACTCCGAAGTTTGGCGAGTCGACTTCTAGTTACGACCGAGTCGACTCTCAGAGGAAAGCAAGACTAAAAGGCAGAGAACCAACTTCGGGGACTCTGAGAGCCGAGTCGACTCCAAGCGCTCCAGAGTCGACTCCCAAGTCAGTCGAGTCGACTCCAAGACGATCCGAGTCGACTCCGAGGCAGTTCAACTCCAAAGACAGAGGATCAGTTTTCGGGCTCTGAGAGCCGAGTCGACTCCAAGAAGATCCGAGTCGACTCCGAGGCAGTTCAACTCCAAAGACAGAAGATCAGTTTTTGGGCTCTGAGAGCCGAGTCGACTCCAAGATGATCCGAGTCAACTCGAGAAAGAAATGCAGAAAAATAGATCTCTGGAACCCTGAGAACGAGTCGTCTTCAGAGGGCCGAGTCGTCTCTGGATATTGGCGAGTCGACTCCAGGTTTGGCCGAGTCGACTCCAGAACGGGACAGCACTTTAATTCAAATCCTGAACAGTGGGTGAGTCGTCTCCAATAAAGCATGAGTCGACTCTAGCAACAGCCGAGTCGACTCCAGATCGAGCGAGTCGACTCCGACCCCAACGGATACGTTGTCAGAAGTTGCAGATTGTGCAGAACGGCCACAAATTAGTGTCTAACGGCTAGTTTTCAATGGGGACTGCTTAAATAGTCAGAGTGAACAATAGTAGACATCAAGAGAGCTATTCCATTCAAACAAAAAGGGATTTCCACCTACCAAAGGCTCTCAAGAGTAAATACAAAAGAAAGAAGGAAGAAGCGCATTGAACTCCATCCAACAAACTCTTTTCTTCGCATTCAAGGCTCTCCTTCTGACATCAAATCTTTAGCGCATTCAAAAAGCAGACTCAGAGTTCGAGAAGCCCCTTCTTCCTCTTCCAAAATCTATTTGAGGGCTTCTAACTCTTCTCTTTTCATATTGTTTAATATTTGCTTATTAAGAAGCTTTCCTTGTAACTTTTCCCAAACTATTTTCTTACTTGATTCAATCAGGGGATTGAATCAAGGGTTGTAAGGTTTGTTGGTGAGCCGAAGTTAAAACCAACGGTGTAAGGGTTCGATTGTGATTCCGAAAAAATAATCGGATGGTTCTAGTCGGTGAGCCTGTGAAAACCGATCGAGTTCGTTGTGATCTCGTGAAAACAACAAGTTGGGTTGTGAACTTGTAAAACAACCGGCTGTAATCCTAGGGATTATAGTGAACTCCCAAGTGAAGCTTGGGGAGTGGACGTAGGAGCAAGGGTTAGCTCCGAACCACTATAAAACCTCTTGTATTTATAATTGGTTCATTGTCTCTTCCATCCTCTCCACTCACTACAACTAGTAATCTAATTAATCTGCCTGCAATAATCTTAATTAGTTACTCATTAAGTTTTAATTTGCAATTATTACTTACAACCCAATTCACCCCCCCTCTTGGGTTGTCTTCTTGGGCAACAGTAAGATACATTATCATCGGAGGCCGATTGACCTCTGAAATAATTCACCGAATTTGGGACTTCGACACAGTTTTTCCGTAGTGCCGAAAAAACTTGTCGAAATCCAATTCTTCCTCTTTTAACCACCTCTACAACCCTTATCCGACCCCTCTAGACTACATCCACCCTTTGTATAGCCTAATTTCATCAAAAGACTAGGTAGGGATGGATATTTACCTTTTTCTCTTCGAAAAATCGAGGTCTTTGCGTAGAGGGGAAGGAGATCTATGCTTTTTCCTTCAGTTGGCAGCGCAACCGGGGCTCCCTTCCCTTCTTCTTTCTTCTTCTTCTTCCTCTTTTTTTCTTCTTTTCTTTTCTTCTTCTTCTTTTCCTTCTCTCTGTCATGCCTGAGACTCCCCCCTTTCCTCTTTGTTTCATTCCACGTCTAAGCCACCAAACCCATGAATTAAGTCACATCAAATGCTAAATTTCCCATTTTGCCCCTAACACTTCAACATATTTACTGTTATGCCATTAACTTTTGATTCCTTCCAATTTTACCCTTACTACTTCAACACATCTACAACTATGCCATTATCTTTTGATTCCTTCCAATTTTACCCCTTATGTCAATTTTAAAGGACTATTCTATTCTTTTTTTTATATATATAAAAATTTTTGGGATTATTACATCATATCAGCCTCTTGAGCACTCTTGCTCAAAAAACAAACTCATATTTTCTGAATCATAGACATAGGAGCTACGGATCATATGGTATGCTCTATTTCTCATTTTTTTACTGTCACATTAACTATTAATGCCATGTTAAGCTACCCACTGGTGAACAAGTTCTTGTTGGAAATCAAGAGGATTCACACTCACAAATTATTCTATGGAAGAAAAGTGGAGAGGATTTTAGGCACACATGAATAACTTGTATTCCACTTATTTCAAAAAACAACTAGAGTACATGGATATTTATAGGCATCATTAGATGGTCTTTTAACCTTCCTAATTGAATTGGTCATTACACCATTCATAACCCCAAATAAATCTCAAATAAGTCCATCTAAATAAATCCCTTATAACTCCATGTAACTCCCACATGACTAAAAATCCAAAAGACATGTAACTCCTACATGACTAAAAACCCAAAAGACATGTAACTCCTTACCATACTAATATGCAATTACAGAAAACAAACCATAAGTTACTAATATTAAAAAACAAGTTTAATAACCAACACCCCCTCCCTTAAACTTGGTTTTGCAACTCCAAGCAAACTCCTTAACTTGCAAAATGTTTCACTCTTTAGGGGCTTAGTAAAAATATCGGCAGTTTGATCTTGAGACTTCATGTACTTGAGCTTCACTTCCTTCTTAGCCATACATTCTCTAATGAAATGATACTTTATATCGATATGCTCGCTTCGCTCATGAAACACCGGATTCTTGGTTAATGCTATTGCTGATTTGTTGTCCACAAAAATCTCCGTTAGTTCTTCTTGTAACATATAAAGCTCCTTCAACAAATACCTTAGCCAAATGGCTTGACAAACACAACTTGAGATAGCAACATAATCCGCTTCACAAGTAAAAAGTGTAACAATAGGTTGCTTTTTTGAAGACCATGTAAAAGCTGCAATTTCCATAAAGAAAACATATCCCGTCATACTTTTTCTTTCATCCACATCTCCGGTCCAATCACTATCACTATATCCAACAAGTGTGAAGTTATCAACAAATGAATAGAATAGGCCATAATTAAGGGTACCTTTGATGTAGCGGAGAATTCTCTTGGCCACCTTCAAATGAGATAAAGTAGGAGCTTCCATATACCGACTCACAAGTCCAACCCCAAATAGAATATCCAGCCTTGTGGAAATTAAATATCTTAAACTTCCAACAAGACTTTTGAAGAATGTAGGATCTACCTTTTCTCCATCTTCATATCTTAATAATTTGACTCCACATTCCAAGGGGGTGCTCACCGGGTTGCTATCATCCATGTTGAACTTTTTGAGAACTTGTTTAGCATAACCTTCTTGAGAGATGAAAATTCCATCTTCCATTTGCTTCACTTCAATGCCAAGGTAATAAGCCATAAGGCCAATATCCGTCATTTCAAACTCTTGAGACATAGCTTGCTTGAATTCTTCAAACATAATAGAATTGTTGCCGGTAAAAATTAAGTCATCTATATACAAGCAAACCACAAATATATCTCCATTATCATTGACCTTTGTGTAAAGGGCATGCTCATAAGAACATTTGGTGAACTTGTTGTCTTGGAAATACTTATCAATTTTGGTATTCCAGGCTCTTGGTGCTTGCTTCAAGCCATACAAGGCTTTCTTTAATTTCAAAACTTTGTCTTCTTGCCCTTTCACAATATATCCCAAAGGTTGTTTCACATAAACCTCTTCTTTAAGAAAACCATTCAAAAAAGCGGACTTCACATCCATTTGATGGATTCTCCAAGCATTTTGTGCTGCCAAAGAAATAATTAATCTAACAGTTTCTAAACGAGCAACGGGTGCAAATACCTCATCATAGTCGATCCCAGGCCTTTGGTTGTATCCCTTGACAACAAGTCTTGCCTTATGCCTCTCGACTTCTCCTCTTGAATTCTTCTTTGCCTTGTACACCCATTTGACTCCGATTGCCTTTTGCCCTTGTGGAAGAGTGGTGAGCTCCCAAGTTTCATTCTTCTCTATGGCTTTGATTTCTTCATTCATAGTATCTCTCCACTTCTTCTCTTGAGTTGCTTCTTCAAAGCTTAGAGGTTCACTGCCGGCAAAAAGACAAAAAAGTGTTAAATCACTTAATCTTTCCATTAACTCATCCGTCCTTCACTTGAAGACTCCTTGTGCCTCTTGGTCCTTCACTTGAACGTGCCCCATTTGATGATGAAGATGATTGCACTTGAGCAGATGATGGAGGTGTTGAAGGTGGAGAAGGGGGCTCCTCCTCTTCAAAGAAAGGAAAAAAGTCATACTCTTCTTTTGGAGAATTCCAATCCCATGAACTTGCTTCGTCAAATTCAACATATCTACTAGTGATGATCTTGTGACTTCTTGGATTGTACAACTTGGAGCCCTTGGACCTTGCATCATAACCGATGAAGACCAATTTTTCACTTTTGACATCTAGCTTAGAGTGCTTTGCATCCGGCACATATGCATAGGCTATGCTTCCAAAAATACACAAATGATAGACACTTGGTCTTCTTCCACTCCATGCTTCTTGTGGTGTTTGATTTGGCACACTCTTAGTAGGACACCGGTTGGATAAGTACACTGCACAATTAACGGCTTCGGCCCAAAAATCTTTGGGCATATTCTTGCTTTTTAACATACTCCGAACCATATTAAGGATGGTTCTATTTTTTTTCTCCGCAACCCCATTTTGTTGCGGGAATCATGGAACCGTTAAAGGATGGTGAATTTCATTTTCTTCACAAAAATTTTTGAAAGCATTTGATGTGAGCTCACCTCCTCTATCGGATCGTATAGCCTTTATATTAAAACCACTTTGTTTCTCAACAAGTGCCTTGAATCTTTTAAATGCTTCAAACACCTCTGATTTTTCTTTAAGAAAATCCACCCAAGTTTTCCGACTAAAGTCATTAATAAATAAGAGAAAATACTTGTTCTTACCAAAAGATGGTGGATTGAATGGACCACAAACATCCGAATGAACAAGTTGTAGTGGTTCCCTTGCTCTTGTGCTGGCTTCTTTTGGAAAGCTTTTTCTTGATTGCTTGCCAAAAAGACATCCTTCACAAAGTTGATTTGGGTGGTCAATAAAGGGCAACCCATTCACCATATCCTTCTTGGCCAATAATTCTAGTCCATCAAAATTCATGTGCCCAAGCCTCAAGTGCCAAAGCCAATTTGGATCTTCAACACAAGCCTTCATGCATTTAGCAACATCGGTTTGAAGGTTGAGCAAAAATATGCGGTTTCTTATTATTTTAACTTTGGCCACCAAACTTCCCTTTTGATCTCTTATCAAAAGACTAAGATCTTTCATTTGAATATTATAGCCTTTCTCTAAGAGTTGTCCTAAGTTCAAAATATTATTTTTTATGCTTGGGACATAGAAAACATTAGCAATAAATTGATGATCACCATTTTTCAAGCGAATCAAAATTGTACCTTTTTTCTTGATCGATACTTTGGAAGAATCTCCAAAAACCACATTACCGCTTGCAGTTTCATCCAACTCCACAAATTTGCTTTTGTCACCGCACATGTGGTTGCTAGCTGCATTGTCAAGATACCAAAAATCATGATCTCCATTTTCTTCTCCTTTGCTTGCCAACAATAAAGTTTGCTCTGTCTCTTCATTTTCAACATAGTTAGCTTCTTCTTCGACATTTTGAGAAGGACTTCTACACTCCGAAGCAAAATGACCATATTTTTGATAATTATAGCAATGAATTTGAGATTTATCATACCTCCCTCCATTTGATCTCGAATTGTTTTCTCTTCTACGTCCTCTTGATTGATACCATTCTTGCTTCTTTTCTTCTTTATTGGATGATCCACGACCACCTCTTCCTCTTGTTAGATATATGCCCTAGAAGCCAATAAGGCTGACACATTATTAATTCTGGAACATAATTTTATACTTGACTATTTATTATTGAATAAATAAAAGGCATCTTTTTCATTCATATTGTTTATGTATCTATGAATCGTCCAAGAAATTAATAAGATGATGATGCATATTCTCAAGAGTTGAGAATTTGAGCTATGTATCATTGGTGATTAATTTCTAAATGCTCCTGATTGATGGATCATCACGAGGACGGTGATCGATCTGACAAGATCAGTGCACACATCACTTTCATTACGGATGGACGAGACTCGAGTCCACAGTGTAGGGACACTGAAGTGATAGTGCAGGTGCTTATTAGAGAACAAGGGTACTGAGCGTGACCAAGACAAGAAGTCACTTGGATGTCTATCCACTCGTCAGTGACTTGCTTGATGTTGCAGTAGTGTGACTGGTCCTTTGACCTGTGATGCTTCGGCTACTCACAGTGAGGTTATTGTAGTTTGACTACACATATACATGGTCTCTAGTCATATGGGTCCATACAGTGTAGATTGGCTGCAATAGGTTCACTGTAGGAGTAGGGTATGCACCTATAAGGAATCTATCGACCTTGATAGATAAGGAGAGATCATATGTGATTTATAAGACTGAGTTCGTAAGACCTCGGCCGGGACAGATTGTACAATGGAGAAAGCGTTTTCCACTCTCGAGCTTAAGTCGAATAAATCTTGACATATAACAGGCGATGGAGTTTGACGAGTTGTCCATGACCTCCGCCCTGTAGGGATCCACGATAGAAGGACTGTATCACACGATAACTGCACCTAGAGGTTCATTATTCCATTCTGCTGGGTAGCCACTACATGCTGCTAGGTGTCACTGGTGGATGGTGAGACTCACAGGGAATATCTCGATGATCGATAAACCCTAATGAGTTGAGCTGGAATCGTTCCAACCCATTGAAAGGAGTTTTCAATGATATTGTGATAGAGATCGCAATATATCTCACTACCAGTCAGAATAGAACCTATGGGGTCACACACACTAGAGGTATTGACCGATCTGATGGTTGAAATGTGATTATGAATCACGAGTAATCAATTTGATTGATGATCAGTTGAAGGAACAATGGAAATTAATTAATTGGACTTAAACACGAATCCTACTTGGAGTAAAATTTCGGGAGTCCTAATTGGATTAGGACTGAGAATCCTACTTGGAGTAGGACTGAGAGTCCTACTTAGAATAGGATTCCTACAATCCTAATTGAATTAGGATTTTGAATAAAATTTGGATTCCTACTTAGAATAGGATTCCTAGAAGTCCTAATTGGATTAGGACTTTGGATTCAAATTAGAGTCCTAATTGGATTAGGACTAAAATTGAATAAATCCTAATTGGATTAGGATTTCTTAAGTCCTAATTAATTATTAATCTAATGAATTAACAAGACTCCTAATTGGATTAGGATTGAAAAGTTCAATTGAGTCATAATTGATTTGAGTTCTAATTGGATTAGGACTTACCTAGATTAAACCCAAATGGTTCATGATTTGGTTAAAACCTAATGTGATTATGACTAAACCAAATAGGGGTCTCCTAATCCTCCTTAGAGGAGGACTAGGGCAACACAAGAGGGAGGGGCTCATGCCCCTCCCCCTTTTCTTCTTTGGTGCGGCACAACAAGAGGGGCCGGCGCCCCTCATGGAAGTTAATCAAGGAGCTCCTACAAAGTAGGAGCTCCACATGCTATTTAAGAGGAGACGTGGGGGCTGACCTAGGGTATTGAAGTCCCCTTCTTCCAGCCATGGCCTCCTCCTACTTCTCCTTGGTCTTCAGCCGCAAGCAAAGAAGGGAAAAGAAAGCTCTTGGCGGCCCCTCCTTCCTCTCTTGTTTTGGGTTCCAACGCAAGCAAGGGAAAAAGGCTACAAGGCTTGGTGATCTTCTTCCTTGATCTTCTTCTTCTTCTTCCTCCTCCCTCTAGCATTCAAGAGTTGAAAGAAAGGGAGGTGATCAGCCATCAAAACATATCTCTGCAAGGAAGCTAGCACCCCGGGGAGATTGGAGCGTTAGGATTGGTCCTCTGCTTCGTGTGGATACCCGTAGAGGCCGGACGCATGTGCGGCTTCAAGCGAACCTTCTTCCAAAATCACGATCATTGTTTTGCGGTGATCATCTACCCGCACAAAGGTGAAGATCTGATCTTCCTAATGTTTTAAAAAGTTTTTAATCCTTATCTAACTACGAACGATTTTTGAACAACGTTCATGCGATGAACGGTTGATCCCGCGCATGCCTCTTCCGCTGCATCTGAATTTTTTTAAATTTTCTGCAGCATGGGCGGGTTCTAACAGGTCTTCCTCTACCACGTCCATTTCCACGTCCATGACCTCTTTCGCCTTTCTAACTAGATCTTCTTTTTCTTTCAAAGAGACTTTTGTTTGTAACATTTGCTCTAAAGTCTCTTGCTTTTTGACAACCTTCTTTTCATGAGCTTGTAGTAACCCCATGAGTTGATCGATTGTCATGGAGTCTAGATCTTTGGACTCTTCAATGGCTGCAACAATAAAATTGAACTTGGGATCCAATGAATGAAGGATTTTTTCAATAACCCTCGTATCACTAACATTTTCGCCGTACCTCCTTAGTTGATTTACGACAGTCAACACCCTTGAAGAGTAATCTGAGATTGATTCGGATTCTTTCATATGTAAGGCTTCAAATTCACCACGCAAAGATTGAAGATGAATCTTCTTGACTTTGTCAACTCCTTGATAGGAGTTTTAGAGAATCTCTCAAGTTTGCTTCGAAGAAGTTGCATTAGCAACTTGTTGTAGCATGCCATCATCCAAACATTGATGGATGATCATGATGGCATTCCGATCCTTCTTTCTTGTGGCTTGTAAGGACTCCTTTTGAGCTGGAGTCAAGAAATCTTCATTCTTCGATTCCATGTAGCCTTTGTCAACGATCTCCTACAAATCTTGAGATCCCAAGATTGCCTTCATACGGATACACCAATTTTCATAGTTATCCTTGGTGAACCGTGGCATTAGAAACGGAAGCATGCCATTTGCCATTGCTCTTTCTCATAAGAAAAGTCTTGGCTCTGATACCACTTTGTTGGAAATCAAGAGGATTCACACTCACAAATTATTCTATAGAAGAAAAGTGGAGAGGATTTTCGGCACACATGAATAACTTGTATTCCACTTATTTCAAAAAACAACTAGAGTACATGGATATTTATAAGCATCATTAGATGGCCTTTTAACCTTCCTAATTGAATTGGTCATTACACCATTCATAACCCCAAATAAATCTCAAATAACTCCCTCTAAATAAATTCCTTATAACTCCATGTAACTCCCACATGACTAAAAATCCAAAAGACATGTAACTCCCACATGACTAAAAACCCAAAAGACATGTAACTCCTCACCATACTAATATGCAATTACAGAAAATCAAACCATAAGTTACTAATATTAAAAAACAAGTTTAATAACCAATAGTTCCTGTGACACATGTAGAGACAATCAAAGTTTCAGACTTTTTTACTCTAACCAATGTTCTTTGTGTACCTTGTTTTTCTTTCAATTTGATTTCAACTAGCAAACTCATAAACACACACCATTATTGTCTAATTTTTCTCTCAAAATTCTTCTTCATACAAGGCTTGGCTACTTGGATGACGATTGGAGTGGGGAAGCTTAAAGATGGCCTCTATCATCCTCAAGTAGACAATAACCATGCAATTATTGATACTTCAAATTCTTCGTCTTGTTCTACGGCACATTTGGTTGCTGATCATCATGACTTTGACCTCTGGCACCGTAGATTAAGACATTTATCTTTTTCTAGACTTAGTTTGCTGAATAAGCTTGTGCCTGAGATACATGTTGGTCATAACAAGCATTGTAGCATTTGTCCCCTTGCCAAATAGCACAGATTGAGTTTTTCTCATTCTGAACATATTTCCCATTCCATTTTTGAATTGATCCATTGTGATATTTGGGGACCTTTCTCTACACTTTCACTCGATGGTTCTAAGTACTTTCTTACTATTGTAGATGAGTGCAGCGGAGCCACTTGGATTCATCTTATGCATTCTAAATCTCAAACTCGTAGAAGCATTCAATCCTTTTGTTCTTTGGTTGAAACTCAATTTTCTGTCAAAGTAAAATCCCTTAGGTCAAATAATGGTTTAGAGTTTAACATGACAGATTTCTATGAATCAAAAGGGATCATTCACCAACTCAACTATGTTGATACTCCTCAATAAAATGGGGTAGTGGAAAGAAAATATCAACACATCCTTAATATTGCTAGAGCAGTAAGGTTTCAAGCCAATCTTCCTTTAACTTTCTAAGGAGATTGTGTTCTCTCTGCTGTATACCTTATTAATAGAATACCTACTCGCAAGCTCTCTAACCAATCCCCTTATGAAGTTTTATTTTCTTCCAAACCTTCTTATTCTAATTTAAGAGTTTTTGGTTGTTTATGCTATGCCTCTACTCTATAAAGACATAAGTTAAAATTTGACCCTAGAGCTAGGCAATGCATTTTTCTTGGATATCCTCATGGCATGAAAGCTTACAAGCTTTATGGTATTCAATCCAAAGTTGTTTTCATTTCTAGGGATGTTATTTTCCATGAGCCCATTTTCCCTTTCAAGTATATTTCTTCTCCTATATTAACTGTTCCTCTATATCATGATACTAACATTTCCTCATCTCAGTATCATGATATTAGCTGTTCCACTATTTCCAATGATCTTTGTTTTTCTCAACCTACTTCTGATCCCTCATATTTGAAAATTTTCAGTGTTGTAGATCCTATTTTTACACATGATCCTGTCAACACTCTTGATCCTACTGTTGCACCTCTAGATTATACTGTTGCACCTCATTCCATTCCTCACTCTTCCTCTTCTCCTGACTCTGTTCCAACAGTTGCCTCTACTCCCAATCTGCCACTTAGAGGAACCTCTTGGATTAGACATCCTCCTACTTATCTCCAAGAGTATCACTGCAACCTGACTTCAAGTACTTCTCACTCTCAATTAGTCATCCAACAAACAATACCCTATGCTTCAGCGGAAAAAAAAAACAATACCCTGTGCAGAATCAAGTAAGCCCCATGATCTTTCAACCTTTCTAGGTTATGAAAAACTTTTTCCTTCTCACTGTGCCTTTGCATTATCTATCTCATCTACCACTGATCCAAAAACCTATGCTGTAGCATCTAAATCACCTGAGTGGTATGCTGCCATGGATGCTAAGCTTAAAGCTCTCGTTGACAACCATGCTTGGACTATCAATACATTACCTAAAGAAAAAGAACCAGTGGACTACAAGTGGTTTTACAAACAAAAATTCAAAGCAGATGTAACTAAAGAGAGAAAGAAGGCAAAACTTGTCGCTAAAGGGTATACCCAATAAGCTGGTTTGGATTATGATGATATATTCTCTCCAGTTGCTAAACTAGTTGCAGTGAAAACTCTCTTGGCAGTTGCATGCATTAACAATTGGCACTTTTATCAGCTTGATGTCAACAATGCATTCTTGTATAGTGACTTGCATGAAGAAGTATACATGACACTGCCTCCTAGTTATGAGCAGCAGGGGAAGAAAGGAGAGAAGCCGGTTTGTTATCTAAACAAATCTATATATGGATTGAAACAGGTTTCGACACAGTGGTTTGAAAAACTGTCCTCATTCATCATTTCTCATGAGTTCATTCAATATAAGGTCGATTACTTCTTGTTCACAAAGAAGAATGGCTACCCATACACGGCTATATTGGTTTATGTAGATGATATGATAATTGTTGGCAATGGCATTTCCTACATAAATCAATTCAAGAAAATTCTAGATTTGCAATTTAAACTTAAGGACCTCGGGGTCCTAAAATACTTCCTTGGTCTTGAAGTAGCTAGAAGCTCAAAAGGAATCTCTATTTGTCAACGAAAATATTAGAAGAAGTATTAGAAGATGCCGGATATCTTGGTGCAAGATCTGCAAAATGTCCCATTGGCACAAAATTTGAAGCTCAACAGATATAAAGGAGATCCTATTGCTGATCCTACAGTTTATAGAAGACTTGTAGGAAGATTGCTCTACCTCACCATAACCAAACCTGATTTACAATACTCTGTACAAGTCTTGAGCTAGTTTTTAGACTCTCCAAAGCAACCTCACGTAGATGCTACCTATCATGTCCTAAGATACCTCAAGGCCACACCAAGATAGGGATTGTTCTTCCCTTCTACTTCTGAGCTGCATTTGAAGGCCTTTTGTGATGCGGACTGGGCAGCATGTTTTGATACTCGACGTTCTGTTACAGGCTTCTGTGTTTTTCTTAGAAACTCTCTTATATCATAGAAATCAAAAAAACAACACACTATATCAAGGCCTTCAGCAGAAGTAGAGTATCATTCCATGGCTTCCACTTGCTGTGATTTCACTTGGTTGATAAGTTTCCTTGGTGATTTAAATGTTTCACACACAAAAGCAGCTCTCCTATTTTGTGACAATAAGGCAAGAGTACACATTGCTGCTAATCCAGTGTTCCACAAGAGGACAAAGCATATTGAAATCGATTGCCACATTGTAAGAGACAAGCTTCAGTCGGGGATGATTCAAACTTTACACTTTTCCAGCACTACGCAATTTGTTGATTTGTTAACTAAGAGCCTTGAAGCTACTAGATTTCACACTTTACTTCGCAAGATGAGTGTTCATAATCTGCACACTCCATCTTAAGGGAGAGTGTTACATTCAAATTATAAGTACAGTTAGTACCTTAGTTAGTTAGTTCTGAATTAGTTATTCTGTTATTCTTTCTATTATTCAGTTAACAATTACTCTATCAATTAGTATCTGTTAACCTTTCAGTTCTTTCAGTTAGTACAGACTTATATATATGTAGCTTGTATTCATTCATGGAATAAGAATCTGATCAAAAGGCTTTTGTTCAACTCTCTCTTATTTCCACTCCAAGTTTTCTCTTCTACTCTGAGTTCTCTTTCATCTTTCTCTTCTTCCATTCTAAATTCTTCAACGCCCCTTATCCACCACCGGCAATCGTGATCTTGGAGCCCTAAGAGTCCACAAGCTCCTTGCAATCATCTGCCTCTCCATCACCTCCCTTCTCCTCTTCACTGCCATCTCCCTCTCCCACTACCCAACCCTCTCCCTCCTCACTAGGGGATGTCTCTCTCTCCCTTCTCCTCGATCTTTCTACCCTGCACTCCGCCATCGATGGAAACCCTCGTGTTGGTCATGGCCTCCTCCCACCTAACCCTCTTGTCAGTCGTGGCCTCCTCCCACCCAACCCTCCCGCCACCTCATTGCCCCCTTCCACCCCAACAAGCTTCAAAAGAGAAAAATGACCCTTCTAAGAACCGTAGAATTTGGGGGACTTCACTCTTTCGTATATGCCATAAGGAACCTTTTTTCTTTCTTGCTCAAAAGATTTTATATTTTTTTCCTTCTCCAAATTAGGTTGTAGTGAGGATAGAAGAAAAGATGAAGGGTGGGTAATGGCAAAAATTTTTTCTTAAAAAAATCTTCTTTTTAATTAGTTTCAGATACTTTACCTTTCTTTTTTTATTTTCTTGCTCATCATTATATATTGGTGTTATTTGGGAGCTATGATTAAAATGGGATTCCCTTTCTCAACAATGGTGGTGGAACAGAGCTTTGGTGTAAGAGAAAAGGATGGCAGTGGAAAGATACTTATCAAATATAATGCCTGAAGTTATGTTATGTGACAATCGTGGGTTGACGGGTCCAAATGGAGATGGATGATTAAGATACAGTACAGCCAAATTTTAAATTTTGTGGTTTAATTGAAAAATTGGAAGCATTAGGATGTAAATGCAAATCGTGAAAATTTAAAAGAGCACCACTGTAATTTTTCTTTCTTTAGATAAAAGTTTTGATATTTTGAGACGTTCCTCATTTCTTTTCTGACCTAAATATTCTCTTGCTACCTACTGCTCACTAGTAGCTAACAAATTGGCCACCAATCTTCGTCCTCCTTCCCTCCTCTCCAACTTCTCACCTCCTCTATTTTCTTTTCGTCCTTCCTTTTCCTATTTGCTCTTTTACTTTTTTTATTTTTGGGTTTCCTTTTCTCTTTCCCCTTCCCTGCCAACCTTCCTCCTCCCTTCCTCTTTATTTATCTTTTTCCCTCCTCTACCTTCTCTTCCTCTTTCTTTTATTTCCTTTTTCCTTTTTATTTATTTTTCCCTCTTTCTCTAGCTGTTTTGGCCAGTCATGGCTAACTTTGGACGGTCGATGGCAATCTTTTCTTTCCCTTTTTTTTCTTTTACCTTTTCTTTTTTCCTTACTCTTTTTGTTCTCTCATCTTTCGTTCATCCAAGATACGCCATACCAGACCAAACCGAGCGGTATGGAGCATACCATACCATACCATACCGATTTAGTATCAGTACTCGATATGGCTGGCATACCAACATTCAGTATGCCAAAAAAATCTTGTGTCGTACCAATACTATGCTAATATGGCACTGATATGGAGTCTAGTATCGAGACAGTGAATCTTGCCTTTACCTTTCTTCCTCCCTCTCTTCATGGTTTCTCTTCTACCTTTTTTTTTTTTTTTTCTGAGGGCAGGTTTGTGATGGCAATGGAAGTAGCTTGGTGGGAGACGGTGGGTCGAAGTAAAGGCCAAATCTGATCCCTCTATCCGGATCGAGTTAGATATGGGCTTGGCCCGCTTCTTCCCCCTTCATGCTCGTTCCCTCACTCGACTAGGCCCTCGTGCTTGGTTTCCCTGGCCTTAAGGACTGAACAAGGATGGTGATATATCGAGCATAACATTGTTGTGTTGGTGTCTGAGGGAAGCAGTGCTGGAGTTTTTTTTTAATTTAAAAAATTTAAATTTTAAAAATAAACAATCTTATCTTTTAACTTTTAATTGATTTAAATATTTAAAAATAACCTTTTTTTGTCCTAGATGTATATGTGAAAGCAAATTCTCTTGATTAAATGGAAACACCATCCAACGATACCCAAATCGGACTTTGGAGGAAGTGGGCTGTTGACCACACGCGTGTGCTTAGCTTCACAAGCATCCCATCTCCTGTCACCCGGAGTTTTCCTAGATCCGGCAATTGGAAACCATCGGGCCCAACAACTATCTAGGAGCCAGCTTATGTTTCGTTGGTTTTGGATGGTAGCGGCATTTTGGCCGCTGGTGTGTGAGTTTGTATGTTATGGACGTTTAATGATGTTGCTGGAGTTTGCGTGAGATTGAATGTTAATGGATGTTTGGTGATGTTGCTGCTGTTGTTTCTTGTTGTCCTTTATATCCATCCTCTGAACCACCTGGACTACTACGTACTCAACCCTTGGCTGTCACTGTTGAGCGTCCTCCTCCTTTTTTTTTTTTTTTCTTCTTCTTCTTCTTCTGGGGTAAAAACGGCATTTCATATAGCTCTAACTTAAGTACATCCAACCATATCAAAAAAAAGTAAAGAGTACAAAATAGGAGGAATATCTCCTACAGATGTCCATGTGATCTTTCCGGAGTGCCGGGCAACAAATGAGGCAACCCAGTCTGCTATACTGTTCGCCTTCCGAAAAACATGTAAAGTCTGAAAATCACTCAGCTCCTGAGCCAATCTACGGGTCTCACGGATGAAAGGATGACCATCACCGTATCTGTCCACTCTCCGAATTCAATCAATCACCACAAAGGAGTCTCCCTCAAGGCATATATGCTCAGCACCAAGTATCCGTCTCGCATAGAATATCCTCTCTCAGGCTGCCTGCAACTCCGCCCCGACTGCAGTAAGTCCCGGCGTGCGGCGACCACCAGCTGCTATCATCCTACCCAGATGATCTCTGATGACAAATACACCCCATCCGCCAACATACTACCATCGAAGTTCACTTTAAGATAACCAAGAGGTGGAGGTACCCAAGAAACTAGTATCTCTTATGACCAATGTCTCATACTAATCTAGTATGAATATATTTAATAAAATTAAAAAATAAAATATCATAAAAAGTCCTTAGAGCTGTCACTGGCTTGGTCCACGGCATGTTAACAAAATGCTTTTCGACGAAGGGGACTATCTAATCCACAACCCTATCGCCTCTCGATAGATGTACCTGATATAGAATGCAGTATCCTGTCTCATCGACCTTCAAATGTTCAACCTGGCTCACAGAGCTTGCATTTCATGGCCATGGTCAGAAAATCGGATGAAATCAAAATCTGGCCGCCTGTGATTTTGCAAGGACCATTATATGTGAACCGCGATAACGTTTTCTTCTGTCTGGAATTACCAATGAACGTACTATTGGGCACGAATTTGCTGTCATTATGTGCTGCCATACATTTTAAAGAAATTCGACCTTGGCTTAATTGCCTGCTTTTGTGTCAAATTTGCCGCAGTTATATGACCATAGCCATTCATGATGTCCAATTTGCTGCAATGTAATTTTTCCAAATTTTGTCGTGCCCCAAAACCGAAACATAACGGCCATGCTATCGAGGGGTACAACCCAAAATAACACGAAGCTAATATTTCATTTAACTCTCAAATCCATCTCAAACAAAATATAATAAATAAGAGTCTAATTTCGTAATCCATTGCAACCAATATTGATTCAGAGCATCTAAATCAAAATATAAATACCAACCCATAATTCTCAAAATTTAGAAAATTATTAAACTACAAATTCATGATCAACTAAAAAACTAAAATTTTGCTACATAGATCATCAAGTTGCTAGCACGAACCCCAAGCCTGGCTCATCCTTCGTTCCTACTAACCCTATTCATCGGAAAAGAAAAAAATAAAAATAGAAAATAATAATTATTGCAAGATAAAACATTTCATAGTATCGTATGATAAAGTAAGTCATAAAGTCAATCATGCATGCATAAATCATCAATATAGCATAAACGTAATTCTAGAGGTATAGCATAAATAAAATCATAAATCATGCTAATGTTACAAGGTCATAAATTATTTGTCATTCGTTATATCATAATTTAAAATAATTCTCTCAGACTAAATGCTATGGCCACCTTATATTTGTGACTAGGTCATAATCAATATCATACCAACTACTGTAATCCACTGGCCGGGCCATATGCCAAGCTACTGTAACCTGCTGGCAAAAGTCGTATGCCAAACTATTAAAACCCGCTGGCGAAGGCCAAGTTACTATACCCTGCAAGTAAGGAACATATGCCAAGCTACTGTAAACCGTTGGAAAAAACTGTATGCTAAGCTATTGTAACCTACTAGGGAGGATTGTATGCCAAGCCACTATAACCTGCTAGGGAGGGTCATATGCAAGCTTCTGTAACCCACTAGAGAGAACTGTATACCAAGCTACTGTAACTCGCTGGCGAGGGCCATATGCCAAACTACTGTAACTCGCTGACAAGAGCTATACATAGCTATCTGAGAATCCATAATCATATCTTTCTTAAAACAAATTTTATTAAATCATATTTTTTTTAATCATATTATCTTAAATCATTCATAAATAAATTGCTAAATGACTATAAAGTATTTATAGTCCATAATTAAACTTTTAACAGTAGAATAACCATAAAATTATTCTTATTATAAAAAATACAAATTTTATAAATATGGAGTTTATAGTTCATAAATAGTGCTCGACGGTAAAATAATCATGAAACCATTATTTTGCAATAAGTTATGAATTTCATAATATCGTATGCTTGATCCTTAGTTTTAAGAAAATATGATATCATCAACATTTAACACTTTTTCATATTTTCATAATACTAGAAAATAAGTGAAAATTTAAAAACTAATAAGGAGTATTAGGGTTACTTATTTCTTCCATCTTAAACTTTCAAACTTCACTAGGCAAACTTGCTAAACCTATTTAAAGATATTAAGAATAAGATTAATTCACATTCGATAAGTTTAATGGTATTGAAATAACAAGACAAAGAGAATGGCCGGCCGAATGATGGTGACCCGGTTAGATCAGGTTTAAGCAACTCAACCAATGAATCATGAGGCACAGACTCGATTACGGCCAAACTTATTTGATAAGGTTCATTAATACCGAATTTTATAGGCACTTAACAGGGCTGAGGTGATCGGCCTGACGGGCTGCCCGAGCACCAGAGCAGATCAGGGCCCTTTACAGGAGTCAACTCGGGTCCATAGGATAGGAAGATAGGACTCAGTTCATGGATCTATGGGTCTTCTTAGAGAGAGAAATAGGAAGACAAGAGAGAAAGTAGAGAGAAAAGAAACAAGAGAGACAAACTAGAGAGAGGAGAGAGAAAATAAGAGAAGAGAAAACTATGAGGCTCTCTCTATGTTTTTCTTCCTCGATGTAGGAGCGTGCTCAACGGCAGCAACCACTCGTGGTCGATGACCCCCAGTGGTTGATGGCCCAAGGCATGCTGGCGGCGTGCCACGCCTGGCGACAGCTGGCCGAAATGGGAGAAGAAGAAAACAAAACAAGGGAGACCCTATTTATCATCAATTTGGCGACTCGCCAGGCAGATTTAAGGTGGAACGACAGTGGCCTAAAGACCGAAAAAAGGAAGAGAGAAAGCTTGACAACCCTACTTTGCCTCCGGTAAGCTCTTCCGATCGGATCAATGGCGAAATCTCCGGGATCCTCTATGGCAACAAACTCAAAAAACTCTCAAATTGAGGGATTCCAAAGGCAAATTCTAAAGGAGAGGGATGAGCCCTTTTTATAGATGAAAACCAAGGCTCAACATGGAAGGATTAAGGATCAGCCCCTTCGACTCCTTCTGATGAGATCAGAGGAAGAAGTCGGACTTCGAACAAGAGTCCTCTTTTTTTTCTTCCGCGTGCAAGCCACATGAGTTCTTACTCACGCTGGGCTTGCAGCCTAATAAGGTGCAGGCCGGTCATGGACCGGGCTCACAACTTTGGTTTCAACTATTTTTCCCAAGGGCCATTGCCAACCATTGTGTTTTTTGGATCCAAATTTTTTGGGTCAGATCAGGTTTAAATTTCTCAGGTGGCTGGTTTATTTTGGTTCATAGGGTTGGGTACCAGTTGGCCCTTTGTGAGAGTTCTGAATGTATACCAGTTGCAGAAGGTTTTTTTACTATTATTACTATTACCAACATCAAGAAAAGAGCAGAAACAACGCTTTTAACGATTGATACCAATTTGATTTAAGAAATTCCTTATAGTGTCAGGTGTCATCAATCTTCAATGCAAGCCAATCCTCATAGGATTATTTATTACCATCAACTCTACTTACCATTGATCAATATGATAAAACACCAAACACAATTTTTAGGTATTAATTATACGTGAAACCACACGTGGATACTCATGCATCAACCGTACTAAAAATAGACTAATCCAAGCTAGAAAATGAACGATATTTAAAGATTTGAGCAGACTGCTACTTGAATACCTGCTTGTTGTGTCTTCTTCTTCTTCTTCTTCTTCTTCTTCTTTTTCTTTCTTTCTCTCTTTCTTTCTTCTTCTTCTTCTTCTTCTACTTCTTCTTCTTCTTCTTCTTCTTCTTCTTCTTCTTGTGAAAGCGACAATTTATTTAGCTCTAACGTGAGTACATCATGCCAAGTCAACAAAAAGTAAAGAGTACAAGGGATAGAGAATATTTCCTATAGAAATCCAGAGGACCTTCCAAAATGCTGGACGACGAAAGAAGCAACCCAGTCTGCTGCTCGGTTCGCCTTCCGAAAAACATGTACTACCTGGATATCATCCATCTTCCAAACCAATCTACGAGACTCTTTGATGAGAGGGTAGCCATCACCATACCTATCCAAACTTCGTATCCAGTCAATCACACTTATTGTGTCTTCAAGCCAAGCACAGCACACCTTGCCATGCCGGAGGCCCCACATCTCCTCCTTATCATCCTTTCGGAGGAATCTCCGGTTCAAGAAGTACTTACACTCGGTGACTTTGCTTACGGTAGACTCAATGGAGTACCTGTGGGTAAGCATCGAGTGGCACCCTCTCACTAGTCCTCTTGGAGGTGGCTGCCTCTCTCCCCTTGGGAAGGGCTCAGCTACCCCATAATAATATTACACGAGCCCCAATATGTACACTAATGGAGGCCCTTTCAAGATCTATATTACTCAGGGGAGATCCTCCTCCCAGCAGCTATATACCACTCCTGGGCAAGGCACAGATAGGGTGGAGAAAGTGCATCAGGAGGACACAATCTATATGGCCTGTTTAAGCCCATGCAATGGAAATTAAAACTTAGGGGAAGTTTGGGTCTGGAAGACTGAGCAGGGAGATTGTGCCCATTGTACACCATGCAGATGGTCTTAGGTACTGCAACCAGGGGCTTTTTCTTCTTTCTAAACGTTTCTTGCAAAAAAGTTATAATATAACAAAACCATCTGAGTTCATTTAACACAAAAAGTTTCTTTGATTCTTTGTCGGGGATGGATTTTTTCCAGGTATCCGATACCATTCCTAGTCTTTATATCAGTCCAAAAACTAATATTGATGTTATCGACAATCATGTAAACAAATAAGGACTTTGTTTTTGGGTAACCCATATAAAGGGTAATAGAGGCTATTATTTTAAAAAGCAAAATCATTTCTGCAAGAAATTCAGTTTCATATTAGATTGGGCTTGTCACGCCCCGAACCCAGTACCCGGGTCCGGCCACGCGACACGGCCGCATGAGCCCTAGAGCAGTGCCCTAAAGATCATGCAAGGCCTAAGATAAACAACAATTCGATAATTCCACAGTTAATCACTTAAATCAAATATATAAATCCAACATGACCAGATAATCAAATTGGTTCATTTACAAAAGCTTTCAATATTCATTGATATCAAGATAGACTAAGCAACTAATGACTCTCATACTCGCACTCTGCGCTCATCCCATCCATGTTTATGCATCCTGCAACTTTGGAAAAAAAGAAAGAAGAAGGGGTATGAGCTTTTCCAGCCTAGTAAGAATCCCAACAGCCACACACAGTAATAATAATAAAATAATCAAAACATCAAATAAATGTCATTTCATCTTTTCAAAAGCTCAACAAACAACAAGTGTATATAATCAGTACATATACACAAATCCTTTTTCACATTATGTGATCCATTCCCGTATTACTCTGATTCCTAAGTTTTCAGACTTTTCACTTCTGGCTTTGGACTAACCAAGATCATGACCTAGTCCAAGACTGCACAAATCCCACGCATAAGCTCGTGGCAACTATCCCACGCGTAAGCCCGTGGAGGCTATCCTACGCATAAGCTCGTAGAGGCTATCCCACGCGTAAGCCCGTGGAGGCTATCCTACGCATAAGCTCGTAGAGGCTATCTCATGACAAGGTTAGTCCAACACATTCTACATGTCCAGTTTTACATGTTTAATCATATTTCAATCACATCACATATTTTCATAATTTCTCAAAATATGTTATTCCTTCCCAATTTAATTATTCCAATACTTTCATAATAAACAAAATGCACACCTCATAGTGTCATACAAGCTCAAATACAAATAGCAACATACTGATAAAATATATCCAACGATAAATCCAATATATGCATAAATAAAAGTGCATCAGATGTAGGGATTCTTACAGAGATTGTAGACTGACTCAAACACGGATCCGAATCACAACTTACGCGCTGGGGTGCTGAGTCCCCTGATCAAAATCTCCTGGCACCGCCGACTCTTCATCTACAACATCAATTATAAATCACAACTAAATTATTTAATATTTAAATATTCTAAACCATAATTCATATCTACTATGGGGTCCATCACCAGGTCCCCAAACATCTCAATCCCTCCAAATCTAGGGCAGTCGGGGTGGCCCGACTCCCACCCTTGTACCACCGGTCTATGTCGTCGCCAGCCGTGGCCGCTGCCACGCCGGCGATGATGGCCGGTCCCGGTGAAGAGACCAAAAGAAAGGGATCCGTCCCTCTTCATAGTTGGGAATACATCTCCCTCCCTCAAATCCTTTTTGATCCAAGGGCAACAACCATGGTGGCCGTGCCCTCTCCTTCCCCAACCCGACAACACCACTGGCCGAACCATCGCCGGCCGCCACTTTTGCAGTCGCCGATGATGGTGGCCGGCCAAGAGGAAGAGAGAAGAGATCTCCTCTTCTATCTCTTCTTCTTCTTCCTCCCAAGAACATGCATGATTTCCTCCCCCTTCTCCAATCTCGACAGGACTTCTCTCCTCCCTTCCCCCTTCCTCTTTCATCCACGGAAGAACCACTCTTCCCCTCCTCCAAACATCCACCGGAAGCCCTCCTAACAGTGGCTCGGCCCCCACTCGACAGCAACCCCCGTGGCCCACGACCGTCGCCGCCGTCGCCGCCGGTGGCCTGCTGCCGTCGCTGCCGCCGACGTGAGGAAAAGGGGAAAGGAAGAAGATGGAGTCACGAGGAAGAAAACCTCGGATCCATCACTTCCCTTCTCCAATAAACCCTAAAAATCCCTCTCTGACCTCCTACAGTCCCGACCGACCCACAATACCATGGATCTCGGCCCATCCCGGCAGCCGACGGCGGCCAAAAATCCGGAGGAGAGGAGCCGAAACAGGGGTACCCTGTTTCGGATTCTTCTTCGGTGATTTCATCGGCCATAACCCAGAAAACATGACCCAAAACCAGGCAAATGGAACGCAAAGGAAGAAACCATGCTTACCTCGGTTCGATGGGGGTGCTTCGGCGGCCTTTCCGGCGACGAAATCCGAGAGGAAGCTCGGATTTTCACGCACGGGTCCAAGGCTTCTTCTCCCGATTTGTGGAGGATCTTCACCGAAGGAACTTCCTCCGCGACCGACCGGATCTCGGCGCTTGGCCTCCTTTCCGGCATCCGGTCTCCTCCGGCGACCTCCGCTCCAACGCCGCCGCCCCTCCCTCAAAATGGCTTCCTCCACGATCGTGCCTAGGGCACGATCATAAGAGGGATACGGATCCGGTTTTTTCGGGCCGGCCCGTTAACCTCTTTTTTTTTTCTGGGTTTTTACAGGGCTAATATTAGTATTTGGTACATAATGGTGGTGGAAGAGGTTTTATATGGGAAAATCACCGTCATCAGAATCCCGTTTTTTTTCTTAGCCAGCAAGAAGCCAGAAATCTATCCATTTTGTTTACAAGGTGTAAGGGAACAATCTCTTGACTCTAAAAGTAGCAGGACGAAGGAAGAAAGTAAAAGAAACAGAAAAGAATTGGAAACAGAAACTCCCCCTCTCACAAAGAAGCATCCATAGGCAGTTGAAGCAGACATATGAACAAGTAACAAACAAGAATTGAGAGCCTTTCTCAAAACATTTCTTGAGAAACCCTTAGTAATAAGCTTCTAAAAAGCTCTAATGCTCGAACCTCTATTGCACAGTTCCATTATCTGTTGCCGCCATTGTACTATCCCCAGGTCCAGGGCTAGAACAACGATGAAACATCACCTCTGCCTTCGCTGCCGGCGGTGGGCTTCCACGTCACCACCAGAGGAGCCAGCTTATTCACAGCGTAGCTCATGTCAGGCCTATGAGAAGGCTCACGGGCTGTACAATATCTCGCGAGTTCTGCGACTTCCATTAAGCTTCTGCAAGCTTTCTCGTCGAGCTCGAGATTAGGATCTGGACATGACTTCAGAAACTCATCCTTGTTAAGAATGTTTCTATGAAAGATAGGTACCAAACTGGAGTCGTCATCAGGGCGCCTGTCATCAAGCACTTTCTGTCCAGTAATCAGCTCCATTAGTATCACTCCAAACGCATAAACATCTACTTTGGTCGTCACTCTTCCAGTACCTGTAACATGTAAACCATCATGATATTTATTATTTATGGCAAGTAACTAGCAAATGGACAAAATGATCAAGATGAATAATGATAGGTTATAGCATCACCTAACCACCTAATGGAGCCACAATATACCTATTAGAATAGAATGGTGTCTTAAATCAGATTTGTAGTTTACCTATACCAAAATTAGATCATAGATAAATACCAATCAGAAGATGCTACAGTACAAATGAGTTTAGCAAAATGGTTGCATTCAAAGAACCCAGAACTGCATTCGCTCGCTAGGCAGAGCAACCACACTAACACTTCAATCAAATTCTGGTGTACATGTTGAATTATATAATACATAGATGTGTTTGTTCGGTTATGCCTGCGATTGAGTTGCAATTGAGTTGCTAATTGGAAGTAGTTCTGAATTCCATCCTTACCTATCATTTAGAGGCATGAGTCTCGGGCTCCATATATGCATGACTAATTAAACAGTACTCAGGCTTCTGGTACAATGAACACTTTTAAACAATCTCGCCAAATATGCCTATTTGATCACACTATCGTGAAAGGAAACTACTATAGCAGGAACAAGAAACAGAAACTTTTATTGTTTAATCTCTAATTTGCATTCTTGATAAAGAGTAAATAAATGAAGGGAAAAATAAGAAACTTAGTTAGGATCAGATTCTTCATAGCAAAGGTATAAAGATATGGATAAGCTTTAACAGATCATAAACTACTGATGTAAGGGCAAGGTCATCCCTAAATTTATTTAGATACAGGTACATATCAGCTTAGTAAATAATATCTAGGTGGATTTCATATTTAGGTTTTGTCAGCCGAATGGAACCTATCCTGCGCCTTATTCTCTTTTTCTTTCCTTCTTTTCTCACCTACATTGTGCCCATCCCAAGTCCAAATTGAGATCCTTGAATAATGCTTTTTTGCTAGGCATACACCAAAATGGCAAAACGCCTTCAAATACTCGAAGACACCTTCCTATAAACCATTTTGAAATCCAAGGCGCAACAGCGCACACTAGAGTGCAAGTTATTCTATGAGCTTTTCCTAATCATTCAATCCCCCAGATAACCAACACCATATACACGAGATTCAAGCTCCATGGATTCTTTTCACCTTAACAACATTAAAAAGCTCCAATTAAAGTGGTATAAGGGTTTGTTAGACAGGGTTTGCTGGACAGTTTTTATGCTGTATTGACGAAGTAAGGTTTAACAATGGTGCATTTCGATATTTTTCTTTTCAAGCAGGTACTAGTAAAATATATTCAAACTGTGTAGTTTACAGTATTGCATAATATACTTCAAAAAAAAAATACAAAGCTAATGACACCAATACTTCCACAACCACCAATGTCCAGAAAAATTAAAGAAAAATTCATATAGGCATTCTTTTGAAATTTTTAGAATCAACAAATAAAGGACACATTGTAATGCTGTAAGATATATAGGAATTTGTTTAGTATATTAATTGTTTTGCAAGTAACAGCAAGAAAATTCAAAAGCCTTTGACACAGTTATGATGACTATGTTCCTTTAGGTTGAGGACAACATTTTGTTAATAATTTTCCAATGATGCTAACATTTATCAAAATGTCCTTTATAGCATTCAATTACCGTTGCCTTGGGAGATCATTCCATGTTACAACTGAACCTAAGGAATAAAATTTTGGGAATTTTTACAAGACAAATATTTGCAGGAAAAATATAACAAACTGAGGAAGAATTTGGTGACCTAAAATAAGCGCAATTTCATGAATAACCATATCATCAAATTCAACGTACCACCCATGAGGACCAAGAAGAAAAATTTTTAAAAAAACGTTACGAGAGGTAGTGTACTTTTAAATTTACTGTAACATATGTCATCCTGCGTTCTTAGACCACAAAGCATTCCAACCATGTCAAAACTTTTCAATAAAATTATGCCAGGCAATTTCCTAGTCGGGAAGATAAATAACCGAGTCATGGTTACAGACTTAGTTATACCAAATATAAGCCACCTTTTGGACAAGGTACATAGAAAAAAAGAACTGCAACTCATTTTTGACGGGCCATGTTATGATGAATATCTTTAATTTTTTTAAGTGGGGCAGTAGCTCAAGTCTAGTATGTGTACACTAACAAGAACCCTCATCCAATAAAATGTAGTCTATGAACATCAAGCAGTTTACTGGATTGGAGATATAATGAAATTGTTAAAACATGTCATTAGTGGTTTGAATTTATGTGATTGCATGACTGTTGAAACAAAATCAAGAATATCATTCGAACATGTTCTTAGAACTTTAAACTTGATGATGAAGCAAAAGATAAAATTATACCAACACGCACAGCCCTATGACAAATTAAGTGCTTTGCAGCATTGCATGTGTCAACGTCAAATGTTCTTTTTGAAATCTTGGGGCAGCGAGGCTATAAGTTTATAGCATGTAAGAGGATGTGAAGGCTAATCTTATTCTTTTAATCTCTGCAGATTGAAGATGAGTGAAAACTGAAGCAACAATATGATAGCCAACTGTGTACCAAGTTTAGTTCCCAAATCTCCACCCCCTGCCCCTTCCCTCTTTCTTAATGCTAGTTGGAAATCGGTATATTCCAAAACACACAGACAGTCAAACCCACTGTTTAAGAGATCCACCTGAAGTCAAAACAAAGGGGAAAAAATGATGGGAAGGTGATATGAAGACAGAGAATCACCAAAATATCCATATAAAATGATTAAATCCCACAGCTCAAGATTGGATGCACTTTAGTCTCTAATCAAAGAGGCAACAATTGCTATCAAACTTCAATTATAGTCTCATCAAGTTAAAAATGTTAGAATCTGCTTCCAAAACAATCCCGAAAAGGGTTGGATTTTGCAATAGACCATGAGATTCAGGTTGGGTTGCTATCCTACTTGTAAACCCTTGTATCCACCATGAATGTACCACCATCTACCAAAACAGCATCACAGCATTTCATTGTAAAAACTGTACCACCCATGTTGAAGTCTTCATGTATCTCAGCTACTGAATCTAAACCTCTCCTATTGATTCTGCACACTCACCATCTCAAATTCGTTATCTATATTTCTCTTTGCATAACAAACCCATACCTCTAAATGTAACCCACTTAGAGTCGGCACAACCATCCTGAACAGAACAGTTCCAGCCATCCCGAGCCATACCAGTGTCTCACCAGTACGGTTCTGGCAATGAAAACAAACCCGTTGCCGAAACCAAAGAAGGAAAGAGAGATCTAGCGGGGGAGGGCGGCGGAGTGCCGAGGGAGGGTGGCGGAGTGCCGGCAGAGGCTGGCGGAGGCCGGCGGCCGAGGCCAGCCTTCGCCGGCACTTAACCAGCACTCTGCCGATGTCTGCCACCCTCCTCCGGCCCTTCTTCCCCCGCTCGCTCTCTCTTTCTCTTTTCCTTTCTGCACGATCTTTCTCTGTACAGGCCCGGCATGGCCCATACCGAGTCGTCCCGTCAGAGAACCGGTATAGTGCCCGATATCGATTCCTCCAACCTTGCTCACCACCAAGTAGAGAAGTAGCAAAATTTCAAAGTGAAACATGGTACTCTAGATTCTAATGGCTAAACGATCAATCACTAGAGGAACACTAACACCATAAATAAGGTAATCATTGAACAGGGTAATAAAAAGGTAGAAGTTGGACAAGACACTAACAAGTTCCACAAAAAAAAATTGATTGTTGTAGCACATAATTTCTAATCAATATCCAAATTAACAAACATGAGCCCTCCAAAAGGTCCAATCAAGTTTTACATAATACGATAAATCAAACCTCGAGTGTAAACGCACAGAGGTGTGGAAGTTCCAAACTGAACATCATTGAATTCAATAACTCCATAATGGCTTTTGAATCATACTATCAAAGTGGACATCAAAAAGGGGCCAGGAATAAAATGTCAATATTTGTTTCTTTATGAAAAAAGACTAAATTTGGATCAAGCTCATCATGGTCTAATTAATTAAGGCTTATTAATACCGGATCCACTTAATAATACCTATATTTGTTAATCAGGATTAGGGTGTCTTTTAATAGTAACCTACTATAGTGGCCCCCCAAATAGAGTGGTAAAAAGATGAGAAATTACATCATGCAAAGGACGTAACTATACAAAGAAAATTAGATTTACTACTCAAAATTTTGGAACAAGCAGAGTGGTAAAAATATGAGAAATTACATCATGCAAAAGACGTAACTATACAAAGAAGAAAATTAGATTTACTACTCAAAATTTGGGAACTTAAAATAGAAAAAGAAGAGAATTGGTGGATATGATGACACGTAGAAAGCATCAATATTGCTTGGTTACAAGAAAATAAATGTAGATGTAGTAAATCTAAGGATATCAGGAATGGGTATAAACTATTATATGTAGGTAGAGATAATAACAAAAATAAAGTAGGAATAGTAGTGGATAAACAAATGACAAAAAAATTGTATGCATAAATAGGATAAGTAATAGATCAATAACTATCAAATTTGTTTTAAATGCAAAACTTTTAATGTCATTAATGCTTATGCACCACAAGTAGGTTTAGAAAAGAGGATTATGAATAAAATTTGGGAAGAAATGGATAGATAAATGCAAAGTATTCCTAAAAGAGAAATGATGATTATAGGTTGTGATCTAAATGGGCATGTAGAAAAGAACAATATAGAATATGCGAGAATGCATGGGTGTTTGGTTTTGGATATAGCAATTGAATGGAGGATTCTACTAAAGAAATCCTTACTAGAAAAGTCCAATCAAAGTGAAGTTAAGATTATATTTGTGCAACTCATAAAAGCATAGTACAGATGGCTTTGGAAAAAAAATCCAAAATGGTAAGGAATCAAAGCCATATGAAATACCTATTGAGGTTTTGATAATTGCGGAAGATATTGGATGAAAATGGCTTACGAACATATTTAACAAAATTATAAAAACTAAAAAATATCAAATGATTAGATGAGAAGTATTGTATAATGTACAAAATTGTTCTAATTATCAGGCAATTAAACCCTATGCATCACTGCTTGCTTTCTTTTCCATTAGAACGAGATGAGAAGAAGGTGTAAGTCTCTGACTGAGTCTTAGGATTCCATGGGTTGGCTAACAGTGTCTGAAATCAGACAATAGGTCCTATAACCTTGAGCTTCAACGACTTTCATACTGAGGCACCGCCTTCTCAGAGGAGGCAGCTGGGGCTATGGGTCTAAACAAAGAGCTACAGACTTATTTGTCGTAGTCGCTCTTGCATCACCTAAGAGAACGGGCGTGCCAGAGACCTTGTTGGCAGAAGTCAAGTGGCAAAGATATGATGTATGCACAGGCATACCACTGGCATCTGATCTGCCAAGAAGATGGTGATTGAAGAAAGAATAGAGAATAACATAGGTCCAAATGCCTTTACCAACTTTTGCTACCATCACACCATCGTTCGAAGGAGATGGATTTGAATAGAGATAAGAGTGTAGCACTAGACTACAGTAGTATAGATTCTAGGTTACAGTTACTCTTCGGGTAGAAACTACTAGTACATTAAAAACTAAAATGAGATAAAATGCATTGATTTAGATTATCAAAGGGCCCTTACAAAGTACAATTTTCAGTTATTTATACTAACAAGTAATAACTACCCATTTTGATGGTTGCCACCATATCTAGCCTCTACTTTTGAAAATTCTGATAATTGACGCCAGTTTTCTTCCACTATGCACGTCCATTGTCACAGTTGCTCTGTAACAACTAAAGCTGCTCAAATCCCAAACGGCCTGCCTGGCAGGCCATGCTCGGACCATTTGGAACAAGTCTACACTTGACTTTTAAGCCCGAAGGGCCGAATCAGGCCTAAAATTTGAGCCTGCTTGTTAAACGAACCAAGCTCGAGCTTACATTGACCTAGACCGAGCCTGACCCAAGCCTAATTTTATATAATATAATATTATATATTATAATATAATATCAAAAATATATTAGATAATATAAAATATAATATGAAATTACCTTTTTGCCCTTTGCCTCCTCTCCAATCCTCCCTCCTCACCCATGACCCCCTCCTCTCCTCGCATCTCCCTCTCCTCTTCCCCTACTCCCCTCTCTGCTTCCTTCCCGCCTCCCCCAACTTCCCTCTTCTCTTCCTCCTCCCCCCGGTCCCACCATGGCCCCCCTCCCCCCTCCGACCCTACTCCCCCGCCGACCCCCGCCACTCCTCCCCCCACCTCCCTCTCCCCTTCCTCCTCCCCCGATCCCACCATAGCCCCCCTCCCCCCTTTGACCACTCCCGTCCCGATCCCTCGTCGAACCTCTCCTCCTCCAACTTCGTGTTCCCATCCCCCACCGACCCCCTCCCCTCCTCCTCCCAGCTCCCTCTCCTCTTCCTCCTCCTCCCCCAATCCCACCACATCTCCCCTCCCCCTTCAACCCCTCGATACCCAATTGCCTGCTAAAGCCCTCCTCCTCTGACCTCGAGCCCCCATCCTCCGCCGAACCCCTCCCCTCCCCCTCCTCCTCCCCCCAATCCCACCACATGTCCCCTTCCTCTCTGACCCCTCGCATCGCAATCCCCTGTTGAACCCCTCCTCTAACCCCGAGTTCCCATCCTCTGCCAACCCCCTCCCCTCTGTCGACCCCCTCCCCTCTCCTCCTCCTCCAACCCCATGATCCCAACAAAAAAAAAACAGCAGCAGTAGGTAGGCCAAGAACCCGGCCCGAAAGCCCAAGCCAGATAATAGCGGGCTCAGGTCTGAAAAGCAGGCCCGAAGGCAGAGCCAGGCTGAATCCGATCCCGACTAAATGACATGGTATCTTGGACTGAGCTTGGCCTAAGCCCAGCCCGGCCCATCCATTGAGCAAATCTAGTACCAATTGTCAAGCCAATAATCATATCTTTTCAGCTTTGGCCTATTTAGACATTTTACATTGGTCATCTTTCTTTACATCAATCTACAATACAGTTTTCTATATTTTGGAAATATCTTGGAGACCAATTCAATCACCTTGACCTACTCTTGCCAATTATCCAACTTCAAACAC
Source organism: Phoenix dactylifera (assembly GCF_051530095.1). Taxonomy (NCBI): domain Eukaryota; kingdom Viridiplantae; phylum Streptophyta; class Magnoliopsida; order Arecales; family Arecaceae; genus Phoenix; species Phoenix dactylifera. The sequence goes on from NC_143193.1 coordinate 7,413,164, forward strand.
CTTGTATTGTGATTAGTTTATTAGCCTGCTTATCAACATCATGGCCAAATTCTACCTCTTCGGTCTATACCACAATAGGTAAAATCTTTCATGGCCGGATCTTATCCAACCCAGCAAAAGGTCACATGATTTTTATCTATCTTTACATCATCTAACCCTATCCACATGGTGCTTACTCACAGCCTCCAGTTAAATTTATCGAGATGGGATGTAAACAATGCCTCCACATCTCATCAGCCGATGATCACAAGGCCAACAAGATGTCTGTCATCACTCCTCTGTACTTGTTGAGAAGAAATCCGTAGTCATAATCTAAATTCGCTGATCGATTCTTATTGCCCTTTTACCAAAGCATTACTTTTGCTTTCGATGATCTGCTCACGTCTTTTCCAATTCCACTAAATTTTCTGCTTTGGCAACATGTTTTTCTTTGCAGAATACTCCGGCATACTGGAACAGCCCTCATATTATTCAAAGGATCTTCCGTATTCATGGGGATCCGGCATTATCTTCCGCATTAATAGGAATTTATATTTATCTTCTGATAAGGCACACCTTTTTTCTAGAAATAGGCTCTGCACCTTTCTCCTTAGCAGTCAACTTTCTTTCTTCTCCTGATTGCTCGTGCCTCCTCCCGACCTCCTTTAACTTATTATGACGAGTAGGATTGAGCATTGGCCGGAGCAACCTATTTGTTTTGATTTACTAACTTCTGACCAATTTGCCAAATTGGAGTATCATCATAATTAAGGTATCATCACAAATGTGTGCTATTGTCAAATTGGAATCCCGTCACTTAAGAGTTGCTGTTTGGTTCAGGATCTTCAAATCAGCAATTCAACATCTTTTCAACTGGCCTTCGGCTAATCCCATGTCCTCACCTCTTTTAGGCTGGTTTAGGTGGACCCTCTCCCATTTCCGCTTCTATCAACTAGGTCCACACTTAAGCCCTGAGCTCGCAACACTCAATCTACCTCCATTGCAATTGATGACAATGTGCAGTGAGGAGAAAACTGGATCATCCTGAAGCTTTGATGAGACAACGGCGAAAGATCTACTAGCTTAGGTTAGGAGTGAAGTGAGCACCTTGAGAGTATTAGTTCATTCAGCCTTGTATTCAAGCTTATGTAACTAATGGAACTATAAAAGCCAAAAGTAATAACTAGCATGGCCTTTTGATTTTGTGTTTTCTTGCATGCCTCTCTCAATGTAAGCTTCCCATTAATGGCTCAGGCATCAGCATTCTTCAACCTTCGGCCTACCCCTTGGCAGGTCAAGTCGATAATCTTCAACATTGGTTATCCAAAACTTCTAACATTCACAATCCATTGGCCAACCCAAAAAAGTTGGATCGAGTTCTTCTAGAAAGGGCTCTTTGGCCAATCAAACATCTATCTTATATCTTTACTTATCTTTGCATTTACCTTTATACCTTGCTTTATATACCTTGCATTACCTTAGTTTACCCTTAGCTCGTAGTTGTTAGCCGAGATTTGTAGCCCCGGGCTACCTCCTCCTCCGCCTCCATGAAGGCAGTGCCTCGATAGTGAAAGTCTTTGAAGCTTAAGGCCTTGGGACCTATGTTTCCATCCTTATTTTTTTTTCAATTTTAGACACCCGTGGCACGCTCACGCAACCACATGACTAGGCCAAAGATGCCCGCATCCTTCCTCCCAACGAAAAAGAACACCAACAAAACTCCAAAAGATTTTAAATTTTTAGTTAAAAGGTAAGACATGACATTATGAAGAATAAAAATACAAACTCAGAATTTAAATCATCAAAATTAACTAGTCAGTGAAACTTATGAGGAAACCTACAAGTAGATTTGGAAAAATGTATATGAAGGGAAAGGAACTCAGATAAGACCCTCAGATCCAAAGCATTTTCAGCAGAAATAAGTTGTTGAATGTGATTCAGCATTCAGTGTTTGCTGCAATTTATGAAGCTAACGAGTCTCTAAAAGAGTTTCAGATGGTATAAAGGAGATTAATCTTGAAAATGATGCATACAAAGCAATGCTAATATTACCATTAGATAAAAGGACAGATTAGACAAGGAGGAGAGAAGAAAGCCTCACTAGTTATGGTCTGAAGGAGGTTAAAGGAGAAATTTTTTTAGAGGTTCCTTTTTCAAATCCTAATTATTTGAGAGCACTAGAGTTTACTGAGTCCACAGAGTGACCATAGAACGGTTCTGAGGTCATTTATGTCATTTACATGGATTTTGTAACTTGTAAGTAATTTAAATTTTATCTCTACATCGGAATTAATTTGGCAGATATTATGAATTATTTACATGCTTATTAGTGTATCAGAGCATAGTTGAAGACTCGGCTGTGCAAAGTGGATATCGGATTATCCTGGACAATATATAGCATGAATAGCTTGAAAAGAAAAAATCTGAACTGATAGGTTTGTGGATTGACCAAATTAAATTGATTTACTCATGACCCTTTTAATTTTAATTACCAATGGCCTGCTAACCATTTTTTTGGTCATATAATGAAGGATTGAAGCACAATGTTCCATTCCCACCTCTAGGTTAAACCATCAACTGCTGGCAGTCCGGAGAATAATTTGGTCTTACGGACAAAACTCTAAATAAGGATTAAGAAAGAGAAGAAGAATTCCCAAAGAAGGAGATTTGCTTCAATATTATGTCTCTTTTGATGCCAAGGGAACTAGCTTTGAAAATTTACATTGCAAAAGGAAAGAAATATTTTTCCTATGATGGAAACAAAAAGAATGAAACTTGCAACCTATTCTTCCACAGCTTTTAGCACTTGTTCATGCTCAATCCAATCACTCAGCTATCTTACCCATTGCCAACCAGATTACTTCCCATGATACAGTCAAAACAGCAATGAGAAAAGAACAAGAATATCTGAAGAAAGGCATATAATGAACTACTCGAATTGAATGGTAGCATGTTTTGACCTTCTCAATTTTGATTTCTCAAACTCTATTTTTTACACAAAATGCACAGTTAATTTACATGCAGCCTTCCATCTATATTCATTCTCATTGTCTTTCATACAAACCTAATCTGGTTTGAATTACTCATGCTATTTTCATCTTAGTTAAGTTTTATCTGTTCTCGTCGCCACTTTTGGGCAAAACATAGTCTGCTCTAACATATGTGTATGTATCATCAATTCCGTGTTTGTGTTAAGAAATTTTTAAGTTTCTTTGTTGTCAATGGTTTACATGTAACTCTGCCTTTTCTTAATTCCTTTAAGAAAAATTCATGATTATCTTGTGGACTTCAGAATTGCACCTGTATGTATGTTGTCACATTAGATTCACACAGGTTTTATTGATTCACCCATCAAATACACTCTTTATCTAACACCCAACAGATGCGATATGGTTAATGAGGAACTTGAATATAACAAAGGAGTACCTCATGCAAATAGATAGGAAGACAATGTCTTTACCAGAATCATTACCTCATATTCTTACTATAAAGGTCAGGTTTATGAATCCCTCCATTTATAACCCCCTTCTCGTAACTCTCGATCGTTCCCTTTTTAGATCATAGCATAGCCTTCTTGTACATTCAATACAAATATGAAGTTCTCCAATAGTTAAAGCCTCCTTGGTCATTGTTGCTTGTACCTAAACCATCATATTTCTGCCCACCACTTTGTCCTTAATTCATGCATATCATATGCTTCATTTAAGAAGTTAGCACCTCATGCTAAAGTGTAATTTTTCCATGGATCCACCTTAGCATTCTCACATCTATTATGCTCATCCTATGTGCTCAAACACTCTTGACAACCAAAAATGTTGAAATTTATTGCCTAAGTTCTAATGTAGATCTTGCCATCTAATAACAAATTGTTGCAAATTCAAACTCAGTATGTGATAATATAGCATTTCAAATAACATGCAACTCTTTCACCAAAAAAAAAATATCATGCATGTCTATGATGACCTTTCATTTGTGTTGTCTAATGTTTAGAAATACATATGTACAAATGTAAGCTCATATATAGTGTACAAAATAATATCTGCATATCTATGAAATTATCTATGCACTATTCATGTATGTATCATTCATAAAGCTACTTTTATATGTATAAATATTAAATTCAATCTACAGGAAACAATAAAGGACAGTAAACCAGCAGGGTTTTTTTTCTTTCTCGATGAAATCAAACCCAATATAAACAGCACGAAGAAAAAACAGCAACTTTTTGACTCAGGAAGCAAAGACTAAAAGCACTTACTAGCATACTCAGGCGCAAGATATCCAAAGGTTCCTGCCAATCGTGTCATCATAGACTTTTGCTTGTCTATACAATGCTTGACCAATCCAAAATCTGAAACCTTAGCCCTCATATCATTATCTAAGAGTATGTTTGAAGGCTTTAGATCCCTGTGAATGAAACTCTCCTGGGCCAAGCTATGTAGGTATTCTACTCCTCTAGCCATGTCCAGAGCTATTGTGAGCCTCTGCTTCCAAGTAAGAGGAGAACACCTGATTTTATTATAGTCAAACAGGTGCTGCTCCAGTGTTCCTCCTGGCATGTACTCATAGACCAAAAGCCTCTCATTGCCATCATCATAATATCCTAAAAGAGCAACCAAGTGCCGGTGCCTGACCTTACTAAGAACATCTATCTCTGCTTTGAACTCATCATTCCCTTTCGTACCTGTCAAATCAACCCGACTCCTCTTCACGGCAATCAAGGTGCCATTAAGCTCCCCTTTGTAGACCACTCCAAATCCACCCCTGCCCAAAATGTTTTCTTCATTAAAATTATTTGTGGCCCTGCGGAGTGATCGGATTGACATGTGCATGCCTTGAGGATCAACCATATAGGTATTAGCACTCCCGGTGCCGCTTTGGTTGTTAAGTACACCCATTTCTGTGCCCATGACTCCTGTCTTAATCGACTCTGGCTCATTTGGAGGGCTTCCTGTAGGAACCCGGCCAAATCTCTGGGCATGCTTTTTTCTGTAAAGAGAATAAAAGAAAGCCAGGAAACAAGCAATAAGAATCAGAACAGCTACAAGTATTCCTGCAATCAGAGCTCCCGACGACTTTGACCCTGTAGGCTGGTCTCCAGCAGATGGAGACTCAGATGGCCCATCTGAAGGAGAAGAAGAAGAGGAGGAACCTCCTCCAGAACCTGAACTACTCCCAAGCAAATGGTTGCCTTTTAGCTTCAGTGTAACATGATTTGGGAAATCTGGTACAATTCCTGAAAGGTTGTTATTGGTAACATCAAGAAGCTGCAAATTAGGCAGCCCCTTCAAACTATCCGGGATCGGGCCACTGAGATTGTTGTTGCTCAGGATCAGCTTTGTCAGTGAGGTGAAATTAGCAATGTCAGGAGAGATGATGCCTTCAAAATGCTGGTTTGCAAAATTAAGGACTATGATGTTGTTTTGGTTATCACAGTTCACACCAAACCAATTACCACCACAGGGGTCATTCCCCATCCAGGAGTTCGCAAGATTCAATGGGTACTCAAAACCTTCAGCGACCGCAAGCAGCATTGTCACCTTCGCATTACAAGACCCGGGGGCCGAGTTACAGAAATTGTTGCCCTTGTCAATGTCGGCATCCACTCGAGCAGCAAACTTCGGGTACGGGCCCTGCAACTGATTATTCGACAATGAAACATTCTTGAGGGTTGGGCAGGAGGTGAGGGATGGCGGCACGAGTCCAGTCAGGGAATTGTCACGGACATTGAAAGAGGCCAATGAGCTGAGCTTGGAAAGATCTGGGATAGGTCCAGTGAAGCTGTTAGATTGCAGCCAAACCAAAGAAAGTTGGGTCATCGACCCTATCACATCAATCGACCCGGAAAACTTCGTAGGAGACTGCTGATTGTTGAGCCAAAGATTTTGAATGCTGGATCCACGAAACAAATCCGGTAGTCCGCCGGTCATATTGTTGTAAGAAATCCTCAAGCTTTGCAAACTCCCAAGCGTACCAAAGAACTCCGGGATCTCGCCATTAATACTGGTATTAGAAGCGGAGAACCTCACAAGGTTGATAGAGTCGGCTAGATCTGCCGGAATAACCCACGGTGCGAGCGGGTTATCGTCTAAAGAAACTGATTGAAGAGCGGAGAGTCCACTGAAGAAGTCATTAGGGATGGAGGAGAAGGCATTGCCGTCGAGGGTGATAATTTCGAGCTCAGAGAGTTTGGCGAGGGAAGGGAGCGGACCTGAGATCTGGTTCTGCTGGAGCTGGAGGTTGGTGAGGGAGGAAAGCTTGGAGATGGAGCTGGAGAGAGTGCCGGCGACGCCCTTCAGAGCAAGGTTGATGGTGGCGATACGGCCAGATCTGCAGTTGACCCCCGCCCACTGGCAGGGATCTGAGTCGGTCGTCCAGGAAGAGGGGAGGTTGGTGAGCTTCTCGGCAATGTCGACCATGGCCACGCGGTCTCCGTCGGAGGCGGCGGAGAGAGTGGGAGAAGGGAAGAGGGAGAAGAAGAAAAGGAGGAGGAGAGGGAGGAGAAGAAGAGGAGAAGAGCATTTTTTCTTCTTCATTGTGGTTTGTGAGTGAGAGAGAGAAAGGGAGAAAGAGAGTGGAGGAGGAAATGGTGAGCCCTTGAGAGGGTTGGCGTAGAAAAAGAGGGAAAAGGCGGCGAGACAAGCGCAGAGATGAGCGCTTCGGCCCCAAGGTTTGCGCTGGCCGAGCCGCGCCTGGAAGGCTTTGCCTATTCTTGGAATTTCGGTTAGGTACGTACATCCCATAATTTATGTTACTTGCTGTTTTGGTTGTCGCTTTTCTTAAGTACCTATAGAAAACAATACATAAAAAGAAGGTCATTATCCATTTTACGAAGAAGATGGATAGCTAGTAGAGTGTTTCATTATTACACTCACTAATAAGTAAACAAAGCTAAAAATAGCTATAATTAGTATTTCCAAGCTAAAATGTGCATGATATTAAATTTAATATAAGTATTAATTATTAAAGTCTAGCCTCTGGATTGATCATCATTTTTGTGCAATTTTAATCCTTGATTTTGATGGATATTTAATGCTAATCCACGATTCTATTTTAAAGGTTGGTAGGTACTGAGTTTGCAGATAATGAGGATAACTCTGTACCAAAACATACCTAACTTGTACGCAAAATGGAAGCTTAATTGTATGTTGGGATTAGATATAAAATATTAACTTTATAAGGACTAAACCTTAAACAACAATTAAAGAGAAGATTGAGCATTAAGTTCTCTTAATATATTGATGATAGGTCTTATGCTTAAAATATTGAAAAGGAAACCCTGAATTTTTTTTTCAGACTCTCTATACATGTATGAACAAATAATGGTGAAAACTATGCATTTTTGTTAGCAATATATGACTAAAAGATCTATGGGAGAAATATATACTGAGTCATTAAATGACTTAGACCTCAAAAATACGTAGATAATCCAAAGAGTCCTTAATATATATATATATTACAATATGGTTAATGTTAAAATAATTACATGCTAAAATATTTGTAAAATGTTCATGAGAAAATCTACTAACACTTTAAAATTAGATTCATATTACCAACAATTATAATTAATATGTTTCATTTGTACCGTTAAACCATAAAAGATGAATAAAAGATATTATACTTAATCTATAATTATTTTGGATGCAATCCCCTAAAAAAGAAAGTCACTTATAGGCCACGGTAAGTGACAGCTAGATGGTTTAATTGTTGCACTATTTGATATGTAAACAAAATAAAAGTATAAATAACAAAGCTGTAATTAGTACTTTCAAGCGAAACGTGCAAAATATTAATTTCCATAGTTATTTTATGTCTTTAATGAAGACATCTTGCAGCCTTTGATGGTGTTTAGCTTTTGTGTTTTTAACATAATGGTGACTATGAAATGCAATAGAAGATATAAATCTATCATTGTCACTAGTGGTATCATTAGATCATCTATTACAAAATTATTTAAGCAAATATTCTTTGTTTAATATTAATTTTGAGTCCTTTTTATATACTAAATTTTGAGTTATTTTTCATGAATTTATATTTTAAATTTTTGATTCAAATTGAGATTTCTTGATTCACAAAAATTTCTTGATTCAAAAGAAGAAGTATGTCTTATCTATAGTTGGTGGCTATGAAGGTTCTTTCTAAGGCCACATTAACGACATTTTTTCTTAAATTAATTTTTCTTGTAGTATGTTTCAGCTTCTTTGTATTGGTTTTTTTCGCTCTTTATTCTTCGGATATCATGATTTTTATTATTTATTTTTGTTATATTATTAGTTATTACTATATTTATTATATTATTAGTTATTACTTGTCACTAAATATTTAGATATTTTAAAATGCATTAGATCATCAATGCAATTCATAATTAACCTTCACTATATGTTAGCTTTGAACGGTATGATTTTCACGTTTCTAAACATAAATTCATAAATTAAGAATATGGGATAACTTTAATTGCGGTGATATGAAATTTGTCATTCTACAATGTAAATTGTAAAGAATAACTAAATTATCATTATATTTTTTCAGATTTCCTCTATTTCTCTTTTATCTATAATTTTAGAAAAAATTTGACCCACTGTTAAAACACTAACCTATTAACCGGCAATCAAAATGAGATCTTGTATCTTAGTAGAATGTTACCTTAAAAAAAACTAGTAGACCTTCTTTTTCTTCTCCAACTTCTGTTCTTCAACTCAACGGCTAGAGTCTTCTTTGGCTTTGCATTACTTCACATACTCATGATACTTCCCCGCCGTCAAGTGTGACTTCACTTCCAACCATTCTAATGAAGTCAATGCACTAATGCTGTTGTAGGATCCAACGAGCATTAGGGATCCAATTGTGAATCTATATTGGATATAAAGTGGTTCCAGCTTGTTCTAGATCAGAAGTTGATGTACGTTGTCAACTTGTAAATTTTAAATCATATCACCACTTTGTGCAAACTACATTCCTAGACATAAATAGGAGGTTGTGGTAACCAAAAGGAAGAGATTAGTAGTGTCCTTGTTTTATATTAATAGAAAGTGATCCACAACCTTAAATCAAAAGAAAACAGAAAGGTTAACATAAACAAAAACAGGAGTTTTATATATATATATATATATATATATATATATATATATATATATATATATATATATATATATATATATATATATATATATATATATATATATATATATATATATATATATATATATATAATTAAATTTTATTTTTTTATGTTTTATTTATTATGAGGTTTCGTATAAGTATGTGTTTAGTTCAACATTGGTTATTGGCCATACTGATCTTGAAAACTTATACAAAATTAAAAAATCAAAAAATGCCTTCCAACTAGTTTGTTTGGTTGAAGTCCCAATTTGTGACAAATGGCATCAGAATGAATTCAGTTCAGCCTAAGTGAATTAGAGGATACTGCGGCATGAGTTCATTGAGGCTGACCACAAATCAATCATAGTGTTTGTGATTTAGAATTCATTAGATTTGGACTTTTAGCCTAGCAAGATGTGAGGATTTAGACGGTGTAGTATGTGAGGATCTGTGCAAATACGTATTTAATCTCAAATCGGCTATTCATCGAAAAGATTTTAGATACTTATATAATATAAAAATAAAAAAAATAATTTTTTTTTTGTAATGAGGTTCTGGATTGTGTTATTTATCTATTTATTTTCTTAGTTCATTAAGTGCAAAGAATGCCTTGGATTGCCTCACACTTTGTGCGTGCTGACAATGTAGCATTAGCATGAAATTTCTTGATTCGACTTATTCACCGGGGATTACACTGTTCACCTGTTCATGCGTCGTACCCATACAATGATGCCAAGTGGGCATGGGGAATTGATGACGAGTGGGCAGTGTCCCATGCTCCCGTTATGCAGTAATTTCATTCACAAAAAATATCCCAAAACCAAAACTACTAAATAAATAAATAACTCATCTACCTTTCACATGCCACTTTGAGCATCATTATGTGGCATATTTCATATATAATACAAACTCAATGTAAGAAATAATATGACGGCACACCTGGATGATTTTTTTAAGTGATATTTTTGAATAACTATAACATTTTTGCTCATGTATGTTATTTTTGAATATGCTAGGCATATGCAATGTATGCCAGAAAAACATGACTGATTATCACTACCAGAAAACACGCGTATAGTGACGGAGATTTCCGTCACTATACCGTGTTTCCGGTTACTAATATGGAATTTGTGACCGGAGCTCCCGTCACTGACTTGGTTACAAAAACACGCGTCACTAAATTCTCAGTGACGGCGGCGATTCCCGTCACTAACCTCTGTGACAGAACCGCCGTCACTAAGCCGTTACAAATTCAAGAATTAAATATTTAAGAAATTATGTATTTTCCGTTACTATCTAGTTGCGGAGTTAGTGACGAAGGTAACTTGGTCACTGATTTTGTCACAGAATGCAGTCACAAGTTTGGTCACTAATCTGTCACAACCTTTAGTGACAGATTTAGTCGTCACAGACATGGTCACACATTTTGTCACTACATTTGTCATTAATCCCGTCACTACATTTTGTCACTACATTTGCAATTTTGGTTATCATATTGCTGACAGATACCCCGTCACGATGATGGTCACTAAGTTCTGGCGCCCATCCTACCCGCGCATTCTGTGACCGGTCTGTCATTAATCAGTCGCTAAGTTAACACCACGGTGACCAAATTTCTGTCGGTCACTAATCCGTCACAAATAGTGACTGATAACGGTCCGTCACGAATTTTCCGTCACTGTACGCACGTTTTCTGGTAGTGTATGATCAAATAAGTGAAGATGTGATCTTTTGTTTAAGATAATCTATCCATTTTAGTTAGGGTATTCGTCAACTCTCCCAAACATTTATATTTTTATTAAAATAAAAATAATTTTTTAAGAAAAAAATAAAAGAAAAGAAAGATATATATGGAGTTGTTCATGCAATGAGAGATGATAGTATTTATAACCAACTATCAATATCCATGGATGAAAGCTCAGAGCAACTAAGTGGCAATGCTTAATCATTTAACTTATTTAACTTAATTCAACTGGCTGTAGGTTGTATTAAGTTAGTTGTTTAATAAAATAGTCAAGTTTGGATTTAAATTCTTGGCTAATTTAATAAATAAATCAGATTCAGATTGACAAATTTTTGATCTATTTTATATCGGATCCAACTCATATCCGATTCAATCCGATCAGATCTGATCTGATTGCCACCTTTATTCACCTATAGATGTATTTGTTCATCGGGCATTTAGTTTCATGTTCACTAGCCAAGAGCTACCAAAATTTTTGACCAATGTTTAATGTCCCAACTTCTCCCGTCTCTCTCATCACATGGGAGTTGGTGCCTCATGCTTTTCATTACTAAGGCTGACCTAGGTCTTCCCCCTTGCATTAATGAAGCCGTGTTTCCAAGACGCATGAAAGAAAGACCAGCACCGTTGCCTTCCATGAAAAAGAACCATGTGAAGGGCAACTTTTCCTTTCATTGCTCAAGCTGTTGTCATAATATTCCTCTCTATCCTTGTCATGGGCGCTCAGGCTCTATCAACCTAAACCCAATGATTGAACCCATATATAGTTTGTCAAAGTTGGGCCATTATATGACCTGCATTATGTTACACCAAAAAATATCAACATAATTTCAACTTATTCAAGTGCATAACTAATCTGAATTTCTATTGTAGGGCTCCTAATGCAAATCCACCCATAATTATATTTTAAATCTAGCTGGATCATAATCATCTCAATGAACTCCATCCAATGTGACTAAACCCACCAACCTGCTTTTCAGATTAATGTGGTCGGGCTTATCGCGGGTTCCAGAACCTGATTCACTTGCCCAGGTGTTCCTCCTTAATCCAAGATTACCAACTTAGGAGCTCACCAATTAGAACTTAGAAGGAAAAATAGCAGCATTAGTTTAAGTAAACAGCCCAAAAACCTGCATTAGTTCATCCAAGTCTGTTAATTAACCAATGCTTAATGTTTATTAATCCTTATTTTTAAACCCTAATTCAAGTTAGACGTAATCAAGAATTGCCGAACCGGGCCGTATCGCTCGGTTCGGGCCAAACCGAGCCGACCCGGTCTTTAACCGGATCGGTTTGCTTATGGAAAACGGTTCGTAGGGGCCGAAACTACAGTAACGCCGGCTGGAACTGAACGGAACTGGCTGGTACTAGACAGAATCGGACAAAACCAGACGGTTCCATTCGGTTCAAATCGGTACCAAACTGGACTGGGTGCCGACCGGTATGGCATTCGATATCGATTCGACAATCTTTGGTCAAACCACGAGCTTTCGCAATGTTTCTCTCATGGGGCTTTCATACCTTAAAATAATTCTCAGTCATCCATTTGCAGACAATTACAAGTAGTGGTTAAGAATGCAAGCAAAAAATGCATGCCTCTTCGACGTCTACAGTTTACAGGGGTTTTTAAAAAAGCTGGTCGGCTGTGGCTGATCCCACTTGCTCACATGCACAAGACGTAGATACTTTTCCTTGAAAACGACCGAAGACTTTTTTGTCTCGGTTAACATTGCTCTTGGGCGAGGGTAGCAGGTACTCTATAATGTTTTCGAGGTTTAATTAATCTTTATAGACAATTGGGATCCAAGAAGACTCACTTCTCTTCCTCATACAAAAAAGCTAAGTGGAAAGCTTGCAAGCATCCAAATCGACAGCTATTCATGGTTTGGACAGTCACTTATAAAATGATCTGTCCAGTTGTCAAACAATCCAAGCTAAACAAGCCGAAGCTTGCCCCAAGTCATCTATAGCCATTTTTGTAAGAATGTAATTGGCGATGTTTGCATGCGTGTGTGTACGTGTATGATGGTGTTTGAGAAGGTGGAGAGGGTTTTCAAAGCCAATTAATTGAAGGATAATGAAGCCGGCTGGGAGGCCTAATATGAGTTTCAGAGCGGCACATTGGATTCAAACTACTCTAAGAAGAAATTAAATTATGCCAGAAGTAATTAAAGAGAAATTGGAAGTGATGAAAGTACATAAAATTTTAATCTCTATAAAAAGATAACTAAGAAGAATTAAAAGCTAACTAAGATAGCTAGCAGCTTATCTTGCTATTAGACTTGTTCATGGACCGTGCTAGGCTGAGCTTTGCCCACAAGCCAACAATTTATGGCCCCATCTTCGGACTTACCTTTCATATCGAGCCTAGATCTTACTCGGGCTTCAGGCTTTCTATTTGGGTCTTGCACTCCATGACCATTTATTTTTCAATATTAAAAATACTAAAAATACTAAACGTGGATAATTAATTATTCCTAACAACCTATAATACATCTATTACTCTATTAAGTTTATGTATCAATGACAATTGTTAATTCACACTACAAATATATCAATCATAAACAAAAAAAGAAAAATAAAAAAATGGGGCTGAGCTGGGCTTGGGCCGGCTTTAATCCTACCGTGTCGGGCGTAAAACCTTTCGTCCGAGCCCACCTAAAAGGTTTCAGGCTCAAACGGCTAGATAGGGGGCTTGGGCCGTGAACAAGTCACTTGCTGCAGAAGGCCCTCGTGGTAGCCTGGAATGTACCAAGACTCCTTTGTAGAAGACTGCAACTATTTGGATCCACCAACTCACTATTGTCAATTGCTGATCCTAGGTTGCTTTGGAATCCATCGGAGCTTGTGAATCCACCATGCAATGAGACCTAAGATATACCATGAGTTAACCTATACTCGAGAAACAAGATTTTATTGACATGAATTTTGAGTATAAGTGGGTGTATTTATAGGTTCTAAGGCTTGCACGCTAAACGAAAATTATGTCTTAGAATTTGACTCAAACTCGACTAACTTATGAAGCAAGACTTCAAAATGAAATCTTGATTTAAGGAAATCAACAAGAACTCTGTCAATTATTTTAAGAAGGGAAAAAAGAAAAACTACCTAAGAATATTAGAAAAAAATTTCTTAAGTTAATAGAACATGGAATCCTATTTTTATAATTATTTTGAACTTTGTCAGCAATGCATCAGTATGACAAGTATTCAATAAATAGCCATAACTTTCTCAATGAAGCTCCAATTAAGGTAATTTAAGATGCAATGAAAAGATAACTTAATGTAGGAAAAAAAAGGGGTTAATTTGTTCCAACTCGAATGCATCTATCTTTGAATTAATATGCATAGGACTGCTTCTACCTTCTTGATTCGATCTACTATTTCTAATTTTACAAAGTTTATGGTCACTAGAGATTTGTGAGTTAAATGGAAACTCATATACCTCCTTCAAATTTCAGACAGAGGTTTGGTGGCTATCTTCAAGTCTTGTGACAATAGAGCATGGATTTGGCCATCAATCTTGTTCTAGTATAATTTTTGACACATCCATGGCATCTTCATCTAACTTGGTGATATTTGACCCATTCCTTTCCTTTAAAGAGATCTTAATTTGGTTACTAAGTTTGATTTAAGGGAGACCGAGGTCATATTGTCATAGGGTAATGCATTTCTGACCTACATTTGATAGTGTCTACTGTCTAGTAATTAAGGAGACTTCCCTTTAAAGTGCTCAATGTATATAAAACCATCTTCATTTGGAGGTGCGAATTTTGAATTTCATTGCAATTCTCTTAGGATCTTAAACTAAAAAATAGCAAAGACGGTTATGATTGGGACTGTAATTACTAGATAATCCTGAATGAGGACCTAGAAAAATCGTGCAAGGGGAATGAAAACCTTAAGCAATCACAATGCCCATTGTGTATTTCCCATTTTGAATTTAATTTTTGAAGTCATGGCTAGTTGTTATTTATGTCTATTAATTGGTTGTTAGGTCTACACATAATCAACCTAAAAAACATGGGATGACTTTGAAAGTTAGTTTTATTATCTCTTAGGATCATGAACTTGTATATAATGAAGCCACATAATGAAATGAATTAGCTTCTTTTTAGTCGCCAAAGGCTCTCTACCGTGAGTCTTAAGCAACAATTCTTTTTTCTCTCTCCCCTTCAATGGTAGAATTCATATGAGTTTTGAGAGCCTCTCCATTATATACTTGTATTACATTTTATCTTCTTCATCTTCTAGCACCGAGATGGTACTTGAGCTGCTTTTCTCCTTTGAAGAAGTTGGTATCATTGCTTTGATTTATAATTATAACTATGTGGGTTCAATATAGATGAAGCTTTAGTTCGTAAAACACAACTTGGTAACTATAGAAATCGATGAGTTGGAAGTAACGGTACTCCATTCTATTTTTTGTAAGTGATATGTAATTTTTATTAAAAAACCTTTTTGTCTCTCTATTGGTACTAGAATTTTCGCTAAGCAAAAGGATATATGCATCCCTTGCTGGATTATGCAAGTGCACAGATGTTCCACTATTGTGAAAAATCAAAAAGAGGATAAAAAAGATTGATAGTATGGGTCCTGATGCCTTGAGCTTCAAAAACTTTCACAACTGAGACATTGCTTACTCGGAGGAGGAAGAAGTAGATAGTAGCTAGGGGGCTACAAATCTACGCTAACAACTATGAGCTAAAGATAACTAGAATAAAGTAAGATAAATAAAGGAAAATGCAAGATAAAGATAAGATAAACAAAATAATAGGTAAACAATCTACTCCTAGTGTTGATAACTGCTCAGTCTACACTTCTCTGATGGTTTAGCGGTTGGAGCCTACAATTCTCAACTATCCATGTTTTGATAACTGTTATACCCCATACCATATCACAATATCTCTGCTAGGCCAATGGGGGTAATCCTTATGGGCCACCGTATCAGATTAATCTCATGCTTGATACAATTAATTTTCACTTGGTTTGTCTTCGTTAGCTATTTGGCCTATCCTGGTCGACACCTTTTTTATTTGGCCTATGAGGTGTTATGTAGCTCTTCTATTGAACCTTTCTTATTTGTCTGTTCCTCCAATGGAATTTGAGTATGTCAGAATTCTAAGCTATCATCTCTTTGTCAATTCTAGGCACTTAGTTTGACATCCCTTCATCATTTCTTTGCCTTAGTACTACTACATGGCTGAGAACATGTTTATTCCTTGGATGCCATATTAGTTAGGATGTAGTATAAATAATGTCCTCCATATCCTATCAGCAGTCGATCAGAAGGATGATGAGATGTAACATCACGTCTGTATTTGTGTGAAATGTTGGTGTCAATAGGTATTTCAAATAAATTTATCTTTTGGGATTCTCACACTTTCTGTAGGTTTTTCTACTTCTATTTATGACACCAATCGATATGTTTTCTCTTTTCCCAATAATTGACCACATGTCTTCAAGAGGCAACTCATTCCCTTGTTTGGGTAATTTTCTAAGATATTGCAATTCATTAGAATCCTTCCATATTACAATAGTATGGCATAAAGGTCTTTATAAAATGCTATAAAGCATCTCCTATCTTCTTTGTCCTCAATAGTTTCCATCCTCTGAAGTCTCCTCTATCTTTGCCAAGCTGTTCGTCAAAGACAAGCATTGCTTGAGTATTTTGAGATTTTATGATTTGTGGATCCTTAGATATTGATTTGAGATTTCTCTAGTCTCTATATGTTTGGTCCTATTTTCAAGTCCAGTGTACCAAAACCTCTTTCTTCTATTTTTCCTCATTACCCTAAGAAGACTTTTCTCTATGAGAGGCCAAGTGTTAAAATGTCTATCTAGAAGAACCCCAACAATCACCATCCTTGGCCAGCCCAATGTGACATCTGGAACCATTAGTTCAATTGTGTTTCCTGACAAAAGTCGTGTATTTCGAAAAACAATAGTATCTCAGACATCTTGGCCTTTTTCAAGTTTCCTTCCATAGTTAACTAATCTTTGATTCATCCTGCCATATATTTCTGGTCGACTTCAACCAATGCTCTTCATCTAAAACCTCAGATGACCATCCCTAGTTTGCTAGATCTAGAGATTCTTCTCAATCTTAGACCCATAAGTGAAGTATTTAATGCCAATACTCCAGTTGAGAAAGCTAGTTGTAATACTTGTGTGCAAATCTTTTGCCAATGTGATGTGCAAATTTCTCATTAAGAATACGTTGTCTTTTTCTAGGTTCAGGTATGCAATTATTTCCTGTGCACTCAATCGATCAAGATTGTGAAGGCATATCTTAGGTTGGCCACAACCCTTGCCAACAATTAGCATATAGCTTTAACTCTTCTTATAAGATCCAGCTCTAACTTTACATTTATTTATCAGAGATGACTACCTTTGACCGATGTCCCCAAGGTTACTCCCTTTAGTTTGTGACACGCTCGCTTGGAGGGCCTCTTTCTTACATTTACATATTACTTCAAGAAGTTGTGCAAAGGCCCAGATCGTATAGATATATCTCTCCAATTTTCTTTTCTCTATTTCTCAAAACTTGCTTGGCTTGTATTTTCTCGAGCTAATACGTCCCCTAAAGAGACCAAGACAATTGGAGCTCTTTGGAGAGATTCTTGTTCTTTAGAGACCTTCACATAGGATTAGTCATAGAGAGGTCGGAAGATAATAAATGCTCGGTTGAGCACTATTCTCCTGACTTCTTTGCCCCTTAGCACGGTCTTGCCCTATGAATTCTTGTTCACCTCTTTATTCTGATGCCGCCTGAAGCTGGATCACGAAGTGATAGAAAATCCACAACAATGTATTTTATGCTCCTTGGAGGAAATTTGTTCACCTACAAATTAAAGCAAGAAACGATCTATTGTTGCCCGAAGCTTTTTAGTTGTTGTATTGTTGAAAATTTATCACAGAAGATTGGCATTATTGTTCCATATCCTATATCCATGTATTATGATAATCAAGCAGCTATCATATCTCTAACAACTTAGTATTTCATGAGCAAACCAAACATATTAAAATGGATTGCCATTATGTGAGAGAAAATATTCTCTCAAAAGTGATATGTTTGATATATATAAGAAGTGTAGATTATACAAGGAGCAAGTTATGCATCTGCAATATTGACACAATAACCTGAGAGGGAGTTTTAGCGATGACGGATGGTCTCCATCTTTTATTTTTGGGTTTAACCCCAAGATAGTTAGATTGTAATTTTCTATTACCATATGCCCTTTTTTATTTGTAATGGAATTGGCTATCCAGGGTTCTAACACCACCCAACTTTGAGGGAAAAAAAAAGAATAAAAGAAATTCCTAGTTTCTCTCCTTCTTCCTCTTTGTTTCCTTTTTTTTGCTCTATTATTATGAATTGCAACATTCCTAACATTATAATATCTTCGGATCACCAATCACACTCGAAATATTCATTCCACAACTTGTGCAGGCATCCAAACAGTACAAAATTTATGCTCTTCTATGGCCTACCCAATTTAATTAAATCTGAAGGATAACTTAGCTAAGCATCAACTTAATGACACATTATGCACTGTAAAATATTTTACATTATTGGGCAAATCAGGTTGGGCCAGGCCATTCTTCAGTGACATACATGACCGGTCCAAAAACTTTCAGGCCCAGAAAAAGGTACCCAGCTTGCCCCGTTGGGCATGGTCTAATCTGCGCCTCAACACAGACAGGTACGCCCTCTTCCCCTCCAAAAGCGTTTACCGCCAAAAATCCCCAATCGCTTTCCCTCCATCTCCTCTTCCCGCCACCTCCCCATATATATATATATATATATATATAAAACATATACCCTCATACTCTCTCTCTCTCTCTCTCTCTCTCTCTCTCTCTCACCCCATCCCAAGGTGAAACCATGCCGGGGAGGCGAGCGCAACCCTCATCCGCCATGAGAGGCATCTCCAACCGAAGCCGATTCGAGAGCTTCCTCCACCACACACTTTCCGGCCGCGCCCGCCCCGATCCCAGTCGCCGCCGCCATCTCCTTGCCTCCATCCCCCGGCCACCGTTCCCCCTCCCCGCCTCCGCTGCCGCCCCCGACGACGTCCTTCTCGCCTCCGTCAAGGATCTCCGGACCAGAAGGGTCTTCTCCCCGGCCTCCATCCCCATCGAGACCCCCCCTGATTCGATGGCCAGCAACAAGCCTGACGACGATCGGAAGGATGGGATTGACCGGTCGGAGAAGGCGGTGACTGAAGATGAGAGGAATGGAGAAGCTGACGAGACCTCGACGGGATCCGGTGGGCCTGATGATAATTTAGTCCAGAGTACACCACCTGATGGAATCATCTCCTTGGGGGTTGATACGGCTCCTGGAGAACGAGAAACGGAGGTTTCTCCCAACGATCAACAGACCGATAACTTGGGGTCAGATATAGGTTCTGGAGATCGATCAATTGGGATTTCTTCCAACGATCAAAGGGCCGATGTGAAGTTGGATTCGGGTAACCCTCCAAAGAGGAGAGAAGTAAGTGTCAATTTGATCTCTGGGGCCAGGATTCTTTCCTTGTAGCTTGTTTGATTGCTTTGGGTTTCATGCAATTAAGCTTCTAGTGCTAAATTAGGGTTATAGTTTCATGGTTATCGTCATTTTATTCTCTAATCTTTCAAAACTGGGGACTAGGACGAGGTTGGGGGGGAGCGGGTTTGTTTCCATAAAGTTTCCTTACTCGCCGTCTCTGGTAATTGGAGCAAAATTGCTTCTTTTCCTTGTCCTGACCTGTTATGTAATATTTGTGCTACTTATAGAAGTAACGCGTTAATCTATTTCAGGGACTTGCTCCTTGCTCACGTTCGAAGCTGTTTAGGAATCCAAGTTCTTTTAGCTACAGAAGATTGCTGCCATTTCTTATGGATCTAGAGAAAGAGAATTCAAGTAATTAACTTTTTGTGTTGGTTTGTTTTCTTTTTTGTATAGAGTTCTGTTATTTCTTTTCATCTTCGTGTATGCCTTGGATAATTGACTTTTCTCAAACACTTTGATATATGCAGGTGGTTTAAAAATCCTTCCTTGCCAGAATGCTGCGGAAAAAGTAGTGGAAGAAGAGCCAAAACCACTACATGTGGATACTTTGTCCAAACAACAGATTCAGTTGGGAAGCTCTGAGGGTTCCTTGACTGAAAAATCGAGCGACACTTGGAATTTTGTGGAAAATCCAGTCAGTAAAAGTCCTTCCTTGAAACCTACTGGAGATGATGTTTATGATACAACAAGAATGGTATCACCACTGCCAGATTCATGCAATGGAAGAGCAATGCAGGTTGATGAGGTTAAGTCAGAAACATATTTTGCCGATCCTATTCTTGAATCAGAGATGTTACATAAGTCATATCTGTCTTCTCCCATCATTCATGAAGATCTATCAGTTGATGAGTTGACTGGTAATGTGCAAGCCCTTCCATACCTGCCAGCAAAAGTTGATGTGGACTGCAGAAAGATGCTGCCTGTGTTGAATATGGATCAGAAGCCTCTTCAAAGAGAATCTCAGCTCGAGGTCGTCCATTCTGTGGCAAGGCATGCCCTTGCTCCAAAAAGAGGGATTTTAAAGAGATATGGGAGAAGATGCAAAGGTATCTGCATGTGTTTGGAATGTGCCACTTTTCGTGTCGAAGCAGATAGGGCATATGAGTTCTCCAGGAAGCAGATGGACGAGGCAGATGAAATCATAGTAGGACTAATAAAGGAGCTGGCAAATCTCAGAAATCTGGTGGATATATATGCTGTACCAACGGTTGGTGGGGGAAGCTCCACAATTCTTCAACTCAATCAGGTAATGACACATCTTGCGCACAAACGCATATGTTTCCTGTATCTTGTTTTCCTTTGTTCTGAAATTAACATATTTCTGTTCTTCTGTTTGAGTGTGAAACTTTCTACCTATAGCTGTCTTTTCAGTCATTAGGAGGATAAAACCTTAAACTGATACTCGTTGCATTTGTAATTGCTTTAAATTCTCCATACTTTATGCAAGGAGAATTGTTATAATTATAATTTGCTTAAGAAGATCATCAGTTAATGATCTTTAAACTTTGGATGTAATCAGTATACTCTCAGCATACAACAAAATAAGAGCTGGAAGATACCTTAAGAATTGATTTTGTTGTTCATGACCAGGATTGGGATAGATAGTATTCTACTGGTAAAAATAAGAATGTTGGTAATTCTTAAGGTTTCCATTTGAGAGGGTACACCTGACAATTTCATATCTCAATGATGTTCATTTTTGGATTATTCTTAAGCAAATATTCTTTGGATAATTATAACATCAGGGAAAAATTGAAAGAGCTATTGGTTGGGGGAATATTGAGGCTTTTAGAAAAACAAATTGTGTAAATAAGTTTTGATGACTGAGTCTAGACTAATTGGATATTCCTTGTTGGTGTTAAAGACTACAACTAGCATCTGCATGGAGAATCTACTATCTGAAGTCTTCTTGAATAGTTGAGCTGGTTGTTTGAAGGTGGCTTGAAAAGTAGTTTGAAGTTTGTTTTTTGTTTGTTATCTCATACATGTAGACTGAATGGTGCAGGACAGGAGATTTAGGGAAGAAGATATGAATAGAAAGGGGAGGGGAGAGAAGATCTGGAATCCACCAGATGCCAAGATAATGTTTTCATTCCAAAAATACTCTGACTAAACAATAGACATTTTTCCATATATAGCCCCCTATGCAACTGTCCATGATCCCACAAGTGATCATGTTGAAGGGAGAATTATAACAATTATAAAATTGGACGCCACGCATGAAAAATTAGTTTTAAAATTTTTATTTATAACAATTATAAATATGAAACATACTAATATGTAAAACATACCTCGATCCAGCAGCGGAAGTTGGATGAGATATGTCGGATCTGCGAGGCCTGGATCTGCAGGCCCTCTACTTCACACGCACGTCGAGCTTCGTAGGAAGGTAGGATGACTTTGATATTCGTGCAAAACACCTTTTGCAAAAGGGGCCCTAGAAGAAAAGAAATTCCCTTTTTCTTTTCTTCTCTTTCTTTTCCTTTTCCCTAACAGCAAATCACTGTTTTCTTCTCTCCCGTTTCTTCACGGCACGCCCGAGAGCAGTGACGCCTGAGTTTGATCCCGATCACAGAGGAAGAGGGAAGGCAGGAGAGAACGCCGGATCTGAGCTGGACTCTGTACCACCAGAGAGAGAACTTCTTCCTCTCTCTTCTTCTTCTTCACTGAATCAAGACTACCTCTCTCTGTCTGACGTTTTCTTCCCAAGAAAAAAATTCTCTCTTCATCTTTGAGGAAACGGTGGCCTACAAATAGGCCAATGCTGAGAGGAGTTAAGAGGCATAAATGGCCGAGCGTTATTGTATTCATTCGTTATCTAATATGAATGAATTTCATAACGTTTGTTTCAAAAACAACCATGGGGAAAAAACAGCGATTAATGCCGATAACTGCCGTATTTCAAAAATCAAATTAAACTGGAATGTAGCCGGTTCAAAACCGGACATTCTAGTCCAAACGGCAATCCAAATGGAGTCCGGATGGAGACATGGCGTGGCTTTGAAGCATCAGCAGAAAGTCCTCTGTTTTCTCCCAGGCTTTCTCTCATCGCGGCTCATAGGACACTTCTTAAGGGTCCATAGCTTTTATCCATTGCGGCTCATAGGGGATGCTTAAGGGTCCATGGGAGCTTAAGGGTCCACAGGTCCATGGGTTATTTAAATTGGGATTGGGTCAGTAGTTCAATCAATTGGGTTAGCCTACTTGGTTCTAAACCAAATTGATGGCCCAATTGAATGATTTTTGACCAAAAAAAATTCCACATGAGTCCGACTCATGGGAGGTTCAATTGGGTCCAGTCTCGGCTCGATTTAAGTCCGACTTAGATCAAAACAAATACGAAATTAAATCCCAATTAAATCATGATCGAGCCCAATTACTCTAATTGAGACCCAATCAAACCCAATCTCAATAATTGAGTCCTGATCAAGTTCAATTACATTAAATGAAACTTGATTGACCCTGAATACAGACTTAATTAGTTGTTCATCCATAAAATTTAGCATGTACCTCATGTTAAGTGCTAGCTGAACATAGACAGAACCAAATTCCAAATGACCCACAATTTAATTCTTAATTAAATTGGGTAAAGATCTTCCTACTTAGCTTGACTAATGTGCGTGACTCCGATAGATTCGAACACTAAGCAGGTAGTACATGGACTACTCCATGCACTAATCGAGGTAATCATCTAGCAATGATACCCGACGTCCGGATAGGTCGGATATGCAAAGCAACATTCAAGAACCTAGATGTATGGTTATTGCATAATTCATTCCTATGACCTTCGATGCTCAAGATGACCTCAGAGTGGACTGTCGAACTCTGGGTCCGGTCATCCATAGTGTATTTCAAATAATCAAATCAAGTGATGTATCACTTGGTTTACCCTGGCCAAGGTTTTGCTGAATTGAAATATAGCGAGACATCAACTCCTATAATCTGGAGCGGTCAATCCCATCTTGACTCATACACAGACTTCGCGAGTACTTGATTGCACCCAGCATC
This sequence comes from Phoenix dactylifera, assembly GCF_051530095.1. Lineage (NCBI taxonomy): Eukaryota > Viridiplantae > Streptophyta > Magnoliopsida > Arecales > Arecaceae > Phoenix > Phoenix dactylifera. The sequence continues at coordinate 7,436,550 of NC_143193.1, forward strand.
CTTCTGATTCCTGAATTAGAAATTCAGGTCGTCCAGTGCCTAAGTACAGTGAGCTGCTTGCAAGTCACCGTGACAGTCTCAGGTCTAAGGGATATTTATGCCCATACGCTTTGCTAGCTAACTCTCGACAGTGGAGTGCTACGCAGATGAGTCACTGTTCAGTGACGATGTACTTCCACATCTCACCTGTATGCCATACAGTGTCTCTACACTCCTTGGTTTAAGAGGACAACAAACTAAATGGCACATAACGACCTATACTTGACATAGCTATCGTCCAATTGACAGTTTATCATTTGGTCGCGAACTGGTTTAAGGACTAAATGATAAAACCTCCTTTATCCACTAAATTAGTCCTAAGGATTTCATCACAATACACAGGAGTTCAATTTGAAGATGTAACACTTGTGATGAATAGAAAAATGCCAGAATAAATTTTTATTCATTTTAATAAAACATATACATACACCAATTTCTTACAATTAAAAAATTGGCTTTGGGACACAATTTCCAACACATGTAACTACCCATGATCCAACAAACATCATGGTTCACTACAACAGCTAAACGCAGTCATAACAAGTCAGCAACTAACATAAGAACGAAAATACATAATAAATAAATGAAAATACATAAGAAAATAACACTAGGGCCAAAATGCTATGCACGCCGGCAACGCCTATAAATATGCTGGAAATGGTGGTCTGTGTCCCCACCAACTGAACTGGTGCGGGACAGGAGATTTAGGAAAAAAGATATGAATAGAAAGGGGAGGGGAGAGAAGATCTGTAATCCACCAGATGCCAAGACAATGTTTTATGGGCTCCTGTCATAAGCGATAGGGTAATTAAGGCTATATTTTTGGCATTCAGCCATCCAAACACTTGCGATCCTCAACTGTTTTTGAGCTGAACACGTGTAGATTTTCTCTTTCCACAGAAGGTGATACAATAGCATGAGAGCTAAGAAATGGTATAGCTAAAGACTTTTACCATTCAAAGTAATGGTTCATATCAGCAACCAGTCAATGAAGACTTTTGGGTTGAGATGACCATCATAACTTGGTGCATCGATCTTAATACTGCACATTACATGCTTATCCGGTGTTTCACGCGCTCTTAGATAGTCCCTCTGGTAGTGTTGCCCAAGGCCTCGGGGGCGGGGCGGTTCATTTAGGGAAGAAGATATGAATAGAAAGGGGAGGGGAGAGAAGATCTGGAATCCACCAGATGCCAAGACAATGTTTTCATTCCAAAAATAGTCTGACTAAACAATAGACATGGGGTTCCATATATAGCCCCCTATGCAACTATCCATGATCCCACAAGTGATTATGCAACTACCCATGATCCAACAAACATCATGGTTCACTACAATAGCTAAACACAGTCATAACAAGCCAGCAACTAACATAAGGATGAAAATACATAATAAATAAACAAAAACACATAAGAAAATAACACTAGGGCCAAAGTGCTATGCACGCCGGCGACGCCTATAAACATGCTGGAAATGGTGGTCTGTGTCCCCACCAACTTCCTTTAGCTGAGAAGAGTTCGCCTCTGGCGAAACGGAACTCTGGTAATGCTCCAACAGGTCTGAAGCAAGTTGTTGAAGCTCATCTTTGGTAATCCAGGTATCATCTGATGGAGGTCGACCATGACATTTGACAAGATATCGCTGATAACCACCGCTTTGCGTACTAACAATCTGATCGTCCAAAATCTGTTCCACTGTGTCAGTGATATGCAGAGAAAAAGGTACAGGAGGCAAGGCAGGAGCAGGAGCAGGAGATATGTTTTCAAAATTGGATGTAAGGTCAGTGTCAGGCTCATTGAATGGGTCTTTAGGAATAGTTGTCGGACCTCTGTAGGCAACTAAGTCTTCTACATTAAAAACTGGATTAATCCCAAAATCACTTGGAATATCCACCACATATGCATTAGATTCAACCTGTTTCAGAATTTTGTATGGACCCATACTTCGGGCGTGCAATTTTCTAACGGCTCCTGGTGGAAATCGTTCAGGTCTGATTCTGATCATTACATCATCACCCACTTGAAATTCTTGATAACGTCGACGCAAGTCAACGACCATTTTATATCTCGCATTATTGATTTTAATTTTCTTATTAATCTCTTTATGTAAGTTTTGCATGTGTTGCGCGAAGGACTCAACGGTCTCAGAGATTCTGTTGTTAGGTGCTACTGGGATAAGATCAACAGGTTTTCGCGGAACATAGTCTAAAACAATTTCGAAAGGACTCAAGCCAGAGGTCCTGTTCACAGAGCTATTGTAGGCGAATTCAGCTGTGGATATGTGAAGATCCCAATTATCCGGGTGGTCACCTGCTAAACATCTTAGAAGGTTTCCTAGGCTACGGTTGACCATCTGTCTGAGGGTGATATGCTGTGGAATATTTAAGTTTCGTGTCCATAAAATTCCAGAGGATCTTCCAAAAATAACTGACAAATTTGGCATCTCTATCAGTCACTATCGATTTTGGAAGCCCGTGGAGCCTAACGACCTCGTTAAAGATTATCCTCGCAACTTTGGAGGCGTTAGAAGTCTTGGAAGTGGGCAGAAAATATGCCATCTTAGAGAACCGATCCACTACCACGAGAATGGAATCATGCTTACTTCTAGTTTTTGGCAATCCTAGCACGAAATCCATACTAATATCCTGCCAAGGACGATCTAGGACAGGAAGGGGGGTATATAAGCCAGTGTTTTGTTTGCGTTGTTTGGATAAGTGACAAGTACGACACTGACTAATAATTTTCGCAACATCCCGTTTTAAACTAGGCCAATAAAATCTTTGTTCGACCATATCAATGGTCTTATTTCTACCAAAATGGCCAGCTATTCCTCCTGCATGGAGTTTCCAAACAAGAAAGTCTCTAAGGGATGTTTGAGGAATACACAGTTTGTTTCCTCGGAACAGGAAAGCATCAACCACAAGGTAGTCACTATTGTCCCTGGTGTGACCTTCTAACACGCTAGCATAGATCTCAGCAAAGTTCGAACAAGTTGCATAATCATCATTCATACGATCAAATCCAGTAACCTTTATGCTTACTAAAAAAAGTAATGCTACACATCGGCTTAAGGCATCAGCTGCCTTGTTGTCAATTCCTGCTTTATGACATAACATGAAAGTGTATTCTTGAAGAAATTCAGCCTACTTTTCGTGTCGTGAACTCAATCATTTCTGAGAATTCAAGTACCTCAAAGCTTCATGATCGGAATATAATACGAACTCTTGAGGTAACAAATAGTGACGCCAGTGACGCAGCGCTTGCACAACTGCGTAAAATTCTTTGTCATAGGTGGAATATTTTCGTTTGGCATCATTCAGCTTCTCACTGAAGTAAGCGATAGGATGTTTTTCTTAGCTTAAGACTCCACCTATACCTATGCTAGATGCATCACAAGAGACTTTCAAAAACTTTAGTAAAATTTGGGAGGCACATGACCGGGGTTTTTGTCATTCTAGTCTTGATCTCTTGGAATGCCTTTGAGGTTGCAGCGGTCCAATGAAATTCACCTTTTCGGATACAATCCATAATCGGTGCAGTGATCGTACTAAAATTCTTGATGAACCTCCTATAAAAGGTGGCTAAGCCGTGGAAGCTTCGCACCTCAAATAACGTAGTGGGTTCGGGCCATTCAAGAATAGCTTGGACTTTTGTGGGTCTGTTGAAACATCCTCAGAAGACACAACAAACCCTAAGAAGATTACACAATTAGTCATAAATGAACACTTCTTAAGGTTCGCATATAGGCTTTCTTTCCTTAGTGAATTGCAGACCAAACGTTGGTGCTTCCTTGTTTTTGCTATAAATTAAGATATCGTCAAAATAAACTACAGAGAATTTTTCCATGAAAGTTCTTAGCACTTGGGTCATAATTCACATAAATGTGCTAGGTGCATTTGTCAACCCAAAGGGCATGACTAGCCACTTGTATAATCCATCCTTGGTTTTGAAAGCTGTTTTCCATTCATCTCCAGGGCGGATATGGATTTGGTGGTAACCACTCTTAAGGTCAATTTTGGAGAAGATAGTGACACCTGCCATCATGTCAAGCATGTCATCTAATCGTGGTATTGGAAATCGATACTTAATTGTTATCTTATTAATTGCCCTGCTATCCACACACATTCTCCAAGTGCCGTATTTTTTTGGGTGTTAGAAGTGCAGGCACCGCACACGGGCTAAGACTCTCTCGGATGAACCCTTTTTGGAGTAGTTCATCAACTTGCCGTTTCAATTCAGCGTGTTCAATCAGATTGAGTCTATAATGAGGCAAGTTTGGGAGAGTCGCCCCTGGGACCAAGTCTATGGCGTGCTGAATGTCACACATAGGAGGGAGCTTATCAGGAAGGTCCTCAGAAAAGATATCCTTAAATTCTTCCAGAACACGATGAACTTCCTTCGGAAAATCTTGGAAATCTGGAGCAATTTCTTTGGAAACTAACATAATAACTATAGATTCTTGGGTTGCTGCTTTCTCAAACTCCTTAGGACTAATAATTTGAAGGCGCTTTTCAACTTTCACATCCTTCTTTCCAGCAATAGAGGGCCTAGGAGGCAAAGGATTCAGACGAATTTTCTTTCCTTGGTAAATAAAAGAACAGGAATTGGATTTGCCATAAATGGTCACGTCCAAATCATAATGCCACAGTCTACCAAGGATGATGTACCCAACATCCATGGGAATAACATCATACCAGACCTTATCATTATATTCAGAAAAGTTGATTTGGACTAAGCAACGCTCAGTGACTGGTATAGCGGTTTTGTCCACCCAAGACACATTATAAGGATTTGGATGAGGCAATGTCTTTAACTATAGCTTCTCGACGGTTTTTGTGGATACAACACTGACGCTACTCCCACTGTCGATGATAACTTTACAGCTATGTTCGCCACATTTGATATAGGTGTGAAATATGGATCGGCGTCTCCAGTCATCATCTTCTTACTTAGGTTGTGTAAGGACGCACCTAACTACACCTAAAGGAGTAGAACCCTCAAGTAAGCCGGGCTCCTCACCTTCATTTGAATCTTCAGGGTCTACCTCAGGCTCATAGACCATCTCATCTTCTTCATCATTTCATTCTTCTTCAATGACCAGTGTTTTCTTAGTAGGACATTGACTAGCTCTATGCCGAAAACCAAAACATCTGTAACACTGATCTCGAGAAACTTTGGGGGGCTTACTTAAAATTTCTTTATTTTTTTGATCATTAATTTTCTGGGACTCTATCGCTTGATTCTAATATTGGGCTTACCCCAAGTGTTAGGTTGACTTCCATAGGTGAACTTGTGGTTGGACTCCTTTAAATCAAAACGCCTGAAGGTTGGTTTATTATTGTAACGCTTGATGTCTTGGACGAGTTGATAGGCATGTTCTAAAGAATTGACCTCGCGTAGAATAAGCTCTTTTTGTAGGTCATCTCGCAATCCGGACCTAAACCTAAAAAGGGTCAACTCCACACTCTCGCGTGCATCGCATCGCATGAAGAACTCATCAAAGCGAGCGATGTACTCAGACACAGGTTTATTTCCTTGAGTTAGTTGTTGCCACTGATCTAATAGGCAACTCTTATAGAATGTAGGGAGATATTTTTCTTTTAACTTCTCCTTCATTTCATCCCATTGTACTATAGGGGGTTGTCTAGCTCTAGCGAGCATATTTTCTATTGTATTCCAATGCAACTTTGCGGGACCAGTGAGCTTCATTTTTGCAAAACGAACTCTACGATCTTCAGATAGGTTATACTATTCAAAGTAATGGTCCATATTAGCGAGCCAGTCAATGAAGACTTTTGGGTCGAGACGACCATCATAACTTGATGCATCGATCTTAATACTGCGCATTACATGCTCATTCGGTGTTTCACGCCCTCTTAGATAGTCCCTCTGGTATTGTTGCCCAAGGCCTCGGGGGCGGGGCGGTTCAAACTCACCAAGTTCAGACTCTCCATCGTTGTGAGTAACTTGGAGGTTGGTGATTGAATTTTCAGTCAAAGTCAAGCGGGTGTTTAGCCTAGTTTCAAGGTCAGTAATCCTTGCCCCTAATATGGTTTCTAATGCTGCAATGGCATTTAACACCTGTTGGTTTGGGTTGGTAGATATCTCATGTGAGTAGGATGTACTGCTGCGAGTTGTCATGCTCTAGAATACGAAAATCCTAGATATAAAAATAACATTCAGATTAAAATCAACAATCTTGAATAAAAGACTTCTGATAGAGTCTCGGTTACTTTCGAATTAGCACAGGTGATAACTAAATATCAGGACCTTAGATACTGCTAACCTTGGCCTAGGTCATGCAAAATCTTTGCAGGTTAATCTAATGAAAGTGGGGTCCTTCAAATTGATTAGGGCTTCACCAGATTTAAGTAAAATTTCTGAGTTGCCTTTTGAGGATTTGAAAAAAATAACTTGCAAGGCTCATTACGTGTTTTCAAGGGGCACAGACTCTTATAAAATTAGGTCCTATCTCAAATCGACAACATGAAGTAAAAGCAATAACAATCTAAAGATAAACTAGTTTATAGGAAAAGGCTGAAAAATTATTTAAAGGAAAGATACGACCTTTTCTTACAGATCTGAGTCAGTGGAAGAGTTTGGATGTCAGAGTGCAGGACGCAGAACCGGAATCCAACAATTTGTGGAGGATGCTGCTGGAAGACGGCTGAACTCCTGATTTTTTTTTTGTGGAAGTCCAATATGTTGCAGGTGCTGGATCGAAGTGTGGAGGCCCGAAGGACGGGCCCGCGAGACAGCAGGCCAAAAAGTTGATTGGGCCCACCTGACAATAGGCCAAAGCTGGAAGAGGGAAGTTGGATTCAGCCCGCTCAACTGAGATGGAACAAATAGAAGGGACCCGAAGCTTCTGGACTGGCTTCGGGTTCCTTCTTGCCAACGGAAAAAAGGGCACTCGTCTGAGGGAGACGCAGGGGGGAAAGAGAGATCTGAGGGAGAGATCTGAGAGTTGGGAAGTGATGGAAGCTGCGAGACAGCGTGGGCGGAGGCGGCGTCGGAAGTCGGAGGTGGCGGCACGGAGGAAGAGGGGTCTCAGTGAGATGGGAGGGAGAAAAAGAAAGGGGATTAGGGTTTGAGGGATGAGATATAGAAGGGAGAGTGGTCTCGGTGAGCTGGGAGGGAGAAGAGACAGGGTGAACTCGAGGGTTGGTGGAGGGTGGAGGCAGCGGAGAAGATGAAGGAGGTGGCGGCGTGACCGAGGCAGTGGCGTGTGCGGTCACAGAGGAGAGCGGCGATGGCAGACGAGGGCGGCTTGGCGGCAACGAGGAGAGGCGGAGCGGCGGCAGTGAAAGGAGGCGCAGCGACCTGCCGGCGGCGGCTTTGCGGGCGGCCGGTCGTGAAGAAGAAGAGGTATTCTTTTTTTTTTGACTAGCTTGTGCGACTGACGTGCGATGGAGCACGTGTGCCTCATGTGGGTTGGGGCACGTGCAACTCATGTGCAACTCTTTTTTTTTGGGGGGGGCAGATCCGGGCTAATGAACTGGTGACGGGTGAGGGACTTACCTGTTAACCGGTGCTTCCTCAACCTCCCGACGGTTTCGGGAGGTGGTTCCGAACTCTGTGGCTACTGCTGCAGAGTGGATCCGGTGGCCTGCGGTGGTGGAAGGCAGCCGGTCACGAGCTCTTGACTGGTTGATGAGATCAGAGGAGAAGCAGCTTCCCCTTGTTGGTTCTGGTGAGAATTGATCGAGAGGAAGGGGAACAGGGACGAAGAAGGGAGGCGATGCTCCTTCCCTTTTTGGCAACGCGAACTGCATGTGGCCCTTCAACATGCTTCGGTGTCCGTGGCGTTCGGGGTACAGCGTAGATCTTGTGCGCCCACCTGAATCTTGGAATCCGACGCTGCTCCGCCATACACTAGGGTGGAGCTTCTGTGGGAGTTTTCGGGAACAAAAGGAAACAGCAGAAGGGTTTTGAGTTTTTTTTTTTTGTAGTCTGTCCCACTGCAGCCCAGAAAGGAAAAGGTTTTGGCAACAGTGGCAAAACCGGGGCTCTGATACCAAACTGGTGCGGGATAGGAGATTTAGGGAAGAAGATATGAATAGAAAGGGGAGGGGAGAGAAGATCTAGAATCCACCAGATGCCAAGACAATGTTTTCATTCCAAAAATACTCTGACTAAACAATAGACATGGGGTTCCATATATAGTCCCCTATGCAACTACCCATGATCCCACAAGTGATCATGTAACTACCCATGATCCAACAAACATCATGGTTCACTACAACAGCTAAACACAGTCATAACAAGCCAGCAACTAACATAAGGACGAAAATACATAATAAATAAACGAAAACACATAAGAAAATAACACTAGGGCCAAAGTGCTATGCATGCCGGCGACGCCTATAAACATGCTGGAAATGGTGGTCTGTGTCCCCACACTGAAGTATCTTGACTCTTTCTCATCATCTATAGTAATATTTATGTAAACTGGATTTTTTTTTTTTTTTTTTACATAGATTAGATAGCCATCTTCCTGGAAAACGTGTTTAAGATTCTTCCATGATTAGTCTCAGGAGTGGTTCATTCTGATCCTTGCTTGCTGGCCCAAGACTTTTGGTTTGAGTTCACATGGTTTGAATTTCATTTACTTTCTTTAGAATCATGTAGTTTGGAAGTGCAAGCCTCCTGAAAAATTAAAGTGTAATTGGATTTGTTTGAACATGATTTGCTAAGGTTAAACACTGAAGTCTTTTGCCAAGTGAAGGAAGAGGATCCTCAGAATAGTAGGAGATAGACCACATAAACAAAGAATAAGGGCTTGACATAGTCTGGAAAGATTACATCGCAGCTCTTCTTCTCTTCTCCTTTCTCTCATTGTTTCTTTCTCTAGAATTGCTCTGGAGTTACAAGTAGAAAGCTCTTGCTCTGTTAGCCCTTTTTTTATTCTAAGTTTGAGATTTCCTTAATGATAAAATCAGTAAATTTTCCTCGTAATAGTTTCCATCCAAAAAATGGTGATAGAGATACAATGTCATAAGTCAGATGCCTGTGAGACGTTCCACTAATTTTAATATTTCTTCCACGAAGAAATTATGAACCTAATTATTATATCAGCAGAGTTGAAGTCCAAGCTCTTGGAAATGGTTCTTAAAGATTATGATGATAGAGAAAGCCATTTTAATCATCAATGCCAATGAAGTTTGAGTAGAAGAAGTTTCCATCATGTAATACGGATGTTTCACTGTCATGGCAAATGGTTGGACCCAGTTTTTGGATCATTGATTGACGAAGACTTAAAGTTGGTATTGATATGCGCTCATCATATGCACCAAACCTGTCATTGCCAACCATGCTGTTCATGGCCTCATTAATTGAGATGCTTGGGTTCACTGCTGCTGATGCGCCTTGGAGGGATTAGAGTGCGCATTCCTTTCGAAGAACAGGGCTGGCCCCTCCCAAATTGTATGTGAGACGGTTACTCTCACAAGACAGAAGAACAAAACAAGAGTGGGTATCATGATAAATGCAGTGTCTTCTTAAAAGAAAGGAGTACCTGTGGGTATAATTCTGTTGTTCTCTGCATAAATCAGCTTCTAATGAATATATGTTTGAGTTTTTTAAGTTTGTCAGAATGCCATATTAGATAAGAAGTTACAACAGTAGATAGGAGTAAGTTGGAACTAAGACTTCTGGTGGAGACAGAACAATAGAATTGGTTGTCGCTGACTTGTTGCTTTCGATGCTTATTCCTTGCTTGATAATTTGTCACTAGTCTTATCACTCCCCTCAAATATATGGGTGGTTGAGGGACGAAATTTGTGAAAATACGGGCAGTGAGATGCTCTAGTGATGATTCCAGCTGATAAATTCTAAGGGGCAAAGTGCAATGATAGCTTTAACAGCAACAAATTCACTTACAAAATGATAATCCACCTCTATGTATTTTGTAAATGCATGAAATAATGCATTCCCAACCATGCAGGTGGCACTAATGTCATAACAATACCAGCAACAGTTGTTGCACATCAATTTGCAAGTCTTGTAAGAGGTAGGATAGCCAAAGCATCCCTAAGGTAGTAATTGCTAGAGTCAGTGCTAGACCGTGCAACCATCCATCATGACTCAGCAATCTATCATTAAGCTCAGTGAAAATGAGCACTTCAGATGAGTGTTTATTTCATTCATGGTCGATAGTAATCTAGTCTCAAAAAGAGGAAAGAAAACTAAGCTAGATTACTATTAAAAAGGGGAAAGAAAACTAAGTCTGAGTCAGAAAATTTTGACCAATGACAGCTGGTGAATCAGCGATGTTTGTGATATTTCTGCAATGGTTTTAGAGCCTTTTTCAATGATATAAAGCTCATTATAAAGATGCAATTTTCTAGCTGGAGATCATCGAAGAAATAGTTCATGCAATATTTCCTAAACTTCTTCTGATGTGGATAGACCTAGAACTTGCTACTGACACATCAATAAAAGCAACATTATTGCATGATTTTACAAAATGATCATTTTTCCTCCATGTAATGCATTAGATATCCAAGGAGATTTTGTAAGTCTTGCTTAAGTTCTTTTTATTTTGATCTAGGATTCTTGAAAGTTGAATTAAGCCATCAACATAGCCAATTACATCAGTACAAGTGAGTAGACTTTATGATTTGATTTCTTCTTGGACCATTCAATTTGACATATGCAAAGCTGTTTAGGTTTGTGATAGGCAAAGATAAAAAAGAAGTATATGCCATGATTCAATAAGTTGGATGCTGATTGAAGAAGAAATGCTAGTGTGTAAGATATTGATGTTAAAAAAGGAGTAAAGAACCATAACATTGGATATATGAAACCTGCTTAGGTTTGTAATAGGCAAAGATGAAAAAGATGAAAAAGATGCTGCCACTGAGGTAGTAGCTCAATGGTACCATGGCTTTACTTCCACCCCTGTGGTTTTGAGTTCGAAATGTGCGGGCGTCGATTAAATTGTAGAGACCGGATGCTCCCTGCTCGGACACGTGGACTGGGAGGGCTTATTGGTCTGCTGGTAGTCTCGGTGGTGCCGGGTGTGACGTACTCACACGGAGGGTTCGTGCTGGAGCCAGAGGGGTAACCGAGCCGAGCCTACGGGTGGGGAGGGTATGAGTAAAACCGGCCGGGGTGTCCAACACATGGTTATTTCTGCCCGTATCAAACATTCTCCTGGTGGGGTGGGGGTCCAGTAGGGGCTGCTACGCAGGTGTGGGCTTGTTCCTTCCTCCTCCCTTCCCCTTTTTTTCAGCAAAAAAAAAAAAAGATGAAAAAGATGTTGATGCCATGATTCAATAAATTGGATTCCAATAGTGCATAAGATATTGGAGTTAGTAAATAGGAGAGCAAAGAAGAAAAATTTTGTTAAATCTTTGGCAATGGAAAGCTGCTCTAATACCATAGAACAAGTAATATGTTTGGTTAACGCTATGTGATTCTCCACATAAATGATAAACAAATGGTATATGTGGTGAACTTCTGTGATTCTCCTTGTAAATGGTTCATAATGAATACATATATCTGTGTTTGTTTTAGTTGTTTGCAGAAGTCTATGCAGATAAGATAAATAACAATTCTGACCCAAGTGTAGATTACGACTACAGATTTCTGGTATATATAGAATCATAATGTTGGTTGTTGTTGTTGGAGGTGCGTATACTTGCTTGATGATCTGTCATTTTTATCTCTTGGATCAATGTTATCATGCTAAGCATCTGCAGGTAAAGGTGTTAAGCAGGGGAGGAAAGGGATCTTGGAAAGAATGAGGTCTCTGTTCTTCCTGATTAGCTTCTAAAAGATATTAAAGTTATGGTGGGAATAATGCTGAAGCATGGTTGTATGATGGAAAATAAAGTAACTAACATTTTTGGAAATGAAAATAGATGATAGGAGGAAAGCTTCTGTATTTAATTGCTTAACGTTGGCATGCCCTCCATTCTTTAGACTTCCAGTGGTTGATTTTTCTTCAAGAAGCAATCCTAGAGTCTCCTCATCCTCGAGCAGCTGGTTTAAGTGCTGGCTGGGAAGTGGAAGGTGAGAAGGATGAAGGGTTGAATAATAAACGAAAGGTGAAAAGATGGTGGAGCATGTCTGAGTATGCAGGACTAGTGGAAATAGCTTGGTATCAGGTTGGGTTAATTAGCTAGGAAAAGTTGGCTTAGGAGCACTAGCTGCAGAATTAACTACTGCCAAAATGAACTGAGTTCTATCTATAGACTGGCAGACATTTGATAGACTCCTGTAAAAACCTATGTACTAGCCAACTGAACAATCCAGGTTTTGTTTGATGCAATTCTTAGTTCTTACAAATTCCTTTTTTGAAGGGGTTCATATTTCAGATGGGCCTGAGATTTTGGTTGTGTTTTAGTTTAGGTTCTAAATATAAATGGGTTAAAGCTGAATGCTGGAGGTGATTGAACCTTTATTTGATGCTAAATGGCACTAGAATGTAATCCTTGGAGCTTTGCAGTTTAGTTAAAGAATGCTTAGAGATGGTCAGAAATGAGAAGCACTTGGAATCATCACGTTAGGAAGCCAACTTGCTGGTGAATAAGCTAGTTCACATGATTGATGAATAGAGCTAAGTTCAGATGCTTTAGAGCTCCCATACTAAAATTTTCAATTTGTTGCGATCTCTCATTTTCCAGAAATTCGGCTACCTTTTTCTATTTTATCTTTCTTGTTTTCTTGTTATACCTCATATTTGTTGCAATGTTTAGTTTGTTAACTGTTAAAGTAAAAAAATGTGCACAACATTGACAATAGGAACTGATGGTTGAATATATTTCTTGATGGTATATTATTAGCTGATGGACATATTTGAACGTTCCACGGGTATGACTCATTTCCTCTACTTTTTTCTTGGCCACAATCATGTCATAAGCTGCAGTCACTCAATTTCCTTGTATTATCTGTACTTTTAGTTCACCTGACGGCTTTGTTATCCCATTTCTCCATTACCAGTACGTTCTGACCCGAAGATACAATATGACACACCCTGATAGGATGCTATAAAATGATCAATTTTTGCTCTTGCGACCATTCATCTTCAATAGGATACAGATGATATGCATGTGTTTTACTTTCTGGGCTTGTATTTTCAGTTATCAAGACTGCTTTATTATTTTCGCTTGACCAAAATCATATCTTCATCAATTGTCTATCTTTTGAACAACCATGGCTTTATGCTTGTACCAGGACCTGCTAAAAGGAGCTTGCCAAAGAGCCTTCAGAGCAGAGGAAGTAGCAAATAACCATCGCAGAAAAATGTTTAATGACCTCAACATACACTGCAAAATCCCTGTAATTTCTCTGTGCTTTGAAATGAATAATATTAATGAAATTGTTTCCCCCTTATAAAGGCATGCGGTATGAATTATATCAAATTGATTTTTCTGAAATTGCTTACAGGGGCCAGGGGCGACTTTTACAGAATGTGTTGAAGAAAGGATCACTCCATTATGTGACAGCAGCAATAGTAGGTAACAGGGGAAAATGTTATCTTTATGCCGTGTTTTCCTTCTCTAAGTTTCTGCAATGACTCTGAAGGATACCTTTGTGTGTATTGCCATGGAAAACTCGATGCAAAACCAGAGTTACAAAACTGTACCAGCATTGAGATCAGCTACCATAAAATGGGACTTCCGTCTTGATCGCATAGAAAAGGAAAAAAGCACTACTCCTTTTCCTATATTCCTTCCTATGTCCATTTCATTCTTTTAGAGAAGCAAAAGAGCTCCAAATTTAGCTTGATGTTTGCTTGAGAGGTGTCTTTCTTCATGCACATATTTTATATGTTTTCTGAGTTTTCAAAATATTGACTCTGCAATGGAATTTAGTGTGATACATGTTATCTTCAATTTGTTGTAGGGTATCTATGTTGTACATTCAATTTTACGGTTTCTCCATGTTACTTGGAATATCTATCTACTCCAACACAGTTTTTTCAACTCACTCAACTCAAATCTCATTAAAAAAAATTATAAATTAGGGTTTTTGTCTTTTTTTTATTGATGATCTACGTACATAGCTCTTATTTATAATAACCTAATAATTTAGGCCTCATCCAAAATAGCTAGCTAGAAAGTATTATTTAGACTTTTTGATAGCAAATAATTGTTATAGAATTAAATACATGTCCATACGGATCCTCACATACTTTCTTCTGTTTTAAGTCTTAATATCCTCGTCAAGCTAAAAGTTTAAATCCATTCAAATCTAATCATAAACGCTACGATTGGCCTATAGTCAGCCCTATGAATCTGTGCTGTAGTGTTTCTTAGTCCACATAGGTAATGAGCTAGGTTCATTATGATATCATTTGTAACAACTCAGATTCTTACCCAACGGGTCCTCACATACTTTTTCGTTCAAGCCCAAACATCCTCGTCAAATTAAGGGTTCAAATTTATTCAAATCTAATCAAAGCAATACGATCGGCTCGTAGTCAGTCTCCATTAGCTCATGTTGCAGTGTTTTCTAGTCCACATAGGCTATGGACTGAGTTTGCTCCGGTACCATTTGTAACAATCCAAAATCTCACCTAAAAAGGCTATCGGAAGATATTATTTGGGTTTTTTGATCCTATATGAGTACTCAAGATTTACACAGCGAATAATCGATATTGGACTAAACACACCCACACGAATTCTTACAAATAGTAGCGCGAGGTCCTCTCTTAGTATAAATCCAGCCAAATTTATCTTGTAGTTAGAATAAGGTTAGTTTCCAACAACAAATATGATTAGTAAAAATAATTAGAAAAAACTAAAATCCTATATCTTTTCATCAACTTTGTTTTCTATTTTCTGCCTAATTTTTCACAGAATGGGAGATATACTCGATCAGAGTCTTTCTCAAAAAGAAAACTTTTGATTTGATTAATCTCTTGGAAGATCCAAATAGTAAAATTTTGGTCTATTCTAACTCTTTGGGGGTTGGCACTAAATCGTAGATTTTGAAAGGTTACCCAATTTTATAAAAAAATAGTTAAATTATGTCCTCTTGAAGTTGGTGCATGATTTAGTTTTCCAATATAATGGATCTCGCTTCTTGATCGTATCCAGCTTTATCTATAGTATTCAAAGTGATCCGTATCGAGTCTTGTGATCTTTCTGGATACTTATAGTGGTCAAGATGGTCCACATCGAGTTTGATCTTCCTTCTGAATATCTGTAGTGACCAAAGTGGTCCATATTAAGTTTGGTGATCATTCTGGACCACAAATAATGAAAATTTGGCAATTGAGGAGTTTATAGTTCACCAATATGCAATGTTATGTATCTATACGATAACATGCATTTAATTGGAATGATGCAGTTAAGAAAATTGATTGGCATTTCGCATCATCCTTAAAGTTGAAATTTTATGAAAGATGTAGTGGAACGTTAGCATGCTATTTGATACCATAACTTTATGGCTTCTTCCAAGTATTGTTTTCTAGCCCATTTGTTCTGTATTTATGATATTTTAGTGTTCGGTATACGTAATGCGTGTGAGAGAAAGTATGGATGAATGTGATCTTCTATTTGATTTAAAATAATAATTATTTATTTAACTTGATGGCTGTTTTTCAACTTTTTGGAGGTGCATTTTTCTTGGCTCTCTCCATGTGAAGCAGAACTTTACATAAGCGTATTTGTTAAACATATGAGTGGGGAGAGTGGAATGGGCTTTTGGGGTTTCCTCTTATACGATGCTATAAATTTGAACATGATCTACATTGCATTTGCATGGCATCACTTTGCACAAAAAATTGCTATAAAGAATGCCCCTACATAAGTATCAAAGATCTACCCAGCAAATAACAGATATGAGACTCACTCTGTTTAATTCCCAGCGTTCTCATCAGGCTAAGGGTTGAACTCCATTCAAATCTAATCACAAGCACTACGATCAGTCTGTGGTTCAGTCCCAATGGATTCATGCTGCAGTATCTCCTTGTCCACATAGGTTATGGACTGAGTCCGCTTTGATATTATTTGTAGCAATTTAGGACCTCACCCAAAATCTATCCAGCGAATAACCGATGTGGGACTAAACACATGCCCGCACGGATCTCACAATGCAAATATATAGATTGCTAATAAATTAAATTAAAATATGCATTGTTAAGGTTTATAGGGAACGAACCATGACTTTCAAATGGTAAGTAGCAAGTAGGGTCGCAAATGGGCCATATGCATTGAACTTATGGGCTGTCGAGACTTGGACTAGCAACATGCCCTGGTTGCTCAAGTTCTCTCAGCTTGGGTGGAACTCAGCCATAAGCTTCTCTCACACGAAAAGTTTGTAAGGACTGGAGATATATCCAACTACTTCCTGCAAGTTAAGCGATCCTCCCTTGCCCCGTGGAGAAATTTTTGATGTGAATAAAAAATGTAAGTTCATGGCATTACTCTATCAAAAATAAATAATTAAAAAAAGAAACAATACAGGGTGGAGCCTTTGTTTTTTTTTTGAGATGAGGAAGGGAAGTCCTGCTCGTCTGGGCAAAGGAGGTGGCCCCGAACATCTACTTCAGTTCTGGAAAATTCGATCTTGTTCATAACTCGGGGCAGAAGTGGTTGACTTGGTGGGCACATGGTTAAGTACATAGCTTCAATGAGATACGAGAATGTTAGCTTACGCCATCATTGACCTAACCATGTTCGATAGAGTTTTATTTCTTCTTTCTGCAATATCATTTTGCTGCAGACTATTAGAAATAGTCAGCTATCTAGCTATGCCTTTTTCATCATCGAGCTTCTAAAAATGCTCAGATAGATACTTGTGCTTTCGGTCTGCTCTTAATACTTTAATTCCTTAGTTTAACTGAAGCTCAATCAAACTCATGTATCATATAATGCAGTCCAATGCTTCTAACTTATGGGAGACCAGACAAACATGATCATGGCGCATGTAGTCATCTATGAATGTGATGGAAATATGAAGCTTCACGTCTCGTTCTAACATTCATCAAGCTATATATATCAGATGGATCAATTGCAATAGAGTATTAGCCTTGGTTCCTCTGTCAAATGGTGTCGTAGTTTTTTTTCCTTGCTATGCAATATATACAAGTGGATAGATCAACTTTAGCAAGTGGGCCCTATAGGCCTTCTTTAGCTAATCTGCTCATTTTATCTTACCCAACATGGCTTAGTTTAGCATTGCCAAACATTTATACCAACATTCAAATTGCAAGAAGATGTAATTAAAGAAAAACAATAACCAAATGAATCAGAATCAATGTGCAAGACCACAAAGCCATCGGTTAAAGAACCAGAACCATAGAAGTTAGTTATCAAATACAAATCAACCCTATCGTCATGGAAATTGATGCTGAGGCCTAAAAGGACAGGCACAGGGACCAAGTTACGCAGGACATCAAGCATATACTAGACTTCATGAAGGAACAAGGTGCAACCACCATGCAAGTTCAGTTTGCAGGTGCCAATGTCCATCACTTCCACTTTGGTATTGTTCTCATGCATATCCATCTTGTCCCAGATCTAACCTAGTGATACTCCTCGGTCTCGAGCTATATGGTCTGTTGCTCCTAAATCTACCATCCACATATGAGCTAAAATGGAGTACGGTAATACCTTCTTCCTCTCAATACATTAACAAGCGAAGTGACCCAGCTTACCGCAATGGTAGCAGCTTATCTTGATCTTCTCCCCTTTACCATTGCACTTCACCCTTTTGTGTTGAGTGGTTTTGGCCTTCTTAAGCGCCTATCTAGTCCCTCTATGTTTTTTTGGGAGGTCTCTTAGCCCCCTTGTGCTTAAAGCCTAGAGCCTTGGACGAGCTGGACTCCACAACATAAGCTCTACGAGAGGACCTAGCTGCTCTCATCCTCTAGCTCTAAATGGCACACAGTGTCATCAAATGTTTTGATATTTTTATTGTGCACTATTTTAACTTTCATATGCTTCTAGCTATTAAGAAGGACTGCATCGCAGCTTGAACTTATTGCTCATCAATTACAGTGTGACCAGCCACCTTCAGCTCTCTAAAAAGCCAATGTCGTGGGTGGCCAAGAGAGCCCACTTGGAGACCAAGGATCTCAGTGGAAAATAAAGAGGTTGCTTAAAACCGGCCGGCCAGTAGGTGAAAGAGAGGAAAAAAAAAAAAAGTTCTAACCTGAGTGGGCTCAACATAGGAAATACTTTAATCTTGGAAACCGAGGCCTGGCCATCCCATCCCGATCAATGTTCTAGCAAAGTTTGTTCATCAACAGCTGAATGTTTCGACCTAACTTAGCAAAAATACTCAAGAATCCCTTCCTTATATCCTTCAAGGCAATCCATATCCCGTGAGTAGCAGGTATTCCTCAAACTCACACATGAGATTTTCTTGCACATTGCTCAGCAAAATGATGCGAGTTGTACTATTTTTATTTTCCAATTTTGGTAAGTTTCAAGATCTCTTTTATATTTAGCAATAGTCCTATGCTCAGGTTCACCCATGGTGTGGTTGATAATCTGTAGAACCTCTTGCTCTTTAAGAAATTGTTAAACTTTTTGTTATCATATATCAAAATTATCACCGTTCAGCAAGGCATGTTGAACCGTGCCAAATTAGCTGGAAAATTATTTTTGAATTTTGAAATAAAGTTGGAAAACCATCTGCTGACTTTAGCTCAAATTTTGAAAGTAAAAAAGGAATTCAAAATGGATTGGAATGGCACTCTACAAGTATTGTGCTCTACTGTACTACCGAGCAATTAGTACCCATATGTCAAATTTTGCTGTTCAGTTTTTCACTCTCGTTCAGCTTAGTTAGAATAGTTTTAGTAACCATGGACAAAGATAACTATATAGAGGCATAAAAAATGCAGGATTAATGCTAGCCCGACATAACGAACACTTTTTGCTATAGAACAAAATTAAAAAGATAATAATCTAGTACAAAGCATAGAATCAAAAATTTGCTATGCTGCTAATCATCTTCTATGTCGCAAATGTTTAATTATCCTAAATCTTGTTATTTGTGCAAAAATTAAGTTTTGGGTATGTATTTCCTTGAGTCTTACCAATCCAAGAATTCCTACTCAAATCAAAATTTTTATTGAAGTATACAACAAATTAGCCAATCAAACATGTATGAATTATTTTAATCATGATTGCCAACCATATTCCATGAACATTTACAATCAAATATGAATTTGTTTCATGCTCCATCCATCTCATGAAAATTAGACTTTATAATAATCAGACATGCATATAGTTATTCTTAGTATTATCATGCTACATTAATCCATTTTTTATATTTAGAATTAATATGCACAATTAAGTATGCCATATAAATAAAAAAAAAATTCATATGCAGCACTCCAACCAGGTTCATTTGCATGGAACCCGCAGAAAATAGGACAGAATTTAGGAGAACACAGAATCAAAAATCATAATTTTTTAAAATATTTATTCTAATTTCTATATTTTTTGTTTTTTATTATCAATAAAAGGAAAAAGGATTAAAATTGGGAAAAAGGTGGTAGGGGTTGCATGTTCCCATGCATGCACCCCCTTTTCCTCCTTTGGCTTGTGTTCTCTTGAGGGACCTGATACCCTGATTCACAAGAGAAAGAAAGGTGGTGGTGGGATGGTGGCTTTCGTCGCTTCTGTGATGGCGGTCCTTGCCACCACCAATTCCTCCAATGCATCCTCCATCTGGCGAATGAAGAAGAACAGGAGGAGGAAGAGGGAGATGCACGGCCTGGCGAGCATAAGCACTGCTCCCCTCCTTCTCCATCAACGATAAAGACCCATCCATCATCCTCGAGCTCCTCTATCTCCATATCTGCACTCTCTAAGGTGAGATCTCAGCTAACTAAGTTCAATGCAGCCCATTCTCGCTGGATTTCTACAAGGGAAGCACCCATTACTAGCCTTTGGCTGCTCGTGGTGCCTCCCACTAGCTACCAGTACCCCACCACAAGTCCCTATGGTGCAGTTGACACATTTGCGAAGTGCCAGTGACCTACTAGACCCGTTGATGATCATATATCTGAGGGTCCTAGTGGAGGGTGGAAGGGGTTTTGATCTGTTATCAAGCATGAAGTGGGTGCCTAGGCGCTACCACTAGCTCCTACTAGGCAAAAAAAAAAGATCAAGTATACACAACAATATAACCACGAATGTAGGAATTTAAGGATAGATACATAACAAGGAAATAGCCCTGGCACTCTGATACCTGTTGATAACTTGGAGATGGAGAATAAACCTTTATGTGATTGTCGTTAGATTGGTGATCACACAAGATGATTGGAAATACAAACTTTCTTGAAAATAAGTAAAGGGGAAGAAGAGAAGAGACTAGTAGTATGAATACTGGTTGTGGTGATAGAAAGAAGTGAGTAACTCGTGATCTAATTTTGTGTATCTATAGCCTATTAATAGTCACTCATGAAGAAGTATATCCTTTCACCCTCATGTCCTATTAAGAGGTCTATCCCTTCACCATCATGTCTCTATATCAATAGTCACTTATGAAGAGGTGCTCATTGGTTCAAATATCTTTATTTCAATTTCTAATCCAACGATCCATGTGGAAAGTCTCGCATATAGGTTTCACATCTCATATACATAATTTTATAATGTTTGGATACAATCATCTAAATTACATACTAATTATAGTATGATCTTGCATCGTTTAACTAAATGATATATAATTAATACGTGTCTTCAATACGAATATCAATCGTAATATGGCTCAAAAAAATATTAATAAATTTGGATGATCATATCTTGCAGAAGCATGAAGACAACATATCAAGGATCTCAGGTTGGATCACTTGCTCGATCCCACCATCAGGAGTGCAATCATGTAGTGGAAAGCACCCACTTGCTACATTGCAAGTGTCTTATAGCTCCCTAGAGCAATGATGGAGAACCTCTTAGATTTTTACATATAGCTACTGTTGCCCAAGGTGACAAGCAAGAGAGGGGGGGGGGGGGGGGGGTGAATTGGTTTCTTTTACTTTTAACTATCTTACTTGTGTTAAATGATGAGTTAGTAAACTTAAACAAATCACAATACAAACAACAATAAGTATAGTGGTTCGGTGCTCTCCTTAGCACCTACGTCCACTCCCCAAGCGACCCCTTGAAAATTCACTATAATCCCGCGGATTACAGTTGGATTGTTTTCTGGGCTCACAATCCAAAAACCTTTACACTTTGGTTTTCCGGGTTCACCAAAAACCTATGTTGGTTTTACGGGCTCACCAACGAACCTATGTTGGTTTTTCGGGCTCACCAACGAACCTTTACAATTGGTTTTCCGGGTTCACCAATCAACCTATTCCGTTGGTTTTGCGGGCTAACCAACCAACCTTTAGAATTAGTTTAACAAATAAAGGAAGAAGATTTAAACTCCTAGATGAGCAAATGAAACAATATAATCAACAAAGAAGAGTTTAGAAAGTATTTATCGCTTGATGTGACTTCTCTCTTCTTTGTCAAGGATGCTTCTCTCTTTAAGGGTGGATGGAGCTCTTGATGACTCTTTGAATCTGCTCAACCACTTTCCTTTGATTCTTGAATGAAGCACTTGGATGAAGAAGATTAGGGCACTTTCTCTTTCTTGTGTACTCTTTGATATTCTTTCGAAAGGATGTTCTATCTGATGAATAGTGCCACTTTAAATAGTTTCCTACATCCATCGGACAAGCCCCAATGGTTAGAATTCAAAAACTAGCCGTTACTCACTGTTGGAAGGACAAAAAGTACATCTGCAGAACTAGCCATTATGCTTCTGCCCGTGTTTGGATCGGCTCAACCTGTCCTTGGGTCGACCCAACTTTCACTTGGGTCAACTCAAACATTCCTTGGGTCGATCCTCTCAGAAACACAGAAACTTGCAATTCAGCCTTCCTTCACTTGGGTCGACCCAACCTTTCTTTGGGTCGACTCAAGGTTCAGTTGGGTCGACTCAACTTCTTCTTGGGTCGACCCTAACAGGGTTTCCAGAGAACCTTTTCTGTCTTTTGTTCTGTCTTGCCTTTGGGTCGACCCACTCAGGGTTTGGGTCGACTCAAGCTTGGGTCGACTCAACTTTATCTTGGGTCGACCCTCTCAGTAAATCCAGAGAACCATTTTCTGAGTTGTTTGAGGATCTTGATGTTTGGGTCGACTCATGCTTTCCTTGGGTCGACCCAACTCACTGTTCATCTGTGCCATTTTTGCAGAAGTGTGCCAAATGCTTTCTTGATGTGCCGGGATCGACCCAATCATCCTTTGGGTCGACTCAATCTACACTTTGCTGCATCTCAAGGTTAGATTCATTCATATAAACAATGAAATGTATCTATATCAATTTATACAAATATACTGAGAGTAATAGACTTATAAATGAAGTATCGATTTAACTTATAACATACTCTAGATAATTGCTTGTTAATCATCAAAATAACACTATCATCCTCAATCTCTCCCTTTTTGATGATTACAAAATAAAGAGTATGAGCCTATTGATACTTATCTTAAAATTAGTTTTAAAAGGGCTTAACTTGCTGAAATTCAGCTTTTCAAAATATAAGAGTGAAGTCTCCCCCTATATCATTCAAATGTTGCCAATTTGACTTTTTGAATTGCTCCCCCTTTCATTTTTAATTTTTTAAATATGAAACTCCAAAAATTTGAGATAAAACATGAGTTTCAGATTATGTATCGAGGTGTGAAAGGTGCGTGCCAAATTCTGAAATTCTATGTGCCAAATTCTGAAATTTGATAGAAATATTTGATTTGATCATTTTCATTGTTACAAATTGCTCCCCCTTGGATGTATATGATTTTTAATTTGTTTTACAAGTTATTTCTCTTTCTTTCTTTACTTCTCCTCTTATTGCTCTATCTTTACTTCTCCCCCTATTACTCTTTTTTTACTTCTCCCCCTTTTTGTTATCATCAAATAGGTGCATGGGAAAAGACACAATAAATAACAAACATTCAAACTTCATTGATCAAAATAGGAACATTTTAGTACATTCATGTCAAAAACAAAAGCAAATACAATGTTCCTCAGTCCAAGTTTAAAGATACATGATAAACACAAAATACATATGAGAACTAGATATCTAGCCTAGGCTCTAAACAGAAATGCTAATATCAGCCTAGAGAGTATCTAATGGCTGGGATCTAGTCATCATCCTCCTAGTGTACGTGGCGAGGGGAGGTCGAGCCTGGTGAGACTGTGTCTGGCGTGGAGCACGACGAGCTGGATGACTCTGTGCCGAAATCTCTGACTCAGCAGCCTGTGGCACAGATGGTCCATGGGTCTCTCTCTCTCTCTCCGGAGTGCTCCTATTTGCTGCCTCAGATCACTGATCTCAGCAGACATGATGTCCAATCGGCTCGTCAGCCCATCAGTAATAGTCCTCGCCTGAGCTGACATACTGTCTAATCTGCTCGTCAGCCCGTCTATGATAGTCCTCGCCTGAGCTGACACAAGCTCAGTCATCCTACTCCAGAACTCATCTGTGTCTCTCGGAGGAACAGATGACGATGGTCCAGCCTCCGAAGGTGCAGTAGGATGATCCATATGCTCCTCATCCTCAGGGATATGGTCTCCAATATCTAGTGCATCACCCTCTGGTCCCTCACCCTGAATCCCTGCTCCAGTATGAACCCACTGCCCATTCACTTTCTCATAGCCCATACGTATAAGTGTCCGTGCAGTGTATGTATCAGTATGAAGCAGATACCTGGATACCTCCCCCTCGACAGATATGCCGTGCTGTCGAAAAATCAAAGTGAGTATCATACCATAAGGTAGGGATACTCTGGAGTTGCAGATCACCTTCCTCATCTGCCTTAGTATCATGGCCGGGAGATTCAGGGGAATACCCTGAATAATGTGCTCCATCACTACAAGATCTCGCTCAGTGATGAGATCGAATCTCCCGCTCTTCGGAAATAAAATTCTATTTATAATACTGAGCAGTAATCTCATTTCAGCAGATAGAGAGCTTGCTATTACCTTCTCCGAAAAGTCGAAGTCTTCATTTTCCATTATCAACTGCAGGGCTCTCATCTTGTTTTCTGGCTTTTCCGGAGTGGCTCCATCACATGGAAGATGAAGTAGCTCACTCAAACTCTCCTCAGAAACTCGAACCCTAACTCCTCGAACTTCCGAAATAAGCCCTCCCATTCCAGTTTTGAGGAAGGCATAGAACTCCCGAACTAATTCGGGGTAGATCATCACATCTAGGGAGCAAAGATACTCCCAACCTTGCCTTTGGATCCATTCCCTCAAACGAAACCCTTCTTGATCAAAGAACTCGGAGTGGATCCTTCTCCCCGTTGTAACTGGTCTCCCCGCAAATCTTGCAAGTATTACTGAGGGGGAAGGAGGAGGAGGTGGCTCTGCACGTGCCTCACGTTGTGGAGACACTGTAGAAGGCTCCGTAGGTTGCCTTTCCTCACGTTGGATCCGTGAGACTCTTCCGGATCTCTTGGCTACGGCTCTTTTGGGTCCCATTTCTCCAAGATCTTAAGGTAATCTACTGTTTGGAGATGTTTGGAGGAGTTTGGAGAGTGGAGAATAGAGTATTCAGAAGAGGACAAGGGCAAACAGTGCCCTAATAGAGCTCTCGGGTCCCCCTTTTAACAGTGGGGTCCCGACGTTGGGTCAACTCAATGTTGGGTCGACCCTATTATGGGTTGGGTCGACCCAAATGCAGAATTTTTCTTTTCTCTTTCTTTTTGCTTCTAAAAATTTTTCTTTCTTCCAATCCTTATAAATTCTTTCTGGGACAATGATACATGAGTAAGCAATCTATAGATGACAAGTTTGACTCATGTTTCATGAATTTTTAGAAATTGGAGGAATATATCATGAGACTACTTGCTCTCTTTTATATTTCTTCAATAAAAAGGATCACATATGCCTAATTCCCTCCTTAGCGTGCAGAATCTATCTTCACTCAATAGTTTTGTAAAAATGTCGGCTAATTGTTTTTCAGTGCATATATGCTCAATACATATGTTTCCATTTTGCACATGATCCCTAATAAAATGATATCGTATTCCTATGTGTTTGGCTTTAGAATGTTGAACCGGATTTTTAGTAAGATTGATGGCACTAGTATTATCACACTTAATAGGAATATTATCTAGCTTAACTCTATAGTCCTCTAGTTGTTGCTTAAGCCATAGTACTTGAGCACAACAACTACCAGCAGCTATATATTCAGCTTCAGCTGTTGACAGTGCCACTGAATTCTGCTTTTTGCTAAACCATGATACTAAGTTGTTTCCTAAGAATTGACATGTGCCACTTGTGCTCTTCCTATCTAATTTGCATCCAGCAAAATCAGCATCTGAGTATGCAAGCAAATCTAGACAAGAGTCTCTAGAGTACCATAATCCAATATTTGTAGTTCCTCTTAAATATCTAAGGATTCTTTTAACAGCACTTAGATGTGATTCCTTAGGATCTGATTGGTATCTAGCACATATTCCTACACTAAATACGATGTCTGGTCTACTAGCTGTAAGGTAGAGCAAGGATCCAATTAGTCCTCTATAAAGCTTAATATCAATACTCTTCCCTTTTTCATCTTTGTCTAGCTTACTAGTAGGATTCATTGGAGTGCCTACTCCCTTATGATTTTCATTCCCAAACTTCTTTAGTATTTCCTTTGTATACTTAGTTTGATGAATGAAGATTCCTTCTTTAGTTTGTTTGATTTGTAATCCTAGAAAGAAACTTAGTTCTCCCATCAAACTCATTTCGAATTCTCCATGCATTAAATCAGCAAATTCTTTGCAAAGAGTATCATTTGTGGCACCAAAGATTATGTCATCTACACATATTTGTACCACTAATAGACTTTTGTCCTTTCTTTTGAGAAATAGTGTTTTATCTACATTTCCTCTACTAAAGTCATTATTAAGCAGAAATTTGCTTAATCGATCATACCAAGTCCTAGGTGCTTGCTTTAATCCATATAATGCCTTATGTAGTCTAAACACATGATTTGACAATTCATGATTCTCAAAACCAGGAGGTTGCTCTACATATACTTCCTCCTCTATTAAACCATTTAAGAATGCACTTTTTACATCCATT
This sequence comes from Phoenix dactylifera, assembly GCF_051530095.1. NCBI lineage: Eukaryota > Viridiplantae > Streptophyta > Magnoliopsida > Arecales > Arecaceae > Phoenix > Phoenix dactylifera. The sequence continues at coordinate 7,462,631 of NC_143193.1, forward strand.
TGATACAATTTGAAATCCATGAAACATGCAAATGCTAGAAGTAATCTAATAGCCTCTAATCTTACTACAGGAGCAAATGTTTAATCAAAATCTATTCCTTCTTCTTGATTGTATTCCTTAGCTACAAGTCTAGCCTTATTTCTTATAACTAACCCATTTTCATCTAATTTATTTCTAAATATCCATTTTGTTCCAATTACTGAGTTATGCTTTGGTCTTTCAGTTAATGTCCATACATTACTTCTTTTGAATTGATTTAATTCATCTTGCATGACATTTATCCAATTAGTATCTTTTTCAGCTTCTTCATAAGTTTTAGGTTCTAATTGTGAAATAAAAGCAAGATAATCATTTAAGTTTCTAAGAGATGATCGAGTTCTTACCCCTTGAGATGGATCACCAATGATTAAGTCTTTAGGGTGTCCATATGCATACCTCCATTCCTTTGGCAAGCTTTGGGATTGTGGTGGCACGCAATCATCTCCCTTATCTTGAATTGGCACGTCATCAATATTCAACTTTTCAAAGTCGATAATTCCTGTATCATCATCAACAATATTTTCTTTCCTAGCAGACTCACTATCAGACTCATCAAATATAATATTGACTGACTCTTCCACTACTAGAGTTCTGTTGCCCAGATAGACAACCCAAGAGGGGGGGGGGGATGAATTGGGTTTTAAAATAATTTTGCAATTAAAACGTTTGTGGATGACTAATTAATACTGTTGCAAGATGATTAATTAGTTGCTATGTGCTGTGAGTGAAATGAGAGTAAGAGAGAGAGACACAAGGAATCACAAACACAATATTTTTATAGTGGTTCGGAGCTAACCCTTGCTCCTACGTCCACTCCCCAAGTCTCACTTGGGAATTCACTATAACCCCTCGGATTACAGCCGGTTGTTTTCCAAGCTCACAACCAAACTTGTTGTTTTACGAGGTCACAACGAACTCGGTCGGTTTTCCCAGGCTCACCGACTAGAACCACCCCGATTGTTTTTCCGGAATCACAATCGAACCCTTACACCGTTGGTTTCAACCTAGGCTCACCAACAAACCTATATACCCTTGATTCAATCCCCTGATTGAATCAAGTAAGGACAAGATGGAAAGAACAAAGACAAATAGAAAAACAGAGCTTCTAAAAAATAGATATACAGCGATATTAATAAGAGTAAAGTTAAGAGCCCTCAAACACGTTTGAGTTGGAGAAGAGAAGGGCTTCTTGAACTTTGGGTCTCCTCTTGAAAATCTGGAAGACTTGAAGGCAGGAGGAGACTTCTTTTAATGCTGGGAAGAGTCGGTTGAATGGAGTTAATGGCCCTCTTCCTTCTTTTCTGTTGAAATCAGTTTGCAGAGAAAGGATGCTTGATTTCTTTGAGTGGAATGGTACTTCTCTGCCTTGCTACAGTCCTCTGTGGCTATTTAAGCCATCCCCCACGGAAACTAGCCGTTAGACACATTTTTCTGCCCGTTCTGCACACTCTGCACATCCTGACAATGTGTCCGTTGGGGTCGGAGTCGACTCGGCTGTAACAGGAGTCGACTCATGCTTTTCTGTAGTCGGCTCGGCAACTGTTCCGAATTTGAATTAAAGTGACCTCCTCGACTGGGAGTCGACTCGACTTAACCCGGAGTCGACTCGCCAAAAACTGGAGCTGACTTGGCATTCTTGGAGTCGGCTCATCCCATGGAATTCATGGAGCTATTTTTCAACTTGGCCCACTCGAGTCGACTCGACAGTCCTGGGAGTCGACTCGGCGCTCAGAGCCCGAACTCCCGATCTTCTGTCTTTTGGCTCGTCCAGTCTTGGAGTCGACTCGAACTGTTCCGGAGTCGACTCGGCTCTCAGTATCCGGAAAACAATTCTCTGTCTTTTTGGAGTAGCGCTGCCTTGGAGTCGACTCGAACTTTCTTGGAGTCGACTCGCGTCTCAGAGACACAAATACTGTCTTCTGTCTTTTTGAGGTCGCGCTGTCTCGGAGTCGACTCGGCCTTTGCGGGAGTCGACTCGGTCCTCAGTGTCCGAAAGTTGCTCTCTGACTTTTGCCTTGTATTACACTGAGAGTCGACTCTCACTTTCTTTGGAGTCGACCTGCCAACCATCGGAGTCGACTCGCGTTCCTCAGGAGTTGACTCGGCTCTCAGGGTCCGAAAACTGCTCTCTGACTTTTTGTCTGTAACTCCCTGGAGTCGACTCATACTACCCTGGAGTCGACTCGGCTAGCATCCGAGTCGACTCGCGCACTTCAGGAGTCGACTCGCTGACAGGTTCTGAGTTGGGTCTTTCTGTTTGTCTGTCTGTTCTTAGTCGGAGTCGACTCGTAATGTTCCGGAGTCGACTCGAGCCTGTGCCAATGCTTCTGATACGCTTGGAGTCGACTCGTAATATCCCGGAGTCGACTCGAGTCTCAGACTTTGGTTCATATAGACTTCTTAACTTATCCAAATTGTCTTGAACCAAATCTAGAGACTCTTAACCATAAATTTACAAGATTTTCACTGAAACACTAGATTGAATTCATTAGTAAACATAAGATATACTCAAATGCTTTGAGCTCATCAAAATCAAATAGGGTTACAATCAATCACTCCACAATCTCCCCCTTTTTGATGATGATAAAACATTGAGTATATGTAAAGTGAATTGCTCAACCAAAAAGGAAATTTACAGTAAAATTTCAAAATGAATTCAAGTGTCTAGTTATTTGATTTATCCAAAACTGAAAGGTGTGAAACAGTAAATTTTAAAGTTAAAGCTCCCCCTTTCATTTGGAATTATATAAGCCTTCATATCATGCAATCAATTGTTTGGCTTATATATATTTAATGATTTTGCTTTCTTAAAAATTTAGATTCTCCCCCTCAACATATGCATTCAACTTTGTTTTGATTCTCTGAATTTTCTTTTAGTGCATTGAAACTTTTGAATTGAAATTTTTGGTTTTTAGAGGAAAAATCTGTCAATTTGTTTTAAGAGTTTTTTTGATTTTCATTTTGATTCCTTTTCCATATCTATTAAATATTTCTTCCCCTTTTTGTCATCATATCAAAAAGGAGCCAAGCAGAACACACAAGCAAGTAGAGATCAATGTGCACAATATTGAAGAAAAGCTGTCTACTCATTGTATTGATGTATATGTAAGTACATTTGTGAATACAATAAGTAAAGCAGTAAATACATGTCAAGATAAACAAAATAAACTAGGGCTTCCTCGAGGAGGATGCGGTTCCCTTGGACAGTCTGGACTGTTGTTCCATGAGTAGGGTGACCGCATTGGTGACGTGCTCTAACTGTCTGATAATGGCCGAGGTGGCCCTGCTGTGTGTCGTAGAGAGCTCAGTCACTGTCTCCTGGAGTGTGTCCAGCTTGGCGATGAGCACATTCGCCAAGCGCTCGGCCCCCTGACTAGTGGTGCCCATATCCTGTCGGATGCTATCTCGCAACTTTCGTGTGTTGCTTGTGATATCGCTCATGTTTGAGAATTGGGCTTGTACCAGGCTTCTGACATTGAAGATCTCCTCCCTCACATGAGCCGTCATCTCGGTCACGGCTGAGAATGAGGAAACTAATGCAGAAGATGGGGCACTGGCTGGACCTCGGAGCTCCCTCAGTAGGTCGTCCCGAAGATCCCTGACGATCTCCTGTCGCAACTCCCGGAGCTGCTCAGGTGATATTCGGACCTCTAATGGCTGAGTAGGTGGAGCAGTGGAGGGTCCGGCAGAGGTGGATGGTGCTGAGGTAGAGGGAAAGGTGGGAATGTCTGAATCAGGGTCAGGACTGGGGGAGTGTCTGGAAGTATGTGTGGAGGTAGATGATTTCCTAACCCAGGTTTCCTCTACCTTACGAAACCCCATCCTGTGTAGGGTTCCCGGACGCATGCGATCTGTCCATCGCAATGCGCGAGAGGGTTCCCCCTCAGGAATAGGAATCTCGGCCTCCCTAAAGATAAGTGTGTATAGCATGCCATAGGGGAGGGTGAGCCTAGGTCTATCTAGTGGCTCACATAGATATCTATAAATGAGTTTCGGGAAGTTGATTGGGGTGTCCTGGAGGATGTAGAACATAAGGGCTAGGTCCCTCTCAGAAACAAAATCGAAGCGGCCAGTCTTCGGAAAGAGGGTCCTAGAGATGATGCTAAGGAGGAGCCGCATCTCAACAGAAAGTGAGCTAGCGGAGACCTCATCTAAGGGGGACTGGGGTGGATATCCTAGAATGGCCGTAAGGGCCTCAGTCCTATCCTCGGGGTGTGTGGGAGCTACCCCTACTTGTGGAAGGTGGAGGATTTGGGCTATGAAATCCTCGGAAATAAACAATGGGACACCGGCTACAGTTCCCTCTATTCCCCCATTGCCCCTATGGACAGTACCATAAAACTCTCTAACTAGGCCAGGGTATGTGGGGAGATCTAAGGAACAAAAATACTCTAAACCCTGGGCCCGCAATCTCTCTCCTATGGTAAAGCCCTCCCGGGAGAGATAGTCAAAATCGACGTATCTCCCGGTGGAGACCGCCTTCCCGGCGCACGGCCTCGAGGGAGCGGGCCTCGGCGGGGAGCGAGCCGGAGGTTGTGGCCTCACGGGATCGTTCCGAGCCTTGGACCGTCGCTCGGTGCCGGTCGCGGGTTGGGGCCTCTTCCGGCTTGGGACAACGGCTTTACGAGGCATGGTCGACCTAGAATGGGGTAAAACGCTAATGGACGGAGGAAGGTCGACGGAAAAAGTCCTAAGGATGGTCGGAGACGATCTAGGAGACGGCTCTAGGGTTTTTGAACAGTGGCGGCGGTGAATAGAAGTGTTGATTAAACGCTTGGATTAGGGTTAAAAACCCGGATCCCGACCTCGAGTCGACTCCAAAATATGCGCGAGTCGACTCCCGTTATGCTTCCATTGGCCTTGAGTCGACTCCCGTCAATGTGCGAGTCGACTCCCCTTATGCTTCATCTTCCTCGAGTCGACTCCCGTCTGTGTGCGAGTCGACTTCTCCTTATGAGCCGACTCTGAAACTTACTCGAGTCGACTCGAACTCTGGCACGCACCTAAAAATCATGCTATTTTCGTACTAAACCAGAGACACTCACTAAGTTATGATCTAATTTGATGATCATAGTTGAGAAACTCTATTTTTAACACAATCTAAACATCAAAATCAATGAACTAGAGGAGAACACCACTAGGATGGATCAATCACTCCTAATCTCCTCCTAAGCACACTAAATCTCTCTTCACTTAAGGGTTTCGTAAAAATATCAGCTAATTGATCATCAGTGCAAACAAATTGAAGTGTCACATCACCATTCAGTACATGATCTCTTATGAAGTGATGTATTATCTCAATATGTTTAGTTCTTGAATGCTGAATTGGATTTTTAGTTAGATTAATGGCACTTGTATTATCACAATTAATGGAAATTTTATCTTGTTTAATGCCATAATCTTCAAGTTGTTGTTTAATCCACATGATTTGAGCACAACAACTCCCGACTGCAACATATTCAGCTTCAGCAGTAGATAATACAACCGAGTTTTGTTTCTTGCTAAACCAAGAGACTAAATTTTCTCCTAAGAGTTGACATGACCCGCTGGTGCTTTTTTATCAAGTTTACAACCAGCAAAGTCTGAATCTGTGTATCCTATTAAGTTCAGACTAGAATCTTTAGAATACCATAACCCTATATTCTTTGTTCCTATTAGGTATTTAAAGATTCTCTTGACTGCAATTAGATGAGATTCCTTAGGATTAGACTGATATCTAGCACACATGCAAACACTAAACATGATATCAGGTCTACTTGCAGTAAGATACAATAAAGATCCTATCATACCTCTATATAACTTCTGATCTACAGATTTACCTGATTCATCTTGGTCTAATTTGCATGATGAGCTCATGGGGGTGCTGATTGACTTGTTTCCCTCCATATCAAACTTCTTAAGCATCTCCTTGATGTATTTGGCTTGATTGATGAAGATGCCTTCTTCAGATTGTTTGATTTGAAGCCCGAGGAAATAGTTCAGCTCTCCCATCATGCTCATCTCAAATTCACTCTGCATCAGTCAGCAAATTCTTCGCAGAGGCGATTGTTAGTAGCACCGAAAATAATATCATCAACATAAATCTGCACTAACAACATATCTTTGTTTTTCTTCTTTAGAAACAATGTTATATCTACATTTCTCCTAGAAAACTCATGTTCTAATAGGAATTTGCTAAGCCTCTCATACCATGCTCTAGGTGCTTGTTTCAAACCATAAAGTGCTTTGTTAAGTTTATACACGTGATTAGGGTATTGATGATTCTCAAAATCAGGAGGTTGTTCTACATACACCTCCTCATTAATATACCCATTTAGAAATGCACTTTTTACATCCATTTGAAATAACTTGAAATCCTTAGAACATGCAAATGCTAATAATAATCTAATTACCTCGAGTCTAGCTACAGGAGCAAAGGTTTCATCAAAATCTATACCTTCTTCTTGATTATACCCCTTTGCTACTAGTCTAGCCTTATTCCTTATTACAATTCTATTTTCATCAAGTTTGTTTTTATATATCCATTTGGTACCTATGATTGAATATTCAGGAGGTCTTTCAACTAGATTCCATACCTTGTTTCTAGTAAATTGGTTTAATTCTTCTTGCATTGCATTTATCCAATTTACATCTTTTTCAGCTTCTTCTATGTGTTTGGGCTCAAAATGTGAAACGAAAGCTAGATGATTGTTTAAGTTTCTAAGAGATGCTCTAGTCCTAACAGGTTGAGATGGATCATCTAGAATTAATTCCTTAGGATGCCCGTGAGCAAACCTCCAAGCCTTAGTCAGCCCATGATCCATAATAGCCTCTTGGCTTGATGATGCATTTCCAATTAATTTTTGATTATCATCTTGTAATGTCATCTCATCTATCTTTTCTTCAAGAATTTCAGCATCATCATCAAGATTAACTCTCTTACTAGAAGAGATATCACTAGAATCATCAAAAACGACATGTATGGATTCTTCTATAACTAGGGTTCTTTTATTAAAGACTCTATAGGCTTTACTAGTTGTAGAGTACCCCAAGAATATACCCTCATCCGATTTAGAGTCAAATTTTTCTAGATTATCTTTTCCATTATTATGAACAAAACACCTACATCCAAAGATATGAAAATAGTTCACTTTTGGTTTTCTGTTTTTCCAAAGTTCATAAGGTGTTTTCTTTATAATGGGTCTTAATAAAACTCTATTTAATATATGACATGAGGTATTTATGGCTTCTTCCCAAAAGTACTTAGGGAGATTACTTTCACATAACATGGTTCTAGTCATTTCCTCTAGAGTTCTATTTTTTCTTTCCATAACTCCATTTTGTTGTGGTGTCCTAGGTGCAGAAAAATTATGAGTTATTCCCTTTTTACTACAAAACTCATCAAATAAATGATTTTCAAATTCGGTTCCATGGTCACTTTTAATAGCTATGACTGAAGTGTCTCTAGCATTTGTTACTTCTTTATGAAATTTTTTGAAAATTGAAAATGCTTGATCCTTATGACCTAAGAACATGACCCAAGTGTATCTAGAATAATCATCTACGATAACTAGACCATATTTATTTCCACCTAGACTTGTGGTTCTAGTTGGTCCAAATAGGTCCATGTGTAGTAGTTCTAGAGGTCTAGAGGTAGAGACACAATTTATAGATTTAAAGGAGTTCCTTGATTGTTTGCTAAATTGACATGCTTCACATATTTTATTCTTTTCAAACTTTAGTTTTGGCAAACCTATCACGAAATCTCTTTTAACTAGTTTTGATATGGTGTCCATGCTTGCATGACCTAACTTACGGTGCCATAACCAACTAGCATCATTTTTCTTAGTTTCATTAACAACTAAACATGGGTTATGTTTGGCAAGATCCTCAAGGTCTACAACATACACATTTCCACGTCTTATTCCTTTAAAAACTAAACTATTGTCATTTGGGTTTGTTATGATGCATAGTGATGGTTTAAACATAACATCATAACCTCTATCACACAATTGACTAATGCTTAGTAGATTATGCTTAAGACCATCAACATATCGAACATTATCAATAAAAGTTGAAGGGGTAATTTGTACTTTACCTATACCAATGATGTGACCTTGGTTATTGTCTCTAAAAGTCACAGCACCTCCCTTCTTAGCTTCAAGGGTGAAGAATTGATCCTTGTCACCCGTCATGTGTCTTGAGCAGCCACTGTCCAAGTACCAACAATTTTTGTCGACTTTGGCTGCAAGACACTCCTACACAAGCAAATCATATAGTTTTAGGTACCCAAGTTTTCTTGGGTCCTTCATGGTTAGTAGTGTTGGTTCCTTTTGGAACCCAAATTCTTTTAATTTTTCTTTTAGTTTTTCCTTTTCTATAATCACATACATTTGCTTTATGTCCTAAAGTTCCACAACAAAAATAGGTTATTTTCTTAGTTTTACTTTCCCATGCTTTAACAAAGAAGTTACTAAGGAGTTTTTGCTTATTTTTAGGTTTATACCCTAAACCCGCTCTATTGAATACAGCTCGTTGACTATTAAGTATCATCTCTAATTTTTCTGAGCTATATGTAAATTTTTCTACAATGGGCTTGTATTTTTCAAGTTCTAGTGTCAATTTTTGTTTTTCTGTTTTTAGATCATTTAGTTCTTTTGTGAGACTCTCATTTATATGTTTATTGTTTTTGGGTTCTAATGTTTCTTTGTTCAGCCTTTCATTTTCTTTAGTTAAGGTATTATTCTTTTGTATCAAGATTTGGTTGCTTGTTTTAAGTTCTGCATTTTCTTTGATAAGAACATCTTTATCCTTAACTAATGAATCATACTTACGGAGATGAGTTTGGTTAGTTACTTTTAGTTCTTTGTTTTTAACGTTTATTGTTTTGTATTCATCCATTAATTCATTGAAAGCATCATATAATTCATCGAAAGTAAAATCTAAATGTGGTGCGGATGTTACCTCATTGTCATTGGCCATAAAACACAGATTGGCCTTTTCTTCTTGTTCTTCATCCGATGATGATGATGAAGTGTTGGAGTCCGATAGGGTGGAGACGAGGACTTTCTTCTTCTTGTACTTGCTCCCCTTTTTCAGCAAGGGACACTCAGCTCTGAAGTGCCCCGGCTTCTTGCACTCATAACAACTGATCCCCTCATTTTTCCTTTCCTTACCTTTATCCTTGTGATAGGAATTTGAGGGGCCTCTCCTTTGATGTGAGGATTTCTTCCGGTTGATGAATCTTCTGAACTTACGCACGAGAAGAGCCTCATCATCATCTCCCTCATGATCTTCTTCTTCACTGCTGCTACTGCAAGACAAGTCTTTGTTAGATGATGTAGATTTGAGAGCTATTACCTTTTTCTTATGGGAGGACTCTTCTTCGCTGTGTTGCTTCATTGTTAGCTCGTGCGTCATTAGGGATCCAAGAAGCTCCTCAAGTGGTAGCTTGTTCAAGTCCTTGGCTTCTTGGATTGCCGTCACTTTGGCTTCCCATGACCTTGGTAGACAGCGAAGAATCTTCCTGACAAGATCACTGTTAGTATAGTTTTTGCCAAGGCTTTTTAGGCCATTGACAATGTCAGTAAATCTAGTGAACATGCAAGTGATTGTTTCATTAGAATCCATCTTAAATAGTTCATACTTATGAACCAATATATTTATTTTGGATTCTTTGACTTGATTCGTGCCCTCATGGGTCACTTCAAGTCTATCCCAAATCTCTTTTGCAGAATTGCAAGTAGAGACCCTATTGAATTCATTCCTATCTAATACACAGTAAAGCACATTCATTGCTTTGGCATTGAGTTGTGCCTTTCTCATGTCATAGTCATCCCAATCCTTTTCAAGTTTGGGTACAGTGACACCCTCTACATAGATGGATGGGATGTATGGTCCATTTAATATAATGGTCCACATCTCATAGTCTTGGGCTTGGATAAATATTCTCATCCTAGCCTTCCAATATGAGTAGTCGGATCCATTAAAGAATGGGGGTCTTTGGGTGGACTGACCCTCAATGTGGGAAGATCCAATTGGGGTTGTCATTTTGATCTTTTACTCTTAGGGTAGAAGAGTTTAGGCTCTGATACCACTTGTTGCCCAGATAGACAACCCAAGAGGGGGGGGGGGGTGAATTGGGTTTTAAAATAATTTTGCAATTAAAACGTTTGTGGATGACTAATTAATACTGTTGCAAGATGATTAATTAGTTGCTATGTGCTGTGAGTGAAATGAGAGTAAGAGAGAGAGACACAAGCAATCACAAACACAATGTTTTTATAGTGGTTCGGAGCTAACCCTTGCTCCTACGTCCACTCTCCAAGTCTCACTTGGGAATTCACTATAACCCCTCGGATTACAGCCGGTTGTTTTCCAAGCTCACAACCAAACTTATTGTTTTACGAGGTCACAACGAACTCGGTCGGTTTTTCCAGGCTCACCGACTAGAACCATCCCGATTGTTTTCCCGGGATCACAATCGAACCCTTACACCGTTGGTTTCAACCTAGGCTCACCAACAAACCTATATACCCTTGATTCAATCCCCTGATTGAATCAAGTAAGGACAAGATGGAAAGAACAAAGACAAATAGAAAAACAGAGCTTCTAAAAAATAGATATACAGCGATATTAATAAGAGTAAAGTTAAGAGCCCTCAAACACGTTTGAGTTGGAGAAGAGAAGGGCTTCTTGAACTTTGGGTCTCCTCTTGAAAATCTGGAAGACTTGAAGGCAGGAGGAGACTTCTTTTAATGTTGGGAAGAGTCGGTTGAATGGAGTTAATGGCCCTCTTCCTTCTTTTCTATTGAAATCAGTTTGCAGAGAAAGGATGCTTGATTTCTTTGAGTGGAATGGTACTTCTCTGCCTTGCTACAGTCCTCTGTGGCTATTTAAGCCATCCCCCACGGAAACTAGCCGTTAGACACATTTTTCTGCTCGTTCTGCACACTCTGCACATCCTGACAATGTGTCCGTTGGGGTCGGAGTCGACTCGCGCGATCTGGAGTCGACTCGGCTGTAACAGGAGTCGACTCATGCTTTTCTGGAGTCGGCTCGGCAACTGTTCCGAATTTGAATTAAAGTGACCTCCTCGACTGGGAGTCGACTCGACTTAACCCGGAGTCGACTCGCCAAAAACTGGAGCTGACTTGGTATTCTTGGAGTCGGCTCATCCCATGGAATTCATGGAGCTATTTTTCAACTTGGCCCACTCGAGTCGACTCGGCGCTCAGAGCCCGAACTCCCGATCTTCTGTCTTTTGGCTCATCCAGTCTTGGAGTCGACTCGAACTGTTCCGGAGTCGACTCGGCTCTCAGTATCCGGAAAACAATTCTCTGTCTTTTTGGAGTAGCGCTGCCTTGGAGTCGACTCGAACTTTCTTGGAGTCGACTCGCGTCTCAGAGACACAAATACTGTCTTCTGTCTTTTTGAGGTCGCGCTGTCTCGGAGTCGACTCGGCCTTTGCGGGAGTCGACTCGGTCCTCAGTGTCCGAAAGTTGCTCTCTGACTTTTGCCTTGTATTACACTGAGAGTCGACTCTCACTTTCTTTGGAGTCGACCTGCCAACCATCGGAGTCGACTCGCGTTCCTCAGGAGTCGACTCGGCTCTCAGGGTCCGAAAACTGCTCTCTGACTTTTTGTCTGTAACTCCCTGGAGTCGACTCATACTACCCTGGAGTCGACTCGGCTAGCATCCGAGTCGACTCGCGCACTTCAGGAGTCGACTCGCTGACAGGTTCTGAGTTGGGTCTTTCTGTTTGTCTGTCTGTTCTTAGTCGGAGTCGACTCGTAATGTTCCGGAGTCAACTCGAGCCTGTGCCAATGCTTCTGATACGCTTGAAGTCGACTCGTAATATCCCGGAGTCGACTCGAGTCTCAGACTTTGGTTCATATAGACTTCTTAACTTATCCAAATTGTCTTGAACCAAATCTAGAGACTCTTAACCATAAATTTACAAGATTTTCACTGAAACACTAGATTGAATTCATTAATAAACATAAGATATACTCAAATGCTTTGAGCTCATCAAAATCAAATAGGGTTACAATCAATCACTCCACAAGTTCTTTTATTGAATACTCTGTATGCCCTGCTAGATGTGGAGTATCCTAAGAAGATACCTTCATCTGACTTGGCATCAAATTTACTTAGATCCTCCTTGCCATTGTTTAAGATGAAACTTCTACATCCAAATACTTTAAGATATTTAGCAGTTGGTTTCTTATTCTTCCAAAGTTCATAAGGAGTTTTCTTGGTTATTGGTCGTATTAAAACTCGATTTAGAATATGGCAAGCAGTGCTTATAGCTTCAGCCCAAAAGTACTTTGGAAGATTTGACTCACACAACATCGTGCGTGCCATTTCTGCCAATGTCCTATTTTTCCTTTCAACAACCTCATTTTGTTGAGGCGTTCTAGGTGCTAAAAATTGATGTGAAATACCATTTTTAGTACAAAATTCTTCAAAGTGTTAATTTTCAAATTCAGTACCATGATCACTTCGAATTGCTACTAAGGTGAGTTTCTTTTCATTTATGATATTATTATATAGTTTCAAGAATTCTGAAAATGCTTCATTCTTATGTGCCAAAAATGAAACCCATGTATATCTTGAAAAATCATCAACAATAACTAGTCCATACTTTTTCCCTCCTAGACTCGCAGTTCTAGTGGGTCCAAATAAATCCATGTGTATGAGTTCAAAAGGCCTAGTTGCTGATACTATATTCTTTGATTTGAAAGATGATTTAGTTTGTTTTCCCAATGAACATGGTCCACAGATTTTGTCCTTTTCAAAAATCAATTTTGGCACATCCTTTATTAATTCCTTCTTGACTAGTTTTGAGATTAATTCCATACTAGCATGTCCTAGTCTACGATGCCAAAGCCAACTTGTTTCATTTTTCTTTTCTTCATTAGTAATTAAGCATAATCCATTTTTCTTGCCTAAATCATGAAGATCTACCAAGTAAATATTTCTTTGCCTTTGTCCTACAAGTACAATGCTATTATCTTTAGGATTTGTGATTATGCATACAGATGCTTCAAATGTGACTTTAAACCCTTTATCACAAAATTGACTTATGCTAAGCAGATTATGTTTCAATCTCTTAACTAATAAGACATTTTCTATAAAAATAGATGGAGTAATGAAAATTTTACCCTTTCCAATGATATGCCCTTTACCATTGTCTCCATAGGTTACTACTCCACCCTTCTTTGATTCCAAGGTGACAAATTGATCTACGTCACCGGTCATGTGTCTTGAACAGCCGCTATCTAGATACCATCGTTTTTCCACTTTATCAGCTGTAAGACACCCCTGCAATCAAGATCAAGAAAGAGCTTTAGGTACCCAAACTATGTTGGGTCCTTTAGGGTTAGTACTTGATGTTCCTTTTGGAACCCAAACTTTCTTGAATTTAATCTTTTGATTATTACTTAATTTGTTTTGACTGGACTTTCTATAGTTACATTCATATGCTCTATGTCCTAATTTATTGCAGCAATGACAAGTAATATTTTCACTTTTAGCTTTTACAAAAATGTTCTTTAAGAATTTTTGTTTTCTATTTGTTTTATATCCTAATCCAGCCTTATCATATACAGCTTTTTGACTATCAAGAATCATATTTAATTTGGTAGAGCTAAGTGTAAATTTATCTACCAAGGATTTATATTTTTCAGCATCTTCTTTTAACTTGATGTTTTCAGCAATTAGATTCTTGGTTTCATTTGTAAGTTTCCTACTTAATGTTTCATAGTTATGAGATAGTTTTAACTTATCTTGGATAAGAGATTGATTTTCTTCTTTTAGAATTTTATTTTTATTGATTAGTTTCTTATGTTCTTCCATGAGTTCTAAGAATGTATCATGCAATTCATCAACAGTAAAATCACAGTCAAGTTCAGAATCTACCTCATCGTCATTGGCCATATGACACATTTGGGCCGTCTCTTGATGATCTTCCTCTTCCGAACTTGACTCCTCACTTTCACTCCATTCAGCCATGAAATTCTTCTTTTTCAGTTTTCTTGCCATCCATTTCAAATCTGGGCAATCTATCTTATAATGCCCGGGTTTGTTACACTCATAGCAAATAGGAGTTTCTTTTTTCTTTTCTTTGTCCTTACCCTTTTCTTTGCTTGAGCTACCTTTGAGGAAGGGTTTCTTTCTATAAAATCTATTCTTACCTCTCATAAATTTTCTGAATTTTCTTCCAAGCATAGCCATCCCTTCTTCATCAAATTCATCATCATCATCATCTGAATCTTCCGATTCAGTTTGTTGTTTAGGGGTGGTAGTCTTTAGGGCAATGGGCTTTCTTCTCTTAACCTCATCTTCCGAATTTTGCCTCATTGTCAACTCATGGGTCATGAGTGATCCTAGAAGCTCCTCTAATTGCAGTGTGTTGAGGTCCTTAGCTTCTTGAATTGCGGTTACCTTGGCCTCCCAAATTCTTGGTAGAGACCTGAGAATTTTTTGCACCAATTCAGAGTTAGTGTAAGACTTTCCTAAACTCTTAAGCCCATTTATAATGTCAGTAAAACGAGTAAACATATCAGTTATGGACTCAGTAGATTTCATTTTAAACAATTCATACTTGTGTACTAATATGTTTATCTTTGACTCCTTAACTTGATTGGTCCCTTCATGAGTGACCTCAAGTTTGTCCCAAATTTCTTTAGCAGAGATGCAAGTAGATATTCTATTAAATTCACTTACATCTAATGAGCAATAAAGTACATTTATAGCTTTAGCATTTAACTGTGCCAATCTTCTATCACTTTCATTCCAATCCATTTCTGGTTTGGGTATGATAGTGCCCTCTATATTAAGTGTGGGTGTGTGAGGTCCTCTAGTAATGATGTACCATAATTCATAATCTGAAGCTTGAATGAATATCCTCATCCTAGCTTTCCAATATGTGTAGTTTGTGCCATTAAATAGAGGTGGTCTATTTGTGGATTGTCCCTCACTCATAGAACATCCCACTTAGGTTGTCATGATCTTTAACTCTTGATTGTGAGATCAATGAGTACTATTGGAGCACCTTGCTCTGATACCACTTGTTGCCCAAGGTGACAAGCCAAGAGGGGGGGGGCTGAATTGGTTTCTTTTATTTTTAACTATCTTACTTGTGTTAAATGATGAGTTAGTAAACTTAAACAAATCACAATACAAACAACAAGAAGTATAGTGGTTCGGTGCTCTCCTTAGCACCTACGTCCACTCTCCAAGCGACCCCTTGGGAATTCACTATAATTCTGCGGATTACAGTTGGATTGTTTTCCGGGCTCACAATCCAAAAATCTTTACACTTTGGTTTTCCGGGTTCACCAAAAACCTATGTTGGTTTTACGGGCTCACCAACGAACCTATGTTGGTTTTTCGGGCTCACCAACGAGCCTTTACAATTGGTTTTTCGGGTTCACCAATCAACCTATTCCGTTGGTTTTGTGGGCTAACCAACCAACCTTTAGAAGTAGTTTAACAAATAAAGGAAGAAGATTTAAACTCCTAGATGAGCAAATAAAACAATATAATCAACAAAGAAGAGTTTAGAAAGTATTTATCGCTTGATGTGACTTCTCTCTTCTTTGTCGAGGATGCTTCTCTCTTTAAGGGTGGATGGAGCTCTTGATGACTCTTTGAATCTGCTCAACCACTTTTCTTTGATTCTTGAATGAAGCACTTGGATGAAGAAGATTAGGACACTTTCTCTTTCTTGTGTACTCTTTGATATTCTTTCGAAAGGATGTTCTATCTGATGAATAGTGCCACTTTAAATAGTTTCTTACATCCATTGGACAAGCCCCAATGGTTAGAATTCAAAAACTAGCCGTTACTCACTATTGGAAGGACAAAAAGTACATCTGCAGAACTAGCCGTTATGCTTCTGCCCGTGTTTGGGTCGGCTCAACCTGTCCTTGGGTCAACCCAACTTTCACTTGGGTCGACTCAAACATTCCTTAGGTCGACCCTCTCAGAAACACAGAAACTTGCAATTCAGCCTTCCTTCACTTGGGTCGACCCAACCTTTCTTTGGGTCGACTCAAGATTCAGTTGGGTTGACTCAACTTCTTCTTGGGTCGACCCTAACAGGGTTTCCAGAGAACCTTTTCTGTCTTCTGTTCTGTCTTGCCTTTGGGTCGACCCACTCAGGGTTTGGGTCGACTCAAGCTTGGGTCGACTCAACTTTATCTTGGGTCGACCCTCTCAGTAAATCCAGAGAACCATTTTCTGAGTTGTTTAAGGATCTTGATGTTTGGGTCGACTCAACTCACTGTTCATCTGTGCCATTTTTGCAGAAGTGTGCCAAATGCTTTCTTGATGTGCCGGGGTCGACCCAATCATCCTTTGGGTCGACTCAATCCACACTTTGCTGCATCTCAAGGTTAGATTCATTCATATAAACAATGAAATGTATCTATATCAATTTATACAAATATACTGAGAGTAATAGACTTATAAATGAAGTATCGATTTAACTTATAACATACTCTAGATAATTGCTTGTTAATCATCAAAATAACACTATCATCCTCAGCTACTCACTTAGCATGGCTCTTGGATCTTTGTCCGATTCCTCACATGCCATCAAAGGTATAATCTCTATTAGTAGAGGTGAGAACTCTAATTTCCTCAAGCAAATGAGTTGAAGTCAAACTCTGTTTACACCACTTCCTAACATTCAAGGATCATCATACATGTGGTGGCTCTAAAGGAGAATCAAATACGACTACTTAGAATATTGAGTCAAGGCATGCACAATTGCCTAGATAATTGGTAGGATGAATAGTTTGGGCTAGATGAATACATTTTGAAGGTTTTCCCAAATACAAAAGATTATATTGTAGGTTGGATATAGAGAGATGGCTAACGAGAGTCATATCAGAACTAACCAAAGCCGAAAGCATTTATTATTGACCTGACAATTGGTGCAGAGAAACTATGCCACTTAATACACACAATGAAAGGACTACTGGCCTCGATTATTGGAACTACTACGAGTGGAGGCCAAATGTGGTAGTAACTATTAAAGTAGGTAATAATTATTTGTTAATATAAATAAGTAAAAATTATACTTTTTGACAGTCCAAATTAATATATTTGATCTTATCTTAGTTCTAAATCTACCAGTATTTAACCTAGTAGTAGTTGTAACTTAAAATCTACTACCGTAGCCCAGTGCTACACCTCTATTTCTATCCAAATGCATTTTCTTTAAATAGTAGTGTACTAGTGGCAAAAATCTTTGAAGGTTAAGGTACCTAGACTTATGCTACTCTCTATTCTTCCTTCGATCACCATCTTTCTGATTGATCCGACGCGAGTGGTATGCCCCCTCACACATCATACTCTTACCACCTGACTTGTGCTAACAAGTTCTCTAGTGTGCTCGTTCCCTTACATGGTGCAAGAGAGTCTCCACAGTGGTAAACAAGTGTCGTGGCATGCTCGGTAGGACCAGCATAGCTACCACAATACTACCAAGAAGATAATGGATGCTAGTTGGATAATGTTGACCCATCTGGTAGATCTTATTCAGGAAGTGATTATGCAACTTCAGTCTTGTTTAAAGGAATGTAAGCGCAACATGTTGGAGATATTCTCATGCTGAGCAACTATCATGGTGAAGTCGTTGGCAAAGCCTAAAATAGAACAAGTAGAGAAGATTTATTCTATTAATAAAAATCAAAGTTTCCAACCACAGCATGTTGTGACACAGATTGTGGTCATCTCGGCTGATTAGAAAACTGAGGTAAGTAAATCGATCTATAAATTTGTGGACTTGAATGCCAAAATCTTTACACCTGATGACTTAATCTCAACAAGTCAAGAAATCATGGCCAAAAATTGTATGATGTTCTCAGAAATCTTTAGTCGAAAATATAAAATCATGTACAAGAGGTCATGTTAGACTGGGATGTACACTTTGGTCAAGGGCATCAACCATCTATTTGTAGAATGGTGGCAACGTGGTGGCTTTATGGTCGAAAGGGCTGAGAAGCAACCATATCAAAGGAAGAAGCTACATCTCACTCGGTTAT
Organism: Phoenix dactylifera; assembly: GCF_051530095.1. Classification (NCBI taxonomy): domain Eukaryota; kingdom Viridiplantae; phylum Streptophyta; class Magnoliopsida; order Arecales; family Arecaceae; genus Phoenix; species Phoenix dactylifera. The sequence continues at coordinate 7,480,709 of NC_143193.1, forward strand.
TGTGCTTACTGAAGTTTTATGTCTGGGTTATTATTGTCCTAGTTATGCATGGAGATCCAACAAGATATAGAGCCTAATCATTTGATGGTCAAAGCTCCTTATGTGGACTATGGGTAGCATAGACTTCAATGCCTCACATAAAGCCATTGAAAGGTTAAAGGAGTAATGAATTCAATCTAAAAGCAGAAAGTGGTATTATATATATATATATGCATGAATGTATGAATGTATGTATGTATGTATGTATGCATGCATGTATGTATGTATGCATGCATGTATGTATGTATGTATGAATGTATGTATGTATGTATGTATGAATGTATGTATGTATATACTTGTAAAAAGATATTCACTTAGTTCAGTCAGGAGGCGGATACAAATAATAATGCTCTATTTTGATATAAAGGTCTTTCAAAATTTTTTAAGTCTATCCTGCTCCTCCTGGGGAACCTAGGACATTAGGTCGAAGGCAAACATCTTGTCAAAGAGATCTGAAAGCAAAGATTTGTCGGCTTTTAGTTATTCTTAGCTTACATCCAAGACCAAAAATTTCTCCTTGTTCTGCTCCAACTCTCCCTTTTCTTTTTCTAGAAGTTATATCTCTCAACCAATGTCGATTAACTGTACCTCAAAGGATGCGAGTTTGTCCTTCTAGGTGCGTAGTTTATCTTGGACTAACACATATGCGTCTAGGGCAAACTTAACTTCTTCCTTCAAGGAAGATACCTTTACTTCTAGCTCATTTGTGTGGGTGGTTATGGCATCTACTTTTTTGGTCATGTCGGCCAATAGGTGGTGAATATCAGAAAAGTCAACCAATGTATGATAAAGATCATTAGCTTGAGCTACCTAGGCCTAATGCTCAGGGATTGAGATTGCATTTAAAAATTTGGCCATATTCTTTGGAGAAATTGGTTCATCAATTGGGGTGGTGAGAATGCACTGCAGCGACTTCTTGACTATCTTCACTACTGCAATGGTGCTAGATGATGAGTGACTGATTTGAGTATTAGCTGATCGGGCTAATAACCTGGCTCTGGCACTTGCTAAGGATTGGAGGATAGAGAGACTGCCAAAGTCCTATGAGAAAGATTCAGTCAAGGAGCTGGACAATGGTACTTTCAAAGATCCAGATGGAGTTGGAGTAACAAGAGGCCCAAATCAATTAGGCTGAAGAGTATCGACTATTTTGGTCATGGGGAGCGAGGGTTGTCCTGGCATTTGTAGCTCTAGGAGATAGGTAGAAGGTGGAGTTTGAGAAGGAGTCAACTCGGTCGAAGGAGTTAATTCTCTTTGAAGGTTCAACCAAGGGTAGATCTACCGAATCAGTAGAAACATCCAATGACCACTCTCCAGAGTCCTTGGTGATGTCCAGTACCATAGTTGGCTTAGAAGATTCAAACTCACTTACCACTATTAGGCATCTTATTCTACCGCTGCATCGAAGAGAGGTAAGTTTGGGCTTGTGAACCACCGCCTTTATCCTCTTTGGAGCTACAGAGATGAATGTTGGTTAGAAATGATTATGCAGAAATAAATCTATGTAGTTCAGTTGAACAGATGATACTTTAGCCTTTGATCAAGATTGGAGCCTCGCTTACAGGTGCTGGAAACTTATCATCAGTCAGCTATGAACCAGAGGGTGTAGCAGGTGTTGAGTCAAGAGAAGTGTTGATGTTGTTATGGCCTAGGATGGTAGAGATATGCACATTCCAACTATTGGCTTTGTGAGCATCCCACCAATTTAGAAATTCTTCGGTCATGCTAGGTTGGAGATTAAAAGGAATGAAGTGGTAATCCATGCATAACTGCTCATAGAGAAAGTCTGCTAGTGAAATCTAATGTAGCTTGAAAAAAAAGAAGATATGCATTAAGAAAGTAAAGGGGCGGATAAGGGATATCTTAGATCAAACCGTATTGGCGAGAAAAAAGGTTGGGAGAACTAAGAAATCTCTCCATAAAAGTCATACGGCCCTGGTCTCTGTTGGGGACATATGGGGCTCTAAGAATACCAACCAAGTATGTTTCGAGGAGTAAAGGAAAGGAGACAGAAGGTGAATGACTCTACGAGAAGGACCATCATAGAAGAAACTGAAATATTTTGATAAGAAAAGGATAAAGCTCTCTAAATAAATGCATTCATGACTAATGGAAATGATATTAGTCTCATCAGGTATGGATAGATAGATCTCGAAAAAGTAGACGTACAACTAGATCTGGAGAGTCTAAAGTGGTCTTCCATATCCCCATGCCTGAAAGTGATTCCTCTAAGCCTTGGTAGAGATAGGCTAAAACAAGAAGAGTAAGGGTTGTGGGATGGATTTTAGCAAGGGCAATGGCCAACCTACATTATACCTTGACCATTATGCCCATACCAAGAAGAAGGCAACATACTTCCGATGTGAGATTGGCCTATTGCGATGGCAATGAACTTAAACATAGTAATTATAACTGACATGTTTGTTCAAAGAAAGGATGAAATCATCATTAATAATGTTAATGGGAGTGGTGACATTAAATGGTCCGCCAACTGATTTGAGCTAAAAAAGAAAACTTAAAACTTAGATCTGAAAGACTCAGGCTAGTCATGTCGTGGTTGAGAAGAAAGGTGTTGGTTGAAGAAGATGAAAAACATAGAGCAGCAAGAAGTAGTGGTCGATCGGCTCTAGAAAGAGAATGGGACAAGGCCAAGATGTTGGGAAGACCATTCTTTTTCCAAACAGATAATTTTTGATGAGAAACACGGTTAAGTCATCGGTTCCAAAGGTTACACCAAAGAGGCCATGATTGCTGGTAATTGGAGTTTTTCCAGATCGAGGTTTTAAATTCCATCTTTTCAGAAAGAAAAGTTTCCTTTGGGTGGTGCAGAAAAATGGAAGAAATAGATTGAGGGAGCAAAGATCTGAAGTAGACAATGATTGAAAGGTTGTTGGATCAATACCTGAGAATCTACTCTTGTAGAACCCTAAAGCACTATAATTTCTTTTGTTTTACATGAGCAACGGCATGAAGAGAGGCAGTATCTTGTCTCATTTTGTTGTGGAGGTCAAGAAGATTAAGAGCTACTAGAAACAATGATAGGAGACAAACCCCTCGAGCTCTTTAAAAAGGTTCTAGCATTGCATATCATTGTATTCTAAGAGGATTCTAATTGACATTATTTTTTTAGGAAGTGGTTTACTTTGAAGGGTGAGCTATCTTTTTCAGCTACATAGACATTCTTTAAAGGGCAGGGGCACGTATCAATAGGAGTTATGATGAAAGAATGGAAATTCTAAAAGGCATATGTGTTTCAAACTTTTGAATACTGTACCCATGTCAACAGATGTGGTCACTAGTACATTCTATTACCTACCTGATCGATGACTAATAGGATGTGGGGGCATTGTTGTTTACACTAGATCCTAACATCGAAGGGTCATCGTATATGTGATATCTCTTAAGAAGAATCAGATAAAGGTGCATAGAATTTTGAGTCATGGCACATGCAATTGCCTAGATAGCTGGTAGGATGAATATGTCGGGGTGAACAAATCAGTCTCGAAAGTGTTCCCAAATATAGAAGACCGTATTATAGGCCCAAGAATATGAGATGGCCAACAAGAGTTATGCCGGGACAAACTAGGGCCAAAAAGATATGATTATTGTTCTGAAAGTTAGTGTGGAGCAATTGCACCAATAATCATGCATAGTAAAAGGATAACTGGCTTTAGTTATTGGAACTACTAGAAGTGGAGGCTAGATATAGTAGTAATTATCATAGTGGATAGTTATTATTTGTTAGTATAAAAAAGTGAAAAATGTGCTTTGTAAAGACCCTTCGATAATCCAAATCAGTACATTTTATTTTATCTTAGTTCTTAATCTAGCAGTAGTTTTTATTCTAAGATTAGTTGTAACTTAGAATCTCCACGACCTAGCTAATTGCTATAACCTCTAACCTTACTCAGATCCATCTCCTTTGAATGGTGATGTGATGGTGGTGAAAGCTCTTGAAAGTAAAGTTACATGTACCTACATTACTCTATATCCTTCCTTCAATCAACATCTTTTTTAGCTGATCCGATGCTGGTGGCACGCCTGTGCACACATCATACCCCTGCTATTTGACTCATGCCAATGAATTCTTTTGGCATGCCCAACCCCTTAGGTGGTATGAGAGAGACTCTACGGCGGCAAGCAAACCCCATCATCCCTAGTGACAAGTATTCTATGCTCCATCAAGTTAGCAACTATCCCTTTATGGAATAGCATCCGGATTAGACAGGGTCAGCCGATCGTGGGCGTCCCAGTTTATGTCCAGCTCCCAAAGTCCAACATGTATGTTCGACAATTAACCAAGCATGAGATGCCTCTGATTTAGTGGTCAATCGGTTCACCAGTACAAATTGAGACCTCGTTACTGGCCATTTCTCCATTGCAATATGGGGGCCTTATTCTCTCCATGTTCAGAAGCTTTTTTACAGTTACGTTGCTGGCCACGTTTCAATTGCAATATGGAACGCCCATGCTTTGCTTATTGAAAAGATAACTTTTTTTTTTTTTTTACAGTTGTGCTGCTGGTATCTGCTAAGCTATCTTATTTGTCCAGTATTTTTTTTAATCTTTCATCTTCTAATTTTTTCCTTTTTTCTTCTCACAAGAGCCTCATAATAATCTTTTATATTGTTCATCATTTCAATTCTGTTGTCCATGAGATGAGTCATATGATCAACGATATTTTTTATGTTTTCAATACAACTTCGCTTTAACAAGTGTTGCCAGTAAATCATATTTTTTAGATAAATGGTACGTAGTAGCGTTAAAATTACTGCATTGTATAAGGCTGCTCTTGTATGGTGCGTACTTGGTGTGGGATGATTGCATGGTGCAATCCGTTTGGCCAAATCGTCCCAGTTGCAGGTGATGAGTGAGAAACATCAAAATGTTATCTTAGATTTTAGGGCAAATGAAACTTTTATGCTAGGCGATGGAAGGAGTGGTGCGGGCTTTGTGATTACAAGCTCGAACTCTAAGTTGTGACAGCCGGTGGAAGCCCAATCTTTGACATCTCGATTCTTGGAGCGAAGTTGAGGTCTACTTGGGCTAGCCTCAGCCATGTTTGGTGCGTATTGAAAGTTGCCACCATTTTGTTGGAAGGTGACTTAGCTACAATGGTTGGTTGGATTCAAAAGTATGCGAGGGAGGTTTGGATCTATCTCCTGCTTCAGGATATCTAGAGCTTGGTGAAAAAATGCATCTCTTTTGAGGCCAGCCATATATTCACACTAGAGTGGTGTGAGTCGCTCGTTATAGCAGGAAAAAAAAACTAGTTATACTTTTTTTAAAAAAAATGGGAATAAGTACTTGAATACCCTTAGCATGGTGCGCAGAAACGCAGAAATCCACGTTGCATGATTTATAAAGTGAATGAATAAAATAAACCTTAAAGAGTTTTTCCCGAGGAAAACCATCAGCAGCTTCCATAATTTTTAAAGGTAGAAAAGACATTTATCAGAACCAACACCTGAAAGGTTTATAGGAGAAACAAGTAATGAAAACTGCTCTTTAGCATAATATGATCTGGAAAACAAATAATGCCTTCAACCAAGAAGCAAGGGATGATATACCTCCCATCCAGTTTCGCCCAGTTGATGACTGTGGAGGAATTGCCTTCAAGCCGAATCTTTGTGGCATAGAAAACAGATTGGACTAACTAATGGTATACTCAAGCCACATGAGTTTCACATAGGAATGGACTTCTTTGGCGAGGCATTTAAATAGCATTTATAACAAAATTTACACCCCTACGCTTTCAAAATAATATAGGTAAAATTGTGGACATATGATCAGCCTAATTTGGGGTTGAAATGGCAGAGGTGGCATCAGCTGCAACTTGAACAATATTAGAGTCCTATGCCTTTGGACTTCCTCTAGGGTCTCGGTAATCAGCTTTAAGAACAAAAAATGACAACATGGTCTTCTTAATAAACTTTGAGAGATTCTCATCATGAGGAGCTGAAGTTTTAACAGTAAAGGAACATGAGCAACAAACAGTTCTTTGAACTTCTCCACAACTCAGAGCTGCCTCATAGTATATCAATCTATCAAGTGCAAATTTCCCTGGGCACTAAATCAGTTCCTTATTTGCTTTTCCCTAACTAAGATCAGCGTCCTAAAAAATCTTTTTAATTTTGTGAACCATATATAATACTCCACGTGTACTAAATTCTAATTTATTTATAGGTTTTCTAAGTTAGGCATGTTCAATAATATCAGATATTGCTAGCATATACAGACCTTACTGAGGTTCAATCATGTGTCAAAGTTTTTATTCAATTATCCTGGTGTCATAAGCATTACTTCCATGTTCTTGGCAGAATTATTTAAGCTCCCAAAATATTTTGACACTTGGTAGCCATTGGTTAGGCATCTATATGTATCTCTCTCTTTGTATATTCTACATGCATATGGTTCTCTATTTGAACTTCAATTTGGCCAGGCACACTGAAAATAAAGCTCTATGCACATTGGGATTATAGAATCTCTTGCTGAAATAAGAACACCTAATTATAAAAGAGACTCAGGACAATATATAAACATATTCAAGTTCCTCCATGACCTCCCAGATTTGTCAGTCTAGTCAGGCAAAATTGACTGAATGGAAACACATGGCAACCATATTATTTATGCCTGTAGTTGAATCAATAGAAAGAGATGAAGACATACTATAAATTGTAAAAACTACTCCATCCACTCAACCAACATAAACAAAAGAATGTAAAAATAATAAGAATGCTGATATCAATTAGAGCATGTAAATGAAATTTGACAAAGTATAGGTGAAGCCTTTATTTGATTTTTTATTACTCTCTGCTTGATTCTTGAAAAAACACATCAATTTCTTTCAAAAGCATTTCTTGCTCTGTTTGAATTTCAGTATGATCATCCATAGGTGGGGACAGCATAAGGTGAATGAGCAGGCTGCACACTTTACCAATATCTTCAGGGATCGAAGCTACCACGTCACAATTCTCCTCCCTCAGTTGCCTTTTGGAACTGTCTTTGTACACTTGTTTTCTGCATACCTGCAATATCATAACAAAATAAATTTGGAACTATGATGGTAAGTTCATTTGCTTCCCATTTCATTAACCACTTCTTCCATCTTGTCGTATAACTAAGAATAAAGAGTAGAAGAATGGAGTAATTAGAATTTATTGAAATGTAGATCAAGACATGAGATTCCCTATAAGGCATTATACTGAAAAATGAATCCAATTGTTGTAACTGAATAAAATAGCTGGAAAGATGCCGATTTTATATTTGTGTGCCTTTTTGATCTTATTAGGGAAAAGATAGAAACCAAAAGTCAAGAAAATGTTAGATTTCAAACCTGGAACAAACGATGTAGAGCAGAAACTTGTTCTTTGTTCATATATTTCCTGGTCATTAGCTCCGTGAAGAGCTTAACCATCTCTGCAGTCACATTGCTGGCAGAAAGGTTGTCAACTATCCCGGAGATGTTTGAAGTATCAAACACAGATTTCATCCACCCAGGTACTTGGTCCAGTTTGAGCAATGCAACGGCTACATGAACTGCAGGCTTGTGCTGATTTGTGAAGGATGTTGATGCTAAACCAGGAGCGGCCAAAGACATTGCCAACTCCTCCATGACTAACCTACACCATTTGGAATCTTTGATTGCCCTCTTCTCCTGCAACCCAAACTTTTCCCACCCTAAAATCATGGAAAAACAGACACCACAATTTGTGGCTACTGATGTATCTCCATAGAAAAGTAAACCTTCTGTCACAGCCATCATGGATTCTAGGTACCTCAAAGAGCACCTTAGCTCATCATTTTTGCTATTCCTTTGATCTGAAATTCTGGTGAGCAACTCAACAAGACATTGTGAAGCAACCAACTTGACAAGAGAAGATCCAAAGTGTGTCAGCCTGCATAAGTCATGGCATCTGAGACAGAGTACCGACAATGTTTGGGCTTCATTGGATGACTGAAGGAAATCTTGCCAATCCATGGTTTCCTGTAAAGTAGCATGCAAGCTGAGAAGAAATATCGTTAGATGGCTGGCAGCAGTCAACTTGAGGGGTAAATATAGAGCGACAGACCTTTTTAAGGAGAAAAAGTATAATAAAAGAACAAATAGCAAGGATTCTCCAATAGTTGTTTCTTCATCATAATCAACTAAGGCTGGTCCTTTGGAACAGGCTGTCCGTATTAGGCTCTCAGCCGCAGTAACCAAAGAATTGTTCAGCAATATGACCTTGGAAGCTTCTTTGAGCACTTGCTTGGTGGATTGGTGAAGAATGAGGCAAAAAATGCTTATCACTAGGTACTCTTCTTGGCCACATGACTGGGAAGCTAATTTAGTATTTAAATGTTCCAGCAACTGCACAGAACATAATGATACAATCAGCTAGGTGCTGTTACAAGTATGAACTCAGATGGACTCATTGCATTATTCTCTATTTCTTTTGCAGCCTCTGACAACTGCAGGATGTTGTGCAGACCAGAGGGAGTCCTCTGATAAAAGGTCTATATTCCACATAGTTCTGTTTTCTGGCAACCATGATGTGTTTTAGTAATAAACTGAATATTAAACACTTCATGATTGATGATGGTAAAGGCTCCTAGCAATCCTATGGGTCTTGAGAGGACCAGAAGAAATTGCTTCGGTTAGAAGAACAGAATTACCTTTATTGTAAGTGCAAGCCACTCTTCATCATGCGTGAGTGTCCTGTAATCTGCTGAATAAAGAATATTGAAAATTAAAAGCAAGCAGTTTACAAAGATCTGTGGAGACTGTATTATGTAGCAGAGACATTGTAGTGCATCTGCAATGCCATGCAAGCAGAATTGGCTGGAAGTGTCAGGAAATATGTTCAGAATTCCTGCCATGACATTCACCAAATTCATTATATCATCTTCTCTACCTTCTTTTATTGCCCTTTCAAGTAATGATACCAGCAGTAATCCAACATCATTATCTTCAGAAACAACGAGTTCTGCAATCATTTGCAGGTCCAGTGTCTGGGCATTGCTAGCATGCACATATATTTGGGTCTTGTTTGTGCTATAGAATTTACAGAAATTCAAGATCTGGTAAGACAAGGGTGTCATGATTTCTTTTTGTTGAAAAAGCCACTTTAATGCTGCTGGATGGATACCCATAGAGAGCAAATCCCACTCATTTTTGGCTATCAAATGAAATATAGCTTTCTCAGCTTCTGGACTGTATGTTGTCCTGTAGCCAATTGGAGCACCTCTGACAAGGCCATAGAGAAGCACCAGTTCAGTCAGCATCATGGAATCAGCAACTGCACATGAGAAGTTGTTGCTGTTAACTAGAATATATTGCTCCAATGAAGCCAACACTTGGTTCCCATCAATAAACCTGGAAAGATGAACTATCAGCTATGCAAAACTAATGAAGATGCTTAACACAGTGAAGCAAACTTATATTGATGATACACTACCTATCGCCATACAATGTGCTGACATATAGCATTAGAAGAACTGCACGTTGACAGGAAGCCAAGTTTAAATCATGCGAGCTCCTTTGCCCAAGTAAATATATCAGCTCTAGAGGGTCTGACGGGAGATACACATAGGCATCTCTAATGGGTTGTCCAGAGTTGGTGCCCAGAAGTCTATCAACTACTGAACTAAACATCAAATATACTCTTATTTTCATCTGCTCTGATGGAAACAAACCCAAGAATCCAAATAACAAACTAAACCAATTTGAACAAGCCAGTGTTTCCGCAAACTTCCTGGATTGAGATTCAGATCCTCTAAGCAAAATAAGATGAAAAGTTTCAAGAACTCCTAGTACTAGTTCCTCATCTTCCCCTTCATCAATGACCCTTCCAAGCCAAGGCATCAGATATGTTTCACATGATTCTATTATGCTGTTCTCCAGTTCCTTGCTGCCTGAGTTTGTAGCAAAACTTTCTTCACAACTGTATGCATGTACTTCTTTCAGAAGGTAGAGGGAATATAACAAAAGTTCGTTGGGATATTCTTGAGATGTAAGAGACAGCATCAAAGCATTTCTTGATGCCTCTTGGATTGCTGGTGTCAATTTCAGGACATGACAAGCAGATGGTGATTTAAGAATCTCCACGAATGTTGAACAGGCCAAGGTGAAGGTTTTGGGAAGCATACCCAGCTCCCCACTGGTATGTCTTCTAAAAAATCCAGTCAAGATTAGAGCTGTTTCTTCTACTTGAGACATTGACATAATTCCTGGACAGTCTGAGATGCAAGTCGAAACAAGATTTAACACATGAGATTGAACTGGATGAAGAGGTATCTCTGTTGCATAGCGGAAAACAGAAAGCAGTGTAGGAAATCCTATCACGACTCGCTGTCTGAAGACTTCCTCTGCAGTTGCTAAAAGAGTTAGAACCTGGATGCACGAAATGACCAGGGGATCCTTGTTTCCTGCAGATCAGGATTACATAGAATGAGAAACCAGCTTTACAGATTGCAACGAGCTAGATACTCTTCATCTCTCTTTATGAAGTATATTTCCCGCAGATACCAAAAATTTTGTTCTCGTTACCTGAATGTCTGAGTATTTCAAAAACATAATCTGCAATGTTTTCTTCAACAAGAGTTTGCATCTGTTTAGCACAGTTCAAACTCGAGGATAGGGAATGAAAGATCAAGTCCAAGGTGCTGATTTGCACTTGAGTGTCAGAAGAAAGAAGAGGACCTTTGATTGCATCAGCAAACAAGTTAATGAGAGGGATATGCAACACTGTGTCATCTGAATGCACAAAACTATCTCCTCTGATATTACTACCAGTTTGATCATTTGCAAATAAGTCCTCAAAGATGCCTCTTCTAGCTAACACTGTCAGCAATGCTGAGAGGTAAACATACAACATGTCAGATGTGATTATTTGAAAGCAACTTCATTTGCTCATACATTGCATGCAAGCATGATCTACAACAACCATGCCTAGCATGGAACATGTTGCTCGTGCGGATTTACGCATTAATGAAAAGAAACATCTATGGGGAAGTGCCAGTCTTTTACAGCATATTATCAAGGCTATGGTTTTATTGGGATGTGCCATCTTTCAACTGTAAATTTGAATGATTTAGGTTTGTCAATACCAACAATTTTCATTACTAGCCTCTAATTCCACACTGTCTTACTTATGAATCGCTGTCTTAATTTTTCAAATCTAAAGTCTTACAACTCTCTGATTATCACTATCTCTAGACAATCATCAGTTTATATAATTTGGTTTCCCTGGGAAGTTTTAGTACTTGTTTGTCAAAATCAAATTTTACACAGCTTGCGATCTAAATATCTAATCACCAGAACATCAAATTTTTAGACTTCAGATTCAACTGATTTTGGTAAATGCAAAATATTACAACTATAACTTCAGTGGATCCTAAAGTCTCAAAAATGCCATCTATTCCACATGATACTAGATGCACCTTGAGAGAAATCTCTCATCCAATGTAATAGCTTATGCAGTCTTGGTTTCCCTGGGAAGTTTTTGTACTTGTTTGTCAAAATCAAATTTTACACAGTTTGCGATCTAAATATCTAATCACCAGAACATCAAATTTTTAGACTTCAGATTCAACTGATTTTGGTAAATGCAAAATATTACAACTATAACTTCAGTGGATCCTAAAGTCTCAAAAATGCCATCTATTCCACATGATACTAGATGCACCTTGAGAGAAATCTCTCATCCAATGAAATAGCTTATGCAGTCCATGCGGATTATAATGTCATTTTGCAATGAAGCATTTGTTTTTGCAGGAGTCAGGAATAGTTGACACTGACCGACACAGTTCAAGCGGACGTCGTCATTTTGGGTCTTGAGCAGAACTTCAAGTGAAAGGCGCAGCAGCCTCTCTCCAGTTGATGACAGATCAGTGTCAACATGATCATTGTTATCTTCGTCCCAAGGTGTGGCTTGTAAAAGGGATAGCTTATACAGGACGAACATAATCTCACCACGAATATCTTCACTGTAGCAGGGAACAGGAGATGGTAGGTATGATGGTCAAATGGTGTAAGATAAAGTCTAGAATTTTGTCTTCACCTTGGAAGCTGAAGACCAATGACAAGGTTGGAGAAAAGGGCATCTTTATCTCTGATGTGGGATGCATGGTAATCATTCTGATGAGAATTCAATAGGATTCCAAAGCAATGCAGCTGTATCACAGGTTGAAAGCCATGCAAGCAGTGGATTAAGCAGCGAACACCTCAAACTTCAGAAGAAATGAATGCCAACTTTGTTCCAAGCCTCATTGTAAGGATGCAAAACATCAAAATCTAACCAGCAAACTGACAACACTCATGGTCCGTTTTTCAATCACTTAATCAAAGAAAATCGATATAGTCTCTTCGCTTGGAGTATAGCCAATGCACCCAATTTTCTAACTTTTGGTTCCAGGAAAATCCATGGAAATGGCAAGGAAAATTAGTTTCTCTGGAAATCTAGAAATATGCTTTCCGACTTTGTCAGTTTTCTAATGAAACAAACAAAAGAAAAATAAATTTTTTCAAGAAAAATTAAGTTTTCCAAGCGGTTTTCTTCCAACCAAACATATCCTAACTCCTCCCATTTTGCTTTATCATAATAAGGGCCTGTTTGGATATCATGAAGCAATATTCTACAAGAATCTGGCGTGTTGGCCCTTCTAGCCCGCCAGCCTGCGAGCTTGTCAGAATGCATGAAGAGAAAAAGACTCATGGAGGTCCTTTTTTTTTATCCATATAGGATTTGGGCTGCAAGGTCACTGGATTAATAGGCTATACCCAACTAGATTGCCTAATCAATGAATCCAATAGGAAATCCAGTCCAATCCTGATAGATTTATAAACAGGCCCTAAAATAGAAATTAAACAGTGGATATCATCAAACTGCTATTCCATTATAACAGCCATGATATAACGGGAATAAGAGCTATTATTTGACAATGTTTGGTTTTGATCTGAACAAAACTGTATTTTTAAAGTATAAATTTCTACGTGAGCTGGAGAATATAATTATTCATTTGGTGAACAAAGGCTTGAGTAGAAAAAAGCCATTATTGAAACAAAAAATAAAAACGTAGCCGCCATAAGTTCCCCAAAGTTTCCATTCCGGGTCCAAATATTCGAAAATTTAATCTTTCCCGCGATTTAAATGCCGGCAAAAAAGGCGGGAAAAAAATAATACCGACAGATGAGGAGGGGAAACAGTACCATATAAACCTGGCGTCGGCTCCACGCGAGTGCGCCGGAAGAGAGGAGATCGGCGATCCGGGCAATGAAATCGCCGGACACGGAGGCGGCGGCGGCGGTGGAGGCGGAGAATCCACCGCCGCAGCAGCGGTAGCAGAGATCGGAGACGAGGTCGATCAGCTGGCGGGCGAGGGGCTCGTCATCAGTGGCGGCGAGAGCTCGCACGAGCGGGGACACGAGCAGGTGGGGGTGGCACGTGTGGAGGGCGCGGAGGAAGGCGGGGCTCCGGATGGCGAGCGAGAGCTGGGAGAGGGCGTAGGAGACGTGGTGGGAGGGGGAGCAGGGATCGGACAGCAGCGCCGAGAAGCACGCAAGGCAAATGAACCCCCCCTCCGCCGTCGCCACAGCCAGCGACGACCGGTGGCCCTTCCCGCACGTTGGCGGCGCCAACTCTTCGTCCTCGTCCTCCTCCTCGTCCTCTGCCGACGGTGGACGCGGTGGTGGCACCGGCGAGAGCTCCGCCGCTTCGAATTCCTCCTCCTCTTCTTCCACTCTTCTTCGCCTCATCGCTCGCTAGCTGGAATTTGAAATTTTTGAAAGAGTTCGACGGGTATATTTATGCAGGACGAGCGAAGAGTTCAGATGTTCCGCCGGAGTACGTTTACGTATAACGATGGCGACAGTGGATGCCAGTATCTGGGCCAAAAGTCAAAACCTTAGAAATGGATATCAGAAATATACCCAACGGTTCCAATAAATGAAAATTTCAAAATGATAAATGATAAATTTTATTCATATAATTCTTTTTATGTAGCGTAAAACTAGACAACGACCAATTACAGTAAATAATTCATAATGTTATATCCATCAAGATTTTGGCATATTGATTTTTATTGGCGCTTTTAAGTAGCAAATCATATTGAAAAATTAGAGTCATATTAGCTAATAATTTTGTAACAAGAAGATATTTAGTTATCAAATTTCTACTCTCTACTACATTAAAAATATAAGTTTTGAAATCAAGGATATTTCTCCTGTATTTCATATGTCATTTTTTGGCAATGAAAATATCCTTCCACTTTTCTACATTACCCATTCTATTCAGCTATATATAAAAAAATTAAAATCTTGATTTTAGATAAATAAAAGTTTTATCTAATTAAAAATAGCAATAGTTGAACAAAAAATAAAACTATGATTGTCAACAAAGTAAGGAAGAAAATAAAAAGCTGGTTGCATATAAGAAAAGGTCATAGCAAGTCAAATAAAAAAAAACAAAACTACCAGCTATAAGGAAATAATAAAATACAAAAAAAAATTCCTTTTTATAAGATCATGCTAGAAACAAAATTTGAGTTAGTCATTCTCTCTCTCTCACCACCATTTTGTTAACTAGATAATTAAAAAAACTAAAATTCTTATGCAAAATAATAAAGAAAATGTCTTAACAAAAAGTAAAAGAGTAAAAAAAAATACCTACTACAATTAGATAAGAAAATATTCATTACATCATTTTCCGAGAATAGATAAATATAAAAAAGTATACAAATCTATAAATAAATAAGGAAATATATAACTATTTTTAATATTATTTTTCTTTATCTGTATTGAGATTTATTTTTTTTATTTATTTTAGAAGGATTGCGCATGCTTGGTTTGTAGAAATAAGCCACATTAATGTTTTACATAAAAAATCCCTTCTTTTCGGCAGTCGGAGAGAGGCAAACCTCGTTATATTATTTACTTAGTAGTACTGTACAGAGAATGTATAGATCATGCAAGAATGTGGGTTGGAGCACCCTTTATGCAACGCAAAGCAAGCCAAAACATAATGCCATAGAGACGGAGAAGTGAGCCATGGTGGATGGGAGAAGTCAAGGTAGGATAGTGTTAAAAAAAATAAAAAAAAAGGCACCACTCTTGAGTACCTGCCTTTGAGATTAAAAGGCCAGCATTTTAAACCACTCCTAAAAAAAGCGGAATAAATTGTCTTTCGGCCGGTGATGCTTTTAGAACAAAATTATGAAACTGCTTATTATAATACATATTTATAAAAAAGCTAACAGTAAACTGCAAACTAAAAAATAATATATATATTGAAATATATATATATATGGCTAATTATATGGAAACTACGAAACAGCTATATTGGATATTTTTACTAATTTGGTATAAATAAATCCGGTTTAAACGAAAACAAAGGTGCTTATCATCTATATAAAAGCTCTTTTAAAATGGCAAGTAGTCTGTGTAGCATTGAGTGACAAATTTCAGAGGATATATATATATGGTCTTAGAAGATTTACGACATAATGCTCTCCATGCCAGATTCTCCCATTTAAGACTAGAAAGCTCAGATGAACTTCTCGAGCTCTGCCTTATTTTCCCATGTACAGCTCAAATAGTAATAAGTTGCATGCTTTGGATGCCAGTTCCATGATGATCCCCTATTTTTTTTTCATAAAAGTTTTCCTTTGATTCAGTACATTTGCAGTGGCATGCAAATGAACCATGTTCCCTTCTTTACAAGCAAATTGTACTCTACTGGAGAACCCTTGTCTTCCAAGTCTAAACAATCCACTTGCACCCTTCTTTCCAGCCTTGCTCTATTTATAATAGGGAGAGGCTCCACTGAGTTAAACTGAAGCGTTCTCTCTCTAAAATCAACATCTCCTACCAGTATATCAATCAAGCTACATTATAACCCATACAAAACTGCACCCACACCATAATATTAATCACCAGCAGCATCTTCCATGAAAACACGCACCAAACAACTCGAACTTATTTACTTATCAGCTAAACAAAGTGTGAGACACGGGCTGAAGTCGGCAGCCCCTGCCGACTTTAGCCCCGTTCTCTTTTTGGAAGGCCGGAACAGAGGATCGCGATTTGCGATCCTCTCCGGCTCTTCTGAGGATGATCGGGGCGGGGATGTCGCTAGTCCCGCGGCACCCCCCCCCCTCCAGCTCATCCGCGGCCGAACCGCGGCCGCGGATCTCGCTCGGCCGCCGCGATCTTCGCGGCGGAGAGCCATCACGAGGGGGGTGATAAAAACCCCCCAAATCCTCCTCCCTAGGGCAAACCGAGCCCTCTTCCTCCTTCTCTTTCCTCCTTCCCTCCTCCTCCTCTCTGATCGGTGTGTCTTCCCGACCGAGCGCCGCCCGGATCCCCTCCGCGAGCTTCCCCTGCTCCGAGATCCAACCCCTCGGCTTCAAACATCGCCGCCGTCGCTTGACGCCGGATCGAGCCTCCCTCGGCCGGGATTTGCCACCTCCGTCGACCGCCGGTAAGCCCTCCTCTGTCGAGATCCTCCTCTCCTCTGTTTCAGCCCAAGCGGCCGAGATCATCATCTCGGTTGCTTCTCCTCCCCGTCGGTCCCTGCAACGCCGCCGGCCGCCATGGCGGCTGGCTGGCAGTCGATCGAGGGGTGGCCCCCGGCCACCCAAGCCGGCCACCCCCGCCGGCCACCTCCCTCTCTCCTCCGTCTCTTCTTCTCCCCCTGTTCGTGGGGGGGAGTTTGGGGAAGGAGGAGGCCCATCACGGGCCAAACTGGGCCGTTGGGCCCAGTCCATTGCAGGCCCAACTTGGGCCCAGTCCAGTCCGGTTGGGCCCAGTTGGGCAATACCCCCATGGGCCCAACTTGGATCCAGATCAAACCCGAGAATCCGAACCCGAACCCGAAACCCAAACCCATTTGACCAATAAACAGATTTTTTGCAGTTAAGCCCTTGGCAGTATGCTATTTCAGAAATAGGGACTCCTGTAATTTGTATTTGATCCCTATAGGAAAGATTTATCACATAAAGGCCCCCAACTATATTTATTTAGTCCCCTCACTCAAGTTTTATTATAGAATAGTACCCTGTAATTAAGTATTAGTCCCTGTAATAAATCTTATTGTATAAATGAACAAATTAGAAGCCAACCTTGGGGGCCCTATTTAGCCGAGTCTATGCGGGCCCATTGGGCCGAGTCCGATATGGGCCCTATCAGGCCGTGCCCATTATGGGCCAACTTTGGGCTCTGTTGGGCCATGTTCAATAGTATTATTTTTGAATTTTGCTTAGTCTGAAATTAACAAGAAATTAATTAAACTTTAACAGGTGAACCTGATCCGTCTACCTGAAGTAGGAATCAAGCGAGAAGAGGTAATAACTTAATACTTCGAGTGTGATTTCTAAATTATTTGATAAATAGATTAAATTCTGAAATATGTTTTGTATTTAGTAAAATGGGTCTGGCATGTTAAATTTCTGAAAATTATGCTTTGAATTCCGTAAACTATGACTGGAAAATTTATGAAATCTGTTTTTATATATATGTATTCTCAGCATGGCTATGATCTGTTCTGTTCTGTTCTGGCCCCGCCAATGGGGATTATACGTTGGCCCTGTCGACTTGTAATCTGTGAGGAACCGGTTTCGACACCGTACCACCGGTGATTAGAATAGTGGTATTTGGACACCGTACCACAGGTGCTTAATAATAGTGGTGTTTGGCACCTTGTGCAACCCATGCCACTGGGTTACGTGGCCGTAGCCTATTATGTTGAGATTCTGGTATAAGAGTTTTTGGAAAAATGATAATAAGTTTTGAAAACAACAAAACGATGTTATTTATGATTTATTTCAGACATTATTCTGTATTTTGATCTGATATGCTCTGACCCCACTCTGGGGTATTTTGTTGCTTACTGGGCTAGTGTAGCTCATTATTCTATTTTCTCCATTTTTCAGATTCAGAGGCTTGATCTCACGGGATTGAGGAGTGCGTTAGATTTTCCGACGATTCCTTCAGTTATTGGTCCTTTAGTTAGATTGATTAAAGTATTTGACTTACGTAAGCATATGTTATTTGAAATTTTGTAAGACTGCTTTTGAGTAAATTTAAATAATTATGTCAGTTTTGAATATCTGTATTTGCTTTGATATGATCCGATGCCTTGCACGCCTGTGCGGCCCGCCGTGCGGGCGTGCGGCGTCTGCCGCGCCTCGGGCTCGGGGCGTGACAGATTTGGTGGTATCAGAGCTTAGGTTTCAGATTCCTAGGGATTGTGTTTGAAATAATTCTGATGGAGCTTAAGTTTTAGGATCTTTAGGATTCGTCGGAAAGTTTGAGAGATGGGTGGACATTAGGCCATTAGACGAAGATATTTATTTGCTTTTGCTATTGATAAATTTATATTATTTTATCAGAATTTTGAAATGCTAAAATTAAAATGCAACCTAATTATGGCTGTAACCAAAGTGTGAATAAGTTATTCTGAGAGTTTTCTTGGTAGAGCAATTTGTATTTCAATGATTAATTAGATTTTGACTAAATTAAGTGAAGGAATATTAATCATGAGATATTATCGTGCAATGTAATTATTTGGGAAGTTTAACTTGATATCAGGCACTGTGGATATTGCTTCTAGTTGAAGTTAATTATTTTGGTAGCAATTTAAGATTCATCTATAAAAAGATGTTTAAAGCTTGGACTAGAAAATATTCATTGAAATCTGTATGTGGATCATGCATGGAGCTCGTATATAGAAGGAAAATATACTTGGGGATGAGACTTAAGAGTTCTTATTTGGCTCTACTTGAGACTTGAAACAATTAAGATTGATATTTTGATGGAAAGTCAATTAGTAAATCTTGAGAATATTGGTGGATTAAAATGTTTTTGGGTTGGTCGAAAATAGGACTTGTTTGATTTGGAAAAGTTCTTGATGCTTTTCCTTGTTAAAAATAATATAAAAAAAAAGATTATTGGAAAGTATAATACTTTTGATTTTGATCGATATGGATATCATTGTGTTATTAGTAGATTCTCTAAGTCTAGTAGATTTACAAGATCCCGAAATGTTTGCAGTACTGCAAATAAAAATATTTTACTTATTTGAGGAGTTGATCTCAATGTAAAATCATAGAGTTTATATCTTTGTGGAATTTCTTGTAAATCTTTGAACCAGATTATTAGATTCTTGTTAGTTAAATATTTATAAATCAAGGCTATGAGTTGATTATGGATTTTGTATCACCGTATGAGAAATGCAAGGGGGATTTCATGAGAGGCCAAAATAAGTTTAGCCTAAAAGAAAAGATTCGGGATGATTAAATAAGCTCCTGAGTAAGTTAATCGATCGAGAATCTTTTAATTATCGAAGCTTCGAATAAATATCAACTTGTATAATGGAATTGTTAAGGAAAACTAGAATTGGCTTAGTTCAAATTTGGATCTAGAATATGATTGCTTGATTATATGATGGTACAAATACGATAACTATCTTAAGGGTTAATCATGATCTAGTGTACTTGGGAAGCAAGGATAAAATTTTGTTTGGATATTAAAAAAAAAAAAAATTTGCTGATGATGTGGGATCAATAAGAAAGTTTGGAAAATATTGATCTGAGTTGTGCAGCAGAAATTTGATTAACTGAGTAAATTTAAACTGGTCAAAAATATTGACTGTGTTTTGGTAACATGTTATGATGAAAGTCTATGTTATTCATGTTAGATGTATGCCCTAGAAGCCAATTTGGCTGACACATTGTTGATTCTAGGGACATAATTTTGTACTTGACTATTTATTATTGAATAAATAAAAGGCATCTTTTTCATTCATATTGTTTATGTGTCTATGAATCGTCCAAGAAATTAATAAGATGATGATACATATTCTCAAGAGTTGAGAATTTGAGCCATGTATCATTGGTGATTAATTTCTAAATGCTCCTGATCAAAGGATCATCACGAGGACGGTGATCGATCCGATCAGTGCACAGATCACTCTCCTTCTGGATGGACGAGACTTGAGTCCACAGTGTAGGGACACTGAAGTGATAGTGCAGGTGCTTGTTAGAGAACAAGGGTACTGAGCGTGACCAATACAAGAAGTCACTTGGATGTCTATCCACTCGTCAGTGACTTGCTTGATGTTGCAGTAGTGTGACTGGTCCTTTGACCTGCGGTGCTTCGGCTGCTCACAGTGGGGTTATTGTAGTTTGACTGCACACATACATGGTCCCTAGCCATATGGGTCCATGCAGTGTAGATTGGCTGCAGTAAGTTCACTGTAGGAGTAGGGTATGCACCTATATGGAATCTATCGACCTTGATAGATAAGGAGAGATCCTATGTGATTTATAAGACTGAGTTCGTAAGACCTCGGCCGGGGCAGTATACACAGTGGAGAAAGAGTTTTTCACTATCGAACTCGAGTCAAATAAATCTTGACATATGACAGACGATGGGGTTTGACGAGTTGTCCATGACCTCCGTCCTGTAGGGATCCACGATAGTAGGACTGTATCACATGTTAACTGCACCTAGAGGTTCATCATTCCATTCTGCTGGGTAGCCACTACATGCTGCTAGGTGTCACTGGTGGATGGTGGGACTCATAGGGATTATCTTGATGATCGATAAACCCTAATGAGTTGAGTTGGAATCGTTCCAACCCATTGAAAGGAGTTTTCAATGATATAGTGATAGAGATCACAATATATCTCACTACCAGTCAGAATAGAACCTATGGGGTCACACACACTAGAAGTATTGACCGATCCGATGGTTGAAATCGTGATTAGGAATCACAAGAAATCAATTTGATTGATAAGAAGTTGAAGAAGAAACAAAGGGAATTAATTAATTAGACTTAAACACAAATCCTACTTCGGGAGGGACTCCTAGAGTCCTAATTGGATTAGGGCTGGGAATCCTAGTTGGAGTAGGACTGGAATTCCTACTTGGAATAGGATTCCTACAATCCTAATGAGATTAGGAATTTTGAATTAAAATTGGATTCCTACTTGGAGTAGGATTCCTAGAAATCCTAATTGGATTAGGACTTCGGATTCAAATAGAGTCCTAATTGGATTAGGACTAAAATTAAATACATCCTAATTAGATTAGGATTCCTTAAGTCTAAATTAATTATTAATCTAATGAATCAACATGACTCCTAATTGGATTAGGATTGAAGAGTTCAATTGAGTCATGGTTCATTCAAATCCTAATTGGATTAGGACTAGCATAGATTGAACCCAATTTGGCTAATCCTAATTGGATTGGGATTAAACCATAAGAGAGGCACCCAATCCTTTTTGGAAGAGGATTAGGGCATCACAAGAAGGAGGGTTCACGCCCCTCCTCCTCTCCTTGAGTGCGGCATGAAGAGAAGGGCCGGCGCCCCCCTTCCCTCTTAGGCAATATGTCTAGGGCTCCTAGATTGTAGGAACCCTAGATGGCTTTATAAGGAGGCATGAGGCCGGCGCCCTAGCCAAGAGCTCTCTTCCTCCTCTTGCTGCCGCCACCAGCCCCCTCCTCTCTTGGTTCAGCCGCAAGCAAAGGGAGAGCAAAGTCCAAGCGTTGGCGTCATCCTCTTCCTCCAATCCTTCTTCCAACGCAGGGAAAAGAAAGAAGGCTGCAGAAGCTGTGTTCTTCTTCCTTGAGTCCCTTCTTCTTCTTCCTCCTCTCAAGCACTTTCAAGAGTTGAAAGAAAGAGAGGAGATCAGCCATCAAAGGAAGTCTCTGCAAGGGAGCTAGCACCCCGGGGAGACGAGAAAGCTTTGATCGGTCCTCTGCTTCGTGTGGATACCCGTAGAGGCCGGACGTTTGAACGGCTTCAAGCGAACCCTCTTCCTAAAACCACGAATTCAGATTCGCGGTGATCATCTACCCGCGCAAGGTGAAGATTTGATCTTCCTATTAGTTTTAAAAGGATTTAATTCTTACCTAATTACGAAAGGTCTCGAAACAAGCGTTCATGCGATGAACGTCGAACCCGTGTATGCCGATTCCGCTGCCATCTGAAAAATTTTTGAAATATCAGCGGCATGGGCGGGTTCCCAACAGTGGTATCAGAGCCTAGGTTTCGTAGATTAAGGTAAGAATTAAATATCTAAAGGCATATTAGATCTGAAAATTAAATGATCATGCATGCTGAAAAATTCTGCATGCAGATTTTTTCAGGGGTGCTGATTTTTACATGCTGATTTTTATGTGATAAAAAGATGATTCTAATTGCATTGTTAATGGGATTACAAAGTTTAGAATCATGATTAGCATGATCAGCGACCTATGTCATGATATAATCAGTTAGTTTTCAGATCTGAAATTATAATTGTAGCATACGGTGATGATCATAGGATTCAACCCTTTTTGGTATCAAATGTAATGACCTGCGATGTGATCTGCGATGTCATGTAATTTTTCAGATGCTTGCATGCATCTTATTTGATGTTTTGAGAGGCCTGCGTGCCTCCTAAAAGGAGATGTAAATTATTTTTATTTTTATTTTACATCTGGTTGTATTTCTGTGATGTGATGTACATCAACGATCAAGTTGAAGCAAAGGCATGAGATGAAAGGTGATCTAAGCGGTTGATGGCGATGGGATCAAGAGTTGATCAAGGATCGAATCAAGGAAGCTTGGATCAAATTCAAGAGTTGAAGACCACTTGATCGATTGATGTGCATGTGCTTGTAATACGACCTAATTAGAATCCATGATCATCACCTAGTTAAAGTTTAGCTTTAATTATTGCCGCGATTATAACTGCCTGCAATGCGCCGTTTGCATGTGATGTGAATGAGAGTCGGGTAGATAGGTCTACATGTGATGTAGCAAACCCAATTGAGACCTAAATCAAAACCTCCTCAATCAAGTCGAGAGTGAACCGACATGAGCAAGTCATATTAGATTAATTGATCTAATTGGTGTCTAGGAAAGCATGAAAGGTGGTTACTTAATTAGGACCTTACTCTCTGAGTAAGGGGAGCCTCCCACCTGCTTACCTGGCCAATTGTTCGATTACCTCTTATGAAAGGCTCAAGTTGCAAACACTAAGACCTGATTAACCAATATTAAGTCAATAGGTCTTCCACTGTAGTAGAGCTGCTAAGGCCTTTCTGATGTTGACTTGTCTCGGCTGGATACAGTGGTCAAGTTGCATTGGGGGGCTGGACCTCTCTATAGACATGAGATGTTGTAGGGTAAAGGTGGGGTTGGGCACCAATAACTGTTAGGTGAGGACCCAATGACGACTTTATTCCTACGGTTATACGGTGGGTCTGACTTAACTAAGAAATGGGACCAATAACTGTTAGGTGAGGTCTTCATGGCTTAGAGACCAAGTTGCACTGCAACATGCTTGAGAAGCATTGTACAAGAGTTGTACACTCATCCATCTATGTGTCACCAATAACTGTTAGGTGAGGTGGCATGTGAATTGGTGGGACCGCAGTACCCACTAGAAACCCTAGTCGTGTGGGATTTCCGTTTTCCTACCAGGGGAGTGTGAGGAATTCGAGAAAATAGTGGGAGTCATATTTGTTCTAAAAGACCTTAGGACAGATTAGGATCAAGTACAAGAGTCTAACTAGAATCTTTACTCTCTGCAGATACAATGTCGGCTTCAAACCCTTTGACCCGTATTCTTGAGACCAACCGACTGACTGGAACCAATTACAAGGACTGGCTTAGAAATCTCAAAATAGTTTTGGACTGTGAGAAGATAGGCTATATACTCGATTCAGATATCCCCACATTACCAGCACGTCCCACTGATGTTCAGCGTGAGATGCATAAAAAGTGGTTGGACGATGACATTAGAGTAAAATGCTATATGATGGCATCTATGTCTAATGAACTCCAATGCCAGCATGAAAATATAAAGACTGCTAGGGACATACTGGCACACCTACAAGAGTTGTATGGTGAGCAGAGTCGCACAGCTCGTTTTGAAGTGTCCAAGAGGCTTTTCAAAGCGAAGATGCGCGAAGGGCAGTCTGTCCATGATCACGGTCTGACCATGATTAAGGACCTAGAGGAGCTTGAGAAGCTCGGTATGGACATGCACAAGGAATTGCAAGTGGATTTGATCCTACAGTCACTTCCTGATTCATTTGGTCAGTTTATAGTAAACTACCACATGAATAAGATTGAATGCACTAAGACTGAACTAATCAACATGTTGGTAACTGCTGAGGGAGCCTTGAAAGGTTCAAGGGGCAATGTCCTCGCTGCTGAGTTGACTTCTGGTTCCAAGAGAAAGTCTACTTGGAAGAAAAAGAAGCCTGCAAAGAAGCAGAAGAAAGACAAGAAGCCAAAGAAGGAAGTTCAAAAGAAAAAGGCTAACGACAAAGGAAAATGTTTCCACTGCAATGTCGAAGGCCACTGGAAGAGAAACTGTCCTTCATACCTCGAGAGCCTAAAGAACAAGAAAGGTGACACACCTTCAGAAGGTATAGACTTGCTCATTATTGAAACTAATCTAACGGTTTCTTCTACTTCTAGTTGGGTTATAGATTCTGGTTCTAGTGCTCATTTGTGCACTACCATGCAGGGTCTAAAGGAAAGTAGAAGGCTGGCGGAAGGTGCGGTAACCCTTCGGGTTGGCAACGGGGCAAAAGTTGCTGCTGTGGCTGTGGGCACCTACCATCTGCGACTACCGTCTGGATTTAGTTTAATACTTAGAGACTGTTATTATGTACCTGTTGCTAGCAGAAATTTGATTTCTGTTTCATGTCTAGCACAGGAAGGTCATGTTTTTACATTTGACAAAGACTGCTGTTCTATTTATTTAAGAAATAAAATAGTCGCACGTGGTTTTATGATTGACAGTCTCTACCATTTACATATGGATGTATCTGTGAATGTTACCGAGCAAGATGTGAGTGCCAAAGGATCCAAAAGATCCAGAGATGAGATAAACCAAAAATATTTGTGGCACCTCAGACTTGGCCATATTGGAGAAGATAGAATGAACAAAATGGATAAAGATGGGCTTTTAGGTTCATTGACTTCCGAGTCATATCCAGTTTGCGAGTCCTGTCTTCAAGGAAAGATGGCTAGACTACCCTTTGTAGGACATGGGGAGAGGACCACTGAAATACTTACCCTAGTACATACAGATGTATGTGGCCCATTCGATGTGCTAGCCAGGGGACGTTATTCTTACTTCATTACCTTTACCGATGATTATTCACGGTATGGGTATGTGTATCTTATGAGACACAAGTCTGAATCCTTTGAAAAGTTCAAAGAGTTCAAGAATGAAGTAGAAAAACAAACTGGAAAACCTCTTAAGGCTCTTCGATCAGATCGGGGAGGAGAATACCTTAGTGGGGAATTCCGGGACTATCTCAAAGAAAACGGCATAGTCTCACAATGGACACCTCCGGGTACACCTCAACTCAACGGGGTGTCAGAGAGGAGAAATCGGACCCTATTGGATATGGTCAGGTCCATGATGAGCTTCACTGATTTACCTATGTTCCTTTGGGGAGATGCCTTACTCACAGCGATTTATTTATTGAATAGAGTTCCCTCTAAATCCGTTCCTACCACACCGTATGAGATATGGCATGGTAAGAAACCAAGTCTGGGTCATCTCAAGATTTGGGGGTGTCCGGCCCACGTCAAGCGACTACAGGCGGACAAGTTAGAGGCTAGGACCATAAGTGCTCGTTTTATAGGATATCCTAAAGAGTCATTAGGATACAATTTTTACGTCTCAGAGGATCACAATGTGTTTGTGAGCCGTCATGCCATCTTCTTGGAAAATCAGTTTATCCTTGATAGTGGCAGTGGGAGGAAAATTGAGCTTGAAGAGAAAGTCTCTGAAAAGCAACGAGTCATGGATCCTATAGAACCCATTCATACAGAGCCAGTACACGATGTCCCTCAACCACCTCGTAGATCTAGTAGGGTCTCCCATCCTCCCGATAGATACTTAGGTATACTAGAAGAGGATACCGAGGAAATGTTCCTAGTGGGAGATAGGGATCACATACAGGATCCCAAAACCTACAACGAGGCGATATCTGATATCGATTCCGAGAAATGGCTGAAAGCTATGAAGTCAGAGATAGACTCCATGCATTCCAACCAAGTCTGGACCTTAGTAGATCCACCAGAAGGTATTGTACCTATTGGATGCAAATGGATCTACAAAAGGAAAATAGGTTCGGATGGAGAGGTAGAGACCTATAAGGCAAGGCTTGTGGCGAAAGGGTATAGTCAGCGCGAAGGTATTGACTATCAGGAGACCTTTTCACCTGTAGCCATGCTAAAATCCATCCGGACATTGCTTGCCATTGCAGCATTTCATGACTATGAAATCTGGCAGATGGATGTGAAAACTGCTTTCCTGAATGGATATCTTGATGAAGATATCTATATGGAACAGCCTTTGGGTTTCACTTCCAGTGATAGAGATCACAAGGTCTGCAAGCTGCAAAGGTCCATCTATGGACTAAAGCAAGCATCTCGGAGTTGGAACACTCGTTTCGATGATACAATCAAAACGTTTGATTTCATCAAAAACGAGGAGGAACCATGTGTTTATAAAAAGGTTAGTGGGAGTGCTGTCGCTTTTCTCGTACTGTACGTAGATGACATTCTCCTGATTGGGAATGATATTCCCATGCTAACCTCGGTCAAGGTCTGGTTGTCAAAAGAATTCTCCATGAAAGACCTTGGGGAAGCATCCTATATTTTGGGAATAAAGGTCTATAGAGATAGATCTAAAAGGATGCTTGGCCTGTCACAGAAAATGTACATAGAGGAGGTGCTGAAGAGGTTCAGCATGGAAAACTCCAAGAGGGGTCTTTTACCCCTAAGGCATGGAATTCATCTCTCCAAGAAGATGTGCCCCGACACACCTGAGGAGATTCAACGCATGAGCAAGATTCCTTATGCATCGGCAATAGGAAGCCTCATGTATGCCATGCTATGTACACGACCTGATATAGCTCTTGCTGTAAGTGTCACAAGCAGATATCAGTCGAATCCAGGTGAAGAACACTGGACAGCTGTGAAGAATATTCTTAAGTACTTGAGAAGAACTAAAGATTTATTCTTGGTTTTTGGAGGATCATCAGAGTTAAAGGTAGAAGGGTACACAGATTCAGACTTCATGACTGATGTCGATGACAGGAAGTCAACATCTGGATACGTGTTCTTGTGCAATGGTGGTACGGTGAATTGGAAGAGTTCTAAACAACCGATCATTGCTGATTCTACTATGGAAGCCGAATACATCGCCGCCTCTGAAGCTGCTAAGGAAGGCTTCTGGTTCAAGAAATTCATTGCAGAGTTGGATGTGATGACATCAGATGCCATAACACTCTACTGCGATAATAATGGCGCCATAGCCCTTGCTAAGGAGCCAAGGTCTCATCAGAAGTCTAAGCATATAGAGCGGCGCTTTCACCTCATACGCGACTATGTGGAGAAGAAATATGTAGAGGTGCAGAGAGTAGACTCCGCGGATAACGTGGCAGACCCTTTCACTAAGCAGCTGAGTCAGCAAAAGACTGAAGCCCACCTTGAGAAGATGGGCCTAAGATATATGACCAATTGGCTTTAGTGCAAGTGGGAGATTGTTAGATGTATGCCCTAGAAGCCAATTTGGCTGACACATTGTTGATTCTAGGGACATAATTTTGTACTTGACTATTTATTATTGAATAAATAAAAGACATCTTTTTCATTCATATTGTTTATGTGTCTATGAATCGTCCAAGAAATTAATAAGATGATGATACATATTCTCAAGAGTTGAGAATTTGAGCCATGTATCATTGGTGATTAATTTCTAAATGCTCCTGATCAAAGGATCATCACGAGGACGGTGATCGATCCGATCAGTGCACAGATCACTCTCCTTCTGGATGGACGAGACTTGAGTCCACAGTGTAGGGACACTGAAGTGATAGTGCAGGTGCTTGTTAGAGAACAAGGGTACTGAGCGTGACCAATACAAGAAGTCACTTGGATGTCTATCCACTCGTCAGTGACTTGCTTGATGTTGCAGTAGTGTGACTGGTCCTTTGACCTGCGGTGCTTCGGCTGCTCACAGTGGGGTTATTGTAGTTTGACTGCACACATACATGGTCCCTAGCCATATGGGTCCATGCAGTGTAGATTGGCTGCAGTAAGTTCACTGTAGGAGTAGGGTATGCACCTATATGGAATCTATCGACCTTGATAGATAAGGAGAGATCCTATGTGATTTATAAGACTGAGTTCGTAAGACCTCGGCCGGGGCAGTATACACAGTGGAGAAAGAGTTTTTCACTATCGAACTCGAGTCAAATAAATCTTGACATATGACAGACGATGGGGTTTGACGAGTTGTCCATGACCTCCGTCCTGTAGGGATCCACGATAGTAGGACTGTATCACATGTTAACTGCACCTAGAGGTTCATCATTCCATTCTGCTGGGTAGCCACTACATGCTGCTAGGTGTCACTGGTGGATGGTGGGACTCATAGGGATTATCTTGATGATCGATAAACCCTAATGAGTTGAGTTGGAATCGTTCCAACCCATTGAAAGGAGTTTTCAATGATATAGTGATAGAGATCACAATATATCTCACTACCAGTCAGAATAGAACCTATGGGGTCACACACACTAGAAGTATTGACCGATCCGATGGTTGAAATCGTGATTAGGAATCACAAGAAATCAATTTGATTGATAAGAAGTTGAAGAAGAAACAAAGAGAATTAATTAATTAGACTTAAACACAAATCCTACTTCGGGAGGGACTCCTAGAGTCCTAATTGGATTAGGGCTGGGAATCCTAGTTGGAGTAGGACTGGAATTCCTACTTGGAATAGGATTCCTACAATCCTAATGAGATTAGGAATTTTGAATTAAAATTGGATTCCTACTTGGAGTAGGATTCCTAGAAATCCTAATTGGATTAGGACTTCGGATTCAAATAGAGTCCTAATTGGATTAGGACTAAAATTAAATACATCCTAATTAGATTAGGATTCCTTAAGTCTAAATTAATTATTAATCTAATGAATCAACATGACTCCTAATTGGATTAGGATTGAAGAGTTCAATTGAGTCATGGTTCATTCAAATCCTAATTGGATTAGGACTAGCATAGATTGAACCCAATTTGGCTAATCCTAATTGGATTGGGATTAAACCATAAGAGAGGCACCCAATCCTTTTTGGAAGAGGATTAGGGCATCACAAGAAGGAGGGTTCACGCCCCTCCTCCTCTCCTTGAGTGCGGCATGAAGAGAAGGGCCGGCGCCCCCCTTCCCTCTTAGGCAATATGTCTAGGGCTCCTAGATTGTAGGAACCCTAGATGGCTTTATAAGGAGGCATGAGGCCGGCGCCCTAGCCAAGAGCTCTCTTCCTCCTCTTGCTGCCGCCACCAGCCCCCTCCTCTCTTGGTTCAGCCGCAAGCAAAGAGAGAGCAAAGTCCAAGCGTTGGCGTCATCCTCTTCCTCCAATCCTTCTTCCAACGCAGGGAAAAGAAAGAAGGCTGCAGAAGCTGTGTTCTTCTTCCTTGAGTCCCTTCTTCTTCTTCCTCCTCTCAAGCACTTTCAAGAGTTGAAAGAAAGAGAGGAGATCAGCCATCAAAGGAAGTCTCTGCAAGGGAGCTAGCACCCCGGGGAGACGAGAAAGCTTTGATCGGTCCTCTGCTTCGTGTGGATACCCGTAGAGGCCGGACGTTTGAACGGCTTCAAGCGAACCCTCTTCCTAAAACCACGAATTCAGATTCGCGGTGATCATCTACCCGCGCAAGGTGAAGATTTGATCTTCCTATTAGTTTTAAAAGGATTTAATTCTTACCTAATTACGAAAGGTCTCGAAACAAGCGTTCATGCGATGAACGTCGAACCCGTGTATGCCGATTCCGCTGCCATCTGAAAAATTTTTGAAATATCAGCGGCATGGGCGGGTTCCCAACAATTCAATAATGAAAGATTTTGTTAATAGGGGAAGGTGAACACTATTGATTCTCAGGTCAATCCTGATATGATTATGTTATTTCTTGGATAGACTTTGCTATTTTTGGGTATGCTAAGAAAATAATAATAATAATGATAATTTGAACGTATCATGACTCGGGTTAGTTGATTGATGACCAAATATGGTCTAATTTGTTAAATATCTGAATAAACCATGCATTATTTGCTCTCATCTTATGATTTATAAGTTTAAGTTAAAGGCTTTGTGGCATATTGAATCATGGTATCAATACTTTGCCTTCTTAGACCTACTTTTGCGATTTGATACAAATCATTTTTGAGATAAATCGTTGCTATCTAATGATTATCAGTACATGTTCATTTTGTGAATCATATTCTTAGCAACATAATAATTTGACTCTAAGGTTAGTCATTATCCTTTGAGGGATCAGCACACTACCGGTTGCTTCTGTTTATGCTTATATACTATTTGATACTGGTGCTGCACATTCATTATGTCATCGATATTTGTGCGAAAACATGATCTACCTTGCATGCTGTTAGAGTATGATTTGCATGTTAACACCCCTGCTGGAAGTGGGATGATGGGTAATCAGGTCTGCAAGACTTGTCCGGTTCAGATAGTAGGTAAAGACTTGCCTGCTGATTTGATAGTTATAGATACGCATGACTTTGGCATAATTCTCGGTATGGGCTACTTAGCATCACACTTTGCTACCATTAACTGTCATGAAAAGCGGATAAAATTTTAGATCCCTCGAGATACTGAATTCAGCTTCATCGGCAGTGGTGCATATACCTCCCCTCGAATTATTTCTGCTATGCAAATTAAGCGACTACTTAGAAAGGGGAGTATGACATATATTGCCACAGTGGTTGACACTAGACAGTCAGATCAAAGATTTGAAGATATCCCAGTAGTAAATGAATACCCCGATGTCTTTCCGGAAGACCTCCCTAGCTTGCCACCAGATAGAGAAATTGATTTTGCAATTGATTTGATTCCTGGTACCACACCAATCTCTAAGACCCCCTATAGAATGGCTCCAGTTGAAATGAAAGAATTAAAGGAGCAGTTGCAGGATCTTCTTGATAAGGGTTTCATCAGACCTAGTGTTTCACCTTGGGGAGCCCCAGTCTTATTTGTAAAGAAGAAGGATGGTAGTATGAGATTATGTATTGATTATCGAGAGATAAATAAAGTAACAATAAAGAACAAGTATCCTCTACCAAGAATTGATGACTTATTTGATCAGTTAAAGGGGTGATGCGATTTGGAATACGTGGAAAACTCAGTCCACGCTATGTGGGCCCCTTTTGAGATTCTAGAAAGAGTAGGAGCTGTGGCATACAAATTGACACTCCCACCTTCACTGTCTGGAGTCCACAACGTTTTTCATGTTTCTATGTTAAGAAAGTATATTCCAGATATGAGCCATGTGGTAGAAGTGGCTCCTTTGCAGCTTAGAGAAGATTTGACATATCCTGAGCAGCCTGTACGTGTGGTTGATAGAAAAGAGCAAGTATTGAGGAGGCACACGATTCCTTATGTTAAGATCCAGTGGAGCAATCACTCAGAACGTGAAGCCACGTGGGAGCTGGAGAACAAGATGAAGGAAAAATATCCGGACCTTTTTGCAAGCTAAGGTATGTTAAATTTCGAGGACGAAATTTTTCTAAGGGGGAGAGAATGTGAGACACGGGCTGAAGTCGGCAGCCCCTGCTGACTTCAGCCCCGTTCTCTTTTTGGAAGGCCGGAACAGAGGATCGCGATTTGCGATCCTCTCCGGCTCTTCCGGGGATGATCGGGGCGGGGATGTCGCTAGTCCCGCGGCACCCCCCCTCCAGCTCATCCGCGGCCGAACCGCGGCCGCGGATCTCGCTCGGCCGCCGCGATCTTCGCGGCGAAGAGCCATCACGAGGGGGGTGATAAAAACCCCCCAAATCCTCCTCCCTAGGGCAAACCGAGCCCTCTTCCTCCTTCTCTTTCCTCCTTCCCTCCTCCTCCTCTCCGATCGGTGTGTCTTCCCGACCGAGCGCCGCCCGGATCCCCTCCGCGAGCTTCCCCTGCTCCGAGATCCAACCCCTCGGCTTCAAACATCGCCGCCGTCGCTTGACGCCGGACCGAGCCTCCATCGGCCGGGATTTGCCACCTCCGTCGACCGCCGGTAAGCCCTCCTCCGTCGAGATCCTCCTCTCCTCTGTTTCAGCCCAAGCGGCCGAGATCATCATCTCGGTTGCTTCTCCTCCCCGTCGGTCCCTGCAACGCCGCCGGCCGCCATGGCGGCTGGCTGGCAGTCGATCGAGGGGTGGCCCCCGGCCACCCAAGCCGGCCACCCCCGCCGGCCACCTCCCTCTCTCCTCCGTCTCTTCTTCTCCCCCTGTTCGTGGGGGGGAGTTTGGGGAAGGAGGAGGCCCATCACGGGCCAAACTGGGCCGTTGGGCCCAGTCCATTGCAGGCCCAACTTGGGCCCAGTCCAGTCCGGTTGGGCCCAGTTGGGCAATACCCCCATGGGCCCAACTTGGATCCAGATCAAACCCGAGAATCCGAACCCGAACCCGAAACCCAAACCCATTTGACCAATAAACAGATTTTTTGCAGTTAAGCCCGTGGCAGTATGCTATTTCAGAAATAGGGACTCCTGTAATTTGTATTTGATCCCTATAGGAAAGATTTATCACATAAAGGCCCCCAACTATATTTATTTAGTCCCCTCACTCAAGTTTTATTATAGAATAGTACCCTGTAATTAAGTATTAGTCCCTGCAATAAATCTTATTGTATAAATGAACAAATTAGAAGCCAACCTTGGGGGCCCTATTTAGCCGAGTCTATGCGGGCCCATTGGGCCGAGTCCGATATGGGCCCTATCAGGCCGTGCCTATTATGGGCCAACTTTGGGCTCTGTTGGGCCATGTCCAATAGTATTATTTTTGAATTTTGCTTAGTCTGAAATTAACAAGAAATTAATTAAACTTTAACAGGTGAACCTGATCCGTCTACCTGAAGTAGGAATCAAGCGAGAAGAGGTAATAACTTAATACTTCGAGTGTGATTTCTAAATTATTTGATAAATAGATTAAATTCTGAAATATATTTTGTATTTAGTAAAATGGGTCTGGCATGTTAAATTTCTGGAAATTATGCTTTGAATTCCGTAAACTATGACTGGAAAATTTATGAAATCTGTTTTTATATATATGTATTCTCAGCATGGCTATGATCTGTTCTGTTCTGGCCCCGCCAATGGGGATTATACGTTGGCCCTGTCGACTTGTAATCTGTGAGGAACCGGTTTCGACACCGTACTACCGGTGATTAGAATAGTGGTATTTGGACACCGTACCACCGGTGCTTAATAATAGTGGTGTTTGGCACCTTGTGCAACCCATGCCACTGGGTTACGTGGCCGTAGCCTATTATGTTGAGATTCTGGTATAAGAGTTTTTGGAAAAATGATAATAAGTTTTGAAAACAACAAAACGATGTTATTTATGATTTATTCCAGATATTATTCTGTATTTTGATCTGATATGCTCTGACCCCACTCTGGGGTATTTTGTTGCTTACTGGGCTAGTGTAGCTCATTATTCTATTTTCTCCATTTTTCAGATTCAGAGGCTTGATCTCACGGAATTGAGAAGTGCGTTAGATTTTCCGACGATTCCTTCAATTATTGGTCCTTTAGTTAGATTGATTAAAGTATTTGACTTACGTAAGCATATGTTATTTGAAATTTTGTAAGACTGCTTTTGAGTAAATTTAAATAATTATGTCAGTTTTGAATATCTGTATTTGCTTTGATATGATCCGATGCCTTGCACGCCTGTGCGGCCCGCCGTGCGGGCGTGCGGCGTCGCGCCTCGGGCTCGGGGCGTGACACAAAGAGCGACGAAGCTCCTTGGTTCCGAAAAAAATTGTTATACTAAACCAATAAACTAAACCAGATATAAGCTCCCTTGCATCCAATTAGCATCTTTTTAATTGTTTACATAAAATGTTGGACTACTATCACCCGCAGATACGAACAGACCCAAAACATGACATCAAGAGTCAAGACCAAAAGAGTGAAACCCAATACACCCTTCTTTAAAGAAGAGTAATAAATCTGAGTTGTGCTGCTTTACATGCTTTCAGGCTGCACTATCAATTCTCATAGGTTCTGCCTCCTTTGCCGTTGCCTGGTTCTCAGATTTCTGCAATTAGAGAGGCAACTAGTCATTACCGAGATCATTCAGGCATATAGACGGTGCAGAAAAGGAGAGAAAGTCCGGCGAAGAAGAAAACTAGGGACAGATGAGAAGTGACTAAATTGGAATGATGTCTTACATTGGATTCCAAATGCTCTAATTTGCTCCATTTAGCAAACATATTGCCGTAGAACTTGGTGTCGTTCTTGTTATACTCTTTCACTTTCTCCTTCAGAGTCCTGTATTCTAGCTTGACGTCTCTGATTTCATCCAAACAGAGATCAATAACAGATGTAATTGCATTGAAAACTCATATACAATACATATTCATCACTCAACAGAGATATAACTGTTACCGGGATCGATCTCGAGTGCTTTCTTGATGTCCAACTCTGCTAAATCTAAATCAGCAAGTTGCATGTATGCTTGTGCCCTCCTGTAAAGAGCTTTCACATTCCTGCTTTCAATCTCCAACACCTACCATTTGCAAATGTTTTGCCCAAGAGTTTAGTTCATGTCTGGATTCTGGAATCTGATTGCTTTTAAGTACATGTTCACATGATGAGAACCGGAAACCAAGATGCGGGTCTAGTCCAATACCTTGGTGCAAAGCGTCTCTGCCTGCTTGTAGTCCTTAAGCTTAAGCTTGCACGCTGCATTGTTTAAGATTGCACGTAACCTTCAGTGCCTTGGACTGCTGCTTCTCCTCTTCGCTAAATGTGCTATCATATTCTACAAACTTGGCGGCCTGAGTTTAGAAATCATATAACAAGCCAATTAATAAAACATGACAAATCTTTACGACATGGTAGTCTAGGTAAAAAATTGATGATAGCTCACCTTTTCATATCTCTTGGAGGCCCTGACATATTTGCCCAATTTGAACAATGCATTTCCTCCCTTTTTTCTTCCCAGCTGCTTCAATCTTCTCCACATTGTTCATATCCCATGATTCTTTTTCCTGAATATCAGAGTGGAAAACATTACAGATTAGCAAGGATAAGGACTGTTGACAGAGAAGTCATGGACCAGGGAAACCCTACCAACCTTCACAAATGATACAAGCTCAACCTCATAATACACAGTTGAATTGGGAGGAACCACAGCAAGATCCTGTTTTGATTCAGTTGAAGAAAATGCATGTTCAGGTGGAATTGTCACCAAAGCAACTTCTCCCTTTTTCATTGTCATCACAGCACAATCCAAACCTTCGATGACTTGTTCTGCTCAACATCAAAGCCCATGTAACTATTAGCATCGCACTATTATATACCAGGACAATCTTAAACTTTGATTTTACTACAAAAGAAATATTACCTTCATCTGTTTTGAACTCAAATGCTTTCTCCCCATCATAACCCTTCTTCACAAATTCAGTCCCATCCTCCAGCTTTCCAATCAATTTCACTGCCAAGATCAAAATTCAATAAATTTAGAGAGCCTGCAATGACGACCTCTACACAGAGAGCAAAAATATTATTGATGAATGTTCACCTTTTACAACTGCTCCATCATTCGGGTGTTCATAGCCCTCTCCTTCCTTCAGAATTTTCTTAAGGATTTTCTTATCACCACCAACCTCAGTGACACTCTTCCAAGAGACTAATTCCAGTTCCACATTAAAGGTTGCATTTGGTGGCACTGCACCTTCATCACCAGATGCTGGCCTACCTTTCTCACCAAAATGCATCTGTCCATGAAAAGGATATTGCCATGAGGATGTTAGAAATCCAAATAAAATTTGGCACTGGGGAATAAGCAAGGTTCTATAATCGCTAATTTAAACTCACATTGTGGTTTAACGGTGAGAAGTTACTTTTTCACCCTTTTTCATTGTTTTCACAGCTTTTGATAGTGCAGGACAGAAGTACCCTGGAAAAGAGAAAGACAATGCCACAAGACATCCAGGAAAAAACAAAATCCCACAACAATACCGCTGTGGGAGATGCTAACCATCGTTAACAGTGAACTCCACTCCATCAGACTTGGTGACAACAGTTCCATCCTCAAGTCTGGCCTCATATTTTACTGCATAAAGAGAAATAAATTTAGGAAAAGCTCAACAGGGAACAATAGAAGGATACACAAGGATGCAAAAGATAAGGACAAGAAACCATACCAAAAACTTCGTCCCGATCTTTTGGGTTGCCCATTTCTCTCCTCCTTTCAGTATTTTCTTGAAAATGCCTCCATCTTTGCATATGTCCTTTACACTGGTCCAGGAGAGCAGCTCCACATCGAATTGAAGAGTGGCATTGGGTGGGATGGTGGGAGGAGA
Organism: Phoenix dactylifera; assembly: GCF_051530095.1. Lineage (NCBI taxonomy): Eukaryota > Viridiplantae > Streptophyta > Magnoliopsida > Arecales > Arecaceae > Phoenix > Phoenix dactylifera. Next base: position 7,517,130 of record NC_143193.1, read on the forward strand.
GCCGGACTCACCATATGCCAGCTCTGGAGGGATGGTGAAGATGGTGTTCTCACCCTTCTTCATGGTCTTAATACCCTGATCTCATCCCTTTATTACATGGCCTGAAACAAATAGAGTAAAGGCAATCCTAACTTTTAGATAGGACTGCAGGGAATGCTAAGCTTTAACAACCACCATGTTATTGCAAACAATAACTAGAGACTTTGCAGATGAAGCATTATCACCATACTAAAAGAAGAATTAAAAAAGTCACCACGCAAAAGACCCTGACTAGAGTTACCATGCAGCATTGGTCAACTAAAAAACGATCAGGGGTCCCACTGCCATGTTTTTCTTTTTATTTTTTTTGGGTGGTTCTTTTTCGCTTTTTTTTTTGGGGTGGGGGGGGGTGGGGGGTGGGGGGTGGGACAGAGCATAAGTCTTATTCTCATAACTGCAAATGCGACATTGCTAAGCTAACTGACAACAGGAGCAAACACTAAATGAAAGTGATCAGTAAAAGACAGGCCTGTCATATATATATATTTTTTTAAAAAAACCATGGTGAATCCAGTTTTCCTTCTAAATTTCTCACTATGATCAACTCTGAGCATGAAAAGTACCACACTATATGCAGGGACTCTTCTAAGTCGGTGTTGTCAACACTCAGTTCATTACACTCAGCTAGTTATTATTAGCAATACTCAGTTCATTACACTCAGCTAGTTATTATTAGCAATCAATTAGCAAATGTCGCAGTCAAACTATAGTAGCCACACAAAAATGTCTTCCATGCAATTTCATGAATACCCTTCGAGGATCCATGCAAGCATGTGTTTAATCCCACATCGATTATTCGCCGGAAAAATCTTGGGTACCTATACAGAACTAAGAAACACAAAAAATACCTTCCGACTAGCTATTTTAGGTGAGATCCTGGGTTACCACAAATGGTATCACAGCGAACCCGGCCTATGACTCATGTGGACCAGAAGACATTGTAGCATGAGCTTAGTGAGGTTGACCACGTATCGATCATGGTGTTTATGATTAGATTTAAATGGATTTAGACCCTTAGCCTGACGAGGATATTAGGGCTTAAACGAAGGAGTATGTGAGGACTCATGCAAGCGTGTATTTAATCCCACATCGGTTATTCGCTGAGAAAATCTTAGGTACTTATACAAGACTAAATAACCCATAAAATACTTTTCAGCTAGCCATTTTGGGTGAGGTCCTGGGTTGTTACACACCCATTATCCAAAATGGTGTTTATTCTTTACGCGTAGTAATGGGAAAATTATGGATACTATCTCCGTACAAGGATTTATGTGATATCACTTATCTAACTTGGATCCTTTCCACTGCAATTTACTAGATGCTATGTGTTACGGGGGAAATAAGCCGCCATGCCCCACGTGACCGGCACGCGCGCCCAGGAAGACTACGGCTGCCCTTTGATCCAGCGCTCCGACCCCGAGTCGGACGTCCTCGGCTCCGCAGCCCGACCCCGAGTCGGCTGCCCTTTGATCCAGCAATCCGACCCCGAGCCGGACGTCCTCGGCTCCGCAGCCCGACCCCGAGTCGGCTGCCCTTTGATCCAGCAATCCGACCCCGAGTCGGATATCCTCGGCTCCGCAGCCCGACCCCGAGTCGGCTGCCCCTTGATCCAGCGCTCCGACCCCGAATCGGAGATCTCTTGATAACGACAGGCTATTCCCCAGAGGCACGCCGCGGCCTCCTGCTCCACTACTCCCTGCAACGGCTGTATCCGATGCTGCTCCACGATCTCCTGTATCAGCCGTACAAAGCGGAGCCCCACTATGCCCTGACATGGCCGTACCCGGTGCTGCTCCACGACGCCCTGTAACGGCCATGTCAGTGGCCACACCATCGTGCCCCACGATAACGAACCCCCCTGAGAGACCCCCCGGTCAGGTATATATGCGGCTGGGGGGAGAAAGGGGGGGAGGTGAGCAATATCTCCCAGAGCACTCTCTTACTTGCGATTATCACCTCTCCTCCTCCTCCAATCTCCTCTGACTTGACCGTCGGAGGGCCATCACCACCCTGGTGGTGGTGCAAGGCTTGTTTGCAGGTTTCTTGGCGGAAGGTGGAGCGCAACCAACACCAACCAAGACAACTCAGACGGAACCCCGTTCACACCGCAGTGCCAATCGTTCTCGGTTTGGACCACCAGCAACAGTTGGCGCTAGAGGAAGGGACGAATCTTAGAACGATCGTAATGGCACGGCGAGGTGGTCGTGGAGCTTCCAATGCTTCCGGTCGCGGAGCCTCTCGCGCCTCCGGCCGAGAGGCTGCTGCGTCCCCAACGCACTCTCAGCAGCATTCCACCGCCCCTTCTCCCATTCAGACGGTCGAAGCTGCTCAGTTCGACCAGCTAGCCCAGCAGGTTCGCACCCTCGCGGAGGCAGTGCAGAATCTGCAGGGTGTGATCTCTCGGGTGCCGCAACGGGCTCAGGAGCCGCTGCCCCCCGAGCACTCGCCTCTTCCTCACAACCCGCGCTCCTTCCTCTCCCATGGAGAGGAGTGCCGGCGCGAGGAGGATTCTCGAGTGCGGTCCATTCTGCCAGGACCTTCTCATCGGAGCTGTGCGGGGTACGAGAGGCGGACCCGGGCGCGTTCTCAGACACCCCAGTCCTCGAGGGGCCCGCACTCCAGTCGGTCCCCCTCGCGCCGCTCCTTGTCCCCCACCCACCGGTCGCGCTCCCTGGACCGGCGGGTGGACGATCTCCACAGACAACTCCAGGTCCTGAAGGGCCACTCCAAAGATCCCTTCGCTGACTTGGAGATCTCCTCCCAGCCGGCGCTTGCCTCGAGGATCCTGCGGACCCCGAACCCGCCGGGGTTCAAAATGCCGGCGATCGAACCCTACGACGGGGCGGCGGACCCGCGGGACCACGTAGAGAGTTTCAGGACTCTTATGCTCCTCCATGGAGCATCGGATCCGCTCCTCTGCAAGGCCTTCCCGGCGACCCTCCGTGGCCCGGCAAGGGCATGGTTCGCCGGCCTGGAGGCTAACTCCATCCAGTCCTTCGACCAGTTCACCCGCTTCTTCATCAGCCATTTCGCCGTCAGTAGCAGGCGGCGACTGGTCTCCGACTCCCTCTTTGATGTCCGGCAAAACGAGGGAGAAAGCCTGCGGGATTATCTCACCCGCTTCAACAAGGCTACACTGGAGGTCCGGAACCTGAGCCAGGAAGTGGCTCTCTCAGCCCTGAAGCGTGGCTTCCGGAAGGGCAGACTCACCTTCTCCCTGGACAAACGCCTGCCGCGGAGCTTCCCGGAGCTGTTATCTCGGGCAAACCAGTATGCAGACGCCGAGGAGGCAGCCTCCCACCGGAACAAGGAGGCCGCCGAGGCCCCTCTAAAGCCCGGGAAGAAAAGGCGAAAAGAGGCACCCCAGAGGAGGAGCCCGACGCCTCAACGCCGGCGCAGAAGCCCGTCACCAGCAAGGAACCACGGCGCCACACGCCCTCGTTCCCCGCACCGACGCTTCAACCGGTACACCCCACTCCTGGCCCCCCGGGCCCAGATCCTCATGGAGGTCAAGGGGCGGGAGGACCTCCCGGTCCCGAGGCAGATGAAGAAGATCCCTGGGAGGAGGCCTTCTCGGGCGTACTGTGAGTACCACCGAGACCACGGCCACGATACCGAAGACTGCTTCCAGCTTCGGGACGAGATCGAGGCTCTCATTCGCCGAGGGCGTCTCGGTCGATATGTAAACGACCGACGTCCCCCGGCAGACCCGCGTCCGGCCGACCCGGCCCCTCAGGAGCCTCGGGAGCAGAATCGACCCGTTGCGGGAGTGATCCACACCATCACTGGGGGCTGCTCTCGGCCCGTGAGGAACGCAGGGGGCTCGACTGAAGCGTCAGGGGCAGCCGTCGCGAAGAGGCAGAGGGTCGGTAATGTAATCACTTTTTGTGATGAAGATGTAAAGGGGGTTCAGACCCCCCACGATGACGCCATGGTGATCTCCCTCACTATGGCAAACTATGATGTAAGGCGTGTTCTTGTGGATAGTGGAAGCTCAGCTGATATTTTGTTTTACGAGGCCTTCCAAAAGATGAGCTTGTCCAGACAATTGTTGCACAAAACATCCACCCCCCTCATAGGATTCACTGGTGACGCTATCTCGGCCGAAGGTGTCGTTGAGCTGCCTGTGACTGCGGGCGTTGCACCCGCAGAAGCCACGGTGCGACTCGGGTTCTTGGTCGTCCGTGTCCCCTCGGCCTACAACGCTATCCTCGGACGACCCGGACTGAACGCCCTTCGCGCGGTGGTTTCTACCTACCATTTGCTCATGCGGTTCCCCACGGCGGCCGGGATTGGAGAGGTCCGAGGTGACCAACCAACCGCACGGCAGTGTTTCCTAGCAACTCTCAAAGGGAAGAAGCCCATGGAGGCCCTAAGCGTCGAGTCCCTTGACGCCAGAGACGAAGTGGCCTTGCGGCACGGGGAGCCGGCCGAGGGCGTAATCGAAGTTCCCCTCGAAGAAGGCCGCCCGGACCGCACGGTCCGGGTCGGTGCCAACCTCGACTTGGAAGCTCGGCTCCGGTTAGTGGAATTCCTCCGAGCCAATGCTGATGTGTTTGCCTGGTCGGCGGCCGATGTACCTGGGATCGACCCGGAGGTCATTTCTCACGCCCTCAACGTCGACCCGACCCACCGACCAGTAAAGCAAAAGAAGAGACACTGTGCCCCGGATCGGATCCGGGTGGTCGACCAGGAGGTAGACAAACTCTTGGAGGCAGGTTTCATAAGGGAAGTGAGCTACCCCGAGTGGCTGGCAAACGTCGTACTTGTCCCGAAGGCGAGCGGGAAGTGGAGGATGTGCGTCGACTACACCGACCTGAACAAGGCGTGCCCCAAGGATAGCTTTCCGCTCCCGCGAATAGACCAACTGGTCGACGCGACTTCCGGATATCAGCTGCTGTCTTTCATGGACGCCTTCTCCGGCTACAACCAAATAATGATGGCTCCACAGGACGAGGAGAAAACGGCCTTCATAACAGACAGGGGGCTGTACTGTTACAAGGTAATGCCCTTCGGTCTGAAGAACGCTGGCGCTACTTACCAGCGCCTCGTCAATAAAATCTTCAAGGAGCAGATCGGCCGGAACATGGAGGTGTACGTGGACGATATGCTGGTAAAGAGCCGCCATGCGGATCAGCACATTGCGGATCTGGAGGAGACCTTCGCCACCTTGCGGAAGTTTCGTATGAAGCTAAACCCAGCGAAGTGCGCCTTTGGTGCTTCGGCCGGGAGGTTCCTCGGCTTCATTGTCAACCAGCGGGGGATCGAGGCCAACCCGGACAAAATCAAGGCTATCCAAGATATGTCCCCTCCGACCAAAGTGAAGGAGGTTCAGGAGCTCGCTGGGAGGGTCGCCGCGCTCGGACGATTTGTGGCAAAATCGGCCGAACGTTGCCAACCGTTCTTCAAGGTGTTGAAGCGCCCGAAAGACTTCCTCTGGACGGCTGAATGTCAAGTGGCGTTCGACCAGCTCAAGGAGTACATGGCGTCTCCTCCCCTGCTGTCCAAGCCGCAAGAGGGGGAGATGCTCTACCTTTACCTGGCGGTCTCCCCAACCGCAGTCAGCGCAGTACTGGTTCGGGAAGAGGCAAAACTTCAGAAGCCCGTGTACTACACCAGCCGAGTCCTCCGGGATGCCGAGACGCGGTACACGAAGGCTGAAAAGATCGCCTTCGCGCTGCTGACTGCGACCAGGAGGCTTCGCCCCTATTTCCAGGCTCATTCTGTCACCCTTTTGACCGATCAACCACTGCGGCAGATCCTCAGCAATCCTGAGAATGCGGGACGGCTGGTGAAGTGGGCAGTAGAACTTGGTGAGTTCGACATCCGCTACCAGCCTCGGCCCGCCATCAAGGCCCAGGTGCTCGCGGACTTTCTCGCTGAGTGCACTGTGCAGGAGGCGGAACCTAGGCCGCCGGAAACACCCAGCCTCGATCTCCCGATCTGGACGCTCCACATTGACGGGTCGTCGAACCCTGAAGGTGGAGGGGCTGGGCTGGTCCTTACCAATCCCGATGGAGTGATAGCCGAATATGCCTTGAGGTTCGGATTTCCAGTGACCAACAATGAGGCGGAGTACGAGGCCCTAGTCACGGGACTCAAACTCGCCAAGGAGCTCGGCATCCGGCGTCTGAAGGTCTTCACCGACTCCCAGCTGGTGGTCGGGCAGGTTCGAGGGGAGTTCGAGGCACGGAGCCCGACCATGCAGAGCTACGGCCGGAAGGTGCAAGCACTCATTCCCGACCTCGGCAGTATTGACATTCAGCAGGTCCCAAGGAGCGAAAATGCTAGGGCCGACAGGTTGTCCCGCTTGGTGGGCGCTGAGGCACACAACTTGTCAAGGGCGATATACCTGGAGACCCTAGATGCCCCGAGCATCGGCGAGGCTGAAGCGGTAATGGCAATTGATCCGGAACCATCTTGGATGGACCCGCTTGTAGCTTACCTCGCCGAAGGGATCCTCCCCGAAGATGAAGATCAAGCTCGGCGACTTGTTATGAAGTCCACCCACTACGTACTCTACGAAGGGAGGCTGTATCGGACCTCGTTCACCGCCCCCCTCTTAAGGTGCCTCCGCCCTTCGGAAGCGGCTTACGCCCTCAGCGAAGTCCACGAAGGCATCTGCGGATCGCACCTGGGGGCTAGGTCCCTGGCACATAAGATCATGAGGCAAGGCTACTATTGGCCGACCTTATTGGAAGACTCAAAGGATCACGTACGGAAATGCGACGCCTGCCAGCGCCACGCCAACATCCAGAGAGTCCCCTCTGTTCCCTTGGCGCCAATCACCGCCCCCTGGCCCTTTGCACAGTGGGGAATGGATATCCTCGGACCATTCCCCATCGCTTCGGCCCAGCGGAAATTTTTGATTGTCGCCATCGACTACTTCACCAAGTGGGTGGAGGCAGAGCCACTGGCCACCATCACGGAGGCGCAAGTCCGAAAGTTCGTAAAGAAGAACATCATTGTCCGATTTGGGGTACCTCGGGTCCTCATCTCGGATAACGGTCGACAGTTTGATAACAAGCATTTCCGAGACTTCTGCGAGGAGTTCGGGATCGAACATCGGTTCACGTCCGTGTCGCATCCCCAAACCAACGGCGAGGCCGAGGTCACAAATCGGACAATCCTCCAAGGTATCAAAGCGCGGATCGGACGGACGGGGCAAGCTTGGGTCGAGGAACTCGAGAATGTCCTTTGGGCGTATCGGACCACGCATCGGACTCCTACCGGGGAGACGCCTTTCAGCCTAACCTATGGCACGGAAGCCGTTGTCCCCGTAGAGCTCGGACTTCCCTCACCTCGGGTAGCCGCACACCGACCCGAGGCCAACTCGGAGCAACTCCGAGGGAACCTGGATCTCTTGGAAGAAGCAAGGGAAATGGCGCAGGTTCGGATGGCAATGTATCAGCGGAGGGTGGCCCGATATTACAACTCCAAAGTCCGACCGAAGCTTTTCAGAATTGGAGATCTGGTGCTGAGGCGAGCTAAGGCATCTCAACCTACGGAAGGTGGGAAGCTAGCGCCGAATTGGGAAGGCCCGTATAAAGTTCGTTGGGTAAACCGACCTGGCTCCTACCAGTTGGAAGCCCTAGATGGCCGAGAAATTCCAAGGGGCTGGAATTCCGCTAACCTGCGGATGTATTACCAGTAGAACAACAAGGCTAGAAAGACAATTTGAAAAGGTGCAACACTTTTCATTTCAATAATTTCTGGTTACAATGGCGTGCTCGTGTGATTACAAGGAATTCCCAGAGGGGAATTAGGGAGTAAAGAAAGCAAAGAAGAGGTGGAGAATCCGTGGAGCTGAGGACCGAGGATCCCAAACCCTCAACCCAAAGCAGCTGCAATCCCACCGGAAGTGGGTGCTTCTAACCGGAGGCGCCATCCAGCACCTCACCAAAAAGACGAGGAGCCGCCGCAGAAGAAGCTCCCGCTGCCCCCAGGGGAACGCCGCCTCCAAAGGATATTTCCATCCTCCCCAGTGGTAGGAAAGAGAAGGAATTCGAGGGGGAAGAGCATATGGAGGCGCGGTCCCGGACTGAGCGTCTGGTGCAGAGCTCGATCGGGAGGCTGAACTTCAAGGAGGGGAGATGTGATCCCGGATGAAACGCCTAGAGCGGAGTTCCGCCGGGAAGACCCTCCTTGTTGATCCCAGATGAAACGGCTAGTTGGCTGAAGTCGCAAGGGGAGCGCCTCCCCTTTCCTTCAACAGGAGTCTCTCAGTCATATGCCAAGGAGGAGGTCCGCGATCCATCGCAACCTGAACAGCTCCGGCTTGGCAAACTCCATCGTACCTGCACCTGTATTTATAGCCAAACTGCGGCCCCCTGGTCGTTCCGATGCGGGTGGCTCCAATAAATGCAGGCGCATTGAAACCGGAGCCGTTCCGGCTCCCGAGGCGTATCTCCCCGCGATTTCCTAAGCGTCATTCTCCTTAAACCGCATTCTTTGTGCAGGACAATCCGGGTGTCATGTACCCCTAGGTCCACATATCTCCGCTCGCGCCCAGGCCGTATCCTCCTCGAAGAACCCGCGTATCGCGGCCGCTCAACTAACACTCCTCGCAAGCAGCAGCTGGCGATCCGATTTCCCAGGTAACGCATTAATTAGCGTTTAATGCCCTTCTCGTGTTCCCCCAGGCAACGCTTAGAGAAAAGGAGAAACATGATCGCGGCTGGCCACGGAGAAACCCCGTCGGGCAGCGAGCGACAAGCGCACGACCAGCGAGCGGAATTTCCCGAGGCTCGGCCCTCGGATGCCTGGCTAGCCCGATGATCATCCCGGGAGCAGACTAGCCGGAAGCCCCAACCGGTCGCCTCGGCTTGCGCCAGCCTTGGCCGACCAACGAGTGGAATGTCCCGAGGCTCGGCCCTCGGATGCCTGGCTAGCCCGATGATCATCCCGGGAGCAGACTAGCCGGAAGCCCCAACCGGTCGCCTCGGCTTGCGCCAGCCTTGGCCGACCAACGAGTGGAATGTCCCGAGGCTCGGCCCTCGGATGCCTGGCTAGCCCGATGATCATCCCGGGAGCAGACTAGCCGGAAGCCCCGACCGGTCGCCTCGGCTTGCGCCAGCCTTGGCCGACCAACGAGCGGAATGTCCCGAGGCTCGGCCCTCGGATGCCAGGCTAACCCGATGATCATCCCGGGAGCAGACTAGCCGGAAGCCCCGACCGGTCGCCTCGGCTTGCGCCAGCCTTGGCCGACCAACGAGCGGAATGTCCCGAGGCTCGGCCCTCGGATGCCAGGCTAACCCGATGATCATCCCGGGAGCAGACTAGCCTGAAGCCCCGACCGGTCGCCTCGGCTTGCGCCAGCCTTGGCCGACCAACGAGCGGAATTTCCTGAGGCTTGACAACCCTCGGATGCCAGGCTAACCCGACGATCATCCCGGGAGCAGACTAGCCTGAAGCCCCGACCGGTCGCCTCGGCTTGCGCCAGCCTTGGCCGACCAACGAGCGGAATTTCCTGAGGCTTGACGGCCCTCGGATGCCTGGCTAGCCCGATGATCATCCCGGGAGCAGACTAGCCGGAAGCCCCGACCGGTCGCCTCGGCTTGCGCCAGCCTTGGCCGACCAACGAGTGGAAGGTCCCGAGGCTCGGCCCTCGGATGCCAGGCTAACCCGATGACCATCCCGGGAGCAGACTAGCCTGAAGCCCCGACCGGTCGCCTCGGCTTGCGCCAGCCTTGGCCGACCAACGAGCGGAATTTCCTGAGGCTTGACGGCCCTCGGATGCCTGGCTAGCCCGATGATCATCCTGGGAGCAGACTAGCCGGAAGCCCCGACCGGTCGCCTCGGCTTGCGCCAGCCTTGGCCGACCAACGAGTGGAAGGTCCCGAGGCTCGGCCCTCGGATGCCAGGCTAACCCGATGACCATCCCGGGAGCAGACTAGCCTGAAGCCCCGACCGGTTGCCTCGGCATGCGCCAGCCTTGGTCGACCAACGAGTGGAATTTCCTGAGGCCTAACCCTCGGATGCCTGGCTTAGCGCCGGAAGAGTTTCCTGAGGCCTAACCCTCGGATGCCTGGCTTAGCGCCGGAAGAATTTCCTGAGGCCTAACCCTCGGATGCCTGGCTTAGCGCCGGAAGAGTTTCCTGAGGCCTAACCCTCGGATGCCTGGCTTAGCGCCGGAAGAATTTCCTGGGGCCTAACCCTCGGATGCCTGGCTTAGCGCCGGAAGAATTTCCTGAGGCCTAACCCTCGGATGCCTGGCTTAGCGCCGGAAGAGTTTCCTGGGGCCTAACCCTCGGATGCCTGGCTTAGCGCCGGAAGAGTTTCCTGAGGCCTAACCCTCGGATGCCTGGCTTAGCGCCGGAAGAGTTTCCTGAGGCCTAACCCTCGGATGCCTGGCTTAGCGCCGGAAGAATTTCCTGGGGCCTAACCCTCGGATGCCTGGCTTAGCGCCGGAAGAATTTCCTGAGGCCTGACCCTCGGATGCCTGGCTTAGCGCCGGAAGAGTTTCCTGGGGCCTAACCCTCGGATGCCTGGCTTAGCGCCGGAAGAGTTTCCTGGGGCCTAACCCTCGGATGCCTGGCTTAGCGCCGGAAGAATTTCCTGGGGCCTAACCCTCGGATGCCTGGCTTAGCGCCGGAAGAATTTCCTGAGGCCTAACCCTCGGATGCCTGGCTTAGCGCCGGAAGAATTTCCTGAGGCCTAACCCTCGGATGCCTGGCTTAGCGCCGGAAGAATTTCCCGAGGCCTAACCCTCGGATGCCTGGCTTAGCGCCGGAAGAGTTTCCTGAGGCCTAACCCTCGGATGCCTGGCCTAGCGCCGGAAGAATTTCGGGAGCCAGGAGTCAGCAAGACGCTACCGAGAGTTAAAAGAAAAAGAAGGACGAAGGCGAGATGAAGAAACATTCAACTTGCATTAATTTTCATTGTTTCAGGGCCGAGGCCCATACAATTTGGCAAAACGCCATATACAAAAAAAAAGAAGACAACGAAAGGTACAAGAGGTCAGCTTGGAGGAACTCCCGGGTCGGGAACGTCGGGCTCGTCCGCAGGAGGTAGGGAAGCAGCAGGAGAACCAACAGGCAATGGCGCCGGAGAGGAGTCGAGAAGGGAGATCTCGCTCAGGTCAACTTCGGGGTACTTAGCCGACACCCTTGCCAGGCCCTCCTTGAAGCCTAAGACAAAGGCTTCGGCCTCCGCGTCCGACGCGTCACGGACAAACTCGTCGGACTGACGATAGGTCTGTACTGCCTCCGACATATCATGAGCGAACTCGGCGGACTGGCGATAAGCCTCTACCGCCTGACGCCCGATTTCCGCACTCCTCTCGGCCAGCGCCGCCTCTGCCCGCTCCATAATCTGGGCTTTCGCCTCCAAGACCTTCGCCACAATCCGGCCTTCCGCCTCGGTGGAGACCCTCAGCAGCTCAGCCCGAGCCTCCTTGTGCTTCGCTTCGGCAGCAATGCGAGCAGCCTCAGCCTCCGTCAGGCGCGAATGAAGCTCCTGATCGCTCGCACGGGACTTCTCCAAGGCCGACTCCAATTCGCCCAGCTTAGCTTCAAGAGACCGGGTTCGGTTGCGGGCGTTGTCGGCTGACCGCTGGGCCTTCTCCCACCTCTCCCGGTAGTCGGCAGCCTTCCGGGACTGCTTCTCGGCCCGCTCATCCGCCTTCTTGACCTCGCCCTCGAGACCCGAGGCAACCTTGAGCTGCTCCTGAGCCTCCAACAGTTGCTTCTCGAGGGCAGCAAAGCCGAGTGCCCGCTCTTCGGCCTCCCGGAGCCTCGCCTCGAAGTCCCCGGTCGTCCTGCCTGCCACGGCCTGGCCTCCCTTTTCCACTGCTTTCAGCCGGTCCTCGGCCTTCGCCAGAAGCCCCGCCTGTTCCTTGTAGCACTCCTCCAGACGGATCATGTACTGGGCGAGCTAAGAAATAGGAAAAATAAGGGAGTCAGGCGGAGAACAACAGAGCCAATAAATGGTGAAAAGCGGCCAGAAGAACACTTACCGACATGAGACAGACACAGCTGGCAGCCCCAACGTCAGAGACCTCCAACTCCCGGACCCGCCGACGGTCCTTCTCCAGCAGCACTGTTTCGATGAGATTTCGGGCGCCATCGGTAGTGAAGGCAGACCCCGATTTCTCCCCAGAGCCGGACGGTGGTTCTGCAGCCTTACCCCTATCCATCGCCTGGGGAAGAGTCCGGCCGATCGCGCTCGGGGCGGGGGTCACCCCAGGAATTGATAGGGTCCCGCTCGGTCGGGGCCTCGGCGCGTCCCTCCTCGAGTCATCAGGAGCTGACCGAGTCGAAGGCCGGGTCGGGGACCGATCACGTCCGACCCGTCCGTCTCGGGCAGGCTCGGATGATACCTCCGGAGTAGCGGCAATCTTACCACCGGAGGGCTGATACAGCGTCAGCTGCCGGTCCGTGCCCACGACGTCTCCCTGATCGGTGGGCCCGGACTCGTCGGTCGGCGTCGGAGGCACCTCCTTACGGGACTTCTTCGCCGGTGGGGCCCCGCTCGGAAGAGCTCGTTTCCTCCTCTGGGCTGCTTCCAGCAGGGACGCCCTACCAACAGCCTTTGTCTTCACCGACCGCATGACGTCGTCGATCTCTGCAAAAAGGACGGGATAGTCGGAGACGGAGAAACCAAAGGAAAGAACGGGACGAAAAAAGGGAAAAAGTCAAGAAAGAATCGGTGGCGGACTCACGGTCGGTGGGGACTGAGCTCAGACCGACATTCACCAAAGTATCCTCAGAAATAAGGCGGGCCACCGGGGGGAGCTGGCCCTCGGCAACCAACCCCTTCAAGGCGGCCAAGCCATCGGACTCCTCCCTTGATAGTCTCGATAGGCCGATCGGAGACTTCATCGGGGTCTCCCAGGTCGCCCTGATTTCCCAAGAGGGATCTGCATCAACAAAAAAGAAGCGCTCCTTCCATTTGTGAATGGAGGTAGGAGCCTCCTTGACAAGGCCGCATCCTCGCCGCGCTGCGAAGCACCACCACCCTTTGTCCTGGGGGTGGCCGCTCAGGCTGTAGAACTCCCAAAAAACATTCAGGGTGGCGGGGATCTCGTGCATACGGCAGAGAACCTGGAAGACCGTCAGGGCCCGCCACGAGTTCGGCACCAGTTGCGTCGGTGCCACTCTTAAACCCCGTAGCACCTGCATGACCAAGTCCGAAGGGGGAAAGCGGAACCCGGCCTGGAGAATGCCCTCATTGATGGCGATCTTCCCTGGAGGAGGATGGGACATCCTCTCCTCAGGCCCCGGGAGCGTGGCGTTGCAGGCCTCGGGAAGGTGGTACCGAGCCACGAGTCTGTCTAAATCTGTGGCGACCAGCTCCGACTTAATTTGGTCTGCTCTCACTTCGCCCATTCCTAATGGCCAATAAACCTACGGTTAGGACGGGGACAGGAAGGGGGGAAAGACCGGAGCGACTGGAGTACACTAGTATAAGAGGGGAAAGTATGGAGAGCCCTAAGTAGAAGAATGGGGAAAACTCACCGGAAAAGAGGTAAGAACGGCTCCGAGAGCGCCAAAGGAGAAACAAGTGAACAGTCCGACGGCAGCAACAGCTGCGCAAAGGGGAAACTTGAAAATATCTGTAAAGAAGAAGACGGACGGGGAAAGGCCCCCGATTAAATAGGCGGAAAGGCAAGTGACGCCTCGATGACGCCAGAGGACGCCTGGCTGCCGAAGGGTCGCTCGCGCCCCAAAGGCGAATCGACACCATTAAGGAAGGATGTCCGCCGAAATCCTCAGACTGCCAGGTCGGCAATAACCGCCATACGCCATAAAAAGGGCGGGGAGCTCGAAGCGCGCGCGCCTCTCCGAGGAACGGCGGCAATCCCGAAACATCACTCCCTTCACCTGTTCCCCTTCTGGTTCCAGGCTCGGAAGTGGGGGGCTACTGTTACGGGGGAAATAAGCCGCCATGCCCCACGTGACCGGCACGCGCGCCCAGGAAGACTACGGCTGCCCTTTGATCCAGCGCTCCGACCCCGAGTCGGACGTCCTCGGCTCCGCAGCCCGACCCCGAGTCGGCTGCCCTTTGATCCAGCAATCCGACCCCGAGCCGGACGTCCTCGGCTCCGCAGCCCGACCCCGAGTCGGCTGCCCTTTGATCCAGCAATCCGACCCCGAGTCGGATATCCTCGGCTCCGCAGCCCGACCCCGAGTCGGCTGCCCCTTGATCCAGCGCTCCGACCCCGAATCGGAGATCTCTTGATAACGACAGGCTATTCCCCAGAGGCACGCCGCGGCCTCCTGCTCCACTACTCCCTGCAACGGCTGTATCCGATGCTGCTCCACGATCTCCTGTATCAGCCGTACAAAGCGGAGCCCCACTATGCCCTGACATGGCCGTACCCGGTGCTGCTCCACGACGCCCTGTAACGGCCATGTCAGTGGCCACACCATCGTGCCCCACGATAACGAACCCCCCTGAGAGACCCCCCGGTCAGGTATATATGCGGCTGGGGGGAGAAAGGGGGGGAGGTGAGCAATATCTCCCAGAGCACTCTCTTACTTGCGATTATCACCTCTCCTCCTCCTCCAATCTCCTCTGACTTGACCGTCGGAGGGCCATCACCACCCTGGTGGTGGTGCAAGGCTTGTTTGCAGGTTTCTTGGCGGAAGGTGGAGCGCAACCAACACCAACCAAGACAACTCAGACGGAACCCCGTTCACACCGCAGTGCCAATCGTTCTCGGTTTGGACCACCAGCAACACTATGAATTATTGATTCTGAACAAGCAACACATCAACTCAAAGTTTTCTATCTATTCCCTGACAATGCCAACAAGGTGGAAGGTAGCAGCCAGGCAACTACTCATAGGACCTACAAACATCCCATTACTGATCAAGGAAATGGATACAAGTTCTATCAAACGTCTCTTGATTCACTTGTTAACTCTCCTACGCTACTAACCCCTGATATGTATCGTTTCAATTGGGAGCTCTCATTTTTTTATTGCAACAGTTATTTATTTCCTATTTCTAAATAAAATTAACTAATAGATAATTAATACTAAGCATATCACAGAACCAAAAAAGAATCTAATTCCTAACCAATCGCATAATTAATAATCATTTTCCATTGTAACAAATCTATTAGCCGTAATGACATGCTTCAGAAATAAAATCACTGAAACAAAATTCATTATAAACCTCCCAAGGTCAATCAAATAGCCATCACATTTGACTATTAATTCAGGAGAGAAAGAGAAAGAGAGACTCACCTTGGCCAAGCTTAAACTTGAACGGTGTCCCGCGATCACGGCTCGAGTCAAACTTCGTCCCATCCAGCAGCGTTCCAGTGTAATGCACTAGAATCCAATTAAAGAAAAACAAATCAAAAGAAAGATCAAATTTTGCAGCGAAAAACAAAAGCAGCGCGATGATTAACCTCATAATTCTTGTTTAAAAACGGAAAATAAAATTATTTATATACCTTCAACCTCGTCGCCCACCTCAGGGGTCTCCCAGGCCCCAGCCCTGGCCCTCCTTGAGGAGCTTCTTCTTGAGGCCCTGCTTCCCGATCTCCTGCTCCTCCCCGACCTTGAGGATGGGGTTGGGCTCGTAGTCGTCGTTGAGAAGGTCCATCTCCTCCTCGCCCGCCGGAAGATCAAAGTCCTCCTCCATTTCCAAACCAAAAGGAAGAACAAGAAGAAGAAGACGATATCAATACGAAGAACAGCAACGATCGAAGAATGGGTGATTCAAGGAAGAGCGATTGGATTGGGATTTCGGACGCGAGGAGAGAGAGGAGGAGGTTTTTATGGAGCGACGAATGGTTTTTTTTTTTTTTTTGCTATAAAAAAACAGGGGGGTTGGTTTGGAGGAAAGAACAAGGCCACCCACGCATAGCAGTCCCCATTTGAGCTTTCATCCTGCTAGGAGAATGTTTAATACGGACAGAAATGACCGCATGTTGAGTATCCCAGTCGGTTTTACTTATACCCTTCTCAACAGTAGGCGAACCTCTATGTGAGTACGTCACACCTAGCACCACCAAGGCTACCAGCAGATCAATAAGCCCTCCCAAATTCTAAGCAGGAAGCATCCGATCTCCATAATTTAATCGATGCCCACGTATTTCAGACACGAGGAAAGAGCGAGGAACGGGTTCTTGGAGGTTCCTTTGGGTGGGAGGGTGGAGAAGAGTGAGATGCATCCAGAGGGGGTTTGTTCTTTCCTCTCTTTTTTTTTTTCTTTGGGAGGAAGCATTTTCCTTCTTTTCTTTATTATACTCCACACAAGCATTCTTTTGGTTGACATACGCCACATTATCTGAAAAATCATTTATTTAAAAAAATTATATAAAAAATAAATTTTATCATATTTGATGGATAGAAAAATTATTTTATTTAAAAAAAATTACTGGTTGGAAGTTTCTTATATTAGAAATATTTTTAATTTTCAACAATATTTTTAAACAAATAATTCAAATAATATTTTTTATTTTATTAATTTATTGGTCATTTATGGCCAACTTATAAAAAAACTATCAATACATATTGTTGAGTGAGTATTGTTACCTTATTTGATTTTGATGAGCCCAAAACACTTGAGTATATTTCATATTATACTAATAAATTTAAGTGAGTGTTTTCAGAGAATATACTACTATATACATTAGGATAATTTAGAAAATGGTTAAGGATTATTGAGACCAGTTATTATAATGTTTGGAACCATTTTTGTCTTGCACTCGAGTCGGGTCATTTATGGCCAACTTATAAAAAAGACTATCAATACATATCATTTTGAATATTAAAATATATTTAGATAAATTAATAAATATTTTTTATTATAAATTAATTTTAGTCTTTTTATTTTTTATTAACTAAATATATTTAAATACAATCACACCGTTTGATTAATTTGAAAAAAATGAATCTTTAGATAGAAAATTAGAATTTTGGATTTAGCAAAATCATATATTAAGCTACCATATATTATACTTTCTAATGAAAAAGAGGCACTTATAGGTTTCAATAAAAAAAAAGAGGCCATTTCTATTGAGTAATGACGATTTTAGATTACTTTTACTTGATAATATGGTACGAAAAAGAGTATGCCACCTCCCAATGATATTTATTTTATCTTCTTTCTTAGTAAAATAGGCATAGGATCTATCATTTCTTTTATTTTCTTTTCGTACCATATATGGTAATCTGATTTCGATAATTATTTTTCATACTAGATTGTCCCCAACTGAACTTGTTTGCTGATTTCAGTGTGTACTTTTCATACAATTAGAATTTTTTTTATCCACCATGGCCCCACCCAAAACCGAGCGCCAATATTTGAACAGCCTAAAATACAAGTTATTTGGTCAATGTGGTAACCTGACTTGAGATTTATTTCTCCAATACTATATGATTCGAAAATTTGGTTATTAAAATATTGAGTGTCATAACAATGATGTTATAATGGAATCAATAGATAAAATAATGCACTCGTATCCCAATAATATTCATTCTACTAATTATTTTTTAAATTCGGCACCAACATTTTTGGACGGAAAGAGAGGTTCAAAATTCAAATTTTAAATAAATAATTAATTAAAGAATATAATACACCTACGAAAAATGGAATACAAGCCGGCCTCAATTGATCTTGAATTTTTGCGACCGTAGCTTCCTTTTTTTTTTCTTTTTTTTTGGTCAAATAAAGGAGGGGAAAGAGGAGAACCTTACCTGCGTAGCAGCCTCCACTGGGCTCCCCTTCTACCAGGAAATATTCGATACAGGCCACAAGTTTTCGCGTACCCTCCTCAATCCATAGGCTTCCTCTACTGGAATCAACATTCATGTGTGAGTACGTCATCCCAGTACCACCTCGGTATCGGCAGATCGATAGTGACTCCACCGGGTGAACCAAGCGGGGGCATCCGGTCCCCACATATAGTCGATGCCCGTGCGTTTCGAACTTGAGCTACTCCGATGGAATTAAAGCCATGTTCCCACCGTGCTACCACCTTGGTGGCCTACAATAGCTTCCTTCAAGATCACTTGGTTGCATCTCATCCATGCCAATCACCATATAAAGTACAGTATACGTTCCAAGTGAAGATAACCTTGTTTCATTAGTTGAGAAGCTTTCTCGGCATCACTTGATTGTGTGCATGTGTGGGTAACTAGTAGTTCTTCTATTAGTCTCTGTTGGGGGAAACCCAAGTCGTGCCAGCCCAAAGGCGCTCGACCAGGGAGCGCCGACCAGAAAGGCGCTCGACCAGGGAGCGCCGACCAGAAAGGCGCCCGACCTCAACGCTCAAATTGGAGGACTCCGCTGAGCGACCGGCTCGGCTCGACCAGGTGCCGAGCCCATGCCTTGTCCAAATATTCGACCCCAGCCTAATCCCTTAGAGAATCTGACAACTAGATACTCGACTCCACCGCATTCTGTTGTCGTCGTCAAGCCATTAAGGCACGTGACCTCCGCAGGCTTTCGGCACGTCCTATCATTAATGCGTATGACCCCTGCGGGTCTCCAATGCACTCAACCATTAAATGAACACAGCTCAAGATGATCTCCGGATCACTAGACTATCAAAGCGTATGGCTCTCCCTGATCACCGGTTCACTCAGCAATTAATGCACTTGCTGTCTACGAACCCCAGGCCCACCACGGCCGGCGGTTCAACCACTCCAACAGGTCCGATCAACCATGCCAGTTCGCTGACTCCGGTCTGATCCAGTCTTATTCTCCACAACGCCATTAATGAGCATGATCATGCCCAATTATCACGAAAAAAGACAACTTACCCTGTCACCTCTCAGGTAACATAATATCCTTCCATAAAAGGGAACCTGGGGGGAAAGAAAAGGGGGGAGAGACAAGAACATACATTCCTCTCTTTTACTCCACTCACACACCAGCCCCCCCTCTAACTTCAGCATCGGAGGGCCGGCGCCGGAGATCCCGGCCACCGGCTTCCTTGCAGGACTCTCCGAGGAGGACGCCACCAGCTGACGCGCCGCCAACTACTGTTCCAGCAGCGGAGCTCCTCCCCTCTCAGCCCACGGTCGCCCCCGGGTCCAATTTCCAGCAACAGTTGGTGCTAGAGGAAGGGCCCGAGTCGTGGCCATGAAACTGAGAAGTAAGGGAGCTTCCAATGCCTCTCAACGTCCTCCACTCAGTCCTGGACACTCTGTCCAGAACTCGCCACCTCCGGCCGAGTCAACTCCTCAAGTTTGGCCGGAGTAGTTTGATGCCTTGGTACAACAAGTTCAGGCCTTGGCCACCGCTGTCCAAAGCTTGCAACCTAGGGGCATCCTGACGGCACCGCTCCCTCCAGCCCCCGTCCAGCCGGTGCCTCCTGCAAGCGGATTCCCCCTCCGAGGTCAGGACTCCCAAGTTCAGGCCTCCCTCTGGAGAGAGCACCCGGTGAGAGGTCCTGGTGGCTGGCCACAACCATCAGAGGCCGAGTCGGTCCCAGGGCAACCTGCACCGGAGCGGACCGCCGCGGCGATCCCCCAGAATGATGAGCTCGACAGGAAGGTCGAGAATCTAGAGCGCCAGATTCAGGCACTCCATGGAAAGAGGTCGGGACGCGATGGTGACTTTGAGTTCACCACGAGGTCTCCCTTCTCCCAACGGATTGAAGATGAGCCGGTCCCGCCAAGATTCAAGATGCCTCAGGTGGAGCCTTACAACGGCAGGACCGACCCCCTTGACCACCTGGAAAGTTATCGGGCCTTAATGGCCCTACAGGGAGCCTCGGAGGCCATGCTGTGCAAAGCTTTCCCAGCAACGCTCCGAGGACCAGCCCGGCTTTGGTTTACCGGGCTGAAGCCGAGTACCGTTTCCTCCTTCGAGCAGCTCGGCAGGCAGTTTGCCAGCAACTTTGCCGCCAGCCAGCCCCAGCGGCGGACATCAGACTCCCTCCTTGATGTAAAACAAAAGAAGGGAGAGTCCCTCAGGGAGTATTTGGACCGATTTACCGCCGCGACATGGGAAGTCCGGGAGCTTGACCAGTCAATTGCCATGTCGGCACTAAAGACTGGAGCCCGGTCTTATAGGTTCCTCTTCTCCATCGAGAAGAATTTCCCTGTGGACCTCACTGAAATGCTGGTTCGGGCACGGAAGTATGCGAAGGCCGAGGAAGCTGTTGCCGTTAGATGGAGCGGCGCCGAGCAGACTTCCAAGAAACAGAAAAGACGCCGCGAGGAGCGTGGCCATCCCAGGAGCCCGTCCCCGCGCCGGGCCAAGAATCCGCCCCGTCTGAAGAGTCCACCCCGACTACGGGGACCGCCTCAGCAGAGGTCACCGCTCCGCTCGAGGTTTACACCACGGGCCCGCATGCCCGAAGGGAGGTATGAAAACTACACTCCCCTTACAGCCCCTCGGGCCGAAATCCTCATGGAAATTGAGGGCCGGGATTATTTTCGGCCCCCGCCCCCGAGATGAGATTTCGGAGCCCGGCGCGATCCCCAAAAGTACTGCCGTGTCCATCGGGATCATGGCCATGATACGGAGGACTGCTTCCAGCTCCGGAACGAGATCGAAGCACTCATTCGCCGAGGGGTGCTCGATCGGTTTGTACGAGGCCGGCATGAAGAGAAAAGGCCAGCGGAGAGAGCCGCACAACCTGAAGATCCAAATGCCAATAGGCCCATCGCCGGCACCATCAACACCATCCGAGGCGGGGCCTCGGCCGGAGAAGCTTCAGGGGAAGGGACCTCCTCGAAGCGCCTACGCGCCTCGGAAGCCATCTCATTCTCAGATGAAGACCTGGAAGGAGTCGAAACTCTCCATGATGATGCTGTGGTCATCTCTATGATTATAAATAAATTTGATGTAAAACGCATCTTAATCGATAATGGAAGCTCGACGAACGTTTTGTATTTTGATGCCTATCATAAAATGGGGATGACAGAAAGGCAACTACGGAGGATGAATGCTCCGTTGGTCGGATTTACTGGGGATTCGGTCCCAGTAGAGGGCGAGGTCGTCTCCCGGTCACGGTCGGGCTCGCCCTCCGGAAAAGTACTGTGAGAATGGGCTTCCTTGTGATACGCCTGCCCTCGGCTTATAATGCCATCCTTGGAAGACCAGGGCTCAACGCCCTTCGAGCCGTGGTCTCAACTCGCCACCTGCTCATGCGATTCCCCACCAACCAAGGAATTGGCGAAGTTCGTGGGGACCAGGCGATAGCGAGACGATGCTACATGGCGACCCATGAGGCGAAGCGACCGGCCGAAGTATCGGCCTCAGCAACAGATCAGCCTTCGGCTGAAACCTTGGAAGCACGGGTCGGCCCTCAGAAAAATCGGGTAGAGCCCGGTGAGCTGCTAATCCAAGTTCCTTTGCACGAAAACTTTCCCGAGCTAACTGTGCAGGTCGGCTCCGGCCTCAATGATCATGAAAGAGATCGCCTTGTCGACTTCTTGCGGAACAACATGGATGTCTTCGCATGGTCGCCCGCGGATATGCCGGGGATAGATCCGGAGATCATGGTCCACCGGCTCCAAGTAAAGCCAACCTGCAAGCATGTGCGACAAAAGAAGCGGGGTGCCGCTCCTGAACGACAACGAGCAGCAGCCGGGGAGGTTGATAAACTTCTCAAGGCTGGCTTCATTCGAAAAATATCCTACCCAGAGTGGCTCGCCAATGTGGTCCTCGTCAAAAAGGCTAGTGGGAAATGGCGCATGTGCGTGGACTACGCCGACTTGAATAAAGCCTGCCCAAAGGACAGCTTCCCACTCCCCAGCATCGACCAGCTCGTGGACTCCACCTCGGGACATGAGCTATTGGCATTCATGGACGCCTTCTCTGGATACAACCAGATCTGTATGGCGCCAGAAGATGAAGAAAAGACGGCCTTCATCACCGACGGGGGTACCTACTGCTACAAAGTAATGCCATTCGGCTTAAAGAATGCCGGAGCAACTTATCAGAGGCTGGTCAGCTGGATCTTCAAAGACTAAATAGGCCGAAACATGGAGGTCTATGTTGATGATATGCTGGTGAAAAGCAAGGTGGCGCAAGACCATGTGACCGACCTTGATGAAGCATTCTCCACACTCCGAAGGTACCAAATGAAGCTCAACCCAGCCAAATGTGCGTTCAGAGTCACCTCGGGCAAATTCCTTGGCTTCATCATTACGCAGCGGAAAATCGAGGCCAATCCTGAAAAGATCCGAGCGCTCCAAGAGATGACGCCTCCGAGGACAGTCAAGAAGGTACAGCGGCTCACGGGCCGAGTCGCAGCTCTCGGGAGATTCATCTCCCGATCGGCCGAGCGCTGCCTTCCATTTTTTGCGACTCTTAAGAAGCCAAAAAACTTCCTATGGTCGGCCGAGTGCCAGCAATCTTTTGAAGAGCTCAAGCACCTTCTTGCTTCCCCTCTCCTGCTCACAAAGCCTCGGCAGGGTGAACCCCTCTACCTGTACTTAGCTGTTTCCCCTGTAGCGGTGAGCTCGGTCCTGGTTCGGGAGGAGGGCAAGCTCCAAAAGTCAGTATATTACACCAGCCGGGTCTTAAGGGATGCCGAGACCCGATACTCCAAGCTGGAGAAGACTGTCTATGCCTTGGTCGTCTCAGCTCGGAGGCTCCGACCCTATTTCCAAGCCTACACGATGGCCGTGCTGACCGACCAGCCAATAAAGCAGATCCTGCAAAGATCAGACCGCGCGGGCCGGATTATCAAATGGGCCGTCGAGCTCGGAGAGTTCGACCTCGAGTATCAACCCAGACCGGCGATCAAGGCACAGGCACTTGCCGACTTTATAGTCGAATGCACTGTACCGGACGAGGCCAAGCCCGAACCTGAGCCTGTGCCAACAGAGCAGACCCCGAATTTGGCGTGGACTCTGCACGTCGATGGCTCTTCTAACTCGGGGGGTAGCGGAGCAGGTCTCATCCTCACGAGCCCGGATGGGGTGGTTGCCGAACAAGCTCTACGCCTCGAGTTTCCTGCTTCCAACAACATGGCGGAATATGAAGCGCTCGTCGTCGGGCTCAAGCTAGCCAGAGAGCTAGGAGTGAAGGACCTGAGGGCCTTCAGTGATTCTCAGCTCGTCGTCAACCAAATCCTGGGTGACTTCGAAACCAGAGACCCTACAATGCAGGAATATCTTCGAAAGGTACGGGACCTCACCTCGACCCTGAATTCTTTCCACATCCAACATGTCGCCAGGTCAGAGAACCTTAGAGCCGACCAGCTGTCAAAGCTGGCATCCTCTCGTATGAGCGAGCTTCCCAGAACGGCGGCACCGGAATATCTCCAAAAACCCAGCACGGAGGAGCTCGAGCAGGCCCTTTGCATTGAGTTCGAGCCAAGCTGGATGGACGAGCTCATCAGCTATCTGCAAGACGAAGTCCTTCCCAGTGATGAACGTGAGGCTCGCCGAGTGAAGCGCTCCACCGCCTGGTACATATTGCACGAGAAAAAGCTCTATCGAAGATCTTTCACCTCTCCCCTCCTCAGATGCCTCCGCCCGACAGAGGCTGATTATGCAATGCGTGAAGTCCATGAAGGAATTTGTGGAAATCATCTGGGGGGACGAGCAGTGGCCCATAAGATTCTGCGCCAAGGATACTACTGGCCGACACTCCAGAAAGATGCCTTGGACTTTGTCCGAAGGTGCGACCGATGCCAGAGGAACGCCAATGTCCAACGCCGACCCTCGGCTCCGTTGACCTCCATCAGCTCTCCTTGGCCTTTTGCCCAGTGGGGGATCAACATCTTGGGACCATTCCCTCTGGCGACCGGGCAAAGAAAATTTCTAGTCGTCTCCATCGATTATTTTACCAAGTGGGTGGAAGCCGAGCCGCTCGCCCGGATCACCGAGCAGAAGATGCGGGATTTTGTCTGGAAGTCAATAATCTGCAAATTCGGACTCCCCCGCATCCTCATATCAGACAATGGCCGCCAGTTCGACAACCTTCGCTTTAGAGAATTCTGCTCCGAGCTTGGCATCGACCACCGCTTCACCTCGGTCGCGCACCCTCAGACAAACGGAGAAACCGAGGTAACAAATCGTACTATTTTGCAGGAGCTCAAAGCCAGGCTCGACAAATCCAAAGGACAGTGGGTCGAAGACCTATACAATGTCCTGTGGGCTTACCGGACCACATTCTGTGTCCCCACCGGCGAGACTCCCTTCTATTTAACATATGGAACGGAAGCTGTCATCCCGTTGGAGATCGGGCTCCCTTCTCCGAGGGTAGAACACTATGATGCCAGCTCCAACTCCTCACAGCTCAGAAACAACCTGGACCTAATCGAGGAGACAAGGGAGGCCGCCCAAGTTCGCATGGCAAGGTACCAGCAAAAGACAGCGCAGTACTACAACGCCAGAGTCAAAATCAAATCCTTCAAAGCAGGGGACCTCGTCCTTAGAAGAGCCGAGGCCTCCTGACCAACCGAGCAAGGGAAACTGGCTCCAAATTGGGAGGGACCTTACCGAGTCACACATGTCCGGCGGCCCGGAACTTACAAGCTGGAGTCTCTCGATGGGACTTCCATTCCACGAAGATGGAGTTCTGAAAATCTCCGCGTGTACTACCAGTAGAACCCCGAGGGGTTTTCCATTCTCTGATCATAAATCTCATTTTATGACAGCTTATGTGCACTTGTTCAAACCCGCCAATTCTCCTAATGATTGTCTCATGGTACCAGCTCGTCAATCAGCATAAAGCGGAGCCGGGCGCCTTGACGAAACCTTGGAGCGTCAAACATCGAGCTCGGCTCGATCTCCATCAAACATCGTGCTCGGCTCGATCTCCATCAAACATCGAGCTCGGCTCGATCTCCATCAAACATCGAGCTCGGCTCGATCTCCATCAAACATCGAGCTCGGCTCGATCTCCGCCAAATACCTCGACCACGGTCGGGATGCCCCGATGCTTCGGGATGATGGAGCACCTACGTGGTCTCCCCGAAGATGTTCGTGAGTTCGTGAGTTCGTGAGGTCGAGATGCGAATACCTCGACCACGGTCGGGATGCCCCGATGCTTCGGGATGATGGAGCACCTACGTGGTCTCCCCGAAGATGTTCGTGAGTTCGTGAGGTCGAGGTGCGATCTCCATCAAGCATCGAGCTCGGCTCGATCTCCATCAAGCATCGAGCTCAGCTCGATCTCCCTCAAGCATCGAGCTCGGCTCGATCTCCCTCAGAGAACGGGCTCCGGGCAACAAACGCTCGTGATTGGCAACAAACCTCTGATGGCAACTGGTTTCTTCTATTACGCCGGCGTCCACAGAGAACGGGCTCCGGGCAAAAGAGCATCCTCAAAATCGCCGAGCAAAGTTTATAACCTCGGCATAAGATGCTCATGGTACCAGGTACCCTTTCGATTAATGTCTTACATTATTTCATTTACTCCATTTCTGATTAAATAAGTACCTGAATAAAACCTTGACCAGCACCGAGGTACCTGGCCGGGCCAATCATTGCCTGGCCTTGCCCTGACCTCGTCTGTCTCGCATGCACTACTCGACAGCGAGTTATAGCCCGGTTTATACCGGCAGCTCGATGAATTCTCATCTCGAGCTTCGGGACATCCAACTCGGTTTTGTCGGAAGAAGTCCAACAATCCGCCTCGACAGCCTAAGGACCGAGTTTGAAGCCCAAATAAAATGCGAGTTTAGCAACCTTTGGTCGTAGGGCTCGGCCGATTTCTGAGCTAAGCCCGAGAAGGCTTGCCGAGCCTCAGCATATCCTCTGACATAAGCATCGCGATATCACCGGTCGAAGGTCCGGGCAGCAGAAACCCAGACCTGAGCTCGGACTGGATAAATATGACCGAGCCTAAACGCAGGTCTAACTATATAGCGAACGAAATTGAGGCTGCGGAGCCCAAGTCCTTGGAACCTAAAGCGGATCCAAGTGAAGAAACTTAGGTCTACCAAAAATCGAAATATAAATTAATTACAAGTCAAGAAAGTGTTCATTTCACTTAAAAGAGCCCGAAGGCCAAGTACAAAGTTTGGGCTCGGCCTTAACAATATAGGGGCCATCCAAATTTACAAAAATAGAGAAAATGGAAAACTTCAAGGCTCGGCTCTACTATCCTCGGCGACTTCAGGAACAGCTGGTTCCTCTGTGACCGAGGTTCCTACCTCAGCCTCGACGACCTCGAGAACAGCCTCGGCGACCTCGGGAGCATTCTCGGGAGCCTCGGCCGGGCCCTCCTGGGCAGCCCCGTCAGTTGTCGGAGCTTCCGCCTCCGACTCTGACTCCTCGACCCCCGCTCCTGGTTGAAGCAGGTTAAGGTCGAAGTCTGGAAGAAGTCGCCGCAGTTGGTTGCGGAAGTCCTTGAAGCCGAGAGTAAGCCCGTTCACGCCCTCCTCTTCGAGCAGGTTGCGAAACTCTTCCGATTCACGGAAGAGCTTGACGGCGTCTTGAGCCTGCTCCCGGGCCTCCCTCTCCCGAGCCTCGTGATACCCGGCCTTCCGCTCCAGATTCTTTATTTCTCGTTCGCGGGCGGCGAGCAAGGACTGCGCGTCGGACGAACGGGCCTCGGACTCTTGGGCCTTGAGGTGAGCCTCCTTCACCTACTGCTCGCGGATGGCGAGCGTCGACGTCGTCTCGGCCAGACGTGCCTCTGCGGCGCGCACTTCGGATCTGGCCAAGGCATGTGCGCCCTTCTCCTCTTTGAGTTCGGCGATCAGAGCCCGAATCTCGTCCTCGGCCGCCTCCAATTTCGTCCGGAACACTTTTTGTTCGGCCTCGGATGCGAGGAACTTCGCCTCGGCCTCCTCACGCCCTCGTTGATGCCTTCGGGCTCGGTCCCGATAATCTTGGATTATGTGCATCATCGTTTTGGTTTCGTGGAGGCGCTGCAAAAGGGGGACATGAGAAACAAATCTAATTCAAAACAAACTTACACGAATGTGAAGGTCGACTTACTCGGATGGAAGAGCAGAGGGTCGACTCCATGAAAGTGCCATAGTTCATGGACCGGATCTTAGCCCGGTCGGCCGGGAGCAGCGCGACCCGAAGAACTTCGCGCGCCGCCTGAGGGTCGTCGAGAGCCGAATCGCCCTCGAAGACCGCCCAGCCAGGAGCGTAGGGCACCCTCTCCTGGTGTCCCTGATGATCCGACGGGCCCGGTTGGCTAGGCCCTGCTGAGTTTAGCGGATCCAGCTCCGCGGCCTCCTGGTTGCCCCCCGGCTCGGGACTGGGGAGTTGAGGTCGGACAGGCGGCCGATCCGATTGCTGTGAGATTGGGGCAGGGCACTCGAGCGTGAAAACAGCCGTGGAGCCCATCCCTCCTTGGTCGGCGCTCGGGACTTCCTCCCGACCAGGAACTTGTGAGATTGGCGCCGGGCAAGGGAGCGCCACCGTAGCTCCAGCAGAGCTCGCGCCCCTAGAACTTGGGCCCGGCCCCCGACCAGCTTCGGACCGCTCGGCACGAGGAGCGCCCTTCTCGGCAGCAGCCGAGATCCTCACCTTCTTTTTCGGCTCAGTTGGTTCTCCTGCGAGCTCGGCTGCTCTTTTTTGGAAACGAGCGTACTGGACGTCACTCTTGGTCACCATTTTTGCAATATCTGCAAAGACGAACAAAAGAAGTTAGCCAAATATTGCAAAAGAAAGGGAGGACAAAAAAGAAGAATTCCCTAGTTACCACCCTTACCCGGAGGGCGCGCCGAGCTCAGACCAATATTGATCAAAGCTTCCTCGTTCACGAGGCCGTTTAGAAGAATACCATCCCCGAGGCTGCGGATGGTGTCAAGGATTCCCTGCTCGCGCGAGGAAAGCCTGGGGAGTTGGTTAGTGAGCCGACCATGCCTCCACCTAGGGTCGAACCCCCATGATCGCTCGGAACCCAAGAAAAATAACTTCCTCTTCCAATTATGGATGGACGACGGGGCGCCATGGAAGAGTGGCCGACCCGCCCGAAAGGCGATGTAAAGCCACTCTCCATCCTCCGGGTTGGACTTCAGTGAAAAAAGTCTCCGAAAGACATTCACCGAAGTCGGGATCCCGAATGCCGTACACAGGGACAGGAACCCGACGATTGTCCTCCACGCGTTCGGAGCGAGCTGCGCAGGGACGATTTCGTACTTTTCGAGCAACTCGTTCACGAACCCATGAAGAGGAAATCGTAGGCCGGCCCAGAGTGCCTCCGAGTACACTCCGATCCGGCCTACAGGGGGATTCGTTACCCGGTCCCCCAACCCAGCGGGTTCCAAACAGAACCCCCGCAGAGGAAAAAACCACTCCTCGCACATCTCCACCTCCAACTCACCCATAGAGGACCCAACCTCATTCGGACCAAGCCCCATTAAAAGAGAGAAGGAAGAAAGGGGGAAGAAAGTTCCGAAGGGAAACACCTTAGGGAGTTCGCCGGAGGTAATGGCGGAGCGGCCGTTTCGGACTGAGAAAGTGAAGGTAGAAGAAGGCAATAAGGAAAAAGCCAGAGGCCAGGTAGGGGTTTATATATAGACCCCTCCAACGGCCCAGATTAGCAAGAACGAACGACGCTCCTCGTCCAGATCGTGACACGTGTCGGCCCGAGAGTCGGAACGCCGCATTTAATTCAGGCTGACGCTTCGAACACAGAAGCGCCTCGTCGGATCGTGTGGCCCCATCATGAGCCCACGACGTGAGGATGCTTCGAGAAAGGCACCCTAATAATAAGACGTTTCGGAAAAGAAGAGACGCCGCCTATTAGAAGCGCCTCGAAGCGTGCGATAATTCGAAATATTCCTAACTCGTAATGGCCCGACTAAAACTACTTCCCGCGCTCAAGATGGTGGCCAGCTGGAACTCGGAAGTCGGGGGGTAGTGTTGGGGAAAAACCCACGTCGTGCCAGCCCAAAGGCGCTCGACCAGGGAGCGCCGACCAGAAAGGTGCCCGACCTCAACGCTCAAATTGGAGGCACTCCGCTGAGCGACCGGCTCGGCTCGACTAGGTGCCGAGCCCATGCCTTGTCCAAATATTCGACCCCAGCCTAATCCCTTAGAGAATCTGACAACTAGATACTCGACTCCACCGCATTCTGTTGTCATCGTCAAGCCATTAAGGCACGTGACCTCCGCAGGCTTTCGGCACGTCCTATCATTAATGTGTATGACCCCTGCGGGTCTCCAATGCGCTCAACCATTAAATGAACACAGCTCAAGATGATCTTCGGATCACTAGACTATCAAAGCGTATGGCTCTCCCTGATCACCGGTTCACTCAGCAATTAATGCACTTGCTGTTTACGAACCCCAGGCCCACCACGGCCGACGGTTCAACCACTCCAATAGGTCCGATCAACCATGCCAGTTCGCTGACTCCGGTCTGATCCAGTCTTATTCTCCACAACGCCATTAATGAGCATGATCGTGCCCAATTATCACGAAAAAAGACAACTTACCCTGTCACCTCTCAGGTAACATAATATCCTTCCATAAAAGGGAACCTGGGGGGGAAAGAAAAGGGGGAGAGACAAGAACATACATTCCTCTCTTTTACTCCACTCACACACCAGCCCCCCCTCTGACTTAAGCATCGGAGGGCCGGCGCCGGAGATCCCGGCCACCGGCTTCCTTGCAGGACTCTCCGAGGAGGACTCCACCAACTGACGAGCCGCCAATTACTGTTCCAGCAGCGGAGCTCCTCCCCTCTCAGCCCACGGTCGCCCCCGGGTCCAATTTCCAGCAACAGTCTCCGTTCCCTCCAGTGAAGAGGTACGAAAGGTTCTGCATGGATGGGCCTACACTCATCATGGTTCGCCGCGTGGGTCTGGCATCGGTTTCGGAAGTGCAGTTCACAAGTCGTCCGCTTCCCTTACGTGATCATGTAATTTAACAGAATTCGTATAAAATTAACTATACTGCTATAATGGTCGTTATCTTTTTTTCTTATATATGTATGTATATAAGAAGTATGTATACATTCATACATATATGCATGTGTGTGTATGTATTGTGTGTGTGTGTGTGTATATATATATAAGATATAACTTAGATAGGGTGCTAATTTTGTTATTAGAATCGGAGTAAGCGAGGGAAAGGACGGTTGCTTGGCTCAGTTTACAACCTTCTTTTTTCGATACCATGCCATTAGGGGTTATGCGGTGGCATTTTGATGTAATCATAGTCCTGAGCTGTCAAGATGAACTTAATGATTTGAAAAATAATTGATTTATGAAATAAGATCTGAAATTTTGAAGTGATTAGATAGCATATTGATTTGGCTCTAGATCAATATATTTTGCATGCTTAATTTCAATATATTATTATTTTATTGCTTGATTTATCTAACTTAAGTATTCATTACTTATTGGCTATTTAACTCATTATATAATTTCTTATTCTTTTTATAGATTCAAAGAACTAGCCTATCAGAGTTTTCAATATGGAAGAGCGATTAGAAGAACTGTGGAATATTATCTATGAATCAAGTTAAAATTAGTTAGAGTTGGATCTAAACTAAGTGCAAGAGGATTGACCATGAAATATTATCATGCATTGTGATTATTTGTTATTTAAGTGAACTTGGAAATTCAAAAATTGATATGGAGGTACACCATAATGTTGCTTAATTTTGAAGATAATTTTTAGAGGCAAATTAAGATCCATTTATACGAAGTTGTTTAGAATTTGGGCTATAAAAAAAAAATTTGGTACTTTATTGGAATAATCTTCGCGGTTTGAATCTGTATTTGGATTATAAATGAAACTAGCATGTAGAAGAAAAATATGCTGGGTGATTTTGCAACAAGGTTTATTTTTTTATTGAACTTGATTTTAATTTAAAATCATAAAGTATTCATGTTGGTGGAATCATTAATAATTTTTATCACCAGCCTTAGATCCAAATAAAAGATCTTATTTATGTCCATCAGAGATTATGTGGTGTGTAATAATTTTTAATTCAAAAGTTTGGATTTATAGGTTGATCTAGAAATCTTTTGCCAACATTGTTAAGGTTGCTGATAAAATCTAATTTTGCGTAAAGAATTTGAATTTTTGAAGTTTACATGATTATCATTGAGGATTTTTGATAAATCCTAAAGATCTCGATGAAGAAAACTCTATGAGAGATGATTGAGTCGATTTTACTCAGTTGTGTTAATTTAAGGTCTTTTAACTTGGTGGAGCATTGAGAAAATTCTTCTTGTTATTCTTACTGGTAAGAGTTTGACTTGGAATCGTCTAGTTGAGTTGATAAGAGAATTAAAATTTAATTTATTTTGAATTATAGTATCTAGCCTAAATGATGGTTTTGGAATGGATCAATTGACTCGAAGGTTAATCTAGATGGATGTGCTTGAGGTAAATTAGAAAATGAGAATCGAAGGGTTTTTTTTGGCTTTATCTAAAAATTGAAATTTTGGATCTCTTTAGTTCATAATACAGGATAGTTCTTTAATCAAAAATTATTAGTGAATCCAAAGAATTTTCGTGGTTTGCATCAGAGTACGCAGCCAAGGCATAGTGGTTTGAATTATTTTTCTAAATTAGTCAAAAGTATTATCTTTTTGATTTGGCAAGTTTTAATAAAAAAAGAATTAATTTGTTTTCTTGCATAGTAGAATTTGTTTGATAAACGAAAAGAAAATGTTATGATTTTTGGATGTCGTTGCACTATCTTAGATTCTCCAATTTTATGTCATGCTAAGAAAATTCTTAACACCTTGAGACTAGAATTAATAGATCATCGATTTTGATCTTGGATCTGGAATATTTTGGTGTATAACTCTTTTCTCCAAAATCTGAAGCTTTTACTTCTTCAATTAATATCAACCTTCTATCTGATTGAAAAAAATTGAGGTTATCAACTGATTTTGATGAATATTCTACTAGGGGTGGATTAGAGTTGTTTATGATCTAATCTTGTGATAGATCGGTTAATCAAGAGCGGTTGATATTTTGATAAATAAACTTAATATTCTTATTCAGAATTAAGACATTGATTTTTGTTTATAAGAAAGAAGCTTCATTTACATTATCTACAAAAATAGAATCAAGTCTAAAGGTATTGAACTTTATTTTATGATAAGAACTAAAGATGAAGTTGTATTGATCAGTGGAAATATTCAAAACTCGAGGGTGAGATTAGAACTATGTATCACTATCTTTTTGAAAGTGCAAGAAAAAAAAAATTCATGGACGAATTATTTTTTAGGAAGGGAGCCTTTTAAAGCCAGGAACAGAATTGGGCCGGGTCCATTTGAGCAGCCAGAAGTCTGTTTTGGCCAAGTCACCTTGCCTAAAAAAAAATGAAATTGCACATGCCGCAGATGTGCCTAGAGAGAAAAAGACTCCCCTTCCTCCTCGAGTTGGTCAGATGGAATCCAACTTCGGGTCAAATTTCGGTTGCGGCCGAGCTCTATAAAAGCTCCTACCCACCTTGCCCGTCCTCCCTCGCCGGAGATCCATGCCTGAACGAATCTCATTGCTGGAGATTTCTTCGAAGCTCTCTCCGAGCATCAATCACCATTCGCGTCGTCGCTGCAGCCAACCATCGTCGGAAGCTAGGTAAGAACCCGGCAACTTTGATTGGCCTCTCTCTCCCCCCCTTCCGTGGTCCTAGAAAGCTTTGATTCTGGCCGGTGATCGTCGAAATTTGGCCAAGAGGAACGAGTGCTCTGTTTCCCCTGTTTTCATGGAAACTGACCTTCTTCTTCTTTTTTTCGGCTGGTTCTGCCGTTGATGCTTGTTGCCGGGGCCTTCCTCCAATCCTCTGCAGTGGCAAGACTATATTTGAAGCTCCGACCATTAGGATGCATGATGTTCCTCGGTTGAAAAGGGGCTAGGGTCTGAAAACTCTATTTTGGGTGTGTTGGTGTTGTCGGCCGCTAATTGGTCAGCCGTGGATCCCTAACCCGAAGCACCATATGCAGCCACCCTCTTCCTCTCCTTTCTTCCTCCTTTAGCTAAAGAGAGACCTTGTCCTCTCTTTCTCTCTCTTCACCACTTTCTTTCTCTTTCTTATTTCTTTCTCTATAAAGTTTCTCTCTCTTGATTCATGGCCAGAAATGTTGATTAATCGAGGTTGATCCATGACCCCTAATTGAACCCAAACTAAGATTCTCTCTCTTTTCCATGCTTTCTCTCTCTTGTTTCTATCTACTGAAATTTCTCTCTACTCTCTCTAGGGTAGTTGGATCCAGTAGGAACTCTTCGCAATGATTTTGAATTAACCCTAGTGAAGGATCCTGATCTAGAGTCGTCGGGCGGCATGCCAATCCCATCCTATCTCCTCTTAAATACTATTAGATTTGATTGTCTTGATCTTTATTAAGCATCTATGCCCTAGTCCGAGCATGATATGATGAATTTCACTTTAACCGAACTGACCAGGGTGTCATGCACTTTCGCATGGTCAACCTTGTGAGGGTATTGGAATTAAGATTTTATTCTTGAAATAATTGTGATAAATTTTGATTGAAAATATACTTTTAAAATATCAGGATCTGAGAAGAATTTTGAGATTTATTAGATCTGTTAGTTGAGTTGTGATCAACGTAAGTAATATAACCATTTTTCTAGATTTATCAACAAATATAAATACTTTCCATATCGAATTACTCTTGATTCATGAACTTGAAGTATGGAGTGTTATTGTTATATATGCCTCTCTCGAGAATATTGTATGATTCTTAATTGAACATATTAAATTCGATATGGATTATATTTGATTAATTTTTATATCACATCTTCCGATTTAGAATACTGAACATGTTTTGAGAAAAAGAATTTTGAATCGAAATGGATTTGGACCGCAGCCAGACTATGTATCGATACTCTGCTAATGGAAGCCATATGCTTATATATCGACAACCTGCCAGCGGAAGTTATACGCTGATATGTCGACACCCTACTAGTACGGGTTATACGCTGGCATATCGACACCCTACCAATAGGAGTTGTACGCTAGTATATCGACACCCTATTAGTGTGGGTTATACGTTAGCGTATCGACACCTTGCTAGTGGGGATTATACGCTGGCATATCGATACCCTGCCAGTGGAAGTTATGCTGTGGCACTATGATGTGATTATAGTTCTGGGTTGTCAAGATGAACTTGATGATTTGAAAAGTAATTGATTTATGAAATAAGATTTGAAATTTTGAAGTGATTGGATAGCTTATTGATTGGATAGCTTAATTTATCTAACTTAAGTGTTCATTGCTTACTAGGCTGTTTAGCTCATTATACAATTTCTTATTTTTTTTACAGATTCACATAACTAGCCTATCAGAGTTTTTAATATGGGACAGCAATTAGAAGAACTACAATACAAATTATCTTAGATTAGAGTTTATTTAAATTATGTATTAGCTTAGACTAATGTTAAATTTTGAGACATTATAAGTTATGTTAGTTAATAAAATAAAGATTGCATACCATTAGTTAAATTATTTTCGTTGTCTAATTTTGATATCATGATGAGATGCCTTGCATGCTCATGAGGAGAGTTTCTTACGAGTATGCGGCAGTTGCTGCGACCCTCGACTCGCGATCTCAAATTGGAGGCATGATAATATGTATGCATATTATATATATATATATATATGTATATATATGTATGAATATATTTATGCATGTATGTGCATATATATATATATATATATGTGTGTGTGTGTACTCTTTTTTTGTAAGGTGCATAAGTTATAGTTCCGTGGCCTAGCTTGGATCTTGAACGGAGCTAGCTCAAATAATAAAACTCTTGATACTATTTCTCTATAGAAAAAAAATTAGAGGTATCTACTTTCTTGAGAAATCTAAATTGTTTTTTTTGTAGGCCAGATCCATGGCGCCTCACAGCTGCTCTCCTTGAACGGATATTAGATCACTTAAGGCCGATTTGGTCTTTTTCTAATTTTTTTTCTGATATAGCATTTAGGTCCCATTTAAATTAACAATTGGTTAACATTCTATTAAGTTATGAATTAAAGTGCTGGATAAAAATAAATATTTGAGGGATAAGCGTAGATTTTTCAAATTACTGGATGTAAGTATAATTTATCTCTAATCTCAATTTTTTTTTTTATAATTTACTCACCACTTAGGAGCAATTTTGACTTTTTATATAAGATAAAAAATTCACTAATGCCGTTAATTTAACTGGGTGTAAATGTAAATTTTACGAACTATTAGGTATAAATATAATAAATATAAACCTCAAGAAAACTTTTGTAATTTACTCTAAAATATTTATATTATTACATTATTTGTTACACTACCACTATTTTTATTTTAATTAGTAATAATAACATTAATATTATACCTATTATTAATAATACAAATATTATTATAGTCGATAACCTATTATTAATTTGAAGTTCCAATTTAGTGAAAAAAAACCAGTCCATGACTGCGAGGGAGATTGGTGCTCTCAGCAAAATAGAGTGGTGCTTGAAAGTAGCACCGGTGTATTATGTTTCTATTATGGAGAGACAAAAAATTCCAGTTGGGAATCAAAATCATATCTAAAATAACTCCTCGAGCCTTTGTTGTAACAATGGTTGCATGTAAAGATAAGAGCTCATGGACAGTCACAGTGTTGATAGGGATGAAGGGGAGGCAGCTACTATAATCAACACATAGAACCCTGCTGTCGATGCCATCGCAGCGCCAGAGGGATCAAGCATCACTGCTGATCTCCGGTGTGATGGTGTGGGTGTGGGCAGAAAAAAATTCATGTTTGTACAAGTTCCTCGAATTGATTAATTGGTGATTGCTGCATAGCTATGTATCTTGGGGACTTGGATGAATTTAAATCTCAAAATCCAAAAAAAATTTGGAATCTGCAGATCATTGCTTTGGTTACAAATACTTATCACTGATGAAACACCTATAAACACAAGCAAGTGTGCTTCTACAACTAACAATCCAACTAGTAGATAGGCTTAAGCATAAAT
This sequence comes from Phoenix dactylifera, assembly GCF_051530095.1. NCBI lineage: Eukaryota > Viridiplantae > Streptophyta > Magnoliopsida > Arecales > Arecaceae > Phoenix > Phoenix dactylifera. The sequence goes on from NC_143193.1 coordinate 7,552,946, forward strand.
AATATTAGTCGCAACATGCAAGTAGTACTTGATGAACTATGCGAGAATCCATTAAACATAATATACCATATGTAAAATACATTTAAAAGATAAATATTATGTGAATGTAACCAACTTGTGCATGCATGAATATACATTCACCAATTAAGATAAAGATGTAGTGCAGCTATGCATTATAGGCTCTATGAATCAAGAAAGCATGCCGTCTGCCAAGACAATCATACCTTAAAATTGTTGAGCACCAAAATTAAGAGAGAGAAAGTGTTTTTTTGGGACATTGTTTCAAGGGAAACAAAAATTAGTATGCAATAAATTTTTCTAATGCCCTGAATCAAGAATTGTGATGACTCAGCAATAAGTAGGTCCCAACAAGAATGACTTTTCCTTCTTGACAAAAGGAAAAATGAAAACGACAGAGGTTAATCACCAGCTCATTAACTTTTCTGATCAAACCTCGAATCTAAACAGCTACCCTTTTATTTTCTTATTCACATAAAAATTCCAAAAGCATTCATTTTCTCATTGAAAGAACAACTCCATTGCTATTATAGTTTTCCTCAAGGTTTGACAAACTGACACCAAGAACCGGTCGGCGTCCGATACGGTTCGGTATCGATTCAATACCAGATTGAACCAATAAGATAGTGGCAGCTGGGCCATACCTAATCCGGTTCGAAGTCGGATTGACTCGGTGTGAACCAGCCAATAAAAAACCGGTTTCAGACAATAAAGAACCGGTTCCGACCGGTCCAACATCGATTTTGGCCGGTCCAATATTATTTCTCGTTGATAGAGACCAGAACCAAATATGAATGACGAACCGATCTAGTTTCATATTAGGTTAGTTTGGTACTGCCTGAATCGAGCGATTCGGCCTAATTCGGCAGACCTTACTTTTTTTGCTAAATTGTTCAATTTTGCATGAGAGGTTGCTAATGGCAGTAAGTTACAGAGTGCCTATAAAAAGATCTTCAAAATCGAACTCCTGTGGTTCTAACAAGCTGATTTGTCCATCTAAACTTGTTATCATACCCTGGAGTTTCCACCAACGGAAAGAAATCCATGCATAAAAAGGAAAAAGATAACCGTTACATCATAACTAACAGAAAGAGAGAGCATTTGCTGTAGTAGATGGTGATAAATGTTGAGTTTCTGATTCCAAATGCCTTTATAGGCATGGAAACACAAATAACAAGATGTCAATGAAAATAACCAAGAACTTGACCACCTACATTCTGTCTGATAGCTTCCTCATGATCCAAAACACCATTTGGGGTTGTGATCACGACATATCCCCACTGCAGAAAAGCAAAATCAAATTCAAACTATTGATCATCTCTCCCATCGTTAAATGGGAAAATACAATATCATTATCTACAAGCAATATATTTTTCGGAGTATCCACATAAGGCATGACTAGAATATGCAATCAACATTTCAAGTATTTGCCCTAAACTCATTGCTTGGTTAACATAGCATAACACAGTTGGCTGCATCTAAACATTAGGATAAGTTGAACAAAAACATAGACATATCAGTTAGTCCAAAAGGCACTATAAAATAACATAATTTGGCAATGACAGACATAAACTAGACAAATGAGTTTGCACTTTAATGCAGTCCATCTGTGCAAGGCAAGCATCATCTTTGCTGCCTTTTCATTACCCGAATCAATTAAATTAAGCAAAAATCACATATCATCTTGGTAGTTGAGATAGATAAGCATGACCGCCACACCACAGTGCATCTTTTGAACTTCGAAAATACAAATAAATACCAAAATCTTACTCCTATGTAGTGCCACAAGTAATATTATCAACATTAAAATAACAAAATATATTATGTAAAACCAAAGAAAACTAAACCCTATTGTTCTTTTACGTGACAAATATATGGCCTTTTTTTGAAAGTCAACATGCATGCATAGACATAACAGTTTATATAGCGTGATTTACTTTGGGAACCTACAGATTTGTGGTGAGCGAGGTAAACCCATTTAACCTGCTTCCATTACAACAATTAAGCAACTAGAGATGAAAGCAGTGTTACTCATATGCTAGATGAACAATGTTCTTTCTGCGACTACAAATGATGAATATGTGGAGTAATTAATCTCATCTCTTTCCAATAGATTTTTCCTTCCAGAAAGTTAGCAGGTTCACAAGCAATGTGGCTTCTGTGAAGGTCCAGCCACAAAAGGGTAAATCCATATATACCCACTTAACAACTCATTTAAGGAAAACAGCGGACCTTTGCTGGGTTAACTTCCAGAACAAATGAAAATGACTTATGTTGTTATTCTTCTTCAAACTATGTATTTGGGAACTTGTCTACAAGGATGGATGTCTATATGCTGTGTTACTCAGACACCCGAGTCTGGCTACAGGAATCATGTCAGATATGTACGCTAATCAGATATGCAACAGACATCTGGATTCTCTCTCTCTCACTCTCTCTCCCTGTGCAGCTTCTAGAGATAGGTGGGTAATTAGACACTCCCCGTAATGAGTTCTACCAATCATACAGACATTATATATGAAAGTTACCCCTTTTCCCTTATATAGACATTGGCCAAGAACGTAGATATCAAACCACCTTTGCAAAATATCCCTTTTCATAGGAATAGTCCAAAGCTAATTAGGAAGTTTAAGAAATATATACACACACATATAGTAAAGGACCTTAACAAATAATATCTTCTAATAGTTTTAATAATATTTAAAAATAAATACAATTTAGTTAAAATTATCTTTTCTACATGTCCCAGTATCTTCTTTTCTTCCCCTTGCCAAGCAGACACTTGAACACAGTGTGAATCTAATGCTCATATCCATGTCCATGCAACACTGTCTATGTGGTTTCAAATATTGGATTTCCTTGCGGTGTTTATGTCCTTCTTGAGTTAGCTGTGCCCTAATCCTCGTGTTTCTCTTTCCTTAAGGTATATATTCTCATCAACCTACTTGCCCTCATTAAAATGAACAAGACATATCATTTCTAGAGGAAAAAAGGCATGAGATGGATCAAAATGATGTTCAGTGGGCAGGCAACCAGTCAACTTCATGATTGTCAGCAATTTATATCAATCTTCTAAATATTATGGATATAACAAAGAATAAAGTTAATTTAGTGCATTCAACAATTCAACATGATTGAGATATAACTTTTATGACCAAAATTAATAGAGATTTTCTTTTAATGCTTTTAGAATCCTTTAATGCAGTCTGATTTTTGGTTTCTAAAGAAAGGACAAAGGAACATCAAAACAATATATAATAGGGGCTGTGAAATCAGAGAAAGATCTTCTCGGCCACTTATAAGTGATATAAGTATGTGCTTTTCGAAATCCCTTGAACTGTAAGGAGAGAGCCAAAGGCAAAAGGAAGTTCATATGCCACAGCTAAATATAAGTCCAAAAGATGATATGGCAATATAAAGCTTTATTTATAAACTAAATGTCTTCCAAGATTGTTCATCTCCTAACTAGGAACCTTTAATTCTTATCCAATACAAGTGAGAATTAAAAATAACAAATTCCAGATTCCATGTAAACTTATATAAATCATCTAGGAGGATCACCAGGCCCGTTGTGGACCATCCTAGCCAACCCAGTAGGCCTGGACAAGGTCCAAGAGCAAGATCCACCAAATCTAGGATTTAATTATGAACCTTAACTTTCGGAGATCATAACTTTCTCATCCAACAACCATTTTTGTCATGCTAGCCACTAAAACAAAGGTCTCAATGAGTACTATGATAGTGCATCGACTCCCCAAGGGTTGCATGCACACACCAATTGGGGGCCTACAATGATGTTAGGGCCTAGAAAAGGGCCGATCATAGAAAAAAAATTTTTTTTCTAGAAAAGACTTTGACTGAGTATATCTCTCAATCCAGAAAGAATTAAAAAAATGCAGTTGAAAACAAAATTGATGTAGGAGTCAAAATTTAGCTCCATAAGGATTTTAACTTTTCATGATTATTTTTTTGAGTCATATCTATCTTAGGACAGCTCTAATCTCTACCAACTAAAAAAGGAATCCGACTTGAATTTGCAAGGGCAGGCCTAACTAATATAAATAGAGACGTCATAATCTATTTTATCACAAAGATAATAAAAGAAAAGAGGATCTAGAACCCTACTTTCACCAATTTCCTTCTTTTCTACTACTTTTCGAGAGGTCTGAGTTGAGTAGATTAAAGAAATTCTCTTCTTTACCACAATCAAATCAATAAAAAGCCATACAAATCACCTTAAAAATAAATTATACCTAAAAATCATCTCTAAGAATTTCCTAATCAACACAGGCCAATAGTAGGACTAAAAGGCACCAAATAAACTTAATATATAACTCAAAGACCCACTCAAGATTGCCACAGAATTCAATACAAAGATAACAAGAAAATATAAACACTGTCCATGCCTGAGAAGATATCCAAAACATAAAAAAAGTGAAAAGACATCCAAGACTCAAATGTTAATGCTTACAACCAACAACAATAAATTAAAAAAAATAAACTTGACTAATTTTAAACTTAATCATTACTTGTCTACAACATAAACCTTTTTAAAAGAAATTGAACATTAAATAAGAGTATTTTTTTTATAGTTTAATTTTTTTTATGAATTAAAAAAACAAACCAATTCAATAAGTGCATTGGCCATGAAACACTTAAAAAAAGGGTTAAAATAACCTAGCTATGTACAACTAAATGTTGTGAGTACCATTGTGAGCAAGGTAAAATTAAACATAAGGGACATAATGGTGAATAGCGCGCAAGGCAGGGAACCGACAATACAAAAGAAAGCCATGATAAATGTTTGCTGGACTTCAATCATTTCATATTCAAGATAGATGAGGTTTTGGAAAGGATAACTACATTTTTAGGCTTGTGATAATGGATCGGAATTATTGGCACCTATGCAAACCGACCAAGCCACCCAACATAAACATAAAACCCCTTTAGGTGGGCATCAAATTGCCATGGGGGCACTGGATTGGTGCCCTATGGACCTTAACCCCTTAGCTTTGATGAGTAACATAAGTAGGATAATAAATACAGGAGATTTATCTAGAAAAACAAACAGAAGGTTAACCACTCATTTTCTAGACTGATAAATGTGGATGGTGTGGTTAGTTCTGACACACTTGGAGTCACAAGAGGAAAATCTCCAATTAGAGACAGGACCTTCTTGAGGCCTTGCTTTTGTTTCATGCTTTTTTTCCTTGTGGACCTCTTTATTTATCGTATGTCAAGGTACTTGAATAAACCTCCAAAACCATCTCTTCTTCATGAAAGACCAGTACAAAGTTTTATTTAGAAGTGCCAAAACCACATAGATCCGGTGAGATGCAGGATAAGTTAAACTAACACCACATAATTCTACGATTTTAACATATCACAATAATTAATCAGGAGTTAAGAATAAAAGAATGTTTCGATGTGTTCCTAAAATGAAACAAATAAATGACATGTTAGACAAATGAACTGATAACACAAACCTGGCGTGTTGGAAGTATGCGCAATCGGTATTCTTCTATGTCCTTAGCCTTGATGTCCTGCCTATAGGTAAGTGCTCGACAATCAGTTACCCTGCCTTGCAACTCTACATTGACTCTTCCCACTCTATGTGGATCAAATACCTGAAAATCTTTGATATATCCTGCAAACAATAATCAAATTCTCATAAATGCAAACTTGAACTAATTATATGGACAGAATGGACTTGAACTTGCCTGAACACAATGAGAATGTGTGAATCTAAGGCTAAGAAGTGGTTAAGCATTTCCATGCAAGATCACCAGCTCGAGTGTGGAATTTCAAATTCCAAGTGACATTCCTCTAGAGGTAATCAGATATATTTTACAAATATCAGTTAAGCTTTTGATTAAAATGGTAAATCTGAGATAAAGCTGTAACTTCAAACATACCAGACAATCATTTTGAGCATTTGCTCTCATAAATGATCCTAGTTGGAGTCAGGACCTCTATTTGTAACTTATAGCTAACCAGTATCAAGAACATGCCATACGTGTGATTTGTTCCAAGGAAAAAGAAATAGAGTAAAAGGGGATAGAAGGGGATAGAAGGGTGAAAGAGACTTCCTCTTTCCCTGCTTGGGTAGAGGATGTGAGATAAGTTATAAAACCTACTTTTCTATTTTCTATTTTATTTGCATTGGGACTATAATTCATGTCCTTTTAATTATATAGGGATGTAATATATGTCCTTTAAATTAAAAAATAATCAGGCTATAAATAATGGTCTAGTTACAGAATAGGGGTCCGGCTACCTAACCTTCTCCCGTTAAATATAGTTGATGAGGTTGGATGATTATTTAATTGCTAGAAGCCAGGTTCTCAGAGCCTTCAAATCTGCCACTTGTTCGTCTCCTCTGTGTTGGTCATTATCTATTCTCCTTTAGTACTAACAAACAGTTGAAATTAATTTATATATTAGAAAACCTACTGTCATGGCCAAAGCCTCAATAATCTACACCATTTAAGAAGATCCTGATCAACTTGGAACTTGTGGACCTAGTCTTGCACTGCTATCTAAGATATAATGTATACTTCAAGAATAATATTTAACTCATTATCGATGAATGAGCAAGTAAACTCTGACCACTTTATTTATTCATACAAAACAAACTTCACAATAAGATACATGGAACGCTTCATGTACAAGGAGGACAGGAAATGATGAAGCTACACATTAATATACAGATCTTCTGTTATTTAACACAATATCCAAGATCAAGCAGATCAAGTGGAGAATTGGACGAGCAGGTTTTACGCTCTCTGCACAGCTAAAACTATAATTAGATGTGATTCCTTCGACATTTTGCTCGGTTCTTTCGAAAGCAAACTCTGACTTGCAGAAGATTATCCCAGCATAAATGCCTTCACATCAGATATGACAAGATTTTTTGTGGTCTAACTAATGATCAAACAAGGTACATATAAATGTTCCAAACCACTGAGCAAAACTTTCTTACATGGCATTAACAGCTAAGTTTGTTTTCACCTCACTAAGCTGGCTGAGAATGTTTATTTGCCGCAGATTCTTGATAGTCACAACAGTGATCCAATATCTTCAAGCCTTGAACGTCATCCACCATAACCATGATCAATATGCCCTCCAACTAATGGGTTGCAAGTCATAACAATACTGACAATTCTCAAAACATAGAAAATTAAGACTTCGATTTCAGTTTATACCATTGTTTACTCCTACTATATGGAGCAAATCATCAAGTTCTTCCAACTAAATAAACTCTCTTGCTTTGATATTCAGACAGTGTTCCTGATTCCTGAAGAAGTTAAGCAACTATTCAACATATGCACATTCCTCATGTACATTTCCTGAGTGCAATCCAGATTCAAGACACATTTAACTTAGATCAACTTTTTTTTTTATTCTAAGAAACTAAGACTAACTCAATATGTTGACTTAAACCTTCCTCTAAACCTTTGAATCCAATCATTTTTGAAAGATCAGCAATCCGATACAGAATAATCCAACTGCTGGAAGTAGGTCAAAGGTCCTGATAAATTCAATCTATTACAGATCATATTTATAGTAGAAAGAATGTGGAAAGGAGTACAAAATGAGGTCTCAAGAGAGAAGTGAAGGGTGGATTATGTGGCCAGCTAAATGGATAAAAGTTTGATCTACCAACCTTGCAAATATTTCAAGACTTCATAGTCAACCTGACATTAGCCCTTTTTAGAGAGGGTGAATTAGCCCTTCTTATGTTTGAGTACTAGAGAGGGATTTTTTCCCTGGGTAGGGAGAAGGGGGAGAGGAGGGGGCCCCGGAAGGTGGGGTACATGAAGTCCCAGAATATTAACTATAACTATTTAAGCTTAGCAAACAGGACAACCAACCAGGGGTCTAAAAGCATACTGATGAAGAAACAGTAAAAAATGGTAAAACTCTTATATTGAGTATCATATTTACTATAAGGCATAAATGCTTCGTTAAAGAGCCAGTTCAAATATTATCTTACACATGCAGTACCACATGCGGATAGAATAACTAATCCCATCGATTCTCAAAAATAGGAAAAAAAACTTCAAGTTACTTGCAAAAATTCTGTATAAATGCTATCCCCAATCAAATAATCTCAGCCACTAAATATATTTTAGAGATTTGTTGTCAAAAAAAAAAAAAAAGCTTTACTAGCTTAATTCATAAGGAAATTACAAGACAAAAACCTAAAAGAATCAGTGTCATCCTAAAATGAACTTCATCCTGAGAATAGCAACAAGCATGAAATTCTCTTTACCAACTAAAGATAACCAACATCAGATAAGAAGAAATAGTTTCTGTTTGGGGGATGGAGCTTGTGACCTTGAGCTTTAATGTCCAAAAATGTCAAATATTTTGCAATGGAACTGTCATATCCAATCTGCTAGAGTGGACTCATTCTTGAATTCAAGGACAAAATGACAATCTCTGTTCTTTCCTAGTTGACTGGAAAATTGACTATGAAAATACCATATAGAAGCGTGCTCTCATAAAAATCTGAGACAGAGACCACAATTTTTTAAAAATCATATAAGTAAAGATAACCACCCTCCATCCCATCCAAGAAATTAGGGTAATGGTAGCAAATCCTGATTACAAGATATGTGACCTAGTAAACTTCTCAAAAAGTGTAATTACATGTAAAGTTGCCCATTCTTTAGTTAGCATCAGCAATCAGTCTGAAATTTTCCACTAACTGGGACCAACTTCATTAGATAGCATCAACCTTCTCAAGCTGATATGCATCCTGTAATTCAGCGATGCTCCAATAGCCAAAATATGCGCTATAATACTATATCCAAGCAGATATCAGAAGTATGAAATGCATGTCTTTGTGTATAAAACCCAGGAATAAATCTTGCAACATACAATCCATTTTGACAGCATACTAAGTATATCCTTTTTCCTAATGTAGGCTTTGTACCAGGGAGGGCAGAGTGGGACGTGGACAGACTCCATCAGTTGTTCAGAGCACACCTAGCAGAGAGGATCCTTTCTCTCCCAGTACCAGGATGCGAGGGCCCAGATGTCAGGGTTTGGAGCACTTCATGCAGGGCTAGTGTTGGGCTGGGTGATCTGGCCCGGGTGATTCAGTGCGAGCATGAGAGTGGATGGGATGGTGCCTGGATTTGGAGGTCTAGGCTCCATCCGAGAGCAGCACTTTTTCTATGGAAGGTGATGTGGGACCGCCTTCCGACGAGAGCTGTGCTGAGCCGACGCGGTTTGGGGATCCCTGCGGAGTGTGGGGCCTGCGGTGCGGATGAGTCAGTTGACCATGCACTATTTGCATGCTTTTGGGCGAGGCAGACATGGCAGTGGTCGGGGATCCCAGAGGAGGTCTGGCGGGAGAGGAGATTGTTTCTACAGATGATTCGTCAGTGGCTGGCTAGCCCCCGGACATGTCTGGAGGCTACCCGAGCGATTTGCACCGCCCACCAGATTTGGTTGGCACGGAACACTCGCACCTTTGGCGAGCGTAGGATGTCGCCGAGGTTTGTTGCGGAGTCCGCTCGAGTATTGGCGATGGAGTCCAGACCTACCAGCCATTCAGATACGACCTTGATAGCTCGGGACACCTGGGGTTCTTTCTCTGCTCCGGCAGTTCTTCGGACGGTGTTCTTCACCTGGGAGCCCCCACCCCCGAGTTTCCTCAAGGTCAATTTTGATGGTTCAGTACTAGACAGTGGTACACGAGGCGGTGCCGGCTTTGTCATACGTGACCCTCATTCTAGGGTACTGGCAGCGGGCGGTTGCCGGCTATTTGACATATCAGTGCCAGCGGCGGAGTTGCGAGCTGCCTGGGCCGGCCTTTGCCATGCGCGGCGGGTATTGCGGGCTAGCTCGATCATCTTGGAGGGCGACTCATCCACTGTCATTGGGTGGATTCGGCGGGAGAGCATTGACCATCCTTTGATCCGGGATATTAGGTTGATGGTGAGGGATGTTGTGGCCTTTGAGGCTAAGCATGTATACAGGGAGGCCAACGGGGCGGCTGACTGGGTAGCTACATATGTAGCACACCATTCGGGTTACGCCCTGTGGTCAGGAGAGCGGGAGCTGCCATCGGCGCTACGCGAGATTTTGTATTTTGATGTTCTTGGGTGTATTCGGACACGCGTTGTTTGAAGAACCCGTTTTAAGCAAAAAAAAAAAAAAATGTAGGCTTTGTATACTTTCCATAACAACACCTCAAATTCAAGATGAACCTTACACCAGTAGTTCACCACAGGAAGTAGGAACTGACCAGAAGGTACAGTAGAATATGGACATGAGGTACGAGAGGATCTAGGAAACAAAGGAAGAGAGTGAACGGGAAAATGGCTAAGGTGCTGAACTGCAAAAAGGTGATGACAGCATGCTAAAAGGATGTGACAGCCAATGATAAGAAGTGAGAGTAATCGGAAGCACTAGGGCAACCAGCAACAAATCAAACATGCAATGGCAGAACAACAATCAGTCCTTAATCTAGAGGGAATAATGTGGAAATGAGTTTTATGAAGCATGTATCACAACCAGATAAGTTCATGTGGAATTAACAAGCCTCAAGCAATAAATTAGATGTCCAAGTGAACGTTTTGAATTGAACAATGTTATGTTAGGATTACAAGCTAGCTAGATGGCAAAAAGCCTTGCAAATTTAAAGACCTTGAATTAAGCCAGCAATAAAGTTAGCTAGTTGGCAAAGTCAACTAGCAGCTAGATAGACTAGCCATTCCAAAGCATTAATTCAAAATCATAAGCAAACATTGGTATAATATGCAGGCAAGCAATGTGAAGGCAAACCAAGACACCAATAGCGGTCACACATGGTAGGACTAGCTACTTCTCATTGCAAGCATTTCAGTACAATGAAGCAGTCTGAAGAAAAAAATACCATAGAACGCGTTCATGCACATGGAGTGTAACTGGTTAGTTATGGAATATCAAGGCTAGAGACGTAAGACAGCTAACATAGAATGCACATAAGTAATCTTGAGAAGTAAACAGATAAAAATGCTCGTCCTTAAGTACAAGCAAATTTGACTAAATTAAGGCTACTAGGCATGGTGGTAAAAAAAGCACCATGCGGCTTGAGAAAATGGAGTAAAAATTGAGCTAGGTAAAAAAAAAAACCAACTGTTCCATTAGGAGGCCAACCAGAGAAGGGCACCATAACAGTTGAAAGATGTGTCAAAGATTTCAGAATCTAAGGAAGAAAAGTAGGATGATCCAAGTATGCACAATGACAGTAAATTGACAACCAAAAAAACAGGAGATCAAAATACAATAATGTGAGTCAAGGGATAAAAGTGAAAGCTTCAAGGATCTTCGGAAGACAGTGCTCTAACCATGAAGTACTAGTAGGAAGTCATGAAATGGGTTAGAAAGCACTTGAGATGGGCAACAACAAATAAACGAACATAAGACAAGTGAACCTACGTAAGTGTAAGGATCGACCTAACCTAAATAAATTCGAGTCAGGAAAACCTAGAACTGAGTTGGATGGAGCGATCACACTTAACTGGATGTTCGTTCCAGATGATCCAACAGGAAAGGAAAATAATCAGTCTACTGAAGTAGGCAATAAGTTAGATGAATTGAACGCAAACAAAAAATAGATGAAAAGCTCAAAAATGTAGGTGTTACAGTAGATCAACAAATTAACGAGGTAGTAGCATCCAGGATAGTGAACTTAGAGACAATAAGAAGATTTGAAGACACCCAAAATGTAAAGTATTAACAAGTGAATGGCGACGAAAGATCTTACAGTTTTAAATCAGGCTAAAATATGAAGAAACACTAAGAGGAGACATATCAAAAATTAAGGAGCCAAAAGGAAGAATTAAAAGAATTTGAAACTAAAACAGTAAAAAAAAAAGGGTAGTTAATTAATCAAATAACATAAATTGTAAGCTTGTATGCTCCAAAACTGTAGTTAAAACACAAAATACGAGATTTGATGTTGTTATCATAAAATAATAAGGCATGAATCATAGATCAGAACCATATTTGCTTGAGTTGGGTAGATAAGGATATGCTGTAACTAGGATAAGGTTAAGAGTAAGCAAGCTTGACCAACCTGATAAATACTCAAGAAGTTAATCCAACTAGTAAATCAAAGCTGAAACATAGAAAAAAGTGCTGTCTAAGACAAGATAACAGAATTTCTAGTAGGTGGTCAGTTAAATGAATGAAAAAGATATCAAGAGATCAAATAGCCCATAAAAAATAAAACCATAGGAACAATGGGGTATGTTTGTTAAAAAAAAAAGGGTATTCAAGGTGATGAAATAATGGGTATAAGCTATTCCCCCTACCGTGAAGCCCCCCAATAGTTACATCCATGCATGAACACATAGATACATGCAAAAATACATAAACACATGCATGCATTCAGACATACCCTAAACACTAAAAACACGCATACAAGCATGGATCCATGCATGCGTGCATGCATACGTACCTACCCTAAACCCTAAACACACACCCACATACATACATAGATATACACATACACACATACATAAGTGCATACATACATACACATATATGTACGTATTACATACATACACATATACATACGTACACGCATTCATACATACACATATATAAATACATGCATGCATTCATGCATGCATACATACATACCAACCACACTTGCACTCGCCAAAAGAGAAAAACAAGGAGAAGGAAGAAAGAGCCCTATGATCAATATATGACAAACCTCTTAGTAGAGGCAGATAACACATCATTTGATATTGGTGCATGCTGATTCTCCACATTTATTTTGGTCAAGGTTGCAAAGTGGAAAGAAGATGACTACAAATAAATCTGTGTATTAGCCATATATCTCAGAAACTAAGTCCATCTCTGTGGAGGCAAGGGATGATGAATTTGTGCTTCAGTACCATTAAGCTTAGAAATTGTTGAACTAAATCCAACATAATAACATGACATTAAGCTAAACACATTTCGTGACAAGCATTTGCGCCTACTGTCTAAGACAATGCATTAAAGGATCAACGCAGAGACCCATGAATAGGATACTATAATCATCTGCCTCATAAGAAAAAAAGATTGCATATAGGCAACATATTAAATATGCATGCTCTATAACACCACTCTGCTCAATATTTCTAACACATTTATTACTGACAGAACAGGGGCATTCCTTCTGATACCAAAAAGAATGTTTAAAGTAGATAAATTGTGGGGAAATAGGTCATATTTGCTAAAAACCAAGGTTAAATTGGACTTTTCTAGATTGCATGCATTTGTGCAATAAAGTAAGAAGACAAAAGGAAATAAAAGAAAGGGAAGAACAAGAAGTAGAGAGATGAGAAGCTCACCACAAGTCGAGATATATCATAACATCCACCATAAAAAAAAAATTGCAAATTTAAGATCTAATTTTGGCCACCGGCAAGCTTCAACACCCTACATATCTCTTTGTATGACCAAGATACACATACTTTGCCCATTCAAAGTCAGAAAAACATTTTCTTCTGCTTTTTTCTTTTTTCAAACAAATATTTGAGTGGGCTTTTCTTTTTCAATCCTAATTCAACTTTTAGGGGCAAAGCTTGATCGTTTAGGTTCAAATGCATGGACTGAAAGCAAACCGCAGTATAGAACAAATAATACATAACTATCACAATGGGAAAAAGAAAAAACAAATCATTATAACACAGTATAATAACTTCTTGAAGGAACACAAAATTCTCTTGGCAACATGTTAAGCTTGATGGAAAAATTTGCCTATTGAAAAGTAACCAACCATAAAAAGAAAAAAAAAAGAGAGAAAAAATTGGTGCATCTGACTATGACCAAAAAATTCAGAATTTTGAGTTGACAGCTCCTATGGTATCTGTTACAAAGTTCATTTTCCAACTTCAGAATAAAATAAAATCATCATAAATAATTCTTAAAAATTTTGTGTATGATCTCAAAATTCCAACAAGCTAAGATAACCAAATTGTAGCTGGGCAAGTAGATATTTGCTTCAGGAATGTTGGATTGCAAGGGAAAAAGGCCTGGATAACAAGGTTTCAACAAAAATCCTGATTTCTGGTTGTCTGTTTTGCAGGAAAAAATCAAAAATAGGAAATAATTGGTAATGGGAAGAGGATGTTTCTCCAGCTGCCACTCAATTCCTTAGAGAATTATTTCTGAAATGAACCTACCAAAGTTACTCTAAATTTGGTTATACATCTGCTGCTCGCAGAAACTTTGGAATGACTGGATACTTACTAGCTTGATTCCATTTGGCTAAAAGAGACAAACAAAAGGGAAATATTTCTGTTCTTGCGGGGATGTTCTAAAAGACCAACTACAGAGGAAAATGAATGAATAATGTCATAAACTTGCTCCTAGATGAATTTTGTGCTGATCCAATGTAGAATGCCCAAAGCATTACTTGTTTAATTAACATCCACTATACATGTATGGAAACGTTACTTTTGTTAGACTGGACTTGGTAGATGGAGTCAAGTTTTCTCTTTAGAAGAGATAATCGTAATCCATGTATGATGAATATGCACAAGAGAATGGGATGATCGCAGGACTTGAATTAGAAAGAAATTCAAACTATTTTAAGAGGTTATACATCAGTTAAGGACATCCAAGATTGCATATTTCCATCATATACTTGATTCTGCAATTGAAATGATGTATAAGCAACTTACCACAGCCTACAACTAGACTAATGCAACTGCAGTTGCAAGTGGTTCATCTGCAGCTAACTAAACAGCCTACATATGAGGAAAAGATGATGACATGATGTCTGAGTGTAGATTCTTTTCAAGAATACATGGAGAACCAGTTACACTCTAGAACACTGATTCGTACATGCATGTCTGAAGATACAAATTACTCCTTGGAGGAAAAATGGAATATCAGATCCATCACCCATATAGAAACTTCTACTTATGCATCTACATAATAGGATTGCACTCCATGTGCTGTCTTGAATCATCTACTACTACAACATGTAAGGATTTATATCATCATCCATACAAAGCCTACCATATACATAGGATGACAGCATATAATGTGTATACCCCATGTACACGCAAAGACATGCAAATGCAAGCACAGACACATGTAAATGAATGAACAAACGCATGTGCACAGGAACGCATAAGGGATAGCCCTTATATATGGGATCAACTTTTATTACCAAGGTATAGGCCACCAAAGTTTGAAAATGTTTTAAACCAGCTTCCGACCGGACACCAATCCTTTATAAGTCATTGTGGAATTCCTGATCAAAGCGATGTCAGTGCCAAAAAAGGAGCATGCTAAAAGCCTAATATACCATTCCAAGGGTAGGAAACCTCCCTTATCGCTAGCCTAAAAGGCCAAATTGGATGGTAGCTGATCTAACCTTATTGGTTATGGCTTTCAAGCTTATTGAATCAAGAAGCCTACAAGGCTTCTCTTCAGCACAAACCACAAGCTAGTGATATAAATTGGACAAGAATTCCTCTATGAGCTATTTTTTGCATGCACATTATCCCACCCCAAATATTTTCATAGCAAGACTACCTCACGAACCAGTCATTCAAGTGATGATCGCGTCCACTCCGAGGTAGGAAGTGTGAAAAAAGCTATTTCAAAATCTGTATGGTTACAAACTTTCCTAAGCCCTAAATTTATGCCTAACTCTTATAATCAAGATTGTCGATATTCTTCCAACTTACTCTCCGATTAAAAACAGTATAAATCTGAAATAAAAAATTTCAGCGGAAGAATTAATAAGAAACGAGAGAAAAAAAAACCCAAGAATACAGCAACCGGCGAGCAAAAGTATAAAGAAGAAAAAAAGAAAGTAAAAAAAAAAAAGGGTGAGAATGTAACCTCGATATTTCATGATTTTGAGGAAGGAAGTCATGACGGTGGAGATGGGTTGGAGGTTGGCGGTGGCCTTCCCCCTCCTCTCCGCGTTCACAATGGTCCGAAGCGCATCGTTCAGTATCCTCCGCCCCATCTCCCCGCCCTTTTCTTCTTTCCTCCTTCCCTTTTTTTCTTCGCTCCGATGCTGCGAAGGATTCCGCGATTTTTTGGTGAGTAGACGGAAGTGGGGAGCGGGGGCGGCGGCGGCGGCTTGAAATTGCCGTGGGGAATGGGGGATGCGATGCCGGGAGCGACGCGATTTATTAGCTCGCCTGCAGAAGGTTTATATATATATATATGTTCATGGTTTTATTCGAGCCCAAATTGAGGCCCAGCCCGAAGTTCAAATTAGAGTGGTGTTTCGAATTGTCGCCAAACCTATACTTGCTTTTCCCAGCACTCCGGCCTCAACCAGCAGCAAGCCAGCCACTGAGCTTGTATACATTTGTAAAAGTCCGCAAAAAACTATCTATTTTAACTTCATGAAAGTAAAGTTGCTCTACTGCTTCTAACCTCCTTGCACAACAAATTATGTCAATTGATCGTCAATCCCCTGCGTTTCCTACCAAGGAGACAGTACCAATAACTATATGTGTATAGGATGAAAAATTTTAGCTCATGCAAATAGATAACGTATGTATTGCTGAATTCGATGGAATTATAGATCGATCTCCTCTTCTGCAACCTTCCTTGAAGTAAAGATTTCAGGTCCAAATTAACGTATGATCACCCACTCAGTGTGTTCTAAAACTGTTGAACTAGACTGAATTACAGAGAGCGCTTTGTCATGGGTTTCCGGTTTGACCACGAGTCAACCGATAAATGAATCAAATATCTAATCCCCATTAGTTATATATTTCTCCTCTAGAGCTGATCATTGGCTAGGCTTGGGCACAGAAAAGATCAAATTATAAATAAGCCTGGCTCGAAACTCGATTAAAAATGAATAGAGTTCAGGCTCGAGGCCCGGCTCGTGATCAGCTCAGACTCTCAATTGTAAATTGGCCCACTTACGTGAGCATGCTCTCTCTTTTCCTACTTGAACCTTCCCCCCATTTGCAAACTATGGTGTCGCATGGTAAAAGAAGATGAAAAGAAGGAAGAGGCAAGATACATGCTGTTACGGGGGAACTTAGCCACCATGCCCCACGTGACCGGCACGCGCGCCCAGGAAGACTACGGCAGCCCCTTGATCCAGCAATCCGACCCCGAGTCGGACATCTTCGGCTCCGCAGCCCGACCCCGAGTCGGCAGCCCCTTGATCCAGCAATCCGACCCCGAGTCGGACATCTTCGGCTCCGCAGCCCGACCCCGAGTCGGCTGCCCCTTGATCCAGCAATCCGACCCCGAGTCGGACATCTTCGTCTCCGCAGCCCGACCCCGAGTCGGACATCTCTCGATAACGACAGGCTATTCCCCAGAGGCACGCCGCAGCCTCCTGCTCCACTACTCCCTGCAACGGTTGTATCTGGCGCTGCTCCACGATCCCCTGTAACAGCCGTACAAGGCGGAGCTCCACTACGCCCTGTCATGGCCGTACCCAGCGCTGCCCCACGACGCCCTGTAACGGCCGTGTCAGTGGCAGCTCCATCGTGCCCCACGATGACGAACCCCCCTGAAAGACCCCCCAGCCTGGTATATATGCGGCTGGGGGGAGGAGGGGGGGGTAAGCGAGAACTACCAGAGCATTCTCTTACTTGCTACTATTATCTCTCCTTCTCCTCCAATCTCCTCTGACTTGATCGTCGGAGGGCCCCCACTACCCCAGTGGTGGTGCGAGGCTTGCTTGCAGGTTTCCCGATGGAAGGTGGAGCGCAATCAACACCAACCAAGGCAACTCAAACGGAACCCCGTTCACACCGCTGTGCCAATCGTTCTCGGTTTGGACCACCAGCAACAGTTGGCGCTAGAGGAAGGGCACGAATCTCAGAGCGATCGTAATGGCACGGCGAGGTGGTCGTGGAGCTTCCAATGCCTCCGGTCGCGGGGCCTCTCGCGCCTCCGGCCGGGAGGCCGCTGCGTCTCCAACACATTCTCAGCAACACTCCACCGCTCCACCTCCCATTCAGATGGTCGAAGCCGCTCAGTTCGACCAGTTAGCCCAGCAGGTTCGCACCCTCGCGGAGGCAGTGCAGAACCTGCAGGGTGTGATGTCTCGGGCGCCGCAGCGGGCCCAGGAGCCGCTGCTCCCTGAGCGCTCACCTGTCCTCCTCAACCTGCGCTCCTTCCTCTCCCATGGGGAGGAGCGCCGGCGCGAGGAAGATTCTCGAGCACGGTCCATTCTGCCGGGACCTTCCCATCGGAGCTGCGCGGGGTACGAGAGGCGGGCCCGGGCGCGTTCCCAGTGTAATGTCCGGGCCCAATACAGACCGGGCCCAATACTGTAGGGCCCAGTTGAATAGTATTGGGCCAGGGAGGGGTTAGCTGGCCCAAGATGGCCATAATCTCCCGCCTGAGGGCTGAAAAGACAAGACCACCAGATGGCTAACGGAGAAACCCCCACCGGCATGCAAAATAGGAGCCCGCCACCTCCTCCCCCTCGGGCAACGGAGCTGTGAGCTGGCCTGAGGAGGAGGGGCAGCTGGTGGCTCCCGGAGAAGTGAGGAAGGAGAGAACGCCACCTCTCCTTTGGGGTCAAGTCATAAGCCCTGTATTTAAAACCCCTGAGATTTGCTAACCCCGAATTGAATGTACCCTCCCTAAACCTCTAACCCTCTGGATCTACTGCGCCAGAGAGCCAAGCCTTGGAGCTGGAGGCGGAAGGGACCCTGCAGCCCAGGAGAGGAAGGAGGGACTGTGAACCGAGGTGATCCCCCACAGCTTCAACCGACCACAAAAGGTAAGGCTCTGTAAATAGATCTCTGGGCAGAGACAGGGTGGAGGTACCCCTCTGCGGGGTATTCTCCCCTCTGTTTCACTGATGAAACAGAGGGGAGGAGACCGGCACAGTGAGGAGGAGACCGGCACGGGAGAGAGAGACAGGAGGAGGACTGCAGGCCGGACCTACAGGCCGCGGGCCGGCCTGAGAACGGCCCGAACCTGAGCCCAACGCCACCCGGGCCGAGCCCAACCGGACTCGGCCTGCGGATGACCGACCCCGGCCAAGGCCGCCCTCGGGCAGAGGGGCAGCCAAGGGGTCGCCGGGTCTGGCCGTACCGGCGACCGGCGCGGCCCCGAGGCCGCCAGCCTCCGCCGAGCCCCCGCCTCTCCACCGGCGAAGAGGTGGCGGCGCGGCTCCCACACACACACAAAAAAAAAAAAAAGAAAGAGGAGAAGAGGAAATAAAAAAAAAAAAAAAAAGAGAGAGGGAACAGGGACTCACCAGTTATTGTCACGTGCGGCGGCCACCGGCTTCGGCTGCGAGCACCGCCGGCACGAGCCTCGGCCGCAGGCCGGCCGGGGATGCGGGCGTCGAGCGTCGGCCGCGAGCGCGGCCGAGGGCATCGCGGGCTTCGGCCGCGGGAGCCGGTCGCGGGAGCCGGCCGTCCGGGGCTCAACCCCTCCCGAGCTCACCCTCCTCTCTTCGCGGCGGAAGGAAGAGAGGAGTCGGGAGAAGCTTCGGGAAAGAGAAGAAAAGAAGAAAAAAGAAAAGAGAAGCTTCGGGAAGGAGAAGAAAAGAAGAAAAAGAAAAGAGAAAGAAAGGAGAAGAAAAGAAGAAAAAGAAAAGAGAAAGAAAGGAGAAGAAAAGAAGGAAAAAGGAAAGGAAAGAAAAAGAAAAAAAAAAAAATGAAATGGGTTAGCCAAATTTGACTAACCCAAGCCCAATTAGACTAGGCTAAGTTTAAAAATCGAGCCCCAAAGGCTCTAAATTGGGTAAATTGGACTTGGGCTAGATCCTTGGATGGGATCCAAGCAAGTAAGTTCATAGTATGATGAGCTAAGAAATTTTATAATAAATAAATGGGGAATAATGTGATCCCTATGGTGTTGTTTTAGGTGATTAAGGATTTGTCACCTGGACTTGAGAAATTTGGAAAGCGAATTGAAGTAAGTAATCTGTCTTAATCCTATCGTAGATCTTGTTTTACGTTTTATAAGATGAACCAGTGTTTTTTTTATACAATTTGAATTGTATGCATGATTAGTGAAGAATGTAAGTAACCTGTCCTAATCCTGTTATGGATCATGTCATGTTATTAATGTTTTCCTAAGCATTTATTTTAAGTATATATGTTTCATGCATGATATGTTACAATGCATAAGTAACTTGCATGATCTCAGAAGCTATGGCTATGTATGCAACATGATGATACTGATAGTTTAATCATGCATGTAAGTTTATAAAGTCTTAGCTAGCCCAGAGGCACTATAATGGGCTCAAAGATGCTACTGAGAATGACTGAGCCGCCAGTGGCTGAATAGTAACTGAGCTGCCCCGCCAGTGGCTGAATAGTAACTGAGCTGCCCCGCCAGTGGCTGAATAGTAACTGAGCTGCCCCGCCAGTGGCTGAATTGGAATTGGGCCTGCCCCGCCAGTGGCTGAATAGTAACTGAGCTTGCCCCGCCAGTGGCTGAATAGTAACTGAGCCTGCCCCGCCAGTGGCTGAATAGTAACTGTGCTGGCCCCGCCAGTGGTTGAGTCTGACTTCGCAGTAGCATCCGAGAGAAAAAGGACCACGGCATGCCGGGGGCATGGTTTTATATGCATATATTATGAAAATTTTGTGATTTGCACTACTACCTTGTTTAAATTGCATACTTATTATGCCAGGATGATTATTAGATAAATATGCATGTCAGCTTCTCAAAACCCTGATTTACATGTTTAGTCTACTGGTTGATCCGGTAGGATTATGCAGGATTACTTACTGAGCCGTGTAGCTCACATCTGTTTATGTTTCGTTTTCTTTCAGATCCTCACCAGTGATCGCCATCAGATATGTTTTTTTTTATTTTGTTACAGAGCTTCGTATTTTTGGAGAAGCTTTTATACTTCTGTACATATGAATAGCATAGAAGTTCTGTATTTTTGGGTTTCAAACTTGAAGGTTGTACTGCAAACTTTTAATATATATATAAGGATGAATCCTTTTTGGCTACCTGTTACCCCTGTATGAGGCTGCGTGCTACTGTAGGCGATAGTCGGCAATAGCACGGCCGTGTCACGGATCCGGGTCCGGGGCGTGACATCTAGTGGTATCAGAGCCAGGTTAAACAAAAGAATAACCATAAAATGCCTAAGGAAAGGGGTAGTTAAGAATGTCACTGTCATAGAAAGAGTTATAATATGCTAGTTTATCATAATCTCACTTTAAAATTTTTGACTGCAAGGCGATTGTTCGAGAGATATGGATGACGACAGGAGACCACCCTCCCCGGAGCCTAGTGAGCAGTCGGTTCCCCCAGATACTCCACGATCTGCAGCAGGTCAGGCAGGCCTAGCCGGAGTGTACCAGCTTATGGCACAAGTGCTGCAACAGCAGCAGATGATGCAGCTGGCCGCTATGCCACCGGCAGGCACCTGCTATGAGAGGTTTCGTCGACTAAACCCTCCGACCTTTGAGGGTGGGCCTGACCCTATGGCAGCAGAAGCATGGATCCGGGAAATAGAGAAGATGTTCCGAGCTCTTCTTTTCCCCGATGAGGTGAAGGTCCAGATGGCGACCTCTATGCTGACAGGAAACGCCGAGTTCTGGTGGACGGCCATGGAGACAGCCTATGCCGTCGACGGACTTACATGGAGGGACTTCAAGAGGTTGTTTTACAACCAATATTTTCCGGATTCAGTCAACCAGTCTAAGCAGAATGAATTCTTGGCGCTGACCCAGACCGACCGGATGTCTGTTCTGGAGTATGCCAATAAATTCAACGAGCTGGGACGATTTTGCCCCCAGTTCATGGAGGAGGAGAGAAGTAAGGTAAACCGGTTTGAACAGGGATTGAGGTACGGGATTCGATCCCGAATATCCTCCCATCTGTTCTCAAGCTACAAGGATGTACTGGACCGAGCCTTGAAGGTTGAGGCTGACCTAATACGGTCCGGGAGGGAGAGAGAAGACATGAAGAGGACCCGATCGTCGGGAGCTCAGAGTAGTGGGTCTGGAGGCAGCAAGGGATCTGTGCCCAAGAAGAGACAGAGCAGAGGCTGCCCCACCTGTGGCGGAAACCACAAGGGTACCTGCATGAAGAAGACTGGAGCTTGTTATTCTTGCGGGCAGACAGGACACATCGCCCGCAACTGCCCTAGCCGAAGGAAGGACGAGCCTAGACAAACTGCACCAGAGGACCAGAGATCGAGAGGTAACCCTCGAGTTTTCGCACTGACTCGACAGGATGCCAGTGCTAGCGATCAGGTGGTGACAGGTACACTTCTGGTCAACTCGGTTCCTGCCCTCATTCTATTTGATTCTGGTTCTACGCATTCTTTCGTGTCAGTTAGCTTTTCCAGACAACTACATAGCACATCTGAGAAATTAGTGGAACCATGGCATGTTGCTACACCCCTTCAGAAAACCGTAATTGTTGACATTAAATATAGAGATTGCATAATTCAGATAGGGGAAAAAGAATTAGAGACAAATCTTTTACAGCTTGACATGCAAGACTTTGATATTATCTTGGGCATGGACTGGATGTCACAGTATCACGCCCACATTGATTGTTACCACAAGAGGGTGGTATTTCGGATACCTGGGGAACAAGAATTTTTCTTTCAGGGCGATATACCCCTTCAAGATGCTCCTACACTACACTTTATTTCTGCCTTGAAAGCTGGAAAGGCTTTGAGAAAAGGGTGTATGGCCTATCTGGCCTGTGTAGTGGATACCCAGAAAGAGACCAAACTGGAAGATATTCCAGTAGTCAGAGAATATCCGGATGTCTTCCCGGAGGAACTACCAGGATTACCCCCAGATCGAGAGATCGAATTCACTATCGACCTCGCACCAGGAGAGGGGCCAGTCTCCAAGGCTCCTTATCGGATGGCCCCTGCTGAGTTAAGGGAATTGAAGGTACAACTACAAGAACTCCTAGATAAAAAGTTCATTCAGCCCAGTGCGTCGCCATGGGGAGCTCCTGTCCTGTTTGTGAAAAAGAAAGACGGGAGTATGCGGCTATGCATCGATTACCGGGAATTGAACAAGATAACCATAAAGAACAAATATCCCCTACCCCGGATCGATGACCTGTTTGATCAGCTGCAAGGCGCCCAAGTCTTCTCCAAGATAGATTTGAGGTCGGGTTACCATCAGCTAAAGATCAAATCTGAGGATGTGCCAAAAACTGCATTTCGAACCAGGTATGGGCATTATGAATTTCTGGTTATGCCTTTTGGATTGACCAATGCCCCGGCTGCATTTATGGACTTAATGAACAGAGTCTTTAAACTATATTTGGATCAGTTCGTGATAGTTTTCATCGATGACATTTTGATATACTCAAAGAGCCGGAAGGAACATGAAGACCATTTGAGGGTGGTGCTACAAATCCTTCGAGAGAAGAGGCTGTACGCCAAGCTGAACAAATGTGAGTTCTGGCTGGACAGTGTGGCGTTTCTCGGCCATATAATCTCCAAGGAAGGAGTGTCAGTGGACCCCAAGAAGATAGAAGCGGTGGTGGATTGGCCTCGTCCTACCAACGCCAAGGAAATAAGAAGCTTTTTGGGATTAGCCGGGTATTACCGGCGATTTGTGGAAGGGTTCTCCAAAATAGCTACCCCCTTGACCCAGTTGACTAAGAAACGGGCCAAGTTTATCTGGGACGGCAAGTGTGAGAGGAGCTTCCAGGAGCTTAAACAAAGGTTAGTTTCTGCCCCAATTTTAACATTGCCGTCCTTAACTGGAGAATTTACCATCTACAGTGATGCTTCCAAGAACCGGCTAGGCTGTGTGCTGATGCAAGATGGCAAGGTGATAGCCTATGCCTCGAGACAGCTGAAACCCTATGAACAGAACTACCCGACACATGACCTGGAGTTGGCCGCAGTAGTGTTCGCCTTGAAACTTTGGAGACATTATTTATATGGCGAACACTGTGAAGTGTACACCGACCACAAGAGCCTAAAGTATATATTCACCCAGAAGGAATTGAATATGAGGCAAAGAAGGTGGTTGGAACTCCTGAAGGATTATGACCTGAGTATTAAGTACCACCCAGGAAAAGCCAACGTGGTGGCTGATGCCCTAAGCAGAAAGTCAGTAATGAGCTCCGCCGCATTACTCACCACTCAACCACAGATTCAGAAAGATCTCGATAAACTGCAGGTTGAGGTGGTTACCCGAACTACAAGAAGTTTGCTGGCCGCCTTGAGTATACAACCAACCTTGATCGACAGAATAAAGATTGCCCAGCAGTCTGATGAGCACATCTGCCAACTCAAGGATGAAGTGGAGAAAGGGTTGCGACCCGAGCTCCAAATACACCCCGATGGCACCCTAAGGTTTGGCCACCGACTGTGTGTACCGGCAAATATTGACCTAAGAAGGGAAATCATGGAAGAGGCCCACCAATCCCGTTTCTCTATTCACCCAGGCAGTACTAAGATGTACCGGGACCTTCGGGAACATTACTGGTGGAAGGGGATGAAGAGAGAGATAGCTGAGTTTGTGGCCCGATGTTTGACCTGTCAGCTGGTAAAAGCAGAGCACCAGAGGCCGGCAGGGTTGCTAGAACCAATAGAAATTCCTGAATGGAAGTGGGAGCACATCACGATGGATTTTGTTACAGGACTTCCTAGAACAGTAAGGAAGAATGATGCGGTATGGGTGATAGTTGACCGTCTCACAAAATCGGCCCACTTTCTACCATTCAGAACTGGTACTCCTCTAGACAAGCTGGCCCAATTATACATCGACGAGATTGTACGCCTGCACGGAGTACCAGTGAGTATCATTTCTGATCGTGACCCCCGATTCGTGTCCAGATTCTGGGGAAGCTTTCAGAAGGCCATGGGTACCGGACTGAGGCTCAGTACAGCATACCACCCCCAGACCGACGGCCAGTCAGAGCGGACAATCCAAACTCTGGAAGACATGTTGAGGGCTTGCACTGTGGACCTAGGTGGAAATTGGGACAGTCATATACCACTGGTGGAATTTGCTTATAACAATAGTTACCATTCCAGTATCCAGATGGCCCCATACGAAGCCCTCTATGGGAGAAAATGCCGATCCCCCTTACACTGGGATGAAGTCGGGGAGCGAAAAATGCTAGGCCCCGAATTGGTCCAGCACACCAGGGACAAGGTACTACTGATTAAGCAAAGGCTTCAGGCTGCTCAGGATAGACAGAAAAGATGGGCTGACAGAGGAAGAAGGGCTTTGGAATTTTTGGAGGGGAACTTTGTCTTCCTGAAAATTTCTCCATCGAAGGGCATTACCCGATTCGGAAGACACGGCAAGCTAAGTCCTCGCTACATCGGCCCATTCGAGATTCTTGCCAGGATAGGCAAGGTTGCCTACAAATTGGCCCTACCCCCGGAGCTATCAGGCGTACACAACGTCTTCCACGTCTCCTTGTTACGGAGGTATGTTCCGGATCCCAGCCATGTGGTGCCACATGAGCCTCTGCAATTAAATGAAGATTTAACCTATGAGGAGGCTCCCCTGCGCATCATAGACAGAAAAGAGCAAATCCTCCGAAGGCGCACCATTCCCTATGTTAAAGTCCAGTGGACCAACCACACTGAAAGGGAAGCTACCTGGGAATTGGAGGAGGAGATGCGACAATGCTACCCTCAGCTCTTCGAGAACCAAGGTATGCTTAATTTCGAGGACGAAATTTATTTAAGGGGGGGAGGATGTAATGTCCGGGCCCAATACAGACCGGGCCCAATACTGTAGGGCCCAGTTGAATAGTATTGGGCCAGGGAGGGGTTAGCTGGCCCAAGATGGCCATAATCTCCCGCCTGAGGGCTGAAAAGACAAGACCACCAGATGGCTAACGGAGAAACCCCCACCGGCATGCAAAATAGGAGCCCGCCACCTCCTCCCCCTCGGGCAACGGAGCTGTGAGCTGGCCTGAGGAGGAGGGGCAGCTGGTGGCTCCCGGAGAAGTGAGGAAGGAGAGAACGCCACCTCTCCTTTGGGGTCAAGTCATAAGCCCTGTATTTAAAACCCCTGAGATTTGCTAACCCCGAATTGAATGTACCCTCCCTAAACCTCTAACCCTCTGGATCTACTGCGCCAGAGAGCCAAGCCTTGGAGCTGGAGGCGGAAGGGACCCTGCAGCCCAGGAGAGGAAGGAGGGACTGTGAACCGAGGTGATCCCCCACAGCTTCAACCGACCACAAAAGGTAAGGCTCTGTAAATAGATCTCTGGGCAGAGACAGGGTGGAGGTACCCCTCTGCGGGGTATTCTCCCCTCTGTTTCACTGATGAAACAGAGGGGAGGAGACCGGCACAGTGAGGAGGAGACCGGCACGGGAGAGAGAGACAGGAGGAGGACTGCAGGCCGGACCTACAGGCCGCGGGCCGGCCTGAGAACGGCCCGAACCCGAGCCCAACGCCACCCGGGCCGAGCCCAACCGGACTCGGCCTGCGGATGACCGACCCCGGCCAAGGCCGCCCTCGGGCAGAGGGGCAGCCAAGGGGTCGCCGGGTCTGGCCGTACCGGCGACCGGCGCGGCCCCGAGGCCGCCAGCCTCCGCCGAGCCCCCGCCTCTCCACCGGCGAAGAGGTGGCGGCGCGGCTCCCACACACACACAAAAAAAAAAAAAAGAAAGAGGAGAAGAGGAAATAAAAAAAAAAAAAAAAAGAGAGAGGGAACAGGGACTCACCAGTTATTGTCACGTGCGGCGGCCACCGGCTTCGGCTGCGAGCGCCGCCGGCACGAGCCTCGGCCGCAGGCCGGCCGGGGATGCGGGCGTCGAGCGTCGGCCGCGAGCGCGGCCGAGGGCGTCGCGGGCTTCGGCCGCGGGTGACGGCCGCGGGAGCCGGTCGCGGGAGCCGGCCGTCCGGGGCTCAACCCCTCCCGAGCTCACCCTCCTCTCTTCGCGGCGGAAGGAAGAGAGGAGTCGGGAGAAGCTTCGGGAAAGGGAAGAAAAGAAGAAAAAAGAAAAGAGAAGCTTCGGGAAGGAGAAGAAAAGAAGAAAAAGAAAAGAGAAAGAAAGGAGAAGAAAAGAAGAAAAAGAAAAGAGAAAGAAAGGAGAAGAAAAGAAGGAAAAAGGAAAGGAAAGAAAAAGAAAAAAAAAAAAAAATGAAATGGGTTAGCCAAATTTGACTAACCCAAGCCCAATTAGACTAGGCTAAGTTTAAAAATCGAGCCCCAAAGGCTCTAAATTGGGTAAATTGGACTTGGGCTAGATCCTTGGATGGGATCCAAGCAAGTAAGTTCATAGTATGATGAGCTAAGAAATTTTATAATAAATAAATGGGGAATAATGTGATCCCTATGGTGTTGTTTTAGGTGATTAAGGATTTGTCACCTGGACTTGAGAAATTTGGAAAGCGAATTGAAGTAAGTAATCTGTCTTAATCCTATCGTAGATCTTGTTTTACGTTTTATAAGATGAACCAGTGTTTTTTTTATACAATTTGAATTGTATGCATGATTAGTGAAGAATGTAAGTAACCTGTCCTAATCCTGTTATGGATCATGTCATGTTATTAATGTTTTCCTAAGCATTTATTTTAAGTATATATGTTTCATGCATGATATGTTACAATGCATAAGTAACTTGCATGATCTCAGAAGCTATGGCTATGTATGCAACATGATGATACTGATAGTTTAATCATGCATGTAAGTTTATAAAGTCTTAGCTAGCCCAGAGGCACTATAATGGGCTTAAAGATGCTACTGAGAATGACTGAGCCGCCAGTGGCTGAATAGTAACTGAGCTGCCCCGCCAGTGGCTGAATAGTAACTGAGCTGCCCCGCCAGTGGCTGAATAGTAACTGAGCTGCCCCGCCAGTGGCTGAATTGGAATTGGGCCTGCCCCGCCAGTGGCTGAATAGTAACTGAGCTTGCCCCGCCAGTGGCTGAATAGTAACTGAGCCTGCCCCGCCAGTGGCTGAATAGTAACTGTGCTGGCCCCGCCAGTGGTTGAGTCTGACTTCGCAGTAGCATCCGAGAGAAAAAGGACCACGGCATGCCGGGGGCATGGTTTTATATGCATATATTATGAAAATTTTGTGATTTGCACTACTACCTTGTTTAAATTGCATACTTATTATGCCAGGATGATTATTAGATAAATATGCATGTCAGCTTCTCAAAACCCTGATTTACATGTTTAGTCTACTGGTTGATCCGGTAGGATTATGCAGGATTACTTACTGAGCCGTGTAGCTCACATCTGTTTATGTTTCGTTTTCTTTCAGATCCTCACCAGTGATCGCCATCAGATATGTTTTTTTTTATTTTGTTACAGAGCTTCGTATTTTTGGAGAAGCTTTTATACTTCTGTACATATGAATAGCATAGAAGTTCTGTATTTTTGGGTTTCAAACTTGAAGGTTGTACTGCAAACTTTTAATATATATATAAGGATGAATCCTTTTTGGCTACCTGTTACCCCTGTATGAGGCTGCGTGCTACTGTAGGCGATAGTCGGCAATAGCACGGCCGTGTCACGGATCCGGGTCCGGGGCGTGACACCCAGACCCCCCAGTCCTCAAGGAACCCGCGCTCCAGTCGGTCCCCCTCTCGATGCTCCTTGTCTCCCACCCATCGGTCGCGCTCCCTGGACCGGCGGGTGGACGATCTCCACCGACAACTCCAGGTCCTGAAGGGCCACTCCAAAGATCCCTTCGCCGACTTGGAGATCTCCTCCCAGCCGGCGCTTGCCTTGAGGATCCTGCGGACCCCGAATCCGCCGGGGTTTAAAATGCCGGCGATCGAGCCCTATGACGGGGCGGCGGACCCGCGGGATCACGTCGAGAGTTTCAGGACCCTTATGCTCCTCCATGGAGCATCAGATCCTCTCCTCTGCAAGGCCTTCCCGGCGACCCTCCGTGGCCCGGCAAGGGCGTGGTTCGCCAGCTTGGAGGCTAACTCAATCCAGTCCTTCGACCAGTTTACTCGCCTCTTCATCACCCATTTCGCCGTCAGTAGCCGGCGGCGACTGGTCTCCGACTCCCTCTTTGATGTCCGGCAAAACGAGGGAGAAAGCTTGCGGGATTATCTTACCCGCTTCAACAAGGCTATGCTGGAAGTCCGAAACCTGAGCCAGGAGGTGGCTCTTTCAGCCCTGAAGCGTGGCTTCCGAAAGGGCAGACTCACCTTCTCCCTGGACAAACGCCTGCCGCGGAGCTTCCCGGAGCTGTTGTCCCGGGCGAACCAGTATGCGGACGCCGAGGAGACGGCCGCCCACCGGAGCAAGGAGGCCGCCGAGATCCCTCCAAAGCTCGGGAAGAAAAGGCGAAAAGAGGCACGCCAGAGGAGGAGCCCGACGCCTCAACGTCGGCGCAGAAGCCTGTCGCCGGCGAGGAACCACGGCGCCCTACGCCCTCGTTCTCCGCCCCGACGTTTCAACCGGTACACTCCTCTCCTGACTCCCCGGGCCCAGATCCTCATGGAAATCAAGGGGCGGGAGGACCTCCCGGTCCCGAGACAGATGAAGAAGATTCCTGGGAGGAGGCCCTCTCGGGCGTACTGTGAGTACCACCGGGACCACGGCCACGACACCGAAGACTGCTTCCAGCTTCGGGACGAGATCGAGGCTCTCATCCGCCGAGGGCGTCTCGGTCGATATGTGAACGACCGACGTCCCCCCGCAGACCCGCGTCCGGCCGACCCGGCCCCTCAGGAGCCTCGGGAGCAGAATCGACCCGTCGCGGGCGTGATCCACACTATCACTGGGGGCTGCCCCCGGCCCGAGAGGAACGCAGGGGGCTCGACTGAAGCGTCAGGGGCAGCCGTCGCAAAGAGGCAAAGGGTCGGTAATGTAATCACTTTTTGTGATGAAGATGTAAAGGGGGTTCAGACCCCCCACGATGACGCCATGGTGATCTCCCTCACTATGGCAAACTATGATGTAAGGCGTGTTCTTGTGGATAGTGGAAGCTCAGCTGATATTTTGTTTTACGAGGCCTTCCAAAAGATGAGCTTGTCCAGACAATTGTTGCACAAAACATCCACCCCCCTCATAGGATTCACTGGTGACGCTATCTCGGCCGAAGGTGTCGTTGAGCTGCCTGTGACTGCGGGCGTTGCACCCGCAGAAGCCACGGTGCGGCTCGGGTTCTTGATCGTCCGTGTTCCCTCGGCCTACAACGCTATCCTCGGACGACCCGGACTGAACGCCCTTCGCGCGGTGGTCTCTACGTACCACTTGCTCATGCGGTTCCCCACGGCGGCCGGGATTGGAGAGGTCCGAGGTGACCAACCGACCGCAAGGCAATGTTTCCTAGCAACTCTCAAAGGGAAGAAGCCCGTAGAAGCCTTAAGCGTCGAGTCCCTCGACGCCAGAGACGAGGTGGCCTTGCGGCACGGGGAGCCGGCCGAGGGTGTGATCGAAGTTCCCCTCGAGGAAGGTCGCCCGGACAGGACGATCCGGGTCGGCGCCAATCTCGACCCGGGAGCTCGGGCCCGGTTGGTGGAATTCCTCCGAGCCAATGTCGATGTGTTTGCCTGGTCGGCGGCGATGTACCTGGGATCGATCCGGAAGTCATTTCTCACGCCCTCAACGTCGACCCGACCCACCGACCGGTAAAACAGAAGAAGAGACACTGTGCCCCGGATCGGATCCGAGTGGTCGACCAGGAGGTAGACAAGCTCTTGGAGGCAGGATTCATAAGGGAGGTCAGCTACCCCGAATGGCTGGCAAATGTCGTACTTGTCCGGAAGGCGAGCGGAAAGTGGAGGATGTGCGTCGACTACACCGACCTGAACAAGGCATGCCCCAAGGATAGCTTTCCGCTTCCGCGGATAGACCAACTGGTCGACGCGACTTTCGGATATCAGCTGCTGTCTTTCATGGACGCCTTCTCCAGCTACAACCAGATAATGATGGCTCCACAGGACGAGGAGAAAACTGCCTTTATAACAGACCGGGGGCTGTACTGTTACAAGGTAATGCCCTTCGGTCTGAAGAATGCTGGCGCCACTTACCAGCGCCTCGTCAACAAAATCTTCAAAGAGCAAATCGGCCGGAACATGGAGGTGTACGTGGACGATATGCTGGTGAAGAGCCGCCATGCAGACTAGCACATCGCGGATCTGGAGGAGACTTTCGCCACCTTGCGGAAGTTTCGCATGAAGCTGAACCCAGCGAAGTGCGCCTTTGGCGCTTCGGCCGGGAGGTTCCTCGGTTTCATTGTCAACCAGCGGGGGATCGAAGCCAACCCGGACAAAATCAAGGCCATCCAAGATATGTCCCCTCCGACCAAAGTGAAGGAGGTTCAGGAGCTCGCTGGGAGGGTCGCCGCGCTCGGACGATTTGTGGCAAAATCGGCCGAACGCTGCCAACCTTTCTTCAAGGTGTTGAAACGCCCGAAAGACTTCCTCTGGACGGCCGAATGTCAAGCAGCATTCGACCAGCTCAAGGAATACTTGGCGTCTCCTCCCCTGCTGTCCAAGCCGCAAGAAGGGGAGATGCTCTACCTCTATCTAGCGGTCTCCCCAACCGCAGTCAGTGCGGTACTGGTTCGGGAAGAGGCAAAGCTCCAGAAGCCTGTGTACTACATCAGCCGGGTCCTACGGGATGCCGAGACGCGGTATACGAAGGCTGAAAAGATCGCCTTCGCGCTGCTGACCGCGACCAGGAGGCTTCGCCCCTATTTCCAGGCCCATTCTGTCACCTTCTTGACCGATCAACCGCTGCGGCAGATCCTCAGCAATCCTGAGAATGCGGGACGGCTGGTGAAGTGGGCAGTAGAACTTGGTGAGTTCGACATCCGCTACCAGCCCCGACCCGCCATCAAGGCCCAGGCGCTCGCGGATTTCCTCGCTGAGTGCACGGTGCAGGAGGCGGAACCTAGGTCGCCGGAAACACCCAGCCTCGACCTCCCGATTTGGACGCTTCACATCGATGGGTCGTCGAACCCCGAAGGTGGAGGGGCCGGGCTGGTCCTTACCAGTCCTGATGGAGTAATAGCCGAGTATGCCTTGAGGTTCGGATTTTTAGTGACCAACAACGAGGCGGAGTACGAGGCCCTAGTCACGGGACTCAAACTCACCAAGGAGCTCGGCATCCGGCGCCTGAAGGTCTTCACCGACTCCCAGCTGGTGGTCGGGCAGGTCCGTGGGGAGTTCGAGGCCCGGAACCCGACCATGCAGAATTACGTCCGGAAGGTGCAAGCACTCATTCCCGACCTCGGCAGTGTCGACATCCAGCAGGTCCCAAGAAGTGAAAATGCCAGGGCCGACAGGTTGTCCCGCTTAGTGGGCGCAGACGCGCACAACTTGTCGAGGGCGATCTACCTGGAGACCCTGGATGCCCCGAGCATCGGCGAGGCTGGAGCGGTGATGGCGATTGATCCGGAGCCGTCTTGGATGGACCCGCTTGTCGCCTACCTCGCCGAAGGGATCCTCCCTGAAGACGAAGATCAAGCTCGGCGACTTGTTATGAAGTCCGCCCACTACGTACTCTATGAAGGGAGGCTGTATCGGACCTCGTTCACCGCCCCCCTCTTAAAGTGCCTCCGCCCCTCGGAAGCGGCCTACGTCCTCGGCGAAGTCCACGAAGGCGTTTGCGGATCACACTTGGGGGCTAGGTCCTTGGCGCACAAGATCATGAGGCAAGGCTATTATTGGCCTACCTTGTTGGAGGACTCAAAGGATCATGTACGGAAATGCGACGCCTGCCAGCGCCACGCCAATGTCCAGAGAGTCCCTTCTGTCCCCTTGGCACCAATCACTGCACCCTGGCCCTTCGCCCAGTGGGGAATGGATATCCTCGGACCATTCTCCGTCGCTTCAGCTCAGCGGAAATTTTTGATTGTTGCAATCGACTACTTCACCAAGTGGGTGGAGGCAGAGCCGCTGGCCACTATCACGGAAGCGCAAGTCCGGAAGTTCGTGAAGAAGAACATCATTGTCCGATTTGGGGTACCTCGGGTCCTCATCTCGGATAATGGTCGACAGTTCGACAACAAGCATTTCCGTGACTTCTGCGAGGAGTTCGGGATCGAGCATCGGTTCACATCTGTGTCGCATCCCCAAACCAACGGCGAGGCCGAGGTCACAAATCGGACAATCCTCCAAGGAATCAAAGCGCGAATCGGTCGGACGGGGCAAGCTTGGGTCGAAGAACTCGAGAATGTCCTTTGGGCGTATCGGACCACGCATCGGACCCCTACCGGGGAGACGCCTTTCAGCCTAACCTATGGCACGGAAGCCGTTGTCCCCGTGGAGCTCGGACTCCCCTCACCTCGGGTGGCCGCGCACCGACCCGAGGCCAATTCGGAGCAACTCCGAGGGAACCTGGATCTCTTGGAAGAAGCGAGGGAAATGGCGCAGGTTCGGATGGCGATGTATCAGCGGAGGGTGGCCCGATATTACAACTCCAAGGTCCGACCGAAGCTTTTCAGAATCGGAGATCTGGTGCTAAGGCGAGCTAAAGCATCTCAACCTGCGGAAGGTGGGAAGCTAGCGCCAAATTGGGAAGGCCCGTATAGGGTTCGCTGGGTAAACCGACCTGGCTCCTACCAGTTGGAGGCCCTAGATGGTCGAGAAATTCCAAGGAGCTGGAATTCCGCTAACCTGCGGATGTATTACCAGTAGAACGACAATGCCAGAAAGACAGTTCAAAAATGTATAACACTTTTCATTTCAATAATTTCTGGTTACAATGGCGTGCTCGTGTGATTATAAGAAATTCCCAGAGGGGAATTAGGGTGTAAAGAAAGTAAAGAAGAGGTGGAGACTCCGAGGAGCTGAAGATCTGGGATCCCGAAACCTCCATCCGAAGCGGCTGCAATCCCACCGGAAGTGGGTGCTTCCAACCGGAGGCGCCATCGACGTCTCACGAAAAAGACGAAGAGCCAGCGCGGATGAAGAAGAAGTGGACGAAGGAGAAGTCCACACTGCTCCTACCCAGAGGCGCCATCCACGCCTCACGAAAAAGACGAGGAGCCGCCGCAGAAGAAGCTCCCGCTGCCTCCAGGGGAACGCCACCTCCAAGGGATATTCCGGTCCTCCCCAGTGTTAGGGGAGAGAAGGAATACAAGGGAGAAGAGCATATGGAGGCGCGGTCCCGGATCAAGCGTCTGGCGCGGAGCTCAATCGGGAGGCTGAACTTCAAGGAGGGGAGACGTGATCCCGGATAAAACGCCTAGAGCGGAGTTCCGCCGGGGAGAACCTCCTTGTTGATCCCAGATGAAACGGCTAGGTGGCGGAAGTCGCGAAGGGCGCGCCTCCCGTTCCGTCGGTAGGGGTCTCTCAACCATGCGCCGGAGAGGAGGCCCACGATCCATGGCAACCTGAACAGCTCCGGCTTGGCAAGCTCCATCGCACCTGCACCAATATTTATAGCCAAACTGCGGCCCCCCGGTCGTTCCGATGCGGGTGGCTCCAATAAATGCGGGCGCATTGAATCCGGAGCCAATCCGGCTCTCGAGGCGTATCTTCTCGCGATTTCCTAAGCGTTATTCTCCTTAATCGCATTCTTTGTGCAGGACACTCCGGATGGCCTGTACCCCTAGGTCCACATATCTCCGCTCGCGCCCAGGCCGCATCCGCCTCGAAGAACGCGCGTATCGCGGCCGCTTAACTGACACTCCTCGCAAGCAGCAACTGGCGATCCGATTTCCCAGGTAACCCCTCAATTAGCATTTAATGCCCATCTGGTGTTCCCCAGGCGACGCTTGGAGAGGAGGAGAAACACGATCGCAGCTGGCCACGGAGAAATCCCGTCGGGCGGCAAGCGACAGGCGCACGACCAGCGAGCGGAATTTCCCGAGGCTCGGCCCTCGGATGCCAGGCTAACCCGATGATCATCCCGGAAGCAGACTAGCCTGAAGCCCCGACCGGTCGCCTCGGCTTGCGCCAGCCTTGGCCGACCAACGAGCGGAATTTTCCGAGGCTCGGCCCTCGGATGCCAGGCTAACCCGATGATCATCCCGGGAGCAGACTAGCCTGAAGCCCCGACCGGTCGCCTCGGCTTGCGCCAGCCTTGGCCGACCAACGAGCGGAATTTCCCGAGGCTCGGCCCTCGGATGCCAGGATAACCCGATGATCATCCCGGGAGCAGACTAGCCTGAAGCCCCGACCGGTCGCCTCGGCTTGCGCCAGCCTTGGCCGACCAACGAGCGGAATTTCCTGAGGCCTGACAACCCTCAGATGCCAGGCTAACCCGATGATCATCCCAGGGGCAGACTAGCCTGAAGCCCCGACCGGTCGCCTCGGCTTGCGCCAGCCTTGGCCGACCAACGAGCGGAATCTCCCGAGGCTCGGCCCTCGGATGCCAGGCTAACCCGATGGTCATCCCGGGAGCAGACTAGCCTGAAGCCCCGACCGGTCGCCTCGGCTTGCGCCAGCCTTGGCCGACCAACGAGCGGAATCTCCCGAGGCTCGGCCCTCGGATGCCAGGCTAACCCGATGATCATCCCGGGAGCAGACTAGCCTGAAGCCCCGACCGGTCGCCTCGGCTTGCGCCAGCCTTGGCCGACCAACGAGCGGAATCTCCCGAGGCTTGGCCCTCGGATGCCAGGCTAACCCGATGATCATCCCGGGAGCAAACTAGCCTGAAGCCCCGACCGGTCGCCTCGGCTTGCGCCAGCCTTGGCCGACCAACGAGCGGAATTTCCTGAGGCCTAACCCTCGGATGCCTGGCTTAGCGCCGGAAGAAGTTCCTGAGGCCTAACCCTCGGATGCCTGGCTTAGCGCCGGAAGAAGTTCCTGAGGCCTAACCCTCGGATGCCTAGCCTAGCGCCGGAAGAATTCCCTGAGGCCTAACCCTCGGATGCCTGGCCTAGCGCCGGAAGAATTTCCTGAGGCCTAACCCTCGGATGCCTGGCTTAGCGCCGGAAGAAGTTCCTGAGGCCTAACCCTCGGATGCCTGGCTTAGCGCCAGAAGAATTTTCTGAGGCCTAACCCTCGGATGCCTGGCTTAGCGCCGGAAGAAGTTCCTGAGGCCTAACCCTCGGATGCCTGGCCTAGCGCCGGAAGAATTCCCTGAGGCCTAACCCTCGGATGCCTGGCCTAGCGTCGGAAGAATTTCCTGAGGCCTAACCCTCGGATGCCTGGCCTAGCGCCGGAAGAATTTCCTGAGGCCTAACCCTCGGATGCCTGGCTTAGCGCCGGAAGAATTTCCTGAGGCCTAACCCTCGGATGCCTGGCTTAGCGCCGGAAGAAGTTCCTGAGGCCTAACCCTCGGATGCCTGGCTTAGCGCCGGAAGAATTCCCTGAGGCCTAACCCTCAGATACCTGGCCTAGCGCCAGAAGAATTTCAAGAGTCGGGAGTCAGCGAGACGCTACCAAGAGTTAAAAAGAAGAAGGACGAAAGTGAAATGAAGAAACTCTATTTGCATTAACTTTCATTGTTTCAGGGCCGAGATCCATACAACTTGGCAAAACGCCAACACACAAAGAAAAGAACAAAAATACAGAAGGTCAGCTTGGAGGAACCCCCGGGTCGGGAACGCCGGGCACGTCCGCAGGGGGTAGGGAGGCGGTTGGAGAATCAGCAGGCAATGGCGCCGGAGAGGAGTCTAGAAGAGAGATCCCACTCAGGTCAATTTCGGGGTACTTAGCCGACACCCTTGTCAGGCCTTCCTCGAAGCCTAAGATAAAGGAGTCGGACCCCGCGTCCGACATGTCACGGACGAACTCGTCAGACTGACGATAGGCCTGTACCGCCTCCGACATATCACGGGTGAACTCGGCGGACTGACGATAGGCCTGTACCGCCAGACGCCCGATTTCCGCGCTCTTCTCGGCCAGCGCCGCCTCTGCTCGCTCCGTAATCTGAGCTTTTGCCTCCATGACCTTCGCCACAATCCGGTCGTCCGCCTCGGAGGAGACCCTCAGCAGATCAGCCCGAGCCTCCTTGTGCTTCGCCTCGGCAGCAATGCGAGCAGCCTCGGCCTCCTCCAAGCGCGAACGAAGCTCCTGGTCGCTCGCGCGGGACTCCTCCAAGACCGACTCCAATTCGCCCAGCTTGGCTTCAAGAGACCGGGTTCGGTTGCGGGCGTTGTCGGCTGACTGCCGGGCCTTCTCCCACCTCTCCCGGAAGTCGGCAGCCTTCCGGGACTGCTTTTCGGCCCGCTCCTCCGCCTTCTTGATCTCGCCCTCGAGACTCGAGGCAACCTTGAGTTGCTCCTGAGCCTCCAACAGTTGCTTCTCGAGGGTGACGAAGCCGAGTGCCCGCTCTTCGGCCACCTGGAGCCTCATCTCGAGGTCCCTGGTCGTCCTCCCCGCCGCAGCCTGACCTCCCTCCTCTACTGCCTTCAGTTGGCTCTCGGCCCTCGCCAGAAGCCTCGCCTGTTCCTCGTAGCACTCCTCCAGGCGGATCATGTACTGGGCGAGCTAAGAGATAGGAAAAACGAGGGCGTCAGGCGGGGATCAACAGAGCCTATAAATGATGAAAGCGACCAAAAGAACACTCACCGACATAAGACAGACGCAGCTGGCAGCCCCGACGTCAGGGATCCTCATCTGCCGGACCCGCCTGCGGTCCTTCTCCAGCAGCACCGTCTCGATGAGGTTTCGGGCGCCGGCGAAAGTGAAGGCCGACCCCGACTTCTTCCCGGAGTCGGACGGTGGTTCTGCAGCCTTATCCTTACCCATCGCTTGGGGAAGAGTCATGCTGACCATGCTCGGGGCGGGGACCACCCCTGGAATTGACAGGGTCCCGCTCGGCCGGGGCCTCGGCGCGTCCCTCCTCGTATCATCCGAAGCCGACCGAGTCGAAGGCTGGGCTGGTGACCGATCACGTCCGACCCGTCCATCTCGGGCGCGCCCGGGTGATGCCTCCGGAGAAACGGTAGTCTCGGCATCGGAGGGCTGATACAGCGTCAACTGCCGGTCCGCGCCCGCGGCGTCCCCCTGATCGGTGGGTCCGGACCCGTCTGTCGGCGTCGGAGTCACCTGCCGGCGGGACTTCTTCGCCGGTGGGGCCCCGCTCGGAGGAGCTCGTTTCTTCCTCCGGACTGCTTCCAGTAGGGACGTCCTACCAACAGCCATTGCCTTGTCCGACCGCATGACGTCGTCGATCTCTGCAAAAAGGACGAGGTGGTCGGAGGTTGAGAAACTGAAGGAAAGAACGAGACGAAAGAGGAGAAAAGAGCTAAAAAAGAAATGGTGGCGGGCTCACGGTCAGCGGGGACCGAGCTCAGACCGACGTTCACCAAGGTATCCTCGGAAATAAGGCGAGCCACCGGGGGGAGCCGGCCCTCGGCAACCAACCCCTTCAAGACGGCGACGCCATCGGATTCCTCCCTCGACATCCTCGATAGGCCAATCGGGGACTTCATCGGCGTCTCCCAGGTTGCCCTGATTCCCCAAGAGGGATCTGCGTCAACGAAAAAGAAGCGCCCCTTCCAGCCGTGAATGGAGGTAGGAGCCTCCTTGACGAGGCCGCACCCTCGCCGCGCCGCAAAGCACCACCACCCTTTGTCCTGGGGGTGGCCGCTCAGGCCGTAGCATTCCCAAAAGACATTCAGGGTGGCGGGAACCTCGTGCATGCTGCAGAGAACCTGAAAGGCCGTCAGGCCGCGCCATGAGTTCGGCACCAGTTGCGTCGGTGTAAACCCCGAAGCACCTGAACGACTAAGTCCGAGGGGGGAAAGCGGAACCCGGCATGAAGAATGCCCTCATTGATGGCAACCTTCCCTGGAGGAGGATGGGACATCCTCTCCTCAGGCCCCGGGAGCGTAACATTGCAGGCCTCGGGAAGGTGGTATCGAGCCACGAACCTATCTAGGTCTTCGGCGACCAGCTCCGACTTAATGCGGTCTGCTCTCACTTCGCCCATCCCTAATGGCCAGTGAATCTATGGTCAGGACGAGGTCAAGAAGGGGGAAAGAACCGGAACGACTGGAGTACACTAATACAAAAGGAGAAAGTATGGAGAGCCTTAAATTGAAGAATGGGGCAACTCACCGGAAGAGAAGGAAGAACGGCTCCGAGAGCGTCAAAGGAGGAGCAAGCGAACAGTCCGACGGCAATGACGGCAGCGCAAAGGAGAAACTCGAAGATGTCTGTAAAGAGAAAGGCGGACGGAGGAGGGCCCCTGATTAAATAGGCGGAAAGGTGGGTGACGCCTCGGTGACGCCAGAGGACGCCTGGCTGCCGAAGGGTCGCTCGCGCCCCAAAGGCGAATCGACGCCATTAAGGAAGGATGTCCGCCGAAATCCTCAGACTGCCAGGTCAGCAACAACCGCCATACGCCATAAAGAAGGCGGGGAGCTCGAAGCGCGCGCGCCTCTCCGAGGGATGGCGGCAATCTCGAAGCATCACTCCCTTCACCCGTTTCCCTTCTGGTTCCGGGCTCGGAAGTGGGGGGCTACTGTTACGGGGGAACTTAGCCACCATGCCCCACGTGACCGGCACGCGCGCCCAGAAAGACTACGGCAGCCCCTTGATCCAGCAATCCGACCCCGAGTCGGACATCTTCGGCTCCGCAGCCCGACCCCGAGTCGGCATCCCCTTGATCCAGCAATCCGACCCCGAGTCGGACATCTTCGGCTCCGCAGCCCGACCCCGAGTCGGCTGCCCCTTGATCTAGCAATCCGACCCCGAGTCGGACATCTTCGTCTCCGCAGCCCGACCCCGAGTCGGACATCTCTCGATAACGACAGGCTATTCCCCAGAGGCACGCCGCAGCCTCCTGCTCCACTACTCCCTGCAACGGTTGTATCTGGCGCTGCTCCACGATCCCCTGTAACAGCCGTACAAGGCGGAGCTCCACTACGCCCTGTCATGGCCGTACCCAGCGCTGCCCCACGACGCCCTGTAACGGCCGTGTCAGTGGCAGCTCCATCGTGCCCCACGATGACGAACCCCCCTGAAAGACCCCCCAGCCTGGTATATATGCGGCTGGGGGGAGGAGGGGGGGTAAGCGAGAACTACCAGAGCATTCTCTTACTTGCTACTATTATCTCTCCTTCTCCTCCAATCTCCTCTGACTTGATCGTCGGAGGGCCCCCACTACCCCAGTGGTGGTGCGAGGCTTGCTTGCAGGTTTCCCGGTGGAAGGTGGAGCGCAATCAACACCAACCAAGGCAACTCAAACGGAACCCCGTTCACACCGCTGTGCCAATCGTTCTCGGTTTGGACCACCAGCAACACATGCTACCACCACCATCCCAACGGGATCAATTTGTCTGCACCTTCCTACACATAAAATCAGGTCATCATTTCTGGCAACACCATCTCCTTCCTAATGGGATTGAGTCATCCAAGCCTTCATCTCCAAGTGATCTAACCATCATACCATTGCCCCACAAAACCCTTCCAACAATATATGTACTAGTCATCTTTTTTTATTTTTTTGCTACAACGGATGACTCATACACATCTGGTGTGAATATATCCAAAAAAGTCAAAATACAAAAAATCTCAGAGTGCTTGAGGTAACTCTCTCTTCTCAACCCATAGGGCTCCTCTAAAATGGTCGGCCACAAATAAAGCTACCCAATCTGCAGCCTTATTGGCCTCTCTATATACATGCTTAGCCTGGAATGCAACATCTGTACTTAATATGGCCCGAATATCCCAAAGCAAAGGATGGCACCCACCCACGCCACCAGTGCCTCTTGAATCCAGCCGATCACCGTGGCCGAGTGATAAGTGCTGAATATTTTATAATTTAGTTATCTTTCCATAGTACTTATCAATGTCCTTAAACTTATAAATATGTATTTTACCATGAAATTGAATAATCATTAAAATAAATTTAAAATATGGTAAGAGGTAAATAATTCTTTCCTTAAACCAGACTCTGAACTTGTCTCTCTTGGTTGCAATCTTTCATAAAAACTACAGGAAAACATATAAGGATGAGATTGTGTTGATCCGGTTTGGTAACCTAATGGAGTTGTAATCAAGGTAAGGTTATAATTAAATGGGTTTTGGTCCTGATTAGACTGGAAGTTATAATTAATTATTTTTGTATTAATTCCTGTTTAGGAAAAAGGTTTGATTAACCCTTTTGATTAAGTCACGGTCTTGTTTTGTTTTGTTTATAGTCTTGTTTATTTTATCCGGTCGAGTTCGGTCTGAAGCAGTTTAGCAAAAATCAAATTTAAATTCTATGACATTGGGCTCGAGAACAAATTCAAGCAAATCAACGATCATGATCCATCTCAAATCCAATACTTCACCCAACTAGTCAGCAAGCAATTTTTTGCACCCAGTGAGTCAGGATTGGCAGCCACCCAAGCCCACGTAATACCCGATTTTTTTAGCATCCCGATTAAAACTCCAACGCTGTGGTTGCCTATTTTCCCATCAAAATAGAGCCCTTCCCAAATCGGCTGATCTTCCCTTTCATCCCAGGGGAGATCTCTTCCCAAATCGGAGATCATCCAACCGAATCTTCATCTCCTTCCCCAAACGTCTAAAACAGGGGAGATCTCTTCCCAGATCAGCAGCCATCCAACCTGATTTTTCTTTCCATTCCCGCGTCCGAAATTGGGGAGATCTCTTCCCAAATCGGCAAATCGTCCAACCCAATGCAGTTTTCCATCTTCGACTTCTTCCCAGCTGCGATCCGAAGCAAGGGAAATATCCCATCTCACCAAGCAGCAATCCATTCTTTCTTCTCCAGCACTCGACGACGGAAATCCCTTCAAATAGCGGGAAGAATCGGGGAGTCTTTCTTCATCAACGAATCAGCAAATCGCCAGCAAAACAGGGGAAGATCCGCTTTATTCCAAAGCCAGCCGGGAGCTCTCCTTTCCTTCAAAGCTGTCTTTCCCATCTCCATCGAACCGATTGGGATTTCTTTCCATGACACATGGGAGAATTTGACCAGACACGATTCGGTAAGATCTCCTTCCTTGCTGAACCAAGGGTCCTAGCATGTTATAAAGGGGGGGGAGCGGAAGGTATTTTGGGAGGCAATCCTGGGGGCGCGGAGATCAATCATCCTGGCGTGGAGCATCTCAGCAAACTGATCAAAGTTGCCGAGCATCATGAGTGGCTAAACCTTGGTTTAGGAGTTTGATGGAGCCTTGGATGAGTATTTATATTGCATTTTTTGATTGTTAGCATTGTAAAACAGTTGCATATTTAATGAAATTATGATCTTGAAATGTCTTGGTTAATTTGTGTAAGATATTTATCTTGTAGAACGCCTCTGCATGAATTAATCTAGTTTATCGAAATCAAATCCAATACCTATGGTTTGGAGGAGATTGTTATGCAACTACCAGATTTATTTTTGAGAAATTAATCATTAGATG
The DNA here is from genome assembly GCF_051530095.1 of Phoenix dactylifera. NCBI lineage: Eukaryota > Viridiplantae > Streptophyta > Magnoliopsida > Arecales > Arecaceae > Phoenix > Phoenix dactylifera. The sequence continues at coordinate 7,595,083 of NC_143193.1, forward strand.
AATCATGCTAAATAGGACAGACCATGCCTATCCTTAGAGAAGATAGTTTGTACCAGGCTTAGATGACTCATATTGTGGGTTAGATTTCAACTCTTTGTACGATTGCCCTAACTTGTAGTTAAGAGCAATCAGATCATACACGCATCTAAGTCATTGAAAGCATCACACTTACGAATCCATCGGTGGATTCAAACCCTAAACATCTCTTCCCATAAAATATTCTTACTGTTGCATTCATCTTACTTTTTAGTTCTCATTAATCGATAACTTAAAATTCTTTTTACTCCAGCTTATGCCCTTTGAATTAATTATTTAATTAAGAAAAATAACTTATCTCCAATCCCTGTGGACCGAAACCCGTAATCACTATCCTACAGGATACATGCTATTGCGTGGTTTACTTTTGAAATTGAAAGAACCGATCAATTTTTGGCGCCGTTGCCGGGGATTGCTAGCATAAGTTGTTTATCTTTCCATAAATAAAACTTTCAAGAAAAATAAAAATATGTATATATACATTTAAAATAAAATAAAAATATTTTCTATTTTTGTTACTTTTCTTATGTCCTTTTTCTTTCTTACTAATTTTTGATTTTTCTTTTGGTATTATTTGATCAGGAATCGAAGAGAAAATCTGGGACAATCAAAAAGGAAACTGCTGGAAAAGGAATGCTGAAGAGGTTTGCCCAAAAAAAATAATAGTTGCCGAGTCATAGTTTAGCATGACTGCATTGGCTCGCAGGACAAGTCGAGCTCGACATAAACCAACCCAAGCCATCGTCGGCTCCGCCCCCAAAACAAAAATGTTGAAGTTCTATCACCCACCAGCAACAACTACCCTAGAGTCCGGGCCTCTGATGACAAACTTTGCGCCAACCCTCCTGCCACTGTTAAGCACACATCCATTAAAGTTGACCTTAAGGAAGCTTGAGGGTAGGGGCTCCTAGGTGAAAAATACCATCTATGATGCTATAAGAGCAGAAGTAGAACCTCAGATGCCCCGAGCTATCAAAGGTATATCCGATGGACCTGCATGGATAATCTCTGCCATCTACTTTCGAGCTCGCTCCACTACGAACCTAGGTGTAGGGCTGCTCTTTCCAAATATCTAGGCATTTTTTGCTAGCCAGATATGGTATGCGGTATAAGTTGCCACGATGGCTACCTGCCACGTCTTAGAGGCGGCCGTCCCAACGCCTGCACGAAGGAGCCCAAATGGTGCCGAGCCTCTAGCGAGATATCAATGAGCCTCCAAACCCTCCTAGCTTGCTCGCACTGAAACAGAACATGATCCACGGTCTCGTCCTACAGACACCTAGGGCACTGAGGTGGGATGCCTAGTCCCTAACCACACAGCAAAGATCTTGTCGACAACCAGTCATAAACTACCTTCTATGGGAACAGGGTTGCCCTCAGGCAAAAAATCGAGCCTCCAGATCCAGACACAGTCCTGCCTCGAGTGCTGGTTACTCTGAAAGAGGTGGTAGATGTCACCTATTCTGACTTTGAGGCTACAAGACGTACTCCAAACCTTCACATCCGAACTAGTACTTTTCGAAACTGGCAGCGACCAGACTAGTCACCTTCAAAAGGAGATCCACTATTAGAATATATCAGCAATGAGCAAAAGCTTCCAAAAGGTCAACACCAAGTCTAACTTTGAGATGGAGATAACTTCGATGATGGTGAACTAAGCCATCATCTGAAGCCAACTGATGGTAGTCGGCAACTATTTGAAGACCTAGGGCTTTGACACGGAATGTGAGACGAAGGAAACTGATGGTAGACTTATTTAACATAAGTTCCCTATGGTGACATAACTAATGTCAGAAGCCAACTATGGGTAGATAGGTCATCATCTGTACAACTTTTTCTTGGTGGTTTATTTTTGAGATAAAGTCTAACTGGGTATCTTAAGAGCTATTTTTCTATTTCTTTTCGAACTCGGGGGATATTTAGATGTCCCTAGCCTTTTAAGGGTTACCGAAGCTTATAAATATCCTCTTTCTATTCAAATATTGAAAAAAGCTTCTCCTTTGTTGGGTACATTATTATCTTTCTCTCTTGCATGGTGGATTCTAGACAACTTTGGTGTCTTCTAAGGATTTTTCAAGCAGATAGTTGGTGGAGTCCTTAATTGTAGAGCATCTTGAAGACGTCAGTTAGTGGAGTTTATGGCAATGATGAGGCTTTTTTGATTACGATGCAAGAAACTACCAATTATCCCTTTTCCTTAGCTTTAATTTTGCATTTAGATCCTTTGAATATTAGTTTTAAATTAATGGTTATTTTAAAAATTCAGGATTAAGTTTAATTTAATTGCATATGCTTGCTAAAACTTTTGTCGGGTAACTTTGAAGCTGGTGCTATGCCCCCATCCTACATCACCTGCCTCTACGCTTGCAATGCCTAACCTGCCCTCATACACATTCTGATCTAGCCACCACTATTTCGTTTCTCATGAGATCCGACCACTTCCATCTTCAACGCATCTGGCTGCCCTTCTATTTCTATGATATCCAGCTATATCGTCTATTCTAAATCTCTTGAGATGGGGAAGAAAGAAAAAAAAAATTCCATATTTGTTAACAAGAAGTCGATCCTAGTTCGATTGAGTGGTTCAAACAATTGAACTATCTAGATCGATGAGTCAAGCAAGCTTTGTAAATTTTCAGGTAGAATTGACTTGATCCACAAAGCCTAATATATGATAAGTCCAGTAGGTCATCCCGAGTGGGTCAACCATATTTCTAACACTAGCTTTCACTATATAACTCACCTGTAAGAGTGGTCGGAATCATTTCTACCCTATCATCATTGCCCACCCTTATTCTAAGGCTTTCATGACCTTAGCATTAGAGGTGTCAAATGCCACCCTAACACTTGGCAAAAATAAAAGACATTTTGCTTAGGGCTACAAATGGGTTGGTTTGGGGCCAGGGCAAGTTTGACCCCTACTCAGACTTAGTTGCTTTTTGGTTCATAATCTTAGACTCCAACCTAGCTTGTAGGGTAATTGAATCAAGTTGGGTCATCTCCACGGAAAGATTTTTAGACCTCACAAATCATTCATGTTAGATTGATGTCAAGCAATAACCTTGACCCAACCTAAGATGTTTGTCTAAGTGGGTATATGGTTATATCAAGGCTAGATTTTGGGTTAGGACGTAATAATCTTCTTATATCCAAAAATATATAATTGATAATTAGTATAAATTTGCTAAAAGTTTTCAAATATAAATAAAGCAATGCCAACTTAACTATCGCTAATATATTAAGATAAAATTTCTTTAATGTGAACCAAGAAAATGAACATTCTTAAAATATTATTTACAACCATAATTTCAAAAATAAATAATTTTTAAATGTAGGGATAGTTTGGTAATCTGCAACTTTTCTAGAATAAATAACAAATAAATATAAAGTATGATTCTAACAAACATGCTTTATGAAGCGTAAAAACAGAAGTTGTCTTTTATAAAACTCATTTTCCAAGTTTTTTAACTTTCTGGTTTTAGCAAAACAAATTGTATGGAAAACAGCCAAGTGACTACTTTATGTGAAATATATGCATGTTCTAATTAAATTCATGTTTTAATTATTTTTTGTAAACTTATCTCAGTAGAACTTGCCAGTCAAATAGCTGCTTCAAAAATACTATATATAAGTATCTATTGAAATAAAATAATGAATGTTTAAACACAAGTGAGTAAAAGAAATAAGAGGGAGAGAGTAGTTTTACATGACTTGGAGTTTTTGGGGGAGGTCCTAGCGTCAAAGCTTGACTTGGACTAGATTAGGATATTTTACTGGCTGGATCATGTTGGAAATTAACTAAACTTGACCCTTATATTGAAAACAAGTCGGGTTGGATCTAACGAGATTGGGACTGAATGGGGTCACATGTCGACCCATTTGCAGCTTGCTTATTGGAAGAAGACAAAAGAAGAATCAAGATGCATCCCATTCTTTTAGGGATGCGAAAACGAGAGCAGAACAAAAGCTATTCCATTGGATTTACTCGAAATCTACTGTGCACCCAGTTCTTTTATTTTTTAATATGGCGGAGATGTGGATCTGATGTTGAAGACATACCTTTGATTTCTCTGTTTATGATTCCCCATAATTAATGGGTATTCATTAGTGGATCAAGCTATTTCATTTTGCCATTCCAACTACATACTAGATGCTCTCTTTCTTGCTGAGTTTATGATACTTTCTCAAGACTAGTATTCTCACCCAAGATTCGAAAATTTGAGGATCAACCCTGTATCAACTAAGGGTGGGTAAGGTACATGCCAAAAAAAGAATTGAATCGATGAGTGGAATCATGAGCATGGACAGATATGCCCAAAAATCCTTGATAAAACCAGTTTTGTTCTCTAAATTCTGGTTTTGAGTTTCTTACAATGTTTTTCTGCCTAAGTACTATGCTTTTGTAAGAAAGGAAGTGGACTAGTTAACTGTCTGTGTTATGATTTCATGTGCAGGCTTATATAAATAATATATCATACAATATTGAAAATTACAAATATACGATTTGGAAATTCATATTAACATTAGAAAGGCAATTTATCATATGATCCTATATTTTATTAAAGGCTACACTATATTCTAATTAATAGTTTTATTTCTTATATTTTGCAAGTGGTGCATAGCAGAGTGAAATGATGGAATATGATGTAGAATATCATTTTTCCTCCTTTCTCTTCGAGACATTATAACCAGATTTTTTTTATTTTCTGATTACATTAATGAAAATGGAAACTTGATTGTGAAGAAGAGGACTTTTGTTTGTTTTTTAAGCATGATCTAGGGTTTGCACCTGCTTGCAAATGAGAAATAAACTAGAGAATAAGTAAGTGTTCAAAGAACTTCCACCATAAAAACTGTTGAAAAAATTGGGGAAGAAGAAGAAAATAAGAGAATTGTATTTCTGTCTGTTTGTTACAATGTATAGGAGCAGCCTTTATATAGACTAGGAGGCTGACGAAATTTGGTAAGGCCGACTAAGTTTGGCATAACTAAGTTTGGCATAATCAATTAATCAATAGATTCTAACATCCTCCGTCAAATTCAAGGTGGTAAAGTGGACACCAATTTGAGTTTAGAAACAAGAGATCGAAAGATGCCAGGAGGATGAGCTTTGTGAAAACATATGCAAGCTGATCAGCCGTGGAAACTGAATCACGAATGTACCGAAAAACTGACATACTAGATGAAGAGTAGGAGTAGGAGCTGCTGGAGTTTGAAGCGAGACCGCACCTGCCAGGTTTATCTTCACCAAGCTTTTGACAATACGGTTTTGATGCGCTACTGATGGGGTTTGGAGCGAAACTGCGCCTGCTAAGTTTACCCGCCAAGCTTCTAATGGTACAGTTTGACGTGCTGCTGTTAGGGTTTGGAGCAAGACTATGCTTGTCAAGTTTATCCGCCAAGTTTCCGACGGTATGATTTGACACGCTGATGCTGGGGTTTGGAGCGAGACTGCGTCTGCCAAGTTTATCCGCCAAGTTTCTGGCGGTATAATTTGATGCGTTGCTACTGAAATTTGGAGCAAGACTGCGCCTGCCAAGTTTACCCGCCAAGCTTCTGACGGTACGGTTTGACGCGCTGCTGTTGGAGTTTTGAGCGAGTCTGTTCCTGCTAAGTTTATCTTTGCCAAGCTTCTAATGGTATGGTTTGACATGCTACTGCTGAGGTTTGAAGTGAGACCGTGTCTGCCAAGTTTACCCGCCAAGCTTTTAACAGTACGGTTTGACGCGCTGCTGCTAGAGTTTGGATACTGTAAAGGAGGAGGTCACCGATATGAAGGAATAGGAGCATCGGAAGCGGGTGCTCAGAAAACTTAACTCCCTCATCTCCGTGAAATTAAGGTTCCATTGGATGACGTGCTACATGGAAAAAGTCATGGGCCCGCAGCTCGGGAGGTCGTGATTTGAAGGTGCCTAGACAAATGAACCTCTAAAATTTGACAACTCCTATTTTGTAGAACAGTTGAAGGGGGAAGCAAAGGGACTCCTGAAGCTTCTAACTAACGAGGCTATATTGGAGGGAAAGGGTTTGCCCGCTCCAACACTTTTGAGGCTATGGGCCTAGAGAAAGAGAGCAGATGTGTGGGTGGAGTTGGTGGGTTCGCTGGATGCCTTTGCATGGCAAAAGTTGTGGGCCCACTACCCCGAGAGGTCCTCAGTGCGGTACAACACCATGGCGACAGCTGCTTCCCTTTATCTAGTTCCTTCTTCTCAACCCCGCGAGTCCGATGGCTTCGACGCTGACAAATAAGAAGCCGACTCCTTCCCAGGAGAATAAATCGGAGGAGGAGTGCATGGCCATGGCTATAACCAAGGAGGAAGAGAAGCAGAGGAAGAAAAAGCTCGACAACGAGATCAACGAGATCTTCCGAGGAAAGAAGGCCCAGAAGCCAAAAGAATCTGCAGGTAGGAGATAGGCGGCAGTGGAAGAACAAACCCCTGCGGGTAGGAGATCTTCCGAGGCGTCGATAGTGGTGCGCGACAGAGATCCTTCTCCCCCTTGCCTTGGGAGCTGCCAGATATTAGAGAACACCGAGAAGAACAAAGGAACCCATAGGAAGAAGAGGGTTTCTCTTTTTCTTTCTTCTAGCTTGGAAAGAAAACTGCCTGAGAACCCCCACGTGATGGAGCGCCCACAGGGAAAAGAATTCTCATTTGGCTTTGGGGAGAAGAACAGCACCCAAAAAACCCATTGAGCCCCCCACGTGAAATAACACTCATGTGGGAGAAATGCTATAGTCACCCTACTAAATTTGGCATAATCAATCAATCAATGGATTCTAACAAAAACATTCTTCCAAATTAAATATGCATAATAAGAATGATAGCTATGTTCAAGCACTAGCCAGATTTTGAAATAATTATAGAATTTTTGTGAGATTATGAGACGTACCTTCCTATTTCCTATCTACAATATTGAATAAAATACCAACTTCCAAGGAAAAATAGTCTTCCATGATAAGTTTTTCCGATGGCATTGCATAGGCTGTCACCAGAATGTATCTTACAAAAGGACTTCTCAAATATGTCAACGCTATAACTTAAAATATAAATTAGTAACGACATACAAAAAGCATCGACAAAAGTAGTTTTGGATGATAACAATGTCTTAATGGCATGCAAAAATTCATTTTTTTTTAAAAAATGTCATAATTTTAATAATAACTTATAGAAAGATATTAGCAAAAATAAGTTTCTAGATGAAATCAATAAAAATATATTCTAACATAGACTCAAATTCTCGTGCCATCTTCGCCACTGTCGTAGGATGACAGGAGCTAACAATGGGCGATGATGCCGTTCTCGTCATCGATCTCCTCCCTCTCCAAAAACCATCATCCCCTTCCCACTGCCCCCATCGCCCGTCACCAGCCCTTCTCCACTCTCACCTTCATCTCTCTCCCTCTCTATGCTTATCTGCTCGTTAGAACCATAGGATTAGGAGAAAAAGGTAGCAGTATAAAGTTCTTAAAAAGTTCCTATATGTCACGACATGGAACCACCGACAATGGTTCAAGTGGTTTGCCCATGCACTGCCTTGACATGCCTCCAAGTGAACTAATTCTGCCTTAATTCAGTTTGGCATATAGTTTGTGTAGAATCAAGCGGTTTTACAATCCTTAGACATAATAACTCAGATTTGTTTGGGCTCATGGGCTAGCCCGAAGTGGCCAGGCCTAGCCCAACCGTGCCCAACCCTATTTTGTGGGCTCGTGGGCCGGCCCGAAGCGGCCAGGCCCAACCCAATACATGACTAGCCCAGCTCGTGGGCTTGTGGGCCGGCCCGAAGAAATCGGGCCCAGGCTGACCCGTGTGCGACATGGAAGGAAAATCAGGGAGGAAAACTTGGGGTGGGAGTCTTCTTCCTCCTTAATCTCATTCAAGATCCCACCAGAATACAAAGAATTTCAAGACAATCCGAGTTCGACTCGAACTCTAGGATCACACCTATTTCACTCCCCTCCTCTTTTGATTTTCATCACTAGAATTGCCGAGAATTGCTACCAATTCCAAGTTTTCTTCTCCGAGTCTCCTCCTTATTTCCTCGCCGGAATGTTGCTGGATCGTTGTTGGACTGAGGTAGGACCAAGCTGCTCTTCCTCTCTTCTTCTTTCAGTTTCTCTAGTTGTGTTTTCTTTGAATTTTAGCCAGCAAATCACTGGATTTCATCCAAAAATAGGGTGTCCTATTTTGGCTCCTTTCTTCTGAGTTTTGCCGCTGTCGGCCGCCTTGCCGCAAGGTGCTGTCGCACAGCACTGTCAGAAACCCCACCGCCTGGGCTTCCCTCTCCCTCTTTCCATCTCCTCCTTGTGGACCCACACTCGAGCCGAGTTTCTTTCTTCGGCCATTGTCATGGTGGTCGTTGTCGCCATTAATGACCGCGACTGAAGACCCCCTAGGACACCACCACTAGAGCAGGCCACCTTGCTGTCGCACCACCCCTTTGATCCGAGAAGAAAAGAGGAGAGACGAGCTCTCCCCTGTTTTGAGAAAGAAGAAAAGAGTCTTCTCTCTCTTATTTCTCTCTTTTGATTTTTTTCTCTATTTCTCTCTCTTCGCATGGTCCATAGACCCAACAAGAGGGTCCTATATGTACTTATTGTAGACCGAATTGACCCAGTAGAGAGTTCTTGACTAATGTCGCTGTGACCATCCGTTGCGCTAGCCTTACCTCAACCATCGCCGAGTACTGTTGGATTCTATCATCATAAATTTCTATTGTGTTACCTATACCATGGTCGGATTTTTGTTTCATGAGTTGACTGATTTCATTAGCTAGAGCGGACCGATCCAAATCTACCTAGTCGACCCTATCCATCTTGTATCCGACTGTTATCAGCTACCATTAACCCGTAATTAATAATCCTTGATTTATCATCTTTTTCTTGATTGGATATATGCTTCTTGATCTGATGGATTAAGTTACACTGTGCTGACTGATTCAAACAATTAGACATCGTCATCTAACTAGCCTTGTATATCTTTCTATACGAATTGATTTTCATAGTTAAGCTCTGATTTTGTATGAGGCTACAATTATCTGGACAGAAAGAAATCCAACGAGATCTTATACTCTAGTTTCTAAATCAAGGTAAGACCCTGACCATTTATTTATTTTAATTTTCAATCAAAGAACAATAGAGAATATAGGTAATTCACATATTAGAACTCTAAAATTTGGTAATTACTGAATAATTAATTCATTAATATGACGATTGATTGACAAGGGATAAGTTGGTTTTATATTGATATTAAATTGACCGGACATATTAGGTGTGGATTGGCAGTGCTGTAGCTGTGTTGGATTGTGATAAATGTAAGAATTCTCATATTCAATCACCATATATATATATTTTATTGGTTTGTATCGCTGGATTTGTATCGTGAGATTTATATCGATAAATTTGGTTTGGCATGTGATGAGTGAAAACTGATTAGCACCCACGGGATAGCTTGAATTTAAGAGAAATTAGTTGTATAAGTAGTAATTGATTTGACAAAAATAACATATAAATCAGACGAACAAGATATGATTTGAACTAACTTCGTCGTAGGATAGCACCCATGGGCTGACACATAGGATAGTCTCCACAAGCTTATGCGTGGGATAGCCTCCACGGACTTATACATAGAATTTTTATAGCGATATAGGCTAACATATGAGGATAGCCTCCACGAGTTTATATGTGGAATAGCTTCCACGAGCTTTCGTGTCGATCTTTATAGCACCATGGGCTGACACATAGGGATCAATTCCATGAGCTCATGCACAGGATAGCCTCCACAGGCATCCCGCGTCGTCCACATCTCCAACAGTTTCCCCTGCTTCGGAACAGGGCTCAGATTTCATAGATGGATTCCAGCTTTCCTCCTAATCTCCTCCACGGATCATCACCTTCTTCTGCATCTTCCACGCGTCCGGCTCAGCTCTCTCTTCCATCCTTATCCAAACAAATTTCCCTGCATCTGCCATGGAAGAACAGAATTTCCAACGCTCGTGATCAGCTTCCCTGCTTCCACAAATGTTCAACGTGTTCACAACTTCTTCCGGATCACTTCACGACCACGGATCCAGCAAATTGAGCCTCTCCCCTATCCTCTACGGATCCGACCTACGCTCCCAGCCATCTGCGTTTCCTCCGCACTGAAGAAAAATATCCAAATTTCTCGTGGCCAGCCGGATGAACATCTCGAACAACTGCATCCCAGATTTCCTCTTTCGAATCAACGCATCAGCTCCCAGCTCATCCTCTTCTCAACATCCGAATCAGAGCCAACAATATATTCACCGCGTCCAAGGATCAAGGATCAGAATCATCACCTTATCCCGCTTCCTTTCATCCTTATCCTCCACTCCGAACAAGGGAAGAGGAGAGAGAGATTGCAGCCTATAAAAGGCCCAGGCATGAAACAGGGGAGGTGCTTTGGATCTGACCAAGCTTCTTCTTGTCGCCGAGTTTCCAAAGAAGTCAGAGAGAGGAAAAGAGGGAGAAGACGGAGAAAGGAAGGAGGTAGCCGTGATGGGAGTCCTCTGCATTGCTGCTGCCATCGCCCGTTGCATGGAAGGCTGATCTCTTCACTAGGGCTGGATGAAGCCCTGACAAGCAACAACGGTTCTTGTACTTTTTTTATTTCTGTTCTTGGAATTGCATGAACTTGTTCAATCTTAATGAATATTCTTTTTTATCTCATATTTAAATTCTGTGATTTTAAGTATGACGTTTATACAACTGTTCTTCATGATCACTAAGTAAATATACGATAGCCCATGCTTAAGGAAGATGTGGTGTACTACCACCTTAGATTAGGGTAGACATTTTATGCCAACTAAAGATGAATTATTTTTAAATTACTTTTGTGAATTTCTATTTGAATGCTTATTAGGCTTGTAGCCAATTTGTATGTTAATCCAAGAACGAGGTAAAATATAATTAATCATTGTTGCTATATTAGTGGTGAACTTCTTGCCCTAGGTTCTTCTACTTATATCATTTTTAATTGCATTTCTTATTAAGTTGTGTTGACCCCCTAATGGATTTTGATGAATATAAAATACTAGAGTATAATTCCCTGTGTATTAACAATTTATTTGAGAATTTCAGGTGTTTATCTAAAAATATTGGTAAGAAATGTCTAGGCATGTTCCCATATTTTTTAAGGATTTTTTGAAGAATTTTTAAGATGAAGAAAACAGATCAGAGACAGCCGAGACGTCTCCGGGTTGTCCCAGAGACGTCTCTGGAACGAACAGGAAGAATTGGCACGTCTGGAGACGTCCCCGGCACCTGGCGAGGCGTCTCGCAGGGTCGGAGTCGACTCCTGACTCTGCGGAGTCGACTCTCTCAGAGACGGCAGAAAGGCCGATTTCAAGGGATGCGCGCGAGTCGTCTCCGAAGGACGCGGAGTCGTCCCCACGAGTAAAAAAGCGAACTTCCCGAGTCGTCCCCAGAGAGCGCGGAGTCGACTCTCTTAGGGGATTCTAGAGGACGTGTTTTTCATTGATAAAACGGCGGAGTCGTCCCCGACGTCGCGGAGTCGTCCCCATGCATAAAGCACAAACATCCCGAGACGTCCCCGTAAAAGTGCCGAGCCGACTCTCTCAGAATAACAGAAAAACAAGCATTCAAGCGGTTCTTCTTCAGAGACGTCCCCGTAAAGCGCCGAGTCGACTCCAAACAACGCCAAAAGAAATTTTATACAGCCGAGACGTCTCGCGTTGAAGCGGAGACGTCTCCGGAGCGCCTGGAACACGACTGACACACTTTTGTAGGTAAATTTGAATTTCAAACGGTCATATTTTTGTGTCTAACGGATCTATTGCTTTTTGGGCTATAAAAAGGAGCTTTTAAGTGCCTTCCAACAACTTCTCACCAACCAAACACAAGATCATTCAAGAGAGAAGAAAGAGAAAGAGGTTCAAGGAAGTTAGTGCTTTCAAGAGAAGAAATCAAGTGCTTTCAAGCTTTTCCATCTGATTTCGTGCTCAACTACTCACTCCCACTCGGCATTCAAAGCTCACATTTAAGCCAACGCGATCTACATCGGAAGAGCCACCATTACCCATGCTTCCAACGGCAAAAGGGTTCTTCCGGGTTTTGATATTTCTCATTGTTATATTTGCTTCATTAAGAGCTTTTAAATCTTTGTAAAACATTTCATTATTGTGCTTGTTCCAGTCAAGGAACTTGGAACAAGGGAAAGGCATCCCAAGCATAGGTGAAATTGGGGGATTGTAGGGTTCGTTGTTAGCCCGGTGTAAAACAATGAGTTGGGTAGTGCACTCGCAAAACTACCGGACTGTAATCGCGGATTATAGTGAAATTTCCAAAGGTATTTGGGGAGTGGATGTAGGAGCAGTGGAAGCTCCGAACCACTATAAATCTTCGTGTTTGCGATTGACTGTGCTTATAGCTTTATCTTCACTTTAGCATATACACTTGTGTGTTTTGTGTTTTTTAATTAGACAAAAAGTTTAAAACACCCAATTCACCCCCCTCTTGGGTGACCATCTATGGGCAACAAGTGGTATCAGAGCCGGTGCTCTGTGTATTTCTTGAAGACCTAACCGTCTTAGCCAAAGATCTAGATGGCAACACCCTTCAACAATGTTCCTGCTGAGGGGCAGGCAACCAATAGACCTCTACTCTTCAATGAGACAAATTATTCCTATTGGAAGACTAGAATGAGGATTTTTATTCAAGCACAAGATTATGCCTTGTGGAGGGTTATAATCAAGGGACCACACGAACCATCTCACATGGTTAATGGCATTCAAGTTCCCAAAACTGAGGAGGATTGGGATGAGAATGATAGTAGGATGGTTCAACTCAATGTTAGAGCCATGAACTCATTATTTTGTGCTCTAGATGTGAATGAGTTTAATAGAGTCTCCACATGTAGTTCCGCCAAGAAAATATGGGACAGGCTTGAAGTTACCCATGAGGGTACCAATCAAGTCAAAGAATCTAAAGTGAACATTCTGGTTCACAAGTATGAGTTATTTAAGATGGAACCCAACGAAACCATCTCAGGCATGTTCACACGCTTCACTGATATAATAAATGGTCTAAAGAATTTGGGTAAATCTTACACTAACTCAGAACTTGTGAGTAAAATTCTCAGGTCCTTGCCAAAAGCTTGGGAAGCGAAGGTCACGACGATCGTAGAAGCTAAAGATCTCAACACATTGGGACTTGAACAACTATTGGGCTCATTGATGACACATGAGCTCACAATGAAGCAACATGAAGAAGATGTGCCAAAGAAGAAGACAATCGCACTCAAGGCTACTTCAAGTGTTTGTGAAGAAGAAAGCAGTGAGAGTGAAGAAGAAAGCGAAGATGAGGACTTGGGCTTAATAGTAAGGAAGTTCAAGAAATTCATGAGAAGAAAGAAACCCTTTCCAAGAAAGAAGTTTGGAGGGAGAAATGATTGGGAAAAGGAAAAAGAAAAAGAAAGAGACCCAATCATATGTTATGATTGCAAGAGACCGGGACACATCCGTTCCGAATGCCCTCAACAGAAGAAGCACTATGGAAAGAAGAAGAAGAAGGCGTTGAAAGCAACCTGGGATGATAGCGACACATCCTCCTCCAAGGAAGAGAAGGAAGAGACTGCCAACTTGTGTTTCATGGCATTCGACGACGATGAGGTATGTCAAAGCTCGACTACAAATTTTACTTTAGAAGAACTATATGAAGCTTTTCAAGAGCTCATGAGTGATTGTAGTATGTTAGGAGCAAAGAATAAAGAATCAAAGGCCTCCAATCAAAAACTAAAGGATGACATTAAAAACCTATTGATTGAGAAGGAGAGCTTTGAAAATGTTAATACCATTGACCTAGAAAATAAAAATTCAAAACTTAGCATTGAAAATGAAACGGCAAAAACACTAATTAAGGAATTAAATCTAAAAGTTAAATCCCTACTCAATAGTAATACCTCACTTGCGCAAAATGTTGAATCCCTTAAAAATGATAAGGAAGAATTGGCTAAAGAAAATTTGGTTCTTAAAAATGAGGTACATAAGTACAAACCAATTGTGGAAAAATTTACACATAGCTCTGAAAAATTAAATCTTATTCTATCCAATCAAAGAGCTGTTTTTAATAAAGCCGGATTAGGATATAAAACTAGCAAATAACAAAAATATCTAAAGAATTTTTTTGTGAAAGCAAAAGATATCAAGACTGAAAAATCTACATGCTTTCATTGTGGGAAGAGTGGACATAAAGCCTATTCTTGCATTCAAAGAAAGATTCAAACTAACAAGAATACATTTGTAAAAGGTAAAAATACAACTAAAGTGTGGGTGCCTAAGGGAACCAGCTACACTAACCAAGAAGGACCCAAGAAAACTTGGGTACCTAAGAACTTCACATGATTATTTTGCAGGTATGCCTTGCAGCCGGGAGTAAAAAGAGAATGTGGTATCTTGATAGTGGTTGCTCAAGGCATATGACCGGTGACAAGAGCCTTTTTGTCACCTTGAAGTCAAAAGAAGGAGGAGTAGTCACATTTGGAGACAATGCTAAAGGTCAAATCATTGGTGTTGGTAAAATCTCCATATCACCCTCCTCATTTATTGACAATGTATTGTTAGTTAATGGACTAAAACATAATTTATTAAGTATAAGTCAATTTTGTGACAAGGGCTTTAAAGTGTCGTTTGAATCTTCACTATGCATAATTAGTAGTCCAGTTGACAATGAGATCATACTTACAGGACATAGGCATGGAAATGTTTACATGGTAGATCTTGATGATCTCACCATGAAGGATGGCCAATGTCTTGTAGCCATGGATGCCAAAGTCAATGAGACTAGTTGGTTATGGCATCGTAGGTTAGGGCATGCTACCATGGATTTAATCTCTAAATTGATTACAAAAGATCTAGTCAAAGGACTACCAAAAATAGACTTTGAAAAGAACAAAATTTGTGCTGCATGTCAATTAGGGAAACAAACAAGAAGTTCTTTCAAGTCTAAGAACATAGTCTCAACATCAAAATCCCTAGAACTAATTCACATGGATTTGTTTGGACCCACTAGAACTGCTAGTCTGGGGGGTAAGAAATTTGGTCTTGTAATTGTTGATGATTTTTCACGTTTTACATGGGTTTCATTTCTTGCACATAAAGATGAGTCCTTTCTCGCTTTTATCAAGTTTCATAATAGGATTTCGAATGAACTTAATCTTAAACTAAAAGCAATTAGGAGTGATCATGGTACCGAGTTTGAAAATCAGCATTTTGAAAAATTTTGTGAAGAAAACGGTATCAATGACAATTTCTCGGCCCCTAGGACACCCCAACAAAATAGGGTGGTAGAAAGGAAGAATCGCACACTAGCAGATATGGCTCGTACCATGTTGTGCGAATCGGATCTACCAAAATATTTTTGGGCTGAAGCAATAAATACTGCATGTCATATTTTAAACCGTGCATTAGTCAGATCTATTTTAAAGAAAACTCCTTATGAGTTGCTGAAAAATAAGAAGCCAAATATATGTTATTTTCATGTTTTCGATTGTCGTTGCTTTATTTTAAACAATGAAAAGGACAATCTAAGTAAATTTAGTGCTAAATCAGATGAGGGGATCTTCTTAGGTTATTCCTCATCCAGTAGAGCATACAGGGTCTTCAACAAGAGAACTCTCATTGTTGAAGAATCCATTCATGTTGTTTTTGATGAAGCTAATGGAGATTCTTCTAGAAAAGAAGAAGATAGTGATGCAGGTATACTTGAAGACAGAATGAAGGAGTTCTCCATACAAGACAAACAACTTGAGGATGAAGTCAAGGAAGATACAATTCAGCAAGATGAAGAAGATCAACCCCAAGCAAGAAATCAAGATCTTCCGAGGGAATGGAGGTATGCACATGGTCATCCAAGGGATCTAATCCTTGGTGATCCTTCACAAGGGGTAAGGACAAGATCCTCTCTAAGAAATACTAGTAATTATCTTGCATTCGTTTCACAAATAGAGCCTAAATCACTAGAGGAAGCCGAAAAGGATGAAAATTGGATAAATGCTATGCAAGAGGAATTAAATCAATTTGAAAGAAATCAAGTTTGGACTCTAATGAAAAGACCCCCTAATGTTTCAATTATAGGCACCAAGTGGGTATATAGAAATAAACTAGATAAAGATGAAATAGTAATAAGAAACAAAGCTAGACTAGTTGCCAAAGGCTATAATCAGGAGGAAGGAATAGATTTTGATGAAACTTTTGCTCCTGTTGCTAGGTTAGAGGCTATTAGACTACTTTTGGCATATGCATGCTTCATGGATTTTAAACTCTATCAAATGGATGTAAAAAGTGCCTTTTTAAATGGTTATATAATGGAGGAAGTTTATGTAGGACAACCTCCAGGTTTTGAGAACCACTTTCATCCAGATTATGTTTATAAATTGCATAAAGCATTGTATGGACTTAAGCAAGCCCCTAGGGCATGGTATGAAAGATTAAGTAATTTTCTAATTGAAAATAAGTTTAAGAGAGGAAATGTAGACAAAACCCTCTTCATTAAAAGAAAAGGGAATGACTTATTGCTTGTGCAAATTTATGTGGATGATATAATTTTTGGTGCTACTAATGATAGTCTTTGTCAAGAGTTTGCCAAGCTTATGCAGGGAGAATTTGAAATGAGCATGATGGGTGAGCTCAACTTCTTCCTTGGGCTACAAATAAAACAATCAGAGGAAGGCATCTTCATCAGTCAGTCCAAATACATCAAGAAAATGTTGGAAAAGTTTAAGATGAAGGATGCAAAGGAAATCAGCATACCCATGGGCTCAAGTTGCAAGCTTGACAAAGATGAAAAAGGTAAAAGTATAGACTGCAAATTGTACAGAGGTATGATAGGTTCTTTACTTTACCTTACTGCTAGTAGACCAGACATATTATTCAGTGTTTGCATGTGTGCGAGATACCAAGCATGTCCTAAGGAATCACACTTGCAAGCTGTTAAAAAAATATTCAGATATCTAGTAGGGACATCTAATGTAGGCTTATGGTATTCTAAACAATCTGATATAAATTTAATTGCTTATTCCGATGCTGATTTTGCCGGGTGCAAACTCGACAGAAAAAGCACAAGTGGCACATGTCAATTCTTGGGTGCTAATTTGGTTTCTTGGTTTAGCAAGAAACAAAATTCAGTTGCCTTATCCACAGCTGAGGCTGAGTACATTGCAGCTGGAAGCTGTTATGCCCAAGTTCTTTGGATTAAGAAACAACTTGAAGACTTCGGTATCAAAATGGACAATATACCAATTAGATGTGATAATACAAGTGCAATTAATTTAACAAAAAATCCTGTCCAACACTCTAAATTAAAACACATCGAGATTAGGCATCACTTTATAACGGATCATGTGCTGAAAAATGATGTGATGATTGAGTATGTATGTACTGAAAATCAATTGGCCGATATCTTTACAAAGCCCCTTAGTAAAGATAGGTTCAACTTTTTAAGGAATGCTTTGTGCTTGTATGATCCTAGTAAATAAATTGAACTTGTAATGCAATGCTTTGCTACTCAAACTAATAATCCACTTCAAGGTGACAAATAGCAAACCTAGTATCTAATAAGTGAAAATATGAATCTATCAAAGTTGGATGACGAATTGTTTGACTTTCCGGAGGATGGTTACCCTCCCTTGGACTCTTCATGGAGATATTTTCAGAGCCTATTTCATAGGCATTCGAAATTTGGTCAAACATTCCTCATTTTGAATATTGATAATTCAAAAAAATCATTATCAAACTTTTATAGGATGTATTATTGAAGGGAAGGATCACCAGCAAACTCACTCTATATTCACCAAAAGAAATCACACTGATTATTGTGGCTGAATAAAATAAATTGGGAAAAGATAGAAATCATTCTGAAATTTTTCAGTGCCAGAGACGTCTCTGGCAAATCACAGAGACGTCCCCCCGACGAGTCTCGCATTAGTCGCGGAGACGTCTCGGGGACCGAATGAAAGTCTTTTAAATTAGGTCGAAACAGCTCGAGCCGACCCTAGATATCCTCCTTCGTCCCCAACGAAAACACAAACCCTAGCCTCCATTTTCTCTCCACCACAAACCGAACCAAAATCTCTCCCATTTCCCTAGATTTTCAATCCATGGCACCTAAGAAAGCTAGGCGAACGGGTGGGAGGCGTCCTAGAGTAGCGAACGACGACGAAGAACGGAGGGAAGAGCCCTCCGCGCCGTCTCCTCTGGTTGCTCCGCCATCCGTGACCCTTTTCTGTGCAAATCGCACAGTAACCACGGGTAGGTTCATAGATTTCCAGTTTCTAGCGAGTGAGGGGTTCTCTATTGGAGAGAGACTCCGTGCCCAAGGTTGGGAACATCTTTGTTCCCTAAATATTTCAACCTATCCCGGCCTAGTTAGAGAAATGTTTAGCAATATGGCCTTAGGGGACTCGGGGTACACTGGATATGTCCGAGGGACATTGATAGAAATCAATGAGGATATTCTATCTAGCTTATTACAAATCCCTAAATACGGTGAGGCTCCGACCTCACATCCCCAAAGGGAGATTGCCCTAAACCTACTTTTAGGAAGAGAGGACTGCGGCCCTCTTGACGTAGTTAACTCCCAAGACCTCAATGCCGAGATGAGATTGCTTTTGAGCATAGTTTACCGGGTCTTGTTCCCAAAAACCGGTCGCTTCGACTTCGTTTCGGAGCGAGATTTAGCTATCATGCACCATATCTTGCTAGGGATTCCCCTAAACCTACCTAGGCTCATGTTGAACTACATCTCCATATGTCATAGGTATTCCAGATTTAGCATACCATATGGGATGATTTTTACCCTACTGTTCAAACATTTTAAAGTTCCAATTCCAGAAAATGAGCCGGCAAAACCTTTAAGAAACACTGACTACTACAATGAGAGCACATTACATAGGATGGAGTTTCACAAGAAAAACGGATCTTGGGTTAAGGCCCCTAAAAGAAAATCCCAAACCATAGAGCCTGAGATCCCACATCAGGAGCCTGACCACCTCTCACCTCCACATAGTCCCATGGCTTTTCCTGATGTACCTTCCAGCTCGGCTGGACCATCCACCTCTGTGCCTCCTCCTCCTCCAGTCAGTGGATCCTTCTCCCTATCAGATGGATAGATGCACACTCTAGCATCTGTGATATGCCAGCAGATAAGGGAAGAGATGAGATCGATAGTCTCTGCTGAGTTGGCCCCCATCCGTACCTCACATGAAGCTCTCCTACAAGAATTGAAGGAAACCAAAGCTCAGATAGAAACTACAGCATCAGAATTAGTTCATGTGGGTACCAGCCAAACTTTAAGATCAATTGAGCTACAGGGTGAATTGAAGATCATATCAGATGGTCTTCAAGAGTTGACGAGCCCTGGAGGCAATGTGGGCACCGTGGTTGCCCAACTTAGAGGAAGAATTGAAAGGGCAAGTCTTGAGTTTGAAGCACTAGTGGCAGCCTTCCATCAATCTCAGGGAGATCAGTTTAGAACTCTACTGGATTCAATAAATGGATTTATAGAGGCAGCGGCTAGAGCTATTGAGCAACGTCGCCGGTGAAGGACATTTTGTAAACATCTAGGGTTCATCTTTTTGTAAAACCCTAGGCTTATTTGAAACTTCTTTTGTATTAGGAATCAATACTTGTAATGATTTTCTTTTTAACCTTGTAATGACTTCAAATGATTGCAATGATATATGAATGTCATACAATTCCTTTTGAAACTTTGTGTATGTTTCTAATTCTGTGGAATCAAACTTTGTGTATGTAATTCTGTGATGTGCCATAAAAATCTCATAACATACCTTAAGTGTTCAAATTTGACACAACTTATCAACGCATATGAAACAGGGGGAGCACAACTTGTGATAACTACTTTTAAAAGGTCTGAAATGAATTCCACAACAAAGGGGGAGTGAAATGGATGCTGAATTCATTAATAAAAATAACTTGGACAGAGGGAGCATAACTTGAATATCCTTGAGTGATTCATGGTAATATGCTGAATTCTACTAGAAATTGTGTTTTAGGTACCTAAGGAAAATTTGTTCCCTTCATTGTTGATGACAAAAAGGGGGAGTAGAATCAATATATGGAGTATATGGAGTAGAACCAATATATAGAGTATATGGAGTAGAACCTAGAGCAAATATATGGAATGCAAAATACAAAATTTACACTCATACTTAAAAGTTGAATTAGATGAAATTGAAGAATATTGGCTTTAAGACAATTGCCCTTCTGGAAAAGAAAGGGAGAGTCAAAAAGTATTTAGCTTTCAATTGTCTTTAGCATCAATATTTTAGTAATTTACAATTTAACTTGATTCAAATTCAGTTGATATACCAAAATTGCTCAAGAGCTACTAAGATCAATACTTATGCATAAGGATAGAACTGAAAGTTGACTATATTGAATTATGCACACTGTATCTAGCTCTAACCAAAACATAATACTTGTATATCTGAACAAATACTGTGTATATGTTTAAATTTTAAATTTTGCATATACTCAGTGTTTTGTCATCATCAAAAAGGGGGAGATTGTTGACCCCCTAATGAATTTTGATGAATACAAAACACTAGAGTATAATTCCCTGTGTATTAACAATTTATTTGAGGATTTCAGGTGTTTATCTAAAAATATTGGTAAGAAATGTCTAGGCATGTTCCCATATTATTCAAGAATTTTTTGAAGAATTTTTAAGATGAAGAAAACAGATCAGGGACAGCCGAGACGTCTCCGGGTTGTCCCAGAGACGTCTCTGGCACGAACAGGAAGAATTGGCACGTCTGGAGACGTCCCCGGCACCTGGCGAGGCGTCTCGCAGGGTCGGAGTCGACTCCTGACTCTGCGGAGTCGACTCTCTCAGAGACGGCAGAAAGGCCGATTTCAAGGGATGCGCGCGAGTCGTCTCCGAAGGACGCAGAGTCGTCCCCACGAGTAAAAAGCGAACTTCCCGAGTCGTCCCCAGAGAGCGTGGAGTCGACTCTCTCAGGGGATTCCAGAGGACGTGTTTTTCATTGATAAAACGGCGGAGTCGTCCCCGACGTCGCGGAGTCGTCCCCATGCATAAAGCATAAACATCCCGAGACGTGCCCGTAAAAGTGCCGAGCCGACTCTCTCAGAATAACAGAAAAACAAGCATTCAAGCGGTTCTTCTTCAGAGACGTCCCCGTAAAGCGCCGAGTCGACTCCAAACAACGCCAAAAGAAATTTTATACAGCCGAGACGTCTCGCGTTGAAGCGGAGACGTCTCCGGAGCGCCTGGAACACGACTGACACACTTTTGCAGGTAAATTTGAATTTCAAACGGTCATATTTTTGTGTCTAACGGATCTATTGCTTTTTGGGCTATAAAAGGGAGCTTTTAAGTGCCTTCCAACAACTTCTCACCAACCAAACACAAGATCATTCAAGAGAGAAGAAAGAGAAAGAGGTTCAAGGAAGTTAGTGCTTTCAAAAGAAGAAATCAAGTGCTTTCAAGCTTTCCCATCTGATTTCGTGCTCAACTACTCACTCCCACTCGGCATTCAAAGCTCACATTTAAGCCAACGCGATCCACATCGGAAGAGCCACCATTACCCACGCTTCCAACGGCAAAAGGGTTCTTCCGGGTTTTGATATTTCTCATTGTTATATTTGCTTCATTAAGAGCTTTTAAATCTTTGTAAAACATTTCATTATTGTGCTTGTTCCAGTCAAGGGACTTGGAACAAGGGAAAGGCATCCCAAGCCTAGGTGAAATTGGGGGATTGTAGGGTTCGTTGTTAGCCCGGTGTAAAACAACGAGTTGGGTAGTGCACTCGCAAAACTACCGGACTGTAATCGCGGATTATAGTGAAATTTCCAAAGGTATTTGGGGAGTGGATGTAGGAGCAGTGGAAGCTCCGAACCACTATAAATCTTCATGTTTGCGATTGACTGTGCTTATAGCTTTATCTTCACTTTAGCATATACACTTGTGTGTTTTGTTTTTTTTAATTAGACAAAAAGTTTAAAACACCCAATTCACCCCCCTCTTGGGTGACCATCTCTGGGCAACAAGTTGCTTTGTTTAATAGTCTTCACAAACTCTCTTTTTCAAATTTTTTTTTAAGAAAACAACTGTACCCTAATCTCTGTGGATCGATACCCACAATTACTATCCTACAAAATACGTGCTATTGCGTGGTCTTAAAACTGACTATCACTTTTCCTTGGAATATTTATAGCGCCATGGGTTGACACATGGGGATAGCCACCCCAAGCTTATGCGTGGTATTATGTCAGTCTTGAACTGAGTCATAAGTTGGTTAGTCCAAAGCCAGAAGTTAATCAATAAGTAACATAGAAATAAAATTAATAAGAAACATATTCTTACTAATGAGAACTTATGTGCATGTTATTTGTAGGAGCTTTTTGAGTGTTGATACGATCTTCACTTTATATTGCTAATTGATTATTTTCTTATTACTTATAGTATAGTGGTTCAGGATTCTTACTGGATTGTAAAACTCACAACCTCCTTCCTCTTTCTCTTTTTTAGAGTTGCAGGTTGCGTAGTACTTAGCTATGATTAAGATCACAGGTGAAAGGAAAAAAATAAATAGAGCATTACTTATACTAGTTGGATGATTAAATTCTATAATTGAATCAGTTTTATTGTTCGTTATGTATTAAGATCATTTTTGTTTACGAATATTGAGGTTGTGATAAATTTTCAAGCCTTGCATAACTTTTAGGGCTCTCCCTTCGGGATTGTATGGCCATGTTGCTTTTCGGACCCAAATGCTTGGTTCGGGGCGTGACATTATAGCCACAAAAGTAATGCCTCAAAGGAGCGTACAACTTCAAGCATGGTAAATGAGTTGATCATTGGTTAAAGACATGGATAGGTGATTAATAATAGATTAATGCAACTCCTGATTTAATCTATATAAATTTAATGTACTAATCCAAAACAAGCCTGCTAGTGTGGATTGTGTGGTTATTTAGTGGGGAAAATGCTTGTAAGATGCTGTAAATAGGATCATAAATAGAACCATGAAGGGTAGCGTACTTGGATCCATGGATTTTCTTAACGATCAACACTTCTTTTCTCCCTCTTGATCCCTGTTCAAACACCCGGTGATGGAGACCGATTTTGTGTTCACGTTTTAGGCAAAGGGTGAGACCCATGAAATTATCCTTCCATCAAGGATAACTAGCGTAAACTTTTCTGTTAGTGGTTACTATAACCAACTAGTAACCACCCACGTTTAGTCATGTGGGTCAAAATCCAACATTCTCCCACTTAGCCCATATGACCATAATTTGGTTAGAATGATATAAACATTAGGCGCGTCTCATTCCAATCCATAGTTAATTGGGTCATCATAATACCATAATTAAACAACTTATTAATGCGAGTCAAGGCAGTTCCATATCAACATAATGACATAGTTCCTTCCAAGTACCACAATCTAGCAAATTATTTAACCACAGTCCATAAATGAGAAGTGTCTTTAATGGTCAAATATTATGTCTTTGTTATAGTCAATTTCTGTAATCATACATTCAAACTCATACATGTACATATATTTGAAGAAGAGAAAAATCAGAAACATAATCAATTATATCTAAGTGTCAAAGAAATAAACATAATACAATCTTCAATTAACATCATGGGTTACAACAAAGACCCATTCTTTCAACATGCTCTTTAAAGGTCTTCGGTTGTAAACCTTTTGTCAAAGGATTTGCAATCATGAGCTCTGTCCTCATATTTTCTATAGACACATTTTGTTTCTGAACTTCCTCCTTGACAACAAAATATTTAAGCTCAATGTGTTTGGCACTATTAGAATATTTGTCATTTCTGGAGAAATGAACGGCTACAGTATTATCACAAAAGATTCTCAGTGGCCTGGCAATAGAGTCGACAATCCCAAGTCCCGAGATAAAGTTACGCAGCCACAAACTATGAACCGTGGCCTCAAAGCATACCACAAATTCTGCTTCCATGGTGGACGAAGCAATGCTTGTCTGTTTGGCACTTTTCCATGAGATTGCTCCTCCAGCTAATAGGAACAAATAGCCAAATGTTGACTTTCTACTATCCACACATCCAGCAAAGTATGAATTCGAATAGCCAATCACCTCAAGGCTATCTGACTTTCTATATGTAAGCATGTAATTATTTGTTCTTTACAAGTATCTCATCACCTTCTTTGCAGTTTTCCAGTGATCCATCCCTGGATTACTTTGGTATCTACCTAGCATTCCAACTGCAAAATTGATGTCCGGTCTGGTACAGGTCTGAGCGTACATCAAGCTACCAACTGCAGAAGCATAAGGTATATTTTCCATCTACTTACGTTCCAATTCATTCTGTGGGCATTACATGAGACTAAATTTATTTTCTTTCTGAATTGGAACAACACTGCCTGAACAGTTCTCCATACCAAATCTCTCTAGAACTCTGTCTATATATGCCTTTTGAGACAACCCTAACAATCCACATAATCAATCATGGAATATTTCAATGTGTATCACGTAGGTTGCCTCATTCATATCTTTCATTTCAAAGTTCTTTGAGAGAAAAATCTTAGTTTCATACAATAAGCCAATATCACTACTGGCAAGCAATATGTCATCAACATATAGGACCAAAAAGATAAACTTGCTCCTACTGACCTTCAGGTATATACATCGATCAACAATATTTTTCTTAATACCGAAGGAAGTGATGGTATCATTGAACTTGCGATACCGTTGCCGAGAAGCTTGTTTAAGACCATATATTGACTTCTTTAATTTGCAAACCATGTGTTCTTTTTCTTTAATGAGAAACCTTCAGGCTAGTCCATATAGACTTCTTCATCTAAACTCCCATTCAAAAAAGCAGTTTTCACGTCCATTTGGTGCAACTCTAAATCATAATGTGCAACCAAAGCCATAATGATTCTAAATGAGTCATTTTTAAATACAGGAGAAAAGGTCTCTTTATAATCAACGCCTTCTTTCTGAGTGAAACTTTTGGCCACCAGTCTGGCTTTATGTCGCTCAACATTACCCTTTGAGTCGAGCTGGTCTTAAAGACCCACTTACACCCAACTATTTTACAACCTTCGGGCAAATCAACGACATCCCAGACTTCATTCTGATTCATTTATTTCAACTCATCTTTCATAGCTTCAACCTATTTAGTAGAATCAATACTTTCTATGGCTTGTTTAAAAGAAATCGGATCTTTTCTTGTCCTTATATCAAAATCAAATTCTTGTAGATAAACCATATAATCATTTGGAATGGCAGATCCTATTTCTCTTTGAGATTCCTTAATGTCATCCCTTGTGATTCTTCTACAACTTGTTCAGTGGTGATAACTTCATCATGGAGTGTTTGATCATTAATTTGTTGTTCATTATTATTAAGTTGTGTGACAATTGTAGGAACAATAATTTTCTTAGAAGTCATGGGTAAAGGGACTTGCACCCTAACTCTTGAATTTCTACATTTTGTGGTTTATCACTCTCACTGGTTCCACCAATCTCAATGAATTTGACATTACCGGTCTCTATAATTCTCGTACTATGGTTAGGACAGTAAATCCTATATCCTTTGGATTTTTCGGAATAGCCAATAAAGTATCTACTAATCATTCTAAAATCCAATTTCTTTTCATGTGGATTATAAATTCTGGCCTCCACTGGACAACCCCAAACATGCAGGTGTCTTAAACTCAGTTTTCTTTCCTGTCCATAACTCAAAAGGAGTTTTTGGAACTGCCTTACTAGAAACCCAATTTAATACGTATACAACGGTCTTAAGGGCTTTCATCCATAATGATATGGGTAATGGAAAATTACTCAATATATTCCTAACCATATCCATAAGTGTACGATTACGCCTTTCAGCTACTCCATTCTGCTGTGGCGTTCCCGGCATAGTGTACTGGGCACGTATGCCTGCTTTTCTAAGAGTTTAACAAATAGGCCAGGGTGGTGTCTTGTTTTATCATACCTACCATAATATTCACCACCTCTATCAGACCTGACAATTTTCATCTTTCTATCTAACTTTCTTTCAAACTCGGTAATGTATACCTCTAGAACATCCACTGTCTGAGATTTTTCATGCAACAAATAGATATAACCATAACGTGAAAAATCATCAATAAAGTTGATAAAATACTTCTCTCTACCAAATGATGGGGAGTCAAAGGCCCACAAATGTCTGTGTGGATAATTTCAAGAAGTTTTTCACTTCTTGTGGCAACTTTCTTTGTGTGTCTGGTTTGCTTTCTCTTAACGCAGTCCACACACATATTGAGATTAGTAAAGTCTAAATTTGACAAAATTCCATCCTTTACTAATCTCTCTAACCTTTCTTTAGATATATGACCCAATCTTTTATGCCACAAGTTAGAAGATCTTTCATTTATCAGATTTCGTTTAATTCCAATATTACGATGCAAGGTCATAAGAGTTTCAGCAAAGTGATTATCAAGATTTACTTTATATAAGCTATCACACAAGATACCATAACCAAAGAAGACATTGTCTTTGAAAAGACGTAAACTACCATTTCCAATTTTAAATAAATATCCTTCAACATCAAGTTTAGAAATAGAAATTAAATTTCTAGAAATAGAAGGAACATAAAGAGTCTGAAGCAAATCTAAATGAAAACCAGTATTTAAAAACAAACGATAGGTTCCAACAGCTATTATAGAAATTCTGACTCCATTCCCCAAAACTATAAACTCTCAATTGGATCTTGCATCTAGGTTGTAAGGAATTTCTTTCTTTTCAAACCATGCCTTGCGTTTATGGCAGTCCTTTTGATAATGTCCCAATTTCTTGCAAAAATGACATCTATCTTTATTTTGTTTCTTCTTATGAACTTCGGTATCATGATGAGGCTCTTTACCCTTGGATGGTCCACTCTTCATGCCCTTTCTTGGCTTCTTCCATTTCTTCTTGGCTCCATGACTTACAAGATTGACAGAATGATGTCTATGTTGCTTAAGTCTTGTCTCCTTTTGAACAAGCATACTGGTCAATTCATTCACATTCCACTTATCCTTAATAGTGTTATAGTGAATTTGAAATGATCCAAATTGAGGAGGCAAGGAGTTCAAAATAAATTGAATTAAAAAAAATTCATTCATATCCATCCCAAGAGCCTTCAGCTTAGCAGCTATATTTGTCATTTCAAGGATATGCTCATGCATCCCACGAGTACCATCAAATTTCATGGTGGTAAGCTTAGCCATTAATATCCCAGCCAAAGACTTATCAACAGATTGGAAACGTTCTTCCACAGTTTTCAATAATATTTGAGCACTGTCACATTCAGGAAGCGTTGACTTGATATTGTTCGCTATACTCATCCACATAAACATAATGCTCAATTTATTCAATCTTGCCCAAGTCTTATAAAAAGATCTTTCTTCCGAGCTGCTCAAATCAGTAATGTCAACCGGTTTCTTAGATCGGAGTGCTAAATCAAGATCCAGAACACCTAGGTGAAACTGGACTTGTTCATTCCACTCTGAGAAATTAGTTCCATTAAAGATCATAACAGATGAAGCTTGTGAATAAAGCGAAACAGGAATAGATACTACAATAAGAAAATCGACAATAAGAAAATACTTACAATATTAACACTTTGAGTTAGCAATAATGATGAATAACATAAATAGTGTTACCATAATACACCTTTGGGAGTAATTATGAAATACTAAATTACTATTATGTTGATTTTCAATTCATCTAGGAATAATTAATGATATAGGTCCAAAATTCAAATAGATCTGTTGCCTTTGAGCATCCAATACCTATTAAATCATGGATACTCATTAATTATCCTAACTCAGCAAATCAATCATTTGAAAGTGGTGCACTTTTGGGCCAATCCATAATATCTCATAATTGAAAAGCTGTAAGTCATAATTTGCAAAGTCACTATCTTAATACCTAGGATTAGACCATTTAATGACTTGATGTCTATTAAACATTCTAGTTGGGTGACTTTGGCAACTACCAAACTATTTCATAATATAGACATCAAATTGAAATAATGATATTGCACATTATTGACAATTCATAATATGACAAAATAAAATAAAACTTGTATCTAATATTTTACTAATCTACACAATCAGTATATGTGTCATATCATGCTATCAAATATATAAAAATGTAGAATAAATGACAAAATTTTTTTATCACATTACCCTACAAGGACCTCTGCATAAATAATATATTATACGAGGACTAAATTAAAATATTTTGAGGACCTCTGCATAAATAATATGTTTGACAGGGACTAAATTAAAATATTTGAGGACATCTGCACAAATAATATGTTTACAGGGACTAAATCAAAATAAGTTTTGATTTTTATAGCCCTGAAAAGATGTCAACATAAATAAAATGTTTCACAGGGGCTTCACAGAAACATTTTCTTCTTTTAACAACCCTGGAAGGACTGATGGATAAGGGTACCATTTAACAGGGACGGAATTAAAATAATTACTTCTTCTAACAGCCCTGTAAGGACTGTTTGCATAAATAAAATGTTCAGAAGGGTTTAACTAAAAGTTTCTTTTTTATTGGCCAAATGAATTTGGGTTCCGGGTCGAAACCCAAAAACCCGAACCCATTATGCCTTTTTTAAATGCAGACGGGTTAACAATTACGGGTTAGGGTCGAAACCCAAAACCCGGACCCGTTATGCCATAAATTAATTTTTTTTTTAAAAGAACTGAAGACAGGTCGGGCCAACCCGTCTTCCTCCTCTTTTAGCGGTCATAATCACCAGGCGGCGAGCGCGCCGCCTGCCTCCGATGAACTTGCCGCTCGATGGCGAGCCCACCGGCGGTCGCATGCCACCAGGGGCAACGCTGGTGGGTTGGGGTTCCGCCGAACCAAACCTGTCGGCCCTTAGGAGCGGCGATCGGCGTTCATGCCGTTTGCCGCCGGATGCAACGCCGGCCGACGGCAACTGCCCGGGCGATTGAGCCACCCGCAGGAATCTGCCGCCCGACAGTGATCGCCACTCGCAGGAATTTGCCGCCCGACGGTGATCGCCACTCGCAGGAATCCGCCACCCGATGACGATTATCCCGTAAGTTTTTTTTTTTTATAATCTATGAAGTGTGTGATGGAGGCTATGGCCGGCGGCTACGTCGGATCCTTTGATGGCTCTCGGCGCCATATACCAGCTAGATTCGGCATTGGGATGGGATGGAAGCCATGGCCGAGAGTCGACGCTGGATCCCGTGTCGGCTCTCGGTGCCATATGCCAGCCATATCCGGCATTGGGATGGTCCGACCTTGTGACAGCCGGCCAAGCAACCATTGCCTTGTCCCTGCGGCCGTGGAGGATTGTCCATGGCTTGATGGAATGTCAAATAATAGGCCTTCCACTATGATCTAGTTCTATCCTTTTACTGTGATCTGGTTCTAGAATGAACCAGGTTCTGAGTACCACATGTAAGATGCTGTAAATAGGATCATAAACAGAACCATGAAGGGTAGTGTACCTGAATCCATGGATTTTTTGAATGATCAACGCTTCTTTTCTCCTTCTTGACCTCTATTCAAACACCCGGTGATGATGACCGATTTTGTGTTCACGTTTTAGGCAGAAAGTGAGACCCATGAAATTATCCTTCCATCAAGGATAACCAACGTAAACTTCTCTGTAAGTGGTTACTATAACCAACTAGCAACCACCCGCGTTTAGTCTTGTGGGTCAAAATCCAACAATGCTAACTAGGAAAATGTATTAATTGCAAACATGCCTGTTATAGGATACATGACATTCAATGTGAGTGCAAGTGGATAAAAATTGTCAAAGATATAAAGGTGGAGATAGCATATTGTACTAGTAGAATCGGCCTTGATCCCATCTATATATACCCAAAAGGTTAGAACATTATTCATGGATACGTACTTAGGTGTGCTTGATATGTCAAATGACCGTCCCAACTATCATTACCAATGTAGTTATCATCAAAGCGTTAGATCCTAATTTTTCAATGAAAATTCACAGACTTTGTTCATCATGCACATTAAGGTTCTTATCACCAACCCTGTGAGATAGAATGATTGTCGCACACTTGCGAGTCCTCGAGAGAGTTTGTTTGTCCTTGTTTTTCAGTTAATTTTGATAATTTTGGTTTCTTAGGTTCAACATGGAGAAAATTTTGTTGTCATTTGATACATCTGATATGATTTCAAATCTCAGTATATAATACCTATATACTCAATGGTAATCATAAAAGAATGGCATTAGTTCTAATGAAAATTCTCCAAATCTTTATCGACAGCGAGGATTGGAAAGGCATCACATGGATATTCCCTCTCTCTTGGATAAGTCCCTTCCTTAGTTCCAAAACCTAACATTGTAACCCCTTAAGACTCTGCCAAGCTTGTATGATAAGGTGGTAACCTAGCATTGTACCCTATGTATCTTTCTTTGCCATGAGTGGAAATTGATGCTCAAACCTGGCAAGTCAAAGTAGCACAAACACTTTCTTGCCATTCTTGTTAATGACCTTACTGGACGTCTTTGCTGGCTTGTATACAGATTTCAGTAGCCTCAAAATGCCCTTTTAAGGCATTAGCTTGATTTTTATCTATAGATTCTTAACCATATTCTCTAGCTTAATTTGGCCACTAAAAGTTTCACTATATTCAGAATAATACATTCTTAGATTTTATCAGCAATTTGTGACCTATAAACAACCAAGAAAAAACATCGTTTAGATATATAGAAGATAGTTCTGCTAAGTCCAATGTTGGGGCAATGACATATGATCTTCGAAAGCTTATTGATGTGTTTTTTGAGTTGTTTCTAGTCCATTGATCTAATAAACACCTTAAGTACATTCTACATTAGACTTCATTCTAAATGAGTATAACTTAGACTCCTCTTCCAGCCATTTTAGCTGTGGTTAAAGAATCCCCTTCATGATTCACTTTTCTTGTTAATCCTTGAACCACCTTATGTGCATCAAACTTCATAACATTATTTCGATCTTCCCCCCCATCATGATGAGTCCTTTTTGGTTACCGTCGTTTGTGATGCTTTTTGCACCCACTAACCCTTTGTGAGAGAACTGATTGATATATTTCCTCATGATTGAGAGCAATAATATCATCCAAATTTTTGATTCATGCCCATGGCTATAAGGCATGACCTTTGATAACAAAACTCCAATACAAGGCGCTTAAACTTGGAATTTTATGCTTCCCAAAGCAAGCCTTTTCCAAGAAGTTGTACACTTCTGGTGAATGCCTTGCTCACATGATTTTTGATTAACTGCTGCAGAACTCAGCTTAAAACTGCTTCTCCTCTTCACTCCCTGGAATACATATTGTTCCCAATGGCAGAACTTGAATCAGTAGAGATGCATGAGAGTTGCCTCCGAAGGGTGCACCATTACATTAGCCAATTGATACTTGTCTAGTTAAACTAAAATTAAAATAGAACAATGTAGAAAATTATCTGTAGGATAGATTGTAACACTTTTTCAATTATTAATCCTATGATCTAAAGGCGACAAAAAATATTGCCAATATTCATAGCTATGGCCCATATGTGGACGAGTAGTGATGTAATCCAAGAAGTTATTGGCTGCATTTAGGTTTTTAATGCAGATTTACTTTCAAATTTAATAGGAAAATATTTCTTAGTTAGTATCAAAGACAATTGCTAACTTGCATGGTCTCGCATGTCTGAAGGAGAGATAGGTAGGTAGATAGAGAGATGGATGGAGAGAGATTAATTGAAAAGAAAGAGAAAAAGGAGCGAGAGTGAGAGTTTTAGGATGAAAAGTACACACAGAGAGAGAACATAGGTTCCATGAAAAGCTTTACTCCTATCCCATATTTTCAAATTTTTCATACAATAGCATGTAAGTCCATTTAAAGCAAACCCTAGTCAAATAAAAGAAAAAAAAAAACTCCAAAATACTACAAAATGATGACTGACCTAGTGATTAAGTAGAGAAAATAGGGTGCAGGATGGGACATATGGAATCCCCAAGAACAACAATGAATCCCACAACTTACTAAATAGGTTAAGTGACAATAAATTAAGTCGCCATGTCACAATGCTCTTCCAACATTAGATTAGATCATCTAATCTGCAAATACCTATCTTCTCAGGTAGCTTGTCTTCAATTGAATTAGTTTAACATGAATTTTGTCAAAGGTATGCTTACCTTTGTAGTAAATTACAAACATCTTGTATGCAATCTAGGTGGAAACATACCTGGCATTCCTAAGATGATTCCATGCAAATAATTTACGTAGATGCTTTTGCAATGACTTCATACTACCCTACAATCACTTCAATGGTCTCAAGTTTGCAAATACAATATCAATCTGTTACGGACGGGGCTTTGGACCAAATTTGGAAGGGTAGCTTGTACAGGGACAAACAAGTATAAATAAACAACAGTATGGTTTTCTTTTGGAGTGATTTAAAATTATTCTTCATTTTGCATCTATAAGAGAAGAAATTGAATTTGGCATTAAAAAAAGGAATTATCACATAAATCCTTGTTATTCCACGGACATGTTTATATCATAAACCAGCTTGACATTAATTTCTCTAAAATATTATATAATTCAAAATTAGAAACAATTTGATTTATTGTAGAGTATCATTTGCAACATCAATATGGATAAACTTGGAGCATTCCACTTCTTTACTGGATGGGTGTTGGTTTTTCTTGTTCAAGATAATTCATGTCAAACTGATGAGGATTGTTGACCAATCTGTCAAATTTGACATGCCCTTATTCAGCCAATTGGATGTTTTTAAATCCTTTTTTGTTCTATGTCACTATATCATGGAGACAATAAATTGAAGACTATTGCGACAGGTAGGAAGAATAATAGAAGAAGAAGGAAAAAGACAAAAGAACAAGAGAAAAATAAGAGCGCACAATGTTTATTTGACCTACGTCTATGAGTAAAGATGATACAAAATCTTCACTATAAAAAAAATATAAATATACTGTACAAAATTTCTTCAAAGACCCTAACTCCTAAAACCTCCAATCTTTAGGACACTTGATTGCTCTCTTCTCTTGATGTTATCAAAGATATATATAATAGAGTAAGTTGATGTGCACTCGAACTGTTGTCCTAAGTCAATTTGGGCTCGATTCGGCGACCTAAGTTGATTTAGACTCGATCTGGTACCTAAATTAATTTGAACTTGATCTCTAGAACTTGTAAATTCAAGATATACTCAACGGAAGACATGGCCTTTTGATGAATCCTTGCTGAATCACATTTTTAAACTGTTGGAGCTTCAGATGCAGGTATCAGCCTTTTAGTTCAATCCAGTCAGCTAGTCCATTTGCTTAGCGGCGTGTATGCGTTGGTAGATATAATTGTTGTACTGGTGATTCAAATTTGATGAAGACTATGCCATTGGCCTTAGGAAATCAACTTGAGATCCAATTAGTGATCACAGCCTCACCTCAGGGATGAAGGGAATTCTTCAACCTGGTATATTGGCTCAAGAAGGCATCTCAAATCAGTTTAAAGGCTACACAATCTTACCTAGGAATCGACATGCTTCAATGTTAGTGCCATCGAAATTTCTCATTTAATGAATTCATAATAAACATATACTGCTACTTTTTCCTTTTCTTTTACTTCTCCTCTTAATTAAAGCTTGGTATCAGTACCTAACAGCTTGCTGATATATGTGCATAACAGCATGTGTTATGCAAGATACAGCAAATGGACATGGACATTGTGTAGAAAGTCATTTGCTGGCAAACTTGTAAAGTCCCCGATGATCCCAACTGGCTTGGGGAGATTTCTAGGTCACTGAGCACCTGTGGATTATAGAGAGTTGGGCTTTCTGACTACTGAAATTAGGATGCCCATGACCCACCCAGTATCAAAATGTCAGAAACTGTGGCTTATGTCCATTGAACTGTTTGTAGTCCTTGATCACAACTTCCAAACTACTATTGGTGTGTCAAAAAGGCTTTGGAAATGTAAACATAATGCCTGTTTTTGTGACATACTGGAATCTTAAATTCAGATAATTATTTTTTTGGCTTTCATGGTTTTCTCACTGTTTTTGCCCTAGAACAAGAGCAGGACAACCTGACAGATCTTGAAATCTGCAAGGTCTGTACTCATAAAGGTGAGGCAATGCCCCCTAAACAAAAAAGTTCAAAATTTTGCAAGTTGCCTTGGTGCTGTCTTCTAACAAATGTACGCATGGAAAGATTAATGGTTAGGCCTTTATGATACTAACAAATCCTGCTAAACTATGGAAAATATGGACCCTTTTTGTTTGCTTGTTAGATTATTCAAACAACAAATTTTAATACATGGTAGTTAAAAAATCCCAATTTGGTGGACAAAAGGAAAATTCAATTTTTCCAATCGTAAGGCAAGCTATCAGCACCAATGAATTTATATAATTTTAGTAGCTGGTCAACTTAGAAAAGGCCTGATATCTTTAGATCCTGATGCTTTTTTGCTTTGAGGTGTATTATTTTTTTCTTGCAAATAAATAAAATTTTTAGCATGGTCAAGTAATTTTATTTATGTATTCGTGGGACACAAATGTGCTCTTTATTTTCTTTTACTATGGAAAGAAGCCATGAAATTGGACGAGTATGTGATAAGCTAGTTAGTCCTGAAATTTACGCCAATATATTCATATTGTCGATCCATCTTTTTATATGTGTGCGCCAATTTTTTTGTTCTTAGAGTTTTTTAAAATGTTTTAATTAATGATATGCTAACTTGTGATTTCTTACTTGCCCGA
The DNA here is from genome assembly GCF_051530095.1 of Phoenix dactylifera. Taxonomy (NCBI): domain Eukaryota; kingdom Viridiplantae; phylum Streptophyta; class Magnoliopsida; order Arecales; family Arecaceae; genus Phoenix; species Phoenix dactylifera. The sequence continues at coordinate 7,629,925 of NC_143193.1, forward strand.
TTTTGTCATATTAAGTGATTACAGCACATAGTTCTAATAAAACCCAAGAAAAATGCAATTCTAAATGGCATTCGCATGCCTCTGGTTTACTATTTTTTGATGGTATTATGAAACAAAGTTGGTATATGTAGCTGGAAGATTTATAAATAAAGAACAAATTATGATGTCCTAATGCGTATATTTTTCAAGCTCTAATATGCTGACTTGATCACATGATAACTACTGCAAAAAGCCAAACCTGGTACATATATAATCCTGCTCCAGTGATTGATCCATAATCACCTGATTTTCTCATGATAAAGAAGGAATTGAAAAAAACCAGAAGACTTGGAACCCAACCAGTCTGCAATGTGTATTTCATTTTGAGATATCAGCCAATTATATAAGCTACCTTCATCAAAATTAATCTCTAAGCATTCCATTTTCTTAATGTGTTGCTAATTACTGGATACTTGTCAAATCATGTGTTAAAGGTGTTGGCAAACTCTTGAACAAAATTTTACAGGCAAACCATGTAGCAAAACTGCGAAAGTTAACGACTGAATCGTGTAAATATGGTCACTGAATGAACTACCATTTTTTTGTTACATGACAGACGTATCATTAACTGAACTTGAATGTATTATGTCAAATAATCCATAACTATGAGTTGTCATGTACTCATTGTGTATATTTTATGGTGGAAAATATAAGTTTTCTCCACTCTCTACATTGTGTTAGTCTCCTTCACTTTCCAGATTTATTCAGCCACCTCCTCGAGGGTGATGATGAGCCACTTCTCTAGGTTTCAAGATCTGCTGAACTCTTCCCATGGAAGAGTAATTTAACAAGTTTTAAAGGATTTTCATACTTGTTTTATTAAATGAATTGATAAGAAAGATTGGAATTTACAGGTGACTATAACATAATTTTCATATTAAAGTATTAGCAAAGAGAGCCGAAGGTTGGTAGTATTGGCTGTTAATTGCCTGAAATATGAAAAGTGTACACTTTAATGCCCTCATGTATTAATTTGTAGCATATAAAATTAGTGAAGATATCCTTATATATTCCACATTTTGTGCTTGATGGACTTTACTTTTAAAATCAATCAGAAATTTTATGTAAAAAATAATAATAATGGCTGAAGCACCTGGATGCATAGATGCTTAGAAAGGAGACAAATCAAGTAATATATTAATACATACTTGAGCAATCTATGGTGAATGATTACTATTAAATAAGACATCTGAAAAACTGTTCAATAAGCATCTTCCTTTTGAAGGAATTGTACTTATATATGGTGGCCTGGTTAGAAATCACAAAACTAAGAAATATAATTTTTTCTTGTGTTCAAAATCTTAAAGTGGGTCAGATGTCATCAAATCTTTGTATATTGGATTGCTGTGCCTTTAACACAAAGGTTGAAGCTTTGGATGCTTCTTTCTCCTTGTTGTTCAGCTTATCATCAAGCAATACTTTGGAAATTTTGCAAACTAATTTCTTTTTTCTCTGCAGAACATTTGCTGCATCATTGTCTGAACTATTCTTAATTGCTGGAAAAAGTATTGAACTATTCATGATTCCTTTTATTATTATTATTATTATTATCATAATCATCCAAAAGTCATGTCAAATCATTGCCAAACTACTTATTAATTTACAAGATTATGATTTGTTGACGAAACATGTGCAAAATATGAAGTGCACATTATCTTCTTTTCTTCTTGTTGACCATTCCTTCTTGCATGTTTTCCACCTTTGTTTTCTTTGCATACACTTGTATATATTTAATCATATCCCATGCTTGGGTAACTTCTTCTTCTCTTGTCTCCCCTTGCACCAAATTTTAATTTTCCTGATACAAAACTTGTGACTGAAATCATAAGAGGGTGGGTGAGGTCTTCATATGTCGGTACGTAGAACTTGGACATCATTATAATTTCCCAACGCGTTGGTATAGTTATCAATGCATTGCACGTACTCGCCATCCAACTATGAAATTTCCAACCCCAAGGAAATCATTGCCAAGTTGTTCCCTTTTAACCCCCATTCCACAAAATGCAGATCTCATATTCGGACCTCAGCAGCTAATGGTGAGATAAGACGTTACTGTATTATCTGTATGAAGGGTCCCATCCTAAAAGGTGACGACTTGCCATCAGCAATGGTTCATTCATGGCTTGTCATACATCAGTCCAGCTTTAAAACAGTGGTGCTGCCTGAGTACCCAATGAAACAACCTTAGCTCTTGGTCTAAAAGCTTCTTCTCCAAGGACACGCTGAACGCGCAGGCAGCTGCACCGAGGCTTAAACGCAGAACCACGGAAGATCTCGTCTTTTCAAAAACCCCAGGGCATTTTTTTTCTGCCCACTTCTGTGAGAACAGTTGTGTGGTCAATTTCTCCACGCAAGTAATAGATCATGGAAGATTCGTAAAAGCCAAAACCCCCGTGATTGATCGACTTCATACAACTCTAGGATCATGGAGTATGCAAACGATCCTTTGAATGCCCTTTGTCTGAAAGCATCTATAGTTTTGGAGAATGTGTCACTGTGGCTTATTGCCGCCAGGTAATAACAAATGGAGCTCCCTATATATGAGTTAATTTGCAAGTGCAAAGATACGTAAAGATCCTTGTTTGAGATAATTTTCGGAGGAGACGTGGCAATATGCAACTTTCTAAAACATTCAAATTTGGTGTTTTAGAAGCACAGCCATTGTCTTGGTTTATCAATAATGTATGAAATAGTCCCATATTAGATATAAAACTAAATACAAATATATTTAAAATATAAATTTTTATCTTAAATATCGAAATAATTTGATCTTTTGAGTAGATAAAATTTAAAGAAGCATGAGATGATTCTAAGGAATACATCTTTTGATGAATTTTACTGTATCTAGATTTGGCTGAATATTCGTATACATAAGAAGTAGGCTGTCATCAACTATTTGTACTTAGACAAAGCAAATTCTACTCTAAAACACATCACTTTCCATAGTGGGCCTTGAACCATAACATTTATAACTTAATTTATTTTTTTTTTGCTTGATATACACGCATGCAGAATGCCCTTTCTTAAATAATTAAAATAAAATAGCAATATTAATGAAGAGATTTCCAACATTTATAAGAATTTCCAACAGCTCAAGTCAATCAAGTTAGACCCTAGCTATGACCATTGATCTCTCGTGCAATTGTACTAGAGACTGTTAATTGACCAACAAGTGCCCTAGGACAATTCCTTCCCTGTTGGATGAAGGTGGGCTAATGCTCCAAGTTACATCCATCCCAAAAAGACCAAATGAGGCTATGAAACACCCAGTGAGTGTCGCTTCTTTCTTGGATCAATACGAAGCACAAGTGCATGCATGGATGGCTTCAAAAGAGCAAGATTGGATGGCAAATATGGTATCGAGCTAGAAGTTTCAAAGCAATCCATGCATGCATCTGTGCATGTGGACACACAAGGGGTGCATTCTTGTGAAGGGAAAAGGAAATGTTCTTCTGCTCTGGACTTCTTGGAGATTGCAAAGCGTTGAGTCTATTGTACTTTAAAAGTCTTGTACTTATCTCTGGACCCAACTGTGGTGATTGGAGCCATTGTAGGCTGGTTTCGAAGAGCTGATACCGATGTCATAAACATGGAAACAATGCAATGATAGCTTCCGTTTCTCTTAAAAAAATACATAGAAAATTTAAAAAAAAAAAAGAAATATTTCCGCACACTGTGATGGAGTGGAGAAGGTCCTGTTACGGGGGAACTTAGCCACCATGCCCCACGTGACCGGCACGCGCGCCCAGGAAGACTACGGCTGCCCCTTGATCCAGCAAGCCGACCTCGGGTCGGATATCTTCGGCTCCGCAGCCCGACCCCGAGTCGGCTGCCCCTTGATCCAGCAATCCGACCTCGGGTCGGATATCTTCAGCTCCGCAGCCCGACCCCGAGTCGGCTGCCCCTTGATCCAGCAATCCGACCCCGAGTCGGCAATCTCTCGACAACAACAGACTGTTCCTCTGAGGCACGCCGCGGCCCCCTGCTCCACTACTCCCTGCAACGGCCGTATCCGGCGCTGCCCCACGATCCCCTGTAACAGCCGTACAAAGCGGAGCTCCACTATGCCCTGCCATGGCTGTACCCAGCGCTGCCCCACGACGCCCTATAACGGCCATGTCAGTGGCAGCCCCATCGTGCCACACGATGACGAATCCCCGGAAAAACCCCCCAGTCTGATATATATGAGGCTGGGGGGGAAGGGGGAGGGTAAGATATATCTTCCAGAGTATCATCTCACCTGCTACCTTCTCCTTCTCCTTCTCCTTCTCCTTCGATCTCCTCTGACTTGATCGTCAGAGGGCCCCCACTACCCCGGTGGTGGTGCGAGGCTTGCTTGCAGGTTTCACGGCGGAGGGCGGAGCTACCTTCTCCTTCTCCTTCTCCTTCTCATTCGATCTCCTCTGACTTGATCGTCGGAGGGCCCCCACTACCCCGGTGGTGGTGCGAGGCTTGCTTGCAGGTTTCACGGCGGAGGGCGGAGCGCAACCAAAGCAACTCAAAGGGAACCCCGTTCACACCGCTGTGCCAATCGTTCTCGGTTTGGACCACCAGCAACAGTTGGCGCTAGAGGAAGGGCCGGATCTCAGAGCGATCGTAATGGCACGGCGAGGTGGTCGTGGAGCTTCCAATGCTTCCGGTCGCGGGGCCTCTCGGGCCACTGGCCGGGAGGCCGCTGCATCTCCAACACGCTCTCAGTAACACTCCACCGCCCCACCGCCCATTCAGATGGTCGAAGCCGCCCAGTTCGACCAGCTAACCCAGCAGGTTCGCACCCTCGCGGAGGCGGTGCAGAATCTGCAGGGTGCGATGTCCCGGGCGCCGCAGCGGGCTCAGGAGCCGCTGCTGCCTGAGCGTTCGCCTGTCCTCCTCAACCCGCGCTCCTTCCTCTCCCATGGGGAGGAGCGCCGGCGCGAGGAGGATTCTCGAGCACGCTCCATTCTGCCGGGACCTTCCCACCGGAGCTGCGCGGGGTACGAGAGGCGGGCCCGGGCGCGTTCCCAGACCCCCCAGTCCTCGAGGAACCCGCGCTCCAGTCGGTCCCCCTCTCGCCGCTCCTTGTCTCCCACCCACCGGTCGCGCTCCCTGGACCGGCGGGTGGACGATCTCCACCGACAACTCCAGGTCCTGAAGGGCCATTCCAAAGATCCCTTCGCCGACTTAGAGATCTCCTCCCAGCCGGCGCTCGCCTCGAGGATCCTGCGGACCCCGAATCCGCCGGGGTTCAAAATGCCGGCGATCGAGCCCTATGACGGGGCGGCAGACCCGCGGGATCACGTCGAGAGTTTCAGGACCCTTATGCTCCTCCACGGAGCATCAGATCCCCTTCTCTGCAAGGCTTTCCCGGCAACCCTCCGTGGCCCGGCGAGGGCATGGTTCGCCGGGCTGGAGGCTGACTCAATCCGGTCCTTCGACCAGTTCACTCGCCTCTTCATCACTCATTTCGTCGTCAGTAGCCGGCGGCGACTGGTCTCCGACTCCCTCTTTGATGTCCGGCAAAACGAGGGAGAAAGCCTGCGGGATTATCTTACCCGCTTCAACAGGGCTACGCTGGAGGTCCGGAACCTGAGTCAGGAGGTAGCTCTTTCAGCCCTGAAGCGTGGCTTCCGGAAGGGCAGGCTCACCTTCTCCCTGGACAAACGCCTGCCGCGGAGCTTTCCAGAGCTGTTGTCCCGGGCGAACCAGTATGCGGACGCCGAGGAGGCGGCCGCCCACCGGAGCAAGGAGGCTGCCGAGATCCCTCCAAAGCTTGGGAAGAAAAGGCGGAAAGAGGCACGCCAGATGAGGAGCCCGACGCCTCAGCGTCGGCGCAGAAGCCCGTCGCCGGCGAAGAACCACGGCGCCCCACGCCCTCGTTCTCCGCCCCGACGTTTTCACCGGTACACCCCTCTCCTAACCCCCCGGGCCCAGATCCTTATGGAGATCAAGGGGCGGGAGGACCTCCCGGCCCCGAGACAGATGCGGAGGATCCCTGGGAAGAGGCCCTCCTGGGCGTACTGCGAGTACCACCGAGACCACGGCCACGACACAGAGGACTGCTTCCAGCTTCGGGACGAGATCGAGGCTCTTATCCGTCGGGGGCGTCTCGGTCGATATGTGAGCGACCGACGTCCCCCCGCAGGCCCGCGTCCGGCCGACCCGGCTCCTCCGGAGCCTCGGGAGCAGAATCGACCCGTTGCGGGCGTGATCCACACTATCACTGGGGGCTGCTCTCGGCCCGTGAAGAACGCAGGGGGCTCGACGGAAGCGTCAGAGACGGCCGTCGCAAAGAGGCAGAGGGTCGGCAATGTAATCACCTTTTGTGATGAGGATGTAAAGGGGGTTCAGACCCCCCACGATGACGCCATGGTGATCTCCCTCACTATGGCAAACTATGATGTAAGGCGTGTTCTTGTGGATAGTGGAAGCTCAGCTGATATCTTGTTTTACGAGGCCTTCCAAAAGATGGGCTTGTCCAAACAATTGTTGCACAAAATATCCACCCCCCTCATGGGATTCACCGGTGACGCTGTCCCGGTGGAAGGTGTCGTTGAGCTGCCTCTGACTGCGGGCGTCGCACCCGCAGAAGCCACGGTGCGACTCGGGTTCTTGGTCGTCCGTGTTCCCTCGGCCTACAACGCTATCCTCGGGCGACCCGGGCTGAACGCCCTTCGCGCGGTGGTCTCCACGTACCACTTGCTCATGCGGTTCCCCATGGCGGTCGGGATCGGAGAGGTCCGAGGTGACCAACCGACCGCACGGCAATGTTTTCTAGCAACCCTCAAAGGGAAGAAGCCCGTGGAAGCCCTAAGCGTCGAGTCCCTTGATGCCAGAGACGAGGTGGCCTTGCGGTAGGGGGAGCCGGCCGAGGGTGTGGTCGAAGTCCCCCTCGAGGAAGGCCGCCCCGACCGGGCGGTCCGGGTCGGCGCCAATCTCGATCCGGGAGCTCGGGCCCGGTTGGTGGGATTCCTCCGAGCCAATACCGATGTATTTGCCTGGTCGGCGGCCGATGTACCTGGGATCGACCCGGAGGTCATTTCTCACGCCCTCAACGTCGACCCGACCCACCGACCAATAAAGCAGAAGAAGAGACACTGTGCCCCGGATCGGATCCGGGTGGTCGACCAGGAGGTAGACAAGCTCTTGGAGGCAGGATTCATAAGGGAGGTAAGCTACCCCGAGTGGCTGGCAAATGTTGTACTTGTCCGGAAGGCGAGCGGGAAGTGGAGGATGTGCGTCGACTATACCGACCTGAACAAGGCGTGCCCTAAGGATAGCTTTCCGCTTCCGCGAATAGACCAACTGGTCGACGCGACTTCCGGATATCAGCTGCTGTCTTTCATGGACGCCTTCTCCGGTTACAACCAGATAATGATGGCCCCACAGGACGAGGAGAAAACTGCCTTTATAACAGACCGGGGGCTGTACTGCTACAAGGTAATGCCCTTCGGCCTGAAGAATGCTGGCGCCACTTACCAGCGCCTCGTCAACAAAATCTTCAAAGAGCAAATCGGCCGGAACATGGAGGTGTACGTGGACGATATGCTGGTGAAGAGCCGCCATGCAGACCAGCACATCGCGGATTTGGAGGAGACTTTCACCACCTTGCGGAAGTTTCGCATGAAGCTGAACCCAGCGAAGTGCGCCTTCGGCGCTTCGGCCGGGAGGTTTCTCGGTTTCATTGTCAACCAGCGGGGTATCGAAGCCAACCCGGACAAAATCAAGGCCATCCAAGGTATGTCCCCTCCGACCAAAGTAAAGGAGGTTCAGGAGCTCGCTGAAAGGGTCGCCGCGCTTGGACGATTTGTGGCAAAATCGGCCGAACGCTGCCAACCATTCTTCAAGGTGTTAAAACGCCCGAAAGACTTTCTCTGGACGGCCGAATGTCAAGCAGCATTCGACCAGCTCAAGGAATACCTGGCGTCTCCTCCCCTACTGTCCAAGCCGCAAGAAGGGGAGATGCTCTACCTCTATCTGGCGGTCTCCCCAACCGCGGTCAGTGCAGTGCTGGTTCGGGAAGAGGCAAAGCTCCAGAAGCCTGTGTACTACATCAGCCGGGTCCTACGGGACGCCGAGACGCGGTATACGAAGGCCGAAAAGATCGCCTTCGCGCTGCTGACCGCGACCAGGAGACTCCGCCCCTATTTCCAGGCCAATTCTGTCACCCTCTTAACTGATCAACCACTACGACAGATCCTCAGCAACCCCGGGAATGCGGGACGGCTGGTGAAGTGGGCAATAGAACTCGGTGAGTTCGACATCCGCTACCAGCCTCGACCCGCCATCAAGGCCCAGGTGCTCGCGGATTTCCTCGCTGAGTGCACGGTGCAGGAGGCGGAACCTAGACCGCCGGAAACGCCCAGCCTCGACCTCCCGACCTGGACGCTTCACATCGATGGGTCGTCGAACCCCGAGGGTGGAGGAGCCGGGCTGGTCCTTACCAGTCCTGATGGAGTGATAGCCGAGTATGCCTTGAGATTTGGATTTTCAGTGACCAACAACGAGGCGGAGTACGAGGCCCTAGTCACGGGACTCAAACTCACCAGGGAGCTCGGCATCCGGCGTTTGAAGGTCTTCACCGACCCCCAGCTGGTGGTCGGGCAGGTCCGTGGGGAGTTCGAGGCCCGGAGCCCGACCATGCAGAACTACGTCCGGAAGGTGCAAGCACTCATTCCCGATCTCGGCAGTGTCGACATCCAGCAGGTCCCCAGAAGCGAAAATGCTAGGGCCGACAGGTTGTCCCGCTTGGTGAGCGCAGAGGCGCACAACTTGTCGAGGGCAATCTACCTGGAGACCCTGGAGGCCCCGAGCATCGGCGAGGCTGGAGCGGTGATGGCGATTGATCCGGAGCCGTCTTGGATGGACCCGCTCGTCGCCTACCTCGCCGAAGGGATCCTCCCTGAAGACGAAGATCAAGCTCGGCGACTTGTCAAGAAGTCCGCCCACTACGTACTCTATGAAGGGAGGCTGTATCGGACCTCGTTTACCGCCCCCCTCTTAAGGTGCCTCCGCCCCTCGGAGGCGGCCTACGTCCTCGGCGAAGTCCACGAGGGCGTTTGCGGATCGCACTTGGGGGCTAGGTCCTTGGCGCACAAGATCATGAGGCAAGGCTATTATTGGCCTACCTTGTTGGAGGACTCAAAGGATCATGTACGGAAATGCGACGCCTGCCAGCGCCACGCCAACGTCCAGAGAGTCCCTTCTGTCCCCTTGGCACCAATCACCGCACCCTGGCCCTTCGCACAGTGGGGAATGGATATCCTCGGACCATTCCCCGTCGCTTTAGCCCTGCGGAAATTCTTGATTGTTGCAATCGACTACTTCACCAAGTGGGTGGAGGCAGAGCCGCTGGCCACTATCACGGAGGCGCAAGTCCGGAAGTTCGTGAAGAAAAACATCATTGTCCGATTTGGGGTACCCCGAGTCCTCATCTCGGATAATGGTCGACAGTTCGACAACAAGCATTTCCGTGATTTCTGCGAGGAGTTCGGGATCGAGCATCGGTTCACATCTGTGTCGCATCCCCAAACCAACGGTGAGGCCGAGGTCACAAATCGGACAATCCTCCAAGAAATTAAGGCGCGAATCGGTCGGACAGGGCAAGCTTGGGTCGAAGAACTCGAGAATGTCCTTTGGGCGTATCGGACCACGCATCGGACCCCTACCGGGGAGACACCTTTCAGCCTAACCTATGGCACGGAAGCGGTTGTTCCCGTGGAGCTCGGACTCCCCTCGCCCCGGGTGGCCGCGCACCGACCCGAGGCCAATTCGGAGTAACTCCGAGGGAACCTGGACCTCTTGGAAGAAGCAAGAGAAATGGCGCAGGTTCGGATGGCGATGTATCAGCGGAGGGTGGCCCGATATTATAACTCCAAGGTCCGACCGAAACTTTTCAGAATCGGAGATCTGGTGCTAAGGCGAGCCAAAGCATCTCAACCCGCGGAAGGTGGGAAACTGGCGCCAAATTGGGAAGGCCCGTATAGGGTTCGCTGGGTAAACCGACCTGGCTCCTACCAGTTGGAGGCCCTAGATGGTCGAGAAATTCCGAGGAGCTGGAATTCCGCTAACCTGCGGGCGTATTACCAGTAGAACGACAAAGCCAGGAAGACAGTTCGAAAAATGTACAATTCTTTTCATTTCAATAATTCCTGGTTACAACGGTGTGTTCGTGTGATTACAAAGAATTCCCAGAGGGGAATTGGGGAGTAAAGAAAACAAGGAAGAGGTGGAGACTCCGTGGAGCTGAAGATCTGGGATCCCGAACCCTCCATCCGAAGCAGCTGCAATCCCACCGGGCGTGGGTGCTTCTCCCCGGAGGCGCCATCGATGCCTCACGAAAAAGATGAGGAGCCGCCGCAGAAGAAGTTCCCGCTGCCTCCAGAGGAACGCCACCTCCAAGGGATATTTCGGTCCTCCCCAGGAGAAGGGGAGGGAAGGAATACAAGGGAGAAGAGCGCGAGGAGGCGCGATCCCGGATGAAGCGTCTGGCGCAGAGCTCAATCGGGAGGCGGGGCTGAAAGGAGGGGGGATGTGATCCCGGATGAAATGCCTAGAGCGGAGTTCCGCCGGGGAGAACCTCCTTGTTGATCCCAGATGAAACGGCTAGTTGGCGGAAGTCGCGAGGGGCGCGCCTCCCGTTCCTCCGGCAGGGGTTTCCCAGCCACACGCCGGAGAGGAGGTCCACGATCCATGGCAACCTGAATAGCTCCGGCTTGGGAGGCTCCACCGCACCTGCACTTATATTTATAGCCAAACTGTGGCCCCCCGGTCGTTCCGATGCGGGTGGCTCCAATAAAGGCGGGCGCACCGAATCCGGAGCCGTTCCAGCTCTCGAGGCGTATCCTCCCACGATCTCCTAAGCGTCGTTCTCCTTAATTGCATTCTTCATGCAGGACACTCCGGGCGGTGTGTATCCCACGGCCCACGTATCTCCGCTCGCGCCCAGGCCGCATCCGCCTCGAAGAGCGCGCGTATCGCGGCCGCTTAACTGACACTCCTTGCAAGCAGCAACTGGCGATCCGATTTCCCAGGTAACGCCTCAATTAGCATTTAATACCCTTCTGGTGTTCCCCCAGGCGACGCTTGGAGAATAGGAGAAACACGATCGTAGCTGGCCACGGAGAAATCCGGTCGAGCGGCAAGCGACAGGCGCGTGGCCACCGAGCGGAATTTCCCGAGGCTCGGCCCTCGGATGCCAGGCTAACCCGATGATCATCCCGGGAGCAGACTAGCCTGAAGCCCCGACCGGTCGCCTCGGCTTGCGCCAGCCTTGGCCGACCAACGAGCGGAATTTTCCGAGGCTCAGTCCTCGGATGCCAGGCTAACCCGATGATCATCCCGGGAGCAGACTAGCCTGAAGCCCCGACCGGTCGCCTCGGCTTGCGCCAGCCTTGGCCGACCAACGAGCGGAATTCCCCGAGGCTCGGCCCTCGGATGCCAGGCTAACCCGATGATCATCCCGGGAGCAGACTAGCCTGAAGCCCCGACCGGTCGCCTCGGCTTGCGCCAGCCTTGGCCGACCAACGAGCGGAATTCCCCGAGGCTCGGCCCTCGGATGCCAGGCTAACCCGATGATCATCCCGGGAGCAGACTAGCCTGAAGCCCCGACCGGTCGCCTCGGCTTGCGCCAGCCTTGGCCGACCAACGAGCGGAATTCCCCGAGGCTCGGCCCTCGGATGCCAGGCTAACCCGATGATCATCCCGGGAGCAGACTAGCCTGAAGCCCCGACCGGTCACCTCGGCTTGCGCCAGCCTTGGCCGACTAACGAGCGGAATTTCCCGAGGCTCGGCCCTCGGATGCCAGGCTAACCCGATGATCATCCCGGGAGCAGACTAGCCTGAAGCCCCGACCGGTCGCCTCGGCTTGCGCCAGCCTTGGCCGACCAACGAGCGGAATTTCCCGAGGCTCGGCCCTCGGATGCCAGGCTAACCCGATGATCATCCCGGGAGCAGACTAGCCTGAAGCCCCGACCGGTCGCCTCGGCTTGCGCCAGCCTTGGCCGACCAACGAGCGGAATTTCCTGAGGCCTAACCCTCGGATGCCTGGCCTAGCACCAGAAGAATTTTCTGAGGCCTAACCCTCGGATGCCTGGCCTAGCGCCGGAAGAATTTCCTGAGGCCTAATCCTCGGATGTCTGGCCTAGCGCCGGAAGAATTTCCTGAGGCCTAATCCTCGGATGCTTGGCCTAGCGCCGGATGAATTTTCTGAGGCCTAACCCTCGGATGCCTGGCCTAGCGCCGGATGAATTTCCTGAGGCCTAACCCTCGGATGCCTGGCCTAGCGCCGGAAGAATTTCCTGAGGCCTAACCCTCGGATGCCTGGCCTAGCGCCAGAAGAATTTTCTGAGGCCTAACCCTCGGATGCCTGGCCTAGCGCCGGAAGAATTTCCTGAGGCCTAACCCTCGGATGCCTGGCCTAGCGCCGGAAGAATTTCCTGAGGCCTAACCCTCGGATGCCTGGCCTAGCGCCGGAAGGATTTCCTGAGGCCTAACCCTCGGATGCCTGGCCTAGTGCCGGAGGAACTTCAAGAGTCAGGAGTCGGCGAGACGCTACCAAGAGTTAAAAAGAGGAAGGACGAAAGTGAAATGAGGAAACACTTTGTTTGCATTAACTTTCGTTGCATCAGGGCCGAGACCCATACAACATGGCAAAACGCCAACATACAAAGAAAAGAACAAAGAAAAAGTACAGAGGGTCAGCTTGGAGGAACCCCTGGATCGGGAACGGCGAGCACGTCCGCGAAGGGTAGGGAGACGGTTGGAGAACCGGCAGGCAATGGCATCGGAGGGGAGTCGAGGAGGGAGACCCCACTCAGGTCAATTCCGGGGTATTTAGTGGACACCCTTGCCAGGCCTTCATCGAAGCCTAAGGCAAAGGAGTCGGACCCCGCATCCGACATGTCACGGATGAACTCGGCGGACTGATGATAGGCCTGTACCGCCTGACGCCCGATTTCCGCGCTCTTCTCGGCCAGCACCGCCTCCGCTCGCTCCGTAATCTGAATTTTCGCCTCCATGACCTTCGCCACAATCCGGTCGTCCGCCTCGGAGGAGACCCTCAGCAGATCGGCCCGAGCCTCCATGTGCTTCGCCTTGGCAGCAACGCGAGCAGCCTCAGCCTCCTCCAGGCGCGAATGAAGCTCCTGGTTGCTCGCGCGGGACTCCTCCAAGGCCGATTCCAATTCGGCCAGCTTGGCTTCAAGAGATCGGGCTCGGTTGCGGGCGTTGTCGGCTGACTGCTGGGCCTTCTCCCACCTCTCCCGGAAGTCGGCAGCCTTCCGGGACTGCTCTTCGGCCCGCTCCTCCGCCTTCCTGATCTCGCCTTCGAGACCCGAGGCAACCTTGAGTTGCTTCTGAGTCTCCAACAGTTGCCTCTCGAGGGCGGCGAAGCCGAGTACCTGCTCTTCGGCCACCTGGAGCCTCGTCTCGAGGTCCCTGGTCGTCCTCCCCGCCGCAGCCTGGCCTCCCTCCTCTACAGCTTTCAGTCGGCTCTCGGCCCTCGCCAGGAGCCTCGCCTGTTCCTCGTGGCTCTCCTCCAGACGGATCATGTACTGGGCGAGCTAAGAGACAGGGAAAATGAGAGCGTCAGACGGGGATCAATAGAGCCTATAAATGACGAAAGCGACCAAAGGAACACTCACCGACATGAGGCAGACGCAGCTGGCAGCTCCGACTTCAGGGATCCTCATCTGCCGGACCTGCCTACGGTCACCCTCCAGCAGCACCGTCTCGATGAGGTTTCGGGCGCCGGCGAAAGTGAAGGCCGACCCCGACTTCGCCCCGGAGCCGGACGGTGGTTCTGCGGCCTTACCCTTACCCGTTGCTTGGGAGAGAGTCATGCCGACCGTGCTCGGGGCGGGGGCCGCACCAGAAATCGACAGGGTCCCGCTCGGCCGAGGCCTCGGCGCGCCCCTCCTCGTATCATCCGAGGCCGACCGAGTCGAAGACCGGGCTGGGGACCGACCGCGTCCGACCCGGCCGTCTCGGGCGCGCCCGGATGACACCTCCGGAAAAGCGGTAGTCTCATCACCGGAAGGCTGATGCGGTGTCAACTGTCGGTCCGAGCCCGCGGCGTCCCCCTGATCGGTGGGTCCGGACCCGTCTGTCGGCGTCGGAGTCGCCTGCTGGCGGGACTTCTTCGCTGGTGGGACCCCGCTCGGAGGAGTCCGTTTCTTCCTCCGGACCGCTTCCAGTAGGGACGCCCTACTGACAGCCATCGCCTTGTCCGACCGCATGACGTCGTCGATTTCTGCAAAAAGGACGAGATGGTCGGAGACTAAGAAACTGATGGAAAGAAGAAACGAAAGAGGAGAAAAGAGCTAAAAAAGAAGTGGTGGCGGGCTCACGGTCGGCGGGGACCGAGCTCAGACCGACGTTCACCAAGGCATCCTCGGAAATAAGGCGGGCCACCGGGGGAAGCCGGCCCTCGGCAACCAGCCCCCTCAAGACGGCAACGCCATCGGACTCCTCCCTCGACAACCTCGATAAGCCGATCGGGGACTTCATCGGCGTCTCCCAGGTTGTCCCGATTCCCCAAGAGGGATTTACGTCAATGAAAAAGAAACGCTCCTTCCAGCCGTGAATGGAGGAAGGAGCATCCTTGACGAGGCCGCACCCTCGCCGCGCCGCGAAGCACCACCACCCTCTGTCCCGGGGGTGGCCGCTCAGGCCGTAGCATTCCCAAAAGACATTCAGGGTGGCGGGAACCTTGTGCATACGGCAGAGAACCTGGAAGGCCGTCAGGGTACGCCATGAATTCGGCACCAGTTGCGTCGGCGCCACTCTTAAACCCCGAAGCACCTGCACGACTAAGTCCGAGGGGGGAAAGCGGAACCCAGCCCGAAGGATGTCCTCATTGATGGCGACCTTCCCTGGAGGAGGATGGGGCATCCTCTCCTCAGGCCCCGGGAGCGTAATGTTGCAGGCTTCGGGAAGGTGGTACCGGGCCACGAACCTATCTAGGTCTTCAGGGACCAGCTCCGACTGAATGCGGTCCGCCCTTACTTCGTCCATCCCTAATGGCCAGTGAACCTACGGTCAGGACGGGGTCAAGAGGGGGGAAGGCACCGGAATGACTGGAGTACACTAACACGAAAGGAGAAAGTACGGAGAGCCCTAAATTGAAGAGTGGGGCAACTCACCGGAAAGGAAGGAAGAACGGCTCCGAGAGCGTCAAAGGAGGAGCGAACGAACAGTTCGGCGGCAACGGCAGCGGCACAAGGGAGAAAACTTGAAGATGCCTGTGAAGAGAAAGGCGGACGGGGGAGGGCCCCCGGTTAAATAGGCGGAAAGGCGGGTGACGCCTCGGTGACGCCAGAGGACGCCTGGCTGCCGAAAGTTTGTTCGCGCCCCAAAGGCGAATCGACGCCATTAAGGAAGGATGTCCGCCGAAATCCGCAGACCGCCAGATCAGCAACAACGGCCATACGCCATAAAGAAGGCGGGAAGCTCGGAGCGCGCGCGCCTTTCCGAGGGATGGCGGCAATCTCGAAGCATCACTCCCTTCACCCGTTCCCCTCCTGGTTCCAGGCTCGGGAGTGGGGGGCTACTGTTACGGGGGAACTTAGCCACCATGCCCCACGTGACCGGCACGCGCGCCCAGGAAGACTACGGCTTCCCCTTGATCCAGCAAGCCGACCTCGGGTCGGATATCTTCGGCTCCGCAGCCCGACCCCGAGTCGGCTGCCCCTTGATCCAGCAATCCGACCTCGGGTCGGATATCTTCAGCTCCGCAGCCCGACCCCGAGTCGGCTGCCCCTTGATCCAGCAATCCGACCCCGAGTCGGCAATCTCTCGACAACAACAGACTGTTCCTCTGAGGCACGCCGCGGCCCCCTGCTCCACTACTCCCTGCAACGGCCGTATCCGGCGCTGCCCCACGATCCCCTGTAACAGCCGTACAAAGCGGAGCTCCACTATGCCCTGCCATGGCTGTACCCAGCGCTGCTCCACGACGCCCTGTAACGGCCATGTCAGTGGCAGCCCCATCGTGCCACACGATGACGAATCCCCGGAAAAACCCCCCAGCCTGATATATATGAGGCTGGGGGGGAAGGGGGAGGGTAAGATATATCTTCCAGAGTATCATCTCACCTGCTACCTTCTCCTTCTCCTTCTCCTTCGATCTCCTCTGACTTGATCGTCGGAGGGCCCCCACTACCCCGGTGGTGATGCGAGGCTTGCTTGCAGGTTTCACGGCGGAGGGCGGAGCGCAACCAAAGCAACTCAAAGGGAACCCCGTTCACACCGCTGTGCCAATCGTTCTCGGTTTGGACCACCAGCAACAGGTCCCATAACCCATTTTTAAAGATTGCCTCTAGAATCTTTAGGGCTTCCCTGATGTTGCTTAAAAATATTCTTAAAATTTTGAAGCAAAAAATATTTTTTCAAAAAATATAATTGTTAATTTGGAGTAAAGTATATTTTTATCAAAAAATATACTTTGTTTGTTGTAAAAAGTATCTCTACAAAAAAATAAAATAAAATAATAATTTTGGAGGAGGCTGAAAACCTAGCTAGTAATTTTTTCCTCTCTCTAAAGCAGAAGCAACACCTTATTCAAAAAAAGAGACCAAATATTTTTCAAAGATCTTAGTATTCAGTCGAATTAATCCAATGAGGCTCCTAAGCTTGTAGCTCGGTGCTACACCATATGTTGCCTTATGAGTGAGAGTTTGGAGATTTGAAACTTGATGTTATCCCTCAAATATCTCAGTCCCTATTTAAGTTAGTTTTGCATGCATTAGGCTCAATCTACCGAGATACCTAGAATAAGACTGCTTTGATGATAGAGAGAGAGAGAGAGAGAGAGAGAGAGAGAGAGAGAGAGACTTAAAGAGTAAGTAGATAATACTGTTGTAGACATTCAACACTCACTTCAAGTCATACGTTGTGGGACAAATTAAAGCCATAAGGAAAGATAATTACTCTATAAGCCTCGATCCTTTAGGTAATACTATCGACAAAGAGGAACGTTGTATTTCTCTTCCTCCTCTTGGGCACTTTTTCCCAGCATTTGAATAGTCTACGGCTACATAGTCAATTACCAACCTCCCTAAGCTCGGATGTGATGCAAAAACCTAGCTTACCCATAGCCTGTACTGGAATCCATCATCAAGTATCTTAATTAATTCGATAATTAAGCTTATTGACAAACTCTAATAAAGAAACACTCCACCCTGCCCATCTTTAGCTTTAAGAGGGAGGCAAGTCTCCTTTCTTGGACGGTGCTTCGTGGTTGGCTAAGTACATGAGAAACACTTTGGTTCTCCATCAATCTATTAATAAAGAGCACAGGAGACATGGATTGTGTTGTTTGCCCGGGTTGTCTCTGATGTCATCTTTTGTTTTGTTATCACTTTGAAGGATGGAGAAGCCTTGGATTTTAGGCATTGAGGGAGGCATGCACCCGGCATACCTTCCCTACTCTCCTCCCAATGAGTTAATATATTGTATAATCTAAGAAAGTCTTCTTTTACGATTATTGTCATAATGTGTTTAATATTATCAGACTCTGTTTTATGTTAATTGTGATGGCACGTAGGATTAGATTCCAAAGATTAGGAATATAAAGTGGAGGGCTGAAGTAGAAAACTATAGACACAGATCTCTAGGTCAGCAGACCATCCAAAGAAAAAAAAAAGGAGTATGGAAAAACTTTGAAGTTGTTATATATTATTAATGGTAGCATTTGGTAAGGTTGGTGCATTCGCGTCATATACATGTGTGCACTTCTTTGGTGAGATGAGATAGTTTTCATATTAAAATATTAGACTTCTATTTCATGCTTTTTCTTTTCTTTTTTGGGTGAAAACGGCTACTCATTTCATATAACTCTAATGTGAGTACACCCTGCCTGATCACGAAAAAGTAAAAAATACAAAGAAAGAGGAACGTCCGATGCGGACGTCCAAAGAAAATCCCCGAAGTATCGGACGACAAAGGAGGCGACTCGGTCTGCTGCCCTGTTTGCCTTCCTGGACACATATGTTGCCTGAAAAATGCCCATCATCTTAGCCAGCTTGCGAGTCTCCTGGATAAGGGGCTGACCATCACCATTTCTAACCGCTCCACTGATCCAATCGATCACCATAGATGAGTCTCTCTCAAGGTACACCTGCTCGGCACTAAGTACCCACCTTGCATAGGATATACCCTCCCAGGTTGCCCGCAGCTTTGCCCCGACTACCATAAGTCCTGGCGTGCGTCGCCCTTCCGCTGCTATCAGCCTACCAAGATGGTCCAGATCACATATCCAACGCCTCCAGTCACACCATCCACTAACCAACTGCGGTCGAAGTTTGCTTTGAGATAACCAAGGGATGGGGGTACTCAAGAAACAAGGGCAAACTGGGGCGCTGTGATAGCATAAAGAGTATCCTAGGCGTCCTTGGCCATCCCAGAAGAAAATAGAGCGGCAGCCACGATGACCTCCCCCGCATGTAGCGTCGTTCTATCCACCACCATCCTCGGAGACGACCTTCTTCCCTCAACTAGGCCGCCATTCCTATCCAACCAAATGTAGTAGAACAAGTATGCCGTAAGAATCCCTACTTCAACAAATCTAGGACTCTACATGCAGTCTCTCAGCAAATGAGTAAGGTCCATGCCGATACCACCGAATCGGGTAGTGGGATCGGTGACCTCTTCCATCTCTCGGGCTCTGGAGCACTGCAAAAGAACATGCTCGGTAGTCTCCTCGATATCGGCACACACCTCACAATAATGAGAGACCCGCATGCTGCGCCGAACTAACAAGCTTCTGGTTGGAAGGCAGCCCCAAGTCATCTTCCAGATGAAGAGCGCTACATGCAGGTGAATCCGCATCCTCCAAATCCACCACCCTCGATCTGTCGAGCTGGCTCCCTACTGATCAGAACGTGAAGATCTCTAGCTCGCACCCGTGACCGTCTTGTCGACATCCATACTAGCCTGTCAGAGCCCCCCGGTAGGGACCAATAGAGCCAAGACCACCTCCGCCAACTGCTCCCCAAAAGCCTCCCGAATCAGCCCCTCCCTCCATCGCCCCCCATCTAAATCCAGTAAATCGCTAACCTGCAGCCTGCTAATCTCGTCGAGTCCACCATAGTCAGCAGGAGACAAATCAGTTGCTCGGTCACCCAACTATCCTAGCACATCGATGGATCGACCGTCACCAATGGCCCATCTGATCTCCGGAAGCACCACCATAGCTCTGGCATATATCTCCCTCCAGACCGAAGAGTGGCGACGTCCGGCTCGCACTCCAGATACCAAAGCTCTATACTTGGCCCTCATTAGCGAGGACCATATACTCTCGAGCTCAAGCACAAACATAACTATGTGTTGTGCCGCTAAAGCCTTCCGCCTCGCCACTGCGCACTGCACCCCCAAGCCTCCAAAACTGGTTGGCTGACACACATCCTCCCATGCCACCAGGTGGATGCCATCTCTACCGCTGCTCCTCCCCCAAATAAAGTTTCTAAAAAGTTGCTCAAGGGACCTCAGAAACGCTACTAGGATAAGGGCATTGGAGAGTAAGTAGATAGGAATCGAAGTAAGAACTGACCGAATCAGTGTGATCCTACCTCTTATAGAAAGTGTGTGCATTTGCTAGCCCTCTAATCCGTGCCTGATGCTGAGCTCAAGAAAAGTGCAATCCCTGCTCCGCAGCCGCTAACTGGAAAGTGGGATCTCCAAGTATGTCATCGTGCCCTCCTGCTCTCCCACCCCCCGAATCTCTAGTATAGGGTTCCTCATCGCCAATCTAGTCTTCAGGCCAAAACAAATAGCTGACTTGGTCAAATTGACATGATGTCCCGACACTGCACCGTAATCCCGAAGAATCTGACCTATAACCTGAGCCGCATGCCGAGACGACCGGGCAGGTAGCAAACAATCATCAACAAAAAGTAAGTGGAAGATCGGAGTGGCCCCCGCCACCGGTTTGTAAGCCTCCAACTCTTGAGTGGCCACTACCTGCCACAGAGCTCTGGACAATGCATCCGCACAAATAATGAACAGTAGCCGGGAAAAGGAGCAACTCTAGTGCAACCCTCCTAAAGGCACAAAGAATTGAGATAGCGTACCATTCAGCAAAATGGTAAAGGAAGGAGCACGAACGCAGCCCATGACCCATCTGATCCAAGTCTCATGAAAGCCAAACTCTTGCAAAGGCTGCTATAAAAAATTTCATCTCATTATGTCGTAGGCCCTCTCCATGCTTCATGTTGCAAAACTTACGATCACACATGAATACTGTTTTCTCCTTCTTCTTCTTCTTTTTTGTTCCTTGGTGTTTGATTTGTGGTGATAAAAGAATGGGTGACAGGTATCTAAAAACTTTAAGCTGGAACATCATAAGACTTGCACCTCTAGGAAAAACTACTGACTAAGATCAGTGACAAGTTCTGAATCTACCCGAGCCTCAAAATTACATCATGAGAACGTTTTGCAACAAAAATAAGTGAATAAAACATAACAAGATTTTTGAAAAAAATATAGACGAAATCAAGAATACCAGTAAAAAGAATTTCAAGATTGTTTTGAAGGAAACACTAAGAAAATAGAAATAACGATTTGATGGATCTGAAACTTTGGATTAAAAAAAAAAGAAACTCATTGCAACACCGCGCATACCGCCTTACAATTTCAAGAACATTGGTCAAATAAAGTTAGACTTGTCTCCACTCAAATGCATATCCACTTAGGTCATGGATTTATAGGCAATGAAGATCTCGTGTCGAAGATCTGAGTTGGATATGATCTACCATATTTAAATTACTTATATATTAAAAATCATGTGACTTCAAACCTATACGTGAAGCGAACAAAAAATTGAACTATCTCGATAATACCAAATTATATTTATTTTTTGATCACTTTCATACATAAGCTAGAGATATCCAAATTACATAATTTTGTGTAGGTAAGCAGATTAGAAATAGTAGATCACATTCAATGACTCAAATTATCGATTTAGAATATTTATTATCTATGTAAATTTGACCCTATCTGATTGGAGATCCATTCGACTCTAGCCAAATCTAATCTCTACACACACACACACACATATATATATATATATATATATATATATATATATATATATATAATTTTGTATACTTTTGTTTATTTTATATTGGATCCAAGTCTAGACCCAACCAAGTTGGAACCTGAATGCCATGTATTGGATCAAAGGTCATCCTTGATTTTGCTGGGTTCCAAGGATCTAATGGCTCTAAGAAGTTTTCAATGCATATTTTTATTATTTTTGGAATAGGTGCATGGTAAGGAACGGAGTTGCTCAACCGAGGCCTGACAGACTGACACGTTAACTGCCCCAACCACAAGGAGAGCTGCCTACGTACGTAGAAGAGGGAGAGAGCCAAAAAATACTAGAGAGAGAGTTGGTTATTTGGACTGTTCAACGTCCAAGCTTCCATAATTTATTACCTTCAAAGAGGTGGATACCAAAAGAAGACCCACCACGGCACCACTCGACCACCTTTTAAAAGCTCATGTCGGCTTCTGATAACATAAACAATCCCGCACTTTTATGTGGTAATGGTTAAGTTTTTAAAAAGAAAAGTACGAACATCTCCTGCATAATAATATTAGTTTATCGATATATGTTAAATGTTAAAAAAAATTGGTAAATAAATGAAGGAACGTAGAAGATAAGGAGATTGAAAACAGTGTGCTACTATTTGTGTGCACACATGGGTTGGCAATAAACAAGTGTTACCTTATCAAACAAGCAAGTTTTTAACTTATAATCTCATTTAGCAGACTTATTATCAGAGATTTGATCATGAATTGTGACTTTAGAAAGTTGTAATTTTTAATTTGAAGAAAAATTAGATGACACAATAGAAGACACAGTTAATATAGCTATGGAGATCTAACTCAAAATTTCATTTCAATATAAAATCATACTATTTTTTTAAAAAAATATTTTCTAACTAAAAGAGGAATTATACTTAAATTCTGAAAGGACGAATGTGTTGATTGAAAAAAAAGATGAAACAATTAATTTTACCATTCTTTCAAACAAAGCAGAAAAGGAACTCAGATCTAGGCACTTGAACTTCACTGATATAAATAAAGGACCTTTATAATAGCATGATGAATTAATGAAAACAAAATGGACTTGGAACCTTATTTTCCAAAGTTTTACTTATAATTATTTTTCTGAGAGGTCTAAGTTCAGTAGTTTGAAGAAATTGTTTTCTTCTATCTCTGATCAAATCATTAGAGACCAAGATGAAGACTAATGAGATCTTAGTTTACTTTAGCCAATGTAATAAGTAAAAAATTTAGAAACAAATTATATTTTTTTGGGATCCTATAATAAATCTAGGATTACCAATTATTTAGATTTTGATTTTAAAATTTATTAATTAAAAATTTATCTAATAAAATAAATAAATAAATAATGAATATAATCCCATGTGCATATATGTTGTTTGGGACCATATTTCAGTTGACCATATCTATATTGCTTGAGGCAATAGAGCCAAGTTTTTTTTCTTATTTATATTAGAAGGTGCCTGATTCTATTATACATGGAGATCTCAGTCAAAATAAAAATCTTTGGGAAAAATCAAGATGCAACCACTTAGGACATATGTTTTATACCCTACCAAGATTACAAAATTAACCTTTTTTCGGCGTGCTAGGGCATTGCTTGGATGAGATGTCTCCGCGGAGAGAGATTAGTGGTGGAAGCAAAGTTAGATGGCTAACATATATCACATCAAACCAAGCCATATGCATAATAATTACAAATTTTCGTTTTATTTGCGAAGCAATTCAGATCACCATGTCACATCTCATTGCAAGTGGTGACAAGGTTTGGATATTGATCTAATTTCAGATAATCACCACCAGAGACAACCTGATACTCGTCATTTGTTGCATGTGTATTGTGGCAAAGCTTAGATGCCCTTTTTTTTCAAAAAAAAAAGGACTAAAAACAAAAAGATTCAACAAAGACAGCAGCAAGGCCAAAGTGAGGCGAACTTTAATTTTTTGCGAAGGTCACCGCCTAAGATAATTCAGAATTTGCAATAAAAGTTGATGCCACCTTTGGGTCACCTTTTAAAAAGAACCAATGGTTAAAAGGGACTGCTTATGCCAATACCAAACTGTGGATAAGGCCTAATAATTAGGGTAGGACCATGAACAAAGTTTGATATCATGAGCTCCACTAATGGGTCATGCAAGCCAATGGACCATAGAAACCACTAGCTCAATAAAACTATTTAATCTATGTTGTCATGTACATAGCCAGTGGCATGGTTTTGCTGGGACTGAGAACCCTGTCTATTCGTGTTTGCTATCTTTTATCCTACTTTTTGAAGAAAAAGGAGGCAACAAAAGGTAGAGAGGCGTAACCGAAAGACCAGGGTTTGGACATTTAACTTTAGACT
The DNA here is from genome assembly GCF_051530095.1 of Phoenix dactylifera. Lineage (NCBI taxonomy): Eukaryota > Viridiplantae > Streptophyta > Magnoliopsida > Arecales > Arecaceae > Phoenix > Phoenix dactylifera. The sequence continues at coordinate 7,653,354 of NC_143193.1, forward strand.
CTTATTCCAACTGTTTGGTCAGGAGGACTGCCATCTATGGCAATTCTAAAGAAAAATGAAATAACCACAATCTCCCAAAACTCTAATCCAGATTCTCTCCTAATAGTCAAATCCTACTCCAACTCCGATTTCGATTCCAAACACGAGCTAGATGCATCAGAAAATTAGCTATTTTGATTCTCATTCCCATCCATTCTAATTCCAATTTCGATTTTGGTCGCAAACCAAACACACCCTTAATAAATATATCATGATCAACTAAGGAACCTCATAAGCCAGAAATATGTTTTGTCCAATAAAACATTTCTTGGGTTCAAAATAACCGCTTTCTGCATGAGAAAAATTAATAACTATTTGGGTTTTGCTTGATTCATCATGCGTATTGTATAAATATAAGCAATATAAGATCTATAGTCATCAATATTATGCATTTGTTTTGGTTATAAGTATCTATTTGAATATCGAACCAAGAGTATAAGATGGATTAGTGCATAGCAATCAGCAGTTTGTAGATTTTTCGGGACAATATATTTGTCCAGCCATAGTTCAATCAAACGTTCAAAAGTGAAATTTTGAGGTTGCTGGAGGTTAAAGATGTCAATAAAGTGTTCAAGGCTAAAGAAAACCAAACAAAGGACCATAGATCTAGTCATAACAAATACAAGATAGATTAAAATTGGTCCAAGTAACATTTTTAGATCTTATCCTTTGAAATTAAATTAGGTTCGATCAAATGGAGGTAGTCTAATTATATGCAAGTTGTGAAACCAAAACACATGAACCACGAATCTCAAAATTTATGGCTCTGATGCCATGTAAAACAACATGCCACTTGTGGAGAATGCTTTTGGTTTTTTGAGAGAAAGAGCCAGGCACATTTTGCAAACTAATTTCTATATTTTTTCCCAAAAAATTTTTGTTCCAGCCTCTCTTCCTTTTTTTTTTTTTTTTTTTTTTTTTGATTCTTGTTCTAGATCCTGGCCGACATCAAGTAAGCCAAGTTAGCATGCCGTTGTACACATATTGGGTTTAGTTGTGTTTTGGTTCATCAATTACGCCTTGGTGAAGCCAAGCTCATCCCACCTTTGGCATTTTCAAGTTAGTTAAGTTTGCAACAGTTATAATTTTCAAACACAAAAAAAAAAAATGAAGATCAATGAATGGATCTAACATTTGTACCAAACATAACTGTTGTTCCAAACAGACATATGGGTCAGGTTTTCCAATTCTTTTTTCCTTTTTGTTTTATTTTTGTGGATCAGGACCTTGAATGAATGGAAGAAGCAGCCAAGTATGTAAAACTTCACTAATACTTTATTTCTGCATGCTTTAGATCTCAAAGCTAAGCATTATATATATATAACAACCATATTAAAAATTAGCATGTCAGAACTCCATTGTCCAAGCTTCGGTCAATGCCATTAGTTTTCAGGCCAATGTTGCTTGCCCTTCCAGATTACAGGTACGGTCTAAAGCCTTTTTTATAGTGTTCTTGGCCCCTCACAAAAAAAAAAATAAAAAAAAAATAAAAAATAAAAAAACAATTGAAAAGCCTAAATTTGGCTGGGAAAGATAAAGCTCCAACACATAACACATGTTGCAGCAGAAGAAAAGAAAATAAAGGTCAGAAACCAACTTACTCTCCAATCATTAAATCCCCTGCCATTCATGATTCTCTCTGCCACAGCCTTTGCATGGCAGAGCCTCCATAGTTTTCAGTGACAGCCTCCATTCACACTGGTGCAGAAAATAGGAAAGAACCAATAGCCGTCCTTCAACCGTATATTTTTCAAAGAATATCCCACCCACTTAGAGCATGGCAAGTGTCCACCCACCCTTTGTTCTTCCGAGCTCTCTCGTTCCTCTCTGCTTCGTGTCCACGTTCCAATAGTATTAAAGCAGTAGGAACACATGGCTCTCCATTCATGTCAATGATTGAAGACCATGGTATCCAACCCATTGCAGAGGAAAGATTCATATGCGGCTATGTTGAGAGGTACATGCATGCACCTTGAAAGAAGCATCTTTGAAACTTGAATTTAATAAGTGTTTGCTTCCATCAAAAACCAAAAACAGAATTTAATAAGTGCTTGCAGATATTATTAATACATTGAAGGAGAGAAGGGAGGAGGGCGAAGTATATCCTAAGGCTAGCAGAGGGCGGTGCCCGGTCAGAGATGGAAGCGAAGGGTGGTTGGATCTTGAAAGGATGCGGCTGCAATTATTTGATTGTTGTTTCTTCCTGGTATCTACATGGAACCACCCCTTCCAGTACCAGACCAGAAGTATATTTGCAATAAATAATCCTTCCTAGGCTAGTTATTAGGTTAATGGATCCTAAGACAAGGAGTTTGATATTTGTAATCCCCTTATTATTTTTGCTCGATCCTCATGTTATGGTATTCATCTTAACCATGTAAAATGAGATTGTAATTATATATATAGTGGAGAGTATATGCTTTTGGTGGGGCTTGGCTTGTTGTACTTAAAATATATCATAGGGAAAAAGAATAATGATTTGAGATTCAAGACCTATTAAGGATGAAAAACCTAGCTACCAAGTTCAAGCTAGCTCATTTAGTTTCGAGCCACACTCGACCATTCATATACAGCTTGTTTATGGGACCTACTGAAAAGCTTGGGGCCTTTTGAAACTCTCATTTATATACTAGGAGGTAATTGTTTTAGCTATAACATACCTGATCTCAAATGTAAGATGAGGCTACTTGATTATGGTTATAGATTCTTGTATATTAGTTTAATCTCTACATATAAATTATATTAATTCGTAGTGAAATTAATATAGAAATAATTCAAAACTTGAGCGAGATAATCCTGGCTCTAGATCGGCTTATTTGCCATCAACCAAACTTGAGCTAATATTGAGTTAAACAAAAGCTAGCTTGAAAACAACTCACTTGTTTGATAGACATACTAACTAGTGTGTGTGTATATATATATATACACACACACATATATATATATATATACATATATATATATATACATATATATATACATATACATATATATATATATACATATATATATACATATGCATATAGATATATACATATATATATACATATCCATATACATATATATATATACATATATATATATACATATATATATATATATATATTATAGACACCTTGGATAATTAATGTCATTATGATTATCATGGATATTAGTATTTATTGTTAGGTGTCTATCCACGAAGATAGAATATCATAGTTAGCATCTATCTTCTAGACATATTTAATGTCAAAAGAGAAAAAATAACTTCCTAAAATAGTAAACGATAATAATATCATTAATTATTTACAAGATGTTATTTCTTTTCCTTTAACAAAATGGAAAGTATTTTTTTCTTGATTATCAGTTTCAATACCTAAAAATTGATAATGCAAATAGATAAAAAAGATTTAATTTCAAATAAAAATTTAATTTCTTTTTTACTAGAAATAATTTCTTTTGAGAATTGGTGCTACCTTCACCATTGTTTGTTATATTACATAAGCATAGAATAATAAATAAAAGGAGGCATAGCCTCAACTTTTAGCAGCAATAATGAAATGTAACATCCACAGAACATCAACAACAATTGCAAAGGATTAAAATATTTTTTTAAAAAAATTAAAGAATTATGCTATTTGCTTTGGCCAACAAAAATATACAGTTAATTTTTTGGATTCATCAGTAAAGCCATTTTCTACCTATTTACCTCTATCTTTCAACAAAACAATACAAACACAATGGAGCTTAATATCTAATTTTCATGGACCAAAAGGCAATATCTATGTGTCTTCCTAATAACTACTAAAAAGTTAACAAATATTTTAATTCATTTAACCAATTTTATTTTAATCCACTAAGATAAATATTATTTTGGTTTTACTCCAATATCTCACACCATTTATTTTGTGAAATTATTGCTTTCAGAAAAATAAAATAAAAATTTCATGAGAAAGCAACCTAAGAAAACCTACTATAGAAAGTGTAGTTTAATCCTAACGAAAAAGGGGAAACACCAATATGAGATTAAATATTGGTGAGGTTCTATTACTATCATCTTAAATTATAAAGATCATTCATATGCATTTCTAGGTTTTATGTATCAGAATATATAATTTTTTACCAACCAAGAAGCATGGCTTGAGCATTCAAGTAGCGTGAACTTGCAGTTGCAACTATCTATAGCTCTATAGAATATATTCAAGGTAAAAGTACATAGGCTAGAGTTGCATTCAATTTTATAAATCTTTTTCAATATTACAACTCTCCCCACTAAATGTTAGCCAAAATTGAAGGAATCCTAAGGAATCATCAGAATACTTATAATAGAATTTTAAGATATTTATGTTAGGAATTATGTCCTAAAAGTCAATCGTCAGCCTATCGATGATTGACTTGTATATGAATTAATGAATTAATAAAAGATTATTTGGCATTATTCATCGCATATATTTTGTACATCTGCTTGAACTCTAGTAATGTGATGAAATCCTTAGAACTCTTTTAAAAGATAAAGGAGAATTTGTATATGCTATTACTAGGACAATAGCATTATCAAGAATAGATCGTTGTGTGCCATATCGTTGGTTGTCCTCTTAACCAAGGAGTGTAGAGACACTGATATGCCATACAGGTGAAGTGTAGGAGTACATTTCACTAAACGTGATCAGTTTCGGAACGCTCTGCTGTCAATAGATATTCCGAGTGGATATAGGTATATGTATCCCTCCGACCTAAGATCACCACGGTGATTAGCAAGCAACTCACGGTACTTTGGTACCAGACTATCTGAGTTTCTAATTCAATAACGAAAGGTTACTAGGTGCAGTCAAGTACTTGCGAAGTCGGTGTGTGAGTCAAGATGGAATTGACCCCTCCTAGTGACAGGAGATAATGCTCTTGTGCTCAATTTAACAAAACCTTGGCCAAGGTAATCCTTGTGAGGAGTCACAGAATTTGTAAAGTTGAAACACATATTGGATGAACTGATTAAAGAGTTGACAGTGAACTCTGAAGTCATACTAGGCATTTGGAGTCATAGGAATGAATTATATGGTAACCATAATCCAAGGGTTCATGAATGTTGCTTTGCAATCATTCGGTCTATTCGAACATCGGGTACCATTGCTACATGTTCATTTCGATTAGTACAGAAAGTTGTTCTTGTGCTATCTGCTTAGGTTCGAACCTATGGGGTCACACGCATAGAAGTTTCTAGGTTGATCAAATGGTTGATTGATGATTAAGAATCATTTAGGGGTAATTTGGTCAATTCTATTGATAAATTATCCTTAGCAAAAGTTGCAGTAAAATAATTATTGAATTATTGAAGGATTAATTAGCAATTAGATTGCTAATGAAGTCAATTTGATTGAGTAATTGGGCCTAGGTTGAGCCAAGTTGTATTAGATTTAATTTGGGCTACATCAGGATTTGACCTAATTGGATTAGATTCAACCCAAGTGGATTAGGCTTGACCTAATTAATGGAACTTCACCCAATTGGATTGGTTTTGATCCAAGATCCTTATCTGATAAGGATTCTAAGTTCAAATATTCAAAATTTGAATTAGAGATCAATTCCTAAAATTTAGGAACCTAGCTTTCCTTCTTGGAGAAGAAAATTAACACATCATCCTTATCCTCTTGGTAATCCTTCATAGAGAAGGAGTGCTCCATGAAATTAAGAGGAATTATTTTTCTCTTAGCCGCTGTATTTCTCAAAATTCTTGAGGATTTTATCAGCCAAATAAGTTGGCAAAAATAGAGGTGTGGTGTGGGGGGTCCAAGGCTATAAAAGGACCTCCACGCCTAGGGTTCATGATATGCTTCTTGGATTTTCAAAAGGGTTCTAAAAATTTTGAGATTGTACCATCCTCCTCTTCTCCTTCCTCTCCTTCATCTCCATCCTTCATCTTCTCGAAGAAAAATTAAAGGTTGAGTGCTTCGAAAGAAAAAGGTTCAGCCATTGCAGTACCTCTGCGCGAGCTAGCACTCCCGCAGACCTCGATCTTCCTGGAGCTTCGCATGGACGATCCATAGAGGTCGGATGCATGTACGGCTACAAAGCGTGATCAAAGAGTCATCAAAGACCTCCAGCTAATCAGGTATGAGATTTGATCTCATTAGAAATTAAGATTAGATTTTAAACATAGTTGCTGAAATTTTAGGATTGCTGAAATTTCAGGATTGTATGTTAGACATATAATCAAAGATTCATGCTTTACATAAATATTTAAATCTTGATTTTTATTTTTATGGTAGAGATAAGATCTCAAGCATACATAAAAATTAAAGAGTTTAATTTTTAGTTGCTTCTGCTGATTTTTAGAAAAATTTTAAAATCATGCATGCAGCCTGCAAGGATTCCTTTCAATGGTATCAAAGCCAAAGGTTCATGTAATGTTTAAATGTTTATATTTAAAACATGATTTCTAATCTTAGTAGTCAAGTAATCAGATTGGGTGGATCACCAGGCCGTCTGGTCATAGGAAAAAGAAGGGTTTCATGACCCTCTCTTCCCATTCAATAGGGTCTCCTATGGCATGTAGTGGTGCCGTTTTGATTAAATCCCTTGAAGATGAACCACGAAAGGAAGATTAAAAGTAGTTTTAATCTTTGTAATTAAATCTGAAATTATAGATATATTTAGATCAGATCTAAAAGAGATTTATGATTGATTTAATTGTTGTTTTAACATAATAAATCAGATCTGAAAATCAGTTGCATCTTGCATATGATGTAAATTTTCTAGGTTAAATTCATGATAGTATATATGTGATATAAAGAACATGAATTAAATATGATTTAAACATGTTAATTTGACAAACTCAGATCTGAAAATATGTTTTAAGAACTAAAAGTTTGTTATTAACATGTGATTTAAAACTTATACAATGATCTGAAATTTCTCATAAACCTACACTTAATTAAGAATTAAGTGATCATATCTTAGACCTACAATTGTGAATTAAAGTCTAATTACATTGCATAAATCTTGGGGCTTGGGTTAGCTCAAATCAGGTCTTTTAAACTGGGTTAGACCTAGGGTTAGAATCAAAGATGGACTAATTAGAGAAGTTGATCAAATATAACTAAATTGTAATTAGATTAGGTCAAGGATGCTCTATATCAAATACAATAGTTGTACTTGATCAAGTTCATGTCTTTGATTAGACCAAATAGAACTTGATTGAGGCTCGGTGGTTGAGCCCGAATTATTAGAGTGGTCAAATCGAAACTACTTAACCAGTCGGTGTCTAAGATAAGTTTGGCAGCTTTGATCGGTGGTTTTTAATTGGAAATTACTCGATTCGTCTTTATCGAGTTAATGGCATATCCCTCCTATCGATCTCACTTACCTGGCCGACTTGGTCAATTACGTTTTGATTCGATCACTTAATGATTCGAGTTAATCCATGCCTGTAAGAAAAATCAATATGACTGATTTAGGTGCCTCCTGAACTGGCTTGAATCTAGTCCTTAATTATCTGACTTGGTGAAGTCAGTGGGAGGATCAAGATTAACCGGTTCTTTCCTTCTCTTCTCTCTTAAATCAAATCCTCTAAAATTATTAGGTTCCTAAAAATGAAATAGTTATAGAGATAACTAGTTCAATGCCTCCCATTAAGTTGAATGATAATGGGTCCAATAGTATGATAATCACTGGAGGCGCCACACACCTGGTGCTTATCGGCCATTGAAATTATCACTCATAATATGATAAGTCAGTTGTGCTTTCTATAGGTGATCAGCTTAGCCGAGCGATACTCGGGCCTAGTTATCTGTTCGTAGGTTACACTAAATTATGTCATGTTAATGGTTGGACCTAACCAGGACTTTCAGTGGAGGTGCTACATGCCTGCTGAAAAGGTGCCTGGGGCAAAATTAACATTAAAAATTGTTTGAACGAAACAATTAGTTAAGAACCTACGCATAGATGCATATAGGTTGGCCGAGCCACACTCGGACCCATATGCGATCTTGTGGATTATAGCGCCCGCTAAAAGATTAGGATAATTCTTTGAATTAAGGGTAGAGGTTACTAATTCGTATAAAATAGTGGAAAAACCTCTAGACTAAAGTCCAAGTCTTTAGGTTTAATTAATTCATATACTAATAAGTGTCATGTTTTTCCTTTTATGTAGAAATGACCATAAATTTGTTACTCTGATCGCTATTGGATAGTGATAAGCTGACAGGATCAAATTTCAATAACTAGCATAAAAAGCTGAAAATTGTCCTAGTTCAGTCACAGGTTTGAGAACGCTCATCCAGAAGACATGCTTCAAATGTTGAACGAGTCTTTTAGCGTTCCCAAAGATGTTAAAAGGCACAAGACTAGTTGTGCCATTTTCAACGCCTGAATGAAGAATGGGGCTTCAGTTACTGATCACGTACTGTACATGATCGAGTTGATTGAGCGCCTGAACACACTTGGATTTCCCCAGCACGATCAGCTGGAAAAGTATGCGATTCTGAATTCCCTGCCTACATCTTACCGCCCATTCCTCACTCATTTTAGAATGACAAAGCCTACTGTGAATTAACATGGATTGCTGAGATTGCTGTAGACCTTTGAGAAGGATCATTAGCTCCAGAAGGAGTCAGTGCATGTGGTAGGAGGATCTTCAGGAGGGCGTCGTCTCTTTAAGAAAGGGAAGAAGATAAATAAAACTAAAAATAAGAAGGTGCAACGTGCTCAGACATCTCAGCAAAGTCAGACCAAGAAAATCAAGGCTGACCAGAGTTAGACAAAATGCTTCTATTGCAAGAAGTAAGGACATTGGAAGAGGAATTGTTCTTAGTACCTTGCCTCACTTGATCCGAACATGCCAAGCAAGAGAAAAGAGCAATCGGTTGCTAATCAAAGTATTTATATGATAACACTTTGTAATTTCTCTATTTGTGATAATTCGACCTAGGTATTAGATACTGGTAGTCCTTTTAATATTTGCAATTCATTGCAGGAACTTCAGGTCAGTGAGAGATTTGGAGACAACAAAAGATTCCTTAATATTGGAGATAGAAGATTTGTTCCAGTTCTAGTTTTAGAAAGCCTTAAACTAGTTTTCAATTCTCATATTATTGTCTTGAGTGATTGTCACTATTGTCCATGGTTCTTACTGAATGTGATTTCTGTAGGCCTTTTGGCCATGAATGGTTATAAAATTTTAATAAAAAAGTATTCTTGTGTTGTCATTATGAATGGTGTTACTATAATGAATGGACGATTGAGCAATAAAATCTACTTATTATCATAACCTGTTAATGTAATGTACATGTCAAGTAAACGCCCTAGAGTAGATAGTGTCTCCGATATCTATCTTTGGCGCTATAGGCTAGGTTACATTAATAAGAAAAGTATAAACAGGTTAGCTCAAGAGGGTATCCTCAATATTGATAATTGTGAATCATTGACCACCTGTGCATCATGTCTTCTTGGAAAGATAACCAAGTCACCTTTTACTGAAAAAGGTGAACAAGCCAATCATATATTAAGCCTTGTACATTCTGATGTATGTGGGCTAATGAGCACAAAAGCTAGAGGTGGATATTCTTATTTCATTACATTTACAGATGACCTATCTAGGTATGGGCATGTCTATCTTATGAGACATAAGTTTGAACCGTTTGAAATATTCAAACTATTCCGTAATGAAGTAGAGAAACAAACTAGGAAGAGTATTAAAACTCGTCGGTTAGACTGAGGAGGTGAATAACTCACCAGTGAGTTCATAACATATCTAGGAGAGAATGGAATTCTCTCTTAGTGGACTCCTCCTGGAACACCACAGTATAATGGTGTGTCAGAAAGGAGGAATCGAACTTTGTTAGACATTGTTTGATCCATGATGGGCAATGCTAGTCTGCTGATATCCTTCTGGGGATATGCACTCGAAACGGCTTGCTATGTTCTTAATAAAGTTCCGAGTAAGTTTATAACTAAAACACCACATGAGATGTGGACAGGGTGTAAACCGGTGCTCACTCACCTTAGGATTTTGGGATGTCCGACATACATCAAACGTTTAAAGTAGACAAACTCGAATCTAGGTCTGACAGATGTTTCTTTGTCGGCTATCCAAAAGAAACTAAGGATTATTATTTCTATCTTGCTAAAGAACAAAAGTTATTCGTCAGCAATAGAGCTGTTTTCTTGGAGAAGGAGTTCCTTGGAGAAGGAACTAATGGCTCTAATATTGAACTTGAGAAAGTTCAACATGTAGAAAAACCGACACCACCCACTGAACCTTTAGAGTCTGAATTGATTAGATCAAACCCAGAACTCATTGTAGACACATCTTTAAGGCGATATGGTAGAGTATCATGTCAACCGGACAGATACTACAGTTTCTTAGTCCGAGATGGGGATCCTGTTAAGCTTGATGAAAGTGATGAGGATCCGATCACCTATATGGATGCAATGCAGAGGAACAACTCCGATAAATGGCTGGAAGCCATGCATTTCGAAATGGAGTCCATAAAGGTCAATAATGTATGGACATTGGTTGACCCACCAGAAAGGATAAAATCCATAAGGTATAAATCGATTTACAAAAGAAAAAGAGGCGCAGATGGAAAGATAGAGATCTACAAAGCCTGTCTGTTGCTAAGGGATACCGTCAACGTTATGATATTGACTATAACGAAACACTTTCTTCCGTGGCAATGCTCAAATTCATTCGGATTATGCTTGCGATAACAGCACATTTAGATTATGAAATCTGGCAGATGGATGTGAAAACTGCCTTCTTAAATTGAGATTTGGAAGAAGAGGTGTATATGATACAACTTGAAGATTTTACATCTGCAGATGAATCTAAAGTGTGCAAGCTTCAGAGGTCCATATATGGATTCAAGCAAGCTTCTCGGAGTTGGAACATGCATTTTGATAAAATGATCAAAACGTATAGCTTCATTAAGAATAAAGAAGAACCTTACATATATAAATGGGTTAACGGTTCAGTGATTGTCTTTCTTGTTTTGTATGTGGATGATATTTTCTTAATCGTAAATGATATCCCTGCATTATAAGAAATAAATGTTTGGCTATCATCACAATTCTCCATGAAAGATTTGGAAGAAACATCCAACATCCTAGGGATAAACATATGTAGAGATGGATCTAAAAGGTTGCTTGGGTTGTCCCAATCCACATACATAGATACCGTGCTGAAAAGGTTCAGCATGATGAATTCTAAGAAAAACTATCTTCCGATGGGCCATGGAATTTAGCTCTCTAAAAAGGATTGCCCGACAACTCCTCAAGAAAGAGAGATTATGAATAGAATTTCATATGCTCCAGCAGTGGGATCTATTATGTACGCAATGACATGTACCAAACCAGACGTAGCATACTCACTAGGGGTAGTAAGTAGATACCAGTCTGATCTAAGTAGCAACCACTGGAAGGTTGTAAAAACCATTCTTAAGTATTTGAGAAATATTAAGGATCAGTGGCTTATCTATGGAGATGCTGACTTGAAATTAGTGGGATACACTGATTTTAGATTTCAGTCAGATCAAAATAATAACAAAAGTGTGCCAGGTTATGTCTTTACCCTGAAAGGTGGTGCTGTTTGTTGAAAAAGTTCCAAGCAGCATACTATGGCTGATTCAGTGTGCGAGGTAAAGTACATCGCAGCATCCGATGCTGCCAAAGAAGCTGTATGGATGCGAAAATTCATCACCAGGCTTGGAGTGACACCCTCCATTAATGGTCCAGTTTCACTATTTTGTGATAGCACTGAAGCCATTGCTCAAGCGAAGGAACCAAAAGCACATCAGTGGATCAAGCACATTCTGTGGCGATATCATCTTGTTCGAGAGATAGTAAAACGAGGTGATATAGATCTTCAGAAGGCCGATGGAAAGAAAAATCTGACCGACCTATTTACTAAAGTCCTCGGTATCAAAGAGTTCAACGATTACAAGTCGAAGATGAGTATACGATACTATACCGATTGGCTTTAGTACAAGTGGTAGTTATTAGAAATTGTATCCTAAAAGTCAATCGTCAGCCTGTTGATGATTGAATTCTATATGAATTAATGAATTAATAAAATGTTATTTGGCATTATTATCGCATATATTTTGTACATTTTCTTGAACTCTAGTAATGTGATGAAGTCCTTAGGACTCTTTTAAAAGGAGGATTTGTCTATAAGTCCTTAAAGTTGTTCGCGACCAAACGATATGCTATTGCTAGGATAATAGCATTATCAAAAATAGGTCGTTGTATGCCATATCGTTGATTGTCCTTTTAACCAAGGAGTGTAGAGATACTGATATGCCACACAAGTAAAGTGTAGGAGTACATTTCACTGAACATGACCAGTTCTGGAACGCTCTGCTGTTAAGAAATGTTCCAAGTGGATATGGGTATATGTGTTCCACCGACCTGAGATCACCACGGTGACTAGCAAGCAACTCGCTGTACTTTGGTACCAAACTATTTGAGTTTCTAATTCAGTGACGGAAGGTTACTGGGTGCAGTCAAGTACTTGCAAAGTCGGTGTGTGAGTCAAAATGGAATTGACCCCTCCTGGTGATAGAAAAAAATGCCTTTATGTTCAATTTAGCAAAACCTTGGCTAGGGTAATCCTTATGAGGAGTCACAGGATTTGTAAAGTAGAAACACATATTGGATGAACTGATTGAAGAGTTGACAATGAACTCTGAAGTCATCCTAGGCATTTGGAGTCATAGGGATGAATAATACGGTAACCATATTATGAATGTTGCTTTGCAATTATTCGGCATATTCGGACGTCAGGTACCATTGCTAGATGGTCATTTCGATTAGTACAGAAAGTTGTTCTTGTGCTAGCATCTTAGGTTCGAACCTATGGAGTCACACGCATAGAAGTTTCTAGGTTGATCAAATGGCTGATTGATGATTAAGAATCATTCAAGGATAATTTGGTTAATTCGATTGACAAATTATCCTAAGCAAAAGTTGTAGTAAAATAATTATTGAATTATTAGAGGATTAATTAGCAATTAGATTGCTAATGAACTCAATTTGATTGAGTAATTGGGCTTAGGTTGAGCCAAGTTGAATTAGATTCAATTTGGGCTACATCAGAGCTTGACCTAATTGGATTGGGTTCAACCCAAATAGATTGGGCTTGACCTAATTAATGGAACTTGATCCAATTGGATTAGGCTTGATCTAAGATCCTTATCTGATAAGGATTCTAAGTTCAAACATTCAAAATTTGAATTAGAGATCAATTCCTAAAATTTAGGAACCTAGCTTTTTTTCTTGAAGAAGGAAATTGATACCTCATCCTTATTCCTTTGGTAATCCTTCTTAAAGAAGGAGTGTTCCACAAAATTAAGAGGGATTATTCTCCTCTTAGCTGCCGTATTTATCAAAATTTTTGAAAATTTTATCAGCCAAATAAGTTGGCAAAAATAGAGGTGTGGCGTGGGGGTCCAAGGCTATAAAAGGACCTCCACACCTAGGGTTCATGATATACTTCTTGGGTTTTCAAAAGGGTTCTGAAAATTCTGAGATTGTGTCGTCCTCCTCTTCTCCTTCCTCTCCTTTATCTCCATCCTTCATCTTCTGAAAATCAAAGGTTGAGTGCTTCGAAAGAAAAAGGTTTAGCCATTGCAGCACCTCTGCGCGAGCTAACACTTCCACAGATGTCGATTTTTCTAAAGTTTTGCGTGGACGATCCATAAAGGCCGGATGCGTGTACGGCTACAAAGCATGATCAAGGAGTCATCAAAGACCTCCAGCGAATCAGGTATGAGATTTAATCTCATTAAAAATTAAGATTAGATCTTAAATATGGTTGCTGAAATTTCAGGATTGTTGAAATTTTAGAATTGTATGTTAGACATACAATCAAAGATTTATGCTTTACATAAACATTTAAATCTTAGTTTTTATTTTTATGGTAGAGATAAGATCTCAAGCATGCATGAAAATTAAAGAGTTTAATTTTTAATTGCTTCCGCTGATTTCTAGAAAAATTTTAAAATCATGCAAGGGTTCCTTTCAATTTATTCATGATATTTTTACAAAATAAAATATGCATATAAGTTAAAAGAATTGTACCTTCCCATGTTGGTGATTCTAGTTGATCTTCACATTTTCTAAAGATACAAAACATAGAAATATGCGACTCTCTTAGAATTACTATCCCTAGTCATTTTAGTACATGTGTTTATCTTCCAGAGCTCTGCCAGGCTCTGAATCTCCAAGAATTGAGGCCAAAGAGGTCCTCTATTAGAAGAACTTGTCTCGTATGTCTTCTTCTCTATTTCTCTCTTTTCTTATTGGAGAAGAACCCTTACGTTTACTTGCACCTCTTTCTTTCTCTTTCCCTCCTAGAGTGGGATTTTAGGATCTTTATTCGTGATATTTTATATAGTAAAATATGCATGTTGGTTAAAAGGAATTATACTATCTTATATTTGTGATTCTAGAGTTGATCTTCATATTTCTACGAGATACAAGCTGCAAAACATATGACCCTCTAAAAATTACTATCCCTAGTCGCTTCAGTCCATGTGCGTATCTTTTGGAGCTTGTTAGGCTCTCAATCTTCAAGAACCTCAAGCAAAATAGGCGCTATACTAGAAGTTGTCTCAAAAGTCCTTTTCTCTCTCTCTCTCTCTCTCTCTCTCTCTCTCTCTCTCTCTCTCTCTCTCAGTCTCTCTCTCTCTTATATTATTAGGGAAGGAAGAACTATTGTATTTACTTGCACATCTTTCTCTCTCCCTCTTAGCATATCATCGAGGCCCTGGACATCTCCTCTAAGAGTGAGAAGATAAGCATCATAACGTGCCACCTTTCTTAACCACCTTCCTTTAGAGTCCTTATTCAGCTCCTATAAGAAGAGCAAAATGGTGCGGACAACCCTTCCTTCCAGATGCATGCACTCCTTTGGAAGTGCACTATCTAGTTGGCACTTCACTACAAAGAGGTGGCAACTACCTTTCTAGATTGGCCATTTCCATTTTGATCCCATCTAAGTGGATCTAGGGTTAGTCTAGGTTTGGTCTTGCTCGACCCAACTTAACTCAATCCCTCTATTCGAACCATTTCTTTAGCCTAATCTCATCTCCAATCAAATCAAGATCTTTCTTTATTTGATATGTGAGAAAATTATTAATTGAAAAATTGTTTCAATTGATTTAAGGTAGATGGAACATGCTACATGCATTAATAGATAGGTCAACTCAAGTTTTTGAATAATTTACCCATTCAGATCCTTTAGTCACACATTAGCAACATTGTACAAAATAAGGATATGAAGCCTATAACATATAAATAAACCTCTTGATATGTATGATGAAGTTAGTTGGGCTCCCTATTTTTGCGACAAGTTATGTCCTTTAGTTCAGTTTCCATCATTCCAATTTGTCCTCATATGACTATTGAGTACTACACTATCAAATCCTTAATTATGCAATGTCATTAGAACCCTAGCTTATATTGCACATCCTTTTACGAAAATTGTTTGTACAATTTATTTTTTAAAATGATTAATTATTAATTATAATATTTTCATGAAAATATTTATTTCCAAAATTTTCAAGTTATTTTTTGTTCCTAGGTATTATATGTCTAGGCATATCTTTCTTCTAATATAAACACTATGTTTATGATGGCTGTCATGTTAGATAGCTAGACCCTCATCCCATTTATTTCTAGTAAACCATTATGCTCCTCATCAATGACATAGTCTAGATTATCATTATTGATACAAGAATTAACCAAAAATTTACTAACCTCTATTTAATAGTATGATACCCTATACTTTAGGTCAAGGGACTATTTGCAAACTCATGTACCATTGTTAGATATATTGCCAGTATTGACTATTCAGTATAATGACAAACTTAGGTATGAGTACGAGATCTCACTATGGTGAAGGAGGAGCTCCCAAAAATCATTATCTACCTCAATAATCTTATAGGTGAGATGCCCAACCTCGTTCACAGGGGTCACATTTTTCGAATACCTAATTATATGCAATCCTTCCTATAGAAAACATTCTATCCACTTGAATAAACCCTCTGTGGTACTCGTGGATTATTTTCTAGCTCTACGACTCGTGTGATATATCTTATAATTATTCATGTAATCATGAAAAAGATATCTATGTATTAATTTATAAAGATATTTACAACAACTTGCAATTAGCTTTTAGGGCATATACTACTCTAACAAAAATCATATACATGATAGTGTTCGGATAACATAAGATCCTCTACTATTTAGTTATATTGATCAAAAATTTTAACATATAACAAATGGGTCATCCTGTCTTGTTTCACTAATTTCCTTCAAGGGCATATGGAGTGTAGCCTACAAAGCATAACAGGCATCCTAGAAAATGCACTAAGGTGATAAAAATTGGCTTGCGCCGCAAGCTCACCACACAAACCCAAAACAAAATAAAATCACCAGCTATGCAAAAAATTGTTATGTAATTATTCTTTGTATATTCATTTCTGTTTTTGGTTAGTTGAGTTGAACAAATGTCACTGTAACAAAATTATTTTTTATGGTGACTTATTCATGACAACATGGATTCTTATTGTGAAAAATATGCAATTTGTGATGATAATTAATCGTTGCCGCAAAAATTATAGCTTGGCAAAATAATTAATTTAGATGGTGATAGTTTAATAGTCTTGAAAAGCTGTGACTATAGTTTTTGGAGCCAAAACTTGCTGACAGAAATATTTTGGTGATCGAAATTTAAGTACTGTTATTAAAGTTTTCTACCATGAATATTGTTATCATAAAGGTTTCTGAGCTTTTTATGACAACAGTTTAATTGGTCGTCATTTATAATTGAGTTCTGTGACAATCTTTTTGTTGTTATGAAAACCTCTAAAGTTTTTGTGATGAACTTTATCATCGCCTAAAAATAATATTTTTGTGACAATTCTTTTTTGTCATCATCAAATTATTCCATTAGTATATATCAAATAAAATATTAAAACTCAATCTTTTAGTGATGAAAAAATATTTGTCATCATTAAAAAAATTTTGTGACAAGGAAAGTCATCATGAAAACTACAATTCTTTTGTGATAAGCAATTTTCTCATCACTATAAATGTTTGCACTTGAGAGATTTTTTTTTATTGTCATGTAAATGTAAATATATGAAGTAATTCGTGCACGAAGCCAAACCAAATTATTAAGTCTATCCGATTAACTATTTAAAAACTCTTCTTCTCACGCACAAAAACTGAAAGGGATGTAAAATTTATGATTTCGGACATTTCTAACTATTGATTAGGAATTTGAATTATCTTTTGCAACTTACTTATAGAGTTTAATGATTATTTATCACATTGTAGTAGGTATTCAGTTACATGAAATAAATATTAATTATGTTAAAATGAAGAACATTAATAGTTATTAAATGCAAACTTAGACGGTTGAGGCCAAAAGGATCGAGTCAAATATCAGTCGCACTTGGTTTATTCAAAATAAAAAATATAATATTAATATTAAAACATAAACATCTATATTCAAAATATAAAATATAATATTAAAACATAAACATCTATATCATATCTAATTTAAATACTAAAAGTTGAAAAAATTTAACAATAATTTATACTTCATAGATAAAGAGGTATCTATATGATATCCAAAGTTCCATATCGTTAAGAAAAATTGGATCTATAAATGTTCAATTATATACTTCTATAAGAACTCTTCCGATATAAGAAATAGGTTTTTGTGGTGCAAAGGACATATCAGATCACTTTATATTTGTAAGTAAATTCAACAAAATTGTTACACAATATTTTTTGAATAGATATATTTTATTATAGCAGTATTACAAGTTAATGAGTTGTTTTAATAGTTAAGAGGCTAAATCTACGTTCAACTGGTCAATGCTTTAAGGGAAGAGTTCTCTAGTTTATTATAAAATATTTTATTAAAGGAAAAGAATTAGCCTGAGTCACAGAACCCAGCCATTCCGGTTGGGCCATGTGGAACCCAATCATGTTTGAGTTTCCTATGGATTTAATAAAATGATTATATATTTTGTGACAACATATGTCACCAAAAGTAAGGGCTCTTGTGATAATATTTATTGTCACCAAATAACAAAGCATCATCACCATTGCTGATATTAAATGACATTATATATATATATATATATATATGGTACCAACTTTTCTTGTCACAAAAATAAGCATGTTTGATGATAACACAGTATCGTTATGAAAATCTTTAAGCTTTGTCATCATGAAAACGTATAGCTATGGAAGTATATATAACAGCCAAAATCACGTCATGAAAACATTTGGTGACGAGATTTTGGATTTTAGTATACTGACTTTTATCATCAAAAAAAAAAAAAAACATGTTTTACTTTAGTATTTATAGACCATACGTTTCTAGCCAATCGTGAACCATTAATTTATTGGCAATGTGCAAGAAAATGACTTCTAGTTAGAACCAAGGGACATGAGACCCGAGAAATTATACCCTACATTTCATGCACCACACTATGTGCATGCCGCCGATCACAGTTACCCATATTTGTAGGCTTTACTTGTCAGATGTTTACCTCAGTGTAGTACTATAGAAACGGGTGGCTATAATTATCGACATGCAGAACCAGGTGGTTCACGCTATTTCTCCATGAGACATTTAGTCTTGAATTGAAAAGACATGTAATAAAAGCTAAAGTGTTGCCGTCTGGGAAAGTGATATTGTTTATCCAATCCAAAGTGATGTTATCTTACCTTTCCCTTCCAACAAGCGTTCTTTCAAGTAGTCTGCATGCCGTCCATTAGATGGCACTATATTTATTGCCATGGACGAATTTGCAAGGATTTAAGTAGCTCTGCAAATATAGGTAAGTCTAGGAGCCAAGTTTCAGAGTCTAGGATCCAAGTTTCAGCTGGACCCTACTCCATACAAGAGTCAGAAGACTGGGAACTTCATTATTATTATTCAGTAAACAAAAAGAGAGGTTTTGTTTCAGGTGCTGGCGAGCATTATATGCCCATAATGGAAGAGAGGTTGCATTACCTACTGCCCATCACCTTCATGAATTCATTTTGTGGACAAATGGGGATGACAACCTAAAATGCCCCCTTTCCCCGTATTTTTCGGTGACTTCTAAATGCCCCATTTCACCATCCAAAAGAACCAAACCTCCAATTGTGCATGTCCATCATTCTCCAATTCATGCAGCAAGTAAAGTAGTCTTGATTTAGGTACTTGTGACTTATTTGAGTTCAAATGCTGGCTTCACCATCTTTCGTGTCCTCGATATTTTTCGAGAAATCTTACCCATCCTCTTCGCAAAAAGAGAATAATACAATATGATTGCTCTGGATGTCATGAAATATTTGATTTGTAGTAGGAAACTAAGAACCTATGTAACAGAGTTTTGGAATTGGCATATCTAATTAACTGTTTATTTTAATGTGAGAATGTTGATGATTTTAATTGCCCATTTGGTGTCTTCTTTTAATCTAAATCATTTGCATAACTAGGCACCTTTCTAATCTCTTTTTTTTTTTCTTACCCTGCTTCCTTGCATTCACTAACCTCTTCTATAAATCGATTTGTCTGCCTTGGTAATTCTTTGCTTTCCTTACCACTGATCTTGAATTAGATTTTACTTAAACTTCTGAGCCCATCGATCATCATAAAATTTTGCGGCTGACATTTAGTGCTACAGAGTGGATGGCATTACACATTTATTTCCAAGAAATAAATTTGTGTGTGATAGTAGAGGAAGAGGATTATTCAGCTGCCTCTGTAGTCATGTTCATAAAAAAAAATGGGGACAACATGCTTAGCTAATATCCTAGAGACATCCATTAACATGACACCTAATTCCTAATGCAAGATATCCTTGGAAGAAGTATGATAAAGGTTAATAGTGAGCCATTGTGGGCCTTTAACAGCAAGACCATCCATAGCTACTACTGCAATTAGCTATAATCGGTTGGATTCCATGTGTTTATGAGGATGAGAATTTTCTTATGACAATGCATGGTACCAGGTGACCATGCGAACTAACCTAAATAGAAAAGGTGGTCCTCTCAATCCAAATGAGTCATGAAGGGTCCTTTCCAACCTTGCTAGGAGGTTGGTAAGTGGTCCTAAAATACATGAGATATATAAGCATGGATGAATCCAAAAATATGCTACCTAAAGTAAATCATTTCACTATAAATGGTTAGCTGCGACTGCTTGAACCACCTAGGCCATGTGACAGCATCCATAAAAATACATCCAATGCGACCTTCGAGAAGGGGGAAGAAAACAAAAATCATAAATTTTCCTAGCTATGTGATCAATATTTCTAATCTATATTTACCTATTTCATCTTTCAAAACTTTTATACCGAAAGCTTCAAATGTATGAAATTTCTTGATAACATATTTTGTGGTGCTTATCTGAATCACTGCTAGGATGGTGCACCGAGGAATAAAATAAAAACCTACCTACAACTTAAGGGTAATGATGGAAGCACTTGCACAAGTTTAACTACTCAATATTAATCTCGGCCTAGCCCACCAAGAATCTAGGTCGAGATCACCAATGAGCTCTATGAAAGTGATTAGATGTGCAATTATAAGTGTGCCAAAAAAATCATCTGTGTGCGCAGTTTAGCTATATTGAGACTCTTGAACATGACACTGATTATTGAATAATGGAAAGTCCAGCATAAAATTGATTGGTTGAGGGCAAGTCACATTGTTGGAACTCCCTCAACTGTGCTCTTCTATAAAAGTGGTGAACGGCTTTTAACTAAAAATCAACCTAAAGTGCAATGAGAATTAACTCGAAAATAATAAAACCTTGCCCTTTTCATATCCACGTAGAAATCTATAGTTTAGGTTAGAAGGGACTTATGCTAATTCAACACAGACTTACCCGACCCAATCCAACCCAATACAAAAAATGCAACAATTTCACAACTTGATTTAAGATGTGTGGTCCAAACTCCAAACTACGCGAACGGCTGCTACACAACCAAAAGTATTCATAGGACAACTTTGATCACCACGGCATAATGAATCGACCCGCATCTATTAAATTCGATCTATTTGCAGCTCTAATGATTTGTCCTTAAGATCCAAAATAAAAGAAGCTTCTTCTCTATTATTGGCTTTGGACCTCCTATTTCGCACGTGTGGGTCCGCAGCGGGAAGAAGTGAACACGTGCGACAGATCTTTTTTAAAAGTTGTGAACAATATACAAAGGGGGATATTGACCGGCAGGATGGTGGCCATCTTTTCACCTGAATGAAAATTTTAAATTTTTGAGGGGTAAAACGGTCAGGTGAGAAATGGCCGGGAATGGTGGCCGCCTGGGGGTCTGAACCGGGCCATGGGAACCCGACCGGGGCCGGGTTAACCGGCGAAGGCAGGAATTGATTGCAATGATTGACCCGGGCATGAGGGGGACTAATTTAATATTTAAACCCCTAAAGTGTTAGTACTAATAGCCAACAAGTACATGATAAATTAATGATACCCTCCATTTGATTAACCTTTTATGCTCAAATACTATTTGATTAACATTTGATGCTTCCAATTCACTCTGACTTTTTAACCCCACTGGCCATTTCTTCCTTTGACTCCAATGATTGCAATGGATAGAAATTTCAAAAGTTTCCCATATTTCACCTTGGTTTTCGAAAAATAATATTTATTAATATTATTTTTTTTGCCAAACTATTAATAATAGTTTAAGTGGCAAATAGAAGGGGATGGGTGGACCATATTAGTTTGTTTATATTAAATTAGGTTATTCCATGAGGTAGAGTAGGAGGTGGGGGAGAAGGGGGATTGGTGGAAGGCCACCACCCCTCAAATCAAATATATGTATTTTACCTTCACTAGCATGTGCCTATCAACAGAAATCCAAAGGCACCGAGGATAGAATAGCATTAAGGGCACTATTAGACAACTATACATGAATGAATCTGGCTTGGTAACAACATACTTTAACCTTTTGCAAGTGCTCATAAATTTCTTTCAACTTTACTTTTATATGTTTCTTATCTTGCTCATTTCTTCTCCATTAGGGTAAAAGTAGACCGAAAAAAGCAATTAATCTTCTTATACAATATGAATGTCGGAAGCATGTTTACTCCTCGAGAATGATCCCGTTATAGTGCCTAGTCTACAAAGCTCTCTATTTTCCTACTAATTGAGCCACTACCATACCCAATCTCAGCATATAAATTTTCTATATTGATATTTTAAAATATTATCTTATAGTTGCAAATATAGATCAACTAGGAATTAGAATAATTTTTTGATATAATTCATTGTAGTAGTCATGGTTATGTCTTTCATAGACAAGACTTAACAAATGGCTACTTTTGTGCTTAGTTAGTCATGTATTTTATATGCTTGCCAGAAAATAAATACCAGCTATAGCCATATTACTCTTCTTTAACATTTTCAAAAAAATGCTTTACAGATTACTATTCTATGTCTTATAGTTGTTGTATTCTTAGCCAAATTTATCGATATCTTTGCTTGAATGACTACTTAAATGCTTTGATCATTACTTTTTACTCATTTGACTTGAGATCTTGATATTTTTAACTTAAATATCCAATCAAAATTTTTAATATAGCAAAAGCGTCAATTTTGCAAATTTATCCTAATAAATTTTTCAAATTGGTTTTCTAAAGATTTATCTACATAATTAGACCAAATTTTTTCTGTTCATAAATTTCTATATGGCAAAGTAAATTGAATTTCTTAATTTTTAAAGAAAAATGGAAGTTACCTCCTATATGGAGAAGACCCGACAACAATTAAGCGAAGATCATGGCAAATTAATACCTACACCATCTTATGAATTTCATTCATACTAACTAATATGTCAAATCTAACTCTTACCTCTTGTAATAAAACTTTTTTTTGAAATATTTTCTTAAATTACTAAAACTCTATTTTGTGCTTTGCACTTAAAAAGTTAATATACAAAATAACAAAATAGAAAAAAACAATCACTTGACTAGAGAGGCTTCTTTTTGCAACATTGGCTGAAAATAAGACAAAGCTTGGGTTAGGAGTCATAAAATTTCTATATACAAATAATCAATTTATCTATCTGGTATAATCATTCTAAATTTAATTCCAACACTTGCATATAGAATCACATTCAAAGGAAATAATACGCTCATATTGGAACAAACATACATATATTTTAGAGACAAAAAGAATGGTACAATAAATCCCACATACTATTTATAAAATCTTATTTTTGTCTATTAAATAAACACCTACATAGGTGCAACTTAATCTCCTATACTGACCAAGAAAAAGAAAAGTAAACTAATTTTTTTAAAAACAATCTGAAAATTAAACCTGCCAAAAATATTATTTATTTTTTTCAAAGTGCTGAAACCTAAAAATCACTTGTGGTCGTATTTCTATTTTTTCTAAAATAATATTTGCATTTCTTTTGTAACCTTTTCCCATTCTCTCTCCACTTCTTTTTCATCACTGCAGAAAGAAAACTTAAAACCCCCACCACCTACCTCTCTCTCTACACTCCACTCCCCTTCTCTTCCTCTTTTCTCCCCATCACAGCCTTTTCAAACCCCCCCTCCCTCTTCTCCTTCTCTCTCTCGCCTTTTTTTTTTTCTTCTCCTCCCTTCTCTCTCTCTCTGCAACAAAGCTGAGCTAATTCCCATAAGGGTTTACAGCAGTAGGGGGGACACGGCTTTCTTTGACGTTCAAGGCCCGGCATCTCCTCACCGCCGATCGCGGTGACACCATCTCTCTCTCTTCTCTATTTCCCTATTATATATATAAAGGTCAACAACTTCCTGTCCTCTCCTCTCTGTTTTCCACCACCACCCCTCCTCCCTGCTTCAAATCCCCCCCCTCCCCCTCTTCCCCACCTCCCCCCTTCCTCTCGCTCTCTCTCTTTCTCTCACGCGCTCGCGCCCCTTCCTCCCTTTCTTGCCCAGTTCTCTTATAAAAGTCTCACCTTTATCCATTTTGCGTGCTCTTATCCTCTTTTACAAGCCTTAGCAATGGAAAAGGAGAGATTTTTCAGCACCACACCCCCTCAAAATTGGCAAGCCGGCGAACCCCGGCTGCCGCCACCCCCGGAGATGACGTCCGTCCCCGCCGGCGACTGCTTCCTCAACCTCAACTGGGAGCAGGCGATCGAGCAGGGCACCCACCTCGACTCGGCTCTCTCCTCCCTCGTGTCGTCGCCGTCCTCCAACCCCACCACCGTGGCCGCCAACGACAGCGTCGTCATCCGGGAGCTCATCGGCCGCCTCGGAAGCATCTGCAACTCCGGCGAGATCTCGCCGACTTCTCGCTACCACGGCACCAACACCTCTTGTTACAGTACTCCCCTGAATTCCCCTCCCCAGCTTAATTTGTCCATGATGGAGGGCCGGGGAGGATTGCCGGTTTCCGGCAACATGGCGATGCCCGCCGCCCAACTGTCACCGTTTGCTGCCGACCCAGGGTTCGCCGAGCGGGCCGCGCGGTCATGCTTCGGAGGGAGGAGCTACGGCGGGTTGACCAGCCAGTTCGGGCCGTCGGAGACCGGCAAGCTGTCAAGGGTCTCGAGCAGCCAGTCTCTGATGGGAAGTGGGTCTCAGATGGACATTTCGGAGAATGGTAAGGAGACTGCAATGCAGGAGAGAGCCCAATTGGAGATGGGAATGAGGTCCAAGTTAGGGGGTAGGTTGTCGGGGTCTTCGACGCCGGACAATGGGGAATTCGGCAGCGGGCAGGAGGAATCATCGGCATCGGATCGGATCACAGCTGGTGGGGAAGCATCCTTGAGGGGCAACAGTGAGAACAATGCAAGGAAACGGAAGGCACCTCCAAAGGGGAAAGGAAAGGAGCCACCTTTGTCCTCCTCTGGCACGAATCCTCCCAAGGTAGGCTAAAGTTAGCTCTTTGTTCTTGTTTATCGGTTCAATTCCGTATGTAATTCGCTCTTCCAGCATCGTAAAGTTTGAGTTTTTTGAATTCCAGAGATCGGAGGAGGTGGATTCCAGTGCAAAGAGAAGTAAACCAGCTGAAACCAATGGAACCGACAAAGATGCAGCGGTTAAGCCGAAGGCCGAGCAGAATGGCGGTGCGAGCTCTAGTGGTGATTCTGGTCAAAAACAGGGGAAGGAGAATAATGCCAAGCCCCCCGAGCCTCCGAAAGATTATATCCATGTCAGGGCTCGAAGAGGCCAAGCCACCGATAGCCACAGCCTTGCGGAAAGGGTAAGCAGAAAGTGCTAATCTCAACTGATAAGCCATTCCTTTTGAGTTCTGCAATTGTCTTGACCTCTCTTTTGTCAATGCCTTCTTTCATAATTTACCAGGTTAGAAGAGAGAAGATCAGCGAAAGGATGAAATTGCTCCAAGATCTAGTGCCAGGCTGCAATAAGGTAAGACTTTTGTGCCAATGCTTGATCAGGAACTCCAATTGCCCATAAGCTTTTAGAGATCGTCGCTGTTTGATGAATAGAGTTTAAGCTTGAAACTTTTGGAAATTGTAGGTAACTGGCAAAGCAGTTATGCTTGATGAGATTATAAACTATGTGCAGTCATTGCAGCGCCAAGTTGAGGTATGCATGTCGATAATTTGCAAGATAACTCTCTGAGGAGGCTGAAATTTGATCTGAATTTAAATTTCTGGTTTCAGTTCCTTTCGATGAAGCTGGCGGCCGTGAATCCTCAGTTAGACTTCAATGTGGAAAATCTCCTCCCAAAAGATGTGAGCTTTTGTGATCTTGCCAGTTCTCATTCCAAATGCACCCATCAAAGTGGTTTCTTTCTGCCTTAAATTGGATTGCCTTTGTGAATTTAGATGCATCAAGCAAGTGGGCCTATGCCACCGCCGCCGCCGCCGCCGCTTTATCCATTAGATGCCTCAAGCACGGCATTCTCGTATGCTCACCAACCTCAGGGGGCATCTCTGCAGAGTGTTGTGACCAATGGCCTGGAGAACCAGTGCTCTTTAAACCCATTGGACTCCTCTCTGCATCGAAGTCTAAGCATGCAATTACCTCCCCTCGATGGCTTCGGGGATGCCACCTCTCCGGTAATAGTCTCGCCACTGAATTAACATGGTATATATTTTGCTTGCAGAGGATAGCCATAATATTATCTGTAGACTAGAATAGATAACATGTTAATAGAAGGAATGTTGTTTCCTCAGGTTGGGACTTTCTGGGAGGATGACCTCCAGAGTGTTGTTCAGATGGGATTTGGGCAGAGCCAGGAGAATGCATATTCCTCTCAGGGATTCCATGGTAATTGAATTAGAAGACCACTTCTGTCAAGTTGTTAGTCCATAATGGAGAAGGATTTTTGTGGGAAAAACTGATAATCTGCATATCGTATCTAAGTGCAGGTACAATTCACACAAATCACATGAAGATTGAACTCTAATTCTTTGAATTCAGAGTAAGAGAGACCTTTGTATATACCGAGATGTTGGTTCGAGACATCACAGGAAGCTTTGAACTAACAACCATTAGGTCTGAGCGCAAAATTTGTGCAAAGATTCCTTTGACACCAGTTGTAGGATCATAACCGGTGAGCGCGAGAGCAAGAAGAAATTCAGTATTATGATGTCGTATTGTATTATCATGAGAATACTATTAGTTCTTAGTTCATGATGTTTCTATCATTGTTCATTGCAATTCTCACATCCTCATTGCGTCTTTTGTGAGATGAATTTGGATGAGTGTTGGAAGATCTTAAGGATACTGTTACTGCCTTAATTTGTGGAAAAAATGAATTGCTTGCTCTGTAAACAGCTGTTGAAAGGACACAACTGGTCTCTTTCGAGCCTTGGATATGAATTGAAACAACCTACACCTTCTCCACTATAATACTAACTAGTTGAGCTGTATCAGCTGCAAGTTTGTGGAATCTAAACTCCTTTTCTTCCCTTTATACGTTACATGCCCTACCTAACACTGGAAACATACCTCCCACCGACCCCATTCTTTATTCGTCCAGCACCAATATAAGCTGTCCTCCAACGCTGGCTCGGTAGACAGCGCTGTTATGAGAGGAATAGCATCAAACCGACCAGGTTGGCAAATTTGAGTTCGACAAGGATCGGTCGGGCAAAAAAACCTTGTTTTAAAGTCCAATCTACTATAGCTTTACAGTTCATGGCGGATGAAAAGATGTTGGAACCGGACTCCAGAGTGGATTAGATTCCCTCAAGCACGGGTGGGGGGCATTTCTCAGAAAGTTCACAGTAACAAACCCAATATCGACACCCTTCTATTCCCCGCTCAGACCACCGGAATGCGGCCATTGATGGGACGGTACATCGAGCCCACCTGTCACCCACATGATTCCCATGTACCGCACCAATCCACGACTGCCACGGTAGACTGGTGATCTTAGCAGGGAATAGAGTGTTGCTGCGAAGCAGCTCTCTCTCTCTCTCTCTCTCCCCTCTAATCTGTTTGGTTCTAATCATCAGCTAGTTTGTCATGGTAAGTGTTTGAAGGCTTGCATGTAAACAACTGCCTCTGGCGATGCTTTTGTTGTCTGAAAGTACCCATATAGAGCTGAAGGCCATGAAAGGTTGCATGGCATTAACTCCTGCTGCCCTCTAATTTAGACAAGCATCATTTGGCTGTTCTCCTTTTGATTCAGAAGTCGACGCAGCTAATCATCACTGCATGTCTTCTTCTCTACTTCAACTTTCATAGAGCTTAAGGATCATCTCTCCACACTCTCATCCTCAGCCTGAGCTCAATACTTGGTTTGCGTTTGTACTCGATTTATGAGGCTGTTTTATGGGTATTTCCTGCGAGGGCTGGGGCCGACACCACTGCAACTTTCTCTGGTAGACAAACCTTGAGCTTTCGAGGTCAATACGGATGTCGAGGTGGTGGTCCAGAGTGATGGAAAAGAGAACAGTGAGGAGGTATGGAGATGAGTTTGTGGGGTAGAAATGATGATTACCTGGCCCATTAACCAGAATGCCGTAGTTCCCATCAGCTCCACATTGGTGATGTCCTCCCCCGCTTTCACCTCAACAAGCATTGCTTTTAACTCAGGCTGGTGGCAAAGCACAGGCTGTTAGGTATCATTGGCTTCACCAACCATCCGAATCAGTAAAACCGGCATTGCTACTTTCCAACTGCAAGTGCAGCACTAGGAGCTCAGATTTCCAAGCATATTTCCCTTATCAAAATAAGATCTCGGGGCTTTTCATGTCACTCTCTAACCTCCTCTATTCCTGTAGCGTATTTTTTTTTTTTCCCCTCTACACTATTTCAGCTTTTGGACGTACTGCTGCTGCTGCAGGAGCCATATTTTTGTCTACTTCCATCAAATGTATCAAAGCATAGCAATTTAAGTTGCTTTCCAATTGTCTCCCTTTCCCCGCAGTGAAAGTGGGGACTCGCAGTTCCCTCTGCAAGCTTAAACTCCACGGTTTGAATCATAATCAGATCCAGAGAATATTTCGGTTGTCTGAGTTCATTCTCATCAGTCCTTCAATGTCTCGGGTTTGGTCCGCAATTACATTCATGGTGGGGAGGACAAGGCCATTAGACCTCTGTTCTACGGTCTCTTTGATATGATAGACGCTCCTCAATCCCGTCCTTTCATTGCCAGTGTTCCAAATGCACTGTAGGTAGGCTGTCTGCATTAGATTTCAAATCAGCAGAAGAAATGGGCATTGCCACTGAGCCACATGAAGCCTTGTCCCCCCTCCACACCATCTTCTTGACATCCAAAGCAACAAGGAAATGATAGCAGGCTGGGGGAAAGAGTAAGCTAGCACCTTCCATTAGTCCACACACCTTTTTCTAGGGGTTGTTGGAACCTTCCTCGTAGGACGGATAAGATACTTTAGGACCGTACTAACTTGGATTAAATGAGATTAAGAGTTAGTTTACGTGTGGATTTCCCTTTAGGTAATTGAACGTGCCGATCCATATAGATAGGGACGGGCTCGGGATTAGAAGTAGGTTTTGAAGTAACGTATGGATTTGTCACTCCTTTTGTGGATTGACTTTATCTATGTAATGCTCCAGTTACTCATCTCCATCATTACAGAGAGTCATGTCTACATCATGGGTAAGTTAGGTTCAACCCAAACACTTGCAAGTGTTCAAATATCTTGTCAACCAACTGGCAAAGAAGCCAACCTCATGTCGTTCTGATTAGACTTGTTTGCTGCAAACATGAAATGCTGCTGATTATGGGGTGATTCAGGAGACATTAAGATAGTTTCATAGCATAGTTAGGAGATTAATAACCAGAAAAAAGTAAAGGTTTGGGAAATGGTAACAGTAGTTCAGAGTCTAATTACGGAGATCACAGAAAGACGCCTACGTGACGGGGGAAAATGACCCCCCAAGAAATGGCCATTCTATCCTCTTGATAGGGACTGAAGTTCTGTTTGCTTGTCGTGACAGGATCATGATCTTTTCACATCATAATTGTTCATGCAAGATTAAATTAATTCTTCAAACTGCAGGAAAAGGAAAGTTGTGGTGATAAGCTTGCTGTCTATGGTAATGAATACCCCAAAATCTCCTTCCAAGTACAAATCCAAAGAATAAGAAAAAATGTGTTGGATTTCTTATGCACTTCCATATTCTGAACCAGGATAACTAGCAGATACGTGCGACAAGATTTGCAATTTACCTTAATGAATAATGGATAGTCAATTTAGAAAATTATATTCAAAATTCATACAACAATACAAAGAACTGGCTCATTTAGATCTGTTCTGATTATACAAGGCATAAATGTGACACGAGAGGTAACCTGATGGAAAATTACAACTGTTCCTCACAACCAGTGAGAGGCCAGAAATTGTGGATATAACCAATTGACATCAGGTACTATCAATACTTGAGGCGTACAACATCTTTTTTGTGATACAAACAAATGGCTGACATCTAGTTCTTTATTGCTTCAGATGTTGCACCGATCATAACCAGAAAACCATGAATTGGGATCTGTGCCTTTAGAAAATCCATTATCCCCTTCATGGCAAAGAGGTTCGAACTCCTGTATACATCGCTGATCAATGAGAGTCCCCCCTACATCATATTCGGCCGCAGCACGATCATCAAATTCTGCAGGTCTTGGAGATTCTTTTGGCAAACGTGACTCCACAAGAAACTGATTTAATAATAAAATCTCTTTTTCATAAGTCTTCTTCAAAGTATCTATCTCTTGATAGGCCTTCTCAGTCTCTTGTTCTGCCAACAACACACGCTTCTGCAAAAGAAATAGAAAGATATGGCATGTTTATCTAACAGAAATCAATGCCAACTACTGATTCAATAACAATGATATATAGCCAAAAAGCCTCCCGTTCAACTCTCCGATGAACATACGATGCCTTAATGTACTTGAACTTCCTTAACTGTCAAAGTAAACCCATACCCAGGGACACTTTAATTTATCTTTTGTTACTTTTCCACCAGGGGACTCAGTAAATAATATAAAGAAAGTCACTGTTACAAGTTTAAATTCCATCATGTTGCAACACAAAAGGCTCTTTGCAAATGATTGGGTGGTTAAGACAAGGTCCAACTTCATAATAATAATAGCGCAGCATAACAGCTATCAATTTGTGTATCCAACACTGAATTATTAAGGTTAGACAAATAAGACATTATGAGAAAAGCCCCAACACAAATTAAATTTGTAATGTTCAAACAAAAAATACCAGACTCCCAAAATTCAATATAGAATTTTCAATATCATTGACTAATTCATTTTTACAACCTAAAATAAGAACTTGAGTATGAACCTAAACAATTGCTCAGGGTGGGTGGGTGGGTGGGTGAGGGAGAGCATGAAGCCAATCAGTATGAGAAGGTGAACTCAAACACTATCATGTTAAATGCTCTGCAGTCATAAATCTTATGTGGTTGTAAACAAATTACAAACAGGTAACCAAAATAACTTCTAAACTAACAATGATAACATAACTTGGAATTATTATATTCCATACTCTACGCATAACCAGGACAATCCAGCCTTCTCTCAACTATTTCGGATCGGCTTACAGGTCCTCATTTGCCAAGCATTCCTTAGTATTTATGCCTAAAACTGCAAAAACAGTAATACAGTGCCTTATATAACTCTCAGAAGCAGAGAGAGGGGCACTATAATTCTGATTCTTTGCAGTTACCACAACAAAGAAGGTTCTCAAAAGTTATCAGCACAAATAAATATATATTATTAAGGAATCTTCCATCACATTGAAGATAACTTTATGAAACAGGACATATTTCTTATTCAACTATTCAGGAATGAGTTCAAGAAAAAAATGGGAAAATCAATTTCAGAAAAGGTGGGCAGCAGGTCAAGGTTCTACTACAATACAAAACTACACAGGAAACTGGTATTAATTTTGCTAACCAAAAATACATGGTAAATGAACTCCAAAACATATGGGTGGTTCCAGGTATATTAGATGTCGTAAATCATGATCATCCATGGTGTGGATCCTTAATTTAAAATACCCAATTGCGCTGCAAGGATTAATGTCAACAGAAAGCATCTTTGAGCAGAGTTTCGAACCTATGCATCCTCCCATTTCTATTATATGCAGGATCTGCTTGAAGGGCCAAAATTTTGGAAGTTTGTTGCATTAAGAGCATCCTCTTTCTGCCTTGTCTGCATAGTATAGTTTATGACGTCCATGTCTGTCATTCAGTCTTGGTCATGTGACCAACCCTATACTTAGGCAATTGTTTGCCGCTTTAAGTGATCTTCTTTTCTAATATTTCAGTGTAGGGCCAGCAAGCTGTCAAAGCGCTTAGCCAAAAGCAGTCCTTCATAATAAAACAATGTCTCTTACATCATATGATCTTGTTTCCTCTAGTAGTTGGGATATTTTTTATTGATGCCTTCTCAAGAGTGCTTGTTGATGCATCTAATATGAACTGGTGCTTAATTCATAATTTTGTGCCTCTACATTTATTTACTGGCTACTGATACAAGAATTATCCAGTGCTATTAACTACAGACCTGCATGAAGCTGGATAAACAGCAAGTCTAGTGGCAAATCTAGTTATACTTGAATGGAACTAATAAATTCAGTTGTTTTAGTCCCAGTCCAGAGATACGAGATCATACAATGTAAAGTATGCCAAAAGGATTTTGTCAAGATAAAAGGGTGTATATTGTTGTACGAATACATGGTAATTCAGCTTGTAGAGGCGCCAATTGCTTCCATGCACAGTACAATATGACTAAGGGCAATATGGCCATGTACTCTACTTTTTCCTTTAAATCAATGATTAACCATCCCAAGAAGCCTTGACCCTGTTTAGGATGGACTAAAGCCAACATTGCCCGTCATATTTGTTCAAAGTAAAAATCAAAGAGGCCCAATTTTTCTTTACACCACTAAAAGTAGTTTATCTCGTTTTACATTTAAGACTTACAATGGAAACTGGAGAAATTGCAGCATGACAGCTGATGCTCCTCTAAAAGATATCTCAATGCAAGAAGGCTACTTTAAGAGGGCTTCCAGATGATTCAAAGAGGGATGAGAACCATGGATGACTAAATCACAAGTCAAGTGTTGTTCAATGTGGATACATCCTATTCATATAAAGAATAATACTTATTTTGTGTATGGTTCATAATTTTGCTTAGTTGATGATCAGAATTAGATGCATGTGGATAAGAATCTCATATGTGAAAGTTACATACCCCTAGTGGCTAGTAAATGATTGGTGGATATGCAATACAGTCATACCCTAACTATAGCTATATCTCCATACCAGCCACATTGTTGTGCTTTATGCATGGTATGCCATACAGTATCCGATAGTATAGGACGTACCATATTGTATCGGTTCGGTACTAATACACAGTATGAGGGGCGTACTGATACTTAGTATTCCAAACTGGCCCTCATACCAGACGTACCAACACAGTGATAGAATGGCATCGATATGGGGCCACTGAGATGTCAATTGGGATGCTCCAAATGGACAAAATCTATCATGACTACCATGCATGCTATCATCAAGCACCATGAAAACTAGTTATCCTAGCAGGTTGGTGGAATCTTTTAACCATGAACACCATACAAAGCACCAGAAGATGAGCATCAAAGGTGCAATAGGGTCAAACCAACCAAAATAGCTTGAAGACTTAGCCCAAAAGATGTAAGGCCAAGGCTCTAGTAGGCCCATATCTAGGGTCGACTCGGGAGTTGTAACTAAAATTGTCCTGCAAGCATGTTCTACATGAGCTTATGACTAGGCCAGACTCTAAACTCGAACCAACCCAACTCAACAAAGAGTCTAGGCCTAGATTGAATCAACTAGTTACCCCTAACACTACTTTAGAAAAGGTGGAGATCGCTTAGTCCTTAAAGCGGTAATGTCCTGATCTCCATGGACCTTTTGGCTTTTGCAACATATGCAAGTAGCAAGAAGCTTTGTGGTCAGTAAACACTTTCACCTCTCTCTCTCTCTCTCTCTCTCTCTCTCTCTCTCTCTCTCTCTCTCTCTCTCTCTCTCTCTCTATATATATATATATATATATATATATATATATATATATATATATATATATATAT
Source organism: Phoenix dactylifera (assembly GCF_051530095.1). Taxonomy (NCBI): domain Eukaryota; kingdom Viridiplantae; phylum Streptophyta; class Magnoliopsida; order Arecales; family Arecaceae; genus Phoenix; species Phoenix dactylifera. The sequence continues at coordinate 7,686,929 of NC_143193.1, forward strand.
ATATATATATGTATGTATGTATGTATATATATGTATATATGTATATATATATATATATACATATATATATATATATATGTACATATGTATACATATATATACATATATATACATATATATATATACATATATATACATATGTATACATATATATACATATATATACATATACATATATATACATATGTATACATATATATACATATACATATATATACATATGTATACATATATATACATATACATATATATACATATGTATACATATATATACATATGTATACATATATACATATGTATACATATATAGACATATGTATATATATATACATACATATGTATACATATAGACATATATATATATATATATAGACATATATATATATATACACATATATACATATATACATATATATATATACACACATATATATATATATACATATATATATATATATATATGTCTATATATATATGTGTGTATATATATATATATGTATATATATATATATATATATATATCTGTGTGTGCACCTATCCCTCTATTCCCCTCTCCATACACAAACACAATCAGACATGCAAAATTGAAGCAAATTTGATGCCTTTTCCTATATGTTTCGTGCACATATGTGCATGCACAAATGCTTTAGACTACCAAAGACTTACCTAGCTGATGCCTCAAATCCTAATCATTAGGTGTATGGCTAGTTTTCCAATGTATTATTATTCCTACTCATTTCAGGCACATCTACAGTATCTTGTTTCCATCCCAAACAAGAATGATACTGCGTGCACACAAGCATGTGTAACTCTATGCATGTGCATTTGTATAATTGCATTACGGCAACAAAATTGATTGTAGCATATATTTGTGCAACTGCAAGTAAATTTACCTGAGCAATTGCAGCAGTTTCCTCTGCTTCCTTTAGCCGCACTAGCACTTCTCCTGCAGCCTGCACAGCTTCAGCAGTATCCCTAAGTTGAGCCTGAAGGCCTTTATTTTCATCCCTCCAATATCGCCTCTCTTTTTCTCTCTCTGCTCTTAAAACCGAAATTTCAGCTGCAAGGGAGTCGATGAATCTGGACTCACTTCCCTTAACCCCAGCTTTTGCTGCTGCTCTCTTTACGTCTTCAATCCCATCACTGATCTTCCGGTGCCTCCCAAGTAAAGCAATATGCTTCTCCTGAAGTTCTGCATACTGTTCCAGAATATGGGCATGACCTTGCATTGCTGTCTGCAATGCCTCTTTCAACTCTTCTGTGCATTTCTTCTCGGAATCAAGTTCTCGCTTCCACTTTTCAGCAAGAGAGCGACTTGCTTCAAGTTCACGTCTAAGCTCTTCAGAAATAGAAATCCACTTACTTTCAACTTTATCCCAATCACACATCTCCTGTTTTTGTTTCTCATCAGCACTTTCTTCAGCCAACTCGGAGATTGGACTAAGAGGTGTTGAATTGGGTTCAATTGAATCGGCCAACAGAAGCAATGGATTTGGTTTTGGGGTTGACATGGAAGAACTCATGTAATATTGCACTTGGCCCTTTAGATCTTGAATCTCTCCCATCAACACATCCCTCTCACCCATATCACAGAAGTTCCTGTACCGATCTAACTCATCTTGAACTCTTTTAAGCTCAATATTTACACGCAAAACTTCTGGATGATTCTCATATTTCTCGTTAAGAAGCTGTGTTTGCCAAAATAATGGTAGATATCAGTACAATAATTATTGATGGACATTTTCATAAAGAACCTTTGATCTGACAACTACAAACTAAAAAATTTATAAAACTGGCAGAAGAAGCTGAAATACTTTGTGTTCATTCATAAGTGAAACAAACTCCTCCTCCATGAAATCTTCTGTTGGCAAAATACCATCCATAAGACTCTCAAGGCGGGAAATTTTATCTTCACGTGTCTCTGCAATTACGGCACTGCATTCACGTTCATGCTTATATTGTTGGACCTGCAAAAGTAATGATGATGAGGAGAGTACGGCATATATTGACAAATTTAGTAACTGAAAGGTGGAAAAGGATCCCAACCAAACGATTTAACTGGGCAATTTCAGCAGCTTGCTTTGCACACTGATCTTCAACTGCCATTTCTCGCCTAATGGCACCAGCCAGCACCTTCTCCACTGCCTACAGGTCACAATAAACATTACCCTCTTTAGTACAATGTGTTGACCTGGGTCCAACAGGTCTAATGAATGTTTACAAGAAAATATGAAATAACAATATAATACAGATAATGTTTAAGCATATGCTTTTAAACCTACTTTCGGAACTTGCATCTTTTGTTTGTCTGATGACATTGATCCATCAACAAGTACTAATTGCAACTCTGTGTTGTTGCTATGTTCATCTGTAGAAGCTCCATTCTTACAACGATTACAGATAAATGTAGATAAAATTCCTGGTATTTCTGATTCTTGAACAAGTGTTTGTACACCAGCATCAACCTTAATTACTGGCCCCATTGGTTTGACATCAACAGGTCTGATAGAAAACATGAACGACGACCTCCTTAGAGCTGAACTATGCCGGTGGTTATCCATAATTTGAAGACCATGATGAAGACTGGCTGCCAAATGTTCAGTTGGTGCCAGGAATTTCTTACAGGTTTGCATGATAGAAGCATTCAATGAATTGTGATTTGAAGTGTCTGCAAAGGATAAGTTTATATCCCCCGAACGAGATTCCACATTTTCTAGTATATTGTTCTGAGATGCGGACTTAGATGATGATGTTCTGAGACTCTTCCTGCTGCGATTTTCGACTATCGGTGAGGTGCTCAATTTAGGTGACTGAAGAACGGGGGATGTCCGGCATGGCACACTAAGGCTGGATGGTGATATGATGGAATCTGGAGAACTGGAAGAAATTACGGGTGGATCTGAAACCAAAACATGTGCCTTTTCTTCCAGAGGTTTACTTTTACCAAGCATGTCATTATCTGGCAAAACCTGAATCTTTTCATCATTCATCTCTGCTGTACGACTTCCATCCAGTGGTTTGTCTACACCATCGTCAGTAGAACAATACCCTTTCCCATCCAACTTGAGGCAAACATGGCCTTGATCTATGTGCTCTAATTCACGACCTTCCAATGCATTAACTTGATAAGTGCCACTGCCAGACCCAGATATATGACCTGACTGTGTATCTCCAAGAACCATTCTATTATCAGACTTACAGAACAATACTTTCTCCTTGGAAATCTCTAACACAGCAGGTACTTTGTCTTCGGATGGCTGTAATCCTGCTTCGAAATGGGGCTTCTCAACATCATTCTCATCAATTTCCATCTCTTCATCACTGTCATCTTTGATAACAGGTAATGCTCTAGGACGGTTAAGGCTCATTCTCAAAAGATTCAAGCTCCGCCGTGCATTCCATCCAGTTGAATAACTTCCACTGCTCTCTGATTGGGTTCCGTGGGTCTTCATTCGTAGAAGTTCATCCTATTGAAAATATGTAATCATACAATTAAATCAACTGCAGGAAAACCAGATTAAATGATAACCTTTAATAAATAATGAACATATGATTGAAATCTACCTTCAGTTGGCGTATCTGCTCACGCAAGACATTAACATCATCCTGTGTTATTTCATTTACTACTGCCTTGTTTGTTATGACTTTTGCACGCTGTGCAAATCTCAAGGTACTTAATGTTTCACTCTTGCAGCTGCCATTATCAATAAATTCCTTATCAAAGAGAAAAGAGGAGCAGAAAGTGGGGGAACATATCTCCAGAGACTCTGAAACTTTACCTCTGTGAAGGGGAAATGGCACATAATATTGCTAGCTTTGCATTACCGCCAAGAGATTCCTGCAGTAAAAATGTCAGCCTGGAATCACGATATGGAATATGTCTCTGTTTTCCAGACTGTGAAACTTCTGCAAGAATATTAATCAAGTTCCTGCAACTCTCAAATAAGAAAAATCATCAAAACCAGTGTAATTTGATATATGTAGAAAAATGATCGCATATATTATATGTTAAAAAATATTTTAGATGCCTCTTTTGCTGCTACAGAGTCGTGCATTTTCTCTATAAAAGTATAGATGACCGAATTCATTCTTTGGTGAAGAAATGTCAGCTATTATGGTTCAGGTATATAAAACATTCTTTGAACATATCAATTGGGGAATGCTGATCAATATACTTTCCACATACCAATATGTTTAGTTTTACATGACAAAAAATTCATTCTTACATGCAATATAGTAAAATAAGACCAATATGGTGAATGTCAAGCTAACTGAAGTTTCCAAGAAACAAATCCACTAGCAATGAAGGTAGATGACGATAGAGTACAAACTAAAGGAGCATCCTTCCTGTGAATTCTGTAAAATATAATTTTCTAACTGTAATGGTCAGGAAGTGTTAATTACCTTACTTGGGTGAGAAGCAACAGGCAATTTAAAAGGTTCAACTAGCATATTAGTAAATAGAAGCACTTCAAAAGAATTGGCGCATGATGAGCCCTCCAAGTTTATTATAGCAAAAACAATAAATTCTAACCGTATGTAATTCCTAGCTAATATAAAAAAGGTTAACAATTCGCACATTAAGAAAGATAATCATCAAGAAAACACACAAGCAAGAAGACATTACTACCAGATAAATATACCAGCCCTACCAATTCCATTAGCAATATATACATTTTGACTTAGCTGCACCATTGTTCAAGATTTCAAGATAAACTCCCTCGACATATGTTTTAGGAGATAATCCCCTTAGCTCCTTAAATAGTGGCAACCAACACAGAACTCATACTACATTCTCAAACTCAAAGTCTCTTGCTGTCTTCTAATGATTCTAGAGATTGCAGATGTCTGAAAGAATCTAACAATTACTATACAATATATGATGCAACTAGATTCCTTGAGTATCCATGTTCTTTCATATTCCATGACTGGTCTTTTAAGCCTCATTTCCAGCAACTTAATGCGATCCCATAGTGAACCACTCTCAAAAAGAAATTTTTCATATCAATGTTAGTAGATGGATCATGATTTTGACACCATTTGCACTGATCTAGCTGGTATAACATGTGGGATCATCTAATAGCTTCAAAGGAAAGACCACTTCTTCCACATCACTGAACATAATTTTAAATCTGCTTGCCTACTCCAACTCCTCATCACCATCCAATTGGAAAGGATTCAGTTTGATTGAAGCAAGGTTTTAAGTCCTAGCAGGATAGGGGCATCCCGGCTGCCGCATCCCATTACTACGAGAAAACAAGACCAAGATGGGGTCAAGACTTCAAAACCCAGCAATGCGGGGAGAAAAGAAGAAAAAAGGAAGGAAAGATGAAGAAAAGGAAAAAGTGAAAGGAAATGAGAAGAATGAGAAGAATAAGAAGAAAAGGAAAGAAAAAAAAGAAGAAGCAAAGGAAAGAAAGGAAGGAAAGAAGGGAAAAAGGAAAGAGAAAGAAGAAGGAAGGAAAAAAGAAATAAAGGAAGGGATAAGAAAAAGAAAGAAAAAGGAAAGGAAAGAAAGGAAGGTAGAAGAGAAAAAAAAGGAAGAAAATAAAAAAGAAATAGAAAAAAAGAAAGAGAGGAAAGAAGAGGGGGGGAGAGGGGGAGGATATTGTACCGAGTTACATGACCAAGACCGCGGTCGAGGCGGAGCAGGATCGTGGGGCAAACCGTTCCATGGAGAAACCAGGACACCCCCATCCCACAGGATTTGAAACCTTGGATTGAAGAACTCACTCTTACAACATGGCACGAGCAGAATACACCCATGATGTGCAGATATATCTATTCATCATTTGTGCTTATCTTGCCAACATAGCATTTCCATTTAAGGCATCACATAAAATTTCCTTATGTATTATTTCAAATTTAGTTACTTTTTCTACATATTTATAAAGCTCAATTAGTTTTTTACCTAGATGTCCACTTTAAGGGTTTGATCTTGTATCCATTCTTGGTCTGCAACCACAATGAAAACTACCAGGTTAACAAGTGAGGATGGCCCCAATGGCCTTATGTTGCTGTTATTGCACCCAAGGTGATCTGTGTGAAGAGTCATCTACTCAATGTTTATTGTCACTGAATTTGTTAAATGAATCCAAGCATATTGTTTTACTATTCGTACACCTATTGTCTCTTATTTTTCTAAGAAATTGTGGAGTTGCATCAACATCTACAGTAAAACCTCTTTCATAGCTGTATCACTTATACAATGCCAGAATTTAGATGATGGACAATAGCATACCAAGCCATGTGGTATCGATCATGATGAAAATTTACATGCACACTACATGTAGGTGTGTCATAAGCTGACCTATTTTTGAAAATATCAATCTATTCTCCTGTATGGCAGAATAGCAATCAATACATTCAATATAGGAAGCATGCTTCAGTACCCTATCAAACTAATTAAGATTACCAGAATTACACTAATAACAATGTACTTTCCACATTCATAACTTCTCACTTTTATATATGAGCTCTCTCTCTCTTTTGTTTTGAATTTATAATCCTATAGTTGGCTAAAATGTTTCTTTTGAGGGGAAAGGGAGAGATAACCCACACGCCTTTTCACTAAAAGAGTGGAAAGACTATGCAATACAATAAAAGGAAAGAAGATAAAAGATAAAGAAAGAGGGGAAAGCACAAGAGATAAGGAACTAGTTTCACATAGTTTACAGGCAAATTCTTTAAATACCATTCTACAAATAACCAGAGTGTGTTCATCAACCACAATATGAATTTTTAATTTGATTTAGGATGCTAAATGAAATCAAATTCTTCTTTGAATGTTTAAATTGTCTCCAAAAATAAAATAAAGTAGCCTAAAAGCCAAATAAAAAAGTATTTTCTAGTTTGTCATGGCATTCATTAGGCATGTCTTTTGATAGGTGCTGCATATTTTCATGCCAACACATCACAAGCATTAACACAGTGTGGGACACACCATGAAAGACCTTGATCAATGGAAATAGATATATGATACCCTTATACTTTTTGCAGCATGTGTTTTGCCTCTACCATAGCATTATCCTTACAAATAAAGCACTCAAGGATTGTCATCACACGAAAGTAATTGATTCTCCCCAGAATTTTTTGAACCCAAACCTCGTCATCCTCTGAGTTCAGATTGTGATACCATCTCCTTACAAATCAACGTTAAGATTCACCATGTCCTATTCATATTGATATATTCATGTGGAAAATTATTCATATCATTATGTATTATATTGACTTGAGATTAAAAATTCTGTTTCATTTTTGGTTTTGCCAAGCCGAATGAACAAGTCTCGGCATTTTAAGCCAAAAAATTAAAAATCTAAATATGAACTCAAACAAATTAACAAATTAATATTGGACGAGTACTATGTGGTATTTCATTTGGTTAAAACTTCCAGAAAAAACAAAATTTTAAAACAGCATATACAATGAAAAGTGTATTATCAAAAGCTATGGCCTCATGTAATCATATATATTTGGTTATCCCATATTATTTATTTGTTGCTTTATAGAAACATTCCAACTCTTGTCTGTAGACCTGTATATGACTAAGAGGATGGAATGCGATATTATGATTCATTTGATTTCATAGAAATATATGAATGTCACTAGATTTGTCTTTTCTTCAAGTAGAGTATATGTGTAATCAGTAGAATTAAGTTCAAGAAAAATGAAATCATACCCAAGCTGTGAAAGGGAACGATTAATATTCCCTGCTTCCTTTAAACGTTCTCCTGCTGCACCAGTTTGCTTCTGTCTTTCTGATCCTGCCAAATCAACAAGGTTGATTCTGCTGGTCCTTAAACTGCTTCGCCCATCAGCCACATTCTATCAGATGTTGAAATAAAAAAAAACACATTTTTAATATTTAGTAGAATCATAACAACAAGTCGTAACTGACATTTCAAATGTTTTTCTAACCACAAAACACAAGAAGGCATTACCTTGGCTCGACATTCAACAATACAAGTAAACACACAATGTGAACGAGAACTTTCTGCATTTATACTGGTAGCACCAATCCTCCTGTTTGTCAGTCCCTGTATTTCATAGGGGCACTATAAATGAATCATGTGATTCTTAAAAAAATGCTCAATAGAAAGCTATTCTAAAAAAGGAAACAATCTGAAGCCAATCTTCTAGAATTTAGGAACTGCCTTGAGTAATCTAGGGTATAGTTGGAACTTGGAACTTACATATTACAAAAAAAAATATTTTCAACAGTAATACTCTGATCCAAAGTCTAAATAATTTAAAAAGAAGTACTTAATGTAGACTGCTCCAGATTTTAGTGAAAACTAAAAAAGATTGAAGAATATGGACATGTTTAGCAACAAGTAAATTCATAAACTATTTTCAAATACTCTCACCCGTTTTACAAAGGTAATAACACAAGTGCCAGTCACAAACTCTAAGTAAACAAAAAGCTTTAACACGTGCTGAGAATAGCATTTGTCGCAAGACTCTCTAGAGATGACTTCCCCTTTGTCTATGCACACATGTTTCCATAAAAGCACTTCAGTTAAAACTTTACAAAGTCAAACAAGCAGTTGTATAAGTTCTAAAGCCAGTTCCAAAAATTGAGAAATGTGAATTGATTTAACAAAGTTATTAGAATAATAAACAAATGAGTACCATGAAAATGTACATGTTTTTAGAACGAAGACTTCATACCAACACAGAGTTTATAATAGTCTAAATCAACTTCTTTGGACTCATCAAATAGCCCTAAAAAATTGAGATTTCCAAATTTTACTACCCAGTCATCCAATTTCAGAGTGGGGGCTCCACCCACAATTTACTAAACCATTTACACCCAATCACATCGTGTACCACCTCTAATGGGACAAAAATATCTCATTCTCATTGTTTCTTACTGCTAAATTCCCCTCCCCCCTAAATAGCACAAACTGTCCCTCCCTTTCTACACCTCACTGTGGACTATCTAATTAAATGATGTTATCCTAATTGAGTTTCAAGCACTGAGCTCAGGCTCTACCTCCCATTTACCAAGCCATTTCCACCCAATCACGTGGTTTCCCACCTATAATGGGACAAAAAATATCTCATTCACATTCTTTCTTACAGCAAAATTCCCTCGCCCCTAAAAAGCACAAATTGTCACTCCCTTTCTACATCTCACTTTTGACTATCTAATTAAATGATGCTATCCTAAGTATTGAGAGTTTCAGGCACTGGCACAAACAGGGCTCAATACCATGCATCCCTTAACTGAAAATATGGGAATAAAAGGAAATTATTGAACTAGAGGATCGAATCAACTTGAGAAATGTAGTAATGGAGACGGAAGATGAAGCCACATAAAGAGATAAAGACGTAAAAAGGCAGGAATAGAGTGAGTTATGGTGTCTTCATAATACATACTTATGAAATGATCAATCTAATAGCAAGATACAGTAACTTAATTCAACCTACATTTTAGAAGCATCTAAACGCATTTACATCTCATCTAGATGTGTTTTAAGATGGTTAGATCAATAGTTATGATTAATAATATGGATCTATTCACATGGACTGCTATACCAATACCATTCATTTGGTTTCTAACTGTTTTAATGATTGATCATATAAAATTACTATTTTATCAGCCATCGTATAATTTGAATCAATATATAGGAAAGGGTTTTCATAGAGGTACCAAAAGACACATACCTACAAGCACAAGGTTTTTATATTTACATCAAGGCAACATGCAGACATACACATACATGTATGTATATAGACATAGATACATATTTACATAAACATAAATACATATTACATACACACACATACATATATACATACATGCATATAAGCTTATAGATGTTCCCTACAAATGACTTTAATCCCTTAATTTCTGCAGTTGATCATTTATGCACCAGAAAAAGCAAGGGTCTTGAGTACTTTCACTCGCAATTGATACATGTGATTATCTAATAATTTCGCAATCAACAAGGAAATGAATGAAAACTATATTAAAATTATGGGGAAAATACCAGAAAACATAGCAACAAGGTTTTGTTGTACCAACACAACAAATTTATACATATATTGACATATGTCAATGCTCTATGTATCGTCAACGGACACGCACCTAGAAATTGCTATGTTGCAATTTTATATTTCAAAATAATGTTATAAAAGAAAATAAGAAGATTGAAAAAGCCTTGCCTATGTTCAAGCGTATGATTAACCTTGCCCTAAGAACGTGATTTGTCTCCTAAGTGCCGGACTGTAGCGATCTCATCCCTAAGGTACAACAACCCGGCTTAGCCCGATGCTTCTCTAACATGCACGATTGCTGGGAGGCTAAATCCAATCAACTCCTTCAGTTGCCCAGAAGAGAAACAAAATGAAGAAAAGGAGTGGGAAGAAAATAGAATGAGAGAGTGGAAAAGGGAGAGTCACTATAACATGAAAGTATAGAGTACAAAGATGGAAGTGTATAACACGATGCATCGCACCTGTATCCCTCCTCGCCTCACCACATGACGCACATGTGTATGTGCATGACTGGCTGGCCGACGTGAGTGCGTGGGTGAGCATGGTCACCAACCCAAGCCCAATCTCCTTGAAGCCCAACTTGGGCTTCTAAGGATAGGATTTCTGTAAAAGCAAGAGAACTTGCAATTACATTTCCAATGTGAAACTACAAAGAAAGTATTTTAAAGCTTTCAAAATAACAAGAAAGTAGAAGATAGAGACCCGTTTAAAATTTAAATCTTTTCAAAATTTAAAAATTCCAACAATTCAGAACAAAGATTTAAAGTTTTAAGAAAAATATAAATAGAAATATTTGGGCAACTTATATCGTGCAATGGGAGAGGTGTCTTGTAGACGTAAACCTTATTTAGTATTAATTATATCCATTTGAAGAAACCGTGGTGGATTAGACTTTGAATTAAATCTTTTTTTCTCAGACTTCTACATATCACACACATAATACGGATCAATTAGATTTTTATATGGTCAGCGCGAATTAAAGGCCTTGCGCTTAGTACCTTGATTTTTCATGAGAATTTATCAAGGTTAGCCCAAACCCCTAGTCATTGCGTGTACAACTATTCTCACATAGGTGAGTCCTCTAGAGGATACTTGTGATCTAATACCCTGCAGACTCTCTACTTTAAGAGTATAACTCAAAACCTTTCAAGTTTACTTTACACTGATATGAGTACTCATCATAAGGATGGGAGGAGATATACTTGAGAATGTGCTTAGACACGATCACTCAATCAACTTCGTTTCTACCACATTGAATATCTTTCATGAAATCTCCAATCATAAAGATTATCCACTACTGCTAACCAAATAATAGGCTTAAGCCCCATCCCCCTCAATGATTCTAAAACTCCGCTCCTAGATAAAATCTTGGTTAATTGAACTGCCAAGTTTTTCAAAGACTTAACAAATTTCATAAAAAATACATAATTCCTTTTGAGTTGTCTTTAAATTTATGACGAAGCTAGATATGCCGATTCATCTTTTTATTAGTACTTTTTTGATCCGTCAATTATATCACAATCTTATTATCAAAATGGATTGATATGGTCGGAACTGGCTTAGGTACTAAAGGTAGCTCTGAGATAAGATTTTTAATCAATTCTGCCTAAGTATAGATGGTATCCAGAGCAATCAACTCAGCCTCAATAGTGCTCCGGGATATAATAGTTTTCCTAGATGATCCCCAAGCTATGGGGACACCATCGAGAAGAAGATATCCAATAGTTAATTTCAGATCAAGAGAAACAATAATCCAACTTGCATCACTGTAACTCTCAACCACCTCAAGGTATCCAGTATATAAGAGAGAGATCGAGGGTTCCCTTAAGATATCGGAATACCCTCTCAAGCTGTCTAATGAGATTGATTTGGATTTTGGGTGTACCTACTTAGTCTTCCTATAGCATAGACAATATCAAATCTTATCATATTTGTCACATATAGGAGAGATCATATGATTTGGGAGTATCTTAATTGATCAATTGGTTCACCTATTTTTTTTTAGGATGAATACTATGATCATAGGGGGTAGATTACCAATTTCTGATCAGAGTATCCAAACTTTTCAATTATTTTCAAAATGGAATGAGTAAGGAAAAGAGATTTCCCTTCAGAAGATTTGATCAACTTCATCCCTAGTAACATCAGTTTCATCTGAGTCTTTCATATTAAAGTTATTTGAAAGGAATTGATTGATCTTAAATATAATTTTTAGAAAAGTTTCAATGATTAGAATACCATCAACCTACAAGCAAAGGATCATAGAATCATCGTTGATGACTTTAGAATAGACACATTTGTCATGATCATTAATGGTGAAACCAAACGATAAGATAGTTTTATCAAACTTTTAATCCATTATTAAGGTGCATGTTTTAGACCGTATAAGGACTTACAAGGTTGCATACTTTGTTCTCTTATCCCTTCACAATGAATCCTTCAGGCTGTCCATGTAGATGTTTTCATCTAAACCTCCAATTAGTAACGCATTTTTCACATCCATTTGGTGAATTTTTAACTTATGGATGGAAGTAATGGCAAGAAGGGACCTAAGGGTTGTGATTCTTGCTACAGGAGATAGGTATCAAAAAAAATCTAAGCCTTTTTTCTGGCTATACCCCTTAGCCACTAATCTAACTTTATACTTTTCTATTGACCCATCAAGTTCAAGCTACTTATGGAATACCCACTTATGACCTAATAGTTCACTACCTGAAGAAGGTCAGTTAGGATCTAGGTTTGGTTTTGGAATATAGAGTTGAATTCAAAGTTTGTCTTTCTTCCAAAACGGGACATAAGGTAAAGACATTGCCTCTGCATAACTAGAAGGTTCACCCTCTACAAGGAAAGTAAAAATTCTTCACCAAGGTCCTTTTCTTTCCTTGTCCTTGTGCTCCTAGATTCTGAAGGTTCATCACCAGAGTTATAACTTTTTCTCTTTTTCAATTCATAAGAGAAGTTGGTTTTTAGAATGGAAGATAGTTTTTAAATAAGTAGCAAGTCTAGCCTCTATTAAAGTATTATTAGAGATGTCACTTATCACAAAATTTATTACTAGAAATCTATTGGTGTTACCATCTAAGGAATACCCTAACAAAATTGCATCTATGGTTTTAGGTCCAATTTTTCTTTTTTTAGGTTCTGGTATACCTATCTTAGCTAGACATTCCTATATTTTGAGATAATCTAATCTAAGAATTCTACTCTTGTAGAGTTCAAAAGGTATTTTATTGCGATCCTTAAAAGGTATTCTATTTATGATGCAACAGGCTGCTAAGAAAGCTTCTCCCACAAGTTCTCAGGTGCAGCTGAACTGATTAATATTGAGTTCAAGGTCATTAGGGTATGGTTTTTCCATTTCACTACACCATTGAACTGCAAAGAGTAAGCAGGAGTTACCACATGAATGATCCAATGTTTTTGGTAAAATAGGGCCATCTCATTCAAGGTATGTTCGCCACCTCGATCAGACCTAAGTCAAAATTAAGAATTTTTTAGTTTGGATTTCAGCTTCAGCCTCAAAGATTTTGAACCTATCTAAAACTTTATTTTTAGATCTAATTAGATATATGAAATGATTACCTCCCCATGTTGGTAGTTTGGTAAGAGCCATACAACACTATGAACAAGATCAACAAAGTTAGAACTTCTATAGACTGATTTGAAAAATTTACGGGTACCTTTGCCTTAAACGCAGATTTCACACTTGATCTTTTTCTCCATATGGATCTTGGGAATCAGATTTAAGTTAGTCAAAAATTGCATCCAATCAAAATTCACATGACCAACCCTACCATGCCAAATATTAGAAGATTCAAGTTTGAAAACAAAAGATGGGAACTACACTTAATTCGAATAGGCCTTTAGATACAAAACCTTTTCCAATAAAAACATTATTACAAGTGATTGCAAGCTTATTTGATTCTAATACTATTTTATAACCTCCAAATATAAGACGAGATCCACCGATTAGGTTCCTCCTAACGTTGAAGATGTATAACACTTCATGAAAAATTAGGACTTTCATAAGTCATCTTCAAGTACACTCGACCTCTTCCCAACACTTGTGCTATTGAATCATTCCTAAACAGTACACCTCCTCCACTTGATTCTTGAAAGGTGTAGAACTAGGAGCGATCAAAATATATATATACATTAGCTCCAAAATCAAGCCACCAATCACAAGATGAATGACAGAGAATACCAAAGGATTTTGATTTTTAACCTGAAGGAAGGTCCAGCACCATCTTTGACCATGTTCACTTGAGATTTAGTAGCTCCCAACATTGACGGTACCATCTCAAACTGCCCAATTCAGGACGTACCGAGCAGTACTAGAGACAGACCAGGATAGTTCCAGCCTTCAGGTCAGAAAACCGAGGGAGAGGGGAAAAAAAGAAAGGAAAAGAAAGAGGGAGGGATAGGCAGATGGAGGGAGAGAGAGAGAGGGGGCAGTGGTAAGCGAAGGCTGCCGAAATGGGGCCGAGGGAGGGGGAGAGAGCCCTCTCTCCGCCGTCCACTCCCCACTCTTACCCTCCCTTCCTCTCCCTCTCCCTTTCTCTCTCCCTCCCTCCCTCTCTTTTCCTCTCTCCCTTCCCTCTTCCCCACCCTTGCCGGATTTCCTATCAATTCATGCTGGAACGACATGGCACGAAGGCAACACCATAACGTATTACCAACCTACCAGCATAGGTATCGATTCTGGAAATGCAAATAGGAAGTGCTCCTTTCTTCAATGGTTTAATCTTCCTATAATAGCAGTCCTTTGCCATATGATTGATCCATCCACATTTGAAGCAGAAGGTCTTCTTCTCTTTTAGCTTTTGATTGGGACAGTTTTAATATTTAGAAGGTTTGGAGGAAAAGAATTGGTTTGATGGATCTTAGGATTTTTCCTTTCTAAAGGTTTCCCTCAGGTTATGAAATGGGTATGAGTGGATTAGGTCTGAGTGGATCTTGAATCCAAGATCAGATTTGGGTTTGAGCTTAAGTTGGTGCTCTTCTTCAATTCTAATAGAGTTAATGACCTCCGTCAGGGTGAAGTCATCTTGCTTATGACTTGACTCATAAGAAAAACTCAACCAGCATGGAGGGAGAGAATCGGCTAAAGCTTGAACCTTATAACTTCTAGAAAATTTTCAACCAATCACCCCAGTCTTTCTAACAAGACATTGTAATTCATAGATCTAGACATTAAGGGATTTGGATTTCACCATGACATACTTACGGAACTTAAATACGGTGAACTAATAGAGACCGGAATCATCTATTCCATATTCCACCTCAAGAGCATCCCAAAGCTCCTTAGCCAACTTGGTGAGAAGGTACACATCATATAAAGAATCGAAAAGGGAACTAAGGGTCCTACGGCAACAATGGAAATCAATCTCTTAAGAGGTTTTAAAATGGGAGCTAGTGGATCCAAATTCTTAAGAACTAGGAGAGATGGAGATTGAAAACTTAATCCGAAAGGTGAATTCAAATCAAGAAACTCTATGGCAGAAAACAAGCCTAATGTAGTGAGCCAATATTTTACTTGGTTCCACCACCTTCTAAAGCAAGAATCATTAAATTTCTCAGGTTTGAAAGCACTATGATCGTCAAAAAAAGCCATATTATGAAGTTTTAGTTGATTAATTCATTCTGCAACCACAAGTTTCAAGGGGTTTAGCCCTATATGTTCAAATAATTCATTTATGGCTAGGTTTATGAAATAAATGCAATAAAGAGTAATAATAACAGCAAAATTAAATAATTGCACTAAAACATGTGACAAATAAAATTAATTTTTAATTTCTGCACAGCTTTCAAAGCAGAAAGAAAGAATTTTTTATTAATTTGCTATTTTAGAAACCTTAGCACAAATTTTTTAAGAAGCAGAAAAAAGTTATATTTAATAATTTCTACACATATTTTAAAGCTGCAAAAATATTATATTTTGCACTATTTTCAGAGGAATATTGTTTTTCTTGAGGTTGTTTTGTAACATGATTCGTATCGTTTTGAAAAGGAGAAATAATTTCAAATCTAGACAATATGAATTTCAAGTGGTACTTGAATAAGCAAATACAACAGTTTCTAGATTTATGAAGACTCACGTTCTTAGATTGTTGGCGGAAATGCACCTAGAAATTGCTATGTTGCAATTTTATAATTTCAAAATAATATTATAAAAGAAAATTCTATAAGAGGAAATTCAGAAGATTGAAAAGGTTGTGCCTCTACCAAGGCGTATGATTAACACTACCCTAAAACATGATTCGCCTCCTACGTAAGGATCTGCAGCGATTGCGTCCGCAAGGTACAAAAACCCAACTCATCCCAATCCTCCTCTCATGAGCACGATCGCTAGGAGGCTAGACTTAATCAACTCCTTCAATTGCTTTGTAGAAGAAAAATAGAATGAAGAAAAGAAGTACAAAGAAAACAAAATGCCGGAGTGGAAAAGGGAGTCTCTATAACAAGGAAGTATAAAGTATAAAGATGGAAGTGTGCTTGTGTGCTCTATTCTGGGCCCTGGACCCAAAGCCTATTTATAGACTATGTCCGGATGACCGAGGCAATGCGATGGCACCGAAGATACGTGACATTTCGAAAATACCGTATCTCTTCGGAAACCAACATATACTTCCAAGGCGACATAACACTTTGAAATAAAGCATCTAGGAAAAAGAGTACGCGTTACGCGACGTGTCATGCCCGGCCCCCCTTCGCCACGCACTGCATAAATGCATCTCACAATTGGCCAGCTGCGCCGAGATGAGCACATGCATGTGGTCACCAACCCAATCTCCTTAAAGCCCAACTTGGGCTTCTAAAAATAGAATTTCTATAAAAGCAAGAGAACTTACTTTTACATTTCCAATGTAAAACTAAAAAGAAAGAATTTTAAAGCTTTTGAAATAACAAGAAAGTAGGGAATAAGGTTCCATCTAAAATTTAAATCTTTTCGAAATTTTCAAATTCGAACATGTTTTACTTTGGAAAACAAGAGATTTCCAATGCACATAGCAGTGGCAATTTCTAACCCAACCTGTTTACCATACACAACCCATCTAACCTAACCTATTGGGTTCACAAGTCGGGTATGGGTCAGCCAATCCCAACCCGCCAGTTGGTCAAGTCGGGTCTAGATCAAGGCCTCTCGACCTACCAGGCCTTATAATGATTAATATTAAAATATATTGTTCCATTAATTTTAAGTAGTTAGGCGAACATTATTTATTGGATAAATGATCCAATTGCCCAAACATTATTACATTAATCCAAGGTAGGAGTAGAATTGGAGATGACCAAACAATAGCAGCATTAATCCAACTAATGGTATTGACTTGGGACTTGGGCGCATGGAGAGATCCCCAGTCCTACCCAACTCTCCTCATTCTTCTCCATCTCATCCTTTCTCCTCGTCTCCTATCTTCACAATCACGAGCGCCATGTCTCTCGCTTCTTCGTCTCATCATCTCCTCCCATCTCCATGATCACATGCCCCACATCTCTCCCTGAGACACCTTCCAATGCACGAGGTCTTTCGTTGGCAATAACACCACCTTGCTGGTGTGGAGGTATGAGAGGAGATGTGGCAGATCCAAGAGCAGGTCCAACCAACAAACGACCTCAACGATGTCAAGTGCGACGCCATCCACATGGACATCACTAGTGATCGTGACTGGGACCCCCACCCCTTCAAGATGTTTGATGCCATGCACATTGAATGGCAAATATTCAAGGATCTCATCACCAAGACCATCGATGACCTCACCGAGCTCTCCTCCAAACCCTCCTCGCTCCACTGCAATCTCATCTTCTAATTTCCCTTTCATTTCTTTATTTTAATTAAAATATTTCCAATGAGTTATTCTGACTATTGGAAACTGGTGCAAAAATTCTGATGTAACAGATTGCAAGTCAACAGGCCAGCTATGGATCAGCAAGTTGGCTACAGGTTAGGTCAGGGTTCTGTTCAGGCCCTATAAACCTTGATATATATCACCTTAACCTTGCCCATTGATTGCCACCCTATATGCACGTCACTATTGCAATTATGAATATAGTCTACAGATAGAGGAACTTGAGGGTGTCATCAATGTAATAGACTTGAGATCAATTAAATAAAGATGTGTTTCCAATGTACGACACAAAAATTGGATAGCAATGAGATTTCATGATAAATAAATTTTGGTGCAGCACAGGCTAGAGAAATCATGATTTAGCTGGTTGTCTCAGATTGAACTAAACAGCCATGAAGGAAGAGCAATAAAAAAGAACATGAAGTTAACAAAGACCCTATTTGGATGGCGGACACTGCTGGCCATGGATCAGCAGGAGGTCCACTCTAGAGATGTAAAAGGATAGAGGAAAACTTGTTGCAGACTGATACTTAAAACAGAAAAAAAAAAGACAGAGAAAAAAATATAGAAATAAAATCCAAATGGTCAATATCCCAAATTTACAGAGCATTACATGTTCTCTGCAAACAAATATATGAAATAAATTATGCAAAATATGCAAACAAATATTGTTTTTAAACTTACCTATCATGTCAGCTTTATGCAAATTGTTGAAGAAAACTCATTAAGTTACTTGAATGTAATAAATGGAAAAGGAAGAACTACATCATATAACTTCAAAGAATCATGATAGATATCCCAATAAATGCACCTTTGTCAGTAGTTGGATTACATCATTCACTGTACACACATACTCCTCTGTCAAGCAGTCAACATATACGCCAGTTCTTACATCTTCTCTAATCTGAAAAACATCAGCCAAATCATCAAAAACATAAGAGAATGTGACAGCTAAGGGAGGACAAAACAGATGAACACTAAAGCTATTTTTTACCAGAAGATTCCTCTGAGTAGGGTCCAACAGGTCGGTGATTTGCTCATTGTAAATCTGTAAACATATGAATCAGTTGCATTACAGATTAGCATAGTAGCCTAGCAAAAAATGCTTGCATTCCAAAGTATTATCACCACACTTGCCTCCAAAAACGAACAGCGGCATTGATAATTCAGCTGATTGTCAGAGTGCTTGGCTTGCTCCTAGAACCAATTATGAATGTGTAAGTACGGACAAATTAAGTACCCTACTTAGCAAAACATTCAAGAGCTACCCACTTCATCAATCCGGGAAAAGAGCTGCTCAAAGACTCGGGGAGTCAATCCTCGCTCATTGCTTGATGAAGCATCTTCTGACAAAGCGCTCGGAGGCCCCCACATCGTATATGTTTTGCCACTGCCGGTCTTTTTCCAACATATCAAGTTCAGATGACTAATTAATGTTCTTGGCATTAAATTCCACCAAAATACAAAGAAATTGCAAAACAAATGAAGTCAAGGAAGCTTTGGGTACCTGTCCGTATGCAAATATGGAACTGTTGAACCCAGCCAGGCAGTTCTCCACCAATGGAAGTCCAACAAGATGGAAAATATCTTCCTAAAACATAAATCAAGAAGCAAATGAGGGCGTATCTTGAAAGATATATTGATAAAACTTAAAACTGACAAAAGCATACAAACTTTACTGTTCAGAATCGATAACAAATCAAAAGAAAAACTCACCTGTGTGGATCTGGAGTCAGCAACCGAATCAAAGGTGAAGGCATGATCAAGGATCGAAATAGAGTTTGGTGAAATCTTCTGTACAATTAGAGCCCCTTCTTCCTCCTCCTTGTTCAGAGGCCGCATTCGCACTATCACCTGATAACCAACAAAATAATCAACGGAGAAGACAGCAGAAAAGGGGAACCATCAAGAAAAACCTCCCAGTTTTCCAACCTAGGGTTCAAGAAGCCTCTAAAGAAGCGGCGTACCTGAACACCAGAATCCGAGGCCATGGAGGCCGGAACCCCATTTTCGGGTAGGGTTTCCAAGCTTAGCTTCCGCTTAAGAGGGTTGCCGCCATGGTTCGAGGAGAGCGGCGGCCGCGGGGGGAGTGGGCTCCGATTCTTCGTGGCGAGGGTCTTTCCGGCGACCGAAGGCGACCGGAAGGGGGACGATTCCGGTGGGGTGGGGCCGGGGTCGACGTTCTCCTTGGGAATTCGCGGCGGCCGGTGCTTATGAGGAGTTAGGGTTTCGGATGGTGGAACCCTTGCGCTCCTCTGGTGCGAGTGGGCCTTCATCAGAGATCAAGAGGTGGCGCGCCGGTGAGAGGTGGAGATCGGAACCCTAGGAGAGGGGAGGGAGGGAGGGACGGCGAGAGAGAGAGAGAGAGACGTTGGGATGGGGGAGGAAGGAGAGGGACTGGGATTTGAAATGGGGAAGGGTAGAATGGTCATTTTAGGATTTATTATTTTGGAATTTATTGATGGGGATTTGAATTTTGAGTCAGATTACCCGCGGAGGAGTTTGACGCGAGGATAGTATGTGGTTTGAGGATTCATCAGGGCCGTCCAGTAGTTCATCATATCGATATCTAGCGATGGGAATGGACCTGATGTTGACCCTACTTTGTCATGGTTGTAGATCCCAATGAAACTTTTATCCAATCAATGGGTATATTAGAAGGGTAAAATTTTGAAATAATGGCAACTTTAAAAAACAATATTATGTGAATGGTCAAACCTAAGAGGGATAACATAAAAGGTTTTTATCCGATCTACATGCCAATATTCATTGAGTTTACTGGAATCATACATCTAAGAAGTTAAGTTTTCCTAATTATTGTTCCCAAACTAATGTTTGACAAATGACTCGCATATGGAAGCATGCTTGTATGGCTATGATCTCCCATCAATGCATATAATGGTTATGATCCTCCTTCACAATCTTTATTAGGAAAGGATGGAAAACTATGATTCCGCCGATCAATAGAGGTTTAATAGTCAGCTTTGATAACAAAATTTTAAATTAGAATACATGATGTGTGCACTTGTATAGAAGGGATGAATATTTGATAGTTTGTCAGAGATATATCACTCGGGAGAGTACTTGATTAATCTTCTAATTTCATCTACTATCAACCATGTATATAATTTTAATTATAAGAGATGGAATATTGATAAATGGTTGTGATTCCATCAACCAAATGTATATAACATTTTGTTATTTAAATAAATTGATAAGTGCACATTCGGTTTTAATTTTATTTGCCCATAAAAGTGTTATTTTAAGAAAGTATAGATGCCTATAGTGAGATACAAGGGACACATTTACTTTGAGTGAGATTTTGACTTATAAACAAAAAGTAGTAGTGTTGTTTTTTCCACTTCAAGCAAAAGATAGCCTAATCATCACCTCCTTATCGGTGCTTATTTACACTCTTAATAAATAAAGAAAAAAATAGAGTAAGAAGTATTGAAAAGCCTTTATAATTATATATAGAGATAAATTATGAAATATTGCTCATCTATAGCAATTTTTATTAGCAATGATTATAGAGGAAGTTCGAAGGATATAGCTTTGCATCATCAGTCAAGTCCAAAAATCCGTTAGTAGGATATATGCTTTTAAACACTTATGTGCACAAATATTTATAACTAATTAGTGATGAAAATAGAAACATAAAAAACCTCTATCACACCTCATTTAAGATTTCTCTTATAAAAATTTACAAAAAAAAGTCTAACTTTTAAAAAAAAAAGTCATTTCATCTAGGATTACATCCAACTTAGTTTTTGAGATATACTATCAAACGAGAATTAAGATCATAATTTCTCTAGGTATAAATTTGCCCAAGAGTTTGTACACCTTGAGGTTTAAGTTTCCTTCTCTTCTTTAAATAAAATAAACTTGTTTTTGCTCATTTCAATTGTTTAAAAGAAGAGTTTAAAAACAAGACAAATATCCCCTTTGGTTTTTTAAATAAACGTAGGTCTCATTCATATTCCTCTTGGTGACTGCAGCAATATTTACATCAAGGTTTTTAAGGAATTGTGATATCCATGTCCCAATATTGAAGAACAAGTCGATTTGTTAGGAATTATTTGTATTAGATCTTAGAAAATGCATATCATTGTCACAATAATCAATTGGTCAATAGGTATACTTCATCTTATGGTAAGATAATATCATAAAATATATGGAGTTTATGCTACAATTATCATTTTTTGTTAACATTTAATCTTTGGGAACTAAATAAGGGGTGGGATAAGAGAATATTCTACTTTATCCTTCGTATAAGTGGCGATGTTATCTTGAATAGGGTGGGATATTTCATCCTTGGTAATTCGATCAAATTGAGGATTGACAATTGCCTATGTTTCCGAGAATTCCACTAATCTAATATATTTTAGTATATATATATATATATACTAAAATAGAGGCTCTACTTGTGCAAAACTCTCCATTCACCATATGGATGGCCATACTGATGATGTTATTAATAGAGCTCTTTATTGAGTAGTGCTCTTATTTAATATAGTTCTTTATCTAATTTTGTTAATAAAAATATTAAATAGTATTTAAAGAACTTTTCATTACTATTGCTAAATTAATATAGAAATTAATAACATTATTAATTACCATATTTGCTTATATATGCTGATATGAATGAAAAATACTTTTTCGTTGATACTATACCTTGCCTATATCCCACATAGGTCATTAGATTACACTAATATTTTTATTAATTTTTATTGCATGTTTATGATCATGATCTTACTTAAAAGTGAGAAAGTACAACCACTATGACCCTTCTATATTGCATTTAAATATCTCTTAAATATAATAATTTTTTATTTGTTATTATACATCATGATCATATTATTTTTATAATCACATATTATTTTACTATATTGATACATATATATATATATATATACTATTCGAATTTTGTATGGTTAAAGTATATCATAACATTAATATCAAAAGTTTATTATAAATAACATAAAAAAGATCAAAGCTTAATGCACAACAATATTAATAATATTAGTATAAACTTTATTGGTAAAGAATACTTAGTAATATGAAAGAAATTATCTAAAAGTAATACCGAATGTAATGTGTATATACTAGTACATATCTAAAATGGAGACTCAACTTATGCAGACTCTCCATTCACCATATGGGTGCCAATATTAATGGCATCGATATCAATGTGCTTGATTATCATTAAAGTTCATTGCTTATGCAAAAAATATTAATGATGTTGATATTAATATGCTCAGTTATAATTAAAGTTTATTGCTTAATAAGCAACAAAATTTTTTCTATTGAACCCTTTATATTGTTATATTATTTTGCAAAAATAGTTTGAAAAAAGAAAAAAAATTATTTTCCATACACGATGTGGGGCCAATGTTAATGACATTGATATTAATGATAGAAATTTCTGAGTAGAGGCTCAGCTTATTCCATTTGCCATGTGGATGTTGATATGAGACTGTGTGTAATGTAGGCTCAATTTGTATAGAGCTTTCTATTAGCCACATGGATACCAAAATTAATGGTGCCAATATTAATGTGTTCAGCCATCATTAAAGTTCATTGCTTAATATACAATTGATATTAGAAAAAATTATAGCAACACTTCTTTTGACGAGAAATACTATCCACCCAAATTTTTTAAATTTTCAATTAGATCCCAAAGTGCTTGATATGTATGGATCGAGGAGAAAGTGCTTGATATGGTGCCTAGTTACTTCTTTGGTGGTCACAGAGGATGTGTAGGCACTTCATCCCATAAGCATTTGTAGATGAAGCAATTAGGGGATGGGCTAAGTGTATCTTTTGAAACTTCAAGGGTCCAAATGTTACTATATATTATAAATTTATAGGTCTATTTGTAATATTTTAAAAATACGATGAATGAAGATGTTTGCTTTTTGGTACTAGCCATCTCTTTATCTCTCAGGTCTATAGACTAGAATGACATGTTATAACTTTTTTAATATCATGAAATCATATTTTTGAAAGTGAATCCTAGGTTCTTCGGTGTTAAGCATGCTAAAATTTATTTTTTTTCTAAAAACCATGGCTGAACCTGATCGGGTTGCCTACGTACCCCTTCATAAGGAGGATCAAGTCATACGTAGTTCTTTTTAAGTTTTAAAACGCAGCGAAAAAATCGAATCAAATAATTTAATTCATGTATGCTTACAAGATCAAATCTAGAAATCAGCACCTTAAGAACAAATAGGATTATGCCGGAATCGTTGAAACAATTATGCTAAAACTTTCATGCATGATTAACTATCAGATCTGAAACTTAAGAACTCGATTCTGATTAATCTCCGAATATCCATCGAATGGATTCTGGAGATAACTCCGTGAGGAGCCCCAAATGAGGGTAAAACCTCGGAAATCAGACCTAGACCCTGACTCCAAAATAAAATATTGATGTGGGATTAATACCTTTTATGATGGAAGAAACTTATAGATCTAATCCTTGACTTCGCAGCCACACACACGAATGGCCTCTATGAGAAGTACACGCGAAGCCCTAGGTAGATCGTCTTCCGCGGGAGTGCTAGCTCGCGTAGGAACGTTACAATGGCTGAAGCTTTCTCCTTCTAAACACTCAACCTTTGATTGTTCTTTAAGGAGATGGAGGATGGACATGAGGAAGAAGGAGAAGAAGGGATGGAGGCCCTCAGAGAATTTTTTCAAAATTTTTTTGAAACCTCTAAATATGGTATATCTTGAACCCAAGGCATGGGGGTCTTTTATAGCCAAAAGACCACCCTACGCCTCACACCTAATTTAGCCAACTAATTTGGCTGATAAAATTTCCAAAAAATTCTGGTGGTTCGGCAGCTAAGATGAGATAAATATATCCAAATTTCATGCATTTTGAATCCCTAAAAGATTGAAATTCATGCATCCAAAGTTCAGCCGCAGACCACCCTATTTCATACACCATGCAATCCCTACAAATTAGGAAATTCATCTAAATCTTTCTAGAAAGATTTAAGGCGCTATTTTTATAGAAAATATAGCCCCACGCCTCTTCTCTTCCCACGCCAATTTTTGGCCAAAAATAAATAGGATAGGCTTAGAAAATATTAGGAATAAATTAAGGTGTCATTCTTCTCCAAGAAGATAAGGATGGGTTCCTAAAATTTAGGGATTCTTCTCCTTATTCAATTCTGATTATTTGGACTCATAATCCTCATCAAATAAGGTCTTCTAATTGATTTGGATCAAGCCCAATCCAATTGGGTCAAGTCCCATCAATTGCGTCAAGCTCAATCTACTTGGGTTGAACCCAATCCAATTAGGTCAAACCCTGATGCAGCCCAAATTGAATCCTATTCAATTTGGCTCAACCTAAGCCCAGTTACTCAATCAAATTGAGTTCATTAGCAATCTAATTGCTAATTAGTCCTCCAATAATTCAATAATTATTTTAATGCAACTTTTGCTTTGAATAATTTGTAAATCAAATTGACCAAATTACTCCTGAATGATTCTTAATCATCAATCAGCCATTTGATCAACCTAGAAACTTCTATGCGTGTCACCTCATATGTTCGAACCTAAGTCGATAGTATAGGAACATCTTCCTATACTAATCGATGTGACCATCTAGCAATAGTACCCGACGTCCGAATAGGCCGAATATATGCGAAGCAAATATTCTAGAACCTTGGACTATGGTTACTGTATAATTCAATCCCTTTGACTCCTAATGCCAGGATGTCTTAGAGCTCACTGTCAACCCTATAATTAGTTCATCCATTATATGATTAACTTTAGATATTCCGTGACTCCTCACTGGGATTACCCTGGCCAAGATTTTGCTAAATTAATCACAAGACATTATCTCCTGTTTCCAGGAGGGGTCAATTCCATCTCGACTCACAACTGACTATGCAAGTACTTGACTGCACCCAGTGACCTTCCGTTACTGAATTAAAAATTCAGGTAGTCCGGTACCAAAGTACAGTGAGTTGCTTGTTAGTCACAGGTTGCGATCTCAGGTCAGAGGGCCAAACTTATACCCATATCCACTCGAAACATCTCTTGATAGTAGAGCGTTCTGGAATTGGTCACGTTCGGTGAAATGTACTCCTACACTTCACCTGTGTGGCATACCAGTGTCTCCACACTCCTTGGTTAAGAGGACAACCAACGTATATGTCACACAACAACCTAATCTCGATAATGTTGTCGTCCTAGTAACAACATATCATTTGGTCGCGAACAAGTTTAAGGACTCAAAGATAAATCCTCCTTTATTATAACATAGGTCCTAAGGACTTCATCATATAAGAGTTCATTTGAAGATGAAATGATGAATAATGCCAAATAACACTTTATTAATTTGTCAATTCATTTACAAAATTCAATCTTCAATATGCTGACGATTGACATTTAGGATACAATTTCCAACAACTCCCACTTAGCCTAATGCCAATCGGCACAGTATCTAATACCCATCTTCGACTTGTGTTCGTCGAACTCTTTGATGCCGAAAACTTTGGTAAATGGGTCAGTCATATTTTCTTTTGTATCAATTTTCTGTAGAATCTGCCACTGTGTGCTACTTGAAACTCTTCCAGCAGATAGCACCATGTTTAAGAGTAAAGATATAACCTGACACGCTCTTGCTATCATCTCGATCTGACTGAAAACTTGAATCGGTATATCCCTCAAGTTTTAAGTCAGAATCACCATAGACAAGCCACTGATCTTTAGTATTTCTCAAATACTTAAGGATGGTTTTTACAACCTTCCAGCAGTTGCTATCTAGATCAGACTGGTGTCTGCTTACTACTCCTAGTGAGTATGCCACGTCTGGTCTAGTACATATCATGACATACATTATAGATCTCACTGCCGAAGCATATAGAATCCTATCCATACTCTCTCTTTCTTGAGGGGTTGTCGGACAATCCCTTTTAGAGAGGTTAATTCCATAGCCCATTGAAAGATAGCCTTTCTTGGAATTAATCATACTGAACCTTTTCAGTATAGTATCAATGTATGTGGATTGGGATAATCCAAACAATCTTCTAGATCTATCTCTATATATCTTCATCCTTAGGATTGTGGAGTGATTGATTATAACCCTATTTGATTTTGATGAGCTCAAAGCATTTGAGTATATCTTATGTTTACTAATGAATTCAATCTAGTGTTTCAGTGAAAATCTTGTAAATTTGTGGTTAAGTGTCTCTAGATTTGGTTCAAGACATTTTGGATAAGTTAAGAAGTCAACTTGAACCAAAGTCTGAGACTCGAGTCGACTCCGGGATATTACGAGTCGACTCCAAGCGTATCAGAAGCATTGGCACAGGCGCGAGTCGACTCCGGAACATTACGAGTCGACTCCGACTGAGAACAGACAGACGAACAGAAAGACCCAACTCAACCTGTCAGCGAGTCGACTCCTGAAGAGCGCGAGTCGACTCCGATGCTTGCCGAGTCGACTCCAGAGTAGTATGAGACGACTCCAGGGAGTTACAGACAGAAAGACAGAGAAGTCATTTTGGACCCTGAGAGCCGAGTCGACTCCCGCAAAGCTCGAGTCGACTCCGAGACAGCGCGACCCCAAAAAGACAGAAGACAGTATTGTTGTCTCTGAGACGCGAGTCGACTCCAAGACACTTCGAGTCGACTCCAAGGCAGCGCTACTCCAAAAAGACAGAAGATTGTTTTTCGGATACTAAGAGCCGAGTCGACTCCGAAACAGTCCGAGTCGACTCCAAGACTGCACGAGCCAAAAGACAGAAGATCGGGAGTTTGGGCTCTGAGCGGCGAGTCGACTCCCAGAATTTCTGAGTCGACTCGAGTGAGTGAAGTTGAAGAATATCTCTATGAATTCCTTGGAATGAGCCGACTCCAAAAGTGCAAGGTCAGCTCCAGATTTTGGCGAGTCGACTCTGGGTTAAGTCGAGTCGACTCCCAGTTGAGAAGACCACTTTAATTCAAATCCGGAACAGTTGCCGAGCCGACTCCAGAAAAGCATGAGTCGACTACTGCTACAGCCGAGTCGACTCCAGATCGCGCGAGTCGACTCCGATCCCAACGGACACATTGTCAGGATGTGCAGAATGTGTAGAACGGCTAGTAAAGTGTGTCTAACGGCTAGTTTCCGATGGGAATGGCTTAAATAGCCACAGAGAACTGTAGCAAGGTAGAGAAGTAACATTCCTTTCAAAGAAAACACAATAACTTCATCTGTCAAAGGGATTTCAACGGAAAAGAAGGAAGAGAGCCATTAACTCCATTCAACCAACTCTTCCCAGCATTAAAGAAGTCTCCTTCTGCCTTCAAGTCTTCAAGACGTTCAAGATGAGACCCAAAGTTCGAGAAGCCCTCCTCTACATCGTCATAAAATAGTTTGAGGGCTCTTAACTTCTCTATTGTTTATATTTCTGAATATCTGCTTTCTTAGAAGCTGTATTTTTCTCTTTGTTCCTTCTTTTCATTTGGTCCTTACTTGATTCAATCAGGGGATTGAATCAAGGGTGTATAGGTTTGTTGGTGAGCCTAGGTTGAAACCAACGTGTAAGGGTTCGATTGTGATCCCGGAAAAACAATCAAGTGGTTCTAGTAAAGGTGAGCCTGGGAAAACCGACCGAGTTCGTTGTGACCTCGTAAAACAACAAGTTGGGTTGTGAGCTTGTAAAACAACCGGCTGTAATCCGAGGGGTTATAGTGAATTCCCAAGTGAGGCTTGGGGAGTGGACGTAGGAGCAAGGGTTAGCTCCGAACCACTATAAAATCATTGTGTTTGTGATTGCATTTGTCTCTCTTACTTTCATTTCATTCACTGCATATAGCATCTAATTAATCAACTTGCAAAAAGTATCAATTAGTATCTCACAAACCATTTAATTGTAATAATTATTTTAAAACCCAATTCACCCCCCCTCTTGGGTTGTCTATCTGGGCAACAAGTGGTATCAGAGCCGGAACTCTTTTACCCAAAGAGTAAAAGATCAAAATGACAATCCCATTTGGATCTTCCCACATTGAGGGCCAGTTTACCCAAAGACCCCCATTCTTTAATGGATCCGACTACTCATATTGGAAGGCTAGGATGAGAATATTTATCCAAGCCCAAGACTATGAGATGTGGACCATAATACTAAATGGACCACACATCCCTTCCATTTATGTAGAGGGTGTCACTGTACCCAAACTTGAAAAAGATTGGGATGACAATGACTTTAGGAAGGCACAACTCAATGCCAAAGCAATGAATGTGCTTTACTGTACATTAGATAGAAATGAATTCAATAGAGTCTCTACTTGCAATTCTGCAAAAGAGATTTGGGATAGACTTGAAGTGACCCATGAGGGCACGAATCAAGTCAAAGAATCCAAAATAAATATATTAGTTCATAAGTATGAATTATTTAAGATGGATTCTAATGAAACAATCACTTGCATGTTCACTAGATTTACTGACATTGTCAATGGCCTAAAAAGCCTTGGCAAAAATTATACTAACAGTGAGCATGTCAGAAAGATTCTTCGCTGTCTACCAAGGTCATGGAAAGCCAAGGTGACGGCAATCCAAGAAACCAAGGACTTGAACAAGCTTCCACTTGAGGAGCTTCTTGGATCCCTAAAGACGCACGAGCTCACAATGAAACAATACAGCGAGGAAGAGTCCTCTCACAAGAAAAAGGTAATAGCATTAAAATCTGTTTCTACTAACAAAGACTTATCTTGCAGCAGTAGCAGTGAAGAGGAAGATAATGAGGGAGATGATGATGAGGTTCTCTTTGTAAGAAAATACATCAACCGTAAGAAGACCTTTCATCAAAGGAGAGGCCCCTCAAGTTCCTATCACAAGGATAAAGGTAAGGAAAGGGAAAATGAGGCGATCGGATGTTATGAGTGTAAGAAGCCGGGGCACTTCAGAGCTGAGTGTCCTTTGCTGAAGAAGGGGAGCAAGTACAAGAAAAAGAAAGTCCTTGTCTCCACCCTATCGGACTCCGACACATCATCATCATCATCGGATGAGGAGCAAGAAGAAAAGGCCAACCTTTGTTTTATGGCTAACGACAATGAGGTAACATCCGGAACACATTTAGATTTTACTTTCGATGAATTATATGATGCCTTCAATGAATTAATGGACGAGTACAAGACAATAAACCTTAAAAACAAAGAATTAAAACTAACTAACCAAACTCACCTCCGTAAGTATGATACATTAGTTAAGGATAAAGATGTTTTTATTAAAGAAAATGCAGAACTTAAGACTAGCAACCAAATCTTGAGTCAAAAGAATAATACCTTAACTAAAGATAACGAAAGGCT
This sequence comes from Phoenix dactylifera, assembly GCF_051530095.1. Lineage (NCBI taxonomy): Eukaryota > Viridiplantae > Streptophyta > Magnoliopsida > Arecales > Arecaceae > Phoenix > Phoenix dactylifera. The sequence goes on from NC_143193.1 coordinate 7,717,096, forward strand.
GAACAAAGAAATATTAGAACTTAAAAACAATAAACATATCTTAAAAGAGAGTCTCACAAAAGAACTAAATGATCTAAAAACAGAAAAACAAAAATTGACACTAGAACTTGAAAAGTACAAACCTTTTGTAGAAAAATTTATATATAGCTCAGAAAAATTAGAGATGATACTTAATAGTCAACGAGCTGTATTCAATAGAGCTGGTTTAGGGTATAAACCTAAAAATAAGCAAAAACTCCTTAGTAATTTCTTTGTTAAAGCTGGATAAAGTAAAACTAAGAAAATAACATGTTTTGCTGTGGAACATTAGGACATAAAGCAAATGTGTGTGATTATAGAAAATGAAAAACTAAAAGAAGAATTAAAAGGGTTTGGGTTCCAAAAGGAACCAACATTACTAACCATGAAGGACCCAAGAAAACTTGGATACCTAAAATTATATGATTTGTTTGTGTAGGAGTGTCTTGCAGCCAAGGTCGACAAAAATTGTTGGTATTTGGACAGTGGCTGCTCAAGACACATGACGGGTGACAAGGATTAATTCTTCACCCTTGAAGCTAAGAAGGGAGGTGCTGTGACTTTTGGAGACAATAACCAAGGTCACATCATTGGTATAGGTAAAGTACAAATTATCCCTTCAACTTTTATTAATAATGTTCGATATGTTGATGGTCTTAAACATAATTTACTTAGCATTAGTCAATTGTGTGATAGAGGTTTTGATGTTTTGTTCAAAACATCCTTATGCATAATAACCAACTCAAATGACAATAGTTTAGTTTTTAAAGGAATAAGACGTGGGAATGTGTATGTAGTAGACATTGAGGATCTAGCCAAACATAACCCATGTTTAGTTGTTAATGAAACTAAGGACAATGATGCTAGTTGGTTATGGCACCGTAAGTTAGGTCATGCAAGCATTGACACAATATCAAAACTAGTTAAAAGAGATTCTGTGATAGGTTTGCCAAAACTAAAGTTTGAAAAGAATAAAATATGTGAAGCTTGTCAATATGGCAAACAATCAAGGAACTCCTTTAAATCAATAAATTGTGTCTCTACCTCTAGACCTCTAGAACTACTACACATGGATCTATTCGGACCAACTAGAACCACAAGTCTAGGTGGAAATAAATATGGTCTAGTTATTGTAGATGATTATTCTAGATACACTTGGGTCATGTTCTTAGCTCATAAAGATCAAGCATTTGCAGTTTTTAAGAAATTTCATAAGGAAGTAACAAATGCTAGAGATATTTCAGTCATAGCTATTAGAAGTGACCATGGAACGGAATTTGAAAATCATTTATTTGATGAGTTTTGTAGTAAAAAGGGGATAACTCATAATTTTTCTGCACCTAGGACACCACAACAAAATGGAGTTGTGGAAAGGAAAAATAGAACTCTAGAAGAAATGGCTAGAACCATGTTATGTGAAAGTAACCTCCCTAAGTACTTTTGGGGAGAAGCCATTAATACCTCATGTCATATATTAAATAGAGTTTTATTGAGACCCATTATAAAGAAAACACCTTATGAACTTTGGAAAAATAGAAAATCCAAAGTAAATTATTTTCATGTCTTTGGTTGTAGGTGTTTTGTTCATAATAATGGAAAAGATAATCTAGAAAAATTCGACTCTAAATCTGATGAGGGTATATTTTTAGGGTACTCTACAACTAGTAAAGCCTATAAAGTTTTTAATAAAAGAACCCTAGTTATAGAAGAATCTATACATGTTGTTTTTGATGATTTTAGTGATATCTCTTCTAGTAAGAGAGTTAATCTTGATGATGATGCTGAAATTCTTGAAGAAAAGATTGATGATATGACATTACATGATGATGAACAAAAATTAATTGGAAATGCATCATCAAGCCAACAGGCTATTGTGGATCATGGGCTGACTAAGGCTTGGAAGTATGCTCACGGGCATCCTAAGGAATTAATTTTAGATGATCCATCTCAACCTGTTAGGACTAGGGCATCTCTTAGAAACTTAAATAATCATCTAGCTTTTGTCTCACATTTTGAGCCCAAACACATAGAAGAAGCTGAAAAAGATGTAAATTGGATAAATGCAATGCAAGAAGAATTAAACCAATTTACTAGAAACAAGGTATGGAATCTAGTAGAACGACCTTCTGAATATTCAATTATAGGTACCAAATGGATATATAAAAACAAACTTGATGAAAATGGAATTGTAATAAGGAATAAGCCTAGACTAGTAGCAAAGGGGTATAATCAAGAAGAAGGTATAGATTTTGATGAAATCTTTGCTCCTGTGGCTAGACTCGAGGCAATTAGATTATTATTAGCATTTGCATGCTCTAAGAATTTCAAATTATTTCAAATGGATGTAAAAAGTGCATTTTTAAATGGGTATATTAATGAGGAGGTGTATGTAGAACAACCTCCTGGTTTTGAAAATCATCAATACCCTAATCATGTGTATAAACTGAACAAAGCATTTTATGGTTTGAAACAAGCACCTAGAGCATGGTATGAAAGACTTAGCAAATTTCTACTAGAACATGAGTTCTCTAGGGGAAATATAGATACAACACTGTTTCTAAAGAAGAAAAACAAAGATATGTTAGTAGTGCAAATTTATGTTGATGATATTATTTTCGGTGCTACTAACAATCGCCTCTGCGAGGAATTTGCTGATTTGATGCAGAGTGAATTTGAGATGAGCATGATGGGAGAGCTGAACTTTTTCCTCAGGCTTCAAATCAAACAATCTGAAGAAGGGATCTTCATCAATCAAGCTAAATGCATCAAGGAGATGCTTAAGAAGTTTGATATGGAGGGAAACAAGTCAATCAGCACACCCATGAGCTCATCATGCAAATTAGACCAAGATGAATCAGGTAAATCTGTAGATCAAAAGATTTATAGAGGTATGATAGGATCTTTATTGTATCTCACTGCAAGTAGACCTGATATCATGTTTAGTGTATGCATGTGTGCTAGATATCAGTCTAATCCTAAGGAATCTCATCTAATTGCAGTCAAGAGAATCTTTAAATACCTAATAGGAACAAAAAATATAGGTTTATGGTATTCTAAAGAATCTAGCCTGAACTTAATAGGATACACAGATTCAGACTTTGCTGGTTGTAAACTTGATAAAAAAAGCACCAGCGGGTCGTGTCAATTCTTAGGAGAAAATCTAATCTCATGGTTTAGCAAGAAACAAAACTCGGTTGCATTATCTACTGCTGAAGCTGAATATGTTGCAGCCGGGAGTTGTTGTGCTCAAATCATGTGGATCAAACAACAATTGGAAGATTATGGAATTAAACAAGATAAAATTCCTATTAATTGTGATAACATTAGTGCTATTAATCTAACTAAAAATCCAATTCAGCATTCAAGAACTAAACATATTGAGATAAGACATCACTTCATAAGAGATCATGTACTGAATGGTGATGTGACACTTCAATTTGTTTGCACTGATGATCAATTAGCTGATATCTTCACAAAATCCTTGTGTGAAGAGAGATTTAGTGTGCTTAGGAGAGGATTAGGAGTGATTGATCCATCCTAGTGATATTCTCTTCTAGTTCATTGATTTTGATGATTATCTTGTGTTAAATATGGAGTTTCTCATCAAATCAGATCATAACTTAGTGATTGTCCCTTGGTTGGTACGAAAATAGCATGATTTTTAGGTGCGTGCCAGAGTTCGAGTCGACTCGAGTAAGTTTCAGAGTCGGCTCACATGGTGGAGTCGACTCGCACATAGACGGGAGTCGACTCGAGATCGATGGCGGCATAAGGGGAGTCGACTCGCCCATAGACGGGAGTCGACTCGAGGTCGATGACAGTATTAGGGGAGTCGACTCGCGCATATTTTGGAGTCGACTCGAGGTCGAGTCGACTCGAGGTCGAGTCGACTCGAGACTTACAGGAGTCGACTCGCGGTCGGGATCCGAGTTTTTTTAACCCTAATCCAAGCGTTTAATCAAAACTTCTATTCACCGTCGCCACTGTTCACAAACCCTAGAGCCGTCTCCTACATCGTCTCCGACCGTCCTTAGGGTTTTTCCCGTCGACCTTCTTCCGTCCATTAGGGTTTTACCCCATCCCTAGGTCAACCATGCCCCGCAAGTCGATTGTCCCAAGCCGAAAGAGGCCCCAACCCGCGAGCGGCACCGAGCGACGGTCCAAGGCTCGGAACGATCCCGTGAGGCCACAACCTCCGGTTCGTTCCCCGCCGAGGCCGGTTCCCTCGCGACCGTGCGCCGGAAAGGCGGTCTCCACCGGGAGATACGTCAACTTCGACTATCTCTTCCGGGAGGACTTCACCATAGGAGATAGGTTGAGGGCCCAGGGACTCGAGTTCTTTTGTTCCCTAGATCTCCCCGCATACCCAGGTCTAGTTAGGGAGTTCTATGGAACAGTACATAGGAGAAATGGTGGGATAGAGGGGACCGTAGCGGGTGTCCCATTATTTATTTCGGAGGATATCATTGCTCAAATCCTCCATCTTCCCCAAGTAGGGGTATCTCCTACTCATCCTGAGGATAGGACTGAGGCCCTTACGGCCATTTCAGGGAGTCCACCCAGTCCCCACTCGATGAGGTGTCCGCTAGTTCACTGTCAGTTGAAATGCGGCTCCTCTTGAGTATCATCTCTAGGACCCTTTTCCCTAAGACTGGCCGCTTTGATTTTGTATTTGAGAGGGACCTAGCCCTTATGTTCTACATCCTTCAGGATACTCCAATTAACTTTTCCAAACTCATTTACAGATACCTATGTGAGCCACTAGACAGACCTAGGCTCACCCTTCCTTATGGGATGCTATACACTCTTATCTTTAGGGAGTCTGAGATCCCCATTCTTGAGGGAAAACCCTCTCGCGCACTGCGATGGATAGATCGCATGGGTGAGGAAACCCTACATAGGATGGGATTTCATAAGGTAGAGGGAACCTGGGTCAGGAAACCATCCTCCTCCACACCTACCACTAGACGCTCCCCCAGTCCTGATCCAGTTTCAGACTTTCCTACCTTTCCCTCCACCTCAGCAACCCTCCACCTCAGCACCCTCCACCTCAGCCGGACCCTCCTCCTCAGCTCCACCCACTCAGCCGATGGAGGTCCGGATTTCTCCTGAGCAGCTCCGGGAGTTGCGGCAGGAGATTGTGCGGGATCTTCGGGACGACCTGCTGAGGGAGCTCCGAGGTCCAGCCACTGCCCCTTCTTCTGCGTTGGTTCCCTCACTTTCAGCCGTGACCGAGATGACGGCTCATCTGAGGGAGGAGATCTTCAACGTCAGGAGCCTGATACAAGCCCAATTCTCCAACATGAGCGATGTCACAAGCAACACAAGACAGATGCGAGATGACATCCGACACGACATGGGCAGCCTGAATCAGGGGGCCGAGCACTTGGCGAATGTCTTGGTTGCCAAGTTGGACACACTCCAGCAGACTCTGACCGAGCTATCCACGACGCACAGTAGGGCCACCTCGGCCATTATCACCCAGCTAGGGAACGTCACGGATGGAGTCAGTCTCCTAATGGAACAATCCAGACTGAGGGGAGGAGCCACATCCTCGAGGAAGCTCTAGCTTATTTTGTTTACTTTGACATGTATTTACTGCTTTACTTATTGTATTCACAAATGCACTTACATATACATCAATACAATGAGTAGACAATTTTCTTCAATATTGTGCACATTGATCTCTACTTGCTTGTGTGTTCTGCTTTCTTCCTTTTTGATACGATGACAAAAAGGGGGAAAAATATTTAATAGATATGTAAAAGGAATCAAAATGAAAATCAATTAAAAAAACTCTTAAAATACACAATAATTTGTTCTTAGTGGATTCGATACCTCGAGGCTCATTATCTCTCTGTTGGGGCTCCTAATGGAGTAATCTCCAGAATCTATTCAAGAAATATTCGGAGATTAGTTGAATCCTGCTTAAGAACAAATTGGCAGATTTTTTCTCTAAACTAAAAATTTAAGTTCAAAAGCTTTCATACACTAAAAAAAATTTCAGAGAATCAAAACAAAGTTGAATGCATGTGTTGAGGGGGAGAATCTGAATTTTTAAGAAAGCAAAATCATTAAATATATATAAGCCAAACAATTGATTGCGTGACATGAAGGCTTATATAATTCCAAATGAAAGGGAGAGCTTTAACTTCGAAATTTATTGTTTCACACCTTTCAAGTTTGGATAAATTAAATAACCAGACACTTGAATTCATTTTAAAATTTTATTATAAATTTCCTTGTTTGTTGAGCAATTCACTTTACATATACTCAATGTTTTGTCATCATCAAAAAGGAGAAGATTGTGGAGTGATTGATTATATCCCTATTTGATTTTGATGAGCTCAAAGCATTTGAGTATATCTTATGTTTACTAATGAATTCAATCTAGTGTTTCAGTGAAAATCTTGTAAATTTGTGGTTAAGTGTCTCTAGATTTGGTTCAAGACATTTTGGGTAAGTTAAGAAGTCAACTTGAACCAAAGTCTGAGACTCGAGTCGACTCCGGGATATTACGAGTTGACTCCAAGCGTATCAGAAGCATTGGCACAGGCGCGAGTCGACTCCGGAACATTACGAGTCGACTCCGACTGAGAACAGACAGACGAACAGAAAGACCCAACTCACAACCTGTCAGCGAGTCGACTCCTGAAGAGCGCGAGTCGACTCCGATGCTTGCCGAGTCGACTCCAGAGTAGTATGAGACGACTCCAGGGAGTTACAGACAGAAAGACAGAGAAGTCATTTTGGACCTTGAGAGCCAAGTCGACTCCCGCAAAGCCCGAGTCGACTCCGAGACAGCGCGACCCCAAAAAGATAGAAGACAGTATTGTTGTCTCTGAGACGCGAGTCGACTCCAAGACACTTCGAGTCGACTCCAAGGCAGCGCTACTCCAAAAAGACAGAAGACTGTTTTTCGGATACTGAGAGCCGAGTCGACTCCGAAACAGTCCGAGTCGACTCCAAGACTGCACGAGCCAAAAGACAGAAGATCGGGTGTTCGGGCTCTGAGCGGCGAGTCGACTCCTAGAATTTCCGAGTCGACTCGAGTGAGTGAAGTTGAAGAATATCTCTATGAATTCCTTGGAATGAGCCGACTCCAAAAGTGCACGGTCAGCTCCAGATTTTGGCGAGTCGACTCCGGGTTAAGTCGAGTCGACTCCCAGTCGAGAAGACCACTTTAATTCAAATCCGGAACAGTTGCCGAGCCGACTCCAGAAAAGAATGAGTCGACTCCTGCTACAGCCGAGTCGACTCCAGATCGCGCGAGTTGACTCCGATCCCAACGGACACATTGTCAGGATGTGCAGAATGTGCAGAACGGCTAGTGAAGTGTGTCTAATGGCTAGTTTCCGTGGGGAATGGTTTAAATAGCCACAGGAGACTGTAGCAAAGCACAGAAGTAACATTCCTTTCAAAGAAAACACAATAACTTCATCTGCCAAAGAGATTTCAACGGAAAAGAAGGAAGAGAGCCATTAACTCCATTCAACCAACTCTTCCCAGCATTAAAGAAGTCTCCTTCTGCCTTCAAGTCTTCAAGACGTTCAAGAGGAGACCCAAAGTTCGAGAAGCCCTCCTCTACATCGTCATAAAATAGTTTGAGGGCTCTTAACTTCTCTATTGTTTATATTTCTGAATATCTGCTTTCTTAGAAGCTGTATTTTTCTCTTTGTTCCTTCTTTCCATTTGGTCCTTACTTAATTCAATCAGGGGATTGAATCAAGGGTGTATAGGTTTGTTGGTAAGCCTAGGTTGAAACCAACGTGTAAGGGTTCGATTGTGATCCCGGGAAAACAATCGAGTGGTTCTAGTCGGTGAGCCTGGAAAAACCGACCAAGTTCGTTGTGACCTCGTAAAACAACAAGTTGGGTTGTGAGCTTGTAAAACAACCGGCTGTAATCCGAGGGGTTATAGTGAATTTCCAAGTAAGGCATGGAGAGTGGACGTAGGAGCAAGGATTAGCTCCGAACCACTATAAAATCATTGTGTTTGTGATTGCATTTGTCTCTCTTACTTTCATTTCATTCACTGCACATAGCATCTAATTAATCAACTTGCAAAAAGTATCAATTAGTATCTCACAAACCATTTAATTGTAATAATTATTTTAAAACCCAATTCACCCCCCCTCTTGGGTTGTCTATCTGGGCAACAAGGATGTAAGATGCTTCTCCCAAATCCTTCATGGCAAATTGAGATGATAGCCATACCTTTATTCCTTGTAATGCAGAAATGTTATTCTCGATTAAAAGAATGTTATCCACATACAAAACAAGAAATATGATAACTGAACCATTTGCCCATTTATAAATGCAAGGTTCCTCTTCATTCTTAATGAAGCCATATGATTTGATCACCTTATCAAATCGTATGTTCCAACTCCGTGAAGCTTGCTTTAATCCATAAATGGACCTTTGTAGCTTGCACACCTTAGACTCATCTGTAGATGTAAAACCTTCAGGTTGTATCATATATACCTCCTCTTCTAAATCTCCATTTAGAAATACGGTCTTTACATCCATTTGTCAAATTTCATAGTCTAAATGTGCTGTTATCGCAAGCATAATCTGAATGGACTTGAGCATTGCCACAGGAGAAAAAGTCTCGTCATAGTCAATACCATAACGTTGACGATATTCCTTGGCAACCAGACGGGCTTTATAGGTCTCTACCTTTCCGTCTGCACTCCGTTTCCTTTTGAATATCCACTTACACCCTATGGATTTAATTCCTTCGGGTGGGTCAACTAATGTCCATACATCATTGACCTTCATGGATTCCATTTCGGATTGCATGGCTCCAAGCCATGCATCAGAGTCATGCCTCTGCATAGCATCCATATAGGTGATCAGATTCTCATCGTTTTCATCAAGTTCGATAGGATCCCCGTCCCGGACTAAGAAACCGTAGTATCTGTCCGGCTGACGTGGTAATCTACCTGATCGCCTTAATGGTGCATCTAAGATGGGTTCTGGATCTCATCTAATCAAATCTGACTCAATTGGTTCGGTGGATGGTATCGGGTCTTCTACATGTTGAACTTTCCTAAGCTCAATATTAGAGCTTTTAGTTCCTTCACTAAGAAATTCTTTCTCCAGAAAAACAGCTCTATTGCTTACGAACAATTTTTGTTCTTCAGCAAAGTAGAAGTAATATCCTTTAGTTTCTTTAGGATAACCAATAAAGAAATATTTGTCAGACTTGGGTTCAAGTTTGTCTATCTTCAAACGTTTGACGTACGCTAGATACCCCCAAATCCTAAGGTGAGGGAGCATCGGCTTACGTCCAGTCCACATCTCATGTGGTGTTTTATTTACAGACTTACTTGGAACCTTATTTAGAATGTAGTAGGCTGACTCAAGTGCATATCCCCAAAAGGATATGGGCAGACTCGCAAACCCCATCATGGATCGAACCATGTCTAACAGAGTTCGATTTCTCCTTTCTGATACACCGTTATACTATGGTGTACTAGGAGGAGTCCATTGGAAGAGAATCTCATTCTCTCCTAGATATGTCAAAAACTCACTGAAGAGGTATTCACCTCCTCGATCTGATCGAAGAGTTTTAATACTCTTTCCAGTTTATTTTTCTACTTCATTACGATATAATTTGAACATTTCAAATGATTCAGATTTATGTTTCATTAAACAGACATAACTATACCTAGAATGGTCGTCTGTAAACGTAATGAAATATGAATACCCACCTCTAGCATCTGTGCTCATTGGCCCACATATATCAGAATGTACAAGGGTCAATAAATCACTGGCTCGTTCACTTTTTTCGGTAAAAGGTGATTTGGTCATCTTACCAAGAAGATATGACACACAGGTTGTCAATAATTCACAATCATTAACACTGAGGATTCCCTTTTTACTTAACCTGTTCATCCTTTTCTTGTTAATATGACATAGCCTATGATGCCAAAGGTAGACATCCGTGACATTATCTAATCTAGGACGCTTACTTGACGTGTACATTACATTAACAGGTTGTAATAATAAGTAGATGCCATTGCTCAATCGTCCATTCATTACAGTAACACCATTCATAATGATATCACAAGAACATTTTTTATTGAAATTTCATAACCGTTCATGGCCAAAAGGCCAACGAAAATTACATTCAATAAGAACGTAGGACAATAGTGACAATCACTCAAGACAACTACATGAGAATTGAAAACAAGTTTGAGATTTCCTAAAGCTAGAACTGGAACAGATCTTCCATCTCCAACATTCAGGAATCTCTCGCTGTTTTCAAATCTCTCATTGACCTGAAGTCCTTGCAACAAATTGCATATATTAAACGGACTTCCAGTATCTAATACTCAGGTCGAATATCACATATAGAGAAATTACAAGGTGTTATCATATAAATACCTTGATCAGCAACTGATTGTCCTTTTCTCTTGCTTGGCCTGCTCGAGTCAAGTGAGATAAGGTACTGAGAACAATTCCTCTTCCAATGCCCCTGCTTCTTACAATAGAAGCATTCTGCCAGATTGTGGTCAGCCTTAATTTTTTTTGGTCTGACTTAGCTTAGCACGTTGCACCTTTTTCTTTTGATTCTTATTTTTCTTCTTTCCTTTCTTAAAAGTACCACAACCCCTGGACGAACCTCCCACTAAATTCACCGACCCTTTTAGGAGTTGGTGATCCTTCTCAAAAGTTTGTAGTAAACCCAACAATTGGTGATAATTTACTACTAGTTTTGTCATACGAAAGTTGGTGAGAAATGAGCAGCACGAACCAGGAAGAGAATTCAGTATAGCATCTTTCCCCAATTGATCATGTAGGGGAGATACTGTTGACCCCCTAATGGATTTTGATGAATACAAAACACTAGAGTTTAATTCCATTTATCTTAACAATTTACTTGAGGATTTCAGGTGATTAACTAAGAATATTGTTAAGAAATGTCTAGGCAAGTTTCCATATTTTTCAAGAATTTATTGAAGAATTTTTGAGTTGAAGAAAACAGATCAGGGACAGCCGAGACGTCTCCGGGTCGTCTCAGAGACGTCTCTGGCACAAACAGGAAGAATTGGCACGTCTGGAGACGTCCCCGGCACCTGGCGAGGCGTCTCGCAGGGTCGGAGTCGACTCCCGACACTGCGGAGTCGACTCTCTCAGAGGCGGCAGAAAGGCCGATTTCAAGGGATGCGCGCGAGTCGTCTCCACAGGAAGCGGAGTCGTCCCCACAAGTAAAAAGCAGACTTCCCGAGTCGTCCCCAGAGAGTGCGGAGTCGACTCTCTCAGAGGATTCCAGAGGGTGTGTTTTTCGTTGACAGAACTGCCGAGACGTCCCCTGAAAGAGCGGAGTCGACTCTCTTAGAGAATTCCAGAGGACATATTTTTCAGAGATAAAATAGCGGAGTCGTCCCCGAGGCAGCGGAGTCGTCCCCATGCAAAAAGCGTAAACATCCCGAGACGTCCCCGTAAAGTGCCGAGCCGACTCTCTCAGAAAAACAGAAAAACAAGAAGTCAAAGAGTCCTTCTGTGGAGTTGTCCCCGTAAAGCGCAGAGTCGACCCCAAACAACGTCAAAAGAAAGTTTATACAGCCGAGACGTCTCGCGTTGAAGCGGAGACGTCTCCGGAGCGCCTGGGACGCGACTGACACACTTTTTCAGGTTTGTTTGAATTTCAAACTTCCATATCTTTGTGTCTAACGGCTATATTTGCTTTTTGGTCTATAAAAGGGAGCTCTTGAGTGCCTTCCTATATCTTCTCACCAACCCAACACAAGATCATTCAAGAGAGAAGAAAGAAAAAGAGGTTCAAGGGAGTTAGAGCTTTCAAGAGGAGAAATCAAGTGCATTCAAGTTTTCCCAACTGATTTCATGCTCAACCACTCACTCCCACTTGGCATTCAAAGCTCACATTCAAGCCAACGCGATCCACATCGGAAGAACCATCATTCCCCAAGCTTCCAACGGCCAAAAGGGTTCTTCCGGATTTTAATATTTCTCATTTCTATATTCACTTCATTAAGAGCTTTTAAATCCTTGTAAAACTTTTCATTATTGTGCTTGTTCCAGTCAAAGAACTTGGAACAAGGGAAAGGCATCCCAAGCCTAGGTGAAATTGGGGGATTGTAGGGTTCGTTGTTAGCCCGGAGTAAAACAACGAGTTGGGTAGTGCACTCGCAAAACTACCGGACTGTAATCTTGGATTATAGTGGAAATTCCCAAAGGTGCTTTGGGGAGTGGATGTAGGAGCAGTGGAAGCTCCGAACCACTATAAAACCTTGTGTTTGCGATTGACTGTTCTCATACCTCTATCTTTATTCTAGTTCATACATTTGTGTGTTTTATTTTTAATTAGATAAAAAGTTTTAAAACACCCAATTCACCCCCCTCTTGGGTGACCATCTCTGGGCAACAAGTGGTATCAGAGCAGGTGCTCTGTGTATTTCTTGAAGACCTAACCGTCTTAGCCAAAGATCTAGATGGCAACACCCTTCAATAATATTCCTACTGAGGGGTAGGCAACCAATAGACCTCCACTCTTCAATGGGACAAATTATACCTATTGAAAGACTAGAATGAGGGTTTTTATTCAAGCACAAGATTATGCCTTGTGGAGGGTTATAATCAAGGGACCACACGAACCATCTCACATGGTTAATGGCATTCAAGTTTCCAAACCTGAGGAGGATTGGGATGAGAATGATAATAGGATGGTTTAACTCAACGCTAGAGCCATGAACTCATTATTCTGTGCTCTAGATGCAAATGAGTTCAATAGAGTCTCCACCTGTAGTTCCGCCAAGGAAATATGGGATAGGCTTGAAGTTACCCATGAGGGTACCAATCAAGTCAAAGAATCTAAAGTGAACATTCTGGTTCACAAATATGAATTATTTAAGATGGAATCCAACGAAACCATTTCATGCATGTTCACACGTTTCACTGATATAATAAATGGTCTAAAGAATTTGGGTAAATCTTACACTAACCCAGAACTTGTGAGTAAAATTCTCAGGTCCTTGCCAAAAGCATGGGAAGCGAAGGTCACGGCAATTGTAGAAGCTAAAGACCTCAACACATTGGGACTTGAACAACTATTGGGCTCATTGATGACGCATGAGCTCACAATGAAGCAACATGAAGAAGATTTGCCAAAGAAGAAGACAATCGCACTCAAGGCTACTTCGAGTGTGTGTGAAGAAGAAAGTAGTGAGAGTGAAGAAGAAAGCGAAGATGAGGACTTGGGTTTAATAGTAAGGAAGTTTAAGAAATTCATGAGAAGAAAGAAACCCTTCCCAAGAAAGAAGTTTGGAGGAAGAAATGATTGGAAAAAGAAAAAAGAAAAGGAAAGAGACCCAATCATATGTTATGATTGCAAGAGACCGGGACACATCCGTTCCGAATGCCTTCAACAGAAGAAGCACTTTGGAAAGAAAAAGAAGAAGGCGTTGAAAGCAACGTGGGATGATAGTGACACATCCTCCTCCGAGGAAGAGAAGGAAGAGACCGCCAACTTGTGCTTCATGGCATTCGAAGACGATGAGGTATGTCAAAGCTCAACTACAAATTTTACTTTAGAAGAATTATATGAAGCTTTTCAAGAACTCATGAGTGATTGTAGTATGTTAGGAGCAAAGAATAAAGAATTAAAGGCCTCCAATCAAAAACTAAAGGATGATATTAAAAACCTATTAATTGAGAAGGAGAGCGTTAAAAATGTTAACACCATTGACTTAGAAAATAAAAATTCAAAACTTAGCATTGAAAATGAAACGGCAAAAACACTAATTAAGGAATTAAATCTAAAAGTTAAATCCCTACTCAATAGTAATACCTCACTTGCACAAAATGTTGAAACCCTTAAAAATGATAAGGAAGAATTGGCTAAAGAAAATTTGGTTCTTAAAAATGAGGTACATAAGTACAAACCAATTGTGGAGAAATTTACACAAAGCTCTGAAAAATTAAATCTTATTCTATCCAATCAAAGAGCTGTTTTTAATAAAGCCGGATTAGGATATAAAACTAGCAAACAACAAAAGTATCTAAAGAATTTCTTTGTGAAAGCAAAAGATGTCAAAACTGAAAAATCTACATGCTTTCATTGTGGAAAAAGTGGACATAAAGCCTATTCTTGCATTCAAAGAAAGATTCAATCTAACAAGAATACATTTGTAAAAGGTAAAAACACAACTAAAGTGTGGGTGCCTAAGGGGACCAACTACACTAACCAAGAAGGACCCAAGAAAACTTGGGTACCTAAGAGCTTCACATGATTATTTTGCAGGTATGCCTTGCAGCCGGGAGTAAAAAGAGAATGTGGTATCTTGATAGTGGTTGCTCAAGGCATATGACCGGTGACAAGAGCCTTTTCGTCACCTTGAAATCGAAAGGAGGAGTAGTCACATTTGGAGACAATGCTAAAGGTCAAATCATTGGCGTTGGTAAAATCTCCATATCACCCTCCTCATTTATTGACAATGTTTTGTTAGTTAATGGATTAAAACATAATTTACTAAGTATAAGTCAATTTTGTGACAAAGGCTTTAAAGTGTCTTTTGAATCTTCACTATGCATAATTAGTAGTCCAATTGACAATGAAATCATACTTACGGGACATAGGCGTGGAAATGTTTACATGGTAGACCTTGATGATCTCACCATGAAGGATGGCCAATGTCTTGTAGCTATGGATGCCAAAGTCAATGAGACTAGCTGGTTATGGCATCGTAGGTCAGGGCATGCTAGCATGGATTTAATTTCTAAATTGATTACAAAAGATCTAGTCAAAGGATTACCAAAAATAGACTTTGAAAAGAACAAAATCTGTGCTGCATGTCAACTAGGAAAACAAACAAGAAGTTCCTTTAAGTCTAAGAACATAGTCTCGACATCAAAACCCTTAGAACTAATCCACATGGATTTATTTGGACCTACTAGAACTGCTAGTCTAGGGGGTAAGAAATTTGGTCTTGTGATTATTGATGATTTTTCACGTTTTACATGGGTTTCATTTCTTGCACATAAAGATGAGTCCTTTCCCGCTTTTATCAAGTTTTATAATAGAATTTCGAATGAACTTAATCTTAAACTAAAAGCAATTAGGAGTGATCATGGTACCGAGTTTGAAAATCAGCACTTTGAAAAATTTTGTGAAGAAAACGGTATCAATCACAATTTCTCGGCACCTAGGACACCCCAACAAAATGGGGTGGTAGAAAGGAAGAATCGCACACTAGCAGATATGGCTCGTACCATGTTGTGTGAATCGGATCTACCAAAGTACTTTTGGGCTGAAGCAATAAATACTTCATGTCATATTCTAAACCGTGCTTTAGTTAGATCAATCTTAAAGAAAACACCTTATGAGTTGATGAAAAGTAAGAAACCAAATATAAGCTATTTTCATGTTTTCGGTTGTCGCTGCTTTATTTTAAACAATGGAAAGGACAATCTAAGTAAATTCAGTGCTAAATCAGATGAGGGGATCTTCTTAGGTTATTCCTCATCTAGTAGAGCATACAGGGTCTTCAACAAGAGAACTCTCGTTGTTGAAGAATCCATTCATGTTGTTTTTGATGAAGCTAATGGAGATTCTTCTAGAAAAGAAGAAGATGGTGATGCAGGTACACTTGAAGACAGAATGAAGGAATTCTCCATACAAGACAAACAACATGAGGATGAGATCAAAGAAGATTCAATTCAGCAAGATGAAGAAGATCAACCTCCAACAAGAAATCAAGATCTTCCTAAGGAATGGAGGTATGCACATGGTCATCCAAGGGATCTAATCCTTGGTGATCCTTCACAAGGGATAAGGACAAGATCCTCTTTAAGAAACACTAGTAATTATCTTGCATTCGTTTCACAAATAGAACCTAAATCACTAGAAGAAGCCGAAAAAGATGAAAATTGGATAAATGCCATGCAAGAAGAATTAAATCAATTTGAGAGAAATCAAGTTTGGACTCTAATGAAAAGACCCCCTAATGTTTCAATTATAGGCACCAAATGGGTATATAGAAATAAACTAGATGAAGATGGAATAGTAATAAGAAACAAAGCTAGGCTAGTAGTCAAAGGATATAATCAGGAGGAAGGGATAGATTTTGATGAAACTTTTGCTCCTGTTGCTAGGTTAGAAGCTATTAGACTACTTTTGGCATATGCATGCTTTATGGATTTTAAACTCTATCAAATGGATGTAAAAAGTGCCTTTTTAAATGGTTATATAATGGAGGAAGTTTATGTAGGACAACCTCCAGGTTTTGAAAATCACTTACATCCAGATTACGTTTATAAATTGCATAAAGCATTGTATGGACTTAAGCAAGCCCCTAGGGCATGGTATGAAAGATTAAGTAATTTTCTAATTGAAAATAAATTTAAGAGAGGAAATGTAGACAAAACCCTCTTCATTAAAAGAAAAGGGAATGACTTATTGCTTGTGCAAATTTATGTGGATGATATAATTTTTGGTGCTACTAATGATAGTCTTTGTCAAGAGTTTGCCAAGCTTATGCAGGGAGAATTTGAAATGAGCATGATGGGTGAGCTCAACTTCTTCCTTGGGCTACAAATAAAACAATCAGAGGAAGGCATCTTCATCAGTCAGTCCAAATATATCAAGGAAATGTTGGAAAAATTCAAGATGAAGGATGCAAAGGAAATCAGCACACCCATGGGCTCAAGTTGCAAGCTTGACAAAGATGAAAAAGGTAAAAGTATAGACTGCAAATTGTACAGAGGTATGATAGGCTCTTTACTTTACCTTACTGCTAGTAGGCCAGATATATTATTCAGTGTTTGCATGTGTGCTAGATACCAAGCATGTCCTAAGGAATCACACTTGCAAGCTGTTAAAAGAATTTTCAGATATCTAGTAGGGACATCTAATGTAGGCTTATGGTATTCTAAGCAATCTGACATAAATTTAATTGCTTATTCCGATGCTGACTTTGCCGGGTGCAAACTCGACAGAAAAAGCACAAGTGGCACATGTCAATTCTTGGGTGCTAATTTAGTTTCTTGGTTTAACAAGAAACAGAATTCAGTGGCCTTATCCACAGCTGAGGCTGAATACATTGCAGCTGGGAGCTATTGTGCCCAAGTGCTTTGGATTAAGCAACAACTCGAAGACTTCGGTATCAAAATGGACAACATACCAGTTAGATGTGATAATACAAGTGCAATTAATTTAACAAAGAATCCTGTCCAACACTCTAAATCAAAACACATAGAAATTAGGCATCACTTTATAAGAGATCATGTGCTGAAAAATGATGTGATGATTGAGTATGTATGTACTGAAAATCAATTGGCCGATATCTTTACAAAGCCCCTTTGTAAAGATAGGTTCAACTTCTTAAGGAATGCTTTGTGCTTATTTGATCCTAGCAAATAAATTGAACTTGTAATGCAATGCTTTGCTACTCAAGCTAGTAATCCACCACAAGGTCAGAAATAGCAAACCTAGCATCTATTAAGTGAAAGCATAAATCTATCTAAGTTAAATGACGAATTGTTTGACTTTTCGGAGGATGGTTATCCTCCCTTGGACTCTTCATGGAGATATTTTCAGAGCCTATTTCATAGGTATTCAAAATTTGGTCAAACATTCCTCATTTCAATATTAATAATTCAAAAATCATTATCAAACTTTTATAGGGTGTATTATTAAAGGGGAGGATCACAAACAAACTCACTCTATATTCACCAAAAGAAATCATGTTGATTAGTGTGGTTAAATAAAATAAATTGGAAAAAGATAGAAATCATTCAGAAAATTTTCAGTGCTGGAGACGTCTCTGGCAAATCACAGAGACGTCCCCCCGGCAAGACGTCTCGCGCTAGTCGTGGAGACGTCTCAGGAACCGAATGAGGGTTTTTAAAATAGGTGAAACAGCTCGAGCCGACCCGAGCTATCTTCTTTCGTCCCCGACAAAAACAAAAAACCCTAGCCTCCGTTTGCTCTCCACCTCAAACCGAACCAAAATCTCCCCATTTTCCTAGGGTTTTCGATTCATGGCACCTAAGAGAGCTAGGAGAACGGGTGGGAGGCGTCCTAGGGTAGCGACCGACGGCGAGGAACGGAGGAAAGAGCCTTCCGCGCCATCTCCTCCGGTTGCTCCGCCAACCACGACCCTTTCCTGTGCAAATCGCACAGTAACCACTGGTAGGTACATCGACTTTCAGTTTCTAGCAAATGAGGGGTTCTCTATTGGAGAGAGACTCCGAGCCCAAGGTTGGGAATACCTTTGTACCCTAAATACATCAACCTATCCCGGCCTAGTTAGGGAAATGTTTAGCAACATGGCCTTAGGGGACTCGGGGTACACTGGATATGTCCGAGGGATATTGATAGAGATTAATGAGGATGTTCTATCTAGTGTATTACAAATTCCTAAATATGGTGAGGCTCCGACCTCACACCCTCAAAGGAAAATTGCCCTAAACTTAGTTTTAGGACGAGAGGACTGCGGCCCTCTTGATGTGGTTAACTCCCAAGACCTCAATGCCGAGATGAGATTACTCTTGAGCATTGTTAACCGGGTCCTATTCCCAAAAACCGGCCGCTTCGATTTCGTTTCGGAGCGAGATTTAGTTATCATGCACCACATCTTACTAGGGATCCCCCTAAATCTCCCTAGACTTATGTTAAACTACATCTCTATATGTCATAGGTATTCTAGGTTTAGCATACCATATGGGATGATTTTCACTTTACTATTCAAACACTTCAAAGTTCCCATTCCTGAAAATGAGCCTGCAAAACCCTTAAGAAACACCGACTACTGCAATGAAAGTACAATGCATAGAATGGAGTTTCACAAGGTAGATGGATCATGGGTTAAGGTACCAAAAAGAAAATCTCAAATCCTAGAGCCTGAGATCCCACATCAGGAGCCAGACCACCACTCTCCTCCACATAGCCATATGGGCTTTCCTGATGTACCCTCCAGCTCAGCTGGACCTTCCACATCCATGCCTCCTCCTCCTCCAGTCAGTGGATCCTTCTCCCTGTCAGATGAACAGATGCACACTCTAGCATCTGTGATATGCCAGCAGATGAGAGAGGAGATGAGATCGTTGATCACTGCTGAGTTGGCTCCTCTTCGTACCTCACATGAAGGGCTTCTACAAGAATTGAAGGAGATCAAAACTCAGGTAGAAGCTACAGCATCAGAGTTGGTTCATGTGGGTACCCTCCAAACTATACGATCAATTGAGCTACAGGAGAAACTGAAGATCATATCAGATGGTCTTCAAGAGTTGACGAGCCCTGGAGGCAATTTGGGCACCGTGGCTACCCAACTTAAAGGAAAAATTGAAAGGGCAAGTCTCGAGTTTGAAGCACTAGTAGCAGCCTTCCATCAATCTCAAGGAGATCAGTTCAAAACTCTACTGGACTCAATAAATGCATTTATAGAGGCAGCTGCTAGGGCTATTGAACAACGTCGCCGATGAGGGACATTTTGTAAAAAATCTAGGGTTCATCTGTTTTGTAAAACCCTAGGCTCATTTTGAAACTTCTTTTGTATTAGGAATCAATACTTGTAATGATTTCCTCTTTTAACTTTGTAATGACTTCAAATGATTGCAATGATATATGAATGTCATACAATTTCTTTGAAACTTTGTGTATGTGATTCTGTGATGTGCCATAAAAATCTCATAACATACCTTAAGTGTTCAAACTTGACACAACTTATCAATGCATATAAAACAGGGGGAGCACATCTTCTAATAACTATTTTAAACAAAAAAAAGGTCTGAAATGAATTCCAAAACAAAGGGGGAGTGAAATGAATGCTGCATTCATTAATAGACATAACTTGGACAGCGGGAGCATAACTTGAATATCCTTAAGTGAATCATGGTAACATGCTGAATTCCACTAGAAATTGTGTTTTAAGTACCTAAGAATAATTTGTCCCCTTCATTGTTGATGACAAAAAGGGGGAGTAGATATAATATAGAACCTATATATGGAGTATATGAAGTATATGGAGTAGAACCTAAATATGGAATGCAAAATTTACACTCATACTTAAAAGTTGAATTAGAAAAGACAAAATTGAAGAATATTGGCTGTAAGATAATTGCCCTTCTGGAAAAGAAAGGGGGAGTCAAAAAGTACTTAGCCTTCAATTGTCTTTAGCATCAATACTTCATTAATTTACATTTTAACTTGATTCAAATTCAGTTGATATACCAAAATTGCTCAAGAGCTACTAAGACCAATACTTATGCATAAGGGAAAAACTGAAAATTGACTATTTTGAATTATGCACACTGTATTTAGCTCTAACCAAAACACAATACTTGTACATCTGATCAAATACTGTGTATATGTTTAAATTTCGAATTTTGCATATACTCAGGGTTTTGTCATCATCAAAAAGGGGGAGATTGTTGACCCCCTAATGGATTTTGATGAATACAAAACACTAGAGTTTAATTCCATTTATCTTAACAATTTATTTGAGGATTTCAGGTGATTAACTAAGAATTATTGTTAAGAAATGTCTAGGCAAGTTTCCATATTTTTCAAGAATTTATTGAAGAATTTTTGAGTTGAAGAAAACAGATCAGGGACAGCCGAGACGTCTCCGGGTCGTCTCAGAGACGTCTCTGGCACAAACAGGAAGAATTGGCACATCTGGAGACGTCCCCGGCACCTGGCGAGGCGTCTCGCAGGGTCGGAGTCGACTCTCTCAGAGGCGGCAGAAAGGCCAATTTCAAGGGATGCGCGCGAGTCGTCTCCACAGGAAGCGGAGTCGTCCCCGCAAGTAAAAAGCAGACTTTCCGAGTTGTCCCCAGAGAGTGCGGAGTCGACTCTCTCAGGGGATTCCAGAAGGTGTGTTTTTCGTTGACAGAACTGCCGAGACGTCCCCTGAAAGAGCGGAGTCGACTCTCTCAGAGAATTCCAGAGGACATATTTTTCAGAGATAAAACAGCGGAGTCGTCCCCGAGGCAGCGGAGTCGTCCCCATGCAAAAAGCGTAAACATCCCGAGACGTCCCCGTAAAGTGCCGAGCCGACTCTCTCAGAAAAACAGAAAAACAAGAAGTCAAAGAGTCCTTCTGCGGAGTCGTCCCCGTAAAGCGCAGAGTCGACCCCAAACAACGTCAAAAGAAAGTTTATACAGCCGAGACGTCTTGCGTTGAAGCGGAGACGTCTTCGGAGCGCCTGGGACGCGACTGACACACTTTTTCAGGTTTGTTTGAATTTCAAACTTCCATATCTTTGTGTCTAACGGCTATATTTGCTTTTTAGTCTATAAAAGGGAGCTCTTGAGTGCCTTCCTATATCTTCTCACCAACCCAACACAAGATCATTCAAGAGAGAAGAAAGAAAAAGAGGTTCAAGGGAGTTAGAGCTTTCAAGAGGAGAAATCAAGTGCATTCAAGTTTTCCCAACTGATTTCGTGCTCAACCACTCACTCCCACTTGGCATTCAAAGCTCACATTCAAGCCAACGCGATCCACATCGGAAGAACCATCATTCCCCAAGCTTCCAACGGCCAAAAGGGTTCTTCCGGGTTTTAATATTTCTCATTTCTATATTCGCTTCATTAAGAGCTTTTAAATCCTTGTAAAACTTTTCATTATTGTGCTTGTTCCAGTCAAGGGACTTGGAACAAGGGAAAGGCATCCCAAGCCTAGGTGAAATTGGGGGATTGTAGGGTTCGTTGTTAGCCCGGAGTAAAACAACGAGTTGGGTAGTGCACTCGCAAAACTACCGGACTGTAATCTTGGATTATAGTGGAAATTCCCAAAGGTGCTTTGGGGAGTGGATGTAGGAGCAGTGGAAGCTCCGAACCACTATAAAACCTTGTGTTTGCGATTGATTGTTCTCATACCTCTATCTTTATTCTAGTTCATACATTTGTGTGTTTTATTTTTAATTAGACAAAAAGTTTTAAAACACCCAATTCACCCCCCTCTTGGGTGACCATCTCTGGGCAACAGATACGAAAGTGCCTAGGTGCTCGATTAACTCAATCATGTACAATACATGATCGGTCACCGAAGCCCCATGTGGAGTGATTGATTAAAACCCCGTTTGATTTTGATGAGCTCAAAGCATTTGAGTATATCGTGTGATTACTAATGAATTCAATTGAGTGTTTCAGTGAAAATCCTGCTCAAGTGTTTCTAGACATGGTTTACAGTATTTTGGATAAGTTAAGAAGTCTGCTGAACCAATGTCTGAGACTCGAGTCGACTCCCGAGTTTCACGAGTCGACTCCAAGCGTATCAAGGTCACTGGCACGAGCTCGAGTCGACTCCTAATCAGTATGAGTCGACTCCGACTGAAAACAGACAGAAGGATAGAAGAGCAGTCTTTCAGATCTGAGATTCGAGTCGACTCCAGTGGAACGCGAGTCGACTCCCAGCGGTGCACAAAGAAAAAGTCAGAGAGTGTTTTATGGACTCTGAGATTCGAGTCGACTCCAGTGGAACGCGAGTCGACTCCCAGCGGTACACAAAGAAAGAGTCAGAGAGTATTTTATGGACTCTGAGATTCGAGTCGACTCCAGTGGAACGCGAGTCGACTCCCAGCGGTGCACAAAGAAAAAGTCAGAGAGTGTTTTATGGACTCTGAGATTCGAGTCGACTCCCGCATTACGCGAGTCGACTCCAAGATTGTGCGACCATCAACAGAGAAAACCATGTTACTGCCACTGAGATTCGAGTCGACTCCCAGACAGCTCGAGTCGACACCAAGACAAGCTTCACGTCAAAAGGCAGAAGACCAACTTTCGGAAACTGAGAGCCGAGTCGACTCCAAGGAAGTTCGAGTCGACTCCAAGACTGGATGAGCCAAAAGACAGAGAATCGGGAGTTCGGGCTCTGAGATTCGAGTCGACTCCCAGGACAGTCGAGTCGACTCGAGAGGGCAAAATTCAAATTTGTATCCACGGTCTACAGAGGAAAAGCCGACTCCAAAATTGCCAGGTCAGCGCCAGAAGTTGGCGAGTCGACTCCGGGCCAAGACGAGTCGACTCCCAGTCGTGACGGCAACTTTAATTCAAACTTGGAACAGTTGCCGAGTCGACTCCTGAAAAGCTTGAGTCGACTCCCGCTACAGCCGAGTCGACTCCTGATCGCGCGAGTCGACTCCAACCCACCAACGGTCACATTGTCAGGCTGCGCAGAGTGTGCAGAACGGCCAGAAAAAGTGGAGTAACGGCTAGTTTCCGTGGGGGTTGGCTTAAATAGCCACAGAAGACTGTAGCAAAATAGAGAACATACATTCCACTCCAAGCATTCAAGTCTTCAAGCTTTGCAAGTGCTCTTCAACGAGAAAAAGGGGAGATCAGCATTTACTGCGCCACCAACTTCTCCCCAGCATTCAAAGCTTCCTCCTCCTACATTCAAGTCGATCACTCATCCAAGAGGAGACCAGAGTCAAGAAGCCATTCCTCTACTTAAGCTTAAAAGCGTTTGAGGGCTTCTAAACTCATCCTTGAATATATTGTTTCATACCTGCTTTTGAGAAGCTTATTTTCTGTTTTCTTTCTACTACGTGTATTTACTTGGTTCAATCGGGGGATTGAATCAAGGGGATAAAGGTTAGTTGGTGAGCCAGTTTTAAAACCAACGTGTGAAAGGGTTTGATTGTGAGCCCGGGAAAACAATCGGGGTTGGTTCTAGTCGGTGAGCCTGGGAAAACCGACCGAGTTCGTTGTTAGCTCGTAAAACAACAAGTTTGGTTGTGAGCTTGCAAAACAACCGGCTGTAATCCAAGGGGGTTATAGTGTATTCCCAAGAGAAACTTGGGGAGTGGACGTAGGAGCAAGGGATAGCTCCGAACCACTATAAAACCTGTGTTTGTGATTGATTGTCTCTTCCTCTTCTCATTTCATATTGCTCACAGCACATAGTAATTAATTAAATAACTTGGCATAGTTTTTAATTAATCATCCATAACGTTTTAAATTATCCAAATTGTTTTAAAACCCAATTCACCCCCCCCTCTTGGGTTGTCTATCTGGGCAACAGGTGGTATCAGAGCCAAAAACTCTTCCACTCAAGAGTTAAAAGATCAAAATGACAACCCCATTTGGATCTTCTCACATTGAGGGTCAGTCCACCCAAAGACCCCCTTTCTTCAATGGATCCGACTACTCATACTGGAAGGCTAGGATGAAAATATTCATCCAAGCCCAAGACTATGAGATGTGGACCATTGTTGTAAATGGCCCATACATCCCATCCATATATATAGATGGTGTCAAGGTACCCAAACTAGAAACGGATTGGGATGAACATGACATGAGGAAGGCACAATTAAACTCTAAAGCAATGAATGTCTTCTATTGTGCCTTAGACCGTAATGAATTCAATAGGATTTCAACTTGTAATTCAGCAAAAGAAATTTGGGACAGACTTGAAGTGACCCATGAGGGCACGAATCAAGTCAAGGAATCCAAAATAAACATCTTGGTTCATAAATATGAACTATTTAAAATGGATTCAAATGAAACTATCACATCCATGTTCACTAGGTTTACTGATATTGTCAATGGCCTAAAAAGCCTTGGCAAGAACTATACTAACAGTGAGCTTGTCAGGAAAATCCTTCGATGTCTACCGAGGTTGTGGGAAGCTAAAGTGACAGCGATCCAAGAAGCTAAAGACTTGAACAAGCTTCCACTTGAGGAGCTCCTTGGATCCCTGATGACTCACGAACTCACCATGAAACAACACGAGGAAGAGTCTTCCCATAAGAAAAAGGTAATAGCTTTAAAATCTACTTCTTCTAACAAGGACTTATCTTGCAGCAGCAGCAGTGAAGAAGAAGAAGATGAGGAAGATGGTGGTGAGGCTCTTCTTGTGCGCAAATTCAAGAAATTCATCAACCACAAGAAGTCCTATCATCAAAGGAGAGGGCCCTCAAATTTCTACCGGAAGGACAAAGGTAAGGAAAGAGAAAACGAGGGGATTGGATGTTACGAGTGCAAGAAGCCGGGTCACATAAGAGCTGAATGCCCCTTACTGAAGAAGGGGAGTAAGTACAAGAAGAAGAAAGCTCTTGTCACTACACTATCCGACTCCGACTCATCATCCTCCTCTTCTGACGAGGAACAAGAAGAAAAGGCCAATTTCTGCTTCATGGCCAACGAAGACGAGGTAACTTCCGATACGCATCCTGATTTTTCTTTTGATGAACTTTATGATGCGTTCAATGAATTAATGATTGAGTATAAGAATATAAATGTTAAAAACAGAGAACTAAAAGTAACTAATCAAACTTATATTCATAAGCATGATTCATTAATTAAGGATAAAGATAATCTTACCAAAGAAAATCTAGAACTTAAGACAAGCAATCAACTTTTAATTAAGAAGACTAACACCTTAACTAAAGATAATGAAAAACTAACTAAGGAACTTTCAAACCATAAACAAGTCTTAAACAAGGATCTAACAAAAGAACTAAATGATTTAAAAACAGAAAATCAAACATTAACTAAAGAACTTAACAAATACAAACCCTTAGTTGAAAAATTTACATATAGTTCAGAAAAGTTAAACATGATACTAAATAGTCAACGTGCAGTATTTAATAAAGCAGGCTTAGGGTACAAACCAAGGAATAAGCAAAAACTTCTTAGTAATTTCTTTGTTAAAGCTGGGGAAACAAAAACTAAGAAAATCACCTGTTTCTGTTGTGGAAATATAGGACATAAAGCAAATACATGTGACTATAGGAAAAGGAAAACTAAAAGAAAAATTAAAAGGGTATGGGTTCCAAAAGGAACCAACTTGACTAACCATGAAGGACCCAAGAAAACTTGGGTACCTAAGATGACATGATTTGCTTGTGTAGGAGTGTCTTGCAGCCAAGGTCAACAAAAATTGCTGGTATTTGGATAGTGGCTGCTCAAGGCACATGACGGGTGATAAAGACCAATTTTTCACCCTTGAAGCTAAGAAGGGAGGTGTTGTGACGTTTGGAGACAACAACCAAGGTCACATCATTGGCATTGGTAAAGTTCAAATCACCCCTTCTACTTTTATAGATAATGTTAGATATGTTGATGGTCTTAAACATAACTTGTTAAGCATTAGTCAATTATGTGATAAAGGATATGATGTTATGTTTAAACCATCACTATGTATTGTAACAAATCCTAATGATAATAGTTTGGTCTTTAAAGGGATTAGACGTGGAAATGTATATGTTGTAGACCTAGAAGATCTTGCAAAACATAACCAATGTCTAGTTGTAAATGAAACCAAAGAAAATGATGCTAGTTGGTTATGGCACCGTAAGTTAGGTCATGCAAGCATGGACACAATAACTAAACTAGTTAAAAGAGACTCCGTGATAGGTTTGCCAAAATTAAAATTTGAAAAGAACAAAATCTGTGAAGCATGTCAATTTGGCAAACAATCTAGGAATTCTTTTAAATCCATAAAATGTGTCTCTACCTCTAGGCCTCTAGAATTATTACATATGGACTTATTTGGTCCTACTAGAACAACAAGCCTAGGTGGAAATAAATATGGTCTAGTTATAGTAGATGATTACTCTAGGTACACATGGGTCATGTTTCTAGCGCATAAGGATCAAGCATTTTCTATGTTTAAGAAGTTCCACAAGGAAGTAACAAATGCTAGAGAATCCTCAGTTATAGCTATTAGAAGTGACCATGGTACCGAATTCGAAAATCAATTATTTGATGAATTCTGTAGCAAAAAGGGGATAACCCATAATTTCTCAGCACCTAGGACACCACAGCAAAATGGAGTTGTTGAAAGGAAAAATAGAACACTAGAGGAAATGGCTAGAACGATGTTATGTGAAAGTAACCTCCCTAAGTATTTTTGGGGAGAAGCCATTAATACTTCTTGCCATATATTAAATAGAGTTCTATTAAGACCCA
Organism: Phoenix dactylifera; assembly: GCF_051530095.1. Classification (NCBI taxonomy): domain Eukaryota; kingdom Viridiplantae; phylum Streptophyta; class Magnoliopsida; order Arecales; family Arecaceae; genus Phoenix; species Phoenix dactylifera. Next base: position 7,743,996 of record NC_143193.1, read on the forward strand.
TCATAAAGAAAACACCATATGAACTGTGGAAAAACAGAAAACCAAAGGTTAACTATTTTCATGTTTTTGGATGTAGGTGTTTTGTACATAATAATGGGAAAGATAATCTAGGGAAATTTGACCCTAAATCTGATGAAGGAATATTCCTAGGTTATTCTACAACTAGTAAAGCCTATAGAATCTTTAATAAAAGAACTCTAGTTATAGAAGAATCCATACATGTTGTTTTTGATGACTCTAGTGACATCTCATCTAGTAAGAAGGTTAATTTTGATGATGATATTGAAATACTTGAAGAAAAGATAGATGAGATGGGATTACGAGATGATAATCAAAAGTTGATTGAAGGAGAATCATCAAACCAAGAGCCTATAGTGGATCATGGGCTAACTAAAGCTTGGAGGTATGCTCACGGGCATCCTAAGGAACTAATTCTAGATGATCCATCACAACCGGTTAGGACTAGAGCATCCCTTAGGAATATGAATAATCATCTAGCCTTTGTTTCACACTTTGAGCCCAAACATATAGAAGAAGCCGAAAATGATGTAAATTGGATAAATGCAATGCAAGAAGAACTAAACCAATTTACTAGAAACAAAGTGTGGGATCTAGTAGAGAGACCTTCTGAATATCCAATTATTGGTACAAAATGGATATATAAAAATAAGCTAGATGAAAATGGAATTGTTATACGGAATAAGGCTAGACTAGTAGCAAAGGGTTATAATCAAGAAGAAGGTATAGACTTTGATGAAACCTTTGCTCCCGTAGCTAGACTTGAGGCTATTAGACTATTATTAGCATATGCATGCTCTAAAGATTTCAAACTATTTCAAATGGATGTAAAGAGTGCATTTTTAAATGGGTATATTAATGAGGAGGTGTATGTAGAACAACCTCCTGGTTTCGAAAATCATCAATACCCTAATCATGTGTATAAACTAAACAAAGCACTTTATGGGTTAAAACAAGCACCTAGAGCATGGTATGAGAGACTTAGTAAATTCCTATTAGAACATGAATTCTCTAGGGGAAATGTAGACACAACATTATTTCTGAAAAGACAAAATAAGGATATGTTGTTAGTACAGATTTATGTTGATGATATCATTTTCGGTGCCACTAACAATCGCCTCTGCGAAGAATTTGCTGATTTGATGCAGAGTGAGTTTGAAATGAGCATGATGGGAGAACTGAACTACTTCCTCGGGCTTCAAATCAAACAATCTGAAGAAGGCATCTTCATCAATCAAGTAAAATATATCAAGGAGATGCTCAAGAAGTTTGATATGGAGGGAAACAAATCAATCAGCACCCCCATGAGCTCATCATGTAAGTTAGACCAAGATGAATCAGGTAAATCCGTCGATCAAAAACTTTATAGAGGTATGATAGGTTCTTTACTGTATCTTACTGCAAGTAGACCTGATATTATGTTTAGTGTGTGCATGTGTGCTAGATATCAGGCTAATCCTAAAGAATCACACCTAGCTGCAGTTAAAAGAATCTTTAAATACTTAATAGGAACTAAGAACATAGGACTGTGGTACTCTAAAGAATCTAGCCTAAACTTAATAGGGTACACAGATTCAGACTTCGCTGGATGTAAACTTGATAGAAAAAGTACCAGCGGGTCTTGTCAATTTCTAGGAGAAAACCTAATCTCATGGTTTAGCAAGAAACAAAACTCGGTTGCATTATCCACTGCAGAAGCTGAATATGTTGCAGCCGGGAGTTGTTGTGCTCAAATCTTATGGATTAAACAACAATTAGAAGATTATGGCATTAAACAAGATGAAATCCCCATTAATTGTGATAACACAAGTGCCATAAATCTAACTAAAAATCCAATTCAACACTCAAGAACTAAACACATTGAGATAAGACATCACTTCATAAGAGATCATGTATTGAATGGTGATGTGTCACTCCACTTTGTGTGTACTGATAATCAATTAGCAGATATTTTCACAAAACCCCTAAGTGAAGAGAGATTTAGTGTGCTTAGAAGGGGATTAGGAGTGATTGATCCATCCTAGTGGGAGTTACCACTAGATTAATTGATTTTGATGATGAGAATGAGGTTAAAAGAGAGTTTCTATTCAATGATCATCATATCAGTCCTTAATTAGGTGATTTTCCCTCATTTGGCGCGATTATAGCAAGAGTTTTAAGTGCGTGCCAAGGTTAGAGACGACTCGAGTAAGTTTCAGAGCCGGCTCCTAAGGGGGAGTCGACTCGCGCATTTGCGAGAGTCGACTCGCAAAGCTGGCAGCAAAAGGGGAGTCGACTCGCGCATATTCTGGAGTCGACTCGAGGTCGAGTCGACTCGCGACTCAGGGGAGTCGACTCGCAGTCGGGATCCGACTTTTTAACCCTAGGTTTGTCGTTTCGCAAACACTTTTCCTCAAGCCGCCACTGTTCACAAAGCCCTAGAGCCGACTCCTAGGTCATCCCCGATCGTCTCCAAGCCTTTTTCCCGTCGATTCTTCGCCGGACATTGAGTTTCCATCCGTTCCTAGGTCATTTCCGGTCCGTCCCGAGCTTCCTCTGTCCGTCCTTCATCGTCCTCAAGGTATTTTTATTCCCGTTTAGGTCAAGATGCCTCGTAAGGCCGTCGTTAGGAAGAGGTCCCGTCCCGCGGCCGTTCCCGAGCGGCGCTCCAAGGCGCGGCATGATCCCGCGAGGCAACCACCTCCGGATCGTTCCCCGCCTAGGGAGGTTCATGTTAGGCCATTGGCCGGGAAGGCCGTCTCCACCGGGAGGTATGTCGATTTTGACTTCCTCTCCCGGGAAGGGTTCACCATAGGCGATAGGCTTAGAGCCCAGGGTCTAGAGTACTTCCTCACCTTGGACCTTCCCACCTATCCTGGCCTAGTTCAAGAGTTCTATAGTACCGTCCATCGGGGAGATGGAGGTATTGAGGGCACGGTATTAGGTGTCCCATTACGTGTCACGGAGGATCTCGTTGCCCATATCCTCCACCTCCCACTGGTAGGGGTAGCTCCTGCACATCCTGAGGATAGATTTGAGGCCCTTACGATCGTCTTAGGGCAGCCACCTCAGTCCCCCCTAGATGAGGTATCTGCTAGCTCACTTCCTATTGAAGTGAGAATCCTCTTGAGCATTCTATCCAGGTCCATCTTCCCTAAGACAGGAAGATTTGATTTTGTGAATGAGAGGGACCTAGCTATTATGTCTCACATTCTTCAGGACACCCCGGTCAACTTCCCCAAGCTGATTTATAGGTATATGTGTGAGCCTTTAGATAGACCTAGGCTCTCCCTCCCATACGGGATGATATTCACTCTCCTGTTTAGGCAGTACGAAATTTCCATTCCTGAGAGGGAACCCTCTCGTGCCTTGCGATGGACTGATCGCTTGGGTACGGGGACCATGCACAGGATGGAATTTCGGAAGAAAGACGGGATCTGGGTTAGGAAGTCCACTCTCACTGCTCAGACCACCAGACCATCACCCAGTCCTGAGCCAGACTCTGATTACCCAGACTCTCCACATCATCCAGACCTTCCATCCACTCCTCCTGCTCCTACCACCTCTGCCGGACCTTCCTCCTCAGCTCCACCATCTATGGAGGTCCGTATTGATCCAGAGCAGCTCCGAGAGCTGCGGCAGGAGATCGTCCGAGATTTGAGGGACGAGCTGCTCCGGGAGCTCCGAGGTTCCGTGCCAGCTGCCACTCCTGCACCCACTCCTGCACCCACTCCATCCTCCGCATTGGTGCCATCCTTGACAGCCGTGACAGACATGACGGCTAAAGTGCGGGAAGAGATATATAATATCAGGGATTTGATGCAGGCCCAGTTCCGCAACATGAGGGAGATCAAGAGCACCACTCGACAGTTTCGAGAGGAGATAGGCCGTGACATGCACACCACTACCGAGGGGGCCGAGCGCTTGTCGAATGTGATTGTCGGCAAGCTGGACGCACTTCAGACCTCAGTGACTGGGCTTCAGACGTCGGTGACTGAGCTCTCCACTATGCACAGCAGAGCCACCTCGTCTATCATCACACAGCTTAGCCATGTCACAGAGGCAGTCGCCCTCCTCATGGAGCGGAGCAGATTGGGAGGAGGAGCCACATCCTCCAGAGGAGGAGACGCATCCTCGAGAGGAGGAGACGCATCCTCGAGAGGAGGAGCTACATCCTCGAGAGGAGGAGCTACATCCTCGAGAGGGGGAGCTACATCCTCGAGGAGGACATAGATGATTTTGAGTTGTGTTTTATCTTCTTTTGTATTGTTTTTGCCTTACTTATAGTATGCTCAAATGTATTCACCTTCATATCAATACAATGAGTAGACATCTTATCTTTATTTCTGTGCCAATTGACTGTGCCATTTGATGTTTGATTGTGCCATTTGTGCCATTGATTGTGTGTGTGATTACCTCCTTTTTGATATGATGACAAAAAGGGGGAGAAATATGTATAAAATATGTAATAAGGGGAGAAATATGGTTAAAATATGTAAAAGAACTCTTAAAAACACACACAAATTTGTTCTAAGTGGATTCGGTACCTCGAGGCTCATTATCTCTCTTTTGGGGCTCCTAATGGAGTAATCTCCAGAATCTATTCAAGGGATATTCGGAGATTAGCTTAATCGTACTCAAGAACAAATTGACAGATTTTCCCTCTAAAAACAAAAAATTCAGTTCAAAAATTTCAAAGCATTAAAAGGAAATTCAGAAAACTAAAACTAGTTGAATGCATATGTTGAGGGGGAGAATCTGAATTTTAATCAAGATAAATCATTGATAACATATAAGCCAAACAATTGATTGCATAATATGGAGGCTTATATAATTCCAAATGAAAGGGGGAGCTTTAACTCCGAAATTTAAATGTTTCACACCTTTCAAACTTGGATAAATTAAATTTTCAGACATTTGAATTCACTTGTGAATTTTATTTCATTATTTATTGAGCAATTCATTTTACGTATACTCAAAGTTTTGTCATCATCAAAAAGGGGGAGATTGTGGAGTGATTGATTAAAACCCCGTTTGATTTTGATGAGCTCAAAGCATTTGAGTATATCGTGTGATTACTAATGAATTCAATTGAGTGTTTCAGTGAAAATCCTGCTCAAGTGTTTCTAGACATGGTTTACAGTATTTTGGATAAGTTAAGAAGTCTGCTGAACCAATGTCTGAGACTCGAGTCGACTCCCGAGTTTCACGAGTCGACTCCAAGCGTATCAAGGTCACTGGCACGAGCTCGAGTCGACTCCTAATCAGTATGAGTCGACTCCGACTGAAAACAGACAGAAGGATAGAAGAGCAGTCTTTCAGATCTGAGATTCGAGTCGACTCCAGTGGAACGCGAGTCGACTCCCAGCGGTGCACAAAGAAAAAGTCAGAGAGTGTTTTATGGACTCTGAGATTCGAGTCGACTCCAGTGGAACGCGAGTCGACTCCCAGCGGTACACAAAGAAAGAGTCAGAGAGTATTTTATGGACTCTGAGATTCGAGTCGACTCCAGTGGAACGCGAGTCGACTCCCAGCGGTGCACAAAGAAAAAGTCAGAGAGTGTTTTATGGACTCTGAGATTCGAGTCGACTCCCGCATTACGCGAGTCGACTCCAAGATTGTGCGACCATCAACAGAGAAAACCATGTTACTGCCACTGAGATTCGAGTCGACTCCCAGACAGCTCGAGTCGACACCAAGACAAGCTTCACGTCAAAAGGCAGAAGACCAACTTTCGGAAACTGAGAGCCGAGTCGACTCCAAGGAAGTTCGAGTCGACTCCAAGACTGGATGAGCCAAAAGACAGAGAATCGGGAGTTCGGGCTCTGAGATTCGAGTCGACTCCCAGGACAGTCGAGTCGACTCGAGAGGGCAAAATTCAAATTTGTATCCACGGTCTACAGAGGAAAAGCCGACTCCAAAATTGCCAGGTCAGCGCCAGAAGTTGGCGAGTCGACTCCGGGCCAAGACGAGTCGACTCCCAGTCGTGACGGCAACTTTAATTCAAACTTGGAACAGTTGCCGAGTCGACTCCTGAAAAGCTTGAGTCGACTCCCGCTACAGCCGAGTCGACTCCTGATCGCGCGAGTCGACTCCAACCCACCAACGGTCACATTGTCAGGCTGCGCAGAGTGTGCAGAACGGCCAGAAAAAGTGGAGTAACGGCTAGTTTCCGTGGGGGTTGGCTTAAATAGCCACAGAAGACTGTAGCAAAATAGAGAACATACATTCCACTCCAAGCATTCAAGTCTTCAAGCTTTGCAAGTGCTCTTCAACGAGAAAAAGGGGAGATCAGCATTTACTGCGCCACCAACTTCTCCCCAGCATTCAAAGCTTCCTCCTCCTACATTCAAGTCGATCACTCATCCAAGAGGAGACCAGAGTCAAGAAGCCATTCCTCTACTTAAGCTTAAAAGCGTTTGAGGGCTTCTAAACTCATCCTTGAATATATTGTTTCATACCTGCTTTTGAGAAGCTTATTTTCTGTTTTCTTTCTACTACGTGTATTTACTTGGTTCAATCGGGGGATTGAATCAAGGGGATAAAGGTTAGTTGGTGAGCCAGTTTTAAAACCAACGTGTGAAAGGGTTTGATTGTGAGCCCGGGAAAACAATCGGGGTTGGTTCTAGTCGGTGAGCCTGGGAAAACCGACCGAGTTCGTTGTTAGCTCGTAAAACAACAAGTTTGGTTGTGAGCTTGCAAAACAACCGGCTGTAATCCAAGGGGGTTATAGTGTATTCCCAAGAGAAACTTGGGGAGTGGACGTAGGAGCAAGGGATAGCTCCGAACCACTATAAAACCTGTGTTTGTGATTGATTGTCTCTTCCTCTTCTCATTTCATATTGCTCACAGCACATAGTAATTAATTAAATAACTTGGCATAGTTTTTAATTAATCATCCATAACGTTTTAAATTATCCAAATTGTTTTAAAACCCAATTCACCCCCCCCTCTTGGGTTGTCTATCTGGGCAACACCCCATCCTTCATACGTGCGCTGAAAATAGCACAACTAATCTTGTGCTTTTCAACATCATCAGGAATACCGAAAGATTCATTCAACACTTGAATGATGTCTTCCGGCTGCGCATTCTCAAAATGCCTACTAAACTCATCATTCATTGCAGCGAACATAATGTAACGGACAGTGATATGATCACTGAGCCACTTCTGATAAGTGTCTCTGCCTGTACCCCGTGCATTAGCAGCGGGCTGCTCAGGTGCCGGATCTGTTATCACATAAAGGATCCATTCATGCTCTAGCACAATTTTCAGTTTTCTATACCAATTATTGAAATTTGGACCAGTCAACTTGTCATTATCCAATAATGAGCAAAGTGACAAATTAGTGGCCATTTCTGTATAAAAGAAAATTTGGCTATTAGTATATGAATTGACTAAACACATTAGACTTGGACTTTAGTCTAAAGGTACTCCCACTATTTTATACAAATTGGTAGCCTTTTACCTCCAATTCGAAAAATTACTCTTAATTCTTTAGTGGGCACTAGAACCCAATAGATCGTATATAGGCCCGAGTGTGGCTCGGCTAACCCATATGCACCTATTGGTAGGTTATAAACCAGTTGCTTCACCAAGCAACTTCTAGTGATAATTTTGTCCTAGGTTCTTCGGCAGGCGTGTGCCGCCTCCACCGAATATCCTAGTTAGGTCCAACCATTAAATGATAGGGTTAAGTCTAATCAACTAATAGACGACCAAGCCCGAGTGTGGCTCGGCTCACCTGACTGCCTATTGAAGGTACACTTAACTCATCATATATTGAATGACAATTCCAATGCTTGATAAGTACCAGGTGTGTCGCGCCTCCAATAATTATCAAAACATTGGACCCATTATCACCCAACTTAATGGGAGGCTATGACCTAGTTATCTCCATAACTATTTCATTTTAAGGACCTAATAATTTTAGCGGATTTCATAATTAGGATAGATGAGAAGATCCGGTTAGTCTAATTCTCCCACTGACTTCACCAAATCAGATTAGACTCAAACCGGTTAAGGAGGCACCTAAATCAGTCAAACTGATTTTTCTTATAGGCATGGGCTAACTCGAATCATTAAGCGATCCAATCAAAATGAGATTGACCATGTCGGTCAGGTAAGTAAGATCGGTGGAAGGGATATGCCATTAACTCGACAAAGACGAATCAGTGCGAGTAGCTCCCAATAAAAAACCATCGGTCAAAACTGCCAAACTTACCTTAGACATCGACTGGTTAATCAATTTTGATTTGATTACTCAAATGACTCGGGCTACACCTCTAAGCCTAAATCAAGTTTCATCTTGGTCTAATCAAAGACATGGACTTGATCGATCTACAACTATTGTAAATTGACCTAGAATTTCCTTGACCTAATTTAGTTACTACTTAATTAGATTTGATCAATTAATTCTATTTATCCATGTATGATTCTAACCTTAGGTCTAACCCAATCCTAGAAACTTGATTCAAGCTAACCCATATGCCCCAAGAATTATGCAATGTCAATTAATTGAGTTACAATTCTATTTCATAACACTTAATTTTTAATTAACTTTAGACTTATGAAAGTTTTGATCATTGCATATTTTTTTTTAATTATATATTAATTACAATCTTTCAGTTCTTAAAACATATTTTCAGATCTGAGTTTTTGTAATTAATCACATGTAATCAGATTTAATTCATATTTAAGTCATTATATTTAATGTTCATGCAACACATATACATAACAACATGAATTAATACAAACAACATACATCTGACGTATTTATTTTTTTATTTTTATTTTCAGATCTGATTTGTTTATTAAAATCAGAGATCATATGAATCATAAATTTTATTTAGATCTAATCTAAACAATATTATAATTTTAGATTTATTTATGTTACAAATCTTAACACAAACATGCATCATATGCATCCAAAATTTCAGATCTAGTTAATCATGCATATTCAGCAATTAAATCAATCATAAAAATACTTTAGATCTAATCTAAGCATGCTCATGATTTCAGATTTAATTACAAAAATTAAAACATAAAAGTTTAAACATGAACCTGGCTCTGATACTACTGAAAGTGAATCCTAGGTTCTTCGATGTTAAGCATGCTGAAATTTATTTTTTTTCTAAAAACCATGGCTGAACCTGATCGGGTTGCCTACGTACCCCTTCATAAGGGGGATCAAGCCATATGTAGTTCTTTTTCTAAAAATGCAGCGAAAAAATCGAATCAAACAATTTAATTCATGCATACTTACAAGATCAAATCTAGAAATCAGCACCTTCAGAACATATAGGATTATGCCGGAATCGTTTAAACAATTATGCTAAAACTTTCATGCATGATTAACTATTAGATCTGAAACTTAAGAACTCTATTCCGATTAATCTCCAAATATCCATCGAATGAATTCTGGAGATAACTCCGTGAGGAGCCCCAAAGTAGGGTAAAACCTCGGAAATTAGACCTAGACCCTGACTCCAAAATAAAATATTGATGTAGGATTAATACCTTTTATGATGGAAGAAACTTATAGATCTGATCCTTGACTTCACAGCCACACACACAAATGGCCTCTATGAGAAGTACACGCGAAGCCCTAGGTAGATCGTCTTCCACGGGAGTGCTAGCTCGCGCACGAACGTTGCAATGGCTGAAGCTTTCTCCTTCTAAACACTCAAGCTTTGATTGTTTTTCAAGGAGATGGAGGATAGACGTGAGGAAGAAGGAGAAGAAGGGATGGAGGCTCTCAGAAAATTTTTTCAAAATTTTTTTGAAAACTCTAAATATGGTATATCTTGAACCCAAGGCATGGGGGTCTTTTATAGCCAAAAGACCACCCCACGCCTCACACCTAATTTAGCCAACTAATTTGGCTGATAAAATTTCCAAAAAATTCTGGTGGTTTGGCAGCTAAGATGAGATAAGCATATCCAAATTTTGTGCATTTTGAATCCCTAAAAGATAGAAATTCATGCATCCAAAGTTCAGCCGTAGACCACCCTATTTCATGTACCATGCAATCCCTACAAATTAGGAAATTCATCTAAATCTTTTTAGAAAGATTTAAGGCACTAATTTTATAGAAAATATAGCCCCACGCCTCTTCTCTTCTCACGCCAATTTTTGGCCAAAAATAAAGAGGATAGGCTTAGAAAATATTAGGAATAAACTAAGATGTCATTCTTCTCCAAGAAGATAAGGATGGTTTCCTAAAATTTAGGGATTCTTCTCCTTATCCAATTCTGATTATTTGTAATCATAATCCTCATCAAATAAGGTCTTCTAATTGATTTAGATCAAGCCCAATCCAATTAGGTCAAGTTCCATCAATTGGGTCAAGCTCAATCTTCTTGGGTTGAACCCAATCCAATTAGGTCAAATCCTGATGCAGCCCAAATTGAATCCTATTCAATTTGGCTAAACCTAAGCCCAATTATTTAATCAAATTGAGTTCATTAACAATCTAATTGCTAATTAGTCCTCCAATAATTCAATAATTATTTTAATGCAATTTTTGCTTTGAATAATTTATCAATCGAATTGACCAAATTACTCCTGAATGATTCTTAATCATCAATCAGCCATTTGATCAACCTAGAAACTTCTATGCGTGTGACCACATAGGTTTGAACCTAAGTCGGTAGTATAGGAACGTCTTCCTATACTAATCGATGTGATCATCTAGCAATGGTACCCGACGTCCGAATAGGCCGAATATATGCGAAGCAAATATTCTATAACCCTGGACTATGGTTACTGTATAATTCAATCCCTTTGACTCCTAATGCCAGGATGACTTAGAGCTCACTGTCAACCCTATAATTAGTTCATCCATTATATGATTAACTTTAGATATCCCGTGACTCCTCACTGGGATTATTCTGGCCAAGATTTTGCTAAATTAATCACAAGATATTATCTCCTGTTTCCAGGAGGGATCAATTCCATCTCGACTCACAACTGACTACGCAAGTACTTGACTGCGCCCAGTGACCTTCCATCACTGAATTAGAAATTCAGATAGTCCGGTACCAAAGTAGAGTGAGTTGCTTGCTAGTCATAGGTTGTGATCTCAGGTTAGAGGGCCAAACTTATACCCATATCCACTCGGAACATCTTTTGACAGTAGAGCATTCCGGAATTGGTCACGTTCGGTAAAATATACTCCTACACTTCACCTGTGTGGCATACTAGTGTCTCCACACTCCTTGGTTAAGAGGACAACCAACGTATATGTCACACAACAACCTAATCTCGATAATGTTGTCGTCCTAGTAACAACATATCATTTGGTCGCGAACAAGTTTAAGGACTCAAAAATAAATTCTTCTTTATTATAACATAAGTCCTAAGGACTTCATCATATAAGAGTTCATTTGAAGATGAAATGATGAATAATGCCAAATAACACTTTATTAATTTGTCAATTCATTTACAAAATTCAATTCTCAATATGCTGACGATTGACATTTAGAATACAATTCCCAACAATTTTAGCCGCTAGTGAATCTAAGTTGCCTTTTAGGGTCCAAATACATATATAGTAAACTTTTGGATTCTAAGTGTTACTACTGTAAAATTTTGGGACCTGTTTATAATCTGTTAAGAATGCAGTGAATGAAAATGCTTGCTATCTGGTGCTAGGTATATCCTTAGCTCTCATATTGATATACTAGAATGCCACATTTTTATCATCGTCGAATCACATTTCAGCCATTAATGAATTCAAGTTGCTTTTGAGTTCCAAAAACATTACAGTAAACTTTTGGGATCCAAGTGTCACAATTGTAAACTTTTGTGGTTTGATTGTATTCTTTAAGAATGCAATGAATGGAAATTCTTGCTATCTAGTATTTGATATATCCTTATCTCTCATGTTTATAATAGTTTTGACATAGTAGAATCATATCCCGACTACTTAAGACGATACTTAAAGGCACTAACCAGCTGATACTCAAGCTGATACATAAGGGCACCATAGTTGATACTTTTATTCAATGCATTTTGATACATAAAGGTATGCAGTTTGTGGAATCACATTCAGATTATGGAATAACATTTTAGTTTATCAACTAATACTTAAGGTATGCATCCGGTATCTAGAGTTTCCAAAAAAATATAAAAACCAACTTTGTCCAAAGGAGGAATAGAAACTAAATTTCTGAAAAAAAAAGGGAATATAAAAGGTCCTAAGTCTAAGACAAATCCATAATCTAAGACTATCCTGTAGCATCCAACTACCTTGATATGTGAACGTGCTTGATTTCCAATGACATTGGATCGTTCACTTTCAATTAGAGGCTACTTGATTTCCAATGACATTGGATCGTTCACTTTCAATTAGAGGCTTTCTTGATAGGAAGCCCTACAAGTTGTTGGCAATATGCATAGATGCACAGAGTCAATCCATTAGGTAAAATTTAGAATATTTACTAAATTGGATTCAAAATGCATATAAGAGTAAGGGTACCTTTCTTTTGTAGCCATTTTTTATACTTTATGCATTTTTTTTTAGGTATCCCTTCTTTCTGTAGAAGAAACATTTGATAACCTTATTGATGGCTTTACTTAATGCCATAGATAATGCCTTCTTCCTTTTTTCTTTGGGTTCATCTTTTCTTTTACCTACTCTTCCACTAACTTATTGGGAAGCAAAGTTCACGTTCTCTATCTTCTTTCTTCTCAGTCTCTCCTTCTCTTGCACATATTTGGTCAGTAATCCATTAACTATCTAATCCTCATTATGTGTTTCATAGGAGACCTTAAAAGGAGAGAAGTGAGACTAAAGTGGACTAGGAATGCATCAGATATGGAAACCTTTATATCATTTAACTATGTTGCAATATCCCTGATCTCTATAATATGCTTACGTATACCAATTTTGTCTATATATCTCATGAAGACTAATCTCGTCATAAGGATGTTGGCCTTAGTCTTGTTAGAGCTTACAAATTAATGTTTCATGGCATCCAAGAAATCGCATAGCTTGTCACATGAAGGGATGGATCCTCTAATATGCCTAGCTACATTAGATTTCATTAGGAGCAAACTGAGGCGATTGGAATGTTCCCATTGCTAAAAAAAGCTCTTCTATTCTGGTGTGCTTTCATTCGTAAATGGTGAAGGTTTATCTGCTCAAAACACTAAATCAAGGTTAGCACATCCTAATGTGAGCATTATTCTTTCTTTCCATTCCAAAAAAATTGTTCCATTAAGAAAAAAATTTTCTACGCTGCCATCAATGATTATGGGAATCAATGCCGCAAATAATACATGTTTACGTTATCATCAAATAATGAGACTAAATAACAATTGAACTTTATTAAAATAAAATAAATTTCTTAATAATTAACTTTGGCGCGCAACCAGGTGCATCATTATATCTCTTTTTTGGACGAGTGTCATAATATGCTAGTGGCTACACCCAATCAATGATAGATCATCATCACTGGTGAACCTAGCAAGAGATGCATACTGGATACAAACAAACACCATACCTTTGAGCATGAAAGTAATACTACTCCTGCCATCTCACTTGTCTAAGTATCGAACATGAAGACGCTTCTTTGGGAAGGACTAAAAATTTCAATAGCTTAGATACAATTATGATGCTTTAAAACTAATATTGGATCAATTATATTTATGAAGAAAGATACATTATAGAAAATTTCTAATTTTTCATGTCCAAGGTCACATTGGTGATCACACTGAGAAATCAAACCAAAAATTTTCAAATATTTATAAATAGTGTCAATCAATTTGCCATGCAAAACATGGCATGAACATATAAATAATTGATCATCAAAAATATGAAATTATGCCTACAATACTCTATTTGCATATAAACAAATTAAACGGCATATTGTTATTCAGTCCAAATATAAAAGTACCAGAAAATTTGCAATAGCAAATGAAAGAACTTTTATGTAAGAAAATCATATGAGGAACCATAACATAATTATGGAAGGATCATTACATAATAAATATTTATTAAAGTGATCAAATGCAATTTTATAAGGATCTTTATGGATAAAACACGTCTTTAGCGACTACAATACAATTTCCTTTTTTTTTAAAGGAACTAATCGGATTTCGGATTTCGGGTCCAAACCCAAAACCCAGAACTGTTTTCGCTTTCTCCTTCCTCCCTTCTTCTCCTACCGAGAATGGCGGAGGCATAGAGGGATCCAGGGGCGACTCCCTCACCAACTCATCTCCACCGAGGATCCGTCGGCTGGTCCCAACCGGCGGCCAGTGTCTTGGATCATCACTTCAACCGCCGATTTGCCGGTGGTTAGTTGCTGTGCAACCTCTTCTCTCCACCCGCAGAACCCCCTAGTGGATCCCTTCTTAATCGTCGTCACGGCGGCCGTCAAGAGGACCATGTAGGCTAGCGGATCGCCGGCGGCCTGCCGGTCCAAGTCCGCCGAGGGGGGGGGGGGGTCGCAGCGGACGCCGTCAACGATCGGAAAAGGAGACGGACTAGATCTAAGAGGTGACTTTCCGGTGTGGCGGCATGACGGCAGCTCGCCTAGGCTGCTGTCGGATGCAGACCAGAGGTCCGTCCCCCCGCCAGCCTCATGTAGGGGAGGACGACGGCGAAGATCCACCATCCTTCCTCTCTTCCCATTTTGGCTCCCACCATCGTTCCTTACGTCTTCTTGTTTTTTTTTTCCTTTATTTATTTATTTATCATTCAAAAATGATTCAATGGATAATATTTAATTCAACAAAAAAATTCAGTCTTCACGCTTAACAACCCTAAACTCCTATACAACAATATTAACTATACGGAGCAATAAAATTTGCATAAGTTTCTCATTGTCCAAAAGCATCATTTTGAATTTTTTAAACCTAACCCAACTTAGAGTCTTGATGGGAAGGACCTCACGAGCACTCGTGGATGAGTTGGGGACCAAACCCGTAGGGTGTCATTTTATAATGTGCCTTCATAGGATTTTTTTTTTATAACATTCCTCGCCCATCAAAGAGGCTATCAGAATAATAATTCTGGACCTTATCTAAAATGGCTAGCCAGAAGGTATTATTTGAATTTTTTGATTCTATATAAGTATCCAAGATCTACCCAGTGAAGAACTGATATGAGACTAAACATACGCCTGCACAAGTCATCACTTACTCGTCCCATTTAAGCCATGGTGTCCTCGCCAAGCTAAGTATCCAAATCAATTCAAATCCAATCGCAAATACTATGGTTAGCTCGTGATCAACTCAAATATACTTGTGCTGTAGTGTCCCCTAGTCTATATAGATTATGGGCCTAGTCCGCCCAAATACTATTTGTAACAATTCAAGACCTCATCTAAAATGGTTAGCCAAAAGATATTATTTGGGTTCCTTGATCCTATATAAGTATTCAAGATCTAACCAGTGAATAATCGATGTGGAATTAAACACACGCCCACAAAAGTCATCATATACTTCCTCTATTTAAGCCATGGCATCCTCGCTAAGCTAAGGATTCAAATTCATTCAAATTCAATCGCAAATACCACAATCAGCTCGTGATCAGCTTAAATATATCCATGCTATAGTATCCCCTAGTCTATATAGGTTATGGGCCTAGTCCGATTTGATATTCTTTGTAATAATCCAGGACCTCATCCAAAATGGCTAGCCAAAAAATATTATTTGGGTTCTTTGATCCTATATAAGTATTAAAGATCTACCGAACGAATAATTGATGTGGGACTAAATACATGCATGTATAAGTCATCACATATTAAAAATTAGGTAAGATCCGCCGAAACGTGGGGAGCTTTAACCGTGTGCATAACAAGAAAGCCCATAGAATGTTCCCATCCCTTTCAGAGGAGATGCCTTGGTTAAGGCCCCGTGTGCTTTAGCGGATCTCGCCCATACAGGTCACCACATAAAAAAGAAACATATGGCCTCATTGAGAGTCGAACTCAAGACCTTCTACTTACTAAACTGGAGAAGGGTTATGGTTTTCTTCCTTGCTTGCTCGGTTAGAGCCTCCATTTAGTAAGCGGGAGGTCTTGATTTCAGCTCTTAACGAGGGCATATGTTTTTCTTCTATGTCATGACATTTTTTGGGTGAGGTTTTGGATTGTTACATAGAGGCTAAGATAGGTGTTATCAAGTGGTTGAGTAATTCATGTATGATTTTAGAAGTTGCCTAAAAATGGGTGGTAGCCTAGCACTAAATTTGTGTACCATACAGATTTTAAGAAGCACCATGGTCAAGCCTATTTTCAAATCACAATAACTAGGTGTTCCTAATATAAAAATAATACAAGTTTCCAAAAAAGAGTATTCGAGCTAACTACTATAAATTGAATAATGTATTTAAGGGGGGGATGATCCCTTGAAGAATATGATTTTGCTTTTTCATATTAGCTAATATTATTCGATGCACTTGCATCTCTACGTCATGGATTTCTAAGTTGCATCCACCATGGGATTTATTATAGTGTGTTGAAAAACAACCATGCGAGGATATGCCAAGCCTTGCTGATTACCCAGTAAATGTGAATGCTGTCCAATATGCATCTTTAACGCGATATGCAATATAAAAGCTATGGCTATTGGAATATTTCAAAATTACAAGTCTACTCTTCTTTTGTCTTTTGTCTTTTGTCTATTGTACTTTATTTAGTTCTACATTGGAAAGAGATGAAACTCAAAAAATCTTTATATAGTATTCAACCTTTTAACTTGGTAAAACATCGTGTCTTTTAAATAAACACCTTTTTCTTTTCTATTTAAATCCTATCAGATCCGAGGATTAAGATAAGCAAATCTTATCTTCCTTTTCTTCATAATCTTTCTGTTTTCTATATTCCTGAGCGATTCTGAGCTGTTCGCTAGTATTGCTGCATCCGCAAGTGTACGCTTGGAATGATCCGGTTGTTGTATCCTGAAGGATAGGCCGCCATTACCTGCTACACCGAGATTCATTCTCCGAGGAGCGCGATATATTCTTAAGGACAATGATATCACGCCTCAACTGATAAGTTTTTTCTTACCATCTATTATTTTCGTAACAATGGCAAAATGAGGATTAACATGTTACTTGGCCATTGACAATCAAATTTATTCTTATAGTTGAATTACCAAAAATAATTTTCATTGCATAATATTTAGAAAAAAATATTATGCACTTTGATGTCATTAATATTCTTATATTTTTTGAGAAATTTTAAATGCCCCTAGATTCTAATTATATACGTGCAATAAACTGAATAAACTCAAACCTTGACAAACAAAGACCACCAAAACCCAAAAAAAATAAGCTTGCATATCAGTGCATTAAGCCCATCATCCTATTCTGTATTAACCAGTCCAATAGTTGTTATATAGGTGTGATTTTAAGTACGTATACACTGGAATTGGGGCATGGTCTATCCTCTTTAGCAATGAACTAAAAGATATAATTCACACAGAGTCGAGATCTTCTATAGTTTGCATTTAAACTTGACAGTTCAGATCCAATGTATTGATATTTGAGATACAGATGGTGGGACTTGTATCTCTTGCTCAGTTTAATCACCTATGGTTGGTGGATTGATGTGGATCCCTCTTATCTGTATCAAAAAAACTGCATCATAGAGGATCAGAAACTCCTCTAATGTACTCGTTATAGCTGGAACAATCTAAAACAACAATTATATAAAAACATGGATGGATCCAAGAATAAGACAGTAATTCTGATAAGCCGGCTTGGATTGCTCCGGTCAACGTGGTATAGGGTTATAATTTCTCTCTAACCATGGGCGGATCCACATGCTTTAGCCGTCCTGCCCTTTGTTTATCTGGAAGCTGAGAGGTTGACGTTTCATTGGTTTCACAGGCAGGGCCCACATTTGCATGTGCACGAATTCCAGAGTGACGTCACCATACGCGTGGGGCCCTTGGGCCAGCATCCATGCGCTCGGAAAATAAATGCTTCGGGGCGGGACCCGCTCCTTTGCCACATTTGTTTTTGAAAGGACTCGGTGTTCTATTTATTTATGTATTTGCAGTAAAATCGGCAATCCATTGTCCGTTGAAAACTTTGCAATCTAAAAAATGCTGTGGTAAATAGAGCAACTGTATCCAACGGTAAAATCGGCAAACTGGTTCTTAAGGGTGCAAATGGATTAGGTTGGACCGGATCATGGATGACCCGACCTAATTTGGTTCGTTGTTCGGATCTTAATTTTGGACCTGTACCCAACCTAATAGAAATTCGGATCAGATCGGGTTGGGTTCACGGCTACAATTTTTAACCCAATAGGTCAATCGGATTGAGTCGAATCCATGTATAACTCAGTCCCAACCCAAAGATTCAAGTCTGGGTCAGATTTTTAAGTGGCATTCCAGGATTTCTAACTAAACCAATCACCAATTTTTGGTAAACTAAGCGGCCGACTTTTGGACTGGTAAAGTGAGTAAACTGTGTGATGATCTGGTAGGTGATGAGTACCATAAAACATATAAAGTAGAACACAAAATCCACATACTTTTTGGGATTGTTGACCCCACCCTATCATCATACTCTGATATCTGCTACTTTTTAAGTTTCTGCTGTGGCCTGTGTGTAAGATTTTATTCATAATAATCTAAATATTCTGCCACTATGAGATAAGCCTTAGAGAGCAGTATTGTTACCTAGGAGAATTCTTTTAATCCCATGTGGTTTTAGGTGTGGTTTATTTTTGGAGTACTTTGTCTGATCTCTACGTTAAGGAGCCTTATTTTTTATATATTTTCGCTGCTTATTTTGTACATAATTATCTTCAAAATAATTTTGGATCATTAATAAAAGCCAGGTGTTTTTTTAAACCTCCCTTATCATCAAAGGAAAAAAAAAGGTCATACAAATTTTGCTTCTTCTTACTGTAAAATAAATGCCGTCTCGGAGAGCAACTTGAACAAGTTCTGTGCTAAATATTACAACAAGAGAAGTTCGGGGAATCCTACTTTGGATCTTGAACTAATCGATCCGATCATTTCAAAAAGTCACAACTAAAAAAATAGATGGAATAGTTTTGGGAAAACTATACTAATAGTCATAAAGTGATCATGGGAATGGTATTGCATTATCTAGAGGAGAAAGAAGGGAGGATGAAGGAGATGTAGGGCAAGATGCAGTTCTAGAGTTTCGAAGGAGGGGGATACCTCGAGAGTCGGACGAACACGACAAAGCCATCGGACGCTGAAGTCACCGAACGACGCCGAAGAGACTGATTCGCTGCACGAACTAAGGTGGAGATCGATCGCAATGGGAGATGCTCATGGATGGCCACGCTCACGAACAGTCAATGGCCGATGGTCTGGGAGGATTGAAGAATAGTCACGTCTAGAGATGGGGAGGAGTAGTCACAGTCGCGATGGCCAACCGCCGCTGGGAGCGAGAGCCCCAACAGGAAAGAGAGAGAGAGAGATGGCCGATGGAAACAAATAGGAGATTTCAATCCTAGGTATTTGCGATTTGAGAATTGGAGGAGACTAAGGTTGAAGTGAGCGGGTCACAATTCACGGACGAGTCATGGGTCTCGCAGTGTGTAGATGGGTCACGGGCCTCGTGGCGCATGGACGGGTCACGACCTAACACGTTTTCCAAATTTTGGTTGGGTTGGGTTGGATTATAAGATTAGAAATCTAAAATTCTCCCAAAAAATCAAATAGATTAAGTCGGGTCAGGTCGGTTCCGAATTTAGTTAACCCAGGCTCGATCCGAAAAATGAAATAGATCTAATCTTAGAAACCGACCTTGCCCCATGGGTCCTTTAACATGGGTCAGTTTGGATCTAAACGGGTTGGGTCGGATCGGATCACGAGTCAACCAGATCTATTTGCAGTCTTACTGGTTCCGTCTTCTATACCAGACTCGATGGTCTACAGCAGCAACCCAGCAAAATATATAAATTTAAACAATGACTGTATAACAATATAGTTAGTACTGGAGCTCACCATGTTATAGATATCATGTGATTGTTTTCATGTCATAATGGTTGCTATACGGTGACAATGTAGTGGACCTAACACCATTATCCTATCTTTTTTTCGTTATGATATCGTTGTAGCTATAAGTATAATAATTATCAAAAGATTAACTAATTTCAAATCAAAGAAGATAAAATAAATAATGATCGCTATAATCATTACATTAGCATTTTGTTGAAGGTTTAATACAAGGGAATTGAAATAAGAAATATTTCTATGCGCCTACCAATCCCATGGTGGCTCATGGTATAAACCACAATTTTGGTGCCACGTATCTGAGCTCCGTAGTATTTTAGATCCCTTTCATGCCCAGCCTCCTTCCCCACCTCCTCCCGCTAAATTTGGCCGTCCCCTCCCCCTTTTCCCCCATTCCGATTTTGCCCCCACCCCCTCTCTTACAGAGAGAAAATCCACCCATTCTTCTCTCCCATCTAATACTAGAGAGAGAGAGAGAGAGAGAGAGAGAGAGAGAGAGAGAGATCTGGATGTCTCCGCCTCCGCCCAACTACGAGTTTCAGGAATGGTGGAATAAGGAGCGCGAGAAGGTCTACGGCCTCCTCGCCTCGCCGCCCGACGACCCCTCCATCACCTCCTCCTCCTCCGCCGACGCCGCCTGGGCCGCCGTCGAGGTACGCACCCCCACCACCCCCGTTGCCGCCGGCAAGTCCCGCGGCCGCAGCCCCCGCCAGCTCTCCTGGCTCCTCCTCCTCCGCCTCCACCACTCCGCCGCGCTCCTCGCCTCCCTCCCCGTCCGCCTCCTCGCCCTCCTCCTCACCGCCGCCCGCCGGATCTCTTCCGCCCCTGTCTCATCCTCCCCTGACTCTCGCCTCTACCGCGCGATCCGTGCCTTCCTCGTCCTCGCCGTCCTGCTCCTACTCGTCGAGCTCCTCGCCTACTTCAAAGGCTGGCACTTTAGCCCCCCTTCCTACGCCTCCTCCGCCGAGGCCCTCGAGCGCCTCTACGCCAATTGGCTCCACATCCGGGCCCAGTACCTCGCCCCCCCGGTCCAGGCCATGGCCAATGTGTGCATCGTCCTCTTCTTGATCCAGTCCGTGGATCGGGTCGTCCTTATGCTTGGCTGCATCTATATACGGCTCCGGGGTTTGAAGCCCGGGGCAGCGGTGGAGTACAATGATGGGGATGTGGAGGGTGGGCGGGCGGTCGAGAACTACCCCATGGTTCTGGTCCAGATCCCCATGTGCAATGAGCGGGAGGTAAGGATATCAATTCAAGAATTTTTTTTCCTCAATTTCAAGAGCAAATCTGGATTTATCTATACGAATATCAAGCTATTGCTGGCTAACTTCGGTAATAAAGATTGGATCTTTGTATTTATTATTATTATTATTAATTGGAAGGGCACTTGCTTGCCTTATATAATCCAATAACCCTACCAAAAAGTAGATGATTGACTTTCGAGGAGCTAATTTTTCATGAGTGGATTTCCGTAACTTAAATGTAGCTTTTCCTAATGAAGAAAAAATCTAGAAAAACATGTCTTTAAGATGCGCAAAGGTGCCTTAGGCAAAGTGCAATTAACATCATTTCTTTTTCTTTGATTTTTTTTGGTGTGATAATTTTTTGAGCTTACAATGGTTGCTGGATAACAACTAGAATGATGAATTAAAATTGTGATTTCACTTCTCTACAATTTAATGGCCATGGTGACATCCATGTAAACTAGAAACTTTCATTACTAAGTTTGGTGGGCAGATTAAACCTTTATAGTTTATGTTAGGTTGAGAGGTTCTGACAATAATGTTGTGCCTCAAGATTTGCTTTTGCTCTAATGTTCTTTGGTCCGATTCAACTTCAACATACTCTTTTTTGGTCTAAGTGTGCTAAAGTTTTCAGGCCACATAGTGATCTTGTCATGATTTCCTAGCCAAAAAGTTCTACTTTTATCAATGGGTGCATCATACATTGTTAATTTAGAAAGATATGACCTTTCAACTATTTTTTGAGAAAGTGATTTTGGAGCTCACCATGCCTCAGGCCTCAACATGAGACAGTCTAACAATACCTTTTGGCTCAAGGATGAGGATATAAAAGTGAGGTGATGCAATGCAACCCTGGAGAACACTGGTATGCAAAGCACAAACACTAATGCTGATCTAAAACCTTTTGTTGACTAACTTATACTGATGAAAGGTAAACGACACAACTAAAATCACGCTGGAATTAATTCATCATGCAGCAAGTACGTGAAATAATGGGTAAAAACTAATATGCATTATATCTAGAAAATATGCAATTTTGACCTATATCTATGAGCTGATAATACCTCAGATCAGTAAATTTACGCATCAAAATTTTTGGACAACATTCAAGGTTCACGAAGGTGTTTTAGAAGATTTCTTGGTGATGAATTGATGTTTGTTAGAGCTGATATTGCTTCCATCTACTTTCTGATCACTCCCTTGTTTTCGACCTATATCTACTTTCTCGTAACAATTCTGAGCATTGGTCAGTTCTCAATTGGAGCAAACAGCTAGAGATTAGCCCATCAAAGGTGCTAGCTGCTTTAATCAATGTTTGAGCTATTTAGGTTGCTTTAGGCAAGTGAACTAGATAAATTAAAGGGAAAAAAGAAACGAAGAAGAAAGGGAAAGGAAGATAAACAAAAGAAGAAGATGGATTGGATAAAAAAGATATTACTAATCTTACATCATACTTCTCACACTTTCTTGAGCCTCATGTTCTAGGGGAAAAAAGCAAACAACTTTTTACTTGGTAAGACATTATGACCTCAGAAGTGGATGGCTAGGATATACATAACAGTCAATTGCTTATTGTTTTGCAAATAAATCCTTTTTTATATGACCTCCAACACATAGTATGCGGTGCTTCAAGTCCATCTATAGGTTCAAATGACTCTTCTATTATTATGAGTATACCTTAAATTCCTATTGATTCCTAGCACTAGAATTTAGTTGGGCCATGTCTGGTCTCTATGCAGGCCAGACCTAGACCGAAAAAATTTCGGGCTTTGGGCTTGTATCGAATCTCGATTGGGCTAGCGTGAAGAGGGGGGAGAGAGTGGAGAGGGGAGAGAGATCGGGTGGGAGAGAGAGGATTGAGAGAGGGGAGAGAGGGAGGGAGAGAGGAGAGAGAGTGTAGAGGGGAGAGAGATTGGGAGGGAGAGAGATCTAGTGGGAGAAAAATGAGAGGGGAGAGAGAGATTAGGAGGGAGAGAGGAGAGAGAATAGAGAAGAGAGAGAGAGATCGAGTAGGGGAGAGGAGAGAGGGGAGGGACATTGAGGGAAAGAGGGTACAGAAGAGAGCGATAGCAAAGAAGGGAGAGAGATTGAATGGGAGAGAGAGGACTGAGGAGAGATGGAGAGGGGAGAGAGATTAGAGAGGAGAGAGGGGGAGAGAGATATTGAGTGGGAGATGGAGGAGAGAGGGGAGGAGCAGAGTGGGGGGAGAGATTAGGTGGGAAAGAGAAGAGCGAGGAGAGAGACCTGTGAGGGGAGAGAGCGGAGAGGGGAATGAGAGATTGGGTGAGAGAGAGATTGAGTGGGGTTTCTTGGGCTTGGTTTTGACTTGGTCCAGACTTGGGCTTTGAGTTTCGTTACAAGCTGGGCTCGGCCAAGCATCGGCCACAGGTCATTCCAAATTACTTCGGGTTCTATGTTCAAGCCCAAGCCCGACTTGAACTACCTTGAGCCCATGGCTTGACTGGAAACCAGCCCAACTTGATGGGCGTTGGGCTAGTTTGGGCCTATTTCCAACCTTTTTTGATCCCCACCATGAGCGATATATGTTATAAAAAAGATATAAACCAAATCTTAACTTCATAAAATGTTGATATCATCTCTAGTGGTGCTGCCAATATGTATGTACGTACACCCACACATATATATACATAAATTTCATAGATACATTTATGTATATATTTATATGCTTATATGTATATATAGGGGCCAATCCCTTATGGTTTTGCAAAAGTGTCCCCCTTATACAACAAGAGAAGCAAAATACTCTTATAACTTACAAACATTAGGCAGCATATATGTTACAATTTGATTACTACCAATGGAAGGGTAGGCATTCTTTTGTACTCAATTTTGCACACTATTGTCTTAAGACTCAAATGCCTTGCTTAATTATGGTACTTATGTCATTGTATGTCTTCACTGAGGTTTTTGCACATTTGTAGCATGTAAAGTTGGTCATTGGCAATGTTCATTGAGAGTCTTTAAATACAACATTGTACCCTTTGCCTTACTCTTCATCAAAATTTCTTATTCACAAATATAATTTTCCATAAAAGGATGGTTATGCTTACCTAATTTGAGAACATTAACGACCCTTAGGGCTCCACTATCTTACAAAATGATTGGTGACAAATTACATGCACACATACACACACTAAAATTACATGTTATTTCTATTTAGGGAATCTATGGGTTGATGTTAATAGCTAGAAAAATTATGAAATTTTTGAGAAACATTGTGAGCAAATCATGGAGATCATAAAGGTTCGACCAACTAGCTAGAATTTGAGTTATGTAGTAATCCTTTCCATTTAGAAAACACACTCTAAACTAGACTATGAGAATACAAGCCTAGGTTATGAAAGTTCAGCTTGGATGAAAGTATCATGGTACATTAAGTAAGGATTATTTTTATGAGGCCTAATGACGATACATAATGACAATTTTGTTGGAAGAAAAATCTTTTATTTTTTGTTTGGATAAGCATGTGGGTGGTAATGAGAGTTTTCTATAGAAAGAGTTAGAATGATTAATCTTTTTTTCCTAATATATGTGTGTATGCACACACACATATAAGTTACATGTATACAATTGTTTACCACTAAGATTTTCCCATGTTGACTCATTGAAATTAGTCCACAAGTGAATACAAAAACCAAAACTTTGTTATTCTGTGGAAATAATGGTTCATTAAGGAAAATAATGCAAGTTTTATATAGTTATATGAGCCTTGTACATGTTGTCAATAGGTAATATTATTTAAAGTGGGGATATAAAATTATGGGGGTCAACAGGGATTAGAATTGATTTTTGGGTGATTAAAGAGGCATCTAATCCTATGGATGGACCTGGAGGACTTGGTACTATGAGTCAATGGCTTTTGAGTCTTTAAAAAGCCATTGAAGCCTATTTCACTTTTTTTATGGATGGACCTGGAGGACTTGATATTATAAAACTAATGGCTTTTGAGTCTTTAAAAAACCATTAAAGCCTGTTTCACCTTTTGCATATTCTCCTTTTAGAAATTTTTTTTCATATTTTTAAATATATATTTTCTTGCATGACCCTCCTTTCATTTTATTGATTGCTTCTTGACCCACTAAATTTTATCACCTAAGTTTTCCTAGGCATGCATATTTGACATTTGGGTTCCAAGCATCTTTAGATCCATGTAACATAAATAGTTCTTTAGTCAGTAAATACTCTCGAATCACCAATGTTCAAATGGTATCATGCATTTAAACAGTCTATAAAAACGTTGAGCATTAAAAAATTATTTAGTCTCAAAACAAGACTTAATGTAGTGGCAAGTCATTATTCTCTTATACTTTACTCATCTACATAAAATGTTTCGAGGATGTTGATTCGCTTAAATTTTTTTCAACTGAAATTATTGTGTGAATATCAACATTCAAGTGATTTAAACTCTTTTTAAATTTGAAAGTCTGAACTTGGTTTATCTATTGCTGAGGCTACAACCGTAAAAGCTTGACCTTCTTAGAAAGTTGAAAATTTGTTCACTTGTTGGTACATGTGAATAATTTGGTGGAGATATGGTTGTTAATTTCATTTTTCTTAAATATTTCTATAAAATATTGAAAAGCCTTGTATGCTGAGAATCTAACATAGAAGAATGGTTATCAGATCTATTATAGATTGCATCACTGATAACATGGTAAGGTATCTATATCATATTCATAAGGAAGAGGGATCCCTCTCTACTCTTCATGATTTTTTTTTTTCTTTTTTAACTCAGGATTTCTTTTTATAGTAAAAGGAGTTAGCAGAAGATAACAATGATGGAAATGATTGGCCCCTGGACCTGAGAATATAAAATAGAATAATGGCTACTGTCGCTATTTTGGATTGAACTACTACTAATATGCTAAGATGTCTAATATCCTATTCATAAAGAAAAGGTCTCTTTTTCCTTCATGATTATTTTATTTTATTTTATTTTTGTAGAAGGAATAAAACATGATAACAATGATTTTGCATGCTTATGTCAAGACATATAGAGGTGTCCTATCGAGAAATGTATCATATCGGCCAGCCATTGATGCAATATTGATTTTTTGAGGTTTGAATCCTTCGAAGACAAGGAAGGAGACCATGTCTCTCCATTATGAGGTCCTAAGTTATCAATCCCAATATTATCTTAACATTAGAGACTATGCAAGGACCTTTAATTCCCTCTCAGGGTAGGTATGCACATGTGACTTTTCCTTTAAAGTTTTAATCTGTGAAAGTCTGGCATTAGAGCAGTTCTAGAATAAAAGGAGCTTTTAGGCTTCTCCAAAAGGTATGAATATCATGAATATTATTCTACAAGGAGTTCAAGCCATGGCCAGTTACAAGATAATCCAATTAGTGTGATGTTAAGGGGGTCGTTTGCTTAGATGAAAAGGGATGGGGGGTTATTGCTGTGATTTTTTTTTGTTTTTTTCTCTTTTTTGGGGGTGGTGGTGGGGGGGAGGGGTGAGGGGGCAGTCTGCCTCCCTATGCAAGTTTGTAAATGGTTTTTGGCTCTACACCTACCCATTTAAGTCACCACCTATAATCATCCTATCTCCCTTCAGAATATTTTATAGTAATGCACCAATCTCCTCCCAAAATTGTTTTTAATTCTCTCCTTGAAATGGTCTTCTAGTGCATTGACTTAACTACATTAGCTTAAACTAACTTAATAACTATTAGTCTATTACATATCCTTTTTACATTCACAAACTAACCCTTCTTTTCTTTAACTAATAGTATTTCATGTTGTTATCCTTCCCTGCATGCAAAAGTCTGTAGCCATCACCGACATGCTTTCCAGCTTTCCATTTGGTTTCTTGTAAATGAGCAAGCGTTGTTCCTCTTTCATAGCATCATATTCACTAGCTCTCTATTCTTTTCAATTGGGCATCATTGTGCCTTATTATTTTAGGAGGCACCCAAAACCTAAATAACCCTTGCCTATTTGCCTCCGAAACCGGGTTACATTTCCATGGTCGTATATGGGAGATGACCTAGCAAAGCTCATTCTTCACTATAACCAGGTCCCTTTTTGGTCCATCACTTATGGGTGGCAACATAGCCAACCCTTGCCCACTTCTCACCACAATTGGTTAGGTTGTGGCTAGTCACATAAAACAAGGGATGCACGCACATTCACAAAAATGAAATTTGGATCTGTTTCTAGTTTTTTACATGTTTAGCATAAGCTATATAAGAAAGAAAATCGTTCAGGGCATTTGTGAAAAGCTTGTTGTTTTTGGAATGAATGCACTATTGTTGATTTGGTTCCCTCTTACAGACTAACATAGTAAGAGATCTTGTCAGTGCTAGAATTATGAGATGATCACATGCCACCATTTTTGTTATAGCTGGATGATCTAATTGGAATTGTGTATGGTAGACATGCTTGCAACTTAAGGGAAAATTGTTATAGTATAATACTAAATTGAAAAATGTCCTTTGGTCAATAAGTTAGGTAGTAAAGAGAGCCTGAGCATATAAATGCAATGGAGAAATAAGGATAGGAATGGAAATAATTACATTAAAAAAAACATGGGAGTTTTCCAGTTAAGGTTGTCATGGTGGGTAACTTAGTTAGTATGGGAAATGTTTTACCTAGACTTTTGGCAGCTAGACACTTGACACCGGTGCCAAGTGTTGAAGTGTCCTCAAGTCTTGGACATGAAAACCTTCAGAAATCTAGGCATAGGGACATAATATATAAATATAAATATATATATATTGTACACACACATATATACATGTATGCATGTGTTTGTGTTTGTGTGTGTATATTATGTTTGTGTTTATGGATGTATTTACATATGTACATACATATATATTTATATGTTTTACTACTTATTCAAGAAAAGAGAAACTTAAAATTATGGATAGTTTTACATGTACATTTAAAACAAAAGGACACAATACTTGAAATTCCCAGAAAAACTTAAGGATACTTCATTAAGTCCAGCACTTAAAACTACGTCCCTTGCACGACCCTATGAAAAAACTGCCATGTGTTGGGCACTTTTTGCTGGCATCAGTAGGATGCTTCCAAGTAGAGTGTCTAGCCATATCATGTTGCGCCATATCGGGTCCAAGTGCCCAGAAGTGTCAGCACTTTTAGACAGCTTAAAAATGGAGTGTCCTGATAGCATTATTGGGCATGTGCGGGTAAGGTTTTAAGGAGGACAAGATAAGAACTAGTTAGCTTTTGTGTTGACATTCAAGGGGAGTGGAAGACTTAACATGAATGGGGACAATAAATATTTAGAAGAGTTGGAACTAGAGGATGTAACCCTTGATAAGAGTGAATGGAAAATGATTTCAATCTCAAATAACAAGAAAAGAAATTGTTTACTACGGTTAATATTATTAGCTTTTACTAGAATCTTTTTAATTTATGTGTAAAATTCTTAGTTGATAATTGGATGATCAATAATTTGCCTCCCCTCCTCAATCTTTCTTTCACTCTGCCCTCTCTCTCTCTCTCAGCTCTTGTTAGTACAATAGAGGTTTTGGATTCTTTTCAGGGCAGATATTGTTGTTTACCTAGAAAACTGTGAATATGAGATAAAACTTTTTTCCTTCATTGATCATTTTTATTGTATTCTAAAGGACTTTTATCTTCTGGGCCTGTTTTTTTGTTGACTTTTCTTTACCGTTAGAGGTTTAACTATTTAAAAGACAGCCAATAAGTCTAGAAGCTCACTTGAAAATATCTGTTAATATATACTTTGTTGTTTCAGAGATGACAAGAAAATCGTTGAACTGATCATAAGCGATTGTTTGAACACCTTTTGAACAAGCAATAACATGACTAGATATTAAAAATATCGCTAGATGTTGCATTTTTCAATTTTTTTGCAAAGAAACATGATATTATCACTCTATTTTGAATATAACAAATCATTGAAACACATGTTGAAACCTATATTTTAGTGTTATATCTGATTTTTCAGATGAAAAATAGAAAACTTTACGCCATAGGATTGAAAGTTTTTCTGCCACTAAGTATCCTAAGGTATGTCACCAAGGTCTAATACGAACTTATTCTTTATCAATTGTAGTTCATGGGGAGAATATTTTCAAAACTTGTTTCTCCAGATAAGTTTCTAATGATATAGTTGTACAAACCTATTATTCTTGATTCTAAATCAGTTTCTTTTTTTGTATGGAATGCAACTCTATGTTGAACTGCACAGGTTTACCAGCAGTCAATTGCAGCAGTATGCATTCTGGACTGGCCAAAGGAGAGAATGCTCATCCAAGTTTTGGATGACTCTGATGATATGGATGTGCAGCTCCTCATAAAGGCAGAAGTCCAGAAATGGCAACAAAAAGGTGTTCGCATATTGTATAGGCACCGGCTTATTCGCACAGGCTACAAGGCAGGGAACTTGAATTCTGCTATGAGCTGCGACTATGCGAAGGACTACGAGTTTGTTGCGATATTCGATGCAGATTTTCAGCCCACACCTGATTTCTTGAAGAAGACAATCCCACATTTTAAGGTAGCCTATTAACAAAGCACTGTAAACATACAAAACAAAAGGATAGAAGGTGCTATTAAGACATAGGTTCTAAAAATTAAAATAAATGGACAATTACACCAAGAATACAGTAATCAAAACACAGTTATGTAAAGCATGTGATGCCGAAGACTGCAATAATCTATTAAAGTGTAAAGTTGGTAGATAAGATTGAGTTTGAGAACATGCCTCATGAACAAAGGAGGCTGCTAGAAAGATATGTACAATTTGTTAATATTTCAAAGAACATGTTATATGATGGATTCCAAATTATCCTAATCCAATTGAGTTTCTGTTAAATTTTCTTCTACAGGGGAATGATGATCTGGCATTGGTCCAAGCTAGATGGGCTTTCGTCAACAAGGATGAAAATCTGCTCACAAGGCTGCAGAACATAAATTTGTCATTCCATTTTGAGGTTGAACAACAGGTAAATGGTTGCTTCATCAATTTCTTTGGCTTCAATGGTACTGCTGGTGTATGGAGAATAAAAGCTCTTGAAGAATCTGGTGGCTGGTTGGAGAGAACCACCGTGGAGGACATGGATATTGCTGTTCGTGCTCATCTTTGTGGATGGAAATTTATCTTTCTAAATGATGTAAAGGTTTGATCATGAACTGCTGCTTGGAAGTTCTGGGACACTTTTCTTTTAGAAAATCATTATAATTATTACATGTTTTTATGCAGTGCCTTTGTGAACTTCCAGAATCCTATGAGGCTTACAAGAAACAGCAACACCGATGGCATTCAGGTCCAATGCAACTATTCCGATTGTGCTTTATTGACATCCTTCATTCGAAGGTAGGGATTCCATCGAGATCTTATGTCACAAAGGATGGCAATCAAAGTTGGGTTGTGCTTTTCCTATATTAACATACAGTAATGTTTTGGTTCTCACATTTTCTCCCCTTTTGTTTTCTAAATTTAGGTAAGCTTGTTGAAGAAGGCCAATTTGATTTTTCTGTTCTTCCTCCTGCGGAAGCTGATCCTGCCGTTCTACTCATTCACTCTCTTCTGCATTATCCTCCCACTGACCATGTTCCTGCCTGAAGCTCAATTGCCAGCTTGGGTTGTATGTTATGTGCCTGGTATTATGTCTCTCGTGAACATCCTTCCAGCTCCAAGGTCATTCCCGTTTATAGTTCCCTACCTACTTTTTGAGAACACAATGTCGGTCACCAAATTCAATGCCATGATATCAGGACTTTTTAAATTTGGGAGTTCATATGAATGGATAGTCACTAAGAAGCTGGGGAGGTCATCAGAAGCAGATTTAGTTTCCTTTGCTAAAAAGGATCCTGATCCCCAAGCAGAAGGTAGGGGCCTTCACAGAGCATCTTCGGATTCAGGCCTTTCAGAATTAAACAAATTGGAGACAACTAAGCAGCATGGGAAGATCAAGAGGAACCGTTTGTACCGGAAGGAACTTGCCCTTGCATTCATACTATTAACCGCTTCTGCCAGAAGCCTATTGTCTGCTCAAGGGATTCATTTCTATTTCTTATTGTTTCAAGGAGTCACTTTCCTTGTTGTTGGGCTTGATCTGATTGGAGAGCAGGTAAGCTAACCACAGTATTATGGTTCAAGCTATGGCCAAAAGGCTTTATGAAACTACCGTGCGCTCACCCAACTGCCTCCTTTTACAAAAGCGACCAGTGGCTGCTTCCAAGGCCCTCTGATGGAAGGTCACATTGACCCAAAAGAGGATTGATCTATCAGATTGGTTGCTTTCAGCCATTGATTCAATTGTTTTCCGGTTCGTGGTGTTGTATCATTTAGTTCTTCTCACGTAGCTATTGGATCAGAGTGGATCCTTTGCTTGGCTGGGGAAGACTGTAGTGCCCAACTGTACCAAAGGAGGCATTATCTATGAGTTTTTCCATTGTTTTCCCCCTCCCTTTTTTATGTATGATTCATAGATAGATTTGAAGATTTTTTTCTCCCTTGAACGTTTCATTGGGGATGAACTGGTATTCTTCGATAGCTATCATATAGAAGACAATCAAAGTAATTCATGTCTGTTTAAGTGAGGAGGCTGTAATGTTATTTTTGTTTCAGTGAGCAAGTAAAAGTTAGCTATGATGTTGTTTAAGCCGTGTGCCCTTTTGTTACCGTATTACCTTGCACGAATGGAGAGATTGCCATGAGGCTTTTGTTTGTTTCATGTTATCTATTTACCACTTGCAAAATGTCTGGAAGCATAAGACAGTGAGAATCCCCGTTATTCATGGAGAGTATAATTAGGCAAAGTTTGTGAAAAGATTTTTCTAAAAAAATAGAGGTGAAAGTAGATCGGATAATATTTGTTCGGATATTGTAATAAATAAGATTTTTATAAGATTTTTTATTTGAATACCAATTTTATTAGTAATTTTATTTAATTTTATATAGCACTCATGAACTTGTAAAGAAAATAAATAACTACATTAATATGCTATTAACTCGATTTATCATTCATTTAGTAATATCTTTAATTTTGTAGTCATAAAGTTTGATTATCTGGTTTAAATCAATATTTATATCCATACTTTCGATATCCGATTTGTATCCATATCCATTTAAAATAAATATGGAAATGATTTTTTGCATCTGACTAACATCCGTATCTTTATCTGTATTTGTTA
Source organism: Phoenix dactylifera (assembly GCF_051530095.1). Lineage (NCBI taxonomy): Eukaryota > Viridiplantae > Streptophyta > Magnoliopsida > Arecales > Arecaceae > Phoenix > Phoenix dactylifera. The sequence goes on from NC_143193.1 coordinate 7,776,353, forward strand.
GATAAAATAAATATGGATATGGATATACTAATATATGATCCATATTCAATCCAATTTTAGTCTTATTGAAAAATTTTTTTTGTCATGAATGTAGTCCTAAAAATATGAATTTTTTTTCTCTCGTAATATTGTTACTTTTAGTGACAGCCTAACAGGTCAACTAGCCTATGGATGTTTTTTCCCCCCTCAGCTTTTTCTTTTTCTTCTACTTTTTTCTCTTCCTAAGGAATTGTAGAGATGCCTAAAGCCCCATTTGGAGGAGCTGTTGGCAGTAGAGCTTTTGGAAGTAGAGATTTTATAAAAAGCTGTTTGTTTGTTTGATAACTATATTTTTAAAGTGCTGTGCCACTTTAACATGTGTTTGGTAAACAAACTGAGAATGTACTTTTGGTATGATAAAATGATATAAATATATATTATATTTAAATATATATTAATATATTTTACCATAAAAGATATTGCATAGTATTATACAACAAAGCATCATAAAATATAATATATATTAATATATTAATATATGATATAGTATAATATTACCGTAATGTAATATAATATTATTATAATATAGTGATATAATATTGTATACTATAGCATAATAATTTAATATAATATTAAATTATTTAACATAACATATCAATGTATTATGATATAATGTAATAAATATTATATTTATAGTATAATACAATAATAAAGATATAAAATATTATAATTATTAGCATAAATTATTTTTTATAATATAACAAATTTTCTAGCTAGGTAATAAAATTGGTTAAACAATTATTAAAGGGACAGTTTATGTGATTGTTATATTTTATCATGGGTATTTTGGTCAAAAAAAAGTTTTCTGATGAGGCCTAAAAGCGCTTTTTCAAAAAGCTTCAAAATGGAGTTTCTCCAAAAAATCTGGTTTTAGCTTTCTTTCCGAAATTTTTACTAAATACCCCTATTTCATTTAAAAGTATTTTTGGAGGGCTAGAAACTATTTTTTGGCCATCAAAAAGCTCTTCCAAACGGGGCCTAACCCATATAATAAATACTAGTCTAAAGTAATTTGAGACATATAATAAGAGTAGAGCTATGGGGCTCCCATGATGTGCACACGAGCAGCTCCTTGCCACATGGCATAAGAAGAATGGGGCAACTTATGGATTTTGGCAATGAAATCAAACCAAAGTGCTGGCATTGTACGCCACATTTTACTTTGGGAGCCACAGGTGCAAGCATTTACCATACATGCCTGGGGATCTATGGTTACTAGGGTTTTGAGTAACCCGAGATACTTATTTTCAAAATACAATTTTCTGAAAAAGAGCTTGGCAGCACCTTTGTTTGCAAAACATAAATTTCCTAATAATTTCTTTATAATTTTTTTAAAAAAAGGGTTTGGCAGCACCTTTGCATTTCTAAGACAGATTGGTCATTGATGCAGTTGGAGCAAGCATTAGAGTTCACTTCTGCATCTATCAGATTCTTAGCATAGGTTGGCATGTCCTTGGAGCATCAACAGGTAAGAGGGCACAAATTTCTAGATTTCAGTTCTTCAACCTTATTAACAAATTTGGCTCTCCACTTCTATGATCACCATAAGATAGCATGGTATGGTAAACTATGATCATATCATCCAGGAGAAGTCAGAGATTCAGTCAACCTTTGCTAAGGTTGACAATGGGTTTAGAGCCAAAAATGTGGCCCGAAGGGGCCTCATTGCTGTTTGATGTGGATATATTTACAGGGCTTAACGTTTCCACGGTTGAGCCCGGCACCGAATTCCTTCTTCCTTCACCTATACATCCACTAGCATCCATATGTAAAACATCACAAACCTGAAGTGGAACTGATTGGGCCATTTTCTAGGAGTTAGGGTCTGAATGGTTAGCCACCAATAAGCCATCTAGTCTAATGCCCTGTTTGTCTCCTCGTAGACGTGAGTGGCCTCGAATGAGCTCAACATGGCGATTATCCTCCTCAAATTCTCTAGCATGTGGTGAGAGACATCAAGATCCATCAAATACCTTCGAAAGCACTTCAGTGAAAATACTTGCTTTCTCTCTTTTATGCCTACTAGGAGGAAAAACGAAAGAGAAAAATAATGGAATGGAAATTAGGTCTGCAATGATTCAATGCTAAGACCTAACCTTGGCGACCACCCAAGGGTTTGTGGCCAAAGCCTAAGCTCTATCTTCAACTACCTCAAACCGGAGTAGAATATGACCCTTGAAGAGGGCAATCATCTTAAACTCTAGACCATCGTCTCATTCTTCCTCCCCTTCTATGCATCACCTCTTTGTTACAACTTGTCATAGCATTCTTGCTTAGGTATTGTATATTGATATGGTGGAAAACAAGCTCAATAACACGGCAGGACTGGACTTGCCCTGCTCAGAACTAATGTGGTACTCGACAGTCGAACTTGGTCTACCTTGAATAATATAAGGGTCAGAATAAGCAGACTAAGAAACGACTGACTTCTGAGATTACACATTGCCCGATGCAAAATTCTGCAGCCCGAACAAATAGCCATTCAGCTCGGGCCGACCTGAGTCCTCTAATCTCAAGCAGCGGCTTTCTACTCTATACAGAAGTGCACTTCCTTCATCACATCGATGATTAAAGATTATTATAATGGTTCTAAGCGGTTATGCCGTATCTTTAGGCGGTAATATATGGTCATAGATGGTTATGGTACGACTCCATTTTGTTACAACATGATCCTCAGAAAATTCTAGACTTCATGACTATATATAGACTTAGAATCCCTTTATGAAAAGTATGACGACAACATATAGCATCACTATGACTCTTTTATCCTCTCTTTTCAAATACTATTATCCAAAACTCCCCTATTCGACTTAAGCATTGGAGGGTCTGACGGGAGCCAATCTAGCAAGTCCTAACCGGTTATTGTTTTGGAGATTGATGGAGGCGATCCATATCATTGACCCAAAGATTGGCGGCAAAATATATGTTAGAAGGAAAAAGAAAATTCCCATGTGGGAGCTATAAACGGGCATCTGCATGAGACCGGATAGCTCCGTTGCCACTAAAGAAGTCGGAGAATAATTATCCAACATCTCTTCCTTGTTGCTTGTAGACACTCTAAAGACATGCCAACCTACTGCTAAGAATTTGATGGTGGTGTTGAGGCAAACCTAAATAGTTATTCTTGTAATTGTTATGAATGATCATGTTGTTTTGGTACTGTAGAGATGCCGCCAAGTCTTCTTTCTTGAATAATTCTAAGCAAATTATGAGAAAAATGGACCCTGATATTTGTTGCATTTCAGAGACAAATAATATTGGGTAACTCAATCCTCCGAGCATGGTGCTGCTTTGGTAATCATTGGAACTTCTGGGCAACCCTATGGAACGCTTTTGCGCATTGTAGTTTTTGGAAAAGGCTTTAACGCAGGTGAATTATTTCAACACTATTAAGGATTCAGCCATTTATTTGATTTCATTACTAACTTTTAATCCTTGGGTTTTAGATGTAGTATTTTCCAATATTTGTGGCTCTCGATGATGCTTATTCCAGCATTTGGCTTCAAGTGCAATTTCTCTCTACTTGCTTGGTCAGAGAAGAAAGATGGAAAGGAATTCATGGAGGACCAAATTAGAGTGCCATGTTTTCTTTAGGAATAATAGTTTATTACATTTAGGATATTTTGGATTCCTTATACTTGGAGTAACCATAGGCATGAAAGAGCTAGAATGCAGTGTAAATAATATTCTAGAATCCATGAGAAAATGAATATATTGTCATTAAGTGGCATGCATCATGCTGGGCGATTGGGATGAGGTTTGACAACAATTATTGAATCTCCTTAATCAAAACCTTTAGTTCCCCAGCTGCTATTAGCTTTGCACTTGAGATATTGTAGTGTGATAGCCTCTGAGCACCAAGGAGCAGTAGTTTCCCATGATCATTTTGCAGCTCGTAAGACTTTCGAAGGTAGCTCCTGCATTGCTATCAGTGACGGAACCATCGAAATTGAGCTTGATAACATGGTGGTGGGGGGTAGCCAAGAGACTAAAAAGATTGTCAAAACTACATGAGCCATTGCCACCCCAGCACCCCATTGTTGATGAGTTAGTCATACTAGCTTGGACGAATTCAAAAGATAGTCGAATGTTACTTTTCACTAGCTTATCAGGAGTGGTACGTTTCCCTAGAAGATGTGCTCTGGATGCAACACAAGAATCACCAAGTGTAGAACAAGACTTTCTTCTGAATCATAGGAATCCTCGAGCTGGATATGGTGATTTAGGAACTCTTCTAATGACTACGAAGCATTACCAAGATGGATGAACTAAGAGAGAAATGATCATACTTGCTGCACCATGGTGCAAGAGATTAAAATGAGACCAATATCCTAAAGCTGATGATTACAGAAATCACACCCGAAATCTTGGTTGCCAAGAGGAAACCTTCCAACAAAACATTTGAACTCGAGGTACAACTGGAAATTTACAAATCCATGGAAAGGATGACACTGCTTGGATTGAAAAGAGAGTTTGATCATCCTGTAAAAGTCCTCTGCTTTCACATTTTGCCTTGAGTTAGTAACCCAACAGAGCCGATCAATGCACTCAACTGTAGGAATTGCCATGCCCAATACTCGTTGTGCACTACCTTGAAAAGGATGACCTCAGTTGAATTGGTGAGATACCATTGCTTTTGGTCCGTAATAAACTCAGCTACCTTCATATTATCCACAATATGATTAATGTTCAGGGGCAAAGAAAGTCAATTAAGAGGAATATTATATAAGGTAGGAATCACTAAATATGTTGATTGACTGTCCATTACCAAACTTCTATTCGAACTTAGTTCCAATCACTATTCCTGTAGTAATCATTCCAAAGACCATGAAACCTATATTTGCAGTGGACCAACTGGATCCAGAGGCTGATGGGATTGAGTAGCAGATGACTGGCTGCTTTTCCAAACTTAGCAATGTGCTGGCTTCATAGGTGTTGGAGAACAAGTCCGAGCTTCCATGCATCCTAGTTGAAGTAGGCCGAAATCGCACACTTGTAGGTCACAATACTCCTAGGTGAGTTCCAGACTACCGTTAGGCCAGTTAAGAGGGATACAAGGTGGCAATAATTGATTCACAAGTGTTCAAAAGAGAGAACATTTTATAAAACTAGGTCAAACTTGCAATGTTAAGTGTAGTCCAGTGCATATCAGTCCAAAAGATAGCTTCACTTTGATTAGCATAGAATGAATTTCAATCTTAAACCATTCCACTATATCTGATACTTTCCATCACCATCTGAATTTTCTTAATCAAAGCTTGGATGAGGAACTTACAGGAAAAATATCGAAGTGGTGTTAATATAATTGAAGATCAAAAATTCGATAATAATGGCAAAACTATCAAGTAGTTGGATAATAGTTAGTATGCCATCCGATCTATTCTGATGGCAATAAACCCATTTTCAAATCCAAATTGAGTCTCGGAAGCATTGAAATCATTGTAATTTGAGCTCTGATGACAACTTTTATGTAAAACTTTAAATTGAAGTTTTTCTTCAGCAGACTTTTTTTTAACTTTTGAAAAACAACATAAAATATTTAAAAAAATTTATCAAACAACTCAAAATCATCCCAACAAAAAAAACTTTTGCCGCTCCAAAAGCCATGTCAAATGAGACCTAAGCCAACATAGCAAGTAGAGATGGAACAAAATAAGAATCCTCCGAAGCCGACAACCCCTACCATATTAACCTTTAGAAAATAAAATCGGCAAATGCTTTCTCATTAGCAGTACCCTCAATCTTGACGTTAATAATTACATCAGCTATGCTCAGTTAAAGTTACTTAAAGCTGAAATCTAGCAATGCTCTTTGGCTATCCTGCAGCCAACAAACATGTGGAAGGGCCCTTCAAAACTTAAATATGAGGATACGCAAATGTCATCCCAATCAAATGGCTTGTGTTACAAAGCTCTACCACGAGGTTTACAGAATCACAGACGTACCATAAAGCGAGCTCAACAAGGCCCCGCATGCACATTTCCCAGGCATTTTTGCAAACGTCGCTAAGTTTTTGAGAAGGATCATCTCCTCACGTCTACGAAATCTGAGCAGTGAGCTACAGAATCAAAAGGAAATGCTAAACATATCGACTGCCCTCAACATATGAGCATTTTGAACCAGGATATGGAATGTTCCTACGCTGCATCCTGTAATTCATCAGAATGGAGGGTCTACCCCTCGCTTTCCAAGCTTATAGAGGCCTCAGCCAACGGCACCATCATCATCCGTTAGTACTTTGTGATAAATATATACCATCTGACCCCAACAGTGGCTTTCGCTTACCAAGGGAAAAAGGAAATCACAATACAACAGCTTAAGAGCATACACATATAAACCTTCAGTGATCCGAGGGGGAAAAGTGGTGCCAAGCTAATTGAGTGCTTATTGTCATTAAAAACTTCTGTTGCTGCAAGAAGGAAATACAAAACTCTGATGGATTTAAATCATATTTTCATCAAGCAAAAGTGGCGCTTCCACAGCCTATAATCATAGGAGGAAGAGAAACAAGCCTGCAGTGGGAAAGATTTCTGAGTTGAATATGCAAAAATTTGCCTTCATCATTAAAGCAATTCGTCCATTGAGAACCTTTTGCAGTAGAACTAAAAAAAGAAGTTTTTTTTTCATTAATCTTTAAAACTGATGTCAAAGGGCAAAAGCACCTATTAATAAGAAAAAGAGTACTTGCGCAGTATCTCCACATTCAACTTCCATTTGGATAGTAGACCAAATTGGACTACCTTCAACAACCTCTCCCAAGCCTACCTTGAGATACAAATCTAAGCGCACAGATTCTGACTGCATATTATAGCTGGCAATGATAATGAGAGTTACTGAAGAGGTGAAGCAATTACCAGAACAGATACCTTCTGTAACACACAAACCATAGAGCACGAAACAAAGTAGTACCACCAAAAGGTATGTTTGGAGGTTAGTGGTTGGTCTCCGAGGTCGGAGCATATGAAAAACCATCCTTTGTGGCAGCAGCAGTAGCAGGTGCAGGAGGCGCACCAGTAGGTGTGAAGCTTGCAGTTGCAGCTGATGATGGATTGGCTTGATACATAACAGGATTGATCAGAGGGGCAGCACCATTTGAGGTGGCGGTCGTTGTAGCCCCGGAAGCTGGAGGTGCCAATGTAGGAGGTCTAGGAAAGTTGTGCATCTGCATTGGCATAGAAGTTGCACCAGGTGGCATAGCAGATGGAGGATAAGTTGGAACATTAGGGGCAACACCATAACCTGCCAATGCCCATACGAATTGAATTATGTCAACTGACATATACTCAGATGATATCTTGATATATACATCCATAAATTATACTAGTAGCTCATGTATAAAAAAAAAAAAACACGGAAAAAAGTGTCTGAAGGCAGATTCAAGGAGGAAAGAACAGAAGAATGCTTGTAAAGTTGGAGAAAAAGAAAGAACATCAAAATTTCCTTAAAGATGCATAATTTTCTACATTCTTTTTTTATTTATTCCCCAATTTTAATGCAATTTTCTTGCCTTAGGTGCTCAGTAAAATGTTTGGGTCCCATAAAATTACTATATCCAAAAAAAAATTCTAAGAAAATCAAACATGACTTACCAAAGGCAAAAATAACAAGGACATAATTAGAAAGTGTGTTAAAAGCTCCACCAAACACCAATTAATCTTAAAATAACAGCAAGAAATGTCTGAGCATATCATGCCTTCAAATATGTTGTTTATAGCTCCAATGCCGACTCATGTCAAAGAAAGAACATCAAAATTTCCTTAAAGATGCATAATTTTCTACATTCTTTTTTATTTATTCCCCAATTCTAATGCAATTTTCTTGCCTTAAGTGCTCATTAAAATGTTTGGGTCCCATAAAATTACTATATCTAGAAAAAAATTCTAAGAAAATCAAAAATGACTTACCAAAGGCAAAAATAACAAGGACATAATTAGAAAGTGTGCTAAAAGCTCCACCAAACACCAATTAATCTTAAAATAACAGCAAGAAATGTCTGAGCATATCGTGCCTTCAAATATGTTGTTTGCAGCTCCAATGCCGATTCATGTCAAATAGAAACTTAGATATTAAATAATAATATGCAAATAAAGCATATTGCAATTGAAATTAAACATGATGCCACAACTAGCCCTTCCAATTCCTACATCAAAGATTGTACCATTAACTATACCGACTCCTAGGGCTGCTGGGAATTTGAACCCAAACCTACCAGCATAACCCCACACTGGTCAGGTACAGGTTATGCAAGAGAGACCTGCTGATGAGTTGTGGTCATATTCAGGTCAACATGCTGAAGCCATCAGGTCAGGATCCGGTCAACATGCTGAACTCGTTCATTCACCATATATATTTATTAAATATATAGTTAATCTAAAAAAATGCTGGATACACAAATCCCTAATTCCTCCTTTCCATCTTATCTCTTCTTCTCCTTCTTGTCTCTCCCTTTTCCTCTCCTCATTCCACATCTCCCTCTCCTCAACTTCCAGATCCTCTCTACCAGCCATCTCCTCTAGTCAAGTCCATCTCCCAATCCCAGTACAAAGCCTTGAATCTACTCAAGGACAATCCCAACAGTGAGATACATGCCGTGGGCTATTGTAGAGGAAAGCATAGCTACCTAGGTCGCTGGGTGCCATGAATCAAAACTTATGATGCCAGATAGCTTGGCATGAAAGCTAGGGGGAGGATGGGATCAATTCTTAAGTTGCCCTCAGCATGGGGGCTGGTGAGAGGGTGACAACAACGTTGGATCATGTCATTAGTGGCATAAGAACCAACAAGAGGGCAAGACCAGTGCTGGATCTAGTCAATGTTGGGCCAACAAGAGTGTAAAGTCAGCATTAGAACAGGTTTAGCAGGATAAATTCTATACACCATTGGCAATCAGGAAGATGAGGCAATGAGGAAGAAAGCAGTCATCCAGCACACAGGTCAGATATGGGCCGGCATGGTCAACTCACTGATAGGTTCAAGTCAAAGGGTCTGACCTACTACCCCAACTCAACCGCACATTCCCACCCTTCTTCCCACCCAGTCCTGCCAAAAAAAAGCAAATAAAATTCAATAAAAAGAAGCTGTATCCTGCAAATAGAATTAGCCCATGTCTCTTCAACATGTTATATTAATTATTCATAGAAAAGCAACCTGTTTAATTCCTATTGAAAAATCTGTAAATTGAATTCCACCACCCTAAGATAATCTTCTCAACTAATTCCAAAAGATTATGCAATCAGATCTTATAGAAATGACGCATTTCCTTTCTTATTCCAAACATGCCATTTAGTAACTTGGAAGACTTAAGTATTTCAACAAAACATTATTATTTGATGATGTAACTATCCCAACAAGGAAAACAATATGAAATTATGAATACCTTTAGCCAGAAAGTAAGACAGGCCTTTCAGTCTCCAGAGTTGTGATGGGGACTCAATAGTTTCTCATGATGAACTTAAAGGTATACATGTTAATGTTGAAAAAAGGATGTGTAATCAAAATAAAACAGGCAGCACTAGGAGATTTATCCAGTCAAAGGAAAAGGGGATTCTGGTACAATTGGCCAGGTGGATGTTTTATGTTGTGGTTCTCTCCTGAGGAAGCAGGATCAATGATTTAGTAGCATAACTTCTATTTCCTGAGCTCCTCTCTTTCTGTATTTTGGAGATGATTCCCACAAAAAATTAAAGTTGAGACTCCACTAGATTGTAATTATTACTAAACCTAGTAAATTAGAATGAAATCATTTGTTATCGCATTACCCTACAAAATCAGGCTTTGAACTAAGAAAACCCAAGGTTGGAAAATCAGCAGATGTGATCACATCCACAATCCAGTGGGGCAGATTTCCACCCTGGACTAAAGCAAAAACCACAAGATTGGGAGATAATGAGAAAAAGATCCCTTGTATCTTCTTACTAAATCCTGGCTACCCACCTCCTCAAATATCAAAAATGGTGTTCTGCCTTCAACAAAATCATGCTCTGTTATTACCATGACATAAAAGTTATCCTAACTCAGGGTTCCTATGGAATGCATGCAGGCTCCCTCATATGATAGTATTCCCAATCCTCCTACAAGTCTACAACATTATTCTAGACAGGCTATTAGGCTCGCCTATAAAATGCTATGAGCAAGTAACAAAAAATTACATTAAAAGTTCAACCCAAACTTGGTTAAAGGCTTGTTTACAAATGAATGAGTTCTAAAATTGATATAACAAAGCAACCTGCCATGATGGGATATATTTCTATTAAGTTTGCGGTCAACTATGAAAAAAGAACATGAATACAGGATAAAGATACGACTCGTTACGGATAAGTGGATACAACAAATTGAGAAAAAGTAACGTATGATGTGGCTAGGATATGTAAACGAGTATGCATGTATATATATATATATATATATATATATATATATATCATCAAAAAAGAGTATGTATATGTGTGTGTGTGTGTGTGTGTGTATGTGTGTGTATTTTACACATACATGCATGCATATATACATATATACACATATATATATGAATCTAAAAAAAGATAGAGCATAGTAGGCAATTGAAATAACATAGCCTATCCTTCATATTTTACAAATTAGTCATCATTCAAATTTGTAAAACATAACCCATATTTCATATTTTAAAATTAATATCATGGATAGAAAACTGACCTTTCCTCTCATGTTTGGAAGTATCCAAGAAGCATCCAGATTCCAGAGTATTGTTTTTAATTTTGAAAAATAGACACTTAACAAAAGTATCGGGCCCATATCTAAAAAGTATCTAACTAGCATTCATATCTGAAAACTATCCGATATGATCATGGCATGTGTTTTGAAGTATCCATTTTTCATTAACAATTAAAGTTGCCAATACTAGGTACAAGTTGTATAATAAATTCTTCATGTCATAATAAGAACAATACATAGTCAAATTTGCTATCTCATTGATCCCATAAGCATAGTTGTCATGACCATTTTAAATTTCATCCACAACAGATCATTTTTCGGTCTAGAAATACATAAAAAATTGAGGACAATTATTCTGAAATTGTCTTGATGGTATGATGCAATGTCCTCTGTCTCGGTACCGGATCTCATACCGGTACCATCCTATTATAGTGCCGGTATGTGGTACGGTACGGTAAGGTTCAATGCACCGAGTGTCGGTACAGTACGAAACGGTAAGGTTTGACATTTTGAGTGTCAAAATGGTATGGTACCAAGTACCATACATTTGCTACAGTTCAGTATCAACCGATATGACAAACCTTGGTATGATGATATCTTAAAAGTATTTCACAACTTTACCACGTCACAACCTCTAGCTATGTGATTTACTTATTTCAGGTGAAACTACTAGTTTTTTTAAAAGATTAGGTACAAGGAAACTTATTTCATACAAGAAAAAAATGGAATTACTCTCACTGTCAACAACCCTATTCTAGAAATAAGATTGCAAGTTTGACCAGAATTTTATTCCAGACACAATTATTCAACTATAGCATCTGAAATCAATTGGAAGTTTCTTGGTCTTCTTGTAAAACAATCAAGGTGTATTTCCTTGTGGTTTAGAAGTGCCAAATTGAAGAGGCTTTTGCTATAGCTTTAATAGTACAAGATTTCATTGTGTGTCAGGTTTAATAGCTGGTACTCAAGAGAGAAGCTTTTCACTGTGGTGCCACCTTCTATTGCCACAAAATCACAGTCGTATCTCCATATTATACGCATGTAAAAATATACAATTATATGTGTGCATGTGTGTACATATGCATGCACATATGCATATATGTATATCTATATACATATGTACATAGATGCTTATATCTTTACCCTATATATAAAAGCAGGATGGGAATCTTTTATCATCCTCCACTCCCACTCTTTGTTTGGCCTCTACATTATATTAATTGCTTGATCCCATCCTCTCTCCCCCTCTCCCTAATCCGACACTTCCGTGCCACAAGTTTTCATCCCATGCTTCAAAATAATGGCTGTTATAATGATATAATGATTTTGGCTCCCCTTCATTATATTTATATTATATCTAATATTGAGACAAAATATGATGGGTAACAGGTTATTTAATAATTTCACTAGTATTTTGGCTCCCATTATGCAGCATGTTCACTATTTTTTCAAAATATTTTTTTCTAAATTCATTTTTTCAAATTTTCCATCCAAAAAGATTTGTACCATCTGAAGACATTTTTTTATCAAGCAATAATTTATACAATAACATTGTTATTTGTACTACAACATTGTTACAGCGACCTTTATAATAGTTATTACTTTAATATTAAATAACTTTAAATCTCACACAATGGGGAAAATACCGATTTGTCATAACTGTATTCTTCTTTTCCTTCTAAGCGAGACAGAGAGGGAGGGAGGGAGACCCCACCATACTAAAATTACCCAAGTCCAAATTTTTGTAAAAATATATACAAAATGCCTTACTTCTGCATGCATGTATTTTGCATGTTAAAGACAATTCAGAAAGTATGACCCAGCCAATCACAAAATGGGGGCAGCCAGATCATCTAGAGTATTCCAAACATGAAACAACTGAGCATTCCTATTTCTCAAATCACAGTGTTATCAGCACAATCAAGCAATAGAAGAAACCAGCAAAATTAAATCAACACACCGGCAAATGGGCGTGGCAAAACAGGAGGCCTAACTCCTGGTAGCAATGGTGAGGTCATAGGCGCCTGAGAGGATGCTCCAGCAGTCAAGATAGGTGGAGTTAAAACTGGAAGGCGGGGCCTCTGAGGGTTTCCCGGGAGGGACATCAGGTGTTGGTTAAAAGTTGCACCCACTTGGAATGCTGCAGCCTGCCCAAGATGCTCTTTAATTCTTTGATCAATTAAGCTTTGAGTTTGTTGCTCCTCAAATTGTTGATAATATGAACGAACATTTGCCTGAAGTTATCCACAAATTCACAAGATACGTTAAGAAAAACAGTAGCAAGAGGGAGGAAACATTTCAAAATAAGGAAGCATTAGAACCTTGTGTTTGTAGCCAGCGTTATGTTGTTTTCTGACCGATGGCTGCACCATTAAGACAGTAAGAAAATGAAAGATCTCATGTTTGACGATACAAAATATAAGATGGTCAAATGCTGGACTACTGCAAATGTAGAGGCTCATTTATCTGCTAGGCAGAAAACTAATAGAAGCTAATGAATGATTAATAATAGCAAGCAGGTTAAAAATGGGGTGACATTTTCATTTCGCTCCAAACTGAATGCAGGAGAAAATACATAAGCTTGGTAATGCTTATTGAGCAGATTGACATTGCATAAGTTCTACACTAGAACAAAAAACAAAGAAAAAGTAGAACATTCAAGCCCAAAGTTAGAGAAGCATCATTATTCATAAAAGCAATGGAGAAAAGAGAAAACTAAAACCAGATAACATACTGACAAGCATATAGATACTGCCTTACCATTTGAATAAACATAAATAGCGCAACAATCTATAAAGTGATTATTGTTGTAAATAAGATGATGAATCATAAAAATTAATGTTAAAGAACAAAAACAAGATAAGGATTGCTAAATATACATTATTGATGGTTCAAACTACAAGGCCCCACCCATAATACTAATAGAAAGCTTATTACAAGGATTTAGTGTAAATTTAATAAGAACAACTCCTTAGAGTAAATGAAGAATCAATTCATTATTTATAAAATTGATCATTGAAGTGATAAGTGTATGTTTGCTTAACTGCACTTTCAAACATGTAACTTCTTCCCAGATCTTCATCAAGGAACAACTCATCTAGTTGTCTAATGTTCAGAGCTTCTTTTTGACAGTTATTTTTCAGAGATACAGTTAAAATATATGATTGGTTTTAGATTGAAATAGTACATGACTAGAGAAGATTGAACTTTCCCAAAATTGCTCCAAGATAAAGCCATGTGAAAAGAAAGACAGGCTGCAAGACAGGACTAAACAGCAATGCAACCAAAAGACCATCATCCTAGATGAATCTGGCACAAAAAGCAGGGCGACAGCATATTCATGATCTCAAACCTAATCCATTTCTATCATGGAAACTGCTGCCAAACTCTATGGCCTAACTAGTGTCAAAATCATTCACGTACTGTCAAAACCACTCAGCAACTCCGTAGTCCATGCTCGACATTCTATAAGTCCCTTCCGGCCAAAAGGACTAGAAAATGGCATGTGAATGATATTTTGTAACAAATCATTTAAAATTTTCCAGTCAGTAAAAGTAATTTGGAAGAAGAGGATCAGCAGACCAAACCTAGGGCTGCACCTCATTCACCTGAATCCTGAATTAATTGGACATGTCTTACAAAAGCTAATTGAATTGTGAAGAGAAGGTGGGGGGATTCCACCTTGTTTTTCCTTTATTATTACAGAAGAAGCCATTGAGCCCTATGACAGGTACATAATTTATTGCTAATAGGAACAGAAAAAGCAATATCTACAAGAGGGCTTGGATCTAAGTGTGAACATTTGCAGTCCAAATGATTATCTGCGAAGTCGTAGAAACCTTCTGTTTATGACAAAACTGTAAATGAGTTTCTTTATGAAAACATCTGGCTCCTGCCACATCCATCCTCCTGAAATTTTATTCTGTCAAGCCACAAATATCTTTATCATATTAAACCACACTTACATTTTCATTGCCATCCATCTCCTTCAACCTGCAAAGCATGTGCTTGAGTCTTTTCTTATTTTAAATAGAAAAAAGGAAGTCCTCTGACTGCTTAAACTCACTCTCATTCGGATCCATCCCAAACAATCAGTCCAAGCTATCTGTTATCACTGAATACTAGCATAATCATAATGGCTGACACATTAAACAAATATGAAAGGACAATGCATTTATACATCGTCTTGCTTCTCAAATAGAAAAGTTCCTCCAGCTTCCGAAATGGCTTCCCCATATTAGACACTCTTCCTTGTAGATGAGATAGGACAAAACTTTACTTGACAACCATTATTGAACCACAACCACTTACCAAAAACTGATTTAATTCCTTATGAGAACAAATGCCTACTTCCTCCTAAATGTTTACAAACTCTCTCCTGACTACCTAATACCCATCTCTCCGAATATGCAGGTATTCATCTAATTGATCAGACCCATTAGTAAAAGATAAAAAAATCTTAGACTTCTTTAAAGGAAAGGGTATCCATCGGGAGGGGAAAAAAGCCTTCTCATGTTTTTAATCATTGATAACCTATGTAGTGATAGTCTATCCAAATCCTTATAATACCTTTTAAGTTCTAGTATTCTTGTGATCACTTTTCTTTGGAAAAATATTTCAATCATATGTTATTGGAAAAATTTAAAACTATATTTGATTGTTACTTAGTAATATCAGTGATTTTGCTGCACCAAAGAGGCACCATAGTATACTACACATCGAAGCCAACTTTTTCTAGTGCGTAACCAAAACCAAATCAAAGAAACAATCCTAGATGATATCAACATGAATAATCAAGGTCAGATGGACTGGTATGACGAGCTCGTATCAGCCAGGCAACAAGTTTGGAATAGTACTGGACGTACCGTACTAAGCCATCTGACCCATGGAGAGGGAGAGGGAGAGGGAGAGGGAGAGGAGAGGGGGGAGGAAGGGAGGGAGGGAGGGAGAGGAGCTTATGGAGAGGGGGGAAAGGGAGACGGAGAGGGAGGCAGAGAGAAAGAGAGAGGAAGGGAAGGATAAGGGGGCTTACGGAGAGGGAGAGAGGGAGAAGGACAGGAAGGGAGAGAGAGGGGGGGAGGCTTACCTCGAGGGTGAGGGCGCCACAACATCAAAGAGGGAGGAGAGAGTGGGAGCTAGAGAGTCCTCTTGAAGGCTCTAGAAGATTCAATCAAAGTGCGGGAGGGGGATAGATGAGGGTTTTATAGACCGAACCAACCCGATAAACCGAACCGTCCTAATTTGGTGTCAGTTCGGTTCGATACAGGCCAAAACGCATGGTTCGGTGAATGTTGTGCATAATAGTACTCTTGCTCTTGGTGGTTCTATTATTTTTGGATTCTCATAACAAAAGTACCAACTAAAGCCTCGACCATCAAGAGCCACAATGTCCATGCACAACTCTGAGTTTCAAGGTAGTTCTGCCACAGTAGCTCCATGACAAGGCTCCTCCATGCCACTACATTATCTTGCTCCTCAAGCTGAGATTTTAATGCGCCACACCACTTCCACAATCAAGCATCACATTCAAATGTATTGACTCCCACTTCACCCACAATTAGACATGCTTGCCAGGCGGGCTGGGCTAGGTTCGAGTCGGGCTCAACTCCAGGTATGACTAAAATTAGCCAGACCTTCGGACCTACTTCCTAGGATCGAGCTCAGTAGCTTTGAGCTTCGGACTAGGCCTCGAGCTTTTTGGACCATGTGGGCTGCGGTGATGAGAGACGAGTTGTAAGGCTAAAAGAGTCAAACCAAAGAGGAGAAGAGAGCTTTCTGAGATGTCAAGATGCAAGGGTTTGGGGAATGGCAGTGCGAAGCGCCATTGCAAGGTCCTCCCTCCTCTGAGAAAACATCCATGACGTCTTACATGGCGAAGCAGCATGAAGCGCATCAACGACCTCATCAACAAGGAAATGAGAGGTGTCCTCAAGATCTTCCTTGAGAATGTCACCGGCGACACCATCATCGACACCGAACATGCCCACTCGAAGATTGTCACTACCATGGATGTCGTCTACACCCTCAAGCGCCAAGGCCGCACCCTCCACGGCTTCACATCCTTGCTGCTCCTGGATCCCATCTCCTCCCACTATCGATTGCAATCCAACCTAATGTCGTCACAATCCAGCAAACCCAAACCAGTTTTCCATTGTCCCCACCCCTCAATGCCGAACCCTAGAATGATTTAGAGAGAGAGAGAGACGAAGGCAAAGAAAAAGGAACTCGAGCTTTGTGATGGAAGAGGTTGCCATGATAAGGAGATGCCATAAATTGACATCGAAGTGGGCTAGGGCATCAAAGTGGGATAGGGTGAGGTGAATATGATATATATATTATTTCTATATAGATTACGGGCTCGGGCTGGGTCGATGTAAACCCGAGCCCAACCAGTTTAATAGATGGGCCCAGATTTTGGGCCTGGTCCAGCCCATCGAGCTTAAAACCTAGGCCCAAGCCTGTCCAAAATGCTTTGAGCTCATGCAGGTTACTGATTTTTGACTAGGTCTGCTTACGATGTGCTACTATAAGTCATGAATGCTCTCTATACGCAAGAAAACCATGTCTAAAACTATTGTTTTTTAAACATATGCCATGTCTATCTTTGTATATGAGGAAACTATGTCTAACACTTGCTTCTTTAGGTCCTATCATTTTGATTTATCATCATGTGAGGATGTTAGCAGATTATGTGGATGAACCTCATAGTAGTTTTGAGTGTTTGAACATGTCAGATAGCTAAGTAGCTCTTCACGGAATCTGTATCATAACTTCCTCTCATAATATTGAAAGATTCACAGGAGAGTAGTAGTATGAGAGGCTGGCACAATAAACATGGATCAGTAAGTCAGATTTACTTGCCTTGTTAATGGGAAATAAAAGAAGAAAACTCCAACAGCCCCAAGTATATCAGAAGAATGAGCTCTTTTATTTACATCGAATATATCAAACTTTGAAAGGAGTTTGACCTCTAACTGTCTTGAAATGTCAAACATTGTATTTGCAAACTTAAGAAAGAAATGTAGAGCCCACTCTAATTGAAGACACCCATCTCAGCCCAAATTCTAATCAAATCATCCTTAAGTGCTTCTTTATCTAGAACCCTAAAACTTCTAACCATTTACAATGCAGCAAGTATCAACAAACTGCTGCTCAATCAAAACTTAGACCCTGTTTGATGGTATTTCACAGACTTAAAACAAAGCCTTGGAACCTTCCATTTCTACAATCTTTATTGCGTTGAATTGTATTATCGGAACGACCTTCAAGCATCCTCAAGCGTGGCATTTATCTAGCTCCTCTTAAAACTAGAACTAAATAGTTTATAAATATTTATCCTTAAAGCAGAGTTTCATGAACAAGACCTTGACCATGAAATGCAGTTCCTAAACATTAATCCACAAACTTACGGCAATGAACAAGCCATTTCAATAACTCATGAAATTCTTCAAAGCTCCAGCCGCCACATGCTGCAGGTCATTCAATTAGTCCTTTTTTCTCATATATGACAAGTTTTTAAGTCATGCATAAACTTGCTGACAACAACTTCCTCTCTACAAATAGTATAACAACTTCTAATGTTATTCGATAATGCATAGTTTCTTAAACACATACTTGCAAGCTAGACTATGCAAGGGTTGCAAGTAAACAAGAGTGACAATTACTGCTAACAAACATGATCCAAATTGAGTCACTGCAAACTGCTCAGATTTTCCTCAACAATTAGGAAACTCTTATCAAAGGAAATAGAGAAAAAAGTAAGGTAATCCTTCATTACTATATCATACCTAAAAAACCACGCCTACTCGTCAACAAAAGGGGAAAAAAGAGTTAAATGGGAGGAAAACCTTAAATTTTGTCTCTAGCAAACCACTCCGAAAGGAAGAGCAATAATTATTTTTCACTTTCTTGCAAACCTTTATATAACCATTCTCTTATGCTTCCATTCAAAAACATAATGTGGCAAATCCAAAGTTTATTAATTTCCACCTATCCATAAGAAAAGATTCCATGATTTCCAAAGCAACCCACATATTACAGATAAATATAGAAGACATCTAAACTAGCCATAAAAAATCAAAGAAACCTAAATTGGAAAAAAAACACTGAGGTATTAATTTATCTACCATCACATCAGCAAAATAGATAAATAAATAAAATCCATGCAAAATATCCAAAAAAATTATAAAATACTTAGCCCTTTGCATTCAAAAGGCGATGTTTCAAAGACAATAATCATGAACACCACTACAAAACTCCTCAAAACAGCTACGAACCACACGCTTTTCGGCTATCATCATTTCCACTAAGAGGTTACAACAAAGGACCCAAACATCAAGAATTAAACAACATATAACAAAAAGAACAGTAACTGCGGAAAAATAAACGGAATGAGAAGCCACACACACGCGGAAAAAAAAACTTACCGAATCGTGAGTGAGATAAGTGTCGCAGTAGTCGCAATAGTATCTGAAAAACAAAAGGGAAAAAAAAAGCTAGAGAAGATAAGAATTTTGGGCGAAAGATTCGAAGACGACGGGAATGGGAGAAGCGATCGCATTACCGAGGCATGGCGAGAGGCACGGATCGAGCTCCTCCCTTTGAGATCAAATTGAAAGCGAACAGGGGGCGAATCAAGGGTTTGGGAGACGATCGCGCAGAAGTGGAAGAACCCTAGTTTTATTTTGGGTGGCCGGGCTGGCGACGAAGGGATGGCCGAGAGAAGAGAAGGAAGCAGTGCGCCACTAGGCTGTCAGCGGAGATCGCCGCCGGGAATCAGATGGCGGCCGCGTTGGGGAAGGCGATGATGTCGCCAGAGAGAGCGGGGTGGGGGGGGAGTGCGCGGGGTAAGACGTCGATCTCTTTCTCTTGATCTGATTTATTATTAGCTCCGGGTACAGCCATCTAAGGCTCTAAGCCGACACTGCCTGAGCCGACATTGCCAACCAGAGCAACAAAAACGAAAAGCCAAAAAAAAAAAGCACGCCTGTTTTTTACTCTTTTGTAAGCCTAGTTATGTATAAAGATATACAAAACTCGCCTGGTTTACAAAAAGAGAAGAAAGAAAGTACGGCCAATAAAAAATAAAAAAATATTTTATATTTAGTTGGAGATTTTGAATGAAAAAATAGAAAAAATAATTTTTAAATAAAAATATTTTTTATATTTTATAAAAAAAATATATGAAGAACATGGTAAACTCACTTTATCATGAACTAGAAATTATGGTTATTTTTTTACGAAAAATATTCTTAAATCATTATGATCTTCTTAATAGCTATTTTAATTATTAATTTTAAATAATAAAAATATTATTAAAAAGTATCATAATATAAAAAAGTTATAATAATTTTAATACAAAAGTATACTAATAACTATTAAAATTTACCAAAATATAAAAAAGTTGTCTTATTATTAAAAATTTCTAGCACTCTAAGAACTCAACCCAATAAATATTTTTAATATTTACATTTAAATATTTTTGATATAAAAATATTTTTAAATATTTTAGATTTAAAAAATTAAAAAAATATTAAAAATTATGCATGTGATGTTTTATAGGTATTTTACACAACTTTGTTAAGGGCATAACAGGTATTTTATATATTTATTAGAAAAATAGATGCTCTGCCAAACATAAGTCACTCTGAAAAATTTATTTTTCATGTCACTTTTTTATGATCAATCAAGCATGCAAAAATTATTTTCTTAGTTATCATATATCCAGACATCAGTTTTCTAAAAAAATATTTTGGTGAGATAAAATTCTTTCCGCAAACCAAATGAATCCACAAAGCAAATACATCTAGATATTTCAGTAAAAGCAAAATCTAACAACTTTCGTGGATATTCAGGGATTCAGGTGACTTTGCTGCCATGGTCAGCTACAAAATCGGTAAGCAGTCTGCTAGCAGTGTATAGCATTGAAGTTAATAGCTACAAAGCTGAGGCTCCATATAATAAGAAGCAGGAGAAGATAATCTTCCATGTCAAACTAGTATGTAACCTACATAGCGTGGCGGGGTTTACCTAAAATGGGAGGGAAAAAATTGATACCTTATCAACATATATTTTTTATAATAAAAATACTAATTTCTTTTAGCAAATGAACTTACATTAGTCTTAATGTTCATAGCATATCACCACGACCTTGTACAGACTGGTGTTGAGCAGAAGAGGGCTAGGCGCATTCAACCCCAGTGTCTGGATTGCCAAGTGGACGAGACGGTGGATCATGTTCTGTTCCAGTGTGTGCGGGCTTGGGGTCTGGAGGCTCGTCGAGATCCTGCAGAATGCCTAGAGTCGGATGGGGTCGTTCCTACAGGCAGTTTGTCGGTGGTTCAGTGCCCCCTAGATGCACCAGATGGCCATTGGAGCGACATGCACAGCTTACCATATCTGATTGGCAAAAAATGCTTAAACTTTTGGTGAGAGCAGTCTATCCCTAAGGTTCATCATGGAGCGCGCTCGGGTACAAGCAGCAAAGATCACTTACTCAGGCTTAGCACATGGGCCTTTGATAGCTTGGGACACCTAAGGGGCTCGTTTTGCTCAGGCAGCGCTTTATATGGTGTTCTTCATTTAGGAGGCTCCATCTCCAAGCTTTCTCAAGGTCAACTTCAATGAATCCGTGCTAGACGGTGGCAGGAGAGGAGGTGTTGGGTTTGTCATTATGGGCCTGAACTCTAGGGTAGTGGCTGCTGGTGGTTGCCAGATTTTTGATATCTCGATTTCTGGAGCAGAGCTGTGGGCGGCTTGGGCTAGTCTGAGCCATGCTCGGCATGTGTTATAGGCCAGCTCGATTATATTAGAGGGTGACTCGGCCACCGTGATCAGTTGGATCCAGAGTGGCCCGAGCGGCGGTGGAGGGGGACACTCCTGCTTTAGGATATTTGGACTATAGTGAGTGACGCTGTGGCCTTTCAGGCTAGGCATGTATTCAGAGAGGTTAATGGAGTTGTGGAGTGGGTGGCTTCTTATGTGGCCTATCACTCTGGGGGTACTTTATGGGCCGGAGAGGAGAAGTTGCCGAGAGCACTCCAAGACTTGTTGTTTTCCGATTTTATTAGGTATATCCATACTCGAACTGTATAAAATGCCTGCTTTAGCAAAAAAAAACTGTGAATAGTCATGATAACTTGGTCATTTATCAGGATACGATCAATGCTCGACAGCTGGTTGTCCACATTGGGATTTATTGAATCCCAAATCCTTGCTAGTCTGACTTTTATTTTCCAATTGCATTTGTCCAGCGATAAATGCGATAGCAAATTGTATTCCATATCTCTTGTAATTTTGGTTATATATATATATATATATATATATATATATATATATATATATATAAAATAAGATATGCATAAGAGAACTATGAAAGTAGACAAAAAATAATGATATTTGATTATTCACAATATATTAATATGTAGTAAAGAATTATCTGAAGGTAAGTTGGAAAAATTTCTCGATAAATAATATTTTTTGTATAATTATGAAGATTTATACATTCATTTTTTATTAAAATCTTGAGCTCCATATGTGATGTAACTTGTGAAAGTGAAACATAAAGCTGACCATGAGCAAACACTAGCCTAGGTAGGTATAATCCAATTGTTTTCAATGTTTGACCTTGACTTTTGTTAATTACCACGGCATCACGAAGTCTCACTAGAAATTGTCCTCTTGAAAAAGCGACCATTTTGGTTCTGTTACTTACATAATAATACGTGGAATGTAAACTTTGGTACCAATATGACTACCAGTGATGATTCTTGCATCAATTACTTTGGTAGTTAACAATGTCATTATTAATCTAGTACCATTACGAAGGCCTGCACTCTGATTAATATTTTGCAACAACATTATTGGAACACCTATTTTTAACTGCAAATCATGATGTGGAATACTGTTAAATTTCAAAGAGTTTAGAAATTCAACAGGATAAAGAACATTTTTGGCGGCAACATCTGTCGACATTCTGCAGCTTGCATCGAAACTCAAAAATACTTTTTCTTCATCCGGTACCAAAGAAAGTAGATACATGTTTATCTCATCAATAGTTTCATTTTTAGGTGTGATGATAGCTCTCTCTTCTAAATACATAGAAGTGTCATAGTTTTCTTCAAAATTTGGATAAGCTGCAGGTTGTCCGGAATCTTTATAATCTTTGTTAGTTTTTATAAACAGGTTGTCTAAAATCTTTATCCAAGTTGGTTCTTCTTCGTCTTCTTCTAGTTTAATAGTAGGAGCTTTTCCATCACCAATATCTAGAATCCATCTACCAAAATTAGCTATTGATATCTTTGATTCTTTATCCAAGTCATTATTTAACAATCGCATATATTTTTTTCAAAACAAAAAACTTGCAGTAATCCCATAAGTATGATCGACTTATCGATGCATCAATTGTTTCTGCTCTACTTCCTCCAACAACAACAAAAAGAACTTGTCTAAAATCTTCTCCAAGAAGCACAAATTTTCCACTGAACAGTTTATCTTTAGTACTTGAATCTCCTTTTTCCAAAATATCTTGTAAAAAACTATCAAGTGCTTCAAAACAATTTTTGTGATTCATAGGAGCTTCATCCCAAACTACTAAACTTGTAGAGTCAATTAGTTTTACAAGTTGAGTACCTTTTTTTTATTTTACATGTAGAACGTTCGTCAACCTGAATTGGTATCTTGAATCTTGAATGTGTTGTTATAACAAAAGTGATGCTATGCCAGAAGAAGCAACGGTCAAAACAATTTTTTCTTTAGATCGAATTTTTGAAACTATTGTTTGGCAAAGATAGGTTTTTCCTGTTACTCCATGATCGTATGCAAAAATAATCCACCTTTGTCTTCATCTATAGCATTCAAAACAGCATCATAAATAGTTTTTTGTTCTTCATTAGCCTGCTAAATAATACCAAGTGTTCTTGCTACAGTTCATATACATCATAATCTAGCTTCTTTCTCAATAGTCTATTATTATTTACTTCTTTTGCTATAATTCTATTGGGCATTGGAAGAGAACAACAATTCTTGTTAAATGATTTCTCTAGTTCCCACCAAACATAATTCTTCACCTGCGATTCTAAGATTTGTAGATTAGATAGTTTTAACATGTTTTTTAACCTATAAATGATATCCTCTGCAAGAATTTTGCATTGCTTTTTAATTAATTTACTCGGATCAGCTACTTCCTTGTAAACAACTAAGGTTACAAAAAGTTGTCTAAATTCAGATGTTGTTGCCCAATAGGAAGCTTCATCCAATGCTTTGTGCCATTCTTTATCATCACCTAATAAACCAAGTGCATTACATGCAGATTGGAACGTAGGATGGATAATACCATTTACAACCCTGATCTCATCATAATTTCTAGATCCTTGAATCACATTTAAAAGCATTCTTAAATAATATAATTTACCAGAACTGGGATGAACATAAATAATTTTGCCAATTCGTATTTTTTGTTTTCTTCTTGTCCAAATCTTGTCCTTAGAATTCCACGCCCATTTTGTAGGAAACTTTGCATAGGTCAGATTTCGAGCATCTTCAAAAATTTCATTAGTTTGCATCCATTCTGTAAACGTTATTTTTCTACATCTTTTGTTGCAACAACGGATGACAAACTTTGACTTCCATGATAGGTAATTCTGTTCATATAGGGGAGATGCACAACCAGTCGCTTAACAGTTGGGTCTCTAAAATGAATATCAAATTGAAATAATCTCCATATAGCTTTGTATGCTGCCAGATATCTACAGTCTAAATAAGGTTTTAACTTCATCGACTTGTTCATATCGCCGCTCACCAGTGACACTATTAATTAACACATTTTCTGTTATAACAACTCTCACCTTAATTTACATGCTTAAACAAATATTTAATCATTGTTGATTTATTACAACATTCAACATTTATGTGTGCCAGATAATGTATGATTAGATCCAAATTATGTGGAGCAACAAATCTGTTATCAAGTTTAATCTTGTTTTTCATAGTATATCGTTCATCATTGCTTCTCCTATAAATAGCAAGTCCACTTTCATCAACTGTTGTCTCATTTTGAAATTTTTTTGGGAAATATTTTGAACATTGTCATTTGATCATACATGGAGATTTAGGATAGTCTAATCCACATGGACCATGCATCATAAACTTAACATCATTTTCATATCCAATTGGATCAGTAGTTTTGTCAAGTATTCCGACTCTTGAAAATTTATGTTCTGGATCTAACCAAAGCAAGATATGAACATGTGGTAAGCCATGTTTCTAAAATTATATTGTGTACAAAGCTGCAAATAACATTAAAAATATCATATTAGAATATCAATTGCTATCATATTCATAAATATGTACAGAAAAATTAATCGTAAAAAAAGAACTTCATACCCCCAACTATTTTTCCAAAATGTTGTTTTCTCATAATATCTGACATCAATTCCTCAAGTTTCATTTTAAAAACTCTGCTAACAATATCCGGTCTATCTTCGAGTCTTTGACCAAGAATTAGATTCAAAGCAGCATGAATTTTCAGCCATTGTGCACTGCAAATAAATGTGATAAATAGATCTGGATGCCCATGCCATCTGCAAATAGATATTGAATCTTGATAATTTTGATGTTATATCTCGGACCGCCAATAAAGCTTGATGGTAATATAATCCTTTTTCCAGTTGCAGCCCCATCAACATCACCTCTAATTACTGCATCTTTGTGCCTTGATAAATTTCTGATCAAAGATTTGTTTGATTTCTTCTGATGTAGTCCAATCTTTCTTCTTCAATGCATGAAAAAGCATCGACTGTATATTGTTGAAATTACCTTCCCCCCTTATTAAAGTTTTTCCTTTATTGATTCTCTGCTGTAATCTGTAAGTATAAAATTCTCTCATGATAACATACTACCTCATAATTGAATATTTGCATGAACATTCTTTATATTTGATATCAGTTCTAAAACCATCCTCCTCACCAAATGGAAATAAGATCGGGTACTGCATAACCATGAAGCTAGGATGTAAGTCACTGATGTATTTCAATCCTTCTATTTTAACATTGGCTTCATCTCTCTATCCCTATCTCTCTTTATTTGTGTTTATATATCTTATTTGATTGGCTTGATCGTCGAGATTTACTATTATTGTGATTGTTAGTATTTATTTTAATTTGCCATTATTTTTATAGACACCTAATTTACCCCTCCCTCTTAGGTGTTGATTTTAATGGCATGGTCACACTTGCTTGCCATATCTCTTTCCCTCCCTTGAATTCTCTACCAAGTTTGTTTGATGAAGTGAGAGTTTGAAAAAACATGGTTTAGGCTCTTCTAGTGAGTGAGACAGATATGGTGAGGCTCAGTACGGGTACAAAAGGTTGGAGATCATACCTCAACATTGTTGGCATTGCAGCTATTAGATCCATCCTACTGATTCACAAAATTTGCCTATATACAAGGAGCATATTTTACCCTTGGATGATTGATTGAAAAAAATATACGTACCATATCAATCTTTTCATATGGTATAGACCTCTTTTCATTGCATTTTTTTTCGTATGCTATGCTTTTACTAAGAGCCATGTCGGTTAGTTTTGAATAGGGCTGGAACTAGAAATGGGCTCGGACTAGCTCGAGGCCCATCATGTTCGGTCGACTTCGAGTCAGGCTATAGGCTAGATTTGGAAAATTTTGGACTAGATTTGGGCTTAAATGTAGAGCCTATGTATTTTTTGGGCTAGGCTCAAGTAATACCATTGGCCTAGCTTGGGCTCGGCCCAAGCCCGAGCTCGAACAAAGTCCAAAATGAAGCCCACATAGGCCTAGACCTAGCCTAATATATTTCCAAAATAGGCCAACCTCTTAGTGGCTCAATCTGACTCTTTACTATTTTACATTACGTGGCTTGACTGATTCACAGGCTTGTCGAATCCGCTAATTGCTAACCTCCCCATCCTAGAAATCTCGAAGGCTCGACAACTTGTATGCCTTGAACGAAGTCTCTCCTCTTCACTTCACAACTCCAATAGGGTTTCTTCTCTCATTCTCCACCTCTGCAACCTCTCCATCCTCGTCACCTTTGGTCTGGTGTGAAAGCCATTCCCTTTGAATCGTGTCATCGTCCGTCGCTATTGCCTCTTGTCGTTCTCCAGAATTTGCCCCATCGTTGATGGCTAGGTTCGGGCTAGGCCAGTTTTTGGCCTAAACAGAAAATTCAGGCTGGCTCAATCAGGTTTGGGTTAACTGGTCTGTGCCTAGATTTTTCAAAAAAAAATGGGCCTAAGTCCAACCCTAAGCCCCAAAAAGACTTGGAGCATGGCCCGCCCTAGCCTGGCCTATTTCGAGCGGAGGTTCAACTAAGGAGCCATGTCGGTGCACTCCATGATCCATGATCCAGGTAGCATATTCTCCTGGCAGCACCCACTTAATTTAGATTGAAGGCAGCTCGCTTGAGTAGGATAATAGATTATATGTGGATGTCATTGGAGGCTTCATAGCTATCATCAAGGTGCGACTTCAAGCTTGCATGACCATATAGCCATATAGTAAGTTCCAGAATGACATGAGTCGTTGTTTCAGTAGCATGTCCACAAGCTTCATACGTGTGGGAAGTACTGATGCCTCTGATCCATGCAATAAGTCCCTCTCCAGTAATCAATGCCAAGCAAACTTCAACCAAAAAGTGCCACCCATGACAGGCCAAGAGGTATATGAATAGTTTCTTGCAGGGTTGAAGCAAACTGCTGGCAAGGCTCATTTTGTTTCCACATGGGCCCTATTTCTGATACATGGACCCTGTGGTTGGTGGTTGTTATCCTAAGAAGTAGGAGAAGAAGAAAAAGAAGAGAAAAAAAAGAGTGGAGGAATTCTTTCTGGAATTGTCCTTATTTAAAAATGACAAGTAATTTCCTCTATTTTTGATGGTGTTATTGCATATTATATATATATATATATATATATATATATATATATATATATATATATATATATATATATATATATATATATATATATATATATATATATATATATATATATAAGATAAAAGGAGGCACGATCAACTCGTGCTATAATTATCTAAGTCAAAATTTTCGAAGATGTACCATCCAAGGCTAGAAATTAGAACCTCTATTTGGTAAAAAACAAGGGCAACGCCCTAATTCACTGTGTTGTACATTGAATTGTAGCCTGCAGGTTATCCTTTTTTTGAACAAAATGATAGCTGGCCACCCAACATTTCACCAATTAATAAAAGGAGACAAAGCAATTTGCAAGAAGAGAATAAGGGCCTTATAGGGCATTCATCATATTTAAGAAAAAGGTCATTCACTTCATCTACATTTTTAATATTTAGGAAAAAGTGCCATGTTATTATCAACCACTATTAGATAATGTCAACAGGTATTTTTCGCATGTCCTAGTTTCTCATTTCAGATTACCTGCAAAAGCTTCATCCAATCCAAACTCAAAAACACATGAACAATTTTTTTTTTTCCAAAACACTTTCCCTTTCACCGTAGAATAAGTAAAGCTTGATCAGGCAATAAAAGAGTTGGAAAGTTTCTAAATCTATAGACAACAATACCCACTACAAAAATTCTGCCTTTTCTCATGAAACAATTTGGTCACAAAACCGTTTTCTTTCATCACTAAGTATCTTTAGTGAATTAAAAATATTTATTACTACGTGGTCATTAAAGTCTTACAGCTAAAAGTTTTAGTGACCAAAATATAAAGTCATAAAAAAAATATTATATTTAGTGATGGAACATAAATGGTTGTTGAAGGCAATCATTAATGATAATTATGTTTATGGCAAAAGATTGAAAAATTATTGTTAAAGAGCCCAAGATGATGATTTGATTAAAAATCAATGACCAAAATGAGCTTTTATGAGGATATAATGTTACCCCTAAAACCTTTCTTTTGTGACAAATTTTTGTTAGTCACAAAAAGCCGATACAATTAGTGATGAAATAAAAAAGATCATTAAAGACAAACATTTGTGATGATTTTTTTTGATGACAAAAGATCGAAAAATTATCGATAAATAACCCAAAAATGACAAGGTGATAAAGAATTTGTGAGCAATAATAGGCTTTTATGAAAATTGTTTTTCGTCACTGAAAGGATTCCCTTGTATTGAGTTTTGCAACAATATTTTTAGCAAAATAACAAGAAAAAATAAGTCAAAGCAACAACAAAAGAACTCAAAATTTTATGTGGATCGGCAATGACCTATCTAAATCCATGCAGCGTGTACCATCTTCACTAAAAAAAAAATTACGAAAAATACAAGAAAAAGTATTGCTTAGATTTAATTCCAAACCCAAGCCCTATAACCATCGTACACCCCTCTCAACTCTCTTTCTCAACCCATGAACAAGCAATATACTGCCTTGCAATTTGTTTTGGTGCAAATAGAATAAAACCCTAAATAAATTTAGGTTATCCCACAACTGTTAGATTAAGACCCTCTGATGGTTGTAATAAAAGATACAAGAAATAACACTTTATGATAAGTTTATGCTGGTTACAATAAAACTTATATAATTAGTGACGAACCAAAAACAATATCTAAAGGCAAACTTTAATAACGACCTTTTTGGTGATAACAATTAAAAAATGGCCGGTAATAACCTGATAATTTGGTAAGGAATTAATGACCAACAAGATTTTTTTTATGATGATTCACTTTTATCACACAAAACTTTCTTTTGTGATGAATTGTTAATGATCACTAAACCCTACTTGTTTTTGTGATGGGATGCAAGAAGATTATTGGTGCCGACTATGATTCATCACTATTTTTTTTGTTTCTACGTAATATGTATACAATTGAACTTGAAACCTGGTAATACAATGATAAAAACATAAAAGCATGATCTTCCCATGTTTAGGTGACAGCAGCAAAATGCAGGCTAAGATTGACCAAAAGAACATTTTTTTTATTACATATTGCACTGGTTCCATGCCATCATCATCTCTGGATGTGTCCTTTTCACTAGACATAGAAGAATCAGAAAGGAGAGCTTCTGTGATCGCAGCTGCTAGAATATTTTAGATAAGGAGTTGCAACCTAGAGCTGGTACCCAACCCCCATTCTCAATGCCTAACTGTAAGGCCAAATGCTCGAACTCCATGTTGATTTGTTCTAAAGTTTCAATAGGCCCGGTTACAAAGCTGTTTTAGGATGGACAGCATGTGATATGCATGATAGACATGAAGACTGAGCCTGTGCATGGTACAAAGAACTTTGCTTCATGTCCAGATAACCTATACTATCAATTCGATGTTGAGTGGGGTAAAAGGTAAGTGCAGATGGACTAAAGCTGCAAATGGGTTGGGTTGATCTGTGACTCGACCCAATCCGACCCAACCTGCTTAGACTCGATCTGAATTGAAGGACCCGCGAGGCTAGGTCAGATCCTAAAATTGGACTCATTCTATTTTTCAGATCGGATCTGGGTTTACTAAATCTCGACCCGACCCAACCCGTTTTTTGGGGTCAATTTTGAACCGTTTACCCAACGACCCGATCCGACCTGAACCCGAATTACCCATTTAGGCCCGCAAGCCCACAATTTACGGTATACTAGAAACGGTCACCCCCGTGTCGCTGTTGTTTATGGGGATTAGTACCCGTAGCGGGTAAAAACCAAGCTAAAAACGTTGTTTATTCAAAAAAAAGAGAAAAGAAACAAAAGAAATGAAAGCAGTAAAAGAAGGCGGGGGGAGTGGTATAGCAGTACTTATCTCGAGCCCTAGATCACGCCTCCCCAGGGCAACAGCCGATCGGAAGAACTTGCAGAGTGAGCTACTAGCAAACTAATGTCCAGAAGAACTCCTTATCCACCTAATTCTTGGATTAAAGCCCCGCGCAACCCACTAACAAAACCATCAAAAAGAAAAGCAGTGGTCATATAGGATCAAGATAAAGAATGCACCTGGAAAAATTCACTGCCCAGATTAAGTTGAAAAAAGAGGTCTCGAAGCTCCCCCAAGATCATGGAGCTCTCCAATGGCAACGTGTGCATTTCTAAAGCCACTCTCTGAGGGGATTCTAGCTGGATTTAGGGTTTCTTGAAGGGATTACGGGGAGAAGACAAACAAACCACATCCATTACCCACAAGGCCACGTCGATGGGGACAATTAGATGAGCCTCCCCCTCTCTTATATGCATACTACATTCCAAAGGGCTTCGCACCTGCTCCCGCATTCATGCCTCCCCATGGCAACAGCCGATCGTCATATAACACGTGGCGAAATGTCATGTTGCCCTTAATAATGATGGGACGACTATAAATAATGGCTTAGTTTTTTCGGAGGTTTTTTGGGCTACAGGATAGTAGAAATGGAAGGAGCCACAGTGCTGTTTCGATTCCAGGAGGGCGGAAGATTCGTTCAGGCTTTTTACCCTTCTGTCTTCTTCCACTTCCTTTTTAGTGGTAGTAGCAGCAGCAGCAAGAAAATCTTTCTCTGCTAACTCCATGCCTTGCCTTCATTCATAAATCAAAGCTGTAAGTCCGAACTCGACCCAAATCCGGACTCGGATCCAACCCGGACCAAACCCGACTTGGACCCGAATTTTTTGGGTTGGGTCCGGGTTATACATAGACCCGACCTGATCCGAATGATCCGTTGGGTCAAAAATTGTAGCCATGGATCCGACCTAATCTGATCTTTAATTAGGTCAGGTCTGGGTCTAAGATTAGGACCCAAACAAGAAACCGGGTCGGGTCAGGGTCACGCAAGACCCGACCAAACCCATTTGCACCCCTAAGATGGACATCTATCTAGCTGTGCCCTTAAGCAACAAGAATTGGATGGAACATCATATCCCCAAGCCAATATCATTGCTGAAGCACAAGCGTTATGACAAGCAACAATGATTGATAGGATAATTTCAATAAGTGATTATACATAGGGAGGATGCTTAGCCATGAGCACTAATCAAATAAAGAATTAGGAGGTTTTCTAGGAGAAACTTAGAAGATTCTGGAGTTAAATACATGCCAAAGGAAATGTCTAAGAAATTTGGTGGCTAAGGCATGGAGGCTGTAACAACTCAAGACCTCATCCAAAATAACTAGCCGTAATATATTATTTTTGATTCTATATAAGTACTCAAGATCTACCCAGCAAATAGTCCTGACATTCTCGTCAGAATGAGGGTTCAAATTCATTCAAATCTAATCACATGCACCATGATCGGTTCGTGGTCAGCCCTAATAGATTTATGCTCCAGTGTTTCTTAGCCCACATAGGTTATGAGCCGGATATGTTCTGATACCATTTGTAATAATTCAGGATCGCACCTAAAAAGGTTGGCTCGAAGGTATTATTTGGGTTTCTTGATTCTATAAAAGTACCCAAGATCTATCCAGCGAATAACTGACGTGGAACTAAACATATGCTCATACTCATAGAGACAGCAATCAGCAGCAACATGCATGGAGAATGATGCGGGGTAGTGGAGCAAAAGGCACCTCCAGAAACGTTGTTTTTTCAGATAATTCTAGGATTATTAGGATAATGAGACTTGAGAAAAAATTAGATGTCATTGGCTATTTACATGAATATGCCACTATATAACTTACGTGCTTAAGGTATGGGAAACTCCAAATCTACAACTTCCTTTTTTTTCATTCAAAAAAAACTAACCGGCTCCTTTTTGATAGACTTATTTTCTTTTCTCTTTCTTCTTTCCACATCTGAATGGAACAACCATCTCATTTATATTCACAAAGTCTAAAACACTCTCCCCCTCCTTCGTTTATATCAAACAGAGGATGAGATTTTTTTCTAGTCATTTTAATGTGGACTAAGTAAGTTATGGATAGATTATGGCTAGAAAAGGAAGTACATATAAATTTAAAAAGAAAGTTGCAAAAGCCTCCGTGCCATTGAGTCTTCACAGTTTCTCTGGTAACTAACATTTCTAACAACCCTAGTAAAGCTTTTTTATTAGTTGAGTCAAGTTGAATTTAAGGGAATTAAATAGGACCTAAGGGGATTCAAATCTGTAAAATAAGTTCAACCTTTGCCACCACAAGCATAGTTATTAAGGCATCAAAAGGTCGCAGGTTGTCAAATCCAAGATCAAGTTTATTCTACTTAAATTTTTGTTGTTCTTTCAATGAACACAAACTGTGTACTTCTAGGGATAGGTTGGGAATCTAGGTTTGTGTTAGGATTTTGTTATTTTCATAAAGAGAGATTTTGAGTCTATGAAATGCAATTTTTGGAGCTGTTACATAGATTTAATTGAGAGTTGGCTGTAGGCCCTTTAGTGCTTACTGGTTAGAATCTAAGGAAAAGACACATAAATCGTCCATAGACATTTTTTTCTGGAGATGTAGATGAAATAATTGATCACCTCCTTTTGTCCTAGAATTAATTTGTCTGAGTATCTTTGACCTTTTCTGTAGGGAAAAAATTAGAATTTCTACTGTTGCTCCATTCCACAAGAGCAGCACATTGGTCTATTGGATGAGAATTTGGGGAAAAAGGACTTGCATATAGATGCATCATTACACCCACTTCACATTGCTTTTGCCCAAATGCCCAAGATGTATCGTGTAGCTTAAGGATGCTCTCTCCGTAGTTTAGTTTTGAGGTAAACTCTTCTCCCTTATCCTTGCGTAATTGCTTTGCTATATATGATGGTTTTCTCTAGAATACAGTATGTCTGTGCCATGTTATCTTGGTATTCTTAGTTGAACAACTATGTGTTTGATGGCCTCGTCAAGTAGTATATAACCTTTCCAATTCAAGACAACATGCAGAAAATATATCCATCCATATTCAATATCCCAAATAAATGAGCCTGAATGTCTGACGACAGGGGAACCCGCCCAGTGTGCTACAATGTTCAATTTCCTAAATGAACTTGAAGGATTGCAGGGTGCTTCTTATGTATGGGATGAAAATTCTCTACTTAGGTTCGACGATATGCAAACTAGCTAATAACCATCCTCGATGAAAAAAAATATAAAATATATAAATAAATCTACCTCATTCTATCAACTTAAGTTTTTAGGACAAATGGTGATTTCAATATAGTACCAGAGTAGAGGTACCACACTTTCAAACTCGCTGCACCGAACTTCCGAAGGCATCTCGTCAACAAAAGGTCTATTCCACCCGTTGGTCCAAATCATAAAAGCCACCTCATACTTAGGGCTGTTAATGAGCCGAGCTGCTCGGGCTCGGCTCGATAAAAGCTCGGCTCGGGCGCGGCTCGTTAGTCAAATGAGCCCGGGCCCGAGCCCAATATGAGGCTCGTTTACACTCGAGCCCGAGCCCGAGCTCGAGCCCGAGCAGCTCACAAGCCCAAACGAGCTCTAGTCTTCCACTGAAAAATCTTATTTCAGCACCATAATTCATAAAAATCTAACCACATAAAGAAAAATAGCTTATTATCGAGCCCGAGCCTGAGCTCGAGCTCGGGCTCGTTCTAGAGCTCGTAATTGAAACGAGCTTTACGAGCTCAAGCTCGAGCCTTTGCTTTGCCAAGCAAGCCCGAGCTCGAGCCCAATATAGAGCTCATTACCGAGCCCGAGCCCGAGCTTCTGTGAAACGAGCCGAGCCGAGCTCTCCCAGGCTTGGGCTCGGCTCGGCTCGTTGATAGCCCTACTCATACCAAACTTTCCTCTGGATCTCCTCCAGCCGTGTTCTTAGTGCGATCACATTTTGATGAAAGTATTAGCTAATGTAGACATACTCTTAGCCACTATACAGCTTTTTTTCTTTTGTTCTTAGGTTCTGTTTGACATTGCTATAGGTAGTGGAGCATTTATTCATAGATTTCGAGGTGGAGCACTAGTTGACCCTTAGCTACTCTCTCTCTCAGGATGATTGGATGCAAAACCTTTGCAACGAAGACGAAGTATAGGTTGCTAGCATTGTATAGAGCCTCAAGCGATTTAGATCGACGTGATCGTTTGAGCAATCAGTTCAACCACCACGTATTGACCTGACGTTCAATGCTGAACCATCATTAGGATCGCTATCAGCAAAGCATCTAATAGCCGCTTCAAAAATTCCGCGATAATGATACCACTTCGAGAAGGGCAGTTGCTAACATGCAATCATAAATGTACTCTCTAGAAGTCTTTTGAAGCTAACAAGACAGCTCTGGTTGATCAGCTTCCCGACTCGCTTTAGCTTGTCAGATTTGTTTGAGGAAAGCTACTTCCTTCATCTGAGCCAATCATGTCAGCTCGGCTTTGGAACCAATCTCAGCTGACGAGGCAAATTGACCAATGAAAGCTGGCCACCTAGTTGTAAGCTGACCATTTAAAGCTTGCCATGTGGTCGACCTAAAAGGAGTGTAGAGAGTCCTTTCCATTTCAAACTCTCTCCCTAGTTGGCAATGACTCAATCGTAATCGCCAATTATTTTTTAACAAATGCGATACCTAAGCAAATCCCCGCGACCAAGAAGCGCGGGCGTGATTCACGAGCAAGATATGTAGGATGTTACCATATCGATCAGCGTATAACCTCGAACTACTCGGCGATGGCCTTTGACCCTTACATATATATTGCATTCTCGGGGCCCTCCTAATAAGTTTTCTTTTGACTCTCTTATGTTATCTCTCCGCACCTCTCAAGTTTCCTTCTATCTTTTGAGAGCCGCGTTTAACTTAGGCATTGGAGAGTCCCCCGCCAAACATATTCCTGTGGGTGGACTTCCTTATCTTTACTATTTTAGGTTGGAGCCAACATCAGAGCACTAGTTAGAGTAGCACCTTTGCCATCCAAAGCCAACATAGAGGCGCTCAACATTGGAATCATTGCCAACCGAGCATGGTAGCCATCAGATCATCGCCGCAGAGGTGCGCAGTGACCCCATCCAATCTTCTTGATTTGAATAACGAATAAGCCAAGATCTCCAACGACCTCATAAGCTCGGCACTTTGGTTAGACCGATTTCCAGCAGTAACAACTATATTTCTATTATATTTTTAAAACATAATTAAATATTAATATGATAATAATAGGTTTAATAATACATCATAAATATTGTATATATGATATCAAATATAATATTGCTGAACAGGATATTTTTATTTCTAAATTTTAGCCTAGGATCATTATCCTAAAGTGATCTTGGATACCTATCCTCAATGATAGGTTTTCCATCACTAGGTTGGATGGGCAATGATTTGAGAAGTAAAAATAATTTAAAATAACTGTTATATATAATTACTATGATGCAACTAAACATTCGTGATCTCGCCATCTCCACCCTATTACTTCTGATTTTCAGGTATCTCCCAGCACCAAACACCCCGGCAGCATTTTGGTTGCATCGTCCCGACTTGTGTTGCCTTTCTTTGTTAACACAACTATAGGCACAGCGGCCTCACACCCAGTTAAAAACAAACCAATTTGTATGAGAAAGTCAGATCTGCCGTCCAAATCCCCATTAAAAGATCCTATCCATTCACACGTATCGTCATACTTACTCGTCGCTTTGCCTAGTCTGACGCATGCTACAAACGGATACGATCGGCTTACGTG
The DNA here is from genome assembly GCF_051530095.1 of Phoenix dactylifera. Taxonomy (NCBI): domain Eukaryota; kingdom Viridiplantae; phylum Streptophyta; class Magnoliopsida; order Arecales; family Arecaceae; genus Phoenix; species Phoenix dactylifera. Next base: position 7,812,593 of record NC_143193.1, read on the forward strand.
GAACACGGATGGCAGATCCCTCACTCGCATAGAATTATCTATGTGCGACCAAGGAAAGAACTGTCCTATATAATGCGTCTCCAAGAGATCCCTAGGGTTTCGCAGCAGGAGAGGGAGCGAGGGTGACAGAGCGGCCGGGAAGTCCCGAAGAGAGAGAAAGAGAGAGAGGCCTTCCTCGCCTCCGCCAACATGGGTAAAGATTAAACCCTAGAATCGTCTCCTCTGCGACGAAATTAAGCCGAAGATCTCTACGATTCCTCTGCGGCTCACGTTCATGGCCTTCTCGTTTTGTTCGCAGGTATCTCGCGAGACTCTATGCACAAGAGGCGCGCGACGGGAGGGAAGAAGAAGGCCTGGAGGAAGAAGAGAAAGTAAGCCTCATTTTAGCTTCGTAAAGGACACGGTCTATTGCATTATCCATTCTCAATCGATTGTTGGAGCATACTCTTGAATCATCTGATTTATTGACTGTTTTTCTCTCTTTTACTCGTTTGATCATTGTTCTTTTTGATATATAGTTTGTTATTTGCTTCTAAATTGGATTTTTCTTGCATCATAGTTCGATTTGTCGCCGCTTTTTGTTTGAAGGTCGGTTTTTTCGCGATATGTTCTACATTGAAGCTTTCCTCCGATGAATTGTTTGCTTATCTTTCTTGCTTTTTGAATCACTAGAGTTGATCCGATTCTTATGTACTTGTAGAGTGAGTATCTCTTGCAATTTTTTCCAATATCTTATCATTTTTGGGTGAAAATCTCAGTTATGTCTAAGTTTTTATTTTTGGGGGTTTCTTCTCTTTGCTGACTTACTGAGTTTCTTGTGTTTAAAGTGAGTCTCTTTGTCTATATTGGTTTCTCAAGTAGAAGATTTGCCCTTAATTTTCACGAAAAATTGTTGTTTCCTTATGCATCTTCATTTCAGTAACGTCTCATGCGATGTACGAGTTGAGCTGAGGAATTGAATTTTTTTGCTGCTTAATTTAATGTATAACCATCTTTTGTGACATGGCCTTTTTTCCCGAAGTGTTTTCTGGGTTTGTTCTATATTCTGAATCATTTTGTGGGTTTTGGTAGTTCGCTTTATTTAGATAGGATTTTCCCTTAAAAGCATTTGTTAATGTTTATTTCATTAGTTTTCATGAAATGATGTTGTTTGTTCTCATGTGGTTTAATGTTGGTTCTGTCTTACCTTGAAGGTATGAGTTGGGCCGCCAACCTGCAAACACTAAGCTTTCCAGCAACAAGACAGTCCGGAGGGTTCGTGTTCGTGGAGGTAATGTGAAGTGGAGGGCCCTCCGTTTGGATACTGGAAATTACTCTTGGGGGAGTGAGGCTGTGACTCGCAAGACTCGTATCCTTGATGTCGTGTACAATGCCTCAAACAATGAGCTTGTGAGGACACAGACCCTGGTGAAGAGTGCCATTATCCAGATTGATGCTGCCCCCTTCAAGCAATGGTACCTCCAGCACTATGGTGTAGAAATTGGTAGGAAGAAGAAGGCCCCAGCGGCCACAAAGAAGGAAGCAACAGAGGTATCATTCTCTTGCTGTTGTATTATCCAATCTGACTGATGCTTGTGCAGTACTTATCTAATTAAAATTGGTTTCACCTTTTGTATTCATGATTTGAGTTATTAGTATTTTGGTTGGTAGAGTTCAATTTAATCCTTTCAACTGGAACTTTAGTTGAATACCTTCTTTACTTATTATGGCTACCGCAGAGGCTAGGAAAGTTGGGGAATCAGAAACAGTGTGCGGTGTTGTAAATGTTGCTTGTTATATTGCAATTTGATGGTTTTATATCATTACACTTTGGATATTCAGCTTTTCTTTAATATGTGCTGCTAACCTGTAAAAATGTGAAGGCGTCCTGCATCAGAAATGATTGCAAACTTGCAGTCTCGGATTTCATGAACTAGGCAGGTGGAGTTGTAGTCCTTTAGTGTTTCAAGTGAGTATGTTGTGCATCTGTCAGTCTGAGATCTGCCATTTTGAATAAAATCGCAGTTAGTGTTGCTTTAAGCCACTTTTTTTAAATTCAGCAGTGTTATATGATATAATTTTTGTTAGTAACCCTATATGTAGAGTCCATCTCTAGTGTTTTCATTTGGGATTTGGTATGGTGGATCATTTGTTCTAAGATGTATGGTATTATTTTTTTTGTTAGTAGCTTCATTTGTAGATTTTATTCTCTTCTGTGAATTAGGTTAAGTGGACCATTAGTCATATGCTAATCCTATGCTTCCTCCAAACATAGATTGAATCTGATATTTATTTAATTGGAATATATTTATATATTTCTTATTATGTTTGCTTTTTAATGGAACTAAACAGTTTGGGATGTGTATCCAACTTTTTATGTGTATGCTATACATGCCTTTGTCAAAGGGTTTCGGTCTTTCATTATTATGCAATACTATAATTATTGAGTTTGTGACTAGTGCATCTTGACAATAGAGTACCATATTTGTTGATACGACTTGGTTTCTTTGGTTTACCTGTGATTTTTCTAGTCCACAAATGCTGTTCCATTGTTCCCAGGTTGACAAACACGATGATGTGACTATGACAATTATATATCTTGAAGGGAAATTTATTCGCCATGTTCTCCTAGATGTTGTGATGATAATTGTTTTAATCAGCTAGATTTAGTCATCATATAGTAATCTTCAAATTTTTGAACTCAAGTAATTCCATATTTCCCTCTGAATTATTCTTAGTTAATTAAATTAGTCAGGAACCCTGCGATGGTTATAGGTGTTATGATTTGTTTCATCAATTTTTCATGACTTGATCAAGTTTTTCTCATGGATGTACATCCATGATATCTTTTATGTTTTGTTTTAGCTATTTCTAGTGACATTTTGTCTTCCATGTTTCTGATTGCTTGAAAAGAAAAAAAATATCTGTATTGCTTGAATTCTATATCTTTGAAACTTGTATTGGTTTGAGTTTGTCTATTAGTTCAAGTTCTCCACTTTTTTCCTGAAATCTGATTCTCTTCTCTCTCTGAAATGTTCTTGAAGCCATGACTTTTACAATGGAAGCATCTTTTAGCTTGTTGCTATTTCTCATCATCTCCATCCCGAAAAGGATCGTTTGCTTCTCTTTGTAAATCATCAGTGTTCTTTGATATAATTTTTGCTGGTAGGCAAGAAATAGATGATTACTGGAGAAGATAGGTGCATGGTGTGGGAGGTGCTGTTCATTTATTAAGGCCAATTCCCCACTAGTTTGATAGGGACGTGAACAAGTTTGGTCAAGTTACTTCTGAAAGTCTCCACTTGTCACATCTAGTTAGGCATGTAATTTGCATGGGTCTGTTCTCAGCTTGCTAGTCCCCCCACTGCTGATCCTTTTGTAGTGATTGGTTTAGTTTTATTTATGCTTTTGAAGTGGTTTGCCAGTTGTTTGTCTTCATAGCTTTAATAATGATAAAGATGTAGAGACCAGGATGCCAGTTGCGCTTCAGATTATTTTCTTGGGTTTAGTGATACTTTAGTGTTTGTTTACTGCTATATGCAGGGAATTTTCTAATCATGAACAGGTTTTAAGCAGTTTTTATATTGCTTGTTCAGAAGTTTGTTGGAACATGTATTTTGACCAATTACAGTTTGAACAGCATGTTGACGTCCTCGGTATTACATCTCTGGCATGCTTGATTCTAAATCCATATATTTTGTCCCTACCGATTTTACTATTTGTATTATCTATTTTGAACTGCATTCTAGGGATAGTTTTTGCTGTATTATCCAATTAAGTGATTATCTTTATTCTGATTGTTAACATATCTGACAATTGTCCATTCATCTGGTGCTGGGGCAGGAGGGAGAAGGTGCAACAGAAGAGGCAAAGAAGAGCAGCCATGTCCTGAGGAAGCTGGAGAAGCGCCAGCAGGGTCGTACGCTCGACCCCCATATTGAGGAGCAATTTGGTAGTGGTAGATTGTTGGCTTGCATCTCATCCCGCCCTGGCCAGTGTGGCAGATCTGATGGGTAAGCTGAAAATTTTTCTGATGAGTTTTTGAGGACTAACAAAAGAATCATTTTTCATTGTACCATGTGGTCTTGGGGATCCTTGGCTTGGTACTGGCTTAGTTGTAGTGCTCTCATTCCCTTTTTTGCTTGTTGCAGGTACATATTGGAAGGCAAGGAGCTGGAGTTTTACATGAAGAAGATCCAAAGGAAGAAGGGCAAGGGTGGTTCTGGAGCTGCTGCTTGAGTCGACTGTGTTTAGTTGCTTGGTTCTTCAGTTTTATGCACTTGTTTGATTTTCAATGGACTGAGAATAGCCGATGAGTTTGAAATTTTCGCATGCATTTTAGCTGTTAGAGATGAGAATTATTTATCGACGCTGGCAGTCATCATATTTTCCCAATACATTTTTTGATTAGACTTTAAAACACAAACTTTGCTGATGAAAGTTATTGAGCTTATTGCTGGAAGTAGTGGGATAATTGAAACTAGCAGCTTTTTTGCTGAATCATAAAGAAATGGAATTCTTACACCATCACCATATTCATCGTGCTCGAGCTTGTTTTGCTAGTAGAGCTGATCATTGGGCTGGGCCTCGGGCTTAAGCTTTTTTTTTTTTTTTAAATCGGGCTTAGGGTAAGGCTTATGTAAAATTAACTTTGATATGTTTTTGTGCTCAAGTCTAGCCCATGATGAGCTTTATTTGTGAGTTTTTATTGGAGTATATTTATTTATTAGCTTTTTGAATTATAGGTGAGTAAATTTGCATTGGGGTCAACATCTGTGTGGATGGTTACTGGGTGTAGGGTCAAGATGGGGGTTGATCTTATGGTGGATCCATTAGTGTGAGAATGAGATGGGGTGGGCAGCCAAGAGGTAGGTGACCTCCTGGTGCATTTGGGTGGGCTAGTTGGGGGTGACGCTAGTTGAGGTTTTGTTATTCCCTACCCGTAAGGGACACTAGTTTAGGGTTAGAGTTGCAGGTTGAGCCAAGCTGCAATTATCTACCCGTAAATATGTGAAACAGCCTGCATCTGTAATTGGACATGCCGCTTAACTTGCAAGGATTCAAACAATCCAAACTTGATGGCCAAGGTGTGTAGGGCATGGAAAAAGCTGACTTGTGCTATTAGGATTTTGATGGTAGCTTGTATTGTGCTCGAAGGATGTTAGAATGTTGGATTCTCTTGATTCTTTTATAATGACTCGTATCCGTTGGGAAGCTAATATTGTGGCAAATTCGATTGCATTTTACATGGCTCTTGTATGTAGAACCTCATAGGACATTGCATTGCAGGATCTTGGCTCTTACCTCCCCATTTCTGGAATTTTGTATGCCAATTCTTGTTGATGTATTTATGCAGGTCATGTATGGTATATCCATCCTATATTAAAAGAAATATCAAGATCGCAAGAAGGTTGCAGCAAAAGTCCACTGATTTGTCAAAATATAAAAAGAAAAATAAATCGAATATGGATAAGATAATAGTATATTCATATTTGCATGCATATTTTTTAACGAATGCGGATATGAATATTAAATAGATACCAAAATTAATATTGATATTTGTTTTAAATGAATATGGGTATAAATCGGTTATTAAGTATGTTTATATTTGTCTTGAGCAGGTATGCATACATGCCGAACAATAGTTTTATAAATATTTTTTCTATCTAAATAGGGATATGTTGGATATTATTTAGATATAAATCGAAATTTTAGTGAAATTCAATGATGAAAACTAAATTTAATTATGTAATTATAAAGGATAATAACATAATTAGCTATGTAGATATTTCACACAAGACAATTAAAGGTCCAGGATATGGTTATTTAACCTATATAAAGATCAACCTTATCAAGAGTCCAAGTTATTAATTCAACTGGACTTATATTAAAATCTTAAAAATAAAATTATTTAAAGTAAAAATATAATATAAAGAATATTAATAAATTTTTGTATCAAATATTATCATTGTTCTTTAATTATAAAATAAATTTATCTAGTTTTTTGAAAAGCTTGTAAGAAAAATTATAAATAAATTAGTAGTACATAGAAGTTACTAATGTTTATAAATATTTTTAATCAATAGAGTTTTGAAAATATCTAAAATTAAAATTTCACTTTTATCAAGAAAAAAGACATGTTATTTCTGAAAAATAATGATGAAAATATGAAATATAATAATATACATAAAATAATTATTTAAAGATCTGAATATTTTACAATTTATTTTAATGAACTTTTTATCTTGGGCAGGTTGTCCTATTGCTAGTTGCAAATTAAAATGCTACGCTCATATGCCAGGTGAACCTAAAAAAAGCAATGTGAAATCTTCTTCCACACAGTGGGCCTGTGTCAGGGCTTTTATATAGTTTTTTATTTTTTGATTTTGTTGGCCGTATTCATACTGTAGTGTGTGAGCCGCTGTTGTACCAAAAAAAAAAAAAATTCTTCTTCCACAGACCACATCCCCCTCTCCCACCTAAGGTTAATGTACTGACTTTAATTTCTACTCCACTCTTGTGGTTCGGGGGGCTTATGCTAAACTTCTACTAAGGCAGCATTACGCCTCAGTCTAGACACTACCATCCAATTCATGCCCCACCACTTTAATGATCGCAAGCTACAATTTGACGAAGTAGTCCGCAATGTAATATTTCATTATTGATCTACTATAAACGTTCATTATCTATGAGTGGCTTGCGCTGAAGTAGAGTTCAATTTTTCTCTCATTGTCTTGTAAAGAAGTGGGAAGAAAAAGAAAAAAAAAGAGAGGCTTCAATCAGATCACATTTATTATTAATGAATCATTGTATGTCTAAATGAGGTTACAAAAACTATTACTAAGAAAGAAAACAAATTTTGAAATCATTTTTTGGCTCCTCCAAAAATTAAAAAAGATATACTAAGACTCCAATTTTTAGGTTTTAGGCAAAAACTTTATTGAGATGTATTCAAAAGCTATTTTTTTTTAAGAGGCTCAGGTTCAGTCTCTTAAATAAAATTTAAAAAAAAATAATTTAAAAATAACTTATGATTTAATAATACTTAATTTTTGAAGGTACAATATAATTATAATATAATAATTATATTATTAATAATACTATAATATTATACTATTATAATATACTAATATGATAAAATAATTGTTGCATTTGTAATAAATTTAAAATTTTATTATTTATTATATTATTTAGTTTAAATATCAAAATAAATAATTTAAAAATTAAAAATATTCTATAATAACAATTTTGATAATACAACTAATTAGATGATTGAAAGCATTATAAAATGCCTTTTGTAATCATTTTCTAATATTAAAAGTACTACTTCAGTTTGGTTGCTAAAGAGATATTAAGGTTTCAAAGTACTTTAGAAATATAATTATTTAATAGTAAGCAGCTATTTATTAATTCTATCTTTCTATAGGAGTTTCTTTGTCTTAAGCTTTCAGTAGGCATCCTCAATTCCTTGTCCTGGTTCTTCCCCTTTGTTATGCTTTTTTTTTCTTTTCTTTTTCTTGAGGTAGGATCACTTTAGGTGGAGGTGGTCGGCTCAGTCTCTTCCTGTCCACCCATCGCGAAGGCTCTTCGAGGGTGGTTCCTAGAAAGACACCTAAGGAAGCGCTAATTGCCGTGTTTGAGACTCCTATGGATCCAACCTTGGATCCTATAGTCACTGTCAAGCTTGCTCGGATACTAATAGCCATTGATGAAGCTGCTTTTACTCTTGAGCTACCTTCTGCACTAGCACATGCTCCATCTTTCACAGCCAAGGCTCTAGGAGCGTGGACCTCCCAACTACTCCCATTTTTATCTTAGGCGGCTAAGCCAGATATCTACCGCCAGCATGTTCGATCAAGGCCACTGACTCGGTCATCGATTCCCCCAAGTGCTCTAGCGAGTTAGTCAGAAAGATGATACTTTCGGAGGACGAGAACCATCTTCGGACGATGATGGTAGTGGAGCTCATCAACGTTGCTTACATCGGGATGGTCGAGGTGAGCACCGAGGTGTTGAGGTCCTCATGTAGTATGTTTGGCTCTTCTTGTCATCTTGATTTTGATTTTCTAACTATAGTGTGCCCATATCTACTTTATGCATGAATGGGAGGACGAAAGTAAGGGAACTATTCTTGTGGCCTACCTGTAGAGGATAGTGGCGGCTGAGTGCAAAACCCTCAACGCCAAGCAGGGAAGGGCCATAGTGGAGTCAGAACTAGTGATAGCTTAGTACGCGAAGGAGCACGCCGGGGAGTAAGCTCGCCTTGCCTAGGAGAAGCAGCATCGCTTTGAGTCTACGCTCATCAAGGCTTGGAGAAGGCTCAAGAAGGTGAGGTTGGAGTCAGAGAAGATGGCAATTCAACTTGAGGAGGACATTGCTCGAGTCAAGGAGGTGACGATCGAGGTGAAGGTTAGAGTTTTCAGGGTCAAGGAGAAATCCTCCGGATGAAGGACTGAGCAGTCTAAGCTGAGAAGTGGATCTCTAGGGCTGAAGAGAGGGTCGTTCGAGCCGAGAAGTGGACTGTCAAGGCCAATAAGGCTCAACAGGCAGTCGAAGACTTCATGGGCTTGTAGGATTTTTGTAGTAAGACTTGAAGGCTGCCATAGACTCCTTCAAGAAAAAAAGTTTGAGGCATGTCGGATGATGGTTGGTAAGCTGCACCCCCAAGTTGACCTTAGTCACGTTGTCCTTGGAGGACATGTTGTTGTCAAAGAGGAGGGACCTTCCTCTGAAGGGGAAGAGGAAGGAGATAGAGTAGAATAGGTTTTTCTTTTAGCAATTCGTTAGTGAAGCGAGCTTCTTTTCATATTTTTCTTTTTCTGCTCCCTCCAATTTGTAATCCTCCTTGTAATCTTTTATTATAAAGAATAGCTTTTTCAGAATCTCATCCCTTTCTTTGTTTTTGCCTTGGTCCTGAGTGTTTTAACTCAAGCCAATATCGTTAGCTTGTCCCTAAGCTTCTTAGAGCTCGTTCATTGAGACCTTTTGGTTTGCTTTTGTTCGTCGATGCTTGGGCCAATTGTAGGCATTCGAGGTGATTACTTAGTTTTAATGTAGTCGAGGTTGAAGACTGCTAATTCTTGAGGCCACTTAGTAGCCTCGAGAACAGGTGATGGAATGACATCACACCAACTATCTTTGATTATTTTGAAGAATTTTTCTTGGTCCCACCATTCCAAGGATGCATGTTATCGAATCCCGAGTTGCCTTTATGAGGATTGCAATTCTATGGTGATAGCCTTCAAAGGTCGAGCCTCAGAGAGCATTTTCCTGAGGAAGGCCTACCGTCATGGGCCAAAGGGCCTACCACGTATCTGACGATCTTAGGGACTCAAAGGGCGCACCACGTGTACGACGATCATGCCAAAGTTAATCCAAGCCTTTAAGATTCTCTACAAAAGGAGGGGGATTGCTCCCCATAGATGGGGTAAATCTCATCGCCTTTCTTTTTCCTCCGCCTCTTTCCTCCTTCAGGCATATGGATCTCCTACAGGAGGACTGGCTTCTGGATCACCTCGAAGTACTCTAGCTTGCTTTATCATGGGTCATAGAAAGAGTAGTTGAAATCGAGATGGAGCTAGAGCTTTTACGGAGTCAGTTGGTTGTGGAGAAGGCTGCTGCTGATGGACTAGGGGCTTAAGCATGCAACCAATGGACCAGGCATGTGACTCGATAGTCTACCATCCCTCACTGGGTAGTAGTAGAGCACCATGCTAAACCACTTTAGGAGTTGTCGAAAGGACAAACATCGATGCCTCACAACTAGCCTGATCGACTAGAAAGACTGAGTTCGTGTCGCCTTATTTCTTCACTCAAGAACTCAATAAGCAACCAACCACGATCTGTAGATGGGCCGTAGTTGGCTTGCACGAGTGTATGGGGATGCTGCTATCATAGAGCCTAAAGCCTCTGATTCTGCAATGATCTAATCTGGTGTGATTGTCTTCTTTAGCTGTTAAGGTGTAGGCAATCACTAAGGTCACAATTGATCCAACCACAACCAAAGCATGCCTCCCCACCATCTCATAGCTAAACCACGACCAAACGTTGGTCATCGACAAGCCTACCTGAACTCCAGGCACCAAAGTGCTAGTTAGGTCTAGCATCACTACCACCTAGGAAAAATTAACAAGATAATAGGCTTAGCTGAGAGGACCTCGATATAGAGATCCACCAGAGGGGTGCCAGCATTGGAAGCAATATTAAGTACCCCAACCTTATTCCAATACTCTAAGGGTAGGACGAGCAACCTCATCCAAACCATATCCATCTTAACAACATCAATGGCTATCACAGAATTGCGATGCAAGGCCTCTAACACAAGCATGCGCTATCGCCCATGGACCTGCCACCCACATCCTATGTATATCCTATTTGGAGCCGAAGCAGAATCCCATGATCTCCCATGGTGCAAGCAGGAGTTGAAACCCATGTTCAAGGTTCCATTTGCTTTATAAGTCATGAACGATAGCCTCCAACAAAGACCAACATTCGAGGAACTCGCCGACAAGGCATAGTTTTCAGGATTGTTGTGGTAATTGAATCTTCTCATCATCAAATGTGACAACCTTGTTGAACTGTTTTCATAGCCGGTCGAAATTCGCCGATGCAAGGGGTTGCATCTCCCACCGCTGCCTTGGTCCACTTTTAGCCACATCTACACATGATTGCCCAAAGATGCCCACACCACCATAAAATTGCTTAACTCCCCGTTTGGTTCGCGGGAAGTATTTTCCCTCCTAGATTTCTAGGAAGCAGATTCCTAGAAAAAGGATGCCTAGGAAAGTACTTTTGGTATGTTTGATTGACCATGGGAAAGTGACAAATTTCCAAAGTGCTTATGTTTGGTTGACCATCCACCTTCCTGAGAAAGTTATGTATGTTGCCCAAGGTGACAACCCAAGAGGGGGGGTGAATTGGGTCTTTTAAAAACTTTTCAACTACTTCTAATCTTTTAGAGTTAATTAAGCTAAGCTGTATGGATGCTTAGTGGAATTTAAACTTAGCAAGAGTATGATTCTAATCTAATCAACTATTAAGCAGCGGACTCAATAAAAGATTAGTCCATGTTTGCCCAAGTATGCAATTCAATTGAATGAGACTTGATTAAGTAAATTGAATATGCTTGCAACTAAAGGATGCACGGAGAAGAGTTAAGCAAGCATAGTATCTAAGTAAGTAAGTGAGTGAGGAAGTCAGACAACAAAGAGCATCACAAACACAACAAAAGTATAGTGGTTCGGTGCATCCCAGCACCTACACCACTCCCCAAGACCTCTTGGGAATTTCACTATAATCCCTCAGATTACAGCCGGTTGTTTTACAAGCTCACAACCCAACTTGTTGTTTTGCGAGATCACAACGAACTCGGTCGGTTTTCACAGGCTCACCGACTAGAATCTATCGATTGTTTTCACGGGCTCACAATCCAACCCAGTTGGTTTTCCCAAAGGCTCACCAACCACAACCTTACAACGATTGTTTTTCGAGTTCACAATCAACCCAGTTGGTTTTCCCCCAAAGGCTCACCAACCACAACCTTACAACATTGGTTTTATATAAAATCAGATTCTGAATTTTCATAAGAATTTCCAAGAAGGCTTTCACAATTATAATTTGAGATATGTATCTTCTATATTGTAGCTCATCTTAAATCACTAAGATTGAAAACACATATTTCAATAACATTCAAGCACTTTCAGAATCTTTGTATTTAATATTGAGTTTCGATACAAAATAAAGGATATTTTAACAAGTATTAGGACATTATGTATCAAAATTAAGCAAGTAGAAAGATAGATCAAGATCAATTCATTTTGCCTAAATAGAAATATCCTTCTCTTCTTCTTTTTGTAAATCTATTTAACTTTCAAAGATAATCGCGAATGATAAAACTGAAATTTCTTTTTAATATTACTTAAAAAAAACTTTATGTAGTATTTTAAACATTCAAGCATTGGAACACAAGTTAGTTTGAGGCAAGGGTGAAGTAAGGACTTGTGAGCAAAGTTAAGACATATTCCAAGTTAAGACATATTTCAATCAACTTATCCAAGCATGGAGCATTACAAAATATTGAGAACCCATAATTCAAAACATCATGCCACATGCAAAATATATTATGTGTTAAGTCATGCATTAAAATATTAAGAACAAGCATGTCAAGGATCAAAATCAATTCTTTTCGAATTAACTCCCCCTATTTAAATATAATCTTCCACTAATTTCATCCTTAAGGTGTGTTTCCAAGTGATTAATACTTGACTTGATTCTTCTTATATACTTTCATTTACTTTGTCATTCATTTCCTCCTTTTTTTTGAATTTCTTTTCTTAACCAATTAACGAATATTTTGATATTGTTTTTTGTTTTTACTTTCTTATGTTCTATACTCTATTTGCTCCCTATCCGGTGGAGTTGGAAGGGGCACGAGGTATTACCACTAGCCTCTCTCTTGTGCCGTCCCTAATATACCCTACACCGAATAGTTGGGTCAAATAGTGTCGGGTACTACCACTAGCCTCCCCATTGGCACCATCCCTATGATGAGCAATATAGAAAATTTAAAAGATTCACTTCAAACTCTCCCTGTTTAAGTGTAATTAATTACGGATTTTATCCCTTCCAAATGTGCCGAATATATTATGCTTGTTTTGCTTTTCCTTAAGATTGGAGTATTTGCCTTTACTTAGATTTTACATCTTTTGAATAATATCCATTTTCTTTTCTTTATCTCTCTCTCTTTTTGTTATTCTCAAGTAATTTACATGAAAGAGCAGAATAAAGAAATAATCTTATGTATCATATAGATGTATATCATGCAAACAACATTTTCATTGTGCTCAAGGATTCATAATTTCTCACAAGTTATTTTAAATCAAAATTTTAAGCATAAACTTGTGTATTTCATGGTTATGACATAGGCAAAGATATATTTTAGTTTGGGCAAACCATGAAACAATTTCTAAAAGTATAAGTCAATCAATATATATATATAGACATGATACCAAAAATTAATAATTAAAGACCTTAATCATGCCATAATAAGATTTAAGTTATTGACTTTGCTCAATTAATTTATGAGAGAGGTATCTAGAATTACCAATTCATTCTGCATTCTTCAGTCAAATACCTACTAGATTTCTTATGTATGAACTTTTGGCTGAAGAAGGTCCTCTCTGTTGCCCAGATAGACAACCCAAGAGGGGGGGTGAATTGGGTTTTAAAATAATTTTACAATTAAAACTTTTGTAGATGACTAATTAATACTTTTGCAAGGTGATTAATTAGTTGCTATGTGTTGTGAGTGAAATGAGAATGAGAGAAAGAGAGACAAGCAATCACAAACACGATGTTTATAGTGGTTCGGAGCTAACCCTTGCTCCTACGTCCACTCCCCAAGCCTCACTTGGGAATTCACTATAACCCCTTGGATTACAGCCGGTTGTTTTCCAAGCTCACAACCAAACTTGTTGTTTTACGAGCTCACAACGAACTCGGTCGGTTTTCCCAGGCTCACCGACTAGAACCAACCCCGATTGTTTTTCCGGAATCACAATCGAACCCTTACACGTTGGTTTTACACTCGGCTCACCAACCAACCTCTACACTCTTGATTCAATCCCCCGATTGAATCAAGCAAAGACAATATGGAAAGAATAAGAAACAAACAGAAAAACTGAGCTTCTTAAAAAGCAGATTTGCTACAATATAAACTAGAGAGAAGTTAAGAGCCCTCAAACACTTTTGCGTTGGAGTAGAATAAGGCTTCTTGAACTTTGAGTCTCCTCTGGAACGTCTGATCGACTTGAATGCAGGAGGAGACTTCTTTCAATGCTGGGAAGAGGTTGTTGGATGGAGTTAATGGCGCTCTTCCTTCTTTTTCGTTGAAAGCAAGTTTGCAGAGAATAAATGCTTGATCGCTTTGAATGGAATGGTAGTTCTCTGCCTTGCTACAGTCCTCTGTGGCTATTTAAGCCATCCCCCACGGAAACTAGCCGTTAGACACCTTTTTCTGCCCGTTCTGCACACTCTGCACAACCTGACAATGTGTCCGTTGGGGTCGGAGTCGACTCGCGCGATCAGGAGTCGACTCGGCTGTAGCGGGAGTCGACTCATGCTTTTCTGGAGTCGACTCGGCAACTGTTCCGGATTTGAATTAAAGTAGCTTCTTCGACTGGGAGTCGACTCGTCTTGACCCGGAGTCGACTCGCCAACTTCTGGAGCTGACTTGGCATTTTCGGAGTCGGCTCCTCCCATGAAATCCGTAGATCAACTTTTCAATTTGGTTCGCTTGAGTCGACTCGACAGTCCTGGGAGTTGACTCGGCGCTCAGAGCCCGAACTCCCGATCTTCTGTCTTTTGGCTCGTCCAGTCTTGGAGTCGACTCGAACTTCCCCGGAGTCGACTCGGCTCTCAGTTTCCGAAACTTAGTCTTCTGTCTTTTTGGTGTACCGCTGCCTTGGAGTCGACTCGAGCTGTCTGGGAGTCGACTCGGCTCTCAGAGACAACAAATTGATCTTCTGTCTTTTTGGGTCGCGCTGTCTTGGAGTCGACTCGCGTATTGCGGGAGTCGACTCGAATCTCAGAGTCCGAAAATGGTTCTCTGACTTTTGCCTTGTGTTCCACTGAGAGTCGACTCTCACTTTCTTTGGAGTCGACCTGCCAACCATCGGAGTCGACTCGCGTTCCACAGGAGTCGACTCGAATCTCAGGGTCGAAAAAAAATGCTCTCTGACTTTTCTGTCTGTAGCTTCTTGGAGTCGACTCATATTACTCCGGAGTCGACTCGGTAAACATCGGAGTCGACTCGCGCACTTCAAGAGTCGACTCGGTGACAGGTTTTGAGTTGATGCTTTCTGCTTGTCTGTCTGTTCTCAGTCGGAGTCGACTCGTAATGATCCGGAGTCGACTCGAGCCCGTGCCAGTGATTCTGATACGCTTGGAGTCGACTCGTAATATCCTGGAGTCGACTCAAGTCTCAGACTTTGGTTCAAACTGACTTCATACCTTATCCAAAATATCTTGAACCAAGTCTAGAAACACTTAGACACGATTTTCACTGAAACACTTAATTGAATTCATTAGTAAACATAAGATATACTCAAATGCTTTGAGCTCATCAAAATCAAATAGGGGTTTTAATCAATCACTCCACAATCTCCCCCTTTTTGATGATGACAAAACTTTGAGTATATGTAAAGTGAATTGCTCAATAAACAAGAAAATAAAATCCATAAATGAATTCAAATGTCTGGTAATTTAATATATCCAAGCTTGAAAGGTGTGAAGCAATAAATTTTGGAGTTAAAGCTCCCCCTTTCATTTGGAATTATATAAGCCTTCATATTATGCAATCAATTGTTTGGCTTATATATATAATTAATGATTTAGCTTTCTTAAAAATTCAGATTCTCCCCCTCAACATATGCATTCTACTTTGTTTTGATTCTCTGAATTTCCTTTTAATGCATTGAAGTTTTTGAACTGAATTTTTGGTTTTTTGAGGGAAAATCTGTCAATTTGTTCTTGAGTTGGATTCAACTAATCTCCGAATATCCCTTGAATAGATTCTGGAGATTACTCCATTAGGAGCCCCAACAGAGAGATAATGAGCCTCGAGGTACCAAATCCACTAAGAACAAATTATGTTTTAATTTTCATTTTGATTCCTTTTATGTTGATTCCATTTACATATCTATTAAATATTTCTCCCCCTTTTTGTCATCGTATCAAAAAGGAGGTAATCAGAACACACAATCAATCATAGATCAAATGGCACAGAATTGCAGAAAATATGGCTACTCATTGTATTGATTTGTATGTAAATACATTTGAGAATACAATAAGTAAAGCAAAACAATACATGTCAACACAAAAATAGCTAAGGTCTCCTTGAGGATGTAACTCCTCCTCTCGAGGATGTGTCTCCTCCTCTCGAGGATGTGGCTCCTTCTCTCAATCTGTTCTGCTCCATGAGGAGGGTGACCGCATCTGTAACATGCCCGAGCTGAGAGATAATGGACGAAGTGGCCCTGCTATGTGTAGTGGAGAGCTCAGTCACCGACTTCTGAAGTGCGTCCAGCTTGTCGATGAGCACATTCGACAAGCGCTCGGCCCCCTGAGTAGTGGTGCTCATGTCCTTCCGGATGTCATGCGCATCGTCCGAGTGGTGCTCGTGACCTCGCTCATACTGGAGAACTGGGCCTGGATCAAGCTCCGGACATTGTAGATCTCTTCCCGTACATGGGCCATCATGTCTGTCACGGCTGTCAAGGAAGGGACCAACTCAGAAGATGTGGGTGCAGGAGAGGGAGCAGGCACTGAACCTCGGAGCTCCCTAAGCAGATCATCTCGCAGGTCTCGGACAATCTCCTGCCGCAACTCCAGGAGCTGCTCAGGAGCGATCCGGACCTCCATGGGTGGTGGAGCTGAGGAGGAGGGTCCGGCTGAGGTGGTAGGAGCAGAAGTGGAGGGAAAGTCAGGATAGTCAGAATCTGGCTCAGGACTAGGGGAATGTCTGGTGGTATGTGTGGAGGTGGAAGACTTCCTAACCCAGGTCCCCTCTACCTTCCGAAACCCATCCTGTGTAGGGTCCCCGGACGCATGCGATCAGTCCATCGCAATGCCTTAGAGGGTTCCCCCTCAGGAATGGGAATCTCGGCCTCCCTAAACAAAAGAGTGAACATCAAACCGTAGGGTAGGGTGAGCCTAGGTCTATCTAGTGGCTCACATAGATACCTATACATCATCTTGAGAAAGTTGATTGGGGTGTCCTGGAGGATGTAGAACATGAGAGCTAGGTCTCTCTCAGATACAAAATCAAATTTCCCGGTCTTAGGGAACAAGGACCTAGACAGGATGCTCAGGAGGATCCGCACCTCAACTGGAAGTGAGCTAGCGGATACCTCGTCTAAGGGGGACTGAGGAGGATATCCTAGTATGGCCGTAAGGGCCTCAGTCCTATCCTCGGGGTGTGTGGGAGCCACCCCTACTTGTGGAAGGTGGAGGATGTGGGCAATGATATCCTCCGAAATGAACAAAGGGACACCGGCTACCGTGCCCTCTATACCCCCATCTCCCCGATGGACGGTACCGTAAAACACTCTAACTAATCCAGGGTAAGTGGGGAGATCTAATGTAAGGAAATACTCTAAGCCCTGGACACGCAATCTTTCACCTATGGTGAAGCCCTCCCGGGAGAGATAGTCGAAATCGACGTATCTCCCGGTGGAGACCGCCTTCCCGGCGCACGGCCTCGCGGGAACTGCCCTCGGCGGGGAACGAGCCGGAGGTTGTGACCTCGCGGGATCGTGCCGAGCCTTGGAGCGCCTCTCGGGACCGGCCTCGGGTTGGGACCTCTTCCGGACAACGGCTTTACGAGGCATAGTGACCTAGAATGGGAGGAAAAGCCCTAATGGACGGTGAAAAGGTCGACGGAAAAAGCTTGGGGACGACCGGGGATGACCTAGGAGTCGGCTCTAGGGCTTGTGAACAGTGGCGGCGGAGAATAGAAATGTTTTGAAAACGATGGAGCTAGGGTTAAAAAGTCGGATCCCGACTGCGAGTCGACTCCTCTGAGTCGCGAGTCGACTCGACCTCGAGTTGACTCCAAAGTATGCGCGAGTCGACTCTCCTTATGCGCCTATTGACCTTGAGTCGACTTCCGACTGTATGCGAGTCGACTCACCCTCTGCGGCCATTGATCTCGAGTCGACTCCCGTAAATGTCCGAGTCGACTTCCCTTACGAGCCGACTCTGAAACTTACTCGAGTCGTCTCGAACTTTGGCACGCACCTAAAAATCATGCTATGTTCGTGCCGAATGAGGGAAAATCACTAAATTATGATCTGATTTGATGATCATTGAAAAGAAACTCTATTTTAACCACAATCTAATCATCAAAATCAATGAATCTAGTGAAAACTACCACTAGGATGGATCAATCACTCCTAATCCCCTCCTAAGCACACTAAATCTCTCTTCACTTAAGGGTTTTGTAAAAATGTCAGCTAATTGATCATCAGTACAAACAAATTGAAGTGTCACATCACCATTCAGTACATGATCTCTTATGAAGTGATGTCTTATCTCAATATGTTTAGTTCTTGAATGCTGAATTGGATTTTTAGTTAGATTAATGGCACTTGTATTATCACAATTAATGGGAATTTTGTCTTGTTTAATGCCATAATCTTCTAATTGTTGTTTGATCCACAAGATTTGAGCACAACAACTCCCGGCTGCAACATATTCAGCTTCAGCAGTAGATAAAGCAACCGAGTTTTGTTTCTTGCTAAACCATGAGATTAGGTTTTCTCCTAGAAATTGACAAGACCCGCTGGTACTTTTTCTATCAAGTTTACATCCAGCAAAGTCTGAATCTGTGTATCCTATTAATTTTAGGCTAGATTCTTTAGAATACCATAAACCTATATTCTTGGTTCCTATTAGGTATTTAAAGATTCTTTTGACTGCAATTAGATGAGATTCTTTAGGATTAGACTGATATCTTGCACACATGCAAACACTGAACATGATATCAGGTCTACTTGCAGTTAAATACAACAAAGATCCTATCATACCTCTATATAGCTTCTGATCTACAGATTTACCTGATTCATCTTGGTCTAATTTGCATGATGAGCTCATGGGGGTGCTGATTGATTTGTTTCCCTCCATATCAAACTTCTTGAGCATCTCCTTAATGTATTTGGCTTGACTGATGAAGATGTCTTCTTTAGATTATTTGATTTGAAGTCCAAGGAAGTAATTCAGCTCTCCCATCATGCTCATTTCAAATTCACTCTGCATCAAATCAGCAAATTCTTCGCAGAGGCGATGGTTAGTAGCACCGAAAATAATATCATCAACATAAATCTGTACTAATAACATATCTTTGTTTTGCCTTTTCAGAAATAGTGTTGTATCTACATTACCCCTAGAGAACTCATGTTCTAATAGGAATTTGCTAAGTCTCTCATACCATGCTCTAGGTGCTTGTTTCAAACCATAAAGTGCTTTGTTCAATTTATAAACATGATTAGGGTATTGATGATTTTCAAAACCAGGAGGTTGTTCTACATATACCTCCTCATTAATATACCCATTTAAAAATGCACTTTTTACATCCATTTGAAATAATTTAAAGTCCTTAGACCATGCAAAAGCTAGTAAAGTCTAATTGCTTCAAGTCTAGCTACCGGAGCAAAGGTTTCATCAAAATCTATACCTTCTTCTTGATTATAACCCTTTGCTACTAGTCTAGCCTTATTCCTTATTACAATACTATTTTCATCAAGTTTATTTTTATAAATCCATTTGGTACCTATAATTGAATATTCAGTAGGTCTTTCAACTAGATTCCATACTTTGTTTCTAGTAAATTGGTTTAATTCTTCTTGCATTGCGTTTATCCAATTTACATCTTTTTCAGCTTCTTCTATGTGTTTGGGCTCAAAATGTGAAACGAAAGCTAGATGATTGTTTAAGTTCCTAAGGGATGCTCTAGTCCTAATAGGTTGAGATGGATCATCTAGAATTAATTCCTTAGGATGCCCGTGAGCATACCTCCAAGCTTTAGTTAGCCCATGATCCACAATAGCCTCTTGGCTTGATGATGCACCTTCAATTAATTTTTGATTATCATCTTGTAATATCATCTCATCTATCTTTTCTTCAAGAATTTCAGCATCATCATCAAAATTAACTCTCTTGCTAGAAGAGATGTCACTAGAATCATCAAATACAACATGTATAGATTCTTCTATAACTAAGGTTCTTTTATTAAAGACTCTATAGGCTTTGCTAGTTGTAGAGTACCCCAAGAATATAGCCTCATCAGATTTTGAGTCAAATTTTCCTAGATTATCTTTCCCATTATTATGAACAAAACACCTACATCCAAAGACATGAAAATAGTTTACCTTTGGTTTTCTGTTTTTCCAAAGTTCATAAGGTGTTTTCTTTATAATAGGTCTCAATAAAACTCTATTTAGTATATGACAGGAAGTATTAATGGCTTCTCCCCATAAGTACTTAGGGAGGTTACTTTCACATAACATAGTTCTAGCCATTTCCTCAAGAGTTCTATTTTTTCTCTCCACAACTCCATTTTGTTGTGGTGTCCTAGGTGCAGAAAAGTTGTGTGTTATCCCCTTTTTACTACAAAATTCTTCAAATAAATAATTTTCAAATTCGGTACCATGGTCACTTCTAATAGCTATTACTGAAGTATCCCTAGCATTGGTTACTTCTTTATGAAATTTCTTGAAAACTGAAAAAGCTTGATCCTTATGAGTTAAGAACATGACCCAAGTGTATCTAGAATAATCATCTACAATAACTAGACCATATTTATTTCCACCTAGGCTTGTGGTTCTAGTTGGTCCGAATAGGTCCATGTGTAGTAGTTCTAGAGGTCTAGAAGTTGAGCCACAATTTATAGATTTAAAGGAGTTCCTTGATTGTTTGCCAAATTGACATGCTTCACAAATTTTATTCTTTTCAAACTTTAATTTTGGCAAACCTATCACAGAATCTCTTTTAACTAGTTTGGATATTGTGTCCATGCTTGCATGACCTAACTTACGGTGCCATAACCAACTAGCATCATTGTCCTTAGTTTCATTAACAACTAAGCATGGGTTGTGTTTGGCAAGATCCTCAAGGTCTACAACATACACATTCCCACGTCTTATTCCTTTAAAAACTAAACTATTGTCATTTGGGTTTGTTACGATGCATAGTGATGGTTTAAACATAACATCATAGCCTCTATCACATAATTGACTAATGCTTAATAAATTATGCTTAAGACCATCAACATATCGAACATTATCAATAAAAGTAGAAGGGGTAATTTGTACTTTACCTATACCAATGATGTGACCTTGGTTGTTGTCTTCAAAAGTCACAGCACCTCCCTTCTTAGCTTCAAGGGTGAAGAATTGATCCTTGTCACCCGTCATGTGTCTTGAGCAGCCACTGTCCAAATACGAGCAATTTTTGTTGACCTTGGCTGCAAGACACTCCTACACAAGCAGATCATATAATCTTAGGTACCCAAGTTTTCTTGGGTCCTTCATAGTTAGTCATATTGGTTCCTTTTGGAACCCATACCCTTTTAATTTTTCTTTTAGTTTTCTCTTTCCTATAGTCACATATGTTTGCTTTATGTCCTACAGTTCCACAACAAAAGCAGGTTACTTTCTTAGTTTTGCTTTCTCCAGCTTTAACAAAGAAGTTACTAAGAAGTTTTTGCTTATTTTTAGGTTTATATCCTAAACCCGCTCTATTAAATACGGCTCGTTGACTATTAAGTATCATATTCAGTTTTTCTGAACTATATGTAAATTTTTCAACCAAAGGTTTGTACTTTTCAAGTTCTTTAGTTAGAGTTTGTTTTTCGATTTTTAGAATGTTTAAATCTTTTATGACATTCTCGTTTAAGATTTGTTTATTGTTTTTAAGTTCTGAAACTTCCTTAGTTAGTTTTTCAATATCTTTACTCAAGGTATTAGTCTTTTGAGTTAAGAGTTGATTGCTTGTCTTAAGTTCTAAATTTTCTTTGGTAATAGAGTCCTTATCCTTAACTAATTTATCGTATTTATGTAAGTAAGATTGATTAGCTAGCTTTAGCTCTTTGTTCTTAAGGTTTATAGCCTTATATTCTATCATTAATTCATTAAATGCATCATACAATTCATCAAATGTAAAATCTAGATGCGTTTCGGACGTTACCTCATTTTCATTGGCCATGAAGCAGAAATTGGCCTTTTCTTCTTGTTCTTCATCCGATGATGAAGATGATGCGTCGGAGTCCGATAATGTGGTGACAAGGGCTTTCTTCTTCTTGTACTTGCTGCTCTTCTTTAGTAAGGGACACTCAGCTCTGATGTGTCCCGGCTTTTTGCACTCATAGCAACCAATCCCCTCATTTTCCCTTTCCTTACCTTTATCCTTGCGATAGGAATTTGAAGGGCCTCTCCTTTGATGATAGGACTTCTTGTGGTTGATGAATTTTCTGAATTTGCGCATAAGAAGAGCCTCATCATCATCTCCCTCATGATCCTCTTCTTCACTGCTGCTACTGCAAGATAAGTCCTTGTTAGATAATGTAGATTTAAGAGCTATTACCTTTTTCTTATGGGAGGACTCTTCTTCGCTGTGCTGCTTCATTGTTAGCTCGTGAGTCATTAGGGATCCAAGGAGCTCTTCAAGTGGAAGTTTGTTCAAGTCCTTAGCTTCTTGGATTGCCGTCACCTTGGCTTCCCATGACCTTGGTAGACAGCGAAGAATTTTTCTGACAAGATCACTGTTAGTATAGTTTTTGCCAAGGCTTTTTAGGCCATTGACAATGTCAGTAAACCTAGTGAACATGCTAGTGATTGTCTCATTAGAATCCATCTTAAATAGTTCATACTTATGAACTAATATATTTATTTTGGATTCTTTGACTTGATTCGTGCCCTCATGGGTCACTTCAAGTCTGTCCCAAATCTCTTTTGCAGAATTGCAAGTAGAGACTCTATTGAATTCATTCCTATCTAATGCACAGTAAAGCACATTCATTGCTTTAGAATTGAGTTGTGCCTTTCTCATGTCATGTTCATCCCAATCCTTTTCTGGTTTGGGTACAGTGACCCCCTCTACATAGATGGATGGGATGTATGGTCCATTTGATACAATGGTCCACATCTCATAGTCTTGGGCTTGGATGAATATTCTCATCCTAGCCTTCCAATATGAGTAATCGGATCCATTAAAGAATGGGGGTCTTTGGGTGGACTGACCCTCAATGTGGGAAGATCCAAATGGGGTTGTCATTTCGATCTTTTACTCTTAGGGTAGAAGAGTTTAGGCTCTGATACCACTTGTTGCCCAGATAGACAACCCAAGAGGGGGGGTGAATTGGGTTTTAAAATAATTTTACAATTAAAACTTTTGTAGATGACTAATTAATACTTTTGCAAGGTGATTAATTAGTTGCTATGTGCTGTGAGTGAAATGAGAATGAGAGAAAGAGAGACAAGCAATCACAAACACGATGTTTATAGTGGTTCGGAGCTAACCCTTGCTCCTACGTCCACTCCCCAAGCCTCACTTGGGAATTCACTATAACCCCTTGGATTACAGCCGGTTGTTTTCCAAGCTCACAACCAAACTTGTTGTTTTACGAGCTCACAACGAACTCGGTCGGTTTTCCCAGGCTCATCGACTAGAACCAACCCCGATTGTTTTCCCGGGATCACAATCGAACCCTTACACGTTGGTTTTACACTCGGCTCACCAACCAACCTCTACACCCTTGATTCAATCCCCCGATTGAATCAAGCAAAGACAATATGGAAAGAATAAGAAACAAACAGAAAAACTGAGCTTCTTAAAAAGCAGATTTGCTACAATATAAACTAGAGAGAAGTTAAGAGCCCTCAAACACTTTTGCGTTGGAGTAGAATAAGGCTTCTTGAATTTGAGTCTCCTCTGGAACGTCTGATCGACTTGAATGCAGGAGGAGACTTCTTTCAATGCTGGGAAGAGGTTGTTGGATGGAGTTAATGGCGCTCTTCCTTCTTTTTTGTTGAAAGCAAGTTTGCAGAGAATAAATGCTTGATCCCTTTGAATGGAATGGTAGTTCTCTGCCTTGCTACAGTCCTCTGTGGCTATTTAAGCCATCCCCCACGGAAACTAGCCGTTAGACACCTTTTTCTGCCCGTTCTGCACACTCTGCACAACCTGACAATGTGTCCGTTGGGGTCGGAGTCGACTCGCGCGATCAGGAGTCGACTCGGCTGTAGCGGGAGTCGACTCATGCTTTTCTGGAGTCGACTCGGCAACTGTTCCGGATTTGAATTAAAGTAGCTTCTTCGACTGGGAGTCGACTCGTCTTGACCCGGAGTCGACTCGCCAACTTCTGAAGCTGACTTGGCATTTTCGGAGTCGGTTCCTCCCATGAAATCCGTAGATCAACTTTTCAATTTGGTCTGCTCGAGTCGACTCGACAGTCTTGGGAGTCGACTCGGCGCTCAGAGCCCGAACTCCCGATCTTCTGTCTTTTGGCTCGTCCAGTCTTGGAGTCGACTCGAACTTCCCCGGAGTCGACTCGGCTCTCAGTTTCCGAAACTTAGTCTTCTGCCTTTTTGGTGTACCGCTGCCTTGGAGTCGACTCGAGCTGTCTGGGAGTCGACTCGGCTCTCAGAGACAACAAATTGATCTTCTGTCCTTTTGGGTCGCGCTGTCTTGGAGTCGACTCGCGTATTGCGGGAGTCGACTCGAATCTCAGAGTCTGAAAACGGTTCTCTGACTTTTGCCTTGTGTTCCACTGAGAGTCGACTCTCACTTTCTTTGGAGTCGACCTGCCAACCATCGGAGTCGACTCGCGTTCCACAGTAGTCGACTCGAATCTCAGGGTCGAAAAAAAACGCTCTCTGACTTTTCTGTCTGTAGTTCATTGTAGTTCATTGTTGCTTCTAGCTTTCAATTTCTTGCTTGACTCTTCCTTGGTCAAGACTTTCTTGCTTTTTATCTTTTTCATCCTTTCTTCTTGCTTCCTCTTCTTCCTTGTCTTTAGGAAGCTTTTGAATCTTTCGGTGTTTGGGAATGGATCCTTGTTTCCATCACCGGACTCTTTATTTTTTGAACTAATCTGCCTCAGAGTCGACTCGGGCTTTGTTGGAGTCGACTCGGCTAACTTGGGAGTCGACTCGAAAATACTTGGAGTCGACTCGTTCACAGGATCTTCAAGACTGTGTCTCTGTCTTTCAGACTGTTCTTCTCTAGGAGTCGACTCGGACAAACTGGGAGTCGACTCGGCTACTGTGGAGGATTCTGCAATCTCATTGTTAGTATGCAATTGAAGCACATATGAGCTAATCTGAGATTTATCATAAATAATTGTTAAAGTATCCCAGATTTCTTTAGCAGATAAGCATGCAGAAATCTTATGAAATATAGATTCATGGATAGCACAATAAAGAAAGTTCATAGCGTTAGCATTCAATTGTGCTAAGTCTTTTTTATTGACATTTTGAGAGAGTGTGTGAGGTCCATCTATAATGATATTCCATATTTTATAGTTTTGTGATTGAACAAAAATTTTCATTCTAGCTTTTCATTGAATATAATAAGTTCCATCAAACAGTGGAGGTCTGTTTATGGAAAGTCCCTCGGCAAATAATATGTTATGTGGGGTTGTCATAATCTTTAGCTCTAGTCGGTTAAGACTGTAATTAATAAAAGAGCACCTGCTCTGATACCACTTATTGCCCAAGGTGACAACCCAAGAGGGGGGGTGAATTGGGTCTTTTAAAAACTTTTCAACTACTTCTAATCTTTTAGAGTTAATTAAGCTAAGTTGTATGGATGCTTAGTGGAATTTAAACTTAGCAAGAGTATGATTCTAATCTAATCAACTATTAAGCAGCGGACTCAATAAAAGATTAGTCCATGTTTGCCCAAGTATGCAATTCAATTGGATGAGACTTGATTAAGTAAATTGAATATGCTTGCAACTAAAGGATGCACGGAGAAGAGTTAAGCAAGCATAGTATCTAAGTAAGTAAGTGAGTGAGGAAGTCAGACAACAAAGAACATCACAAACACAACAAAAGTATAGTGGTTCGGTGCATCCCAGCACCTACATCCACTCCCTAAGACCTCTTGGGAATTTCACTATAATCTCTCAGATTACAGCCGGTTGTTTTACAAGCTCACAACCCAACTTGTTGTTTTGCGAGATCACAACGAACTCGGTCGGTTTTCACAAGCTCACCGACTAGAACCTATCGATTGTTTTCACGGGCTCACAATCCAACCCAGTTGGTTTTTCCAAAGGCTCACCAACCACAACCTTACAACGATTGTTTTTCGGGTTCACAATCAACCCAGTTGGTTTTCCCCCAAAGGCTCACCAACCACAACCTTACAACGTTGGTTTTCCCTTTGGCTCACCAACAAACCTTAACACCGTTGGTTTTTCCTTTGGCTCACCAACAAACCTTAACCCCTTGATTCAATCCCTTGATTGAATCAAGTTACAAGATATTAGACAAAGAATTTAAAGCAAATACAAGCTTCTTAACTAAGCAAATATAGCAAATATAAACAAATGGAGTAAAGAGAAGCTCTCAAACGAATTTTGAAGATGAAGGAACTCGGCTTCTTCTTTACTTGACCCTCTTCTGATTTGGCATGAGGTAGAGGATCATTGAGGCAGCACATGGATGGAGAGGAAGCTTTGGGATTCACTTAGATGCTCTTCTTCTCTCTATTTCGCTTTGGATGGCCCTTTTGTGCTTATGGGAGATTTTTCTTGTAATCTCTTTGAAATCTCTTTTCTAAATGTTCTCTCCTACTTTCATACCCTCTCCCCTTGCTCTCCCCTTGATTTTATAGCTTTAGAGGGAGTGAGAACAAAAATCTAGCCGTTAGAGACAAAAATAGAGCCGTTGGAATCAAGAAAAAACTAGCCGTTATGCCTCCCAGCGTGCTGGAGTCGACTCGGCTGAAGTAGGAGTCGACTCGGCTGAAAATCAACTCTCTATTTTTGGCTGTTTGCAGTCCTGGAGTCGACCTGCAGTCTCGGAGTCGACCTCGGAGTCGACTCGAGCAGGAGTCGACTCGAGCACTGTAGCACTGAAAATCAACTCTCTATTTTTTGTCTGTTTTCAGTCGGAGTCGACTCGTAAAGTTCCGGAGTCGACTCGAACACTGTTTCTTGAAACTCCAGAGTGCCAGAGTCGACTCTGAACTTCCAGGAGTCGACTCGAGGACTATTCTTTTGAATTTTTCTTTGAATTTGCTCCTCCAACTTAAATCCTTTGAACTTGAAACTTGGGCCAATAAATTGTAGCTTTCTTCTAACTTTTCTTGAGAGCTTTTGAGGCCTTCTTGTATTTTTCCAACTTGCTATGTTCCTTGCAAAACAAATTGTCTTTCTTCTTGCAACACAAATATTAGTATTTATACTTCAAGGTTTTGTGATCATCAAAATCAATCTTTAAATCAATCTTTGGGTCATCAATGTATAATTTCTATTATACCCTTAATAAAAATTAGGTTTTTAATGCCTCTTTAATGCTTCTTTAATGTTGAAGGGCCTTTTTGGAAAAAAAATAAAAATGGAGTGATTTACGCCTATGGAAAAGTAACTTTCCCATGTTTCTCATGAGAAAGACTTTTCCATGAAATGTGGGAATCATATTTCCATGGGAATACAACTTTTTCGTTTCTTTTCTTTGAAAACTCCAACCAAACAAGAGGCATTTCATTACTTTTTCGTTGACCACACTTTCCCCCCTTCTTTTCCCGCGAACCAAACGAGCTCCTAGAGGAGGAAATGGACTGTTTTGGGCTTGTATACTAGGCTTGCTGGGAGCTGCATGGTCGTTGGGAAGATCCTCGCCACCATGGACACTTTTGGACTACTAACTCTAATAGGCTTTGTTATACAGATTATTTTAGGTGGTAATGATGAAAAATTTCTTTGTAGATTTTTAAAAAATCTTATTGGTGCGTTCGCAAAGCTGTTCTCCCAAGTGCAGGAGAATCGCACAAGCAGTATAACTCGAAAGTCCGAGGTCATTTCCTCAGGAAACGAAATATGGATTATTAGCGCAATTTCAGATTAATTAATTCAATAAATTCGTGGATTAAGATGATGTTTTGCAGATAGAAAATAAATCGAAGTTTGGATAGATTAAGATGGTGTAGGGATCCAGAATCTTCTTTGATAATATCAAATTCATGCGATAAATTCTATGATTCTTTTGTTTTCTTTAAGATTTATAAGCAGATAAAATTTAATTATGGAGTATGATCTTGATAACATGAATTTTTTTTTTAAGCATTCAACGTGCCTTATAATGTCAACGATGAATCAAATAATCGAGGAAGACATGTATCAATAAGTATAAATCATAAAAGAATTTTCAACATATAAGAATCATGACATAATCAAAAGATAAATCGTATAAAGCAAAGGATTAGAATTTACATCATGAACTCGGTACACCAAAGGATTTTCCTTCACCCATCACCTAGGACTTTAGCCGATCATCTCCCTCTCTCTTTCTCACTCTTTTTTTTCTTTTTCTTTTCGGAAACAGGGCATCCCCTGTTTCCTTGTTTCTTTTTTTTCTTTTGAGGAACAACCCGAGAGAGAGAGAGGAAAAACTCCTCTGTTTTTTTTCCTTCCCCCCTTTTCTGAGCCTCCCCCCTCCCCTCATATATATCCTCCCAACCTTCCAGCTAGCGATGGATATCTGGAGAAGAGGATGGGTGCGGACTCCGGATGCATCACCGAGGATCGTGTGCGGATGGCTGAGAATGCGGACGAGATGGACATGGGAGCTGATCGCGGGTGCGGACGACGTGCGAATGGCTGTGATGCTTCACGGGAAGCGGGATTGCTGGGAGATTGTGGATGCTACTATGAACCTCACGAACGGCTGGGAGGCATGTGAGGCGGGCGGAAGATGAGCAGATCATGGATCCGGGAGGTGATCGCGGGAGATGGGGCGCTAATTTGCTCTGTGAACGCGGACGGATGAAGCCGTGGATGCTGGAGGGGAATGATCGCTGGCTCACGGACGGTTGCAGGCGGGATGGAATGCGAGAGAGAAGTGTGAAAACCCATAAAAAAAAAGGAAAGGGGACGGGCCGGCCCGAAAAGACCGGGCCCATCCCCTTATTACGATCGTGCCCTAGGCACGATCGTGGTAGAGAGGGGCACGGGAGAGAGGGGCGGCGGCGGCGTTCGGTGGGAGGCGACTCGCCGGAGGAGACCGAGCGCCGGAGAGGGAGATCCGGCCGGCCGCGGGGGACAAGCCTTCCTCTTTCCTTCGGTGAAGACCCTCCACAAGAGAGGATTTTTTTTTCCCGAGTTGCTCACAGATTTCTCTCCGATTTCGTCGCCGGAAAGGCCGCCGGAGCACCCCGCCGGACCGAGGTATGCATGGCTCACCTCTTGTGTTTCCTTTGCTAGGGTTAGGCTGGGTAGGATCGAGATTTTGGCCGGCGGATTGTCAGAAAAGAGTCCGAAACATGGTACCCCTGTTTCGGCCTCCCTCTTCCGGATTTCGCCACCGCCGGCCGTCGGGTTGGCCGGGATTCATGGCGGCAGGGTTGAATCGGGACTGTGGGAGGTCGGAGAGGGATTTTCTAGGGTTTATTGGAGAAGGGGAGTGATGGATCCGAGGTCTTCTTCCTCGTGAATCCATCTCCTTCCTTTTCCCCTTTCCCTCTCGTCGGCGGCGATGACGGCGGCTGGCCACCGGCGGCGACGGCGGCGGCGGTCGTGGGCCACTGGGGTTGCCATCGGGTGGGAGCCGAACTGCCGCGATGATGGCCGTCTGTTGATGTTGGAAGAGGGGGGGGGGAGAGCATGTCGGTTCTTGGGGGGAGAAGAAGAAGATCTCTTCTTCTTCACTCACTCTCTTGACCGGCCACCATCGCCGGCAACTGCAACGGTGGCGGCCGGCGACTGCATCAGGGGTGACAAAGGTGTTGTCGGGTTGGGGAAGGTGAGGGCACAGCCACCCTAGCTGTTGCCCTTGGACCAAAAAGGTGGAGGATGGGAGATGTAGTGCCATCCGTGAAGGAAGAAGGGAAGGGAAGAACCCTTCTCTCTCATCACCCTGCTTTTGGTCTCTTCACCTGGACCGATCATCGTGACGACGTGGCTGCGGCCACGGCTAGCGACGACATAGGCTGGTGGTACAAGGGTGGGAGTCGGGCCACCCCGACTGCCCTAGATTTGGAGGGATTGAGATGTTGGGGACCTGGTGATGGACCCCATAGTAGATGTGAATTATGATTTAGAATACTTAAATATTAAATAATTTAGTTTGTGATTTATAATTGATGTTGTAGGGGAGGAGTCAGCGGTGCCAGAAGATTTTGATCAGGGGACTCAGCACCCCAGCGCGTAGGTTGTGATTCAGATCCGTGGTAATGTCAGTCTACAATTTCTGTAAGAATCCCTACAACTGAGTACCTCTTTTTATGCATGTATGGAATTTTATCTTTGGATATATTTTTTATCAGTATGTTGATATTAATTTTATGAGCTTGTATGACAGATATGAGATGTGCATTTTGATTGCTATGGAAATATTGAAATAATTAAATTGGGAAGAATTAACATATTTTTGAGAAATTATGAAAATATGTGGTGTGATTGGAATTTGATTAAACATGTAAAACTAGACATGTAAATTGGGTTAGACTAACCTTGTCATGGGATAGCCTCTACGAGCTTATGCGTAGGATAGCCTCCACGGGCTTACGCGTGGGATAGCCTCTACGAGCTTATGCGTAGGATAGCCTCCACGGGCTTATGCGTGGGATAGCTGCCACGAGCTTATGCGTGGGATTTGTACAGTCTTGGACTGGGACATAAACTTGGTTAGTCCAATGCCAGAAGTGAAAAAACTTTGAAACTTGGAAATCAGAGTAATATGTGAATGGATCACATAATGTGAAAGAGGATTTATGTATATGTACTGATATATACGCTTGTTGTTTGTTGAGCTTTTTGAATGATGAAATAGCATTTATTTGATGCTTGATTTATTTTATTAATATTTTGTGTGTGGCTGTTGGGATTCTTACTGGGCTGGAAAAGCTCATATTACTCTTACTTTCTTTTTCAGAGGCACTGGATTTGTAGAGTCCATTGGGTGAGATGAGAAATGAGATCAGCATGGAGTCTGACTGCTAGATAGATAGAAGTTAATTTATCTTTTGTTTATGGACATTGGAAAATTATGTAATAATTCCGTACATTTTGGTTGGATTTGATTTAACTTCAGTAATCATTAATTTTGGCATTTATGGAATTATTGAAAATTATTTGTTTATCTTAGGCCTTGCATGATCTTTAGGGCACTACTCTAGGGCTCATGCGGCCGGTCGCGTGCCGGACCCGTGTGATGGGTTTCGGGGCGTGACAGAGTGGTATCAGAGCTTAAAGTTTAGGAATCCTAGGGTTTAGGCTCGAGTAAGCCTGAGTTGGGAAAATCACTAAATACGTAAGATATTAAAATGGTGTGATTAGCATATGAAGGATGCAAAATTTTCTCAATCTGATAATCTTGATGCTGGAAAAAAAAATTGTGTAGGTTGATATGGCGCGAGGGCGTGGTCGGGGGCGTGCCAGGAGGCCGACCCGATTTGCGGATGGCTCCACGGCTTGGGCACCCTCTGGACAGCAGGAAGATACTTCATCCACGCCGACTCGGGGTGTGCCACAGCAGGAGCACACTATGGACCCTACTGGTAGTACTCCAGAGATGGGAGCTCCGGAGATTGGGACATCCGAAGGACCAAGTATTCAGCTTGGGGAGACGATAAGTGCTTCACAGTTGATGCAAATGATGGTGCAACAGCAAGCTGCTGCCAGGGAAGACATGATGAGGATGGTAGAAGTACAGCAACAGTTCTTGCAGCAACAGTTGCAGCAGCAGCAAGCAATGTATCAACAACAGCAGCAACAACAAAGCACTACAGCTCAGCCGGAGCACCGAGTCAGTCTATTGGATTTTCAGAGATATGCACCCCCAGCATTTAAAGGTACGGCTGACCTGATGGAGGCTGAGAGCTGGCTGAAACAGATAGAGAAAGTCTTTCAAGCTCTGAGGTGCCTTGATGAGGAGAAAGTCCTTTTGGCCACCTTTATGTTACAGGGTGAGGCAGCTGACTGGTGGGAGATGGAGAAAGGAAAGCTTGGTCCGGATGATGCCCCCTTCATTTGGGAAGAATTTAAAAAGGTTTTTCATGAGAAGTATTTTCCCCAGGGTATCCGATTCCAGAAATATAGGGAGTTTGACCGACTGGAGCAGGGTGATATGACAGTTGCACAGTATGCAGCAAAGTTTAAAGAGATGTCCCGATATGCTCCGACTTTGATATCAGAGGATAGTGACCGAGCAAGAAAATTTGAAAATGGACTCAGGGGACGGATTCAACAACAAGTCGCTGCTTTTGAACTGTCTAGTTATAAAGATGTGGTTAACAAAGCCCTGGTGATAGAAAAAGGGCTTGACAACGCCCAGGCTGCCAGAGAAAAGAATATGAAGAAAAGGTTTCGATCTACTGATTCTCCGAGCCAAAATAGTAGACCCTTCAAGTCAAAGGATCAGAGACCGAATCAAGTTGTCACCAGAGACAGAGGTCAAGCCCGAGGTGCCATTAGATGCTACAGATGCGGAGGACCTCATCTTAAGCGAGATTGCACTTGGATTGGAGGGACATGTTTTTCTTGTGGTCAAGAAGGACATAAGGCTGTTGTATGTCCTAGTGGAAAAGAACAGCAGAGGCGACAGGCACCTCAGTCTTCTCAGAGAGCCCCTATAAACCGAGCACCTCAGGAGGGACAGCAGCAAGAGGGAGGGCAGCAGAGGCCTAGGACCCAGGGGCGGGTCTATGCACTCACAGAGCAGGATGCCAAGGCCTCTAATTCAGTGGTGACAGGTAATAAATCGATCCCTAATATTTTCTTTTATTGGCATATCATAAATTTGTTTAGGTTATATATGTCGTGCATGTATGGATAAAGATTGTGATTAGGTGTCTTGTAACTATGTACAGGAATGATTAGGTTAATGTCATATGATGCAAATATTTTATTTGACTATGGTGCTACCCACTCATTCATATCAGCCAATTTTGTTAGAAAGAATACTGAAATATCACCGGTGCCATTAGAATTTGATCTTTGTGTCTCAACGCCAAGTGGAGATGTTATATTAGTTAATTCAGTTTGCAAGAACTGTATTTTGGGCATTGAGGACAGGGAAATGAATGCAGATTTGTTGGTCTTAGAGATGAATGACTTTGATTTGATTCTTGGAATGGACTGGTTGGCAGCATACCATGCTACTGTTGATTGTTTTGAGAAAACGATCAAGTTTCAGATCCCTGGTCAGCCAGTGTTTGGGTTGGTGGGTAGCAAGTCACCTCATCAAATGAAATTAATCTTAGCTCTACAGGCTAAGAAGCTTCTCTTAAAAGGTTGTGAAGGATTCTTAGCTGCTGTGTTAAATACCCAGAAAGAGGAGCCCAAGTTAGAGGATATCCCTATGGTGGCAGAATTTCCAGATGTGTTTCTAGATGAATTGCCAGAATTACCCCCTGATAGGGAGATTGAATTCTCCATCGACTTGATTCCTGGCACTGGTCCAATTTCAAAGGCTCCATATCGAATGGCTCCAGCTGAATTGAAAGAGCTGAAGGAACAACTACAGGAGTTACTGGATAAGGGTTTTATCAGGCCTAGTGTTTCTCCTTGGGGCGCTCCTGTATTATTTGTGAAAAAGAAAGACGATAGCCTCCGACTCTGTATAGACTACCAGGAACTAAACAGGGTGGTCAGTACGGAATAAATACCCACTACCAAGGATTGATGATTTGTTTGATCAGCTGCAAGGGGCTCAGGTTTTCTCAAAAATTGATCTTCGTTCTGGTTACCACCAATTGAAAATAAAGGCAGAGGATGTACCCAAGACAGCTTTCAGGACCAGATACGGGCATTATGAATTTTTGGTCATGCCTTTTGGTTTGACAAATGCACCGGTTGCCTTCATGGATCTTATGAATCGCATATTTAAACCTTATATGGATCAATTTGTAGTAGTGTTCATTGATGATATTTTGGTGTATTCAAAGAGCCCACAGGAACATGAAGAACATCTAAGGGTTGTATTGCAAATTCTTAGAGAAAAGAAGCTGTATGCTAAGTTATCAAAGTGTGAATTCTGGTTGGATAGCATTTCTTTTCTTGGGCATGTGATCTCCAAAGAAGGTGTCTCTGTTGATCCAATGAAAGTGGAGGCGGTAGTTGGGTGGTGTAGACCTACCAATGTAACTGAAGTGCGCAGCTTCTTAGGATTGGCTGGATATTACAGAAGATTTGTTGAGGGGTTCTCCCGTATTGCCATGCCTCTAAGTCGCTTGACTCAGAAGCAAGTAAAGTTTGAATGGACAGATGATTGTGAACAGAGTTTTCAAGAGCTGAAAAAGCGTCTGGTGACAGCCCCAGTGCTAGCTATTCCATCTGGAACAGAAGGCTTCACCATCTACAGTGATGCATCTTGTAAAGGACTTGGGTGTGTACTGATGCAGAATGGGAAGGTGATAGCTTATGCCTCTAGACAGTTAAAGTCATATGAACAGAATTACCCTACACATGATTTGGAGTTGGCAGCAGTAGTTTTTGCTCTGAAGATATGGAGGCATTACTTGTATGGAGAACACTGTGAGGTTTTCACAGATCATAAGAGTTTGAAGTATATCTTCACACAGAAGGAGCTGAATTTGAGGCAAAGAAGATGGCTAGAACTACTGAAAGATTGTGACCTGACTATTAGTTACCATCCAGGGAAAGCAAATGGAGTGGTTGATGCTTTGAGCAGAAAATCCTCAAGTGGGCTGGCAGCATTAATCACTACACAGAAGCATATTTTATTAGATTTGGAGAGATCAGGGATTGAGATACGGCTACATGATCCTAAGGTACATCTGGCTACCCTCATAGTGCAGCCTACTCTGATTGAAAAGATCAAGATGTCTCAGAAAGAGGATCCAGAGTTATAGAAGATCAGAGAAACAGTAGAGTCAGGTGTGCAGTTAGAATTCCGAGTGCATGAAGATGGCTCTTTAAGATTCGGGAACAGGGTATGTGTGCCAAAAGTACCAGAAATGAAGAAAGAGATTCTTGATGAGGCCCATAACTCAGCTTATACAGTGCATCCAGGTGGTACTAAAATGTACCGAAACTTGAAGGAAAATTTTTGGTGGAGTGGCATGAAGCGAGATATAGCGCAGTATGTGGCTCAGTGTTTAGTGTGTCAGCAAGTGAAAGCTGAGCATCAGAGGCCTGCTGGACCACTACAGTCTCTTCTCATTCCTCAGTGGAAGTGGGAACATATCACCATGGATTTTGTGACTGCTTTGCCTAAGACTCCTCGGGGTAATGATGCAGTGTGGGTGATTGTTGACCGACTGACCAAGTTAACACATTTCTTGCCTTTTAGAGTTGGTTTTTCTTTGGAGAAATTGGCAAGTATGTATATAGAGCAAATTGTGAGGCTGCACGGAATTCCAGTTTCAATTGTGTCTGACAGAGATACTAGATTTGTGTCACAATTTTGGAAGAGCCTTCATAAAGCTCTTGGTACAAGACTGGACTTCAGTACAACTTTTCATCCACAAACTGATGGACAGTCGGAGCGCACTATTCAGATCTTGGAGGATATGTTAAGGGCTTGTGTCATGAATTTGGGTGGTGCATGGGATAGTCATTTGTCACTGGTTGAATTTGCCTACAACAATAGTTATCAGACCAGCATTCAGATGGCTCCTTTTGAGGCACTGTACGGCAGGAAATGCCGATCTCCAATTTGTTGGGATGATGTGGGAGAAAGAAAAGTATTGGGTCTAGAGATAGTACAGCAAACTATGGATAAGATACAGGTGATCAGAGAACGGCTCCTTATAGCTCAGAGTAGACAAAAGAGTTATGCTGATAATAGGAGAAGAGAACTGGAGTTTCAGGTAGGTGATCATGTTTTCTTGAAAGTATCTCCTACTAAAGGTGTGATGAGGTTCGGGGTTTGTGGCAAATTAAGCCCTAGGTATGTTGGTCCATTCGAGATCCTGGACAGAGTTGGAGAAGTGGCATATCATTTGGCTTTACCACCAGCTTTATCAGGCGTACATAATGTGTTCCATGTTTCAATGCTGAGAAAATATATTCCAGACCCGAACCACGTGGTAGATTTTGACCCTATAAGTCTGCATGAAGACCTAACTTATGAAGAGTACCCGGTACGGATTGTGGATAGAAAGGATCAAGTGTTGCGACGTCGGACCATTCCTTATGTAAAGGTGCAATGGAGCAATCACTCAGAAAGAGAGGCCACTTGGGAGCTCGAGGAAGAAATAAAAGCCAAACACCCTCAACTCTTTGGTAATCCAGGTACGTTAATTTCGCGGACGAAATTTTTTTTTAGGAGGGGAGAATGTGAAAACCCATAAAAAAAAGGAAAGGGGACGGGCCAGCCCGAAAAGATCGGGCCCATCCCCTTATTACGATCGTGCCCTAGGCACGATCATGGTAGAGAGGGGCACGGGAGAGAGGGGCGGCGGCGGCGTTCGGTGGGAGGCGACTCGCCGGAGGAGACCGAGCGCCGGAGAGGGAGATCCGACCGGCCGCGGGGGACAAGCCTTCCTCTTTCCTTCGGTGAAGACCCTCCACAAGAGAGGATTTTTTTTCCCGAGTTGCTCACAGATTCCTCTCCGATTTCATCGCCGAAAAGGCCGCCGGAGCACCCCGCCGGACCGAGGTATGCATGGCTCACCTCTTGTGTTTCCTTTGCTAGGGTTAGGCTGGGTAGGATCGAGATTTTGGCTGGCGGATCGTCAGGGAAGAGGCCGAAACAGGGTACCCCAGTTTCAGCCTCCCTCTTCCGGATTTCGCCGCCGCCGGCCGTCGGGTTGGCCGGGATTCATGGCGGCGGGGTTGAATCGGGACTGTGGGAGGTCGGAGAGGGATTTTCTAGGGTTTATTGGAGAAGGGGAGTGATGGATCCGAGGTCTTCTTCCTCGTGAATCCATCTCCTTCCTTTTCCCCTTTCCCTCTCGTCGGCGGCGATGACGGCGGCTGGCCCCCGGCGGCGACGGCGGCGGCGGTTGTGGGCCACTGGGGTTGCCATCGGGTGGGAGCCGAACCGCCGCGATGATTGCCGTCTGTTGATGTTGGAAGAGGGGGGGGGGGAAGAGCATGTCGGTTCTTGGGGGGGAGAAGAAGAAGATCTCTTCTTCTTCACTCACTCTCTTGACCGGCCACCATCGCCGGCAACTGCAACGGTGGCGGCCGGCGACTGCATCAGGGGTGACAAAGGTGTTGTCGGGTTGGGGAAGGTGAGGGCACAGCCACCCTAGCTGTTGCCCTTGGACCAAAAAGGTGGAGGATGGGAGATGTACTCCCATCCGTGAAGGGAGAAGGGAAGGGAAGAACCCTTCTCTCTCATCATCCTGCTTTTGGTCTCTTCACCGGGACCGATCATCGTCACGACGTGGCTGCGGCCACGGCTAGCGACGACATAGGCTGGTGGTATAAGGGTGGGAGTCGGGCCACCCCGACTGCCCTAGATTTGGAGGGATTGAGATGTTGGGGACCTGGTGATGGACCCCATAGTAGATGTGAATTATGGTTTAGAATACTTAAATATTAAATAATTTAGTTTGTGATTTATAATTGATGTTGTAGGGGAGGAGTCAGCGGTGCCAGAAGATTTTGATCAGGGGACTCAGCACCCCAGTGCGTAGGTTGTGATTCAGATCCGGGGTAACGTCAGTCTACAATTTCTGTAAGAATCCCTACAACTGAGTACCTCTTTTTATGCATGTATGGAATTTTATCTTTGGATATATTTTTTATCAGTATGTTGATATTAATTTTATGAGCTTGTATGACACATATGAGATGTGCATTTTGATTGCTATGGAAATATTGAAATAATTAAATTGGAAAGAATTAACATATTTTTGAGAAATTATAAAAATATGTGGTGTGATTGGAATTTGATTAAATATGTAAAACTAGACATGTAAATTGGGTTGGACTAACCTTGTCATGGGATAGCCTCTACGAGCTTATGCGTAGGATAGCCTCCACGGGCTTACGCGTGGGATAGCCTCTACGAGCTTATGCGTAGGATAGCCTCCACGGACTTACGCGTGGGATAGCTGCCACGAGCTTATGCGTGGGATTTGTGCAGTCTTGGACTGGGACATGAACTTGGTTAGTCCAATGCCAGAAGTGAAAAAACTTTGAAACTTGGAAATCAGAGTAATATGTGAATGGATCACATAATGTGAAAGAGGATTTATGTATATGTACTGACATATACGCTTGTTG
The DNA here is from genome assembly GCF_051530095.1 of Phoenix dactylifera. Classification (NCBI taxonomy): domain Eukaryota; kingdom Viridiplantae; phylum Streptophyta; class Magnoliopsida; order Arecales; family Arecaceae; genus Phoenix; species Phoenix dactylifera. The sequence continues at coordinate 7,850,493 of NC_143193.1, forward strand.
TTTGTTAAGCTTTTTGAATGATGAAATAGCATTTATTTGATGCTTGATTTATTTTATTAATATTTTGTGTGTGGCTGTTGGGATTCTTACTGGGCTGGAAAAGCTCATATTACTCTTACTTTCTTTTTCAGAGGCACTGGATTTGTAGAGTCCATTGGGTGGGACGAGAAATGAGATCAGCATGGAGTCTGACTGCTAGATAGATAGAAGTTAATTTATCTTTTGTTTATGGACATTGGAAAATTATGTAATAATTCCGTACATTTTGGTTGGATTTGATTTAACTTTAGTAATCATTAATTTTGGCATTTATGGAATTATTGAAAATTATTTGTTTATCTTAGGCCTTGCATGATCTTTAGGGCACTGCTTTAGGGCTCATGCAGCCAGTCGCATGCTGGACCCAGGTGATGGATTTCGGGGCGTGACAAGAAGAAGCTCGGACGCCGTGGATCCGAGACGGAAGATTGCGGATGCCGTGAGCCAGCATCTCGGGATGCTCGCAGGAGGATGCGGATGGCTGGTAGAAGGGGGATCTCGGGAGGTTGCACGGACAGCTGAAATCCGGGAAGTGAATCACGGACGCGGGCGAAGGAGGTGGGCGGACGGCTGGGCGGTGATCGCAGACGGCTTGGGACGCTTCACGGACAGCCGGGACGCTTCACGGACGCTGGGATGGATCGCGATCGCGGGAGCTGGAGCGCGTGAGGTGCAGGGTGAGCGGACGGCTGCGGGATTGAAGCTTGGAAGAGGTAGACGTGGGCGAGACGAGTTGGACACAAACGCTGGGAGGATGAGAAAGCGGTCAAGACGGGAAGGGAGGAGTTCTGATACGCTGGAACGTGGACGGTGCAGATGGAGAAAAAATAACTGATGCTGGCGCTTGGGATGATGCTGATTTGGAATCACAAAGTCAATTGACTGCAGATGGCTGGAAGCTTGAGTTGCATCGCGAAATTTGGGAAGTCGTTCGGCTGCGCGGAAGAAGAGTCACGGACTCTGTTCTGCAGTTGGGAAGATGCATCCTTTTTAGATGAATTTATACAAAATAATGATAAAAATTATAATAAGTGCTAAGGATAAAATATTAATCATGCAAATGTTAACACATATTATTTATCATTATTTTGCTAGCATTAGGCTAAGTTAATTGGTACTTAGATCGCACTTTTGTGCTCTCATCACTTATTCACACATTACAGGTGTCACAGAATCTCCACCACTAGAGATGACATTTGGGCTGGGTTTGGTTCAGGTCGAGCAAGTTCAAATATAACCAAAAAATCCTCTCAACGCATCCCTTGGCTTAGAAAATAAAAAATGCCAAGCATTTCCACATTATATACATGACAAAACCTGTTGCTAAACCTTTACTATTGTCTTTTACGGAAATGCTCATAATTGCATAATGCAATCAATGTCGGCACACTATTCTAGCAACAAGGAAAGGAGATGAAGGGGCAGGAATTCAAAGAATCAGGAAAAACTCCACAAAAAAGCACCAAAGCAGTTCAAAGGTAACTGATGCAAAGAAGGAGCTGTTCTCTTTTCACGATTGAAATCTATAATGAACATGCACAATTTTGGATGACGAAATCGCATCTAGATCTTCCCAATTATCTTCTCTAATTTTTTTCTCTCGTATGGATAACCTAAAATGTTAGTATAGCCAAAATATACTAGGATTTCAGATAATCATTTAGTTCTGGCTTTGCTTGCACATTGATTAGCTCCCAAGTGGCAATCCAATTATCATGAACTATATGCACGCCACAAACCTTGATCATTCTGAAACCAAAAAACACCAACAAAAAAGGATTATAATTTGATTAAAATCCCTAATGACACCTCAAAGTAACCAGTGGATCTGCTAGTTTTCCCTCTGCAGTAACTGCATTTCTTTCATGAACTCATCTTGCTTCTCTGTCGAGGTCAGCAAATCCAATATTTCTATCTGTCATCACTAAAAAAATTTGAGAAACACTGTTTAAGAGATAACAGTACATGATTATCATCATCATAAAGGTTACCACTATATCTTAATGATGAACATAGTAATTTCCCACTTAAATTCAAATAACTCGGCATAAATTTCTAGGATCCTCATAGCTTAGTCCATTTTGCTCTTTTTATAATACTAGATATCTTGTATCTCATGCTAAAATGTGAACCATATGGGCATCAACTTTCGAAAATCAAAATGGCATATACTTGAGAAAGGAGTCTCCACCATCCTAGCTAGTCTAAAAGTCTATGGCTGAAAATTAAATATATTTTTTAAGAAAAAAGTAATGCAAAATTATGCAAAAAAATTCTAAATAATGCTTGGATATAAATATTTACAAGAAAGCAAAAAATAAATCATCAGTATGGAATTGCCTTAGCAGCTCAATATGAAGATTTCTCACATCTTCGTGGATATCTTTTTGCACAGATCCCAAACTCTCTTTAAGATTGCGTCAGATTAGCGAAGGAAAAAAGAGGATAAGAAAATTTTTCTCTTTAACTGCTATGTATGTATGAATTGCAAATCAGTCCCTCCACAAGAAAATATTTTGTTAATATTCTATAGCTATACTCCATTTAACGCTCGACTTTTATTTAATGTTCGACGAAAATCTAACTATGGAGAAAAATAATCAGTTCGAACTTTCTTGTAAGCAATATATATATATATATATATATATATATATATATATATATATATATATATATATATATATATTAATTTTTTTTTGGTGTGAATATTCTTCTAAATATTCAATTTTGCATAAATATCCTCACCAAATTACGATTTACATATATACCCTTATATATATTTTTACACATCTACCACTTATTTTAGTTAAACTTAACTGTGTTAGATGATATGGATATATATATAAGGGAAAAATAAGGGTATACATGCAAAAAAAAGAGTATTTTATGAGAATATGCATGCAAATAAAATGACTACAATTTTGGGTATTCACTTAATTTTGTTAGGTATTGGTGCTTTTCTTCTAGTACTCAAGGCTCTTTATTTTGGGGGCGTATATGATACCTGGGCCTCTGGGGTGGGCCGGGGGGGGTGGGGGAGATGTAAGAAAAATAACCAACTTAACACTTAGACAATTCCACCGTTTATAATCGAAAAGAAAAGTTACAAGAGGTTTTTCAAACCAGAAATAAGTCTTTTCATTTTTCTCTTCTTTAAGTCTTCCCAATTCTCAATTATCTTGATATTTGAAAGAATATATATATATATTTCAAAAAAAGGGGTATTACGGTTTGGGACTCGAGCTGGGCCAAGTATTTTAGCACTGTCGGGTTTGATCTTGGCTGGGCTTCCGGCCTGGCTCAGGTTTTGGCTCAAGCAGGCTTCGAGTCAACCCTGGTAAAATTTTTCGGGCCATGCCTACCTGAAGCCTGCACTTTATCTAGGCCGGGCCTTGGCGGCAAGAAATTCCGACCCAGTCCGACCCAGTATGAAACTTATATACGGACTCGATCCTCCATGGGTCTGGGTCGGTAGTCCATGGCAGCTCCAACCTGGCTCTCCGGTAGTCCGTGCTCTACTCCAACGCCCTTCTCCTCCCTCAGGCCTCAACCCACCCCCCCGGCTCTCTCTTTCTCTCTCTCTCAGTGTTCATGGATCCTCAGTTCTCCTCGAGTCCCTTCCTTCTCGACGTTCGTCCAATCCCCTCCTACACGCAAAACTCTCATCCAAACCCTAACCCTAGCCTTATCCCCATCACCGACCCCTCTGGCGCCGATCTTCCCACCACCATTTCCCTCCTCAAAGACCTCGCCGCCCTCGCCGAGACCACCCTCAAATCCGTCTCCGACTTCCTTTCTTCCTCCTCCGTCGCCCCCTCCTCCTCCTCCGCCTCCTTCTGCCGCTGCCTCTACGATCCCCGGCACCGGATGCCTCCGGAATCACTTTTCCGCCACTCCTTTCTCTGCTCCTCCGCCCCCGGCGGCCCTCTCCTCGACCTCGCCTTCCTCGACACCCTTCGCTACCCCTCTTCCTTCAAGTCCGAGGCCCAGCTCCAGAAGGAGAACCGCTTCATCCTTCCCCTTCGCGGCGCGGATGCCGACCTCTGCTTCTCTCTCGACGGCGAGCTCGGAGACCTCGGCTCCAACTTCTTCTACAAAGACTGCCCTGGCGTCGTGACCACGCCCGAGCCCGATGCCTCCGGTAGGACCTTCACACTCCCTGGCTTCTTATCCATCGAGTGCGCCAACTTCGCCTCTGATTCTGATGAAAAAGGTGGTTTTTTGATGGAGGGGGGCGTTCGAATTCTTCCATCGGAGTTCTGGGCTTTGAGATGTGAAGTGGAGTCCTGGCGGGACTATCCACTGTCATACTCTTATGCTGTTCTTCGGGTCGCGTCAAGCTTGAATCAGGTGAAAGAGGATGTTTTAAAGAGATGGATAATCTCAAATTCGCCGCAATTTGGGATTTTGATTGACGCGCCAATGAGGGATCACATATATCTGCTCTTCAAGCTCTGTTTGAAAGCGATTGGAAGAGAAGCTCTTGCTTCTCTTAAGTTGCTGTTGAGCAAGGATGGGCTTTTAGATGCTAAACCTCCAAGTTTCGAGTGCCCAAGATTACTTGGAAGCTTGACTTGGTTGTTGTCCCAGCTTTCAGTTTTGTATGGGGAAACCAATGGCAAGTTCTTCACGATTGGGATGCTTAAGGAATCGCTGATACAAGCTGGGTCAAGCTTATTGTTAGTTAGATTAGGAGAAAAGAAAGCTGAAGAGGATGGCTGCTGGAATGCCATTGGATTTGGTGTTAGTAGTAAGGGGTGTAAATATGGTGAGTCAAATTCTATCTTTGTGTCTCAGGTTGCAGCTGCAGTAGCTGCATTGCATGAAAGGTCCTTGCTAGAGGGAAGAATCAATGCTCTTAGATTTCCCCAACCACTCTCCAAGTCTCAGCTGTACGTTCTCTCCTATTGTAGTCGTCACTCATTTTTCATTATGTGCGCTAATATGCTGTTGCTGAAGTTAACATATTTAATTGACTGAAAAATACTTATTTTTGTTTTTGAAATCTTTTATTTATTTGTTGTTTCATAACTTTTCTTTTCAATGTTCTCTGAATCAGTGTTATGTGCCAATGCTCATCAGTACTAAGTGCTAAAAGAAGATACCGATCTCTGACTATACAATTGAAACAGAAATAGCTAACTGACAAAGGGGTTGCTGAAATAGAATATCATTCATAATGACTCTAGGATGCTTGCATATTCAGCATATCCTACTCATAGAGAGAAGAAGAAGGAGAAGATGAATAATGAGGTCACCAAAGCATTTGTCAACATGATTTGATGAACACATTTCCTCATTTTATTTCATGATTAGATGATCTTAAGTCCTAATCGATCATTTTTGCAAGTGAATAGAAAATTCCCAGATTAAATATACATTTAGTTTTCTATGTTTTAAGCCTTCTAAATAATTAAAAATACTAATTCACCATCTTTTTATAATATCACTATGCAATTCTAAAGTGCAGCATTAAGTAACTATACTTCAGCTTGAATTTTACCTTACTTGTACTTCAAACTAAGAGAGAGATGGCAGACTGCTGCTGCAATAGTGACACCTTGACATAAATTGACTAATGTGGCATTTTACTGATAATTTTGAAGGTGTATAGAAAGTTGGTTCTGAACTTGAGTCTTATAATGAAATTGTTTCAGTTTTGGGTGTATTGAGGGCTAGATTGAGCAAATAGTTAATTATTTTATGCAATCAAGTGTGTTACGATGCATAATGGCTAATGAAGACTGAATGTTTTTCAAAATTTCATGCTCTCCAAGATTAAAAGCTATTTCAGATTTCTTGTTAAACTTTCGAAGTAATAGAGACAAGCTGCCTTGTCTACAATACCCCCTTGATGATATATATATAGAGTTAGAAGATGTACATTGAGAAAAATTGGAGCCGTTTGTAAACGTGAACCAAAGTAATATTATCTGTAACACTTCTTGATTCGTGTGAATTCAAAGAGTGGTTTGGCTGTTAACCTTTAGGTTCAGAAACATAGATTGCAATCTGTTCCAAATTTTGCCTATTTTTACTTGGTTGGTGGCATTTGACCTCATCATCTTCTAGCTGTAATTAATAGATGTTCCGGTACAGAACAATCATGCAGCATTTTTCTTTTGTCTTTTTTTTTTGACACTTTGTTAGTTTAATTCATGTTTCATCAAATAGAGATCTTAGAAAGTGAAGACAGTGGCTTCTATGCTAGGAATGAAGAAAAATCATTAATATTCTTAACAAGTACTGATGCTTCAACCAGAACATAATACATATGGACTGCATATGTGCATGGTACATGTATCTACCTGTTTCACATTTTGGATGTTTTTAGCATATTATATCGTTCTTTAGATTTTTATCAATGTGATTTGCGACATAGCACTATTGTAATTCTGCAAAAAAAAAAATACTGGCTTTTGCAAAATTGACATTGTAGCTAATAGAGGATTGATTATTATACTCTATCTCACAGAGATTTTTGGCTTTTTCCAGAATAATGGAACATTCATATGCATCAGCCAGGGGTAGTGAGGAACGAGGAAAACGTCCTAACTATAGACCTATATTAGAACATGATATGCTTCCTGGGCATCGAGTGCAAAACCAGGTAAACATTTGATGAAGTTGATTGGCGGCAATTTCAATAGGATAATTGAATTGCTTCAAAAATTCTAATTTATTTTGCACCGTGATCAAATTATAGAAGAAAATGTTTCTCTGCAAATAGAATACGTGCCGAGATGCTGCATTTTGTATAATAATCAGTAATTATGAGCATATAGTTGCATATATTGCCAACATAGCATGCATGACCTATAAGTTTTACCTACTTGTTCGGATGTTTCTTGTTTCTGCGAGAACAAGAACACTAAGTGATTACAAGGTTTCTGCTTTAGTAACTTGTTACCAAGGGGGCATTTGGTATGGGGTGATCATCACAAGATCAAGGGTGATGTGGGTGGAGATGGCGAGATTATTGTATTTGGTTCCTCCATAGTGATCCGAAATAACCCCCATTCGTCATATCATCGCCAACTTAATGATGGAAAATCTATCCTTGAGGTTGGGTATCCAAGATTACCGTAAGGCAGTAATCTTGGATCGATATTTGGGGACAAAAATGCCTCTCAGTCTAGCAAAAAAAAGGGTATATCAATATACCTACATTATTATATATATATATTATATTGATATACATATATTGTATTATAATACATTATTAATAATATCATTGCCATTTTATTATTCAATTAATTTAAATTATAATAGAAATATATTATTGTACTTTATATGTATATTATGAAATTATATAATATATTACTTCTATTTGCCTTATTTTCCTAACTAAAATAAATATTATATTAAAATAATAATATATTATAAGTCTAAATGAAATATTAATCTTATAATAACACTTAATATATTTGTATAGGATTAATAATTTTAGGATTAATAAATATGTTTTTATGAAATATATGAAATATATTAATAAATATGTTAATAATTTATTATAATATATTTTATACTATATTATAAAATCCCTCTTTTTCTTCTCCTCCATCAACACATGGGCCATTCTTGCTTCCTGGACGCTGACAAATAGTACATACTCTTTCTCATTTTATTGTTCTTCTCCCTATAAGATTTCCATTGTTTCTCAATTTTCTTGTAAAGAGGGTGATTTTAGGATTCTGTATATGTGGTTTTAGGGACACTCGTTGCTTTCATAGCTGCATCTGAGAATGTAACTATCAATCTAAAATCATGTACTTCCTCATGGAACTTGCATTATTTCATGCAATTTATGAGCCTATTTTGTTGACTTAAGATTTATTTAGAGGAATATGTTTTGGATATTGTTATCTCAACAAAATAATAGTTGTTTCAGCATTTATTTGTTGTCTAATGTTCTGTTCCTCATTAGTGAACTCATCAAGCAGTTACACCTTTTTGGAGGTTTTCTCCTACAAATTCTGCCAACTTGCCATGTCAAATTTATAAAACTATTTCTTTGTTTAGGTGATCAATTTATACTTTTAACATTTTGATCATAAACTGTATTTCTAGACAGTTAACACTTAATACTGTCATCGCTTCTGCAAAGGGAATCTTGGCTTTGCCAGTGTAAACATGGAAGGATAGGCCATTACCCAATTATAGTCCTGGCAATCTGGAGATTTGGGAGGGGCAGACTGGGACAGACAAAACCTCTTTTTTTGCACAAATGGCTGCGTCAAGACTTGAACTTGTGCCATTGCGCTGGTCAGCCCCAACCTTTTCCATTGTACCAGGTAGTGGCCCCTTGTAAACATGGAAGAATGTAGTTGAAAAATATTAAAGAGGAAGGTTACGAATTGCATCTATAAATAATGCTTTTGTGAGAACAATACAAATGCTCAATGAAATGTCAAGATGGAACCATGTTATGAAGAGAAGAGCTTAAATTTGTATTAAATGATCAGAGATGATGTGAACTATGTTTATTAGAACGTAGTTCCATCTGTGGAGTATAAGATTTTGACTTCATGAGAACTATTGTTATGCATTTTGAGATGTTGAGGTAGATGCTGTATGATAAGGAGAATAACACTAGTAGAATTGTGACAAAGGAGTATGGATAGATTGCTTTGAGGCAATATTAGCATTGATGGGGAAAAAAGGAAGGATGATGATCCATCAAGCTAATCCTACTAGAGATACCCTGTTTTTAATTATGGCTATAGATGTTCCATTAATCCACGAGTTTTATTCCCTTTTTTTAATTTTATTTTAACTCTGCTTTATTTTGCACCTTTGTTACTCAATTATATCTAAATTTATAGTAACTTTGTCATTGTTTCGAAATTTATGCTGTCTTTTTTATTGTAAAAATAGCAGCAATGATTAATTTTCAGCCAGAATATAGGGTTGTTGGTCATCGGGTTATTGCCATTATCTAGGATTGAGATGTAGTGTGATGATACATTTTTCTTTCTTTCTTTCTTTCCTTCCTTTTTTGTAAACAATCTAGTTAGATAGGATGAAGAGGCTATTCATTCTGAAGAAATAATTCAAAACATAGAAGAAAGGAGCGGAAAAAAAATCCCCCCCTCCCATTAAAAAAAAGTTTAGTAAACTAGAAACACAGTATTACTAAGATTATATTTTAACTTATGTAGAAGATGAGCAATGGCTTTTTAACCCATATGATGGTCAGGCAGCTAATAAAGCTTCAGACATCTATATAACTATGTACATGAACAATTTTGTAATTCATAGACTTATGTACATACATATTCAAGGTTTTTACGGCTTGGTTCTTCTTGGTCCGTCCCTATTGTCTTTAATCGGATGGATGAGGAATTGTGTCTTGGGATAGGATGATGACCATGGAACCTATTAAACTGGGTATCTTGTTTGGTATTATCTGTACCGTTTGATACGCTACTGGGTTGTGGATCAGGACCATTGTACAGCCACCTATACTAGCAATGACTTGAGGAGAAAAAAAGGGTAAACAGGGGCTTAGATTTCGCCTCCTCCAAACCCAAATTTAAGTAATGATCTAGATATCATCTCCCTCGCTTTTGTTTCTGTTGGGAACCCGCTCATGCCGCAGAAAAATCAGATTAGAAGTGCAGTGGAAGGGGCATGCGCGGGATCGACGTTTATCGCATGAACATATTTCAAAAAATCGTCGTTCGTAGATAGATTAGGATTCAAAACTTTTAAACCATTAGGAAGATCATATCTTCACCTTGTGCGGGTAGATGATCACTGCAAACTGATGTTCGTGGTTTTGGATGAAGGTTCGCTTGAAGCCGCACACATGTTCGGCCTCTACGGATATCCACACGAAGCAGAGGACCGATCAAAGCTTTTTTGTCTCTTTGGGGTGCTAGCTCCCTTGCAGAGACAATTCTTGATGGCTGAAATCCTTCCTTTGAATCAACCCTTGATTTTCTTAGGAAGGATGAAGAGGAACCAAAGGCTACTTGCAGCCTTTCTCCTTTCCCTGCGCTGGAACCAAGGAAGAAGGTCAAGAGGAGGTGCACGCTTCCTCTTCTTTTCTTCTTGCTGATGGCGGCTGAAGACCAAGAGGAAGGAGGGGCGTACGGCACAAGGGAGAGGATTTCCAATGCCCTAGGTGCTGCCCCTTTGATTCCTTGAAATAGCTTGTGGAGCTCCTAACTTTTAGGAGCTCCTGACTAATTTCCAAGAGGGGCGCCGACCCCTCTTTGTTTTGCCGCACCAAGGAGAAAAAGAGGAGGGGCGTACCCCTCCTTCATGGTTAGTCTAATCCTCCTCTAAGGAGGATTAGGTGGCCCTCATATGGTCTAGTCCTAATCCAATTAGGCTTCAACCAAGTGTGAACCAATTTGGGTTCTAATCTATGCAAGTTCTAATCCAATTAGAACTTAAATGAATCATGACTCAATTGAACTCTTCAATCCTAATCCAATTAGGAGTCATGTTAATTCATTAGATTAATAATTAATTAGGATTTAAGAAATTCTAATCCAATTAGGACTTATTCAATTTTAGTCCTAATCCAATTAGGACTCTAATTTGAATCCATAGTGTTGCCCAAGGTGACGAGCCAGGAGGGGGGGGGTGAATTGGTTTCTTTTAAATTTAAACTATCTTACTCAAGTCAAATAGATGGTTAGTAAGCTAAGGCAATTCACAACACAAACAACACAAAGTATAGTGGTTCGGTGCTCTCCTTAGCACCTACGTCCACTCCCCAAGCGACCCTTTGGGAATTCACTATAATCTCGCGGATTACAGTTGGATTGTTTTCCGGGCTCACAATCCAAAAACCTTTGTTGGTTTTACGGGCTCACCAACGAACCTTTACAATTTGGTTTTCCGGGTTCACCAAAAATCTTTGTTGGTTTTACGGGCTCGCCAACGAACCTTTACAATTGGTTTTCCGGGTTCACCAATCAACCTACTTCGTTGGTTTTCCAGGCTCACCAACCAACCTTTACAAATAGTTTGACAAACAAAAAGAAAGATTCAAACTCCTAAATGAGCAAATGAAACAATATTAACTACAAAGAAGAGTTAGAAAGTATTTATCGCTTTGAAGTGGCTTTGCTCTTCTTTGTCAAGGATGCTTCACTCTTCAAGGGAGGATGGAGCTCTTGATGACTCTTTGAATCTGCTCAACCCCTTTCTTTGATTCTTGAATGAAGCACTTGAATGAAGAACCCTGAACTTCCGAAACAAGCCCTTCCATACCAGTTTTGAGGAAGGCATAGAACTCCTGAACTAATCCGGGGTAGATTACCACATCTAGGGAGCAAAGATACTCCCAACCTTGCCTTTGGGTCCATTCCCTCAACCGAAACCCTTCTTGATCAAAGAACTCGGAATGGATCCTTCTCCCCGTTGTAACCGGCCTTCCCGCAAATCTTGCAAGTATCACTGAGGGGGAAGGAGGAGGAGGGGCCTCCGCACGTACCTCACGTCGTGGAGACACGGGAGATGGCTCCGTAGGTTGCCTTTCCTCCCGTTGAATCCGTGTGACTCTTCCGGATCTCTTAGCTACGGCTCTTTTGGGTCCCATTTCTCTAGGATCTCAAGGAAATCTACTGTTTGGAGATGATTGGAGAAGATTTGAGAGTGGGGAAAAGGGTTTTCGGAAGAGGACAAAGGGTAAACAGTGCCCTAGATATGCTCTCGGGTCCCCTTTTAACAGTGGGGTCCCGACGTTGGGTCGACTCAAGATTTTTCTTGGGTCGACTCAACGTTGGGTCGACCCTATTCTGGGTTGGGTCGACCCAAGTGCAGAATTTTTCTTTTTCTCTTCCTTTTTGCTTCTAAAAATTTTCTTTGCTTCCAATCCTTATAACTTCTTTCTGGGACAATGATACATGAGTAAGGAACCTATAGATAACAAGTTTGACTCATGTTTCATGGGATTTTAGAAATTAGAGGAATGTATCATGAGACTACTAGCTCCCTTTTATATTTCTTCAATAAAAAGGATAACATATGCCTAATTCCCTCCTTAGCATGCAGAATCTATCTTCACTCAATGGTTTCGTAAATATGTCGGCTAATTGTTTTTCAGTGCATATATGCTCAATACATATATTTCCATTTTGCACATGATCCCTAATAAAATGGTACCTTATTTCTATGTGTTTAGCTTTAGAGTGCTGAACTGGATTTTTAGTAAGATTGATGGCACTAGTATTATCACACTTAATAGGAATATTATCTAGTTTAACTCCATAGTCCTCTAGTTGTTGCTTAAGCCATAATATTTGAGCACAACAACTACCAGCAGCTATGTATTCAGCTTCAGCTGTGGACAGTGCCACTGAATTCTGCTTTTTGCTGAACCATGATACTAAGTTGTTTCCTAAGAATTGACATGTGCCACTTGTGCTCTTCCTATCTAATTTGCATCCGGCAAAATCAGCATCTGAATATGCAAGCAAATCTAGACATGAGTCTCTTGAGTACCATAAACCTATATTGGTAGTTCCTCTTAAATATCTAAGGATTCTCTTAACAGCACTTAAATGTGACTCCTTAGGATCGGATTGGTATCTAGCACATATTCCTACACTAAATACGATGTCGGGTCTACTAGCAGTAAGGTAGAGCAAGGATCCAATTATTCCTCTATAGAGCTTAATATCAATACTCTTCCCTTTTTCATCTTTGTCTAGCTTACTAGTAGGGTTCATTGGAGTGCCAACTCCCTTATGATTTTCATTCCCAAACTTCTTTAGTATTTCCTTTGTATACTTAGTTTGATGAATGAAAATGCCTTCTTTAGTTTGTTTGATTTGTAATCCTAGAAAGAAGCTTAGTTCTTCCATCAAACTCATTTCAAATTCTCCATGCATTAAATCAGCAAATTCTTTGCAAAGAGTATCATTTGTGGCACCAAAGATTATGTCATCTACATATATTTGTACCACTAATAGATTTTTGTCCTTTCTTTTGAGAAATAGAGTTTTATCTACATTTCCTCTACTAAAGTCATTATTAAGCAGAAATTTGCTTAATCGATCATACCAAGCCCTAGGTGCTTGCTTTAATCCGTATAATGCCTTATGTAGTTTAAACACATGATTTGGAAATTCATGATTCTCAAAACCTGGAGGTTGTTCTACATATACTTCCTCCTCAATAAAACCATTTAAGAATGCACTCTTCACATCCATTTGATATAATTTGAAATCCATAAAACATGCAAATGCTAGAAGTAATCTAATAGCCTCTAATCTAGCTACAGGAGCAAATGTTTCATCAAAATCTATTTCTTCTTTTTGATTGTATCTCTTAGCTACAAGTCTAGCCTTATTTCTTATAACTAATCCATTTTCATCTAATTTATTTCTAAATATCCATTTTGTTCCAATTACTGAATTATGCTTTGGTCTTTCAGTTAATGTCCATACATTACTTCTTTTGAATTGATTTAATTCTTCTTGCATGGCATTTATCCAGTTATTATCTTTTTCAGCTTCTTCATAATTCTTAGGTTCTAATTGTGAAACGAAAGCAAGATAATCATTTAAATTCCTAAGAGATGATCGAGTTCTTACCCCTTGAGATGGATCACCAATGATTAAGTCTTTAGGATGTCCATGTGCATACCTCCATTCTTTTGGCAAGTTTTGGGGTTGTGGTGGCACGCAATCATCTCCCTTATCTTGATTTGGCACGTCATCAATATTCAACTTTTCAAAGTCGATAATTCCTGTATCATCATCAACAATATTTTCTTTCCTAGCAGACTCACTATCAGACTCATCAAATATAATATTGACTGACTCTTCCACTACTAAGGTTCTTTTATTGAATACTCTGTATGCCCTGCTAGATGTGGAGTATCCTAAGAAGATACCTTCATCTGACTTGGCATCAAATTTACTTAGATCCTCCTTGCCATTGTTTAAGATAAAACATCTACATCCAAACACTTTAAGATATTTAGCAGTTGGTTTCTTATTCTTCCAGAGTTCATAAGGAGTTTTCTTGGTTATAGGTCGTATTAAAACTCGATTTAGAATATGGCAAGAAGTGTTTATAGCTTCAGCCCAAAAGTACTTTGGAAGATTTGACTCACACAACATTGTGCGTGCCATTTCTGCTAATGTCCTATTTTTTCTTTCAACAACCCCATTTTGTTGAGGCGTTCTAGGTGCTGAAAATTGATGTGATATTCCATTTTTAGTGCAAAATTCTTCAAAGTGTTGATTTTCAAATTCCGTACCATGATCACTTCGAATTGCTACTAAGGTGAGTTTCTTTTCATTTATGATATTATTATATAGTTTCAAAAATTCTGAAAATGCTTCATTCTTATGTGCCAAAAATGAAACCCATGTATATCTTGAGAAATCATCAACAATAACTAGTCCATATTTCTTCCCTCCTAGACTTGTAGTTCTAGTAGGTCCAAATAAGTCCATGTGTATGAGTTCAAATGGTCTAGTTGTTGATACTACATTCTTCGATTTGAAAGATGATTTAGTTTGTTTTCCCAATGAACATGGTCCACATATTTTGTCCTTTTCAAAGATCAGTTTTGGCACATCTTTTATTAATTCCTTCTTAACTAGTTTTGATATTAATTCCATACTAGCATGTCCTAATCTTCGATGCCAAAGCCAACTAGTTTCATTTTTTTTTCTTCATTAGTAATTAAGCATAAACCATTTTTCTTGCCTAACTCATGAAGATCTACTAAGTAAATATTTCTTTGCCTTTGTCCTACAAGTACAATGCTATTATCTTTAGGATTAGTGATTATGCATACAGATGCTTCAAATGTAACTTTAAACCCTTTATTACAAAATTGACTTATGCTAAGAAGGTTATGTTTCAAACCCTTAACTAATAAGACATTTTCTACAAAAATAGATGGAGCAATGAAAATTTTACCCTTTCCAATGATATGCCCTTTACCATTGTCTCCATAGGTTACTACTCCACCCTTCTTTGATTCCAAGGTGACAAATTGATCTTCGTCACCGGTCATGTGTCTTGAACAGCCGCTATCTAGATACCATCGTTTTTCCACTTTATCAGCTGCAAGACACACCTGCAATCAAGATCAAGAAGAAACTTTAGGTACCCAAACTAAGTTGGGTCCTTTAGGGTTAGTACTCCATGTTCCTTTTGGAACCCAAACTTTCTTGAATTTAATCTTTTGATTATAACTTAACTTATTTTGACTGGACTTTCTAAAGTTACATTCATATGCTCTATGTCCTAACTTATTGCAGCAATAGCAAGTAATATTTTCACTTTTAGCTTTTACAAAAATGTTCTTTAAGAATTTTTGTTTCCTATTCGTTCTATATCCTAAACCGGCCTTATCATATACAGCTTTTTGGCTATCAAGAATCAAATTTAATTTGGTAGAACTAAGAGTAAATTTATCTACCAATGATTTATATTCTTCAGCATCTTCTTTTAGCTTGATATTTTCAGCAATTAGATTCTTGGTTTCATTTGCAAGTTTTCTACTTAATGTTTCACAGTTATGTGACAGCTTTAACTTATCTTTGATAAGAGATTGATTTTCTTCTTTTAGAACTTTATTTCTATTAATTAGTTTCTTATGTTCTTCCATGAGTTCTAAGAATGCATCATGTAATTCATCAACAGTAAAATCACAGTCAAGTTCAGAATCTACCTCATCGTCATTGGCCATATGACACATTTGGGCCATCTCTTGATGATCTTCCTCCTCTGAGCTTGATTCCTCACTTTCACTCCATTCAGCCATGAAATTTTTCTTTTTCAACTTTCTTGCCATCCACTTCAAATCTGGACAATCTATCTTATAATGCCCGGGTTTGTTACACTCATAGCAAATGGGAGTTTTTTTTTTCTTTTCTTTGTCCTTACCCTTTTCTTTGCTTGTGTTACCTTTAAGGAAGGGTTTCTTTTTATGGAACCTATTCTTACCTCTCATAAATTTTCTGAATCTTCTCCCAAGCACAGCCATCCCTTCTTCATCGATTTCTTCATCATCATCCGAATCTTCCGATTCAGTTAGTTGTTTAGGGGTGGTAGTCTTTAGAGCAATGGGCTTTCTTCTCTTGACCTCATCTTCTGAATTTTGTCTCATTGTCAACTCATGGGTCATGAGTGATCCTAGAAGCTCCTCTAACTGTAGTGTGTTGAGGTCCTTTGCTTCTTGAATAGCGTTTACCTTGGCCTCCCAATTCCTTGGTAGAGACCTGAGAATTTTTCGCACCAAATCAGAGTTAGAGTAAGATTTTCCTAAACTCTTAAGCCTATTTATAATGTCAGTAAAACGAGTAAACATTTCAGTTATGGACTCAGTAGATTCCATTTTAAACAATTCATACTTGTGTACTAATATGTTTATCTTTGACTCCTTAACTTGATTGGTCCCTTCATGTGTGACCTCAAGTCTGTCCCAAATTTCTTTGGCAGTAGTGCAAGTAGATATTCTATTAAACTCATTTACATCTAATGAGCAGTAAAGTACATTTATAGCTTTTGCATTTAACTGTGCTAATCTTCTATCACTTTCATTCCAATCCATTTCTGGTTTGGGTATGATAGTGCCCTCTATGTTAAGTGTGGGTGTGTGAGGTCCTCTAGTGATGATTTGCCATAGTTCATAGTCTGAAGCTTGAATGAATATCCTCATTCTAGCTTTCCAATATGTGTAGTTTGTGTCATTAAATAGAGGTGGTCTATTTGTGGATTGCCCCTCACTCATAGAACATCCCACTTGGGTTGTCATGATCTTTAACTCTTGATTGTGAGATCAATGAGTACTATTAGAGTACCTTGCTCTGATACCACTTGTTGCCCAAGGTGACAAGCCAAGAGGGGGGGGGTGAATTGGTTTCTTTTAAATTTAAACTATCTTACTCAAGTCAAATAGATGGTTAGTAAGCTAAGGCAATTCACAACACAAATAACACAAAGTATAGTGGTTCGGTGCTCTCCTTAGCACCTACGTCCACTCCCCAAGCGACCCCTTGGGAATTCACTATAATCTCGCGGATTACAGTTGGATTGTTTTCCGGGCTCACAATCCAAAAACCTTTGTTGGTTTTACGGGCTCACCAACGAACCTTTACAATTTGGTTTTCCGGGTTCACCAAAAACCTTTGTTGGTTTTACGGGCTCACCAACGAACCTTTACAATTGGTTTTCCGGGTTCACCAATCAACCTACTTCTTTGGTTTTCCGGGCTCACCAACCAACCTTTACAAATAGTTTGACAAACAAAAAGAAAGATTCAAACTCCTAAATGAGCAAATGAAACAATATTTACTACAAAGAAGAGTTAGAAAGTATTTATCGCTTTGAAGTGGCTTTGCTCTTCTTTGTCAAGGATGCTTCACTCTTCAAGGGAGGATGGAGCTCTTGATGACTCTTTGAATCTGCTCAACCCCTTTCTTTGATTCTTGAATGAAGCACTTGAATGAAGAAGATTAGGACACTTTTGTTTTCTTGTGTACTCTTTGATATCTCTTTCAAAAGTCATTCTATCTGATGAATAGTGCCCCTTTAAATAGCTTCCCACATCCTTTGGACAAGCTCCAATGGTTAGATTTGAAAAACTAGCCGTTACTGACCTTGGGAAGGACAAAAAGTACATCTGCAGAACTAGCCGTTATGCTTCAGCCCGTGTTTGGGTCGGCTCAACCTGTCCTTGGGTCGACCCAACTTTCACTTGGGTCGACTCAAACATTCCTTGGGTCGACCCTCTCAGAAAATACAGAAACTTGAAATTCAGCCTTCCTTCCCTTGGGTCGACCCAACCATTCTTTGGGTCGACTCAAAGTTCACTTGGGTCGACTCAACTTCTTCTTGGGTCGACTCTCTCAGTAATTCCAGAGAACCATTTTCTGACTTCTTTTTCTGTTTTGCCTTTGGGTCGACCCTCTCAGGGTTTGGGTCGACTCAAGCTTGGGTCGACTTAACCACTGTTTGGGTCGACCCTCTCAGGAAATCCAGAGAGCCATTTTTCTGTTTTGTTTCAAGAATCTTGGTGTTTGGGTCGACCCATGCTTTCCTTGGGTCGACCCAACTCACTGTTCATCTGTGCCAATTTTGCAGAAGTGTACCAAATGACTTCTTGATGTGCCGGGGTCGACCCAATCAATCTTTGGGTCGACTTAATCCACTCTTTGCTGCATCTCAATGTTAGATTCATTCAAATGAACAATGAAATATATCTATGTCAATTCATACAAATATACTGAGAGTAATGGACTTATAAATGAAGTATTGATTTAACTTATAACATACTCTAGATAATTGCTTGTTAATCATCAAAATAACACTGTCATCCTCAATCTCCCCCTTTTTGATGATTACAAAATAAAGAGTATGAACCTATTGTTATTTGTCTTTGAAATCAGTTTTTGAAAGGGCTTAACTTGCTGAATTTCAGCTTTTCATATATAAGAGTGAAATCTCCCCCTATATCATTTAAATATTGCCAATTTGACTTTTTGAATTGCTCCCCCTTTCATTTATAATTCATTAGCGATGAAACTTCAAAAATTTGAGATAAAATATGAGTTTCAGGTTATGTATCGGGGTGCGAGAGGTGCGTGCCAAATTCTGAAATTTGATATAAATTTTTGACTTGATCATTTTCATTGTTGCAAATTGCTCCCCCTTAGATGTATATGCTTTCTTATATGATTTTCAATTTGTTTTACAAGTTATTTCTCTTTCTTTCTTTACTTCTCCTTTCTTTACTTTCTTTACTTCTCCTTTCTCTACTATTCCTCTTTCTTTACTTTTACTCTTATCAATCTTTCTTTACTTACTCTAAAGATATCTTTACTTCTCCCCTTTTTGTTACTTTATCTAATCTACAAAATCTTTACTTCTCTCCCCTAAGATCTTTACTTCTCCTAAATAAGTACTCTTACTTTACTTCTCCCCCTTTTTGTTATCATCAAAAAGATACATGGGAAAGATGCAATAAATAGCAAACTTCAAACTTCATTGATCAAAATAGGAACATTTTAATACAGTCATCCCCAAAATGAAAACAAATACAATGTTCCTCAATTAAAGTTTAAAGATACATGATAAAAGCAAAATACACATGAGAACTAGATATCTGGCCTAGGCTCTAAACATAAATGCTAAGATCAGCCAAGGGAGACTCTAACGGCTGGGATCTAGTCCTCATCCTCCTAGTGTATGTGGCGAGGGGAGGTCGTGCCTGGTGAGACTGTGTCTGGCGTGGAGCACGACGAGCTGGATGACTCTGTGCCGAAATCTCTGACTCAGCAGCCTGTGGCACAGATGGTCCATGGGTCTCTCTCTCTCTCCGGAGTGCTCCTATCTGCTGCCTCAGATCACTGATCTCAGCAGACATGACATCCAACCGGGCGTCCAATCGGCTCGTCAGCCCGTCAGTGATAGTCCTCGCCTGAGCTGACATGAGCTCAGTCATCCTGCTCCAGAACTCATCCGTATCTCTCGGAGGAACGGATGATGATGGTCCAGCTTCTGAAGGTGCAGGAGGATGATCCATATGCTCCTCATCCTCATCCTCTGGTGCATCTCCCTCTGGTGCCTCACCCTGAATGCCTGCTCCAGTGTGAATCCACTGCCCGTTCACTTTCTCATATCCCATGCGTATAAGTGTCCGTGCAGTGTATGTGTCAGTATGATGCAGACTCTTGGATGCCTCCTCCTCGAGAGCTAAACCGTGCTGTCGAAAAATCAAGGTGAGTATCATACCATAAGGTAGTGATACCCTGTTGCTGCACATCACCTTCCTCATCTGTCTCAGTATCATGGCCGGAAGATTTAGGGAAATCTCCTGAATCATACACTCCATCACTGCTAGATCTCGCTCTGTGATGAGATCGAATCTCCCGGTCTTTGGAAATAAAATCCTATTTATTATACTGAGCAGTAATCTCATTTCAGCGGAAAGAGAACTAGCTATTACCTTCGTGGAAAAGTCGAAGTTCTCATTTTCCATGATCAACTTTAGAGCTCTCATTTTGTTTTCTGGCTTTTCCGGAGTGGCTCCTATGCAGGGTAGATGAAGTAGCTCACTCAAGCTCTCCTCGGAAACTCGAACTCGAACCCCTCGAACTTCCGAAATAAGCCCTCCCATACCAGTTTTGAGGAAGGCATAGAACTCCTGAACTAATCCGGGGTAGATTACCACATCTAGGGAGCAAAGATACTCCCAACCTTGCCTTTGGATCCATTCCCTCAACCGAAACCCTTCTTGATCAAAGAACTCGGAATGGATCCTTCTCCCCGTTGTAACCAGCCTTCCCGCAAATCTTGCAAGTATCACTGAGGGGGAAGGAGGAGGAGGGGCCTCCGCACGTACCTCACGTCGTGGAGACACGGGAGATGGCTCCGTAGGTTGCCTTTCCTCCCGTTGAATCCGTGTGACTCTTCCGGATCTCTTGGCTACGGCTCTTTTGGGTCCCATTTCTCTAGGATCTCAAGGAAATCTACTGTTTGGAGATGATTGGAGAAGATTTGAGAGTGGGAAAAAGTGGTCTCATCAGGAATCATCGACCATCGAGATAGTCCCTGTGAGTCTCATCATCCACCAGCGACACCTAGCAGCATGTGGTGGCCACCCAGCAGAATGGAATGACGAACCTCTAGGTGCAGTTATCGTATGATACAGTCCTTCTATCGTGGATCCCTACAGGACAGAGGTCATGGACAACTCGTCAAACCGCATCGTCTGTCATATGTCAGGATTTATTCGACTTAAGTTCGAGAGTGGAAAACTCTTTCTCCACTGTACGTACTGCTTCGGCCGAGTTCTTACGAACTCAGTCTTATAAATCATATAGGATCACTCTTTATCTATCAAAGTCGATAGATTCTATGTAGGTGCATACCCTACTCCTATAATGAACCTACTACAGCCAATCTATACTACAAGGGCTCGTATATTTAGAAATCATGTATACATGCAGTCAAACTACAATAATCTCACTGTGAGTAGCCGAAGTACCGCAGGTCAAAAGACCAGTCACACTACTGCAACATCAAGCAAGTCACTGACGAGTGGATAGATATCCAAGTGACTTCTTGTCTTGGTCACGCTCAGTACCCTTGTTCTCTAACAAGCACCTGCACTATCACTTCAGTGTCCCCACACCATGGACTCGAGTCTCGTCTATCCATAAGGAAAGCAATGTGTGCACTGATCTCATTGGATCGATCACCGTCCTCGTGATGATCCATCGATCAGGAGCATTAGAAATTAATCACCAATGATACATGGCTCAAATTTTCAACTCTTGAGAATATGCATCATCTTATTAATTCCTTGGATGATTCACAGACATATAAACAATATGAATGAAAAAGATGTCTTTTTATTATTCAATAATAATAAAGTTAAGTACAAAATTATATTCCAGAATTAATAATGTGTCAGCTAGATTGGCTTCTAGGGCATTTGTTTAACAATCTCCCACTTGCACTAAAGCCAATCAGTCATATATTTAAGTTCCATCTTCTAAAGGTGGGCTTCAGTCTTCTGCTAACTTAGCTGCTTAGTGAACGGGTCTGCCATGTTATCTGTGGAGTCTACTCTCTACACCTCTATATATTTTTTCTTGACGTAGTCGTGTATGAGGTGAAAGCGCCGCTCTATGTGCTTGGACTTCTGATGAGACCTTGATTCCTTAGCAAGAGCTATGGCGCCATTATTATCGCAGTAGAGTGTTATGGCATCTGATGACATTACATCCAACTTTGCAATGAATTTCTTAAACCAGAAGGCTTTTTTTGCAGTTTTAGAGACGGCGATATATTCAGCTTCCATAGTAGAATCAGCAATGATCGGTTGTTTGAAACTCTTCCAATTTACCGTACCACCATTGCACAAGAACACATATCCAGATGTAGATTTTCTATCATCAATATCAGTCATGAAATCTGAATTTGTGCATTCTTCTACTTTTAACTCTGATGCTTCTCCAAAAACTAAGAACAAATCTTTAGTTCTTCTCAAGTACTTAAGAATGTTCTTCACAGCTGTCCAGTGCTCTTCATCTGGATTCGACTGATATCTGCTAGTGACACTCACAGCAAGGGCTATATCAGGTCGTGTACATAGCATGGCATGTATGAGACTCCTTATTGCCGAAGCATAAACGATCTTGTTCATGCGTTGAATCTCTTCAGATGTGTTGGGGCACATCTTTTTGGAGAGATGAATCCCATGCCTAAGGGGTAAAAGATCCCTTTTTGAGTTTTCCATGCTGAACCTCTTCAGCACTTCCTCTATGTACATCTTCTGTGATAGGCCAAGCATCCTCTTAGATTTATCTCTATAGACTTTAATCCCCAAAATAAAGGATGTTTCCCCAAGATCTTTCATGGAGAATTCTTTTGACAACCAGACCTTGACCAAGGTTAGTACGGAAATATCATTCCCTATCAAGAGGATGTCGTCTACGTATAATACGAGAAATACGACAACACTCCCATTAACCTTCTTGTAAACACACGGTTCATCTTCATTTTTGACGAAATCAAACGTTTTGATTGCATCATTGAAATGAGTGTTCCAACTCCGAGATGCTTGCTTTAGTCCATAAATGGATCTTTGCAGCTTGCAGACCTTGTGATCTCCTTCACTGGAAGTGAAACCCAAAGGCTGCTCCATATAGATATCTTCATCAAGATATTCATTCAGAAAAGCAGTTTTCACATTCATCTGCCAAATTTCATAATCATGAAATGCTACAATGGCAAGCAATGTTCGAATAGATTTTAGCATGGCTACAGGTGAAAAGGTCTCTTGATAGTCAATGTCTTCGTGCTGACTATACCCTTTCGCCACTATCATTGCTTTGTAGGTCTCTACCTTTTCATCCGAAGCTATTTTTCTTTTGTAGATCCATTTACATCTAATAGGTACAATACCTTCTGGTGGATCCACAAAAGTCCAGACTTGGTTGGAATGCATTGAGTCTATTTCTGACTGCATGGCTTCCAGCCATTTTACAGAATCGATATCTGATATCGCCTCGTTGTAGATATTGGGATTCTTTATATTTTCCCTATCTCCCATGAGGAACATTTTCTTGGTGTCCTCTATAAGCATACCTAAGTATCTATCAGGAGGATGAGAGATCCTACTAGATATACGACGTGGAGGAGGTACAACGTGTACTGGCTCTAAGGTTCTATAGGATCCATAACTCGTTGCTTTTCAGAGACTTTCTCTTCAAGCTTAATTTTCCTCCCACTGCCTCTATCAAGGATAAACTGTTTTTCCAAGAAGATAGCATGTCGGCTCACAAACACATTGTGATCCTCTAAGACGTAAAAATTATATCCTAATGATTCTTTAAGATATCCTATAAAACGAGCACTTATGGTCCTAGCCTTTAGCTTGTCCGCCTGTAGTTGTTTGACGTGGGCCGGACATTCCCAAATCTTGAGATGACCAAGACTCAGTTTCTTACCATGCCATATCTCATACGGTGTGGTAGGAATGGATTTAGAGGAAACTCTATTCAGTAGATAAATTGCGGTAAGGCATCTTCCCAAAGAAATATAGGTAAATCAGTGAAGCTCATCATGTACCGGACAATATCCAATAGAGTCCGATTCCTCCTTTCTGATACCCCGTTGAGTTGAGGTGTATCCGAAGGAGTCCATTGTGAAACTATGCCATTTTTCTTGAGATAGTCCCAAAATTTTTCACTAAGGTATTCTCCTCGATCTGATCGAAGAGCCTTAAGGAGTTTTTCAGTTTGTTTTTCTGCTTCATTTCTGAACTCTTTGAACTTTTCAAAAGACTTAGATTTGTGTCTTATAAGATACACATACCCATATTGTGAATAATCATCGATAAAGGTAATGAAGTACGAATAACGACCCCTGGCTAGCACATCAAATGGGCCACACACGTCAGTGTGTACCAGAGTAAGTATTTCAGTGGTCCTCTCCCATGTCACACAAAGAGTAATCTTGCCATTTTTTCTTGAAGACAGGACTTGCAAACTGGATATAACTCGGAAGTCAATGAGCCGAGAAGCCCATCTTTCTTCATTTTGTTCATTATGTCTTCTCCAATATGGCCAAGCCTAAGATGGCACAAATACTTCTGGTTTGTTTGATCTCTGGATCTTTTGGATCCTTTGGCACTCACTTCTTGCTTAGATACATTCACAGATACATCTATATGTAAGTGATAGAGACTGTCAATCATAAAACCACGTGCGACTAATTTATTTCTGAAATAAATAGAACAACAGTCTTTGTCAAATGTAAAAACATGACCATCCTATGCTAAACATGAAACGAAAATCAAATTTCTACTAATAGTAGGTACATAATAACAGTCTCTAAGCAATAAACTAAAACCAGATGGTAGTCGCAGAGGATAAGTGCCCACAGCCACAGCAGCAACTTTTACCCCGTTGCCAATCCGAAGGGTTACTGCACCTTCCCCTAGTCTTCTACTTTTCTTTAGATCCTGCATAGTAGTGCACAAATGAGCACTAGAACTAGAATCTATAACCCAACTAGAAGTAGAAGAAACCGTAAGATTAGTTTCAATTATGAGCAAGTCCAGCATACCTGCTGAAGGTGTGTCTGTTTTTGTTCTTCAGGCTCTCGAGATGTGAAGGACAATTCCTTTTCCAGTGGCCGTCGACATTGCAGTGGAAACATTTTCCTTTGTCATTAGTTTTTTTCTTTTGAACTTCCTTCTTTGGCTTCTTGTCTTTTTTGTACTTCTTCGTTGGCTTCCTCTTCTTCCAAGTAGACTTTCTCTTGGAACCAGAAGTCAACTCAGCAGCAAGGACATTGCCCCTTGAACCTTTCAAGGCTCTCTCAGCAGTTACCAACATATTTAACAGTTCAGTCTTAGTGCATTCAATCTTATTCATGTGGTAGTTTACTATAAACTATCCAAATTAATCAGGAAGGGACTGCAGGATCAGATCTATTTGCAATTCCTTGTACATGTTCATACCGAGCTTCTCAAGCTCCTCTCGGTTCTTGATCATAGTCAGACCGTGATCATGGACAGACTGCCCCTCGCGCATCTTTGCCTTGAAGAGCCTTTTGGACACTTCAAAACGAGCTGTGCGACTCTACTTACCATACAACTCTTGCAGGTGTGATAATATCTACCTAGCAGTCTTCATATTCTTATGCTGACATTGGAGTTCATTGGACATGGATGCCATGATGTAGCACTTGACCCTAATATCATCATCCGTCCACTTTTGATGCGTTTCATGTTGATCATTAGTAGGACGTGCTAGTAATATGGGGATATCCCTTTCGAGTACATAGCCTAGTTTCTTGCAATTCAGAACGATTTTGAGGTTTCTAAGCTAGTCCTTGTAATTGGCTCCGGTCAGTCAGTTGGTCTTGAGGATACGGGTCAAAGGATTTGAAGCCGACATTGTGATCTATAGAGAGTAAAGATTCTAGTTAAACTTTTGTACTTGATCCTAATTTGTTCTAGGGTCTTTTAGAACAAATGTACCTCCCACTATTTTTTCGAATCCCTCACACTCCCTTGGTGGAGAAATGAAAGCCCTACGCGACTAGAATTTTTAGTGGGTGCTGCGGTCCCACCGATTTACATGACACCTCACCTAACAGTTATTGGTGACACATAAATGGATGAGTATATAACTCTTGTACAATGCTTCTCTAGTATATTGCAGTGCTACTTGGTCTCTAAGTCATGAAGATCTCACCTAACAGTTATTGGTCCCATTCCTTAGTTAAGTCAGACCCACCGTATAATCGTAGAAATAAAGTCATCATTGGGTCCTCACCTAATAGTTATTGGCGCCCAACCCTAGCTTTACCCTACAACATCTCATGTCTATAGAGAGGTCCAGTCCCCCGATGTAACTTGCCCACTGTGTCCAGCCGAGACAAATCAACACCGGAAAGACCTTAGCAGCTCTACTAAGGTGGAAGACCTATAGACTTAATATTGTGTAATCATGTCTTAGTGTTTGCAACCTTGAGCTCTTCATAAGAGGTAATCGAATAATTGGCCAGGTAAGCAGGTGGGAGGCTCCCCTTACCCAGAGAGTAATGTTCTAATTAAGTAACTACCTTTCATGCTTTCCTAGACACCAATTAGATCAATTAATCTAATATGACTCGCTCATGTTGGTTCTGGTTCGGACACCAGTATCGGACCGCCACTGATGCAGGTCTACGGTCGTCGCAGGAGGAGGGTCTAGCCACTCTCGTTATGGCTGGACTGAGTTGATGTTAGTTTATTTTATGTTGACTGGGTTTATGTATATATTGTTATGTTATGGCTTTTGTGGGATTAGTTTATTAGAAGGGACCTTTTCGTATTTCGTAACCCTATATATAGGGTCTATGCATTTCTTGACAGGTTAATGAATGTTGAATAAATTTGCTTTCCGTCTATTTTTCTCTCTTCTTCCCTCTCTGTCCTTCCTCCTCTTTCCTCTCCAGTCCTCTCTCCTCCTTTCTCCCACCCCTCTCACGAGACAGTGCTGCATCAGTTTTGGTATCAGAGCTTAGGCAGGTTTGCCGCTGTTGCTAAAGCCTCGGTCCCTCTTCTGTCTCTTCCACTGTTCCTACTGTTCTCTTCTTCTTTCGGTTTCAGATAAAATAAACACCTTCTGCTGCCTCCTCCCTCTCTCTCGGATCTCGCACCAGACAAAAAAAAACAAAGCAGAAGCCTCTGCGGCTGGTCCTCCACTTCCATTCTCGGCCACTTCTCCTTCCACAGAAGCACCATGCCGGTGCATGGCAGAGCACCGCCGGATCCCAGGATTCCGGTGGGCACACGAAATCTACGCGGTACCCCGACCCCGGACGTCGGAGCATGCTGACGGACCACGAGTGACTCCCGTTGCCAAAAAGAAGAGGAGCATCGCCGCCCTTCTTTCGGCTCTGTCCCTCGGACCCGCCGAAGCGCCCGCCGGCCACCGCGCACACGAAGAGAGACGGGAAGACATTACTAGTGAGAAGAGACCCTGTGCCGGAGCAGGTGACCGGTCGCCGGCCATCACCACTGGCCACTGAGATCCACCCGCACTGCTGGCGTGAACTTCGGCATGATCGGCCGTCGGGAACCGCCAGCAACCGTGGGCGTAAATCTCGGCACGCTCACTTGAAACTGTTGGAGAGTTTCAAGTTGGTAAACGGGTAAGCTCCAAACTTGTTAACCCTCGGTCAGTAACCTGGATCCGTTCCGGGATATAAAAAAAAGAAAAGAAAAAAAAGAGGGTCACATGACCCTCATGTGAGTCCCGCACGTGACTTCCACACGTGACAACATCAGG
Source organism: Phoenix dactylifera (assembly GCF_051530095.1). Lineage (NCBI taxonomy): Eukaryota > Viridiplantae > Streptophyta > Magnoliopsida > Arecales > Arecaceae > Phoenix > Phoenix dactylifera. The sequence continues at coordinate 7,877,813 of NC_143193.1, forward strand.
CGAAAGCACGTGACTTGCATGTGCTGTTCAAAAAAAAAAGTGTACCTATCGTCCCGACGAAGAACCCTAGATCTTGGGTTCTGCCACCACCGCCGCCGTCGAGCATCGCTGCCACGCCGCCACCGCCGCTGTCACCGCTCTTACCACCGCACCCACACTTTCGCAGCCTCTCGCCGCTTCCGTCGCCTCTCACACGAACGCCTTTTTTTTCCCCCATCTCTTCTTCCTCCTTTCTTCCCGACCTTCCACTACCTTTTTCCACCCTTTATCACCTCACTGACGGGAGGATCGGAGAGTCCTGAACCCTCCTGAGCATCTTCTACCACTTCACGGCCAGTCGACATCCGGCTGTCCATCCACCACCGCCTTCGCCCAAGCTTCACGACTACCTTTCCGCCGTTGAAGAACCGCCACCGCCACCTTTTTTCGATTCTTCCGCTGCCACCCCACCACCCTTGCTCGCCGCTGCCTGTCCCTCGGTTGCTGCCTTCTTCTCAAACCCATTCACCTCTCGATCCCCAATATCATCGCTCCATTTCCCCTCTTCACCTCCCCGCTTCCACTTATTCACAGGCCATCATTTTATCAGGCCCGCACCCGATTTCACACAGGCCCAAGCCCGAACGTCCTCCTTCCTTTGGACTTCGGCCCAGTGGCCTGACCCGACTTTGTCCACACCCACAGGCCTGCCACATCACTGCAGAGCCCATTGCAGCTTGCTCTTTTCCCCTCCTTTCTTTGAACCACAGCCCAGTAGGTCATAATTGCGCCGATTAGTGAGCCGGTTTGCCGCACTTGAATCATCATCTTCCACCAGATCAGGTTTGCCCTTTCCTGGATATTTTGTTTGCTTTCATTTTGGCATCAAATAGTTGTTTTGTGCTTGGTGGTATACTCTGAATATCCAAAACACACGCTCTCACACACCTCCACGCAACATACAGTAATCTTTGTGACAACCCTCTTTATTATTAATTGTAGAGCTAGTTATCGTTGGGGCCTACAAGGTTTCGTGACACCTGATCATCCACTGGACCCTACTCTACTTGACTGTGGATACTTGTTGACTTGCGTCCCTTTCTAGTTCCCAGTTTAGAGTATTTCTCTGTTCGAGCATAGTCTTGTGTTATATTGAGCATCCACCTTGCATTTTAATTGACTTTGCATGCATTAGGTCAACTTCACATCATTATTGTCGTCCTATGATAGGATAGCATATAATTAAGTCTACTCTTCATATGCACCTTCGTAGTGGTCGTGTCCTATCACATTCTAACACCCAGTCTACTGTGGACGACCGCATCGAAGCCCTATTGAAAGCTGTGGAAGACTTGACCACTATATCCACTCATACCCATGCCCGCCTAGAGTCGGTTGAATCCTCCCTACATAGGCTCATAGAATCCAAAGAAGATGCGGCAGCCCACTTCCCCGATCTCGACTTCGATGAAACATGGAACCCCACGGCTCTGTTCGACAGGGAAATTTTGACACTGTACCCTTACCAGGACGTCATCATGCATACCCATGCTCTAGAGGATCGGGCACCATCCCTCATGCTGACCGGGGTCATCGCTTTAATGTGGAACCTAGGCAGCCTCGTGACCATGAGGACGATGTGTTGAAGGGCATTCGTGTTGAAGCCCCTACCTTTGATGGTCGCTTAGACCCAAAAGTCTTTTCAAACTGGTTGCATGAAATGGACCACTTCTTTAAGTGGTATAATTTGTCTGAGGACAAGAAGGTCCGGTTCTCTAGGATGAAGTTAGTTGGTCGCGCCAAACTTTTCTGGCAAAGCACCGAACATTTGCTAGCTAGGAGACATCAACCTGCGATTATCGATTGGGTAGAGATGAAAGAAAAACTGAAAGAAAAGTATCTGCCTTTTAGCTACCAAGATGATCTTCTCGATCGGTGGAATACTTTGCGACAAGGTAATCGGTCCGTTAGTGATTACATCGCCCAATTTGACGAATTTATGATGCGTTGTAATGTGGAAGAAAATGAACGGATGGTCCTAAGCAGGTTTCGAAGAGGTCTTAATGATGAGCTTAGGAAGGAACTCATCCTTCGGAAAATATCCACCCTCGACCATGCCTATACATTCGCCCAGAACTATGAGCAGATAGCCAGGTCTACATTTGCTCGACGTTTTGACCTTCGCGGACCACCCACCAGCGTTTCCCCTTCAGGATCTCGACATCCGCTTGGGCCCACGCCTTCTAGACCTGTTTCCTCCAACCCTACCTCTAACCGGGACACTAAGGGCAAGGGCATTCTTGGCGAAGCCCCGAAGGCAAGTTCCCAAATCCAATGCTTTAAATGCCAGGGTTTTGGTCATGTCGCTTCCCAATGTGCGAACACTTCTCTTGTCGTTGCAGCACAACAATAAGAGGATCATAACGATGAATTAGAAGAACAAATCTATGAACCAAATTTAGACGACATCCATGATGTCGAGGATGACCACGAAGAACGTACCGACACTTTAGGATGCATCCGAACCACAACTCCATCGATTGTGACCGAATCAATTCAATCTATTATGAATGTAGTACGTTGTGCTCTCGCCCAACCCAAGGAACAGGCTGACTGGAGGCGTACTTCGATCTTCCACACTTATCTTAAGTGCGGAGATAAGGACTGTAAAGTTATCATTGATAGCGGGAGCTGCATTAATGCAATATCATCAAATATTGTCTCTCGCTTAGGTTTGACTCCCGTTCCTCAGACCCAACCTTACGAGGTCTCCTGGATTGACACATCTTCTATTCAAATTAAAGAACGGTGTCTCGTCCCAATTCAAATCCTTTCGTATAAAGACACCATCTGGTGTGATGTAATTCCGATGGACGTAGGTCACCTAATATTGGGAAGACCTTGGTTGTTCGACCTTGATGTCACCATCTTTGGTCGTTCTAATTCTTGTTCCTTCATATTTGAGGGCAAGAGAATTAAACTTAATCCCCTACGGTCTAGGACACTTGACGAGGGCAAGAAGACCAGTGAGACCAAGAGCAAAGAACTCCATATTCTGAGTCCATCCAAATTTGAACGGGACATCTCTAGTGATTCTGTAGTGTACGCTTTACTTGTTCTCAAAAACCAACTGATTCCACCAAGCAAGCTACCAGCAGATGGTAAACTCATCCTTGAGGAGTTTTCGGAAATTTTCCCTGAAGAACTCCCGGATCACCTGCCGCCCTTGCGTGACATACAGCACGCTATTGATCTAGTTCCGGGAGCTACCCTACCTAACCTACCCCACTATCGAATGAATCCTTCTGAACATGCTGAGCTGCAACAGCAAATTAACGAGCTCATCCGAAAGGGGTTCATTCGTGAAAGTTTAACTCTGTGTGCCGTACCTGCACTCCTAACTCCAAAGAAAGATGGCATGTGGAGGATGTGTATCGACAGTCGGGCCATTAACCGAATTACAGTCAAATCCCGTTTTCCCATCCCTCGGCTCGATGATATGTTGGATATGATGGCAGGCGCCACTATTTTCTCCAAAATTGATTTAAAAAGTGGGTATCATCAAATCCGGATCCGTCCCGGTGATGAATGGAAAACGACTATTAAAACAAAAGCTGGCCTGTATAAGTGGTTGGTCATGCCTTTTGGACACTCAAATGCCCCTAGTATTTTTATGCGAGTGATGAGCCAAGTACTACGACCTTTCATGGGCAAATTTTTAGTCGTATATTTTGATGACATCCTTATCTACAGCCAATCAAAGGAGCAACATCTCGATCATGTACGACTGGTATGTACAACCCTGCGGAATGCCAAACTATATGCAAACCTTAAGAAATGTTCGTTCTTTACTTCTTCTGTCAATTTCTTAGGTTACATTGTCTCCTCAGAAGGTTTGTCCGCTGATCCTGATAAAATCACTGCGATAGTCGAGTGGCCTGAACCAAAAACCATCACTGAGGTTCGCAGCTTTCATGGGCTGGCTACTTTTTACCGTCGTTTCATTAAGGGGTTTAGCACACTAATGTCCCCAATCTCTGATTGCCTAAAAAGGGGCGACTTTCATTGGACTAGCACTGCTGCTAACGCATTCCACGATGTCAAGAAGCGGATGACAGAGGCGCCAGTTATGCGTTTGCCAGACTTTAGTAAGGCGTTTGAAGTGGAGTGTGATGCATCTGGCCTTGGCATCGGTGGGGTGCTCAGTCAAGAACGCCATCCCATAGCATACTTTAGTGAGAAGTTAAACGAGGCTAAGTAAAAATACTCTACCTATGATAAGGAATTTTATTCTGTAGTCCAGGCTCTCCGGTATTGGCGCCACTACTTGCTACCCAATGAATTCATACTTTACTCCGATCATGAAGCTCTTCGCTACCTTAACTCCCAAAAGAAGTTGAATTCTAGGCATGCCAAATGGGTTGAGTTCCTTCAGGAATATACTTTCGTTCTCAAACACACATCGGGTGCCTCCAATACTGCTGCTGATGCACTGAGCCAGCGAGTGACCCTACTCTCGACCATGTCCATACATGTTACTGGCTTCGAAAGACTCAGAGATGACTACTCCACTTGCCCCGATTTTGCAGAACTCTACAAAACCATTGCTGATGGACATGAACCCTCAATTGATGGATTTTATCTTTAGGATGGTTATTTGTTTAAAGCAGCAAAGCTCTATATCCCATGGACATCAGTAAGAGAATTTTTGGTGTGGGAAGTACATGCCGGTGGCCTTTCCGGACACTCTGGGCGAGATAAGACCATTGAAGAGGCTGAACGTCAATTCTTCTGGCCTAGCCTAAAACGGGACGTTGCTAAAATCACTAGCCAATGTCGAACGTGCCAACTAGCCAAACACCAGAAACAAACACTGGTCTCTACACCCCCTTACCGATACCTGATCGTCCTTGGCATGACATTAGTTTGGACTTTGTGCTTGGTCTTCCCCGTACCGTCCGACAACATGATTCTATTCTTGTCACAGTGGATCGTTTCTCCAAAATGGCCCACTTCATTCCGTGTTCCAAAACCTCGGATGCTTCCAAAGTGGCCAAACGCTTCTTTGCTGAGATTGTTAAACTTTATGGCCTTCCCCACACCATCGTGTCTGACCGGGATGTACGTTTCATGAGTTATTTTTGGAAAACTTTGTGGCACTCGGTTGGTACGAAACTTAAATTTTTCAATGCTTACCATCCGCAAACTGACGACCAAACAGAAGTGGTAAACCGAAGTCTAGGTAATCTTTTACGGTGCCTTGTGGGTGAACATATTCGTAACTGGGATTCAGTTCTTCCTGTCGCACAGTTCGCATATAATAATTCAGTCAATCGGTCCATTGGCATGAGTCCATTTGAGGTCGTACATGGTTACAAAGCTCGAAAACCTTTAGATCTTTTACCCATGTCACCCCATGTTAGGATTTCTGAGTCTGCACACGCATTTGCACAACATATTCATGAGTTACATGAGGAAATCCAAAAGCGCATACATGCTAGTAATTCTCAATATAAACTGCAAGCTGATTTTCATAGACGGGACAAAATATTCCACCCTGGGGACTATGTTATGGTACGTATTCGACTAGAGTGGTTCTCGCAGGGGACCGTTAAGAAACTGCAGGCTCGTAGTGCGGGACCATTTCGGATATTGCACCGGGTGGGGACGAATGCCTATGTTCTTGACCTCCCCTCAGATTATGGTATCAGCTCCACTTTTAATATTGAAGATTTGGTTGCTTACAAGGGTCCACTATCCATCCCAGATGACTCTTTTGTTGCGTCCCATCTTGAGCCCGCTACTTCCCATATCCCTGAGTCCATACCATCTTCCCTTCCTTTGCCTCTCCCACCAGCACAGAAAGAACTTATTGATGCCATTTTAGATGAGCAAACTATTTTATCCAGTGCTGCTAGCATTCAGCGTTTTTTAGTTCGTTAGCGTGGCCGCCCAGAGTCCGATTCGACTTGGATCACACGAGAGGAGCTTCAGCGCATTGATCCCGACCTTTTGGAGTATTACCAGAGCTGCACTATTCCACATTCGTCGAGGTCGACTTCTTCTGACCCGGGGGGAGTTGGTGCGGACACCAGTATCGGACCGCCAGTGACGCGGGTCTACGGTCGTCGCAGGAGGAGGGTCCAGCCACTCTCGTTATGGCTGGACTGAGTTGATGTTAGTTTACTTTATGTTGACTGGGTTTATGTATATATTGTTATGTTATGGCTTTTGTGGGATTAGTTTATTTGGAGGGACCTTTTCGTATTTCGTAACCCTATATATTGGGTCTATGCATTTCTTGACAGGTTAATGAATGTTGAACAAATTTGCTTTCCGTCTATTTTTCTCTCTTCTCCCCTCTCTGTCCTTCTTCCTCCTCTTTCCTCTCCAGTCCTCTCTCCTCCTTTCTCCTACCCCTCTCACGAGACAGTGCTGCATCAGGTTTACTCTCAACTGATTGAGGAGGTTTTGGTTTAGGTCCTTTTCGATTGATTATCTACATCTCATGCACATATCCATCTACCCGCTATGCATAGGCATAAACATAAACATCCAGGCATATATAACAAAATAAATTTAACTGGTGATGATCATGGATCCAAGATGGGTCATAGTAAGCACATGCACGTCAATTGGTTATATCGTCTTTAACTCTTGACTTGATTTTGATCCCTTAGGTCTAATTGTGATCAATTCCTTGATCCATTTTCGATCAACATGGATCCAAGATGGGTCATAGTAAGCACATGCACGTCAATTGGTTATATCGTCTTTAACTCTTGACTTGATTTTGATCCCTTAGGTCTAATTGTGATCAATTCCTTGATCCATTTTCGATCAACCTTTGATCTCGATCCGCGCAACGCTTGCTTGTAGAGGGCATGCATCGATCAACCATCGACGTGCAACATACATCACTGATTGCATCCCAGATAAAATTCAAAAATAAAAGAATAATTACAACCCCTTTTCTTGAGACATGCAGGTCTCTATTACATGAACTTAAGATGCACGCAGGCATATGAAAAACTAAATTACATGTCATCACATAACATCACAGAACATCGCAGAACATTTCAGCACAATCACAAAGGGTCATCCATGATCATCACCATATGCATCACATGCATAAATATAATTTTCAGATCTGAAATTTAACTGATTATGTCATCTCATGAGTTGCTGATTACATTTGATATGATTCTAAATATTTGTAATCACATTAACAACACAATATAATCATTAATCTACGCATATCAAATTTAGCATGTAGAAAAATCAGCAACCTGAAAATTCTGTATGCAGAAAAATCAGCAAGCATAATCTTTAAATTTTCAGATCTAATATGCCTTTAACGATTAGTCCTAATCTTAATCTATACAACCTAGGCTCTGACACCACTGTTGGGAACCCGTCCATGCTGCAGAAAAATCAGATTAGAAGTGCAGCGGAAGGGGCATGCGCGGGATCGACGTTCATTGCATGAACGTATTTCAAAAAACCGTCGTTCGTAGATAGATTAGGATTAAAAACTTTTAAACCATTAGGAAGATTAGATCTTCATCTTGTGCGGGTAGATGATTACCGCAAATTGATGTTCGTAGTTTTGGATGAAGGTTCGCTTGAAGCTGCACACGTGTCCGGCCTCTACGGGTATCCATACGAAACAGAGGACCGATCAAAGCTTTCTTGTCTTCCCGGGGTGCTAGCTCCCTTGCAGAGACAACTCTTGATGGCTGAAATCCTTCCTTTGAATCAACCCTTGATTTCCTTAGGAAGGATGAAGAGAAAGGAGGGATCTGGAAGAGGAACCAAAGGCTACTTGCAGCCTTTCTCCTTTCCCTGCGCTGGAACCAAGGAAGAAGGTCAAGAGGAGGTGCACGCCGCCTCTTCTTTTCTCCTTGCTGATGGCGGCTGAAGACCAAGAGGAAGGAGGGGCGTACGACACAAGGGAGAGGATTTCCAATGCCCTAGGTGCTGCCCCTTTGATTCCTTTAAAGGAGCTCCTGACTAATTCCCAAGAGGGGCGCCGGCCCCTCTTTGTTTTGCCGCACCAAGGAGAAAAAGAGGAGGGGCGATGAGGTGGCCCTCATATGGTCTAGTCCTAATCTAATTAGGCTTCAACCAAGTGTGAACCAATTTGGGTTCTAATCTATGCAAGTTCTAATCCAATTAGAACTTAAATGAATCATGACTCAATTGAACTCTTCAATCCTAATCCAATTAGGAGTCATGTTAATTCATTAGATTAATAATTAATTAGGATTTAAGAAATTCTAATCCAATTAGGACTTATTCAATTTTAGTCCTAATCCAATTAGGACTCTAATTTGAATCCATAGTCCTAATCAAATTAGGACTCTAGGAATTCTACTTTAAGTAGGACTCTGATTCGAATTCGAAATCCTAATTCAATTAGGACTCTAGGAATCCTACTCTAAGTAGGACTCACAATCCTAATCTAATTAGAACTCTAGAAATCCTACTCCAAGTAGGATTCGTGTTTAAGTCCAATTAATCAAATCTCATTATTCCTTCTTCAACTCATTATCAATGAAATTGATTATTCGTGATTCATAATCATAATTCAACCATCGGATCGGTCAATACTTCTAATGTGTGTGACCCCATAGGTTCTATTCTGTCTGGTAGTGAGATGTATTGCGATCTCTATCACAATATCATTGAATACTGCTTTCAATGGGTTGGAATAATTCCAACTCAACTCATCAGGAATCATCGACCATCGAGATAGTCCCTGTGAGTCTCATCATCCACCAGCGACACCTAGCAGCATGTGGTAGCCACCCAGCAGAATGGAATGATGAACATCTAGGTGCAGTTATCGTATGATACAGTCCTTCTATCGTGGATCCCTACAGGACGGAGGTCATGGACAACTCATCAAACCGCATCGTCTGTCATATGTCAGGATTTATTCGACTTAAGTTCGAGAGTGGAAAACTCTTTTTCCACTGTACGTACTGCTCCGGCCGAGGTCTTACGAACTCAGTCTTATAAATCATATAGGATCATTCCTTATCTATCAAAATCGATAGATTCTATGTAGGTGCATACCCTACTCCTACAGTGAACCTACTGCAGCCAATTTACACTACAAGGGCCCGTATATTTAGAAACCATGTATACATGCAGTTAAATTACAATAACCTCACTGTGAGTAGCCGAAGTACCGCAGGTCAAAGGATCAGTCACACTACTGCAACATCAAGCAAGTCACTGACGAGTGGATAGACATTCAAGTGACTTCTTGTCTTGGTCACGCTCAGTACCCTTGTTCTCTAACAAGCAGCTGCACTATCACTTCAGTGTCCCTACACTGTGGACTCGAGTCTCGTCTATCCATAAGGAAAGCAATGCGTGCACTGATCTCATCGGATCGATCACCATCCTCGCGATGATCTATCGATCAGGAGCATTTAGAAATTAATCACCCATGATACATGGCTCAAATTCTCAACTTTTGAAAATATGCATCATTATCTTATTAATTCCTTAAACGATTCACAGACACATAAACAATATGAATGAAAAAGATGGCTTTTTATTATTCAATAATAATAAAGTCAAGTACAAAATTATGTTCCAGAATTAATAATGTGTCAGTTAGATTGGCTTCTAGGGTATACATATAACAGTTTCTCCATTTATTTGGTATCTTGTAAGCAGGTATCTGCCTTCAATGCTACGTGCTTTTGTTTTTGGATTTGTATTGTAGTTTTATTAAATAAAATGATTATTGAAAATGAAAGAAAACAAATTTAGGGAAAAACTGGCAGCATGTTTGCACTATACCATATTGCTGCAGGATATTGATCAATTTTAGGTGTGTTTAAGAGCATCTGAATCTATTGCCAAAATTGGTGTGAATTAAAAAAAAATTAAGCTGACTGGAACGCCATGCCAAGGTTTAAAGTCTGGGTAGTAGGTCTCATATTGACACTCGACCCCTATCGATACTCAACCTATGCACTCCCGTACCGAATGTTGGCATGGTACATATCTAGGTGTGGGGGATATATGAAGTCTCCGTACCTATTCGTACGATTTGATACTCCCTGAATTGGATTGTACGGTTTGGTACAACAAACCACGTGTAGTAGCCATGGAGGGCGTCAATAAAATTCTTAACCAATGTTATTTTTCAAAATTTCAATAATTTTTCTTTTTAAAATTATTTAATAATAAAAATTAAATTAAATTCTAAAAACTTGGAACTAGTGCAGATAATTTGGATCTATTTTTTTGAGATACCATGCTTTTTACTAATTATCTAAATTAATTCCATTACTTCATGAATTTTATTAAATAATTGATTATATGTAGAAAATATTTTAAAATATGTTTGATTTTTCAAAAATTAAACTTTCATGATATGATTGATAAGTGGTGCATCATTTATATTTATTGTTATTTTTTATTTTTTTACTTTTAAAGCATTAGTGTTGGCATCAGACTATGGGTATGGATGGCATTAACCCTATTATGGGCTGAAAGTACCTACCCTAATCCTTAAATAAAACATACAAGTTCTAAAAACTTCTAAACGTTCAAACAACAAAAGTATAAAAAATAAAAATGTAAAATAAAAAAATAAAAAATTGGCATCCTAGTGAATCATCATGATAAACCGTCAAAAGCAGTACCGTCCCTATCTGGCCCTAGACTGATCCAGATCATGATACCAGGATTTAAAACCTTGTTAGGTGCATTTCTTCATTTATTCATTTTGTAGTACATTTGTGTGTTGTTCTCTGTTGTCTGTTTTGTGCATTTTTGGGTATAATGCGCATGTGCATTTGTGATTCCATACCCATGCATGTATTAAATATATGCATTGGTGTGATTGTATGAGCATAACATTTTATGTGCATGCACATGATTCCAAGAACGTAGCATATATGATTATGACATGTGTTATAATGAATATAGATTATATAAATATAGCAATATGAATATAACATCTGTTCGTGATTTTATGAACACGCGCATACACACATATATTCTTGCTATATGCATATACCTATTTGCATATCATTCTAGGAAGATTATGCTAAGGAAAGGCTTCAATTTAGAATTCTATGCGACTTTATGCCGTAATCTGCAGTTTGAACTGTTTGTATGTGGAAGAAATTTTATAACTTGCTCTTCAGCAAGATAATATAAGAACACAGTGGTAAAGTGTAAGTGATTGTATGAGTATAACATTTTATGTGCATGCACATGATTCCAAGAACGTAACATATATGATTATGACATGTGTTATAATGAATATAGATTATATAAATATAGCAATAGGAATATAACATCTGTTCGTGATTTTATGAACATGCGCATACACACATATATTCTTGCTATATGCATATACCTATTTGCATATCATTCTAGGAAGATTATGCTAAGGAAAGGCTTCAATTAGAATTCTATGCGACTTTATGCCGTAATCTGCAGTTTGAACTGTGTGTATGTGGAAGAAATTTTATAACTTGCTCTTCAGCAAGATAATATAAGAACACAGTGGTAAAGTGTAAATATTAATACAGTTATGACTGGAGAGTGAATCTGTAATGCACAGAAAATTTGCTTGTTTCATGTTATGGTGAAGCCAAATGCCATGCATCATTATATGTGCTTGGTTAATTTAATTCTTTTTATCAGTGGCATTATTTCAATATATATGATACTTGTCATTTATTTTTCTATTTATGCGGTTACACTTTAACTTTTCGGCTAGTGTATAGGATTGATCTTTGACAATGTGGTAATAATTCAGTTCGTAACCTTTTTCTCTTTTGTTTTTACATCAATATTTTCAAGGATGGGGGCAGAGCCAAGACAAGAGAAGAGCTATTAGCTGAGGAAAGGGATTATAAGCGGAGAAGAATGTCATACCGTGGCAAGAAAGTGAAGCGAGCTCCAAAAGAGGTGCAAGTTATCAGATTTTGTTGCACACTCCAAATAAATTTTGGATTTATTTGAGCTACATTTTATTGACAGAATTTGAACCATAGTGAATGTAGTGCTGTGTGAAATTAAGAAGCCACACAGCTGTGCATCTAGTTATCACAAAATGAAAATTTTTAAATGGTTAGGTTAAATGATTTTAGTGGTTTAGAATTAACCATATTGTTAAATTTTGGTATATATTATTCAAAATTTTTAGTTCATATTCAATAGTATAAGTTCTCAGTTTATATGGTTCGCCATAATTCTAATTAGCACCAGAGATGCTATCCAGTTTGTGCTCATCTGATGCAAATGTATGAAGCCTGCTCAAAATTTTATATATGGTTTTTAGGCATTTAATAGTTAGGTTATCCATTTAATGTCTGCCATCTAACTTTTCCACTGTTAAGATTTGAACTCAATCCCATAGATAGGATTTACCTTCTCTTTCTGTGCCTCACATTTGCTGTGCACACATAAGCATGCATGTCGTCTAGCCCAACAACAACGTAAACCTCTGCTTATCTGCTGCGGTTTCACTTTTCATACAGTTCAATTTTTGAGGTTTATATGGTTGTTATGTTCTTTAAGGTATTGAGGGACATAATTGATGAGTACATGGAGGAAATCAAACAGGCAGGAGGGATTGAATGCAATGTAAAAGTTTCCCCAGGAGCTGCAGTTTCCGCACACGAATGCCATTCTCAGAGTGATGTAACTGCAAATATTAATGGATTACAAGGCAGTGGGTGCAGTGTATCTGATACAAGAAAAGAGAAGTCGCTACATTTGGATGTTTCTACAAGTGAAAAATCAAACATGAGCCATGATCTGCAAAAAATTCACCAGAAACCAAAATATGAACACTATGGACATTGGGAGGATCATGAAGGAAGCAAGCATAAAAGAGAAAAGAAATACGGATCTAGAAGCCCCTCAAGCCACAGAAATTATGCTCAATTGCTTGATCGAAATGAATACCATAGGGACCGAGGTGATATAGCAGACAGGAATGATACTAGTTATTCTTCAAGGTCAAAAGAGCATATCAGTCGATCAACATTAACTTCTAAACATTTGAAGAAAGAATATGACTATATATCAGACAATAAAAATAAAGAAAGAACTAGAACTTATGAGAGTCATAGGTCAGAATCAGTGACCCAAGATGCATTTGGGGACAGGTATGATCCTTCTAGCTCATATGATGAGTATGGTGCCACCTACGGTGATGTCTTTGTAGGCAGCAATTATCTCAGATCAGAATCCAGTCCAAGAAATCATGATCAGTATCATGATAAAGGAAGACATGACCGTTCTACAAGAAGGCATAACCAAAGTCATCGTAAGAAGTAAAGTTATTCCTTCCGTGTGATGTAAGTACCTATACCCTTTAAGGCATTCAATTCTATAGTTCTTTCTTTGTTCTATAAAGTATAAACATTGTTTGTTCTCATATTTATTTTGAAGTTTTGGCTTGTCATATCTGTGCAGTATTAAGTTATTCAGGCATCAGGAATAATTTCTACAACTGTATCCTTCTCTGTATCCTCATATGAAAACACATTATTTTACATGCGGATATCAACTTTGCTTATCATGTCTTCATAATGTCCACATGCTCTTAGTTCTGTTACCACTGGATTGTGCTTATTATCTCAGGAATGCAAGTCATATTATGCTAGAGTTAGTTAAGGGATTTTCGCATGTATACCCTCCTCAATATATGGAATTTGTAAATACCCTTGTAAAATTGCTATTTGCATATATACCATTATAAATTACTTTTTTTTGCATATATACCCTTATAATTTTTTTCTTTGCATGTCTACCTATGCCATCTAATGCTTGAAGAAACGAGCTGTTTAAAATTGATATGACTGAAATACCCTTAATACGTATACACACAGAAAAAATACTTTATAAGGTTATAAAAGCAAATAGTAAACTTTCGAGGATATAGACGTACAAAAAAAAATAATTTGGAAGCGTATACACAAAAATAATGAATTTGTAAGGGTATATATGCAATTTCAAATATTTATAAAGAGTATACTGGTTAAAATCCCTTTCTATTGTGATTGAATTGGTTGTACTCTAGTCTAGTTCTTCTTAGTTGTGGGTCTTATCTTCCATCAGTTTCCTTCATGTATGATATTATTTTTACAATCAATTATATGGATTAATAGTTTTATGTAATTGTAATCGGCATTAAATCTTAGCGTCCAACCTTAGAATCAGACATGCTTGATTCAATCTTATTCTTCTAACCCGACTCTGTTTTATTCCTGGAATGTTGGATCTTTTAGGTGACACCTGCATGTCTGGACTGGATCATAAGCAGAAAATAGTTGACCTCAACCATATCAGGTCTAATCATGAACTTAGATACAATATCATTCATAATTTTGGATGTAAACAGACACAAGTACCTGCATATAAAGAAATTAATGCCAAAACATAATCAGATCTTTTAAATTATGGTCATAAAAAAACACATCTACCTGCAATTGTACCAATAACTTTCCATGACATATATTGTATAAATCCATCAACGATACTTTATATAAAGCAAAACCCGTTATAACTCATCAAGAATAGGACTAATTCATAACCTGCATATAAAGAAACTTATCCAGAAGTGGGTATAAACATAACCAACACATTTTAAATCTGATTATAGAGCTAGAGAGGTTCACAAAAGCCTGTTAATGTTGATCAATATACAAAATCTATAGTATCCAAAAGGACAAATTAAAAATACCTTCCACAATTACAAGATTTATCTTTCATTTGATCCACAAGGCCACAGATGTATGATTACAGCCCAAAACGATGACATGATTGCAACCCCAAAATGATGATGTGGTTACAACCCGAATATTGAAAACTTGAGCTTATTGAGTATGAAAAAATCTCCAGCACTCTAGCAGAACATGTGATCAAATCTGCAATTAGCAAAAAAATTACTGTGAATGGAATTCAACTCTATATCAACTAACAAATTATCTTGAATGACAAAATTGCGTGAGAAGAAGGCACAAAGCAATTGTTATTTCCTACCTATTAGCAATTAAGTGGCAAAATTGCATGAGAAAAAAGGCAACTACCATTGACAAAATAAGGTTAAATAACATTATTGGTGCTTATGAGTTGATGTGCCATGAAACTTTTAGAAGGCATATAGTACTGCTATCATGGCCTATAAGTCAACAGGTTAGATTAGGTATATAGCTGCAAAATAAGCATTCTATAGATTTTCATGAAAAAATTAACAGAATAGAAGATAGAACCACTATCAAAGTTAGAAGTCAAGGTTGATGAACCAATGAATTCCTTACCACAGGATTAAATATATCAATCTCTTCATGAGCGCAGTTCAGGTCACCATTTTAAATCACAGGATTGAATATTTTCAAATCCTGCAAAGAAAATGAAAGAATTATCAGAATAGACTAAATACAGTAGCTTCCAGTAGCTTCCACGGCCTGCAGATTCCCCAAATAAATGGAGGTGTATGCAATCAAAAGCCAAGAATTCTGCATAAAACTGCAGCTATGAACTGGGAAATCAAACTTAAAATGTATATTGTGATGCATGATACATATGCCACTGTTGACTTGATACAATATAAATAAATATCTTGAAGGTCATATGAATATATTCTTATGCATGATGTATGACACCTTTGATTGAGACAATATAAAATAAATATCTTGAAGGTCATATATGAAATAGATTAACTTAAGTTCTTACTAGTACAATATTGTATAGACTGATGTATTACAATACTAATCCACATGCTCCTAGGCATATAAGTGGAGTTCATATTTCCAGACTCCAACTTTGGAACTATTTGTTTTTGTGAAATTTGTCATCTGTGTGATTGCAATTTGGAGAAGTTTAAATAGAAGATGCATCCATACTGATTTGTCATAAAAAATAACAAAATATGTAGAAAAAGAATGATCGTCTACGATGCAGATGCACCTTAAAGGTTGAAAATTTATATACTCATCGCGATAAAACTTATTCTAAAGTATATTATTTCAGAAAGAGATTACATTTTCCTAAGTATACCTTTGTATATCTTCTGAATGTCCATTTTAACTAATGTCGTGGATAGAATTGTGATGTCATGGGTATATACACACAAGAAAGTATTTTATAAGGGTACAAATGTAAATAGCAACTTTGCAGGTGTATTCGCATACATATATTTAGGAAGGTATGCATGTGAAACGAGACAGGTTGGACTTGTTACCTATTAGAGGGGTAAAAAGGGTTAATTCACAATTCTAATTAATTTTTAGTACAAATAACCATTTTAATTAACATCGTCGACAAGACTGTGATGTTGAGAGTATATATGGAAAAAATATTTTGTAAGGGTATGTATGCAAGAAGCAACTTTGTGAGGGTATTCACACAATTCTGTATATTTGCAAAAAGCCCTTAGTCTAATTATAAGCAAGATTCTCTCTATATACTTCTCTGAAGTTTCGAGTAATATTTTGGAATCAAGTTCTCTCTACGTACTTCTCTAATGTTTCTACTAATTTGTGAATCAAGTCAGGGGACTGGTTGATCCAATCTCTAACTCCAACATTGTGCTGTAAGTTTAAGTATCAAAAAATAAATGATTCCTTGAATCATTTTCTACTATTATCTTTTTATTTCTTCTATATGAGAACCTGCTGAAATGTTATTCATGGTTAAATGCATTTTACATTTGAATATGGACTTGTATTTCCCTCATGGTTACAATATTTGGTCATTTGGATGTGTCCAAAAACACAATATGTCAAGGCATTAACATGAAATGCTGCTAGGCATGCCAAGTTGTGATTGAACATCTTTAGTTTGTGATCCAGATGGGCTGTTTTGCATGCACCCTTTTAATGGGTTTCATCACAATGTTTGCTCAGTCCAAATGCAGTTTAGTATTGCCAGATTATGTGCATATTGTAAGGTTTTTCTGTGAATGATGAACATAAACTTAAAATTTGGGCAAAGAATGTAGACTATCAAAGGCAACGCTGACAGTAACATTCATGTTCCTTCTTATTTGAAAGCAGTTAGTATGAAATTTATTGCACGTTCAAGTCTAACCCAAGTACTATCATATTTTGAGGTCATCTATCGCCAATTCTTTATAATTAGTTTTTGAGACGCTCTTCTATTGAAATTCTTCAGAAAGAAACATTTCTTTGGATACTTGTTAAGTGTTTAAATTTTAAAAGGTGGCTGCAGTATGTGGCTATCAGGGAACAACAGAACCTACATGCTGTTTGCAGACACATACAGTAACATACATGGCTGGTATTTTGTTTAAAAATTCTGAAGTTCATGCAATATTTAAATTCCAATAATAACGATCATAGAAATAGCAAGCTTTAGAATGAATGTACATAATCATGGTCCAACTTTTGTCTGCTGCTCATATTATAGTAATTGTTATAACTATAACCAACAAACCTTGTTTCCTGTCTTTGCTTTTGGCTATGAATCTGTTGATAATTATGAAGGTTACACACTCTATTATTCAGCTTTTTGTCATTTTTTTTGGTTTTTCTTTACCACCCAGCACTATTTTGAACCTTTTTTTTGTTACTGTCGCCTTATGTGGTATCTATTACACGAGGATATTATCTGTGTCAATTTGGATCTTCTCTATTTTCCCAC
Organism: Phoenix dactylifera; assembly: GCF_051530095.1. Taxonomy (NCBI): domain Eukaryota; kingdom Viridiplantae; phylum Streptophyta; class Magnoliopsida; order Arecales; family Arecaceae; genus Phoenix; species Phoenix dactylifera. The sequence continues at coordinate 7,895,447 of NC_143193.1, forward strand.
ATTCTGATCTATCAAGTTATTCTGAGTCTTGCTGTTGGTTAATTAACTTTGGTTCAGCAACCTCAGCAAGTTTTGATCATTCTATCCTAACGTTTGGGGTGCTTGATATGATCTATTGAGGTACTCATATTAATTCTAACTCGAGCTGCCTCATTTTTTTGTTTGTTTTTCTTTAAAAAACTAAACTACACAAACATATATAGCACAAACTAAAAATGCTTTTATTATTTGCTTTTATATGCTACTATCTTGTAAAAGGTTGCATAGATGGTCAACTTTTGTACTAGGTTAGGAAAATGTTTACAGAATATATAATCCTATTAAATTGGTTTGCTCACAAATTCTCAAATTTTAGTCCATTTCTTTAATTACGAATCATGCTGAAAGCAGTAATCAATTTCAAATTTGTAATAATCAATATATTTTTCATTGCAAGAGAGTCAAATTGCTTCTCACTTAAATAATTTCCCAAACTCGAGATTAGCTTTTAATTCTTTCTTTGCTTAATCAAGCTTTTGTCATGTTGTTCCAAACATCGATTGATGCCTATACTCTAAGAATGCTGATAGCATCTATCTGTTCGTGATTGTTGAATTATCTGCCAATGGTGCATATCTGCCTGAACACCTCTAAAAGAAATTTCCATTAGAATGAAGGTAATAATATGCATATATGTATGTACACACACAACCATATGTATCTACATATATGTGTGTGCATGTGCATGTAATTCACATATATAAGTACACATATTTATATGTGCAGACACAAAATTTTGTATGTGTATATACAAGATCATTTTGCTTCTTATTTCATTGAAGTGTGTGCCATGCTTTGTACTTTGCACCTAGGCTTGAAAAGACCTTGGTGCTTCACTTTTCCTTGGTCTGTTGGAAACTTCATAATTAACACATACCATAGTACATCTTGAACATAATTTGCAATTTCATGCATAATTCGTATTGTAGAGATGAGCATGGACTGATCCTTAGTCCAAGCCTATTGTGACTGAAAATACACTTGTTATATCATAATAATTGTTAAAGCATATTTCATGCTCTAGAATGCATGTCTTCAATGATCTGAATGTACTACTTATGTATATCTTACATCAAATGTATATCTTACATCAAGGTCTGCCGAACCAGTATCAGGGCTTATACTAGCTAGTGACCGGTTTGGTATGATACCCGTTTGTATCATACCATTCTGAGGCATACAAAATAAGGAGGGGGAGAGCGAGGAGAGGAAGAGAGAGGAGGGAGGGGGAGAGAGAAGGAGAGGGGAGGGAGAGGGATCTATTGTCATTGCACAAGAAAGAGATCTTATGGCCTCACTTTTCTGGCCTTCGACGTTGCACCCATTGCCTTAAAGAGCCTAGATAGGCGGTGATCTTGCCCATGATGGTCACCAACGACCGTGGGAGCGGGACTAATGATGGTGGCAAGGGTAAGATCCGCCCCATTTGATTGCATATAAGTGACTCAAGGTAGATCTGGAGGTCGTAGGTGATGATAAGGCCGATGCTGGCACCACGCAGATCCCATGCATCACTAGCATCATTGGCCTCAGTCAATGCTTGATAGTCAAGATCGTGGCCTAGGGAGCATGAATCTGGTAGCAGAGGATGCCTTGGGTGACGGAGAACTTGGAGGAGGATGTAACTGTGAGGCTCGTTATTGCCATGCCTTTTTCTTTGTCTCCTTCCGTTCTTCGTTGGACGAACCGTCGCCAGAGAAGGCGGTGACAGGAGAGGGAGAGGGAGAGGGAGAGACGAGCGGTGATTGGGACCATGGGGTTTTGGGAGGGTCGGGGGTTTATTAAGGGTCGAACCATCTTGGTTGTTGACAAGTTTAGTTCGGTACGGCCCAAACTTTTTGGTTTGAGATGGTTTGGCTAACCTTGTCCTGCATAAACCTATCAAATTACCTTTTTTGATCCACTATAATTTCAGTAATAAAAATTGTATATAGCTTATTGCCTTTTTTAATATTTTTCTATTAGTTGCATGAGTTAGAAGATAACCTCAGTTGTTGATCTTTTATGCATATGTCCAAATTAGTTCTCTGAAATTTATCTTCACTACATTGATAACTATAATAATTTTTTGCCTCATTATTATACAAAGTATTGCAATATTTCTATTTCAATCATTTAATTCATTCTTGGTTGTTTAAAACTTCTTAAATAAGTTGGTAAGCCACAGTAGCCCAATATCTCATGATTTTTCGAACGTCAATTGGTATTTCATTTGGCTCTAATGCCTTACACTCTCACATCCTTTTCTAAGCTACCTCCACTTTTAGGTTTGGGACTTACATCACCAGAATCGTAACACCTCACAAATTGTGCTTGATAAATATTTCTTTAGTAGAAACAGTATTTGAAAATAACAGCCTTGTCTTTTTGAAATTCCCTATCTTTCATTAATATCCTTTTATACTCTTAGTGCATCTAACTTGATCAATATCTTTACATTTCCTCTCGTACCAGCCTCTGAATCCAACCTATTGGTGTTTTAAAAGGCAGCTGCAATAGGCAGATGGCCAAAAACTGTATAGTGCATATGTAGTCAGTACTTTTTAAGTAATTAAAAATAAATAAAATAAATCAAAGTAATGATAGTAGTATTATTTTCGTTGATAAACAATGATATTATTGATCACAACAACTAACAGTTGACGCGTGGTATTTAATGCCTAACAACAATAGTTATGATAAATATTTATTATTAATAATACCTGTATCTAGCTAGTCTTATACCTATATCCAATCCAACTGTCAGCTTGAACTCGCCCCTTCTGCGTGGGCCTATATAAGAGTGAACTTCCTATATGGCTGCACAGTGCTAAATGGACTCTGTGTGTGGCTGCACAAAGCTATGCGAACCAACTTTTGGGCTTATACATGGGCTGATTGCATATTAACCACATTGGAATGCAGGTCAAGGGACTACATTTGCATATACAGCTTTATAGACCTGCAGGACCTTTATATCATCTGTCCAATGCGAGGCAAAGCATTGATGGTGATGAACATTTGAAGGTGTCACAAACTACAATGAAATAGAATCATTTCCAATGACCTCTGTGATTCTACTGAAGTCAAGCTGAGAAGAATCTTTGAGCATCAGACGCCAGGTATCATCACTATAGGCAAACTTTTCTGTCATATGATTGAAATGTTCCATCACCTGCGAGTTCTCCACAACATGATAACCAGAGCAGTGCTGTTCAGAATTATTGGTTGACGACTGATTAACATTTATTACTCCTCCAGCAGCAGCAAGATTTGTCATATTTTTTGAAACCAGAAGTTTTTGATTTTCTTTCATTGCATTGTACTGTCACATGTTGCCGTTCATAATCTGACTACGCTAATAGAAATGTCGTTTGTCATAATCTCCAAAATCGGAAGAGTATTTTTCTTCACATGCATTATGCTTCATCATATGCTGCTGTTCAGAATCCGTGAGAAGTGATTAGTACTCATTGCTGTCCCATCAACATCAGCATAACTCGTCACTGAATTCTCCGAAACCAGATGAGTATGTTGTTCACTTGCATTATTAGGCATTGCAACAATATCACGGGAATTATTGCCAATTAATCCAGTGTCCGTGGACCCGGAGGCTATCCAAAGGAAAGTTGCAACATTATCATATATTTGGGCCATAGTATTGGATGGTTGATGTGGCTGAGGGATTGCTCTGAAATTTTCCGAGTCGAGTCCCACTATTAAATTTTTGTCGTTGAATAAGTGCTCCAAAGGATAACGACAATTCAACATCATTATTTATTTGTTGGGTCTGAATGGATGCTTCATATGAACCAGAGTTCACGGCTCTAAACGCCAACAAGCTTCTCATATTGTTGGCATGGTTGCTCATAGAGAACGGCCGCGAAACGCAAGGAGTGGGCTTGGTCCACTTGATTGGCTAGCGATTTTGGCTTTGGGCTGCACATGAGGGCAATCGGAAGAAAGACTCTTGACTAGAGTCTTCTTTCTCTCCGATCGCGATGAAGGTTGGAAGTTCATTGCGATCTAGAGATCGGGTGGATAATGCTGGGATTATCTATTTAAAGATCTTCGAGTTCATTCGAGGTTGAGCCATCGATCCCAAACTCTTCTTTTAGTTTTTCTTCCTTGATTTGTCACCGGAGGGGACTATCGGATCACATCACCAGGTTGAGGTATGTGCTCCTCTCTCTCTCTCTCTCTCTCTCTCTCTCTTCTGATGTTGTAGCTTAGATTTGCCTTGTTTCAAGTCGGTGAATCGCCCGAAATAGGAGAGCTTTATTTTGGTCTGTTTTTTCTCTCCATTGGCCGTCGTTGGTCACCATCCATAGTGGGCAGTTGCGGGTCTTCTGACCTAGGCACCACCACAGTCATGCTTTCCCTCTCCTTTGTTTTTTTTCCTTGACTAGAGAGAGGACCTTCTTCTTCTTTTCTTTCTCTCTCTTCCCCACTTTCTCTCTCTTATACTCTCTCTACAAAGTTTCTCTTTTCTGACTTATGGGCTAGACATGTTGATTGATCCAGGTTGATCTGTGCCATCGACAACTAATCCCAGATCGCTGATTGAACTCAGACTGAAATTTTCTCTCTTCTCCATCATTTCTTATTTTTCTCTACTAAACTTTCTCTTCCTACTCTTCTAGGGATGCTGGATCTAGCATAATATCTCTTGCGTGATTCTGGTTCAACCTTGGTGAAGAGTCTTGATCTAGGGTTGTCGAGCGGCGTGTCAGCCCTCACCTTGCTTTTTGCTAAACATTATTAGATTTGATATTTTTGATCTGTGTTGAACCATCGGTGCCCTAGTCCGAGCAAGTTTCGATGAATTTCATTTTGATCGGTCGGGTGTAGGGCACTCCTGCTTGGTTAGCCCTATAAGCATGTTAGAATTTAAGTTTTTTTTTATAATTATGATTAAATTTGAAGAAAAAACATAATTTTAAGATAATAGGCTTTGAGAAGAATTTTTGGGATCAATTGGATCTGTTAATTGGATTACATTCGCAAGGTAAGTAATGTTTTATTTTTTTAAATTTATCAGCAATTATTAAATTATTATATTCATGACTTTGAGTGGTATTATTCGTGATGCATGATTTGATAGATAGTATATTATTATGCAATATACTATTTTGGAATATTATGACGATATATGATCTTATTATGGATTTGATTGATTGATTTTGACACCTCATAATTTTAGAACTAGAAATGAGACCTAGAACTATTTGAATTTTGATCTGGCTATGTTGAGGACCCTGCTAATGGGAGGTAATACGTTGGTATATGATTTGTCCTGAAAGTTGTGTTCAAGATGATTAGTGACATACTGCCAGTAGACCAGCGGTCGCGAAAGACTTTGCTACAAGATGATGCATAACTAATTGCAAGAAGATTAGTTAGTGTTGCTGGTGGTCCAAACCGAGAACGATTGGCACAGCGGTGTGAACGGAGTTCCGTCTGAGTCGCCTTGGTTGGTGTTGATTACGCTCCACTTTTCACCGGAAAACCTGCAAGCAAGCCTCGCACCACCACTGGGGTAGTGGGGGCCCTCCGACGATCAAGTCAGAGGAGATTGGAGGAGGAGGAGAGATAATTGCAGGTAGTAGGAGAATGCACTGGAAGTTCTTGCTTACCTCCCCCCTTCTCCCCCCCGCAGCATATATACCAGGCTGGGGGGTCCTTCTGGGGGGTTGGTCATCGTGTGGCACGATGGAGTTGCCACTGACATGGCCGTTACAGGGCGTCGTGGGGCAGCGCTGGGTACGGCCGTGACAGGGCGTAGTGGAGCTCCGCTTTGTACGGCTGTTACAGGAGATCGTGGAGCAGCGCCGGATACGACCGTTGCAGGGAGTAGTGGAGCAGAGGGTCGTGGCGTGCTTCAGGGGAACAGCCTGTCGTTGTCGAGAGATTGCCGACTCGGGGTCGGATTGCTGGATCAAGGGGCAGCCGACTCGGGGTCGGGCTGCGAAGCCGAAGATATCCGACTCGGGGTCGGGTTACTGGATCAAGGGGCAGCCGACTCGGGGTCGGGCTGCGAAGCCGAAGATATCCGACTCGGGGTCGGGTTACTGGATCAAGGGGCAGCTGTAGTCTTCTTGGGCGCGCGTGTCGGTCACGTGGGGCATGGTGGCTGAGTTCCCCCGTAACAGTAGCCCCCCACTTCCGAGCCTGGAACCAGAAGGGAAACGGGTGAAGGAAGTGATGCTTCGAGATTGCCGCCATCCCTCGGAGAGGCGCGCGCGCTTCGAGCTCCCCGTCTTCTTTATGGCGTATGGCGGTTGTTGCTGACCTGGCAGTCTGAGGATTTCGGCGGACATCCTTCCTTAATGGCGTCGATTCGCCTTTGGGGCGCGAGCGACCCTTCGGCAGCCAGGCGTCCTCTGGCGTCACCGCGGTGTCACCCACCTTTCCGCCTATTTAACCGGGGGTCCTCCTCCGTCCGCCTTTCTCTTTACAGACATCTTCGAGTTTCTTCTTTGCGCTGCCGTCATCGCCGTCGGACTGTTCGCTTGCTCCTCCTTTGACGCTCTCGGAGCCGTTCTTCCTTCTCTTCCGGTGAGTTGCCCCATTCTTTAATTTAGGGCTCTCCATACTCTCCTTTTGTATTAGTGTACTCCAGTCGTTCCGGTCCTTTTCCCCTTCTTGACCCTGTCCTGACCGTAGATTCACTGGCCATTAGGGATGGACGAAGTGAGAGCAGACCGCATTAAGTCGGAGTCGGTCGCCGAAGACCTAGATAGGTTCGTGGCTCGATACCACCTTCCCGAGGCCTGCAATGTTACACTCCCGGGGCCTGAGGAGAGGATGTCCCATCCTCCTCCAGGGAAGGTTGCCATCAATGAGGGCATTCTTCAGGCCGGGTTCCGCTTTCCCCCCTCGGACTTAGTCGTTCAGGTGCTTCGGGGTTTAAGAGTGGCGCCGACGCAACTGGTGCCGAACTCATGGCGCGCCCTGACGGCCTTTCAGGTTCTCTGCCGCATGCACGAGGTTCCCGCCACCCTGAATGTCTTTTGGGAATGCTACGGCCTGAGCGGCCACCCCCAGGATAAAGGGTGGTGGTGCTTTGCGGCGCGGCGAGGGTGCGGCCTCGTCAAGGAGGCTCCTACCTCCATTCACGGCTGGAAGGAGCGCTTCTTTTTCGTTGACGCAGATCCCTCTTGGGGAATCAGGGCAACCTGGGAGACGCCGATGAAGTCCCCGATTGGCCTATCGAGGTTGTCGAGGGAGGAATCCGATGGCGTCGCCGTCTTGAAGGAGTTGGTTGCCGAGGGCCGGCTCCCCCCAGTGGCTCGCCTTATTTCCGAGGATACCTTGGAACGTCGGTCTGAGCTCGGTCCCCGCTGACCGTGAGCCCGCCACCATTTCTTTTTTAGCTCTTTTCTCCTCTTTCGTCTTGTTCTTTCCTTCAGTTTCTCAACCTCCGACCACCTCGTCCTTTTTGCAGAGATCGACGACGTCATGCGGTCGGACAAGGCAACGGCTGTTGGTAGGACGTCCCTATTGGAAGCAGTCCGGAGGAAGAAACGAGCTCCTCCGAGCGGGGCCCCACCGGCGAAGAAGTCCCGCCGGCAGGCGACTCCGACGCCGACAGACGGGTCCGGACCCACCGATCAGGGGGACGCCGCGGGCGCGGACCGGGAGTTGACGCTGTATCAGCCCTCCGATGCCGAGACTACCGTTTCTCCGGAGGCATCACCCGGGCGCGCCCGAGATGGACGGGTCGGACGTGATCGGTCCCCAGCCCAGCCTTCGACTCGGTCGGCTCCGGATGATACGAGGAGGGACGCGCCGAGGCCCCGGCCGAGCGGGACCCTGTCAATTCCAGGGGCGGTCCCCGCCCCGAACATGGTCAGCATGACTCTTCCCCAAGCGATGGGTAAGGGTAAGGCTGCAGAACCACCGTCCGACTCCGGGGAGAAGTCGGGGTCGGCCTTCACTTTCGCCGGCGCCCGAAACCTCATCGAGACGGTGCTGCTGGAGAAGGACCGCAGGCGGGTCCGGGAGATGAGGGTCTCTGACGTTGGGGCTGCCAGCTGCGTCTGTCTCATGTCGGTGAGTGCTCTTTTGGTCACTTTCCTCATTTATAGGCTCTGTTGATCCCCGCCTGACGCCCTCGTTTTTCCTATCTCTTAGCTCGCCCAGTACATGGTCCGCCTGGAGGAGTGCTACGAGGAACAGGCGAGGCTTCTGGCGAGGGCTGAGAGCCAACTGAAGGCTGTAGAGGAGGGAGGTCAGGCTGCGGCAGGGAGGACGACCAGGGACCTCGAGACGAGGCTCCAGGTGGCCGAAGAGTGGGCACTCGGCTTCGCCACCCTCGAGAAGCAACTGTTGGAGGCTCGGGAGAAACTCAAGGTTGCCTCGGGTCTCGAGGGCGAGATCAAGAAGGCGGAGGAGCGGGCCGAGAAGCAGTCCCGGAAGGCTGCCGACTACCGGGAGAGGTGGGAGAAGGCCCAGCGGTCAGCCGACAACGCCCGCAACCGAACCCGGTCTCTTGAAGCCAAGCTGGGCGAATTGGAGTCGGCCTTGGAGAAGTTCCGCGCGAGCGACCAGGAGCTTCATTCGCGCCTGGAGGAGGCTGAGGCTGCTCGCATTGCTGCCGAGGCGAAGCACAAGGAGGCTCAGGCTGATCTACTGAGGGTCTCCTCCGAGGCGGATGACCGGATTGTGGCGAAGGTCTTGGAGGCGAAGGCTCAGATTATGGAGCGGGCAGAGGCGACGCTGGCCGAGAAGAGTGCGGAGATCGGGCGTCAGGCGGTACAGGCTTATCGTCAGTCCGCCAAGTTCACCCGTGATATGTCGGAGGCGGTACAGGCCTATCGTCAGTCCAACGAGTTCGTCCGTGATATGTCGGACGCGGGGTCCGACTCCTTTGTCTTAAGCTTCGAGGAAGGCCTGGCAAGGGTGTCGGCTAAGTACCCCGAAATTGACCTGAGTGGGATCTCCCTTCTCGACTCCCCTCCGGCGCCATTGCCTGCTGCTTCTCCAACCGTCTCCCTACCCCCTACGGACGTGCCCGACGTTCTCGACCCGGGGGTTCCTCCAAGCTGACCTTCTGTATTTTGTTCTTTTCTTTGTGTGTTGGCGTTTTGCCAAGTTGTATGGGTCTCGGCCCTGAAACAATGAAAGTTAATGCAAATAGAGTTTCTTCATTTCACTTTCGTCCTTCTTCTTTTTAACTCTTGGTAGCGTCTCGCTGACTCCCGACTCTTGAAATTCTTCCGGCGCTAGGCCAGGCATCCGAGGGTTAGGCCTCAGGAAATTCTTCCGGCGCTAAGCCAGGCATCCGAGGGTTAGGCCTCAGGAAATTCTTCCGGCGCCAAGCCAGGCATCCGAGGGTTAGGCCTCAGGAAATTCTTCCGGCGCCAAGCCAGGCATCCGAGGGTTAGGCCTCAGGAAATTCTTCCGGCGCCAAGCCAGGCATCCGAGGGTCAGGCCTCAGGAAATTCTTCCGGCGCTAAGCCAGGCATCCGAGGGTCAGGCCTCAGGAAATTCTTCCGGCGCTAAGCCAGGCATCCGAGGGTTAGGCCTCAGGAAATTCTTCCGGCGCTAAGCCAGGCATCCGAGGGTTAGGCCTCAGGAAATTCCGCTCGTTGGTCGGCCAAGGCTGGCGCAAGCCGAGGCGACTGGTCGGGGCTTCAGGCTAGTCTGCTCCCGGGATGATCATCGGGTTAGCCTGGCATCCGAGGGCCGAGCCTCGGGAGATTCCGCTCGTTGGTCGGCCAAGGCTGGCGCAAGCCGAGGCGACCGGTCGGGGCTTCAGGCTAGTCTGCTCCCGGGATGATCATCGGGTTAGCCTGGCATCCAAGGGCCGAGCCTCGGAAAATTCCGCTCGTTGGTCGGCCAAGGCTGGCGCAAGCCGAGGTGACCGGTCGGGGCTTCAGGCTAGTCTGCTCCCGGGATGATCATCGGGTTAGCCTGGCATCCAAGGGCCGAGCCTCGGGAGATTCCGCTCGTTGGTCGGCCCAGGCTGGCGCAAGCCGAGGCGACCGGTCGGGGCTTCAGGCTAGTCTGCTCCCGGGATGATCATCGGGTTAGCCTGGCATCCGAGGGCCGAGCCTCGGGAGATTCCGCTCGTTGGTCGGCCAAGGCTGGCGCAAGCCGAGGCGACCGGTCGGGGCTTCAGGCTAGTCTGCTCCCGGGATGATCATCGGGTTAGCCTGGCATCCGAGGGCCGAGCCTCGGGAAATTCCGCTTGTTGGTCGGCCAAGGCTGGCGCAAGCCGAGGCGACCGGTCGGGGCTTCAGGCTAGTCTGCTCCCGGGATGATCATCGGGTTAGCCTGGCATCCGAGGGCCGAGCCTCGGGAGATTCCGCTCGTTGGTCGGCCAAGGCTGGCGCAAGCCGAGGCGACCGGTCGGGGCTTCAGGCTAGTCTGCTCCCGGGATGATCATCGGGTTAGCCTGGCATCCGAGGGCCGAGCCTCGGGAGATTCTGCTCGTTGGTCGGCCAAGGCTGGCGCAAGCCGAGGCGACCGGTCGGGGCTTCAGGCTAGTCTGCTCCCGGGATGATCATCGGGTTAGCCTGGCATCCGAGGGCCGAGCCTCGGAAAATTCCGCTCGTTGGTCGGCCAAGGCTGGCGCAAGCCGAGGCGACCGGTCGGGGCTTCAGGCTAGTCTGCTCCCGGGATGATCATCGGGTTAGCCTGGCATCCGAGGGCCGAGCCTCGGGAAATTCCGCTCGCTGGTCGTGCGCCTGTCGCTTGCCGCCCGACGGGATTTCTCCATGGCCAGCTGCGATTGTATTTCTCCTCCTCTCCAAGCGTCGCCTGGGGAACACCAGATGGGCATTAAGTGCTAATTAAGGGGTTATCTGGGAAATCGGATCGCCAGTTGCTGCTTGCGAGGAGTGTCAGTTAAGCGGCCGCGATACGCGCGTTCTGCGAGGCGGATGCGGCCTGGGGCGCGAGCGAAGATACGTGGACCTAGGGGTACAGGCCACCCGGAGTGTCTTGCACAAAAAATGCGATTAAGGAGAATGACGCTTAGGAAATCGCGGGAAGATACGCCTCGAGAGCCGGATCGGCTCCGGATTCAATACGCCCGCATTTATTGGAGCCACCCGTATCGGAACGACCGGGGGGGTGCGATGGAGCCTGTCAAGCCGGAGCTGTTCAGGTTGCCATGGATCGTGGGCCTCCTCTCCGGCGCATGGTTGAGAGACCCCTGCCGAAGGAACGGGAGGCGCGCCCTTCGCGACTTCCGCCAACTAGCCGTTTCATCTGGGATCAACAAGGAGGTTCTCCCCGGCGGAACTCCGCTCTAGGCGTTTCATCCAGGATCACGTCTCCCCTCCTTGAAGTTCGGCCTCCCGATTGAGCTCCGCACCAGGTGCTTGATCCGGGACCGCGCCTCCATATGCTCTTCCCCCTTGTATTCCTTCTCTCCCCTAACACTGGGGAGGACCGGAATATCCCTTGGAGGTGGCGTTCCCCTGGAGGCAGCGGGAGCTTCGTCTGCGGCGGCTCCTCGTCTTTTTCGTGAGGCGTGGATGGCGCCTCTGGGTAGGAGCAATGTAGACTTCTCCTTCGTCTACTTCTTCTTCATCCACGCCGGCTCTTCGTCTTCTTCGTGAGACGCCGATGGCGCCTCCGGTTGGAAGCACCCACTTCCGGCGGGATTGCAGCCGCTTCGGATGGAGGTTTCGGGATCCCAGATCTTCAGCTCCTCGGAGTCTCCGCCTCTTCTTTACTTTCTTTACACCCTAATTCCCCTCTGGGAATTCCTTGTAATCACACGAGCACGCCGTTGTAACCAGAAATTATTGAAATGCAAAGTGTTATACATTTTTGAACTGTCTTTCTGGCATCGTCGTTCTACTGGTAATACATCCGCAGGTTAGCGGAATTCCAGCTCCTTGGAATTTCTCGACCATCTAGGGCCTCCAACTGGTAGGAGCCAGGTCGGTTTACCCAGCGAACCTTATACGGGCCTTCCCAATTTGGCGCTAGCTTCCCACCTTCCGCAGGTTGAGATGCTTTAGCTCGCCTTAGCACCAGATCTCCGATTCTGAAAAGCTTCGGTCGGACCTTGGAGTTGTAATATCGGGCCACCCTCCGCTGATACATCGCCATCCGAACCTGCGCCATTTCCCTCGCTTCTTCCAAGAGATCCAGGTTCCCTCGGAGTTGCTCCGAATTGGCCTCGGGTCGGTGCGCGGCCACCCGAGGTGAGGGGAGTCCGAGCTCCACGGGGACAACGGCTTCCGTGCCATAGGTTAGGCTGAAAGGCGTCTCCCCGGTAGGGGTCCGATGCGTGGTCCGATACGCCCAAAGGACATTCTCGAGTTCTTCGACCCAAGCTTGCCCTGTCCGACCGATTCGCGCTTTGATTCCTTGGAGGATTGTCCGATTTGTGACCTCGGCCTCGCCGTTGGTTTGGGGATGCGACACAGATGTGAACCGATGCTCGATCCCGAATTCCTCGCAGAAGTCACGGAAATGCTTGTTGTCGAACTGTCGGCCATTATCCGAGATGAGGACCCGAGGTACCCCAAATCGGACAATGATGTTCTTCTTCACGAACTTCCGGACTTGCACCTCCGTGATAGTGGCCAGCGGCTCTGCCTCCACCCACTTGGTGAAGTAGTTGATTGCAACAATCAAAAATTTCCGCTGAGCTGAAGCGACGGGGAATGGTCCGAGGATATCCATTCCCCACTGGGCGAAGGGCCAGGGTGCAGTGATTGGTGCCAAGGGGACAGAAGGGACTCTCTGGACGTTGGCGTGGCGCTGGCAGGCGTCGCATTTCCGTACATGATTCTTTGAGTCCTCCAACAAGGTAGGCCAATAATAGCCTTGCCTCATGATCTTGTGCGCCAAGGACCTAGCCCCCAAGTGGGATCCGCAAACGCCTTCGTGGACTTCGCCGAGGACGTAGGCCGCTTCCGAGGGGCGGAGGCACTTTAAGAGGGGGGCGGTGAACGAGGTCCGATACAGCCTCCCTTCATTGAGTACGTAGTGGGCGGACTTCATAACAAGTCGCCGAGCTTGATCTTCGTCTTCAGGGAGGATCCCTTCGGCGAGGTAGGCGACAAGCGGGTCCATCCAAGACGGCTCCGGATCAATCGCCATCACCGCTCCAGCCTCGCCGATGCTCGGGGCATCCAGGGTCTCCAGGTAGATCGCCCTCGACAAGTTGTGCGCGTCTGCGCTCACTAAGCGGGACAGCCTGTCGGCCCTGGCATTTTCACTTCTTGGGACCTGCTGGATGTCGACACTGCCGAGGTCGGAAATGAGTGCTTGCACCTTCCGGACGTAATTCTGCATGGTCGGGTTCCGGGCTTCGAACTCCCCACGGACCTGCCCGACCACCAGCTGGGAGTCGGTGAAGACCTTCAGGCGCCGGATGCCGAGCTCCTTGGTGAGTTTGAGTCCCGTGACTAGGGCCTCATACTCAGCCTCGTTGTTGGTCCCTGGAAATCCGAACCTCAAGGCATACTCGGCTATCACTCCATCAGGGCTGGTGAGGACCAGCCCGGCCCCTCCACCTTCGGGGTTCGACGACCCATCGATGTGAAGCGTCCAAATCGGAAGGTCGAGGTTGGGTGTTTCCGGCGACCTAGGTTCCGCCTCCTGCACCGTGCACTCAGCGAGGAAATCCGCGAGCGCCTGGGCCTTGATGGCGGGTCGGGGCTGGTAGCGGATGTCGAACTCACCAAGTTCTACTGCCCACTTCACCAGCCGTCCCGCATTCTCAGGATTGCTGAGGATCTGCCGCAGCGGTTGATCGGTCAAGAGGGTGACAGAATGGGCCTGGAAATAGGGGCGAAGCCTCCTGGTCGCGGTCAGCAGCGCGAAGGCGATCTTTTCAGCCTTCGTATACCGCGTCTCGGCATCCCGTAGGACCCGGCTGATGTAGTACACAGGCTTCTGGAGCTTTGCCTCTTCCCGAACCAGTACCGCACTGACTGCGGTTGGGGAGACCGCCAGATAGAGGTAGAGCATCTCCCCTTCTTGCGGCTTAGACAGCAGGGGAGGAGACGCCAAGTATTCCTTGAGCTGGTCGAATGCTGCTTGACATTCGGCCGTCCAGAGGAAGTCTTTCGGGCGTTTCAACACCTTGAAGAAAGGTTGGCAGCGTTCGGCCGATTTTGCCACAAATCGTCCGAGCGCGGCGACCCTCCCAGCGAGCTCCTGAACCTCCTTCACTTTGGTCGGAGGGGACATATCTTGGTTGGCCTTGATTTTGTCCGGGTTGGCTTCGATCCCCCGCTGGTTGACAATGAAACCGAGGAACCTCCCGGCCGAAGCGCCAAAGGCGCACTTCGCTGGGTTCAGCTTCATGCAAAACTTCCGCAAGGTGGCGAAAGTCTCCTCCAGATCCGCGATGTGCTGGTCTGCATGGCGGCTCTTCATCAGCATATCGTCCACGTACACCTCCATGTTCCGGCCGATTTGCTCTTTGAAGATTTTGTTGACGAGGCGCTGGTAAGTGGCGCCAGCATTCTTCAGACCGAAGGGCATTACCTTGTAACAGTACAGCCCCCGGTCTGTTATAAAGGCAGTTTTCTCCTCGTCCTGTGGAGCCATCATTATCTGGTTGTAGCCGGAGAAGGCGTCCATGAAAGACAGCAGCTGATATCCGGAAGTCGCGTCGACCAGTTGGTCTATCCGCGGAAGCGGAAAGCTATCCTTGGGGCATGCCTTGTTCAGGTCGGTGTAGTCGACGCACATCCTCCACTTTCCGCTCGCCTTCCGGACAAGTACGACATTTGCCAGCCATTCGGGGTAGCTGACCTCCCTTATGAATCCTGCCTCCAAGAGCTTGTCTACCTCCTGGTCGACCACTCGGATCCGATCCGGGGCACAGTGTCTCTTCTTCTGCTTTACTGGTCGGTGGGTTGGGTCGACGTTGAGGGCGTGAGAAATGACCTCCGGGTCGATCCCAGGTACATCGGCCGCCGACCAGGCAAATACATCGGCGTTGGCTCGGAGGAATTCCACCAACCGAGCCCGAGCTCCCGGGTCGAGATTGGTGCCGACCCGGACCGTCCGGTCCGGGCGACCTTCCTCGAGGGGAACTTCGATCACACCTTCGGCCGGCTCCCCGTGCCGCAAGGCCACCTCGTCTCTGGCGTCGAGGGACTCGACGCTTAAGGCTTCTACGGGCTTCTTTCCTTTGAGAGTTGCTAGGAAACATTGCCTTGCGGTCGGTTAGTCACCTCAGACCTCTCCAATCCCGGCCGCCGTGGGGAACCGCATGAGCAAGTGGTACGTTGAGACCACCGCGCGAAGGGCGTTCAGTCCGGGTCGTCCGAGGATAGCGTTGTAGGCCGAGGGAACACGGACGACCAAGAACCCGAGCCGCACCGTGGCTTCTGCGGGTGCAACGCCCGCAGTCACAGGCAGCTCAACGACACCTTCGGCCGAGACAGCATCTCCAGTGAATCCTATGAGGGGGCTGGATGTTTTGTGCAACAATTGTCTGGACAAGCTCATCTTTTGGAAGGCCTCGTAAAACAAAATATCAGCTGAGCTTCCACTATCCACAAGAACACGCCTTACATCATAGTTTGCCATAGTGAGGGAGATCACCATGGCGTCGTCGTGGGGGGTCTGAACCCCCTTTACATCTTCATCACAAAAAGTGATTACATTACCGACCCTCTGCCTCTTTGCGACGGCTGCCCCTGATGCTTCAGTCGAGCCCCCTGCGTTCCTCTCGGGCCGGGGGCAGCCCCCAGTGATAGTATGGATCACGCCCGCGACGGGTCGATTCTGCTCCCGAGGCTCCGGAGGGGCCGGGTCAGCCGGACGCGAGTCTGCGGGGGGACGTCGGTCGTTCACATATCGACCGAGACGCCCTCGGCAGATGAGAGCCTCGATCTCGTCCCGAAGCTGGAAGCAGTCTTCGGTGTCGTGGCCGTGGTCCCGGTGGTACTCACAGTACGCCCGAGAGGGCCTCCTCCCAGGGATCTTCTTCATCTGTCTCGGGACCGGGAGGTCCTCCCGCCCCTTGATTTCCATGAGGATCTGGGTCCGGGGAGTCAGGAGAGGAGTGTACCGGTTGAAACGTCGGGGCGGAGAACGAGGGCGTAGGGCGCCGTGGTTCCTCGCCGGCGACAGGCTTCTGCGCCGACGTTGAGGCGTCGGGCTCCTCCTCTGGCGTGCCTCTTTTCGCCTTTTCTTCCCGAGCTTTGGAGGGATCTCGGCGGCCTCCTTGCTCTGGTGGGCGGCCGCCTCCTCGGCGTCCGCATACTGGTTCGCCCGGGACAACAGCTCCGAGAAGCTCCGCGGCAGGCGTTTGTCCAGGGAGAAGGTGAGTCTGCCCTTTCGGAAGCCACGCTTCAGGGCTGAAAGAGCCACCTCCTGGCTCAGGTTCCGGACTTCCAGCGTAGCCTTGTTGAAGCGGGTAAGATAATCCCGCAAGCTTTCTCCCTCGTTTTGCCGGATATCGAAGAGGGAGTCGGAGACCAGTCGCCGCCGGCTACTGACGGCGAAATGGGTGATGAAGAGGCGAGTAAACTGGTCGAAGGACTGGATTGAGTTAGCCTCCAAGCCGGCGAACCACGCCCTTGCCGGGCCACGGAGGGTCGCTGGGAAGGCCTTGCAGAGGAGAGGATCCGATGCTCCGTGGAGGAGCATAAGAGTCCTGAAACTCTCGACGTGATCTCGCGGGTCCGCCGCCCCGTCATAGGGCTCGATCGCCGGCATTTTAAACCCCGACGGATTCGGGGTCCGCAGGATCCTCGAGGCAAGCGCCGGCTGGGAGGAGATCTCCAAGTCGGCGAAGGGATCTTTGGAGTGGCCCTTCAGGACCTGGAGTTGTCGGTGGAGATCGTCCACCCGCCGGTCCAGAGAGCGCGACCGATGGGTGGGAGACAAGGAGCACCGAGAGGGGGACCGACTGGAGCGCGGGTTCCTTGAGGACTGGGGGGTCTGGGAACGCGCCCGGGCCCGCCTCTCGTACCCCGCGCAGCTCCGATGGGAAGGTCCCGGCAGAATGGACCGTGCTCGAGAGTCTTCTTCGCGCTGGCGCTCCTCCCCATGGGAGAGGAAGGAGCGCGGGTTGAGGAGGATAGGTGAGCGCTCAGGGAGCAGCGGCTCCTGGGCCCGCTGCGGCGCCCGAGACATCACACCCTGCAGGTTCTGCACTGCCTCCGCGAGGGTGCGAACCTGCTGGGCTAACTGGTCGAACTGAGCGGCTTCGACCATCTGAATGGGGGGTGGAACGGTGGAGTGTTGCTGAGAATGTGTTGGAGACGCAGCGGCCTCCCGGCCGGAGGCGCGAGAGGCCCCGCGACCGGAGGCATTGGAAGCTCCACGACCACCTCGCCGTGCCATTACGATCGCTCTAAGATTCGGTGCCCTCCTTCTAGCGCCAACTGTTGCTGGTGGTCCAAACCGAGAACGATTGGCACAGCGGTGTGAACGGGGTTCCGTCTGAGTCGCCTTGGTTGGTGTTGATTACGCTCCACTTTCCACCGGAAAACCTGCAAGCAAGCCTCGCACCACCACTGGGGTAGTGGGGGCCCTCCGACGATCAAGTCAGAGGAGATTGGAGGAGGAGGAGAGATAATTGCAGGTAGTAGGAGAATGCACTGGAAGTTCTTGCTTACCTCTCCCCTTCTCCCCCCCGCAGCATATATACCAGGCTGGGGGGTCCTTCTGGGGGGTTGGTCATCGTGTGGCACGATGGAGTTGCCACTGACATGGCCGTTACAGGGCGTCGTGGGGCAGCGCTGGGTACGGCCGTGACAGGGCGTAGTGGAGCTCCGCTTTGTACGGCTGTTACAGGAGATCGTGGAGCAGCGCCGGATACGACCGTTGCAGGGAGTAGTGGAGCAGAGGGTCGTGGCGTGCTTCAGGGGAACAGCCTGTCGTTGTCGAGAGATTGCCGACTCGGGGTCGGATTGCTGGATCAAGGGGCAGCCGACTCGGGGTCGGGCTGCGAAGCCGAAGATATCCGACTCGGGGTCGGGTTACTGGATCAAGGGGCAGCCGACTCGGGGTCGGGCTGCGAAGCCGAAGATATCCGACTCGGGGTCGGGTTACTGGATCAAGGGGCAGCTGTAGTCTTCTTGGGCGCGCGTGTCGGTCACGTGGGGCATGGTGGCTGAGTTCCCCCGTAACAGTTAGTATTATGACCCTACTATAGGATGATGTGGTTGTAGCTCAGGATCGATAAGATGAATTAAATATTTGAAAGAATTTGAATTCATAAACAAAATTTAATAGTTTAAAAAGGATTTGATTCGTATATTACTACTGCATATATGCTTATTTTCTACAAATTATTATCTATTTGATTGCCTGATTTGTTTAGCTAAAGTGATCATTGTTTACTGGGTTGTTTAGTTCTTTATACATTTTTTATTTTTTTTATAGATTCAGAGAAGTAGAATATCAGAGTTTTTCAATATGGGAGAGTGATTAGAAAAACTATGGCGTAAGTTATCTTAGATTATAGTTTATTTAAATTAATGTTTTATCTTGGACCAATGTTAGAATTGTGAGACATTGTAAGTTGAGTTAGTTAATGAAATAAAGTTTGCATATTATTAGTTAAATTGTTATGCTGCATATTTATGATATCATGTTGAGATGCCCTGCATGTTTTTGGGAAGAGCTCTCTATGAGTATGCGGCAATTGGCGTGACTCTTGGCTTGCGATCTCGGGTTGTGGGCATGATAACAGCCCTTGGGTCTCTCCAGTTATTCCAAAATTTGAAGTTCTTTGGCTTTTGTTTGCTTCTTTATTTTGATGCAGCAGCAAATTGTCGAGGCATGATTGCACATAGCTTGCATTAAGATAACTACTGAAATTTGGGGGCAGTTGTAATTGAAATGGAGCAGCAGGATTCACAGGAGCTGAAGTAGCCATGTCGGAGCTGTTTAAGTAGCCTGGTTGTAGATAAAGAAGCCCTTATTGGTTAGAAGATTGATTAAACTGACCCATTTCAGCACCTGGTCTTAACATGATAGGAATTGATGGGCTCCGTGGTTTTTTCTTTTGTTTTAAACGATATTTCTGCATCGGAAACATGAGATGGACACCATCAAATCATAGGAAAAGTACAGAGAGAACATTATGCTTCTTGGAATCCAAGGAAGAAATATGAATTTTGAATAAAATTTATAGCTTACGATAGAATATCTGGAGGAGCCATCGTCACATAACAACAACTTGTTTAAGCAAAAATGATAAATTTCAACTATCGTAAGTGCGAAATCTTAATGGATTACTGGATGGAAGCCGCCATGCAAACGACAACAGAAATGACAAATTTTGCCTTTTATATAGGAATGATTAGTTCAATGATTCCAAAAATGACAAATTTCGTTAGATATGTTTTTAAGATTGGCAGAGTTATACTTGCTTGAGCAATCAGTTTTTTTTTCCTTTATATATATATATATATATATATATATATATATATATATATATATATATATATATATATATATTGATCATTTCCAAATGTATCAGCAATCTGCGGTCCCTCTTCTGAACTTGCTTCTTCATTTTCACTTTCAAATTTGCCCCCTTCAACCCCTTTGAAAGTGCCTACCGGAGACCATAAGTTGCCAGAGGTTCTTGGCGGTGTCAACGTCTAAAGGTTTCATGAGGTAGAAGCAAGCTCCTAGCTCGTAACTTATCTTAGCAGTCTCCAACTGTTTGTCAGTTGACATCACTGCATACCGGCAAGTTATTTTATTGAAATACAGTGAAAAACTAATATCAAGAAGAACGATATGAGATAAAAATTTAAGCAAGGAAGATGCTTACTAATAACAGGCAGTTCATTGTTCACAACGGTCAAGAGGTCGAAACCACTAAATTCTGGCATATGCACCTCAAACAAAAGGAGGTCAAAGTCATTTTGTCGCTCTTGGAGAAGTTTTAATGCGGATCCAGGGTTTGCGAAGGTAGTCACTGAAAAAGGGAGATCAAGTTGGTAGAAAGAAAAGAAGGTAAGTATCAAAGTTCCCTATCTTCGTACCAAACTCTATACAAGTAATATTCTATTGCAGTGTTAGTATGTTTTCTACAATATCTAGTTCAGTGAACCAAGTGTCGACATGCCTCTTGTATCGCGTATTGATTTGGTACTAATATGATATGGTTAGTACTTACCGATATCAACTGGTATAATAAACCTTAGTAAGCATAAATGACAACAAAACATGTAAAATTAAACAAGACATTCTCTAAGAAAGAGTATCGTTGACTAGAAAGCAACATACAACTATAACATATGTGACTCTTTTCTCTCTAGATCCCTTTTGTAAATTGAGAGTTCTTCTATCATGTTTCCCTTCGATATATAAAATAAAATTTCATACATATACTTTTAGATCTATTACAATAGCTAAAAATTATCTTCGAAAAAATGACTAGAATAAGAATACCTTTTTCCATGTCACCAATTGACCCCAAAGTAAGCATAAAATCTTGGAAAGTTTAGAGCCTCCACGCAAAGTAACCTAGATATGTAAAATAAATTTTCTAGTATCTAAATATTTTGAGAACAATTTGTAAAAAAATATAAAATAGGGTGAATGCAAAAAAAATCTTACCTTTTTGTTAGAAAAAAGAAGGGAAAAAGAAACCGAGATTTGGAGCACTAACCTATCTTCGAAGAGGTATGAACCCATGAATGCAAAATGTTCACAAGAGTGCGAGAGAGAGAATCTATGCTCAGAAAAAATGAAAACATTTTCCTCTCAAAACAAAAGAAGGAATTTTGCAAACAACACCACTTTTTTAAACCAAAGGGGGGACAGGAAAAATCTCAAGCACATACCTTTGTAATTACACGATACCAGAATCTCTCTTATCTCCTTGAGATATAATGGGTCATTATCAACAACTAGAAGTCTAAGACTGGTCGTTATCAGCAACTAGAAGTCTAAGACCTTCGGGAAACTTGTAATCCGTGTTACCATCCATGGAAGTGCTAGAATTAGCAAAGGGAACAATATAGGAAGATTAGTGAGAACCCGAACGGGCAGAGATGAAAGCATGGTCATTTATAATGAGTGAGTGAAGGCATATACCACTAAGCGCCTTTTCCTTTCACTGCATTAATTACTTGCCTTATTTAAGATATAAAGTAAACTAAAAGAGTCACTAGAAGCACCATTATTACCTAATATAAAAGAAAGGGTTCGATCATTAGATTTTTAGATACCAAGGAGGAAGATTTTGCATTTTTTCAAAATATATTTGTGAAGACTAAACTAGTATATGTTCCCATTTATTGACCAACTTTTATTAAATCAAAGATATCTATAACTATATGTGGAGTGATTGATTATAACCCTATTTGATTTTGATGAGCTCAAAACATTTGAGTATATCTTATGTTTACTAATGAATTCAATCTAGTGTTTTAGTGACATCTTAGTAAATTTATGGTCAAGTGTCTCTAGATTTGATTCAAGACAATTTGGATAAGTTAAGAGCCTATATGAACCAAAGTCTGAGACTCGAGTCGACTCCGGGATATTACGAGTCGACTCCAAGCGTATCAGAGGCATTGGCACAGGCTCGAGTCGACTCCTATGCATTATGAGTCGACTCCGACTGAGAACAAACAGACGAACAGAAAGGTACAACTCAAAACCTGTCAGCGAGTCGACTCCTGAAGAGCGCGAGTCGACTCCGATACTTGCCGAGTCTACTCCAGGCTAGTATGAGTCGACTCCAGGGAGTCACAGACACAAGAACCAAGTTCAGTAGTCGATGTTGAAGTCGTGCAAGTACTAGAAAGTCAGAGAAGGTATTTTAGACCCTGAGAGCCGAGTCGACTCCTGAGGAACGCGAGTCGACTCCGATGGTTGGCAGGTCGACTCCAAAGGAAGCAAGAGTCGACTCTCAGTGTAATACAAGGAAAAAGTCAGAGAGCAACTTTCGGACACTGAGGGCCGAGTCGACTCCCGCAAAGGCCGAGTCGACTCCGAGACAGCGCGATCCCAAAAAGACAAAAGACAGTATTTTTGTCTCTGAGACGCGAGTCGACTCCAAGAAAGTTCGAGTCGACTCCAAGGCAGCGCTACTCTAAAAAGACAGAAGACTGTTTTTCGGATACTGAGAGCCGAGTCGACTCCGGAACAGTTCGAGTCGACTCCAAGACTGCACGAGCCAAAAGACAGAAGATCGGGAGTTCGGGCTCTGAGCGCCGAGTCGACTCCCAGAATTCACGAGTCGACTCGAGTGAGCCAAGTTGAAGAATACATCTATGGATTCCTTGGGATGAGCCGACTCCAAAAGTGCCAGGTCAGCTCCAGACTTTGGGGAGTCGACTCCAGGATAAGTCGAGTCGACTCCCAGTCGAGAAGACCACTTTAATTCAAATCCGAAACAGTTGCCGAGCCGACTTCGGAAAAGCATGAGTCGACTCCTGCTACAGCCGAGTCGACTCCAGATCGCGCGAGTCGACTCCGATCCCAACGGACACATTGTTAGGATGTGCAGAATGTGCAGAACGGCTAGTAAAGTGTGTCTAACGGCTAGTTTCCGATGGGAATGGCTTAAATAGCCACAGAGAACTGTAGCAAGGTAGAGAAGTAACATTTCTTTCAAAGAAAACACAATAACTTCATCTGCCAAAGAGATTTCAACGAAAAAGAAGGAAGAGAGCCATTAACTCCATTCAACCTACTCTTCCCAGCATTAAAGAAGTTTTCTTCTCCCTTCAAGTCTTCAAGACGTTCAAGAGGAGACCCAAAGTTCGAGAAGCCCTCCTCTACATCGTCATAAAATAGTTTGAGGGCTCTTAACTTCTCTATTGTTTATATTGTTGAATATCTGCTTTCTTAGAAGCTGTATTTTTCTCTTTGTTCCTCCTTTCCATTTGGTCCTTACTTGATTCAATCGGGGGATTGAATCAAGGGTGTATAGGTTGTTGGTGAGCCTAGGTTGAAACCAACATGTAAGGGTTTGATTGTGGTCCCGAGAAAACAATCGGACGGTTCTAGTCGGTGAGCCAGGAAAAACCGACCGAGTTCGTTGTGACCTCGTAAAACAACAAGTTGGGTTGTGAGCTTGTAAAACAACCGGCTGTAATCCGAGGGGTTATAGTGAATTCCCAAGTGAGGCTTGGGGAGTGGACGTAGGAGCAAGGGTTAGCTCCAAACCACTATAAAATCCTTGTGTTTGTGATTGCATTATTGTCTTGTACTTTCATTTCATTCACTGCACATAGCATCTAATTAATTAACTTGCAAAAAGTATTAATTAGTTATCCACAAACGTTTTAATTGCAATAATAATTTTAAAACCCAATTCACCCCCCCTCTTGGGTTGTCTATCTGGGCAACAAGTGGTATCAGAGTCTGAACTCTTTTACCCAAAGAGTAAAAGATCAAAATGACAACCCCATTTGGATCTTCCCACATTGAGGGACAGTCCACCCAAAGACTCCCTTTCTTTAATGGATCCGACTACTCATATTGGAAGGCTAGGATGAGAATATTTATCCAAGCCCAAGACTATGAGATGTGGACCATTATACTAAATGGACCATACATCCCGTCCATCTATGTAGAGGGTGTCACTGTACCCAAACTTGAAAAGGATTGGAATGACAATGACTTTAGGAAGGCACAACTCAATGCCAAAGCAATGAATGTGCTTTACTGTGCATTAGATAGAAATGAATTCAATAGAGTCTCTACTTGCAATTCTGCAAAAGAGATTTGGGATAGACTTGAAGTAACCCATGAGGGCACGAATTAAGTCAAAGAATCCAAAATAAATATATTAGTTCATAAGTATGAATTATTTAAGATGGATTCTAATAAAACAATCACTTGCATGTTCACTAGATTTACTGACATTGTCAATGGCCTAAAAAGCCTTGGCAAAAATTATACTAACAGTGAGCTTGTCAGGAAGATTCTTCGCTGTCTACCAAGGTCATGGGAAGCCAAGGTGATGGCAATCCAAGAAGCCAAGGACTTGAACAAGCTTCCACTTGAGGAGCTTCTTGGATCCCTAATGACGCACGAGCTCACAATGAAACAACACAGCGAAGAAGAGTCCTCCCACAAGAAAAAGGTAATAGCCCTCAAATCTGTTTCTACTAATAAAGACTTATCTTGCAGCAGCAGCAGTGAAGAGGAAGACAATGAGGGAGATGATGATGAGGCTCTTCTCGTGCGTAAGTTCAGAAGATTCATCAACCGAAAGAAGTCCTCACATCAAAGGAGATGCCCCTCAAATTCCTATCACAAGGATAAAGGTAAGGAAAGAGAAAATGAGGGGATTGGATGTTATGAGTGTAAAAAGCCGGGGCACTTCAGAGCTGAGTGTCCTTTGCTGAAGAAGTGGAGCAAGTACAAGAAGAAGAAAGTCCTCGTCTCCACCCTATCGGACTCCGACACATCATCATCATTATCGGATGAAGAACAAGAAGAAAAGGCCAATCTGTGTTTTATGGCTAACGACAATGAGGTAACATCCGGAACACATTTAGAGTTTACTTTCGATGAATTATATGATGCCTTCAATGAATTAATGGATGAGTACAAGACAATAAACCTTAAAAACAAAGAATTAAAACTAACTAACCAAACTCACCTCCGTAAGTATGATACATTAGTTAAGGAAAAAGATATTATTGTTAAAGAAAATTCAGAACTTAAGACAAGCAATCAAATCTTAATTCAAAAGACTAATACCTTAACTAAAGATAACGATAGGCTGAATAAAGAAATATTAGAACTTAAAAACAATAATCATATTATAAAAGAGAGTCTCATAAAAGACCTAAATAATCTAAAAACAGAAAAACAAAAATTGACACTAGAACTTGAAAAGTACAAACCTTTTGTAGAAAAATTTACATATAGCTCAGAAAAATTAGAGATGATACTTAATAATCAATGAGCTGTATTCAATAGAGCTGGTTTAGGGTATAAACCTAAAAATAAGCAAAAACTCCTTAGTAATTTCTTTGTTAAAGCTGGCGAAAGTAAAACTAAGAAAATAACATGTTTTTGCTGTGGAACATTAGGACATAAAGCAAATGTGTGTGATTATAGAAAAGAAAAAACTAAAAGAAGAATTAAAAGGGTTTGGGTTCCAAAAGGAACCAACATTACTAACCATGAAGGATCCAAGAAAACTTGGGTACCTAAAATTGTATGACTTGCTTGTGTAGGAGTGTCTTGCAGCCAAGGTCGACAAAAATTATTGGTACTTGGATAGTGGCTTCTCAAGACACATGACGGGTGACAAGGATCAATTCTTCACCTTTGAAGCTAAGAAGGGAGGTGCTGTGACTTTTGGAGACAATAACCAAGATCACATCATTGGTATAGGTAAAGTACAAATTACCCCTTCAACCTTTATTGATAATGTTCGATATGTTGATGGTCTTAAGCATAATTTACTTAGCATTAGTCAATTGTATGATAGAGGTTTTGATGTTTTGTTCAAACCAACCTTATGCATCATAACCAACTCAAATGACAATAGTTTAGTTTTTAAAGGAATAAGACGTGGGAATGTGTATGTAGTAGACCTTGAGGATCTTGCCAAACATAACCCATGTTTAGTTGTTAATGAAACTAAGGATAATGATGCTAGTTGGTTATGGCACCGTAAGTTAGGTCATGCAAGCATGGACACAATATCAAAGCTAGTTAAAAGAGATTCCGTGATAGGTTTGCCAAAACTAAAGTTTGAAAAGAATAAAATATGTGGAGCTTGTCAATATGGCAAACAATCAAGAAACTCCTTTAAATCAATAAGTTGTGTCTCTACCTCTAGACCTCTAGAACTACTACACATGGATCTATTCGGACCAACTAGAACCACAAGTCTAGGTGGAAATAAATATGGTCTAGTTATTGTAGATGATTATTCTAGATACACTTGGGTCATGTTCTTAGCTCATAAAGATCAAGCATTTTCAGTCTTTAAGAAATTTCATAAGGAAGTAACAAATGCTAGAGATACTTCAGTCATAGCTATTAGAAGTGACCATGGAACTGAATTTGAAAATCACTTATTTGATGAGTTTTATAGTAAAAAGGGGATAACTCATAATTTTTCTGCACCTAGGACACCACAACAAAATGGAGTTGTGGAAAGGAAAAATAGAACTCTAGAGAAAATGGCTAGAACCATGTTATGTGAAAGTAACCTCCCTAAGTACTTTTGGGGAGAAGCCATCAATACCTCTTGTCATATATTAAATAGAGTTTTATTGAGACCCATTATAAAGAAAATACCTTATGAACTTTGGAAAAACAGAAAAACAAAAGTGAACTATTTTCATGTCTTTGGATGTAGGTGTTTTGTTCATAATAATGGAAAAGATAATCTAGAAAAATTTGACTCCAAATCTGATGAGGGTATATTTTTGGGGTACTCTACAACTAGTAAAGCCTATAGAGTATTCAATAAAAGAACCCTAGTTATAGAAGAATCTATACATGTTGTTTTTGATGATTCTAGTGATACCTCTTCTAGTAAGAAAGTTAATCTTGATGATGATGCTGAAATTCTTGAAGAAAAGATTGATGAGATGACATTACAAGATAATGAACAAAAATTACTTAGAAATGCATCATCAAGTCAAGAGGCTATTATGGATCATGAGTTGACTAAGGCTTGGAAGTATGCTCACGGGCATTCTAAGGAATTAATTTTAGATGATCCATCTCAACCTGTTAGGACTAGAGCTTCCCTTAGGAACTTAAATAATCATCTAGCTTTTGTCTTACATTTTGAGCCCAAACACATAGAAGAAGCTGAAAAAGATGTAAATTGGATAAATGCAATGCAAGAAGAATTAAACCAATTTACTAGAAACAAGGTATGGAATCTAGTTGAGCAACCTTCTGAATATTCAACTATAGGTACCAAATGGATATATAAAAACAAACTTGATGAAAATGGAATTGTAATAAGGAATAAGGCTAGACTAGTAGCAAAGGGGTATAATCAAGAAGAAGGTATAGATTTTGATGAAACCTTTGCTCCTGTAGCTAGACTCGAGGCAATTAGATTATTATTAGCATTTGCATGCTCTAAGAATTTCAAGTTATTTCAAATGGATGTAAAAAGTGCATTTTTAAATGGGTATATTAGTGAGGAGGTGTATGTAGAACAACCACCTGGTTTTGAGAATCATCAATACCTTAATCATGTGTATAAACTGAACAAAGCACTTTATGGTTTGAAACAAGCACCTAGAGCATGGTATGAAAGGCTTAGCAAATTCTTACTAGAACATGAGTTCTCTAGGAGAAATGTAGATACAACATTATTTCTAAAGAAGAAAAACAAAGATATGTTATTAGTGTAGATTTATGTTGATGATATTATTTTCGGTGCTACTAACAATCGCCTCTGCGAAGAATTTGCTGACTTGATGCAGAGTGAGTTTGAGATGAGCATGATGGGAGAGCTGAACTATTTCCTCGGGCTTCAAATCAAACAATCTGAAGAAGGGATCTTCATCAATCAAGCCAAATACATCAAGGAGATGCTTAAGAAGTTTGATATGGAGGGAAACAAGTCAATCAGCACACCCATGAGCTCATCATGCAAATTAAACCAAGATGAATCAGGTAAATCTGTAGATCAAAAGTTATATAGAGGTATGATAGGATCTTTATTGTATCTCACTGCAAGTAGACCTGATATCATGTTTAGTGTATGCATGTGTGCTAGATATCAGTCTAATCCTAAGGAATCTCATCTAATTGCAGTCAAGAGAATCTTTAAATACCTAATAGGAACAAAAAATATAGGTCTATGGTATTCTAAAGAATCTAGCCTGAACTTAATAGGATACACAGATTCAGACTTTGCTGGATGTAAACTTGATAGAAAAAGTACCAGCGGATCATGTTAATTCCTATGAGAAAACTTAATCTCATGGTTTAGCAAGAAACAAAACTCGGTTGCATTATCTACTGCTGAAGCTGAATATGTTGCAGCCGGGAGTTGTTGTGCTCAAATCATGTGGATCAAACAACAATTGGAAGATTATGGCATTAAACAAGATAAAATTCCCATTAATTGTGATAATACAAGTGCCATTAATCTAACTAAAAATCCAATTCAGCATTCAAGAACTAAACATATTGAGATAAGACATCACTTTATAAGAGATCATGTACTGAATGGTGATGTGACACTTCAATTTGTTTGCACTGATGATCAATTAGCTGATATCTTCACTAAACCCTTGAGTGAAGAGAGATTTAGTGTGCTTAGGAGAGGATTAGGAGTGATTGATCCATCCTAGTGATATTCTCTTCTAGTTCATTGATTTTGATGATTAGATTGTGCTAAATATAGAGTTTCGCATCTATGATCATCAAATCAGATCATAACTTAGTGATTGTCCATCATTTGGTACGATAATAGCATGATTTTTAGGTGCGTGCCAGAGTTCGAGACGACTCGAGTAAGTTTCAGAGTCGGCTCATACGAGAGAGTCGACTCGCACATAGACGGAAGTCGACTCGAGATCGATGGCCGCATAAGGAGAGTCGACTCGCCCATAGACGGGAGTCGACTCGAGGTTGATGACAGCATTAGGGGGAGTCGACTCGCGCATATTTTGGAGTCGACTCGAGGTCGAGTCGACTTGCGACTTACAGGAGTCGACTCGTGGTCGGAATCCGGGTTTTTAACCCTAATCCAAGCGTTTAATCAAAACTTCTATTCACCGCCGCCACTGTTCACAAACCCTAGAGCCGTCTCCTACGTCGTCTCCAACCGTCCTTAGGGTTTTTCCCGTCGATCTTCTTCCGTCCTTTAGGTTCATTCCCCTTCCCTAGGTCAAGAATGCCTCGCAAGTCGGTTGTCTCGAGCCGGTAGAGGCCCCAACCCGCGACCGGTGCCGAGCGACGGTCCAAAGCTCGGAACGATCCCGCGAGGCCACAACCTCCGGTTCGTTCTCCGCCGAGGCCGGTTCCCTCGCGACCGTGCGCCGGGAAGGCGGTCTCCACCGGGAGATACGTCAACTTTGACTATCTCTCCCGGGAGGGCTTCACTATAGGAGAGAGGTTAAGGACCCAAGGTTTAGAGTTCTTGTGTTCATTAGATCTCCCCACATACCCAGGTCTAGTTAGGGAGTTCTATGGAACCGTGCATAGGGGAAATGGGAGTATAGAGGGAACCGTAGCGGGTGTCCCATTATTTATTTTGGAGGATTTCATAGCTCAAATCCTCCATCTTCCCCAAGTAGGGGTATCTCCTACACACCCCGAGGATAGGACTGAGGCCCTTACGGCCATTTTAGGAAGTCCACCCCAGTCCCCACTAGACGAGGTGTCCGCTGGCTCTCTTTCTGTTGAGATGCGGCTCCTCCTGAGCATTATTTCTAGGACACTATTCTCTAAAACCGGCCGTTTTGACTTTGTGTCTGAGAGGGACCTAGCCCTCATGTATTACATTCTCCAAGACACGCCTATTAACTTCCCCAAGATGATCTATAGATACCTATGTGAGCCATTAGATAGACCTAGGCTCACCCTTCCTTATGGGATGATGTACACCCTGATCTTTAGGGAGTCCGGAATCCCAATTCCTGAGGGGGAACCCTCTCGCGCATTGCGATGGACAGATCGCATGGGTGAGGGAACCCTACACAGGATGGGGTTTCATAAGGTAGAGGAAACATGGGTCAGAAAACCATCTTCCTCCACACCTACTACCAGACATTCCCCCAGTCCTGACCCTGATTCAGACTTCCCCACCTTTCCCTCCACCTTTCTCTTTTTAGCTCGTTTTTTTGTGGGGGGGGTACCCCCACAAAAAAACCCTCAATATTCTAATAAAAAACTAGCTTTAAGACCCTCCACCTCAGCACCCTCCACCTCAGTCGGACCCTCCTCCTCTGCGCCACCCACTCAGCCGATGGAGGTCCGGATTTCTCCTGAGCAGCTCCGGGAGTTGCGGCAGGAGATTGTACGAGATCTTCGGGACGATCTTCTGAGAGAGCTCAGAGGTTCAGTCCCTGCCCCCTCTTCTGCATTGGTGCCTTCCCTATCAGCCGTGACCGAGATGACGGCCCATCTGCGGGAAGAAATCTACAATGTCAGAAGCCTGATACAAGCCCAGTTCTCCAATATGAGCGATGTCACAAGCAACACAAGGAAGATGCGAGATGACATCCGACACGATATGAGCACCCAGAGCCAGGGGGCTGAGCGTCTGGCGAACGTGTTGATCGCCAAGCTGGACACACTCCAGGAGAGTGTGACGGAGCTCTCCTCGATTCACAGCAGAGCTACCTCGGCGATTATCACACAGTTAGGGCACGTCACAGATGGGTTCACCCTACTCATGGAACAGTCCAGACTGCCCAAGGGAGCCACATCCTCCTCCAAGAAGCCCTAGCTTTACTTATTGTATTTTTGACATGTATTTACTGCTTTACTTATGTATTCACAAATGTACTTACATATACATCAATACAATGAGTAGACAATTCTCTTCAATATTGTGCACATTGATCTCTACTTGCTTGTGTGCTCTGCTTACTTCCTTTTTGATGCAATGACAAAAAGGGGGAGAAATATATTGAATAGACAAGTAAAGAGAATTAATGAAAATCAATAAAAAGAAAACTTTTAAAATACACAATAATTTGTTCTTAGTAGATTCGATACCTCGAGGCTCATTATCTCTCTGTTGGGGCTCCTAATGGAGTAATCTCCAGGTTCTATTCAAGGGATATTCGGAGATTAGTTGAATCATACTTAAGAACAAATTGGCAGATTGTCCCTCTAAAAACCAAAAATTTAAGTTCAAAAGCTTCAATGCACTAAAAGGAAATTCTGAGATTCAAAACAAAGTTGAATGCATGTGTTGATGGGGGGAATCTGAATTTTTAAGAAAGCAAAATCATTAAAAATATATAAGCCAAACAATTGATTGCATAATATGAAGGCTTATATAATTCCAAATGAAAGGGGGAGCCTTAACTTCAAAATTTATTGTTTCACACCTTTCAAGTTTGGATAAATTAAAATGACTAGACACTTGAATTCATTTTCAAATTTTACTATAATTCTCCTTGTTTGTTGAGCAATTCACTTTACATATACTCAATGTTTTGTCATCATCAAAAAAGGAGAGATTGTGGAGTGATTGATTATAACCCTATTTGATTTTGATGAGCTCAAAGCATTTGAGTATATCTTATGTTTACTAATGAATTCAATCTAGTGTTTCAGTGACATCTTAGTAAATTTATGGTCAAGTGTCTCTAGATTTGGTTCAAGACAATTTGGATAAGTTAAGAAGCCTATATGAACCAAAGTTTGAGACTCGAGTCGACTCCGGAATATTACGAGTCGACTCCAAGCGTATCAGAGGCACTGGCACAGGCTCGAGTCGACTCCTATGCATTACGAGTCGACTCCGACTGAGAACAAACAGACGAACAGAAAGGTACAACTCAAAATCTGTCAGCGAGTCGACTCCTGAAGAGCGCGAGTCGACTCTGATGCTTGCCGAGTCGACTCCAGGCTAGTATGAGTCGACTCCAGGGAGTCATAGACAGAAAGTCAGAGAAGGTATTTTAGACCCTGAGAGCCGAGTCGACTCCTGAGGAACGCGAGTCGACTCCGATGGTTGGTAGGTCGACTCCAAAGGAAGCAAGAGTCGACTCTCAGTGTAATACAAGGCAAAAGTCAGAGAGCAACTTTCGGACACTGAGGGCCAAGTCGACTCCCGCAAAGGCCGAGTCGACTCCGAGACAGCGCGACCCCAAAAAGACAGAAGACAGTATTTTTGTCTCTGAGACGCGAGTCGACTCCAAGAAAGTTCGAGTCGACTCCAAGGCAGCGCTACTCCAAAAAGACAGAAGACTGTTTTTTGGATACTGAGAGCTGAGTCG
This sequence comes from Phoenix dactylifera, assembly GCF_051530095.1. Lineage (NCBI taxonomy): Eukaryota > Viridiplantae > Streptophyta > Magnoliopsida > Arecales > Arecaceae > Phoenix > Phoenix dactylifera. The sequence goes on from NC_143193.1 coordinate 7,927,282, forward strand.
ACTCCGGAACAGTTCGAGTCGACTCCAAGACTGCACGAGCCAAAAGACAGAAGATCGGAAGTTCGGGCTCTGAGCGCCGAGTCGACTCCCAGAATTCACGAGTCGACTCGAGTGAGCCAAGTTGAAGAATACATCTATGGATTCCTTGGGATGAGCCGACTCCAAAAGTGCCAGGTCAGCTCCAGACTTTGGGGAGTCGACTCCAGGATAAGTCGAGTCGACTCCCAGTCGAGAAGACCACTTTAATTCAAATTCGGAACAGTTGCCGAGCCGACTCCAGAAAAGCATGAGTCGACTCCTGCTACAGCCGAGTCGACTCCAGATCGCGCGAGTCGACTCCAGATCGCGCGAGTCGACTCCAATCCCAACGGACACATTGTCAGGATGTGCAGAATGTGCAGAACGGCTAGTAAAGTGTGTCTAACGGCTAGTTTCCGATGGGAATGGCTTAAATAGCCACAGAGAACTGTAGCAAGGTAGAGAAGTAATATTTCTTTCAAAGAAAACACAATAACTTCATCTGCCAAAGAGATTTCAACAAAAAAGAAGGAAGAGAGCCATTAACTCCATTCAACCTACTCTTCCCAGCATTAAAGAAGTTTTCTTCTCCCTTCAAGTCTTCAAGACGTTCAAGAGGAGACCCAAAGTTCGAGAAGCCCTCCTCTACATCGTCATAAAATAGTTTGAGGGCTCTTAACTTCTCTATTGTTCATATTGCTGAATATCTGCTTTCTTAGAAGCTGTATTTTTCTCTTTGTTCCTCCTTGCTATTTGGTCCTTACTTGATTCAATCAGGGGATTGAATCAAGGGTGTATAGGTTGTTGGTGAGCCTAGGTTGAAACCAACGTGTAAGGGTTTGATTGTGGTCCCGGGAAAACAATCGGACGGTTCTAGTCGGTGAGCCAGGAAAAACCGACCGAGTTCGTTGTGACCTCGTAAAACAACAAGTTGGGTTCTGAGCTTGTAAAACAACCGGCTGTAATCCGAGGGGTTATAGTGAATTCCCAAGTGAGGCTTGGGGAGTGGACGTAGGAGCAAGGGTTAGCTCCGAACCACTATAAAATTCTTGTGTTTGTGATTGCATTATTGTCTTGTACTTTCATTTCATTCACTGCACATAGCATCTAATTAATTAACTTGCAAAAAGTATTAATTAGTTATCCACAAACGTTTTAATTGCAATAATAATTTTAAAACCCAATTCACCCCCCCTCTTGGGTTGTCTATCTGGGCAACACTATATTTCAGAATATCTATGCATAGAAGCAATAAATTTGCAAAAGGAAATATTGTTATATAGAAGAGATATAGTAGCATCCACTATTCTTAGTTATATATTATAGATTATTAATTTCATGGAATTTATAATAATATTCAAATTTCATCTTGATCACTATTTCACATTATAATTTCATTTATTTAAAATAACCGATACGACATTATTACTCTGAGGAGAATTACGTGCATGTCTAATCAAAAATTAAATAAGTATATGATACTCTCTGTATTAAATGAAAAACAAAACATTTATTTTAACATAACTAAGGTAGTAGAAGAATACATGTAAAAATAACGATGATATATTTTTGGAAAAAAATTTCCTCATCTATGCTCTTATAACCTTGACTGTAATATAGCAAAAAGAGATGCAACAATGTTATCTCAACACTAATATACTTATAGGGATGTCCTTTTATGTTAGTTTACTTTTCATATACAATACATATTATACTGTTGAGTGATTGTTGATTCTCTATTTGATTTTGATTAGCCTAAAATACTTGAATATATTCCATATTGTACTAATGAATTCAAGTGAGTGTTTCAGATAAAATACTTTTAAATTTGAAAGAATGCCTTAGATAATGGTTCAAGGATTTTAAGTTGAGTTTTACTCATGTTTGGAACCATTTAAGTCTTTGCCCTGCACTCGAATCGATTCCCAGAATTCTCGAGTCGACTCGGGTATATGGTTACTATCTGGCACTTCCTCGAGCCGACTTCCAGATGAGGCGAGTCGACTCTTATAGGAATGACAGAGAGCAGTTTTTTTCAGAGTGCAGAGCGTGAGTCGACTCGAACTGTTCCAGAGCCAACTCGTGCAGAAAAGACAAAGAGCTGATTTTCAAGTCGCAGAGCGCGAGTTGATTCCAACTGTTCGCAAGCCGATTCGTATAGAGAAAGATAGAGAACGACTTTCCAAGCTATAGTGTACGAGTCGACTCCCAGAAGTTTCGAGCCGTCTCTCGCAAATCGAAGCCGCAAGGTAATTTCTTCAGCATAGTGGCCGAGTTGACTCAAACTGTTCACGAGTCGACTCTTACAGAAAATAGCAGAGAGCATTTTGTCACAGACCAGAACGCGAGCCGACTTCGGAATTACTCAAGCCGTCTCCTGAAAAGGAGCCAGTATTTCACTTTTGAAGATGCTGTGGGCGAGTCGACTCCCAACTCCTTCGAGCCGACTCTTACAGGATTGACAGAGAGCCTATTTGTAAGAGTCCGAATTTGAGTCGACTCCAGACTTTTTCGAGCCATTTCCTACTTCAGCCGAGCCGACTCCAAGATGGGTGAGTCGACTCCGATCCCAACGGATACTTTGTCAAGACATGCAGTTTTGTCAGAACGGCTCTTTTCTCCTCTCTAACGGCTAGTTTTCGAGGAGTTAAGTTATGAGAGGTGGTTCTAAGTGAAAAATAGAAGATAATACACATTTCTTAGAGAGCATTCAAGTGAATCAACCACCAAAGAAAAGTTAGAGCCTTTCAAAGCGGAAAAGAGGAGTTATTGCATTCTAAGTGATTTCAGAGCACTCTTCCCATTAAAGGCTTATTGAAGTGATCCTCAACTACCAGCGTATTCAAGAGAGGATCCAGTAAAGAAAAAGCCAAGTCTTGCATCAGCAAATTTCCTCCAGCGAGTCTGAAAGTGAAGAAATCCCTCCACATGTTTGAGGGCTTCTTCTTTTACATTTTGTTTACATTGCTATATTTGCTTATTTAGAAGCTTGTAACCTTTAAACTCTATTTCTCTAATATTTATTACTTGATTCAATTAGAAGATTGAATCAAGGAGTTAAGATTTGTTAGTGAGCCCGTAAAACCAACGGTGTAGATTTTGGTTGAGCCCGTAAAACCAACTAGGTTGTTTGTGAGCTCGAAAAAACAAACGGATTGATTTTAGTCGGTGAGCCAGGAAAAACTGACCAGGTTCGTTGTGATCCTATAAAAACAACAGGTTGAGTTGTGAGCTTGTAAAACAACTGGACTGTAATCTTAGGATTATAGTGAACTCTCAAGAAAAGCTTGGAGAGTAGATATAAGAGCAAGATTGGCTCCGAACTACTATAAAAATCTTGTGTTTGTGTTGTGGTTTATCTTGCTTTACTTTTTAATGCTTTCTTATAGATTACTTAATTACATTTGTTTAAAATTAAGAAAGTTTTCATAATCCTCAATAGCTAAATTTAAAGAATCTAATTTTAATTAGAACCCAATTCACTCCTGCTCTTGGGTTGTTTTTTGGGCAACAAGTGATATTAGAGCAGGCACTCTAATATTGATTATTGGTCCAATCAATTAAGCAAAAGATTAAATGGAAACTCAATTTGGTTCTATCCTAAGTGAAGGGCAGTCTACCAATAGGCCACCTTTATTCAATGGAACAAACTATACCTATTGAAAGGCTAGAATGAGGATATTCATACAAGCCCAAGATTATGATATTTGGAGCATAATAATAAATGAACCACACATTTCCACATACATTGTGGATAATATTGCTATTCTCAAGCTTGAAAAAGATTGGGATGATAATGATAAGAAAATGACCCAACTAAATGCTAAGGCAATGAATGTACTTTATTGTGCCTTAGATGCAAATGAATTCAATAGATTTTTTACCTATATTTTTGCTTAAAAAAATATAGGATAGACTTGAGATTACCCATGAGGGTACCAACCAAGTGAAGGAATCTAAAATCAACATGCTTGTATATAAATATGAACTGTTTAAAATAGAACCATCTAAAACCATCACATGCATGTTCATAAGATTCACTGATATCATTAATAGCTTGAAAAGCCTTGGAAAAACTTATTCTTATAGTGATCTTGTCAGAAAAGTCCTTCGTTCTCTGCATCGCACATGGGAAGCTAAAGTGACAGCCATCCAAGAAGCTAAGACCTCAATACACTTTTACTAAAAGAGCTCCTTGGATCCCTAATGACACATGAGCTGATAATGAATCAACACAATGAGGATGAGACCCAAAGAAAGAAGGGGATAGCTTTTAAGGCCACTGCTCAAAAGGAATATGAGGACAGCAGTGAGGAAGAAGAAGAAGAAGATGATGATGTGGCACTCCTAGCAAAGAAATTCAGCAAATTTATAAGGAGAAGGAAGACACACTTCAAGAGAAATCCCTTGGTTAGAGGAGAATCAGAAAAAGAAAAAGGGAAGGAACCTATGATATGCTATGAGTGTAAGAAACATGGACATTTCAGGCATGAGTGTCCTCTATCTAAGAAGACATTTAAGAAGAAAAAGAAGGCATTTGTAGCAATGTGGGGTGATAGTGATGAGACATCATCTGAAGAAGAACCTCAAGAAGTGGCTAACCCTTATTTCATGGCTTTTGAAAATGAGATAACATCTGAACCTTTATTGAACTTTACTATTGAAGAATTACATGATGCTTTTCATGAACTAATTGATGATTATAGAAAACTTGGGATGAAAAACAAAGAACTGAAAGCTGAAAATCAAACTCTTGTTGATCATTCTAAAAAACTTGATAAGAAAAAAGAATATTCAATCAGTGAAGCTCAAAAACTAAAATCTGAAAGACTGAATGTAGCAAAACAGAATGAAGAGTTGATTAATGAAAACCAAAAGCTAAAGAAAGAAGTAGATAAATACAAACTTATTGTAGAAAAGTTCACTTATAGTTCAGAAAAATTAGAAATGATTTTGAACAATTAAAGAGCTATTTTTAATATAGTCGGTTTAGGTTATAAGCCAAATAACAAACAAAAGCTTCTTAAAAACTTTTTTGTTAGAGCAATTGAAACCAAACCTAAAGAAGTTACATGCTTTTGTTATGGTAGACTTAGGCATAAATGATATGTTTGCAATCATGAAAAAATACCAAAAAATAACAAAATAAAAAAGTTTGGTTCTAAAAGGAACCATCTATACTAACCATGAAGGACCCAAGAAGGCTTGGGTACCTAAAAATGTATGATCATGTATAGGTATGTCTTGCGGTCAACGGAACTAAAATGAGCTGGTATCTTGATAGTGGCTACTCAAGATACATGACGGGTGACAAAGATCAATTCTTCACCCTTGAAGCAAAGAAAGGAGGAGTGGTGACTTTTGGTGATAATGTCCAAGGTCGCATTGTTGGTATTGAAAAAATTCAAATCACCCCTTCTACCTTTATAGATAATGTATTATATGTTAATGGTTTAAAGCACAATCTTATTAGTATTAGTCAATTGTGTGACAAAGAATTTAGGATTACCTTTGAAGAATCTCTATGCATTGTAACTAACCCCATAGATAATGACATCATCTTTATGGGACATAGACATGACAATATATACATGATAAATCTAGATGATCTTACTATGAGTAGTCATTGCCTAGTTGCCACGGATATTAGAGTTAATGAAGCTAGTTGGATATGACATCGTATATTAGGTCATGCTAGTATGGATCTAATATCTAAGTTAATCAAAAAGGAACTAGTTAAAGAAATTTTTAAGTTAAAATTTGAAAAAGATAGAATATATAAAGCATGTCAATTAGGTAAACAAACAAAGAATTTTTTTAAATCTAAAAACATCATGTCAATCTCTAAACCACTATAATTACTTCATATGGATCTTTTTGGTCCTACTAGAACTACTAGTCTAGGAGGAAAGAAGTACGGGTTTGTAATAGTAGATGATTTTTTTAGATTCACATGGGTATTGATTTTGGCACACAAAGATGAAACCTTTTCCGCATTCCAAAAATTCTATAAGAAAATTTGAAATGAGAAAGGTACAACTATTATCTCAATTAGAAGTGATCATGGCACTGATTTTGAAAATCATCATTTTGAAAACTTTTGTGATGAAACTGAAATAACCCATAATTTTTCAGCAACTAGGATATCTCAACAAAATGGGGTAGTAGAAAAAAAGAACAGAACATTAGTAGATATGGCCCGTACCATGCTATGTGAGGAAAATCTTCTAAGATACTTATGGGTTGAAGCCGTAAACATAGCATGCTATATTTTAAATAGAGTTTCAATCATACCAATCTTAAAGAAAACACCTTATAAACTTTGAAAAGGTAGAAAACCAAGTATTAGCAATTTTCATGAGTTTAGTGTTAGAAATATGTCCTAGAAGCCAACGTGGCTAACGCATATTTGTAATCTGGGGCACAAATTTGTAATTTGACACTTATTAATAAATAAGATTGGGCAATTTATTTTTCATTCATGTTTGTATGTGTCCATGAACCGTCCAAGAAATTAATAGATGATGACACATATTCTCAAGAAGTTGAGAATTTGAGACATGTGTCATTAGAGATTAATTTTCAAATGCTCCTAATCGATGGATCGATCATGAGGGACGGTGATCGATCTGCTGAGATTAGTGCACAGATCACTTAGTCAGATGGACGAGTCTCGAGTCCATGGTGTAGAGACACTAGAGTGATTATGCGAGTACTTGTTAGAGAATAAGGTACTGAGCGTGACCAAAGATAGCAGTCACATGGATGTCTATCCACATGTCAGTGGCTATTTATGCTGCAGTTGTATGACTGGTCCTTTGACCTGCGATGCCTCAGCTATTCACTGTGAGGTTGTTGTAGTTTGACGAGCATGTGAACTTGGGCCCTAGCCATTCGGATCCTTGTAGTGCGAATTGGCTACAGTAGGTTCATTTTGGAATAGGGTTGCATCTAGATGGGATCTATCGACCTTGATTGATTAGAAGTGATCCTATGTAATTTATGAGACTGAGTTCGATAAATTTCTGGCCAGGTATTTTGGAAAAAGAGTTTTCCATATCTCGAACTGGAAGTCGTATAAATTTGACATATGACGGATGATGGGGTTTGACGAGATATCCATAACCTCCGTCACGTCAGGATCTATGATAGAGGGACTGTTTCATACGCTAACTGCACCTAAAGGTTCAGACAATCCATTCTGCTAGGTTGCCACCATATACTGCTAGGTGTCACTAGTGGATTGTGAGACTCGAAGGCATTCACTTAGTGATCAGTGAACCCTGAGAGTAGAACTGAAATCGTTTCAGTTCACTGAAAGGGGTTTCAGTGATATTGAGATGGAGATCTTAATATGTCTCACTACCAATCAGAATAGAACCTACGGGGTCACACACATAGAGAATTTAATTAGTCAGACTATCATAATTATGATTGGTGATTGAATTAATCCACTAAGTGTTAGTGAGTTAATGAAAGAAGGATTAAGTGGAATTGATTGCAATTGGATTGCAATTGGGCTGATTTAATGGGCCAAATCAAATTGGGTTCGATCCAAATTGATTTGGATTCATGATTGGGTCAATTTGATTAAACCAAAGTTTGTGCGGATTTTAAAGACCACATGTCGTCGTAGGATGAATATGACTTAAGTCATGTTCACACTATGCAGATTTTAAAGTCCACATGGCGTCGTAGGATGCATGCTCCCAAATCAATTAATTTTCCTAATAAGATTAGGAATCCTAATGTGATTAGTAAATTAATCAATTGATTAAGTAGACACATGTCATGCATCTATGAACACAAGGATTGGACACTTGGCATTAATCCAAGGGTGGGTTATAGTCCCATACTCCTAATAAGATTAGGAGAAGCCCTAAACTTAATCTATAAAAGAGTAGCAAGGGAGACATTATGAATTAATTCTCTCCTCTTCCTCTCCACGCATCCTTTTCTCTTTTCTTCCCCCTTCCCACGGTGGCAAGAGGCTTCCCCTCTTCTTTCCACGGCAGCAAGGGAGATCAAGTTCATCTTCTTCCAAGTGTTGGAAAGAAAGCAAGAAGAAGAACCTAGGAAGAGATCAATTTGCCCAAGAAAAGAAGGAGTTCTTTCCTCCACGCCCAAACCCATTCTTCCTCCTTCTCCACAGCAGCAAGGGGGTCCTCTGCATCCTCTTCTTCCACGGCATCAAGGCAAGGAAGATCCACACGCAAAGGTTCCTCCTTCCTCTTTCTCCATTGCGAGTAAGATCAAAGAAGAAATGGTTCTTCTTCAAGGAGGTTGTTAGAATACCCGCCCATGGCGCAGAAAAATTTCAAAAATTTCAGATGCAGCGGAAGAGGCATGCGCGGGATCAACCGTTCATCGCATGAACGTTGTTTAAAATCGTTCGTAGATAGATAAGGATTAAAAACTTTTTAAGAACATTAGAAGATCATATCTTCACCTTGTGCGGGTAGATGATCACCGCAAACTGATGATCGTGGTTTTTGGATGAAGGTTCGCTTGAAGCCGTTCAAGTGCCCGGCCTCTACGAGTATCCACACGAAGCAGGAACCGATCCAAGCTTTCTATCTCCCTGGGGTGCTAGCTCCCTTGCAGAGATAACTTTGATGGCTGATGTCCTCCCTTTTAATCAACCCTTGATTGTGCTTGGGAGGAGGAAGAAGAAGGATGAAGAGAGGAAGAAGATCAAAGCCCCTGCAGCCTTCTTTCTTTTTCCTGCGTTGGAAGGAAGAAGGGAGGATGATGAGGCCACCTTTTTTTTTCTTCCTTTGCTTGCGGCTGAACCAAGGAAAGGGGAGGAGAGGGGGCCACGAATTGGAGAGGGAGAGGGCTTCAATGAATGCCCTAGGTCAGCCCCACGCCTCCTCTTAAATAGCATGTGGAGCTCCTACTTTGTAGGAGCTCCTTGATTAAATTCCAAGAGGGGCGCCGGCCCCTCTTCTTTGCCGCACCAAGCAAGGAAAAGGAGGAGGGGCATGTGCCCCTCCTTCATGGTTAACCTAATCCTCCTCTAAGGAGGATTAGGAAGGTCACTCTTGGTTAGGTCCTAATCTAATTAGGTTTAGACCAAGGGTGAACCAATTTGGGTTTTAATCTAGGTAAGTCCTAATCCAATTAGAACTTGATGAGCCATGACTCAATTGAACCCTTCAATCCTACTCTAATTAGGAGTCATCTTGATTCATTAGATTAATAATTAATTGGGACTTAAGAAGTCCTAATCCCATTAGGATTTATTTAATTCTAGTCCTAATCCAATTAGGACTCTAATTTGAATTCGAAGTCCTAATCCGATTAGGACTCTAGAAATCCTACTCCAAGTAGGAATCCAAATTTAATTCAAAACTCCTAATCTAATTAGGATTATAGGAATCCTACTCCATGTAGGAATCCTAGTCCTACTCCAAATAGGATTTTCAGTCCAAGTAGGAATCCCAGTTCAAGTAGGAATTCCAGTCCTAATCCAATTAGGACTCCAAGAATCCAACTCCAAGTAGGACTCTTGTTTCAAGTCCAATTAATTAATTTCCTTTGTTCCTTCTTCAACTTATTATCAATCGAATTGATTACTTGTGATTCCTAATCACGATTCAACCATCGGATCGGTCAATGCCTCTAGTGTGTGTGACCCCATAGGTTCTACTCTGACTGGTAGTGAGATATATTGTGATCTCTATCACAATATCATTGAAAACTCCTTTCAATGGGTCGGAACGATTCCAACTCTACTCATTAGGGTTTATCGATCATCAAGATAATCCCTATGAGTCCCACCATCCACCAGTGACACCTAGCAGCATGTAGTGGCTACCCAGCAGAATAGAATGATGAACCTCTAGGTGCAGTTATCATGTGATACAGTCCTTCTATCGTAGATCCCTACAAGACGGAGGTCATGGATAACTCGTCAAACTCCTTCGTCTGTCATATGTCAAGATTTATTCGACTTAAGTTCGAGAGCTAAGAACTCTTTCTCCACTGTGCAATCTGCCCCGGCCGAGGTCTTACGAACTCAGTCTTATAAATCACATAGGATCTCTTCTTATCTATCAAGGTCGATAGATTCCTTGTAGATGCATACCCTACTCCTACAGTGAACCTACTGCAGCCAATCTACACTGCATGGACCCATATGGCTAGAGACCATGTATTTGTGCAGTCAAACTACAATAACCTCACTGTGAGTAGCCGAAGCATCGCAGGTCAAAGGACCAGTCACACTACTGCAACATCAAGCAAGTCACTGACGAGCGGATAGACATCCAAGTGACTTCTTGTGTTGGTCACGCTCAGTACTCTTGTTCTCTAACAAGCACTTGCACAATTGCTCCAGTGTCCCTACACTGTGGACTCAAGACTCGTCCATCAAAGAAAGCAATATGTGCACTAATCTCAGCGGATCAATCACCGTCCTCGTGATGATCCATCGATCAGGAGCAATTCAGGAATTAATCACCAATGACATATGCCTCAAATTCTCAACTCTTGAGAATATGCGTCATCATCTTATTAATTCCTTGGACGATTCATGGACACATAAGAACATGAATGAAAAAGATGCCTTTTATTTATTCAATAATAAATAGTCAAGTACAAAATTATGTCCTAGAATAAAATAATGCGTCAGCCAAATTGGCTTCTAGGGCATACTTCTAACAATCTCCCACTTGCACTAAAGCCAATTAGCCATAATTCTAAGCCCCATCTTCTCAAGATGCGTTTTAGTTTTCTGCTGAGTTATCTGCTTAGTGAATGGGTCCACCACATTTCCTGTGGAGTCTACTTTTTGATCCTCTACTTATTTCTTTTCGAGGTAGTCGCTTATTAGGTTAAATCTCCGCTCTATGTGCTTCGGTTTCTGGTGAGATCTTTGGCTCCTTAGCTAGTGCTATGGTGCCTTTGTTATTGCAGAAGAGTGCTATGGCATCTGATGGCATTACACCTAATTCTGCAATGAACCTTTTAAACCAAAAGGTTTCCACTGCACCCTTAGAGATGGCTTAACATTCAGCTTCTAAGGTAGAATCTACAATGATTGGTTATTTGGAACTCTTCCAATTTACTAAACCATTATTGCACATATTCTGATGTAGACTTTCTATCATCAATATGTGTGCATCCTTCTACTTTCAACTCTGATATTCTTCCAAAGACCAAGAATAAATCTTTAGTTCTTCTTAAGTACTTAAGAATATTCTTCACAGTTATCCAGTACTTCTTGCTTGGATTTGACTGATATATGCTCGTGACACTCACAGCATATACTATATCATTTCACGTACATAGCATGGTATATATGAGGCTCCCTATAGCCGAAGCATAAGGGATCTTGCTCATCCGCTGAATCTCTTCAGATGTGTTAAGGCACATCTTCTTGGAGAGATTTATCCCATGCCTAAGGGGTAATAATCCCCTTTTAGAGATTTCCATGCCGAACCTCTTCAGCACTCCCTCTATATACATATTCTGTGATAGGACAAGCATCCTTTTAGATCTATCTTTATAGACCTTTATTCTCAAAATATAGGATGCTCCCCAAGGTCTTTCATGGAGAACTCTTTTAACAACCAGACCTTGACCGAGGTTAGCATGAGAATATCATCCCCTATCAGGAGGATGTCATCCATGTACAGTACGAGAAATACGACTGCACTCCCAGTATTCAAGGAGATCACCCAACTCAATGTGTAATACTATGGCTACTATGGATATTTAGGAGGATCACTAGGCTGAATGTGAAAGACCTTGGCCACTACGAATTGGGCTGGACAGGGTTTAAAAAATGAGATCTACCATATCGAAAATCCGAGTCACCTGCCAAACTACCGGAGGTCATAACTTGGTCATAGGATGCCGGATTGAGATTTTTTCTTAAAAAATTTGGTAACTTTTCGAGATCTACGACTTTGAGCCAATCTCCTATAAAGTTGAATCTAGCAGAAATTACATTATTTAGGCTCCAAAATGGACTGATCAAACCAAAAGTATCCTTTTCAGGTAAGACTTTGACCAGGTGTAACTTCTATGCAAGAAGAATCAGACGGAGCAATAGAGGGCAGAGTTGATGTAGAAGCCGAGATTTATCTTCTCAAAAAATTTTAGTTTTTTTATATAATATTCTTATTAATCTTATTTATTTTAAAATATATAGTCTTATTTGAACTAATGCAGCAATCCAATCCAAATTATAAAAGGGGTGACCTCACTAGGATTACAAATAGGAGTTATATACTTTATTTTAAGAGATGTGAAGGATCAATAAAAGAAAATGAGACTTAAAGTTCTACTTTCGAAATTTCGCTAACTTTTTCTAATTTTCTCTTGAGAGATTGGAGTTGAGCAAGTTGAAGAAAATCTTCCTTCTTGTCAATTAGATCGAAAAGATAACCACACTCTATCTAGTATTTTTTTGTCTTGTTATTTGGAAAAAATACCACATTTTAAAGCAGAATGTCGTTTCCGGATCTGAGATCTCAAAACTATGAATCTAGCCCTACTAGAAAAATGGAAATGGCATGTTTTTTAACTATTCTCCAACAGCTTGGGAAAAAATCATTCAACATATATACTACTGTCAGAGAAAAATGGAGAGATATTGCCTGAAGGTTAGGAGAAGTTGCCTCGAAATAATTTTTCCAAAGAAAGGTGGAAAAGTTAAGCTAAAAACTAGGTTTCTTTCCTGAGATGGTTGTGTTGATTGTAGAATTTTCCAATGTAGCAGATGTCATACCCTGAGCCCATCACTTAGGTCGGTTACGTGATAAAACCGCATGAATCCTAGAGTGGTACCCTAAATATTATGCAAGGCCAAAGATAAATAATTTTTTAATAACTCTAGAAATTTAAATCAAATGTTAATAGCCAAATAATCTAACTAAATAAATCCATCATAATCAAATATTCAAACTAATTCAGTTACAAAATTTGTAAATATTTATTTGGTATCAAAAAAAAATTAACTAACTAATGGCTCCATTTGAACTCCATGCCCAAGCCAATTGAGACTGTTCATCTTGTGACTCTGAAAGAGAAAAAGAAAGAGGAGGTGTGAGCTTTATAGCCTAGTAGAAATTTCCACACACCCGCACTAATATAATAATAAAATTTAAAAAGGGCAAATAAACAGTATGAAAGTGAAAACATTAATCGCCAAATCTCATACCAAGCAACCAGTATAACTCAAACATATATGCATATAACATACATTATGTATTGTCATGAATACTCTTAGTGGTTTCATATGACTTATCATCTATTTTTCATTTGTTAAATTAAAATAATAGTGGGAATTTAGTGATTTTTGAGAGGGCATTTTAGTAAATCCATGAGATTCTATAAATTTTGTCGAAGCAAAATGAAGAGGTCGAATGAGATGAGCTGATCAAGCAGCCAAAACAATCCAACGTTTCAAAAATGGAGCTATAGTAGGAGCTTGAGTAGCAGTCAAAAGTTTTCACCATTTTGGTCTATCACTTTCTATGTTTTCCACTAATGAATTTATTCACCTTATTTCTTTTATTAGAACCCTAGTACATAGAACTAGATTATGCCAAATATTTATACCATATAGCCAGATATGCCTCCTATCATCATTTTCGTACAACCTTGCCCTCCCCCGCCCCCTCTAGAAAAAAAAAACAATTCAGTGAATTGTAACCTCTTCCATAATTTGCAAAAGGTTACTCATAATAAAGAATGAAAGAAAGAAACAAATCAATGAATTGTAACTTCTTTCTTAATTTACAAAAGGCTACTCATAACAGAGAATGAAAAAAAAGAAACAAATCAATGAATCGAAACATCTTCCCTAATTTGCAAAACGATTACTTATATCCTCTCTCTCTTTGGATGTGTTATCCAACTCATCTTGACAACCATGGGCAAGGTCACCCCTCACCTCATCTTCACTCTTACTCTTCTCTTAATTACCTTGCCGGTGAGAAGTGGTACTCCAAAAAAAATAAATCAATGAATTGAAATGTCTTCCATAATTTTCAAAAGGATTATTTATAATAGAGAATGAAAAAAATGAAACAAATAAATAAATTGTAACTTCTTCCTGTATTTGCGAAAGGTTATATATAATAGAGAATGAAAAAAATAAACAAACAATGAATCAAAACTTCTTCCTTAATTTGCAAAATGATTACATATAACCTCTCTCCCTCTCTGGGTGTGTTATCCAACACATCTTGACAACCATGGGCAAGGTCACCCCTCACCTCGTCTTTACTCTCGTTCTTCTCTTAATTATCTTGCCCGTGAGAGGTGATCCTCCTTTAAATCACAGTCAGTCCTTTCTATTTTTTTCTTACTCGCTAACTCACTAATCTTTTACAAACCACATGCAAAGCAGGAGATGTTGCTGCCTTCGAGCCGAAACCGAGAATCAAATATCTACCGCCCGGCATGGTCATGGGCGATGCCAAATCTCAATGCGGAACGTGCAAGTGCTGCGCTACCAACAACCCCAATAACTGTTCAAATATGCAGTGCTGCTACCACGTCGAATGCGGCTATGTCGGCCAGCCTGACGTCGAATGCAACATGGTGATCGACGCCTGCAACTGTAACTCATGTGGTTGATCCTTCTAAATACATTAGGATAGAATAAATTTAGTAATTGAATAAATTGAGTAGCTGGCACGGGCAAACAAGTTTGAGCGTGTTGATTGGATTCTCCTGTGGTACATGTTTTGGAATTGCAATTTAATAAAGCATAGCTACCTTAAGTTTTCGCTCTTCCTATTAGCCTTCTTTATACCAAGGTTCCTGTTACGTTCTTGATTGAATTCTAAGGAATATATATGCATGGGTGGCTTGCATTTTTATCAAAGAAAGTAGAAAAATTTGTCTAGGGAGATCTTATTTCATGTGCAATCTAGAGAGATATTAGAAAGGGAGAAGGAGATGAAGAAATATTTACAACATTTGCAGCGAAATTTCATAGATTGGCTCCCTATTTTTTAATCTACACAGCAGATCCATATTTGATACTCTAATCTACAAGCAGATATTCAACTTTTGGATTTGAAAAAATTATTTTGGAAGGTAATTCTGAAGTAGATCATGCATGATTGGTTGGCCAATCCTTGAATGTGATCCCCATATCGATACAGCTTCAAACATAAAGATCTAGAGGTTATGATAAAAGAATTAGGTGAAATGGAGTAAGGCAATCTTAAAGTACATGCAAGACACAACAATTTTATGAGTAAAATTTCTACAGAGACTGCAAATTTTGTTAGGATTGTCAAAACCTCTGAGACCACCGGTCGGGACTCAGGAAAGAATTCAGAGGCGTTCGAATATGTGAAGTTGAGCTTCTTTCTTTCATAATTTGTCTGATGATGACGATCTGGTCTATATGAATATTCTATCACTCATTCTGTGGCTCTAGTGACATCATGAGCATTTTGTAGTGAACTAGCTAGCTCTACTATGATGATGCAATTGTTGATGTCATTTCTCTTGCCACCAACAACAATCTTCCTAAGGCGAAATTTATAGGCGGACTAGGTCCACAAATTCAACGTCAAGTTGGCAAGCCAACCAACTGTGAGGCAGTATACACAAATGCGGTGTGTATCGCGCTCTTTTTCTTTTTGTTTGTCTTTGTTCATGTTGCTTTGGGCATGTCCTTCTGAAATAATCATAGGAAGCGTATTATTTCAGAACATATTCAGTAAAATACCTGGCATAATAGGGTTATACGTGGCAGGTTCCAACAAAGAAATAAGGTGAACTCTTTCATTCCAATAAAAGCTAGCGACTAACGAGATAAACTCCGTTAGCCCCTATTGCATCAAAATAGAGAGAGAGAGAGAGAGAGAGAGAGAGAGAGAGAGAGAGAGAATGCTTCTATTCTTTTAATTCGATAAAGTGATTGATATGTAGCTATATATGAATCTTTTATCAAAAGATGTTTCATTGCGTGTTCTTAATGTTAGATGCATAATGTGAGAAAATCTTTCTTTCTCAAAAATATTTCTTAAATTAACTTTTCCATTAAGAGCAAAAGCAAAAGGAGGAATTATGATTTAATGAGCCTTCAACTTGACCATTATTTTGATTCTAACTGTTCATTATGTTTCTTTTTTAGTTTTTTTTTCTTCAAACTGATAGTTGTAAGAGTATGAATCCATGGGGTGACGGCAACCGACGAATGTGGTGGGCACTCTCACCGTTTTTGAATCAGAGACAGAGAGAGAGAGAGAGTGAGAGAGAGAGAGAGCAGCACGCGAATGAGTGGGGTAAGTTGGCCTTAAGCCAAAATATTATGTAGACTAATGCCGAGAGTGGAAATTGGTTCATGACTAATTGGGTTGGTAAGACTAAGGGAAGTCTAGATCATTTTTAACAAACCTCTTATTAATTTTCTGAAACTATATTATCTAGAAAAGTAAAATGGACTTTTATTTTTGATGAATACAATAAGTTCCTTAATACGTAATTGAGATATGATTAGTACACATTCATTAAATATATAGTTGAAGAATGTATGGGATCTTAAGGTGCGCTTAGCAACATTTTCACAATTCCTGTGAGTCAACCAAATTATTTTGGTCCAAGCAATTTCATGCGTGGAAGCAATGTCGGATGAGAATTATCAAAATATCTTGATCTTCTTTTCTTTTTCTTTTTCATTCTCTTTTCGTGAAAGAAGTCCAAGGAAAAGTTCGTTCCTTTGATATTAATTGAACTCATATATAACGAGCATATAAGATGAAACCATATCCTTGGTGGCGCAAATCCACGGGGGCATGCAACAATCACTATGGGCCTCTCCATATACACTGCACTATCCTGCCTATTTGGTCTGGATTCCAAACAGACAAAATGAGGACTTGTTATCCCTGCAATCCTACCATTATATAATTTTCAATTTTCTGCTTTTATTTGTTTTGTAATGTGTATTAACCGCATTAAGCGAACTTTCTTTGGAAAGTGATTTAAGAGGATCATCGAGTCTCATTTTAACCACTGCAAGTATTCAGGAGGATCACTAAACTCGATGTATATTATTTTGGCCACCACGAGTATTCAAGGAGATCACCCAACTCAATGTGTAATACTATGGCTACTATGGATATTTAGGAGGATCACTAGGCTGAATCTGAAAGACTTTGGCCACTACGAATTAGGCTGGACAGGGTTTAAAAAATGAGTTCTACCATATCGAAAATCCGAGTCACCTGCCAAACTACCGGAGGTCATAACTTGGTCATATGATGCCGGATTGAGATTTTATCTTAAAAAATTTGGTAACTTTCGAGATCTACAACTTTGAGCCAACCTCCTATAAAGTTGAATCTAGCCGAAATTACATTATTTAGGCTCCAAAATGGACTGGTCAAACCAAAAATTTCCTTTTCAGGTAAGACTTTGACCAGGTGTAACTTCTATGCAAGAAGAATCAGACGGAGCAATAGAGGGCAGAGTTGAGATTTATCTTCTAAAAAAAATTTTAGTTTTTTTATATAATATTCTTATTAATCTTATTTATTTTAAAATATATAGTCTTATTTGAACTAATGCAGCAATCCAATCCAAATTGTAAAAGGGGTGACCTCACTAGTATTATAAATAGGAGTTATATACTTTATTTTAAGAGATGTGAAGGATCAATAAAAGAAAATGAGACTTAAAGTTCTACTTTCGAAATTTTGCCAACTTTTTCTAATTTTCTCTTGAGAGATTGGAGTTGAGCAAATTGAAGAAAATCTTCCTTCTTGTTAATTAGATCGAAAAGATAACCACACTCTATCTAGTATTTTTTTTGTCTTGTTATTTGGAAAAAATACCACATTTTAAAGCAGAATGTCGTTTCCGAATCTGAGATCTCAAAACTATGAATCTAGCCCTACTAGAAAAATGGAAATGGCATGTTTTTTAACTATTCTCCAACACCTTGGGAAAAAATCATTCAACATATATACTACTGTCAGAGAAAAATGGAGAGATATTGCCTGAAGGTTAGGAGAAGTTGCCTCAAAATAATTTTTCCAAAGAAAGGTGGAAAAGTTAAGCTAAAAACTAGGTTACTTTTCTGAGATGGTTGTGTTATTTGTAGAATTTTCCAATGTAGCAGATGTCATACCCTGAGCCCATCACTTAGGTCGGTTACGTGATAAAACCGCATGAATCCTAGAGTGGTACCCTAAATATTATGCAAGGCGAAAGACAAATAATTTTTTAATAACTCTAGAAATTTAAATCAAATGTTAATAGCCAAATAATCCAACTAAATAAATCCATCATAATCAAATATTCAAACTAATTCAGTTACAAAATTTGTAAATATTTATTTGGTATCAAAAAAAAATAAACTAACTAATGGCTCCATTTGAATTCCATGCCCAAGCCAATCGAGACTGTTCATCTTGTGACTCTGAAAGAGAAAAAGAAAGAGGAGGTGTGAGCTTTATAGCCTAGTAGAAATTTCCACACACCCTTACTAATATAATAATAAAATTTAAAAAGGGCAAATAAGTAGTATGAAAGTGAAAACATTAATCGCCAAATCTCATACCAAGCAACCAGTATAACTCAAACATATATGCATATAACATACATTATGTATTGTCATGAATACTCTTAGTGGTTTCATATGACTTATCATCTATTTTTCATTTGTTAAATTAAAATAATAGTGGGAATTTAGTGATTTTTGAGAGGGCATTTTAGTAAATCCATGAGATTCTATAAATTTTGTCGAAGCAAAATGAAGAGGTCGAATGTGATGAGCTGATCAAGCAGCCAAAACAATCCAACGTTTCAAAATTGGAGCTATAGTAGGAGCTTGAGTAGCAGTCAAAAGTTTTCACCATTTTGGTCTATCACTTTCTATGTTTTCCGCTAATGAATTTATTCACCTTATTTCTTTTATTAGAACCGTAGCACATAGAACCAGATTATGCCAAATATTTATACATATAGCCAGATATGTCTCCTATCATCATTTTCGTACAACCTTGCCCTCCCCCGCCCCCTCTAGAAAAAAAAACAATTCAGTGAATTGTAACCTCTTCCATAACTTGCAAAAGGTTACTTATAATAAAGAATGAAAGAAAGAAACAAATCAATGAATTGTAACTTCTTTCTTAATTTACAAAAGGCTACTCATAACAGAGAATGAAAAAAAAGAAACAAATCAATGAATCGAAACATCTTCCCTAATTTGCAAAACGATTACTTATATCCTCAAATAAATCAATGAATTGAAATGTTTTCCTTAATTTTCAAAAGGATTATTTATAATAGAGAATGAAAAAAATGAAACAAATAAATAAATTGTAACTTCTTCCCATATTTGCGAAAGGTTATATATAATAGAGAATGAAAAAAACAAACAAACAATGAATCAAAACTTCTTCCTTAATTTGCAAAATGATTACATATACCCTCTCTCCCTCTCTGGATGTGTTATCCAACACATCTTGACAACCATGGGCAAGGTCACCCCTCACCTCGTCTTCACTCTCGTTCTTCTCTTAATTATCTTGCCTGTGAGAGGTGATCCTCCTTTAAATCACAGTCAGTCCTTTCTATTTTTTTCTTACTCGCTAACTCACTAATCTTTTACAACCCACATGCAAAGCAGGAGATGTTGCTGCCTTCGAGCCGCAACCGAGAATCAAATATCTACCGCCCGGCATGGTCAAGGGCGATGCCAAATCTCAATGCGGAACGTGCAAGTGCTGCGCTACCAACAACCCCAATAACTGTTCAAATATGCAGTGCTGCTACCACGTCGAATGCGGCTATGTCGGCCAGCCTGACGTCGAATGCAACATGGTGATCGACGCCTGCAACTGTAACTCATGTGGTTGATCCTTCTAAATACATTAGGATAGAATAAATTTAGTAATTGAATAAATTGAGTAGCTGGCACGGGCGAACAAGTTTGAGCGTGCTGATTGGATTCTCCTGTGGTACATGTTTTGGAATTGCAATTTAATAAAGCATAGCTACCTTAAGTTTTCGCTCTTCCTATTAGCCTTCTTTATACCAAGGTTCCTGTTACATTCTTGATTGAATTCTAAGGAATATATACGCATGGGTGGCTTGCATTTTTATCAAAGAAAGTAGAAAAATTTGTCTAGGGAGATCTTATTTCATGTGCAATCTAGAGAGATATTAGAAAGGGAGAAGGAGATGAAGAAATATTTACAACATTTGTAGCGAAATTTCATAGATTGGCTCCCTATTTTTTAATCTACACAGCAGATCCATATTTGATACTCTAATCTACAAGCAGATATTCAACTTTTGGATTTGAAAAAATTATTTTGGAAGGTAATTCTGAAGTAGATCATGCATGATTGGTTGGCCAATCCTTGAATGTGATCCCCATATCGATACAGCTTCAAACATAAAGATCTAGAGGTTATGATAAAAGAATTAGGTGAAATGGAGTAAGGCAATCTTAAAAGTACATGCAAGACACAACAATTTTATGAGTAAAATTTCTACAGAGACTGCAAATTTTGTTAGGATTGTCAAAACCTCTGAGACCACCGGTCGGGACTCAGGAAAGAATTCAGAGGCGTTCGAATATGTGAAGTTGAGCTTCTTTCTTTCATAATTTGTCTGATGATGACGATCAGGTCTATATGAATATTTTATCACTCATTCTGTGGCTCTAGTGACATTATGAGCATTTTGTAGTGAACTAGCTAGCTCTACTATGATGATGCAATTGCTGATGTCATTTCTCTTGCCACCAACAACAATCTTCCTAAGGCGAAATTTTTAGGCGGACTAGGTCCACAAATTCAACGTCAAGTTGGCAAGCCAACCAACTGTGAGGCAGTATACACAAACGCGGTGTGTATCGCGCTCTTTTTCTTTTTGTTTGTCTTTGTTCATGTTGCTTTGTGCATGTCCTTCTGAAATAATCATAGGAAGCGTATTATTTCAGAACATATTCAGTAAAATACCTGGCATAATCGGGTTATACGTGGCAGGTTCCAACAAAGAAATAAGGTGAACTCTTTCATTCCAATAAAAGCTAGCGACTAATGAGATAAACTCCGTTAGCCCCTATTGCATCAAAATAGAGAGAGAGAGAGAGAGAGAGAGAGAGAGAGAGAGAGAGAGAGAATGCTTCTATTCTTTTAATTCGATAAAGTGATTGATATGTAGCTATATATGAATCTTTTATCAAAAGATGTTTCATTGCGTGTTCTTAATGTTAGATGCATAATGTGAGAAAATCTTTCTTTCTCAAAAATATTTCTTAAATTAACTTTTCCATTAAGAGCAAAAGCAAAAGGGGGAATTATGATTTAATGAGCCTTCAACTTGACCATTATTTTGATTCTAATAGTTCATTATGTTTCTTTTTTAGTTTTTTTTTTCTTCAAACTGATAGTTGTAAGAGTATGAATCCATGGGGTGACGGCAACCGATGAATGTGGTGGGCACTCTCACCGTTTTTGAATCAGAGACAGAGAGAGAGAGAGAGCAGCACGCGGATGAGTGGGGTAAGCTGGCCTTAAGCCAAAATATTATGTTGACTAATGCCGAGAGTGGAAATTGGTTCATGACTAATTGGGTTGGTAAGACTAAGGGAAGTCTAGATCATTTTTAACAAACCTCTTATTAATTTTCTGAAACTATATTATCTAGAAAAGTAAAATAGACTTTTATTTTTGATGAATACAATAAGTTCCTTAATATGTAATTGAGATATGATTAGTATGAAAGTGAATCCTAGGTTCTTCGGTGTTTAGCATGCTGAATTTTTTTTTTTTTTTTGAAAACCATGGCTGAACCTGATCGGGTTGCCTACGTACCCCTTCATAAGGGGGATCAAGCCATACGTAGTTCTTTTTAAGTTTTAAAACGCAGCGGAAAAACCGAATCAAACAATTTAATTCATGCATGCTTACAAGATCAAATCTAGAAATCAGCACCTTAAGAACACATAGGATTATGCCGGAATCGTTTAAACAATTATGCTAAAACTTTTATGCATGATTAACTATCAGATCTGAAACTTAAGAACTCTATTCCAATTAATCTCCGAATATCCATCGAATGGATTCTGGAGATATCTCCGTGAGGAGCCCCAAAAGAGGGTAAAACCTCGGAGAATTGGACCTAGACCTTGACACCATAATAAATGATTAATGCTAGATTAATACCTTTTATGATGGATGAAAGTTGTGAATCTGATTCTTGACTTCGCAGCCACGCACACGAATGGCCTCTACGAGAAGTACACGCGAAGTCCTGAAGGATCTTCTTCCGCAACTGTGCTAGCAGCTGCAGAACACTTGAAAGCTGAAATCTGCCCGCCGGGATTCAATCAACTCTTGATCAATCGTCTTGAAGCAGATAGAGATGAGGTTTGTAAGGGAAGTAGAGGACTCAGATCTGATCTTGAATCTTCTAGATATTCACCCTGAAAACCCTATCTAAAATGGAGAAGAAGAGGAGGAGGAGGCGGGTGAGGAAGAAGGCTGCAATGGATGTGTTTTTGGTGCCCATGTTTGACCCCTTTTAATGGCCTCCGAATTTTCATTCAAAATTCGAAATTTATTTTCAGAAAACCTCTTTTAGTTGGCACATGCAAAGGAATAGGAACAACCCAAATCAGATCTCAACCAAATCTGATTTAAATTCAAATTTTAAACACATGTGCAAGAGGAAAGGAATTTGAAATCCATGCGGCAAGGTAAAACACTTCATAATTTCGAAATCACCTCTTGAAATTTGAATTTAATCCATTCAAAAACTCAGACGCCACCTTGGCTGATGGTTTGAGTGATTAAAATTATTTAACACATTGCTTAATGTTTGAATTTAAATTCAAATAACAAACAATGTCGCCATGTGTCAAGCAATGGGTCCATGTGCCATGCAATAATTTTGGTTTATTTAAAATTCATGAAATCCAATTCCATGTCACCAATAATTGCCACATCATCTGAGCCTAATCCCCTTGGGTTGCACCTAATCAAATTTGGTCAAACCCGAATTAAAACAAAGCAATTTGGTTGAACCCAATCTAATCAGGTCAGACCCTGATTGAGCTCAAATTGAATCCAATTCAATTTTGGCTCATGCAAACTCAATCAAATTGAATTATTACTTTGTGTTGGACCTAATTCAATTAGGTCAATCCCCAATTAAGAACAAATTAATTTAAAATTAATTTGATCAGCTTCAGTCCTTTTTGGTTCTGACCTAATCCAATCAGGTCAAAACCCTGATTGAGCCCAAACTTGAATCCAATTCAATTTGGCTCATCCTTAGCACAATTACTCAATCAAATTGAGTTTATTAGTAATTTAATTACTAATTAATCCTTCAATAATTACTTTAATTATTTTATAAGATAATTTGCCAATCAAATTGACCAAATTACCCCTGAATGATTCTTAATCATTCATCAGCTTTCTTGATCAATCAGGAATCTTCTATGCGTGTGACCTCATAGGTTCGAACCTAAGCCGGTAGTATAGGAACAATTTTCTACACTAATCGATGTGACCATCTAGCAATGGTACCCGACGTCCGGATAGGTCGAATATATGCGAAGCAATATTCTGGAACCCTGAACTATGGTTACTGTATAATTCAATCCCTTTGACTCCTAATGCCAGGATGACTTAGAGCTCACTGTCAACCCTATAATTAGTACATCCATTATGTGATTAACTTTAGATATCCCGTGACTCCTCACTGGGATTACCCTGGCCAAGGTTTTGCTAAATTAATCACAAGACATTATCTCCTATTTTCAGGAGGGGTCAATTCCATCTTGACTCACAACTGACTACGCAAGTACTTGACTGCACCCAGTGACCTTCCGTCACTGAATTAGAAATTCAGGTAGTCCGGTACCAAAGTACAGTGAGTTGCTTGCTAGTCACAGGTTGCGGTCTCAGGTCAGAGGGCCAAACTTATACCCATATCCACTCGGAACATCTCTCGACAGTAGAGCGTTCCGGAATTGGTCACGTTTAGTGAAATGTACTTCTACACTTCACTTGTGTGGCATACCAGTGTCTCCGCACTCCTTGGTTAAGAGGACAACCAACATATATGTCACACAACGACCTAATCTCGATAATGTTATCGTCCTAGTAACAACATATTATTTCGTCGCAAACAAGTTTAAGGACTCAAAGATAAATCCTCCTTTATCATAACATAAGTCCTAAGGACTTCATCATATAAGAGTTCATTTGAAGATGAAATGATGAATAATGCCAAATAACACTCTATTAATTTGTCAATTCATTTACAAAATTCAATCATCAATATGCTGACGATTGACATTTAGGATACAAATTCCAACAACTCCCACTTAGCCTAATGCCAATCGGCACAGTATCTAATACCCATCTTCGACTTGTGTTCGTCGAACTCTTTGATGCCGAGGACTTTGGTAAATGGGTCAGCCAGATTTTCTTTTGTGTCAATCTTCTGAAGATCAATATCACCTCGATCGATGATCTCTCGAACCAGGTGGTAGCGACGTAGAATATGCTTGGTCCGCTGATGTGCTTTGGGTTCTCTTGCTTGAGCTATGGCCCCAGTATTGTCACAAAATACAGGCACTGGACCATCAATGGAGGGTGTCACTCCAAGCTCGGTGATGAACTTTCGCAACCATACAGCTTCCTTGGCGGCATCAGATGCTGCGATGTATTCTGCTTCACATGTAGAATCTGCCACTGTATGCTGCTTGGAACTCTTCCAGCAGATGGCCCCACCCTTAAGAGTGAAGATATATCCTGACACGCTCTTGCTATCATCTTGATCTGACTGAAAACTTGAATCAGTATATCCCTCAAGTTTTAAGTCAGAATCACCATAGACAAGCCACTGATCTTTAGTATTTCTCAAATACTTAAGGATGGTTTTTACAATCTTCCAGTGGTTGCTACCTGGATCAGACTGGTATCTGCTCACTACTCCTAGTGAGTATGCCACGTCTGGTCTAGTACATGTCATGGCATATATTATAGATCCCACTGCCGAAGCATATGGAATTCTATCCATACTCTCTCTTTCTTGAGGGGTTGTCGGACAATCCCTTTTAGAGAGGTTAATTCCATGGCCCATCGGAAGATAGCCTTTCTTGGAATTAATCATACTGAACCTCTTCAGTATAGTATCAATGTATGTGGATTGGGATAATCCAAGCAATCTTCTAGATCTATCTCTATAGATCTTCATCCCTAGGATGTAAGATGCTTCTCCCAAATCCTTCATGGCAAATTGAGATAATAGCCAAACCTTTATTCCTTGTAATGCAGGAATGTCATTTCCGATTAAAAGAATGTCATCCACATACAAAATAAGGAATATAATAACTGAACCATTTGCCCATTTATAAATGCAAGGTTCCTCTTCATTCTTAATGAAGTCATATGTTTTGATTACCTTATCAAAACGTATATTCCAACTCCGTGAAGCTTGCTTTAATCCATAAATGGATTTTTGAAGCTTGCACACTTTAGACTCACCTGCAGATGTAAAACCTTCAGGTTGTATCATATACACTTCCTCTTCTAAATCTCCATTTAGAAATGCGGTCTTTACATCCATTTGCCAGATTTCATAGTCTAAATGTGCTGCTATCGCAAGCACAATCCGAATGGACTTGAGCATTGCCACAAGAGAAAACGTCTCGTCATAGTCAATACCATAACGTTGACGATAACCCTTGGCAACCAGACGGGCTTTATAGGTCTCTACCTTTCCGTCTGCGCCCCGTTTTCTTTTGAATATCCACTTACACCCTATGGATTTAATTCCTTCGGGTGGGTCAACTAATGTCCAAACATCATTGACCTTCATGGATTCCATTTCGGATTGCATGGCTCCAAGCCATTTATCAGAGTCATACCTCTGCATTGCATCCATATATGTGATCGGATCCTCATCGTTTTCATCAAGTTTGATAGGATCCCCATCCCGGACCAAGAAACCGTAGTCTCTGTCCGGCTGACGTGGTACTCTACCCGATCGCCTTAATGGTGCATCTAATATGGGTTCTGGATCTGATCTAATCAAATCCGACTCAACTGGTTCAGTAGATGGTGTCGGATCTTCTACATGTTGAACTTCTCTAAGCTCAACATTAGAGCTATTTGTTCCTTCACCAAGGAATTCCTTTTCTAAGAAAATTGCTCTATTGCTTACGAACAACTTTTGTTCTTCAGCAAAGTAGAAGTAATATCCTTTAGTTTCTTTAGGGTAACCAACAAAGAAACATTTGTCAGACTTGGGTTCAAGTTTGTCTGTCTTCAAACGTTTGACGTACGCCGGACACTCCCAAATCCTAAGGTGAGAGAGCATCGGCTTACGTCCAGTCCACATCTCATGTGGTGTTTTATTTACAGACTTACTTGGAACCTTATTTAGAATATAGCAGGCTGACTCAAGAGCATATCCCCAAAAGGATATGGGCAGATTAGCAAACCCCATCATGGATCGAACCATGTCTAACAGAGTTCGATTTCTCCTTTCTGACACACCATTATATTGTGGTGTACCAGGAGGAGTCCATTGGGAGAGAATCCCATTTTCTCCTAGATATGTCAAAAATTCACTGGAGAGGTTTTCACCTCCTCGATCTGATCGAAGAGTTTTAATACTCTTTCCAGTTTGTTTTTCTACTTCATTACAATATAATTTGAACATTTCAAATGATTCAGATTTATGTCTCATTAAATAGACATAACCATACCTAGAAAAGTCGTCTGTAAATGTAATAAAATATGAATACCCACCTCTAGCATCTGTGCTCATTGGCCCACATACATCAGAATGTACAAGGGTCAATAAATCACTGGCTCGTTCACCTTTTCCGGTAAAAGGTGATTTGGTCATTTTACCAAGAAGACATGATTCACAGGTTGTCAATGATTCACAATCATTAACATCAAGGATTCCCTCTTTACTTAACCTGTTCATCCTATTCTTGTTAATATGACCTAGCCTATGATGCCAAAGGTAGACATCCGTGACATTATCTATTCTAGGGCGCTTATTGGATTTATACATTACATGAACAGGCTGTGACAAAATGTAAATGCCATTACTCAGAATTCCATTCATTACAACAACACCATTCCAAATGACATTGCAATAATCCTTTTTTATTGATATTTCATAACCATTTTTGGCCAAAAGGCCTACAGAAATGATATTCAATAGAAAACTTGGACAATAGTGACAATCACTAAGGACATTTACATAAGAGCTGAATTCAAGTTTAAGAATTCCTAAAGCTAGAACTGGAACTGGTCTTCCATCTCCAACATTTAGGAACCTTTCTCATTCTTCAAACCT
The DNA here is from genome assembly GCF_051530095.1 of Phoenix dactylifera. Classification (NCBI taxonomy): domain Eukaryota; kingdom Viridiplantae; phylum Streptophyta; class Magnoliopsida; order Arecales; family Arecaceae; genus Phoenix; species Phoenix dactylifera. The sequence continues at coordinate 7,954,627 of NC_143193.1, forward strand.
CTTACTGACTTGTAGCCCCTGCAACGAATTGCAAATATTAAAAGGACTACCGGTATCCAATACCCAGGTCGAATTATCACAAATAGAAAAATTGCAAGGTGTTATCATATAAGTACCTTGATTGGCAACTGATTGCCCACTTTTCTTAGGCCGGTTCGGATCGAGGGATGCAATGTAAAGAGGACAGTTCCTCTTCCAATGTCCTTGCTTCTTGCAGAAGAAGCACTCCGCCTTGCTCTGATCAGCCTTTTAATTCTTTTTCTGACTAGGCTGAGCATGGTGCACCTGTTTCTTTTAGATTTTATTTTTATTTTTTCCTTTCTTAAAGGAGCGACCCTTGGATGAACCTCCCACTAAATTCACCGTCTTCTTAAGAAGTTGGTGATCATTCTCAAACGTCTGTAGTAACCCCAACAATTGGTGATAATTCACTACAGGTTTCGTCATACGAAAATGAGTGAGAAAAGGACGGTATGATCCAGGCAATGAGTTTAGTATGGCATCTTTCCCCAATTGATCATGAAGGAGAAAGCCAAGAGAGCTTAGACGCTCGATCAACTCAATCATATACAGTACATGATCAGTTACCGAGGTCCCATCTTTCATTCGGGCGCTGAAGATGGCACAACTAGTTTTGTGCCTCTCAACATCGTCAGGAACGCCGAATGATTCATTCAACACTTGAATGATATCTTCCGGCTACGTGTTCTCAAAACGCCTACTAAACTCATCACTCATTGCTGCCAACATGATGCATCGAACAGTGATCCGGTCACTGAGCCACTTCTGATAAGTGTCTCTGGCCGATCTTGATGCATTAGCAGCGGGCTGCTCAGGTGCTTGATCCGTTATCACATAAAGGATCCTCTCATGCTCTAGCACTATTTTCAGTTTCCTATGCCAATTATTGAAATTTGGACCAGTCAACTTGTCATTGTCCAACAATGAGCGAAGTGATAAATTAGTGGCCATTTCTGCATAAAAAGAAAATTTGGCTATTAGTATATGAATTGACTAAACACAGTAGACTTGGACTTTAGTCTAAAGATATTCCCACTATTTTATACAAATTGGTAGCCTCTACCTCTAATTCGAAAAATTACTCCTAATTCTTTAGTGGGCACTAGAATCCAATAGATCCCATATAGGCCCGAGTGTGGCTCGGCCAACCCATATGCACCTATTGGTAGGTTCTTAACCAATTGCTTCACCAAGCAACTTCTAGTGATGATTTTGCCCTAGGTTTTTCGGCAGGCGTGTAGCGCCTCCACCGAATACCCTAGTCAGGTCCAACCATTAAATGATAGGGTTAAGTCTAATCAATTAATAGACGACCAAGCCCGAGTGTGGCTCGGCTCACCTGACTGCCTATTGAAGGTACACTTAACTCATCATATATTGAATGACAATTCCAATGCTTGATAAGTACCAGGCGTGTGGCGCCTCCAATAATTATCAAAATATTGGACCCATTATCATCCAACTTAATGGGAGGCTATGACCTAGTTATCTCCATAACCATTTCATTTTAAGGACCTAATAATTTTAGAGGATTTCATAATTAGGATAGATGAGAAGATCCGGTTAGTCTAATTTCTCCCACTGACTTCACCAAATCAGATTAGACTCAAACCGGTTAAGGAGACACCTAAATCAGTCATACTGATTTTTCTTAAGGCATGAGCTAACTCGAATCATTAAGTGTTCCAATCAAAATATGATTGACCATGTCGGCCAGGTAAGTGAGATCGGTGGAAGGGATATGCCATTAACTCGACAAAGACGAATCAGTGCGAGTAGCTCCCAATTAAAAACCACCGGTCAAAACTGCCAAACTTACCTTAGACACCGACTGGTTAATCAATTTCGATTTGATTACTCAAATGACTCGGGCTACACCTCTGAGCCTAAATCAAGTTCCATCTTGGTCTAATCAAAGACATGGAATTGATCAATCTACAACTATTGTATTTAACCTAGAGTTTCCTTGACCTAATCTAGTTACTACTTAATTAGATTTGATCAATTAACTCTAATTAGACCATGTTTGATTCTAACCTTAGGTCTAACCCAATCCTAAGAACTTGATTCAAGCTAACCCATATGCCCAAAGAATTATGCAATGTCAATTAATTGAGTTACAATTCTATTTCATAACACTTAATTCTCAATTAAGTTTAGACTTATGAAAGTTTTGATCATTGCATATTTCTTTTTAATTACATATTAATTACAATCTTTCAGTTCTTAAAACACATTTTCAGATCTGAGTTTTTGTAATTAATCACATGTAATCAGATTTAATTCATGTTTAAGTCATTATATTTTATGTTCATGCATCACATATACATAACAACATGAATTAATACAAACAACATACATCTTATGTATTTGTTTTTTCACTTTTATTTTCAGATCTGATTTGTTCATTAAAATCAAAGATCATATGAATCATAAACTTTATTTAGATCTAATCTAAACAATATTATGATTTCAGATTTATTCATGTTACTAATCCTAACACAAACATGCATCATATGCATCCAAAATTTTAGATCTACTTAATCATGCATAATCAGCAATTAAATCAATCATAAAAAGCACTTTAGATCTAATCTAAACATGTTAATAATTTCAGATTTAATTGCAAGAATTAAAACATAAAAGTTTAAACATAAACCTGGCTCTGATACCACTGAAAGTGAATCCTAGGTTCTTCGGTATTTAGCATGCTGAATTTTTTTTTTTTTTTGAAAACCATGGCTGAACCTGATCGGGTTGCCTACGTACCCCTTCATAAGGGGGATCAAGCCATACGTAGTTCTTTTTAAGTTTTAAAACGCAGCGAAAAAACTGAATCAAACAATTTAATTCATGCATGCTTACAAGATCAAATCTAGAAATCAGCACCTTAAGAACACATAGGATTATGCCGGAATCGTTTAAACAATTATGCTAAAACTTTTATGCATGATTAACTATCAGATCTGAAACTTAAGAACTCTATTCCAATTAATCTCCGAATATCCATCGAATGGATTCTGGAGATATCTCCGTGAGGAGCCCCAAAAGAGGGTAAAACCTCAGGGAATTGGACCTAGACCTTGACACCATAATAAATGATTAATGCTAGATTAATACTGAGGATGATAGTGTTATTTTGATGATTAACAAGCAATTATCTAGAGTATGCTATAAGTTAAATTGATACTTCATTTATAAGTTCATTACTCTCAGTATATTTAGTTAATTGAAAATAGATACATGACCTTGTTCATTTGAATGAATCTAACCTTGAGAATGCAGCAAAGTGTGGATTGAGTCGACCCAAAGGTTGATTGGGTCAACCCCGGCACATCAAGAAATCATTTGGCACACTCCTGCAAAAATGGCACAAATGAACAGTGAGTTGGGTCGACCCAAGGTAAGCATGAGTCGACCCAACCTTGAAGAACCTCAAAAACATAACTGAAGAATGCTCTCTGGATTTACTGAGAGGGTCGACCCAAACAGTGGTTGAGTCGACCCAAGCTTGAGTCGACCCAAACCCTGAGAGGGTCGACCCAAAGGCAAGACAGAAAGACAGACAGAAATTGGTTCTCTGGAATTACTGAGAGGGTCGACCCAAGAAGAAGTTGAGTCGACCCAAGTGGACTTTGAGTCGACCCAAAGAATGGTTGGGTCGACCCATGGGAAGGAAGGCTGAAATTGAGGTTTCTGTGATTTCTGAGAGGATCGACCCAAGGAATGTTTGAGTCGACCCAAGGCAAAGTTGGGTCGACCCAAGGACAGGTTGAGCCGACCCAAACACGGGCTGAACAGTAACGGCTAGTTCTGCAGATGTACTTTTTGTCCTTCCCAAGGTCAGTAACGGCTAGTTTTTGAATTCTAATCGTTGGGGCTTGACCAAAGAAGGTGGGAAGCTATTTAAAGGGGCACTATTCATCAGAGAGAATAACTTTTGAGTTGAATATCAAAGAGTACCCAAGAATACAAAAGTGCCCTAATCTTCTTCATCAAGAGCTTCATTCAAGAATCAAAGAAAGGGATTGAGCAGATTCAAAGAGGCATCAAGAGCTCCATCCCCTTTAAAGAGTGAAGCATCCTTGACAAAGAAGAGCAAAACGACTTCAAAGCGATAAATACTTTCTAACTCTTCCTTGTAGCTTATATTGTTTCATATGCTCATTTAGGAGTTTGAATCTTTCCTTTTGTTAATTAAACACTTTGTAAAGGTTCGTTGGTGAGCCCGCAAAACCAACAAAGGTTGTTGGTGAGCCCGCAAAACCAACAAAGGTTTTTGGTGAACCCGGAAAACCAAAGTGTAAAGGTTAGTTGGTGAGCCCGCAAAACCAACAAAGGTTTTTGGTGAACCCGGAAAACCAAGTGTATAGGTTCGTTGGTGAGCCCGTAAAACCAACAAAGGTTTTTGGATTGTGAGCCCGGAAAACAATCCAACTGTAATCCGCGGGATTATAGTGAATTCCCAAGGAGTCGCTTGGGGAGTGGACGTAGGTGCTAAGGAGAGCACCGAACCACTATATATTGTTGTGTTTGTGTTGTGCTTGTGTTTTCATTTACTCTTGCATCATCTTCTACTCTTGCGTTAGTTTAACTCACTCAAATAGCTTAAGAAAGCATCCACCGCACTTAATTAAGAAAACGTTTAAAGCATCAAAAAAAAAGAAGAAGAAACCAATTCACCCCCCCCTCTTGGCTTGTCACCTTGGGCAACAAGTGGTATCAGAGCGAGGTGCTCTAATAGTGCTCATTGATCTAACAATCAAGAGTTAAAGATCATGACAACCCAAGTGGGATGTGCAATGACTGAGGGGCAATCCACAAATAGACCACCTCTATTTAATGGCACAAACTACACATATTGGAAAGCTAGAATGAGGATATTCATTCAAGCTTCGGACTATGAACTGTGGCAAATCATCACTAGAGGACCTCACATACCCACACTTAACATAGATGGCACTATCATACCCAAACCAGAAATGGATTGGAATGAAAGTGATAGAAGATTAGCACAGTTAAATGCAAAAGTTGTAAATACACTTTACTGCTCTTTAGATGTAAATGAATTTAATAGAATATCCACTTGCACCACCGCCAAAGAAATTTGGGATAGACTTGAGGTCACACATGAAGGGACCAATCAAGTTAAGGAGTCCAAGATAAACATATTAGTACACAAGTATGAACTGTTTAAAATGGAATCTACTGAGTCCATAACTGATATGTTTACTCGTTTTACTGATATTATAAATGGGCTTAAAAGTTTAGGAAAGTCTTATTCTAACTCTGATTTGGTGCGTAAAATTCTCAGGTCTCTACTAAGGAATTGGGAGGCCAAGGTAACCGCTATTCAAGAGGCAAAGGACCTCAACACACTGCAGTTAGAGGAGCTCCTAGGATCTCTTATGACCCATGAGTTGACAATGAGGCAAAATTCAGAAGATGAGGTCAAGAGAAGAAAACCTATTGCCCTAAAGACTACCACCCCTAGACAACAAACTGAATCGGAAGATTCAGATGATGATGAAGATATTGATGAAGAAGGGATGGCAGTGCTTGGGAGAAAATTCAGAAGATTCATGAGAGGTAAGAATAAGTTCCATAAAAAGAAACCCTTTCTTAAAGGTAACTCAAGCAAAGAAAAGGTTAAGGATAAGGAAAAAGAAAAGGAGACTCCCATTTGCTATGAGTGTAACAAACCCGGGCATTATAAGATAGATTGCCCAGATTTGAAAAGGATGGCAAGAAAGTTGAAAAAGAAGAATTTTATGGCCGATTGGAGTGAAAGTGAGGAATCAAGTTCGGAGGACGAAGATCATCAAGACACGGCCCAAATATGTCATATGGCCAATGACGATGAGGTAGATTCTGAACTTGACTGTGATTTTACTGTTGATGAATTGCATGATGCATTCTTAAAACTCATGGAAGAACATAAGAAAGTAATTAATAAAAATAAAGCTCTAAAAGAAGAAAATCAATCTCTCATTAAAGATAAGATAAAACTGTCTCATAACTATGAAACATTAAGTAGGAAACTTGAAAATGAAACCAAAAATCTAATTGCTGAAAATGTCAAGCTAAAAGAAGATGCTGAAAAATATAAGTCTTTGGTAGATAGATTTACTCTTAGTTCTACCAAATTAAACTTGATTCTTGATAGCCAAAAAGCTGTATATGATAAGGCCGGTTTAGGGTATAGAACAAATAGGAAACAAAAACTCTTAAAGAATATTTTTGTAAAAGCTAAAAGGGAAATTATTACTTGTTATTATTGTAATAAGATAGGACATAGAGCATATGAATGTAATTTTAGAAAGTCTAGTCAAAACAGATCAAGTAATAATCAAAAGATAAAATTCAAGAAAGTTTGGGTTCCAAAAGAAACATGGAGTACTAACCCTAAAGGACCCAACTTAGCTTGGGTACCTAAAGGTTCTTCTTGATCTTGATTGCAGGTGTGTCTTGCAGCTGATAAAATGGAAAAACGATGGTATCTAGATAGTGGCTGTTCAAGACACATGACCGGTGACGAAGATCGATTTGTCACCTTGGAACCAAAGAAAGGTGGAGTAGTGACCTATGGAGACAATGGTAAAGGGTATATCATTGGAAAGGGTAAAATTTTCATTGCTCCATCTATTTTTATAGAAAATGTTTTATTAGTTAAGGGTTTGAAATATAACCTTCTTAGCATAAGTCAATTTTGTGATAAAGGATTTAAAGTTACATTTGAAGCATCTGTATGCATAATCACAAATCCTAAAGATAATAGCATTGTACTTGTAGTACAAAGGCAAAGAAATATTTACTTAGTAGATCTTCATGAGTTAGGCAAGAAAAATGGTTCATGCTTAATTACTAATGAAGGAAAGAAAATTGAAACTAGTTGGCTTTGGCATCGAAGATTAGGACATGCTAGTATGGAATTAATATCAAAACTAGTTAAGAAGGAATTAATAAAGGATGTGCCAAAATTGATTTTTGAAAAGGACAAAATATGTGGACCATGTTCATTGGGAAAACAAACTAAGTCATCTTTCAAATCGAAAAACGTAGTATCAACAACTAGACCATTTGAACTCATACACATGGATTTATTTGGACCTACTAGAACTACAAGTCTAGGAGGAAAGAAATATGGACTAGTTATTGTTGATGATTTTTCAAGGTATACATGGGTTTTATTTTTGGCACATAAGAATGAAGCATTTTCAGAATTTTTGAAACTATATAATAAAATCATAAATGAAAAGAAACTCACCTTAGTAGCCATTCGAAGTGATCATGGTACTGAATTTGAAAATCAACACTTCGAGGAATTTTGCACTAAAAATGGAATATCACATCAATTTTCAGCACCTAGAACGCCTCAACAAAATGGGGTTGTTGAAAGGAAAAATAGGACATTGGCAGAAATGGCACGCACAATGTTGTGCGAGTCAAATCTTCCAAAGTACTTTTGGGCTGAAGCTATAAACACCTCTTGCCATATTCTAAATCGAGTTTTAATACGACCTATAACTAAGAAAACTCCTTATGAACTTTGGAAGAATAAGAAACCAACTGCAAAATATTTTAAAGTGTTTGGATGTAGATGTTTTATCTTAAATAATGGCAAGGAGGACTTAAGTAAATTTGATGCCAAGTCAGATGAAGGTATCTTCTTAGGATACTCCACATCTAGCAAGGCATACAGAGTATTCAACAAAAGAACCTTAGTAGTAGAAGAGTCAGTCAATATTATATTTGATGAGTCTGATAGTGAGTCTGCTAGGAAAGAAAATACTATTGATGATGATACAGGAATTATCGATTTTGAAAAGTTGAAAATTGATGACGTGCCAAATCAAGATAAGGGAGATGATTGCGTGCCACCACAACCCCAAGACGTGCCAAAAGAATGGAGGTATGCACATGGACATCCTAAAGATTTAATCATTGGTGATCCATCTCAAGGGGTAAGAACTCGATCATCTCTTAGAAATTTAAATGATTATCTTGCTTTTGTTTCACAATTAGAACCTAAAACTTATGAAGAGGCTGAAAAAGATACTAACTGGATAAATGCCATGCAAGAGGAATTAAATCAATTTAAAAGAAGTAATGTATGGACATTAACTGAAAGACCAAAGCATAATTCAGTAATTGGAACAAAATGGGTATTTAGAAATAAATTAGATGAAAATGGATTAGTTATAAGGAATAAGGCTAGACTTGTAGCTAAGGGATACAATCAAGAAGAAGGAATGGATTTTGATGAGACATTTGCTCCTGTAGCTAGATTAGAGGCTATTAGATTGCTTCTGGCATTTGCATGTTTCATGGATTTTAAATTATATCAAATGGATGTGAAGAGTGCATTCTTAAATGGTATTATTGAGGAGGAAGTATATGTAGAACAACCTCCAGGATTTGAAAATCATGAATTGCCAAATCATGTGTTTAAACTACATAAGGCATTATATGGATTAAAGCAAGCACCTAGGGCTTGGTATGATCGACTAAGTAAATTTCTGCTTGAAAATGATTTTTGTAGAGGAAATGTAGATAAAACTTTATTCATCAAAAGAAAGGACAAAAATCTATTAGTGGTGCAAATATATGTAGATGACATAATCTTTGGTGCCACTAATGATACTCTATGCAAAGAATTCGCTGATTTAATGCATGGAGAATTTGAGATGAGTTTGATGGGAGAACTAAGCTTCTTTCTAGGATTACAAATCAAACAAACCAAAGAAGGCATTTTCATTTATCAAACTAAGTATACAAAGGAAATACTGAAGAAGTTTGGGAATGAAAATCATAAGGGAATTGGCACTCCAATGAATCCTACTAGTAAGCTAGACAAAGATGAAAAAGGAAAAAGTGTTGATATTAAGCTCTATAGAGGACTAATTGGATCCTTGCTCTATCTTACTGCTAGTAGACCCGACATTGTATTTAGTGTAGGGATATGTGCTAGATACCAATCGGATCCTAAGGAGTCACATTTAAGTGCTGTTAAGAGAATCCTTAGATACTTAAGAGGAACTACCACCATTGGATTATGGTACTCGAGAGACTCCTGTCTAGATTTGCTTGCATATTCAGATGCTGACTTTGCTGGATGCAAGTTAGATAGGAAGAGCACAAGTGGCACATGTCAATTCTTAGGAAATAACTTAGTATCATGGTTTAGTAAGAAGCAGAACTCAGTGGCACTGTCCACAGCTGAAGCTGAATACATAGCTGCTGGTAGTTGTTGTGCTCAAGTATTATGGCTCAAGCAACAACTAGAGGACTATGGAGTCAAACTAGATAATATTCCTATTAAGTGTGATAATACTAGTGCTATCAATCTCACTAAAAATCCAGTTCAGCACTCTAAAGCCAAACACATAGAAATAAGGTACCATTTTATTAGGGATCATGTGCAAAATGGAAATGTATGTATTGAGCATATATGCACGGAAAAACAATTGGCCGACATATTTACCAAACCATTGAGTGAAGATAGATTCTGTATGTTCAGGAGGGAATTAGGCATATGTGATCCTTTTTATTAAAGAAATATAAAAGGAAGATAGTAGTCTCATGATACATTCCTCTAATTTCAAAAATCCCATGAAACATGAGTCAAATTTGTTATCTATAGATTTCTTACTCATGTATCATTGTTCCATAAAGAGTTTATAAGGATTGGAAGCAAGGAAAACTTTTTAGAAGCAAAAAGGAAGAGAAAAGAAAATTTCTGCACATGGGTCGACCTAACCCAGAACATGGGTCGACCCAACGTTGAGTCGACCCAAGAAAAATCTTGAGTCGACCCAACGTCGGGACCCCACTGTTAAAAGGGGGCCCGAGAGCACATCTAGGGCACTGTTTGCCCTTTGTCTTCTTCCGAAAAACCTACTCCCCACTCTCCAATCTCCACTAAACTCCTCCAAACAAAAGATTTCCTAAAGATCTAGGAGAAATGGGACCCAAACGAGCCGTGGCCAAGAGATCCGGAAGAGTGACTCGGATCCAACGGGAGGAAAGGCAACCTACCGAGCCATCTCCCGTGTCTCCACGACGTGAGGCACGTGCGGAGGCCCCTCCTCCTCCTTCCCCCTCAGTGATTCTTGCTAGATTTGCGGGGAGGCCGGTTACAACGGGGAGAAGGATCCATTCCGAGTTTTTCAATCAAGAAGGGTTTCGGATTTGGGAATGGATCCAAAGACAAGGTTGGGAGTATCTTTGCTCCCTAGATGTGGTCATCTACCCCGGGTTGGTACAAGAGTTCTATGCCTTCCTCAAGACTGGTATGGAAGGGCTTGTTTCAGAAGTTCGAGGGGTTCGGATCCATGTATCCGAGGAGAGCTTGAGTGAGTTACTACACCTACCCTGCATAGGAGCCACTCCGGAGAGGCCAGAAGACAAAATGAGAGCTCTGCAATTGATCATGGAAAACGAGAACTTCGATTTTTCTCAGAAGGTAATAACTAGTTCTCTTTCCGCTGAGATGAGGTTATTGCTCAATATGATAAATAGGATTTTATTTCCGAAGACCGGGAGATTTGATCTCATCTCAGAGCGAGATCTAGCAGTTATGGAGTGCATGATTCGAGGGACTCCTCTAAATCTTTCGGCTATGATATTAAGGCAGATGAGGAAGGTGATGTGCAGCAACAGGGTATCACTACCTTATGGTATGATACTCACTTTGATATTTAGACAGCACGGTTTACCTCTCGAGGAGGAGGCATCCAAGAGTCTGCATCACACTGACACGTACACTGCACGGACACTTATACGCATGGGATATGAGAAAGTGAACGGGCAGTGGATTCACACAGGTGCAGGCATTCAGGGTGAGGCACCAGAGGGAGATGCACCAGAGGATGAGGATGAGGAGCCTATGGATCATCCTACTGTACCCTCAGAGGCTGGACCATCGTCATCCGCTCCTCCGACAGATACGGATGACTTCTGGAGCAGGATGACAGAGCTCATGACAGCTCAGGCGAGGACTATTACTGACGGGCTCACGAGCCGATTGGACGCCCGGTTGGATGTCATGTCTGCTGAGATCAGTGATCTGAGGCAGCAGATAGGAGCACTCCGGAGAGAGAGAGAGACACATGGACCATCTGTGCCACAGGCTGCTGAGTCAGAGATATCGGCACAGAGTCATCCAGCTCGTCGTGCTCCACGCCAGACACAGTCTCACCAGGCTCGACCTCCCCTCGCCACGTATGCTAGGAGGATGAGGACTAGATCCCAGCCATTAGATTCTCCCTAGGCTAATCTTAGCGTCTATGTTTAGAGCCTAGGCTAGATATCTAGTTCTCACATGTATCTTGCTTTTCTCCTATGTATCTTGTTTTTATCTTATGTATCTTTAAATCTTGATTAAGGAACATTGTATCTGTCCTTGTTTTTGACATGAATGTATGAAAATGTTCCTATTTTGATCAATGAAGTTTGAAGTTTATTATTTATTGCATCTTTTCTCAAATATATATTTTTGATGATAACAAAAAGGGGGAGAAGAAAAGAAAGAGTATTTAAGAAAAGAAAGAGTATTCAATTTAAGTAAAGAAAGAGTATTTTATTTAAGAAGTAAAGAAAGAGTATTAATTTTGGGAGAAGTAAAGAAATATAACAAAAAGGGGAGAAATAAAGATAAAAGTTATGTAAAGAAAAGAGAAATAAATGGGCAAACAAATTGAAAATCATATAAGAAAGCTTATACATCTAAGGGGGAGCAATTTGTAACAATGAAATTGACTAAATCAAAAATTTCCATCAAAGCTCAGAATTTGGCACGCACCTCTCGCACCCCGATACATAACCTGAAACTCAGAGTTTATCTCCAATTTTTGAAGTTTCATTGCTAATGAATTATAAATGAAAGGGGAAGCAATTCAAAAAGTCAAATTGGCAACATTTGAATGATATAGGGGGAGATTTCACAAGTATATATGAAAAGCTGAAATTCAGCAATTTAATCCCTTTTATAAACTGATTTTAAAAACAAGTATCAATAGACTTATACTCTTTATTTTGTAATCATCAAAAAGGGGGAGATTGAGGATGATAGTGTTATTTTGATGATTAACAAGCAATTATCTAGAGTATGCTATAAGTTAAATTGATACTTCATTTATAAGTTCATTACTCTCAGTATATTTGGTTAATTGAAAATAGATACATGACCTTGTTCATTTGAATGAATCTAACCTTGAGAATGCAGCAAAGTATGGATTGAGTCGACCCAAAGGTTGATTGGGTCAACCCCGGCACATCAAGAAATCATTTGGCACACTCCTGCAAAAATGGCACAAATGAACAGTGAGTTGGGTCGACCCAAGGTAAGCATGAGTCGACCCAACCTTGAAGAACCTCAAAAACATAACTGAAGAATGCTCTCTGGATTTACTGAGAGGGTCGACCCAAACAGTGGTTGAGTCGACCCAAGCTTGAGTCGACCCAAACCCTGAGAGGGTCGACCCAAAGGCAAGACAGAAAGACAGACAAAAATTGGTTCTCTGGAATTACTGAGAGGGTCGACCCAAGAAGAAGTTGAGTCGACCCAAGTGGACTTTGAGTCGACCCAAAGAATGGTTGGGTCGACCCATGGGAAGGAAGGCTGAAATTGAGGTTTCTGTGGTTTCTGAGAGGGTCGACCCAAGGAATGTTTGAGTCGACCCAAGGCAAAGTTGGGTCGACCCAAGGACAGGTTGAGCCGACCCAAACACGGGCTGAACAGTAACGGCTAGTTCTGCAGATGTACTTTTTGTCCTTCCCAAGGTCAGTAACGGCTAGTTTTTGAATTCTAACCGTTGGGGCTTGACCAAAGAAGGTGGGAAGCTATTTAAAGGGGCACTATTCATCAGAGAGAATAACTTTTGAGTTGAATATCAAAGAGTACCCAAGAATACAAAAGTGCCCTAATCTTCTTCATCAAGAGCTTCATTCAAGAATCAAAGAAAGGGATTGAGCAGATTCAAAGAGGCATCAAGAGCTCCATCCCCTTTAAAGAGTGAAGCATCCTTGACAAAGAAGAGCAAAGCGACTTCAAAGCGATAAATACTTTCTAACTGTTCCTTGTAGCTTATATTGTTTCATATGCTCATTTAGGAGTTTGAATCTTTCCTTTTGTTAATTAAACACTTTGTAAAGGTTCGTTGGTGAGCCCGCAAAACCAACAAAGGTTGTTGGTGAGCTCGCAAAACCAACAAAGGTTTTTGGTGAACCCGGAAAACCAAAGTGTAAAGGTTAGTTGGTGAGCCCGCAAAACCAACAAAGGTTTTTGGTGAACCCGGAAAACCAAGTGTATAGGTTCGTTGGTGAGCCCGTAAAACCAACAAAGGTTTTTGGATTGTGAGCCCGGAAAACAATCCAACTGTAATCCGCGGGATTATAGTGAATTCCCAAGGGGTCGCTTGGGGAGTGGACGTAGGTGCTAAGGAGAGCACCGAACCACTATATATTGTTGTGTTTGTGTTGTGCTTGTGTTTTCATTTACTCTTGCATCATCTTCTACTCTTGCGTTAGTTTAACTCACTCAAATAGCTTAAGAAAGCATCCACCGCACTTAATTAAGAAAACGTTTAAAGCATCAAAAAAAAAGAAGAAGAAACCAATTCACCCCCCCCCCCTCTTGGCTTGTCACCTTGGGCAACACATACCTTTTATGATGGATGAAAGTTGTGAATCTGATTCTTGACTTCGCAGCCACACACACGAATGGCCTCTACGAGAAGTACACGCGAAGTCCTGAAGGATCTTCTTCCGCAACAGTGCTAGCAGCTGCAGAACACTTGAAAGCTGAAATCTACCCGCCGGGATTCAATCAACTCTTGATCAATCGTCTTGAAGCAGATAGAGATGAGGTTTGTAAGGAAAGTAGAGGACTCAGATCTGATCTTGAATCTTCTAGATATTCACCCTGAAAACCCTATCTAAAATGGAGAAGAAGAGGAGGAGGAGGCGGGTGAGGAAGAAGGCTGCAATGGATGTGTTTTTGGTGCCCATGTTTGACCCCTTTTAATGGCCTCCGAATTTTCATTCAAAATTCGAAATTTATTTTCAGAAAACCTCTTTTAGTTGGCACATGCAAAGGATTAGGAACAACCCAAATCAGATCTCAACCAAATCTGATTTAAATTCAAATTTTAAACACATGTGCAAGAGGGAAGGAATTTGAAATCCATGCGGCAAGGTAAAACACTTCATAATTTTGAAATCACCTCTTGAAATTCGAATTTAATCCATTCAAAAACTCAGACGCCACCTTGGCTGATGGTTTGAGTGATTAAAATCATTTAACACATTGCTTAATGTTTGAATTTAAATTCAAATAACAAACAATGTCGCCATGTGTCAAGCAATGGGTCCATGTGCCATGCAATAATTTTGGTTTATTTAAAATTCATGAAATCCAATTCCATGTCACCAATAATTGCCACATCATCTGAGCCTAATCTCCTTGGGTTGCACCTAATCAAATTTGGTCAAACCCGAATTAAAACAAAGCAATTTGGTTGAACCCAATCTAATCAGGTCAGACCCTGATTGAGCTCAAATTGAATCCAATTCAATTTTGGCTCATGCAAACTCAATCAAATTGAATTATTACTTTGTGTTGGACCTAATTCAATTAGGTCAATCCCCAATTAAGAATAAATTAATTTAAAATTAATTTGATCAGCTTAAGTCCTTTTTGGTTCTGACCTAATCCAATCAGGTCAAAACCCTGATTGAGCCCAAACTTGAATCCAATTCAATTTGGCTCATCCTTAGCACAATTACTCAATCAAATTGAGTTTATTAGTAATTAAATTACTAATTAATCCTTCAATAATTACTTTAATTATTTTATAAGATAATTTGCCAATCAAATTGACCAAATTATCCCTGAATGATTCTTAATCATTCATCAGCTTTCTTGATCAATCAGGAATCTTCTATGCGTGTGATCTCATAGGTTCGAACCTAAGCCGGTAGTATAGGAACAATTTTCTACACTAATCGATGTGACCATCTAGCAATGGTACCCGACGTCCGGATAGGTCGAATATATGCGAAGCAAATATTCTGGAACCCTGAACTATGGTTACTGTATAATTCAATCCCTTTGACTCCTAATGCTAGGATGACTTAGAGCTCACTGTCAACCCTATAATTAGTACATCCATTATGTGATTAACTTTAGATATCCCGTGACTCCTCACTGGGATTATCCTGGCCAAGGTTTTGCTAAATTAATCACAAGACATTATCTCCTGTTTTCAGGAGGGGTCAATTCCATCTTGACTCACAACTGACTACGCAAGTACTTGACTGCACCCAGTGACCTTCCGTCACTGAATTAGAAATTCAGGTAGTCCGGTACCAAAGTACAGTGAGTTGCTTGCTAGTCACAGGTTGCGGTCTCAGGTCAGAGGGCCAAACTTATACCCATATTCACTCGGAACATCTCTTGACAGTAGACCGTTCCGGAATTGGTCACGTTTAGTGAAATGTACTTCTACACTTCACTTGTGTGGCATACCAGTGTCTCCACACTCCTTGGTTAAGAGGACAACCAACATATATGTCACACAACGACCTAATCTCGATAATGTTGTCGTCCTAGTAACAACATATCATTTCGTCGCAAACAAGTTTAAGGACTCAAAGATAAATCCTCCTTTATCATAACATAAGTCCTAAGGACTTCATCATATAAGAGTTCATTTAAAGATGAAATGATGAATAATGCCAAATAACACTTTATTAATTTGTCAATTCATTTACAAAATTCAATTATCAATATGCTGACGATTGACATTTAGGATACAAATTCCAACATAGTACACATTCATTAAATATATAGTTGAAGAATGTATGGGATCTTAAGGTGCGCTTAGCAACATTTTCACAATTTCTGTGAGTCAACCAAATTATTTTGGTCCAAGCAATTTCATGCATGAAGCAATGTCGGATGAGAATTATCAAAATATCTTGATCTGCTTTTCTTTTTCTTTTTCATTCTCTTTTCGTGAAAGAAGTCCAAGGAAAAGTTCGTTCCTTTGATATTAATTGAACTCATATATAACGAGCATATAGGACGAAACCATATCCTTGGTGGCGCAAATCCAAGGGGGCATGCAACAATCACTATGGGCCTCTCCATATACACTGCACTATCCTGCCTGTTTGGTCTGGATTCCAAACAGACAAAATGAGGACTTGTTATCTCTGCAATCCTACCATTATATAATTTTCAATTTTCTGCTTTTATTTGTTTTGTAATGTGTATTAACCGCATTCGGCAAACTTTCTTTGGAAAGTGATTTAAGAGGATCATCGAGTCTCATTTTAACCACTGCAAGTATTCAGGAGGATCACTAAACTCGATGTATATTATTTTGGCCACCACGAGTATTCAAGGAGATCACCCAACTCAATGTGTAATACTATGGCTACTATGGATATTTAGGAGGATCACTAGACTGAATGTGAAAGATTTTGGCCACTACGAATTAGGCTTGACAGGGTTTAAAAAATGAGATCTACCATATCGAAAATCTGAGTCACCTGCCAAACTACCGGAGGTCATAACTTGGTCATGGGATGCCGAATTGAGATTTTTTCTTAAAAAATTTGGTAACTTTTCGAGATCTACAACTTTGAGCCAACCTCCTATAAAGTTGAATCTAGCCGAAATTACATTATTTAGGCTCCAAAATGGACTGGTCAAACCAAAAATTTCCTTTTCAGGTAAGACTTTGACCAGGTGTAACTTCTATGCAAGAAGAATCAGACGGAGCAATAGAGGGCAGAGTTGATGTAGAAGTTGAGATTTATCTTCTCAAAAAATTTTATTTTTTTATATAATATTCTTATTAATCTTATTTATTTTAAAATATATAGTCTTATTTGAACTAATGCAGCAATCCAATCGAAATTGTAAAAGGGGTGACCTCACTAGTATTACAAATAGGAGTTATATACTTTATTTTAAGAGATGTGAAGGATCAATAAAAGAAAATGAGACTTAAAGTTCTACTTTCGAAATTTCGCCAACTTTTTCTAATTTTCTCTTGAGAGATTGGAGTTGAGCAAGTTGAAGAAAATCTTCCTTCTTGTCAATTAGATCGAAAAGATAACCACACTCTATCTAGTATTTTTTTGTCTTGTTATTTGGAAAAAAATACCACATTTTAAAGCAGAATGTCGTTTCCGGATCTGAGATCTCAAAACTATGAATCTAGCCCTACTAGAAAAATGGAAATGGCATGTTTTTTAACTATTCTCCAACAGCTTGGGAAAAAATCATTCAACATATATACTACTGTCAGAGAAAAATGGAGAGATATTGCCTGAAGGTTAGGAGAAGTTGCCTTGAAATAATTTTTCCAAAGAAAGGTGGAAAAGTTAAGCTAAAAACTAGGTTTCTTTCCTGAGATGGTTGTGTTGATTGTAGAATTTTCCAATGTGGCAGATGTCATACCCTGAGCCCATCACTTAGGTTGGTTACGTGATAAAACCGCATGAATCCTAGAGTGGTACCCTAAATATTATGCAAGGCCAAAGATAAATAATTTTTTAATAACTCTAGAAATTTAAATCAAATGTTAATAGCCAAATAATCCAACTAAATAAATCCATCATAATCAAATATTCAAACTAATTCAGTTACAAAATTTGTAAATATTTATTTGGTATCAAAAAAAAATTAACTAACTAATGGCTCCATTTGAACTCCATGCCCAAGCCAATCGAGACTGTTCATCTTGTGACTCTGAAAGAGAAAAAGAAAGAGGAGGTGTGAGCTTTATAGCCTAGTAGAAATTTCCACACACCCGCACTGATATAATAATAAAATTTAAAAAGGGCAAATAAACAGTATGAAAGTGAAAACATTAATCGCCAAATCTCATATCAAGCAACCAGTATAACTCAAACATATATGCATATAACATACATTATGTATTGTCATGAATACTCTTAGTGGTTTCATATGACTTATCATCTATTTTTCATTTGTTAAATTAAAATAATAGTGGGAATTTAGTGATTTTTGAGAGGGCATTTTAGTAAATCCATGAGATTCTGTAAATTTTGTCGAAGCAAAATGAAGAGGTCGAATGAGATGAGCTGATCAAGCAGCCAAAACAATCCAACGTTTCAAAATTGGAGCTATAGTAGGAGCTTGAGTAGCAGTCAAAAGTTTTCACCATTTTGGTCTATCACTTTCTATGTTTTCCACTAATGAATTTATTCACCTTATTTCTTTTATTAGAACCCTAGTACATAGAACTAGATTATGCCAAATATTTATACCATATAGCCAGATATGCCTCCTATCATCATTTTCGTACAACCTTGCCCTCCCCCGCCCCCTCTAGAAAAAAAAAACAATTCAGTGAATTGTAACCTCTTCCATAATTTGCAAAAGGTTACTTATAATAAAGAATGAAAGAAAGAAACAAATCAATGAAATGTAACTTCTTTCTTAATTTACAAAAGGCTACTCATAACAGAGAATGAAAAAAAAGAAACAAATCAATGAATCGAAACATCTTCCCTAATTTGCAAAACGATTACTTATATCCTCTCTCTCTTTGGATGTGTTATCCAACTCATCTTGACAACCATGGGCAAGGTCACCCCTCACCTCATCTTCACTCTTACCCTTCTCTTAATTACCTTGCCGGTGAGAAGTGGTACTCCAAA
This sequence comes from Phoenix dactylifera, assembly GCF_051530095.1. NCBI lineage: Eukaryota > Viridiplantae > Streptophyta > Magnoliopsida > Arecales > Arecaceae > Phoenix > Phoenix dactylifera. The sequence continues at coordinate 7,973,347 of NC_143193.1, forward strand.
AAAAATAAATCAATGAATTGAAATGTCTTCCATAATTTTCAAAAGGATTATTTATAATAGAGAATGAAAAAAATGAAACAAATAAATAAATTGTAACTTCTTCCTGTATTTGCGAAAGGTTATATATAATAGAGAATGAAAAAAATAAACAAACAATGAATCAAAACTTCTTCCTTAATTTGCAAAATGATTACATATACCTTCTCTCTCTCTCTGGATGTGTTATCCAACACATCTTGACAACCATGGGCAAGGTCACCCCTCACCTCGTCTTCACTCTCGTTCTTCTCTTAATTATCTTGCCCGTGAGAGGTGATCCTCCTTTAAATCACAGTCAGTCCTTTCTATTTTTTTCTTACTCGCTAACTCACTAATCTTTTACAAACCACATGCAAAGCAGGAGATGTTGCTGCCTTCGAGCCGAAACCGAGAATCAAATATCTACCGCCCAGCATGGTCATGGGCGATGCCAAATCTCAATGCGGAACGTGCAAGTGCTGCGCTACCAACAACCCCAATAACTGTTCAAATATGCAGTGCTGCTACCACGTCGAATGCGGCTATGTCGGCCAGCCTGACGTCGAATGCAACATGGTGATCGACGCCTGCAACTGTAACTCATGTGGTTGATCCTTCTAAATACATTAGGATAGAATAAATTTAGTAATTGAATAAATTGAGTAGCTGGCACGGGCAAACAAGTTTGAGCGTGTTGATTGGATTCTCCTGTGGTACATGTTTTGGAATTGCAATTTAATAAAGCATAGCTACCTTAAGTTTTCGCTCTTTGTTGCCCAGTAGATACAACCCAAGAGGGGGGGGGGGTGAATTGGGTCTTTTAAAACTTTTATGCTACTTCTACTACTTTTTGATTAACTATGCTAAGTTGTATAGATGCACAGTGAAAGTTAAACTTAGCAAGGGTTTGATGTATAGACTTCGACTTGATTAAATATGCTTGCAACTAAAGGATGTGCGGATAAGAATTAAGCAAGCAATTTATCTAAGTAAGTAAGTGTGTTAGTTAGACAATAACTAGAGGCATTACAAACACAAAGGACATATAGTGGTTCGGTGCACCCCAGCACCTACATCCACTCCCCAAGACCTCTTGGGAATTTCACTATAATCCTACCGATTACAGCCGGTTGTTTTACAAGCTCACAACCCAACTTGTTGTTTTACGAGCGCACAACAAACTCGGTCGGTTTTTCCAGGCTCACCGACTAGAACCAACCCCGATTGTTTTCCCGGGCTCACAATCAAACCCTTAATCCCGTTGGTTTTCCCTTTGGCTCACCAACAAACCTTAATCCCGTTGGTTTTCCCTTTGGCTCACCAACAAACCTTACACCGTTGGCTTTCCCTTTGGCTCACCAACAAACCTTTAACCCCTTGATTCAATCCCTTGATTGAATCAAGTTACAAGATATTAAAACAAAGAATAAAAACAAATCAAAGCTTCTTAAACAAGCAGATATGACAATATAAACAAATAGAGTAAAGAGAAGCCCTCAAACGAGTTTTGAAGATGGCGGAGCTCGGCTTCTTCTTTACTTGATCCTCCTCTGATTTGGCATGAAGTAGAGGATCCCCGAGGCAGCACACGGATGGAGAGGAAGCTTTCGGATTCACTTGGATGCTCTTCTTCTCTCTATTTCGTTTTGGATGGCCCTTTTGTGCTTATGGGAGATTTCCTTTGTAATCTCTTTGAGATCTCTTTCCTAGATGATCTCTCCCACTTCCATGAGTTCTCCCCTAGCTCTCTTCTTGTTTTTATAGCTTTAGATGGCGTAGAAACAAGAATATAGCCGTTAGAGACAAGAAAAGAGCCGTTGGAACCAGTCTGCACCTCCTGACAATATGACCGTTGGGATCGGAGTCGACTCGCGCGATCAGGAGTCGGCTCGCCTGTTGCAGGAGTCGGCTCGTGTTTTACCGGAGACGACTCGCCCACTGTTCCAAATTTGAATTAATGTGCTTGCCTCGACTGGGAGTCGACTCGTCTTATCCTGGAGTCGACTCGCCAACTTCTGGAGCTGACTTGGCAATTTCGGAGTCGGCTCATCCACTGAAGTCCGTGGATCCAATTTTGAATTTTGTCCTCTCGAGTCGACTCGACTGTCCTGGGAGTCGACTCGAATCTCAGAGCCCGAACTTCCGATCCTCTATCTTTTGGCTCGTCCAGTCTTGGAGTCGACTCGAACTTCCTTGGAGTCGACTCGGCTCTCAGTTTCCGAAAGTTGGTCTTCTGCCTTTTGACGTGAAGCTTGTCTTGGAGTCGACTCGAGCTGTCTGGGAGTCGACTCGAATCTCAGAGGCAGTAACATGGTCTTCTGTCTGTCGATGGTCGCACAGTCTCGGAGTCGACTCGCGTACTGCGGGAGTCGACTCGAATCTCAGAGTCCGTAAAACGCTCTCTGACTTTTTCTTTGTGTACCGCTGGGAGTCGACTCGCGTTCCACTGGAGTCGACTCGAATCTCAGAGTCCATAAAACGCTCTCTGACTTTTTCTGTGTGTACCGCTGGGAGTCGACTCGCATTCCACTGGAGTCGACTCGAATCTCAGACCTGAAAAACTGCTCTTCTGTCCTTCTCTGCCTGTGACTCATACTTCTCCGGAGTCGACTCATACTTCTCCGGAGTCGACTCATACTTCTCCGGAGTCGACTCGAAGACTGTTATTTTGAATTTTTCTTTTGATTTTACTCCTCCAATTTGAATCCTTTGAACTTTAAACTTGGGCCAATAAATTGTAGCTTTCTTCCAACTTGAGAGCTTTGGAGGCCTTCTTGTGTTCTTCCAACTTGCTATGTTCCTTGCAAAATAAATATCCTTCTCCTTGCAACATAAACATTAGTATCTATACTTCAAGGTTTTGTGATCATCAAAATCAATCTATGAATCAATCTTTGGGTCATCAATCTCTCCCTTTTTGATGATGACAAAACTTGGAGTATATGCAATATAAAAGATATTGTTTTCTAGAAGTAATACATAGCTAAGTTGCATGAAGTAGAAAACATATATATTTAAAAAAAAACATACTTCATGATAATGCTTTAGATTTAATCAGCTTAACACAATCAACATATTTAAATTTTAAGCTGATTTATATTCACTTCAAAGTAATAAAGCATTCTGAGTATATAGCATATACTTAGATATTTCTCCCCCTTTTTGACAACATCAAAAAGATAGTGAAACATTAAGTACAAAGATCAGAGCAGAACACATCGAGTGTGAATTCAAGAGGTTTTTTAATTTGATACCACAGATAGTTTTCTAATCAAGTGTAGGTGGAATCTTCCTTAGTTTTTAATGATATTCAAAAAAAAATATGAGTGGAAATCTAACCTCTCTTCACTAAGTATGAAAGCTTGTTCATTTAAGACCTTTTGCCCAATCTATTAAGTATTTTATCAACATGGGAGCAATTTAATTAATTTTCAGAGTAAAAGATCAAAACTTATATATTTGGAAAAACATATGTTGGATCATTAATTCTTAATGACTTCAAAGTTCTTATATGATAATAAGAGCATTGGGGCACAAATACCAAAATATGAGTTTATGCAATTTTTGATACATCTTTGAGCTCTTTTAAAGACTTTCTTTTATTCCTTTAGAAAATAAGCATAATTTGATACATAAAATAATGAATTGGCACAAAATAGAAGTTCTAAAGAGTAAGCCAATTAAAACTCATTAGTGAGGTTCAAAATAGATTTTCTAAGAGATACTCAAGAAAATTTAATACATTGTTCTCCCCCTGTTTTATTAAATTAGAGGCTCTTAAGATTTGTAATTTGGTTCATGAGTGATGCATAAGATATACTAACCAAATAACACGCCTCAAGGTGTATCATAAAGATTTTCAGATTTAAATTTCAGATGATACATATTGGAGAGTATTAGGATCACTTTTCATTTAGTATTCTTTCCCTCTCCTATAGATTTATGTAATTAAGTTCCATAAGACCTCTCCTTCTGAAATTTTCTTTCTCCCCCTCAATTGATCATTCCATTTAAGAGTTTAGAATCCTAAGATAATGTTCAATAAGATTGTCAATCTCAAAAATATATTTCAGCTTATCTTCATGAGACTCAAGGTTTGAGACAAGACAACCTTTATAGAACTCATCTCAAGGTATAAACTTATAATTAAAGCAAGTATTGTAATATAAGGAGGTTCATCAAAATCAATCCATAAAAATCAAGGTATGCATCAAAATAAAGTGTCTTTGGGATAGGATACTGAATATCTAAAGCTCCCCCTCAAAAGATGCATTCTTCTTTAATCATTTTAAATTGTTGAATTTCAGATTTTAGTGATAAAGGTGAATAACACTGAAATTCTGTAATATCAAGAATGTAGAGTGATCTAGAATTATTCAGAATTTATAGTAATCACTCTTTCTAATCCTTTAAGAACAAGTTATGCTTTTTCCTAATCTTAGAGAAAATGTATAAAAGTATTAATCGGAAAATGATTCAATTGAAGCTCAATTTCTTTCAAAAGCATTTACATTTTCTTTCTTTTAGAGTCATTTGAGTGAACTGAAATATTTCTAGTTTTAAGATCATTCACTCTATTGATATTCTGATGGAAATCTTTAAGAATGTAGGAGAGAAAAATATATAGATGATCATTGAGGTATATATATTTATAGAACTCAATTTCTTAATCATAGTTTTTCACCAATGTATTCATGAAACACAATAAATCTTTTTAATATCAAAATAAGATCATATATTTAGAAATTTTTGTTTGCAATCAAGATCATCGAAAGACACATCATTTGGACCAATATTAGTACATTTTAACAATAAGAAAAGATATGTTTCGGATGCGTATCGGAGCAATCAACCAAGGCATCAAAATTAATTCTGTTTTTCTTAAATTAAGATTTTATTTAGAAATCATATTGAGTTTAAGCTTTTATACGAAATCAGATTCTGAATTTCATAAAGATTTTCAAAAGAGGCTTTCAAAGTCATAATTTGAGATATGGATCTTCCACATTGTAGCTTATCTTAAATCATTACGATTGAAAACACATATTTCAAGCATATTCAGAATATTTGTATTTATGTTGAATTTTGGTATGAGTTAGCACATTATATACCAAAGTTAAGCAAGTTGATGGATAAGACAAACTCAATTCATTGTGCCTAAATAGAAATATCCTTCTCTTCTCCTTTTTTTTTACAAATTTATTTAACTTTCAGATTTTAACGATGATTGTGAATAACAAATCTGAATTTTCTTTTCAATAAAACCAAACAAAAGATGTTATGTAGCATTTCAAACATTCAATCAAATTGTCCAAGTATGGGGTACTACAAAAGATATTGAGAACCCATAATTTAAAATATCATGCCACATGCAAAATATAGTGTGTGTTAAGTCATACATTAAAATATTAAGAACAAGCATGTCAAGTATCAAAATCAATTCTTTTCAAATAAACTCCTTCTATTTAAATATTATCTTGCATTGATTTCATCCTTAAATTATGTTTTCAAGTGATAAAAAAAAACTTGATTCTTCTTATATACTTTCATTTACTTTGTCTTTCATTTTTACTTTCTTATGCTCTATACTCTATTTGCTCCCTATCCGGTGGAGTTGGGAAGGGGCACGAGGTACTACCACTAGCCTCCCTCTTGTGCCGTCCCTAATATGCCCTACACCGAATAGTTGGGTCAAATAGTGCCGGGTACTACCACTAGCCTCCCCATTGGCACCATCCCTATGATGAGCAATATAGAAAGGTTAAAATGTTTACTTCAAACTCTTCCTGTTTGAGTGTAATTAATTACAGATTTTATCCCTTCCAAATGTGCCGAATATATTATGCTTGTTTTGCTTTTCCTTAAGATTGAAGTACTTGCCTTTGCTCAGATTTTTCATCTCTTGAACAATGTCCATTTTCTTTTCTTTATCTCTCTCTCTTTTTGTTATTCTCAAGTAATCTTCTTCACGCCAATCTTCTATAAGAGTTTTCTTGTGGACTAACGTTGGTCAATGAAGATCCCCTTTCCTGTTTGTCTTAATTTGGAGTTTGAGAGAAGATGTTAATTCATTCATCATATTTCAAACTCACCTTGCAATATAACTATTCATATAAATTTTCATTGGTAGAACAAAAATGATGCCATCAATGTGTGCTATGAGCAAGCAAGATATCATAGATTCTTCTTTTTGATGCATAGATTTATCACTATTACTTTCTATCAACAAGGTTACCTAAGCTTTTATATATCAAGCTTTTGATGCTTGTTTTAAATCACATATTGCTTTATCATATATGTAATGTGTAATTTTTAAATATGGTGGTTATTTAACATAGATCTACTTTTTAATGAAATAACCACATAGGAGTGAATTCTACACATTCATTTGACAGAATATAAAGCTCATGAGTCAAGCAAATGATAGTGGTGATCTTTACTTTTAATCATGAAAGAATCAAGATCTATTTCATCTTTTCTTGATTCAGTCTTTTAGTAGTTATCAATTTTTCTTCATTAAGTGCATTTCTGAAAAACTCAATTTTGTAATAATTATTAACAAGTTTTCAGATTGTTATATGTAAAAGATTAACCATATATAATTTGATCTTAGTATCTTGACAATAAATCATTAGTCTCATAGAGAATAAGATGACTTGATATTTTTGCAACTAAAATCTTTTCATTGAATATTCTATATGCATTGCTTGATGAATGATATCCAAGGATAGACATATCTCTATCAGATTTGGCATTATTTTTCATAAGAACATATCAAGCATAACATGTACGACTGAAAAATATGAAAGATATGCAATGGTTCATTTTCCATTTTTCAGAAGATCAAAGGGAGTTTTCATCAAAAATAGATCTAATAGAAATCATATGTATGACAAGCAGTGATGATAGTTTTTTTTTAAAAAATCATTTAAGTAGATGACTATCATACACAATTGTCTTTTTCATTGCTTCAAGAATTCTATTAATCCTATTTTACTTAAGGTGTCCTTGGTGCTGAAAATATTATTTTTCTGTGCACAACTTAACACAAAATTGGTTTTCAATCACTATGCCATGATTTCATAGTTTGCAAACCTTTATCATTTGATCGCTTCTTGTGAGTTTGTGCCAATGCAGAAAATATTTTAATTTGAGTGCCAAGAACAAGGCTAATGTAAGCTTTTGAAAAAAAATTAGTGTTGGAAACAACATCTCTAGATTTAGAAATTATTTTTGTTTGTTTCCTTAGTTAGCATGCATAGTAAAACTTTGACCTTTAAGAGGATAATCTAAGTAAGCCTATGGCAAGGTCTTTTGAGATTAAGTACATACTAGCATGAGCTGATTTCATATGCCAAATATGGTTTCTTTAATCTTGGTATTCATAGTGCATATATTCAAAAGCATACCAAGTACACATTATCATATCTATGATCAATAAACAATAATGCCATAGATAAAAACTCTCAATCAAGCATATAGAGAATTCATAGAGTTATTCTTAATAAGTTGATTAATCATTTAGCACCTTATCCACTAGTGAGTAAAATGAAATGATTTGATTATATTTCCAAAAGTATTTTCTATATCACAAAATTGATCACTAATAGCAAATCATATCAGATACTAAAGGACAAATAATGATGAGATGCAAGAATTACTGATTTCATTTTTTTTGTTAATAACTTTTTAAGTTTCTTTATGTTCCATGGGTACCTTGGTACACCTATGTGTACATCCTCATTTTCTCATTTTGGGTACCCAAGCTTGCTTGAGTCCTTGAGAGTTAGGACATATGGTTCCTTTTGGAACCCATATCTGTTTAATAGTAATAACTTTACCATTTGATTTAATTATACTAGAACGATAGGTAAAGTTGTTATTCCCATCCTTTTCATTTTTGAAATAAGTTATCTTATTTAATGGTTTGCTTGATGAATTGATAACCTTTTTCTCTAGAGATTTATTGTTAAGTAAAGGAATCAAGCCAAGTTTTGATTTATCACAAGCAACATATTGGCTTTCAAACATCATTTTTAATCGTTCTGAACTTACGGTGAATTTGTTAATAAAAGATTTTAATTGATTAATTTCTTTACTTAAGTTTTGATTTTCTTTAATTAAGCTATAATTTTTCTGAATCAATTCTTCTGAAAATGACCTTAAACTTTTATTTTCAGAATTTAGTTTGTCTTGTATTTCAGTAATAGAATTTCTTTCTTTTGAAATTTTCAAATTTAGCTTTTTAAGATTTTTATTTTTCCTAGCTAATTTTCTACATTCACTATACAAATCATGAAAAGCATTTAAAAGTTCATCATAAGAATATTTTTCATGAAAGTCATTTGGTGTAAGATTAGATTCAGATTCTACTTTATCTTCTTGTACCATAAGACATAAGTTAGTTACCTCTTGTAGTTCATTGTTGCTCCTAACTTTCAATTCCTTGTCTGACTTTCTCTTAGTCAAGGCTTTCTTGCGCTTTACCTCTTTCTTCCTTTCTTCTTGCTTCCTCTTCTTCTTTGTCTTTAGGAAGCTGATTTGCCTTGGAGTCGACTCGGACCTTATTGGAGTCGACTCGGTTAACTTGAGGGTCGACTCTGAAATACTTGGGATCGACTCGACTGAGATGGAAGTTTCAACACCTTTTTCTGCAGTCTCATTGTTAGTATGCAATTGAAGTACATGTGAGCTACTCTGAGATTTCTCATAAATATTTTCTAAAGTATCCCAGATCTCCTTTGCAGATAAGCATGCAGAAATTTCATTAAACATTGTTTCTTGAATCGCACAATATAATATGTTCATAGCATTAGCATTTAATTGTGCTAAGTCCTTTTCATTAAAAGTTTGAGAGAGTGTGTGAGGGTCATTTATTATGATTTTCCAATAGTAATAGTTTTGTGATTGAATAAAGATGCGCATGCGTATTTTCCAATGTGCATAGTTTATGCCATTAAATAGTGGAGGTATGTCAATTGCTTGTCCTTCTCCTAGAAAACTATCTATTTGAGTTGTCATGATCTTTGGCTCTAGTCGGTTAAGACTACAAATAATATTTGAGCACCTGCTCTGATACCACTTGTTGCCCAGTAGATACAACCCAAGAGGGGGGGGTGAATTGGGTCTTTTAAAACTTTTATGCTACTTCTACTACTTTTTGATTAACTATGCTAAGTTGTATAGATGCACAGTGAAAGTTAAACTTAGCAAGGGTTTGATGTATAGACTTCGACTTGATTAAATATGCTTGCAACTAAAGGATGTGCGGATAAGAATTAAGCAAGCAATTTATCTAAGTAAGTAAGTGTGTTAGTTAGACAATAACTAGAGGCATTACAAACACAAAGGACATATAGTGGTTCGGTGCACCCCAGCACCTACATCCACTCCCCAAGACCTCTTGAAAATTTCACTATAATCCTACCGATTACAGCCGGTTGTTTTACAAGCTCACAACCCAACTTGTTGTTTTACGAGCGCACAACGAACTCGGTCGGTTTTTCCAGGCTCACCGACTAGAACCAACCCCGATTGTTTTCCCGGGCTCACAATCAAACCCTTAATCCCGTTGGTTTTTCCTTTGGCTCACAAACAAACCTTAATCCCGTTGGTTTTCCCTTTGGCTCACCAACAAACCTTACACCGTTGGTTTTCCCTTTGGCTCACCAACAAACCTTTAACCCCTTGATTCAATCCCTTGATTGAATCAAGTTACAAGATATTAAAACAAAGAATAAAAACAAATCAAAGCTTCTTAAACAAGCAGATATGACAATATAAACAAATAGAGTAAAGAGAAGCCCTCAAACGAGTTTTGAAGATGGAGGAGCTCGGCTTCTTCTTTACTTGATCCTCCTCTGATTTGGCATGAAGTAGAGGATCCCCGAGGCAGCACACGGATGGAGAGGAAGCTTTCGGATTCACTTGGATGCTCTTCTTCTCTCTATTTCGTTTTGGATGGCCCTTTTGTGCTTATGGGAGATTTCCTTTGTAATCTCTTTGAGATCTCTTTCCTAGATGATCTCTCCCACTTTCATGAGTTCTCCCCTAGCTCTCTTCTTGTTTTTATAGCTTTAGATGGCGTGGAAACAAGAATATAGCCGTTAGAGACAAGAAAAGAGCCGTTGGAACCAGTCTGCACCTCCTGACAATATGACCGTTGGGATCGGAGTCGACTCGCGCGATCAGGAGTCGGCTCGCCTGTTGCAGGAGTCGGCTCGTGTTTTACCGGAGACGACTCGCCCACTGTTCCAAATTTGAATTAATGTGCTTGCCTCGACTGGGAGTCGACTCGTCTTATCCTGGAGTCGACTCGCCAACTTCTGGAGCTGACTTGGCAATTTCGGAGTCGGCTCATCCACTGAAGTCCGTGGATCCAATTTTGAATTTTGTCCTCTCGAGTCGACTCGACTGTCCTGGGAGTCGACTCGAATCTCAGAGCCCGAACTCCCGATCCTCTGTCTTTTGGCTCGTCCAGTCTTGGAGTCGACTCGAACTTCCTTGGAGTCGACTCGGCTCTCAGTTTCCGAAAGTTGGTATTCTGCCTTTTGACGTGAAGCTTGTCTTGGAGTCGACTCGAGCTGTCTGGGAGTCGACTCGAATCTCAGAGGCAGTAACATGGTCTTCTGTCTGTCGATGGTCGCACAGTCTCGGAGTCGACTCGCGTACTGCGGGAGTCGACTCGAATCTCAGAGTCCGTAAAACGCTCTCTGACTTTTTCTTTGTGTACCGCTGGGAGTCGACTCGCGTTCCACTGGAGTCGACTCGAATCTCAGAGTCCATAAAACGCTCTCTGACTTTTTCTGTGTGTACCGCTGGGAGTCGACTCGCATTCCACTGGAGTCGACTCGAATCTCAGACCTGAAAAACTGCTCTTCTGTCCTTCTCTGCCTGTGACTCATACTTCTCCGGAGTCGACTCATACTTCTCCGGAGTCGACTCGAATTCCACTGGAGTCGACTCGAAGACTGTTCTTTTGAATTTTTCTTTTGATTTTACTCCTCCAATTTGAATCCTTTGAACTTTAAACTTGGGCCAATAAATTGTAGCTTTCTTCCAACTTGAGAGCTTTGGAGGCCTTCTTGTGTTCTTCCAACTTGCTATGTTCCTTGCAAAATAAATATCCTTCTCCTTGCAACATAAACATTAGTATCTATACTTCAAGGTTTTGTGATCATCAAAATCAATCTATGAATCAATCTTTGGGTCATCACTCTTCCTATTAGCCTTCTTTATACCAAGGTTCCTGTTACGTTCTTGATTGAATTCTAAGGAATATATACGCATGGGTGGCTTGCATTTTTATCAAAGAAAGTAGAAAAATTTGTCTAGGGAGATCTTATTTCATGTGCAATCTAGAGAGATATTAGAAAGGGAGAAGGAGATGAAGAAATATTTACAACATTTGCAGCGAAATTTCATAGATTGGCTCCCTATTTTTTAATCTACACAGCAGATCCATATTTGATACTCTAATCTACAAGCAGATATTCAACTTTTGGATTTGAAAAAATTATTTTGGAAGGTAAATCTGAAGTAGATCATGCATGATTGGTTGGCCAATCCTTGAATGTGATCCCCATATCGATACAACTTCAAACATAAAGATCTAGAGGTTATGATAAAAGAATTAGTTGAAATGGAGTAAGGCAATCTTAAAGTACATGCAAGACACAACAATTTTATGAGTAAAATTTCTACAGAGACTGCAAATTTTGTTAGGATTGTGAAAACCTCTGAGACCACCGGTCGGGACTCAGGAAAGAATTCAGAGGCGTTCGAATATGTGAAGTTGAGCTTCTTTCTTTCATAATTTGTCTGATGATGACGATCAGGTCTATATGAATATTCTATCACTCATTCTGTGGCTCTAGTGACATCATGAGCGTTTTGTAGTGAACTAGCTAGCTCTACTATGATGATGCAATTGTTGATGTCATTTCTCTTGCCACCAACAACAATCTTCCTAAGGCGAAATTTATAGGCGGACTAGGTCCACAAATTCAACGTCAAGTTGGCAAGCCAACCAACTGTGAGGCAGTATACACAAATGCGGTGTGTATCGCGCTCTTTTTCTTTTTGTTTGTCTTTGTTCATGTTGCTTTGGGCATGTCCTTCTGAAATAATCATAGGAAGCGTATTATTTCAGAACATATTCAGTAAAATACCTGGCATAATAGGGTTATACGAGGCAGGTTCAACAAAGAAATAAGGTGAACTCTTTCATTCCAATAAAAGCTAGCGACTAACGAGATAAACTCCGTTAGCCCCTATTGCATCAAAATAGAGAGAGAGAGAGAGAGAGAGAGAGAGAGAGAGAGAGAGAGAGAGAGAGAGAGAGAGAGAATGCTTCTATTCTTTTAATTCGATAAAGTGATTGATATGTAGCTATATATGAATCTTTTATCAAAAGATGTTTCATTGCGTGTTCTTAATGTTAGATGCATAATGTGAGAAAATCTTTCTTTCTCAAAAATATTTCTTAAATTAACTTTTCCATTAAGAGGAAAAGCAAAAGGGGGAATTATGATTTAATGAGCCTTCAACTTGACAATTATTTTGATTCTAACAGTTCATTATGTTTCTTTTTTAGTTTTTTTTTTCTTCAAACTGATAGTTGTAAGAGTATGAATGCATGGGGTGACGGCAACCGACGAATGTGGTGGGCACTCTCACCGTTTTTGAATCAGAGACAGAGAGAGAGAGAGAGCAGCACGCGGATGAGTGGGGTAAGCTGGCCTTAAGCCAAAATATTATGTTGACTAATGCCGAGAGTGGAAATTGGTTCATGACTAATTGGGTTGGTAAGACTAAGGGAAGTCTAGATCATTTTTAACAAACCTCTTATTAATTTTCTGAAACTATATTATCTAGAAAAGTAAAATAGACTTTTATTTTTGATGAATACAATAAGTTCCTTAATACGTAATTGAGATATGATTAGTACACATTCATTAAATATATAGTTGAAGAATGTATGGGATCTTAAGGTGCGCTTAGCAACATTTTCACAATTTCTGTGAGTCAACCAAATTATTTTGGTCCAAGCAATTTCATGCATGAAGCAATGTCGGATGAGAATTATCAAAATATCTTGATCTGCTTTTCTTTTTCTTTTTCATTCTCTTTTCGTGAAAGAAGTCCAAGGAAAAGTTTGTTCCTTTGATATTAATTGAACTCATATATAACGAGCATATAGGACGAAACCATATCCTTGGTGGCGCAAATCCAAGGGGGCATGCAACAATCACTATGGGCCTCTCCATATACACTGCACTATCCTTCCTGTTTGGTCTGGATTCCAAACAGACAAAATGAGGACTTGTTATCTCTGCAATCCTACCATTATATAATTTTCAATTTTCTGCTTTTATTTGTTTTGTAATGTGTATTAACCGCATTCGGCGAACTTTCTTTGGAAAGTGATTTAAGAGGATCATCGAGTCTCATTTTAACCACTGCAAGTATTCAGGAGGATCACTAAACTCGATGTATATTATTTTGGCCACCACGAGTATTCAAGGAGATCACCCAACTCAATGTGTAATACTATGGCTACTATGGATATTTAGGAGGATCACTAGGCTGAATGTGAAAGATTTTGGCCACTACGAATTTGGCTGGACAGGGTTTAAAAAATGAGATCTACCATATCGAAAATCCGAGTCACCTGCCAAACTACCGGAGGTCATAACTTGGTCATGGGATGCCGGATTGAGATTTTTTCTTAAAAAATTTGGTAACTTTTCGAGATCTACAACTTTGAGCCAACCTCCTATAAAGTTGAATCTAGCCGACATTACATTATTTAGGCTCCAAAATGGACTGGTCAAACCAAAAATTTCCTTTTTAGGTAAGACTTTGACCAGGTGTAACTTCTATGCAAGAAGAATCATACGGAGCAATAGAGGGCAGAGTTGATGTCGAAGTTGAGATTTATCTTCTCAAAAAATTTTATTTTTTTATATAATATTCTTATTAATCTTATTTATTTTAAAATATATAGTCTTATTTGAACTAATGCAGCAATCCAATCCAAATTGTAAAAGGTGTGACCTCACTAGTATTACAAATAGGAGTTATATACTTTATTTTAAGAGATGTGAAGGATCAATAAAAGAAAATGAGACTTAAAGTTCTACTTTCGAAATTTCGCCAACTTTTTCTAATTTTCTCTTGAGAGATTGGAGTTGAGCAAGTTGAAAAAAATCTTCCTTCTTGTCAATTAGATCGAAAAGATAACCACACTCTATCTAGTATTTTTTTGTCTTGTTATTTGGAAAAAAATACCACATTTTAAAGCAGAATGTCGTTTCCGGATCTGAGATCTCAAAACTATGAATCTAGCCCTACTAGAAAAATGGAAATGGCATGTTTTTTAACTATTCTCCAACAGCTTGGGAAAAAATCATTCAACATATATACTACTGTCAGAGAAAAATGGAGAGATATTGCCTGAAGGTTAGGAGAAGTTGCCTCGAAATAATTTTTCCAAAGAAAGGTGGAAAAGTTAAGTTAAAAACTAGGTTTCTTTCCTGAGATGGTTGTGTTGATTGTAGAATTTTCCAATGTAGCAGATGTCATACCCTGAGCCCATCACTTAGGTCGGTTACATGATAAAACCGCATGAATCCTAGAGTGGTACCCTAAATATTATGCAAGGCCAAAGATAAATAATTTTTTAATAACTCTAGAAATTTAAATCAAATGTTAATAGCCAAATAATCCAACTAAATAAATCCATCATAATCAAATATTCAAACTAATTCAGTTACAAAATTTGTAAATATTTATTTGGTATCAAAAAAAAATTAACTAACTAATGGCTCCATTTGAACTCTATGCCCAAGCCAATCGAGACTGTTCATCTTGTGACTCTGAAAGAGAAAAAGAAAGAGGAGGTGTGAGCTTTATAGCCTAGTAGAAATTTCCACACACCCGCACTGATATAATAATAAAATTTAAAAAGGGCAAATAAACAGTATGAAAGTGAAAACATTAATAGCCAAATCTCATATCAAGCAACCAGTATAACTCAAACATATATGCATATAATATACATTATGTATTGTCATGAATACTCTTAGTGGTTTCATATGACTTATCATCTATTTTTCATTTGTTAAATTAAAATAATAGTGGGAATTTAGTGATTTTTGAGAGGGCATTTTAGTAAATCCATGAGATTCTATAAATTTTGTCGAAGCAAAATGAAGAGGTCGAATGAGATGAGCTGATCAAGCAGCCAAAACAATCCAACGTTTCAAAATTGGAGCTATAGTAGGAGCTTGAGTAGCAGTCAAAAGTTTTCACCATTTTGGTCTATCACTTTTTATGTTTTCCACTAATGAATTTATTCACCTTATTTCTTTTATTAGAACCCTAGTACATAGAACTAGATTATGCCAAATATTTATACCATATAGCCAGATATGCCTCCTATCATCATTTTCGTACAACCTTGTCCTCCCCCGCCCCCTCTAGAAAAAAAAAACAATTCAGTGAATTGTAACCTCTTCCATAATTTGCAAAAGGTTACTTATAATAAAGAATGAAAGAAAGAAACAAATCAATGAATTGTTACTTCTTTCTTAATTTACAAAAGGCTACTCATAACAGAGAATGAAAAAAAAGAAACAAATCAATGAATCGAAACATCTTCCCTAATTTGCAAAACAATTACTTATATCCTCTCTCTCTTTGGATGTGTTATCCAACTCATCTTGACAACCATGGGCAAGGTCACCCCTCACCTCATCTTCACTCTCACTCTTCTCTTAATTACCTTGCCGGTGAGAAGTGGTACTCCAAAAAAAATAAATCAATGAATTGAAATGTCTTCCTTAATTTTCAAAAGGATTATTTATAATAGAGAATGAAAAAAATGAAACAAATAAATAAATTGTAACTTCTTCCCATATTTGCGAAAGGTTATATATAATAGAGAATGAAAAAAACAAACAAACAATGAATCAAAACTTCTTCCTTAATTTGCAAAATGATTACATATACCCTCTCTCCCTCTCTGGATGTGTTATCCAACACATCTTGACAACCATGGGCAAGGTCACCCCTCACCTCGTCTTCACTCTCGTTCTTCTCTTAATTATCTTGCCTGTGAGAGGTGATCCTCCTTTAAATCACAGTCAGTCCTTTCTATTCTTTTCTTACTCGCTAACTCACTAATCTTTTACAACCCACATGCAAAGCAGGAGATGTTGCTGCCTTCGAGCCGCAACCGAGAATCAAATATCTACCGCCCGGCATGGTCAAGGGCGATGCCGAATCTCAATGCGGAACGTGCAAGTGCTGCGCTACCAACAACCCCAATAACTGTTCAAATATGCAGTGCTGCTACCACGTCGAATGCGGCTATGTCGGCCAGCCTGATGTCGAATGCAACATGGTGATCGACGCCTGCAACTGTAACTCATGTGGTTGATCCTTCTAAATACATTAGGATAGAATAAATTTAGTAATTGAATAAATTAAGTAGCTGGCACGGGCGAACAAGTTTGAGCGTGTTGATTGGATTCTCCTGTGGTACATGTTTTGGAATTGCAATTTAATAAAGCATAGCTACCTTAAGTTTTCGCTCTTCCTATTAGCCTTCTTTATACCCAGGTTCCTGTTACGTTCTTGATTGAATTCTAAGGAATATATACGCATGGGTGGCTTGCATTTTTATCAAAGAAAGTAGAAAAATTTGTCTAGGGAGATCTTATTTCATGTGCAATCTAGAGAGATATTAGAAAGGGAGAAGGAGATGAAGAAATATTTACAACATTTGCAGCAAAATTTCATAGATTGGCTCCCTATTTTTTAATCTACACAGCAGATCCATATTTGATACTCTAATCTACAAGCAGATATTCAACTTTTGGATTTGAAAAAAATATTTTGGAAGGTAATTCTGAAGTAGATCATGCATGATTGGTTGGCCAATCCTTGAATGTGATCCCCATATCGATACAGCTTCAAACATAAAGATCTAGAGGTTATGATAAAAGAATTAGGTGAAATGGAGTAAGGCAATCTTAAAGTACATGCAAGACACAACAATTTTATGAGTAAAATTTCTACAGAGACTGCAAATTTTGTTAGGATTGTCAAAACCTCTGACACCACCGGTCGGGACTCAGGAAAGAATTCAGAGGCATTCGAATATGTGAAGTTGAGCTTCTTTCTTTCATAATTTGTCTGATGATGACGATCAGGTCTATATGAATATTCTATCACTCATTCTGTGGCTCTAGTGACATTATGAGCGTTTTGTAGTGAACTAGCTAGCTCTACTATGATGATGCAATTGTTGATGTCATTTCTCTTGCCACCAACAACAATCTTCCTAAGGCGAAATTTTTAGTCGGACTAGGTCCACAAATTCAACGTCAAGTTGGCAAGCCAACCAACTGTGAGGCAGTATACACAAACGCGGTGTGTATCGCACTCTTTTTCTTTTTGTTTGTCTTTGTTCATGTTGCTTTGTGCATGTCCTTCTGAAATAATCATAGGAAGCGTATTATTTCAGAACATATTCAGTAAAATACCTGGCATAATCGGGTTATACGTGGCAGGTTCCAACAAAGAAATAAGGTGAACTCTTTCATTCCAATAAAAGCTAAAGACTAATGAGATAAACTCCGTTAGCCCCTATTGCATCAAAATAGAGAGAGAGAGAGAGAGAGAGAGAGGGAGAATGCTTGTATTCTTTTAATTCGATAAAGTGATTGATATGTAGCTATATATGAATCTTTTATCAAAAGATGTTTCATTGCATGTTCTTAATGTTAGATGCATAATGTGAGAAAATCTTTCTTTCTCAAAAATATTTCTTAAATTAACTTTTCCATTAAGAGGAAAAGCAAAAGGGGGAATTATGATTTAATGAGCCTTCAACTTGACCATTATTTTGATTCTAACTGTTCATTATGTTTCTTTTTTAGTTTTTTTTTTCTTCAAACTGATAGTTGTAAGAGTATGAATCCATGGGGTGACGGCAACCGACGAATGTGGTGGGCACTCTCACCATTTTTGAATCAGAGAGAGAGAGAGAGAGAGAGCAGCACGCGGATGAGTGGGGTAAGCTGGCCTTAAGCCAAAATATTATGTAGACTAATGCCGAGAGTGGAAATTGGTTCATGACTAATTGGGTTGGTAAGACTAAGGGAAGTCTAGATCATTTTTAACAAACCTCTTATTAATTTTCTGAAACTATATTATCTAGAAAAGTAAAATAGACTTTTATTTTTGATGAATACAATAAGTTCCTTAATACGTAATTGAGATATGATTAGTACACATTCATTAAATATATAGTTGAAGAATGTATGGGATCTTAAGGTGCGCTTAGCAACATTTTCACAATTTCTGTGAGTCAACGAAATTATTTTGGTCCAAGCAATTTCATGCATGGAAGCAATGTCGGATGAGAATTATCAAAATATCTTGATCTGCTTTTCTTTTTCTTTTTCATTCTCTTTTCGTGAAAGAAGTCCAAGGAAAAGTTCGTTCCTTTGATATTAATTGAACTCATATATAACGAGCATATAGGATGAAACCATATCCTTGGTGGCGCAAATCCAAGGGGGCATGCAACAATCACTATGGGCCTCTCCATATACACTGCACTATCCTGCCTGTTTGGTCTGGATTCCAAACAGACAAAATGAGGACTTGTTATCTCTGCAATCCTACCATTATATAATTTTCAATTTTCTGCTTTTATTTGTTTTGTAATGTGTATTAACCGCATTCGGCGAACTTTCTTTGGAAAGTGATTTAAGAGGATCATCGAGTCTCATTTTAACCACTGCAAGTATTCAGGAGGATCACTAAACTCGATGTATATTATTTTGGCCACCACGAGTATTCAAGGAGATCACCCAACTCAATGTGTAATACTATGGCTACTATGGATATTTAGGAGGATCACTACGCTGGATGTGAAAGACTTTGGCCACTACGAATTAGGCTGGATAGGGTTTAAAAAATGAGATCTACCATATCAAAAATCCGAGTCACCTGCCAAACTACCGGAGGTCATAACTTGGTCATAGGATGCCGGATTGAGATTTTTTCTTAAAAAATTTGGTAACTTTTCGAGATCTACAACTTTGAGCCAACCTCCTATAAAGTTGAATCTAGCCGAAATTACATTATTTAGGCTCCAAAATGGACAGGTCAAACCAAAAATTTTCTTTTCAGGTAAGACTTTGACCAGGTGTAACTTCTAGGCAAGAAGAATCAGACGGAGCAATAGAGGGCAGAGTTGATGTAGAAGTTGAGATTTATCTTCTCAAAAAATTTTATTTTTTTATATAATATTCTAATTAATCTTATTTATTTTAAAATATATAGTCTTATTTGAACTAATGTAGCAATCCAATCCAAATTGTAAAAGGGGTGACCTCACTAGTATTACAAATAGGAGTTATATACTTTATTTTAAGAGATGTGAAGGATCAATAAAAGAAAATGAGACTTAAAGTTCTACTTTCGAAATTTCGTTAACTTTTTCTAATTTTCTCTTGAGAGATTGGAGTTGAGCAAGTTGAAGAAAATCTTCCTTCTTGTCAATCAGATCGAAAAGATAACCACACTCTATCTAGTATTTTTTTGTCTTGTTATTTGGAAAAAATACCACATTTTAAAGCAGAATGTCGTTTCCGGATCTGAGATCTCAAAACTATGAATCTAGCCCTACTAGAAAAATGGAAATGGCATGTTTTTTAACTATTCTCCAACACCTTGGGAAAAAATCATTCAACATATATACTACTGTCAGAGAAAAATGGAGAGATATTGCCTGAAGGTTAGGAGAAGTTGCCTCGAAATAATTTTTCCAAAGAAAGGTGGAAAAGTTAAGCTAAAAACTAGGTTTCTTTCCTGAGATGGTTGTGTTGATTGTAGAATTTTCCAATGTAGCAAATGTCATACCCTGAGCCCATCACTTAGGTCGGTTACGTGATAAAACCGCATGAATCCTAGAGTGGTACCCTAAATATTATGCAAGGCCAAAGATCAATAATTTTTTAATAACTCTAGAAATTTAAGTCAAATGTTAATAGCCAAATAATCCAACTAAATAAATCCATCATAATCAAATATTCAAACTAATTCAGTTACAAAATTTGTAAATATTTATTTGGTATCAAAAAAAAATTAACTAACTAATGGCTCCATTTGAACTCCATGCCCAAGCCAATCGAGACTGTTCATCTTGTGACTCTGAAAGAGAAAAAGAAAGAGGAGGTGTGAGCTTTATAGCCTAGTAGAAATTTCCACACACCCGCACTGATATAATAATAAAATTTAACAAGGGCAAATAAACAGTATGAAAGTGAAAACATTAATCGCCAAATCTCATATCAAGCAACCAGTATAACTCAAACATATATGCATATAACATACATTATGTATTGTCATGAATACTCTTAGTGGTTTCATATGACTTATCATCTATTTTTCATTTGTTAAATTAAAATAATAGTGAGAATTTAGTGATTTTTGAGAGGGCATTTTAGTAAATCCATGAGATTCTATAAATTTTGTCGAAGCAAAATGAAGAGGTCGAATGAGATGAGCTGATCAAGCAGCCAAAACAATCCAACGTTTCAAAATTGGAGCTATAGTAGGAGCTTGAGTAGCAGTCAAAAGTTTTCACCATTTTGGTCTATCACTTTCTATGTTTTCTACTAATGAATTTATTCACCTTATTTCTTTTATTAGAATCATAGTACATAGAACTAGATTATGCCAAATATTTATACCATATAGCCAGATATGCCTCCTATCATCATTTTCGTACAACCTTGCCCTCCCCCGCCCCCTCTAGAAAAAAAAAACAATTCAGTGAATTGTAACCTCTTCCATAATTTGCAAAAGGTTACTTATAATAAAGAATGAAAGAAAGAAACAAATCAATGAATTGTAACTTCTTTCTTAATTTACAAAAGGCTACTCATAACAGAGAATGAAAAAAAAGAAACAAATCAATGAATCGAAACATCTTCCCTAATTTGCAAAACGATTACTTATATCCTCTCTCTCTTTGGATGTGTTATCCAACTCATCTTGACAACCATGGGCAAGGTCACCCCTCACCTCATCTTCACTCTCACTCTTCTCTTAATTACCTTGCCGGTGAGAAGTGGTACTCCAAAAAAAATAAATCAATGAATTGAAATGTCTTCCTTAATTTTCAAAAGGATTATTTATAATAGAGAATGAAAAAAATGAAACAAATAAATAAATTGTAACTTCTTCCCATATTTGCGAAAGGTTATATATAATAGAGAATGAAAAAAACAAACAAACAATGAATCAAAACTTCTTCCTTAATTTGCAAAATGATTACATATACCCTCTCTCCCTCTCTGGATGTGTTATCCAACACATCTTGACAACCATGGGCAAGGTCACCCCTCACCTCGTCTTCACTCTCGTTCTTCTCTTAATTATCTTGCCTGTGAGAGGTGATCCTCCTTTAAATCACAGTCAGTCCTTTCTATTCTTTTCTTACTCGCTAACTCACTAATCTTTTACAACCCACATGCAAAGCAGGAGATGTTGCTGCCTTCGAGCCGCAACCGAGAATCAAATATCTACCGCCCGGCATGGTCAAGGGCGATGCCAAATCTCAATGCGGAACGTGCAAGTGCTGCGCTACCAACAACCCCAATAACTGTTCAAATATGCAGTGCTGCTACCACGTCGAATGCGGCTATGTCGGCCAGCCTGGCGTCGAATGCAACATGGTGATCGACGCCTGCAACTGTAACTCATGTGGTTGATCCTTCTAAATACATTAGGATAGAATAAATTTAGTAATTGAATAAATTGAGTAGCTGGCACGGGCGAACAAGTTTGAGCGTGTTGATTGGATTCTCCTGTGGTACATGTTTTGGAATTGCAATTTAATAAAGCATAGCTACCTTAAGTTTTCGCTCTTCCTATTAGCCTTCTTTATACCTAGGTTCCTGTTACGTTCTTGATTGAATTCTAAGGAATATATACGCATGGGTGGCTTGCATTTTTATCAAAGAAAGTAGAAAAATTTGTCTAGGGAGATCTTATTTCATGTGCAATCTAGAGAGATATTAGAAAGGGAGAAGGAGATGAAGAAATATTTACAACATTTGCAGCGAAATTTCATAGATTGGCTCCCTATTTTTTAATCTACACAGCAGATCCATATTTGATACTCTAATCTACAAGCAGATATTCAACTTTTGGATTTGAAAAAATTATTTTGGAAGGTAATTCTAAAGTAGATCATGCATGATTGGTTGGCCAATCCTTGAATGTGATCCCCATATCGATACAGCTTCAAACATAAAGATCTAGAGGTTATGATAAAAGAATTAGGTGAAATGGAGTAAGGCAATCTTAAAGTACATGCAAGACACAACAATTTTATGAGTAAAATTTCTACAAAGACTGCAAATTTTGTTAGGATTGTCAAAACCTCTGAGACCACCGGTCGGGACTCAGGAAAGAATTCAGAGGCGTTCGAATATGTGAAGTTGAGCTTCTTTCTTTCATAATTTGTCTGATGATGACGATCAGGTCTATATGAATATTCTATCACTCATTCTGTGGCTCTAGTGACATTATGAGCGTTTTGTAGTGAACTAGCTAGCTCTACTATGATGATGCAATTATTGATGTCATTTCTCTTGCCACCAACAACAATCTTCCTAGGGCAAAATTTTTAGGCGGACTAGGTCCACAAATTCAACGTCAAGTTGGCAAGCCAACCAACTGTGAGGCAGTATACACAAACGCAGTGTGTATCGCGCTCTTTTTCTTTTTGTTTGTCTTTGTTCATGTTGCTTTGTGCATGTCCTTCTGAAATAATCATAGGAAGCGTATTATTTCAGAACATATTCAGTAAAATACCTGGCATAATCGGGTTATACGTGGCAGGTTCCAACAAAGAAATAAGGTGAACTCTTTCATTCCAATAAAAGCTAGCGACTAATGAGATAAACTCCGTTAGCCCCTATTGCATCAAAATAGAGAGAGAGAGAGAGAGAGAGAGAGAGAGAGGGAGAGAGAATGCTTCTATTCTTTTAATTCGATAAAGTGATTGATATGTAGCTATATATGAATCTTTTATCAAAAGATGTTTCATTGCGTGTTCTTAATGTTAGATGCATAATGTGAGAAAATCTTTCTTTCTCAAAAATATTTCTTAAATTAACTTTTCCATTAAGAGGAAAAGCAAAAGGGGGAATTATGATTTAATGAGCCTTCAACTTGACCATTATTTTGATTCTAACTGTTCATTATGTTTCTTTTTTAGTTTTTTTTTTCTTCAAACTGATAGTTGTAAGAGTATGAATCCATGGGGTGACAGCAACCGACGAATGTGGTGGGCACTCTCACCATTTTTGAATCAGAGAGAGAGAGAGAGAGAGAGCAGCACGCGGATGAGTGGGGTAAGCTGGCCTTAAGCCAAAATATTATGTAGACTAATGCCGAGAGTGGAAATTGGTTCATGACTAATTGGGTTGGTAAGACTAAGGGAAGTCTAGATCATTTTTAACAAACCTCTTATTAATTTTCTGAAACTATATTATCTAGAAAAGTAAAATAGACTTTTATTTTTGATGAATACAATAAGTTCCTTAATACGTAATTGAGATATGATTAGTACACATTCATTAAATATATAGTTGAAGAATGTATGGGATCTTAAGGTGCGCTTAGCAACATTTTCACAATTTCTGTGAGTCAACGAAATTATTTTGGTCCAAGCAATTTCATGCATGGAAGCAATGTCGGATGAGAATTATCAAAATATCTTGATCTGCTTTTCTTTTTCTTTTTCATTCTCTTTTCGTGAAAGAAGTCCAAGGAAAAGTTCGTTCCTTTGATATTAATTGAACTCATATATAACGAGCATATAGGATGAAACCATATCCTTGGTGGCGCAAATCCAAGGGGGCATGCAACAATCACTATGGGCCTCTCCATATACACTGCACTATCCTGCCTGTTTGGTCTGGATTCCAAACAGACAAAATGAGGACTTGTTATCTCTGCAATCCTACCATTATATAATTTTCAATTTTCTGCTTTTATTTGTTTTGTAATGTGTATTAACCGCATTCGGCGAACTTTCTTTGGAAAGTGATTTAAGAGGATCATCGAGTCTCATTTTAACCACTGCAAGTATTCAGGAGGATCACTAAACTCGATGTATATTATTTTGGCCACCACGAGTATTCAAGGAGATCACCCAACTCAATGTGTAATACTATGGCTACTATGGATATTTAGGAGGATCACTACGCTGGATGTGAAAGACTTTGGCCACTACGAATTAGGCTGGATAGGGTTTAAAAAATGAGATCTACCATATCAAAAATCCGAGTCACCTGCCAAACTACCGGAGGTCATAACTTGGTCATAGGATGCCGGATTGAGATTTTTTCTTAAAAAATTTGGTAACTTTTCGAGATCTACAACTTTGAGCCAACCTCCTATAAAGTTGAATCTAGCCGAAATTACATTATTTAGGCTCCAAAATGGACTGGTCAAACCAAAAATTTCCTTTTCAGGTAAGACTTTGACCAGGTGTAACTTCTAGGCAAGAAGAATCAGACGGAGCAATAGAGGGCAGAGTTGATGTAGAAGTTGAGATTTATCTTCTCAAAAAATTTTATTTTTTTATATAATATTCTAATTAATCTTATTTATTTTAAAATATATAGTCTTATTTGAACTAATGTAGCAATCCAATCCAAATTGTAAAAGGGGTGACCTCACTAGTATTACAAATAGGAGTTATATACTTTATTTTAAGAGATGTGAAGGATCAATAAAAGAAAATGAGACTTAAAGTTCTACTTTCGAAATTTCGTTAACTTTTTCTAATTTTCTCTTGAGAGATTGGAGTTGAGCAAGTTGAAGAAAATCTTCCTTCTTGTCAATCAGATCGAAAAGATAACCACACTCTATCTAGTATTTTTTTGTCTTGTTATTTGGAAAAAATACCACATTTTAAAGCAGAATGTCGTTTCCGGATCTGAGATCTCAAAACTATGAATCTAGCCCTACTAGAAAAATGGAAATGGCATGTTTTTTAACTATTCTCCAACACCTTGGGAAAAAATCATTCAACATATATACTACTGTCAGAGAAAAATGGAGAGATATTGCCTGAAGGTTAGGAGAAGTTGCCTCGAAATAATTTTTCCAAAGAAAGGTGGAAAAGTTAAGCTAAAAACTAGGTTTCTTTCCTGAGATGGTTGTGTTGATTGTAGAATTTTCCAATGTAGCAGATGTCATACCCTGAGCCCATCACTTAGGTCGGTTACGTGATAAAACCGCATGAATCCTAGAGTGGTACCCTAAATATTATGCAACGCCAAAGATAAATAATTTTTTAATAACTCTAGAAATTTAAATCAAATGTTAATAGCCAAATAATCCAACTAAATAAATCCATCATAATCAAATATTCAAACTAATTCAGTTACAAAATTTGTAAATATTTATTTGGTATCAAAAAAAAATTAACTAACTAATGGCTCCATTTGAACTCCATGCCCAAGCCAATCGAGACTGTTCATCTTGTGACTCTGAAAGAGAAAAAGAAAGAGGAGGTGTGAGCTTTATAGCCTAGTAGAAATTTCCACACACCCGCACTGATATAATAATAAAATTTAACAAGGGCAAATAAACAGTATGAAAGTGAAAACATTAATCGCCAAATCTCATATCAAGCAACCAGTATAACTCAAACATATATGCATATAACATACATTATGTATTGTCATGAATACTCTTAGTGGTTTCATATGACTTATCATCTATTTTTCATTTGTTAAATTAAAATAATAGTGGGAATTTAGTGATTTTTGAGAGGGCATTTTAGTAAATCCATGAGATTCTATAAATTTTGTCGAAGCAAAATGAAGAGGTCGAATGAGATGAGCTGATCAAGCAGCCAAAACAATCCAACGTTTCAAAATTGGAGCTATAGTAGGAGCTTGAGTAGCAGTCAAAAGTTTTCACCATTTTGGTCTATCACTTTCTATGTTTTCTACTAATGAATTTATTCACCTTATTTCTTTTATTAGAATCCTAGTACATAGAACTAGATTATGCCAAATATTTATACCATATAGCCAGATATGCCTCCTATCATCATTTTCGTACAACCTTGCCCTCCCCCGCCCCCTCTAGAAAAAAAAACAATTCAGTGAATTGTAACCTCTTCCATAATTTGCAAAAGGTTACTTATAATAAAGAATGAAAGAAAGAAACAAATCAATGAATTGTAACTTCTTTCTTAATTTACAAAAGGCTACTCATAACAGAGAATGAAAAAAAAGAAACAAATCAATGAATCGAAACATCTTCCCTAATTTGCAAAACGATTACTTATATCCTCTCTCTCTTTGGATGTGTTATCCAACTCATCTTGACAACCATGGGCAAGGTCACCCCTCACCTCATCTTCACTCTCACTCTTCTCTTAATTACCTTGCCGGTGAGAAGTGGTACTCCAAAAAGAATAAATCAATGAATTGAAATGTCTTCCTTAATTTTCAAAAGGATTATTTATAATAGAGAATGAAAAAAATGAAACAAATAAATAAATTGTAACTTCTTCCCATATTTGCGAAAGGTTATATATAATAGAGAATGAAAAAAACAAACAAACAATGAATCAAAACTTCTTCCTTAATTTGCAAAATGATTACATATACCCTCTCTCCCTCTCTGGATGTGTTATCCAACACATCTTGACAACCATGGGCAAGGTCACCCCTCACCTCGTCTTCACTCTCGTTCTTCTCTTAATTATCTTGCCTGTGAGAGGTGATCCTCCTTTAAATCACAGTCAGTCCTTTCTATTCTTTTCTTACTCGCTAACTCACTAATCTTTTACAACCCACATGCAAAGCAGGAGATGTTGCTGCCTTCGAGCCGCAACCGAGAATCAAATATCTACCGCCCGGCATGGTCAAGGGCGATGCCAAATCTCAATGCGGAACGTGCAAGTGCTGCGCTACCAACAACCCCAATAACTGTTCAAATATGCAGTGCTGCTACCACGTCGAATGCGGCTATGTCGGCCAGCCTGGCGTCGAATGCAACATGGCGATCGACGCCTGCAACTGTAACTCATGTGGTTGATCCTTCTAAATACATTAGGATAGAATAAATTTAGTAATTGAATAAATTGAGTAGCTGGCACGGGCGAACAAGTTTGAGCGTGTTGATTGGATTCTCCTGTGGTACATGTTTTGGAATTGCAATTTAATAAAGCATAGCTACCTTAAGTTTTCGCTCTTCCTATTAGCCTTCTTTATACCCAGGTTCCTGTTACGTTCTTGATTGAATTCTAAGGAATATATACGCATGGGTGGCTTGCATTTTTATCAAAGAAAGTAGAAAA
This sequence comes from Phoenix dactylifera, assembly GCF_051530095.1. Lineage (NCBI taxonomy): Eukaryota > Viridiplantae > Streptophyta > Magnoliopsida > Arecales > Arecaceae > Phoenix > Phoenix dactylifera. The sequence goes on from NC_143193.1 coordinate 8,000,786, forward strand.
ATTTGTCTAGGGAGATCTTATTTCATGTGCAATCTAGAGAGATATTAGAAAGGGAGAAGGAGATGAAGAAATATTTACAACATTTGCAGCGAAATTTCATAGATTGGCTCCCTATTTTTTAATCTACACAGCAGATCCATATTTGATACTCTAATCTACAAGCAGATATTCAACTTTTGGATTTGAAAAAATTATTTTGGAAGGTAATTCTGAAGTAGATCATGCATGATTGGTTGGCCAATCCTTGAATGTGATCCCCATATCGATACAGCTTCAAACATAAAGATCTAGAGGTTATGATAAAAGAATTAGGTGAAATGGAGTAAGGCAATCTTAAAGTACATGCAAGACACAACAATTTTATGAGTAAAATTTCTACAAAGACTGCAAATTTTGTTAGGATTGTCAAAACCTCTGAGACCACCGGTCGGGACTCAGGAAAGAATTCAGAGGCGTTCGAATATGTGAAGTTGAGCTTCTTTCTTTCATAATTTGTCTGATGATGACGATCAGGTCTATATGAATATTCTATCACTCATTCTGTGGCTCTAGTGACATTATGAGCGTTTTGTAGTGAACTAGCTAGCTCTACTATGATGATGCAATTATTGATGTCATTTCTCTTGCCACCAACAACAATCTTCCTAGGGCAAAATTTTTAGGCGGACTAGGTCCACAAATTCAACGTCAAGTTGGCAAGCCAACCAACTGTGAGGCAGTATACACAAACGCAGTGTGTATCGCGCTCTTTTTCTTTTTGTTTGTCTTTGTTCATGTTGCTTTGTGCATGTCCTTCTGAAATAATCATAGGAAGCGTATTATTTCAGAACATATTCAGTAAAATACCTGGCATAATCGGGTTATACGTGGCAGGTTCCAACAAAGAAATAAGGTGAACTCTTTCATTCCAATAAAAGCTAGCGACTAATGAGATAAACTCCGTTAGCCCCTATTGCATCAAAATAGAGAGAGAGAGAGAGAGAGAGAGAGGGAGAGAGAATGCTTCTATTCTTTTAATTCGATAAAGTGATTGATATGTAGCTATATATGAATCTTTTATCAAAAGATGTTTCATTGCGTGTTCTTAATGTTAGATGCATAATGTGAGAAAATCTTTCTTTCTCAAAAATATTTCTTAAATTAACTTTTCCATTAAGAGGAAAAGCAAAAGGGGGAATTATGATTTAATGAGCCTTCAACTTGACCATTATTTTGATTCTAACTGTTCATTATGTTTCTTTTTTAGTTTTTTTTTTCTTCAAACTGATAGTTGTAAGAGTATGAATCCATGGGGTGACAGCAACCGACGAATGTGGTGGGCACTCTCACCATTTTTGAATCAGAGACAGAGAGAGAGAGAGAGAGAGAAGCACGCGGATGAGTGGGGTAAGCTGGCCTTAAGCCAAAATATTATGTAGACTAATGCCGAGAGTGGAAATTGGTTCATGACTAATTGGGTTGGTAAGACTAAGGGAAGTCTAGATCATTTTTAACAAACCTCTTATTAATTTTCTGAAACTATATTATCTAGAAAAGTAAAATAGACTTTTATTTTTGATGAATACAATAAGTTCCTTAATACGTAATTGAGATATGATTAGTACACATTCATTAAATATATAGTTGAAGAATGTATGGGATCTTAAGGTGCGCTTAGCAACATTTTCACAATTTCTGTGAGTCAACCAAATTATTTTGGTCCAAGCAATTTCATGCATGGAAGCAATGTCGGATGAGAATTATCAAAATATCTTGATCTGCTTTTCTTTTTCTTTTTCATTCTCTTTTCGTGAAAGAAGTCCAAGGAAAAGTTCGTTCCTTTGATATTAATTGAACTCATATATAACGAGCATATAGGATGAAACCATATCCTTGGTGGCGCAAATCCAAGGGGGCATGCAACAATCACTATGGGCCTCTCCATATACACTGCACTATCCTGCCTGTTTGGTCTGGATTCCAAACAGACAAAATGAGGACTTGTTATCTCTGCAATCCTACCATTATATAATTTTCAATTTTCTGCTTTTATTTGTTTTGTAATGTGTATTAACCGCATTCGGCGAACTTTCTTTGGAAAGTGATTTAAGAGGATCATCGAGTCTCATTTTAACCACTGCAAGTATTCAGGAGGATCACTAAACTCGATGTATATTATTTTGGCCACCACGAGTATTCAAGGAGATCACCCAACTCAATGTGTAATACTATGGCTACTATGGATATTTAGGAGGATCACTACGCTGGATGTGAAAGACTTTGGCCACTACGAATTAGGCTGGATAGGGTTTAAAAAATGAGATCTACCATATCAAAAATCCGAGTCACCTGCCAAACTACCAGAGGTCATAACTTGGTCATAGGATGCCGGATTGAGATTTTTTCTTAAAAAATTTGGTAACTTTTCGAGATCTACAACTTTGAGCCAACCTCCTATAAAGTTGAATCTAGCCGAAATTACATTATTTAGGCTCCAAAATGGACTGGTCAAACCAAAAATTTCCTTTTCAGGTAAGACTTTGACCAGGTGTAACTTCTAGGCAAGAAGAATCAGACGGAGCAATAGAGGGCAGAGTTGATGTAGAAGTTGAGATTTATCTTCTCAAAAAATTTTATTTTTTTATATAATATTCTTATTAATCTTATTTATTTTAAAATATATAGTCTTATTTGAACTAATGTAGCAATCCAATCCAAATTGTAAAAGGGGTGACCTCACTAGTATTACAAATAGGAGTTATATACTTTATTTTAAGAGATGTGAAGGATCAATAAAAGAAAATGAGACTTAAAGTTCTACTTTTGAAATTTCGCCAACTTTTTCTAATTTTCTCTTGAGAGATTGGAGTTGAGCAAGTTGAAGAAAATCTTCCTTCTTGTCAATTAGATCGAAAAGATAACCACACTCTATCTAGTATTTTTTTGTCTTGTTATTTGGAAAAAATACCACATTTTAAAGCAGAATGTCGTTTCCGGATCTGAGATCTCAAAAACTATGAATCTAGCCCTACTAGAAAAATGGAAATGGCATGTTTTTTAACTATTCTCCAACACCTTGGGAAAAAATCATTCAACATATATACTACTGTCAGAGAAAAATGGAGAGATATTGCCTGAAGGTTAGGAGAAGTTGCCTCGAAATAATTTTTCCAAAGAAAGGTGGAAAAGTTAAGCTAAAAACTAGGTTTCTTTCCTGAGATGGTTGTGTTGATTGTAGAATTTTCCAATGTAGCAGATGTCATACCCTGAGCCCATCACTTAGGTCGGTTACGTGATAAAACCGCATGAATCCTAGAGTGGTACCCTAAATATTATGCAAGGCCAAAGATAAATAATTTTTTAATAACTCTAGAAATTTAAATCAAATGTTAATAGCCAAATAATCCAACTAAATAAATCCATCATAATCAAATATTCAAACTAATTCAGTTACAAAATTTGTAAATATTTATTTGGTATCAAAAAAAAATTAACTAACTAATGGCTCCATTTGAACTCCATGCCCAAGCCAATCAAGACTGTTCATCTTGTGACTCTGAAAGAGAAAAAGAAAGAGGAGGTGTGAGCTTTATAGCCTAGTAGAAATTTCCACACACCCGCACTGATATAATAATAAAATTTAAAAAGGGCAAATAAACAGTATGAAAGTGAAAACATTAATCGCCAAATCTCATATCAAGCAACCAGTATAACTCAAACATATATGCATATAACATACATTATGTATTGCCATGAATACTCTTAGTGGTTTCATATGACTTATCATCTATTTTTCATTTGTTAAATTACAATAATAGTGGGAATTTAGTGATTTTTGGGCGCGCATTTTAGTAAATCCATGAGATTCTATAAATTTTGTCGAAGCAAAATGAAGAGGTCGAATGAGATGAGCTGATCAAGCAGCCAAAACAATCCAACGTTTCAAAATTGGAGCTATAGTAGGAGCTTGAGTAGCAGTCAAAAGTTTTCACCATTTTGGTCTATCACTTTTTATGTTTTCCACTAATGAATTTATTCACCTTATTTCTTTTATTAGAACCCTAGTACATAGAACTAGATTATGCCAAATATTTATACCATATAGCCAGATATGCCTCCTATCATCATTTTCGTACAACCTTGCCCTCCCCCGCCCCCTCTAGAAAAAAAAAACAATTCAGTGAATTGTAACCTCTTCCATAATTTGCAAAAGGTTACTTATAATAAAGAATGAAAGAAAGAAACAAATCAATGAATTGTAACTTCTTTCTTAATTTACAAAAGGCTACTCATAACAGAGAATGAAAAAAAAGAAACAAATCAATGAATCGAAACATCTTCCCTAATTTGCAAAACAATTACTTATATCCTCTCTCTCTTTGGATGTGTTATCCAACTCATCTTGACAACCATGGGCAAGGTCACCCCTCACCTCATCTTCACTCTTACTCTTCTCTTAATTACCTTGCCGGTGAGAAGTGGTACTCCAAAAAAAATAAATCAATGAATTGAAATGTCTTCCATAATTTTCAAAAGGATTATTTATAATAGAGAATGAAAAAAATGAAACAAATAAATAAATTGTAACTTCTTCCTGTATTTGCGAAAGGTTATATATAATAGAGAATGAAAAAAATAAACAAACAATGAATCAAAACTTCTTCCTTAATTTGCAAAATGATTACATATACCCTCTCTCCCTCTCTGGATGTGTTATCCAACACATCTTGACAACCTTGGGCAAGGTCACCCGTCACGTCGTCTTCACTCTCGTTCTTCTCTTAATTATCTTGCCCGTGAGAGGTGATCCTCCTTTAAATCACAGTCAGTCCTTTCTATTTTTTTCTTACTCGCTAACTCACTAATCTTTTACAAACCACATGCAAAGCAGGAGATGTTGCTGCCTTCGAGCCGAAACCGAGAATCAAATATCTACCGCCCGGCATGGTCAAGGGCGATGCCAAATCTCAATGCGGAACGTGCAAGTGCTGCGCCACCAACAACCCCAATAACTGTTCAAATATGCAGTGCTGCTACCACGTCGAATGCGGCTATGTCGGCCAGCCTGACGTCGAATGCAACATGGTGATCGACGCCTGCAACTGTAATTCATGCGGTTGATCCTTCTAAATACATTAGGATAGAATAAATTTAGTAATTGAATAAATTGGGTAGTTGGCACGGGCAAACAATTTTGAGCATGTTGATTGGATTCTCCTGTGGTACATGTTTTGGAGTTGCAATTTAATAAAGCAAAACTACCTTAAGTTTTCGCTCTTCCTATTAGCCTTCTTTATACCAAGGTTCATGTTATGTTCTTGATTGAATTCTAAGGAATATATATGCATGGGTGGCTTGCATTTTTATCAAAGAAAGTAGAAAAATTTGTCCAGGGAGATCATATTTCATGTGCGATCTAGAGAGATATTACAAAGGGAGAAGGAGATGAAGAAATATTTACAACATTTGCAGCGAAATTTCATGGACTGGCTCCCTATTTTTTAATCTACACAGCAAATCCATATCTGATACACTAATCTACAAGCAGATATTCAACTTTTGGATTTGAAAAAAGTATTTTGGAAGGTAATTCTGAAGTAGATCATGCATGATTGGTTGGCCAATCCTTGAATGTGATCTCCATATCAATACAGCTTCAAACATAAAGATCTAGAGGTTATGATAAAAGAATTAGGTGAAATGGAGTAATGTGATCTTAAAGTACGTGCAAGACACAACAATTTTATTAGTAAAATTTCTACAGAGAGTGCAAATTTTGTTAGGATTGTCAAAATCTCTGAGACCACCGGTCGGGAGTCAGGGGGGAATTCAGAGGCGTTCGAATATGTGAAGTTGAGCTTCTTTCTTTCATAATTTGTCTGATGATGACGATCAGGTCTATATGAATATTCTATCACCCATTCTGTGGCTCTTGTGACATCATGAGCGTTTTGTAGTGAACTAGCTAGCTCTACTATGATGATGCAATTATTGATGTCATTTCTCTTGCCACCAACGACTATCTTCCTAAGGCAAAATTTTTAGTCGGACTAGGTCCACAAGTTCAACGTCGAGTTGGCAAGCCAATCCAACTATGAGGCAGCATACACAAGCGCGGTGTGTATCACGCTCTTTTTCTTTTTGTTTGTCTTTGTTCATGTTGCTTTGTGCATGTCCTTGTGAAATAATCATAGGAAGCATATTATTTCAGTATATATTCCGTAAAATACCTGGCATAATCAGGTTATACGTGGTAGGTTCCAACAAAGAAATAAGGTGAACTCTTTCATTCCAATAAAAGCTAGCGACTAACGAGATAAACTCCGTTAGCCTCTATTGCATCAAAATAGAGAGAGATAGAGAGTTTCTATTCTTTTAATTCGATAAAGTGATTGATATGTAGCTATATATGAATCTTTTATCAAAAGATGTTTCATAGCATGTTCTTAATGTTTGATGCATAATGTGCGAAAATCTTTCTTTCTCAAAAATCTTTCTTAAATTAACTTTTCCATTAAGAGGAAAAGAAAAGGGGGGAATTATGATTTAATGAGCCTTCAACTAGACCATTATTTTGATTCTAACTGTTCATTGTGTTTCTTTTTTAGTTTTTTTTTTCTTCAAACTGATAGTTGTAAGAGCTTGAATCCATGGGGTGACGGCAACCGACGAATGTGGTGGGCTCTCTCGCCGTTTTTGAATCAGAGATAGAGAGAGAGAGAGAGTGAGAGAGAGGGAGACCAGCACGCAGATGAGTGGGGTGAGCTGACCTTAAGCCAAAATATTATGTAGACAAATGCCGAGAGTGGAAATTGGTTCATGACTAATTGGGTTGGTAAGACTAAGGGAAGTCTGGATCATTTTTAACAAATCTCATATTAATTTTCTGAAACTATATTATCTAGAAAAGTAAAATAGACTTTTATTTTTGATGAATACAATAAGTTCCTTAATACATAATTGAGATATGATTAGTACACATTCATTAAATATATAGTTGAAGAATGTATGGGATCTTAAGGTGTGCTTAGCAACATTTTCACAATTCTTGTGGGTCAACCAAATAATTTTGGTCCAAGCAATTTCATGCATGGAAGCAATCTCGGATGAGAATTATCAAAATCTCTTGATCTTCTTTTCTTTTTCTTTTTCGTTCTCTTTTCGTGAAAGTGTTAGAAGTATGCCCTAGAAGCCAATCTGGCTGACACATTGTTAATTCTAGGGACATAATTTTATACTTGACTATTTATTATTGAATAAATAAAAGGCATCTTTTCATTCATATTGTTTATGTGTCTATGAATCGTCCAAAAAATTAATAAGATGATGATGCATATTCTCAAGAGTTGAGAATTTGAGCCATGTATCATTGGTGATTAATTTCTAAATGCTCCTGATCAATGGATCATCATGAGGACGGTGATCGATCCGATCAGTGCACAGATCACTTTCCTTCTGGATGGACGAGACTTGAGTCCACAGTGTAGGGACACTGAAGTGATAGTGCAGGTGCTTGTTAGAGAACAAGGGTACTGAGCGTGACCAAGACAAGAAGTCACTTGGATGTCTATCCACTCGTCAGTGACTTGCTTGATGTTGCAGTAGTGTGACTGGTCCTTTGACCTGCGGTGCTTCGGCTACTCACAGTGAGGTTATTGTAGTTTGACTGCACACATACATGGTCTCTAGCCATATGGGTCCATGCAGTGTAGATTGGCTGCAGTAGGTTCACTGTAGGAGTAGGGTATGCACCTATAAGGAATCTATCGACCTTGATAGATAAGGAGTGATCCTATGTGATTTGTTAGACTGAGTTCTAAGACCTTGGCCAGGGCAGTAATATAAAGTGGAGAAAGAGTTTTTCCACTATCGAACTCAAGTCAAATAAATCTTCACATATGACAGATGATGGGGTTTGACGAGCTGTCCATGACCTCCATCCTGTAGGGATCCACGATAGTAGGACTGTATCACACGATAACTGCACCTAGAGGTTCATCATTCTATTCTACTGGGTAGCCACTACATGCTGCTAGGTGTCACTGGTGGATGGTGGGACTCACAGGAATTATCTCGATGATCGATAAACCCTAATGAGTAGAGTTGGAATCGTTCCAATCCATTGAAAGGAGTTTTCAATGATATTGTGATAGAGATCATAATATATCTCACTACCAGTCAGAGTAGAACCTATGGGGTCACACACATTAGAAGTATTGACCGATCCGATAGTTGAATCGTGATTAGGAATCACAAGTAATCAATTAGATTGATATTCAGAAGAAGAAGGAACAAAGGGAATTAATTAATTGGACTTAAACGCAAATCCTACTTCGAGTAGGATTCCTAGAGTCCTAATTGGATTAGGACTGGGAATCCTAGTTGGAGTAGGACTGGAATTCCTACTTGGAATAGGATTCCTACAATCCTAATTAGATTAGGAGTTTTGAATTAAAATTGGATTCCTACTTGGAGTAGGATTCCTAGAGTCCTAATCGGATTAGGACTTCGGATTCAAATTAGAGTCCCAATTGATTTGGACTAAAATTAAATAAGTCCTAATTTGATTAGGGTTTCTTAAGTCCTAATTAATTATTAATCTAATGAATCAACATGACTCCTAATTGGGTTAGGATTGAAGAGTTCAATTGAGTCATGGTTCACTCAAGTTCTAATTGGATTAGGACTAGTATAGATTGAACCCAATTGATTCATGATTTGGTTAAACCCTAATTGGATTGGGACTAAACCAAATTAGGGCCACCCAATCTTCATTAGATGAGGATTAGGGCAACACAAAAGGGAGGGGCTCACGCCCCTCCCCTTTCTCCTCCTTGGTGCGGCAACACAAGAGGGGCCGGCGCCCCTCTTGGAAAGCAATCAAGGGCTCCTAACTTGTAGGAGCCCTTCATGCTTTAAAAAGGGGTGAGGGCGGCAGCTAGGGCTCCCAAGAGTTTTTCCTCTTCCCTTGGAGCCGTGGCCACCCTCTCCCTCCCTTGGTTCAGCCGCCAGCAAGAAGAAGGGAAAAAGAAGCCATGGCGCCCTCCTCTTCCTCCTTTCCTCCTTCCAACGCAGGGAAAAGAAAGTAGGCTGTAGGGGCTTTGCTTCTTCCTCTTCTTCATCCTTCTTCTTCCTCCTCTCAAGTATATTCAAGAGTTGAAAGAAAGAGAGGAGATCAGCCATCAAAAGTTATCTCTGCAAGGGAGCTAGCACCCCGGTGAGATAGAGAGATTGGATCGGATTCTGCTTCGTATGGATACCCGTAGAGGCCGGACACTTGAACGGCTTCAAGCGAACCCTCTTCCAGAAATCCTACGATCATCAGATAGTGGTGAAGTTCTACCCACTCAAAGGTAAGTAGTAGATCTGAAATTAATCATGTCTTTTAATTTTAATCTTCCCTTTAGATTTCATAAAACTGAGTTAGAGAACTCTAGAAAATTTTTGAAATCTACGTTCCCTAGAACGTTCATGAGATGAACGCCCCCGCACGTGTCTTTCCGCTGCGATCGTCGCAACGCGTGTGGGGGTAATCCAACAGTGGTATCAGAGCCGCGTTTATGGGATTTAGATTAAAATTGATAGGCTTGATTAGGATTTAACTTAGATCTGAAAAATTTATATGCTTGCTGAAATTTCTGCGTGCTGAAATTTCAGATTTCAGCATGCAGATTTTGTTTGGAAAAACTAGATCTTGCATGATTAATTTTAATTACAATGAAATTGCAATAATTAAAATCATATCTTGCATGATCAGAATTTCAGTTGATGGCATAGTTAATCAAAATTTCCAGATCTGAAATTACATAAGAAGTATGTGATAAGATTCATTTAAAGATTCATGATCATGAAAGATAAATTTCTATTTATGCCTAAGCTTAAAAGGAAATTGATATTTGCATGATATGCATAAGATGTGATCAAATCATAGAATCATGTTTATTAAAGGATAATTTTGTTTAGGATTGTGCTTAAAAGAAAATTAATATATGCATGAGATGTACATATATGTTAAGCAATTTTTACATGAGATGTATACATATGTTAAGCAATTTTTACATGAGATGTGAATAAAAATCCAAATAGGTTAGGACATTTACATAAGATGTAAACCTAAACTAATATGCCATTTACATAAGATGTAAACACATAACATGTGAAAGGATTTCATATTCACATAGGATGTAAACCTAAACAATATGATGTTTACATAAGATGTAAACGCATAACATATGAAAGCAGTTTTATATTTACATAGGATGTAAACTTGAACCAATGTAACATTTGCATAAGATGTAATTATATAACATTTGGTTTAGGATAGATTGTTACATTAAATACAAATCTTTTGAGACCTAAAACCTCCTCAATCAAGTCGAGAGTGAACTAACATGAGCGGGTCATATTAGATTAATTGATCTAATTGGTGTCTAGGAAAGCATGAAAGGTGGTTACTTAATTAGGACCTTACTCTCTGAGTAAGGGGAGCCTCCCACCTGCTTATCTGGCCAATTGTTCGATTACTTCTTATGAAGAGCTCAAGTTGCAAACACTAAGACCTGATTAACCAATATTAAGTCAATAGGTCTTCCACTGTAGTAGAGCTGCTAAGGTCTTTCTGATGTTGATTTGTCTCGGCTGGACACAGTGGGCAAGTTGCATCGGGGGGCTGGACCTCTCTATAGACATGAGATGTTGTAGGATAAAGGTGGGGTTGGGCACCCATAACTGTTAGGTGAGGATCCAATGACGACTTTATTCCTACGGTTATACGGTGGGTCTGACTTAACTAAGAAATGGGACCAATAACTGTTAGGTGAGGTCTTCATGGCTTAGAGACCAAGTTACACTGCAACATGCTTGAGAAGCATTGTACAAGAGTTGTACATTCATCAATTTATGTGTCACCAATAACTGTTAGGTGAGGTGGTATGTAAATCGGTGGGACCGCAGTACCCACTAGAAACCCTAGTCGTGTGGGATTTCCGTTTTCCTACCAGGGGAGTGTGAGGAATTCGAGAAAATAGTGGGAGTTACATTTGTTCTAAAAGATCTTAGAACAAATTAGGATCAAGTACAAAATTCTAACTAGAATCTTTACTCTCTAAGGATTATAAAGACAGCTTCTAGACTTTTAACTCATATCCTACAAAACAACCGTTTGACCAAACCCAATTATAAAGACTGGCTCAGCAAATTTCAAAAAATAGTTTTGAATTGTGAGAAATTAGGGTATCAGCTAGACCATGGAATTCCTGTATTACCAATCCGTCCGATCACTGATCAGCGTAAGACGCTTGTTAAATGGACGAACAATGACAATAAAGTTAGGTGCTGCACAATGGCATCCATGTCCAATGCATTACAATGCCAGCATGAGAACATGAAGATTGCCAAGGACACATTAAAACACCTGCAAGAGTTGTATGGTGATCAGAGTCACGCAGCTTGGTTTGAATGTCCAAGAGGCTCTTCAAGGCCAAGATGCGTGATGGGCAGTCTATCCATGATCATGGTTTGACCATAATAAAGGACTTAGAGAAGCTTGAGAAGCTCGGCATGACCATGCACAAGGAATTGCAAACGGATTTGATCCCGCAATCCCTTCCAGCTTCATATGAATAGTTTATAGTAAACTACCATATGAACAAGGTTGTATGCACTAAAATAGAATTGTTAAATAAATTGGTAACTAACTTAGGGACCTTGAAGAAGTTCAAGGGGCATCGTTTTCGCTGTCAAGTTGGTTTCTACTTTCAAGAGATAGTCTATTTGGAAGAAGAAAAAGCCTGCGAAGAAACAGAAGATCGAGAAAATGCCAAATAAGGAAGTTCCAAGAAAAGGCCAATTGCAAGGAAAAATGTTTCCATTGCATCATGGACGGCCATTGGAAGAGGAACTGTCCTATATACATGGGAAGCATAAAGAACATGAAGGGTGACAGACCTTCAGAAGGTATGTTAGATATGCTCAGAATACTTAGGGACTGTTACCTATTGCTAGCAGAAATTTGATTTCTGTAGCACAGAAAATTTTTATTAAATTGATTCAACATGGTTTTAAGATTGACAGTCTCTATCACAAACATATGGATGTATCTGTGAATATACCTGAGCAAACAGTGAATACCATAGGATCTAATAGATCCAAAAATGAGATAAAACTAAAGTATTTGTGGCACCTCAGACTTGGCCATATAGGAGAAGACAGAATAAACAAATTGGGAAAACATGAGCTTTTGGGCTCATTGACTTTCGAGTCATATTTGATTTGTGAATTCTGCCTTTAAGGAAAGATGGCCAAGTTATCCTTTGTAGGACACAGGGAGGTCCACTGAAATACTTATCCTAGTACACACTAATGTGTGTGGCCCATTCGATGTGCAGGCTAGGGATTGTAATTTTTACTTCATTTTACCGATGATTACTCACGATATGGATATGTGCATGATACACAAATCTGAAACTTTTGAAAGGTTCAAAGAGTTTAAATATGAAGTAGAAAAACATACAGAAAAACTCACTAAGGTTCTTCGATCAGATCGAAGAGGTAAATACCTTAGTGGAGAGTTCCGTTATTATCTCAAGGAGAATGGTATAGTTTCATAATGGACTCCTCCTGGTACACCTCAGCTCAATGGAGTGTCAGAGAGGAGGAATCGGACTCTATTGATATGGTCCAGTACATGATGAGGTTCACTGATTTACCCTTGTTTCTTTAGATAGATGCCCTATTTCCAGCTATTTACTTGTTGAATAGAGTTCCCTCTAAAGTCCATTCCTACCGCACCATATGAGATATGACATGGTAAGAAACCAAGTTTTGGTCATCTCAAGATTTGAGGATGTCCGGCCCACGTCAAGAGACTACAGGCGGACAAGTTAGAGGCTAGGACCATAAGTGCTCGTTTTATAGGATATCCTAAAGAGTTATTAGGATACAATTTTTCTGTCTCAGAGGATCACAATGTGTTTGTGAGCCGTCATGCCATCTTCTTGGAAAATCAGTTTATCCTTGATAGAGGCAGTGGGAGGAAAATTGAGCTTGAAGAGAAAGTCTCTGAAAAGCAACGAGTCATGGATCCTATCAAACCCATTTATACAGAGCCAGTACACGATATCCCTCAACCACCTCGCAGATCTAGTAGGGTCTCCCAACCTCCTGATAGATACTTAGGTATACTACAAAGAGGATACCGAGAAAATGTTCCTAGTGGGAGATAGGGATCACACGCAGGATCCCAAAACCTACGACGAGGCGATATCTGATATCGATTCCGAGAAATGGTTGGAAGCTATGAAGTCAGAGTTAGACTCCATGCATTCCAACCAAGTCTGGACCTTAGTAGATCCACCAGAAGGTATTGTACCTATTGGATGCAAATGGATCTACAAAAGGAAGATAGGTTCGAATGGAGAGGTAGAGACCTATAAGGCAAGGCTTGTGGCGAAAGGGTATAGTCAGTGCGAGGGCATTGACTATCAGGAGACCTTTTCACCTGTAGCCATGCTAAAAGTCCATTCGAACATTGCTTGCCATTGCAGCATTTCATGATTATGAAATCTGGTAGATGGATGTGAAAACTGCTTTCCTAAATGGATATCTTGATGAAGATATCTATATGGAACAGCCTTTGGGTTTCACTTTCAGTGATGGAGATCACAAGGTCTGCAAGATGCAAAGGTCCATCTATGGACTAAAGCAAGCATCTCGGAGTTGGAACACTCGTTTCAACGATGCAATCAAAATGTTTGATTTCATCAAAAACGAAGAGGAACCATGTGTTTACAAAAGGGTTAGTGGGAGCGCTGTCGTATTTCTCGTACTGTACGTGGACGACATCCTCCTGATAGGGAATGATATTCCCATGCTAACCTTGGTCAAGGTCTGGTTGTCAAAAAGAATTCTCCATGATAGACCTTGGGAAAGCATCCTATATTTTAAATTAAGGTCTATAAAGATAGATCTAAGAGGATGCTTGTCCTATCACAGCATATGTACATAGAGGGAGTGCTAAAGAGGTTCAGCATGGAAAACTCCAAGAGGGGTCTCTTACCCCTAAGGCATGGAATTCATCTCTCCAAGAAGATGTGCCCCAACACATCTGAAGAGATTCAACGCATGAGCAAGATACCCTATGCATCAGCAATAGGGAGCCTCATGTATGCCATGCTATGTACAAGACTTGATATAGTACATGCTGTGAATGTCACGAGCATATATCAATCAGATCCAGGCAAAAAGCACTGGATAGCTATGAAGAACAGTCTTAAGTACTTGAGAAGAACTAAGGACATGTTCTTGGTCTTTGGAAGAAGATCAGAGTTGAAGGTAGAAGGATGCACACATATTGATGATAGAAAGTCTACATCAGAATATGTGCAATGGTGGTTCAGTAAATTGGAAGAGTTCCAAACAACCGATCATTATAGATTCTATCTTAGAAGCTGAATGTTACGCCGTCTCTAAGGGTGCAGTGGAAATCTTTTGGTTTAAAAGGTTCATTGCAGAGTTAGGTGTAATGTCATCAGATGTCATAAACACTCTACTGCGATAACAAAGGCACCATAGCACTAGCTAAGGAGCCAAAGGTCTCACCAAAAATCGAAGCACATAGAGCGGTAGTTTAACCTAATAAGCGACTACCTCGAAAGAAAATAAGTAGAGGATCAGAGAGTAGACTCCACAGAAAATGTGGCGGACCCATTCACTAAGCAGCTAAGTCGGCAGAAAAACTAAAGCGCATCTTGAGAAGATGGGGCTTAGGTTTATGGCTGATTGGCTTTAGTGCAAGTGGGAGATTGTTAGAAGTATGCCCTAGAAGCCAATCTGGCTGACACATTGTTAATTCTAGGGACATAATTTTGTACTTGACTATTTATTATTGAATAAATAAAAGGCATCTTTTCATTCATATTGTTTATGTGTCTATGAATCGTCCAAGAAATTAATAAGATGATGATGCATATTCTCAAGAGTTGAGAATTTGAGCCATGTATCATTGGTGATTAATTTCTAAATGCTCCTGATCAATGGATCATCATGAGGACGGTGATCGATCCGATCAGTGCACAGATCACTTTCCTTCTGGATGGACGAGACTTGAGTCCACAGTGTAGGGACACTGAAGTGATAGTGCAGGTGCTTGTTAGAGAACAAGGGTACTGAGCGTGACCAAGACAAGAAGTCACTTGGATGTCTATCCACTCGTCAGTGACTTGCTTGATGTTGCAGTAGTGTGACTGGTCCTTTGACCTGCGGTGCTTCGGCTACTCACAGTGAGGTTATTGTAGTTTGACTGCACACATACATGGTCTCTAGCCATATGGGTCCATGCAGTGTAGATTGGCTGCAGTAGGTTCACTGTAGGAGTAGGGTATGCACCTATAAGGAATCTATCGACCTTGATAGATAAGGAGTGATCCTATGTGATTTGTTAGACTGAGTTCTAAGACCTTGGCCAGGGCAGTAATATAAAGTGGAGAAAGAGTTTTTCCACTATCGAACTCAAGTCAAATAAATCTTCACATATGACAGACGATGGGGTTTGACGAGCTGTCCATGACCTCCGTCCTGTAGGGATCCACGATAGTAGGACTGTATCACACGATAACTGCACCTAGAGGTTCATCATTCTATTCTACTGGGTAGCCACTACATGCTGCTAGGTGTCACTGGTGGATGGTGGGACTCACAGGAATTATCTCGATGATCGATAAACCCTAATGAGTAGAGTTGGAATCGTTCCAATCCATTGAAAGGAGTTTTCAATGATATTGTGATAGAGATCATAATATATCTCACTACCAGTCAGAGTAGAACCTATGGGGTCACACACATTAGAAGTATTGACCGATCCGATAGTTGAATCGTGATTAGGAATCACAAGTAATCAATTAGATTGATATTCAGAAGAAGAAGGAACAAAGGGAATTAATTAATTGGACTTAAACGCAAATCCTACTTCGAGTAGGATTCCTAGAGTCCTAATTGGATTAGGACTGGGAATCCTAGTTGGAGTAGGACTGGGATTCCTACTTGGAATAGGATTCCTACAATCCTAATTAGATTAGGAGTTTTGAATTAAAATTGGATTCCTACTTGGAGTAGGATTCCTAGAGTCCTAATCGGATTAGGACTTCGGATTCAAATTAGAGTCCTAATTGGATTAGAACTAAAATTAAATAAGTCCTAATTTGATTAGGGTTTCTTAAGTCCTAATTAATTATTAATCTAATGAATCAACATGACTCCTAATTGGGTTAGGATTGAAGAGTTCAATTGAGTCATGGTTCACTCAAGTTCTAATTGGATTAGGACTAGTATAGATTGAACCCAATTGATTCATGATTTGGTTAAATCCTAATTGGATTGGGACTAAACCAAATTAGGGCCACCCAATCCTCATTAGATGAGGATTAGGGCAACACAAAAGGGAGGGGCTCACGCCCCTCCCCTTTCTCCTCCTTAGTGCGGCAACACAAGAGGGGCCGGCGCCCCTCTTGGAAAGCAATCAAGGGCTCCTAACTTGTAGGAGCCCTTCATGCTTTAAAAAGGGGTGAGGGCGGCAGCTAGGGCTCCCAAGAGTTTTTCCTCTTCCCTTGGAGCCGTGGCCACCCTCTCCCTCCCTTGGTTCAGCCGCCAGCAAGAAGAAGGGAAAAAGAAGCCATGGCGCCCTCCTCTTCCTCCTTTCCTCCTTCCAACGCAGGGAAAAGAAAGTAGGCTGCAGGGGCTTTGCTTCTTCCTCTTCTTCATCCTTCTTCTTCCTCCTCTCAAGTATATTCAAGAGTTGAAAGAAAGAGAGGAGATCAGCCATCAAAAGTTATCTCTGCAAGGAAGCTAGCACCCCGGTGAGATAGAGAGCTTGGATCGGATTCTGCTTCGTGTGGATACCCGTAGAGGCCGGACACTTGAACGGCTTCAAGCGAACCCTCTTCCAGAAATCCTACGATCATCAGATAGTGGTGAAGTTCTACCCACTCAAAGGTAAGTAGTAGATCTGAAATTAATCATGTCTTTTAATTTTAATCTCCCCTTTAGATTTCATAAAACTGAGTTAGAGAACTCTAGAAAATTTTTGAAATCTACGTTCCCTAGAACGTTCATGAGATGAACGCCCCCGCACGTGTCTTTCCGCTGCGATCGTCGCAACGCGTGTGGGGGTAATCCAACAGAAAGAAGTCCAAGGAAAAGTTCGTTTCTTTGATATTAATTGATCTCATATATAATGAGCATATAGGATGAAACCATATCCTTGGTGGCGCAAATCCAAGGGGGCATGCAACAATCATTATGGGCCTCTCCATATACACTGCACTATCCTGCCTATTTGACCTGGATTCCAAACTGACAAAATGAGGACTTGTTATCTCTGCAATCCAACCATTGTATAATTTTCAATTTTCTACTTTTATTTGTCTTGTAATTTGTATTACCCGCATTCGGCGAACTTTTTTTGGAAAGTGATTTAAGAGGATCATTGAGTCTCATTTTAACCACTGCAAGTATTCCGAAGGATCACTAAACTCGATGTAGATTATTTTGGCCACCATGAGTATTCAAGGAGATCACCCAACTCCATGTGTAATACTATGGCTACTATGGATATTTAGGTGGATCACTAGGCTGAATGTGAAAGACTTTGGCCACAATGAATTGGGCTGGACAGGGTTTAAAAAATGAGATTTATCATATCAAAAATCCGAGTCACCTGCCAAACTACCGGAGGTCATAACTTGGTCATAGGATGCTGGATTGAGATTTTTTCTTAAAAAATTTGGTATCTTTTGGAGATCTACAACCTTGAGCCAACCTCCCATAAGGTTGAATCGAGTCGAAATTACATTATTTAGGCTCCAAAATGGACTGGTCGAAGCAAAAGTATCCTTTTCAGGTAAGACTTTGACCAGGTGTAACTTCTAGGCAAGAAGAATCAGACGGAGCAATAGAGGGCAGTGTTGATGTAGAAGTCGAGATTTATCTTCTCAAAAATTTTAGTTTTTTTATATAATATTCTTATTAATCCTATTTATTTTAAAATATATAGTCTTATTCGAACTAATGCAGCAATCCAATCCAAATTGTAAAAGGAGGGACCTCACTTGTATTACAAATAGGAGTTATGTACTTTAGTTTAAGAGATGTGAAGGATCAATAAAATAAAAGGAGACTTAAAGTTCAACTTTCGAAATTCCGCCATCTTTTTCTAATTTTCTCTTGAGAGATTGGAGTTGAGCAAGTTGAAGAAAATCTTCCTTCTTGTCAATTAGATCGAAAAGATAACCACACTCTATCTAGTATTTTTTTGTCTTGTTATTTGGAAAAAATACCACATTTTAAAGCAGAATGTCATTTGGGGTTTTGAGATCTCAAAACTATGAATCTAGCCCTACTAGAAAAATGGAAATGGCATTTTTTTTAACTATTCTCTAACACCTTGGGAAAAAATCATTCAACATATATACTACTGCCAGAGAAAAATGGAGAGATATTGCCTGAAGGTTAGGGGAAGTTGCGTCGAAATAATTTTTCCACAGAAAGGTGGAAAAGTTAAGCTAAAAACTAGGTTTCTTTTCTGAGATGGTTGTGTTGTTTGCAAAATTCTCCAATGTAGCAGATGTCATACCCTGAGCCCATCAATTAGGTCGGTTATGTGATAAAACCGCATGAACCCTAGAGTGGTACCCTAAATATTATGCAAGGCCAAAGACTAATTAATTTTTAATAACTCTAGAAGTTTAAATCAAATGTTAATAGCCAAATAATCCAACTAAATAAGTCCATCATAATCAAATATTCAAACTAATTCAATTACAAAATTTATAAATATTTATTTGGTATCAAAAAAAAAAAAAACTAACTAATGGCTCCATTTGAACTCCATGCCCAAGCCAATCGAGACTATGCATCTTGCAACTCTGAAAGGGAAAAAGAAAGAGGAGGTGTTAGCTTTATAGCCTAGTAGAAATTTCCACACACCCACACTAATATAATAATAAAATTTCAAAATAGCAAATAAATAGTACGAAAATGAAAACATAAATCGCCAAATCTCATATCAAGCATCCAGTATAACTCAAACATATATGCATATAACATACATTGTGTATTGTCATGAAAACTCTTAGTCGTTTCATATGACTTATCATCTATTTTTCATTTGTTAAATTAAAATAATAGAGGGAATTTGGTGATTTTTGAGAGGGCATTTTAGTAAATCCATGAGATTCTATAAATTTTGTCGAAGCAAAATGAAGAGGTCGAATGAGATGAGCTGATCAAGCAGCCAAAACAATCTAATGTTTCGAAATTGAAGCTATAGTAGGAGCTTGCATAGCAGTCAAAAGTTTTCACCATTTTGGTCTATCACTTTCTATGTTTTCCTCTACTGAATTTATTCACCTGATTTCCTTTATTAGAACCCTAGTACATAGAAACTGATTATGCCAATTATTTATAGCATATAGCCAGATATGCCTCCTATCATCATTTTCGTACAACCTTGCCCTTCCCCGCCCCCTCTAGAAAAAAAAAAACAATTCAGGGAATTGTAACCTCTTCCATAATTTGCAAAAGGTTACTTATAATAAAGAATGAAAGAAAGAAACAAATCAATGAATTGTAACTTCTTTCTTAATTTACAAAAGGCTACTCATAATAGAGAATGCAAAAAAAAAAGAAACAAATCAATGAATCAAAACATCTTCCCTACTTTGCAAAACGATTACTTATATCCTCTCTCTCTTTGGATGTGTTATCCAACTCATCTTGACAACCATGGGCAAGGTCACCCCTCACCTCATCTTCACTCTCACTCTTCTCCTAATTACCTTGCCGGTGAGAAGTGGTACTCCAAAAAAAATAAATCAATGAATTGAAATGTCTTCCTGAATTTTCAAAAGGATTATTTATAATAGAGAATGAAAAAATGAAACAAATAAATAAATTGTAACTTCTTCCTATATTTGCGAAACTGTTATATATAATAGAGAATGAAAAAAACAAACAAACAATGAATCAAAACTTCTTCCTTAATTTGCAAAATGATTACATATACCCTCTTTCCCTCTCTGGATGTGTTATCCAACACATCCAGACAACCATGGGCAAGGTTACCCCTCACCTCGTCTTCACTCTCGTTCTTCTCTTAATTATCTTGCCCGTGAGAGTTGATCCTCCTTTAAATCACAGTCAGTCCTTTCTATTTTTTTCTTACTCGCTAATTCACTAATCTTTTACAACCCACAAGCAAAGCAGGGATGTAGCTGCCTTCGAGCCGCAACCGAGAATCAAATATCTACCGCCCGGCATGGTCAAGGGCGATGCCAAATCTCAATGCGGAACGTGCAAGTGCTGCGCTACCAACAACCCCAATAACTGTTCAAATATGCAGTGCTGCTATCACGTCGAATGCAGCTATGTCGGCCAGCCTGACGTCGAATGCAACATGGTGATCGACGCTTGCAACTGTAACTCATGCGGTTGATCCTTCTAAATACATTAGGATAGAATAAATTTAGTAATTGAATAAATTTAGTAACTGGCACGGGCGAACAAGTTTGAGCGTGTTGAATGGATTCTCCTGTGGTACATGTTTTGGAATTGCAATTTAATAAAGCATAGCTACCTTAAGTTTTCGCTCTTCCTATTAGCCTTCTTTATACCTCTTCCATAATTTGCAAAAAGTTACTTATAATAAAGAATGGAAGAAAGAAACAAATCAATGAATTGTAACTTCTTTCTTAATTTACAAAAGGCTACTCATAATAGAGAATGCAAAAAAAAAGAAACAAATCAATGAATCGAAACATCTTCCCAAATTTGCAAAACGATTACTTATATCCTCTCTCTCTTTGGATGTGTCATCCAACTCATCTTGACAACCATGGGCAAGGTCACCCCTCACCTCATCTTCACTCTCACTCTTCTCCTAATTACCTTGCTGGTGAGAAGTGGTACTCCAAAAAAAATAAATCAATGAATTGAAATGTCTTCCTTAATTTTCAAAAGGATTATTTATAATAGAGAATGAAAAATGAAACAAATAAATAAATTGTAACTTCTTCCTATATTTGCGAATGGTTATATATAATAGAGAATGAAAAAAACAAACAAACAATGAATCAAAACTTCTTCCTTAATTTGCAAAATGATTACATATACACTCTCTCCCTCTCTGGATGTGTTATCCAACACATCTTGACAACCATGGGCAAGGTCACCCCTCACCTCGTCTTCGCTCTCATTCTTCTCTTAATTATCTTGCCCGTGAGAGGTGATCCTCCTTTAAATCACAGTCAGTCCTTTCTATTTTTTTCTTACTCGCTAATTCAGTAATCTTTTACAACCCACATGCAAAGCAGGGGATGTTGCTGCCTTCGAGCCGCAACCGAGAATCAAATATCTACCGCCCGGCATGGTCAAGGGCGATGCCAAATCTCAATGCGGAACGTGCAAGTGCTGCGCTACCAACAGCCCCAATAACTGTTCAAATATGCAGTCCTGCTTTCACGTCGTGTTGCCCAAGGTGACAATCCAAGAGGGGGGGGGGTGAATTGGTTTCTTCTCAATTTTGGTGTTTTAAAAGCTTTCTTAATTAAGTGCGGTGGTTGCTTTCTTAGTTATTTGAATGAGTTAAACTAGAACAAAGATGGAAGATAATGCAAGAATAAATGTAAACACAAGCACAACACAAACACAACAATATATAGTGGTTCGGTGCTCTCCTTAGCACCTACGTCCACTCCCCAAGCGACCCCTTGGGAATTCACTATAATCTCGCGGATTACAGTTAGATTGTTTTCCGGGCTCACAATCCAAAAATCTTTGTTGGTTTTACGGGCTCACCAACGAACCTATACACTTTGGTTTTTCGGGTTCACCAAAAACCTTTGTTGGTTTTACGGGCTCACCAACGAACCTTTACCCTTTGGTTTTCCGGGTTCACCAAAAACCTTTGTTGGTTTTACGGGCTCACCAACGAACCTTTACACTTTGGTTTTCCGGGTTCACCAAAAAACCTTTGTTGGTTTTACGGGTTCACCAACGAACCTTAACAAATAGTTCGACAAACAAAAAGAGAGATTCAAACTCCTAAATGAGCAAATGAAACAATATTAACCACAAAGAAGAGTTAGAAAATATTTATCGCTTTGAAGTGGCTTCTCTCTTCTTTGTCAAGGATGCTTCACTCTTCAAGGGAGGATGGAGCTCTTGATGCCTCTTTGAATCTGCTCAATCCTTTTCTTTGATTCTTGAATGAAGCTCTTGATAAAGAAGATTAGGGCACTTTTGTTTTCTTATGTACTCTTTGATATTTCTTGCAAAAGTTATTCTATCTGATGAATAGTGCCCCTTTAAATAGCTTCCCACATCCTTTGGTCAAGCCCCAATGGTTAGATTTGAAAAACTAGCCGTTACTGACCTTGGGAAGGACAAAAAGTACATCTGTAGAACTAGCCGTTATGCTTCAGCCCGTGTTTGGGTCGGCTCAACCTGTCCTTGGGTCGACCCAACTTTCACTTGGGTCGACTCAAACATTCCTTGGGTCGACCCTCTCAGAAAACACAGAAACTTGAATTTCAGCCTTCCTTCCCATGGGTCGACCCAACCATTCTTTGGGTCGACTCAAAGTTCACTTGGGTCGACTCAACTTCTTCTTGGGTCGACCCTCTCAGTAATTCTAGAGAACCATTTTCTGTCTGCCTTTCTGTCTTGCCTTTGGGTCGACCCTCTCAGAGTTTGGATCGACTCAAGCTTGGGTCGACTCAACCACTGTTTGGGTCGACCCTCTCAGTAAATCCAGAGAACATATTTCTTTCATGTTTTGAGGTTCTTGAAGTTTGGGTCGACTCATGCTTACCTTGGGTCGACCCAACTCACTGTTCATCTATGCCAATTTTGCAGAAGTGTGCCAAATGACTTCTTGATGTGCCGAGATCGACCCAATCAACCTTTGGGTCGACTCAATCTACACTTTGCTGCATCTCAAGGTTAGATTCATTCAAATGAACAAAGACATGTATCTATATCAATTCATACAAATATACTGAGAGTAATGAACTTATAAATGAAGTATCAATTTAACTTATAATATACTCTAGATAATTGCTTGTTAATCATCAAAATAACACTATCATCCTCAATCTCCCCCTTTTTGATGATTACAAAATAAAGAGTATAAGCCTATTGATACTTGTCTCTAAAAATAGTTTATAAAAGGGTTTAAATTGCTGAATTTCAGCTTTTCATATATAAGAGTGAAATCTCCCCCTATATTATTTAAATATTGCCAATTTGACTCTTTGAATTGCTCCCCCTTTCATTTATAATTCATTAGCAATGAAACTTCAAAAATTTGAGATAAACTATGAGTTTCAGGTTATGTATCGGGGTGCGAGAGGTGCGTGCCAAATTCTGAAATTATATGTGCCAAATTATGAAATTTGATAGAAATTTTTGATTTAATCAATTTCATTGTTACAAATTGCTCCCCCTTAGATGTATAAGCTTTCTTATATGATTTTTAATTTGTTTGCCCAATTATTTCTCTTTTCTTGCATAAATTCTTATTTCTTTTTCTCTACTTCTCCTTTCTTTAACTTTCTTTACTTTTGCTCTTATTATTCTTTCTTTACTTACTCTAAAGATATCTTTACTTCTCCCCTTTTTGTTGCTTTATCTAATCTACACAAAATCTTTACTTCTCACCTAAGATCTTTACTTCTCCTCAAATAAATACTCTTTCTTTACTTCCTAAAATAAATAAATACTCTTTCTTTACTTCTCCCCCTTTTTGTTATCATCAAAAAGATACATGGGAAAGATGCAATAAACAACAAACTTCAAACTTCATTGATCAAAATAGGAACATTTTCATACATTCATGTCCAAAAACAAAAAAACAGATACAATGTTCCTTAATCAAGATTTAAAGATACATGATAAAAGCAAGATACATATGAGAACTAGATATTTAGCCTAGGCTCTAAACATAGATGCTAAGATCAGCCTAGGGAGACTCTAACGGCTGGGATCTAGTCCTCATCCTCCTAGTGTACGTGGCGAGGGGAGGTCGAGCCTGGTGAGACTGTGTCTGGCGTGGAGCACGATGAGCTGGATGACTCTGTGCCGATATCTCTGACTCAGCAGCCTGTGGCACAGATGGTCCATGGGTCTCTCTCTCTCCGGAGTGCTCCTATCTGCTGCCTCAGATCACTGATCTTAGCAGACATGACATCCAACCGGGCGTCCAATCGGCTCGTCAGCCCGTGATAGTCCTCGCCTGAGCTGACATGAGCTCAGTCATCCTGCTCCAGAACTCATCCGTATCTGTCGGAGGAACGGATGACGATGGTCCAGCCTCTGAGGGTGCAGTAGGATGATCCATATGCTCCTCATCCTCATCCTCTGGTGCATCTCCCTCTGGCGCCTCACCCTGAATGCCTGCTCCAGTGTGAATCCACTGCCCGTTCACTTTCTCATATCCCATGCGTATAAGTGTCCGTGCAGTGTATGTATCAGTATGATGCAGACTCTTGGATGCCTCCTCCTCGAGAGGTAAACCGTGCTGACGGAAAATAAAGGTGAGTATCATACCATAAGGTAGTGATACCCTGTTGCTGCACATTACCTCCTCATCTGTCTCAGTATCATAGCCGGAAGATTTAGGGGAATCCCCCGAATCATACACTCCATCACAGCTAGATCTCGCTCTATGATGAGATCGAATCTCCCGGTCTTTGGAAATAAAATCCTATTGATCATATTGAGCAGTAATCTCATTTCAGCAGAAAGAGAACTAGCTATTACCTTCGTGGAAAAGTCGAAGTTCTCATTTTCCATGATCAACTGTAGAGCTCTCATTTTGTTTTCTGGCTTTTCCGGAGTGGCTCCTATGCAGGGTAGATGAAGTAGCTCACTCAAGCTCTCCTCGAAAACTTGAATTCGAACCCCTCGAACTTCCGAAACAAGCCCTCCCATACCAGTTTTGAGGAAGGCATAGAACTCTTGTACCAATCCGGGGTAGATAACCACATCTAGGGAGCAAAGATACTCCCAACCTTGCCTTTGGATCCATTCCCAAATCCGAAACCCTTCTTGTGAGTTTGTGCCAATGCAGAAAATATTTTAATTTAAGTGCCAAGAACAAAACCAATATTAGCTTTGAGAAATTTTTCACAATTACAAAATCAGAAAGCTTATCTCCTAGGTTCACAATCCTAGAGATCCAAATAAGTTCTTATGGAGAATTTTCAAAGGCTAAAGGTGAAAACAATATTTTCAGATTTAGAAATGATTCTAGTTTATTTTTCTAGATGACATACATAGCAAACTTTGACCTTGCAAAAATTAATCTAAGTGAACCAATGACAAGGTCTTTTGAGATTAAGTCCATACTAGTATGAGTTGATTTTATCCGCCAAAACTAGTCTATTTAATCTTGGTATTCTTAATGTATATAAAAAAAAATATACCAAGTAGACATTCTTGTGTTTATGATCAATAGAAGATAATGCCGAGGATAAGAACTCTCAATCAAGTATATAAAGAATTCAAAGAGTTATTCTAAGAGTATTGATTAAGTAAATTATCCATCAATAACTGAAGCATAATATAGGAAGATGGAGTGATTTGGATATATTTTCTTTTTATACCAAAAGTATCACTTATATCACAGAAATGATTAATACTAGCTACAATTTCAATATGAGAGGATGCAAGGATTACTAATTTCATTATTTCTTCCATTTTGGTCACTCTTCTTAATTATATTTTAAGTTCTATTCTTTAACACGTGTCTAGAGAACCCATTGTCCAGATTCATTGGAATCTTGGGTAGCTAGACACATTTGCTAAAAATGATGATGTTTTCAACTTAGAAATCCAAGCTCTTTTGGGTCCTTGCAGGTTAGCTATAATTGTTCCTTTTGGAACCCATATTCTCTTAATTATCATTTTGTCTATTAGTTTGCAGGTTTTAGAATTACAAGTAATATATTTCTGCATATTCTTGCTAAATTTAAACAACATAGATTTAGCAAAAACAGATAATGAATTTTTAGTTTTCTGTTTCTGTTTATTAGTTTCACCAGATTTGTGAAAAATTGTTTTAGGATGAATAGTGGAGGATTTAAGAATTATATTCTCGAAAGATTTTTGAGTGTACCAAGGTTGATATCCCAATCCAGCTTTGTCATATACAGCTCTTGAATTTTCTATCATTAAATTTAGTTTTTCAGAGCTGAGAGTGAATCTTTCAACAATAGGTTTCAAATTATCAACTTCTTTAGTTAATTTTTCATTATCTTCTGAAAGCAGTTCATTGTTTTTCTTAAGTTTATCATGGCTTTCAGTAAGAAGTTGATTTCTCTGATTTAGTTCTTTATTTTTTTTAATTAAGATTTCAATTTCATTAGTCAGTTTTAGTTTTTCATCTATTAGGATTTGATTTTCATTCTTCAAGTTCTTGTTCCTACAAATAAGTTTCTTATGTTCTAAATACAAATCAGAAAAGACATCATGAAGTTTATCAAATGTAAAATCATCTTTAGTTTTAGCATGTACCTCATATATCTCATCTTCATGTGCCATTAAGCATGAATTTGCAATATGATGCTGCTCTTCTTCTACACATGATGTTTCAAATTTGTTAGTGCATTCATATTTAACTTCAAGCATATTCCATATTTTCTTAGCAGTTGTGCAAAAAGATATGCAATTAAGTTCACTATCATCTAATGCACAAAATAGCACATTCATGGCTTTTGCATTTTGCTGATCCATTTTCTTATCATGATTAGTGCTTGTGTGTGGTCCATTGACTATGATACTCCATAAATCATAGTCATGTGCTTGAATGAAAATGCACATGCGTGCTTTCCAATATGTATAGTTTATGCCATTAAAAAGTGGAGGTCTATCAATTAATTGTCCCTCACTCATAGAACATCCCACTTGGGTTGTCATGATCTTTAACTCTTGATTGTGAGATCCATGAGTACTATTAGAGCACCTTGCTCTGATACCACTTGTTGCCCAAGGTGACAATCCAAGAGGGGGGGGTGAATTGGTTTCTTCTCAATTTTGGTGTTTTAAAAGCTTTCTTAATTAAGTGCGGTGGTTGCTTTCTTAGATTATTTGAATGAGTTAAACTAGAACAAAGATGGAAGATAATGCAAGAATAAATGTAAACACAAGCACAACACAAACACAACAATATATAGTGGTTCGGTGCTCTCCTTAGCACCTACGTCCACTCCCCAAGCGACCCCTTGGGAATTCACTATAATCTCACGGATTACAGTTGGATTGTTTTCCGGGCTCACAATCCAAAAACCTTTGTTGGTTTTACGGGCTCACCAACGAACTTATACACTTTGGTTTTCCGGGTTCACCAAAAACCTTTGTTGGTTTTACGGGCTCACCAACGAACCTTTATCCTTTGGTTTTCCGGGTTCACCAAAAACCTTTGTTGGTTTTACGGGCTCACCAACGAACCTTTACACTTTGGTTTTCCGGGTTCACAAAAAAACCTTTGTTGGTTTTACGGGTTCACCAATGAACCTTTACAAATAGTTCGACAAACAAAAAGAGAGATTCAAACTCCTAAATGAGCAAATGAAACAATATTAACCACAAAGAAGAGTTAGAAAATATTTATCGCTTTGAAGTGGCTTCTCTCTTCTTTGTCAAGGATGCTTCACTCTTCAAGCGAGGATGAAGCTCTTGATGCCTTTTAGAATCTGCTCAATCCCTTTCTTTGATTCTTGAATGAAGCTCTTGATAAAGAAGATTAGGGCACTTTTGTTTTCTTGTGTACTCTTTGATATTCCTTGCAAAAGTTATTCTATCTGATGAATAGTGCCCCTTTAAATAGCTTCCCACATCCTTTGGTCAAGCCCCAATGGTTAGATTTGAAAAACTAGCCGTTACTGACCTTGGGAAGGACAAAAAGTACATCTGCAGAACTAGCCGTTATGCTTCAGCCCGTGTTTGGGTCGGCTCAACCTGTCCTTGGGTCGACCCAACTTTCACTTGGGTCGACTCAAACATTCCTTGGGTCGACCCTCTCAGAAAATACAGAAACTTGAATTTCAGCCTTCCTTCCCATAGGTCGACCCAACCATTCTTTGGGTCGACTCAAAGTTCACTTGGGTCGACTCAACTTCTTCTTGGGTCGACCCTCTCAGTAATTCCAGAGAACCATTTTCTGTCTGTCTTTCTGTCTTGCCTTTGGGTCGACCCTCTCAGGGTTTGGGTCGACTCAAGCTTGGGTCAACTCAACCACTGTTTGGGTCGACCCTCTCAGTAAATCCAGAGAACATATTTCTTTCATGTTTTGAGGTTCTTGAAGTTTGGGTCGACTCATGCTTACCTTGGGTCGACCCAACTCACTGTTCATCTGTGCCAATTTTGCAGAAGTGTGCCAAATGACTTCTTGATGTGCCGAGGTCGACCCAATCAACCTTTGGGTCGACTCAATCTACACTTTGCTGCATCTCAAGGTTAGATTCATTCAAATGAACAAAGACATGTATCTATATCAATTCATACAAATATACTGAGAGTAATGAACTTATAAATGAAGTATCAATTTAACTTATAATATACTCTAGATAATTGCTTGTTAATCATCAAAATAACACTATCATCCTCACGTCGAATGCAGCTACGTCGGCCAGCCTGACGTCGAATGCAACATGGTGATCGACGTCTGCAACTATAACTCATGCGGTTGATCCTTCTAAATACATTAGGATAGAATAAATTTTGTAATTGAATAAATTGAGTAACTGGCACGGGCGAACAAGTTTGAGCATGTTGATTGGATTCTCCTGTGGTACATGTTTTGGAATTGCAATTTAATAAAACATAGCTACCTTAAGTTTTCGCTCTTCCTATTAGTTTTCTTTATACCAAGGTTCCTGTTATGTTTTTGATTGAATTCTAAAGAATATATACGCATGGGTGGCTTGCATTTTTGTCAAAGAAAGTAGAAAAATTTATCTTGGGAGATCATATTTCATGTGTAATCTAGAGAGATATTAGAAAGGGAGAAGGAGATGAAGAAATATTTACAATATTTGCAACAAAATTTCATAGATTGGCTCCATATTTTTTAATCTACACAGCAGATCCATATCGGATACACTAATCTACAAGCAGATATTCAACTTTTGGATTTGAAAAAATTATTTTGGAAGGTAATTCTGAAGTAGATCATGCATGATTGGTTGGCCAATCCTTGAATGTGATCCCCATATCAATACAGCTTCAAACATAAAGATCTAGAGGTTATGATAAAGGAATTAGGTGAAATGGAGTAAGGCAATCTTAAAGTACATGCAAGACACAACAATTTTATTAGTAAAATTTCTACAGAGACTGCAAATTTTGTTTAGATTGTCAAAATCTCCGAGACCACTGGTCGGGACTCAGGAAAGAATTCAGAGGTTTTGGAATATGTGAAGTTGAGCTTCTTTCTTTCATAATTTGTCTGATGATGACGATTAGGTCTATATGAGCATTCTATCACTCATTCTGCGGCTCTTGTGACATCATGAGTGTTTTGTATTGAACTAGCTAGCTCTACTATGATCATGCAATTGTTGATGTCATTTCTCTTGCCACCAACGACTATCTTCCTAAGGAGAAATTTTTAGTCGGACTAGGTTCACAAGTTCAACGTCGAGTTGGCAAGCCAATCGAATTGTGAGGCAGCATACACAAACGCGGTGTGTATCGCGCTCTTTTTCTTTTTGTTTGTCTTTGTTCATGTTGCTTTGTGCATGTCCTTGTGAAATAATCATAGGAAGCGTATTATTTCAGTATATATTCAGTAAAATACCAGGCATAATCGGGTTATACGTGGCAGGTTCCGACAAAGAAATAAGGTGAACTCTTTCATTCCAATAAATCCTAGCGACTGACGAGATAAACTCCGTTAGCCTCTATTGCATCAAAATAGAGAGAGAGAGAGAGCGCGCTTCTATTCTTTTAATTCGATAAAGTGATTGATATGTAGCTATATATGAATCTTTTTTCAAAAGATGTTTCACAGCGTGTTCTTAATGTTAGATGCAAAATGTGAGAAAATCTTTCTTTCTCAAAAATATTTCTTAAATTAACTTTTCCATTAAGTGGAAAAGAAAAAGGGGGAATTATGAATTAATGAGCCTTCAACTAGACCATTATTTTGATTCTAACTGTTCATTGTGTTTCTTTTTTAGTTTTTTTTTCTTCAAACTGATAGTTGTAAGAGCTTGAATCCATGGGGTGACGGCAACCGACGAATGTGGTGGGCTCTCTCGCCATTTTTGAATCAGAGACAGAGAGAGAGAGAGAGAGAGAGAGAGAGAGAGTGAGAGAGAGGGAGAGCAGCATGCGGATGAGTGGGGTAAGCTGGCCTTAAGCCAAAATATTATGTAGACTAATGCCGAGAGTGGAAATTGGTTCATGACTAATTGGGTTGGTAAGACTAAGGGAAGTCTGGATCATTTTTAACAAATCTCTTATAAATTTTTTGAAACTATATTATCTAGAAAAGTAAAATAGACTTTTATTTTTGATGAATACAATAAGTTCCTGAATACGTAATTGAGATATGATTAGTACACATTCATTAAATATATAGTTGAAGAATGTATGGGATCTTAAGGTGCACTTAGCAACATTTTCACAATTCTTGCGAGTCAACCAAATAATTTTGGTCCAAGCAATTTAATGCATGGAAGCAATCTCGGATGAGAATTATCAAAATCTCTTGATCTTCTTTTCTTTTTCTTCTTCGTTCTCTTTTTGTGAAAGAAGTCCAAGAAAAGGTTCGTTCGTTTGATATTAATCGATCTCATATATAATAAGCATATGGGATGAAACCATATCCTTGGTGGCGCAAATCCAAGGGGGCATGCAACAATCATTATGGGCCTCTCCGTACACACTGCACTATCCTGCCTGTTTGTCCTGGATTCCAAACCGACAAATTGAGGACTTGTTATCTCTGCAATCCTACCATTATATAATTTTCAATTTTCTGCTTTTATTTGTCTTGTAATGTGTATTAACCGCATTCGGCGAACTTTTTTTGGAAAGTTATTTAAGAAGATTATCGAGTCTCATTTTAACCACTGCAAGTATTCAGGAGGATCACTAAACTCGATGTAAATTATTTTGGCCACCACGAGTATTCAAGGAGATCACCCAACTCAATGTGTAATACTATGGCTACTATGGATATTTAGGAGGATCACTAGGCTGAATGTGAAAGACTTTGGCCACTACGAATTGGGCTGGACAGGGTTTAAAAAATGAGATCTACCTTATCGAAAATCCGAGTCACCTGCCAAACTACCAGAGGTCATAACTTGGTCATAGGATGTTGGAT
Organism: Phoenix dactylifera; assembly: GCF_051530095.1. Taxonomy (NCBI): domain Eukaryota; kingdom Viridiplantae; phylum Streptophyta; class Magnoliopsida; order Arecales; family Arecaceae; genus Phoenix; species Phoenix dactylifera. The sequence continues at coordinate 8,032,149 of NC_143193.1, forward strand.
TGAGATTTTTTCTTAAAAAATTTGGTATCTTTTCGAGATCCACAACTTTGCGTCAACCCCCTATAAGGTTGAATCGAGCCGAAATTATATTATTTAGGCTCCAAAATGGACTGGTCAAACCAAAAGTATCCTTTTCAGGTAAGACTTTGACTAGGTGTAACTTCTATGCAAGAAGAATCAGACGGAGCAATAGCGGGCAGAGTTGATGTAGAAGTCGAGATTTACCTTCTCAAAAAATTTTAGTTTTTATCTATAATATTCTTATTAATCTTATTTATTTTAAAATATATAGTCTTATTCGAACTAATGCAGCAATCCAATCCAAATTGTAAAAGGGGAGACCTCACTAGTATTACAAATAGGATTTATGTACTTTAGTTTAAGAGATGTGAAGGATCAATAAAAGAAAACGAGACTTAAAGTTCTACTTTCAAAATTCCGCCATCTTTTTCTAATTTTCTCTTGAGAGATTGGATTTGAGCAAGTTGAAGAAAATCTTCCTTCTTGTCAATTAGATCGAAAAGATAACCACACTCTATCTAGTATTTTTTTTGTCTTGTTATTTGGAAAAATACCACATTTTAAAGTAGAATGTCATTTGCGGATCTGAGCTCTCAAAACTATGAATCCAGCCCTAGTAGAAAAATGGAAATGGCATTTTTTTTAACTATTCTCTAACACCTTGGGAAAAAATCATTCAACATATATACTAATGCCAGACAAAAATAGAGAGATATTGCCTGAAGGTTAGGAGAAGTTGCCTCGAAATAATTTTTCCAAAGAAAGGTGGAAAGGTTAAGCTGAAAACTAGGTTTCTTTCCTGAGATGGTTGTGTTGTTTGTAGAATTTTGCAATGTAGTAGATGTCATACCTTGAGCCCATCACTTAGGTCGGTTACGCGATAAAACTGCATGAATCCTAGAGTGGTACCCTAAATATTATGCAAGGCCAAAGATAAATAAATTTCTAATAACTCTAGAAATTTAAATCAAATGTCAATAGCCAAATAATCCAACTAAATAAATCCATCATAATCAAATATACAAACCAATTCAATTACAAAATTTATAAATATTTATTTGGTATCAAAAAAAAATTAACTAACTAATGGCTCCATTTGAACTCCATGCCCAAGCCAATCGAGACTATGCATCTTGTGACTCTGAAAGAGAAAAAGAAAGAGGAGGTGTGAGCTTTATAACCTAGTAGAAATTTCCACACACCCACACTAATATAATAATAAAATTTCAAAAGCAAATAAACAGTATGAAAGTGAAAACATTAATCACCATTTCTCATATCAAGCATCTAGTATAACTCAAACATATATGCATATAACATACATTGTGTATTGTCATGAATACTCTTAGTGGTTTCATAAGACTTATCATCTATTTTTCATTTGTTAAATTAAAATAATAGTGGGAATTTAGTGATTTTTGAGAGGGCATTTTAGCAAATTCATGAGATTCTATAAATTTTGTTGAAGCAAAATGAAGAGGTCGAATGAGATGAGCTGATCAAGCAGCCAAAACAATCCAAAGTTTCGAAATTGGAGCTATAGTTGGAGCTTGAGTAGCAATCAAAAGTTTACACCATTTTGGTCTATCATTTTGGTCTATCATTTTCCTCTAATGAATTTATTCACCTTATTTCCTTTATTAGAACCCTAGTACATAGAACCAGATTATGCCAATTATTTATAGCATATAGCCAGATATGCCTCCTATCATCATTTTCGTACAACCTTGCCCTCCTCCACCCCCTCTAGAAAAAAAAACAATTCAGTGAATTGTAACCTCTTCCATAATTTGCAAAAGGTTACTTATAATAAAGAATGAAAGAAAGAAACAAATCAATGAATTGTAACTTCTTTCTTAATTTACAAAAGGCTACTCATAATAGAGAATGCAAAAAAAAGAAACAAATCAATCTAGAGAGATATTTGAAAGGGAGAAGGAGATGAAGAAATATTTACGACCTTTGCAACGAAATTTCATAAATTGGCTCCCTATTTTTTAATCTACACAGCAGATCCATATCTGATACACTAATCTACAAGCAGATATTCAACTTTTAGATTTGAAAAAATTATTTTGGAAGGTAATTCTGAAGTAGATCATGCATGATTGGTTGGCCAATCCTTGAATGTGATCCCCATATCAATACAGCTTCAAACATAAAGATCTAGCGGTTATGATAAAAGAATTAGGTGAAATGGAGTAAGGCAATCTTAAAGTACATGCAAGACACAATAATTTTATTGGTAAAATTTCAAGGGGGCATGCAACAATCACTATGGGCCTCTCCATATACACTGCACTATCCTGCCTGTTTGGCCTGGATTCCAAACTGACAAAATGAGGACTTGTTATCTCTGCAATCCTACCATTATATAATTTTCAATTTTCTGCTTTTATTTGTCTTGTAATGTGTATTAACCGCATTCTGCTAACTTTTTTTGGAAAGTGATTTAAGAGGACCATCATCGAGTCTCATTTTAACCTCTGCAAGTATTCAGGAGGATCACTAAACTCGATGTAGATTATTTTGGCCACCACGAGTATTCAAGGAGATCACCCAACTCAATGTGTAATACTTCGGCTACTATGGATATTTAGGAGGATCACTAGGCCGAATGTGAAAGACTTTGGCCACTACGAATTGGGCTGGACAGGGTTTAAAAAAATGAGATTTACCATATCGAGAATCCGAGTCACCTGCCAAACTACCGGAGGTCATAACTTGGTCATAGGATGCCGGATTGAAATTTTTTCTTAAAAAATTTGGTATCTTTTCAAGATCTACAACTTTGAGCCAACCTCCTATAAGGTTGAACCGAGCCGAAATTACATTATTTAGGCTCCAAAATGGACTGGTCAAACCAAAAGTATCCTTTTCAGGTAAGATTTTGACCAGGTGTAACTTCTATGCAAGAAGAATCAGACGGAGCAATAGAGGGCATAGTTGATGTAGAAATCGAGATTTACCTTCTCAAAAAATTTTAATTTTTTATATAATATTCTTTTTAATCTTATTTATTTTAAAATATATAGTCTTATTCGAACTAATGCAGCAATCCAATCCAAATTGTAAAAGGGGGGACCTCACTAGTATTACAAATAGGAGTTATGTACTTTAGTTTAAGAGATGTGAAGGATCAATAAAAGAAAATGAGACTTAAAGTTCTACTTTCGAAATTCTGCCATCTTTTTCTAATTTTCTCTTGAGAGATTGGAGTTGAGCAAGTTGAAGAAAATCTTCCTTCTTGTCAATTAGATCGAAAAGATAACCACACTCTATCTAGTATTTTTTTGTCTTGTTATTTGGAAAAAATACCACATTTTAAAGCAGAATGTCATTTGCGGATCTGAGATCTCAAAACTATGAATCTAGCCCTACTAGAAAAATGGAAATGGCATTTTTTTTAACTATTCTCTAACACCTTGGGAAAAAATCTTTCAACATATATACTACTGCCAGAGAAAAATGGAGAGATATTGCCTGAAGGTTAGGAGAAGTTGCCTCGAAATAATTTTTCCAAAGAAAGGTGGAAAAGTTAAGCTAAAAACTAGGTTTCTTTTCTGAGATGGTTGTGTTATTTGTAGAATTTTCTAATGTAGCAGATGTCATACCCTGAGCCCATCACTTAGGTCGGTTACGTGATGAAACCGCATGAATCCTAGAGTGGTACCCTAAATATTATGCAAGGCCAAAGACAAATAAATTTTTAATAACTCTAGAAATTTAAATAAAATGTTAATAGCCAAATAATCCAACTAAATAAATCCATCATAATTAAATATTCAAACTAATTCAATTACAAAATTTATAAATATTTATTTGGTATCAAAAAAAAAATAGCTAACCAATGGCTCCATTTGAACTCAATGCCCAAGCCAATCGAGACTATGCATCTTGTGACACTGAAAGAGAAAAAGAAAGAGGAGGTGTGAGCTTTATAGCCTAGTAGAAATTTCCACACACCCACACTAATATAATAATAAAATTTCAAAATAGCAAATAAACAGTATGAAAGTGAAAACATTAATCGCCAAATCTTATATCAAGCATCCAGTATAACTCAAACATATGCATATAACATACATTGTGTATTGTCATGAATACTCTTAGTTGTTTCATATGACTTATCATCTATTTTTCAATTATTAAATTAAAATAATAGTGGGAACTTAGTGATTTTTGAGAGGTTATTTTAGGAAATCCATGAGATTCTATAAATTTTGTCGAAGCAAAATGAAGAGGTCGAATGAGATGAGCTGATCAAGCAGCCAAAACAATCCAACATTTCGAAATTGGAGCTATAGTAGGAGCTTGAGTAGCAGTCAAAAGTTTTCACCATTTTGGTCTATCACTTTCTATGTTTTCCTCTAATGAATTTATTCACCTTATTTCCTTTATTAGAACCCTAGTACATAGAACCAGATTATGCCAATTATTTATAGCATATAGTCAGATATGCCTCCTATCATCATTTTCGTACAACCTTGCCCTCCCCCGCCCCCTCTAGAAAAAAAAAACAATTCAGTGAGTTGTAACCTCTTCCATAATTTGCAAAAGGTTACTTATAATAAAGAATGAAACAAAGAAACAAATCAATGAATTGTAACTTGTTTCTTAATTTACAAAAGGCTACTCATAATAAAGAATGAAAAAAAAAGAAACAAATCAATGAATCGAAACATCTTCCCCAATTTGCAAAACGATTACTTATATCCTCTCTCTCTTTGGATGTGTTATCCAACTCATCTTGACAACCATGGGCAAGGTCACCCCTCACCTCATCTTCACTCTCGCACTTCTCCTAATTACCTTGCCGGTGAGAAGTGGTACTCCAAAAAAAATAAATCAATGAATTGAAATGTCTTCCTTAATTTTCAAAAGGATTATTTATAATAGAGAATGAAAAAAATGAAATAAATAAATAAATTGTAACTTCTTCCTATATTTGCGAATGGTTATATATAATAGAGAATGAAAAAAACAAACAAACAATGAATCAAAACTTCTTCCTTAATTTGCAAAATGATTACATATACACTCTCTCCCTCTCTGGATGTGTTATCCAACACATCTTGACAACCATGGGCAAGGTCACCCCTCACCTCGTCTTCGCTCTCGTTCTTCTCTTAATTATCTTGCCCGTGAGAGGTGATCCTCCTTTAAATCACAGTCAGTCCTTTCTATTTTTTTCTTACTCGCTAACTCACTAATCTTGTACAACCCACATGCAAAGCAGGAGATGTTGCTGCCTTCGAGCCGCAACCGAGAATCAAATATCTACCGCCCGGCATGGTCAAGGGCGATGCCAAATCTCAATGCGGAACGTGCAAGTGCTGCGCTACCAACAACCACAATAACTGTTCAAATATGCAGTGCTGCTATCACGTCGAATGCAGCTATGTCGGCCAGCCTGACGTCGAATGCAACATGGTGATCGACGCCTGTAACTGTAACTCATGCGGTTGATCCTTCTAAATACACTAGGATAGAATAAATTTAGTAATTGAATAAATTGAGTAACTGGCACGAGCGAACAAGTTTGAGCGTGTCGATTGGATTCTCCTATGGTACATGTTTTGGAATTGCAATTTAATAAAGCATAGCTACCTTAAGTTTTCGCTCTACCTATTAGCCTTCTTTATACCAAGGTTCCTGTTATGTTCTTGATTGAATTCTAAGGAATATATACGCATGGGTGGCTTGCATTTTTGTCAAAGAAAGTAGAAAAAATTGTCTAGGGAGATCATATTTCATGTGCAATCTAGAGAGATATTAGAAAGGGAGAAGAAGATGAAGAAATATTTACAACATTTGCAACGAAATTTCATAGATTGGCTCCCTATTTTTTAATCTACACAGCAGATCCATATCTAATACACTAATCTACAAGCAGATATTCAAATTTTGGATTTGAAAGAATTATTTTGGAAGGTAATTCTAAAGTAGATCATGCATGATTGTTTGTCCAATCCTTGAATGTGATCCCCATATCAATACAGCTTCAAACATAAAGATCTAGAGGTTATGATAAAAGAATTAGGTGAAATGGAGTAAGGCAATCTTAAAGTGTTAGGAGTATGCCCTTGAAGCCAATTTGGCAGACGCATTGTAATTGTTCTGGAGGCATAAAATTTGTACTTGATCATTTATTAATAAATAAAACAAGCATTTTTGTTCATTCATATTATTATGTGTCCATGAATCGTCCTAGGAATTAATAAGATGATAACACATATTCCTAAGAGTTGAGAATTTAAGGCATGTGTAATTAATAGTTAATTCCTAAATTGCTCCTAATCAATGGATCATCACGAAGAACGGTGATCGATCCGATAAGATTGGTGCACAGATCACTTTTCTTGATGGACGAGTCTTAAGTCCACAGTCTGGTGACACTTAGGTGATTGTGCAAGTGCTTGTTAGAGAACAAGGGTACTGAGCATGACCAAAGCAAGAAGTCACTTGGATGTCTATCCATTCGTCAGTGACTTACTTGATGCTGTAGTTGTATGACTAGTATTTAGACCTGCGATGCCTCAACTAGTCACGGTGAGGTTGTTGTAGTTTGACGAGTACATAAACATGAGCCCTAAGGATTCTTGTGGTGCAGATTGGCTGCAGTAGGTTCGCTGTTGGATTAGGATTGCATCTAGATGGGATCTATCGATCTTGATAGATTAGGAGTGATCCTATATGATTTATAAGATTAAGTTCGAAAGACCTTGGCCAGGGCAGTTCTAGAAAAAGAGTTTTCCAATCTCGAACTTGAGTCAAATAAATTTGACATAAAACAGACGATGGGGTTTGACAAGTTATCCATAACCTCCATCATGTCAGGATCTACGATAGAGGTACTGTATCATACGCTAACTGCACCTAGAGATTCATCCCTTCCGTTCTGCTGGGTTGTCACTATATGCTGCTAGGTGTCACTAGTGGATTGTGAGACTCAAAGGCATTCACTTGGTGATCAGTGAACCCTAAGAGTAGAGTTGAAATCGTTTCAACCCATTGAAAGAAATTTCGATGATATTATGATGGAGATCATAATATATCTCACTACCAGTTAGAATAGAACCTACGGGGTCACACACATTAGAGATTTTGATCGTTCCGACGGTTGGATTGCGGTTTAGATTCGCAATTAAAATTGATTGTCAATTTGATTGACAATTGGTTTAACCCGCTAAAAGTTAGTGAGTTAAAGAAGAAGGATTTGTAATTGGATTGCAACTTAATTGATTTAATTGAACCTAATTAAATTAGGCTTAACCTTATTGGATAAGGATGGGAAGGTCTAATTAATTAGAACTCCTTATTAGATAAGGAACTTGATTTATGAAGTCCAATTCAAGTCCTAATTGGATTAGGATTCATATAAATCAATTTGGAGGACACATTGGGTTCTAATTAGATTAGAATTCAATTGGCCAAGTGGGATCATGTAATTCCTAATTAGATTAGAAAATAAATGCATGAAAAACCAGGAAGGGATCTTCCTTCATGCCGTGTGGAACAAAGAAGGAAAGGAGGGGCGTCCGCCCCTCCTCCTTCTCACACGCATGAAGAAAGGAGGGGCGGAAATGCATGAAAAACCAGGAAGGGATCTTCTTTCATGCCGTGTGGAACAAAGAAGGAAAGAAGGAGGGGCGAAGAAGGAAAGAAGGAGGGGCGTCCGCCCCTCCTCCTTCTCACACGCATGAAGAAAGGAGGGGCGTCCGCCCCTCCTTTCCTAGTTTGATCCCATGCCATATGGAGGGTCGGATGCTCCTCCTCTTTCAGGCGGATTGCCACATGGCACGGGCACATCCTTTGGATTCTCTCCAATTACTTTTAAGTAAGGGTTGTGATAGAATTAAGTAAGGGGTGTTGCAGATTTTGGAGGGATGAATCAAGGATTGATTGATTGATGAAATTATTCCTTGTTTGTGTAGGCATGAGATGCCTATTTAAAGGGACCAGGCGTGATGCATAAGTGAATTGGAGACTTCAATCAGCCACCACCCTCTCCCTCCTTCTTCCCTTTGGCGTGAGCAAGAGAGAAAGAAGAAGAGCCGTCGTCTTCTTCTTCCTCCCCTTCGACGTTCGTCGTCTTCTTTCTTCTTCCTCTCAAAGTAATCAAGGAGTTAATTAAAGAGAGAGGAATTCAGCCATCAAAGGTGATCTCTGCAAGGGAGCTAGTACCCTGGTAAGATCTTGGAGCGATTTGTACCTCGTGTGGATACCTGTAGAAGCCGGATGCTTGTGCGGCTTCAAGAGAACCAAAAATCCTACGATCATCAGATAGCGGTGAAGTTCTATCCGCTCAAAGGTAAAGATTAGATCTTTATAAATTCTATACAATTAGGAATTGTAGTAGATCTGAAATTAATCATGTCTTTTAATTTTAATCTTCCCTTTAGATTTCATAAAACTGAGTTAGAGAACTCTAGAAAATTTTTGAAATCTACGTTCCCTAGAACGTTCATGAGATGAACGCCCCCGCACGTGTCTTTCCGCTGTGATCGTCGCAATGCGTGTGGGGATAAACCAACAGTAGTATCAGAGCCGCGTTTATGGAATTTAGATTAAAATTGATTGGCTTGATTAGAATTTAATCAGATCTGAAATTTTCTTTTATGCTTGCTGAAATTTTTGCATGCTAAAATTTCAAATTTCTGCATGCTAAAATTTCAGATTTCAGCATGCAAATTTTTGTTTAAAAATCTAGATCTTGCATGATTAGTTTTAATCACAATCAGATTGCAAAATTAAAATCATATCTTGCATGATCAGAATTTCAGCTGATAGCATATTTAATTGAAAAATTTCCAGATCTGAAAATTATGTGCATGAGATGTATGTAAAGGCTCAATCAAAGATTCATGATCATAAAAGATAAATTTCTATTTATGCCTATGCTTAAAAGGAAATTAGTATATGCATGAGATGTATATATATATGTTAAGCAATTTTACATAAGATGTGAATACAAATCCAATTAGGTTAGGCCATTTACATAAGATGTAAACCTGAACTAATATGCCATTTACATAAATTGTAAACACATATGCAAAGGGTCAAATTCACATAGGATGTAAACCTAAACAATATGACATTTACATAAGATGTAAACGCATAACATATGAAAGGAGTTTCATATTTACATGAGATGAAAATCCTATTTGAGACCTAAAATCTCCTCAATCAGTCGAGAGTGAACGATACATTGAGCTAGCCATATTTGATTAATTGATCAAATTGGTGTCTAGGAAAGCGTTAAAGGTGGTTACTTAATTAGGACCTTACTCTCTGAGTAAGGGGAGCCTCCCACCTGCTTACCTCGCCAATTGATCGATTACCTCCTATGAATAGCTCAAAGTTGGAATCATTAAGACTAGATTACTGATAGTCAACTTTAAAGACCATGCAATAGCACGTATCTGGTAGAATAGTGATTACGGGTATCGATCCACAGGGATTGGGGTATAGTTGTTTTCTTAAAAATAAAAATATTTAAAAGGATGAATTTGTGAAGACTATTAAACTAAGCAATTTAATAAAAGAAAATGCAATTAAAATGATATCAGTTTGGGGGAATCTAGGGCAAGGAATTCACCACTAATATCAGAACAAGGGTTATTTATAATTTATTTCGTTCTTGGATTAACATGCAAATTGGCTACAAGCCTAATAAGCATTCGAATAAAATTTTCACAAAAGTAATTTGGGCATAATCCATCTTCAGTTGGCATGAAATGTCTACCCTAATCTAAGGTGGCAGCACATCGCATCTTTCTTAAGCATGGACAATCTTATATTTTCCTAGTGATCATGAAGAACAATTGTATAAACGTCATATTTAAAATCACAGAAATTAAATATGAGATGAAATAAAATATTCATTAGAAGCAAAATAAGGTTTATACAACTCCAAGAATAGAAATCAAAATATAAAACCCTTGGCCCTTTATTAGGGCTGCATCCGGCCCTAGTGAGAAGATCAGCCCTGCATGGAGTTGTGGACGGTAGTAGCAGCACAGCAACGGGCTTCCATCATGATCGGCTTCCTTTTTCCTCCCTCCTTCCTTCTTCCTCCCTCAACACTTCATTGTTATTTTTTTTATATGTGGGAAGTTATTCCCAAAATAACCAAACTTTTCTCTCCCTCTAGTCTTCGGTGGGAACTCCTCAGAAAAGATGCCGTGAAGAGGAGAAATTTCCTCCTTTTATAGCCTCCCCAGCGCCCCACTTTCCCTCACATGGATAAGATCTTCCGAATGGGAAGTTAAGGGTGGGGAAGCGGTGGACGCGGGATGAAGATAGAGCTGATCCGAGAGTTGGGAAGAAGATTTGCTGGGAACTCGGACTCTGTTCGGCATATGTTCTTCTTCAACATGGAGGAGACGTGGACGATTGGGATCTCGGATCGGAATGGGCTGAAGTCGGCTTGATCCTTGGCTGCAGGGACTGGCGAGAACGTTGAGAGGATCTCGGATCTGTTCCAAAGCATGGGAAGACTGTGAGGATAGGCGTGGGAAGTTTGTTGAGATTCGAGTTTATCCCGTGAGAGAATGCTCTGTTCCGTGAAGCTCGGGAGGATGAAGCCGAATCGTGGGATGATTGCGGACGAAATTTGGGATCAATGGCTCTGTTTTGAAGCTAAAACAGGGGATGCGGAAGCTAAGAACGTGGGTTAAGGATGCTAGATGAGATTGAAGGAAGGCTGAGATCTGATTTTTGGGATGCTGCCGATGGTTGGATGCGGCTGGGAGGAAATCCGGATGGAGTCTGGATTCGGTTGAGGACGTGGATGAAGATAAAAGTTTGTTTGCTTGGCATGCATTGCGGGAGAAGCTGTTCCGTGGGATATTGGGACTTGATTCCGAAACAGGGGAAAAACTTGGATTCGGTTGACAGTTTAGATGAAGCTTCCGTGAAGCTTGGGAACGGCTGGCCATGCGTGAAACAGGGGAGAAGATCACATACGGGTCTGTTCCTTGGGATAAGGGTGCTCTGTTATGCATTTGGTTCGGATTTGTGGATGAGAAGAAGTCAGAAGAAGATAGAATGCTCATTCGGAAGATGCTGGGTGCTGTTCACGGCTTAGATAAGGTGCCGGAAGAATCGGGAGGATGAAGCTGCCGTCGTACTCTGTTCATGGAGGTTTGGATTTGTTCTTTGGACTGCCGAAGATGTGGGCGCTTGGAGTTGGGATCTCGGGAAGATGAAGCTGAACGTTGGGAGATGTTCATCCGTGGAGGGAATCTAGCTGGAGAAGCTTCGGAGAAGGAATTTGAATGGGATGAAGCTGGGAGTTAATCCGGAAGGGGAGATGGGATAATGATGAAACAGGGGAAGCGGAACGGCTGGGAAGTTGAGTTCCTGCGATTCTTTTTGATATGGATGAAGGGAAGAAATGATTCGTGAGCTGGGAGTTTGGTTGGATTTGTGAGGTGCGGGAGATCACAAGTGGTCACTGGGAACAGGTCCATTTAGCTGGAAATGGAAGATTTGATGGATGGATGATATGGGAAGCAAGATGAATGGCTGAGATGGGATGAGGCTTTGGGATTCGTGCAACTAGGTGATATGCTTTGAGATATGAGAAACAAATAATTGAAGGAATTTTATTAAAATAGGATCATGTGGAAAAAAAGTTGGAATGAGTGAGAAGAAATTTGTATGAAGAGTCAGGAATTAATGGAAAGCACTGGGTTTTGGAAAAAAAAAGTTCTTGGAGTCAACTCTGAAAATATAAAATTGTGAAATAATGTAGTATCCATTTAGGCTTTACCTAATTGAGCTTGACTTGACCTGCATGCATTAAACTTAATAAATAATCAAATCAGACTTGAATTACCTTAGATAATTCATTAAAATGCACTGGTGAAGGTAATACATTTTTTAGTTGAATTTACAAAATATGTGAATTAAAATAATGATAAGTGCTATGAATAAAAGGTTAATTTATGCATTATTTAGCACTTATCACACCCCCCAACCTGCATTTTGCTAGTCCTCGAGAATAAAAACTAACTCACTTTCGCAGGAATCGCCATTGCATTTACCGTATGCAATAAGGCTTTAAACCCCTAGGTGGCCCTAGTGGACGAGTTTTGTCTCGTGAGGGTTTCCGGCTCAGATACCCACAAACTGTGTCGAAAGAATTTATTTATTATCTAATTTCAAATGCCTAAGTGTCAAGAATTTCAAAAGCACACAAAGTTTTAATTACTAAGTCAGCCCAAATCCTAGGTCAAGATGCAACTTAAGTTGAAGTCATTAAGTTTCCGTTAGAGAGTTGTAAGACTTATTTATATTTGGGTGCTCGGTGATATTTGGACCATATACAAGCTAAGACTTTAGATTCTCCAAAATACTGCTAAAACTAGTAGTTCCCAAGAATTGGTCAGATAAGACCTAATCACTGATTCAAAATCATCCTTTCTTGCAGGATTTCGAGAGTTGTGGATGTTTACTTTAATACCTCATGGGCTTTATCTGTAATATTCCAGTTTACTCGAATTTTTACAACGATGGCTTTCACACTATCATCTTTTTCAAGGTCAATTTTCTCTTTTGCTGTTGTTTTTTTTTTTTGTTCTATTCTGTATTTATAAATTACGCATTTTTACTCTTGTAATGATTCCTCTATGTAGCGAGCATTCAGTCAACACTCCCACACCAGATGGTATAAGGTGTTGGGCATCAAGACTCCCCTACGGACCTATGCTCGGGTTCATCATCACAAGCCCGCTGACCTTTTACAATAGGTAGCCCTTTTCGATGTACCTGACTAAATTCACTTATATATATATATATATATGGGATAATAGTGAATTAGATAGGAATGATTCATCAGGACTCAAGGTTGCTACTAGACTTAACAACATAATGTTGAACCTAACCCTTAGAAGTGCAGGCCATGTGTGTTGTGAAATTACAAAGTAAAAATTATCTTACAACTCACTAAAAGAACTTTTAATGAAAAGAACTCAAGTTGTCTTACTTCTGACTAATCATTGGGCTTGTTAGTTTTTATATACTTTGTGCATTTATCTTTGTAGCACTAAGGCATAGAAATTAGGTTTTTTTTTTTTGAAAAACTTATTCAATAATACGAAAATGCTAAAAATTTCGTAAAAAATTCGAATCTTCTATACCCCCCAACCTAGACCAGACATTGTCCTCAATGTTTTTATTATTATTATTATTATTTTGGACGAAAATATGATGCATATGGAGGATAGAAGCCTTGTACCTTAGTTGCATCAGTAATATGAGGACACCTGAAAAAAAAATGTGATAAGAAAATATGCAAAAATAATCTATAAAAATTGGGTTGCCTTCCAACAAGCGCTAAGTTTAACGTCTTCAGCCAGACGCAGTACATTCTTAATTATCCCGATAAATAGGATCCCTCAAATCAAGGGATTCAATCAACTGTCCATCTGCAACACATTCTATATAAGGTTTCAGTCTCTGACCATTGACGTTCAGGACACGACCATTACTGATGTTCTGAATCTCGACCGCACCATGAGGAAAAACTTTTCTAACTAAAAATGGACCGTCCCACCTAGAGCGAAGTTTACCAGGGAAGAGACGCAATTTGGAATTAAATAGCCAAACCTTTTGATTAGGCTCGAAAGACTTACGGTTAATGTATTTGTCATGGAAAGCTTTAGTCCTTGCCTTATATATTTTGGCATTTTCATATGCCTCTGTTGCCCAAGGTGACAACCCAAGAGGGGGGGTGAATTGGGTTTTCTAAAAATTATGTTTCCTAATTTTTACTTTGAATTGAATGTAACGGAATGATAAGATGTTATTTACTTAAGCTCTAGGCAATTACAAGTAAAGTAGTGGAAAATTAAGCTAGAGCAATTATACTATGGCTTTAGGGTGCAATTGATCTAAAATTAACTTATAGTTGTATGATCAATTTTAATCTATGTGTATGATAAGAATGGAGAGGAAGCTAAGCAAATTCTAAATAATCACTTATAACTCTATAGAAAACAAAGCTAGAGATATTACATAATCAAGTACGAATGTAAGGCATGAAATACACGAGATAAGGCATCACAAACAGTAAGATGTATAGTGGTTCGGTGCACCCCAGCACCTACATCCACTCTCCAAGACCTCTTGGGAATTTCACTATAATCCCTCAGATTACAGCCGGTTGTTTTACAAGCTCACAACCCAACTTGTTGTTTTGCGAGATCACAACGAACTCGGTCGGTTTTCACAGGCTCACCGACTAGAACCAACCGATTGTTTTTCCGGGTTCACAATCAAACCCAGTTGGTTTTTCCAAAGGCTCACCAACCATAACCTTACAACGATTGTTTTTCGGGTTCACAATCAACCCAGTTGGTTTTCCCAAAGGCTTACCAACCACAACCTTACAATGTTGGTTTTCTCTTTAGCTCACCAACAAACCTTAACCCCTTGATTCAATCCCTTGATTGAATCAATTTACAAGATATTAGAACAAGAGTTTAAATCAAATACAAGCTTCTCAAATAAGCAAATATAGCAAATATAAACAAGTAAAGTAAAGAGAAGAAGCCCTCAAACAAATTTGTAGATGAAGGAACTCGGCTTCTTCTTTACTTGACCCTCTTCTGATTTTGCATGAAGTAGAGGATCACCGAGGCAGCACACAGTTGGAGAGGAAGCTTTGGGATTCACTTGGATGTTCTTCTTCTCTCTCTTTTACTTTGAATGGCCCTTTTGTGCTTTTGGGAGATTTTTCTTGTAATCTCTTTGAAATCTCTTCCCTAAATGTTCTCTCCCACTTCCATCCCATCTTCCCTAGCTCTCCTCTTGATTTTATAGCTTTAGAGGGAGTGGAAACAAAAATCTAGCCGTTAGAGACAAAAATAGAGCCGTTGGAATCAAGAAAAAACTAGCCGTTATGCCTCCCAGCATACTGGAGTCGACTCGGCTGAAGTAGGAGTCGACTCGGCTGAAACAGGAGTCACTTGTGAATAGTAGTCTGTCGGCACTGTAGCTGGGAGTCGACTCCGCACTGTAGTGCTGAAGTAGGAGTCGACTCGAGCACTGTAGCACTGAAGTAGGAGTCGACTCGAGCACTGTAGCGCTGAAGTAGGAGTCGACTCGAGCACTGTAGCGCTGAAAATCAACTCTCTGTCTTTTTGTTTGTTCTCAGTCGGAGTCGACTCATAGAGTATCGGAGTCGACTCGAGCACTGTTTCTTGAAACTCCAGAGTGCCAGAGTCGACTCTAAACTTCCAGGAGTCGACTCGAGGACTATTCTTTTGAATCTTTCTTTGAATTTGCTCCTCTAACTTGAATCATTTGAACTTGAAACTTGGGCCAATAAAGTGTAGCTTTCTTCCAACTTTTCTTGAGAGCTTTTGAGGCCTTCTTGTATTTTTCCAACTTGCTATGTTCCTTGCAAAACAAATTATCTTTCTTCTTGCAACACAAACATTAGTATTTATACTTCAAGGTTTTGTGATCATCAAAATCAATCTTTAATTCAATCTTTGGGTCATCAGTCTCCCCCTTTTTGATGATGACAAAACATGGAGTATATGCAATATAAAATATATTGTGTTCTAGAAGTAATGCATAGCTAAGTTGTTTGAAGTAGAAAATATATATCTTTAAAATATACTTCATGATAATGCTTTAGATTTAATCAACTTAACATAATCAACACATAAAGCATTATGAGCATATACTTAGATATTTCTCCCCCTTTTTGACAACATCAAAAAGATAGTGAAACATTAAGCACAAAGATAAGAATACTCAAATATTTCTTTTTCTTATTGTACTCTGATTTGCATGTCAAATTATTACAAGAATATGAATCATATAACTCAAGGCAATAATGTTAGAAAAAGATTAATGAGCATATGTTGACCCCCTAATGGATTTTGATGAATACAAAACACTAGAGTATAATTCCATTTATCTTAACAATTTAATTGAGGATTTCATGTATTTTATTAAGAATATTGTTAAGAAATGTCTAGGCAAGTTTCCATAATTTTTTTAAGGACTTATTGAAGAATTTTTGAGATGAAAGAAAAAGTTCAGGGACAGCCGAGACGTCTCCGGATTGTCTCAGAGACGTCTCTGGCACAAACAGGAAGAACTGGCACGTCTGGAGACGTCCCCGGCACCTGCCGAGTCGTCCCCGCGATAGCGGAGTCGACTCTCTTAGTAGCGGAGTCGACTCTCTCAGTGGCGGCAGAAAGGCAGTTTTCAAGAGATATGCGCGAGACATCCCCACCGTACGCGGAGTCGTCCCCGTAAGTAAAAAGCAGACTTCCCGAGTCGTCCCCGAGGTAGCGGAGTCGGCTCTCTCAGGGTTTTCCAGAGGATGTCATTTTCGGTGATAAGGCAGCGGAGACGTCCCCTGAAAGAGCGGAGTCGACTCTCTCAGAGAATTTCAGAAGACATGTTTTTCAGAGTTATAACAGCGGAGTCGTCCCCAAGGCAGCGGAGTCGTCCCCATGCAAAAAGTGCAAACAAGCCGAGACGTCCCCGTAAAGTACAGAGACGACCCTCTCATAAAAACAAAAAAACAAGGATTCAAACGATACAATTCCAGAGTCGTCCCCGTAAAGTGCCGAGTCGACCCCAAACAAAGTGAAAAGTAAATTTATACAGCCGAGACGTCTCGCGTTGAAGCGGAGACGTCTCCGGAGCGCCTGGGACGCGACTAACAACTTTTGCAGGTTTGGTTTGAATTTCAAATCTCTTTTACTTTATCTCTAACGGCTATATTTGCTTTTTGGGCTATAAAAGGGACCTCTTAAGTGCTTCTCAACAACTCTTTACCAACCCAAAGCTAGATCATTTAAGAGAGAAGCAAGAGAGAGAAGTTCAAGGGAGTGAGTGCATTCAAGTGAAGAAATCAAGTGCTTTCAAGCTTTCCAAGTCATTTCAAGCTCAACCACTCTCTTCCGCTCGGGATTCAAAGCTCATACTCAAGCCTACGCGATTCACATCGGAAGAATCATCATTTCCCACGCTTCCAACGGCAAAAGAATTCTTCCGGGTTCTATTGTTTATCATTGTCATATCTGCTTATTTAGAGCTTTTCAATCCTTTGTAAAACCTTTCATTGTGGTGCTTGTTCCAGTCAAGGGACTTGGAACAAGGGAAAGGCGTCCCAAGCCTAAGTGAAATTGGGGGTTATAGGGTTGGTTGTTAGCCCGGTGTAAAACAACGAGTTGGGTAGTGCACTCGCAAAACTACCGGACTGTAATCTTGGATTATAGTGAAAATTTCCAAAGGTGCTTTGGGGAGTGGATGTAGGAGCAGTGGAAGCTCCGAACCACTATAAAACCTTGTATTTGCGATTGACCTTTCTCATTCCTCTTTCTTTACTTTAGTTCATACATTTGTGTGTTTTATTTTTAATTAGGCGAAAAGTTTTAAAACACCCAATTCACCCCCCCTCTTGGGTGACCATCTCTGGGCAACAAGTGGTATCCGAGCGGGTGCTCTGTGTATTTCTTGAAGACCTAACCGTCTTAGCCAAAGATCTAGATGGGAACACCCTTTAACAATGTTCCTGCTGAGGGGCAGGCAACCAATAGACATCCACTCTTCAATGGGACAAATTATACCTATTGGAAAACTAGAATGAGGATCTTCATTCAAGCACAAGACTATGCCTTGTGGAGGGTTATAGTCAAGGGACCACAAGAACCATCACACATGGTTAATGGCATTCAAGTTCCCAAACCTGAGGAGGATTGGGATGAGAATGATGATAGGATGGCTCAACTCAATTCTAGAGCCATGAACTCATTATTTTGTTCCCTAGATGTAAATGAGTTTAATAGAGTCTCCACATGTAGTTCCGCTAAGGAAATATGGGATAGGCTTGAAGTTACCCACGAGGGTACAAATCAAGTCAAAGAGTCCAAAGTGAACATTCTAGTTCACAAATATGAGTTGTTTAAGATGGAACCCAATGAAACCATCACATGCATGTTTACACGTTTTACCGATATAATTAATGGTCTAAAGAGTTTGGGTAAATCTTATACTAATCCGAAACTTGTAAGTAAAATTCTCAGGTCTTTGCCGAAAGCATGGAAGCAAAGGTCACGGCGATCGTAGAAGTCAAAGACCTCAACACCTTGGGACTAGAACAACTTTTGGGCTCATTGATGACGCATGAGCTCACGATGAAGCAACATGAAGATGATTTGCCAAAGAAGAAGACAATTGCACTCAAGGCTACTTCGAGTGTGTGTGAAGAAGAAAGTAGTGAGAGTGAGGAAGAAAGTGAGGACGAGGACTTGGGTTTGATAGTTAGGAAGTTTAAAAAATTCATGAGGAAAAAGAAACCCTTCCCAAGGAAAAAGTTTGGAGGGAGAAATGATTGGGAAAAAGAAAAAGAAAAAGAAAGAGACCCAATCATATGCTATGATTGCAAGAGACCGGGACACATTCGTTCCGAATGCCCTCAACAAAAGAAGTATTTTGGAAAGAAGAAGAAGAAGGCATTGAAGGCAACATGGGATGATAGTGACACATCATCTTCCGAGGAAGAGAAGGAAGAGACCGCCAATTTGTGCTTCATGAAGTTCGAAGACGATGAGGTATATCAAAACCCAATTATAAATTTTACTTTAGAAGAATTATATGAAGCTTTTCAAGAACTTATGGGTGATTGTAGTATGTTAGGAGCAAAGAATAAAGAATTAAAAGCCTCCAATCAAAAACTGAAGGAAGATATTGAAAACCTATTAATTGAAAAGGAGAGCATTAAAAATATTAACACTATTGACCTAGAAATCAAAAATTCAAAACTTAGCATTGAAAATGAAAAGGCAAAAACCCTAATTAAGGAATTAAATCTAAAAGTAAAATCCCTACTCGATAATAATACCTCACTCGCACAAAATGTTGAATCTCTTAAAAAGGATAAGGAAGAACTAGTTAAAGAAAATTTGAATCTTAAGAATGAGGTACATAAGTACAAACTAATTGTTGAAAAATTCACACAAAGCTCTGAAAAATTAAATCTTATTCTTTCAAATCAAAGAGCTGTTTTTAATAAAGCCGGATTAGGATATAAAACTAACAAGCAACAAAAATATCTAAAGAATTTCTTTGTGAAAGCAAAAGATGTCAAAACTGAAAAACCTACATGCTTTCATTGTGGAAAGAATGGACATAAAGCCTACTCTTGTATTCAAAGAAAGATCCAAATTAACAAGAGTACATTTGTAAAAGCTAAAAACATAACTAAAGTATGGGTGCCTAAGGGAACCAACTACACTAACCACGAAGGACCCAAGAAAACTTGGGTACCTAAGAGCTTCACATGATCATTTTGCCGGTATGCCTTGCAGCCGGAAACAAAAAGAGAATGTGGTATCTTGATAGTGGTTGCTCAAGGCATATGACCGGTGACAAGAGTCTCTTCGTCACTTTGAAATCAAAAGAAGGAGGAGTAGTCACATTTGGAGACAATGCTAAAGGTTAAATCATTGGTGTTGGTAAAATCTCCATTTCACCCTCCTCTTTTATTGACAATGTATTGTTAGTTAATGGACTAAAACATAATCTATTAAGTATAAGTCAATTTTGTGACAAGGGATTTAAAGTGTCATTTGAATCATCACTATGCATAATTAGTAGTCCAATTGACAATGAGATCATACTCGCAGGACATAGACATGGAAATGTTTACATAGTTGATCTTGATGATCTCACCATGAATGATGGCCAATGTCTTGTAGCCATGAGTCCCAAAGTCAATGAGACTAGTTGGTTATGGCATCGTAGGTTAGGACATGCTAGCATGGATTTAATTTCTAAATTGATTACAAAAGATCTAGTCAAAGGACTACCAAAGATAGATTTTGAAAAGAATAAAATTTGTGCTGCATGTCAATTAGGGAAACAAACGAGAAGCTCTTTCAAGTCTAAAAACATAGTCTCAACAACAAAACCCTTAGAACTAATCCACATGGATTTGTTTGGACCCACTAGAACTGCTAGTCTAGGGGGTAAGAAATTTGGTCTTGTAATTGTTGATGATTTTTCATGTTTTACATGGGTTTTATTTCTTGCACATAAAGATGAGTCCTTTTCCGCTTTTATCAAGTTTCATAATAGAGTTTCGAATGAACTCAATCTTAAACTAAAAGCAATTAGGAGTGATCATGGTACCGAGTTTGAAAATCAGCACTTTGAAAAGTTTTGTGACGAAAATGGTATCAATCACAATTTCTCGGCACCTAGGACACCCCAACAAAATGGGGTGGTAGAAAGGAAGAATCGCACACTAGTAGATATGGCTCGTACCATGTTGTGCGAATCGGATCTACCAAAATATTTTTGGGCTGAAGCAATAAATACTGCATGTCACATTTTAAACCGTGCATTAGTTAGATCCATCTTGAAGAAAACACCTTATGAGTTAATAAAAGGTAAGAAACCAAATATAAGCTATTTTCATATTTTCGGTTGTCGATGCTTTATTTTAAATAATGGAAAGGACAATCTAAGCAAATTTAGTGCTAAATCAGATGAGGGGATCTTCTTAGGTTATTCCTCATCTAGTAGAGCATACAGGGTCTTCAACAAGAGAACTCTTGTTGTTGAAGAATCCATTCATGTTGTTTTTGATGAAGCTAACGGAGATTCTTCTAGAAAAGAAGAAGATGGTGATGCAGGTATACTTGAAGACCGAATGAAGGAATTCTCCATACAAGACAAACAACATGAGGATGAGATCAAAGAAGATACAATTCAGCAAGATGAAGAAGATCAACCTCCATCAAGAAATCAAGATCTTCCTAAGGAATGGAGGTATGCACATGGTCATTCAAGGGATCTAATCCTTGGTGATCCTTCGCAAGGGGTAAGGACAAGATCCTCTCTAAGAAATACCAGTAATTATCTTGCTTTCGTATCACAAATAGAACCTAAATCACTAGAAGAAGCCGAAAAAGATGATAATTGGATGAATGCTATGCAAGAGGAATTAAACCAATTTGAAGGAAATGAAGTTTGGACTCTAATGAAAAGACCCCCTAATGTTACAATTATAGGCACCAAGTGGGTGTATAGAAATAAACTAGATGAAGATGGAATAGTCATAAGAAACAAAGATAGACTAGTTGCCAAAGGTTATAATCAGGAGGAAGGAATAGACTTTGATGAAACTTTTGCTCCTGTTGCTAGATTAGAAGCTATTAGACTACTTTTGGCATATGCATGCTTCATGGATTTTAAACTCTATCAAATGGATGTAAAAAGTGCATTTTTAAATGGTTATATAATGGAGGAAGTTTATGTAGGACAACCTCCAGGCTTTGAAAACCACTTACATCCAGATTACGTTTATAAATTGCATAAAGCATTGTATGGACTTAAGCAAGCTCCTAGGGCATGGTATGAAAGATTAAGTAATTTTCTAATTGAAAATAAATTTAAGAGAGGAAATGTAGACAAAACCCTCTTCATTAAAAGAAAAGGAAATGACTTATTGCTTGTGCAAATTTATGTGGATGATATAATTTTTGGTGCTACTAACGATAGTCTTTGTCAAGAGTTTGCCAAGCTTATGCAGGGAGAATTTGAAATGAGCATGATGGGTGAGCTTAACTTCTTCCTTGGGCTACAAATAAAACAATCAGAGGAAGGCATCTTCATCAGTCAGTCCAAATACATTAAGGAAATGTTGGAAAAATTCAAGATGAAGGATGCAAAGGAAATCAGCACACCCATGGGCTCAAGTTGCAAGCTTGACAAAGATGAAAAAGGTAAAAATATAGACTACAAATTGTACAGAGGTATGATAGGCTCATTACTTTACCTTACTGCTAGTAGACCAGATATATTATTCAGTGTTTGTATGTGTGCTAGATACCAAGCATGTCCTAAGGAATCACACTTGCAAGCTGTTAAAAGAATTTTTAGATATCTGGTAGGGACATCTAATGTAGGCTTATGGTATTCTAAACAATCTGACATAAATTTAATTGCTTATTCCGATGCTGATTTTGCCGGGTGCAAACTCGACAGAAAAAGCACAAGTGGCACATGTCAATTCTTAGGTGCTAATTTGGTTTCCTGGTTTAGCAAGAAACAAAATTCAGTTGCCTTGTCCACAGCTGAGACTGAGTACATTGCAGCTGGAAGCTGTTGTGCCCAAGTTCTTTGGATTAAGCAACAACTTGAAGACTTCGGTATCAAAATGGATAATATACTAATTAAATGTGATAATACAAGTGCAATTAATTTAACAAAAAATCCTGTCCAACACTCTAAGTCAAAGCATATAGAGATTAGGCATCATTTTATTAGGGATCATGTGCTGAAAAATGATGTGATGATTGAATATGTATGTACTGAAAATCAATTGGCCGATATCTTTACAAAGCCCCTTTGTAAAGATAGATTCAACTTCTTAAGGAATGCTTTGAGCTTGTATGATCCTAGCAAATAAATTGAACTTGTATTGCATTGCTTTGCTACTCAAACTAGTAATCCACCTCAAGGTAAACATAAGTGAAAGCATGAATTCATCTAAGCTAAATGACGAACTGTTTGACTTTCCGGAGGATGGTTACCCTCCCTTGGACTCTTCATGGAGATATTTTCAGAGCCTATTTCATAGGTATTCGAAATTTGGTCAAACATTCCTCATTTCAATATTAATAATTCAAAAATCATTATCAAATTATTATAGGATGTATTATTAAGGGGGAGGATCACAAACAAATTCACTCTGTGTTTATCAAAAGAAATCATGTCGATTAGGGTGATTAAATAAAAAATTGGGAAAAGACAGAATTCAGTCTGAAATTTTTCAGTGCCGGAGACGTCTCGGCAAATCGCAGAGACGTCCCCCCAGGCGAGACGTCTCGCCTTAGTCGCGGAGACGTCTCGGGGACCGAACGAGGGTTTTTAGGTCGAAACAGCTCGAGCCGACCCGAGCTTTCCCTTTCATCCCCGACAAAAACAAAAAAAACCCTAGCCTCCATTTTTCTCCAACACAAACCCTAGCCTCTTTCTCCTCATTTCCCTAGGATTTCCATTCAATGGCACCCAGAAGAGCTAGGAGGACTGGTGGGAGGCGTCCTAGGGCAGCAGCCGACGGTGAGGAACGGAGGGAAGAACCTTCCGCGCCGTCTCCTCCGGTTGCTCCGCCGACCACAACCATTTCCTGTGCAAATCGCACAGTGACAACCGGGAGGTACATAGATTTTCATTTTCTAGATAATGAGGGGTTCTCTATTGGAGAGAGACTCCGAGCCCAAGGGTGGGAGCACCTTTGTACCCTCAACACCTCGACCTACCCCGGCCTTGTTAGAGAAATGTTTAGTAATATGGCTTTAGGGGACTTAGGGTACACTGCATATGTCCGGGGGACATTAGTAGAAATTAATGAGGACATCTTATCCACTGTTTTGCAAATCCCTAAGGAAGGTGAGGCTCCAACCTCACATCCCCAAAGGGAAATAGCCCTAAACTTACTTTTAGGACGAGAGGACTGCGGCCCTCTTGATGTAGTGAACTCACAAGACCTAAATGCCGAGATGAGATTACTTTTAAGTATTGTCAACCGGGTCTTGTTTCCTAAAACCGGTCGCTTCGATTTTGTTTCGGAGCGAGATTTAGTTATCATGCACCATATCCTACTAGGGATTCCTCTAAACCTCCCTAGACTCATGTTAAACTACATTGCTCTATGTCATAGGTATTCTAGGTTTAGTATACCCTATGGCATGATATTTACCCTAGTATTTAAACACTTTAAGGTTCACATTCCCGAAAATGAACCTGCAAAACCCTTGAGAAACACCGACTACTATAATGAGGGCACAATGCGAAGAATGGAGTTTCAAAAGGTAGATGGGTCTTGGGTCAAGGTACCAAAAAGAAAAGCTCAAACCCTAGAGCCTAAGATCCCACATCAGGAATCTGACCACCACTCTCCTCCACCCAGCCACATGGATTTCCCTGATATACCCTCCAGCTCAGCTGGACCTTCCATATCCATGCCACCACCTCCTCCAGTCAGTGGGCCCTCCTTCCTATCAGAAGACCAGATGCATACCTTAGCATCTGTCATTTGCCAGCAGATGAGGGAGGAAATGAGATCCATGATCTCTACTGAGTTGGCCCCCATCAGAGCTTCACATGAAGGGCTTCTACAAGAGCTGAAGGAAATTAGAGCTCAAATTGAAGCTACAACGCAAGAAATAGTTGGTGTGGGTGCCACCCAAACAATCAGATCAATTGAGCTAAAGGACAGCTTGAAGACCATTTCAAAGAGTCTTAAAGAGTTGACAAGCCCAGGAGGAAATGTGGGCACCTTGGTTGCCCAACTTAGAGGAAGAATTGAAATGGCAACCATAGAATTTGAAGCACTCGTGGCAGCCTTCCATAAGTCACAGGAAGATCAGTTCAAGACCCTAATGGATTCAATCAATGCATTTATAGATG
The DNA here is from genome assembly GCF_051530095.1 of Phoenix dactylifera. Taxonomy (NCBI): domain Eukaryota; kingdom Viridiplantae; phylum Streptophyta; class Magnoliopsida; order Arecales; family Arecaceae; genus Phoenix; species Phoenix dactylifera. The sequence goes on from NC_143193.1 coordinate 8,056,626, forward strand.
CAGCTTGTAGGGCTTATGAGCAACGTCGCCGATAAGGGACTTTTTGTAGACATCTAGGGATCTTCTTTTTGTATACCCTAGGCTATTTTGAAACACTTTTTGTAGTAGAAATCAATACTTGTAATGATTTCTTCTTTTAACTATGTACTGACTTCAAAGGTTTACAATGATACATGAATAGAATTTCTTTTGAAACCTTGTGTATGTGCTACTGTGTATGTGATTCTGTGACTGCGTATGTGTTTCTTGTGATGTGCCATAAAAATCTCATAACATATCTTAAGTATTCAAATTCAACACAACTTATCCATGCATATGACACAGGGGGAGCACATCTTGTGATAACTATGTTAAACAAAAAGAGGAGTCTGAAATGAATTCCAAAACAAAGGGATATGAATGACTAAAATTCTTTAATAGAAATAACTTGGACAGGGGAGCACAACTTGAATCTCCTTGAGTAGTTCATAGAAGGATAATTTGTCCCCTTCATTGTTGATGACAAAAAGGGGGAGTAGATATATAGAAGGGGGAGTAGAACCAAGAGTAGAACCAATATGGATATTGGATACATTGGAATGCAAAATACGAAATTCATACTCCAAAGTTGAATTAGAAAAGATAAAATTGAAAAATATTGGCTTTTAGATAATTGCCCTTCTGGAAAAGAAAGGGGGAGTCAAAAAGAACTTAGCTTTCAAATTTTAACTTAATTTAAATTCAGTTGATATGCTAAAATTGCTTAAGAGCTATAAAGATCAATCTTATGCATAATGATAGAACTGAAAATTGACTATTTTGAATTATGCACACTGTATCTAGCTCTAATCAAAACATTATGCTTGTACATCTGATCAAATACTGTGTATATGTTTAAAATTCGAATTTTGCATATACTCAGTGTTTTGTCATCATCAAAAAGGGGGAGATTGTTGACCCCCTAATGGATTTTGATGAATACAAAACACTAGAGTATAATTCCATTTATCTTAACAATTTAATTGAGGATTTCATGTATTTTATTAAGAATATTGTTAAGAAATGTCTAGGCAAGTTCCCATGATTTTTTTAAGGACTTATTGAAGAATTTTTGAGATGAAAGAAAAAGTTCAGGGACAGCCGAGACGTCTCCGGGTTGTCTCAGAGACGTCTCTGGCACAAACAGAAAGAACTGGCACGTCTGGAGACGTCCCCGGCACCTGCCGAGTCGTCCCCGCGATAGCGGAGTCGACTCTCTCAGTAGCGGAGTCGACTCTCTCAGTGGCGGCAGAAAGGCAGTTTTCAAGAGATATGCGCGAGACGTCCCCACCGTACGCGGAGTCGTCCCCGCAAGTAAAAAGCAGACTTCCCGAGTCGTCCCCGAGATAGCGGAGTCGGCTCTCTCAGGGTTTTCCAGAGGATGTCATTTTCGGTGATAAGGCAGCGGAGACGTCCCCTGAAAGAGCGGAGTCGACTCTCTCAGAGAATTCCAGAAGACATGTTTTTCGGAGTTATAACAGCGGAGTCGTCCCCAAGGCAGCGGAGTCGTCCCCATGCAAAAAGTGCAAACAAGCCGAGACGTTCCCGTAAAGTACAGAGACGACCCTCTCAGAAAAACAGAAAAACAAGGATTCAAACGATACAATTCCAGAGTCGTCCCCGTAAAGTGCCGAGTCGACCCCAAACAAAGTGAAAAGTAAATTTATACAGCCGAGACGTCTCGCGTTGAAGCGGAGACGTCTCCGGAGCGCCTGGGACGCGACTGACAACTTTTGCAGGTTTGGTTTGAATTTCAAATCTCTTTTACTTTATCTCTAACGGCTATATTTGCTTTTTGGGCTATAAAAGGGACCTCTTAAGTGCTTCTCAACAACTCTTTACCAACCCAAAGCTAGATCATTTAAGAGAGAAGTTCAAGGGAGTGAGTGCATTCAAGTGAAGAAATCAAGTGCTTTCAAGCTTCCCAAGTGATTTCAAGCTCAACCACTCTCTTCCGCTCGGGATTCAAAGCTCATACTCAAGCCTACGCGATCCACATTGGAAGAATCATCATTTCCCACGCTTCCAACGACAAAAGAATTCTTCCGGGTTCTATTGTTTATCATTGTCATATCTGCTTATTTAGAGCTTTTCAATCCTTTGTAAAACCTTTCATTGTGGTGCTTGTTCCAGTCAAGGGACTTGGAACAAGGGAAAGGCGTCCCAAGCCTAAGTGAAATTGGGGGTTATAGGGTTGGTTGTTAGCCCGGTGTAAAACAACGAGTTGGGTAGTGCACTCGCAAAACTACCGGACTGTAATCTTGGATTATAGTGAAAATTCCCAAAGGTGCTTTGGGGAGTGGATGTAGGAGCAGTGGAAGCTCCGAACCACTATAAAACCTTGTGTTTGCGATTGACCTTTCTCATTCCTCTTTCTTTACTTTAGTTCATACATTTGTGTGTTTTATTTTTAATTAGGCAAAAAGTTTTAAAACACCCAATTCACCCCTCCTCTTGGGTGACCATCTCTGGGCAACAGCATAGATCAGAGCCAATTAAGATAATTTCAGAGGAGAACACATCGAATGTGATTCCAAAGATAGTTTTCAAATCAAGTGTAGGTGGAATCTTTCTTCAGTTAATTCAAGAAGTACCACAAATGATATTCAAGGAAAGCACGAATGGAAATCTAACCTCTCTTCAATAATAAGTATGAAAGCTTGTTCATTTAAGATCTTTTGCCCAATATATTAAGTATTTTAGCAATATGAGAGCAATTTAACTAATTTTCAGAGTATAAGAGCAATATATTAAGTATGATTGCAAAGTTCTTTTATGATGTAAGAGCATTGGGGCACAAATACTAAAATATGGATTCATGCAATTTTTGATATATCTTAGAGCTCTTTTAAAGACTTTCTTTTATTCCTTTAAAAATAAGCACAATTTGATATATAAAAATATGAATTGGCACAAAATTGAAGTTCTAAAGAGCAAGCCAATTAGGACTCATTAGTGAATTCCAAAATAGATTTTCTGAGAGATACTCAAGAAAATTCAACACATTATTCTCCCCCTTTTTCATTAAGCTAGAGGCTCTTAAGATCAACTGTTTGAATTGCAATTTGGTTCATGATTTATGCATAAGATATATTAACCAAATAACAAGCCTCAAGGTGTATCATAAAGATTTTTATATTTAAATTTCAGATGATATCTATTGAAGGATATTAGGATCACTGTTAGATGTATGCCCTAGAAGCCAATTTGGCTGACACATTGTTGATTCTAGGGACATAATTTTGTACTTGACTGTTTATTATTGAATAAATAAAAGGCATCTTTTTCATTCATATTATTTATGTGTCTATGAATCATCCAAGAAATTAATAAGATGATGATACATATTCTCAAGAGTTGAGAATTTGAGCCATGTATCATTGGTGATTAATTTCTAAATGCTCCTGATCAATGGATCATCACGAGGACGGTGATCGATCCGATCAGTGCACAGATCACTTTTCTTATGGATGGACGAGACTTGAGTCCACAGTGTAGGGACACTGAAGTGATAGTGCAGGTGCTTGTTAGAGAACAAGGGTACTGAGCGTGACCAAGACAAGAAGTCACTTGGATGTCTATCCACTCGTCAGTGACTTGCTTGATGTTGCAGTAGTGTGACTGGTCCTTTGACCTGCGGTGCTTCGGCTACTCACAGTGAGGTTATTGTAGTTTGACTGCACACATACATGGTCTCTAGCCATATGGGTCCATGCAGTGTAGATTGGCTGCAGTAAGTTCACTGTAGGAGTAGGGTATGCACCTATAAGGAATCTATCGACCTTGATAGAAGAGGAGTGATCCTATGTGATTTGTTAGACTGAGTTCTAAGACCTTGGCCAGGGCAGTAATATAAAGTGGAAAAAGAGTTTTCCACTATCGAACTCAAGTCAAATAAATCTTGACATATGACAGACGATGGGGTTTGACGAGTTGTCCATGACCTCCGTCCTGTAGGGATCTACGATAGTAGGACTGTATTACACGTTAACTGCACCTAGAGGTTCATTTTTCTATTCTACTGGGTAGCCACTACATGCTGCTAGGTATCACTGGTGGATGGTGGGACTCATAGGGATTATCTTGATGATCGATAAACCCTAATGAGTTGAGTTGGAATCGTTCCAACCCATTGAAAGGAGTTTTCAATGATATTGTGATAGAGATCATAATATATCTCACTACCAGTCAGAATAGAACCTATGGGGTCACACACACTAGAAGTATTGACCGATCCGATGGTTGAAAAGTGATTATGAATCACAAGTAATTAATTTGATTGATAAGAAGTTGAAGAAGGAACAAAGGAAATTAATTAATTGGACTTAAAACAAGAGTCCTACTTCGGGTAGGATTCCTAGAGTCCTAATTGGATTAGGACTAGGAATCCTAGTTGGAGTAGGACTGGGATTCCTACTTAGAATAGGATTCCTGCAATCCTAATGAGATTAGGAGTTTTGAATCAAAATTGGATTCCTACTTGGAGTAGGATTCCTAGAGTCCTAATCGGATTAGGACTTCGGATTCAAATAGAGTCCTAATTGGATTAGGACTAAAATTAAATATGTCCTAATTTGGATTAGGATTTCTTAAGTCACAATTAATTATTAATCTAATGAATTAATAAGACTCCTAATTGGATTAGGATTGAAGAGTTCAATTGAGTCAAAATTGATTTAAGTTCTAATTGGATTAGGACTTATCTAGATTGGATCCTAATTGGTTCACCCTTGGGCTAAGCCTAATTGGATTAGGGCTTGACCACATTAGGGCATTTCAAACCCTACTTAATGTGGATTAGGGTTAACCATGAGGAGGGGAATATGCCCCTCCCTTTTCCATGTGGAGAAGGGAGAAGAGAAAGGTAATTACTCTAGGGCTCCTAGATTGTAGGAGCCCTAGATGGTTATAAAAAGGGGAAAAGGGGGCCGGCACCCCAGATGAGCTCTCCCTCTCCTCTTCCAAGCCGTGGCCACCCCTCTCCCTTCCTTGGTTCAGCCGCCATCAGCAAAGGGAAAAAGAAGAGGAGGCATCTCCCTCCTCTTGGTCTTATTCCTTGGCTCCAACGCAGGGAGAAAAAGAAAGGCTGCAAGGGGCTTCGTTCTTCTTCCTCTTCTTCATCCTTCTTCTTCCTCCTCTCAAGCACAATCAAGGGTTGATTGAAAGAGAGGAAATCAGCCATCAAAAGAAGTCTTTGCAAGGGAGCTAGCACCCCGGGAAGACAAGAGAGCTTTGATCGGATCACTGCTTCGTGTGGATACCCGTAGAGGCCGGGCACTTGAACGGCTTCAAGCGAACCTTTATCCTAGACCACGAACTTCAGTTTGCAGTGATCATCTACCCGCACAAGGTGAAGATCTGATCTCCCTAAAGGTTTTTAAAAGTTTTAATTCTTACCTAATTACGAAAGGTCTCGAAACAACGTTCATGCAATGAACGTCGATCCCGCACATGCCCCCTTTCCGCTGCCATCTGATTTTTGTTTTGAAATATCAGCGGCATGGGCGGGTTCCCAACAGTAGTATCAGAGCCTAGGCTTCGTAGATTAAGGTAAGAATTAAATATCTAAAGGCTTATTAGATCTGAAAATTGAATGATCATGCATGCTGAAAATTTCTGCATGCAGATTTTTTAGGGGTGCTGATTTTTGCATGCTGATTTTTATGTGATAAAATGATGATTCTAATTGCGTTGTTAATGAGATTACAAAGTTTAGAATCATGATTAGCATGATCAGCAACCTATGTCATGACATAATCAGTTAGTTTTCAGATCTGAAAATTATAATTGTTGCATATGGTGATGATCATAGGATTCAAACCCTTTTGGTATCAAATGTAATGACCTGCGATGTGATCTGCGATGTCATGTAATTTTTCAGATGCTTGCATGCATCTTATTTGATGTTTTGAGAGGCCTGCGTGCCTCTTAAAAGGAGATATAATTTATTTTTATTTTTATTTTACATCTGGTTGTATTTCTGTGATGTGATGTACGTCAACGATCAAGTCGAAGACGATGCATGAGATGAACAGGGGTCTAAGCGGTTGATGGCGATTGGATCAACAGTTGGTCAAGGATCGAATCAAGGAGGCTTGGAACCAATTTAAGAGTTGAAGACCAGTTGATCGATTGACGTGCATGTGCTTGTAATACGACCTAACTAGAATCCATGATCATCACCTATTTAAAGTTTAGCTTTAATTTGATGCTGCGATTATAACTGCCTGTGATGTGCCGTTTGCATGTGATGTGAATGCGACTCGGGTAGATAGGTTTACATGTGATGAAGCAAACCCAATTGAGACCTAAATCAAAAACTCCTCAATCAAGTCGAGAGTGAACCGACATGAGCAAGTCATATTAGATTAATTGATCTAATTGGTGTCTAGGAAAGCATGAAAGGTGGTTACTTAATTAGGACCTTACTCTCTGAGTAAGGGGAGCCTCCCACCCGCTTACCTGGCCAATTGTTCGATTACCTCTTATGAAGAGCTCAAGTTGCAAACACTAAGTCCTGATTAACCAATATTAAGTCAATAGGTCTTCCACTGTAGTAGAGCTGCTAAGGCCTTTCTAATGTTGATTTGTCTCGGCTGGATACAGTGGTCAAGTTGCATCGGGAGGCTGGACCTCTCTATAGACATGAGATGTTGTAGGGTAAAGGTGGGGTTGGGCACCAATAACTGTTAGGTGAGGACCCAATGACGACTTTATTCCTACGGTTATACGGTGGGTCTGACTTAACTAAGAAATGGGACCAATAACTGTTAGGTGAGGTCTTCATGGCTTAGAGACCAAGTTACACTGCAACATGCTTGAGAAGCATTGTACAAGAGTTGTACACTCATCCATCTATGTGTCACCAATAACTGTTAGGTGAGGTGGCATGTTAATCGGTGGGACCGCAGTACCCACTAGAAACCCTAGTCGTGTGGGATTTCCGTTTCCCTACCAGGGGAGTGTGAGGGATTCGAAAAAATAGTGGGAGTTACATTTGTTCTAAAAGACCTTAGAACAGATTAGGATCAAGTACAAAAGTCTAACTAGAATCTTTACTCTGCAGATACAATGTCAGCTTCAAACCTTTTGACCCGTATTCTTGAGACCAACCGACTGACCGGAACCAATTACAAGGACTGGCTTAGAAATCTCAAAATTGTTTTGGACTGTGAGAAAATAGGCTACATACTCGATTCAGATATCCCCACACTACCAACACGTCCTACTGATGTTCAGCGTGAGATGCATAAAAAGTGGTTGGATGATGACATTAGAGTAAAATGCTATATGATGGCATCCATGTCAAATGAACTCCAATGCCAGCATGAAAATATGAAGACTGCTAGGGACATACTGGCACACCTGCAAGAGTTGTATGGTGAGCAGAGTCGCACAGCTCGTTTTGAAGTGTCCAAAAGGCTTTTTAAAACAAAGATGCGCGAGGGGCAGTCTGTCCATGATCACGGTCTGACCATGATCAAGGACCTAGAGGAGCTTGAGAAGCTCGGTATGGACATGCACAAGGAATTACAAGTGGATTTGATCCTACAGTCACTTCCTGATTCATTTGGTCAGTTTATAGTAAACTACCACATGAATAAGATTGAATGCACTAAGACTGAACTAATCAACATGTTGGTAACTGCTGAGGGAGCCTTGAAAGGTTCAAGGGGCAATGTCCTTGCTGCTGAGTTGACTTCTGGTTCCAAGAGAAAGTCTACTTGGAAGAAAAAGAAGCCTGCTAAGAAGCAGAAGAAAGACAAGAGGCCAAAGAAGGAAGTTCAAAAGAAAAAGGCTAACGACAAAGGAAAATGTTTCCACTACAATGTCGAAGGCCACTGGAAAAGAAACTGTCCTTCATACCTCGAGAGCCTGAAGAACAAGAAAGGTGACACACCTTCAGAAGGTATAGACTTGCTCATTATTGAAACTAATCTAACGGTTTCTTCTACTTCTAGTTGGGTTATAGATTCTGGTTCTAGTGCTCATTTGTGCACTACCATGCAGGGTCTAAAGGAAAGTAGAAGGCTGGCGGAAGGTGCGGTAACCCTTCGGGTTGGCAACGGGGCAAAAGTTGTTGCTGTGGCTGTGGGCACCTACCATCTGCGACTACCGTCTGGATTTAGTTTATTACTTAGAGACTGCTATTATGTACCTGCTGCTAGCAGAAATTTGATTTCTGTTTCATGTCTAGCACAGGAAGGTCATGTTTTTACATTTGATAAAGACTGCTGTTCTATTTATTTAAGAAATAAAATAGTCGCACGTGGTTTTATGATTGACAGTCTCTATCATTTACATATGGATGTATCTGTGAATGTTACCGAGCAAGATGTGAGTGCCAAAGGATCCAAAAGATCCAGAGATGAGATAAACTAAAGATATTTGTGGCACCTCAGGCTTGGCCATATTGGAGAGGACAGAATGAACAAAATGGATAAAGATGGGCTTTTAGGCTCATTGACTTTCGAGTCATATCCAGTTTGCGAGTCCTGTCTTCAAGGAAAAATGGCTAGACTGCCCTTTGTAGGACATGGGGAGAGGACCACTGAAATACTTACCCTAGTACATACAGATGTATGTGGCCCATTCGATGTGCTAGCCAGGGGACGTTATTCTTACTTCATTACCTTTACCGATGATTATTCATGGTATGGGTATGTGTATCTTATGAGACACAAGTCTGAGTCTTTTGAAAAGTTCAAAGAGTTCAAGAATGAAGTAGAAAAACAAACTGGAAAATCTCTTAAGGCTCTTCGATCAGATCGAGGAGGAGAATACCTTAGTGGGAAATTCCGGGACTATCTCAAAGAAAACGGCATAGTCTCACAATGGACACCTCCGGGTACACCTCAACTCAACGGGGTGTCAGAGAGGAGGAATCGGACCCTATTGGATATGGTCAGGTCCATGATGAGCTTCACTGATTTACCTATGTTCCTTTGGGGAGATGCCTTACTCACAGTGATTTATTTATTGAATAGAGTTTCCTCTAAATCCGTTCCTACCACACCGTATGAGATATGGCATGGTAAGAAACCAAGTCTTAGTCATCTCAAGATTTGGGGATGTCCGGCCCACGTCAAGCGACTACAGGCAGACAAGTTAGAGGCTAGGACCATAAGTGCTCGTTTTATAGGATATCCTAAAGAGTCATTAGGATACAATTTTTACGTCTCAGAGGATCACAATGTGTTTGTGAGCCGTCATGCCATCTTCTTGGAAAATCAGTTTATCCTTGATAGAGGCAGTGGGAGGAAAATTGAGCTTGAAGAGAAAGTCTCTGAAAAGCAACGAGTCATGGATCCTATTGAACCCATTCATACAGAGCCAGTACACGATGTCCCTCGACCACCTCGTAAATCTAGTAGGGTCTCCCATCCTCCCGATAGATACTTAGGTATACTAGAAGAGGATACCGAGGAAATGTTCCTAGTGGGAGATAGGGATCACATACAGGATCTCAAAACCTACAACGAGGCGATATCTGATATCGATTCCGAGAAATGGCTGGAAGCTATGAAGTCAGAGTTAGACTCCATGCATTCCAACCAAGTCTGGACCTTAGTAGACCCACCAGAAGGTATTGTACCTATTGGATGCAAATGGATCTACAAAAGGAAAATAGGTTCGGATGGAAAGGTAGAGACCTTTAAGGCAAGGCTGGTGGCAAAAGGGTATAGTCAACGCGAAGGCATTGACTATCAGGAGACCTTTTCACCTGTAGCCATGCTGAAATCCATCCGAACACTGCTTGCCATTGCAGCATTTCATGATTATGAAATCTGGCACATGGATGTGAAAACTGCTTTCCTGAATGGATATCTTAATGAAGACATCTATATGGAACAGCCTTTGGGTTTCACTTCCAGTGATGGAGATCACAAGGTCTGCAAGTTGCAAAGGTCCATCTATGGACTAAAGCAAGCATCTCGGAGTTGGAACACTCGTTTCAATGATGCAATCAAAACGTTTGATTTCATCAAAAACGAAGAGGAACCGTGTGTTTACAAAAAGGTTAGTGGGAGTGCTGTCGTTTTTCTCGTACTGTACGTAGATGACATTCTCCTGATTGGGAATGATATTCCCATGCTAACCTCGGTCAAGGTCTGGTTGTCAAAAGAATTCTCCATGAAAGACCTTGGGGAAGCATCCTATATTTTGGGAATAAAGGTCTATAGAGATAGATCTAAAAGGATGCTTGGCCTTTCACAGAAAATATACATAGAGGAGGTGCGGAAGAGGTTCAGCATGGAAAACTCCAAGAGGGGTCTCTTACCCCTAAGGCATGGAATTCATCTCTCCAAGAAGATGTGCCCCAACACATCTGAAGAGATTCAACGCATGAGCAAGATACCCTATGCATCGGCAATAGGGAGCCTCATGTATGCCATGCTATGTACATGACCTGATATAGCCCTTGCTGTGAGTGTCACAAGCAGATATCAGTCGAATCCAGGTGAAGAACACTGGACAGCTGTGAAGAATATTCTTAAGTACTTGAGAAGAACTAAAGATTTATTCTTGGTTTTTGGAGGATCATCAGAGTTAAAGGTAGAAGGGTACACAGATTCAGACTTCATGACTGATGTCGATGACAGGAAGTCAACATCTGGATATGTGTTCTTGTGCAATGGTGGTAAGGTAAATTGGAAGAGTTCTAAACAACCGATCATTGCTGATTCTACTATGGAAGCTGAATACATCGCCGCCTCTGAAGCTGCTAAGGAAGGCTTCTGGTTCAAGAAATTCATTGCAGAGTTGGACGTGATGACATCAGATGCCATAACACTCTACTGCGATAATAATGGCGCCATAGCCCTTGCTAAGGAGCCAAGGTCTCATCAGAAGTCTAAGCATATAGAGCGGCGCTTCCATCTCATACGCGACTATGTTGAGAAGAAATATGTAAAGGTGCAGAGAGTAGACTCCGCGGATAACGTGGCGGACCCGTTCACTAAGCAGCTAAGTCAGAAAAAGACTGAAGCCCACCTTGAGAAGATGGGCCTAAGATATATGACCAATTGGCTTTAGTGCAAGTGGGAGATTGTTAGATGTATGCCCTAGAAGCCAATTTGGCTGACACATTGTTGATTCTAGGGACATAATTTTGTACTTGACTGTTTATTATTGAATAAATAAAAGGCATCTTTTTCATTCATATTATTTATGTGTCTATGAATCGTCCAAGAAATTAATAAGATGATGATACATATTCTCAAGAGTTGAGAATTTGAGCCGTGTATCATTGGTGATTAATTTCTAAATGCTCCTGATCAATGGATCATCACGAGGACGGTGATCGATCCGATCAGTGCACAGATCACTTTCCTTATGGATGGACGAGACTTGAGTCCACAGTGTAGGGACACTGAAGTGATAGTGCAGGTGCTTGTTAGAGAACAAGGGTACTGAGCGTGACCAAGACAAGAAGTCACTTGGATGTCTATCCACTCGTCAGTGACTTGCTTGATGTTGCAGTAGTGTGACTGGTCCTTTGACCTGCGGTGCTTCGGCTACTCACAGTGAGGTTATTGTAGTTTGACTGCACAGATACATGGTCTCTAGCCATATGGGTCCATGCAGTGTAGATTGGCTGCATTAAGTTCACTGTAGGAGTAGGGTATGCACCTATAAGGAATCTATCGACCTTGATAGAAGAGGAGTGATCCTATGTGATTTGTTAGACTGAGTTCTAAGACCTTGGCCAGGGCAGTAATATAAAGTGGAAAAAGAGTTTTCCACTATCGAACTCAAGTCAAATAAATCTTGACATATGACAGACGATGGGGTTTGACGAGTTGTCCATGACCTCCGTCCTGTAGGGATTTACGATAGTAGGACTGTATCACACGTTAACTGCACCTAGAGGTTCATCTTTCTATTCTACTGGGTAGCCACTACATGCTGCTAGGTGTCACTGGTGGATGGTGGGACTCATAGGGATTATCTTGATGATCGATAAACCCTAATGAGTTGAGTTGGAATCGTTCCAACCCATTGAAAGGAGTTTTCAATGATATTGTGATAGAGATCATAATATATCTCACTACCAGTCAGAATAGAACCTATGGGGTCACACACACTAGAAGTATTGACCGATCCGATGGTTGAAAAGTCATTATGAATCACAAGTAATCAATTTGATTGATAAGAAGTTGAAGAAGGAACAAAGGGAATTAATTAATTGGACTTAAAACAAGAGTCCTACTTCGGGTAGGATTCCTAGAGTCCTAATTGGATTAGGACTGGGAATCCTAGTTGGAGTAGGACTGGGATTTCTACTTGGAATAGGATTCCTGCAATCCTAATGAGATTAGGAGTTTTGAATCAAAATTGGATTCCTACTTGGAGTAGGATTCCTAGAGTCCTAATCGGATTAGGACTTCGGATTCAAATAGAGTCCTAATTGGATTAGGACTAAAATTAAATATGTCCTAATTTAGATTAGGGTTTCTTAAGTCATAATTAATTATTAATCTAATGAATCAATAAGACTCCTAATTGGATTAGGATTGAAGAGTTCAATTGAGTCAAAATTGATTTAAGTTCTAATTGGATTAGGACTTACCTAGATTGGATCCTAATTGGTTCACCCTTGGGCTAAGCCTAATTGGATTAGGGCTTGACCACATTAGGGCATTTCAAACCCTACTTAATGTGGATTAGGGTTAACCATGAGGAGGGGAATATGCCCCTCCCTTTTCCATGTGGAGAAGGGAGAAGAGAAAGGTAATTACTCTAGGGCTCCTAGATTGTAGGAGCCCTAGATGGTTATAAAAAGGGGCAAAGGGGGCCGGCGCCCCAGATGAGCTCTCCCTCTCCTCTTCCAAGCCGTGGCCACCCCTCTCCCTTCCTTGGTTCAGCCGCCATCAGCAAAGGGAAAAAGAAGAGGAGGCATCTCCCTCCTCTTGGTCTTATTCCTTGGCTCCAACGCAGGGAGAAAAAGAAAGGCTGCAAGGGGCTTCGTTCTTCTTCCTCTTCTTCATCCTTCTTCTTCCTCCTCTCAAGCACAATCAAGGGTTGATTGAAAGAGAGGAAATCAGCCATCAAAAGAAGTCTTTGCAAGGGAGCTAGCACCCCGGAAAGACAAGAGAGCTTTGATCGGATCACTGCTTCGTGTGGATACCCGTAGAGGCCGGGCACTTGAACGGCTTCAAGCGAACCTTCATCCTAGACCACGAACTTCAGTTTGCGGTGATCATCTACCCGCACAAGGTGAAGATCTGATCTTCCTAAAGGTTTTTAAAAGTTTTAATTCTTACCTAATTACAAAAGGTCTCGAAACAACGTTCATGCGATGAACGTCGATCCCGCACATGCCCCCTTTCCGCTGCCATCTGATTTTTGTTTTGAAATATCTGTTGCCCAAGGTGACAAGCCAAGAGGGGGGGGGGGGGGGGTGAATTGGTTTCTTCTAAATTTTGGTGCTTTAAACGTTTTCTTAATTAAGTGCGGTGGATGCTTCCTTAAACTATTTAAATGATTTAAACTAGTGCAAAGATAGAAGATGATGCAAGAGTAAACGTAAGCACAAGCACAACACAAACACAACAATATATAGTGGTTCGGTGCTTTCCTTAGCACCTACGTCCACTCCCCAAGCGTTCCCTTGGGAATTCACTATAATCCCGCGGATTACAGTTGGATTGTTTTCCGGGCTCACAATCCAAAAACCTTTGTTGGTTTTACGGGCTCACCAACGAACCTATACACTTTGGTTTTTCGGGTTCACCAAAAACCTTTGTTGGTTTTGCGGGCTCACCAACGAACCTTTACACTTTGGTTTTCCGGGTTCACCAAAAACCTTTGTTGGTTTTGCGGGCTCACCAACGAACCTTTACACTTTGGTTTTCCGGGTTCACCAAAAACCTTTGTTGGTTTTGCGGGCTAACCAACGAACCTTTATAAAGTGTTTGAAAAACAAAAAGAAAAGATTCAAACTTCTGAATGAGCATATGAAACAATATAAACTACAAAGAAGAGTTAGAAAGTATTTATCGCTTTGAAGTGGCTTTGCTCTTCTTTGTCAAGGATGCTTCACTCTTCAAGGGGGGATGGAGCTCTTGATGCCTCTTTGAATCTGCTCAATCCCTTTCTTTGATTCTTGAATGAAGCTCTTGATGAAGAAGATTAGGGCACTTTTGTGTTCTTGAGTACTCTTTGATATTCCTTTCAAAAGTTATTCTCTCTGATGAATAGTGCCCCTTTAAATAGCTTCCCACCTTTTTTGGTCAAGGCCCAATGGTTAGAATTCAAAAACTAGCCGTTACTGACCTTGGGAAGGACAAAAAGTACATCTGCAGAACTAGCCGTTACTGGTCAGCCCGTGTTTGGGTCGGCTCAACCTGTCCTTGGGTCGACCCAACTTTGCCTTGGGTCGACTTAAACATTCCTTGGGTCGACCCTCTCAGAGAACACAGAAACTTTGATTTCAGCCTTCCTTCACTTGGGTCGACCCATCCTTTCTTTGGGTCGACTCAAAGTTCACTTGGGTCGACTCAACTTCTTCTTGGGTCGACCCTCTCAGTAATTTCAGAGAACCATTTTCTGTCTGTCTTTCTGTCTTGCCTTTGGGTCGACCCTCTCAGAGTTTGGGTCGACTCAAGCTTGGGTCGACTCAACCACTGTTTGGGTCGACCCTCTCAGTAAATCCAGAGAACATATTTCCTTCATGGTTTGAGGTTCTTGAAGTTTGGGTCGACTCATGCTTACCTTGGGTCGACCCAACCAACTGTTCATCTGTGCCATTTTTGCAGGAGTGTGCCAAATGATTTCTTGATGTGCCGGGGTCGACTCAAACAATCTTTGGGTTGACTCAATCCACACTTTGCTGCATTCTCAAGGTTAGATTCATTCAAATGAACAAAGCATGTATCTATTATCAATCACACAAATATACTGAGAGTAATGAACTTATAAATGAAGTATCAATTTAACTTATAACATACTCTAGATAATTACTTGTTAATCATCAAAATAACACTATCATCCTCAATCTCCCCCTTTTTGATGATTACAAAATAAAGAGTATAAGCCTGTTGATACTTGTCTTTAAAATCAGTTTGTAAAAGGGATTAAATTGCTGAATTTCAGCTTTTCATATATACGAGTGAAATCTCCCCCTATATCATTTAAATGTTGCCAATTTGACTCTTTGAATTGCTCCCCCTTTCATTTATAATTCATTAAAGATGAAACTCCAAAAATTTGAGATAAAACATGAGTTTCAGATTATGTATCGAGGTGTGAAAGGTGCGTGCCAAATTCTGAAATTATGTGTGCCAAATTCTGAAATTTGATATAAATTTTTGAGTTGATCATTTTCATTATTGCAAATTGCTCCCCCTTGGATGTATATGCTTTCCTATATGATTTTCTATTTGTTTTACAAATTATTTCTCTTTCTTTCTTTACTTCTCCTCTTATTACTCTTTCTTTACTTCTCCCCCTTTTTGTTACTCTATTTACTCTAAAGATATCTTTACTTCTCCCCTATTACTCTTTCTTTACTTCTCCCCCTTTTTGTTATCATCAAATAGGTACATGGGAAAAGATGCAATAAATACCAAACTTCAAACTTCATTGATCAAAATAGGAACATTTTAGTATATCAAAAGCAAAAGCAAATACAATATTCCTCAATCAAAGTTTAAAGATGCATGATAACCACCAAATACATATGAGAACTAGATACATATCCTAGTCTCTAAACAAGATCGTGAGACTCTCCCGGATCGCTTGGCTACGGCTCTCTCGGGTCCCATTTCTCCAAGATCTTGAAGTAATCTACTGTTTGGAGATGATTGGAGAAGATTTGAGAGTGAAAAATAAGGTTTTCGGAAGAGGACAAAGGGTAAACAGTGCCCTAGATAGCTCACGGGTCCCCCTTTTAACAGTGGGATCCCGACGTTGGGTCGACTCAAGAAACTTCTTGGGTCGACTCAACGTTGGGTCGACCCTATTCTGGGTTGGGTTGACCCAAGTGCAGAATTTTTCTTTTCTCTTCCTTTTTGCTTCTAAAAATTTTCCTTGCTTCCAATCCTTATAAATTCTTTCTGGGACAATGATACATGAGTAAGGAATCTATAGATAACAAGTTTGACTCATGTTTCATAGATTTTTAGAAATTGGAGGAATGTATCATGAGACTACTTGCTCCCTTTTATATTTTTTCAATAAAAAGGATCACATATACCTAATTCTCTCCTTAGCGTGCAGAATCTATCTTCACTCAAGGGTTTTGTGAATATGTCGGCTAATTGTTTTTCAGTGCATATATGCTCAATACATATGTTTCCATTTTGCACATGATCCCTAATAAAATCATATCTTATTTCTATGTGTTTGGCTTTAGGAATGAGATATTTAGGATATAAGCCAGAAGTGATCTCTAAATGTAGATTCCAAAGATAGTTTTGAAATCAAGTGTAGATGGAATCTTTTTCAAGTTATTTCAAGGAGTATCAAGAATAATATTCAAAGAAAGCACGAATGAAACTTCAATACCTTTTTTTTTTAATATATTAAGTATATAGCAACATGAGAGCAATCTAATTAATTTTTAGAGTATAGTATAAGAGCAGATAAAGATCAAAACTTATATACTCGAAAAACATAAGATTATGTTGAATCCTTAATTCTTAATGACTTCAAAGTTCTTTCATGATATAAAAGTATTGGAGCATAGATACCAAAATATGAATTTATGCAATGTAGGATACATAAAATTCAGGGCTTTGAAAGTTCTTTGAAAGCTCTCTTAAAGACTTTCTTTTACTCCTTTAAAGATCATATCATCAAAATCAATTAAAATGAATTGGCTCATGATTGAAACACTAAAGTGCAAGCCAATAAGAGCTCATTAGTAGATTCCAAAGTAAATTTCCAATACTAAGACAAATGGAATCCTTTTCACTTAGTTTTCAAAACAAGTGATTTACCAATTAAGTACAGATGAAAATCCAACTTTCAAAAGATATTCAATGAGGCACAAAGTTTAATACCACTTTACATTTAGTATTCTTTCTCTCATCTTTAGTTGTGAATTTACATGATTAAGTTCTATATGATCTCTCCCTCTGAAATTTTCTTTCTCCCCCTTAATTAATCATTCCATTTGAGAGTTTTAGAATTTGTTCAATAAAATTGTCAATCTCGAAAATATATTTTATTTTCATAAGACTGAAGGTTTGAGATAAGACAACCTTTATAGAACTCATCTCAAGGTATAAACTTATTATATAATTAAAGCAAGTCTTGCAATATAAGGAGGTTCATCAAAATCAATCCATCAAATTCAAGGTATGCATCAAATTAAAGTAACTTTAGGATAAGATACTGAATATCTAAAGCTCCCCCTTAAAAGATGCATTCTTCTTTAATTATTCTTATCTTTTGTTGAATTTCAGATTTTAATGATAAACGTGAATAAAACTGAAACTTTATGATATCAAGAATGTAGAGTGATCTAGAATTATTTAAAATTTATAGCAATCACTCTTTTTAATCTTTTAAGAACAAGTTATGCTTCCTCTTAATCTTTGAGAAAATGTACTGAAATATTAATCAGAAAATAATTCTTTTGAAGCTCAAATTCTTTCAAAAGCATTTACATTTTCTTTCTTTTAAGAATCATTTGAGTGAGCTGAAATATTTCTAAACTTAAGATCATTCACTCTTTTAATAATATATATATACATATATATTTTGATAGAAGTCTTTAATAATGTAGGAGAGGAAAAAAAAAAAAACATATAGATGATCATTGAAGTATATATATTTATAGAACTCAATTTCTTAATCAAAGTTTTTCAGCAATGTATATATGAAGCACAATAAATCTTTTCAATATCAAAATAAAATCACATATTTAAAAATATTTGTTTGTAATCAAGATCATCGAAAGATACATCATTCAGACCAATATTAGTACACTTTGAAGATAAGAAATGATATGTTTCAGATGCGTATCGGGGCAAGCAATCAAGGCATCAGAATTATTCTATTTTTCTTAAGCTATAGTTTTATCTAGAAATTCATATTGAGTTTAAGCTTTTATACAAAATCAGATTCTGAATTTCATAAAGATTCTCAAGGAGGCTTTCAAAGTTGTAATTTGAGATATGTATCTTCACATTGTAGCTCATCTTAAATCATTACGATTGAAAACACATATTTCAAACATATAAGAGCATATTCAGAATATTTGTATTTATGTTGAGTTTTGGTATGAATTTGAACATTATATACCAAAGTTAAGCAAGTTGAAGGATAAAACAAAATCAATTCATTTTGCCTAAATAGAGATATCCTTCTCTTCTCCTTTTTACAAATTTATTCAACTTTCAGATTTTAAAGATGATTGTGAACGACAATTCTGAAATTTTTTTTCAATAATACCAAATAAAAATTTTATGTAGGATTTCAAACATTCAATCAAATTGTCCAAGCATGGAGCATTACAAAATATTGAGAACCCATAATTCAAGACATCATGCCATATGCAAAATATATTATGTGTTAAGTCATGCATTAAAATATTAAGAGCAAGCATGTCAATGATTAAAATCAATTCTTTTCAAATAAACTCCTCCTATTTAAATATAATCTTGTACTGATTTCATCCTTAAAGTGTGTTTTCAAGTGATTAAAAATTTGACTTGATTCTTCTTATATACTTTCATTTTTACCTTCTTATGCTCTATACTCTATTTGCTCCCTATCCGGTGGAGTTGGAAGGGGCACGAGGTACTACCACTAGCCTCCCTCTTGTGCCGTCCCTAATATACCCTACACCGAATAGTTGGGTCAAATAGTGCCGGGTACTACCACTAGCCTCCCCATTGGCACCATCCCTATAATGAGCAATGTAGAAATGTTAAACTGTTCTCTTTAGCAATAAGATATTCACTCCAAACTCTCCCTATTTAAATATAATTAATTACGGATTTTATCCCTTCCAAAAGAATGTTCACACAAGTCTCACAAATATGCTGAATATATTATGCTTGCGCTGCTTTTACTTAAGATTGGAGTATTTACTTAGCTTTTACTTCTTCTGAGCAATGTTCATTTTCTTTTTCTTTATCTCTCTCTCTTTTTGTCATTTTCAAGTAGTTACATGAAAGAGCAGAATAAAGAATTAATCTAATATGCTGCATATAAATATATATCATGCAAACAGCATTTTCATTATGCCCAATGATTCATAGCTTATCACAAGTTATTTTGAATTAGAAACTTGAGGCATAAACTTGTGTATTTCATGGTTATGCATTATACAGGCAAAAGTGAACTTCAATTTAATCATACCATGAAACAATTATCATTAGCATGAGAATGAAGCATGATATCAAGAAGATTAGCAATTTAAAGGTTTAATCATGCTACCATATAATTTTAGACTATTGATTTTGCTCAACTAACTCACAAGAGAAGAGTTTAGATTACCAGTGCATTTAGCATTCTTCAAGCCAAATACCTTTTAGATTCTTTACACCCTTGGCTGAAGAAAATCTTCCTCTTTTTTTGTTTCCAAGGGAATGTTTATTGTATCTTTCATCGAGGTGTCCTTCAAGTTGAAATTTCTTGCTCACAAATCCTGTATCATTAGCAAAATCTTTTTCTTTTCTTGAAGGCAATTCATTAGGTTCTCTAGGATACAAAAACATTCATACAACATATCTCTTAACTAGATGACTCAACATGAGACATGACAATAATTGAATTTGAGTCACTTTACTCAAGAGATTGCCTAAATATAAGCAAGCACAAGTCACTTGAACTGAAGAGATAACTTTATTAAATAATATGGTTCAAGGACACCCATGTGAGGCAATAAGAAGATTTATCAAAGTCAAACCAATTTCTTATTTTCAAAAGCAATTTAGCTTAGATTCTATTTGCTTAAGATAATTATCAATAAGATATACCAGTTAAGTTTTAATCAAATTATCTTAAATAGTTGTTTCTATCAAAATTCAGATTGTTACATAGAATCAAAGTGATAAACTATATTCTCAATAAAAGATCTAGTTTTAATAAGAATAATATAAATTGATCTTTCTACAACTAGTATCTTTTCATTGAATATTCTATATGCATTGCTTAAAGAGTAATATCCAAAGAAATACTTGTTTTATCAGATTTGGCATATATTTCATTCTTGAGAACATAATATGTATAACTGAAAAACATGAAGGTATGCAACATTTGATTTTCTGTTTTTTTTTATGAGTTCACATGGGGTTTTCTTTAAAAATAGATTTAATAGAAATCTTATAATATGACAAGCTGTGATGATAGTTGCTATCACAAAGCATTGTCCTTACACAACAAAGGTTCTATATTTTTTTTTTATATTTTTATAACCCCTATATGCAATAGTGTTCTTGGTGCAAGCACAATTGTATTCAATACCATTTTATCAACAAATTGGTTTTCAAAGCTGTGCCATGAATTTTCACAGTTTGCAAACCTTTTTCATTTGAAACCTTTTGTAAGTTTGTGCCAAAACAGAAAATATTTCAATTTAAGTGCCAAGAATAAAACCAACATTAGCTTTGAGAAATCATCCATAATTACAAAATTAGAGAGCTTATCTCCTAGGTTTACAATCCTAGAGATCCAAATAAGTTCTTATGGAGAATTTCCAACGGCTAAAAGGTGGAAACAATGTTTTCAAATTTAGAAATGATTCTAGTTTATTTTTCTAGATGACATACATAGCAAACTTTGACCTTGCGAAAATTAATCTAAGTGAACCAATGACAAGGTCTTTTGAGATTAAGTCCATACTAGTATGAGTTGATTTTATATGCCAAAAGTGGTTTCTTTAATCTTGGTATTCATAGTGCATATATTTAAAGGCATACCAAGTATACATTCTCATGTCTATGATCAATAAGATAATACCATTGATAAAAACTCTCAATCAGGCATATAGAGAATTCATAGAGTTATTCTTAATAAATTGATTAATCATTTAGCAACTTATCCAGCAGTAAGTAAGGCATACTATAAAATAAAGTGATTTGATTATATTTTTTAAAAATATTACCTATATCACAAAATTGATTAATACCTCCAATTTATGTTTTAATTAGATACTAAGGCAAAGAGAATGATGAGATGCAAGGATTACTAATTTCATTATTCTTTTCATTTCAATTATTTTTCTAAAGTATATTTTAAGTTTCATTCTTTAATATATGTCTAGAGCACCCAATTTCTAAATTAGCATCTTTTGTTGGAGCCTTGAGTGCTAGACACACCTACAGAAAATATTCAGATTTTCAACTTAGGAACCCAAGCTCTTTTGGGTCCTTGTAGGTTAGCTATTATTGTTCCTTTTGGAACCCATATTTTCTTAATGGCTATTTTGTCCATAGGCTTGCAGATTTTAGGATTATAAGGAATGTATTTCTGCATACTCTTATTAAATTTAACAAACATCGATTTAATATAAGTAGATGATGGATTTTTAATTTTCTGTTTTTGTTCATTAGGTTCATCAGATAAATTAGAATCCATTTTAGGATAGATAGTGGAGGATTTAACACATATATCATTAAGGGATTTTTGTGTGTACCAAGATTGATATCCTAATCCAGCCTTTTCAAATTCAGCTCTTTGATTATTTATCATTAAGTTCAGTTTTTCAGAGCTGATAGTAAATTTTTCAACTATAGGCTTAAATTTGTTAACTTCTTTAGTTAGCCTTTCATTGTCTTCTGAAAGTAATTTATTATTTTTCTGAGTTATATCATAGCTTTCAGCAAGAGATAGATTTTTCTGATTTAGCTTTTTATTCTTTAAACTAAGCTTCTTATATTCTAAGTATAAATCAGAAAAAGCATCATGAAGTTCATCAAATGTAAAATCAGATTGAGCTTCAGTATGTACTTGATTTTTGAATGAGAAATCACTTTGTGTTCGAGTACATACCTCATCTTCATGTGCTACAAAGCATAGATTTTCAGTTTCAGTTTGATGCTCTTCTTCTTCGAAACTAGTTTCAAATTCACTAGAAACGTTAGTGCATTCATATTTAACTTCAAGCATATTCCATATTTCCTTAGCAGTTATGCAAAAAGATATGCTATTAAGTTCACTATCATCCAATGCACAATATAGAATATTCATGGCTTTTGCATTTTGCTGAGCCATTTTCTTATCATGATTAGCATTTGTATGTAGCCCATTGACTATGATACTCCATAAATCGTAGTCATGTGCTTGAATGAAAATGCGCATGCGTGCTTTCCAATATGTGTAGTTTATACCATCAAATAGTAGAGGTCTATCAATTAATTGTCCCTCACTCATAGAACATCCCACTTGGGTTGTCATGATCTTTAACTCTTGATTGTGAGATCAATGAGTACTATTAGAGCACCTTGCTCTGATACCACTTGTTGCCCAAGGTGACAAGCCAAGAGGGGGGGTGAATTGGTTTCTTCTAAATTTTGGTGCTTTAAACGTTTTCTTAATTAAGTGCGGTGGATGCTTCCTTAAACTATTTGAATGATTTAAACTAGTGCAAAGATAGAAGATGATGCAAGAGTAAACGTAAGCACAAGCACAACACAAACACAACAATATATAGTGGTTCGGTGCTCTCCTTAGCACCTACGTCCACTCCCCAAGCGTCCCCTTGGGAATTCACTATAATCCCGCGGATTACAGTTGGATTGTTTTCCGGGCTCACAATCCAAAAGCCTTTGTTGGTTTTACGGGCTCACCAACGAACCTATACACTTTGGTTTTCCGGGTTCACCAAAAACCTTTGTTGGTTTTGCGGGCTCACCAACGAACCTTTACACTTTGGTTTTCCGGGTTCACCAAAAACCTTTGTTGGTTTTGTGGGCTCACCAACGAACCTTTACACTTTGGTTTTCCGGGTTCACAAAAAACCTTTGTTGGTTTTGCGGGCTAACCAACGAACCTTTACAAAGTGTTTGACAAACAAAAAGAAAAGATTCAAACTCCTAAATGAGCATATGAAACAATATAAACTACAAAGAAGAGTTAGAAAGTATTTATCGCTTTGAAGTGGTTTTGCTCTCCTTTGTCAAGGATGCTTCACTCTTCAAGGGGGGATGGAGCTCTTGATGCCTCTTTGAATCTGCTCAATCCCTTTCTTTGATTCTTGAATGAAGCTCTTGATGAAGAAGATTAGGGCACTTTTGTGTTCTTGAGTACTCTTTGATATTCCTTTCAAAAGTTATTCTCTCTGATGAATAGTGCCCCTTTAAATAGCTTCCCACCTTCTTTGGTCAAGCCCCAATGGTTAGAATTCAAAAACTAGCCGTTACTGACCTTGGGAAGGACAAAAAGTACATCTGCAGAACTAGCCGTTACTGTTCAGCCCGTGTTTGGGTCGGCTCAACCTGTCCTTGGGTCGATCCAACTTTGCCTTGGGTCGACTCAAACATTCCTTGGGTCGACCCTCTCAGAGAACACAGAAACTTTGATTTCAGCCTTCCTTCACTTGGGTCGACCCATCCTTTCTTTGGGTCGACTCAAAGTTCACTTGGGTCGACTCAACTTCTTCTTGGGTCGACCCTCTCAGTAATTTCAGAGAACCATTTTCTGTCTGTCTTTCTGTCTTGCCTTTGGGTCGACCCTCTCAGAGTTTGGGTCGACTCAAGCTAGGGTCGACTCAACCACTGTTTGGGTCGACCCTCTCAGTAAATCCAGAGAACATATTTCCTTCATGGTTTGAGGTTCTTGAAGTTTGGGTCGACTCATGCTTACCTTGGGTCGACCCAACCAACTGTTCATCTGTGCCATTTTTGCAGGAGTGTGCCAAATGATTTCTTGATGTGCCGGGGTCGACTCAAACAATCTTTGGGTCGACTCAATCCACACTTTGCTGCATTCTCAAGGTTAGATTCATTCAAATGAACAAAGCATGTATCTATTATCAATCACACAAATATACTGAGAGTAATGAACTTATAAATGAAGTATCAATTTAACTTATAACATACTCTAGATAATTACTTGTTAATCATCAAAATAACACTATCATCCTCAATATCAGCGGCATGGGCGGGTTCCCAACAATCACTTCTCATTTAGTATTCTTTCTCTCTTCTTTAGTTATGGATTTATGCGATTATGTTCCATATGATCTCTCATTCTGAAATTTTCTTTCTCCCCCCTTAATTGATCATTCCACTTAAGAGTTTAGAATTTGAAGATAATGTTCAATAAAACATTCAAGTTGTCAATCTCGAAAATATATTTTTCTATAAGTTTCAGCACAGCTTATACTAATGAGAGCATATTTCTATAAAGCTTAATGTTTGAGATAAGACGAACTTTATAGAATTAAGACAAATAATGGCAACACAAGGAGGTTTATCAAAATCAATCCATAAAACATTCAAGATATTCATCAAATGGATGTAACCTTTTGTATTTAGATTGAATATCTAAAGCTTCCCCTCAAAAGATGCATTCTTCTTTAATCATTCTTTTCTTTGTTGAATTTCAGATTTTGATGACAAGCGTGAATAGAACTGAAATTCTATGATATCGAGAATGTAGAGTGATTTAGAATTATTCAAAATTTGTAGCAATTACTCTTTCTAATCCTTCAAAACAAGTTATGCTTTCTCTTAATCTTAGAGAAAATGTATAGAAATATTAATCAGAAAATGATTCATTTGAAGCTCAATTTCTTTCAAAAGCATTTATATTTTCTTTCTTTTAAGAATCATTTGAGTGAGCTGAAATATTTCTAGCTTTAAGATCATTCACTCTATATATATATTTTGATGGAAGTCATTAAGAATGTAGGAGAGAAAAACATATAGATGATCATTGAGGTATATATATTTATAGAACTCAATTTCTTAATCATAGTTTTTTAGCAATGTATACATGAAGCACAATAAATCTTTTTAATATCAAAATAAAATAATATATTTAAAAATATTTGTTTGCAATCAAGATCATCGAAAGACACATCATTTAGACCAATATTAGTACACTTTAAAGATAAGAAATGATATGTTTCAGATGCGTATCGGGGCAAACAATCAAGGCATCAGAATTATTCTATTTTTCTTAAACTGTAGTTTTTATCTAGAAATCATATTGAGTTTAAGCTTTTATACAAAATCAGATTCTGAATTTCATAGAGATTTTCAATAGAGGCTTTCAAAATTATAATTTGAGATATGTATCTTCCACATTGTAGCTCATCTTAAATCATTATGATTGAAAACACATATTTCAAACATATAAGAGCATATTCAGAATATTTGTATTTATGTTGAGTTTTGGTATGAATTAGAACATTATATACCAAAGTTAGGCAAGTTGAAAGATAAAACAAAATCAATTCATTTTGCCTAAATAGAGATATACTTCTCTTCTCCTTTTTACAAATTTATTCAACTTTCAGATTTCAAAGATGATTGTGAACGACAAATCTAAAATTTTTTTTCAATAATACCATAAAATAACTTCATATAGTATTTTAAACATTCAATCAAATTATCCAAGCATGGAGCATTACAAAATATTGAGAACCCATGTTGCCCAGAGATGGTCACCCAAGAGGGGGGTGAATTGGGTGTTTTAAAACTTTTCGCCTAATTAAAAATAAAACACACAAATGTATGAACTAAAGTAAAGAAAGAGGAACGAGAAAGGTCAATCGCAAACACAAGGTTTTATAGTGGTTCGGAGCTTCCTCTGCTCCTACATCCACTCCCCAAAGCACCTTTGGGAATTTCCACTATAATCCAAGATTACAGTCCGGTAGTTTTGCGAGTGCACTACCCAACTCGTTGTTTTACACCGGGCTAACAACAAACCCTATAACCCCCAATTTTACTTAGGCTTGGGACGCCTTTCCCTTGTTCCAAGTCCCTTGACTGGAACAAGCACAATATTGATAGAGTTTTACAAAAGATTGGAAAGCTCTAAATAAGCAAATATGACAATGATAAGCAATAAAACCCGGAAGAATCCTTTTGCCGTTGGAAGCATGGGAAATGATGATTCTTCCGATGTGGATCGCGTAGTCTTAAGTGTGAGCTTTGAATCCCGAGCGGAAGAGAGTAGTTGAGCTTGAAATCACTTGGGAAACTTGAAAGCACTTGATTTCTTCACTTGAATGCACTCACTTCCTTGAACCTCTCTCTCTTGCTTCTCTCTTAAATGATCTAGCTTTGGGTTGGTGGAGAGTTATTGAGAAGCACTTAAGAGGTCCCTTTTATAGCCCAAAAAGCAAATATAGCCGTTAGAGATAAAGTAAAAGAGATTTGAAATTCAAACCAAACCTGCAAAAGTTGTCAGTCGCGTCCCAGGCGCTCCGGAGACGTCTCCGCTTCAACGCCAGACGTCTCGGCTGTATAAATTTACTTTTCACTTTGTTTGGGGTCGACTCGGCACTTTACGGGGACGACTCTGGAATTGTACCGTTTGAATCCTTGTTTTTCTGTTTTTCTGAGAGGGTCGTCTCTGTACTTTACGGGGACGTCTCGGCTTGTTTGCACTTTTTGCATGGGGACGACTCCGCTGCCTTGGGGACGACTCCGCTGTTATAACTCCGAAAAACATGTCTTCTGAAATTCTCTGAGAGAGTCGACTCCGCTCTTTCAGGGGACGTCTCCGCTGCCTTAACTCCGAAAAAGACATCTTCTGGAAAACCCTGAGAGAGCCGACTCCGCTACATCGGGGACGACTCGGAAACTCAGCTTTTTACTTGCGGGGATGACTCCGCGTACTGTGGGGACGGCTCGCGCATATCACTTGAAATCGGCCTTTCTGCCGCCACTGAGAGAGTCGACTCCGCTACTGAGAGAGTCGACTCCGACCCTGCGAGACGCCTCGCCAGGTGCCGGGGACGTCTCCAAGTGTGCCAGTTCTTCCTGTTTGTGCCAGAGACGTCTCTGAGACCATCAGGAGACGTCTCGACTGTCCCTGATCTGTTTTCTTCATCTCAAAAATTCTTCAATAAATCCATAAAAATTATGGGAACTTGCCTAGACATTTCTTAACAATATTCTTAATAAAACACATAAAATCCTCAATTAAATTGTTAAGATAAATGGTATTATACTCTAGTGTTTTGTATTCATCAAAATCCATTAGGGGATCAACAATCTCCCCCTTTTTGATGATGACAAAACACTGAGTATATGCAAAATTCGAAATTTAAACATATACACAGTATTTGATCAGATATACAAGTCTAATGTTTTGATTGGAGCTAGATACAATGTGCATAATTCAAAATAGTCAATTTTCAGTTCTATCCTTATGCATAAAATTGATCTTAATAGCTCTTGAGCAATTTTAGCATATCAACTGAATTTGAATCAAGTTAAAATGAAATATTGATGCTAAAGATAATTGAAGGCTAAGTTCTTTTTGACTCCCCCTTTCTTTTCCAGAAGGGCAATTATCTTAAAGCCAATATTCTTCAATTTTATTTTTTCTAATTCAACTTTGGAGTATGAATTTCGTATTTTGTATTCCAATGTATCCAATATCCATATTGGTTCTACTCCCCCTTTTTGCATTTCATAATTAAGTTAAGTTCTATTATATCTACTCCCCCTTTTTGTCATCAACAATGAAGGAGACAAATTATCCTTAGGTGCTTAAAAGCATACTTCCTAGTAAAATTCAGCCTATTTCCATGAACCACTCAAGGATATTCAAGTTGTGCTCTCCCTGTCCAAGTTATTTCTATTAATGAATTTAGTAATTCATATCACTCCCCCTTTGTTTTGGTATTCATTTCAGACACCTCTTTTTGTTAATCATAGTTATCACGAGATGTGCTCCCCCTGTGTCATATGCATTGATAAGTTGTGTTAAATTTTACCACTTAAGGCATGCTATGAGATTTATGGCACATCACTAGATCACATACACAATCACAGAATCACATACACATAGTTAACAATGTACACAAAGTTTCAGAAGAAATTGTATTCATGTATCATTGCAAACCTTTGAAGTCAGTACAAAGTTAAAAGAAGAAAACATTACAAGTATTGATTTCTAATACAAAAGGTGTTTCAAAATAGCCTAGGGTTTACAAAAAGAAGATCCCTAGATGTCTACAAAATGTCCCTCATCGGCGACGTTGCTCATAAGCCCTACAAGCTGCATCTATAAATGCATTGATTGAATCCATTAGGGTCTTAAACTGATCTCCCTGTGACTTATGGAAGGCTGCCACAAGTGCTTCAAATTCTATGGTTGCCATTTCAATTCTTCCTCTAAGTTGGGCAACCAAGGTGCCCACATTGCCTCCTGGGCTTGTCAACTCTTTAAGACTATTTGAGATGGTCTTCAAGCTGTCCTTTAGCTCAATTGATCTGAAGGTTTGGGTGGCACCCACACCAACTATTTCTTGCGTTGTAGCTTCTATCTGAGCTCTAATTTCCTTCAGCTCTTGTAGAAGCCCTTCATGTGAAGCTCTGATGGGGGCCAACTCAGTAGAAATCATGGATCTCATTTCCTCCCTCATCTGCTGGCAAATGACAGATGCTAAGGTGCGCATCTGGTCTTCTGATAGGAAGGAGGGCCCACTGACTGGAGGAGGTGGTGGCATGGATGTGGAAGGTCCAGCTGAGCTGGAGGGTATATCAGGGAAATCCATGTGGCTAGGTGGAGGAGAGTGGTGGTCAGACTCCTGATGTGGGATCTCAGGCTCTAGAGTTTGAGCTTTTCTTTTTGGTACCTTGACCCAAGACCCATCTACCTTTTGAAACTCCATTCTTCGCATTGTGCCCTCATTATAGTAGTCGGTGTTTCTCAAGGGTTTTGCAGGTTCATTTTCGGGAATGTGAACCTTAAAGTGTTTAAATACTAGGGTAAAGATCATGCCATAGGGTATACTAAACCTAGAATACCTATGACATAGAGCAATGTAGTTTAACATGAGTCTAGGGAGGTTTAGAGGAATCCCTAGTAGGATATGGTGCATGATAACTAAATCCCGCTCCGAAACAAAATCGAAGCGACCGGTTTTAGGAAACAAGACCCGGTTGACAATACTCAAAAGTAATCTCATCTCGGCATTTAGGTCTTGTGAGTTCACTACATCAAGAGGGCCGCAGTCCTCTCTTCCTAGAAGTAAGTTTAGGGCTATTTCCCTTTGAGGATGTGAGGTCGGAGCCTCACCGTCCTTAGGAATTTGCAAAACAGTGGATAGAATATCCTCATTAATTTCTACTAATGTCCCCCGGACATATGCAGTGTACCCTAAGTCCCCTAAAGCCATATTACTAAACATTTCTCTAACAAGGCCGGGGTAGGTCGAGGTATTGAGGGTACAAAAGTATTCCCACCCTTGGGCACGGAGTCTCTCTCCAATAGAGAACCCCTCACTATCTAGGAAATGAAAATCTATGTACCTCCCAGTGGTTACTGTGCGATTCGCACAGGATATGGTCGCGGTTGACGGAGCAACCGGAGGAGACGGCGCGGAAGGTTCTTCCCTCCGTTCCTCACCGTCGGCCGCTGCCCTAGGACGCCTCCCACCAGTCCTCCTAGCTCTTTTAGGTGCCATTGAATGGAAAACCTAGGGAAATGAGGAGAAAGAGGCTAGGGTTTGTGTTGGAGAGAAAATGGAGGCTAGGGTTTTTGTTTTTGTCGGGGATGAAAGGGATAGCTCGGGTCGGCTCGAGCTGTTTCGACCTATTTTAAAAACCCTCGTTCGGTCCCCGAGACGTCTCCGCGACTAAGGCGAGACGTCTCGCCGGGGGGACGTCTCTGCGATTTGCCAGAGACGTCTCCGGCACTGAAAAATTTCAGACTGATTTTTATCTTTTCCCAATTTGTTTCATTTAATCACTCTAATCAATATGATTTCTTTTAGTGAATACGGAATGAGTTTGTTTGTGATCCTCCCCCTTAATAATACATCCTATAGAGGTTTAATAATGATTTTTGAATTATTAATGTTGAAATGAGGAATGTTTGACCAAATTTCGAATGCCTATGAAATAGGCTCTGAAAATGTCTCCATGAAGAGTCCAAGGGAGGGTAACCATCCTCCGGAAAGTCAAACAGTTCGTCATTTAGCTTAGATGGATTCATGCTTTCACTTATGTTGACCTTGAGGTGGATTACTAGTTTGAGTAGCAAGGCAATGCAATACAAGTTCAATTTATTTGCTAGGATCATACAAGCTCAAAGCATTCCTTATGAAGTTGAATCTATCTTTACAAAGGGGCTTTGTAAAGATATCGGCCAATTGATTTTCAGTACACACATATTCAATCATCACATCATTTTTCAGCACATGATCCCTAATAAAATGATGCCTAATCTCTATATGCTTTGATTTAGAGTGTTGGACAGGATTCTTTGTTAAATTAATTGCACTTGTATTATCACATTTAATTGGTATATTATCCATTTTGATACCGAAGTCTTCAAGTTGTTGCTTAATCCAAAGAACTTGGGCACAACAGCTTCCAGCTGCAATGTACTCAGCCTCCGCTGTGGACAAGGCAACTGAATTTTGTTTCTTGCTAAACCAAGAAACCAAATTAGCACCCAAGAATTGACATGTGCCACTTGTGCTTTTTCTGTCGAGTTTGCACCTAGCAAAATCAGCATCGGAATAAGCAATTAAATTTATGTCAGATTGTTTTGAATACCATAAGCCTACATTAGATGTCCCTACTAGATATCTAAAAATTCTTTTAACAGCTTGCAAGTGTGATTCCTTAGGACATGCTTGGTATCTAGCACACATGCAAACACTGAATAATATATCTGGTCTACTAGCAGTAAGGTAAAGTAAAGAGCCTATCATACCTCTGTACAATTTGCAGTCTATACTTTTACCTTTTTCATCTTTGTCAAGCTTGCAACTTGAGCCCATGGGTGTGCTGATTTCCTTTGCATCCTTCATCTTGAATTTTTCCAACATTTCCTTGATGTATTTGGACTGACTGATGAAGATGCCTTCCTCTGATTGTTTTATTTGTAGCCCAAGGAAGAAGTTGAGCTCACCCATCATGCTCATTTCAAATTCTCCCTGCATAAGCTTGGCAAACTCTTGACAAAGACTATCATTAGTAGCACCAAAAATTATATCATCCACATAAATTTGCATAAGCAATAAGTCATTTCCTTTTCTTTTAATGAAGAGAGTTTTGTCTACATTTCCTCTCTTAAATTTATTTTCAATTAGAAAATTACTTAATCTTTCATACCATGCCCTAGGAGCTTGCTTAAGTCCATACAATGCTTTATGCAATTTATAAACGTAATCTGGATGTAAGTGGTTTTCAAAGCCTGGAGGTTGTCCTACATAAACTTCCTCCATTATATAACCATTTAAAAATGCACTTTTTACATCCATTTGATAGAGTTTAAAATCCATGAAGCATGCATATGCCAAAAGTAGTCTAATAGCTTCTAATCTAGCAACAGGAGCAAAAGTTTCATCAAAGTCTATTCCTTCCTCCTGATTATAACCTTTGGCAACTAGTCTAGCTTTGTTTCTTATGACTATTCCATCTTCATCTAGTTTATTTCTATACACCCACTTGGTGCCTATAATTGTAACATTAGGGGGTCTTTTCATTAGAGTCCAAACTTCATTTCTTTCAAATTGGTTTAATTCCTCTTGCATAGCATTCATCCAATTATCATCTTTTTCGGCTTCTTCTAGTGATTTAGGTTCTATTTGTGAAACGAAAGCAAGATAATTACTGGTATTTCTTAGAGAGGATCTTGTCCTTACCCCTTGCGAAGGATCACCAAGGATTAGATCCCTTGAATGACCATGTGCATACCTCCATTCCTTAGGAAGATCTTGATTTCTTGATGGAGGTTGATTTTCTTCATCTTGCTGAATTGTATCTTCTTTGATCTCATCCTCATGTTGTTTGTCTTGTATGGAGAATTCCTTCATTCGGTCTTCAAGTATACCTGCATCACCATCTTCTTCTTTTCTAGAAGAATCTCTGTTAGCTTCATCAAAAATAATATGAATGGATTCTTCAACAACAAGAGTTCTCTTGTTGAAGACCCTGTATGCTCTACTAGATGAGGAATAACCTAAGAAGATCTCCTCATCTGATTTAGCGCTAAATTTGCTTAGATTGTCCTTTCCATTGTTTAAAATAAAGCATCGACAACCGAAAACATGAAAATAACTTATATTTGGTTTCTTACTTTTTATCAACTCATAAGGTGTCTTCTTTAAGATGGATCTAACTAAAGCACGATTTAAAATATGACATGAAGTATTTATTGCTTCAGCCCAAAAATACTTTGGTAGATCCGATTCGCACAACATGGTACGAGCCATATCTGCTAGTGTGCGATTCTTCCTTTCTACCACCCCATTTTGTTGGGGTGTCCTAGGTGCCGAGAAATTGTGATTGATACCATTTTCTTCACAAAATTTTTCAAAATACTGATTTTCAAACTCGGTACCATGATCACTCCGAATTGCTTTTAGTTTAAGATTGAGTTCATTCGAAACCCTATTATGAAACTTGATAAAAGCGGAAAAGGACTCATCTTTGTGTGCAAGAAATGAAACCCATGTAAAACGTGAAAAATCATCAACAATTACAAGACTAAATTTCTTACCCCCTAGACTAGCAGTTCTAGTGGGTTCAAACAAATCCATGTGAATTAGTTCTAAGGGTTTTGATGTTGATACTATGTTCTTAGACTTGAAAGAACTTCTTGTTTGTTTCCCTAATTGACATGCGGCACAAATTTTATTCTTTTCAAAATCTATTTTTGGTAGTCCTTTGACTAGATCCTTTGTAATTAATTTAGAGATTAAATCCATGCTAGCATGCCCTAACCTACGATGCCATAACCAACTAGTCTCATTGACTTTGGGATTCATGGCTACAAGACATTGGCCATCCTTCATGGTGAGATCATCAAGATCTACCATGTAAACATTTCCATGCCTATGTCCTGTGAGTATGATCTCATTGTCAATTGGACTACTAATTATGCATAGTGATGATTCAAATGACACTTTAAAGCCCTTGTCACAAAATTGACTTATACTTAATAAATTATGTTTTAGTCCATTAACTAACAATACATTATCAATAAATGAGGAGGGTGATATGGAGATTTTACCAACACCAATGATTTAACCTTTAGCATTTTCTCCGAATGTGACTACTCCTCCTTCTTTTGATTTCAAGGTGACGAAGAGACTCTTGTCACCGGTCATATGCCTTGAGCAACCACTATCAAGATACCACATTCTCTTTTTGTTTCCGGCTGCAAGGCATACCTGCAAAATGATCATGTGAAGCTCTTAGGTACCCAAGTTTTCTTGGGTCCTTCGTGGTTAGTGTAGTTGGTTCCCTTAGGCACCCATACTTTAGTTATGTTTTTAGCTTTTACAAATGTACTCTTGTTAATTTGGATCTTTCTTTGAATACAAGAGTAGGCTTTATGTCCATTCTTTCCACAATGAAAGCATGTAGGTTTTTCAGTTTTGACATCTTTTGCTTTCACAAAGAAATTCTTTAGATATTTTTGTTGCTTGTTAGTTTTATATCCTAATCCGGCTTTATTAAAAACAGCTCTTTGATTTGAAAGAATAAGATTTAATTTTTCAGAGCTTTGTGTGAATTTTTCAACAATTGGTTTGTACTTATGTACCTCATTCTTAAGATTCAAATTTTCTTTAACTAGTTCTTCCTTATCCTTTTTAAGAGATTCAACATTTTGTGCGAGTGAGGTATTATTATCGAGTAGGGATTTTACTTTTAGATTTAATTCCTTAATTAGTGTTTTTGCCTTTTCATTTTCAATGCTAAGTTTTGAATTTTTGATTTCTAGGTCAATAGTGTTAATATTTTTAATGCTCTCCTTTTCAATTAATAGGTTTTCAATATCTTCCTTCAGTTTTTGATTGGAGGCTTTTAATTCTTTATTCTTTGCTCCTAACATACTACAATCACCCATAAGTTCTTGAAAAGCTTCATATAATTCTTCTAAAGTAAAATTTATAGTTGGGTTTTGACATACCTCGTCGTCTTCGAACGCCATGAAGCACAAATTGGCGGTCTCTTCCTTCTCTTCCTCGGAAGATGATGTGTCACTATCATCCCATGTTGCCTTCAATGCCTTCTTCTTCTTCTTTCCAAAATACTTCTTTTGTTGAGGGCATTCGGAACGAATGTGTCCCGGTCTCTTGCAATCATAGCATATGATTGGGTCTCTTTCTTTTTCTTTTTCTTTTTCCCAATCATTTCTCCCTCCAAACTTTTTCCTTGGGAAGGGTTTCTTTTTTCTCATGAATTTTTTAAACTTCCTAACTATCAAACCCAAGTCCTCGTCCTCACTTTCTTCCTCACTCTCACTACTTTCTTCTTCACACACACTCGAAGTAGCCTTGAGTCCAATTGTCTTCTTCTTTGGCAAATCATCTTCATGTTGCTTCATCATGAGCTCATGCGTCATCAATGAGCCCAAAAGTTGTTCTAGTCCCAAGGTGTTGAGGTCTTTGGCTTCTACGATCGCCGTGACCTTTGCTTCCCATGCTTTCGGCAAAGACCTGAGAATTTTACTTACAAGTTCCGGATTAGTATAAGATTTACCCAAACTCTTTAGACCATTAATTATATCGGTAAAACGTGTAAACATGCATGTGATGGTTTCATTGGGTTCCATCTTAAACAACTCATATTTGTGAACTAGAATGTTCACTTTGGACTCTTTGACTTGATTTGTACCCTCGTGGATAACTTCAAGCCTATCCCATATTTCCTTAGCGGAACTACATGTAGAGACTCTATTAAACTCATTTACATCTAGAGAACAAAATAATGAGTTCATGGCTCTAGAATTGAGTTGAGCCATCCTATCATCATTCTCATCCCAATCCTCCTCAAGTTTGGGAACTTGAATGCCATTAACCATGTGTGATGGTTCTTGTGGTCCCTTGACTATAACCCTCCACAAGGCATAGTCTTGTGCTTGAATGAAGATCCTCATTCTAGTTTTCCAATAGGTATAATTTGTCCCATTGAAGAGTGGAGGTCTATTGGTTGCCTGCCCCTCAGCAGGAACATTGTTAAAGGGTGTTCCCATCTAGATCTTTGGCTAAGACGGTTAGGTCTTCAAGAAATACACAGAGCACCCGCTCTGATACCACTTGTTGCCCAGAGATGGTCACTCAAGAGGGGGGTGAATTGGGTGTTTTAAAACTTTTCGCCTAATTAAAAATAAAACACACAAATATATGAACTAAAGTAAAGAAAGAGGAATGAGAAAGGTCAATCGCAAACACAAGGTTTTATAGTGGTTCGGAGCTTCCACTGCTCCTACATCCACTCCCCAAAGCACCTTTGGGAATTTCCACTATAATCCAAGATTACAGTCCGGTAGTTTTGCGAGTGCACTACCCAACTCGTTGTTTTACACCGGGCTAACAACAAACCCTATAACCCCCAATTTCACTTAGGCTTGGGACGCCTTTTGATGACCCAAAGATTGATTCATAGATTGATTTTGATGATCACAAAACCTTGAAGTATAGATACTAATGTTTATGTTGCAAGGAGAAAGATATTTATTTTGCAAGGAACATAGCAAGTTGGAAGAACACAAGAAGGCCTCCAAAGCTCTCAAGTTGGAAGAAAGCTACAATTTATTGGCCCAAGTTTAAAGTTCAAAGGATTCAAATTGGAGGAGTAAAATCAAAAGAAAAATTCAAAAGAACAGTCTTCGAGTCGACTCCAGTGGAATTCGAGTCGACTCCGGAGAAGTATGAGTCGACTCCGGAGAAGTATGAGTCGACTCCTAGGAGTCACAGGCAGAAAAGTCAGAGAGCAGTTTTCGGGTCTGAGATTCGAGTCGACTCCCGCATTGCACGAGTCGACTCCGAGACTCCGCGACCATCAACAGACAGAAAACCAAGTTACTGCCTCTGAGATTCGAGTCGACTCCCAGACAGCTCGAGTCGACTCCAAGGCAGCGCAACACCAAGATGGCAGAAGGCTGTGTTTCGCAAACTGAGGGCCGAGTCGACTCCAAGGAAGTTCGAGTCGACTCCAAGACTGGACGAGCCAAAAGACAAAGTATCGGGAGTTCGGGCTCTGAGATTCGAGTCGACTCCCAGGACAGTCGAGTCGACTCGAGAGGATAAAATTCAAAATTGGATCCACGGACTTTAGTGGATGAGCCGACTCCGAAATTGCCAAGTCAGCTCCAGAAGTTGGCGAGTCGACTCCAGGTTAAGACGAGTCGACTCCCAGTCGAGGCAAGCACATTAATTCAAATTTGGAACAGTGGCCGAGTCGTCTCCGGTAAAACACGAGCCGACTCCTGCAACAGGCGAGCCGACTCCTGATCGCGCGAGTCGACTCCGATCCCAACGGTAACATTGTCAGGAAATGCAGACTGTGTCCAACGGCTCTTTTTCTTGTCTCTAACGGCTATATTCTTGTTTCCACGCCATCTAAAGCTATAAAAACAAGAAGAGAGCTAGGGGAGAACTCATGGAAGTGGGAGAGATCATCTAGGAAAGAGATCTCAAAGAGATTACAAAGGAAATCTCCCATAAGCACAAAAGGGCCATCCAAAACGAAATAGAGAGAAGAAGAGCATCCAAGTGAATCCGAAAGCTTCCTCTCCATCCGTGTGCTGCCTCGGGGATCCTCTACTTCATGCCAAATCAGAGGAGGATCAAGTAAAGAAGAAGCCGAGCTCCTCCATCTTCAAAACTCGTTTGAGGGCTTCTCTTTACTCTATTTGTTTATATTGTCATATTTGCTTGTTAAAGAAGCTTTGTTTTGTTTTATACTTTGTTTTAATATCTTGTAACTTGATTCAATCAAGGGATTGAATCAAGGGGTTAAGGTTTGTTGGTGAGCCAAAGAAAAACCAACGGTGTTAAGGTTTGTTGGTGAGCCAAAGAAAAACCAACGGTGTTAAGGTTTGTTGGTGAGCCAAAGGGAAAACCAACGGTGATAGGTTTGTTGGTGAGCTGAGGGTAAAACCAACGTGTAAGGGTTTGATTGTGATCCCGGGAAAACAATCGGGGAGGTTCTAGTCGGTGAGCCTGGGAAAACCGACCGAGTTCGTTGTGCGCTCGTAAAACAACAAGTTGGGTTGTGAGCTTGTAAAACAACCGGCTGTAATCGGTAGGATTATAGTGAAATTCTCAAGAGGTCTTGGGGAGTGGATGTAGGTGCTGGGGTGCACCGAACCACTATATGTCCTTTGTGTTTGTAATGCCTTTAGTTATTGTCTAACTAACACACTTACTTACTTAGATAAATTGCTTGCTTAATTCTTATCCGCACATCCTTTAGTTGCAAGCATATTTAATCAAGTCGAAGTCTATACATCAAACCCTTGCTAAGTTTAACTTTCACTGTGCATCTATACAACTTAGCATAGTAAATCAAAAAGTTTTTGAAGTAGCATAAAAGTTTTAAAAGACCCAATTCACCCCCCCTCTTGGGTTGTATCTACTGGGCAACAAGTGGTATCAGAGCAGGTGCTCAAATATTATTTGTAGTCTTAACCGACTAGAGCCAAAGATCATGACAACTCAAATAGATAGTTTTCTAGGAGAAGGACAATCAATTGATACACCTCCACTGTTTAATGGTATAAACTACCCACATTGGAAAATACGCATGCGCATTTTTATTCAATCACAAAACTATTATTTATGGAAAATCATAACAAATGACCTTCACACACTCTCTCATATTAATGAGAAGGACTTAGCACAATTAAATGCTAATGCTATGAACATATTATATTGTGCTATTCAAGAAACAAAGTTTAATGAAATTTCTGCATGCTTATCTGCTAAGGAGATCTGGGATACTTTAGAAAATATTTATGATAAATCTCAGATTAGCTCTCATATGCTTCAATTATATACTAACAATGAGACTGCAGAAAAGGGTGATGAATCTCCCTCAGTCGAGTCGACTCCAAGTAGCTCAGAGTCGACTCCCAAGTTAGTCGAGTCGACTCCAATAAGGTCCGAGTCGACTCCGAGGCAAATCAGCTTCCTAAAGACAAAGAAAAAGAGGAAGCAAGAAGAAAGGAAGAAAGAGATAAAAAGGAAGAAAGCCTTGACCAAGAAAGAGTCAAGCCAAAAAATAAAGGTTAGGAGCAACAATGATGATATTAGCTCCAAGAAACTACAAGAGGTAACTGACTTGTGCTTTATGGCACAAGAAGACAAGGTAAAATCTGAATCTACTCTTACCTCAAATGATTTTCAAGAAGAATTCTCTTATGATGAATTATTAAATGCTTTTCATGAGTTGTATAGTGATTGTAGAAAATTATCTGTAAAGAATAAAAATCTTAAGAAACTAAATTCTGAAAATGAAAGCTTAAGGTCATTTTCAGAAGAATTGATTCAGAAAAATCATAGCTTAATTAAAGAAAATCAAAACTTAAGTAATGAAATTAACCAATTAAGATGTTTTATTAACAAATTCACTGTGAGTTCAGAAAGATTAAAAATGATGTTTGAAAGCCAACATGCTGATTTTGATAAATCAAAATTTAGCTTGACTCCTTCACTTAGCCATAAATCTCTAGAGAAAAAGGTTATCAATTTACCAAGCAAACCATTAAATAAGATAACTTATTTCAAAAATGAAAAGGATGGGAATAACAACTTTACCTATCGTTCTAGTATAATTAAATCAAATGGTAAAGTTATTACTATTAAACAGATATGGGTTGCAAAAGGAACCATATGTCCTAACTCTCAAGGACTCAAGCAAGCTTGGGTACCCAAAATGAGAAAATGAGGATGTACACATAGGTGTACCAAGGTACCTATGGAACATAAAGAAACTTAAAAAGTTATTAACAAAAAAAATAATAATGAAATCAGTAATTCTTGCATCTCATCATTATTTGTGCTTTAGTATTTGATATGATTTGCTAGTAGTGATCAATTTTGTGATATAGAAAATACTTTTGGAAATATAATCAAATCTCTTCATTTCTTAGTATACTTTACTCACTATTGGATAAGTTGCTAAATGATTAATCAATTTATTAAGAATAACTCTATGAATTCTCTATATGCTTGATTGAGAGTTATTATCCATGGCATTATTGTTTATTGATCATAGATATGATAATGTGTACTTGGTATGCTTTTGAATATATGCACTATGAATACCAAGAAACCATCCTTGGCATATAAAATCAACTCATGCTAGTATGTACTTAATCTCAAAAGACCTTGCCATAGGCTTACTTAGATTATCTACTTAAAGGTCAAAGTTTTGCTGTGCATGCTAACTAAGGAAACAAACAAAAATCATTTCTAAATCTAAAGATGTTGTTTCCATCTCCAAGTTTTTCAAAAGCTTACATTGGATTTATTCTTGAAAAATAAAACTGAAGTATTTTTCTGTATTTACTAAATCTTGTAAAAGTGGTTCAAATGATAAAGGTTTCCAAACTGTGAAGATAAAGAGTATCATGGCACAGTGTTGAAAACCAAAATCCTGATAAAGGTTATATAGAAAATAATATTAAATCCAATGATTTCAGCACCAAGGACACCATAAGCAAAATATGATTAATAGAATTCTTGAAGAAATGAAAAAGACAATTATGTATGATAGTCATCTACTTAAATAATTTTTAAAAGACTATCATCACTGCTTGTCATACATATGATTTCTATTTTTGATGAAAATTTTGATCTTCTGAAAAATGGAAAATGAACCATTGCATATCTTTCATATTTTTCAGTCGTACATGTTATTATGAAAATAATGCCAAATCTGATAAAGATACTTCTATCCTTGGATATCATTCATCAAGCAATGCATATAGAACATTCATGAAAAATTCTAGTTGTAGAAGTATCAATTCATTTTATTCTTTATGAGACTAATGATTTATTATCAAAATACTAAAATCAAATTATATGGTTAATCTTTTACATATGCACTTAATGAAGAAAAATTGATGACTACTAAAAGACTAAATCAAGAAAAGAGGAAATAGATCTTGATAAAGATTCTTGCATGATTAGAAGTAAAGATCATCATTATCATGTGCTTGCTTCATGAGCTTTATATTCTGTCAAATGAATGTGTAGAAGTCACTCCTATGTGGTTACTTCATTAAAAAGGAGATCTATGAAAAATAACCACCATATTTAAAAATACACATTACATATATGATAAAGCAATATGTGATTTAGAACAAGCATCAAAAGCATGATATATAAAAGCTTAAGCAACCTTTTTGATAGAAAATAATAGTGATAAATCTATGCATCAAAAAGATGAATTTGTGATATCTTATTTGCTCAAAGTATGCATTGATGACATCATTTTTGGTTCTACTAATGAAGAGTTATATTGCAAAGTGAGTTTGAAATATGATGAATGAATTAACATCTTCTCTCAAACTCCAAATTAAGACAAACAGGAAAGGGGATCTTCATTGACCAACGTTAGTCCACAAGAAAACTCTTATAGAAGATTGGCATGAAGAAGGTATATCTATGACCCCATCTTGTAGAATTTGAAAAGGATGAGCAAAGTAGATCTATTGTGTTAAAGCTGTATTGAAGCATGATAGAATAATTATTTTACAGCTAGTAGACCAGATTGTATGCTCATTATGTGACCTTGTGCAAGACTTCAATCTAACTTTAATTAATCATATTTTATTGATAACAAATAAATCATAATCTGAATTTTGATAGAAACAAATGTTTAAGATAAATTGATTAAAACATAGTTAACATATCTTATTGATAATTATCTTAAGCAAATAGAATCTAAACTAAATTGACTTAAACTATCTTGGTTAATGAATCTATCTCTTTAGTTCAAATGATATGTGCTTGCTTATATTTAGGCAATCTCTTGAGTAAAGTGACTCAACATGCAACTATTGTCATATCTTATATTGAGTCATCTAGTTAAAAAAATATATATGATGAATGCTTTGTATCTTAAAGAAACTAATGACCTTCCTTCAAGAAAGAAAAATGAGAAATTTCAACTTGAAAGATATCTTCATGTAAGATACACTAAACATTCACATGCAAACAAGAGAGAGGATCTTCTTCAGCCAAAAGTTCACACATAAAAAATCTAGTTTGGCTTGAAGAACATATAATGAATAGGTAATTTAGATACCTTTCTCACAAATTAGTTGAGCAAAGTCAGTAACTTAAATCTTATTATGGCATGATTAAATTCTTTAATTATTAATTTTTGATATCATGTCTATATGTGTATTGACTGACTTATACTTTTAGAAATTATTTCATGGTTTGCCCAAACTAAAATATATCTTTGCCTATGTCATAACCATGAAATACACAAGTATATGCTTAAAATGTTGATGTAAAATAACTTGTGAGAAGTTATGAAACCTTGAGCATAATGAAAATGTTGTTTGCATGATATACATATATATGATACGTAAGATTAATTCTCTATTCTGCTCTCTCATGAAAATTACTTGAGAATAACAAAAAGAGAGAGAGATAAAGAAAAGAAAATGGATATTATTCAAGAGAAATAAAATCCAAGTAGAGGCAAACACTTCAACCTTAAGGAAAAGCAAAACAAACTTAATATATTCGACACATTTGTGAGACTTGTGTGAGCATTCTTTTGGAAGAGATAAAATCCATAATTAATTACACTTAAACAGGGAGGTTTTGAAGTAAACATTTTAACCTTTCTATATTGCTTATCATAGGGATGGTGCCAATGGGGAGGCTAGTGGTAGTACCCGGCACTATTTGACCCAACTATTCGGTGTAGGGCATATTAGGGACGGCACAAGAGGGAGGCTAGTGGTAGTACCTCGTGCCCCTTCCCAACTCCACCGGATAGGGAGCAAATAGAGTATAGAGCATAAGAAAGTTATAAATGAAAAACAAAGTAAATGAAAGTAGAATTAAGTCAAATTTTTAATCACTTGAAAACACACTTTAAGGATGAAATCATTGCAAGATTATATTTAAATAGGGGGAGTTTATTTGAAAAGAATTGATTTTGATCCTTGACATTCTTGTACTTAGTATTTTAATGCATGACTTAACACATGGTATATTTTGCATATGGTATGATGTCTTGATTTATGGATTCTCAATATTTTGTAATGTTTCATACTTGGACAATTTGATTGAATGTTTGAATTGCTACATAACATCTTTTGTTTAGTTTTATTGAAAAGAAATTTCAGATTTGTCATTCACAATCATTGTTAAAATCTGAAAGCTAAATAAAATTGTAGAAAGGAGAAGAGAAGAACATCTCTATTTAGGAAAAATAAACTGATATTGATCTATCTTTCTACTTGCCTAACTTTGATACATAATGTCCTAATACTTGTTAAAATATCCTTTATTTTGTATCGAAACTCAAAATTAAACACAAAGATTCTGAAAGTGCTTTAATGTTATTGAAATATGTATTTTTCAATCGTAACAATTTAAGATGAGCTACATTGTGAAAGATACATATCTCATATTATGACTTAGAAAGCTTCTATTGAAAATCCTATGTAATTCAGAATCCGATTTTGTATAAAAGTTTAAACTCCATATGATTACTAAATAAAATGTTAATGTAAGAAAAACAGAATTTATTTTGATTGCTCCGATACGCATCTGAAACATATCATTTCTTACCTTCAAAGTATACTAATTTTGATTCAAATGATGTGTCTTACGATGATCTTGATTGCAAGTAAATATTTTTAAAATATATGACTTTATTTTAATATTTAAAAAATTTATTGAGCTTCATGTATACATTGCTGAAGAACTGTGATTAAGAAATTGAGTTCTATAAATACACATACCTCAATGATCATCTATATGTTTTTCTCTCCTACATTCTTAGAAACTATCATCAGAATATATATATATAGAGTGAATACTATAAATTTTGAATAATTCTAGATCACTCTACATTCTCGATAACATAGAATTTCAGTTTTATTCACGTTTATTATTAAATTCTGAAATTCAACCAAAGAAAAGAATGATTAAAGAAGAATGCATCTTTTGAGGGGGAGCTTTAGATATTCAGTATCTTATCCTAAAGAAACTTTAATTTGATGCATACCTTGAATTTTATGGATTGATTTTGATGAACCTCCTTATATTGCAAGACATGCTTTAATTACCTTGAGATGAGTTCTATAAAGGCTGTCTTATCTCAAACCTTGAGTCTTATGAAAATGAGCTGAAACTTATAGAAAATATATTTTTGAGATTGACAATTTTATTGAACATTATCTTCAAATTCTAAACTCTTAAATGGAATGATCAATAGAGGGGGAGAAAGAAAATTTCAGAAGGAGAGGTCTCACGGAACTTAATTACATAAATCTATAGGAGAGGGAAAGAATACTAAATGAAAAGTGATCCTAATACTCTCCAATATGTGTCATCTGAAATTTAAATCTGAAAATCTTTATGATACACCTTGAGGCATGTTATTTGGTTAATATATCTTCTGCACAAATCATGAACCAAATTGCAATTCAAATAGTTGATCTTAAGAGCCTCTAATTTAATGAAAAAAGGGGAGAATAACGTGTTAAATTTTCTTGAGTATCTCGTAGAAAATCTATTTTGGAATTCACTAATGAGTCCTAATTGGCTTGCTCTTTAGAACTTCAATATTGTGCCAATTCATATTTTTATATATGTATCAAATCGTGCTTATTTTCTAAAGGAATAAAAGAAAGTCCTTAAAAGAGCTCTAAGATATATCATAAATTGCATGAATTCATATTTTGGTATTTGTGCCCCAATGCTCTTATTATCATAAAAAGAACTTTGAAGTCATGATCCAACATGATGATATGTTTTTCAAGTATATAAGTTTTGATCTTTTACTCTGAAAATCAATTAAATTGCTCTCATGTTGATAAAATACTTAATAGATTGGGCAAACGTTCTTCAATGAACAAGCTTTCATACTTATTATTAAAGAGAGGTTAGATTTCCACTCATGTTTTTCCTTGAATATCATTTGTGGTACTTCTTGAATTAACCTAAGGAAGATTCCACCTACACTTGATTAGAAAACTATCTGTGGTATCAAATTAGAAAATCTCTTGAATTCACACTCGATGTGTTCTGATATGATCTTTGTACTTAATGTTTCACTATCTTTTTGATGTTGTCAAAAAGGGGGAGAAATATCTAAGTATATGCTATATACTCAGAATGCTTTATTACTTTGAATTGAATACAAATCAGCTTAAAATTTAAATATGTTGATTGTGTTAAGCTGATTAAATCTAAAGCCTTATCATGAAGTATGTTTTTAAATATATATGTTTTTCCACTTCATGCAACTTAGCTATGTATTACTTCTAGAAATACAATATCTTTTATATTGCATATACTCCAAGTTTTGTCATCATCAAAAAGGGGGAGATTGAT
This sequence comes from Phoenix dactylifera, assembly GCF_051530095.1. Taxonomy (NCBI): domain Eukaryota; kingdom Viridiplantae; phylum Streptophyta; class Magnoliopsida; order Arecales; family Arecaceae; genus Phoenix; species Phoenix dactylifera. Next base: position 8,101,069 of record NC_143193.1, read on the forward strand.
GACCCAAAGATTGATTCATAGATTGATTTTGATGATCACAAAACCTTGAAGTATAGATACTAATGTTTATGTTGCAAGGAGAAAGATATTTATTTTGCAAGGAACATAGCAAGTTGGAAGAACACAAGAAGGCCTCCAAAGCTCTCAAGTTGGAAGAAAGCTACAATTTATTGGCCCAAGTTTAAAGTTCAAAGGATTCAAATTGGAGGAGTAAAATCAAAAGAAAAATTCAAAAGATCAGTCTTCGAGTCGACTCCAGTGGAATTCGAGTCGACTCCAGAGAAGTATGAGTCGACTCCGGAGAAGTATGAGTCGACTCCTAGGAGTCACAGGCAGAAAAGTCAGAGAGCAGTTTTCGGGTCTGAGATTCGAGTCGACTCCCGCATTGCACGAGTCGACTCCGAGACTCCGCGACCATCAACAGACAGAAAACCAAGTTACTGCCTCTGAGATTCGAGTCGACTCTCAGACAGCTCGAGTCGACTCCAAGGCAGCGCAACACTAAGATGGCAGAAGGCTGTGTTTCGCAAACTGAGAGCCGAGTCGACTCCAAGGAAGTTCGAGTCGACTCCAAGACTGGACGAGCCAAAAGACAAAGGATCGGGAGTTCGGGCTCTGAGATTCGAGTCGACTCCCAGGACAGTCGAGTCGACTCGAGAGGACAAAATTCAAAATTGGATCCACGTACTTCAGTGGATGAGCCGACTCCGAAATTGCCAAGTCAGCTCCAGAAATTGGCGAGTCGACTCCAGGTTAAGACGAGTCGACTCCCAGTCGAGGCAAGCACATTAATTCAAATTTGGAACAGTGGCCGAGTCGTCTCCGGTAAAACACGAGCCGACTCCTGCAACAGGCGAGCCGACTCCTGATCGCGCGAGTCGACTCCGATCCCAACGGTAACATTGTCAGGAAATGCAGACTGTGTCCAACGGCTCTTTTTCTTGTCTCTAACGGCTATATTCTTGTTTCCACGCCATCTAAAGCTATAAAAACAAGAAGAGAGCTAGGGGAGAACTCATGGAAGTGGGAGAGATCATCTAGGAAAGAGATCTCAAAGAGATTACAAAGAAAATCTCCCATAAGCACAAAAGGGCCATCCAAAACAAAATAGAGAGAAGAAGAGCATCCAAGTGAATCCGAAAGCTTCCTCTCCATCCGTGTGCTGCCTCGGGGATCCTCTACTTCATGCCAAATCAGAGGAGGATCAAGTAAAGAAGAAGCCGAGCTCCTCCATCTTCAAAACTCGTTTGAGGGCTTCTCTTTACTCTATTTGTTTATATTGTCATATTTGCTTGTTAAAGAAGCTTTGTTTTGTTTTATACTTTGTTTTAATATCTTGTAACTTGATTCAATCAAGGGATTGAATCAAGGGGTTAAGGTTTGTTGGTGAGCCAAAGAAAAACCAACGGTGTTAAGGTTTGTTGGTGAGCCAAAGAAAAACCAACGGTGTTAAGGTTTGTTGGTGAGCCAAAGGAAAAACCAATGGTGATAGGTTTGTTGGTGAGCCGAGGGTAAAACCAACGTGTAAGGGTTTGATTGTGATCCCGGAAAAACAATCGGGGAGGTTCTAGTCGGTGAGCCTGGGAAAACCGACCGAGTTCGTTGTGCGCTCGTAAAACAACAAGTTGGGTTATGAGCTTGTAAAACAACCGGCTGTAATCGGTAGGATTATAGTGAAATTCCCAAGAGGTCTTGGGGAGTGGATGTAGGTGCTGGGGTGCACCGAACCACTATATGTCCTTTGTGTTTGTAATGCCTTTAGTTATTGTCTAACTAACACACTTACTTACTTAGATAAATTGCTTGCTTAATTCTTATCCGCACATCCTTTAGTTGCAAGCATATTTAATCAAGTCGAAGTCTATACATCAAACCCTTGCTAAGTTTAACTTTCACTGTGCATCTATACAACTTAGCATAGTAAATCAAAAAGTTTTAGAAGTAGCATAAAAGTTTTAAAAGACCCAATTCACCCCCCCTCTTGGGTTGTATCTACTGGGCAACACCTTTCCCTTGTTCCAAGTCCCTTGACTGGAACAAGCACAATATTGATAGAGTTTTACAAAAGATTGGAAAGCTCTAAATAAGCAAATATGACAATGATAAGCAATAAAACCCGGAAGAATCCTTTTGCCGTTGGAAGCGTGGGAAATGATGATTCTTCCGATGTGGATCGCGTAGTCTTAAGTGTGAGCTTTGAATCCCGAGCGGAAGAGAGTAGTTGAGCTTGAAATCACTTGGGAAACTTGAAAGCACTTGATTTCTTCACTTGAATGCACTCACTTCCTTGAACCTTTCTCTCTCTTGCTTCTCTCTTAAATGATCTAGCTTTGGGTTGGTGGAGAGTTATTGAGAAGCACTTAAGAGGTCCCTTTTATAGCCCAAAAAGCAAATATAGCCGTTAGAGATAAAGTAAAAGAGATTTGAAATTCAAACCAAACCTGCAAAAGTTGTCAGTCGCGTCCCAGGCGCTCCGGAGACGTCTCCGCTTCAACGCGAGACGTCTCGACTGTATAAATTTACTTTTCACTTTGTTTGGGGTCGACTCGGCACTTTACGGGGACGACTCTAGAATTGTACCGTTTGAAACCTTGTTTTTCTGTTTTTCTGAGAGGGTCGTCTCTGTACTTTACGGGGACGTCTCGGCTTGTTTGCACTTTTTGCATGGGGACGACTCCGCTGCCTTGGGGACGACTCCGCTGTTATAACTCCGAAAAACATGTCTTCTGGAATTCTCTGAGAGAGTCGACTCCGCTCTTTCAGGGGACGTCTCCGCTGCCTTAACTCCGAAAAAGACATCCTCTGGAAAACCCTGAGAGAGCCGACTCCGCTACATCGGGGACGACTCGGAAACTCAGCTTTTTACTTCGGGGACGACTCCGCGTACTGTGGGGACGGCTCGCGCATATCACTTGAAATCGGCCTTTCTGCCGCCACTGAGAGAGTCGACTCCGCTACTGAGAGAGTCGACTCCGACCCTGCGAGACGCCTCGCCAGGTGCCGGGGACGTCTCCAAGTTTGTCAGTTCTTCCTGTTTGTGCCAGAGACGTCTCTGAGACCATCAGGAGACGTCTCGGCTGTCCCTGATCTGTTTTTTTCATCTCAAAAATTCTTCAATAAATCCATAAAAATTATGGGAACTTGCCTAGACATTTCTTAACAATATTCTTAATAAAACACATAAAATTCTCAATTAAATTGTTAAGATAAATGGTATTATACTCTAGTGTTTTGTATTCATCAAAATCCATTAGGGGATCAACAACCCATAATTCAAAACATCATGCCGCATGCAAAATATATTATGTGTTAAGTCATGCATTAAAATATTAAGAACAAGCATGTTAATGATCAAAATCAATTCTTTTCAAATAAACTCCTCCTATTTAAATATAATCTTGCACTGATTTCATCCTTAAAGTGTGTTTTCAAGTGATTAAAAATTTGACTTGATTCTTCTTATATACTTTCATTTACTTTGTCTTTCATTTTTACTTTCTTATGCTTTATACTCTATTTGCTCCCTATCCGGTGGAGTTGGAAGGGGCACGAGGTACTACCACTAGCCTTCCTCTTGTGCCGTCCCTAATATACCCTACACCGAATAGTTGGGTCAAATAGTGCCGGGTACTACCACTAGCCTCCCCATTGGCACCATCCCTATGATGAGCAATATAGAAAGGTTAAAATGTTTACTTCAAACTCTCCCTGTTTAAGTGTAATTAATTACGGATTTTATCCCTTCCAAAAGAATGCTCACGCAAGTCTCACAAATGTGCCGAATATTTTATGCTTGTTTTGCTTTTCCTTAAGATTGGAGTATTTGCCTTTACTTAGATTTTACTTCTCTTGAATAATATCCATTTTCTTTTCTTTATCTCTCTCTCTTTTTGTTATTCTCAAGTAATTTACATGAAAGAGCAGAATAAAGAAATAATCTTATGTATCATATAGATGTATATCATGCAAACAACATTTTCATTATGCTCAAGAATTCATAGCTTCTCACAAGTCATTTTAAATCAGCATTTTAAGCATATACTTGTGTATTTCATGGTTATGATATAGGCAAAAGAATATTTTAGTTTGAGCAAACCATGAATCAATTTCTAAAATCATAAGTCAATTAATACATATATAGACATGATATCAAGAAATTAATAATTAAAGATTTTAACCATGCCACAATAAGATTTAAGTTATTGACTTTGCTCAGCTAATTTATGAGAGAGGTATCTAAACTTACCGATTCATTCTATATTCTTCAAGTCAAACTAGATTTCTTATGTGTGAACTTTTGGCTGAAGAAGGTTCTCTCTCTTGTTTGCATGTGAATGTTTATTGGATCTTATGTGGAGGTGTCCTTCAAGTTGAAATCTCTCATTTTCTTGCTCAAGGATCCTACATTATTAACAAACTTCTTTTCATTCTTGAAAGAAAGTCATAGTTTCTTCAAGATACAAAACATTCATCCAACATATTTTTAACTAGATGACTCAATATAAGATTTGACAATAGTTGAATGTTGAGTCACTTTACTCAAGAGATTGCCTAAATATAAGCAAGCACATATCACTTGAACTAAAGAGATAGTTTCATTAACCAAGATGGTTCAAGGACAAGCATGTGAGGCAATAGAAAGATTCATCAAGATCAAATCAATTTCTTATTTTCAAAATCAATTTAGCTTAGATTCTATTTGCTTAAGATAATTATCAATAAGGCATGCTAGCTAAGTTTTGATCAAATTGCCTTAAACAATTATTTCTATCAAAATTCAGATTATGATTCATTTGTTATCAATAAAATATGATTCATTAGAGTTAGATTGAAGTCTTGCATAAGGGCACATAATGAGCATACAATCTGGTCTACTAGTTGTATGATAAAATAATTATTCTATCATGCTTCAATACAGCTTTAAAATAATAGATCTACTTTGCTCATCCTTTTCAAATTCTACAAGATGGGGTCATAGACATACCTTCTTCATGCCAATCTTCTATAAGAGTTTTCTTGTGGACTAACTTTGGTCAATGAAGATCCCCTTCCTTGTTTATCTTAATTTGGAGTTCTAGAAAAAATGTTAATTCATTCATTACACATATTTCAAACTCACTTTGCATGAGCTTAGTAAAATCTCCATATAAATCTTCATTAGTAGAACCAAAAAATGATGCCATCAATGTATGCTTTGAGCAAGTAAGATATCACAAATTCTTCTTTTTAATGTATAGATTTATCATTATTACTTTTTATCAAAAAGTTACTCAAGCTTTTATATCATGCTTTTGATGTTTGTTCCAAATCATATATTACTTTATCATATTTGTAGTGAGTGTTTTCAAATAAGGTGGTTATTTTACATAGATCTTTTTTAATGAAATAACTACATAGGAGTGCATTCTACACATTCATTTGACAGAATATAAAGCTCATAAAGCAAGCAAATGATAATGGTGATCTTTACTTCTAATCATGCAAGAATTTCATCAAGATCTATTTCATCTTTTCTTGATTTAGTCTTTTAGTAGTTATCAATTTTTCTTCATTAAGTGTATTTCTGAAAAACTCAATTTGGTTCTAATTATTAACAAGTTTTCAGATTGTTATATGTAAAAGATTAACCATATACATATATAATTTGATTTTAGTATCTTGATAATAAATCATTAGTCTGATAAAGAATAAAATGAATTGATATTTCTACAACTAGAATATTTTCATTGAATATTTTATATGCATTGCTTGATGAATGATATCCAAAGATAGAGATATCTTTATCAGATTTGGCATTATTTTCAAAAGATCATATCAAGCATAACATATACTACTGAAAAATATGAAAGATATGCAATAGATCATTTTTTATTTTTCAGAAGATCAAATGGAGTTTTCATCAAAAAAATAGATCTAATAGAAACCATATATATGACAGGCAATGATGATAGCTTTTAACAAAAAATCATTTAAGTAGATGACTATCATACAACATTGCCTTTTTCATTTCTTCAAGGATTCTATTAATCCTATTTTACTTATGGTGTTCTTGGTGCATAAACAATTGTATTCAATATTATTTTCTGTGCACAGCTTAATACAAAATTGGTTTTCAAAACTACGCCATGATACTTCTTTATTTTCATAGTTTGCAAACCTTTTTCATTTAAATCCTTTTAGTGAGTTTGTGCCAATGTAGAAAATATTTCAATTTGAGTGCCAAGAACAAAACTAATGTAAGCTTTTGAAAACTTAGTAATGGAAACAACATCTTCAGATTTAGAAATTGATTTTTGTTTGTTTTCTTAGTTAACATGCATAGCAAACTTTGACCTTTTAGAAGATAATCTAAGTAAGCCAATGGCAAGGTCTTTTGAGATTAAGTACATACTAGCATTAGTTGATTTTATATGCCAAAGATGGTTTCTTTAATCTTGGTATTCATAGTGCATATATTCAAAGGCATACCAAGTACACATTTTCATATCGATAAACAATAATGCCATGGATAAAAACTCTCAATCAAGCATATAGAGAATTCATAGAGTTATTCTTAATAAATTGATTAATCATTTAGCAACTTATCCAATAGTAACTAAAGCATACTATAAAATGAAGTGATTTTATTATATTTCCAAAAGTATTTTCTATATCACAAAATTGATCAATACTTGCAATTCATATTTTAATCAAATACTAAAGCAAAAATAATGATGAGATGCAAGGGTTACTGATTTCATTATTATTATTTTTTAATTACTTTTCATAAGTATATTTTAAGTTTCATTTTTTGACGTGTGTCTAGAACACCCATTTGTATGAAAGTTCTATTTGTTCCATGGGTATCTTGGCACACCTACATCTACATCCTCATATTGTCATTTTGGATATCCAAGCTTGCTTGGGTACTTGAGAGTTAGGACATATAGTTTCTTTTGGAACCCAAATTTGTTTAATTGTAATAACTTTACCACTTGATTTAATTATGTTAGAACGATAGGTAAAGTTGTTATGCCCATTCTTTTCATGTTTGAAATAAGTTATCTTATTTAATGGTTTGCTTGGTGAATTGATAACCTTTTTCTCTAGAGATTTATTGTTAAGTAAATGAGTCAAGCCAAGTTTTGATTTATCATAAGCAACATATTGGCTTTCAAATATTATTTTTAATCTTTCTGAACTTACAGTGAATTTGTTAATAAAAGATTTTAATTGGTTAATTTCTTTACTTAAGTTTTGATTTTCTTTAATTAAACTCTAATTTTTTTGAATCAATTGTTCTAAATTTAACCTTAAGCTTTCATTTTCAGAATTTAGTTTATCTTGTATTTCATCACTAGAATTTCTTTCTTCTGAAATTTTCAGATTTAGTTTCTTAAGATTTTTATTCTTCATAGCTAATTTTCTACATTCACCATACAAATCATGAAAAGCATTTAATAATTCATCATAAGGGAATTCTTCTTGAAAATCATTTGATGTAAAAGTAGCTTCAGATTTTACCTTATCTTCTTGTGCCATGAAGCACAAGTTAGTTACCTCTTGTAGTTCTTTGGAGCTAATATCATCATTGTTGCTCCTAGCTTTCATTTTCTTGTTTGACTCTTTCTTGGTCAAGGCTTTCTTCCTTTTTATCTCTTTCTTTCTTTCATCTTGCTTCCTCTTCTTCTTTGTCTTTAGGAAGCTTTTGATTTTTTTTGTTGTTCTTTCTTCCTCGAGTCGACTCGGATTTACTTGGAGTCGACTCGACTGACTTGAGAGTCGACTCGAGATCTTCGAAAGACGTCTCGTTCTCAGAGGCCTAAAAGATGATTCTCTGTCTTTTGAACTGTTCTGCCTCGGAGTCGACTCAGGCCTTGTTGGAGTCGACTTGGCTAACTTAGGAGTCGACTCTGAAATACTTGGAGTCGACTCGTTCACAAGATCTCCAAGACTGAGTCTCTGCCTTTCAGACTGTTTTTCTCTAGGAGTCGACTCGGACAAACTGGGAGTCGACTCGGCTAATGTGGAAGATTCTGCAGTCTCATTGTTAGAATGCAATTGAAGCACATGTGAGCTAATCTGAGATTTATCATAAATATTTCTTAAAGTATCCCATATTTCTTTAGCAGATAAGCATGCAGAAATCTTATGAAATATAGATTCATGGATAGCACAATATAGAATGTTCATAGCATTAGCATTCAATTGTGCTAAGTCTTTTTTATTGACAGCTTGAGAGAGTGTGTGAGGGCCATTTATAATGATATTCCATATTTTATAGTTTTGTGATTGAACAAAAATTTTCATTCTAGCTTTCCATTGAATATAGTAAGTTCCATCAAAAAGTGGAGGTCTGTTTATGGAAAGTCCCTCGGCAAATAATATGTTATGTGGGGTTGTCATAATCTTAGCTCTAGTCGGTTAAGACTATAATTAATAGAAGAGCACCTGCTCTGATACCACTTGTTGCCCAAAGTGACAACCCAAGAGGGAGGGTGAATTGGGTTTTCTAAAAATTATGTTCCCTAATTTTTACTTTGAATTGAATGTAACGGAATGATAAGATGTTATTTACTTAAGCTCTAGGCAATTACAAGTAAAGTAGTGGAAAATTAAGCAAGAGCAATTATACTATGGCTTTTGGGTGCAATTGATCTAAAATTAACTTATAGTTGTATAATCAATTTTAATCTATGTGTATGATAAGAATGGAGAGGAAGCTAAGCAAATTCTAAACAATCACTTATAACTCTATAGAAAACAAAGCTAGAGATATTACATAATTAAATACGAATGTAAGGCATGAAATACACGAGATAAGGCATCACAAACACTAAGATGTATAGTGGTTCGGTGCACCCCAGCACCTACATCCGCTCTCCAAGACCTCTTGGAAATTTCACTATAATCCCTCAGATTACAGTCGGTTGTTTTACAAGCTCACAACCCAACTTGTTGTTTTGCGAGATCACAACGAACTCAGTCGGTTTTCACAGGCTCACCGACTAGAACCAACCGATTGTTTTTCCGGGTTCACAATCAAACCCAGTTGGTTTTTCCAAAGGCTCACCAACCACAACCTTACAACGATTGTTTTCCGGGTTCACAATCAACCCAGTTGGTTTTCCCAAAGGCTCACCAACCACAACCTTACAACGTTGGTTTTCCCTTTGGCTCACCAACAAACCTTAACCCCTTGATTCAATCCCTTGATTGAATCAATTTACAAGATATTAGAACAAGAGTTTAAATCAAATACAAGCTTCTCAAATAAGCAAATATAGCAAATATAAACAAGTAAATTAAAGAGAAGAAGCCCTCAAACAAATTTGTAGATGAAGGAACTCGGCTTCTTCTTTACTTGACCCTCTTCTGATTTTGCACGAAGTAGAGGATCACCGAGGCAGCACACAGTTGGAGAGGAAGCTTTGGAATTCACTTGGATGTTCTTCTTCTCTCTCTTTTACTTTGAATGGCCCTTTTGTGCTTTTGGGAGATTTCCCTTGTAATCTCTTTGAAATCTCTTCCCTAAATGTTCTCTCCCACTTCCATCCCATCTTCCCTAGCTCTCCTCTTGATTTTATAGCTTTAGAGGGAGTGGAAACAAAAATCTAGCCGTTAGAGACAAAAATAGAGCCGTTGGAATCAAGAAAAAACTAGCCGTTATGCCTCCCAGCGTGCTGGAGTCGACTCGGCTGAAGTAGGAGTCGACTCGGCTGAAACAGGAGTCACTTGTGAATAGTAGTCTGTTGGCACTGTAGCTGGGAGTCGACTCCGCACTGTAGCACTGAAGTAGGAGTCGACTCGACCACTGTAGCGCTGAAGTAGGAGTCGACTCGAGCACTGTAGCGCTGAAGTAGGAGTCGACTCGAGCATTGTAGCGCTGAAAATCAACTCTCTATCTTTTTATTTGTTCTCAGTCGAAGTCGACTCATAGAGTATCGGAGTCGACTCGAGCACTGTTTCTTGAAACTCCAGAGTGCCAGAGTCGACTCTAAACTTCCAGGAGTCGACTCGAGGACTATTCTTTTGAATCTTTTTTTGAATTTGCTCCTCTAACTTGAATCATTTGAACTTGAAACTTGGGCCAATAAAGTGTAGCTTTCTTCCAACTTTTCTTGAGAGCTCTTGAGGCCTTCTTGTATTTTTCCAACTTGCTATGTTCCTTGCAAAACAAATTATCTTTCTTCTTGCAACACAAACATTAGTATTTATACTTCAAGGTTTTGTGATCATCAAAATCAATCTTTAATTCAATCTTTGGGTCATCAGCCTCATTGCGTAACTCTTCAAGCTCGTTCAATTGAAGTTTCCGGTTAGAACCCGCTGATGCCATATCGAAGTTAAACTTTTTAATGGCCCAAAAAGCTCTATGCTCAAGTTCTACGGGTAAGTGACAAGCTTTTCCAAAAATCAGTCGATAAGGAGACATGCCAATAGGAGTCTTATAGGCAGTACGATAAGCCCAGAGAGAATCGTTTAATCTCTGAGACCAATCTTTCCTATCAGGGCGTATTATTTTCTCTAAGATGTGTTTTATCTTCCTATTGGAAACTTCAACTTGTCCACTTGTTTGGGGATGGTACAAGGTGGCAACTTTGTGGGTGATTGAGTATTTACGAACCAAAGCTTCAAAAGATCGGTTGCAGAAATGTGATCCCCCATCACTAATGATAGCTTGGGGTGTGCCAAAGCGACTAAATATGTTTGTTTGTAAGAACTTAACCACAACCTTATGGTCATTAGTCCTAGTGGCAACTGCTTCCACCCACTTCGAGACATAGTCTACCCCGACAAGAATGTATTCAAAACCAAAAGAACGCGGGAAAGGGCCCATGAAGTCAATACCCCAGACATCGAAAATTTCTATAATTAAAATGGGGTTAAGTGGCATCATATCTCTACGGGTGATTGTACCCATTTGCTGGCATCGCTCACAAGTCTGGCAAAAATTGTGAGCATCTTTGAACAATGAGGGCCAATAAAATTCACTTTGTAAGACTTTAGCTGCAGTTTTTCTACCCCCGAAATGCCCTCCGCAGGCTTGGATATGACAAAAATTAAGAATACTCTGAAATTCACATTCAGGTACACATCGACGGATTACTTGATCAGAGCAATACTTAAACAGATCAGGGTCATCCCAAAAGTAGAACCTGACTTGCGAAAAGAATCGATCCTTGTCCTGCTTGGACCAATGATCGGGAATTTATCCTATGGCAAGATAGTTCACTATGTTGGCAAACCATGGTGTTCTTACTTGTTGTACCTCAAACAATTGTTCATCTGAAAAGGAATCATGAAGTGGTGAAATGTTATGAGGAGGCTCGAGAAGGATTCTAGACAAATGGTCTGCTACAACATTTGTGCTACCTTTCTTATCACGAATTTTTAGATTAAATTTCTGTAACAACAGGATCCATCGAATTAGGCGAGGCTTGGTGTCCTTCTTTGAAAGGAGGTACCGAAGAGCAGAATGATCAGTGAATACAATAACCTTGGATCCTAAGAGATAGGATCGAAACTTGTCCAAGGCAAACACTACAGCTAGTAATTCTTTCTCGGTAGTGGTGTAATTCAATTGTGCATCTGAGAGTGTCTTACTAGCATAGTAGATTACATGGGGTAACTTATCTAGCCGTTGCCCTAAAACCGCCCCAATGGCATAGTCAGAAGCATCACACATGAGTTCAAATGGAAGGGTCCAATTGGGAGGTTGTATGACAGGTGCTGTAGACAACTTAGATCGGAGTTTCTCAAAGGCCTCTTTACATGCTTCATCAAAGACAAAGGGTGTATCCTTGGCAAGGAGATTGCACAAGGGTCTAGAGATTTTGCTGAAGTCTTTAATGAAACGACGGTAAAAACCAGCATGGCTAAGAAAAGAACGGATTTGTTTCACAGATTTGGGTGGAGGAAGATTAGAAATAAGATCAACTTTTGCTTTATCTACCTCAATACCCCTTTTGGACACAATAGATTGGTCTCCTTACATCTTTTCAGAACCAGGGCTAAATTATTGAGACAATCATCAAATGAGGGGCCAAAAACTGAAAAATCATCCATGAATACTTCCAAAAAATTTTCTACCATGTCAGAAAAAATTGCCATCATGCATCGTTGAAATGTTGCAGGTGCATTGCATAATCCAAATGGCATTCTCCTATACGCAAATGTCCCAAATGGACATGTAAAAGTGGTTTTCTCTTGATCATCGGAATACACAGCCACTTGGTTTTATACAGAATAACCATCTAGGAAACAGTAGAAACCCTGACCGGCTAACCTTTCTAATATTTGGTCAATAAAGGGTAAAGAAAAATGGTCCTTCCTAGTCATGGAGTTTAACTTTCTGTAGTCAATACAAACACGCCAGCTAGTAGTCGTGCGTGTGGGCATCAACTCTCCTTCTGCATTTTCAACCACAGTAATGCCCGATTTCTTTGGTACTACTTGAGTCGGACTCACCCAGTTTCTATCAGAGATAGGATAAATGATTCCGGCATCTAGCAACTTTACTACCTCTTTCTTAACCACCTCTTTCATGTTAGGGTTGAGTCTCCTTTGCATTTCACGGGTCGGTTTTGCATCTTCTTCTAGGTGAATGCGATGCATGCAAATGGATGGGTCAATCCCCTTCAGATCAGTTACGGACCATCCAATTGCATGTTTGTGTTCTCCGAGTATACTCGAAAGTTGACTCTCTTGTTTGTCCGACAGGTCAGCCGCGATGATTACAGGTAGGGTGTCTTCGGGTCCTAGAAAAGCATACTTAAGGGTTACCGGGAGTGGCTTTAACTCAAGTTTGGGAGGGGACTCGATGGAGGGGCACTGTGGCATACTAGAAAGGGTAGGAAGAGGTTCATATCGGATACGCCAAGGATGAGAATTTGTGGGAGACGGATTGTCAAGTAGGACATTGACTTCTTCTATGGCCTTGTTTAAGTCAAAATTATCAATGTCAAAATGGGCTAAACATGCTTCCAAAGGGTCATCTGCCAAAATGTAGGGAAGGGCTTCTTCTACAAGATCGTCCATTTTGTCCACTAGGAAGCACTCATCTTTCCTTGCGGGTTGATCGGAAGCGTGAAATATATTCAGTTTGACTTTCATGTTTCCAAAGGATATATCCATCACCCCCGTTCTACAGTTAATACATGCATTGGCTGTAGCTAGAAAGAGACGACCAAGAATCATGGGGATCTGTTTCTTGAGATTGGGCACAGGTTCCATATCAAGGACGATGAAATTGACTGGAAAATAAAATTTGTCGATCTTGACTAGGACATCTTCAATTGTTCCTCGTGGTATTTTAACAGATCGATCAGCCAATTGCAGGGACACCGAAGTAGGCTTTAATTCACCTAATCCGAACTTCTCGTAGACTGAATAAGGAAGGAGGTTAACACTTGCCCCTAAATCTAATAGTGCACGATCAATCGAATTATCTCCTACCACACAAGGGATGGTAGGTGCACCAGGATCCTTGAACTTAGGAGGGGTTTTGTGTTGGAGGATGGAGCTTACTTGTTCAGTTAGAAAGACCTTTTTAGGCACATGTGTCCTAGATTTTCGTTTCTGGGTACAAAGGTCTTTGAGAAATTTGGCATACGATGGAACTTGTTTTATGGCATCAAGGAGAGGGTGGTTGATTTTGACTTGTTTGAATACCTCCATTATTTCTTCCAATGAAGTTCCTTTCATGCCAAAGGGAGAAGGTGCTTTCAGACATTGAGGAAAAGGGGCCTTTGGTGTTAGAGGTGTGGTCGATACTGGACTAGATGGATTCTCTTTAGGTACAATCACACTCCTATCTTCATTTTTCTTATGTTCTTTTGCTCCAACCTTATTGTCCACTATGCGTCCGCTTCTTAAGGTAGTCATGGAATTAGCTTGTTCATGGTGAACATCATTCGGGTGAGTCTCTTGAGCCATGTACTGCCCTCTCGGGTTACTCACTGGTTAGCTTGGAAGCTTGCCTTCCTCTCTTTTATTTAGTGCACTTGCTAGCTGCCCTAGCTGGGTTTCTAATTTGGCAATAGACTGGGTATGGGAGTGCAACAATTGTGTATTGGCTTCGAGTCCTTGAAGGGCAGTCAAAACTTTTTGCTCAAAAGCCATATCTCTTTGGGGTGCTGGAGGAAGGCTATGTTGAAATTGTGAATAGTGAGTAGGAGGACGGTTTGGATGAATATTCTGGAATGGTAGAAAGTTTTGGGAATAAGGTTGGGAAGTATTGGGAGTCTGTTGCTTCCAAGAGAAATTCGGATGGTTGCACCATCCCGGGTTATAAGTATTAGAATACGGATCATTACCCGGTCAGGACTGTGCTTGGGCAGCATTCACTTGTTCTTGCACAAATTCAGGGAATTGTGCTACCGAAGGGCACTCAAAAACAGTATGAGACGGACTAGAACAGAGAGCACACACTTGTGCTTAGGGAAAGTTTCGGAGCTGTTCTTTAGACATTAGCTGGTCCAACTTGTGGGATAGTGCATCTACTTTGTCAGATAGACCTATGGACTGGCTAACTTCATATATGGTCCCTTTTCTTTGAGAACTCGGGGGTGCTTGACGAGCGGAGGAGGCATGGTGGAGAGAATTTTCATTAAGGTTTTCAAATAATTGCCATGCCTCATGGTCGCTTTTAAGCATGAAAGTACCCCCGCATGCGGCATCGATCATCTGACGGTTTCGTTCAGTCAATCCGTCATAGAAACATTGCACTAATTGCCATTGGGTATTTGATGATGCGGGCATTTTCGGAGCAAGTCTCTAAATTTTTTCCAAGTTTCATGAAATTCTTCCCCGTCAGATTGGGAGAAGCTCGTGATAGCACGCCTAAATTGGTTTGTTCTTCCTATGGGAAAATATTTTTTTAGAAATTCATGTTGCATTTGAGCCCATGAAAGAATGGAATTGGCTTCTAATGAATGAAGCCACTGCTTAGCTCTATCCTTAAGAGAAAAAAGGAATAGCCTAAGTTTCAGAGCATCGTCAGTGAAGTTCTGAATTTTGACAGTAGTGCAGATCTCAAGGAACTCATCCAAATGTTTATATGGGTCTTCATTGTTGAGTCCATAAAAAGAGGGAAGCATTTGGATGACACTAGACTTAATTTCAAAATGTGCAGCAACGGTGGTATCAGGTAGTCGAATACAAGATGGAGAGGTATAAATGGAAGGAGTAAAGTACTCATTTAGCGGTTTGGGTTGTTCTTCAGCCATCTCGACAGGTGGTGTAGATCCTATGATTCTATAGGTGCGGATTTCGGCTCGAAGGGCCCTAATAGAACGCTCTATTTCAGAATCAAAAGGTACTAATTCAGGAGATCTGGAACGACACCCTAGCATACACTAAAGCTTGTTGGATCAGTCAAGTACAGTCAAGCATGCATTAAAGGAAAAACAAATCAAATCCTTGTGTTTACCCTAAAATCACTAGACAGCTCCTAACTGGTTTGAAGAGGGCACCTAAGCCTCCAATCCGGTCTAATGAACTGAGTTGACCAGGTAAGCTTCCAGGTAAGTGGGGGGGTCACGATGCGTTGCAAAGGTCCCACTTAAAAACTACTTGCCTCGAACAGATGAACTGTCTCCCTTGGGACAAAGCTTGCCTAGACATCAACTGAGCCACAGAGCGAAATTGGTGCAACTTTCGGTGATCTTCGTCCTATTGAGCTCGAATGTCCCTAGGGGCCAACGTCTAATTGATTTTAGTCAAAGGGATAGCTATGTGAAAATTGATTCACCTAATTTGGGCAAGAATCTGGTGATGAAATCCAGTTCTTAACTTGTTGGGGTGATTGCCCTTACTATGTGCGGATTAATTGGTGTATGTGTATCAAGCATGCATTCACACTTTTATTGAAATTAAAATCAAACAATCACCACAATATTTCAGGCTAATTGGGAATCAATTTAAATAAGAAAGGTTCAGATGTTACCAAAGAAAATTTTCCAAGCAATTTTTAAAGCAAACCTTTACCGTATTCATTTTCCAATAGTTTCCTTTTTTTTTGATCGCCCCAGATTTTCTCTTCGATTCCTGATCAAATAATACCAAAATAAAAATCAAGAATTAGTAAGAAAGAAGAAAGGGGATAATTAACGTATCAAAAATAGAAAATATTTTTATTTTATTTTAGAGCTATATATATATATTTATTATTATTATTATTTTGAATTTTTTTTATAAAGAAAAAAACAACTATGTTAACAATCCCCGGCAACGGCGCCAAAAATTGATAGTCAACTTTAAAGACCACGCAATAGCACGTATCTGGTAGAATAGTGATTACGGGTATCGATCCACAGGGATTGGGGTATAGTCGTTTTCTTAAAAATAAAAATATTTAAAAGGATGAATTTGTGAAGACTATTAAACTAAGCAATTTAATAAAAAAAATGCAATTAAAATGATATCAGTTTGGAGGAATCTAGGGCAAGGAATTCACCACTAATATCAGAAGAAGGGTTATTTATAATTTATTTCGTTCTTGGATTAACATGCAAATTGGCTACAAGCCTAATAAGCATTCGAATAAAATTTTACAAAAGTAATTTGGGCATAATCCATCTTCAGTTGGCATGAAATGTCTACCCTAATCTAAGGTGGCAGCACATCGCATCTTTCTTAAGCATGGACTATCTTATATTTACCTAGTGATCATGAAGAACAATTGTATAAACGTCATATTTAAAATCACAGAAATTAAATATGAGATGAAATAAAATATTCATTAGAAGCAAAATAAGGTTTATACAACTCCAAGAATAGAAATCAAAATATAAAACCCTTGGCCCTTTATTAGGGCTGCATCCGGCCCTAGTGAGAAGATCAGCCCTGCATGGAGTTGTGGACGGTAGTAGCAGCACAGCGACGGGCTTCTATCACGATCGGCTTCCTTTTTCCTCCCTCCTTCCTTCTTCCTTCTTCCTCCCTCAACACTTCATTGTTATTTTTTTTATATGTGGGAAGTTATTCCCAAAATAACCAAACTTTTCTCTTCCTCTAGTCTTCGGTGGGAACTCCTCAGAAAAGATGCCGTGAAGAGGAGAAATTTCCTCCTTTTATAGCCTCCCCAGCGCCCCACTTTCCCTCACATGGATAAGATCTTCCGAATGGGAAGATAAGGGTGGGGAAGCGGTGGACGCGGGATGAAGATAGAGCTGATCCGAGAGTTGGGAAGAAGATTTGCTGGGAACTCGGACTCTGTTCGGCATATGTTCTTCTTCAACGTGGAGGAGACGTGGACGACTGGGATCTCGGATCGGAATGGGCTGAAGTCGGCTTGATCCTTGGCTGCAGGGACTGGCGAGAACGTTGAGAGGATCTCGGATCTGTTCCAAAGCATGGGAAGACTGTGAGGATAGGCGTGGGAAGTTTGCTGAGATTCGAGTTTATCCCGTGAGAGAATGCTCTGTTCCGTGAAGCTCGGGAGGATGAAGCCGAATCGTGGGATGATTGCGGACGAAATTTGGGATCAATGGCTCTGTTTTGAAGCTAAAACAGGGGATGCGGAAGCTAAGAACGTGGGTTAAGGATGCTAGATGAGATTGAAGGAAGGCTGAGATCTGATTTTTGGGATGCTGCGGATGGTTGGATGCGGCTGGGAGGAAATCCGGATGGAGTCTGGATTCGGTTGAGGACGTGGATGAACATAAAAGTTTGTTTGCTTGGCATGCATTGCGGGAGAAGCTGTTCCGTGGGATATTGGGACTTGATTCCGAAACAGGGGAAAAACTTGGATTCGGTTAACAGTTTAGATGAAGCTTCCGTGAAGCTTGGGAACGGCTGGCCATGCGTGAAACAGGGGAGAAGATCACATACGGGTCTGTTCCTTGGGATAAGGGTGCTCTGTTATGCATTTGGTTCGGATTTGTGGATGAGAAGAAGTCAGAAGAAGATAGAATGCTCATCCGGAAGATGCTGGGTGCTGTTCACGGCTTAGATAAAGTGCCGGAAGAATCGGGAGGATGAAACTGCCGTCGTACTCTGTTTGTGGAGGTTTGGATTTGTTCTTTGGACTGCCGAAGATGTGGGCGCTTGGAGTTGGGATCTCGGGAAGATGAAGCTGGACGTTGGGAGATGTTCATCCGTGGAGGGAATCTAGCTGGAGAAGCTTCGGAGAAGGAATTTGAATGGGATGAAGCTGGGAGTTAATCCAGAAGGGGAGATGGGATAATGATGAAACAGGGGAAGCGGAACGGCTGGAAGTTGAGTTCCTGGGATTCTTTTTGATATGGATGAAGGGAAGAAATGATTCGTGAGCTGGGAGTTTGGTTGGATTTGTGAGGTGCGGGAGATCACAAGTGGTCGCTGGGAACAGGTCCATTTAGCTGGAAATCGGAGATTTGATGGATGGATGATATGGGAAGCAAGATGAATGGCTGAGATGGGATGAGGCTTTGGGATTCGTGCAACTAGGTGATATGCTTTGAGATATGAGAAACAAATAATTGAAGGAATTTTATTAAAATAGGATCATGTGGGAAAAGAGTTGGAATGAGTGAGAAGAAATTTGTATGAAGAGTCAGGAATTAATGGGAAGCACTGAGTTTTGGAAAAAAAAAGTTCTTGGAGTCAACTCTGAAAATATAAAATTGTGAAATAATGTAGTGTCCATTTAGGCTTTACCTAATTGAGCTTGACTTGACCTGCATGCATTAAACTTAATAAATAATCAAATCAGACTTGAATTACCTTTGATAATTCATTAAAATGCACTAGTGAAGGTAATACATTTTTTAGTTGAATTTACAAAATATGTGAATTAAAATAATGATAAGTGCTATGAATAAAAGGTTAATTTATGCATTATTTAGCACTTATCACACCCCCCAACCTGCATTTTGCTAGTCCTCGAGCAAAATAAAAACTAACTCACTTTCGCAGGAATCGCGATTGCATTTACCGTATGCAATAAGGCTTTAAACCCCTAGGTGGCCCTAGTGGACGAGTTTTGTCTCGTGAGGGTTTCCGGCTCAGATACCCACAAACTGTGTCGAAAGAATTTATTTATTATCTAATTTCAAATGCCTAAGTGTCAAGAATTTCAAAAGCACACAAAGTTTTAATTACTAAGTCAGCCCAAATCCTAGGTCAAGATGCAACTTAAGTTGAAGTCATTAAGTTTCCGTTAGAGAGTTGTAAGACTTATTTATATTTGGGTGCTCGGTGATATTTGGACTATACACAAGCTAAGACTTTAGATTCTCCAAAATACTGGTAAAACTAGTAGTTCCCAAGAATTGGTCAGATAAGACCTAATCACTGATTCAAAATCATCCTTTCTTGCAGGATTTCGAGAGTTGTGGATGTTTACTTTAATACCTCATGGGCTTTATCTGTAATATTCCAGTTTACTCGAATTTTTACAACGATGGCTTTCACACTATCATCTTTTTCAAGGTCAATTTTCTCTTTTGCTGTTGTTTTTTTTTTGTTCTATTCTGTATTTATAAATTACGCATTTTTACTCTTGTAATGATTCCTCTGTGTAGCGAGCATTCAGTCAACACTCCCACACCAGATGGTATAAGGTGTTGGGCATCAAGACTCCCCTACGGACCTATGCTCGGGTTCATCATCACAAGCCCGCTGACCTTTGACAATAGGTAGCCCTTTTCGATGTACCTGACTAAATTTACTTATATATATATATATATATAAAAATATGGGATAATAGTGAATTAGATAAGAATGATTCATCAGGACTCAAGGTTGCTACTAGACTTAACAACATAATGTTGAACCTAACCCTTAGAAGTGCAGGCCATGTGTGTTGTGAAATTCCAAAGTAAAAATTATCTTACAACTCACTAAAAGAACTTTTAATGAAAAGAACTCAAGTTGTCTTACTTCTGACTAATCATTGGGCTTGTTAGTTTTTATATACTTTGTGCATTTATCTTTGTAGCACTAAGGCATAGAAATTAGGTTTTTTTTTTTTTGAAAAACTTATTCAATAATGCGAAAATGCTAAAAATTTCGTAAAAAATTCGAATCTTCTATACCCCCCAACCTAGACCAGACATTGTCCTCAATGTTTTTATTATTATTATTATTATTTTGGACGAAAATATGATGCATATGGAGGATAGAAGCCTTGTACCTTAGTTGCATCAGTAATATGAGGACACCTGAAAAAAAAATGTGATAAGAAAATATGCAAAAATAATCAATAAAAATTGGGTTGCCTTCCAACAAGCGCTAAGTTTAACGTCTTCAGCCAGACGCAGTATATTCTTAATTATCCCGATAAATAGGATCCCTCAAATCAAGGGATTCAATCAACTGTCCATCTGCAACACATTCTATATAAGGTTTCAGTCTCTGACCATTGACGTTCAGGACACGACCATTACTGATGTTCTGAATCTCGACCGCACCATGAGGAAAAACTTTTCTAACTAAAAATGGACCGTCCCACCTAGAGCGAAGTTTACCAGGGAAGAGACGCAATTTGGAATTAAATAGCCAAACCTTTTGATTAGGCTCGAAAGACTTACGGTTAATGTATTTGTCATGGAAAGCTTTAGTCCTTGCCTTATATTGGCATTTTTATATGCCTCTGTTGCCCAAGGTGACAACCCAAGAGGGGGGGTGAATTGGGTTTTCTAAAAATTATGTTTTCTAATTTTTACTTTGAATTGAATGTAACGGAATGATAAGATGTTATTTACTTAAGCTCTAGGCAATTACAAGTAAAGTAGTGGAAAATTAAGCTAGAGCAATTATACTATGGCTTTAGGGTGCAATTGATCTAAAATTAAATTATAGTTGTATGATCAATTTTAATCTATGTGTATGATAAGAATGGAGAGGAAGCTAAGCAAATTCTAAACAATCACTTATAACTCTATAGAAAACAAAGCTAGAGATATTACATAATCAAGTACGAATGTAAGGCATGAAATACACGAGATAAGGCATCACAAACAGTAAGATGTATAGTGGTTCGGTGCACCCCAGCACCTACATCCACTCCCCAAGACCTCTTGAGAATTTCACTATAATCCCTCAGATTACAGCCGGTTGTTTTACAAGCTCACAACCCAACTTGTTGTTTTGCGAGATCACAACGAACTCGGTCGGTTTTCATAGACTCACCGACTAGAACCAACCGATTGTTTTCCTGGGTTCACAAACAAACCCAGTTGGTTTTTCCAAAGGCTCACCAACCACAACCTTACAACGATTGTTTTCCGGGTTCACAATCAACCCAGTTGGTTTTCTCAAAGGCTTACCAACCACAACCTTACAACGTTGGTTTTCTCTTTAGCTCACCAACAAACCTTAACCCCTTGATTCAATCCCTTGATTGAATCAATTTACAAGATATTAGAACAAGAGTTTAAATCAAATACAAGCTTCTCAAATAAGCAATTATAGCAAATATAAACAAGTAAAGTAAAGAGAAGAAGCCCTCAAACAAATTTGTAGATGAAGGAACTCGGCTTCTTCTTTACTTGACCCTCTTCTGATTTTGCATGAAGTAGAGGATCACCGAGGCAGCACACAGTTGGAGAGAAAGCTTTGGGGTTCACTTGGATGTTCTTCTTCTCTCTCTTTTACTTTGAATGGCCCTTTTGTGCTTTTGGGAGATTTCCCTTGTAATCTCTTTGAAATCTCTTCCCTAAATGTTCTCTCCCACTTCCATCCCATCTTCCCTAGCTCTCCTCTTAATTTTATAGCTTTAGAGGGAGTGGAAACAAAAATCTAGCCGTTAGAGACAAAAATAGAGCCGTTGGAATCAAGAAAAAACTAGCCGTTATGCCTTCCAGCATACTGGAGTCGACTCGGCTGAAGTAGGAGTCGACTCGGCTGAAACAGGAGTCACTTGTGAATAGTAGTCTGTCGGCACTGTAGCTGGGAGTCGACTCCGCACTGTAGCGCTGAAGTAGGAGTCGACTCGAGCACTGTAGCACTGAAGTAGGAGTCAACTCGAGCACTGTAGCGCTGAAGTAGGAGTCGACTCGAGCACTGTAGCGCTGAAAATCAACTCTCTGTCTTTTTGTTTGTTCTCAGTCGGAGTCGACTCATAGAGTATCGGAGTCGACTCGAGCACTGTTTCTTGAAACTCCAGAGTGCCAGAGTCGACTCTAAACTTCCAGGAGTCGACTCGAGGACTATTCTTTTGAATCTTTCTTTGAATTTGCTCCTCTAACTTGAATCATTTGAACTTGAAACTTGGGCCAATAAAGTGTAGCTTTCTTCCAACTTTTCTTGAGAGCTTTTGAGGCCTTCTTGTATTTTTCCAACTTGCTATGTTCCTTGCAAAACAAATTATCTTTCTTCTTGCAACACAAACATTAGTATTTATACTTCAAGGTTTTGTGATCATCAAAATCAATCTTTAATTCAATCTTTGGGTCATCAGTCTCCCCCTTTTTGATGATGACAAAACTTGGAGTATATGCAATATAAAATATATTGTGTTCTAGAAGTAATGCATAGCTAAGTTGTTTGAAGTAGAAAATATATATCTTTAAAATATACTTCATGATAATGCTTTAGATTTAATCAACTTAACATAATCAACACATAAAGCATTCTGAGCATATACTTAGATATTTCTCCCCCTTTTTGACAACATCAAAAAGATAGTGAAACATTAAGCACAAAGATAAGAATACTCAAATATTTCTTTTTCTTATTGTACTCTGATTTGCATGTCAAATTATTGCAAGAATATGAATCATATAACTCAAGGCAATAATGTTAGAAAAAGAAAAATGAGCATAGACCAGAGTCAATTAAGATAATTTCAGAGGAGAACACATCGAATGTGATTCCAAAGATAGTTTTCAAATCAAGTGTAGGTGGAATCTTTCTTAAGTTAATTCAAGAAGTACCACAAATGATATTCAAGGAAAGCACGAATGGAAATCTAACCTCTCTTCAATAATAAGTATGAAAGCTTGTTCATTTAAGATCTTTTGCCCAATATATTAAGTATTTTAGCAATATGAGAGTAATTTAACTAATTTTCAGAGTATAAGAGCAATATATTAAGTATGATTGCAAAGTTCTTTTATGATGTAAGAGCATTGGGGCACAAATACCAAAATATGGATTCATGCAATTTTTGATATATCTTAGAGCTCTTTTAAAGACTTTCTTTTATTCCTTTAAAAATAAGCACAATTTGATATATAAAAATATGAATTGGCACAAAATTGAAGTTCTAAAGAGCAAGCCAATTAGGACTCATTAGTGAATTCCAAAATAGATTTTCTGAGAGATACTCAAGAAAATTCAACACATTATTCTCCCCCTTTTTCATTAAGCTAGAGGCTCTTAAGATCAACTGTTTGAATTGCAATTTGGTTCATGATTTATGCATAAGATATATTAACCAAATAACAAGCCTCAAGGTGTATCATAAAGATTTTTATATTTAAATTTCAGATGATACCTATTGAAGGATATTAGGATCACTTCTCATTTAGTATTCTTTCTCTCTTCTTTAGTTATGGATTTATGCGATTAAGTTCCATATGATCTCTCATTCTGAAATTTTCTTTCTCCCCCCTTAATTGATCATTCCACTTAAGAGTTTAGAATTTGAAGATAATGTTCAACAAAACATTCAAGTTGTCAATCTCGAAAATATATTTTTCTATAAGTTTCAGCACAGCTTACACTAATGAGAGCATATTTCTATAAAGCTTAATGTTTGAGATAAGACGAACTTTATAGAATTAAGACAAATAATGGCAACACAAGGAGGTTTATCAAAATCAATCCATAAAACATTCAAGATATTCATCAAATGGATGTAATCTTTTGCATTTAGATTGAATATCTAAAGCTCCCCCTCAAAAGATGCATTCTTCTTTAATCATTCTTTTCTTTGTTGAATTTCAGATTTTGATGACAAGCGTGAATAGAACTGAAATTCTATGATATCGAGAATGTAGAGTGATCTAGAATTATTCAAAATTTGTAGCAATTACTCTTTCTAATCCTTCAAGAACAAGTTATGCTTTCTCTTAATCTTAGAGAAAATGTATAGAAATATTAATCAGAAAATGATTCATTTGAAGCTCAATTTCTTTCAAAAGCATTTATATTTTCTTTCTTTTAAGAATCATTTGAGTGAGCTGAAATATTTCTAGCTTTAAGATCATTCACTCTATATATATATTTTGATGGAAGTCATTAAGAATGTAGGAGAGAAAAACATATAGATAATCATTGAGGTATATATATTTATAGAACTCAATTTCTTAATCATAGTTTTTTAGCAATGTATACATGAAGCACAATAAATCTTTTCAATATCAAAATAAAATAATATATTTAAAAATATTTGTTTGCAATCAAGATCATCGAAAGACACATCATTTAGACCAATATTAGTACACTTTAAAGATAAGAAATGATATGTTTCAGATGCGTATCGGGGCAAACAATCAAGGCATCAGAATTATTCTATTTTTCTTAAACTGTAGTCTTTATCTAGAAATCATATTGAGTTTAAGCTTTTATACAAAATCAGATTCTGAATTTCATAGTGATTTTTAATAGAGGCTTTCAAAATTATAATTTGAGATATGTATCTTCCACATTGTAGCTCATCTTAAATCATTACGATTGAAAACACATATTTCAAACATATAAGAGCATATTCAGAATATTTGTATTTATGTTGAGTTTTGGTATGAATTAGAACATTATATACCAAAGTTAGGCAAGTTGAAAGATAAAACAAAATCAATTCATTTAGCCTAAATAGAGATATACTTCTCTTCTCCTTTTTACAAATTTATTCAACTTTCAGATTTCAAAG
Organism: Phoenix dactylifera; assembly: GCF_051530095.1. NCBI lineage: Eukaryota > Viridiplantae > Streptophyta > Magnoliopsida > Arecales > Arecaceae > Phoenix > Phoenix dactylifera. Next base: position 8,125,850 of record NC_143193.1, read on the forward strand.
ATGATTGTGAACGACAAATCTAAAATTTCTTTTCAATAATACCATAAAATAACTTCATATAGTATTTTAAACATTCAATCAAATTATCCAAGCATGGAGCATTACAAAATATTGAGAACCCATAATTCAAAACATCATGCCACATGCAAAATATATTATGTGTTAAGTCATGCATTAAAATATTAAGAACAAGCATGTTAATTGTTGCCCAGTGATGGTCACCCAAGAGGGGGGTGAATTGGGTGTTTTAAAAACTTTTGACTAATTAAAATAAAACACACGAATATATGCACTAAGGTAAAGAAGGAGGAATGAGAAAGGTCAATCGCAAACACAAGGTTTTATAGTGGTTCGGAGCTTCCACTGCTCCTGCATCCACTCCCCAAATCACCTTTGAGAATTTCCACTATAATCCACGATTACAGTACGGTAGTTTTGCGAGTTCACTACCCAACTCGTTGTTTTACACCGGGCTCACAACAAACCCTAAAACCCCCAATTTCACTTAGGCTTGGGACGCCTTTTCCTTGTTCCAAGTCCCTTGACTGGAACAAGCACCACAATGAAAGAGTTTACAAAAAAAGGAAAAGCTCTAAAAAGCAAATATTGTAATTATGAACAATAGAACCCGGAAGAATCCTTTTGCCATTGGAAGCGTGGGAGATATTGATTCTTCCGATGTGGAGCGCGTAGGATTGAGTGTGAGCTTTTAATCCCAAGCGCACGAGAGTGATTGAGCTTGAAATCACTTGGGAAGCTTGAAAACACTTGATTTCTTCACTTGAATGCACTCACTCCCTTGAACTTTTCTTTCTTACTTCTCTCTTGAATGATCTAGCTTTGGGTTGGTGAAGAGTTATTGAGAAGCACTTAGGAGGTCCCTTTTATAGCCCAAAAAAGCAAATATAGCCGTTAGAGACAAAGAAAGAAGGATTTGAAATTCAAACCAAATCTGAAAAGCTGTCAGTCGCGTCCCAGTCACTCCGGGGACGTCTCCGCTTCAACGGGAGACGTCTCGGCTACAAGATTTTACTTTTTCCGTTGTCTGGGGTCGACTCGGCACTTTCAGGGGACGTCTCGGCTTGTTTGCACTTTTTGAATGGGGACGACTCCGCTGATCTGGGGACGACTCCGCTTCTTTATCTCCGAAGAACATGTCCTCTGGTATTTTCTGAGAGAGTCGACTCCGCTCCTTCAGGGGACGTCTCGGGTTGTCTGCACTTTATGCATGGGGACGACTCCGCTGTCTCAGGGTCGACTCCGCTTCCTTATCACCCAAAAAACCATTCTCTGGAAAATCCTGAGAGAGCCGTCTCCGCTATCTTGGGGACGACTCGGGAAGTCTCCTTTTTACTTGCGGGGACGACTCGGCTTACTGTGGGGACGTCTCGCACATATCTCTTGAAAACTGCCTTTCTGCCGCCACTGAGAGAGTCGACTCCGCTACTGAGAGAGTCGACTCCGCTAACGCGGGGACGACTCGGCAGGTGTCGGGGACGTCTCCAAGTGTGCCGGTTCTTCCTGTTTGTGCCAAAGACGTCTCTGAAACTATCCGGAGACGTCTCGGCTGTCCCTGATCTGTTTTCTTTAACTCAAAATATTCTTCAATAAATTCATAAAAATTATGAGAACTTGCCTAGACATTTCTTAACAATATTCTCAATTAATCACATGAATTCCTCAATTAAATTGTTAAGATAAATAGAATTATACTCTAGTGTTTTGTATTCATCAAAATCCATTAGGGGGTCAACAATCTCCCCCTTTTTGATGATGACAAAACACTGAGTATATGCAAAAATTTGAAGTTTAAACATATACACAGTATTTGATCAGATGTACAAGTATAATATTTTGATTAGAGCTAGATACAGTGTGCATAATTGCATGGGATTGAACTTTATAGCTCTTAAGCAATTTTAGCATATCAACTGAATTTGAATCAAGTTAAAATGAAATATTGATGCTGAATTTGAATCAAGTCAATATTCTTCAATTTTATCTTTTCTAAATCAACTTTGGAGTAGGATTATAAATTTTGCATTCCATATTCAATATCCATATTGGTTCTTTCTATATATCTACTCCCCCTTTCAATTATATCTCAATATCCATATTGGTTCTTTCTATATATCTACTCCCCCTTTTTGTCATCAACAATGAAGGGGACAAATTATCATTAGGTGCTTAAAACTCAATTCATAGTATAATATAATTAACCACTCAAGGATATTCAAGTTATCTTTATTAAAGAGTTCAGCATTCATTTTACTTCCCCTTTGATATTCAGGTTGTGCTCCCCCTGTTTCATATGCTTTGATAAGTTGTGCCAAATCTGAATGCTTAATGTATGTTATGAGATTCTTATGACACATCAAGAGGCACATTCACATTCATAGAAACACATACATAGAGTTGGCAATGTACACAGTTTTCAAAAGGGATTGTATTCATGTATCATTGTGAACCTTTGAAGTCAGTACATAGTCAAAAAGAAGAAATCATTACAAGTATTGATTTCTAATACAAAAGTGTTTCAAAAATAGCCTAGGATTTACAAAAAGAAGATCCTACAAGATATCCATCATCGGCGACGTTGCTCATGGGCCCTACCAGCTGTATTTTGTTCATAAACCTTACAAGCTGCATCTATGAATGTGTTGATGGAATCCATGAGGGTCTTAAATTGATCTCCCTGTGACTTGTGGAAACCTGCCACAAGTGCCTCAAACTCTATAGTTGCCATTTCAATTCTTCCTCTGAGTTGGGCAACTAAGGTGCTCACATTGCCATCTGGTTTTGTTAGCTCTTTAAGACTCTTGGAAATGCTCTTCAAGCTGTCCTTGAGCTCTAATGATCTGATGGTTTGGGTGGCACCCACACCAATTATTTCTTGTGTTGTAGCTTCAATTTGACTTCTAATATCCTTCATCTCTTGTAGAAGCCCTTCATGTGAAGCTCTGATGGGGGCCAACTCTGTGGAGATCATGGATCTCATCTCCTCCCTCATCTGTTGGCAAATGGCAGATGCTAAGGTGCGCATCTGATCCTCTGACAGAAAGGAGGGCCTACTAACTGGAGGAGGTGGTGGCATGGATGTGGAAGGTCCAGCTGAGCTGGAGGGAATATCAGGGATATCCATGTGGCTAGGTGGAGGAGAGTGATGGTCAGACTCATGATGTGGGATCTCAGGCTCTAGGATTTGGGTTTTTCTCTTTGGTACCTTGACCCACGATCCATCTATCTTATGAAATTCCATTCTTCTCATTGTGCCCTCATTGTAATAGTCGGTGTTTCTCAAGGGCTTTGCAGGTTCATTTGTTGGAATGGGAACCTTGAAGTGTTTAAAGATTAAGGTAAAGATCATGCCATAGGGTATACTAAACCTAGAATACCTATGACATAGGGCAATGTAATTTAGCATGAGTCTAGGGAGGTTTAGAGGGATCCCTAGTAGGATGTGGTGCATTATAACTAAGTCTCGCTCCGAAACAAAATCGAAGCGACCAGTTTTAGGAAATAGGACCCGGTTGACGATACTTAAGAGAAGTCTCATCTCTGCATTTAGGTCCTGGGAATTGACAACATCAAGAGGGCCGCAGTCCTCTCTTCCTAAAAGTAAATTTAGGGCTGACTCCCTTTGGGGATGTGAGGTTGGAGCCTCACCGTCCCTAGAAATTTGTAAGACAGTGGATAGGACATCTTCATTGACTTCTACTAATGTCCCTTGGACATATCCAGTGTACCCTAGGTCCCCTATGTTAGATGTATGCCCTAGAAGCCAATTTGGCTGACACATTGTTGATTCTAGGGACATAATTTTGTACTTGACTATTTATTATTGAATAAATAAAAGGCATCTTTTCATTCATATTGTTTATGTGTCTATGAATCGTCCAAGAAATTAATGAGATGATGATACATATTCTCAAGAGTTGAGAATTTAAGCCATGTATCATTGGTGATTAATTTCTAAATGCTCCTGATCAATGGATCATCACGAGGACGCTGATCGATCCGATCAGTGCACAGATCACTCTCCTTCTGGATGGATGAGACTTGAGTCCACAGTGTAGGGACACTGAAGTGATAGTGCAGGTGCTTGTTAGAGAACAAGGGTACTGAGCGTGACCAAGACAAGAAGTCACTTGGATGTCTATCCACTCGTCAGTGACTTGCTTGATGTTGCAGTAGTGTGACTGGTCCTTTGACCTGCGGTGCTTCGGCTACTCACAGTGAGGTTATTGTAGTTTGACTGCACACATACATGGTCTCTAGCCATATGGGTCCATGCAGTGTAGATTGGCTGCAGTAAGTTCACTGTAGGAGTAGGGTATGCACCTATAAGGAATCTATCGACCTTGATAGGAGAGGAGTGATCCTATGTAATTTGTTAGACTGAGTTCTAAGACCTTGGCCAGGGCAGTGATATAAAGTGGAAAAAGAGTTTTCCACTATCGAACTCAAGTCGAATAAATCTTGACATATGACAGACGATGGGGTTTGACGAGTTGTCCATGACCTCCGTCCTGTAGGGATCCACGATAGTAGGATTGTATCACATGTTAACTGCACCTAGAGGTTCATCATTCCATTCTGCTGGGTAGCCACTACATGCTGCTAGGTGTCACTGGTGGATGGTGGGACTCATAGGGATTATCTTGATGATCGATAAACCCTAATGAGTTGAGTTGGAATCGTTCCAACCCATTGAAAGGAGTTTTCAATGATATAGTGATAGAGATCACAATATATCTCACTACCAGTCAGAATAGAACCTATGGGGTCACACACACTAGAAGTATTGACCGATCCGATGGTTGAAATCGTGATTAGGAATCACAAGTAATCAATTTGATTGATAAGAAGTTGAAGAAGGAACAAAGGAAATTAATTAATTGGACTTGAAACAAGAGTTCTACTTCGGGTAGGATTCCTGGAGTCCTAATTGGATTAGGACTGGGAATCCTAGTTGGAGTAGGACTGGAATTCCTACTTGGAATAGGATTCCTAAAATCCTAATGAGATTAGGAGTTTTGAATTAAAATTGGATTCCTACTTGGAGTAGGATTCCTAGAAATCCTAATTAGATTAGGACTTCGGATTCAAATAGAGTCCTAATTGGATTAGGACTAAAATTAAATACATCCTAATTAGATTAGGATTCCTTAAGTCTAAATTAATTATTAATCTAATGAATCAACATGACTCCTAATTGGATTAGGATTGAAGAGTTCAATTGAGTCATGGTTCATTCAAGTCCTAATTGGATTAAGACTAGCATAGATTAAACCCAATTTGGCCAATCCTAATTAGATTAGGATTAAACCATGAAAGAGGGACCTAATCCTCTTTGGAAGAGGATTAGGCTAACCAAGTAAGAGGGGCATCAGCCCCTCTCCACTTGATTAGGTGCGACATGAAGAGAGAGGGGGCCGGCGCCCCCTCTTGGAAAGTTGTCAAGGCTCCTAACTTGTAGGAGCCCTTCATCCTTATTAAAGGAGGACTAGGGCCGGCGCCCTAGATGACCCTTTCCCCTCTTCATCACGTGGCCACCCCCTCTCCATCTCTCCTTGGTTCAGCCGCCATCAGCAAGGGGAAAAGAAGAGGAGGCGTCTCCCTCCTCTTGGTCTTCTTCCTTGGCTTCAGCGCGTGTGAAGAGAAGAAAGCTGCGAAGGGATTTGATCTTCTTCCTCTTCTTCATCCTTCTTCTTCCTCCTCTCAAGTGCAATCAAGAGTTGATTAAAAGAGAGGACATCAGCCATCAAAGCTATCTCTGCAAGGGAGCTAGCACCCCGGTGAGATAGAAAGCTTGGATCGGATCCTGCTTCGTGTGGATACCCGTAGAGGCCGGACGTTTGAACGGCTTCAAGCGAACCCTCTTCCAAAACCACGAATTCAGATTTGCGGTGATCATCTACCCGCGCAAGGTGAAGATTTGATATTCCTAATAGTTTTAAAAGTTTTAATTCTTATCTAATTATGAAAGGTCTCGAAACAACGTTCATGCGATGAACGTCGAACCCGTGCATGCCGATTCCGCTGCCATCTGAAAAATTTTTGAAATATCAGCGGCATGGGCGGGTTCCCAACACCCTAAGGCCATATTGCTAAAAAGTTCTCTAACTAGACCGGGGTAGGTCGAGGTATTGAGGGTACAAAAGTGTTCCCACCCTTGGGCTCGGAGTCTCTCTCCAATAGAGAACCCCTCATGATCTAAAAAGGAGAAATCTATGTACCTTCCTGTCGTGACTGTGCGATTTGCACAGGAAATAGTCGTGGTTGGCGGAGCAACCGGAGGAGACGGCGCGGAGGGTTCTTCCCGTCGTTCCTCACCGTTGGCCGCTACCCTAGGTCGCCTTCCACGGGTCGTCCTAGCCTTCTTTGGTTCCATGGATGCTAGGGTTTGTGATGTAGAGCAAACGGAGGCTAGGATTTGAGGTGGAGAGCAAATGGAGGCTAGGGTTTTTCGTTTTGGTCGGGAATGAAGGAGAAAGCTCGAGTCGGCTCGAGCGATTTCGACCTATTTAAAAAGCCCTCCTTCGGTCCCCGAGACGTCTCCGCGACTAAGGCGAGACGTCTCCCCAGGGGGGACGTCTCTGCGATTTGCCAGAGACGTCTCCGGCACTGAAAAATTTCAGACTAAATTCTATCTTCTCCCAATTTTGTTTAATCACCCTAATCAACATGATCTCTTTTGATAAACTTAGAGTGAATTTGTTTGTGATCCTCCCCCTTAATGATACATCCTATAATAATTTGATAATAATTTTTGAATTATTAATATTGAAATGAGGAATGTTTGACCAAATTTCGAATACCTATGAAATAGGCTCTGAAAATATCTCCATGAAGAGTCCAAGGGAGGGTAACCATCCTCCGGAAAGTCAAACAGTTCGTCATTTAGCTTACATGAATTCATGTTTTCACTTATGTTTACCTTGAGGTTGATTACTAGTTTGCGCAGCAAAACAATGCAATACAAGTTCAATTCATTTGCTAGGATCATTCAAGCTCAAAGCATTCCTTAAGAAGTTGAATCTTTCTTTACAAAGGGGCTTTGTAAAGATATCAGCCAATTGATTTTCAGTACATACATATTCAATCATCACATCATTTTTCAGCACATGATCCCTAATAAAGTGATGCCTAATCTCTATATGCTTTGACTTAGAGTGTTGGACAGGATTTTTTGTTAAATTAATTGCACTTGTATTATCACATTTAATTGGTATATTATCCATTTTGATACCGAAATCTTCAAGTTGTTGCTTAATCCAAAGAACTTGGGCACAACAGCTTCCAGCTGCAATGTACTCAGCCTCAGCTGTGGACAAGGCAACTGAATTTTGTTTCTTGCTAAACCAAGAAACCAAATTGGCACCCAAGAATTGACATGTGCCACTTGTGCTTTTTCTGTCGAGTTTGCACCCAGCAAAATCAGCATCGGAATAAGCAATTAAATTTATGTCAGATTGTTTAGAATACCATAAGCCTACATTAGATGTCCCTACTAGATATCTAAAAATTCTCTTAACAGCTTGCAAGTGTGATTCCTTAAGACATGCTTGGTATCTAGCACACATACAAACACTGAATAATATATCTGGTCTACTAGCAGTAAGGTAAAGTAGAGAGCCTATCATACCTCTGTACAATTTGCAGTCTATACTTTTACCTTTTTCATCTTTGTCAAGCTTGCAACTTGAGCCCATGGGTGTGCTGATTTCCTTTGCATCCTTCATCTTGAATTTTTTCAACATTTCCTTGATGTATTTGGACTGACTGATGAAGATGCCCTCCTCTGATTGTTTTATTTGTAGCCCAAGGAAGAAGTTGAGCTCACCCATCATGCTCATTTCAAATTCTCCCTGCATAAGCTTGGCAAACTCTTGACAAAGACTGTCATTAGTAGCACCAAAAATTATATCATCCACATAAATTTGTACAAGCAATAAGTCATTTCCTTTTCTTTTAATAAAGAGGGTTTTGTCTACATTTCCTCTCTTAAATTTGTTTTCAATTAGGAAATTACTTAATCTTTCATACCATGCCCTAGGGGCTTGCTTAAGGCCATACAATGCTTTATGCAATTTATACACATAATCTGGATGTAAGTGATTTTCAAAACCTGGAGGTTGTCCTACATAAACTTCCTCCATTATATAACCATTTAAAAATGCACTTTTTACATCCATTTGATAGAGTTTAAAATCCATGAAGCATGCATATGCCAAAAGTAGTCTAATAGCCTCTAACCTAGCAACAGGAGCAAAAGTTTCATCAAAATCTATTCCTTCCTCCTGATTATATCCTTTAGCCACTAGCCTAGCTTTGTTTCTTATTACTATTCCATCTTCATCTAGTTTATTTCTATACACCCACTTGGTGCCTATGATTGAAACATTAGGGGGTCTTTTCATTAGAGTCCAAACTTCATTTCTTTCGAATTGGTTTAATTCCTCTTGCATAGCATTCATCCAATTATCATCTTTTTCAGCTTCTTCTAGTGATTTAGGCTCTATTTGTGAAACGAAAGCAAGATAATTACTAGTGTTTCTTAAAGAGGATCTAGTTCTTATACCTTGTGAAGGATCACCAAGGATTAGATCCTTTGGATGACCATGTGCATACCTCCATTCTTTGGGAAGATCTTGATTTCTTGAAGGAGGTTGATCTTCTTCATCTCGCTGATTTGTATCTTCTTTGATATCATCCTCATGTTGTTTGTCTTGAGTGGAGAGTTCCTTCATTTGGTCTTCAAGTATACCTACATCACTATCTTCTTCTTTTCTAGAAGAATCTCCATTAGTTTCATCAAAAACAACATGAATGGATTCTTCAACAACGAGAGTTCTCTTATTGAAGACCCTGTATGCTCTACTAGATGAGGAATAACCTAAGAAGATCCCCTCATCTGATTTAGCACTAAATTTACTTAGATTGTCCTTTCCATTGTTCAAAATAAAGCATCGACAACCGAAAACATGAAAATAACTTATATTAGGTTTCTTACTTTTTATCAACTCATAAGGTGTTTTCTTTAAGATGGATCTAACTAAAGCACGATTTAAGATATGACATGAAGTATTTATTGCTTCAGCCCAAAAATACTTTGGTAGATCCGATTCGCACAACATGGTACGAGCCATATCTGCTAGTGTGCGATTCTTCCTTTCTACCACCCCATTTTGTTGGGGTGTCCTAGGTGCCGAGAAGTTGTGATTGATACCATTTTCTTCACAAAATTTTTCAAAATACTGATTTTCAAACTCGGTACCATGATCACTCCTAATTGCTTTTAGTTTAAGATTGAGTTCATTTGAAACCCTATTATGAAACTTGATAAAAGCGGAAAAGGACTCATCTTTGTGTGCAAGAAATGAAACCCATGTAAAACGTGAAAAATCATCAATAATTACAAAACCAAATTTCTTACCCCCTAGACTAGCAATTCTAGTGGGTCCAAACAAATCCATGTGAATTAGTTCTAAGGGTTTTGATGTTGAAACTATGTTCTTAGACTTGAAAGAACTTCTTGTTTGTTTCCCTAATTGACATGCAGCACAAATTTTATTCTTTTCAAAATCTATTTTTGGTAGTCCTTTGACTAGATCCTTTGTAATTAATTTTGAGATTAAATCCATGCTAGCATGCCCTAACCTACGATGCCATAACCAACTAGTCTCATTGACTTTGGAATTCATGGCTACAAGACATTGGCCATCCTTCATGGTGAGATCATCAAGATCTACCATGTAAACATTTCCATGCCTATGTCCTGTGAGTATGATCTCATTGTCAAATGGACTACTAATTATGCATAGTGATGATTCAAATGATACTTTAAAGCCCTTGTCACAAAATTGACTTATACTTAACAAATTATGTTTTAGTCCATTAACTAACAATACATTGTCAATAAATGAGGAGGGTGATATGGAGATTTTACCAACACCAATAATTCGGCCTTTAGCATTGTCTCCAAATGTGACTACTCCTCCTTCTTTTGATTCCAAGGTGACGAAGAGACTCTTGTCACCGGTCATATGCCTTGAGCAACCACTATCAAGATACCACATTCTCTTTTTATTTCCGGCTGCAAGGCATACCTGCAAAATGATCATGTGAAGCTCTTAGGTACCCAAGTTTTCTTGGGTCCTTCGTGGTTAGTGTAGTTGGTTCCCTTAGGCACCCATACTTTAGTTATGTTTTTAGCTTTTACAAATGTACTCTTGTTAGTTTGGATTTTTCTTTGAATACAAGAGTAGGCTTTATGTCCATTCTTTTCACAAAGAAAGCATGTTGGTTTTTCAGTTTTTACGTCTTTTGCTTTTACAAAGAAATTCTTTAGATATTTTTGTTGCTTATTAGTTTTATATCCTAATCCGGCTTTATTGAAAACAGCTCTTTGATTTGAAAGAATAAGATTTAATTTTTCAGAGCTTTGTGTGAATTTTTCAACAATTGGTTTGTACTTATGTACCTCATTCTTAAAATTCAAATTTTCTTTAACTAGTTCTTCCATATCTTTTTTAAGAGATTCAACATTTTGAGCAAGTGAGGTATTATTGTCGAGTAGGGATTTTACTTTTAGACTTAATTTCTTAATTAGTGTTTTTGCCTTTTCATTTTCAATGTTTAGTTTTGAATTTTTGATTTCTAGGTTAGTAGTGTGAATATTTTTAACGCTCTCCTTTTCAATTAATAGGTTTTCAATATTTTCCTTTAGTTTTTGATTGGAGGCTTTTAATTCTTTATTCTTAGCTCCTAACATACTACAATCACCCATAAGTTCTTGAAAAGCTTCATATAATTCTTCTAAAGTAAAATTTATAGTTGGGTTTTGACATACCTCGTCGTCTTCGAACGCCATGAAGCACAAGTTGGCGGTCTCTTCCTTCTCTTCCTCGGAGGATGATGTGTCACTATCATCCCATGTTGCCTTCAATGCCTTCTTCTTCTCCTTTCCAAAATACTTCTTTTGTTGAGGGCATTTGGATCGAACGTGTCCCGGTCTCTTGCAATCATAGCATATGATTGGATCTCTTTCTTTTTCCTTTTCTTTTTCCCAATCATTTCTCCCTCCAAATTTCTTTCTTGGGAAAGGTTTCTTTCTTCTCATGAATTTCTTAAACTTCCTTACTATCAAACCCAAGTCCTCATCTTGGCTTTCTTCTTCACTCTCACTACTCTCTTCTTCACACACACTTGAGGTAGCCTTGAGTGCGATTGTCCTTTTCTTCGGCAACTCTTCTTCATGTTGCTTCATTGTGAGCTTATGCGTCATCAATGAGCCCAGTAGTTGTTCTAATCCCAAAGTGTTGAGGTCTTTGGCTTCTACGATCGCCGTGACCTTTGCTTCCCATGCTTTCGGCAAAGACCTGAGAATTTTACTCACAAGTTTTGGGTTAGTATAAGATTTACCCAAACTCTTTAGACCATTAATTATATCGGTAAAGCGAGTAAACATGCATGTGATGGTTTCATTGGGTTCCATCTTAAACAACTCATACTTGTGAACTAGAATGTTCACTTTAGACTCTTTGACTTGATTTGTACCCTCGTGGGTAACTTCAAGCCTATCCCATATTTCCTTAGCGGAAGTACATGTGGAGACTCTATTGAACTCATTTACGTCTAGAGAACAAAATAATGAGTTCATGGCTCTAGAATTAAGTTGAGCCATCCTATCATCATTCTCATCCCAATCCTCCTCAGGTTTGGGAACTCGAATGCCATTAACTATGTGTGATGGTTCTTGTGGTCCCTTGACTATAACCCTCCACAAGGCATAGTCTTGTGCTTGAATGAAGATTCTCATTCTAGTCTTCCAATAGGTATAATTTGTCCCATTGAAGAGTGGAGGTCTATTGGTTGCTTGCCCCTCGGCAGGAACATTGTTAAAGGGTGTTGCCATCTAGATCTTTGGCTAAGACGGTTAGGTCTTTCAAGAAATACACAGAGCACCTGCTCTGATACCACTTGTTGCCCAGTGATGGTCACCCAAGAGGGGGGTGAATTGGGTGTTTTAAAAACTTTTGACTAATTAAAATAAAACACACGAATATATGCACTAAGGTAAAGAAGGAGGAATGAGAAAGGTCAATCGCAAACACAAGGTTTTATAGTGGTTCGGAGCTTCCACTGCTCCTACATCCACTTCCCAAATCACCTTTGGGAATTTCCACTATAATCCACGATTACAGTACGGTAGTTTTGCGAGTTCACTACCCAACTCGTTGTTTTACACCGGGCTCACAACAAACCCTAAAACCCCCAATTTCACTTAGGCTTGGGACGCCTTTCCCTTGTTCCAAGTCCCTTGACTGGAACAAGCACCACAATGAAAGAGTTTACAAAAGAAAGGAAAAGCTCTAAAAAGCAAATATTGCAATTATGAACAATAGAACCCGGAAGAATCCTTTTGCCGTTGGAAGCGTGGGAGATATTGATTCTTCCGATGTGGAGCGCGTAGGATTGAGTGTGAGCTTTTAATCCCAAGCGCACGAGAGTGATTGAGCTTGAAATCACTTGGGAAGCTTGAAAACACTTGATTTCTTCACTTGAATGCACTCACTCCCTTGAACTTTTCATTCTTACTTCTCTCTTGAATGATCTAGCTTTGGGTTGGTGAAGAGTTATTGAGAAGCACTTAGGAGGTCCCTTTTATAGCCCAAAAAAGCAAATATAGCCGTTAGAGACAAAGAAAGAAGGATTTGAAATTCAAACCAAACCTGAAAAGCTGTCAGTCGCGTCCCAGTCACTCCGGGGACGTCTCCGCTTCAACGGGAGACGTCTCGGCTACAAGATTTTACTTTTTCCGTTGTCTGGGGTCGACTCGGCACTTTCAGGGGACGTCTCGGCTTGTTTGCACTTTTTGAATGGAGACGACTCCGCTGATCTGGGGACGACTCCGCTTCTTTATCTCCGAAGAACATGTCCTCTGGTATTTCCTGAGAGAGTCGACTCCGCTCCTTCAGGGGACGTCTCGGGTTGTCTGCACTTTATGCATGGGGACGACTCCGCTGTCTCAGGGTCGACTCCGCTTCCTTATCACCCAAAAAACCATTCTCTGGAAAACCCTGAGAGAGCCGTCTCCGCTATCTTGGGGACGACTCGGGAAGTCTCCTTTTTACTTGCGGGGACGACTCGGCTTACTGTGGGGACATCTCGCGCATATCTCTTGAAAACTGCCTTTCTGCCGCCACTGAGAGAGTCGACTCCGCTACTGAGAGAGTCGACTCCGCTAACGCGGGGACGACTCGGCAGGTGTCGGGGACGTCTCCAAGTGTGTCGATTCTTCCTGTTTGTGCCAGAGACGTCTCTGAAACTATCCGGAGACGTCTCGGCTGTCCCTGATCTGTTTTCTTTAACTCAAAATATTCTTCAATAAATTCATAAAAATTATGGGAACTTGCCTAGACATTTTTTAACAATATTCTCAATTAATCACATGAATTCCTCAATTAAATTGTTAAGATAAATGGAATTATACTCTAGTGTTTTGTATTCATCAAAATCCATTAGGGGGTCAACATTAATGATCAAAATCAATTCTTTTCAAATAAACTCCTCCTATTTAAATATAATCTTGCACTGATTTCATCCTTAAAGTGTGTTTTCAAGTGATTAAAAATTTGACTTGATTCTTCTTATATACTTTCATTTACTTTGTCTTTCATTTTTACTTTTTTATGCTTTATACTCTATTTGCTCCCTATCCGGTGGAGTTGGAAGGGGCACGAGGTACTACCACTAGCCTTCCTCTTGTGCCGTCCCTAATATACCCTACACCGAATAGTTGGGTCAAATAGTGCCGGGTACTACCACTAGCCTTCCCATTGGCACCATCCCTATGATGAGCAATATAGAAAGGTTAAAATGTTTACTTCAAACTCTCCCTGTTTAAGTGTAATTAATTACGGATTTTATTCCTTCCAAAAGAATGCTCACACAAGTCTCACAAATGTGCCGAATATTTTATGCTTGTTTTGCTTTTCCTTAAGATTGGAGTATTTGCCTTTACTTAGATTTTACTTCTCTTGAATAATATCCATTTTCTTTTCTTTATCTCTCTCTTTTTTTGTTATTTTCAAGTAATTTACATGAAAGAGCAGAATAAAGAAATAATCTTATGTATCATATAGATGTATATCATGCAAACAACATTTTCATTATGCTCAAGAATTCATAGCTTCTCACAAGTCATTTTAAATCAGCATTTTAAGCATATACTTGTGTATTTCATGGTTATGATATAGGCAAAGGAATATTTTAGTTTGAGCAAACCATGAATCAATTTCTAAAGCATAAGTCAATTAATACATATATAGACATGATATCAAGAAATTAATAATTAAAGATTTTAACCATGCCACAATAAGATTTAAGTTATTGACTTTGCTCAGCTAATTTATGAGAGAGGTATCTAAACTTACCGATTCATTCTATATTCTTCAAGTCAAACTAGATTTCTTATATGTGAACTTTTGGCTGAAGATGGTTCTCTCTTTTGTTTGCATGTGAATGTTTATTGTATCTTATGTGGAGGTGTCCTTCAAGTTGAAATCTCTCATTTTCTTGCTCAAGGATCCTACATTATTAACAACTTCTTTTCATTCTTGAAAGAAAGTCATAGTTTCTTCAAGATACAAAACATTCATCCAACATATTTTTAACTAGATGACTCAATATAAGATTTGACAATAGTTGAATGTTGAGTCACTTTACTCAAGAGATTGCCTAAATATAAGCAAGCACATATCACTTGAACTAAAGAGATAGTTTCATTAACCAAGATGGTTCAAGGACAAGCATGTGAGGCAATAGAAAGATTCATTAAGATCAAATCAATTTCTTATTTTCAAAATCAATTTAGCTTAGATTCTATTTGCTTAAGATAATTATCAATAAGGCATGCTAGCTAAGTTTTGATCAAATTGCCTTAAACAATTATTTCTATCAAAATTCAGATTATGATTCATTTGTTATCAATAAAATATGATTCATTAGAGTTAGATTGAAGTCTTGCATAAGGGCACATAATGAGCATACAATCTGGTCTACTAGCTGTATGATAAAATAATTATTCTATCATGCTTCAATACAGCTTTAAAATAATAGATCTACTTTGCTCATCCTTTTCAAATTCTACAAGATGGGGTCATAGACATACCTTCTTCATGCCAATCTTCTATAAGAGTTTTCTTGTGGACTAACTTTGGTCAATGAAGATCCCCTTCCTTGTTTATCTTAATTTGGAGTTCTAGAAAAAATATTAATTCATTCATTACACATATTTCAAACTCACTTTGCATGAGCTTAGTAAAATCTCCATATAAATCTTCATTAGTAGAACCAAAAAATGATGCCATCAATGTATGCTTTGAGCAAGTAAGATATCACAAATTCTTCTTTTTAATGTATAGATTTATCATTATTACTTTTTATCAAAAAGTTACTCAAGCTTTTATATCATGCTTTTGATGTTTGTTCCAAATCATATATTACTTTATCATATTTGTAGTGAGTGTTTTCAAATAAGGTGGTTATTTTACATAGATCTTTTTTAATGAAATAACCACATAGGAGTGCATTCTACACATTCATTTGACAGAATATAAAGCTCGTAAAGCAAGCAAATGATAATGGTGATCTTTACTTCTAATCATGCAAGAATTTCATCAAGATCTATTTCATCTTTTCTTGATTTAATCTTTTAGTAGTTATCAATTTTTCTTCATTAAGTGTATTTCTGAAAAACTCAATTTGGTTCTAATTATTAACAAGTTTTCAGATTGTTATATGTAAAAGATTAACCATATACATATATAATTTGATTTTAGTATCTTGATAATAAATCATTAGTCTGATAAAGAAT
This sequence comes from Phoenix dactylifera, assembly GCF_051530095.1. Taxonomy (NCBI): domain Eukaryota; kingdom Viridiplantae; phylum Streptophyta; class Magnoliopsida; order Arecales; family Arecaceae; genus Phoenix; species Phoenix dactylifera. The sequence goes on from NC_143193.1 coordinate 8,141,733, forward strand.
AAAATGAATTGATATTTCTACAACTAGAATATTTTCATTGAATGTTTTATATGCATTGCTTGATGAATGATATCCAAAGATAGAGATATCTTTATCAGATTTGGCATTATTTTCAAAAGATCATATCTAGCATAACATATACTACTGAAAAATATGAAAGATATGCAATAGATCATTTTTTATTTTTTAGAAGATCAAATGGAGTTTTCATCAAAAAAATAGATCTAATAGAAACCATATATATGACAGGCAATGATGATAGCTTTTAACAAAAAATCATTTAAGTAGATGACTATCATACAACATTGCCTTTTTCATTTCTTCAAGGATTCTATTAATCCTATTTTACTTATGGTGTTCTTGGTGCATAAACAATTGTATTCAATATTATTTTCTGTGCACAGCTTAATACAAAATTGGTTTTCAAAACTATGCCATGATACTTCTTTATTTTCATAGTTTGCAAATCTTTTTCATTTAAATCCTTTTAGTGAGTTTGTGCCAATGTAGAAAATATTTCAATTTGAGTGCCAAGAACAAAACTAATGTAAGCTTTTGAAAACTTAGTAATGGAAACAACATCTTTAGATTTAGAAATTGATTTTTGTTTGTTTCCTTAGTTAACATGCATAGCAAACTTTGACCTTTTAGAAGATAATCTAAGTAAGCCAATGGCAAGGTCTTTTGAGATTAAGTACATACTAGCATTAGTTGATTTTATATGCCAAAGATGGTTTCTTTAATCTTGGTATTCATAATGCATATATTCAAAGGCATACCAAGTACACATTTTCATATCGATAAACAATAATGCCATGGATAAAAACTCTCAATCAAGCATATAGAGAATTCATAGAGTTATTCTTAATAAATTGATTAATTATTTAGCAACTTATCCAATAGTAAGTAAAGCATACTATAAAATGAAGTGATTTGATTATATTTCCAAAAGTATTTTCTATATCACAAAATTGATCAATACTTGCAATTCATATTTTAATCAAATACTAAAGCAAAAATAATGATGAGATGCAAGGGTTACTGATTTCATTATTATTATTTTTTAATTACTTTTCATAAGTATATTTTAAGTTTCATTTTTTGACGTGTGTCTAGAACACCCATTTGTATGAAAGTTCTATTTGTTCCATGGGTATCTTGGCACACCTACATCTACATCCTCATATTGTCATTTTGGATACCCAAGCTTGCTTGGGTACTTGAGAGTTAGGACATATAGTTCCTTATGGAACCCAAATTTGTTTAATTGTAATAACTTTACCACTTGATTTAATTATGTTAGAACGATAGGTAAAGTTGTTATGCCCATTCTTTTCATGTTTGAAATAAGTTATCTTATTTAATGGTTTGCTTGGTGAATTGATAACCTTTTTCTCTAGAGATTTATTGTTAAGTAAAGGAGTCAAGCCAAGTTTTGATTTATCATAAGCAACATATTGGTTTTCAAACATTATTTTTAATCTTTCTGAATTTACAGTGAATTTGTTAATAAAAGATTTTAATTGGTTAATTTCTTTACTTAAGTTTTGATTTTCTTTAATTAAACTCTAATTTTTTTGAATCAATTGTTCTAAATTTAACCTTAAGCTTTCATTTTCAGAATTTAGTTTATCTTGTATTTCATCACTAGAATTTCTTTCTTTTGAAATTTTCAGATTTAGTTTCTTAAGATTTTTATTCTTCATAGCTAATTTTCTACATTCACCATACAAATCATGAAAAGCATTTAATAATTCATCATAAGAGAATTCTTCTTGAAAATCATTTGATGTAAAAGTAGCTTCAGATTTTACCTTATCTTCTTGTGCCATGAAGCACAAGTTAGTTACCTCTTGTAGTTCTTTGGAGCTAATATCATCATTATTGCTCCTAGCTTTCATTTTCTTGTTTGACTCTTTCTTGGTCAAGGCTTTCTTCCTTTTTATCTCTTTCTTTCTTTCATCTTGCTTCCTCTTCTTCTTTGTCTTTAGGAAGCTTTTGATTTTTTTTGTTGTTCTTTCTTCCTCGAGTCGACTCGGATTTACTTGGAGTCAACTCGACTGACTTTAGAGTCGACTCGAGATCTTCGGAAGACGTCTCGTTCTCAGAGGCCTAAAAGATGATTCTCTGTCTTTTGAACTGTTCTGCCTCGGAGTCGACTCGGGCCTTGTTGGAGTCGACTTGGCTAACTTAGGAGTCGACTCGTTCACAGGATCTCCAAGACTGAGTCTCTGCCTTTCAGACTGTTTTTCTCTAGGAGTCGACTCGGACAAACTGGGAGTCGACTCGGCTAATGTGGAAGATTCTGCAGTCTCATTGTTAGTATGCAATTGAAGCACATGTGAGCTAATCTGAGATTTATCATAAATATTTCTTAAAGTATTCCAGATTTCTTTAGCAGATAAGCGTGCAGAAATCTTATGAAATATAGATTCATGGATAGCACAATATAGAATGTTCATAGCATTAGCATTCAATTGTGCTAAGTCTTTTTTATTGACAGCTTGAGAGAGTGTGTGAGGGCCATTTATAATAATATTCCATATTTTATAGTTTTGTGATTGAACAAAAATTTTCATTCTAGCTTTCCGTTGAATATAATAAGTTCCATCAAAAAGTGGAGGTCTGTTTATGGAAAGTCCCTCGGCAAATAATATGTTATGTGGGGTTGTCATAATCTTTAGCTCTAGTCGGTTAAGACTATAATTAATAGAAGAGCACCTGCTCTGATACCACTTGTTGCCCAAGGTGACAACCCAAGAGGGAGGGTGAATTGGGTTTTCTAAAAATTATGTTCCCTAATTTTTACTTTGAATTGAATGTAACGGAATGATAAGATGTTATTTACTTAAGCTCTAGGCAATTACAAGTAAAGTAGTGGAAAATTAAGCTAGAGCAATTATACTATGGCTTTTGGGTGCAATTGATCTAAAATTAACTTATAGTTGTATGATCAATTTTAATCTATGTGTATGATAAGAATGGAGAGGAAGCTAAGCAAATTCTAAACAATCACTTATAACTCTATAAAAAACAAAGCTAGAGATATTACATAATTAAATACGAATGTAAGGCATGAAATACACGAGATAAGGCATCACAAACACTAAGATGTATAGTGGTTCGGTGCACCCCAGCACCTACATCCACTCTCCAAGACCTCTTGAAAATTTCACTATAATCCCTCAGATTACAGTCGGTTGTTTTACAAGCTCACAACCCAACTTGTTGTTTTGCGAGATCACAACGAACTCGGTCGGTTTTCACAGGCTCACCGACTAGAACCAACCGATTGTTTTCCCGGATTCATAATCAAACCCAGTTGGTTTTTCCAAAGGCTCACCAACCACAACCTTACAACGATTGTTTTCCGGGTTCACAATCAACCCAGTTGGTTTTCCCAAAGGCTCACCAACTACAACCTTACAACGTTGGTTTTCCCTTTGGCTCACCAACAAACCTTAACCCCTTGATTCAATCCCTTGATTGAATCAATTTACAAGATATTAGAACAAGAGTTTAAATCAAATACAAGCTTCTCAAATAAGCAAATATAGCAAATATAAACAAGTAAATTAAAGAGAAGAAGCCCTCAAACAAATTTGTAGATGAAGGAACTCGGCTTCTTCTTTACTTGACCCTCTTCTGATTTTGCACGAAGTAGAGGATCACCGAGGCAGCACACAGTTGGAGAGGAAGCTTTGGAATTCACTTGGATGTTCTTCTTCTCTCTCTTTTACTTTGAATGGCCCTTTTGTGCTTTTGGGAGATTTCCCTTGTAATCTCTTTGAAATCTCTTCCCTAAATGTTCTCTCCCACTTCCATCCCATCTTTCCTAGCTCTCCTCTTGATTTTATAGCTTTAGAGGGAGTGGAAACAAAAATCTAGCCGTTAGAGACAAAAATAGAGCCATTGGAATCAAGAAAAAACTAGCCGTTATGCCTTCCAGCGTGCTGGAGTCGACTCGGCTGATGTAGGAGTCGACTCGGCTGATGTAGGAGTCACTTGTGAATAGTAGTCTATCGGCACTGTAGCTGGGAGTCGACTCCGCACTGTAGCGCTGAAATAGGAGTCGACTCGACCACTGTAGCACTAAAGTAGGAGTCGACTCGAGCACTGTAGCGCTGAAGTAGGAGTCGACTCGAGCACTGTAGCGCTGAAAATCAACTCTCTATCTTTTTGTTTGTTCTCAGTCGAAGTCGACTCATAGAGTATCGGAGTCGACTCGAGCACTGTTTCTTGAAACTCCAGAGTGCCAGAGTCGACTCTAAACTTCCAGGAGTCGACTCGAGGACTATTCTTTTGAATCTTTTTTTGAATTTGCTCCTCTAACTTGAATCATTTGAACTTGAAACTTGGGCCAATAAAGTGTTGCTTTCTTCCAACTTTTCTTGAGAGCTTTTGAGGCCTTCTTGTATTTTTCCAACTTGCTATGTTCCTTGCAAAACAAATTATCTTTCTTCTTGCAACACAAACATTAGTATTTATACTTCAAGGTTTTGTGATCATCAAAATCAATCTTTAATTCAATCTTTGGATCATCAGCCTCATTGTGTAACTCTTCAAGCTCGTTCAATTGAAGTTTCCGGTTAGAACCCGCTGATGCCATATCGAAGTTAAACTTTTTAATGGCCCAAAAAGCTCTATGCTCAAGTTCTACGGGTAAGTGACAAGCTTTTCCAAAAATCAGTCGATAAGGAGACATGCCAATAGGAGTCTTATAGGCAGTACGATAAGCCCAGAGAGAATCGTTTAATCTCTGAGACCAATCTTTCCTATCAGGGCGTATTATTTTCTCTAAGATGTGTTTTATCTTCCTATTGGAAACTTCAACTTGTCCACTTGTTTGGGGATGGTACAGGGTGGCAACTTTATGGGTGATTGAGTATTTACGAACCAAAGCTTCAAAAGATCGGTTGCAGAAATGTGATCCCCCATCACTAATGATAGCTTGGGGTGTGCCAAAGCGACTAAATATGTTTGTTTGTAAGAACTTAACCACAACCTTATGGTCATTAGTCCTAGTGGCAACTGCTTCCACCCACTTCGAGACATAGTCTACCCCGACAAGAATGTATTCAAAACCAAAAGAACGCGGAAAAGGGCCCATGAAGTCAATACCCCAGACATCGAAAATTTCTATAATTAAAATGGGGTTAAGTGGCATCATATCTCTACGGGTGATTGTACCCATTTGCTGGCATCGCTCACAAGTCTGGCAAAAATTGTGAGCATCTTTGAACAATGAGGGCCAATAAAATTCACTTTGTAAGACTTTAGCTGCAGTTTTTCTACCCCCGAAATGCCCTCCGCAGGCTTGGGTGTGACAAAAATTAAGAATACTCTGAAATTCACATTCAGGTACACATCGACGGATTACTTGATCAGAGCAATACTTAAACAGATCAGGGTCATCCCAAAAGTAGAACCTGACTTGCGAAAAGAATCGATCCTTGTCCTGCTTGGACCAATGATCGGGAATTTATCCTATGGCAAGATAGTTCACTATGTTGGCAAACCATGGTGTTCTTACTTGTTGTACCTCAAACAATTGTTCATCTGAAAAGGAATCATGAAGTGGTGAAATGTTATGAGGAGGCTCGAGAAGGATTCTAGACAAATGGTCTGCTACAACATTTGTGGTACCTTTCTTATCACGAATTTCTAGATTAAATTTCTATAACAACAGGATCCATCGAATTAGGCGAGGCTTGGTGTCCTTCTTTGAAAGGAGGTACCGAAGAGCAGAATGATCAGTGAATACAATAACCTTGGATCCTAAGAGATAGGATCGAAACTTGTCCAAGGCAAACACTACAGCTAGTAATTCTTTCTCGGTAGTGGTGTAATTCAATTGTGCATCCGAGAGTGTCTTACTAGCATAGTAGATTACATGGGGTAACTTATCTAGCCATTGCCCTAAAACCGCCCCAATGGCATAGTCAGAAGCATCACACATGAGTTCAAATGGAAGGGTCCAATTGGGAGGTTGTATGACAGGTGCTGTAGACAACTTAGATCGGAGTTTCTCAAAGGCCTCTTTACATGCTTCATCAAAGACAAAGGGTGTATCCTTGGCAAGGAGATTGCACAAGGGTCTAGAGATTTTGCTGAAGTCTTTAATGAAACGACGGTAAAAACCAGCATGGCCAAGAAAAGAACGAATTTGTTTCACAGATTTGGGTGGAGGAAGATTAGAAATAAGATCAACTTTTGCTTTATCTACCTCAATACCCCTTTTGGACATAATAGATTGGTCTCCTTACATCTTTTCAGAACCAGGGCTAAATTACTGAGACAATCATCAAATGAGGGGCCAAAAACTGAAAAATCATCCATGAATACTTCCAAAAAATTTTCTACCATGTCAGAAAAAATTGCCATCATGCATCGTTGAAATGTTGCAGGTGCATTGCATAATCCAAATGGCATTCTCCTATACGCAAATGTCCCAAATGGACATGTGAAAGTGGTTTTCTCTTGATCATCGGAATACACAGCCACTTGGTTATATCCAGAATAACCATCTAGGAAACAGTAGAAACCCTGACCGGCTAACCTTTCTAATATTTGGTCAATAAAGGGTAAAGAAAAATGGTCCTTCCTAGTCATGGAGTTTAACTTCCTGTAGTCAATACAAACACGCCAGCTAGTGGTCGTGCGTGTGGGCATCAACTCTCCTTCTGCATTTTCAACCACAGTAATGCCCGACTTCTTTGGTACTACTTGAGTCGGACTCACCCAGTTGCTATCAGAGATAGGGTAAATGATTCCGGCATCTAGCAACTTTACTACCTCTTTCTTAACCACCTCTTTCATGTTAGGGTTGAGTCTCCTTTGCATTTCACGGGTCGGTTTTGCATCTTCTTCTAGGTGAATGCGATGCATGCAAATGGATGGGTCAATCCCCTTCAGATCAGTTACGGACCATCCAATTGCATGTTTGTGTTCTCCGAGTATACTCAAAAGTTGACTCTCTTGTTTGTCCGACAGGTCAGCCGCGATAATTACAGGTAGGGTGTCTTCGGGTCCTAGAAAAGCATACTTAAGGGTTACCGGGAGTGGCTTTAACTCAAGTTTGGGAGGGGACTCGATGGAGGGGCACTGTGGCGTACTAGAAAGGGTAGGAAGAGGTTCATATCGGATACGCCAAGGATGAGAATTTGTGGGAGACGGATTGTCAAGTAGGACATTGACTTCTTCTATGGCCTTGTTTAAGTCAAAATTATCAATGTCAAAATGGGCTAAACATGTTTCCAAAGGGTCATCTGCCAAAATGTAGGGAAGGGCTTCTTCTACAAGATCGTCCATTTTGTCCACTAGGAAGCACTCATCTTCCCTTGCGGGTTGATCGGAAACGTGAAATATATTCAGTTTGACTTTCATGTTTCCAAAGGATATATCCATCACCCCCGTTCTACAGTTAATACATGCATTGGCTGTAGCTAGAAAGAGACGACCAAGAATCATGGGGATCTGTTTCTTGAGATTGGGCATAGGTTCCATATCAAGGATGATGAAATTGACTGAAAAATAAAATTTGTCGATCTTGACTAGGACATCTTCAATTGTTCCTCGTGGTATTTTAACAGATCGATCAGCCAATTGCAGGGACACCGAAGTAGGCTTTAATTCACCTAATCCGAACTTCTCGTAGACTGAATAAGGAAGGAGGTTAACACTTGCCCCTAAATCTAATAGTGCACGATCAATCGAATTATCTCCTACCACACAAGGGATGGTAGGTGCACCAGGATCCTTGAACTTAGGAGGAGTTTTGTGTTGGAGGATGGAGCTTACTTGTTCAGTTAGAAAGACCTTTTTAGGCACATGTGTCCTAGATTTTCGTTTCTGGGTACAAAGGTCTTTGAGAAATTTGGCATACGATGGAACTTGTTTTATGGCATCAAGGAGAGGGTGGTTGATTTTGACTTGTTTGAATACCTCCATTATTTCTTCCAATGAAGTTCCTTTCATGCCAAAGGGAGAAGGTGCTTTCAGACATTGAGGAAAAGGGGCCTTTGGTGTTAGAGGTGTGGTCGATACTGGACTAGATGGATTCTCTTTAGGTACAATCACACTCCTGTCTTCATTTTTCTTATGTTCTTTTGCTCCAACCTTATTGTCCACTATGCGTCCGCTTCTTAAGGTAGTCATGGAATTAGCTTGTTCATGGTGAACATCATTCGGGTGAGTCTCTTGAGCCATGTACTACCCTCTCGGGTTACTCACTGGTTGGCTTGGAAGCTTGCCTTCCTCTCTTTTATTTAGTGCACTTGCTAGCTGCCCTAGCTGGGTTTCTAATTTGGCAATAGACTGGGTATGGGAGTGCAACAATTGTGTATTGGCTTCGAGTCCTTGAAGGGCAGTCAAAACTTTTTGCTCAAAAGCCATATCTCTTTGGGGTGCTGGAGGAAGGCTATGTTGAAATTGTGAATAGTGAGTAGGAGGACGGTTTGGATGAATATTCTGGAATGGTAGAAAGTTTTGGGAATAAGGTTGGGAAGTATTGGGAGTCTGTTGCTTCCAAGAGAAATTCGGATGGTTGCACCATCCCGGGTTATAAGTATTAGAATACGGATCATTACCCGGTCAGGACTGTGCTTGGGCAGCATTCACTTGTTCTTGCACAAATTCAGGGAATTGTGCTGCCGAAGGGCACTCAAAAACAGTATGAGACGGACTAGAATAGAGACCACACACTTGTGCTTAGGGAAAGTTTGGGAGCTGTTCTTTAGACATTAGCTGGTCCAACTTGAGGGATAGTGCATCTACTTTGTCAGATAGACCTATGGACTGGCTAACTTCATATATGGTCCCTTTTCTTTGAGAACTCGGGGGTGCTTGATGAGCGGAGGAAGCATGGTGGAGAGAATTTTCATTAAGGTTTTCAAATAATTGCCATGCCTCATGGTCGCTTTTAAGCATGAAAGTACCCCCACATGCGGCATCGATCATCTGACGGTTTCGTTCAGTCAATCCGTCATAGAAACATTGCACTAATTGCCATTTGGGTATTTGATGATGCGGGCATTTTCGGAGCAAGTCTCTAAATTTTTCCCAAGTTTCATGAAATTCTTCCCCGTCAGATTGGAAGAAGCTCGTGATAGCACGCCTAAATTGGTTTGTTCTTCCTATGGGAAAATATTTTTTTAGAAATTCATGTTGCATTTGAGCCCATGAAAGAATGGAATTGGCTTCTAATGAATGAAGCCACTGCTTAGCTCTATCCTTAAGAGAAAAAAGGAATAGCCTAAGTTTCAGAGCATCGTCAGTGAAGTTCTGAATTTTGACAGTAGTGCAGATCTCAAGGAACTCATCCAAATGTTTATATGGGTCTTCATTGTTGAGTCCATAAAAAGAGGGAAGCATTTGGATGACACTAGACTTAATTTCAAAATGTGCAGCAACGGTGGTATCAGGTAGTCGAATACAAGATGGAGAGGTATAAATGGAAGGAGTAAAGTACTCCTTTAGCAGTTTGGGTTGTTTTTCAGCCATCTCGACAGGTGGTGTAGATCCTATGATTCTATAGGTGCGGATTTCGGCTCGAAGGGCCCTAATAGAACGCTCTATTTCAGAATCAAAAGGTACTAATTCAGGAGATCTGGAACGACACCCTAGCATACACTAAAGCTTGTTGGATCAGTCAAGTACAGTCAAGCATGCATTAAAGGAAAAACAAATCAAATCCTTGTGTTTACCCTAAAATCACTAGACAGCTCCTAACTGGTTTGAATAGGGCACCTAAGCCTCCAATCCCGTCTAATGAACTGAGTTGACCAGATAAGCTTCCAGGTAAGTGGGGGGGTTACGATGCGTTGCAAAGGTCCCACTTAAAAACTACTTGCCTCGAACAGATGAACTGTCTCCCTTGGGACAAAGCTTGCCTAGACATCAACTGAGCCACAGAGCGAAATTGGTGCAACTTTCGGTGATCTTCGTCCTATTGAGCTCGAATGTCCCTAGGGGCCAACGTCTAATTGATTTTAGTCAAAGGGATAGCTATGTGAAAATTGATTCACCTAATTTGGGCAAGAATCTGGTGATGAAATCCAGTTCTTAACTTGTTGGGGTGATTGCCCTTACTATGTGCGGATTAATTGGTGTATGTGTATCAAGCATGCATTCACACTTTTATTGAAATTAAAATCAAACAATCACCACAATATTTCAGGCTAATTGGGAATCAATTTAAATAAGAAAGGTTCAGATGTTACCAAAGGAAATTTTCCAAGCAATTTTTAAAGCAAACCTTTACCGTATTCCTTTTCCAATAGTTCCCTTTTTTTTTGATCGCCCCAGATTTTCTCTTTGATTCCTGATCAAATAATACCAAAATAAAAATCAAGAATTAGTAAGAAAGAAGAAAGGGGATAATTAACGTATCAAAAATAGAAAATATTTTTATTTTATTTTAGAGCTATATATATATATATTTATTATTATTATTATTATTTTGAATTTTTTTTATAAAGAAAAAAACAACTATGCTAACAATCCCCGGCAACGGCGCCAAAAATTGATAGTCAACTTTAAAGACCACGCAATAGCACGTATCTGGTAGAATAGTGATTACGGGTATCGATCCACAGGGATTGGGGTATAGTCGTTTTCTTAAAAATAAAAATATTTAAAAGGATGAATTTGTGAAGACTATTAAACTAAGCAATTTAATAAAAGAAAATGCAATTAAAATGATATCAGTTTGGAGGAATCTAGGGCAAGGAATTCACCACTAATATCAGAACAAGGGTTATTTATAATTTATTTCGTTCTTGGATTAACATGCAAATTGGCTACAAGCCTAATAAGCATTCGAATAAAATTTTACAAAAGTAATTTGGGCATAATCCATCTTCAGTTGGCATGAAATGTTTACCCTAATCTAAGGTGGCAGCACATCGCATCTTTCTTAAGCATGGACTATCTTATATTTACCTAGTGATCATGAAGAACAATTGTATAAACGTCATATTTAAAATCACAGAAATTAAATATGAGATGAAATAAAATATTCATTAGAAGCAAAATAAGGTTTATACAACTCCAAGAATAGAAATCAAAATATAAAACCCTTGGCCCTTTATTAGGGCTGCATCCAGCCCTAGTGAGAAGATCAGCCCTGCATGGAGTTGTGGACGGTAGTAGCAGCACAGCAACGGGCTTCCATCACGATCGGCTTCCTTTTTTCTCCCTCCTTCCTTCTTCCTTCTTCCTCCCTCAACACTTCATTGTTATTTTTTTTATATGTGGGAAGTTATTCCCAAAATAACCAAACTTTTCTCTTCCTCTAGTCTTCGGTGGGAACTCCTCAGAAAAGATGCCGTGAAGAGGAGAAATTTCCTCCTTTTATAGCCTCCCCAGCGCCCCACTTTCCCTCACATGGATAAGATCTTCCGAATGGGAAGATAAGGGTGGGGAAGCGGTGGACGCGGGATGAAGATAGAGCTGATCCGAGAGTTGGGAAGAAGATTTGCTGGGAACTCGGACTCTGTTCGGCATATGTTCTTCTTCAACGTGGAGGAGACGTGGACGACTGGGATCTCGGATCGGAATGGGCTGAAGTCGGCTTGATCCTTGGCTGCAGGGACTGGCGAGAACGTTGAGAGGATCTCGGATCTGTTCCAAAGCATGGGAAGACTGTGAGGATAGGCGTGGGAAGTTTGCTGAGATTCGAGTTTATCCCGTGAGAGAATGCTCTGTTCCGTGAAGCTCGGGAGGATGAAGCCGAATCGTGGGATGATTGCGGACGAAATTTGGGATCAATGGCTCTGTTTTGAAGCTAAAACAGGGGATGCGGAAGCTAAGAACGTGGGTTAAGGATGCTAGATGAGATTGAAGGAAGGCTGAGATCTGATTTTTGGGATGCTGCGGATGGTTGGATGCGGCTGGGAGGAAATCCGGATGGAGTCTGGATTCGGTTGAGGACGTGGATGAACATAAAAGTTTGTTTGCTTGGCATGCATTGCGGGAGAAGCTGTTCCGTGGGATATTGGGACTTGATTCCGAAACAGGGGAAAAACTTGGATTCGGTTAACAGTTTAGATGAAGCTTCCGTGAAGCTTGGGAACGGCTGGCCATGCGTGAAACAGGGGAGAAGATCACATACGGGTCTGTTCCTTGGGATAAGGGTGCTCTGTTATGCATTTGGTTCGGATTTGTGGATGAGAAGAAGTCAGAAGAAGATAGAATGCTCATCCGGAAGATGCTGGGTGCTGTTCACGGCTTAGATAAAGTGCCGGAAGAATCGGGAGGATGAAACTGCCGTCGTACTCTGTTTGTGGAGGTTTGGTTTTGTTCTTTGGACTGCCGAAGATGTGGGCGCTTGGAGTTGGGATCTCGGGAAGATGAAGCTGGACGTTGGGAGATGTTCATCCGTGGAGGGAATCTAGCTGGAGAAGCTTCGGAGAAGGAATTTGAGTGGGATGAAGCTGGGAGTTAATCCAGAAGGGGAGATGGGATAATGATGAAACAGGGGAAGCGGAACGGCTGGAAGTTGAGTTCCTGGGATTCTTTTTGATATGGATGAAGGGAAGAAATGATTCGTGAGCTGGGAGTTTGGTTGGATTTGTGAGGTGCGGGAGATCACAAGTGGTCGCTGGGAACAGGTCCATTTAGCTGGAAATCGGAGATTTGATGGATGGATGATATGGGAAGCAAGATGAATGGCTGAGATGGGATGAGGCTTTCGGATTCGTGCAACTAGGTGATATGCTTTGAGATATGAAAAACAAATAATTGAAGGAATTTTATTAAAATAGGATCATGTGGAAAAAGAGTTGGAATGAGTGGGAAGAAATTTGTATGAAGAGTCAGGAATTAATGGGAAGCACTGGGTTTTGGAAAAAAAAAAGTTCTTTGAGTCAACTCTGAAAATATAAAATTGTGAAATAATGTAGTGTCCGTTTAGGCTTTACCTAATTGAGCTTGACTTGACCTGCATGCATTAAACTTAATAAATAATCAAATCAAACTTGAATTACCTTTGATAATTCATTAAAATGCACTGGTGAAGGTAATACATTTTTTAATTGAATTTACAAAATATGTGAATTAAAATAATGATAAGTGCTATGAATAAAAGGTTAATTTATGCATTATTTAGCACTTATCAATTACCCAATATTAAGTCTAGAAGTCTTCCACCGTAGTAGAGTTGCTAAGGTCCTTCCGATGTTCATTTGTTTCGGCTGGACACAGTGGTCAAATTGCATCGGGGGGCTGGACCTCTCTATTAGCATGAGATGTTGTGAGGTAAAGATGGGGTTGGGGACCAATAACTGTTAGGTGAGGACCCAATGACGACTTTACTTCTGTGGGTAATATGGTGGGTCTGACATAACCAAGGTGTCACGCTCCAAACCCATCACTCGGGTCGACCACGTGACACAGCCACATAATCCCTAAAGTAGAACCCTAGAGATCATGTAAGGCCTAGAAGGTACAATATTCACATAAATGCCAAAATTAATGATTAATGTAATTAAATCAAATCCAACCAAAAGGTACTGATTAATTATATAATTCAAAATATCCATAAGCAAAAAATAATTTAACTTTTATCTATCTAGCAGTCAGACTCCATGCTGATCTCATTTCTCGTCCCACCCGATGGACTCTACAAATTCAGTGCCTCTAAAAAAGAAAGTAAGAGTAGTATGAGCTTTTCCAGCCCGGTAAGAATCCCAACAGCTGTTAGAAGTATGCCCTAGAAGCCAATCTGGCTGACACATTGTTAATTCTAGGACATAATTTTGTACTTGACTATTTATTATTGAATAAATAAAAGGCACATTTTTTCATTCATATTGTTTATGTGTCTATGAATCGTCCAAGAATTAATAAGATGATGATGCATATTCTTAAGAGTTAAGAATTTGAGCCATGCATCATTGGTGATTAATTTCTGAATGCTCCTGATCAATGGATCATCACGAGGACGGTGATCGATCCGATGAGATCAGTGCACACATTACTTTTCTTATGGATGGACGAGACTCGAGTCCACGGTGTGGCGACGCTGAAGTAATAGTGCAGGTGCTTGTTAAAGAATAAGGGTACTGAGCGTGACCAGGATAAGAAGTCACTTGGATGTCTATCCACTCGTCAGTGACTTGCTTGATGTTGCAGTAGTGTGACTGGTCCTTTGACCTGCGGTGCTTCGGCTACTCACAGTGGGATTATTGTAGTTTGACTGCATATATACATGGTCTCCAGACATATGGGTCCATGCAGTGTAGATTGGCTGCAGTAGGTTCACTGTAGGAGTAGGGTATGCACCTATATGGAATCTATCGGCCTTAGTAGATAAGGAGAGATCCTATGTGATTTATAAGACTGAATTCGTGAGACTTCGACCGGGGCAGTATGCAAAGTGGAGAAAGAGTTTTCCACTCTCGAACTTAAGTTGAATAAATCTTGACATATGACAGACGATGGGGTTTGACGAGTTGTTCATGACCTCCGTCCTGTAGGGATCCACGATAGTAGGACTGAATCATACGATAACTGCACCTAGAGGTTCATCATGCCATTCTGCTGGGTAGCCACTATATGCTGCTAGGTGTCACTGGTGGATGGTGAGACTCACAGGAAATATCTTGATGATCGATAAACCCTGATGAGTTGAGTTGGAACTGTTCCAACCCATTGAAAGGAGTTTTCAATGATATTATGATAGAGATCGCGATATATCTCACTACCAATCAGAATAGAACCTATGGGATCACACACACTAGAGGTATTGACCGATCCGATGGTTAAAATGTTGTGGAGTGATTGATTATAACCCTATTTGATTTTGATGAGCTCAAAGCAATTGAGTATATCTTATGTCATACTAAATGTCTCTAGCTTAAGTGTCTCTAGCTTTGGTTCAACATATTTTAGCTAAGTATGGAACTCAGTTTGAACCAGAGTCTGAAGCTCGAGTCGACTCCAAGTGTTTCAGAAGTTCTGGCACATGCTCGAGTCGACTCCGGTACACTACGAGTCGACTCCGACTGAGAACTGACAGAAGGACAGAAAGTTGATTTTCAGACCCTGTCAGCGAGTCGACTCCAGAAGGGTTCGAGTTGACTCCGATGGTTGCCGAGTCGACTCCCGACGTTTCCGAGTCGACTTCAAAGGGTAACAGAAGAAAGACAGAACGATGTATTTCAGACCCTGCAACCGAATCGACTCCAGAAGGTTACGAGTCGACTCCGAAGTTTGGCAAGTCGACTCCTAGTTATGTTCGAGTCGACTCTCAGAGGAAAGCAAGACTAAAAGGCAGAGAACCAACTTCGGGGACTCTGAGAGCCGAGTCGACTCCAAGCGCTCCAAAGTCGACTCCTAAGTCAGCCGAGTCGACTCCAAGACGATCCGAGTCGACTCCGAGGCAGTTCAACTCCAAAGATAGATGATCAGTTTTCGGTCTCTGAGAGCCGAGTCGACTCCAAGATGATCCGAGTCGACTCGAGAAAGAAATGCAGAAAAATAGATCTCTGGAACCCTGAGAACGAGTCGTCTCCAGAGGGCCGAGTCATCTCCGGACATTGGCGAGTCGACTCCAGGTTTGGCCGAGTCGACTCCAGAACGGGACAGCACTTTAATTCAAATCCAGAACAGTGGGCGAGTCATGTCCAGTAAATTATGAGTCGACTCCAGCAACAGCCGAGTCGACTCCAGATCGAGCGAGTCGACTCCGATTCCAACGGATACATTGTCAGGAGTTGCAGATTGTGCAGAACGGCCACAAATTAGTGTCTAACGGCTAGTTTTTAATGGGAACTGTTTAAATAGCCAGAGTGAACAGTAGTAGACACTAAGAGAGCTATTCCATTCAAACAAAAAAGGATTTCCACCTACCAAAGGCTCTCAAGAGTTAATACAAGAGAAAGAAGGAAGAAGTGCATTGAACTCTATCCATCAAACTCTTTCCTTCGCATTCAAGACTCTCCTTCTGACATCAAATCTTTAGCGCATTCAAAGAGGAGACTCAGAGTTCGAGAAGCCCCCTTCTTCCTCTTCTAAAATCTGTTTGAGGGCTTCTAACTCTTCTCTTTTCATATTGTTTAGTATTTGCTTACTAAGAAGCTTTCCTTGTAACTTTTCCCAAACTATTTTCTTACTTGATTCAATCAGGGGATTGAATCAAGGGTTTTAAGGTTTGTTGGTGAGCCGAAGTTAAAACCAACGGTGTAAGGGTTCGATTATGATTCTGGAAAAACAATCGGGTGGTTCTAGTCGGTGAGCCTGTGAAAACCAACCGAGTTCGTTGTGATCTCGTGAAAACAACAAGTTGGGTTGTGAACTTGTAAAACAACCGGCTGTAATCATAGGGATTATAGTGAACTCCCAAGTGAAGCTTGGGGAGTGGATGTAGGAGCAAGAGTTAGCTCCGAACCACTATAAAACCTCTTGTGTTTGTAATTGGTTCATTGTCTCTTCCATCCTCTCCACTCGCTACAACTAGTAATCTAATTAATTGGTCTGCAATAATCTTAATTAGGTACTCATTAAGTTTTAATTTGCAATTATTACTTAAAACCCAATTCACTCCCCCTCTTAGGTTGTCTTCTTGGGCAACAAGTGGTATCAGAGCAGGAGCTCTTCTATTAAAAGAGTAAAAGATCAAAATAACAACCCCCTTTGGATCTTCACTTATTGAGGGGCAATCCACCCATAGGCCTCCATTCTTCAATGGGACCGATTACCCCTATTGGAAGGTGATAAGTGCTAAATAATGCATAAACTAATATCTTATTCATAGCACTTATCATTATTTTTAATCTGCATATTTTATAAATTTAACTAAAAAAAAATGTTTTCCTTCATAATTTCATTTTTAATAAATTATTCAAGTTTGATTCTTTTTATTATTATTATTAGTTGAGTCTAATGGATGCAGGTCGAATCAAATTCATCTGGGATAACCCCTGAATCCAAATCGCATGCACCAAATGAATTGGATCTTTCCAACCAATTAGAGTCGACCCCAATTTTCTTTTCCAACATTGAGCTCATCCCGAACAAATTCCTTTCACGAATCTCCGTGCATCCCGTTCATGAGCCATATCCTCCCAAATCATCTGCGATCAAGCTTCTTCTTCCCAGCTCATATCCCCTTCATTACCGTTCAGTATTTATCAACAAATCCCACGCTTATCCCATGAACAAAGCCAACCGTGACCAAACTCCAAGGGACAAATCTAATCCCGTTTGCAACCAGCCATCTCAGGATCTCATCCGCATCCTTCCCAATATCCCACGAACGGAATCCCGGCACCTCATGCGTCCTCTCTCCGAATCCCCTGTTTCATCTAAACTGCCAGCCGAATCCCATGATTTTTTCCCACGCGTCTGGTTCACTTCCCCTGTTCCCAGCACTTCTTCCCCGAGCATCACGGAAGAGCTCTCTCTCCCCTGCATCGTGGATCTTATCTTCATCTTCCGAACGCAGCTTCATCTCTTCCGAATCCCTCGTGCCTGTGCCCATCTTCTTCGCCCATTTCCTCTGCTTCTGAACCAACCCATCATCTACTCCGAGATCTTCCCAACGTCTAATAGATTGAGCTTAATCCAAACTCCCAGATTAATCCCACAGACTTTCCAGCTCCAGCCGAGATCCCAACTTATCTCCCCTGTTTCACGTTCAATCCGTTCGTAAGATCCAGCTCCTCCCAACATCTCTCCCATGATATTCTCCTCCGTAAGCATCCCAACTTAGTCCACGATTTCCTCCCAACCATCAGCCGAATCATCTACGGATTCATCCCATCATCCAATCCAACCGAATTCCCAGCTTCTTCCCTTCCGAAATACTCCCAGATTTTCTCCCATTCGGATTACATATCTTCCGCACTCCACGTCCAAACTTCATCCTTATCCCATAGTCAGGCGGGATGAGCTTTCCGAACGTTCCGGATTTTCCCAGCATCCTCTGCTCCCCAACTTCCCAGCATTTGGATTAACAAATCATCCTTGTCGTCCGTGATCCACCTTCATCCGAATCTGGATTCCTTCTCAGCCACATCAAGTTAACAAACGCATCCTTATCCCACCACGTCTTCATCCTTATCTGCACTCGAAACAGAGGAGGAAAGAGGGAGTTTGCAGCCTATAAAAAGCCCAGACGTGAACAGAGGGGGTATTCTCTTTTGGAACCATTAAGGGATCCGGTGGATCCCATTCATCCTTCGGAGGAGTTCTCACGGGAGACAGAGAAGGGAGGAGAGAGCCGACGGGAGGAAGGAGCCAATCATCATGAAGTCCCCCTGCAGTGCAGCTGTTCAATTTTCCATGGAAGGCTGATCTTCTCACTAGGGCTGGATGCAGCCCTAACAAAGGGACACGGGTTTTATATTTTATTTTATATTCTTGGGGTTGTATGAACTTATTGTTTTTAATGGATATCTTCTTTTGAATCATATTTAATTTCTATGATTTTAAGTATGATGTTCGTACAACTGTTCTTCATGATCACTAGGTAAATATAAGATAGTCCATGCTTAGGGAAGATGCGATGTGCTGCCACCTTAGATTAGGGTAGACATTTCATGCCAACTGAAGATGGATTATGCCCAAATTACTTTTGTGAAATTTTATTCGAATGCTTATTAGGCTTGTAACCAATTTGCATGTTTATCCAAGAATAAATTAAAAATATAATTAATCCTTATTCCGATGTTAGTGGTGAATTCCTTGCCCTAGATTCCTCCAAACTGATATCCTTTTAATTGCATTTTCTTAAATTTCTTAGTTTAATTTTCTTTACAAATTCTCCTTTTAAAATATTTTTTTTAAGAAAACAACTGTACCCCAATCCCTGTGGATCAATACCCGTAATCACTATCCTACCAGATATGTGCTATTGCGTGGTCTTTAAAGTTGACTATCAATTTTTGGCACCGTTGCCGGGGATTGCTAGCATAGTTGTTTTTCTTTTCATAAAAACAAATTAAAAAAAAAATAAAAATAAAATAATAATATATATATATATATATCTAAAAATAATAATAATAAAAATATTTTCTATTTTTGTTACTTTACTTATCCTTTTTTTTTCTCTCTTACTAATTTTTGGATTTTTCTTTTTGTATGATTTGATCAGGAATCAAAGAGAGCATCTGGGACAATCAAAAAGGGAACTGCTGGAAAAGGAATGCTGTCGAGGTTTGCCTAAATTTTTTTCAAAATTGCTGGGAAAATTTCCTTTGGTAACCTCTAAACCTTTCTTATTTAAATTCCCTTTTGTGGTGATTGTTTGATTTTAAATTCAGCAAAAGTGTGAATGCATGCTTGATACACATACACCAATTAATCCGCACATAGTAAGGGCAATTACCCCTACAAGATAAGAACTGGATTTCATCACCAGATTCTTGCCCAAATTAGGTGAACCAATTCTCACATAGCCATCACGTTAATTAAAATCAATTAGACGTTGGCCCCTAGGGACATTCGAGCTCAATAGAAAGAAGATCACCGAAAGTTGCACCAATTTCGCTCTGTGGCTCAGTTGATGTCTAGGCAAGCTTTGTCCTAAGGGAGACAGTTCATCTGTTCGAGGCAAGTGGTTTTTAAGTGGGACCTTTGCAACGCATCGTGACCCCCCCACTTACCTGGGAGCTTACCTGGTCAACTCAGTTCATTAGACCGGATTGGAGGCTTAGGTGCGCTCTTCAAACCAGTTAGGAGCTGTCTAGCAATTTTAGGGCAAACATAAGGATTTGATGTGATTTTCTTTTAATGCATGCTTGATTGCACTTGATTGATCAGAAGAATTTTAGTGTATGCTAGGGTGTCGTTCCAGATCTCCTGAATTAGTACCTTTTGACCCTGAAATAGAGCGTTCTATTAGGACCCTTCGAGCCGAAATCTGTACCTATAGAACCATAGGATCTACACCACTTGTCGAGATGGCTGAAGAGCAACCCAAACTGTTAAAGGAGTACTTCACTCCTTCCATTTATACCTCTCCATCTTGTATCCGACTACCTGATACCACTGCTGCTATGCAGCTTGAAATTAAGTCTAGTGCCATCCAAATGCTTCCCTCTTTTTATGGACTCAATAATGAAGACCCATACAAACATTTAGATGAGTTCCTTGAGATTTGTACCACTGTCAAAATTCAGAACTTCACTGATGATGCTCTGAAACTTAGGCTATTCCCTTTTTCTCTTAAGGATAGAGCTAAGCAGTGGCTTCATTCATTAGAAGCCAATTCCATTCTTTCATGGGCTCAAATGCAACATGAATTTCTAAAAAAATATTTTTTCATAGGAAGTACAAACCAATTTAGGCGTGCTATCACGAGCTTCTCCCAATCTGACAGGAAAGAATTTCATGAAACTTGAAAAAAATTTAGAGACTTACTCCGAAAATGCCCGCATCATCAAATACCCAAATGGCAATTAGTGCAATGTTTCTATGATGGATTGACTGAACGAAACCGTCAGATGATCGATGCCGCATGCGGGGGTACTTTCATGCTTAAAAGCGACCATGAGGTATGGCAATTATTTGAAAATCTTAATGAAAATTCTCTCCACCATGCTTCCTCTGCTCGTCAAGCACCCCCGAGTTCTCAAAGAAAAGGAACCATATATGAAGTTAGCTAGTCCATAGGTCTATCTGACAAAGTAGATGCACTATCCCGCAAATTGGACCAGCTAATGTCTAGAGAAGAACTTCCAAACTTTCACCAAGCACAAGTATGTACTCTCTGTTCTAGTCCATCTCACACTGTCTTTGAGTGCCCTTCGGCAGCACAATTTCCTGAATTTGTGCAAGAACAAGTTAATGCTGCCCAAGCACAGTCCCGACCGGGTAATGATCCATATTCTAACACTTATAATCCGGGGTGGCGCAACCATCCAAACTTCTCCTGGAAATAGTAGACTCCCAATACTTCCCAACCTTATTCTCAAAACTTTCAACCATTCCAGAATGTTCATCCGAACCGTCCTCCTACTCACTATTCACAATTTCAACATATCCCTCCTCCAGCACCGCCAAAAAACACAGCTTTTGAGGAGAAAGTGTTGAGCTCCCTTCAAGGTTTGGAAACCATTACACAATTGGTGCACTCTCACACGCAATCTATCGCCAAGCTAGAATCCCAAATGGGGCAACTAGCTAATGCACTGAACAAGCGAGAGGAATGAAAGCTTCCAAGCCAACCAGTGAGTAATCCTATGGGACAATACATGGCTCAAGAAAATCAACAAAATACAATTCATCATGAACAAGCCAATGCTTTGACTATCCTAAGGAGTGGACGTATAGTAGACAATAGGATTAGGGAGGATAACAATAAGAAAGGTAAAGAAGAGGATAGAAATGTGTCAAATGAAAATCTAAAACCTTCTTCTTCTTCTTCAGCTAGTCCACTTTCTGCCAAAACTCATATCCCAAAGGCCCCATTTCCTGAAGCTCTTAATTCACCCTCTCCCTTTGGCAAAAAGGGAACTTCACTAGAGGAGATGATGGAGGTTTTCAAACAAGTCAAAATCAACCTCCCGCTTCTTGATGCTATTAGACAAGTTTCCTCCTATGCCAAATTTCTCAAAGACCTTTGTACCCAAAAGCGAAAATCTAGGACACATGTGCCTAAAAAGGTCTTCCTAACTGAGCAAATGAGTTCTATTCTCCAACACAACACCCCACCGAAATTCAAAGATCCTGGTGCTCCCACCATCTCCTGTGTCTTAGGAAATAATTTCATTGATCGAGCACTCTTAGATCTAGGGGCAAGTGTCAATCTTTTACCTTACTCAGTTTATGAGAAACTTGGGTTAGGTGAGTTAAAACCAACCTCGGTATCCCTTCAGTTGGCTGATCGATCTGTAAAAATACCACGAGGAATAATTGAAGATGTTCTTGTCAAGGTAGACAAATTCTATTTTTCAGTAGATTTTATCGTCCTTGATATGGAACATGAGCCTAATCCTAAGAAACAAATCCTCGTGATCCTTGGGCGCCCCTTTTTAGCTACAGCCAATGCGAGTATAAATTGTAGAACTGGGGTGATGAATATATCCTTTGGAAATATGAAGGTCAAGTTAAATATATTTCGTGCCTCTGATCAACCTGCAAAGGAAGTTGAGTGCTTCCTAATAGACAAAATGGACGATCTTGTAGAAGAAACCCTTCCCTATATTTTGGCAGATAACCCTCTGAAAACATACTTGGCCCATTTTGACTTTGATATAGACAAGGCCATAGAAGCAGTCAACTTCCTGCCCAACAATCAGTCTTCTACAAATTTTCTTCCTTGGAGAACCCAGCATGAACCCGGTATGATTTGATAAGGATGCACTGCGTCTGGCTGAAGACGTTAAACTTAGCGCTTGTTGGGAGGCAACCCAATTCTCGTAGGTTATTTTTGCATATTTTCTTGTCGCATTTTTTTTATTTTCTTAATAGGATCCCTCATATTACTGATGCAACTACGGTAAAATGCTTCTATCCTCCATATGCATCATATTTTCGTCCAAAATAAAAAAATATATTAAACAATAAAAATAATAATATAATATTCAAAAAAAAACATTGAGGACAATGTCTGATCTAGGTTGGGGGGTATAGGATTCGAATTTTTAAAGGAATTTTTCGCATTTTCACATTTTTAAGTGAATTTCAAAAAAAAAGTGAATTTCAAAAAAAAAAAACCTAATTTCTATGCCTTAGTACTGAAATGATAATCACACAAAGTATATAAAATCTAAAAAGCCTAATGATTAGTCAGGAATAAGTCAATTTGAGTTTTTTTCATTAAAAATTCTTTTAGCGAGTTGTAAGATAATTTTTACTTTGAAATTTCACAACACGTATATGGCCTGCACTTCTAAGGGTTAGGTTTAACATGACGTTGTTAAGTCTGGTAGCAACCTTGAGTCCTGATGAATCATACCTATCTAATTCGCTATCAAAAAAAAAGAAGCGAATTTAGTCAGGTACATTAAAAAGGGCTACCTATTGTCAAAGGTCAGCGGGCTTGCAATGATGAATCCGAGCATAGGTCCGTAGGGGAGTCTTGATGCCTAACACCTTATGCCATCTGGTGTGGGAGTGTTGACTGAATGCTCGTTACATGGAGGAATCATTACAAGAGTAAAAGTGCGTAATAAATATAAAATAAAAAAATAATAAAAAAATAAAAAATAAAAAAAATAAAAAAAGAGAAAAAGACAAAATAATATTGACCTTGAAAAAGACGATAGTGTGAAAGCCGTCGTTGTAAAAATTCGAGTAAACTAGAATATTACAGATAAAGCCCATGAGATATTAAAGTAAACATCCACAACTCTCGAAATCCTGCAAGGTAGGATGATTTTGAATCAGTGATTAGGTCTTATCTGACCAATTCTTGGAAACTACTAGTTTTAGCAGTATTTTGGAGAATCTAAAGCCTTAGCTTGTGTATGGTCCAGACATCACCGAGCACCCAAGTATAAATTAGCCTTACAACTCTCTAACGGAAACTTAATGACTTCAACTTAAGTTGCATCTTGACCTAGGATTTGGACTGACTTAGTAATAAAACTTTGTGTGCTTTTGAAATTCTTGGTACTTATGCATTTGAAATTAGATTTTATAAAACAATAAAATAAACTGGGTAGAGACCGCAGTTTGTGGGTATCTGAGCCGGAAACCCTCACGAGACAAAACTCGTCCACTAGGGCCACCTAGGGGTTTAAAGCCTTATTGCATATGGTAAATGCAATCGCGATTCCTGCAAAAGTGAGTTAGTTTTTTTTTTATTTTATTTTGCTTGAGGACTAGCAAAATGCAGGTTTGGGGGTGTGATAAGTGCTAAATAATGCATAAACTAATATCTTATTCATAGCACTTATCATTATTTTTAATCCGCATATTTTATAAATTTAACTAAAAAAAATATGTTTTCCTTCATCATTTCATTTTTAATAAATTATTCAAGTTTGATTCTTTTTATTATTATTATTGGTTGAGTCTAATGGATGCAGGTCGAATCAAATTCATCTGGGATAACCCCTGAATCCAAATCGCATGCACCAAATGAATTGGATCTTTCCAACCAATTAGAGTCGACCCCAATTTTCTTTTCCAACATTGAGCTCATCCCGAACAAATTCCTTTCACGAATCTTCGTGCATCCCGTTCATGAGCCATATCCTCCCGAATCATCTGCGATCAAGCTTCTTCTTCCCAGCTCATATCCCCTTCATTACCGTTCAGTATTTATCAACAAATGCCACGCTTATCCCATGAACAAGGCCAATCGTGACCAAACTCCAAGGGACAAATCTAATCCCGTTTGCAACCAGCCATCTCAGGATCTCATCCGCATCCTTCCCAATATCCCACGAACGGAATCCCAGCACCTCATGCGTCCTCTCTCCGAATCCCCTGTTTCATCTAAACTGCCAGCCGAATCCCATGATTTTTTCCCACGTGTCTGGTTCACTTCCCCTTGTTCCCAGCACTCCTTCCCCGAGCATCACGGAAGAGCTCTCTCTCCCCTGCATCGTGGATCTTATCTTCATCTTCCGAACGCAGCTTCATCTCTTCCGAATCCCTCGCGCCTGTGCCCATCTTCTTCGCCCATTTCCTCTGCTTCTGAACCAACCCATCATCTACTCCGAGATCTTCCCAACGTCTAATA
Organism: Phoenix dactylifera; assembly: GCF_051530095.1. Lineage (NCBI taxonomy): Eukaryota > Viridiplantae > Streptophyta > Magnoliopsida > Arecales > Arecaceae > Phoenix > Phoenix dactylifera. The sequence continues at coordinate 8,166,370 of NC_143193.1, forward strand.
GATTGAGCTTAATCCAAACTCCCAGATTAATCCCACAGACTTTCCAGCTCCAGCGAGATCCCAACTTATCTCCCCTGTTTCACGTTCAATCCGTTCGTAAGATCCAGCTCCTCCCAACGTCTCTCCCATGATATTCTCCTCCGTGAGCATCCCAACTTAGTCCACAGTTTCCTCCCAACCATCAGCCGAATCATCTACGGATTCATCCCATCATCCAATCCAACCAAATTCCCAGCTTCTTCCCTTCCGGAATACTCCCAGATTTTCTCCCGTTCGGATTACATATCTTCCGCACTCCACGTCCAAGCTTCATCCTTATCCCATAGTCAGGCGGGATGAGCTTTCCGAACGTTCCGAATTTTCCCAGCATCCTCTGCTCCCCAACTTCCCAGCATTTGGATTAACAAATCATCCTTGTCGTCCGTGATCCACCTTCATCCCAATCTGGATTCCTTCTCAGCCACATCAAGTTAACAACCGCATCCTTATCCCACCACGTCTTCATCCTTATCTGCACTCGAAACAGAGGAGGAAAGAGGGAGTTTGCAGCCTATAAAAAGCCCAGACGTGAACAGAGGGGGTATTCTCTTTTGGAACCATTCAAAGGGATCCGGTGGATCCCATTCATCCTTCGGAGGAGTTCTCACGGGAGACAGAGAAGGGAGGAGAGAGCCGACGGGAGGAAGGAGCCAATCATCATGAAGTCCCCCTGCAGTGCAGCTGTTCAATTTTCCATGGAAGGCTGATCTTCTCACTAGGGTTGGATGCAGCCCTAACAAAGGGACACGGGTTTTATATTTTATTTTATATTCTTGGGGTTGTATGAACTTATTGTTTTTAATGGATATCTTCTTTTGAATCATATTTAATTTTTGTGATTTTAAGTATGATGTTCGTACAACTGTTCTTCATGATCACTAGGTAAATATAAGATAGTCCATGCTTAGGAAAGATGCGATGTGCTGCCACCTTAGATTAGGGTAGACATTTCATGCCAACTGAAGATGGATTATGCCCAAATTACTTTTGTGAAATTTTATTCGAATGCTTATTAGGCTTGTAGCCAATTTGCATGTTTATCCAAGAATAAATTAAAAATATAATTAATCCTTGTTTCGATGTTAGTGGTGAATTCCTTGCCCTAAGTTTTTCCAAACTGATATCCTTTTAATTGCATTTTCTTAAATTCCTTAGTTTAATTTTCTTTACAAATTCTCCTTTTAAAACATTTTTTTTTCAAGAAAACAACTGTACCCCAATTCTTGTGGATCGATACCCGTAATCACTATCCTACCAGATACGTGCTATTGCGTGGTCTTTAAAGTTGACTATCAGAAGGCTAGGATAAGGATATTTATCCAAGGCCAAGACTATGAGATTTGGAACATCATAGTTAATGGACCATACATTCCTTCTATTTTTGTAGATAATATTACTATTCCCAAGCTTGAAAGAGATTGGGATGACAATGATAGAAGGAAGGCACAACTAAATGCCAAAGCAATGAATGTGCTCTATTGTGCCTTAGATCGTAATGAATTCAATAGCGTCTATACTTGCAATTCTGCAAAAGAGATATGGGATAGACTTGAAGTGACCCACGAGGGCACAAATCAAGTCAAGGAATCTAAAATAAACATGCTGGTTCATAAGTATGAACTATTTAAAATGGATTCTAATGAAACTATCACTTGTATGTTTACTAGATTTATTAAAATTGTCAATGGTCTAAAAAGCCTTAGCAAAAGTTATGCCAACAGTGACCTTGTCAGAAAAATTCTTCAATTGTCAAGGTCATGGAAAGCCAAAGTAACGGCAATCCAAGAAGCCAAGGACTTGAACAAGCTGCCACTCGAGGAGCTTCTTGGATCCCTGATGACGCATGAGCTCACGATGAAACAACACAGCGAAGAAGAATCTTCTCATAAGAAAAAGGTAATAGCCCTCAAATCTACTTCTTCTAACAAAGATCCATCTTGCAGTAGCAGTAGTGAAGAAGAAGACAATGAGGGAGATGATGATGAGGCTCTTCTCGTGTGAAAGTTCAGAAAATTTATCAACCGGAAGAAGTTCTTTCATCAGAGGCGAGGTCCCTCAAGTTTCTACAACAAGGACAAAGGTAAGGAAAGGAAAAGTGAGGGAATCGGTTGCTATAAATGCAAGAAACCGGGACATTTCAGAATCGACTGTCCCTTACTGAAGAAGAGCATCAAATACAAGAAGAAGAAAGCTCTTGTCACCACCTTGACAGACTCCGATCAATCATCATCATCATCGGATGAAGAACAAGAGGAAAAAGCAAATTTTTGCTTCATGGCAAATGATAATGAGGTAATATCTGAAACACATTTAGATTTTACCTTTGATGAATTGTATGATGCTTTTAATGAACTAATGGATGAATATAAGATAATAAACCTTAAAAATAAAGAATTGAAACTAACTAATCAATCTTACACTCATAAGCACGATAAATTAATTAAGGACAAGAACTCTATCATCAAGAAAAACTTAGAACTTAAAACAAGCAACCAATTGCTAACTCAAAAAACTAATACTATAATTAAAGATAACGAAAGACTAACTAAGAAAGTTTCAGAACTTAAAAACAGTAGCCGAACTCTAAAAGATAACTTTACAAAAGATCTAAATTCACTAAAAACAGAAAAACTAAACTTAACAAAAGAACTTGAAAAGTATAAACCTGTAGTTGAGAAGTTTACCTTTAGTTCTGAAAAACTAGACATGATACTTAATAGTCAAAGAGCTGTATTTAGTAAAGCCGGCTTAGGGTATAAGCCTAACAACAAACAAAAATTTCTTAAAAACTTTTTTGTAAAGACCGAAGAAAGCAAAACCAAAAATGTAACTTGTTTTCGTTGTAGTAAAGTAGGACATATAGCTAATGTGTGTAATCACAAAAAACCTGAAATTAAAAGAAAGATTAAAAAGATTTGGGTTCCAAAAAGAACCAACGTTACTAACCTTGAAAGACCCAAGAAAACTTGGGTACCTAAGATTGTATGATTTCCTTGTGTAGGAGTGTCTTGCAGCCAAGGTCGACAAAAACTATTGGTACTTGGATAGTGGCTGCTCAAGACACATGACGGGTGACAAGAAGCAGTTCTTCACCCTAGAGCCTAAGAAGGGAGGTGCTGTGCCATTTGGAGACAATAACCAAGGTCACATCGTTGGTATAGGTAAAGTACAAATCACCTCTTCAACCTTCGTTGATAATGTACGATTTGTAGATGGTCTTAAGCATAACTTATTTAGTGTTAGTCAATTATGTGATAGAGGTTTTGATGTTTTGTTTAAGCCATCTTTATGAATCATAACCAACTCAATTGACAATGACTTAGTATTTAAAGGAATTAGACGTGGTAATATCTATGTAGTAGATCTTGAAGATCTTGCTAAAAACAGTCCTTGCTTAGTAGCTAGTGATACTAAGGTTGATGATGCAAGTTGGTTATGGCACCGTAAATTAGGTCATGCAAGTATGGATACAATATCTAAATTAGTTAAAAGAGATTCTGTAATTAGTTTGCCAAAACTAAAATTTGAAAAAAATAAAATTTGTGATGCATGTCAATATGGCAAACAATCTAGGAGCTCTTTTAAATCTATAAATTGTATCACTACTACTAGACCCCTTGAACTACTACACATGGATCTATTTGGACCAACTAGAACCACAAGTCTTGGTGGAAACAAATATGGTCTTGTTATTGTAGATGATTTTCTAGATATACATGGGTCATGTTTTTAGCTCATAAAGATGAAACATTTTCTGTATTTAAGAAATTTCATAAGGAAGTAACTAACGCAAGAAATGCTTCAGTTATAGCTATTAGGAGTGATCATGGAACAGAATTTGAAAATCATCTATTTGATGAATTCTGTAGTAAAAAGGGTATAAATCATAATTTCTCTGCACCTAGGACACCACAACAAAATAGAGTTGTGGAAAGAAAGAATAGAACCCTAGAGAAAATGGCTAGGACCATGTTGTGTGAAAGTGACCTCCCAAAGTATTTTTGGGGAGAAGCTATTTACACATCATGCCATATATTAAATAGAGTTTTACTGAGACCAATTATAAAGAAAACACCTTATGAACTTTGGAGAGATAGAAAACCCAAAGTAAGCTATTTTCATGTTTTTGGGTGTAGCTGTTTCATTCACAATAATGGAAAAGATAACTTAGGTAAATTTGATTCCAAATCTGATGAGGGTATCTTTTTGGGATACTCTGCATCAAGTAAGGCTTATAGTCTTCAACAAAAGAACCCTTGTTATTAAAGAGTCTATACATATTGTTTTTGATGATACTAGTGATGTCTCTTCTAGCAAGAGAGTAGCTCTTGATGATGATGATGCAGAAATACTTGAGAAAAATTTAGATGATATGACATTACAAGAGGATGAACCGAAGCGAATTGGAGAAACCTCAACAAGCCAAGAGGTAATTGATGATCATGGGCTTACAAAGGCTTGGGGGTATGCATACGGTCACCCTAAACAATTAATACTAGATGATCCATCACAACCTATTAGAACTAGAGCTTCTCTTTGAAACTTAAATAATCACCTAGCTTTTGTTTCGCACTTAGAACCTAAAAACATTGGAGAAGCTGAAAATGATGTAAATTGGATAAATGCTATGCAAGAGGAACTAAATCAATTTACTAGAAACAAGGTATGGAATTTGGTAGAAAGACCCAATGAATACTCAATAATAGGAACTAAATGGATATACAAAAATAAACTTGATGAAAATGGAGTTGTGATTAGGAACAAGGCTAGACTAGTAGCAAAGGGCTATAATCAAGAAGAAGGTATAGACTTTGATGAGACTTTTGCTCCTGTAGCTAGACTTGAAGCAATTAGATTGTTACTAGCATTTGCATGCTCTAAAGACTTCAAACTATTTCAAATGGATGTAAAAAGTGCCTTTTTGAATGGGTATATTAATGAGGAGGTGTATGTAGAACAACCTCCTGGTTTTGAAAATTGTTGCTGGTGGTCCAAACCGAGAACGATTGGCACAGCGGTGTGAACGGGGTTCCCTTTGAGTTGCTTTGGTTGGCTCCGCCCTCCGTCGTGAAACCTGCAAGCAAGCCTCGCACCACCACCGGGGTAGTGGGGGCCCTCCGACGATCAAGTCAGAGGAGATCGAAGGAGAAGGAGAAGGAGAAGGTAGCAGGTGAGATGATACTCTGGAAGATATATCTTACCCTCCCCCTTCCCCCCCAGCCTCATATATATCAGGCTGGGGGGTTTTTCCGGGGATTCGTCATCGTGTGGCACGATGGGGCTGCCACTGACATGGCCGTTACAGGGCGTCGTGGGGCAGCGCTGGGTACAGCCATGGCAGGGCATAGTGGAGCTCCGCTTTGTACGGCTGTCGCAGGGGATCGTGGGGCAGCGCCGGATACGGCCGTTGCAGGGAGTAGTGGAGCAGGGGGCCGCGGCGTGCCTCAGAGGAACAGTCTGTTGTTGTCGAGAGATTGTCGACTCGGGGTCGGATTGCTGGATCAAGGGGCAGCCGACTCGGGGTCGGGCTGCGGAGCCGAAGATATCCGACCCGAGGTCGGATTGCTTAGATCAAGGGGCAGCCGACTCGGGGTCGGGCTGCGGAGCCGAAGATATCCGACCCGAGGTCGGATTGCTGGATCAAGGGGCAGCCGACTCGGGGTCGGGCTGCGGAGCCGAAGATATCCGACCCGAGGTCGGATTGCTGGATCAAGGGACAGCCGACTCGGGGTCGGGCTGCGGAGCCGAAGATATCCGACCCGAGGTCGGATTGCTGGATCAAGGGGCAGCCGTAGTCTTCTTGGGCGCGCGTGCCGGTCACGTGAGGCATGGTGGCTAAGTTCCCCCGTAACAGTAGCCCCCCACTCCCGAGCCTGGAACCAGGAGGGGAACGGGTGAAGGGAGTGATGCTTCGAGATTGCCGCCATCCCTCGGAAAGGCGCGCGCGCTCCGAGCTTCCCGCCTTCTTTATGGCGTATGGCAGTTGTCGCTGATCTGGCGGTCTGCGGATTTCGGCGGACATCCTTCCTTAATGGCGTCGATTCGCCTTTGGGGTGCGAACAAACTTTCGGCAGCCAGGCGTCCTCTGGCGTCACCGAGGCGTCACCTGCCTTTCCACCTATTTAACCGGGGGGCCCTCCCCCGTCCGCCTTTCTCTTCACAGGCATCTTCAAGTTTCTCCCTTGTGCCACTGCCGTTGCCGCCGAACTGTTCGTTCGCTCCTCCTTTGACGCTCTCGGAGCCGTTCTTCCTTCCTTTCCGGTGAGTTGCCCCACTCTTCAATTTAGGGCTCTCCGTACTTTCTCCTTTTGTGTCAGTGTACTCCAGTCGTTCCGGTGCCTTCCCCCCTCTTGACCCCGTCCTGACCGTAGGTTCACTGGCCATTAGGGATGGACGAAGTAAGGGCGGACCACATTCAGTCGGAGCTGGTCCCTGAAGACCTAGATAGGTTCGTGGCCCGGTACCACCTTCCCGAAGCCTGCAACATTACGCTCCCGGGGCCTGAGGAGAGGATGTCCCATCCTCCTCCAGGGAAGGTCGCCATCAATGAGGACATCCTTCGGGCTGGGTTCCGCTTTCCCCCCTCGGACTTAGTCGTGCAGGTGCTTCGGGGTTTAAGAGTGGCGCCGACGCAACTGGTGCCGAACTCATGGCGCATCCTGACGGCCTTCCAGGTTCTCTGCCGCATGCATGAGGTTCCCGCCACCCTGAATGTCTTTTGGGAATGCTACGGCCTGAACGGCCACCCCCGGGACAGAGGGTGGTGGTGCTTCGCGGCGCGGCGAGGGTGCGGCCTCGTCAAGGATGCTCCTTCCTCCATTCACGGCTGGAAGGAGCGTTTCTTTTTCATTGACGTAGATCCCTCTTGGGGAATCGGGACAACCTGGGAGACGCCGATGAAGTCCCCGATCGGCTTATCGAGGTTGTCGAGGGAGGAGTCCGATGGCGTTGCCGTCTTGAGGGGGCTGGTTGCCGAGGGCCGGCTTCCCCCGGTGGCCCGCCTTATTTCCGAGGATGCCTTGGTGAACGTCGGTCTGAGCTCGGTCCCCGCCGACCGTGAGCCCGCCACCACTTCTTTTTTAGCTCTTTTCTCCTCTTTCGTTTTTTCTTTCCATCAGTTTCTCAGTCTCCGACCATCTCGTCCTTTTTGCAGAAATCGACGACGTCATGCGGTCGGACAAGGCGATGGCTGTCAGTAGGGCGTCCCTACTGGAAGCGGTCCGGAGGAAGAAACGGACTCCTCCGAGCGGGGTCCCACCGGCGAAGAAGTCCCGCCAGCAGGCGACTCCGACGCCGACAGACGGGTCCGGACCCACCGATCAGGGGGGCGCCGCGGGCTCGGACCGACAGTTGACGCCGTATCAGCCCTCCGGTGATGAGACTACCGCTTTTCCGGAGGCGTCACCCGAGCGCGCCCGAGACGGCCGGGTCGGACGCGATCGGTCCCCAGCCCGGCCTTCGACTCGGTCGGCTTCGGATGATACGAGAAGGAGCGCGCCGAGGCCCCGGCCGAGCGGGACCCTGTCGATTTCTGGAGCAGCCCCCGCCCCGAGCACGGTCAGCATGACTCTCCCCCAAGCAATGGGTAAGGGTAAGGCCGCAGAACCACCGTCCGGCTCCGGGGCGAAGTCGGGGTCAGCCTTCACCTTCGCCGGCGCCCGAAACCTCATCGAGACGGTGCTGCTGGAGAGTGACCGTAGGCGGGTCCGGCAGATGGGGATCCCTGACGTCGGAGCTGCCAGCTGCGTCTGTCTCATGTCGGTGAGTGTTCTTCTAGCCGCTTTCGTCATTTATAGGCTCTATTGATCCCCGCCTGACGCCCTCATTTTTCCTATCTCTTAGTTCGCCCAGTACATGATCCGTCTGGAGGAAAGCCACGAGGAACAGGCGAGGCTTCTGGCGAGGGCCGACTGAAAGCTGTAGAGGAGGGAGGCCAGGCTGCGGCAGGGAGGACGACCAGGGACCTCGAGACGAGGCTCCAGGTGGCCGAAGAGCAGGTACTCGGCTTCGCCGCCCTCGAGAGGCAACTGTTGGAGACTCAGGAGCAACTCAAGGTTGCCTCGGGTCTCGAAGGCGAGATCAGGAAGGCGGAGGAGCGGGCCGAAGAGCAGTCCCGGAAGGCTGCCGACTTCCTGAAGAGGTGGGAGAAGGCCCAGCAGTCAGCCGACAACGCCCGCAACCGAGCCCGATCTCTTGAAGCCAAGCTGGCCGAATTGGAATCGGCCTTGGAGGAGTCCCGCGCGAGCAACCAGGAGCTTCATTCGCGCCTGGAGGAGGCTGAGGCTGCTCGCGTTGCTGCCGAGGCGAAGCACATGGAGGCTCGGGCCGATCTGCTGAGGGTCTCCTCCGAGGCAGACGACCGGATTGTGGCGAAGGTCATGGAGGCGAAAGCTCAGATTACGGAGCGAGCGGAGGCGGCGCTGGCCGAGAAGAGCGCGGAAATCGGGCGTCAGGCGGTACAGGCCTATCGTCAGTCCGCCGAGTTCATCCGTGACATGTCGGACACGGGGTCCGACTCCTTTGTCTTAGGCTTCGATGAAGGCCTGGCGAGGGTGTCCGCTAGATACCCCGAAATTGACCTGAGTGGGGTCTCCCTCCTCGACTCCCCTTCGATGCCATTGCCTGCTGATTCTTCAACTGTCTCCCTACCCCTTGCGGGTGTGCTCGCCGTTCCCGACCCAGGGATTCCTCCAAGCTGACCCTCTGTATTTTTCTTTGTTCTTTTCTTTGTATGTTGGCGTTTTGCCATGTTGTATGGATCTCGGCCCTGGTGCAACGAAAGTTAATGCAAACAGAGTGTTTCCTCATTTCACTTTCATCCCTCCTCTTTTTAACTCTCGGTAGCGCCTCGCCGACTCCTGACTCTTGAAGTTCCTCCGGCGCTAGGCCAGGCATCCGAGGGTTAGGCCTCAGGAAATTCATCCGGCGCTAGGCCAGACATCCGAGGGTTAGGCCTCAGGAAATTCATCCAGCGCTAGGCCAGGCATCCGAGGGTTAGGCCTCAGGAAATTCTTCCGGCGCTAGGCCAGGCATCCGAGGGTTAGGCCTCAGGAAATTCATCCGGCGCTAGGCCAGGCATCCGAGGGTTAGGCCTCAGGAAATTCTTCCGGCGCTAGGCCAGGCATCCGAGGGTTAGGCCTCAGGAAATTCTTCCGGCGCTAGGCCAGGCATCCGAGGGTTAGGCCTCAGGAAATCCTTCCGGCGCTAGGCCAGGCATCCGAGGGTTAGGCCTCAGGAAATTCTTCCGGCGCTAGGCCAGGCATCCGAGGGTTAGGCCTCAGGAAATTCTTCCGGCGCTAGGCCAGGCATCCGAGGGTTAGGCCCCAGGAAATTCTTCCGGCGCTAGGCCAGGCATCCGAGGGTTAGGCCTCAGGAAATTCTTCCGGCGCTAGGCCAGGCATCCGAGGGTTAGGCCTCAGAAAATTCTTCCGGCGCTAGGCCAGGCATCCGAGGGTTAGGCCTCAGGAATTTCGCTCGTTGGTTGGCCAAGGCTGGCGCAAGCCGAGGCGACCGGTCGGGGCTTCAGGCTAGTCTGCTCCCGGGATGATCATCGGGTTAGCCTGGCATCCGAGGGCCGAGCCTCGGAAAATTTCGCTCGTTGGTCGGCCAAGGCTGGCGCAAGCCGAGGCGACCGGTCGGGGCTTCAGGCTAGTCTGCTCCCGGGATGATCATCGGGTTAGCCTGGCATCCGAGGGCCGAGCCTCGGGGAATTTCGCTCGTTGGTCGGCCAAGGCTGGCGCAAGCCGAGGCGACCGGTCGGGGCTTCAGGCTAGTCTGCTCCCGGGATGATCATCGGGTTAGCCTGGCATCCGAGGGCCGAGCCTCGGGGAATTCCGCTCGTTGGTCGGCTAAGGCTGGCGCAAGCCGAGGCGACCGGTCGGGGCTTCAGGCTAGTCTGCTCCCGGGATGATCATCGGGTTAGCCTGGCATCCGAGGGCCGAGCCTCGGGGAATTCCGCTCGTTGGTCGGCCAAGGCTGGCGCAAGCCGAGGCGACCGGTCGGGGCTTCAGGCTAGTCTGCTCCCGGAATGATCATCGGGTTAGCCTGGCATCCGAGGGCCGAGCCTCGGGGAATTCCGCTCGTTGGTCGGCCAAGGCTGGCGCAAGCCGAGGAGACCGGTCGGGGCTTCAGGCTAGTCTGCTCCCGGGATGATCATCGGGTTAGCCTGGCATCCGAGGGCCGAGCCTCGGAGAATTCCGCTCGTTGGTCGGCCAAGGCTGGCGCAAGCCGAGGCGACCGGTCGGTGCTTCAGGCTAGTCTGCTCCCGGGATGATCATCGGATTAGCCTGGCGTCCGAGGGCCGAGCCTCGGAGAATTCCGCTCGTTGGTCGGCCAAGGCTGGCGCAAGCCGAGGCGACCGGTCGGGGCTTCAGGCTAGTCTGCTCCCGGGATGATCATCGGGTTAGCCTGGCATCCGAGGGCCGAGCCTCGGGGAATTCTGCTCGTTGGTCGCGCGCCTATCACTTGCCGCTCGACGGGGTTTCTCCGTGGCCAGCTGCGATCGTATTTCTCCTCCTCTCGACGCGTCGCCTGGGGAACACCAGAAGGCTATTAAATGCTAATTGAGGCGTTACCTGGAAAATCGGATCGGCCAGTTGCTGCTTGCGAGGAGTGCCAGTTAAGCGACCGCGATACGCGCGTTCTTCGAGGCGGATGCGGCCTGGGCGCGTGCGGAGATACGTGTGCCGTGGGATACACGCCGCCCGGAGTGTCCTGCATAAAGAATGCAATTAAGGAGAACGACGCTTGGGAGATCGTGGGAGGATACGCCTCGAGAGCTGGAACGGCTCCGGATTCGGTGCGCCCGCCTTTATTGGAGCCACCCGCATCGGAACGACCGGGGGGCCACAGTTTGGCTATAAATATAAGTGCAGGCGCAGTGGAGCCTGCCAAGCCGGAGCTATTCAGGTTGCCATGGATCGTGGACCTCCTCTCCGGCGTGTGGCTGGAAAACCCCCGCCGGAGGAACGGGAGGCGCGCCCCTCGCGACTTCCGCCAACTAGCCGTTTCATCTGGGATCAACAAGGAGGTTCTCCCCGGCGGAACTCCGCTCTAGGCGTTTCATCCGGGATCACATCCCCCCTCCTTTCAGCCCCGCCTCCCGATTGAGCTCTGCGCCAGACGCTTCATCCGGGATCGCGCCTCCTCGCGCTCTTCTCCTTTGTATTCCTTCCCTCCCCTTTGTTAGATGTATGCCCTAGAAGCCAATTTGGCTGACACATTGTTGATTCTAGGGACATAATTTTGTACTTGACTATTTATTATTGAATAAATAAAAGGCATCTTTTTCATTCATATTGTTTATGTGTCTATGAATCGTCCAAGAAATTAATAAGATGATGATACATATTCTCAAGAGTTGAGAATTTGAGCCATGTATCATTGGTGATTAATTTCTAAATGCTCCTGATCAAAGGATCATCACGAGGACGGTGATCGATCCGATCAGTGCACAGATCACTCTCCTTCTGGATGGACGAGACTTGAGTCCACAGTGTAGGGACACTGAAGTGATAGTGCAGGTGCTTGTTAGAGAACAAGGGTACTGAGCGTGACCAATACAAGAAGTCACTTGGATGTCTATCCACTCGTCAGTGACTTGCTTGATGTTGCAGTAGTGTGACTGGTCCTTTGACCTGCGGCGCTTCGGCTACTCACAGTGAGGTTATTGTAGTTTGACTGCACACATATATGGTCTCTAGCCATATGGGTCCATGCAGTGTAGATTGGCTGCAGTAAGTTCACTGTAGGAGTAGGGTATGCACCTATATGGAATCTATCGACCTTGATAGATAAGGAGAGATCCTATGTGATTTATAAGACTGAGTTCGTAAGACCTCGGCCGGGGCAGTATGCACAGTGGAGAAAGAGTTTTTCACTATCGAACTCGAGTCGAATAAATCTTGACATATGACAGACGATGGGGTTTGACGAGTTGTCCATGACCTCCGTCCTGTAGGGATCCACGATAGTAGGACTGTATCACATGTTAACTGCACCTAGAGGTTCATCATTCCATTCTGCTGGGTAGCCACTACATGCTGCTAGGTGTCACTGGTGGATGGTGGGACTCATAGGGATTATCTTGATGATCGATAAACCCTAATGAGTTGAGTTGGAATCGTTCCAACCCATTGAAAGGAGTTTTCAATGATATAGTGATAGAGATCACAATATATCTCACTACCAGTCAGAATAGAACCTATGGGGTCACACACACTAGAAGTATTGACCGATCTGATGGTTGAAATCGTGATTAGGAATCACAAGAAATCAATTTGATTGATAAGAAGTTGAAGAAGGAAAAAGGAATTAATTAATTGGACTTGAAACAAGAATCCTACTTCGGGTAGGATACCTAGAGTTCTAATTGGATTAGGACTGGGATTCCTACTTGGAATAGGATTCCTCAATCCTAATGAGATTAGGAGTTTTGAATTAAAAATTGGATTCCTACTTGGAGTAGGATTCCTAGAAATCCTAATTGGATTAGGACTTCGGATTCAAGTAGAGTCCTAATTGGATCAGGACTAAAATTAAACAAATCCTAATTGGATTAGGATTCCTTAAGTCCAAATTAATTATTAATCTAATGAATCAACATGACTCCTAATTGGATTAGGATTGAAGAGTTCAATTGAGTCATGGTTCATTCAAGTCCTAATTGGATTAGGACTAGTATAGATTGAACCCAATTTGGCCAATCCTAATTAGATTAGGATTAAACCATGAGAGAGGCACCTAATCCTCTTTGGAAGAGGATTAGGTTAACCAAGTAAGAGGGGCATCAGCCCCTCTCATCTTGGATGGTGCGGATTGAAGGAGAGAGAGGGGCCGGCGCACCCCCCCTTTCTTTCTTTGGAAAACCATCTAGGGCTCCTACTTTGGAGGAGCCCTTGATGGCTATAAGAAGCACCATGAGGCCGGCGCCCTAGGTATTGGAGCCATCCTCCTCTTGCTGCCGCCACCCTCCCCTCTCCTCTCTTGGTTCAGCCGCAAGCAAAGGAAGAGCAAGGTCCAAGCGTTGGCGTCTTCCTCTTCCTCCAATCCTTCTTCCAACGCAGGGAAAAGAAAGAAGGCTGCAGAAGCTGTGTTCTTCTTCCTTGAGTTCCTTCTTCTTCTTCCTCCTCTCAAGCACTTTCAAGAGTTGAAAGAAAGAGAAGAGATCAGCCATCAAAGGAGTCTTTGCAAGGGAGCTAGCACCCCGGGAAGACAAGAAAGCTTTGATCGGTTCTCTACTTCGTGTGGATACCCGTAGAGGCCGGACGTTTGAACGGCTTCAAACGAACCCTCTTCCAAAACCACGAATTCAGATTCGCGGTGATCATCTACCCGCGCAAGGTGAAGATTTGATCTTCCTATTAGTTCTAAAAGTTTTAATTCTTACCTAATTACGAAAGGTCTCGAAACAAGCGTTCATGCGATGAACGTCGAACCCGTGCACGCCGATTCCGCTGCCATCTGAAAATTTTTGAAATATCAGCGGCATGGGCGGGTTCCCAACAGTGGTATCAGAGCCTAGGCTTCGTAGATTAAGGTAAGAATTAAATATCTAAAGGCATATTAGATCTGAAAATTAAATGATCATGCATGCTGAAAAATTCTGCATGCAGATTTTTCAGGGGTGCTGATTTTTACATGCTGATTTTTATGTGATAAAAAGATGATTCTAATTGCATTGTTAATGGGATTACAAAGTTTAGAATCATGATTAGCATGATCAGCGACCTATGTCATGATATAATCAGTTAAGTTTCAGATCTGAAAATTATAATTGTAGCATACGGTGATGATCATAGGATTCAACCCCTTTTGGTATCAAATGTAATGACCTGCGATGTGATCTGCGATGTCATGTAATTTTTCAGATGCTTGCATGCATCTTATTTGATGTTTTGAGAGGCCTGCGTGCCTCCTAAAAGGAGATGTAAATTATTTTTATTTTTATTTTATATCTGGTTGTATTTCTGTGATGTGATGTACATCAACGATCAAGTTGAAGCAAAGGCATGAGATGAAAGGTGATCTAAGCGGTTGATGGCGATGGGATCAAGAGTTGATCAAGGATCGAATCAAGGAAGCTTGGAATCAATTCAAGAGTTGAAGACCACTTGATCGATTGATGTGCATGTGCTTGTAATACGACCTAATTAGAATCCATGATCATCACCTAGTTAAAGTTTAGCTTTAATTATTGCCGCGATTATAACTGCCTGCAATGCGCCGTTTGCATGTGATGTGAATGAGAGTCGGGTAGATAGGTCTACATGTGATGTAGCAAACCCAATTGAGACCTAAATCAAAACCTCCTCAATCAAGTCGAGAGTGAACCGACATGAGCAAGTCATATTAGATTAATTGATCTAATTGGTGTCTAGGAAAGCATGAAAGGTGGTTACTTAATTAGGACCTTACTCTCTGAGTAAGGGGAGCCTCCCACCTGCTTACCTGGCCAATTGTTCGATTACCTCTTATGAAAGGCTCAAGTTGCAAACACTAAGACCTGATTAACCAATATTAAGTCAATAGGTCTTTCACTGTAGTAGAGCTGCTAAGGCCTTTCTGATGTTGACTTGTCTCGGCTGGATACAGTGGTCAAGTTGTATTGGGGGGCTGGACCTCTCTATAGACATGAGATGTTGTAGGGTAAAGGTGGGGTTGGGCACCAATAACTGTTAGGTGAGGACCCAATGACGACTTTATTCCTACGGTTATACGGTGGGTCTGACTTAACTAAGAAATGAGACCAATAACTGTTAGGTGAGGTCTTCATGGCTTAGAGACCAAGTTGCACTGCAACATGCTTGAGAAGCATTGTACAAGAGTTGTACACTCATCCATCTATGTGTCACCAATAACTGTTAGGTGAGGTGGCATGTAAATTGGTGGGACCGCAGTACCCACTAGAAACCCTAGTCGTGTGGGATTTCCGTTTTCCTACCAGGGGAGTGTGAGGAATTCGAGAAAATAGTGGGAGTCACATTTGTTCTAAAAGACCTTAGGACAGATTAGGATCAAGTACAAAAGTCTAACTAGAATCTTTACTCTCTGCAGATACAATGTCGGCTTCAAACCCTTTGACCCGTATTCTTGAGACCAACCGACTGACCGGAACCAATTACAAGGACTGGCTTAGAAATCTCAAAATAGTTTTGGACTGTGAGAAGATAGGCTATATACTCGATTCAGATATCCCCACATTACCAGCACGTCCCACTGATGTTCAGCGTGAGATGCATAAAAAGTGGTTGGATGATGACATTAGAGTAAAATGCTATATGATGGCATCTATGTCTAATGAACTCCAATGCCAGCATGAAAATATAAAGACTGCTAGGGACATACTGGCACACCTACAAGAGTTGTATGGTGAGCAGAGTCGCACAGCTCGTTTTGAAGTGTCCAAGAGGCTTTTCAAAGCGAAGATGCGCGAAGGGCAGTCTGTCCATGATCACGGTCTGACCATGATCAAGGACCTAGAGGAGCTTGAGAAGCTCGGTATGGACATGCACAAGGAATTGCAAGTGGATTTGATCCTACAGTCACTTCCTGATTCATTTGGTCAGTTTATAGTAAACTACCACATGAATAAGATTGAATGCACTAAGACTGAACTAATCAACATGTTGGTAACTGCTGAGGGAGCCTTGAAAGGTTCAAGGGGCAATGTCCTCGCTGCTGAGTTGACTTCTGGTTCCAAGAGAAAGTCTACTTGGAAGAAAAGGAAGCCTACAAAGAAGCAGAAGAAAGACAAGAAGCCAAAGAAGGAAGTTCAAAAGAAAAAGGCTAACGACAAAGGAAAATGTTTCCACTGCAATGTCGAAGGCCACTGGAAGAGAAACTGTCCTTCATACCTCGAGAGCCTGAAGAACAAGAAAGGTGACACACCTTCAGAAGGTATAGACTTGCTCATAATTGAAACTAATCTAACGGTTTCTTCTACTTCTAGTTGGGTTATAGATTCTGGTTCTAGTGCTCATTTGTGCACTACCATGCAGGGTCTAAAGGAAAGTAGAAGGCTGGCGGAAGGTGCGGTAACCCTTCGGGTTGGCAACGGGGCAAAAGTTGCTGCTGTGGCTGTGGGCACCTACCATCTGCGACTACCGTCTGGATTTAGTTTAATACTTAGAGACTGCTATTATGTACCTGTTGCTAGCAGAAATTTGATTTCTGTTTCATGTCTAGCACAGGAAGGTCATGTTTTTACATTTGACAAAGACTGCTGTTCTATTTATTTGAGAAATAAAATAGTCGCACGTGGTTTTATGATTGACAGTCTCTACCATTTACATATGGATGTATCTGTGAATGTTACCGAGCAAGATGTGAGTGCCAAAGGATCCAAAAGATCCAGAGATGAGATAAACCAAAGATATTTGTGGCACCTCAGACTTGGCCATATTGGAGAAGATAGAATGAACAAAATGGATAAAGATGGGCTCTTAGGCTCATTGACTTCCGAGTCATATCCAGTTTGCGAGTCCTGTCTTCAAGGAAAGATGGCCAGACTACCCTTTGTAGGACATGGGGAGAGGACCACTGAAATACTTACCCTAGTACATACAGATGTATGTGGCCCATTCGATGTGCTAGCCAGGGGACGTTATTCTTACTTCATTACCTTTACCGATGATTATTCACGGTATGGGTATGTGTATCTTATGAGACACAAGTCTGAATCCTTTGAAAAGTTCAAAGAGTTCAAAAATGAAGTAGAAAAACAAACTGGAAAACCTCTTAAGGCTCTTCGATCAGATCGGGGAGGAGAATACCTTAGTGGAAAATTCTGGGACTATCTCAAAGAAAACGGCATAGTCTCACAATGGACACCTCCGGGTACACCTCAACTCAACGGGGTGTCAGAGAGGAGAAATCGGACCCTATTGGATATGGTCAGGTCCATGATGAGCTTCACTGATTTACCTATGTTCCTTTGGGGAGATGCCTTACTCACAGCGATTTATTTATTGAATAGAGTTCCCTCTAAATCCGTTCCTACCACACCGTATGAGATATGGCATGGTAAGAAACCAAGTCTGGGTCATCTCAAGATTTGGGGATGTCCGGCCCACGTCAAACGACTACAGGCGAACAAGTTAGAGGCTAGGACCATAAGTGCTCGTTTTATAGGATATCCTAAAGAGTCATTAGGATACAATTTTTACGTCTCAGAGGATCACAATGTGTTTGTGAGCCGTCATGCCATCTTCTTGGAAAATCAGTTTATCCTTGATAGAGGCAGTGGGAGGAAAATTGAGCTTGAAGAGAAAGTCTCTGAAAAGCAACGAGTCATGGATCCTATAGAACCTATTCATAAGGAGCCAGTACACGATGTCCCTCAACCACCTCGTAGATCTAGTAGAGTCTCCCATCCTCCCGATAGATACTTAGGTATACTTGAAGAGGATACTGAGGAAATGTTCCTAGTGGGAGATAGGGATCACATACAGGATCCCAAAACCTACAACGAGGCGATATCTGATATCGATTCCAAGAAATGGCTGGAAGCTATGAAGTCAGAGATAGACTCCATGCATTCCAACCAAGTCTGGACCTTAGTAGATCCACCAGAAGGTATTGTACCTATTGGATGCAAATGGATCTACAAAAGGAAGATAGGTTCGGATGGAAAGGTAGAGACCTATAAGGCAAGGCTTGTGGCGAAAGGGTATAGTCAGCGCGAAGGCATTGACTATCAGGAGACCTTTTCACCTGTAGCCATGCTAAAATCCATCCGAACATTGCTTGCCATTGCAGCATTTCATGATTATGAAATCTAGCAGATGGATGTGAAAACTGCTTTCCTGAATGGATATCTTGATGAAGATATCTATATGGAACAGCCTTTGGATTTCACTTCCAGTGATGGAGATCACAAGGTCTGCAAGCTGCAAAGATCCATCTATGGACTAAAGCAAGCCTCTCGGAGTTGGAACACTCGTTTCGATGATGCAATCAAAACGTTTGATTTCATCAAAAACGAGGAGGAACCATGTGTTTATAAAAAGGTTAGTGGGAGTGCTGTCGTTTTTCTCGTACTGTACGTAGATGACATTCTCCTGATTGGGAATGATATTCCCATGCTAACCTCGGTCAAGGTCTGGTTGTCAAAAGAATTCTCCATGAAAGACCTTGGGGAAGCATCCTATATTTTGGGAATAAAGGTCTATAGAGATAGATCTAAAAGGATGCTTGGCCTGTCACAGAAAATGTACATAGAGGAGGTGCTGAAGAGGTTCAGCATGGAAAACTCCAAGAGGGGTCTTTTACCCCTAAGGCATGGAATTCATCTCTCCAAGAAGATGTGCCCCAACACACCTGAGGAGATTCAACGCATGAGCAAGATTCCTTATGCATCGGTAATAGGAAGCCTCATGTATGCCATGCTATGTACACGACCTGATATAGCTCTTGCTGTGAGTGTCACAAGCAGATATCAGTCGAATCCAGGTGAAGAACACTGGATAGCTGTGAAGAATATTCTTAAGTACTTGAGAAGAACTAAAGATTTATTCTTGGTTTTTGGAGGATCATCAGAGTTAAAGGTAGAAGGGTACACAGATTCAGACTTCATGACTGATGTCGATGACAGGAAGTCAACATCTGGATACGTGTTCTTGTGCAATGGTGGTACGGTGAATTGGAAGAGTTCTAAACAACCGATCATTGCTGATTCGACTATGGAAGCCGAATACATCGCCGCCTCTGAAGCTGCTAAGGAAGGCTTCTGGTTCAAAAAATTCATTGCAGAGCTGGATGTGATGACATCAGATGCCATAACACTCTACTGCGATAACAATGGCGCCATAGCCCTTGCTAAGGAGCCAAGGTCTCATCAGAAGTCTAAGCATATAGAGCGGCGCTTTCACCTCATACGCGACTATGTGGAGAAGAAATATGTAGAGGTGCAGAGAGTAGACTCCGCGGATAACGTGGCAGACCCTTTCACTAAGCAGCTGAGTCAGCAAAAGACTGAAGCCCACCTTGAGAAGATGGGCCTAAGATATATGACCAATTGGCTTTAGTGCAAGTGGGAGATTGTTAGATGTATGCCCTAGAAGCCAATTTGGCTGACACATTGTTGATTCTAGGAACATAATTTTGTACTTGACTATTTATTATTGAATAAATAAAAGGCATCTTTTTCATTCATATTGTTTATGTGTCTATGAATCGTCCAAGAAATTAATAAGATGATGATACATATTCTCAAGAGTTGAGAATTTGAGCCATGTATCATTGGTGATTAATTTCTAAATGCTCCTGATCAAAGGATCATCACGAGGACGGTGATCGATCCGATCAGTGCACAGATCACTCTCCTTCTAGATGGACGAGACTTGAGTCCACAGTGTAGGGACACTGAAGTGATAGTGCAGGTGCTTGTTAGAGAACAAGGGTACTGAGCGTGACCAATACAAGAAGTCACTTGGATGTCTATCCACTCGTCAGTGACTTGCTTGATGTTGCAGTAGTGTGACTGGTCCTTTGACCTGCGGCGCTTCGGCTACTCACAGTGAGGTTATTGTAGTTTGACTGCACACATACATGGTCTCTAGCCATATGGGTCCATGCAGTGTAGATTGGCTGCAGTAAGTTCACTGTAGGAGTAGGGTATGCACCTATATGGAATCTATCGACCTTGATAGATAAGGAGAGATCCTATGTGATTTATAAAACTGAGTTCGTAAGACCTCGGCCGGGGCAGTATGCACAGTGGAGAAAGAGTTTTTCACTATCGAACTCGAGTCGAATAAATCTTGACATATGACAGACAATGGGGTTTGACGAGTTGTCCATGACCTCCGTCCTGTAGGGATCCACGATAGTAGGACTGTATCACATGTTAACTGCACCTAGAGGTTCATCATTCCATTCTGCTGGGTAGCCACTACATGCTGCTAGGTGTCACTGGTGGATGGTGGGACTCATAGGGATTATCTTGATGATCGATAAACCCTAATGAGTTGAGTTGGAATCGTTCCAACCCATTGAAAGGAGTTTTCAATGATATAGTGATAGAGATCACAATATATCTCACTACCAGTCAGAATAGAACCTATGGGGTCACACACACTAGAAGTATTGACCGATCCGATGGTTGAAATCGTGATTAGGAATCACAAGAAATCAATTTGATTGATAAGAAGTTGAAGAAGGAAAAAGGAATTAATTAATTGGACTTGAAACAAGAATCCTACTTCGGGTAGGATACCTAGAGTTCTAATTGGATTAGGACTGGGATTCCTACTTGGAATAGGATTCCTCAATCCTAATGAGATTAGGAGTTTTGAATTAAAAATTGGATTCCTACTTGGAGTAGGATTCCTAGAAATCCTAATTGGATTAGGACTTCGGATTCAAGTAGAGTCCTAATTGGATCAGGACTAAAATTAAACAAATCCTAATTGGATTAGGATTCCTTAAGTCCAAATTAATTATTAATCTAATGAATCAACATGACTCCTAATTGGATTAGGATTGAAGAGTTCAATTGAGTCATGGTTCATTCAAGTCCTAATTGGATTAGGACTAGTATAGATTGAACCCAATTTGGCCAATCCTAATTAGATTAGGATTAAACCATGAGAGAGGCACCTAATCCTCTTTGGAAGAGGATTAGGTTAACCAAGTAAGAGGGGCATCAGCCCCTCTCATCTTGGATGGTGCGGATTGAAGGAGAGAGAGGGGCCGGCGCACCCCCCCTTTCTTTCTTTGGAAAACCATCTAGGGCTCCTACTTTGGAGGAGCCCTTGATGGCTATAAGAAGCACCATGAGGCCGGCGCCCTAGGTATTGGAGCCATCCTCCTCTTGCTGCCGCCACCCTCCCCTCTCCTCTCTTGGTTCAGCCGCAAGCAAAGGAAGAGCAAGGTCCAAGCGTTGGCGTCTTCCTCTTCCTCCAATCCTTCTTCCAACGCAGGGAAAAGAAAGAAGGCTGCAGAAGCTGTGTTCTTCTTCCTTGAGTTCCTTCTTCTTCTTCCTCCTCTCAAGCACTTTCAAGAGTTGAAAGAAAGAGAAGAGATCAGCCATCAAAGGAGTCTTTGCAAGGGAGCTAGCACCCCGGGAAGACAAGAAAGCTTTGATCGGTTCTCTACTTCGTGTGGATACCCGTAGAGGCCGGACGTTTGAACGGCTTCAAACGAACCCTCTTCCAAAACCACGAATTCAGATTCGCGGTGATCATCTACCCGCGCAAGGTGAAGATTTGATCTTCCTATTAGTTCTAAAAGTTTTAATTCTTACCTAATTACGAAAGGTCTCGAAACAAGCGTTCATGCGATGAACGTCGAACCCGTGCACGCCGATTCCGCTGCCATCTGAAAATTTTTGAAATATCAGCGGCATGGGCGGGTTCCCAACACCCTTCTCCTGGGGAGGACCGGAATATCCCTTGGAGGTGGCGTTCCTCTGGAGGCAGCGGGAACTCCTCCTTCGTCCACTTCTTCTTCGTCCGCGCCGGCTCTTCGTCTTTTGCGTGAGGCGTCGATGGCGCCTCCGGGGAGAAGCACCCACGCCCGGTGGGATTGCAGCTGCTTCGGATGGAGGGTTCGGGATCCCAGATCTTCAGCTCCACGGAGTCTCCACCTCTTCCTTGTTTTCTTTACTCCCCAATTCCCCTCTGGGAATTCTTTGTAATCACACGAACACACCGTTATAACCAGGAATTATTGAAATGAAAAGAATTGTACATTTTTCGAACTGTCTTCCTGGCTTTGTCGTTCTACTGGTGATACACCCGCAGGTTAGCGAAATTCCAGCTCCTCGGAATTTCTCGACCATCTAGGGCCTCCAACTGGTAGGAGCCAGGTCGGTTTACCCAGCGAACCCTATACGGGCCTTCCCAATTTGGCGCCAGCTTCCCACCTTCCGCGGGTTGAGATGCTTTGGCTCGCCTTAGCACCAGATCTCCGATTCTGAAAAGTTTCGGTCGGACCTTGGAGTTATAATATCGGGCCACCCTCCGCTGATACATCGCCATCCGAACCTGTGCCATTCCTCTTGCTTCTTCCAAGAGGTCCAGGTTCCCTCGGAGTTGCTCCGAATTGGCCTCGGGTCGGTGCGCGGCCACCCGGGGCGAGGGGAGTCCGAGCTCCACGGGAACAACCACTTCCGTGCCATAGGTTAGGCTGAAAGGCGTCTCCCCGGTAGGGGTCCGATGCGTGGTCCGATACGCCCAAAGGACATTCTCGAGTTCTTCGACCCAAGCTTGCCCCGTCCGACCGATTCGCGCCTTAATTCCTTGGAGGATTGTCCGATTTGTGACCTCGACCTCACCGTTGGTTTGGGGATGCGACACAGATGTGAACCGATGCTCGATCCCGAACTCCTCGCAGAAGTCACGGAAATGCTTGTTGTCGAACTGTCGACCATTATCCGAGATGAGGACCCGAGGTACCCCAAATCGGACAATGATGTTTTTCTTCACGAACTTCCGGACTTGCGCCTCCGTGATAGTGGCCAGCGGCTCTGCCTCCACCCACTTGGTGAAGTAGTCGATTGCAACAATCAAAAATTTCCGCTGGGCTGAAGCGACGGGGAATGGTCCGAGGATATCCATTCCCCACTGTGCGAAGGGCCAGGGCGCGATGATTGGTGCCAAGGGGACAGAAGGGACTCTCTGGACGTTGGCGTGGCGCTGGCAGGCGTCGCATTTCCATACGTGATCCTTCGAGTCCTCCAACAAGGTAGGCCAATAATAGCCTTGCCTCATGATCTTGTGCGCTAAGGACCTAGCCCCCAAGTGCGATCCGCAGACGCCCTCATGGACTTCGCCGAGGACGTAGGCCACCTCCGAGGGGCGGAGGCACCTTAAGAGGGGGGCGGTGAACGAGGTCCGATACAGCCTCCCTTCATAGAGTACGTAGTGGGCGGACTTCTTGACGAGTCGCCGAGCTTGATCTTCGTCTTCAGGGAGGATCCCTTCGGCGAGGTAGGCGACGAGCGGGTCCATCCAAGACGGCTCCGGATCAATCGCCATCACCGCTCCAGCCTCGCCGATGCTCGGGGCATCCAGGGTCTCCAGGTAGATTGCCCTCGACAAGTTGTGCGCCTCTGTGCCCACCAAGCGGGACAACCTGTCGGCCCTGGCATTTTCACTTCTGGGGACCTGCTGGATGTCGACACTGCCGAGATCGGGAATGAGCGCTTGCACCTTCCGGACGTAGTTCTGCATGGTCGGGCTCCGGGCCTCGAACTCCCCACGGACCTGCCCGACCACCAGCTGGGAGTCGGTGAAGACCTTCAAACGCCGGATGCCGAGCTCCCTGGTGAGTTTGAGTCCCGTGACTAGGGCCTCGTACTCCGCCTCGTTGTTGGTCACTGGAAATCCAAATCTCAAGGCATACTCGGCTATCACTCCATCAGGACTGGTAAGGACCAGCCCGGCTCCTCCACCCTCGGGGTTCGACGACCCATCGATGTGAAGCGTCCAGGTCGGGAGGTCGAGGCTGGGCGTTTCCGGCGGTCTAGGTTCCGCCTCCTGCACCGTGCACTCAGCGAGGAAATCCGCGAGCACCTGGGCCTTGATGGCGGGTCGAGGCTGGTAGCGGATGTCGAACTCACCGAGTTCTATTGCCCACTTCACCAGCCGTTCCGCATTCTCGGGGTTGCTGAGGATCTGTCGTAGTGGTTGATCAGTTAAGAGGGTGACAGAATGGGCCTGGAAATAGGGGCGGAGTCTCCTGGTCGCGGTCAGCAGCGCGAAGGCGATCTTTTCAGCCTTCGTGTACCACGTCTCGGCATCCCGTAGGACCCGACTGATGTAGTACACAGGCTTCTGGAGCTTTGCCTCTTCCCGAACCAGCACCGCACTGACCGCGGTTGGGGAGACCGACAGATAGAGGTAGAGCATCTCCCCTTCTTGCGGCTTGGACAGTAGGGGAGGAGACGCCAGGTATTCCTTGAGCTGGTCGAATGCTGCTTGACATTCGGCCGTCCAGAGAAAGTCTTTCAGGCGTTTTAACACCTTGAAGAACGGTTGGCAGCGTTCGGCCGATTTTGCCACAAATCGTCCAAGCGCGGCGACCCTTCCAGCGAGCTCCTGAACCTCCTTTACTTTGGTCGGAGGGGACATACCTTGGATGGCCTTGATTTTGTCCGGGTTGGCTTCGATACCCCGCTGGTTGACAATGAAACCGAGGAACCTCCCGGCCGAAGCGCCGAAGGCGCACTTCGCTGGGTCAGCTTCATGCGAAACTTCCGCAAGGTGGTGAAAGTCTCCTCCAAATCCGCGATGTGCTGGTCTGCATGGCGGCTCTTCACCAGCATATCGTCCACGTACACCTCCATGTTCCGGCCAATTTGCTCTTTGAAGATTTTGTTGACGAGGCGCTGGTAAGTGGCGCCAGCATTCTTCAGACCGAAGGGCATTATCTTGTAGCAGTACAGCCCCCGGTCTGTTATAAAGGCAGTTTTCTCCTCGTCCTGTGGGGCCATCATTATCTGGTTGTAACCGGAGAAGGCGTCCATGAAAGACAGCAGCTGATATCTGGAAGTCGCGTCGACCAGTTGGTCTATTCGCGGAAGCGGAAAGCTATCCTTAGGGCACGCCTTGTTCAGGTCGGTATAGTCGACGCACATCCTCCACTTTCCGCTCGCCTTCCGGACAAGTACAACATTTGCCAGCCACTCGGGGTAGCTTACCTCCCTTATGAATGCTGCCTCCAAGAGCTTGTCTACCTCCTGGTCGACCACCCGGATCCGATCCGGGGCACAGTGTCTCTTCTTCTGCTTTATTGGTCGGTGGGTCGGGTCGACGTTGAGGGCGTGAGAAATGACCTCCGGGTCGATCCCAGGTACATCGGCCGCCGACCAGGCAAATACATCGGCATTGGCTCGGAGGAATTCCACCAACCGGGCCCGAGCTCCCGGGTCGAGATTGGCGCCGACCCGGACCGCCCGGTCGGGGCGGCCTTCCTCAAGGGGGACTTCGACCACACCCTCGGCCGGCTCCCCCTGCCGCAAGGCCACCTCGTCTCTGGCATCAAGGGACTCGACGCTTAGGGCTTCCACGGGCTTCTTCCCTTTGAGGGTTGCTAGAAAACATTGCCGTGCGGTCGGTTGGTCACCTCGGACCTCTCCGATCCCGACCGCCGTGGGGAACCGCATGAGCAAGTGGTACGTGGAGACCACCGCGCGAAGGGCGTTCAGCCCGGGTCGCCCGAGGATAGCGTTGTAGGCCGAGGAAACACGGACGACCAAGAACCCGAGTCGCACCGTGGCTTCTGCGGGTGCGACGCCCGCAGTCACAGGCAGCTCAACGACACCTTCCGCCGGGACAGCGTCACCAGTGAATCCTACGAGGGGGGTGGACATTTTGTGCAACAACTGTCTGGACAAGCTCATCTTTTGGAAGGCCTCGTAAAACAAAATATCAGCTGAGCTTCCACTATCCACAAGAACACGCCTTACATCATAGTTTGCCATAGTGAGGGAGATCACCATGGCGTCATCGTGGGGAGTCTGAACCCCCTTTACATCCTCATCAGAAAAGGTGATTACATTGCCGACCCTCTGCCTCTTTACGACGGCCGTCCCTGACGCTTCCGTCGAGCCCCCTGCGTTCCTCACGGGCCGAGAGCAGCCCCCAGTGATAGTGTGGATCACGCCCGCAACGGGTCGATTCTGCTCCCGAGGCTCCGGAGGAGCTGGGTCGACCGGACGCGGGTCTGCGGGGGGACGTCGGTCGCTCACATATCGACCGAGACGCCCCAGACGGATAAGAGCCTCGATCTCGTCCCGAAGCTAGAAGCAGTCCTCTGTGTCGTGGCCGTGGTCTCGGTGGTACTCACAGTACGCCCGGGAGGGCCTCTTTCCAGGGATCCTTCGTATCTGTCTCGGGGCCGGGAGGTCCTCCCGCCCCTTGATCTCCATAAGGATCTGGGCCCGGGGAGTCAGGAGAGGGGTGTACCGGTTGAAACGTCGGGGCGGAGAACGAGGGCGTAGGGCGCCGTGGTTCTTCGCCGGCGACGGGCTTCTGCGCCGACGCTGGGGCGTCGGGCTCCTCCTCTGGCGTGCCTCTTTCCGCCTTTTCTTCTCAAGCTTTGGAGGGATCTCGGTAGCCTCCTTGCTCCGGTGGGCGGCCGCCTCCTCGGCGTCCGCATACTGGTTCGCCCGGGACAACAGCTCTGGGAAGCTCCGCGGCAGGCGTTTGTCCAGGGAGAAGGTGAGCCTGCCCTTCCGGAAGCCACGCTTCAGGGCTGAAAGAGCTACCTCCTGACTCAGGTTCCGGACCTCCAGCGTAGCCCTGTTGAAGCGGGTAAGATAATCCCGCAGGCTTTCTCCCTCGTTTTGCCGGACGTCAAAGAGGGAGTCGGAGACCAGTCGCCGCCGGCTACTGACGGCGAAATGAGTGATGAAGAGGCGAGTGAACTGGTCGAAAGACCGGATTGAGTCAGCCTCCAGCCCGGCGAACCACGCCCTCGCCGGGCCACGGAGGGTTGCCGGGAAGGCCTTGCAAAGAAGGGGATCTGATGCTCCGTGGAGGAGCATAAGGGTCCTGAAACTCTCGACGTGATCCCGCGGGTCTGCCGCCCCGTCATAGGGCTCGATCGCCGGCATTTTGAACCCCGGGGGATTCGGGTTCCGCAGGATCCTCGAGGCAAGCGCCGGCTGGGAGGAGATCTCTAAGTCGGCGAAGGGATCTTTGGAATGGCCCTTCAGGACCTGGAGTTGTCGGTGGAGATCGTCCACCCGCCGGTCCAGGGAGCGCGACCGGTGGGTGGGAGACAAGGAGCGGCGAGTGGGGGACCGACTGGAGCGCGGGTTCCTCGAGGACTGGGGGGTCTGGGAACGCGCCCGGGCCCGCCTCTCGTACCCCGCGCAGCTCCGATGGGAAGGTCCTGGCAGAATAGACCGTGCTCGAGAATCCTCCTCGCGCCGGCGCTCCTCCCCATGGGAGAGGAAGGAGCGCGGGTTGAGGAGGACAGGCGAGCGCTCAGGGAGCAGTGGCTCCTGAGCCCGCTGCGGCGCCCGGGACATCGCACCCTGCAGATTCTGCACCGCCTCCGCGAGGGTGCGAACCTGCTGGGCTAGCTGGTCGAACTGGGCGGCTTCGACCGTCTGAATGGGCGGTGGGGTGGTGGAGTGTTGCTGAGAGTGTGTTGGAGATGCAGCGGCCTCCCGGCCGGAGGCGCGAGAGGCCCCGCGACCAGAAGCATTGGAAGCTCCACGACCACCTCGCCGTGCCATTACGATCGCTCTGAGATCCGGCCCTCCTTCTAGCGCCAACTGTTGCTGGTGGTCCAAACCGAGAACGATTGGCACAGCGGTGTGAACGGGGTTCCCTTTGAGTTGCTTTGGTTGGCTCCGCCCTCCGTCGTGAAACCTGCAAGCAAGCCTCGCACCACCACCGGGGTAGTGGGGGCCCTCCGACGATCAAGTCAGAGGAGATCGAAGGAGAAGGAGAAGGAGAAGGTAGCAGGTGAGATGATACTCTGGAAGATATATCTTACCCTCCCCCTTTCCCCCCAGCCTTATATATATCAGGCTGGGGGGTTTTTCCGGGGATTCGTCATCGTGTGGCACGATGGGGCTGCCACTGACATGGCCGTTACAGGGCGTCGTGGGGCAGCGCTGGGTACAGCCATGGCAGGGCATAGTGGAGCTCCGCTTTGTACGGCTGTCACAGGGGATCGTGGGGCAGCGCCGGATACGGCCATTGCAGGGAGTAGTGGAGCAGGGGGCCGCGGCGTGCCTCAGAGGAACAGTCTGTTGTTGTCGAGAGATTGTCGACTCGGGGTCGGATTGCTGGATCAAGGGGCAGCCGACTCGGGGTCGGGCTGCGGAGCCGAAGATATCCGACCCGAGGTCGGATTGCTTAGATCAAGGGGCAGCCGACTCGGGGTCGGGCTGCGGAGCCGAAGATATCCGACCCGAGGTCGGATTGCTGGATCAAGGGGCAGCCGACTCGGGGTCGGGCTGCGGAGCCGAAGATATCCGACCCGAGGTCGGATTGCTGGATCAAGGGGCAGCCGTAGTCTTCCTGGGCGCGCGTGCCGGTCACGTGGGGCATGGTGGCTAAGTTCCCCCGTAACAAAAATCATCAATACCCCAATCATATTTATAAACTAAACAAAGCACTTTATGGTCTAAAACAAGCTTCTAGAGTATGGTATGAAAGACTTAGCAAATTTCTATTAGACCATGAATTCTCTAGAGGGAATGTTAATACAACACTATTTTTAAAGAAGAAAATAAAGATATGTTATTAGTACAGATTTATGTAGACGATATTATTTTCGGTGCTACTAACAATCGCCTCTGCGAAGAATTTGCTGACTTAATGCAGAGTGAATTTGAAATGAGCATGATGGGAGAGCAGAACTATTTTCTCAGGCTCCAAATCAAACAATCTAAAGAAGGCATCTTCATCAATCAAACAAAATACATCAAGGAGATGCTTAAAAAGTTTGATATGGATGGAAACAAACCAATCAGCACACCCATGAGTTCATCATGCAAACTAGACAAAGATGAATCAGGTAAATCAGTAGATCAAAAGATGTATAGAGGTATGATAGGATCTTTATTATATCTTACAGCAAGTAGACCTGATATCATGTTTAGTGTATGCATGTGTGCTAGATATCAATCTAATCCTAAGGAATCACACCTAATTGCAGTTAAGAGAATTTTTAAATATCTCATAGGAACAAAAAACATAGGTCTATGGTACTCTAAAGAATCAAGCATAAACTTAATAGGGTACACTGATTCAGACTTCGCTGGTTGTAAACTTGATAGAAAAAGCACCAGCGGATCATGTCAATTCTTAGGAGAAAATTTAATCTCTTGGTTTAGCAAGAAACAAAACTCGGTTGTACTATCTACGGCGGAAGCCGAATATGTTGCTGCCGGGAGTTGTTGTGCTTAAATCTTGTGGATTAAACAACAACTTGAAGATTATGGCATTAAACAAGATAAAATTTTCATTAACTATGATAATACAAGTGCCATTAATCTAACTAAAAATCTAATTCAGCATTCAAGAACTAAATACATTGAGATAAGACATCACTTCATAAGAGATCATGTACTGAATGGTGATGTGACACTTCAATTTGTTTGTACTAATGATCAACTTGCTGAAATCTTCACAAAACCTTTGAGTGAAGATCGATTTTGTATACTTAGAAGAGGGTTAGGAGTGATTGATCCATTCTAGTGATACTCTCCTCTAATTAATTGATTTTGATGATTAGCTTATGTTAGACATAGGGTTTCTTATCTATGATCATCAAATCAGTTCTTAAATCTTTGATAGTTCCATAACTCTCTCTTTTGGCACGGAAATAATAAGTTTTTTGATTATGTGCCAGAGTACGAGTCGACTCGCGCATACTTGGGAGTCGACTCGAGGTCGGAAATCCGACTTTTAACCCTAAGCGGAATGTTTTCTCTTTACTTCTATTTTCAAACGCCACTATTCCAAAAACCCTAGAGTCGTCTCCGACCTCGTCTCCAACCCATCCTAGGTCCTCTCTGTTGAGTTTTCCTCCATTTTCTTGTCCATCACTCCATGTTTAGGTCAAAAATGCCTAGGAAAACCGTTGTCCCAAGCCGGAAGAGACCCTTCTCTGCGAGTGGGGCCGAGCGACGGTCCAAGGCTCGGAACGAACCCACGAGGCCACCACCTCTGGTTCCTTCCCCGCCTAGGCCAGTTCCCTCGCGCTCATGCGCCGGGAAGGTTGTCTGTACCGGGAGGCAAGTCAACTTTGACTTCCTCTCCCGGGAAGGGTTCAACCTAGGGCATCACCTTAGGGCCCAGGGCTTAGAGTTCTTTTGTTCTCTTGACCTCCCTACCTATCAAGGGTTAGTTAGGAAATTTTACGGTACTGTCGCACGGGATAGCGGCGGTATCCAGGGGACTGTAGCGGGTGCCCCAGTTTTCATTTCCGAGGACTTGATTGTTCGAGTCCTCCATCTCTCCAGAGAGGGGATCTTTTCCACACACCCCTCAGATAGGACAGAGGCCCTTACGGCCATCTTAGTGAGTCCACCTCAGTCCCCCATAGAGGAGGTGTTCGCAAATCAGCTTTCGGCTGAAATGTGGCTTCTCCTAAGTGTCATCTCTAGGACTCTCTTCCCCAAAATGGGTAGGTTTGACTTTATTTCAGAGAGAGACCTAGCACTGATGTACCATATCCTCCAAGACACTCCCATCAACTTTCCCAAGCTCATCTACAAGTACATGTGTGAACCCCTAGATAAACCTAGGCTCAGCCTTCCTTATGGCATGCTATTCACTCTTATCTTTAGGGAGTTAGAGGTCCCTATTCCTGAGGGAGAACCCTCTCGCTCACTGCATTTTATAGATCGCATGGGTGCGGGGACCTTCCATCGGATGGGATTTCATAAGGTCGGGGGAGTCTGGGTACGGAACCATCCACATCCACACCATCTGACCCTACCACTCATCACTCCCTAGCCCTGATCATGATCAGGAGCACTATACAGATCTTCCCACTTATCCTTCCACCTCTGGTCCTACCCATACTGAGCCCTCCACCTCCACTGCCCCACCTTCTCAGCAGCAGCCCTTGGAGGTTCGGATATCTTCTGAGCAGATCCAAGAGTTGAGGCAGGAGATAGTGAGAGAACTGAGGGATGATCTACTGAGGGAGCTACGAGGTCCTCAGACTGCTCCCTCCACCGATATAGTTCCCTCCTTGGCAGCTGTGACAGAGATGACTGCACACCTGAAGGAGAAAATATTCAATATACGAAGCCTAGTTCAAGCTCAATACTGGAACATGAGTGACGTCAAGGACGACACAAGGAAGATGCGAGACAGCATCAGACATGAGCTAGGCAACCAGAGTCAGGGTGCAGAGCGGCTAGCTAATGCGTTGATCTTCAAGCTTGACACCCTCCAGGAGAGTGTGAACGAGATTTCCTCGACTCAGTCTAGAGCCGCCTCGGAGATTCTCGAACAACTAGGGAACATCAATGAGGGGTTAACCATGGTCAACAAACACACTAGACTGAGTACGGGAGCCACATCCTCCACTACAAAGAAAAATTAGTGTATTTTTTATATGTTTCTGTGATGTACAGTCCCTTGAGGACTTCTTTTGATATATAATCACACTTGTACTCAAATTTGAATTTAATACAATGAGTAGAAATTTTCTTTCAAAATTGTGCATTCTTGTGTTCTTGTACTTTTCTGTGCTTTCTGCCTTTTTGCTATGATGACAAAAAGGGGGAGAAAATATCTAGATTTGAAATGTAAAGGGAATTACTAAAAAGAACATCCTTAATGCAAAAAGTAATTTGTTCTTAGTGGATTCGATACCTTGAGGCTCATTATCTCTCTATTGGAGCTCCTCAAGGAGTAATCTCTAGAATCTATTCAAAAGATATTCAGAGATTAGTTGAATCATACTCAAGAACAAATTGTCAGATTTTTCCTCTAAAACTAAAAATTTAAGCTCAAAAGCTTCAAGACATTAAAAAAAAATTCAGAAAACCTAAACAAAATTGAATGCATATGTTGAGGAGGAGAATCTGAAATCTTAAGAAAGCAAATTCATTAAACACATATAAGCCAAACAATTGATTGCATGATATGAAGGCTTATATAATTCCAAATGAAAGGGGGAGCTTTAATTTTAGGATTTACTGTTTCATACCATTCAATTTTGGATAAATTAAAAAAACTAGACATTTGAATTCATTTCAAAACTTTGCTATGAATCACTTCTTGGTTGAGCAATTCACTTTACAAATACTCAATGTTTTGTCATCATCAAAAAGGAGGAGATTGTGGAGTGATTGATTATAACCCTATTTGATTTTGATGAGCTCAAAGCAACTGAGTATATCTTATGTCATACTAATGAATTCAATCTAGTGTTTTAGGCAAATATTTGTGAATTTATGTTTAAGTGTCTCTAGCTTTGGTTCAACATATTTTGGCTAAGTATGGAACTCAGTTTGAAGCAAAGTCTGAAGCTCGAGTCAACTCCGGAAGATTACGAGTCGACTCCAAGTGTTTCAGAAGTTCTGGCACATGCTCGAGTCGACTCCGGTACACTACGAGTCGACTCCGACTGAGAACTGACAGAAGGACAGAAAGTTGATTTTCAGACCCTGTCAGTGAGTCGACTCCAGAAGGGTTCGAGTCGACTCCGATGGTTGCCGAGTCGACTCCCGACGTTTCCGAGTCGACTCCAAAGGGTAACAGAAGAAAGACAGAACGATGTATTTCAGATCCTGCAACCGAGTCGACTCCAGAAGGTTACGAGTCGACTCCGAAGTTTGGCGAGTCGACTCCTAGTTACGTCCGAGTCGACTCTCAGAGGAAAGCAAGACTAAAAGACAGAGAACCAACTTCGGGGACTCTGAGAGCCGAGTCGACTCCAAGCGCTCCAGAGTCGACTCCCAAGTCAGCCGAGTCGACTCCAAGACGATCCGAGTCGACTCTGAGGCAGTTCAACTCCAAAGACAGAGGATCAGTTTTCGGTCTCTGAGAGCCGAGTCGACTCCAAGATGATCCGAGTCGACTCGAGAAAGAAATGCAGAAAAATAGATCTCTAGAACCCTGAGAACGAGTCGTCTCCAGAGGGCCGAGTCATCTCCGAACATTGGCGAGTCGACTTCAGGTTTGGCCGAGTCGACTCCAAAACGGGACAGCACTTTAATTCAAATCCAGAACAGTGGGCGAGTCGTCTCCAGTAAATTATGAGTCGACTCCAGCAACAGCCGAGTCGACTTCAGATCGAGCGAGTCGACTCTGACCCCAACGGATACATTGTCACGAGTTGCAGATTGTGCAGAACGGTCACAAAGTAGTGTCTAACGGCTAGTTTTCAATAGGGACTGTTTAAATAGCAGAGTGAATAGTAGTAGACACTAAGAGAGCTATTCCATTCTAACAAAAAGGGATTTCCACCTTCCAAAGGCTCTCAAGAGTTAATACAAGAGAAAGAAGGAAGAAGTACATTGAACTCTATCCATCAAACTCTTTCCTTCGCATTCAAGACTCTCCTTCTGACATCAAATCTTTAGCGCATTCAAAGAGAAGACTCAGAGTTCGAGAAGCCCCCTTCTTCCTCTTCCAAAATCTGTTTGAGGGCTTCTAACTCTTCTCTTTTCATATTGTTTAATATTTGCTTACTAAGTAGCTTTCCTTGTAACTTTTCCCAAACTATTTTCTTACTTGATTCAATCAGGGGATTGAATCAAGGGTTTTAAGGTTTGTTGGTGAGCCGAAGTTAAAACCAACGGTGTAAGGGTTCGATTGTGATCCCGAGAAAACAATCGGGTGGTTCTAGTCGGTGAGCCTGTGAAAACCGACCGAGTTCGTTGTGATCTCGTGAAAACAACAAGTTGGGTTGTGAACTTGTAAAACAACCGGCTGTAATTCTAGGGATTATAGTGAACTCCCAAGTGAAGCTTGGGGAGTGGACGTAGGAGCAAGAGTTAGCTCCGAACCACTATAAAATCTCTTATGTTTGTAATTGGTTCATTGTCTCTTCCATCCTCTCCACTCACTACAACTAGTAATCTAATTAATTGGTCTGCAATAATCTTAATTAGTTACTCATTAAGTTTTAATTTGCAATTATTACTTAAAACCCAATTCACCCCTCCTCTTGGGTTGTCTTCTTGGGCAACAAATGTGATTATGAATCACGAGTAATCAATTCGATTGAAAATCAGTTGAAGAAGGAACAATGGGAATTGATTAATTGGACTTAAAACACGAATCCTACTTGGAGTAGGATTCCTGGAGTCCTAATTGGATTAGGACTGGAAATCCTACTTGGATTAGGACTGGGAGTCCTACTTGGAATAGGATTCCTACAATCCTAATTAGATTAGGATTTTGAATTCAATATGGATTCCTAGTTAGAATAGGATTCCTAGAAGTCCTAATTAGATTAGGAATTCGGATTCAAAGTCGAGTCCTAATTGGATTAGGACTAAAATTAAATAAGTCCTAATTGGATTAGAATTTCTTAAGTCCTAATTAATTATTAATCTAATAATTAACATGACTTCTAATTGAATTAGGATTGAAGAGTTCAATTGAGTCATGGTTCATTCAAGTTCTAATTGGATTAGGACTAGCATTGATTAAACCCAAAATTGGTTCACCCTTGGTCTAAGCCTAATTAGATTCGAGCCTAATCATAAATGGCCTTCCTAATCCTCCTTAGAGGAGGATTAGGTTAACCTAGAAGGAGGGGCATACGCCCCTCCTCCTTTTCCTCCTTGGTGCGGCAAAACAAGAGGGGCCAGCGCCCCTCTTGGAATGTTGTCAAGGAGCTCCTAAAAGTTAGGAGCTCCTAAAAGTTAGGAGCTCCACTTCCTTTATAAAGGGGTAAGGGGCGGCACACTAGGGCAATCAAGCCCTCTCCCTCTCCAAGCCATGGCCCCCCTCTCCTCTTCCTTGGTTCAGCCGCAAGCAAGGAGAAGAAAAGAAGAAGGCCTTGGCGGCCTCCTCCTCCTCCCTTCCTCCTTCCAACGCAGGAAAAAGAAAGAAGGCTGCAGGGGCTTTGATCCTCTTCTTTTCTTCATCCTTCTTCTTCCTCCTCCCAAGCACAATCAAAGGTTGATTCAAAGGGAGGACATCAGCCATTAAAGTTGTCTTTGCAAGGGAGCTAGCACCCCGGGAAGACAAAGAAGCTTGGATCGGTTTTTGCTTCGTGTGGATACCCATAGAGGCCGGACGCGTGTGCGGCTTCAAGCGAGCCTTCATCCTAAACCACGAACTTCAGTTTACGGTGATCATCTACCCGCACAAGGTGAAGATCTGATCTTCCTAATGTAGTTAAAAGTTTTTAATCCTAATATATTTACGAACGGTTTTTGAACAACGTTCATGAGATGAATGTCGATCCCGCGCATGCCCCTTCCGCTGCATCTGAATTTTTTTTTTAATTTTTTGCGGCATGGACGAGTTTCCAACAGTGGTATCAGAGCCTAGGCTTTGTAGATTACAATTAGAATTAAAAGGATTAAGACATATTAGATCTAAAAATTAAAGGATTAAGCCTGCTGATTTTTATGCATGCAGAATTTCAGGTTGCAGAATTTTTCTGCATGCTGAATTTAGTATGGATTGATTAATGATTCTGCCGTGTAATTAATATGATTACAATTATTTAGAATCATTCCTTGCATGATCAGCGACTCATGAGATGAGGTAATCAATTAAGTTTCAGATCTGTAAATTATATTTATGCATGTGATGCATACGGTGATGATCATGGATGACCCTTTGTGAATGTGCTGAAATGTTCTGCGATGTAATCTGTGATATTATGTGATAACATGTAAATCATTTTTCAGATGCCTGCGAGCATCTTAAATTCATGTATTAGAGACCTGTGTGTCTCATCAAAAAGGGATTGTAATTATTCTTTTATTTTTGAATTTTATCTGGGATGTAATCTGTGATGTATGATGCACGCCTCCTACAAGCAAGCTTTGCACGGATTAAGATCATAGGTTGATTGAAGATGGATCAAGGAGTTGATTACAACTGAACCTAAGGGATCAAAATCGAGTCAAGAGTTGAAGACGATCAAACCAATTGACGTGCATGTGCTTGTATTATGACCCATCCTGGATCCATGATCATCACCAGTTACATTTACTTTCTTATATATATGCCTGGATGTTTAATGTTTATGCCTATACATAGCGGGTAGATGGATGTGTGCATGAGATGCGAATAGTTAATCGAAAGAGACCTAAACTAAAACCTCCTCAATCAAGTCGAGACTGAACCAACATGAGCGAGTCATATTAGATTAATTGATCTAATTGGTGTCTAGAAAAGCATGAAAAGTGGTTACTTAATTAGGACCTTGCTCTCTGAGTAAGGCGAGCCTTCCACCTGCTTACCTGGCCAATTGTTCGATTATCTCTTATGAAGAGCTCAAGTTACAAACACTAAGCCATGATTAACCAATATTAAGTCCATAGGTCTTCCACCGTAGTAGAGCTGCTAAGATCTTTCTGGTGTTGACTTGTCTCGGCTAGACACAGTGGGCAAGTTGCATCGGGGGGCTGGACCTCTCTATAGACATGAGATGTTGTAGGGGTAAAGGTGGGGTTGGGCACCAATAACTGTTAGGTGAGGACCCAATGACGACTTTATTTCTACGGTTATACGGTGGGTCTGACTTAACTAAGGAATGGGACCAATAACTGTTAGGTGAGATCTTCATGACTTAGAGACCAAGTAGCACTGCAACATGCTTGAGAAGTATTGTACAAGAGTTGTACATTCATCCATTTATGTGTCACCAATAACTGTTAGGTGAGGTGGCATGTAAATCGGTGGGACCGCAGTACCCACTAAAAATCCTAGTCGTGTAGGATTTCCATTTTCCTACCAGAGGAGTGTGAGGAATTTGAGAAAATAGTGGGAGGTACATTTGTTCTAAAAGACCCTAGAACAAATTAGGATCAAGTACAAAATTCTAACTAGAATTTACTCTCTGAGGATTATAAAGTCAGCTTCTAGACTTTTAACTCATATCCTATAGAACAACCGTTTGACCAAACTCAATTATAAAGACTGGCTCAGCAAATTTCAAAATAGTTTTGAATTGTGAGAAATTAGGGTATGTGCTAGACCATGGAATCTCCGTATTACCAATCTATCCGATCACTGATCAGCATAAGACGCATGCTAAGTGGACGAACAATGACAATAAAATTAGGTGCTGCACAATGGCATCCATGTCCAATGAATTACAATGCCAGCATGAGAACATGAGACTGCCAGGGACATATTAAATCACCTGCAAGAGTTGTATGGTGATTAGAGTCGTGCAGCATGTTTTGAAGTGTCCAAGAGGCTCTTCAAGGCAAAGATGCGTGAGGGGCAGTCTATCCACGATCACTGTTTGACTATGATCAAGGACCTAGAGGAACTTGAGAAGCTCGGTATGACCATGCATAAGGAATTGCAAATAGATCTGATCCTGCAATTCCTTCTAGATTCATATGAATAGTTTATAGTAGACTACCATATGAACAAGATTGTATGCACCAAAAATAGAATTGTTAAATAAATTGGTAACTATCTTAGGGACCTTGAAGAGTTCAAGGGGCATCATTCTTGCTGTCGAGTTGGTTTCTACTTCCAAGAGAGAGTCTATCTGGAAGAAGAAGAAGCCTGCAAAGAAGCAGAAGATCGAGAAAACGCCAAGTAAGAAAGTTCCAAGAAAAAGGCCAATTGCAAGAAAAAGTGTTTCCATTGCATAATGGACGGCCATTGGAAGGGGAACTGTCCTACATACATGGGAAGCATAAAGAACATGAAGGGTGACAGACCTTCAGAAGGTATGTCAGATATGCTTAGGATATTTAGGGACTGTTACCTGTTGCTAGCAAAAATTTGATTTCTGTATTTTGTTTAGCACAGAAAGATTTTTATAAGACTACTGTTACATTTATTTGAGAAATAAATTGGTTCAACGTGGTTTTATGATTGACAGCCTCTATCACATACATATGGATATATCTGTGGATGTATCTGAGCAAACAGTGAGTACCATAGGATCAAATAGATCCAGAAATGAGATAAATCTAAAGTATTTGTGGCACCTCAGGCTTGGCCATATAGGAGAAAACAGAATAAACAAATTGGAGAAACATGAGCTTTTGGGCTCATTAACTTTCGAGTCATATTCGATTTGTGAATTCTGCCTTCAAGGAAAGATGGCCAAATTATTCTTTGTAGGACACAGGTAGGTCCACTAAAATATTTACCCTAGTACACACTGATATGTGTGGCCCATTCGATGTGCAGGCTAGGGGTTGTAATTTTTTACTTCATTTATCGATGATTACTCACGGTATGGATATGTGTATGATACACAAATCTGAAACTTTTGAAAGGTTCAAAGAGTTGAGATATGAAGTAGAAAAACAAACAGAAAAACTCATTAAGGTTCTTCGATCAGATCAAGGAGGTGAATACCTTAGTGGAGAGTTTCGTGATTATCTCAAGGAGAATGGTATAGTTTCATAATGGACTCCTCCTAGTACACCTTAGTTCAACGGAGTGTCAGAGAGGAGGAATCGGACTCTATTGGATATGGTCCAGTCCATGATGAGCTTCACTGATTTATCCTTGTTTCTTTAGAGAGATGCCCTATTTTCAGCTATTTACTTATTGAATAGAGTTCCCTCTAAAGTCCGTTCCTACCATACCATATGAGATATGATATAGTAAGAAGTCGAATCTTGGTTATCTCAAGATTTGGGGATGTCCAGCTCAACTCCAGCGACAACAGGCGGACAAGTTAGAGGATAGGACAATTAATGCTCGTTTTATAGGATATCCTAAAGAGTCATTAGGATACGACTTTTTATTCCAAAGGATCATAAAGTGTTTGTGAGCCTACATGCTATCTTCATGGAAAATAGTTTATCCTTGACAGAGACAGTGGGAGGAAAATTGAGCAACGAGCCATTGTGCCTATAGAACTTATTTATATTAAGCCAGTACCTATAGTACCTCCTCCACCTCGTAGAGAAAGTGTTCCTCATGGGAGATAGGGATCAAGGTAAGGATCCCAATACCTACAATGAGGCGATGTTAGATATCGATTCCAAGAGATGGCTGGAAGCGATGAAGTCAGAGATGGACTCCATGCATTCCAACCAAGTCTGGACCTTGGTAGATCCACCAGAAGGTATAGTACCTATTGGGTGTAAATGGATCTACAAGAGAAAATTAAGTTCGGATGGCTAGGTAGAGACCTATAAGGCAAGGCTAATGGCGAAAGGTTATAGTCAGTGCGAAAGCACTGATTATAAGGAAACCTTTCCACCTGTAGCCATGCTGAAATCTATCCGAACATTGCTTGCCATTGCAGCATTTCATGATTATGAAATTAGCAGATGGATGTGAAAACTACTTTCCTGAATGGGTATCTTGATGAAGATATCTATATGGAACAGCCTTTGGATTTCACCTTCAGTGACGGAGATCACAAGGTCTGCAAGCTGCAAAGATCCATTTATGGACTAAAGCAAGCATCTCGGAGTTGGAACACTCATTTCAATGATGCAATCAAAATGTTTGATTTCATCAAGAACGAAGAGGAACCGTGTGTTTACAAGAAGGTTAGTGGGAGTGCTATCGTATTTCTCGTATTGTACGTGGACGACATCCTCCTGATTGGGAATGATATTCCCATGCTAACCTCGATCAAGGTCTGGTTGTCAAAAGAATTCTCCATGAAAGACCTTGGGGAAGCATCCTATATTTTAGGGATAAAGGTCTATAGAGATAGATCTAAAAGGATGCTTGGCCTATCACAGAAGATGTACATAGAGGAAGTGCTGAAAAGATTCAACATGGAAAACTCCAAAAGGGGTCTTTTACCCCTTAGGCATGAAATTCATCTCTCCAAGAAGATATGCCCCAACACATCTAAAGAAATTCAACACATGAGCAAGATCCCTTATGCTTCAGCAATAGGGAGCCTCATGTATGCCATGCTGTGTACACGACCTGATATAGCCCTTGCTGTGAGTGTCACTAGCAGATATCAGTCGAATCCAGGTGAAGAGCACTGGACAGCTGTGAAGAATATTCTTAAGTACTTAAGAAGAACTAAAGATTTATTCTCGATCTATGGAGGAACATCAGAGTTAAAGATAGAAGGGTACATAGATTCACTTCATGACTGATATCGATGATAGAAAGTCTACATTTGGATATGTGTTCTTGTGTAATGGTGGTACGGTGAATTGGAAAAGTTCTAAACAACCGATTATTGCTGATTCTACTATGGAAGCTGAATATATCGCCGCCTCTGAAGCTGCTAAGGAAGGCTTCTAGTTCAAGAAATTCATTGCGGAATTGGATGTAATGTCATCAGATGCCATAACACTCTACTGCGATAATAATGGCGCCATAGCTCTTGCTAAGGAGCCAAGGTCTCATCAGAAGTCCAAGCATATAGAGCGGCGTTTTCACCTCATACGCGACTATGTTGAGAAGAAATATGTAGAGGTGCAGAGAGCAGACTCCGCGGACAATGTGGCGGACCCGTTCACTAAGCAGCTGAGTCAGCAAAAGACTGAAGCCCACCTTGAGAAGATGGAACTTAGATATATGACTGATTGGCTTTAGTGCAAGTGGGAGATTGTTAGAAGTATGCCCTAGAAGCCAATCTGGCTGACACATTATTAATTCTAGGACATAATTTTGTACTTGACTATTTATTATTGAATAAATAAAAGGCACCTTTTTTCATTCATATTGTTTATGTGTCTATGAATCGTCCAAGAATTAATAAGATGATGATGCATATTTTTAAGAGTTAAAAATTTGAGCTATGCATCATTGGTGATTAATTTCTGAATGCTCCTGATCAATGGATCATCATGAGGATGGTGATCGATCCGATGAGATCAGTGCACACATTGCTTTCCTTGTGGATGGACGAGATTCGAGTCCACGGTGTGGTGACACTGAAGTAATAGTGCAGGTGCTTGTTAAAGAACAAGGGGACTGAGCGTGACCAGGACAAGAAGTCACTTAAATGTCTATCCACTCGTCAGTGACTTGCTTGATGTTGCAGTAGTGTGACTGGTCCTTTGACCTGCGGTGCTTCGGCTACTCACAGTGAGGTTATTGTAGTTTGACTGCACATATACATGGTCTCTAGATATATGGGTCCATGCAGTGTAGATTGGCTGCAGTATGTTCACTGTAGGAGTAGGGTATGCACCTATATGGAATCTATCGACCTTGGTAGATAAGGAAAGATCCTATGTGATTTATAAGACTGAGTTCGTGAGACCTCGACCGGGGCAGTATGCAAAGTGGAGAAAGAGTTTTCCACTCTCGAACTTAAGTTGAATAAATCTTGACATATGACAGACGATGGGATTTGACGAGTTGTCCATGACCTCTGTCCTATAGGGATCCACGATAGTAGGACTGAATCATACGATAACTGCACCTAGAGGTTCATCATTCCATTCTACTGGGTAGCCACTACATGCTGCTAGGTGTCACTGGTGGATGGTGAGACTCACAGAGAATATCTTGATGATCGATAAACCCTGATGAGTTGAGTTGGAACTGTTCCAACCCATTAAAAGGAGTTTTCAGTGATATTATAATAGAGATCGCGATATATCTCACTACCAGTCAAAATAGAATCTATGGGGTCACACATACTAGAGGTATTGACCGATCCGATGGTTGAAATGTGATTATGAATCACGAGTAATCAATTCGATTGAAAATCAGTTGAAGAAGGAACAATGAGAATTGATTAATTGGACTTAAAACACGAATCCTACTTGGAGTAGGATTCCTGGAGTCCTAATTGGATTAGGACTGGAAATCCTACTTGAACTAGGACTGGAAGTCCTACTTGGAGTAGGATTCCTATAATCCTAATTAGATTAGGATTTTGAATTCAATATGGATTCCTACTTAGAATAGGATTCCTAAAAGTCCTAATTAGATTAAGACTTCGGATTCAAAGTCGAGTCCTAATTGGATTAAGACTAAATTTAAATAAGTCCTAATTGGATTAGAATTTTTTAAGTTTCAATTAATTATTAATCTAATGAATTAACATGACTTCTAATTGGGTTAGGATTGAAGAGTTCAATTGAGTCATGGTTCATTCAAGTTCTAATTGGATTAGGACTAGCATTGATTAAACCCAAAATTGGTTCACCCTTGGTCTAAGCCTAATTAGATTAGGACCTAACCATAAGTGGCCTTCCTAATCCTCCTTAGAGGGGGATTAAGTTAACCTAGAAGGAGGGGCGTACGCCCCTCCTCCTTTTCCTCCTTGGTGCGGCAAAACAAGAGGGGCCGGCGCCCCTCTTGGAATGTTGTCAAGGAGCTCCTAAAAGTTAGGAGCTCTACTTCCTTTATAAAGGGGTAAGGGGCGGCACACTAGGGCAATCAAGCCCTCTCCCTCTCTAAGCCGTGGCCCCCCTCTCCTCTTTCTTGGTTCAGCCACAAGCAAGGAGAAGAAAAGAAGAAGGCCTTGGCGGCCTCCTCCTCCTCCCTTCCTCCTTCCAACGCAGGGAAAAGAAAGAAGGCTGCAGGGGCTTTCATCCTCTTCTTCTCTTCATCCTTCTTCTTCCTCCTCCCAAGCACAATCAAAGGTTGATTCAAAGGGAGGACATCAGCCATTAAAGTTGTCTCTGCAAGGGAGCTAGCACCCCAGGGAGATAAAGAAGCTTGGATCGGTTTTTGCTTCGTGTGGATACCTGTAGAGGCCGGACACGTGTGCGGCTTCAAGCGAGCCTTCATCCTAAACCACGAACTTCAGTTTGCCGTGATCATCTACCCGCACAAGGTGAAGATCTGATCTTCCTAATGTAGTTAAAAGTTTTTAATCCTAATCTATCTACGAACGGTTTTTGAACAACGTTCATGAGATCAATGTCGATCCCGCGCATGCCCCTTCCGCTGCATCTGATTTTTTTTTTTAATTTTCTGCGGCATGGGCGGGTTCCCAACAACAGCTACACACAGTAATAATAATAAAATAATCAAAGCATCAAATAAATGTTATTTCATCATTTCAAAGGCTCAACAAACAAATTTTCAGACTTTTCACTTTTGGCTTTGGACTAACCAAGTTCATGTCCCAGTCCAAGACTGCCCAAATCCCACGCATAAGCTCGTGGCAGCTATCCCATGCGTAAGCCCGTGGAGGCTATCCTACGCATAAGCTCGTAGAGGCTATCCCACGCATAAGCCCATGGAGGCTATCCCACGCATCAGCATGTGGAGGCCATCCTACGCATAAGCTCATAGAGGCTATCTCATGACAAGGTTAGTCCAACCTATTTTACATGTTTAGTTTTACATGTTTAATCACATTTCAATCACATACATATTTTCATAAATTCTCAAAAATATGTTATTCCTTTCCAATTTAATTATTCCAATACTTTCATAATAAAAAAAAATGCACACCTCATATGTATCATATCAGCTCATAAACAAATAACAACATAATTATAAAATAATTCCAATGATAAATCAAATGTATGCATAGAGGTGCTCAGATGTAGGGATTCTTACAGAAATTGTAGACTGACTCAATCACGAATCCGAGTCATAACCTACACGCTGGGGTGCTGAGTCTCCTGATCAAAATCTTCTGGCACCGCTGACTCTTCCCCAACAACATCAATTATAAATCACAAACTAAATTATTTAATATTTAAATATTCTAAACCATAATTCACATCCACTATGGGGTCCATCACTAGGTCCCCAAACATCTCCATCCCTCCAAATATAGGGCAGTCGGGGTGGCCCGACTTCCACCTTGTACCACCGGCCTATGTTGTCGCCAGCTGTGGCCGCAGCCACGCCGGCGACGATGGCCGGTCCC
This sequence comes from Phoenix dactylifera, assembly GCF_051530095.1. Classification (NCBI taxonomy): domain Eukaryota; kingdom Viridiplantae; phylum Streptophyta; class Magnoliopsida; order Arecales; family Arecaceae; genus Phoenix; species Phoenix dactylifera. The sequence goes on from NC_143193.1 coordinate 8,209,774, forward strand.
GGTGAAGAGACCAAGAGAAAGGGATGATTCCTCTCTCTTCATGGTTGGGAATATATCTCCCTCCCTCAAATTTTTTTGATGCAAGGGCAACAGCCATGGCGGCTGTGCCCTCTCCTTCCCCAACCCGACAACTCGGCCACCACTTCGGCGATGATGGCCGGCCAAGAGAGGGAGAGAAGAAGAAATTTCTTCTTCTTCCCCCCCCCCAAGAACCGGATGGACTTCTCTCTTCCCTTTCTCTTCCCCCATCATCAACAGAAAACCACCGAGATGGTGGCTCGGCTCCCCCCACCCGACGGCAGTCACGGTGGCCCACGACCGCCGCCGCCGTCATCGCCGCCAACGAGAGGGAAAGGGGAAAAGGAAGGAGATGGAGTCACGAGGAAGAAGACCTCGGATCCATCACTCCCCTTCTCCAATAAACCCTAGAAAATCCCTCTACCACCTCCACACAAACCTGATCCACCCCATCTGCCAAGAATCTCGGCCAACCCGACGGCCGACGGTGACAAAATCTGGAAGAGGGAGGCCGAAACAGGGGTACCCTATTTCAGACTCTTCTCTGACCATTCACCGGCCAAAACCCCTCCAACGTCTCCCCAAATCCAGGAAATGAAGCATAAGGGGCTTACCTCAGTCCGACGGGATGCTCCGGCGACCCTTTCGGCGAGGAATCGGTGGAGAAATCCGTGAGTAAACCCACAGATCGACGCGCACGGCTCCAAGATCTCTTCACCTGATTTGGGGATCTTCACCGAAGGAAAGGGGTTCCTTCACGGCCGGCGGATCCTCTCTCCGACGCTCGTCTCCTCCGGCGATCAACTCACGCCGCCGCCGCCCCCTTCTGCAATGCTCCTCTTCCACGATCGTGCCTAGGGCACGATCGTAATAAAGAGGATGGGCCTGGTCTTTTCGGGCTGGCCCGTCAACCCTCTTTCTTTCTTTCTTTTTTCTTTTTTTTTTTGGGGTATTACATACTCTCCCCCTTAAAAAAATTTTGTTCTCGAAATTAGCTTACTTGAAGCCTCAAACTTTAAAAATATGCATCCATTATATCATCCCCGAGATCTCAAATAGTCTTCCTCTCGAAGTACCTACTCACAAGATTTTGACATACAAAAATCACAGCATCTCAAAACTTAATCCTTTCTATTTACCACACGTAGTAAGTTCTTTTGATCTCCTTCAAAAGAATTCCGAACTCCCGACCTTGGATTAAAATGCCATAATTATATCCCAAAGAAATTAATTTCTCTTGATTCTACATAGAGATCATAATTGGCTTAATAGAAATAGGAGAAATCTTTAGTATCTGTGGAGTGATTGATTATAACCCTATTTGATTTTGATGAGCTCAAAGCATTTGAGTATATCTTTTGCTTACTAATGAATTCAATCTAGTGTTTCAGTGAAAATCTTGTAAATTTATGGTTAAGTATCTCTAAATTTGGTTCAAGACATTTTGGATAAGTTAAGAAGTCAACTTGAACCAAAGTCTGAGACTCGAGTCGACTCCGGGATTTTACGAGTCGACTCCAAGCGTATCAGAAGCATTGGCACAGGCGCGAGTCGACTCCGGAACATTAAGAGTCGACTCCGACTGAGAACAGACAGACGAACAGAAAGACCCAACTCACAACCTGTCAGCGAGTCGACTCCTGAAGAGCGCGAGTCGACTCCGATGCTTGCCGAGTCGACTCCAGAGTAGTATGAGACGACTCCAGGGAGTTACAGACAGAAAGAAAGAGAAGTCATTTTGGACCCTGAGAGCCGAGTCGACTCCTGAGGAACGCGAGTCGACTCCGATGGTTGGCAGGTCGACTCCAAAGGAAGCGAGAGTCGACTCTCAGTGTTATACAGGCAAAAGTCAGAGAGCAACTTTCAGGCACTGAGAGCCGAGTCGACTCCCGCAAAGCCCGAGTCGACTCCGAGACAGCGCGACCCCAAAAAGACAGAAGACAGTATGGTTGTCTCTGAGACGCGAGTCGACTCCAAGACAGTTCGAGTCGACTCCAAGGTAGCGCTACTCCAAAAAGACAGAAGACTATTTTTCGGATACTGAGAGCCGAGTCGACTCCGGAACAGTTCGAGTCGACTCCAAGACTGCACGAGCCAAAAGACAGAAGATCGGGAGTTCGGGCTCTGAGCGCCGAGTCGACTCCCAGAATTTCCGAGTCGACTCGAGTGAGTGAAGTTGAAGAATATCTCTATGAATTCCTTGGAATGAGCCGACTCCAAAAGTGCAAGGTCAGCTCCAGATTTTGGCGAGTCGACTCCGGGTTAAGTCGAGTCGACTCCCAGTCGAGAAGACCACTTTAATTCAAATCCGGAACAGTTGCCGAGCCGATTCCAGAAAAGCACCAGTCGACTCCTGCTACAGCCGAGTCGACTCCAGATCGCGCGAGTCGACTCCGATCCCAACGGACACATTGTCAGGATGTGCAGAATGTGCAGAATGTGCAGAACGGCTAGTAAAGTGTATCTAACGGCTAGTTTCCGGGGGGAATGGCTTAAATAGCCACAGAGAACTGTAGCAAGGTAGAGAAGTAACATTCCTTTCAAAGAAAACACAATAACTTCATCTGCCAAAGGGATTTCAGCGGAAAAGAAGGAAGAGAGCCATTAACTCTATTCAACCAACTCTTCCCAGCATTAAAGAAGTCTACTTCTGCCTTCAAGTCTTCAAGACATTCAAGAGGAGACCCAAAGTTCGAGAAGCCCTCCGCTACATCATCATAAACTTGTTTGAGGGCTCTTAACTTTTCTATTATTCATATTGCTGAATATCTGCTTATTTAGAAGCTGTATTTTTCTCTTTGTTCTTTCTATCCATTTGGTCCTTACTTGATTCAATCAGGGGATTGAATCAAGGGTGTAAAGGTTTGTTGGTGAGCCTAGGTTGAAACCAACGTGTAAGGGTTTGATTGTGATCCCGGAAAAACAATCGGGTAGTTCTTGCCGGTGAGCCTGGGAAAACCGACCGAGTTCGTTGTGACCTCGTAAAACAACAAGTTAGGTTGTGAGCTTGTAAAACAACTGGCTGTAATCCGAGGGGTTATTGTGAATTTCCAAGTGAGGCTTGGGGAGTGGACGTAGGAGCAAGGGTTAGCTCCGAACCACTATAAAATCTTTGTGTTTGTGATTGCCTTGTCATCTCTTACTTTCATTTCATTCACTGCACATAGCATCTAATTAATTAACTTGCAAAAAGTATTAATTAGTTATCCACAGACATTTTAATTGCAATAATTATTTTAAAACCCAATTCACCCCCCTTTTGGGTTGTCTATCTGGGCAACAAGTGGTATCAGAGCCTGAACTCTACTACCCAAAGAGTAAAAGATCAAAATGACAACCCCATTTGGATCTTCTCACATTGAGGGCTAGTCCACACATAGACCTCCATTCTTTAATGGATCCGACTACTCATATTGGAAGGCTAGGATGAGAATATTTATCCAAGCCCAAGACTATGAGATGTGGACCACCATACTAAATGGACCATACATCCCATCCATTCATGTAGAAGGTGTCACTGTACCCAAGCTTGAAAAGGATTGGGATGACAATGACATAAGGAAGGCACAACTAAATGCCAAAGCCATGAATGTACTTTATTGTTCTTTAGATAGAAATGAATTCAATAGAGTCTCTACTTGCAATTCTGCAAAAGAGATTTGGGATAGACTTGAAGTGACCCACGAGGGCACAAATCAAGTAAAAGAATCCAAAATAAATATATTAGTTCATAAGTATGAATTATTTAAAATGGATTCTAATGAAACAATCACTTGCATGTTCACTAGATTCACTAACATTGTCAATGGCCTACAAAGCCTTGGCAAAAGTTATTCTAACAGTGAGCTTGTCAGGAAGATTCTTCGTTGTCTACCAAGGTCATGGGAAGCCAAAGTGACGGCAATCCAAGAAGCCAAGGACTTGAACAAGCTTCCACTTGAGGAGCTTCTTGGATCCTTAATGACGCACGAGCTCACAATGAAACAACACAGCGAAGAAGAATCCTCTCATAAAAAAAAGGTAATAGCTCTCAAATCTACTTCTTCTAACAAGGATTTATCTTGCAGTAGCAGCAGTGAAGAAGAAGATCATGAGGGAGATGATGATGAGGCTCTTCTCGTACGTAAGTTCAGAAAATTCATCAACCGAAAGAAGTCTTTTCATCAAAGGAGAGGTCCCTCAAGTTCCTATTACAAGGATAAAGGTAAGGAAAGGAAAAATGAGGGAATCGGATGTTACGAATGTAAGAAGCCGGGACACTTCAGAGCGGACTGTCCTTTGCTCAAGAAGGCCAGCAAGCACAAGAAAAAAAAAGTCCTCGTCTCCACCTTATCGGACTCCGATACATCGTCTTCATCATCGGAGGAGGAACAAGAAGAAAAGGCCAATCTATGCTTTATGGTAAACGAAAATGAGGTAACATCTGAAACGCATTTAGATTTTACATTTGATGAGTTATATGATGCGTTTAACGAATTAATGGATGAATATAAGACAATAAGCCTTAAGAATAAAGAGCTAAAACTAACCAATCAATCTCACCTCCATAAATACGATAAATTAGTTCAGGATAAGGATTTTATCACTAAAGAAAATTTAGAACTTAAGACAAGCAACCAAATGTTAACTCAAAAAACTCATACCTTAAGTAAAGATAACGAAAAACTAACCAAGAAAATTTCTGAACTTAAAAAGGATAAGCAAACTATTGGAGGTAATTTCACAAAAGACTTAAATGCACTAAAAACAGAAAAACAAAAATTGACACTAGAACTTGAAAAGTACAAGCCTTTTGTAGAAAAATTTACATATAGCTCAGAAAAATTAGAAATGATACTCAATAGTCAACGAGCTGTGTTTAATAGAGCCGATTTAGGGTATAAACCTAAGAATAAGCAAAAGCTCCTTAGTAATTTCTTTGTGAAAGCAGGAGAAAGTGAAACTAAGAATATAACCTGTTTTTGCTGTGGAAAAGTAGGACATAAAGCTAATATGTGTGACCATAGGAAAGGAAAAGCTAAAAGGAAAATTAAAAAGGTTTGGGTTCTAAAAGGAACCAACATTACTAACCATGAAGGACCCAAGAAAACTTGGGTACCTAAAATTGTATGATTTCCTTGTGTAGGAGTGTCTTGCAGCCAAGGTCGACAAAAACTGTTGGTACTTGGATAGTGGCTGCTCAAAACACATGACGGATGACAAAGACCAATTCTTCACCCTTGAGCCCAAGAAGGGAGGTGCTGTGACATTTGGAGACAATAACCAAGGTCACATCATTGGTATAGGTAAAGTACAAATTACCCCTTCAACTTTTATTGATAATGTTCGATATGTTGATGGTCTTAAGCATAATCTACTTAGCATTAGTCAATTATGTGATAGAGGTTTTGATGTGTTGTTCAAACCAACCTTATGCATCATAACCAACTCAAATGACAATAGTTTAGTTTTCAAAGGAATAAGACGTGGGAATGTGTATGTAGTAGACCTTGAGGATCTTGCCAAACATAACCCATGTTTAGTTGTTAATGAAACTAAGGATAATGATGCTAGTTGGTTATGGCACCGTAAGTTAGGTCATGCGAGTATGGACACAATATCAAAACTAGTTAAAAGAGATTCGGTGATAGGTTTGCCAAAACTAAAGTTTGAAAAGAATAAGATATGTGAAGCTTGTCAATATGGCAAACAATCAAGGAACTCCTTTAAATCCATAAATTGTGTCTCTACCTCTAGACCTCTAGAACTACTACACATGGATCTATTCGGACCAACTAGAACCACAAGTCTAGAAGGAAATAAATATGGTCTAGTTATTGTAGATGACTTTTCTAGATATACTTGTGTCATGTTCTTAGCTCATAAAGATCAAGCATTTTCAGTTTTTAAGAAATTTCATAAGGAAGTAACAAATGCTAGAGATACTTCAGTCATAGCTATTAGAAGTGACCATGGAACCGAATTTGAAAATCATTTATTTGATGAGTTTTGTAGTAAAAAGGGAATAACTCATAATTTTTCTGCACCTAGGACTCCACAACAAAATGAAATTGTAGAAAGGAAAAATAGAACCCTAAAGGAAATGGCTAGAACCATGCTATGTGAAAGTAACCTCCCTAAGTACTTTTGGGGAGAAGCCATTAATATCTCATGTCATATACTAAATAGAGTTTTATTGAGACCCATTATAAAGAAAACACCTTATGAACTTTGGAAAAACAGAAAACCAAAGGTAAACTATTTTCATGTCTTTGGATGTAGGTGTTTTGTTCATAATAATGGAAAAGATAATCTAGGTAAATTTGACTCTAAATCTGATGAGGGTATATTTTTGGGGTACTCTACAACTAGTAAAGCCTATAGAGTTTTTAATAAAAGAACCCTTGTTATTGAAGAATCAATACATGTAGTTTTTGATGACTCTAGTGATAATTCTTCTAGCAAGAGAGTTGATCTTGACGATGATGCTGAAATACTTGAAGAAAAGATTGATGAGATGACATTACAAGAAGATGAACAAAAATTAATTGGAAATGCATCATCAAGCCAAGAGGCTGTTGTGGATCATGGGCTGACTAAGGCTTGGAGGTATGCTTATGGGCATCCTAAGGATTTAATTTTAGATGATCCATCTCAACCTGTTAGGACTAGAGCATCTCTTAGGAACTTAAATAATCATCTAGCTTTTGTCTCACATTTTGAACCCAAACACATAGAGGAAGCTGAAAAAGATGTAAATTGGATAAATGCAATGCAAGAAGAATTAAACCAATTTACTAGAAACAAGGTATGGAACCTAGTTGAACGACCCTCTGAATATTCAATTATAGGTACCAAATGGATATATAAAAATAAACTTGATGAAAATGAAATTGTAATTAGGAATAAGGCTAGACTAGTAGCAAAGGGCTATAATCAAGAAGAAGGTATAGATTTTGATGAAACCTTTGCTCCTGTAGCTAGACTTGAGGCAATCAGACTATTAATAGCATTTGCATGCTCTAAGGATTTCAAATTATTTCAAATGGATGTAAAAAGTGCATTTCTAAATGGGTATATTAATGAGGAGGTGTATGTAGAATAACCTCCTGGTTTTGAAAATCATCAATACCCTAATCATGTGTATAAATTGAACAAAACACTTTATGGTTTGAAACAAGCACCTAGAGCATGGTATGAAAAACTTAGCAAATTTCTACTAGATCATGAGTTTTCTAGAGGAAATGTAGATACAACACTGTTTTTGAAGAAGAAAAACAAAGATATGTTATTAGTGCAGATTTATGTTGATGATATTATTTTCGGTGCTACTAACAATCGCCTCTGCGAAGAATTTGCTGACTTGATGCAGAGTGAGTTTGAAATGAGCATGATGGGAGAGCTAAACTATTTCCTCGGGCTTGAAATCAAACAATCAAAAGAAGGGATCTTCATCAATCAAGCTAAATACATCAAGGAGATGCTTAAGAAGTTTGATATGGAGGGAAACAAGTCAATCAGCACACTCATGAGCTCATCATGCAAACTAGACCAAGATGAATCAGATAAATCTGTAGATCAAAAGCTGTATAGAGGTATAATAGGATCTTTATTGTATCTCACTGCAAGTAGACCTGATATCATGTTTAGTGTATGCATGTGTGCTAGATATCAGTCTAATCCTAAGGAATCTCATCTTATTGCAGTAAAGAGAATCTTTAAATACCTAATAGGAACAAAAAGTATAGGTTTATGGTATTCTAAAGAATCTAGTCTGAACTTAATAGGATACACAGATTCAGATTTTGCTGGTTGTAAACTTGATAGAAAAAGCACCAGCGGGTCATGTCAATTTCTAGGAGAAAATTTAATTTCATGGTTTAGCAAGAAACAAAACTCGGTTGCATTATCTACTGCTGAAGCTGAATATATAGCTGCCGGGAGTTGTTGTGCTCAAATCATGTGGATTAAACAACAACTTGAAGACTATGGCATTAAACAAGACAAAATTCTCATTAATTGTGATAATACAAGTGCCATTAATCTCACTAAAAATCCAATTCAGCATTCAAGAACTAAACATATTGAGATAAGACATCACTTCATAAGAGATCATGTACTGAATGGTGATGTGACACTTCAATTTGTTTGTACTGATGATCAATTAGCTGATATCTTCACAAAATCCTTGAGTGAAGAGAGATTTAGTGTGCCTAGGAGAGGATTAGGAGTGATTGGTCCATCCTAGTGATGTTCTCTTCTTGTTCATGGATTTTGATGATTAGATTGTGTTAAAAATAGAGTTTCTTATCTATGATCATCAAATCAGATCATAACTTAGTGAGTGTCCCTTGATTGGTACGAAAATAGCATAATTTTTAGGTGCATGCCAGAGTTCGAGTCGACTCAGATACGTTTCAGAGTCGGCTCATAACGGGGAGTCGACTCGCACATAGACGGGAGTCGACTCGAGGTCGATGGCAGCATAAGGGGAGTCGACTCGCACATTGACGGGAGTCGACTCGAGGTCGATGGCAGTATAGGGGGAGTCGACTCGCGCATATTTTGGAGTCGACTCGAGGTCGAGTCGACTCGCGACTTACCGGAGTCGACTCACGGTCGGGATCCAAGTTTTTAACCCTAATCCAAGCATTTAATCAACACTTCTATTCATCGCCTCCACTGTTCACAAAACCCTAGAGCCGTCTCCTACATCGTCTCCTACCCCGGTTAGAGTTTTTTCCGTCGACCTTCTTCCGTCCATTAGGGTTTTACCCCATCCCTAGGTCAACCATGCCCCGTAAATCGGTTGTCCCAAGCCGGAAGAGACCCCAACCCGTGAGCGGCACCGAGCGGCACCGAGCGACGGTCCAAAGCTCGAAATGATCCCGTGAGGCCACAACCTCCGGCTCGTTCCCCGCCGAGGCCGGTTCCCTCGCGTCCGTGCGCCGGGAAGGCGGTCTCCACCGGGAGATACGTCAACTTCGACTATCTCTCCCGGGAGGGCTTCACCATAGGAGATAGGTTGAGGGCCCAGGGACTCGAGTTCTTTTGTTCCCTAGATCTCCCCACATACCCAGGTCTAGTTAGGGAGTTCTATGGAACAGTACATAGAGAAAATGGTGGGATAGAGGGGATCGTAGCGGGTGTCCCACTATTTATTTCGGAGGATATCATTGCTCAAATCCTCCATCTTCCCCAAGTAGGGGTATCTCCTACTCATCCTGAGGATAGGACTGAGGCCCTTACGGCCATTTTAGGGAGTCCACCCCAGTCCCCACTCGATGAGGTGTCCGCTAGTTCACTGTCAGTTGAAATGCGGCTCCTCTTGAGTATCATCTCTAGGACCCTTTTCCCTAAGACCGGCCGCTTTAATTTTGTATCTGAGAGGGACCTAGCCCTTATGTTCTACATCCTTCAAGATACTCCAATTAACTTCCCCAAACTCATTTACAGATACCTATGTGAGCCACTAGACAGACCTAGGCTCACCCTTCCTTATGGGATGCTATACACTCTTATCTTTAGGGAGTCTGAGATCCCCATTCCTGAGGGGGAACCCTCTCGCGCACTGCGATGGACAGATCGCATGGGTGAGGGAACCCTACACAGGATGGGATTTCATAAGGTAGAGGGAACCTGGGTCAGGAAACCATCCTCCTCCACACCTACCACTAGACGCTCCCCCAGTCCTGATCCAGATTCAGACTTTCCTACCTTTCCCTCCACCTCAGCACCCTCCACCTCAGCCGGACCCTCCTCCTCAGCTCCACTCACTCAGCCGATGGAGGTCCGGATTTCTCCTGAGCAGCTCTGGGAGTTGCGGCAGGAGATTGTACGAGATCTTCGGGACGATCTTCTGAGAGAGCTCCGAGGTCCAGCCACTGCCCCATCTTCTGCATTGGTTCCCTCCCTATCAGCCGTGACCGAGATGACGGCCCATCTGAGGGAAGAAATCTACAATGTCAGAAGTCTGATCCAAGCCCAGTTCTCCAATATGAGCGATGTCACAAGCAACACAAGGAAGATGCGAGATGACATCAGACATGACATGGGCACCCTGAACCAGGGGGCTGAGCGTCTGGCGAACGTGTTGATCGCCAAGCTAGACACACTCCAGGAGAGTGTGACTGAGCTCTCCTCGATTCACAGCAGGGCTACTTCGGCGATCATTACACAGCTAGGGCACGTCACAGATGGGGTCTCCCTACTCATGGAACAATCCAGACTGCCCAAGGGAGCCACATCCTCCTCCAAGAAGCCCTAGCTTACTTATTGTATTTTGACATGTATTTATTGCTTTCCTCTTTGTATTCACAAATGTACTCACTTATACATCAATACAAGGAGTAGACCATTTTCTTCAGAAATGTGCAAATTGATCTCTAAATTGCTTGTGCGATGTGCTTTCTTCCTTTTTGGTATGATGACAAAAAGGGGGAGAAATATATTGAATAGACATGTAAAGAGAATTAATGAAAATCAATAAAAAGAAAACTTTTAAAACACACAATAATTTGTTCTTAGTGGATTCGATACCTCGAGGCTCATTATCTCTCTATTGGGGCTCCTAAAGGAGTAATCTCCAGAATCTATTCAAGGAATATTCGGAGATTAGTTGAATCATACTTAAGAACAAATTGACAGATTTTCCCTCTAAAAAAAAAACCAAAAATTTAAGTTCAAAAGCTTCAATACACTAAAAGAAAATTCTGAGATTCAAAACAAAGTTGAATGCATGTGTTGAGGGGGAGAATCTGAATTTTTAAGAAAGCAAAATCATTAAATATATATAAGCCAAACAATTGATTGCATGATATGAAGGCTTATATAATTCCAAATGAAAGGGGGAGCCTTAACGTCGAAATTTATTGTTTCACACCTTTCAAGTCTGGATAAATTAAAACTAACTAGACACTTGAATTCATTTTCAAATTTTACTATAATTCTCCTTGTTTGTTGAGCAATTCACTTTACATATACTCAATATTTTGTCATCATCAAAAAGGGGGAGATTGTGGAGTGATTGATTATAACCCTATTTGATTTTGATGAGCTCAAAGCATTGGAGTATATCTTTTGCTTACTAATGAATTCAATCTAGTGTTTCAGTGAAAATCTTGTAAATTTATGGTTAAGTGTCTCTAGATTTGGTTCAAGACATTTTGGATAAGTTAAGAAGTCAACTTGAACCAAAGTCTGAGACTCGAGTCGACTCCGGGATTTTACGAGTCGACTCCAAGAGTATCAGAAGCATTGGCACAGGCGCGAGTCGACTCCGGAACATTAAGAGTCGACTCCGACTGAGAACAGACAGACGAACAGAAAGACCCAACTCACAACCTGTCAGCGAGTCGACTCCTGAAGAGCACGAGTCGACTCCGATGCTTGCCGAGTCGACTCCAGAGTAGTATAAGACGACTCCAGGGAGTTACAGACAGAAAGACAGAGAAGTCATTTTGGACCCTGAGAGCCGAGTCGACTCCTGAGGAACGCGAGTCGACTCCGATGGTTGGCAGGTCGACTCCAAAGGAAGCGAGAGTCGACTCTCAGTGTTATACAAGGCAAAAGTCAGAGAGCAACTTTCGGGCACTGAGAGCCGAGTCGACTCCCGCAAAGCCCGAGTCGACTCCGAGACAGCGCGACCCCAAAAAGACAGAAGACAGTATGGTTGTCTCTGAGACGCGAGTCGACTCCAAGACAGTTCGAGTCGACTCCAAGGCAGCGCTACTCCAAAAAGATAGAAGACTGTTTTTCGGATACTGAGAGCCGAGTCGACTCCAGAACAGTTCGAGTCGACTCCAAGACTGCACGAGCCAAAAGACAGAAGATCGGGAGTTCGGGCTCTGAGCGCCGAGTCGACTCCCAGAATTTCCGAGTCGACTCGAGTGAGTGAAGTTGAAGAATATCTCTATGAATTCCTTGGAATGAGCCGACTCCAAAAGTGCAAGGTCAGCTCCAGATTTTGGCGAGTCGACTCCGGGTTAAGTCGAGTCGACTCCCAGTCGAGAAGACCACTTTAATTCAAATCCAGAACAGTTGCCGAGCCGACTCCAGAAAAGCATGAGTCGACTCCTGCTACAGCCGAGTCGACTCCAGATCGCGCGAGTCAACTCCGATCCCAACGGACACATTGTCAGGATGTGCAGAATGTACAGAACGGCTAGTAAAGTGTGTCTAACGGCTAGTTTCCGGGGGGAATGGCTTAAATAGCCACAGAGAACTGTAGCAAGGTAGAGAAGTAACATTCCTTTCAAAGAAAACACAATAACTTCATCTGCCAAAGGGATTTCAGCGGAAAAGAAGGAAGAGAGCCATTAACTCCATTCAACCAACTCTTCCCAGCATTAAAGAAGTCTCCTTCTGCCTTCAAGTCTTCAAGGCATTCAAGAGGAGACCCAAAGTTCGAGAAGCCCTCCACTACATCATCATAAACTTGTTTGAGGGCTCTTAATTTTTCTATTATTCATATTGCTGAATATCTGCTTATTTAGAAGCTGTATTTTTCTCTTTGTTCTTTCTATCCATTTGGTCTTACTTGATTCAATCAGGGGATTGAATCAAGGGTGTAAAGGTTTGTTGGTGAGCCTAGGTTGAAACCAACGTGTAAGGGTTCGATTGTGATCCCGAAAAAACAATCGGGTGGTTCTAGTCGGTGAGCCTGGAAAAACCGACCAAGTTCGTTGTGACCTCGTAAAACAACAAGTTAGGTTGTGAGCTTGTAAAACAACCGGCTGTAATCCGAGGGATTATAGTGAATTCCCAAGTGAGGCTTGGAGAGTGAATGTAGGAGCAAGGGTTAGCTCCGAACCACTATAAAATCTTTGTGTTTGTGATTGCCTTGTCATCTCTTACTTTCATTTCATTCACTGCACATAGCATCTAATTAATTAACTTGCAAAAAGTATTAATTAGTTATCCACAGATATTTTAATTGCAATAATTATTTTAAAACCCAATTCACCCCCTCTCTTGGGTTGTCTATCTGGGCAACAGTATCAAATGCTCTTAATATTCTATAATCATTTTTCTTTTCTTAACTTTGCCTGTGATTAAATGATCAACCTTTATCCTAGGAAAACCGCAAACCTTTTCAAATAGATAGATTAACAATGTCAAAGCTAGGAGTCGAAGAACTATGTTAAATCATTCCAGGCCCTAGCTTAATCACAGAGCTATCAATCCGTTAACGCTAAATTTAAGATGCCCCAAAATTCTTCTTAGAATTATCAAAAATAGGAGAGCCCATAACTACTTCCAGTAGGCAAAGAATCAACGACATTCCCCTCTACTAGAAAACTAACTCAAGTCTTCCATAATAATACCTTTCAGATCAAGATATTATTTTTTTTTTTCTAATCAGTTTCAAAATAACTCAAACCACTACACTTTCGCTGCGCACTCTGATCTAACTCATCAAATTCTCTAAAGTCACAAAATAATTTCTGACCAAAGTATCACTTTGCATCGAGACTAAGAAAATCCAAATTTTAAATTTTCAAGTAGAACTAGAGCAAAATTTTTAGATCTTTTTGTCCTCGATTTATATAGAGTATACTTACCATAACTAACCCCCAATCCTTGAAAGAAGTTTTCAATGATATTGTGATAGAGATCGCAATATATCTCACTACCAGTCAGAATAGAACCTATGGGGTCACACACACTAGAGGTATTGACCGATCCGATGGTTGAAATGTAATTATGAATCACGAATAATCAATTCGATTGATAATCAGTAGAAGAAGGAAAAATAGGAATTAATTAATTAGACTTAAACACGAATCCTACTTGGAGTAGGATTCCGGGAGTCCTAATTAGATTAGGACTGCGAATCCTACTTGGACTAGGACTGGAAGTCCTACTTGGAGTAGGATTCCAACAATCTTAATTAGATTAGAATTTTAAATTTAATTTGGATTCCTACTTAGAATAGGATTCCTAGAAGTCCTAATTGGATTAGGACTTCGGATTCAAATTAGAGTCCTAATTGGATTAGGACTAAAATTGAATAAATCCTAATTAGATTAGAATTTCTTAAGTCCTAATTAATTATTAATCTAATGAATTAACAAGACTCCTAATTGGATTAGGATTGAAGAGTTCAATTGAGTCATAATTGATTTGAGTTCTAATTGGATTAGGACTTACCTAGATTAAACCCAAATGGTTCATGATTTGGTTAAAACCTAATGTGATTATGACTAAACCAAATAGGGGCCTCCCAATCCTCCTTAGAGGAGGACTAGGGCAACATATGAAGAGGGGCTCACGCCCCTCCTCCTCTTCCTTGCATGGTGCGGCACAACAAGAGGGGCCGGCGCCCCTCTTGGAAATAAATCAAAGGGCTCCTAACTTGTAGGAGCCCTACATGCTTTAAAAGGAGAAGAAGGGGGCGGCACCTAGGGCATTGAAGCCCTCTCCTCCTCAGCCGTACGCCCCCTCTCTTCCTCCTCTTGGTTCAGCCGCAAGCAAGGGAAGCAAAAGAAAAGGTGTTGGTGGCCTCTTCATCCTCCCTTCCTCCTTCCAACGCAGGAAAAAGAAAGAAGGCTGCAGGGGCTTTGTTCCTTTACTTTTCTTCATCCTTCTTCTTCCTCCTCCCAAGCACAATCAAGGGTTGATTCAAAGGGAGGACATCAGCCATTAAAGTTGTCTCTGCAAGGGAGCTAGCACCCCGGGGAGACAAAGAAGCTAGGATCGGTTTTTGCTTCGTGTGGATACCCGTAGAGGCCAGACACGTGAACGGCTTCAAGCGAACCTTCATCCTAAATCATGAACTTCAGTTTGCGGTGATCATCTACCCGCACAAGGTGAAGATCTGATCTTCATAATTAGCTTAAAAGTTTTTAATTCTAATCTATCTACGAACGGTTATTGAACGATGTTCATAGGATGAACGATTGACCCCGCGTATGCCTCTTCCGCTGCATCTGAAATTTTTTTAAATTTTCTGCGGCATGGGCGGGATCCAAACTGGATGGCGAGTGCCACTTCCCACTACCCTTTATTGACCAAATGTTAGAACGTCTAGATGGCCACTCTCATTACTATTTTTTTGATGGTTATTCTGGATATAACCAAGTTCCAATTGCACGTGAGGATCAAGAGAAAACCACATTCACCTGTCCTTATGGCACTTTTGCCTATCGTCGCATGCCTTTTGGGTTATGCAATGCACCGGCTACATTCCAGCGGTGTATGATGAGCATTTTCTCCAACATGGTGGAGAAATTTTTAGAAGTTTTTATGGATGACTTTTCTGTATTCGGATCTAATTTTAATGAATGTCTCCATCACTTGACCCTTGTTGTAGAACGATGTAAAGAGAAAAATTTAGTTCTTAACTGGGAAAAATGCCATTTTATAGTCCAATCAAGTATTGTTTTGGGACACATTGTGTCACAAAGGGGAATTGAGGTGGATAAAGCCAAAGTATAATTAATTGCCAAGTTACCACCTACCAAAACTGTTAGGGAAGTCAGATCCTTTTCAGGGCATGCGGATTTTTACCGCCGCTTTATCAAGAATTTCAGTAAATTGTCGAAACCCTTATGCGATCTGTTGGGGAAAGATGCTATTTTTAATTTTTTGTCGATTTGTATAACTGCTTTCGAAAGACTGAAGTCTGAACTATCCTCAACACCCATCATAAGGTCCCCAGATTAGAATCTGCCATTTGAAACCATGTGTGATGCATCTGATTATGCAATAGGTGCCGTCCTAGGTCAGCGAGTGGGGAAGCTTCCCCATGTGATTCATTATGCGAGCAAAACTCTGAATGACGTCCAACTTAACTATTCTACAACTAAAAAAGAGTTGTTGGCTGTTGTCTTTGCTCTTGACAAATTTCGTCCGTATCTGATAGGATTCAAGGTCCTTATTTATTCTGATCATGCCACTCTTAAGTACCTTCTCACAAAGAAGGATGCCAAGGCAAGACTCATTCGTTGGATCCTATTGCTTCAAGAATTTGATCTTGAAATACGAGATAAAAACGGATCTGAAAATGTTGTAGCTGACCACTTGTCCAGATTAATTGTTGAATCATCTGGAGAGTCCATGCCTGTGTCCGAGACCTTCCCTGATGAACAATTAATGATGATTTTCCATACCAATATTCCATGGTATGCTGATGTAGTCAACTATCTAGTTACTGAACGAATGCCTAGTTCATGGACCAAACAAGAGAAATTCTGCTTCCTAGCTCGTGTAAAATGGTGTTTTTGGGATGAACCATACTTTTTCAAATACTGTCCTGATCAAATCATCAGACGATGCATCCCTGAACACGATCAAAGGAATGTCCTTTTCTTTTGTCATGACCATGCTTGTGGTGGTCATTTTAGTGGAAAGAAAACTGCTGTAAAAGTTTTGCAGTGCGGATTTTATTGGCCCACACTTTTTCGAGATGCGGATGACTATTGTAAATCTTGCGATCGATGTCAACGATTAGAAAAACTTTCGAGAAAGAATGAGATACCCCTGAACCCTATCTTAATTATAGAAATCTTCGATGTTTGGGATATTGATTATTTTATGGGTCCTTTTCCTATGTCATTTGGGCATCAGTACATTCTTGTGGCAGTTGACTATGTATCAAAATGGATTGAGGCTATCATGTGTAAGACCAATGATCACAAAGTGGTGATCAAGTTCCTTAAAGAATCTATCTTTGCTTGTTTTGGCACCCCTCGTGCTATCATTAGTGATGGGGGGAAACATTTTTGTAATAAAATTTTTAAAGCCCTTATGAGAAAGTACAACATTAATCACAAGGTCAGTACACCATATCATCCACAAACAAGTGGATAAGTCGAAATTTCCAATCGGAAGATCAAGACCATCCTTGAAAAAACTGTTCATACATCTCGGAAGGATTAGTCTCTTAGGCTAACAGATGCACTATGGGCATATCGGACGGCTTACAAAACACTAATTGGAATGTCTCCATATAGAACTGTCTATGGCAAGGCCTGCCATTTACCTGTTGAGTTAGAGCACAAGGCCTATTGGGCTATTAAACATTTAAATTTCGATCTTGACAAAGCAGGAGAACATAGGAAGCTTCAACTCGATGAGCTTGAAGAAATTGGAAACGATGCTTACGAGTGTGCCAAGAAGTATAAAGATCGCATGAAGATCATGCATGATAAAATGATTGTTCGTCCTTTTTCTGTCTACCTAAAAATATGCTAGACAGATCGTTGTTAGAACCGACGAACAAAAGTTAAATTTAATTATACTCTTACCTTTCCTACTCGAAGAATAGTGGTTGTAAGAGGTCGATCCACAGGGAGGCGATTGGAGTTGCATAAAAATTAGAACATTCACTCGGATTTGAAATCGATTTTTGAATAATAAAAGAAAAACATTATGTTGAAGATGTTGAATATTTTCTAGCCTACCGAAGAATTATTTTTCATTTGAAAATAACGAAAAGACAAATACTTGAAATAGAAGAGCATTTATAAATTCATGAAATATTTAATTAATCAAAGGAAAACTTTGACATGGATGAAAACAATGCTTAAGAAGATTGAAGCTTGGAACATAAATTGCATAAAGGAAAATTAGATGTATTGCATAAAAAGAAAAATTTAACGATTGCATAAAGAAAATAGAAATTTAACTAAACCTAGAACAAGGATTGCATGAAAGAAATTGATTGATTTCATAAAAAGGAATGATTACAAAAAGTAAAAAAAAATTGAAGATGAAGCCTAATGCTTCTTTCTTCTGCAAATAATAAAATAAAATAAAAGAAAGTTTCTTTTATTTTCTCCCACGGTTAAACAACAACATAAACTAATACTTTTTTTTTTCTTTCTTTCTTCCCCGAAAACAGAGGATTGCTCTGTTTTTTTTTTTTTTCTCTCCTCCTTGGACCAGCCGACCACCTTCTCCTCCTTGGACCCGCCGGCCACCACCCTCCAGCCGAGCACGCCCCTCTCTCTCTGCCGATGGCTCCTTTATATAGATCCCCAGCAAGCACGTGGAGATGAGGGAAATATGGAAGCGTGATCAATGGGATTGGGTCTCCGGAAGCTGGCCGTGGGAGGGGAGGCTGAGACGGAGGAACTTGATTGCAGCGTGGGATGCCGTGGCTAGGCGGATCGTGGAGGAGATTGATGACGGACGCTGGGGCGCTGAAGAAGAAGATCTCGGGTGCTGATGTGGGATGCTTCGATCACAGAGAAGGAGGTTGATGATCCGTGGAGCTGATCTAGCTGACGGGAAGGAGGCTGGAATCATGGTGACTGCCGATTTCCTCCTTCACGGTGGCTGGATCATGGCTTGATTGGTGCTGGGACGTTCATCGCGTGAAGAACGCGGGCTACTGGGGCGGACGTGGGAGACGCGGTGCGGGATCGATGGGTGCTGATCACGGATGGCTGGTCTTGGGGGATCCGATTGCTGGGAGGAGGCGTGGATCACGGACGCGGCGTCGGAGGCTGGAGATGTGGACGGCCTGGCACGGATGCAAGGGAGTCCGACTTGCTGGGAGGGGCGGATGCTTCACGGGCGGAAGAAGGGGTCTTGAACCCGGAAAGGGGAGACGCGTGCATGGGAGGCTTGATCACGGAGGAGGAACCGCGGAGGAGACAGGAGCGTTGTGATGCGTGCGGACGGCTGGGAGGATCTGGGAGCTTGGATCACGGTTCTGAGATGGGAGCTGGGAGACCAAGTTCCATCCAATTAGTTATATAGAAGAAAATAATGTGATATGAAATTTGGCTTGTAGACGGACGGACTAAGTTCGTCACGGGTCATCTGTTCTGACTAGAGGTCAGTTGCAACTCTTTCAAGTCATGGGTCACCCAGCACCTTATAGTTATGACATGGCCAATTTAGATTTGCCCAAAATTATTTTCCAAGAGCACAAAAGAAATGGACCCGATTCGGACCCGAACCCGACTCGGACCCGAACCCGACTCGGACCCGATTTGAAGTCAAATTTGTACTCAATGTGCATTTTATCTCTAATTTATACTAATCTATGTTAAACCCAAATATAATATTAATCTAGTGAATTTATCATTATGAGTTAGCAATAACATTAATTTTAGTAACATGTAGGTCGCACTTTTGTGCTCTCATCACACCCCCCAACTAGCTTATTGCTAGTCTCTAGCAATTCAGTGCGAAAATGATAAAATGAGAGAGCAAAAGTGTTATTTATTATATAAATATCCTAAGATAAATACTCACTTTCGTAGAGCATTACGATTGCACTTAGCATGTGCAACAAGCCGTTAAACCCCTAGGTTACCCTAGCGGACGAGTGTTGTCTCGTGAGGGTTTGCAGTGAAGTTACCCACAAACTTCATCAGTCAGGAATTTCCAAATTTTAACTCGAAATTTGAATAAGTATTACTGTATGAAACTAGAATTGCAAGGACAATAGAGACTTGTTGTTATCATATTTAAACAGACTCTAACTCAAGTTTCATTACACCCCATCTATCTGCTAACAAGTCAAGAATGTAGTGAGGTGCAAGATAGTATCATATAAATGAGTGGCTTTCACTTACTTCCAACATGATCATTCCAATTTTCAAGACTTTCTAGAGTTAAATGGTAATGAACACCCCGGATTTATTTATTCTTTTTTTTTTTTTCAGATTGAATGCTAAGAAGAATGACTTGTGCAATAGCTAGCCTTATTAAGCTTTCTAGCTAACCCATGTAGCGAGTGTTAGGCCAATGACTCCCGATCCAGATGGCTCAGGGCACTAGGTGTAGAGACACCCTAACAGGCTTAATAACTCAAGTTAACTAGGCTTCAAGGCCAAATTAGTTACTCAGAGTTTAATCTCAATGTCCTCACCTTTTTACGCGAACACTCGCTGCTTGCCAGGCAGGAGGCCCGGTTACTCAGTGAGGAGACTTAAATTAAACTCATTATTTTATTTTATCTCTTCTTTTTTTCTTTTTTTTTTCTTTTTTTTTTGGTTAGGTTAGGGTGTTCATCACACATATAACTCTAAATTATTCCGAAGATTAAAAGTATTCATATTAGTCGTAAGTTTACATACCCCACTATTCATGTGCTTATGTGTAGGTGCTAACTCATCTTGTATTATGTTAGCAGAAGATAGGTGGGACGACAACTCAAGCTAAAACTGCTATCATATTACTTAACTCAAAGCTATTGTCAAAGCAATTCCTACTTTATACAGCCAAAAAGATTAGATTTTGAGTTAAAAATTTGAAATCCCCTTTTTTTTATTATATATTTTTTTAAATTTTAATATTTTTTTTTAATTGCATCAAAAATATTCTCTCCCCCATACCTAAATCTAACATTGTCCTCAATGTGAAAGAAAATTTAAAACAGTAATAGGATAGAGGAGAAGTTACCTGATATGGTAGGTAAAGTGACAATAGGGGCAAAAATCACAAACCTGCAATTTTTTTTTTTTTTTGAAAATATTTACATGTTGGGTTGCCTCCCAAGAGCGCTAAGTTTTATGTCTTCAGCCAGACAAAATGTAAATCTCCTTTTTTTTTCAACCATTATCTAAGAATGGTTTTGGAAGAGTCCGATGAAGAACAGTCGGCTGATGACGATCTATGCTCCTAAGGGGAACAGAACTAAGAGGCGCATGCTTGACCCCTTCCTCGGAATGGGCAAGGTAAGCTTCTAAAGGGTCCTTATTATAAGTTTGTAAGAAAGTCTCCTGAACCAGACTTTCAATCATGTCAACTTCATTGATTTCTTTGTCGTCTGGTGGTTGTTTACTTATGTTGAAGACATTAAGCTCGACTTTCATGTTGCCAAAAGATAACTTCAGCATCCCATTTCGACAGTTGATCACAGCATTTGCTGTGGCTAAGAAAGGTCTACCTAAAATTATAGGTGTGTGACTGTCTGGATGTATTGCAGGCTCAGTCTCAAGGATAACGAAGTCCACAGGATAGTAAAACTCATTTACTTTCACTATTACATCCTCTACAATCCCCTTGGGGTACTTCACTGTCCTATCTGCTAAGGAAAGGGTAATATTTGTAGGCTTTAATTCCCCCAAACCTAATTTTTGGTACACATAGTAGGAAAGTAGGTTTACACTGGCTCCTAAATCTAATAGAGCTCTTTGGATGATCGTCTCTCCTATTTTTATTTCAATAGTTGGGCAACCAGGGTCTTTGAATTTTGGGGCAATCTGTTGTTGAATGAGAGATGAGGCTTGTGCAGCCATAACAGCTTGCCTAGGAATACTGGTTTTTCTTTTGACCGTGGTGAGGTCTTTCAAGAATTTTGTATAGGAGGGAATTTGTCTTATGGCATCGAGAAAAGGTATATTTATTTGAACAGTTTTAAAGACTTCCATGATTTCATCAAAGTTAGATTGTTTCTTGGAGTCCTGAAGTCTACTGGGAAAGGGAACCTTGGGTTTGTATGTTTCTATAGGTTCTTCCCTTTTTTCCGATTTGTCCTGTTCTTGACCCCTCTTCTGAATAGGGTTCTTATCGGATTCAGATTTATTTTCTTTTTCATTTTCAGGAAGTTGGACTTTATTGTCCACTTGCTTGCCAGACCTTAGAGTGGTAATTGCCTGGACTTCATAGGTCGGATTTCCATTGATTTGATACTGACCTCTTTGATCTTGATTTTGTTGTCTACTAGGGTTAGGCACTGGTTGACTAGGTAGTTCACCTTTCTTCCTATCCCCTAGAGAGTTAGCTATTTGGCTCAGACTAACCTCAAGTTTTGCAATTGCTTGCGCATGGAATTGGTTAGTCTGGGCTTGGGCTGTATTGGTCTGTTGTTGTTGTTTGATAAAATCTTGTTGTTGTTTCATCATATTAGCCATCATGGTTTCTAATTGTGAAGGTTGCTGTGGGATAGGGGCATTATAAGGCGGTACAGATGGAACCAAAGGTTGGTTCATTTGTGGTGGACCTATCCTGGGGAAGTTGTTTTGAAAACCTGGTGGACCACTTTGATGCTAAATAGGTTCATTTTGCTTGTATGAGAAATTTGGGTGGAACCTATTATCAGGGTGGTAAACTGGGCTGAACGAGTTGGGAGTGGGCTTCTTAAAGGCACTATATGAATTTAGAGCATTTGCTTGCTCGGCCTTTATGATGGGCAGATTAGGGCAGCACTCCACTAGATGCTCCGGACTGTTACACAAGACACACAAACTATATGACTCGTGTTCCACTTTCATGATGGGATTTGACTCTTTGTATGAACTCGAACTAGTGGAAACAGTAAAAGCATCAAACTTTTTACTTAAATTGTTCATCCCATTCACTAGGTTGGACATAACATTTTTGAGTTCTGGGTCTGCTTTCATTTCATAATTACCTGGTTTTCTAGACCCAAACTCATCTCTAATTACTTCCTCACCATAGCTACTCCAATTTTGGGCATTTTCAGCTAAGTCAACAAGAAATTCATAGGCTTGATCCGGGGTTTGGTTCATGAACCTACCCTTGTGCATGGACTCAATCATGTTTCTATGTGTTGGAGGTAGTCCTTTATAAAAGAAGTGGACCAGATCAGCCTTATCAAGCCCATGGTGTGGGCATTTGACCAACAAGTCATGGAACCGTTCCCAAGTTTGGGAAAATTCCTCCTCAGATTTTTCTCTAAAAGTTCTGATGGCATCCTTAATTTTTTCAGTTTTTACCATGGGATAGAACTTAGCCATGAACTTCCTAGACAACTGTTCCCATGATGTGATGGAATTTGAAGCAAGGGAATACAGCCATGCAGCAGCACGATCTTCTAAAGTCATGGGAAACAATCTTAATTTAATACCCTCTTCATCTAAGTTTTGATTTCTAAATGTTTGACAGATTGTCAAAAACTTGTTTAGATGAATATAGGGTTGTTCACTCTCGAACCCATGAAACTTGGGTAACATGTTTATTGTTGCAGCCCGAATTTCAAATTGGGCTGCATTATTTATTGGCAATACTATGCATGTAGGTGGACTAGCGGATGCAGGAGCGAATAATTCATTCAGGGTTCTAATATGTTCTCCTATTGTAGAGATCGACGGTTGGTTTACAGTTCGCAGGTTATGATAAAAAGTTCTGTCAATCTTAGGATCAAATGGGATTAACTTATCCCTTAATGACCTTCTACCATGCATACATTTTCCACAACTTAATTAGACTCAATTTTTTTTTTTTTTTTACGAAATCCTAAAAGATAAGAAGAAGGGCTAGACCAAGATGACCACAATCAACACCACACAATAATTTGACCCTATTAATTTTAGAGCTAAGTGAGGTTTAGTAGCTTCTTATATCTAGTTGCATAGAGACTTATCAGGTTAAAAAAAGTTTCTGAAATTCTCTCTAGATTAGACAGCTCCTAATCTCCCTTTCAGATTAAGCTTGAGCTTACCAGTTAAGTGGTCCAGTAACCAGTGACCAGAAAAGTCCCGGGGTGTGCAGTGGTGCCAGAAGGGATACACCGATACCACAATACCCGTAACAGTTCTTACTGTTGTAAAACTTTCCTAGACATCACCAATTACTAAATCCTCACTGGAGTGGCTTTCAGCCGCTTCTTTCCAAGAGCCTAATTGACCTCGAAAACCCTAAGGCCAACGTCTAATTTGATTTTAATTTAATTTGGCTTAGGATAAGTATGCAAGGTGGTGATTTTTGGGCTAAGGATAGGTAATGACTTTCCGACCTTATCTTTTTAATGGGTTTTGCCCTTAATTACTTTATGCAAATGCTTAATACTAAATGCAGCTAATAATCAATGATTTTTTTTTTAAAGTTTATGCAATGTCATTAGGTTGTACTGATTAAATGAGCAAGCAATTTTTTTTTATTTTTTTATTTTTCTTATTTTTTTTAATTTTATATTTTTTTTTAATTTTTAATATAGGAATAACTTGAATGTAAACTAAAACTAATCCTTATGCGTCAGTCAATCTCCGAATGCCCGTTGAATAAGCTCTGGAGATTACTCCGTGAGGAGCCCCAATAGAGGTATGATCACCTCGGGGGATTGCACCCTATCAATTACTAGCAAAAATAATATTTTTTTTGAATTTAATTAATTTTTTTTACTTTTTTTTTTAAATTAAATTTCAAATTTTGAATCACAGAATTCAAATTTTGAATTTAAATTTTTGAATTCTTGAAATTTTTCTTTTTAAAATTTTTTTTACTTTCTTTTTTAGAAAACTTTAATTACGAATTTCAAATTTCAGAATTTAATAACTACGAAATTACTAACTAAAATAATCAAAATAAGGAAAATTAATAAAAATAAAAACTTACTACCGGAGTGCGTTCACTCCGGGCATCCAAAATCCAATTTGATCTTCGTGATCGTTCTTGCTTCTCGATTTGCCTTCCCGGCAACGACGCCAAAATTCTGTTCGTCCTTTTCCTGTCTACCTAAAAATATGCTAGACAGATCGTTGTTAGAACCGACGAACAAAAGTTAAATTTAATTATACTCTTACCTTTCCTACTCGAAGAATAGTGGTTGTAAGAGGTCGATCCTCAGGGAGGCGATTGGAGTTGCATAAAAATTAGAACATTCACTCGGATTTGAAATCGATTTTTGAATAATAAAAGAAAAACATTATGTTGAAGATGTTGAATATTTTCTAGCCTACCGAAGAATTATTTTTCATTTGAAAATAACGAAAAGACAAATACTTGAAATAGAAGAGCATTTATAAATTCATGAAATATTTAATTAATCAAAGGAAAACTTTGACATGGATGAAAACAATGCTTAAGAAGATTGAAGCTTGGAACATAAATTGCATAAAGAAAAATTAGATATATTGCATAAAAAGAAAAATTTAACGATTGCATAAAGAAAATAGAAATTTAACTAAACCTAGAACAAGGATTGCATGAAAGAAATTGATTGATTTCATAAAAAGGAATGATTACAAAAAGTAAAAAAAAATTGAAGATGAAGCCTAATGCTTCTTTCTTCTGCAAATAATAAAATAAAATAAAAGAAAGTTTCTTTTATTTTCTCCCACGGTTAAACAACAACATAAACTAATACTTTTTTTTTTCTTTCTTTCTTCCCCGAAAATAGAGGATTGCTCTGTTTTTTTTTTTTTTTTCTCTCCTCCTTGGACCAGCCGACCACCTTCTCCTCCTTGGACCCGCCGGCCACCACCCTCCAGCCGAGCACGGCCCTCTCTCTCTGCCGATGGCTCCTTTATATAGATCCCCAGCAAGCACGTGGAGATGAGGGAAATATGGAAGCGTGATCAATGGGATTGGGTCTTCGGAAGCTGGCCGCGGGAGGGGAGGCTGAGACGGAGGAACTTGATTGCAGCGTGGGATGCCGTGGCTAGGCGGATCGTGGAGGAGATTGATGACGGACGCTGGGGCGCTGAAGAAGAAGATCTCGGGTGCTGATATGGGATGCTTCGATCACGGAGAAGGAGGTTGATGATCCGTGGAGCTGATCTAGCTGACGGGAAGGAGGCTGGAATCATGGTGACTGCTGATTTCCTCCTTCACGGTGGCTGGATCATGGCTTGATTGGTGCTGGGACGTTCATCGCGTGAAGAACGCGGGCTGCTGGGGCGGACGTGGGAGACGCGGTGCGGGATCGATGGGTGCTGATCACGGATGGCTGGTCTTGGGGGATCCGATTGCTGGGAGGAGGCGTGGATCACGGATGCGGCGTCGGAGGCTGGAGATGTGGACGGCCTGGCACGGATGCAAGGGAGTCCGACTTGCTGGGAGGGGCGGATGCTTCACGGGCGGAAGAAGGGGTCTTGAACCCAGAAAGGGGAGACGCGTGCATGGGAGGCTTGATCACGGAGGAGGAACCGCAGAGGAGACGGGAGCATTGTGATGCGTGCGGACGGCTGGGAGGATCTGGGAGCTTGGATCACGGTTCTGAGATGGGAGCTGGGAGACCAAGTTCCATCCAATTAGTTATATAGAAGAAAATAATGTGATATGAAATTTGGCTTGGAGACGGACGGACTAAGTTCATCACGGGTCATCTGTTCTGACTAGAGGTCAGTTGCAAGTCTTTCAAGTCATGGGTCACCCAGCACCTTATAGTTATGACATGGCCAATTTAGATTTGCCCAAAATTATTTTCCAAGAGCACAAAAGAAATGGACCCGATTCGGACCCGAACCCGACTCGGACCCGAACCCGACTCGGACCCGATTTGAAGTCAAATTTGTACTCAATGTGCATTTTATCTCTAATTTATACTAATCTATGTTAAACCCAAATATAATATTAATCTAGTGAATTTATCATTATGAGTTAGCAATAACATTAATTTTAGTAACATGTAGGTCGCACTTTTGTGCTCTCATCAATGATCATTCGTAAGAAATTTCACCAAGGACAAAAAGTCCTTCTATATGATTCTCGATTACATCTATTCCCTGAAAAACTTAAATCTTGCTGGACTGGCCCATACACAGTAGAGAAAGTGCACCCGCATGGTGCAGTAGTAATATGCAATACCAAAGATGGTAGGTCCTTTCAAGTCAATGGACATCGTTTAAAACCATACCTTGAGTATCTGAGTCCAGAAGTTGAGGAGACACTTCTGACCGATCCTGTCTATCATAAATGAATTAGAATTGTCTGACTGAAGACATAAAACTTAGCGCTCTTGGGAGGCAACCCAACATATAAATATTATTAAAAAAAATAAAAAAAATTACTAACATGCAGGTTGGGGGTATTTTCCCCAATCTTCAAGTTATTAGCCATATCAAGGTCCAATATCAGGTAATGTCTATCCTCTGTCCTCTTACTGCTTTAAATTTTCTTTAACATTAAGGATAATGCTAGATTTAGATTTGGGGGTATTTTTAAGCATTTGGAATTTTATAGAAATAAAAAAAAAAGTTTTTAGTTAAAATTTTTGAAAAAAAAAATTTACAACACACAAGGTATATAAAATCTAAGAGCCCAATGACTAGTCGGAAGTAGTGCAAAGTGAGTTCTTTTTATTAAGTTCCTTTTAGTGAGTTGTAAGCTAATTAGTGCTTTGAATTTCACAACACATCTGGCCTACATTTTCTAAGGTATAGGTTCGACATTATGTTGAGAATATGGTAGCAACCTCGAATCCTGATGAACCATCTTTTTCTGATCCAAAAAAAAATACTATTTGGTGGATTTAGTCAGGTACATCGAAAAGGGCTACCTATTGTCAAAGGTCAGCGGGCTTGTGATGAGAAACCCGAACATAGGTCCGTAGGGGAGTCTTGATGCCCGACACCTCATGCCAACTAGTGTGAGAATTGTCGACTAATTGCTCGCTACATGGAGGAATCATCACAGGAGTAAAAGTGCACAATATAAACATTTTCATGTTTCTTATAAAAAAAAGGTTAAAAAAAAGGTTAAAAAAAATTGTATTTTGACCTTAAGAAAGACAATAGTGTGAAAGTCGTCGTTGCAAAAATTCGAGTAAACTGGAATATTACAGATAAAGCCCATGAGGTATTAAAGTAAACATCCACAACTCTCGAAATCTTGCAGATAAGATGATTTTGAATCAGTAAATAGGTCTTGTCCGACCAATTCTTGGAAACTACTAGCATTAGCGATATTTTGGAGATTCAAAACCTAAGCTGGTGCATGGTCCAGACTTCACTGAGCACTCAAGTATAAATAAGTATTACGACTTCCTAACAGAAAACTTAATGATTTCAACTTAAATTGCATACTAACCTAGAATTTGGGCTACTTAGTAATTAAAACCTTGTGTGCTTTTGAAATTCTTATCAGTTATGTACTTGAAATTAGACTTTCATTTCATAAAACAAATTTTATTTTGGGATTGAAGTTTGTGGATAACTTCACTGCAAACCCTCACGAGACAACACTCATCCACTAGGGTAACCTAGGGGTTTAAAAGCTTGTTGCAGTGCTAAGTGCAATCGTGATTCGTGATTCCCTATGAAAATGGGTACATATCTTAGTTTTGTGTATTTAGCTTAAAAAAAAAGAAAAAAAAAGAGAGTCATAAGTTAGACTACATCTTTTTGTGCCCTCATTTTATCGTTTGCTTGTTAATTGCTAGAGACTAGCAATAAGCTAGTTGGTGTCGGGAACCCGCCCATGCCGCAGAAAATTCAAATAATTCAGATGCAGCGGAAGAGGCATGTGCGGGATCAACCGTTCATCGCATGAACGTTGTTTCATGAACGTTCGTAGATAGATAAGGATTAAAAACTTTTTAAAACATTAGAAGATCAGATCTTCACCTTGTGCGGGTAGATGATCACCGCAAACTGATGATCGTGATTTTTGGATGAAGGTTTGCTTGAAGCCGTTCAAGTGCCCGGCCTCTACGGGTATCCACACGAAGTAGAAAACCGATCCAAGCTTTCTATCTCCCCGGGGTGCTAGCTCCCTTGCAGAGATAACTTTGATGGCCGATATCCTCCCTTTCAATCAATCCTTGATTATGCTTGGGAGGAGGAAGAAGAAGGATGAAGAGAAGAAGAGGAACGAAGCCCTGCAGCCTTCTTTTTCTTCCTTGCGTTGGAACCAACGGTGGAGGAAGAAGGAGGCCACCAAGATCCTTTTCTTCCCTTTGTTGTTGGTGGCTGAAAAGAGAGGAGAGGAGGGTGGCCACGTGATGGAGAGGAGGAGGGCTTCACTTATCATTAGGGCACCTCCTTTCAAAGCCTTATAAAGGCATCTAGGGCTCCTATTTGGTCTAGTCCAAATCATGAATCAATTGGGTTCAATCTATGCTAGCCCTAATCCAATTAGAACTTGAATGAACCATGACTCAATTGAACTCTTCAATCCTAATCCAATTAGGAGTCATGTTGATTCATTAGATTAATAATTAATTAGGACTTAAGAAATCCTAATCCAATTAGGACTTGTTTAATTCTAGTCCTAATCCAATTAGGACTCTAATTTGAATTCGAAGTCCTAATCCGATTAGGACTCTAGGAATCCTACTCCAAGTAGGAATCCAAATTTAATTCAAAACTCCTAATCTAATTAGGATTGTAGGAATCCTACTCCAAGTAGGAATCTCAGTCCTACTCCAAATAGGATTCCCAGTCCAAGTAGGAATCCCAGTCCAAGTAGGATTCCTAGTCCTAATCCAATTAGGACTCTAGGATTCCTACTCCAAGTAGGACTCTTGTTTTAAGTCCAATTAATTAATTCTCTTTGTTCCTTCTTCAGCCTATTATCAATCAAATTGATTACTTGTGATTCCTAATCACGATTCAACCATCGGATCGGTCAATGCCTCTAGTGTGTGTGACCCCATAGGTTCTACTCTGACTGGTAGTGAGATATATTGTGATCTCTATCACAATATCATTGAAAACTCCTTTCAATGGGTCGGAACGATTCCAACTCTACTCATTAGGGCTTATCGATCATCGAGATAATCCCTATGAGTCCCACCATCCACCAGTGACACCTAGCAGCATGTAGTGGCTACCCAGCAGAATAGAATGATGAACCTCTAGGTGCAGTTATCATGTGATACGGTCCTTCTATCGTGGATCCCTACAGGACGGAGGTCATGGATAACTCGTCAAACCCCTTCGTCTGTCATATGTCAAGATTTATTTGACTCGAGTTCGATAGTGGAAAACTCTTTCTCCACTTTATATTACTGCCCTGGCCAAGGTCTTAGAACTCAGTCTAACAAATCACATAGGATCACTCCTCTTCTATCAAGGTCGATAGATTCCATGTAAGTGCATACCCTACTCCTACAGTGAACTTACTGCAGCCAATCTACACTACAAGGACCCATATGACTAGAGACCATGTATACGTGTAGTCAAACTACAATAACCTCACTGTGAGTAGCCGAAGCACCGCAGGTCAAAGGACCAGTCATACTACTGCAACATCAAGCACGTCACTGACGAGTGGATAGACGTCCAAGTAACTTCTTGTCCTGGTCACGCTCAGTACCCTTGTTCTCTAACAAGCACCTGCACTATCACTTCAGTGTCCCTACACTGTGGACTCAAGTCTCGTCCATCCAGAAGGAAAGTGATCTGTGCACTGATCGGATCGATCACCGTCCTCGTGATGATCCATTGATCATGAGCATTTAGAAATTAATCACTAATGATACATGGCTCAAATTCTCAACTCTTGAGAATATGCATCATCATCTTATTAATTTCTTGGACGATTCATAGACACATAATTAATATGAATGAAAGATGCCTTTTATTTATTCAATAATAAATAGTCAAGTACAAAATTATGTCCCTAGAATTAACAATGTGTTAGCCAGATTGGCTTCTAGGGCATACATCTAACAATCTCCCACTTGCACTAAAGCCAATCAGTCATATATCTAAGCCCCATCTTCTCAAGGTGGGCTTCAGTCTTTTGCTGACTTAGCTGCTTAGTGAACGGGTCTGCCATGTTATCCGCAGAGTCTACTCTCTGCACCTCTACATATTTCTTCTCAATATAGTCGCGTATGAGGTGGAAGCGCCGCTCTATGTGCTTGGACTTCTGATGAGACCTTGGCTCCATAGCTAGTGCTATGGTGCCAATATTATCGCAGAAAAGTGTTATGACATCTAATGACATTACACCTAACTCTGCAATGAACTTTTTAACTAGAAGGTTTCCACTGCACCCTTAGATATGGCTTAACATTCAGCTTCTAAGGTAGCATCTATAATGATCGGTTGTTTAGAACTCTTCCAACTTACTGAACCACCATTGCACATATCTTGATGTAGACTTTCTATCATCAATATGTGTGCATCCTTCTACCTTCAACTCTAATCTTCTCCCAAAGACCAAGAATATGTCCTTAGTTCTTCTCAAGTACTTAAGACTGTTCTTCACAGCTATCCAGTGCTTTTTGCCTGGATCTGATTGACATATGCTCGTGACATTCACAGCATGTACTATATCAAGTCATGTACATAGCATGGCATACATGAGGCTCCCTATTGCTGATGCATAGGGGATCTTGCTCATGCGTTGAATCTCTTCAGATGTGTTGGGGCACATCTTCTTGAAGAGATTAATTCCATGCCTTAGCCCCTTTTAGAGTTTTCCATGCTGAACCTTTTCAGCACTTCCTCTATGTACATCTTCTGTGATAGGCCAAGCATCCTTTTAGATCTATCTCTATAGACCTTATTCCCAAAATATAGGATGCTTCCCCAAGGTCTTTCATGGAGAACCTTTTTGACAACCTGACCTTGACCGAGGTTAGCATGGGAATATCATTCCCTATCAGGAGGATGTCGTCCACGTACAGTACGAGAAATATAACAGCACTCCCACTAATCCTTTTGTAAACACATGGTTCCTCTTCGTTTTGATGAAATCAAACGTTTTGATTGCGTCATCGAAACGAGTGTTCCAACTCCGAGATGCTTGCTTTAGTCCATAGATGGACTTTTGCAGCTTGCAGACCTTGTGATCTCCATCACTGGAAGTGAAACCCAAAGGTTGTTCCATATAGATGTCTTCATCAAGATATCCATTCAGGAAAGCTGTTTTCACATCCATCTGTCAGATTTCATAATCATGAAATGCTGCAATGGCAAGCAATGTTCGGATGGATTTCAGCATGGCTACAGGTGAAAAAGTCTCCTGATAGTCAATGCCCTCGCGCTGACTATACCCTTTCGCCACAAGCTTTGCCTTATAGGTCTCTACCTCTCCATCCGAACCTATCTTCCTTTTGTAGATCCATTTGCATCCAATAGGTACAATACCTTCTGGTGGATCTACTAAGGTCCAGACTTGGTTGGAATGCATGGAGTCTAACTCTAACTTCATAGCTTCCAACCATTTCTCGGATTCGATATCAGATATCGCCTCGTCGTAGGTTTTGAGATCCTGCGTGTGATCCCTATCTCCCACTAGGAACATTTCCTCGGTATCCTCTTCTAGTATACCTAAGTATCTATCGGGAGGATGGGAGACCCTACTTGATCTGCGAGGTGGTTGAGGGACATCGTGTACTGGCTCTGTATTAATGGGTTCGATAGGATCCATGACTCGTTGCTTTTCAGAGACTTTCTCTTCAAGCTCAATTTTTCTCCCACTGCCTCTATCAAGGATAAACTATTTTCATGAAGATAGCATGGCGTCTCACAAACACTTTGTGATCCTTTGGGATGAAAAAATCGTATCCTAATAACTCTTTCAGGATATTCAATAAAACGAGCATTACTTGTCCTATCCTCTAACTTGTCCGCTTGTTGTCGCTTGACGTGGGCTGGACATCCCCAAATCTTGAGATGACCAAGACTCGGCTTCTTACCATGTCATATCTCATATGATGTGGTAGGAACGGACTTTAGAGGAAATTCTATTCAATAAGTAAATAGCTAAAAATAGGGCATCTATCTAAAGAAACAAGGGTAAATTAGTGAAGCTCATCATGGATCGGACCATATCCAATAGAGTCTGATTCCTCCTCTTCGACACTCCGTTGAACTGAGGTGTACCAGGAGGAGTCCATTATAAAACTATACCATTCTCCTTGAGATAATCACGGAACTCTCCACTAAGGTATTTACCTCTTCGATCTGATCGAAGAACCTTAGTGAGTTTTTCTATATATTTTTCTACTTCATATTTAAACTCTTTGAACCTTTCAAAAGTTTCATATTTGTGTCTCATACACATATCCATACCGTGAGTAATCATCGGTAAAATGAAGTAAAAAATTACAACCCCTAGCCTGCACATCGAATGGGCCACACACATCAGTGTGTACTAGGGTAAGTATTTCAGTGGACCTCCCTGTGTCCTACAAAGGATAATTTGGCCATCTTTCCTTGAAGGCAGAATTCACAAATCAAATATGACTCGAAAGTCAATGAGCCCAAAAGCTCATGTTTCTCCAATTTGTTTATTCTGTCTTCTCCTATATGGCCAAGCCTGAGGTGCCTTAAATACTTTAGATTTATCTCATTTTTGGATCTATTAGATCCTATGGTATTCACTGTTTGCTCAGATATATTCACAGATACATCCATATGTATGTGATAGAGACTATCAATCTTAAAACCATGTTGAATCAATTTAATTTTTCAAATAAATAAAAATCTTTTTGTGCTAAATAAAATACAGAAATCAAATTTCTGCTAGCAATAGGTAACAGTCCCTAAGTATCCTGAGCATATCTGACATACCTTCTGAAGGTCTGTCACCCTTCATGTTCTTTATGCTTCCCATGTATGTAGGACAGTTCCTCTTCCAATGGCCATCCATGATGCAATGGAAACACTTTTCCTTGCAATTGGCCTTTTTCTTGGAACTTCCTTACTTGGTGTTTTCTTAGTCTTCTGCTTCTTCGCAGGCTTCTTCTTCTTCCAAATAGACTCTCTCTTGAAAGTAGAAACCAACTTGACAGCGAAAACGATGCCCCTTGAACTTCTTTAAGGTCCCTAAGATAGTTACCAATTTATTTAACAATTTTTTTTTAGTGCATACAACCTTGTTCATATGGTAGTTTACTATAAACTATTCATATGAAGCTGGAAGGGATTGCGAGATCAAATCCGTTTGCAATTCCTTGTGCATGGTCATGCCAAGCTTCTCAAGCTTCTCTAAGTCCTTTATCATGGTCAAACCATGATCATGGACAGACTGCCCATCGTGCATCTTGGCTTTGAAGAGCCTTTTGGACACTTCAAATCGAGCTGCGTGACTCTGATCACCATACAACTCTTGCAGGTAATTTAATATGTCCTTGGCAGTCTTCATGTTCTCATGCTAGCATTGTAATGCATTAGACATGGATGCCATTGTGCAGCACCTAACTTTATTGTCATTGTTCGTCCACTTAACAAGCGTCTTACGCTGATCAGTGATCGGACGGATTGGTAACATGGGGATTCCATGGTCTAGCATATACCCGAATTTCTCACAATTCAAAACTATTTTTGAAATTTGCTGAGCCAATCTTTATAATTGGGTTTGGTCAAACGGTTGTTCTATAGGATATGAGATAAGAGTCTAGAAGCTGACTTTATAATCCTCAGAGAGTAAAGATTCTAGTTAGACTTTTATACTTGATCCTAATCTGTTCTAAGGTCTTTTAGAACAAATGTAACTCCCACTATTTTCTCGAATTCCTCACACTCCCCTAGTAGGAAAACGGAAATCCCACACGACTAGGGTTTCTAGTGGGTACTGCGGTCCCACCGATTTACATGCCACCTCACCTAACAGTTATTGATGACACATAGATTGATGAATGTACAACTCTTGTATAATGCTTCTCAAGCATGTTGCAGTGCTTCTTGGTCTCTAAGCCATGAAGACCTCACCTAACAGTTATTGATCCCATTTTTTAGTTAAGTCAGACCCACCGTATAACCGTAGAAATAAAGTCGTCATTGGGTCCTCACCTACCAGTTATTGGTGCCCAACCCCACCTTTACCCTACAACATCTCATGTCTATAGAGAGGTCCAGCCCCCCGATGCAACTTGACCACTGTATCCAGCCGAAACAAATCAACATCAGAAAGGCCTTAGCAGCTCTACTACAGTGGAAGACCTATTGACTTAATATTGGTTAATCAGGTCTTAGTGTTTGCAACTTGAGCTCTTCATAAGAGGTAATCGAATAATTGGCCAGGTAAGCAGGTGGGAGGCTCCCCTTACTCAGAGAGTAAGGTCCTAATTAAGTAACCACCTTTCATGCTTTCCTAGACACCAATTAGATCAATTAATCTAATATGACTTGCTCATGTCGGTTCACTCTCGACTTGATTGAGGAGGTTTTAATTTAGGTCTCAATTGGGTTTGCTACATCACATGTAAACCTATCTACCCGACTCTCATTCACATCACATGCAAACGGCGCATTGCAGGCAGTTATAATCGCAGCAGTAACTAAAGCTAAACTTTAAATAGGTGATGATCATGGATTCTAGTTAGGTCGTATTACAAGCACATGCACGTCAATCGATCAACTGGTCTTCAACTCTTGAATTGGTTCCAAGCCTCCTTGATTCGATCCTTGACCAACTCTTGATCCAATCGCCATCAACCGCTTAGACCCCTGTTCATCTCATGCCTTGTCTTCGACTTGATCGTTGACGTACATCACATTACAGAAATACAACCAGATATAAAATAAAAATAAAAATAAATTATATCTCCCTTTTAGGAGGCACGCAGGCCTCTCAAAACATCAAATAAGATGCATGCAAGCATCTAAAAAATTACATGACATTGCAGATCACATCGCAGGTCTTTACATTTGATACCAAAAGAGTTTGAATCCTATAATCATCACCACATGCAGCAATTATAATTTTCAGATCTGAAAACTAATTGATTATCTTATGACATAGGTTGCTGATCATGCTAATCATGATTCTAAACTTTGTAATTCCATTAACAATGCAATTAGAATCATCATCTTATCATATAAAAATCAGCATGAAAAAGTCAGCACCCTAGAAAAAATCTGCATGCAGAAAATTTTCAGCATGCATAATCTTTCAATTTTCAGATCTAATAAGCCTACTAATAATTAATCCTTACCTTAATCTACGAAGCCTAGGCTCTGATACCACTGTTGGGAACCCGCCCATGCCACAGAAAATTCAAATAATTCAGATGCAGCGGAAGAGGCATGTGCGGGATCAACCGTTCATCGCATGAACGTTGTTTCATGAACGTTCGTAGATAGATAAGGATTAAAAACTTTTTAAAACATTAGAAGATCAGATCTTCACCTTATGCGGGTAGATGATCACCGCAAACTGATGATCGTGATTTTTGGATGAAGGTTCGCTTGAAGCCGTTCAAGTGCCCGGCCTCTACGGGTATCCACACGAAGTAGAAAACCGATCCAAGCTTTCTATCTCCCCGGGGTGCTAGCTCCCTTGCAGAGATAACTTTGATGGCTGATATCCTCCCTTTCAATCAATCCTTGATTATGCTTGGGAGGAGGAAGAAGAAGGATGAAGAGAAGAAGAGGAACGAAGCCCTGCAGCCTTCTTTTTCTTCCTTGCGTTGGAACCAACGGTGGAGGAAGAAGGAGGCCACC
Organism: Phoenix dactylifera; assembly: GCF_051530095.1. Classification (NCBI taxonomy): domain Eukaryota; kingdom Viridiplantae; phylum Streptophyta; class Magnoliopsida; order Arecales; family Arecaceae; genus Phoenix; species Phoenix dactylifera. The sequence continues at coordinate 8,245,758 of NC_143193.1, forward strand.
AAGATCCTTTTCTTCTCTTTGTTGTTGGTGGCTGAAAAGAGAGGAGAGGAGGGTGGCCACGTGATGGAGAGGAGGAGGGCTTCACTTATCATTAGGGCACCTCCTTTCAAAGCCTTATAAAGGCATCTAGGGCTCCTATTTGGTCTAGTCCAAATCATGAATCAATTGGGTTCAATCTATGCTAGCCCTAATCCAATTAGAACTTGAATGAACCATGACTCAATTGAACTCTTCAATCCTAATCCAATTAGGAGTCATGTTGATTCATTAGATTAATAATTAATTAGGACTTAAGAAATCCTAATCCAATTAGGACTTGTTTAATTCTAGTCCTAATCCAATTAGGACTCTAATTTGAATTCGAAGTCCTAATCCGATTAGGACTCTAGGAATCCTACTCCAAGTAGGAATCCAAATTTAATTCAAAACTCCTAATCTAATTAGGATTGTAGGAATCCTACTCCAAGTAGGAATCCCAGTCCTACTCCAAATAGGATTCCCAGTCCAAGTAGGAATCCCAGTCCAAGTAGGAATCTCAGTCCAAGTAGGATTCCTAGTCCTAATCCAATTAGGACTCTAGGATTCCTACTCTAAGTAGGACTCTTGTTTTAAGTCCAATTAATTAATTCTCTTTGTTCCTTCTTCAGCCTATTATCAATCAAATTGATTACTTGTGATTCCTAATCACGATTCAACCATCGGATCGGTCAATGCCTCTAGTGTGTGTGACCCCATAGGTTCTACTCTGACTGGTAGTGAGATATATTGTAATCTCTATCACAATATCATTGAAAACTCCTTTCAATGGGTCGGAACGATTCCAACTCTACTCATTAGGGCTTATCGATCATCGAGATAATCCCTATGAGTCCCACCATCCACCAGTGACACCTAGCAGCATGTAGTGGCTACCCAGCAGAATAGAATGATGAACCTCTAGGTGCAGTTATCATGTGATACGGTCCTTCTATCGTGGATCCCTACAGGACGGAGGTCATGGATAACTCGTCAAACCCCTTCGTCTGTCATATGTCAAGATTTATTTGACTCGAGTTCGATAGTGGAAAACTCTTTCTCCACTTTATATTACTGCCCTGGCCAAGGTCTTAGAACTCAGTCTAACAAATCACATAGGATCACTCCTCTTCTATCAAGGTCGATAGATTCCATGTAAGTGCATACCCTACTCCTACAGTGAACTTACTGCAGCCAATCTACACTACAAGGACCCATATGACTAGAGACCATGTATACGTGTAGTCAAACTACAATAACCTCACTGTGAGTAGCCGAAGCACCGCAGGTCAAAGGACCAGTCATACTACTGCAACATCAAGCAAGTCACTGACGAGTGGATAGACGTCCAAGTAACTTCTTGTCCTGATCACGCTCAGTACCCTTGTTCTCTAACAAGCACCTGCACTATCACTTCAGTGTCCCTACACTGTGGACTCAAGTCTCGTCTATCCAGAAGGAAAGTGATCTGTGCACTGATCGGATCGATCACCATTCTCGTGTGCACTGATCGGATCGATCACCATTCTCGTGATGATCCATTGATCATGAGCATTTAGAAATTAATCACTAATGATACATGACTCAAATTCTCAACTCTTGAGAATATGCATCATCATCTTATTAATTTCTTGGACGATTCATAGACACATAATTAATATGAATGAAAAGATGCCTTTTATTTATTCAATAATAAATAGTCAAGTACAAAATTATGTCCCTAGAATTAACAATGTGTCAGCCAGATTGGCTTCTAGGGCATACATCTAATAGTTGGGGGGTGTGATGAGAGCACAAAAGTGAGACCTACATGTCACTAAAATTAGTGTTATTGCTAACGGATAATGATAAATTCACTGGATTAATATTATATTTGGGTTTGACACAGATTATTATAAATTAAAGATAAAATGTACATTGAGTACAAATTTAACTTCAGAAGAATCCCTTCCCAGACCCGACCCGGTTGAAGATCGGGTCGGGTCCGAGTCGGGTTTGGATCCGAATCGGGTCCATTTTTCTATGCTTTTGGGAAAGAATTTTGGGCAAATCTAATTTGGCCATATCATAACAATGAGATGCTGGGTGACCCATGACTTGAAAGACTTGCAATTGACCTCCAGTCAGAACAGATGACCCGTGACGAACTAAGTCCATCCGTCTACAAGCCAAATTTCATATCATACTATTTTTTTTATCTATATGACTAATTGGACGGAACTTGGTGTCTCCCAGCTCCCGAATCATCTTTCGTGATCCAAGCAGCTGCTCCAGCCGTCCGCAGTGCATCACCGCCCTCTCCTTCCTCCCGAGATCCAAGCTCTCCCTAATTCGTGATTCTCCCCCAAATCCCAGCTCTTCCATGAACGGCTCCTCCCCGTCGATCCCGCTTCCAATCCGGCACCCAAAGAAGGGAAGAGCAACGATCCCGCGTCTGTGAAGGAAGCCCCAGCATCCTTCCTCTTCCGCGTGCGATCCCGGACGATTCGTCTCCCAGCAATGATCCCGCAGTGCCCCAACCACGGATCACCATCCAGATCAGCTCCCTCCGCCTCATCTGCGTGCGATCGCCTCCTTCCAGCGCCCGGATCCGTGTCCCCACCTTCCGCATGCATCCCAAATCCTTCCGCAGATCACGCGCCTTCCATCCGCATCGCTGCCAGCCGATCCCACAGCCTCCGACGCCGCATCCGAGCTCCACGATCACCGTTCCTCCCAGCAATTTCAACATGTCTCCAAGAGCCTATAAGAAGAACGGAGGAGAAGCAGGGAGGGGTGTTCGGTGGGGGTTTTGGGCCAAGAAACAGAGGAGCTCTCGGTGAGGTGGCCAGCTGGTCCAAGAAAGAGGAGGAGTCGGTTGGGTGTTGAGCCAAAGAACAGGGGAGAAAGAGGGTGGTCGGCTGGTCCGGGGAAGAAGAAGCAGAGAGGAGTGTTCATGCTCTGTTTTCAAATAGAGCACAGTGCTTTTGTTTTTTTTTATTCTTTTTTTTTTCTTTTCATGTTTAGTTGTATTTTTAAGAGCAATGTTTTATGTTTAGTTTTATTTTAATTAAGAGCAATGTCTTGTTTTTAGTCTGAATTTTAATTGAGAGCAATGAGTTTTGAGTTTGAGTTTTAATTGAGAACAATGTTTTAAGTTTTAAATTTAGAGAATTTTATTTTGGTGGAGAGTTTTACTTTTAAGATTTTTTTTATGCTGAAATTTTAATTTTTTTTATGCAATACATTAAATCTTCTTTTATGAAATTTATGTTTGCTTCAATCCTCTTAGTTTCATCCTTTTTAATTTATGCCAAAGCTCTTCTTTGATTAGTTAAATATATAAATGCTCTTTGAATCTAAGTACATGTCTTCTAGTTAATTTCAATTAAAAAATATTATCCGGTAGACTAGAGAATCTATTAACATCCCCGAAGTAATGTTTTTCTTCTATCATTCAAAAATCGATTTTGAATCCAAATGAACGTTTTTATTTTTAAGCAACTCCAATCGCCTTCCTGTGGATCGACCTCTTACGACCACTATTCTTCGAGTAGAACAGGTAAGAGTAAAATTAATTTAAACTTTATTTGTCGGTTCTAACAACGATCTGTTTAGCATAATTTTTAGTTAGACAGGAAAGGACGAACAGATAAGGAGAAGAATCCCTAAATTTTAGGAACCCATCCTTATCTTCTTGGAGAAGAATGACACCTTAATTTATCCCTAATATTTTCTTTGCCTATCCTTTTTATTTTTGGCCAAAAATTGGCGTGAGAAGAGAGGAGGCGTGGGGCTATATTTTCTATAAAAATGGCACCTTAAATCTTTATAGAAAGATTTAGATGAATTTCCTAATTTGTAGGAATTGCATGGCGCATGAAATAGGGTGGTCTGCGGCTGAACTTTGGATGCATGAATTCCTATTCTTTAGGGATCCAAAATTCCCAAAATTTGAATATGTTTATCTCCTCTTAGCTTCCAAACCATCAAAATTTTTTGGGAATTTTATCAGCCAAATTAGTTGGCTAAATTAGGTGTGATACGTGGGGGGATCTTTTGTCTATAAAAGACCCCCACGCCTTGGGTTCAAGATATACCATATTTAGAGGTTTCAAAAAATTCTGAAAAACTTTTCTGAGGGCCTCCATCCCTTCTTCTCCTTCTTCCTCACGTCCATCCTCCATCTCCTTGAAGAACAATCAAAGGTTGAGTGTTTAGAAGGAGAAAGCTTCAGCCATTGCTGCGTTCCTACGCGAGCTAGCACTCCTGCGGAAGACGATCTACCTAGGGCTTCGCGTGTACTTCTCATAGAGGCCATTCATGTGCGTGGCTGCGAAGTCAAGGATCAGATCCACAAGTTTGTTCCATCATAAAAGGTATTAATTCTATATTAATCTTTTTATTTTGGAGTCAGGGTCTAGGTCCGATTTTCTGAGATTTTACCCTCCTTTGGGGCTCCTACGGAGTTATCTCCAGAATCCATTCGATGGATATTTAGAGATTAATCGGAATAGAGTATTTACCTTTCAGATCTGATAGTTAATCATGAATGAAAGTTTTAGCATAATTGTTTAAATGATTCCAGCATAATCCTATGTGTTCTTAAGGTGCTGATTTCTAAATTTGATCTTGTAAGCATGCATGAATTAAATTATTTGATTCGATTTTTCAGCTGCGTTTTAAAACTTAAAAAGAACTACGTATGGCTTGATCCCCCTTATGAAGGGGTACGTAGGCAACCCAATCAGGTTCAACCATGGTTTTAAAAAAAAAAAAATTCAGCATGCTTAATACCGAAGAACCTAGGATTCACTTTCAGTGTTGTCACACCTTATAGAAATTTTATTTTATTTTATGCCATAGTCTTCGAGTTGTTGCTTAATCTATAGGATTTGGGTACAACAACTTCCTGCAACAATATATTTAGTCTTATCTGTAGATAGTGCTACAAAATTTTGCTTCTTGCCAAACCAAGAGATTAAGTTTATTCCAAAAAAATGATAAGTTTCATTTGTACTTTTTTTGTCTAATCTACAACCAGCAAAATTGGCATCTAAATAGCCACTTAAGTCAATTGTTGATGCCTAAGAATACCATAAACGCAAATGTTGAGTTCCTTTTAAGTATCTTAATATCCTTTTAACAGCAATAAAGTGTGATTCTTTAGGATTTACTTGATATCTTGCACACATGCAAATACTATACATTATATTAGGTCTACTTGCTGTAAGATAAAGTAGAGAACCAATCATTCCTCTATACAGCTTTGAATCAAAAGATTTACCATACTCATCTTTTTCTAATTTACAAGAGAGGCTCATAGGAGTACCTAATGGTTTTGAATCTTCCATACCAAACTTCTTTAAGATTTTCTTTGAGTATTTGCTTTGGAAGATGAAGATTCCATCTCTTGTTTGCTTCATTTGGAGTTCAAGGAAGAAGTTGAGTTCACCCATCAAACTCGAACTCACTTTGCATTAGCTTAGCAAATTCTTCACATAAACTTTCATTAGTAGCACCAAATATAATATCATCAATATATATTTGAACAATCAGAATATCAACATTTTTCTTTTTAATAAACAGAGTTTTATCAACATTTTCTCTAGAAAAATTACTTTTTATTAAAAAGTTGTTTAATCTATCATACCAAGCTCTAGGAGCTTGCTTCAAACTATAAGTACTTTGTTCAATTTAAAAACATGATTTGAAAGTTTATGATTTTCAAAGCCGGGTGGCTGTTCTACATAGACTTCTTCAATAATAATACCATTTAGAAATGTACTTCTGACATCCATTTAGAATAATTTGAAGTTTATAAAACATGCAAATGCAAGTAACAACCTAATAGCTTCAAGTCTAGCTACGGATGCAAAGGTTTCATCAAAATCAATTCTTTCTTCTTGATTATATCCTTTAGCAACTAATCTAGCCTTATTTCTAATTACAATGCCATCTTCATTTAATTTATTTCTGAAAACTCATTTTGTCCCAATTACAAAAATATTTTCAAGTCTTCTAACCAAATTCCAAACATTGTTTCTTTCAAATTGATTTAGTTCTTCTTGCATAGCCATTAACCAATTGTTATCTTTTTCAGCTTTTTTGGTTCTATTTGAGAGACAAATGCAAGATGATTACAAGTATCTCTAATAGAGGATCTAGTCCTAATACCATGTGAAGGATCACCAATTATTAAATCTCTTGGATGACTGGGTGCATACCTCCATTCTTTTGGTATACTAGTTTTACCTTTAAATATTTGTTCTTTTTCTTCTTGATTTTCATCATGTTTTGAATTTTCAAATGCAGAGACATCCTTTAGGGTCAATTCTTTGATTTCTTTATTTAGTTCTCCTGCATCATCATCGAGATCTACATTCCTTCTTGAAGAAAGGTCATTAGATTCATCAAAAATAACATGTATTGATTCTTCTACAACTAGAGTTTTCTTGTTGAATAATCTATATGCTTTGCTTGATGAAGAATATCCACGAAAAATAGTTTCATCTGATTTGGAATCAAACTTCCCAAGTTGTCTTTACCATTATTTAGAACAAAACAATTGCAACCAAAAATATGAAGATATGAAAGATTTGGTTTCTTGTTTTTCAAAAGCTTATAAGGAGTTTTCTTTAGAATAGATCTAATAGTAACTCTATTAAGGACATGACAGGCTGTGTTTGTAGCTTCAGCCCAAAAGTACTTAGGTAAATTGCTTTCACATAACATTGTCCTAGCCATTTCAGTAAGAGTTTTATTCTTTCTCTCTTCAACTCCATTTTGTTGTGGTGTTCTTGGTGCAGAAAAGTTATGATCAATACGATTTTCAGTGCAGAAATTTTCAAAGTCATGATTTTCAAATTCAGTTTCATGATCACTTTTAATCTTGATAGTTTGCAGTCCATGTTCATTTGAAATATTTTTATACAGTTTAGTGAAAGCTGAAAATGCTTCATTTTTGTGCGCTAAAAATAAAACCTACGTATATCTAGAAAAATCAACCACAATAACAAAGCTATAAAGTTTTTCAACTAGGCTTGCAGTCCTAGTTGGTCCAAATAAGGCCATGTGCAGAAGCTCTAAAGGTCTAGTTGTGGAGACAACATTTTTAGATTTGAAAGAAGTTCTGGTCTATTTTCCTAATTGACATGCAGAGCAAATTTTATTTTTTTCAAAGGATAATTTAAGCAAGCCGAAAGCAAGTTCTTTTCGGATCAGTTTTGAAATTAAATCCATGCTTGCATGAGCTAATTTTCGATGCCGTAACCAGCTAGTCTCACTATTTTTGGTTTTCATAGCTACCAAACAATTTATGTTTTTCATGAGTATTTGATCTAAATCAACTAAATACACATTTCCATGTCTATGTCCAGTAAATATTATACCACTATTATTGGTACTAGAAACTAAGCACATAGATGATTCAAAAGTCACAACATATCCTTTATCACAGAATTGACTAATACTTAGTAAATTATGTTTTAATCCATCCACTAATAAAGCATTTTCAATAAAAGTTGTTGGAGTGATCCGAATGTTACCAATACCAATAATTTTGCCTTTGCCATTATTACCAATGGTAACCATTCCTCCATCTTTCTTTTTGAGGGACATGAATTGGGATTCATCCCCTATCATATGTCTAGAGCACCCACTATCCAAATACCATCTTCTGTTTGATTCATGGGATCCTAGACACTCCTGCAAAACAGAATTTAGGCTTTTATCTTAGGTACCCAAGCTCTCTTGGGTCCTTGCAGGTTAGCAATAATACTTTCTTTTGGAATCCATATCTTCTTAATTAAAACATTACTTACAAGATTTTGGCTTTTAGGATTGCATGCAGTGTATTTCTGTTTCAGTTTGTCTAACTTAAATAGTGCAGATTTTGGTTGAGCATAAGTTGGTTTTACAAATATGTTTCTCAATGATTTCTATCTTTTCCAAGGATTATATCCTAATCTAGCCTTGCTAAAGACAGCTCTCTGACTTTCAAGAATTAGATTTTATTTTTTAGAGCTTAGGATAAATTTATTTACTATCGGTTTCAGTTTATCAACTTCTTTAGCTAGATTTTGATTTTCTTCATGCAGTTTCTTTTTATTTTTCAGAAGCAGAGCATTTTCTTTTTCCAAGGATTGATTCTTAATTTTCAGCTCTTTATTCTTTAAGCTAAGTTTTTTATATCCAATCATTAGCTCAGAAAAAACATCTTGAAGTTCATCAAAAGTGAAATTATATTTAGTATCTAAGTATACCTCATTTTCATGTGCCATTAGACATAGATTTGCAGCTTCTTGTTATTGTTCTTCTTCTCCAGAGCCAGAGTCATCACTGTCACTCCAAGTAGCCAGCATAGCTTTCTTCTTTAATTTTTTCAGAGCCTTTTTGAATAAGAGACAATCAGTTCTGAAGTGTCCTGACTTTTTGCATTCATAGCAAATATATTTCTCATTATTATTATTTTCTTTGCTTTGCTCCTCCTTGATTACAGACATTTTCTTGATGTTTTCTCTATTTCTTCTGAAAAACTTTCTGAACTTTCTTGTAATCAGGGTCATTTTCTCACTGTTATCAGATTCAGAATCCTCGCTCTCATCTTCATGTAGAGTGGACTTAAGAGCAATGGTTCTACGCTTCTTGGGTTCGTCCTCCTCAAGATTTTGTTTCATTGAAAACTTATGAGTCATTAAGAAACCCAACAGTTCTTCCAGTGGGAAAGAGTTGAGATCTTTGGCTTCTTGGATGGCAGTGACATTTGCTTCCCATGCTCTAGGAAGAGACCTAAGAATTTTTCGAACAAGATCACTGTTAGAGTAAGATCTACCAAGGCTTTTTAAGCTGTTTATAATATCAGTGAATATAGTAAACGTTCAGTTATAGACTCACTGTTTTCCATTTTAAATAGTTCATATTTATGCACTAGCATACTGATTTTAGATTTTTTGACCTGGTAAGTGCCTTCATGTATAACTTCCAGCCTATCCCAGATATCTTTAGCAGTCATGCAAATAATTATACGATTAAACTCATTTACATCTAAAGAATAGTAAAGAACATTCATGGCTTTTGCATTCAGTTGAGCCATTCTTTTATCATGGTCATCCCATTCAATTTCAGGTTTGAATAAGGTCATGCCATCAATAATCTTAGTTGGTGTGTGAGGTCCATTAATAATAACAGTCCATAAATTATAGTTAAGTGCTTGAATAAAAATATGCATACGTGTTTTTCAATAAGTAAAATTTGTGCCATTGAAAAGAGGTCGTCTGTTGGTAGATTGCCCTTCAGCAATAGAAGATCCCATAGAGGCTGCCATAACCTTTAACTCTTGATTGTTAGATCAATAAGTTACTGTGAGTATCAAGCTCTGATACCACTTGTTACCCAGAGGTGCAGCCCAAGAGGGGGGGGATGAATTGGGTCTTTTTAAAATTAATAATGTGAAGTGAATGAGTTACTAAAATCTTCTAGTAACTTGGAGATTTAGCAGCGGAATTAAAGTTGCAGTAATAAATCAGTGAATAAGATGAGGAATGCAGTTAGAAATATGCAGTGAAAGAAGAGAAGCAAGTCACACACAAACACAAGGATATATAGTGGTTCGGTGCACTCCCAGCACCTACATCTACTTCCCAAACCACGCTTGAGATTTCACTATAATCCAGCAGATTATAGCCTGATTATTTTTCAGGCTCACAATCAAAAAATCAATTAGTTTTCTCAAGCAACCAATCGAAAATCTATCACCGTTTGTTTTTTCGGGCTCACAAACAACCCAGTTGGTTTTCAGACAAGCCAACCAAAATTTTTTTTCCTTGCTGAATACTCCCGATTCAGCAACTTTCAATCAAGGCTTAGAAGTGCCTTTACAAGTTTCAGACAGTGAAACTGTTACAGCAACAGATAATCCAAATAAATAATTGTTGTAACCAGAAAACTCAAAGCTTTAGAGAATATAGAATAAATCAATAGAAATAAAAGCTGAAGCTGATGAAGAAGTTGGCTGTGGAAAAGTGTCCCAATGCTTGAACACCAGCTCTTCTTGATGCAATGAGAAGCTTCGACTGATTTCCTCACAGGAGCAAGCTTCAGATGCCGTTTTAGCTTTTTCCTTCTCCTTTCTTTTGTGAAAACTTTTCTTTCTTGATAGAATATATATCTCTTTCCTTGTTATTTTCCTTCTGAGGTTTCCTTCAGTTTATAGACAAGTTCTTCAGAGGGATTCAAATTCCTTTCTTGCCGTTCTGATGAGAATCTTTTTTGTTACAGAAAAAGGCAAAAGTTGTTACAAGCTTTCCATTGTGGTCCCAGCAGTGCAGGGGTTGACTCATGTAACTCAAGGGTCGACTCATGTTTATCTTGGGTCGGTACTTCAAAATATTGAGATGGCTCTTGCTGTTGCAACTTCAAAGGGTCGACTCTTTAACTTTAAGGGTCGACTCATCTTCTTCAGGAGTTGCCTTTTTAAACACAAGGGTCGACTCATCCAATAATTTCTCTAGCCAACACTGAGATTGAACTGGGGTCGACTCTTAAAACATAAGGGTCGACTCTTTAATATCGGGGGTCGACTCATTTGGCACAAGGGTCGACTCTTCAAATCTTGTCTTAGACGATAAAAGCTCTCTGTTTAATTTGAACTACCCAATGGTCGACTCATATTTTGTGGAGGTCGACTCATTGACTGTGCCACTTAAGTGAAAACGTGCCAGAGTCAACTCAAACTTGTCCTTTTTGCTTAGGGATCGACTCAAGTATCTCAAATAGAAAACCTTAGACTTCATCTTTGATTTCTTTGGATTGGATTAAGATCATTTCCTTTTAGAACATATCCAATAAAGTGTTCATGAAGAATTAAGGACAATGATTTTGCAGTGCTTCATTTCTTCTAATTTTTCTTGGCTTATAGACCTTCACAATTAAGCCAACATCATTAGTACACAACATTATCTCAAGTATTTTGTAATCATCAAAATTCATTCTTTAGGATTGAGAAAAGAATATTTAAATATCTAGTTAGAACAAAAAGTATAGAATTGTGGTACTCACAAGATTCAAACATAAACTTAATAGGGTACACTGATGCTGATTTTGCTGGATATAAATTAGATAAAAAAGTACCAGTGTTACATGTCAATTCTTAGGAGCAAACTTAATTTCATGTTTAGTAAGAAACAAAATTCAGTTGCACTATCTACAGCAAAAGCCGAATATATTGCAGCCAGAAGTTGTTATGCACAGATTTTATGGATTAAGCAGCAACTAGAGGATTATGGCATTAAGCAATCTAAAATACCCATAAACTGTGATAATACCAGTGCCATAAACTTAATAAAAAATCCAATTCAATACTCAAGAACTAAGCACATTGAGAAAAGACACCATTTCATAAGAGATTATATTTTGAATGATGATGTATTGTTTGAGTTTATGTGTACTGATGATCAACTTGCTAATATCTTCACTAAACCTCTGAGTGAAGATAGATTTTGTACTCTTAGAAGAGGATTAAAAGTGATTGACCCATTTCAATGATTTATTGTTTGCTCCTATTGATTTTAATCTTTTTATCTTAAATTTCAATCTGATCTGAGCCTATCTTTGTCATATTAGTTTATTGGAATCGATTGAACTCAATCCGAAATTATTTTGAACCCAAAACTTTTGAATATCTTTGGACAGGATAGGGCTCGAGCCGACTCGAAGTAAAACCCTGAGTCGACTCGTGCTTGAGTCGATTCGAGCTTTTGCAGGAGTTGTCTCGAGGACAGACTGACGGCTTTTTAACCTAGCTGAGTCGTCTCCATTCTAATTTTTCTCCTTTTGTCTTTGTGTGTTCCTTTCATCTCTATCCTTAGAGTTGTCCCTTGACCTTATTTCTTAGGATTCCTTGCCATTTTCCTTAGATTTTGTTCCGATGGCACCCAAGAGGGCGTCCGGTTCATGCGGAAAATGCCCCCTTGTGGCAAGCAAAATGGAGAGGAGGTCCAAGGCTAGGAATGAGCCAACACACTCTGAGTCTCCGGCGCCTTCCTCCCTTAGACCGGACGCTCCGCATTCGCGTGCTGGTAGGGCCATAACCACCGGTAGGAAAGTAGATTTCCACTTCCTCTCTCGGGAGGGTTTCACCCTAGGAGATCATCTTAGGGCTTTAGGTCTAGAATGCCTTTGTTCCCTTAACATTCCCACATATTCTGGTCTAATTAGGGAATTTTTCAGCACCGTCAGTAGGGGTGATGGTGGTCTTGTAGGTTGGGTGAGAAATGCCAAAGTTGTAGTCTCAGAAAACCTATTCTCTGGGCTTTTAAATCTTTCAAATGTAGGATTCTCTCCCTCTTCTCACTCTTACAGGGCTGAAGCCCTAAGAGTTATTTTGTGTAGAGAGCCTCTAGCTCCCAAGTGGTTCTAGTTTGTTTTCCTAGCTAACATGCATTGCACACTTTGTTCTTTTCAAAACTTAATAATAAGATCTTTTCAAATGATCTTTAAAATTAAGTCCATACTAGCATGAGCAAATTTTCGGTGCCATAACCAGCTAGTTTTCTTAGTTTTCATAGCTACTAGATATTGTATATCTTTCATGAATATTTGATCTAAATCTACGATGTACACATTTTCATTCCTATGTCCAGTAAAAATAATGCCACTGTTATGGGGTTTAGAGATTAAGCACATAGAGGATTCAAAAGTTACTTTGTAGCCTTTATCACAAAATTAACTAGCTTAGCAGATTATATTTTAGTCCATCAACTAATCAATTTCAATGTAAGAGAATGGAGTGATTCGAATGTTACCTATACCAATTTTTTTTTATCTTTGCCATTATCACCAAAAGTAACCATTCCCCTATTTTTCTTTTCAAGGGTGATGAACTGAGTTTCATCCCCTATCATGTGTCTAGAACACCCGCTATCCAAGTACCATCTTCTATTGGATCCTTAGGTAGCTAGACACACCTGTAAAACACCAATCAAATTTTCATCCTAGGTATCTAAGCTCTTTTGGGTCCTTGCTGATTAGCAATAATGGTTCCTTTTGGAACCTAGATTTTCTTAAAAGATATGTTGCTAACAGGATTGCAGGTTTTCATATTACAAGGTGTATATTGTAATGTGTTCTTATTAAATCTAAACAGAATGGTTTCAGCATACACAGATGACAGATTTTTAGGGATGTTTTTAACAGATTTCTGTTTCTGCTCATCAGATTTGTAGAAACTATTGCAGGATAAACAGAGGAGGGTTTAACAAACATGTTTTTGAGTGATTTTTGTTTGTTCCAAGGATGATATCCCAAACCATTCTTGTCAAACATAGCTCTTTGATTATCTAGAATTAAGTTCAGTTTTTCAGAGCTGAGGATAAATCTTTCAACAAAAGGTTTTAACTTGTTAATCTCTTTGGTTAACTTTTTATTAATTTCTGAAAGTTTCTCACTATTTTTCTGAATTTTAACATTGCTTTCAGTAAGAAGTTGATTTTTGTATTTTAATTCTTTATTTCTTAGAACAAGTTTTTTGTATTCTAAGAGAAGATCAGAAAAGGCTTCATGAAGTTCTTCAAATAAAAAGCCAATTTGAGTTTTAGCATATACCTCATTTTCATGTGCCATAAAATATAGAAGTGCAGTTGCTTGTTGTTGCTCTTCTTCTTCAGAGTTCGTTTTGTCACTATCACTCCAAGTGGTCATCATGGCCTTCTTTTTATACTTTTTAGGAGCCTTTTTGAGTAGTGGACATTCAGTTCTGAAGTGACCCAGTTTCTTACATTCATAACAGGTCACTTGCTGCTCCTTTTTTTTTCTCTACTTTGCTCCCCCTAATCACTGCTACTTTCTTAAATCCAGATTTCTTCTTTCTGAAGAACTTTCTAAATCTCCTTATGATCAAGGCCATTTCCTCACTGTCTTCAGAATCAAAACTATCGTTCTCATTTTCAGCTTGAGTTGACTTTAGAGCAATGGTTCTACGCTCCTTGAATTCATCCTCTTCTAGGCTTTGTCTCATGGAGAGTTCGTGAATCATCAGTGATCCCAAGAGTTCTTCCAGTGGGAGTGCGTTGAGGTTCTTGGCTTCTTGGATGGCAATGACTTTTGCTTCTCAAGTTCTTGGAAGTGACCCGAGAACTTTTCGGATAAGATCACTGTTAGTATAGGATTTGCCAAGACTTTTCAGACTATTAATAATATCAGTAAATCTAGTAAACATTTTAGATATAGACTCACTGAGTTCCATTTTAAATAGTTCATATTTGTGCACTAACATGTTAACCTTAGATTCTTTAACCTAGTTAGTGCCTTCATGTGTAACTTTCAGCCTATCCCAGATTTCTTTTGCATACATGCAGATGGATATGCGATTAAATTCACTAGCATCTAATGAACAGTATAAAACATTCATGGCCTTTGTATTCAACTGAGCTATTTTCTTATCATAATCATCCCATTTTCCTTTAGGTTTGGATAGTGAGATGCTGCTATCAATGATCATCGTGGGTGTGTGCGGCCCATTGACTATGATGTTCCATAAATCATAGTCAAGTGCTTGGATGAATATGCGCATGCGTGCTTTTCAATATGTGTAATTGGTTCCATTAAAGAGTGGTGGTCTATTCGTGGATTACCCTTTGGCAATAGAGGTTCCTAATGGAGCTACCATGATCTTTAACTCTTGACGGTTAGATCAAAAGAAGTTGAGTATCGAGCTCTGATACCACTTGTTGCCCAGATATACAGCTCAAGAGGAGGGTGAATTGAGTTTTTAATTTTTTTTTAACTAGAATGCAGCGGATAAACTATAATGTCAACTTCAAAGATATAGTGTGTTTTGAGCAATGAATGAATGATGGCAGAGATTAAGGTGCAATAGTGTAAAGAGAAAAAGCACACACACATACACAGAAATTTTATAGTGGTTCGATGTAACCCACACCTACATCCACTCCCTAAGACTCTTGAAAATTTCACTATAACCACCCAGATTATAGTATGGCTGTTTTTCGAGCTCACAACCCAACTCGCTATTTTTTCAGGATCACAACGAACCCAGTTGGTTTTCACAGGATCACCAACCACAACCTTAGTCCGTTTGCTTTCCGGATTTACAAACAAACCAGTCAGTTTTCACAGGCTCACCAACCAAAATCTTACACGATTGTTTTCTGGGTTTACAAACAATCCAGTCGGTTTTCACAGGCTCACCAACCAAAACCTTAGCCCTTATTGAATCTCCTGATTCAACAACTTTCAATTAAGGTTTGGAAGAACCTTTCTCAGTTTCAAAGCAAATATAATTGTTACAACAGAAATAAGACTAAGTGATAAATGTTGTAACAAGGTAAATAAAGCTTCAAAATAAATGTAACAATAAAAGTAAAACTGAAGCTTTGATGATGGTCGTTGGCTGCAGCTGTAGCTGAAGGTCTTGAATGTACAGCAACAACTTCTCTGTTGAATATTTCAACTAGTTTACTCACAATATTATTTTTCTTGGAAGGCTCTTATGTGAGGATTTTTTTCTTTGAAGCTTAGATTTTGCGTGATTTGATATTCTCACTTGATCCTCTCCCTCGTCATCTTTTTTCCTTGGTGTTACTTTGAATTTATAAACTGTAAGCTTTTTAGAAAGTACTGGATATCCATCACACCAAGAAACTATCCATTGTTCATCCAAAAAAAGTACTGTCGAAAGTAGCCGTTGGAGCTGTCAGGATGCCATGGGTCGACTCACTAGGTTCGGGGGTGTCCCATGTACAAAGGAAGATAGCTCACTGA
This sequence comes from Phoenix dactylifera, assembly GCF_051530095.1. NCBI lineage: Eukaryota > Viridiplantae > Streptophyta > Magnoliopsida > Arecales > Arecaceae > Phoenix > Phoenix dactylifera. The sequence goes on from NC_143193.1 coordinate 8,261,532, forward strand.
ACATAGAAGTTGGCTCTTTCCTTCAATCTATATAAAGTTCTTGCGTTTGCCTCTAGGGTTGACTCGTCAATGTCGGGAGTCGACTCATGTAAATATAGGGTCGGCTCTTCAAATGCAAGAGTCGCCTCATTTCTTTAGTGCTCATAGGTTATCTGCTCTCCCCCGAGGGTCGACTCAATAATGTCGAGGGTCGGCTCATGTATAACTTGAGTCGCCTCCTCAAACACGAGAGTCGGCTCATGTAGTTGATCTCAGGAGGTGATTCTTCTCTATTTTTCTTGAACTACATAGAAGTCGACTCAGTTTCTATATGGGTCAACTCGTTAAGTTTTTCACAGATTTTTTAGAGAGCTTTGATTTTATTTTTCTTGATTCTTGGATGTTGTAAATGGAACTTTTGTCTTGAGGTCTAACCTTTCACATTTAAGCCAACATCATTAGAGTACACATTCAACTTAATTATTTTTGTGATCATCAAAATCCATCCTTTAGGATTAACAAAGATGAAGCCTTCCATGATTTTACAAAACTTTTTAGGAAAGTTCAAAATGAATAAGGTTTTCTCTTTTCTAGTATTAGAAGTGATTATGGTAGAGAATTTGAAAACAAAGATTTTGAAAGTTTTTTTAATGAACATGGATTAGACCATAACTTCTCGGCTCCATGAACTTCTCAACAAAATGCTGTAGTTGAGAAAAAACATAAAACTCTTGAAGAGATGGCTAGGACCATGCTTTGTGAAAATGATTTACCAAAATATTTCTGGGCCGAAGCCGTTAACACCGCTTGTTATATCATAAATCAAGCCATGATAAGGCCTATTCTTAAGAAAACTCCTTACGAGCTTTGAAAAGGAAGAAGCCAAATATTGGTTATTTTCATGCATTTGGTTGTAAATGCTATATTTTAAATAATAATAAAGATATTTTAGGTAAATTTGACGCTAAATCGGATGAAGCTATTTTTCTTGGATATTCTATATCTAGCAAGGTATATAGAGTTTTCAATCAAAGAACACTTGTAGTGGAAGAATCTATGCATGTTGTATTTGATGAATCTAACAATGTTTCTTCCAAGAATGTTGCAAGTGATGATGATAATATAGATTTGAGAAAAGTCTAGAAAAAGTAACCATCCAAGATGAAGAAAAAGAAACTACAAATGACAATCTACAAGAGAAAAGCTCAAGTGTGAATCAAAGAGATGATGGCACAAAAAATGGTCCTTAACTCTTACCAAAAGAATGGAGATATGCTCACAATCATCCAAAAGATCTAATAAATAGCAATCCTTCGAAAGGTATAAAACTCGCTCTTCTCTTCGTAATATTTGTGGTAATCTTACTTTTCTCTCTCAAATAGAGCCAAAATATTTTCAAGAAGCAAAACTTGATGAAAATTGGATCCTGGCCATGCAAGAAGAGCTAGATCAATTTAAAAGAAATCAAGTTTGAACATTAGTACCTAGATCTAATTATCATTCCGTAATTGGTACTAAATGGGTTTTTCGAAACAAAGTGGATGAATCCGGTATAGTAATTAAAAATAAAGCTAGATTAGTAGCCCAGGTTTCAACTAAGAAGAAGATATTGATTTTGATGAAAGTTTTGCAGCGGTAGCTAGACTTCAAGCAATTAGAATGTTACTTGTATTTGCATGTTTTAAAGATTTCAAGTTATATCAAATGGATGTTAAAAGTGATTTTCTAAATGATTATATTTCAGAGAAAGTTTATATAGAACAACCTTCTATTTTTCAAGATTATGAATTTTCAAATCATGTTTTTAAACTTTCAAAAGCTTTGTGTGGTTTAAAACAAGCACCCAGAGCATGGTATGAAAGATTAAGTAAATTTCTTATTGATAATGATTTTACAAGAGGAAAACTAGATAATATTCTTTTTATAAAAGTAAAGATCATGACATGCTCATTGTTCAAGTTTATGTTGATGACATTATATTCGGTGCTACTAATAAAAGCTTGTACAAAAATTTTGCTGAGTGTATACAAGATGAATTTGAAATGAGCATGATGGAGGAGCTAAACTACTTCCACGGACTCCAAATCAAGCAACTAAAGGAAGGCATTTTCATTAACCAATCCAAGTACATAAAGGATTTGCTTAAAAGGTTTGGAATGGAGAATGCAAAATCAATTGGAACCCCAAAGAGTCCATTAGCTAAGCTGGACAAAGATGAAAATGGTAAGCCGATAGATGACAGAAAATATCAAGGTATGATTGGCTCTTTACTCTATTTAACCGCTAGTAGACTAAATATTATGTTTAGTGTTTGTATGTGTGCTAGATTTCAATCATGTCTAAAATAATCTCACATGATTGCCGTGAAACGTATTTTTCAATATTTATTGGATACTCAAAATTTAGGATTATGGTATCCTTAAAATATTTCCTTTGATCTTATTGGTTTCTCCGATGCAGATTTTGCGGATTGTAAAATTGATCGAAAAAGTACTAGTGATTCTTGTCAATTTCTTGGATATTATCTAGTATCTTGGTTTAGTAAAAAGCAAAATTTGGTAGCTTTATCTACGGTCGAAGCCAAATATATTGCCGCCGGTAGTTGTTGTGCTTAAATTTTATGGATGAAACAACAATTAGAAGATTTTGGGTTTCATTTCTCTCATATTCCTATTAAATGTGATAACACTAGTGCAATTAATTTAACTAAAAATCCTATTCAACATTCTAGAACCAAGCATATTGAAATTAGACATCATTTTATAAGAAATTATGTTCAAAAACGGGATATTGAAGTTGAATTTATTAGTACTGATTATTAATTGGCGGATATTTTTACAAAACCTCTTAACGAAAAAATATTTTGTTATATTAGAAGAGAACTTGGTATGTCCAATCCTTTTGAAAAATGATATTTTTTTCTATACTATGCATATAGATAGGGGAAGATATTGTGCATAACTTTGAATCTTATCAATCTCTCTATATCTTGATGAATTCGAATTCATGTTGTTCTCTTCTCATGTGCTAAAATGCAATTATTTAGGGTGAGAATAAATGTTATCAAATAAGATTGATTCATGAACAATTATTTTATTTACCTTGATATCACATCTATATTTTCTTATATTTGATATTTTCTTATATTTGATATTTCTTATGCCAAAAGGGGGAGAAGATATATGATTAATAATAAGAGATGCTATTTTAAAAAAATAATATATAAGTTTGCATCTATTGTTTGTCATCATCAAAAAGGAGAAAATTGTTAACTCTATAGTTTCAATAGTTTACTATTTAATTTTGATGACAACAAACAAATGAATTTAGTTCATTATTATGATTATAGCAAATGAATGAAAATTAGGAATTGATATTTTTTTGAAGGCAGATGCTGGAATTCTAAATGTATATTAGTATTTTTGGCATAACATTTTATTGAAATATAATATTAATGCAATTCTAGATGATATAGAAAGAAGACTTATTTATCTACAACTTTTATATTCAATATATTTTCAAATTTGAACGGTAGCTATAAGTAATATGGCCAGTAATTTATCTACCTATAGCTGTAATTCAGGCTGACATATGTTTACTCTTTTAGCTATAACGTTTCAACCAAATACTTTTTTGTGATGATTCTTATCATGTTGGAAAGATAACTTAAAGAGATACAATGTTTATATTTAATATATTTTTAAATTTGAACGTTAGCTATGACTAATATAGTCTGCAATCTATCTATCCATAGCTATAATTCAGGCTGACATATGTTTACTTTTTTAGCTATAACTTTTCAACCAAATATTTTTTTGAGATGATTATTAGCAGGTTGGAAATATAACTTAAAGGGCTACAACTTTATCTCTAGCCACTAAGTTGAATTCATCCTTTTGATTTGTCAAAAGGTGCTGCAAAATAGGAAACCAAATCTGATCCGAATCTGCCTACATTAAATGTGTTAAAAAAAGGTTTCCAAATTTTCAAATTGTTTCAAACGAGAAAATGGCTTCTCAAGCCTATAAAAGGAGGTTCATACCTCATATTGCAGTAAGAAGGATGGAAGAAAAATCAAAAGAGTATTGTGCTTACAAGTAAAAAGTTTTTCTTGTTGAAAAATTGAGTGTAATGCTTTCATTCTTGTTATTTTGATTAAGTATTGTAAGAGAGTTGTTGAATTCTTGTTAGCTTGAGTGATAGAGAGTGATTATTTGGGAGAATTGTACTCCAGATAAACAAGAGAGTCTTTGAGGGAGTAGATCAACCAAGGGTTAGCTCGGATATCACCAAGTGTAAAGGTTGCTTGCACCCGGAAGACAAGCAGTTTGTAAAGCTTTGAAAAGCATAGTGGATTAAATCTCGGAAAGAAGTCCCGAGGAGTGGATATAGGCTCACAAGGAGACCAAACCACTATAAATCGTTGCGTATTTTTTTTTCCTTCACTCTTTATTTTTCCATACTTAATTGCATACTTGTGATTATTATTTGCGATACTTGTTGCATCTAGCTTATTTCATTAGATTTAAAAATTTGAGGGGATTTGATTTTATTTCTGCAAAATTTTATAAATCTAATTCATCCCCCCCCCCCCCCCCTCTTGGATTGCCTAGTTGGGCCAACAAATGTGATACTCATTTGCGAGGAATTTTGCATGGAATATCGTATTAAATTATGCTTTGATTTGGCAAACATGGAACTGAATTTTATATAACTGGATGGTTAGATGTGGTGCTTTGGACTACCTATGCTATCATTGCCTCATAATAGGTTGGAAATGTGACACTATAATTGCTCCATCATAGGCTAAAAGGGCAACACTATTTTGCCCCATCATAGGCTAAAAGTGCAGCACTATTTTGCCCCGCTATAGGCTAGATCATTATAGGTTGGGAATGTGGCATTATAGTTGCCTCATCATGGGCTAAAATTGTAGCATTACTATTATCTAATCATAAGTAGAAATGTGGCACTACTATTTCCTATATGTTTCTATCAAATATTAGGGTATGTATAACATGTATAGTATGTGAAAAGTAAACTAACATAAAAGGACATCCCTAGAAGTATATTAGTGCTGAGATGCCATTGTTGCATCTCTTTTTCATATATTATAATCAAGGTTATAAGAGCATAGATGAGGATTTTTTTTTCTAAAAAAGTATCATGGTTATTTTTACATGTATTCTTCTACTACTTTAGTTATGTTAAAATAAAAATGTATTATTTTTCATTTAATATAGAGAGTATCATATACTTATTTAATTTTTCATTAGACATGCTCATAATTCTTCTCAGAGTAATTATGTCATATCGATTATTTTAAATAAATAAAATTATAATGTAAAATAGTGATCAAGATGAAATTTGAATATTATTATAAATTCCATGAAACTAATAATCTATAATATATAACTAAGAATAGTAGATGCTACCATATCTCTTCTATAAAACAATATTTCATTTTCCAAATTTATTGCTTATATGCATAGATATTCTGAAATATAGTTATAGATATCTTTGATTTAATAAAAGTTGGTCAATAGATGCGAAAATAAACTAGTTTAGTCTTCACAAATTTATTTTGAAAAAAATGTAAAATCTTCCTCCTTGGTGTCTAAAAATCTGCATGATCGAACTCCCCATCCTTTCTATTATATTAGGTAAAATGCTTCTAATGACTCTTTTTGTTTACTTTATATCTTAAATGAGACAAGTAATTAATGCAGTGGAAGGAAAAGGTGCTTAGTGGTATATGCCCTCTCTCACTCATTATAAATGGCCACCTATGCATTGCCCATCACTTTCATCTCTCCCCATTTTAGTTCTCACTAATCTTCTTATATTGTTCCCTGTGCTTCTTCTAGAGCTTCCGTGGACTGTAACATGGATTACAAGTTTCCCAAGGGTCTTAGACTTTTAGTTGTTGATAATGACCCATTATATCTCAAGGAGATAAGAGAGATTCTTGTATCGTGTAATTACAAAGGTACGTGCTGGAGATTTTTCCTTTCTCCTCCCCTTGGTTTAAAAAGGTGTTGTTGCTTGCAAAATTCCTTCTTTTGTTTTGGAGGAAAATGCTTTCATTTTTTCTGAGCATAGATTCTTTCTTTCTCACACTCTTTTGAACATTTTGCACTCTTGGGATCATATCTCTTCTAATATAGGTTAGTGCTCCAAATCTAGGTTTCTTTTTCACTTCTTTTTTTCTAACAAAGAGGTATGATTTTTTTGCATTCATCCTATTTCTTTTTTCTTACAAATTGTTCTCAAAATATTTAGATACTAGAAAATTTATGTGGCATATCTAGGTTTCTTTGTGTGGAGGCTCTAAACTTTCATAGATTTTGTGCTTACTTTTAGGTAAATTGGTGACATAGGAAAAAGTATTCTTATTCTAGTCATTTCTTTCAAGCTAATTTTTATCTATTGCAATAGATATAAAAGTATATGTACGAAATTTTATTTTATATATCGAAGGGAAACATGGTAGAAGATCTCTTGATTTACTAAAAGGATCTAGAGAGAAAAGTCACATATTTTATAATTGTTTCTGGTCAATGATACTCTTCCATGGAGAATGCCTTGTTTAATTTCACATGTTTTGTTGTCATTTATGCTTACCAAGATTTATTGTACCAATTGGTACCCATGAGTATTAACTGTACCGGTACCGAATCGGTATATGGTATGAGAGGCATACCGATACTTGGTTCATTGAACCAGGTATTGTATCGGGCATACCAACATATAGTAATAGAATGTTACCTATATGGGTTCAGTACCAGAGAACCATGATACTTACTTTCTTTTCTTCCTACCAACTTGATCTCCCTTTTTCAGTGACTACCTGTGCAAACCCTGGATCCGCATTAAAACTTCTCCAAGAGCGACAAAATGACTTTGACCTCCTTTTGGTTGAGGTGCATATGCCAGAATTTAGTGGTTTCGAGCTCTTGACCGTTGTGAATGATGAACTACCTGTTATTAGTAAGCATCTTCCTTGCTTAATTTTTTTTTTATCATATTGTTCTTCTTGATACTAGTTTTTCGCTTGTTTTCAATAAAATAACTTTCTGGTATGCAGTGATGTCAACTGACAAAAGGTTGGAGACCGTTAAGATAAGTTACGAGCTAGGAGCTTGTTTCTACCTCGTGAAACCTTTAGACGTTGACACCGCCAACAACCTTTGGCAGCATATGGTCTCCAGTAGGCACCCTCAAAGGGACAAATTTGATGGTGAAAATGAAGAAGCAAGTTCAGAAGAGGGACCACAAATTGCTGATGCGTGTCGAAATGATCCGAGAAAAAGAAAGAAAAATTACAAACGAAAAAATGTATTGATCACTGATAGTTCAAGCAAGCATAATTCTACCAATCATAAAAACATATCAGAAAAGGGAAGCTCAAAATCAAGTGAAGGCAAACAAGGTGGAAAGAGAGAACAAATCACAGGGCAAGAAGATCAAAAGTCCAAAAAATTGTCAAAAGGGCAAGTCGTCTGGGATGAATTCCTGGAGAAGAAGTTTCGTGATGCCATGGAGGCATTAGGCATAGGTTAGATGCTGCAATCGCACAGTTCAAAATAAATAGATTTATTCTCTTTTGAGCTAGACATTGACCACTCCCTTGTGATATGACATGTTATATTCTCTGACGATTCTTTCATTTTTCAGATGCTGTTCCAAGCAAAATAGTGAAGCACATGAATGTTGAGGGAATAACGCGAGCACACGTTACAAGCCATTTGCAGGTCTAGTTTTGAGCTCCGTCCTATTTTCTTTGTGCATGCATTACATTTTGAGCACTCTATATAATAGCAAGAACGTAATCTTCATGATATAATTATTCTAAATTTATTGCAAACCGATGTTCAGCACATTCTGACTCTTTTTGGGATGACCATTTTGACTGCTTTTGCATGTCCAAATCCTAGCTTTATCTTTAGATTATCAAACATTGCTCTGATATATTTATAATATAAGTTTGTTCATACTTGAGAGATCTCGCAAATTGACATGGTTGGAGAGATGAGAGAGGGGAAAATGGGTTCAAGTTAATTTGCAATTAGCCTAGACAAAGTAGACAAACAGAAGGAAGGGGAACCTGCTTCAGTTGCTTTCTGTTTCAGGATTCCTACTTAATGGAAAAGCTCTTCTAGCAGAATCAAGATTGTTGAAGGATAATAGTTTTTACATTTTCTATATTGTTACTTGACGAATGCTGAAGTATAGTTCTTGCCCCCATAGGTCCAGATCTCAATTGACCGGCTTTGAAATCAAACTTGAAAAATCATAAACTATTTAACTTTCATAAACAAGAGCAATACAATTTGAATTTACTAAACCAGATTTAGTCGCTATGTTCAATTAGCAAAGTTTTAGCACGATAAGTGCACAAATTAACAGCTGAATTATGGGGTAGGAGTAGTAAAGTTTTAGCAAGATAAGCCCACAAATTAACATCTGAATTATCGGGTAGGAGTATGAAAGGTTTTGGTATGATATTAGGGGGCAGCGGAGGCGTGGGATTTTAAAAATTTCTTTCAGAGTAGTGGAAAAACAATGAGATCTATAGAGTTCTCTTAGAAGATACTAAATAGCCAGTTTCCCAAATTGATATTATCAATTGAGTCAACTTTCCATTACATATGTATTTTCATCTGTAAAACAAAGTATTAGTTTTGAACAATTCCCACAAATTGATGTTTTCTGCTTCTTTGAAATTCAATGAATTTAAAGAAGTTTCATAACTAGAGAAATATACATTTTACACAAACATGCAGACATAAAAGATGGAAAGGTAGAAAGATCATACAAATAATATAATTTTCTCTCTTTATGCGCACCCCTTGTCTTCTTCTCTTTTGCACTTATATTTTCCGAAGTTCGCTCCAAGATATCTCCAAAGGGACACATGGAAGTGATGGCATCTTTGCAATCATTGAACTATTCCTCTATAGAAGGCGATATTTGTACATTTTGTTGTTATTTACATGGCTTCAATCCTGTAATCAATTAAGATTTCACACCTCCGATAGTTGAAATTTATCATTTTTGCTTAAACAAGTTGTTGTTATGTGAAGCTGGATCCTCCAGATATTCTCTCATAAGTTATTAATTTTATTCAAAATTCATATTTCTTCCGTGGATTCCAATAAGCATAATGTTCTCTTTGTACTTTTCCTATGATTTGATGGTGGCCAGCTCTTGCTTCCAATGCAGAAATATCGTTTAAAGCAAAAGAAAAAACCATGGAGCCCATCAATTCCTATCATGTTAGGACCAGGTGCTGAAATGGGTCAGTTTAATCAATCTTCTATTCAATATGGGCTTCTTAATCTACAACCAGGCTACTTAAACAGCTCCGACATGACTACTTCAGTTCCTGTGAGTCCTGCTGCTCCATCTCAGTTACAACTGCCTCCAAATTTCAGTAGTTATCAACCATGCCTGGACAATTTGCAGCTTCATCAAAATAAAAAAGCAAACAATAACCAAGGAACTTCAAATTTTGGAAGAACGGGAGAGACCCAAGGGCTGTACTCTTTGAGCACCCATGCCAACAATATGAACAGCTTTTTGGAGTTTGGAGCTGTGAATTCTGGTTCATTTGAAGCATCCATTCAGACCCAACAAATAAATAATGATGCTGAACTGTCATCATCCTTTGGAGCACTTATCCAAGGGCAAAAATTTGATAGTGGTACTCAAGACTTGGAAAATTTCAGAGCAATTCATCAGCCAACTCAACTATCCAATACTATGGCCCAAGTATCTGATAGTGGTGGCAACTTTCCTTGGATAGCATCCGGGTCTACGGACACTGGATTAATTGGGAGTAATTCCAATGATATTGATGCAATGCCTAATAATGCAAGTGAACAACATACTCATCTGGTTTCGGAGAATTCCCTGGCGAGTTATGCTGATATTGAAGGGACAGCAATGAGTACTAATCACTTCTCAGTCACCGACTCTGGGCAGCAACAAATGATGAAGCATAATGCATGTGAAGAAAATACTGTTCTGGTTTCAGAAATTATGACAAATGTCATTTCTTTTAACTCAGTCACAGATTCTGAACCGCAACCTATGATACAGTATAATGCAATGGAAGAAAATACTCTTCTGGTTTCAGAAAATATGACAAATGTTGTAGCTGCTGATGGAGGAGTAATAAATGCTAATCAGTCCTCAACCAATAATTCTGAACAACAGTGCTCTGGTTATCACGTTGTGGAGAACTCGCAGATGATAGAAGAAGAACATTTCAATCATATGACAGAAAAGTTTGCCTGTAGTGATGAGACCTGGCGTCTGATGCTCAAAGATTCTTCTCAGCTTGACTTCAGTAGAATGACAGAGGTCATTGGAAATGATTCTAATTCACTGTAGTCCGTGACCCCTTATTATGTTCATCAACATCAATCCTTTGTCTCCCATAGAACAGATGATATAAAGATCCTGCTTTGAAAATGCACAGTACTTTTAATAGGTTTCTGTGGATTCCAGAGGATTTCTGCATGTAGTTTCCATCCCGGGAGAGCATGTCTTTAGCGACTTTTGCTGCAGATGAATAGTGTCTCTTTAAAGGCTAAGGTGTTGTTTCATGGCTTTTGCTGATGTTTCAAAATTTATGAGTTCACATTTTGTGGAATGGATCGATGCAGTTTACCCTAAAATAATTTTGTTATGGATATTTTGTTGTTTAAGCTAATTAATTTGATCTTCAAGCCAATTTCTTCAAAATCAAGGTTGATGTGCTCCTTCTATGGATGTTGGTAGGGTTTTCTTTGGGATTATTGCTGCTTGCAATAGGGGCAGATACCGTGGTTTTCTTTTCCTTACTTCCCTCGGGTTTCGTGAGGTACTTGTTGAACCTATAATTTCCAATCTAGGAATGAGTAGGAAGTTTGCCACACCCAAAATCTTCCTTGAATGTTTTTTTTTCAGAAAAATATTTATTCACGAATTAGTAGGCAAGCTGTAAATTGAAGTTAAAAAACATGAGTAGGAAAGTCTAAACTGAAGTTTCGTCAACCATGTTTCTTTTTCTTATGACTCGTTTTTACCTTAAATGTAGTATTACATACATTTATACCTATCAGCAAAATGTGCTTTGCTTGTATTGTATAATATATCAAAAATCTTATTATCCTATATTAATTAGCATCAATCTATTTTTCATGAATTGTAGAATTTTGAAATTTCTATCACTATGTGTTGAAGTAGACTACTGATAGGCTGGTGGAAATGCATGTGGGTCTTACCATCTATTCCTTCTTTAGTTTGCAATTCCTCGTTACTGTAAATTTAATAACCAAGTGTGAATTGATATGGATTTGCATCAATACAAGTTCATTTGTTGGACTGCACTTAAGAAGTGTAATGGTATTCTTTGAGCAACTTACGCAAACCCAAAATCTTCCTTTAACATCACTACAAGAAAATTAGGTATTGCAAATGCTTTTTAATGTATATACCTTCGCTTATTCGCGTCGGTAATTTTATTTTTGATGCTTTTTAAAGCGACGTAAAAGTATTGGCAATGTGACCGACGAAAATTAACTTGCCAACGCTTTTTGAAAGCGCTACTAATTTCCAATGCTTATAAGCGTTGCTAATTATTGGCGCTTATAAGCGTCTCTAATTAACGACACAATTAAATATTGCTAATTGTCGACGTTTATTAATGTCACTAATGTATATTTTAACGATACTTTAAAGCATCATAAAGTTATTTTTTAAAAAAAAATTATTTAAAAAAATTTAAAACTTTGTATACATTTATATACACCAAACACATATACAACAAAAGTCATATAATAACACGCCACAATCAAACAGATTATTTGAAATATTCATATTGTCAAATATGATTACATTTACATTGTCAATTTACGTTTTTTAATTACATTTACAATGTGCATCAATACACACACACACACACATATATATAACTCCTAAATAAATAGTCTAAGAGCTATCAAGGGTCGATGGTAGCTGTCACGCTCCGAAATCGGATCATGACACCGCCGTGCTATTGCTAAGTTAAGCATACAATAACACGCAGCCACTTTAAAACTTCAAATCAATTACGAACAATTGAATTCATGAATCTCATCAAATATTTCATCAATAAGGGTTGATTACAGAGCATATAAAATATCAACATTTAATATTTTATCTTTTTTCATAACCCTGAAGCATGTCACACTCCTTGTTCCTAGCATCTCCTATTCATCTATAAGAACATAAATATATGGGTGTGAGAATAAAGCTCAACAAGTAACCATACATAATCTTATTAGATCAAGCATAATATTTTTCATACTAGTGCATTATTTTAAGAAACCAACGGTTGTAACAAAGTAAGCACTTCATACAACATATAATCAAACCAGACGTAAAATTTTTGTCTTTATTTCATGCTTTGAAATTCGTACTCGTCATTATTCTTGCTTTGAAATCCGTACTTATCATTATGCATGCTTTGAAATCTGTGTTGTTATTATTCATGCTTTGAAATCTGTGCTTGCGATAAAGTAAACATTTCATATAATCCAACCAGTAATAAAACTATGCAAGTTCATTCATGCAACTTCATAAATATGATTATGCATCATAAAACTTTTGTCATTATTCCATACTTTGAAATTCATACTCTCAGATGGTAGTGTAGCTATGGCCGCTCTTATTCCCACGGCAAGGCCTTTACCACTACAGGGTCATCTTTCAGTTATTATTACTTACTGGCGGAGGTCGTAAAGCCAAGTTACTTTTACCCACTAGCGGGGGTCGTATGCTTAGTTACTGTTACCCACTGGCGGGGATCATGCATAGCGATCTGAGAGTTCTTAAAACATATCATGCTTTTCATAAATCTTTTCTCATAAATACATTGGAAAGTGAATAATGGCATCATGCTAAATTAAACTCATGATCATGCTAAAAACTTTATTTTTTTCTATGCATCTTTCTACATCATCATAATCATGTGTACATAATATAATAATAATCATGATGGATGCTATTTATTCAAAATCATGTAATCATTTGCTAACACATGCTTGATCCTAATTTTGTGAAAACATAAATAATCATATACAATTTCATAATCGAGTAGTCACAAGTATTTGATAAAACATAAGATTATATCAGGATTACTTTTTCCACAATTCATATACACAATTCCAATTGCATAAATATCACTTTTTCATCTTATAAAACATGATACATGATCCATAATAAGATTAAGACAGGTTACTTACCTTAATTTGCTTACCAAATGCCAATTCTCCAATACCTAGTAAGATCATTAAATTACATGTCATTTGCACATTTAATTTCTATGTATTTATAATCTTAAAGTCATTTACAGCCCATCCATAGGATTCAATTTCATTTTTGGATCCATAGCCTAATTCAATTTCTGCTTCTGGTCTAATTTACTTCCTAGTTCGGATTTGATTTAATTTCTGGATTAGGTCTGATTCAGTTTCTGGTTCAGATCTGATTTAACCTCTGATTCAGGTCTGATCTAGCTTCTGGTTCAGGTCTGAGCTAATTTCACTTCTGGTTTAGACCAAATTGCCCTTTGGTTCAGGTCTGGGCCCATTTGCATTCAGGCCCGACGTTTAATTAGGTTCTGAATCAGGCCCTTGGCCTGATTTAATTACTAGGCCCATTTGTATTCAGGCCCAGAAACACAATTAGTTTAATTTATAATTAAACCTTATAAGTTCTAATTAATTTAAAGAGAACCTAGCCTCAAACTATATTCAATTTAGTCCCTATATTAAAATTTGAGCTCTTCAAGCCCAGTTAGTTTTGGTTTTAAGAACACTGGGCTCGGATCAGGGCCCAGCCCAACCTCAAGCTTCTAAAGCTAAATTTATTTGAAGCCCACTCCGGAATCAGGCCCATTTCAGCCCACCACATTTTTTTTTTCTTTTCTTCTCTCTTCTTTTCTTCTCTCTTCTTTTCTTCTTTTTCTTTTCTTTCTTCCCGAACCTTCCTTTCCCTTCTTCCTTTCCTTCTCTTCTCCTCCTTTCTTCCCTTCCTGATCTCCTCCTCTTCTCCTCTTCTCATATGAAGCGAGGAGGCTCGCGGGAGTACTCGGGAGGGAGACAGTTCCGAGGTCGGCGATGCCGGCGGCCGACCAACATCGCCCATGGCTCAGCCTGTAGCGGCCGACCCCCCATCCTCTTCATCCTCCCCCTTCTTCTATCCCCCCTCTGAGGAACAGGATCTCTGAACCCAGTCACCCGAGAGAAGGGAGAGCCCCTCGGCCCTGCCGCAACCCTCGCCGAGACCAATGGCGGCTGCAGCCGAGCCAACGGTTCTCCGAGTCTGTTGCAGCAGAGGGGGAGGAGAACCCCTCCACCGGCGGCCATATTCTCGGCTACCAAATCTAGATGTGCTCGATTAGGGTTTGGCCAATAGGGAAAGGAGATGATCGGGAGGAGAAGGGTCTTCGGCCATCGACGGTCGGGGCCACGATCGTGGCCGATCGTGTCAATGTCGGCTCAGAGGCCGAACACTGCAGGTTAGATCTCCCCCTTCCCTCCTCATCTTCTTCCTTCTCTTCTTCACCCTTCAATCCGTTCTATTTCATTTTCCCCTTTTTGGTTTTTTGTTTCATGGCTAGACTGGATCCTACTTGCATAATACAAGGGAAGAAGTCAGGGACTTACCTAGCTCCAGGACAACTCTATGATGTTCCCTCCGGCGGCTCAGATCCCTACTCTTCCGTTCCTTGTAGCAGAAAAAGAAGAGAGTGAGAAGAAATGAGAGAGTGATGGAGTTCCTTTGCGAGGGATTCATGGGCTTTAACAGCCTTCAGCCGTAAGAGAAGAGGGGTGGTGATCGTGCCTGTTAGGCGGTTATAACCGCCTCAACAGCTGGCGATCATGGTTGCAGGTTTGGGTTTCCAAATGGACCGTACACTATGATCCAGGTTGGTCCATTTGGTCCGGTATTTACAGTAGCATTATCATCATCATCTCCACGAGTAGAGCAAGTATTAAGAACCTACAAAAAAAAGATAGAAACTTCATAAGTTAAGAATACGAAAATTATTATGTTCATACAAAAATACATGATAATTATATAAAATATTCAAATAGATGTAGTTATTAATCTGAGGAGGGACAAACTTATGCAATATAGATGCAAACTAATCAACATGAGCCCTCAAAGATTGTATCTCTGTTTGATGGCTCTGCCTCATCTCCTACATCACTATCTTTGGATTACAAATCTCTACAGTGCTACTACTTTGGCATCTTGGGTATATTTGCTCACTACAGATAACTGAGTGGGGGTTACTCTAACGCTATAACCTCCCACTCGACCATAACACTTCGAGCACATCAATTCGGCAAACACCTAAGCTTTGACGTGACTGGTCTCACCGGATGATGATGACTCTTTGACATGCTTTGAAATAAGGAATGTAGCCTTATCCTAGATCTTAAAAAAATTAGTCACATATTAATATTTAAAAAAAATGAAACTAATAAAAAATTGTTGCACAAATAAAAGATTAATACATAGAACTACAACTCCCGACTCCTAATAAAGCTGCCATCTTGGTGGGTATGAGTCATACTATAGAACTCCATCTTACCAGGCTCCCTCCCATGCTCTTCTGTCTACAACAAAAAGTATATTGGCAAGCTATATATCATCCATGATATGTGATATTTGATAGAAGAGTTTCAAAAAGTTTAAAAGAAACTTACAAATTCATCTCTGTGCCACGCATAACTCTTCGAGCCTGATGTATGAGAAATTGCCTAAGACGCTCGTACAACTCTACCATACACATCCATGGTAGCAAATTATATGGAATCAAATCAACCGGATAAGTATTGTATGTAGCACTCATCATTCGGAATGGATTGAACCCATTAGTAGCTAAACACAACCTAACACTATGAACATCAGAAGCAAATTCGTGATGCCTATCATCAAATACTTTTCATGCTAAACTATCCACTAGGTGTCTTAACATTCCATCCTGTGTACAACCTTCTTTATGCCATCTCATCGAGAAAGCTATCTTCGATGATGTATATATTCTTTTTAATCTAGGTATAAGAGAAAAATACCGCAAAACTTCAAGCAATTTTTTCTTAGATCATGCAGTAACCACTTCATTCAACAAATCATGCTCGTCTTTTTTATATTTTTTTCATCATGAAGATCCATATATTCGGCACGACTCTTGGTTAACATTTTCACCATGACATAAAATACAGTCATTTGGACAACTGTGTATCTTCTTGTATCCAAAATCTAATTTTTTAACTAGTTTCTTGGCTTCATAAGAAGATGACGGCAAAGTAACACTTTACAAAAATGCAACCTTTGATAATTGAAGTAGCATAGTGAAAGACTTGCTAGACCACCCATTCAAACATTTCAAATAGAATAAATACACAAAAAAAATCTATGAAAAATTCTACAATTCGGATATAGTTTTTGATCCCAATCTTTCACTAAGTTATGATACCGAGTTGCATCATCATTAGATAAATGTATAGGTTTCTCAACATGCATAAAATCAGTACATGTACGCTCATCACCTATTGTAGCTGCTTCTTATCCTCCACTAAAATCTATTAAATTTTTAATACCATATCCAAGAGCATCTCTGAGTAAGCCCCTTATATCATCTTCCCCTATAGAATTTTTTTCATATTACTAGATCCAAAACTAGAGGTGTATTCTATATAGGTGGGTTGGTTACAAAATATTCTTCAACAATTTTTGGAGTAAGAGAAAAATAATTTACACATTTTTGACATGGACATAAAATCTTTCTATTCATATTAGATTTTTCAAAAGCAAATTAATGAATTCTGAACTTCATTCAAATATTCTTTGCTGAATCTCGACTTATTTATCCAAATTTTGTCCATCATATTAGAATAATGATTGAATTGCAACTTATCTACAAAAGATAAATAAAATTACACACTAAGTGAGAAAGTAGTGAAATAGGAATATATAAATTCACCAAGTTGTTAATAGTTGCAGTTCCATGTATCAAGTTGTCTAAAGCAAACTTCTTGTCAGATGCTTCGTGGCGATGACTTGATCATTCTAACGTTATAATTGATCGGAATTAGTTAAAAATATCAGACTATTTTCTTTAATCTTTCGTAATTGTAGCATTATAATGGTAATTGTTGGCTAACACTCCAGTAACAAACATGGTGGCTTAAACCAGTAAAATAATTATTTCATAGTTTTATGCTTATAAATTCCAAAATTACGAAAATTGATAATTAAAAAAATAAGACTATTTCCTACACTAGCCATTCAAGACACTGATCTATTTATTTCTTTTTGATTTATTCCTAATGTTATGTTGTTTGTCTTACAATATTTCTCAAATTAAAATACTCTTCATCAGTTAACACATGAAAAGGTCCAATTATTACACACAAATTTTTGAAGTCATCATGAACCAATGGAAACTTTCACTCAAAATACTTTCTTTCATGTTTCAAACATAGCTTTAAAGTTCATACTTCTATATGTGATCAAATAATTTCATTTAAGTAAACCTAATTTTTGAATATAAAGAAACCACAAATGAGGCAGTACTGTATATAGAAATCAACATATATAGAAAAAGTAAAACCAATCTAGCAAAATGCTAATATTGTCATAATGGAGTTGACATAATTTGGGTGAGATCTATGTAGGTTAAACCATTTGATGTTTCATCAAACCCCGCCACCATAATGGTGAGTAGTACAAACATACTATGTGCCTTCATGAACTAATATTAAGTATTATTTTCATGAATAAAGGACACAAACTTTGGATCCTGCCGACCAGTTATATCCAATATATGAAATGTCTGCTCAAAAGGAAAAATAACTAGGTTAAGAAAACAGTCTCATACTCATCTTAATCAAATTGATACAATAGCAAACATGAAATAACTGATTTCTTATTGGATTTTCATTAATCTTAGGAGAACAGAATATTAGGGCATCAAGCAACAGTTCAAAAGAAAAATAATCTGAAAATAGAAAATCACCAGCGTAGAGGTAGGACGACTGAAATCCGCAATCAAAGGAGGGCAATCGGCTGGAGGAGGGTGGTCAGTTGGCGCTTTGAGGAACACTGTAGATTGGCGATGGATACGGATAGCCAGGAGGAGGAGAATAGGAGGAGGAAGTTAGCGAAGGAGAGGAAGCCGATGGAGAGGGGGAGGAGGATAAGGAGACCGGCGCAGAGAGGCGGATGCGATGCTCAATTGGTGGTGATCGATTTGGGGTTGAGACAATGGGGCTGAAAGAAATTTGGGACTAAGATGGAGGGGGGCAGTTAGAGGGTTTGGGGTATATGTGGAGCCCGATGACGCTTATAAGCGTCATCTCGTATTGACTTCCGACAATGCTTATAAGCATCAGTAATTATGAGCTCCTGACACTTATAAGTATTGGTAATTATGGGCTTCCGACGATGCTCAACAAAAAGCATTGACATAGCCCTTAATATTCCGAAGCTTTTTAGTAGCGTCGACAAATTTTGGTGCGTGAGCCAAATTACCGATGCTTCTATCTAGCATCGGCATATCAAAGTTGAAAATTACCAAAATCTTCCTTGAATATTTTTTTTAGAAAAATATTTATTCATGAAGCATGAATTAGTAGGTAAGTTGTAAATTGAAGTTAAAAAACATGAGTCAAGAAGTCTAAACCGAAGCTTTGTCAACCATGTTTCTTTTTCTTATGATCCATTTTTACCTCAAATGCAGTCCTATGTACATTTATACTTATCAGCATATGTGCTTTGCCTGTAATATTGTATAATATATCAAAATTATTATTATGCTATATTAATTAGCACCAATCTATTTTTCATGAATTCTAGAATTTTGAAATTTCTATCGGTATGTGTTGAAGTAGACTACTGACAGATAGGCTAGTGGAAATGCACGTGGGTCTTACCAACTATGCCTTATTTAGTTTGTAACTCTTCATTACCGTAAATTTAGTAACCTACTGTTAATCGACATGGATTTACATCAATTCATGGTCATTTGTTAGACAGCGCGATTCAATAAGGGAGAAGAAAGATTTTCTTCAACACGCTCGACTCGAATCTCTAAAAAAAGCTAGAAGAAGATAGAAAAATTTTGAAAGTAAGGCTTAAGTTTTGTTTTATTTCATTAATAATCACCTGAACTAAGGTATATAACCCCCCCTCACAATTTAGGTTGGATTCCTCTGCTAGTTTGAATAAGACTAGGTGTCCTAAAATAAATATGACTAATAAAAATATTCTAGAAAAGGCTAAAATTTATAAAAATTTTAGAAAAAAATTAAAAATCTTGAGGAGCTAGATCCTAACTTTTACAACAACTTTGCCTTCGATTGCTCCGTCTGATTCTTCTCGGATTGGAAAAAAACATCCAATCAAAGTTCTTCCCAAAAAAGAAAGTTTTGGTTTGACCACCTTATTTCAGAGCCTAAATGATGGAATTTTGGCTCGATTTAACCTTCTAAGAGGGTGGCCTAAAGTTGTAAGTCTCAAAAAATAATCTGATTTCAAAAAATGATCTTAATCGGGCTCCATATGATTAAGTTATGGCCTTCTGAAGTTTGGCTTTTGACTCGACTTTTCAATGTGGTGGATCTCATTCCTAGACCCTGTCCAATCCTACGTGTAGTAGCCAAAATAGTCCACATCAGGTCTAAGGATCCTCTTGGATTAGAATCTCTCTATTTAGGAGATTTAGCTACTAACAAATCAAAACTAATGGTGGGAAAATGCCTTCTTTCCCATCTTGCAGTCAAACCACCTAGCTTTTTACGGACATGGTTTCTCGCTTGGCTCTTTTTTGCTCTTGAGTCTTAGCGAACCACTTGTCCTACTCTTGTATTTGACTTTATGGTAGGGACGCTCCTTGTTGTCCTTGCTCGTCGATGATGCTACGGCAACTCCTTGATCTCAATAGATCGATCAGTGGAACCAACAAATAAGAGCTTAGTCTTTAATAAGTAGTATCAGATTCTCATATCATCATCACAAACTTATTGCAGGCATTAACAAGTTGCATTGCTTGGGTAGTAGCTTCAAGTCAATATTATCTTATGTTCTAGAGGCATTGATTATGAACTCCTTATCTTTTATGAGATAATACTTTTTCAGACACTGGTAGAAGACTACATCTTGATGCCAAAGGTATGGTCTCTCAAGGATAACCTGACAAACAACCAAAGGAACTACTTCATAAGTTACATTGTCAATATACCTATCAGTTATAGTGAATTTGAAGATACACTACCTGGTGATGTTCAATTCGATATCCTTTTGAATCCAACTAAGAGTGTAAGGACATACATGAGGCTTGATCTATAGCCTCAGCTTCCAAGATTTACAATAGACTCAACGATGCTCTGCTTCATCTAGATCATCAAGTGGAAAAGTTCATCTTGCACCTCTAGATCAGACTCAATTTTGTCTCGATTTTTTTTGTTACGAGGCTAAATTTGGAATCTGCTTGCTCAAGCTCCGAAAGCTCCTCGATCTCTATAGCATTAAGAACAACCTTTTTTTTCTTCTTGGAATCCTTTTGCATCTTTCTCTCTTGCTACAGCTCAGGGTGAAGCTTTCAACACTTTCTTGGTGTGTCCATGAAGGTCATAGTGATCACAATAAATTTTCTGAGTCATGTTGGCTTGCTTCTTTCCCTGCTCCCTCTCCTCACCTGGATTTCTACTGCCTTTTCTGAACTTGTGGTGGCCCTTCTTAGGCCGGTTCTTCTCCTCAATCCCCATGGCTTTCATACTAGCTTCATTGATGCCTTCAAATTTGATGAGTTTCGGCTCCTTTCGAATGCTCTCATAGAGTACTCGATATACTTCATAAAGACTACATGATCTTCAATAGAGAATCCAACTGAGATTTCTTACTGGTGGAACTCAGTGGTGTAGTTTTTGATAAAGTGATCATACTTCTGCTGTAGGTATTGCCACTGGATCTACCGATCCTCCTCGTGGCCGATTAGGTAGAATTGCTTCTTGATTATCCTCTTGAATTTGCTCCATATCAAATTAGAAATGTCGTTCCTCATGTACGAATTTTACCAAGAGCATGACTAAGAAGCCTAAGACAGGCGAAAGCTACCTTTTGAACATTATAGTATCCGTAGATAGTAAAATAGGTCTCTAACTAGTCTAGTTAATTATGTAGCTTCTCTGTATCGATAGTCCCATCATATATAGGGATCTCGATTTGAGCTTCAACTTTAAAAAGTTGAAGAAATAGATTCTGTACTTGTAGATTGCTCATCCTGCTCGCTGGATGGTGAATCTTCTCCAAACATAGGAGACAAATTTGTAATAGGAGTTGTTGGTACTTATGCTGAATATATCACCTCTCGAGAAAGAGCTAAAAACTATACTTGCATTTGTCCTTCGATGTACTTAAAGCATGGATGGCCTTTGGCCATGAACCAAGGCCCCCACAAACATAGAGAACTGATGCTCTGATACCAACTTGATCGGCTTGGGAAGGACGATTTTTTTCAACCTGCTCAACTTGAGTCTCTTAAAGAAAAATTAGAAGATGTAAGAATTACAAAAGTAGGATTTAAATCCTATTTTTATTCATTGGTAATCAATACCTCCTAAATTGAACTACATAGTTGTTATTTATAATGCTAGTGAGGTCCTCTCCAAAAATAAATTTGACTAATATAAATAATTTAAAAAATTAAAATTCTATAGAAGATAGATCTTGACATCTACATCAACTTTGCCTTCTGTCATTCTGTATGAATTCTTCATGAATTGGAAGATAACATCTAGTCAAAGTCTTTTTTGAAAAAAAAAGTTTTGGTTTAACTAGCCTATTTTGAAGTTTAAACGATAGAATTTGGGCTCGATCACTAAGAGTGTAGAATCATGTTTTAGATATAAAAAAATGCCCAATTTTTTTAGAAAAATATCATTTCAATCAGACGTCGTTTAACCAATTATGGCCTTCGAATGTTTGGCCTACGATTCGGCTTTCCAATATAGCAAATCTCGCTCTTGGACCCTTTTCAACCCTACTTATAGTGGCCAAAGTAGTCCACATCGAGTTTGAGGATCCTCCTAAATCAAAGACTCTTATAAGGACCTCACCTCTGGTGTGAGTTGAGACCGCAGATCTATCATTTTATTCTAGAAAAATAAAAAAGTAACAAATATAAGTTTAACCTCTCAAGTAACGTGATATAATATTTATTTTGTAGAACACAATATTTTCCTACATAAGCCTCTTCAACTTCCATGCACACCGATCTTGCCTTCTTTACATCAGGTGTTATGATTAAAGAGCTCAATCCTATTCATCTCCTTACCAGTCTCTTTAATGTGCTATCTAATTGAAACCGTAACAACCAAACAAGAGATTTAAAAATTTGACATAAATATTTGCTGCAATAAATATAAGTTCATATATTCTTAGTATCAATGAAACAAGATAGACATCAATGAAATTCAAATCCATAGAAACTTACCTTGAATTTGTCATTGTTCCACATAATGAAAAGAACTTTCCAATTTTCTTGAGAAATCTGAGGGAGGCAATATTGGAGTGCATCTTCTAAGGTGTTGGGCTTCTTAAAATGCAAGTATAACATGTATTGCACTTGGCCAGACAAGTTCATTAGTATCTTCTTACATATTGTTCTCACATGATCCATCTCTAATCCTATATGAAATCTTGACTGCAAAAATATTAATAACCATATTGTTACTTTAATAATAAGTAAATGAATTATATAAAGAAATGAACAATAACTACATAAGCCTTAAATAACTTTATGATTACATGGAGCTACTCAAATGCTACATTCTTTACATGATCTTTTATAGCCTTCCATTACGTTGGCACTAGGATGAATTCTCGAGATATGATTGTTAAACTATATGGGGCAATATAACTTATATGAAGATAAATCCATTAATGCCTTGATCTTTGAAACCAGTCTGACTGCGATTATGAGAAGATCTGAATGTGCTCCTCACTGCCCATGAGTAGAACCTTGATTTTTCAAACCCAACTTTGAGTATTCTCAATGGACAGGATCTCACAAGCACTCTCGAATGAGTTGGGGACCAAGTCCATAGGGTATCCTCTTATAATATGCCTCACCCATTAGAGGCAATATCAAAGTTAAATACGAAGATTAAGATTGATATTATCTCCACTATAGTTATGTAGAATTTAACTATATTGCAACCACCACAAAATATATCCCATCACCATATTAGAGGCTTATCTTGAACTAGAGTCCAAAGGAAATTAAAACAACTTAAACAAATCTTGATGTGTGTCAATGAGGGATACATCCATATAGGTTCAATCAGATAAATTCCCACATTCTCCCACTTGGCCCAACCTAACACAATCACCTTCATTTTAACTATTCAAAATTCAAAAATCTTTAATACAATTTATCTAGATCTGCTAATTAAAAAATTGACATGGATCCTCCATAAATTATAGGATATACACTGTATAACTTCTTATA
This sequence comes from Phoenix dactylifera, assembly GCF_051530095.1. Taxonomy (NCBI): domain Eukaryota; kingdom Viridiplantae; phylum Streptophyta; class Magnoliopsida; order Arecales; family Arecaceae; genus Phoenix; species Phoenix dactylifera. The sequence goes on from NC_143193.1 coordinate 8,285,068, forward strand.
AAGTAATCATCAGTGCAAATTAAGGAGGTAGAATTCCTACTATTGGTGCATCCAGCAAAGTTCGAATTCAAAGAGCCAATAATTCAAAATGATCTAACCATCTATATGTGACCATGTAATCTTTTATGCCTTGCAGGTAATGCATAACTTTTTTTGCAGCTTTCAAATGCTCCATTCCTAGGTCATGTAAATAATGCCCAAACATTGATTCAGCAAAAGCAATGTCTGGGTGCATACAAACCAAGGCACATTTCAAACTCCCAACAACAAATGTATAGGGTATGGACCTCATTTCCTCTCTCTCGATCTCATTTCTTGGATGTTGCAATTTGTTAAGTTTATCACCCTTTACAATAGGAGCAACCTCAAGGGAACATTTTTCCATCCCAAATTTCTCTAATACTTTGGAGATGTAAGTTCTTTTAGATAGTCTAAGTAACCCTAATGATCTATCTTTGTGAATGTCAATACCGATAACATAAGCGGCTTCACCCATATATTTCATATCAAAATTTTGGGATAGAAATTGTTTGGTTTTGAGTAGACCAAGATCATTTTTGACGCATATAATACCAAAATTATGAACTTACTTCCACTAACTTTCAAGTATATGCATTGATCAATAATATTTTCTTCAAACCCAAAGGAAGTGATTATCCCATTAAATTTGAGATACCACTGTCTGGAAGCATGTTTAAGTTCATAGATGGATTCTCTAATTTGCAAACCATGTGCTCTTTTCCACTGACAACAAAACCCTCAAATTGTTCCATGTAAAGCTCTTCCTCTAGATCACGATTAAGGAAGGCCGTTCTCACTTCCATCTAATGTAGCTCCGAATCAAAATGATCCACTAAAGCCACAATAATCCTAAAAGAGTCCTTTAATGAAATTGGAGAATAGATCTCTTTAAAGTCAATGCCTTCCTTTAGTGTGAACCCCTTTACCATAAGTCTGCCTTTATACCGTTCAACCTTCCTAAAAATATTTCTTTTGGTCTTATAGATCCATTTGTAACCTACTGGTCGCACCCCTTAAGGTAGGTCAACTAAATCCCAAACATAGTTGTCATCCATAGAACTTAGCTCTTCTATCATGGCATCCAACCATTGTAAAGAGTTCTCACCTTTCATGGCTTATAAGAACATCTTAGAGTCATCATCCCTTTCACCTATATCAGTTAGATACACCACATAATCTGAAGGTATAGTAGATTTTCTTATCCTAGTGGATATCTGGAGAGCTATCCCTTGATCCGCTTGTGGCAGTGATTGGACAATTACTTCTTCAATAGAAGGAACCTCATGGAGTGGAACATGATTAATGGTGTACGAGATGGACAGTAGAGTCTATACATTTTAGACCTCTCTAGATAACCAATGAAAAAACCACTAGTCGTTCTGAGGTCAAACAAATTTTCTTGTGGGTTGCAAAGCTTGGCTTCAGCTCGACATCCCCATACATATACATATCCCAAACTAGGTTTCCTACTAGTCCATAACTCTTAAGGAGTTTTTCGAACTACTTTAGGGACCATGTTGAAGATATCATAGCTATCTTTATAGCCTTACCCAACAGAAAAATAGATAGGGTAGAGTAACTTAGCATAGCCCAAACCATTTCTTTAAATGTTTGATTCCTTCTTTCAGCCACACCATTTTAATCTGGTGTGCCTAGCATTATGTATTGTGGTACAATACCCTATTTCTTTAGAAATTTGGCTAACGATCCTAACCTTTGTCCTATCTCTATGTGTCTATCATAGTATTTGACATCTCTATCTGATCTGACCATTTTAATCACTTTTTTTAATTGTTTCTCTACCTTTGTTTTGAATTTCTACAGACCGCAAAAAAATCAGCCTTATCAAATAGAAGGTACATATACATATACCGTGAATAGTCATTAATGAATATAACAAAATACTTTCACCTGTTAGACATGGGGAAAAAGATCTGCATACATCAGTGAGAATAATTTCCAAAGTTTCTTCACTCATCTTGGCACCTTCCTTAAATATGTACGTATGTTATGCCTTTACATAGTAAATAAAGGTCATAAAATTAGTAAAGTTTAATAACTTTGGGAATAATGAATCAAAACATTGGTCAAAACAGTCAAAATGCATCAAAATTCAACATTGGTTAAAAAGTTTGATAAATTAGTAAAGTTCAACATAGCTCAAAATGTGTCAAAATTCAAAAGCATGGCTCCTAAAATTTGGGAATAACGTGGTTTATTAATGATGTGGAAGGGGTACTATTTTCTTTGATTTTTCTGAAATTCAACTCGACAACCAAGAACTATGGCAGCATCAAAGTGTCACCGCATAACCTCCAATAGCAGGGCATCGAAGTGCCAATGTATAACCCCGACTGGCAAGGTATCGAAATACTAATGTATAACCCCCATTGGTAGGATATCGAAATGCCAACGTATAACCCCCGCTAGCAGAGTATCAAAATACCAACATACAACCCCCTGGCAAGTTATCAAAATATAGTGTGGCTGTGAGTCTAAATATGTTTTGATTCAAAATTCTTTATCTCAAAATATGTTCAGTGTTCCAAATTGTAAGATACAAAATTAAAATCAATCAAATATAATCCATATTAGAAATAATACGTTCAACCAAAAATCATATAATATTCTAGAAATAAGGCACATATAATAAGAAAACACCATACATCAAATTCATAAATCAAGAATAATTTAGTTTAGAAAATATTTATAATTTATCAATAAATCTAGAAAAAAGGTTATAGTACTTACTTTGCGAGCGAATCAAAAGTATCAGTCCATTCAATTTCAAAAATCCATGTAGAGTATGATAATTAACACTATGATAATCAGTTTATTGTAGAGTCGCCACTATGGTCATCACATAGCTAGCCCTTCATTCTTCTTAGGTCATTTGATATTATCTATATCTAGTCTTCCAACATACTTCAACACTTAAAGATGTCAAAGGGTGATTAATTGTCCAGTAAAACCATAGTATTCTTAGTTAATCAACCTTTCTTTTAGTTACATCAACATTTTCTTTAATTACGCCTTCCACAATTACATGCTCAGAAGAGTTACATCATTTTGGGTGCTTTTTGTGCATAAAGTGCAGCTGAAAGGAGTCACCTTTTGTTTACCTTTGGATCTACTCATTTGCCTACCACCCTCTTCTTTTTCTCAAAGATGGTACCCCAAACCCCATGTATCAAGGCATCTTTCAGAAATGATCAATTAAGTGATATCTTGTCCTATTGCACCAAGACCCTGTCCCCGTTCGTACAACCATTTCTCAAATAAACTACTGATCATTTGTTCGGGATTATCCTCTTACAGGTAAATTAGGGGGTTCTCATCGTCACTCTTATCCTAATAATCATCCTTTTAAATGTGTTCATTCTGTTGGGTCTATTCAGCAGTTGTGGCAAAGGTCCTCCACAATACGCATTTGTAAAGCCTGCCTATTATTAAATCCAAGAGGTCTATGAGACTCAACAAGTTCTGTGATGCGATTCGATAGAATTTGATCCGTATCTCAAGATTCTTGACTCTTCTTGATTTCTGGAAGGGTGGTTCCGACCTGATTGCAGACACAATTTTCGAAGATCCGTCCGTCAGATCGATCTCAATTTTGGATATGTTGTAGATCTCTGCGTTAGCTTTCCAGCGATAGGTCGTGGGTCTAGAGAGGACGTCGGGATCTTGAGATATCAGCCTCCGACTGATGACTGCGTAAGGAAGGACGGGCTGATAATCCGACGGGATGGAGTTGTTTGTAGAGGCTGGAAGGGATCAAGGAGGAGAGGAAGAAGAGGGAGAAGGTGGCTGGCCTCTCGAGATAGAGGTGGTGCAGCCGGATGAAGGAGGGGGCGGCGGCCTTGGACGGCGGCCTAGGGAGAGGGGGAAGGCGTCGCAAGAAGAGAAGAGAGAAGGGAAGAGAGCTAGGGCAAAAGCCTTTCAATTAATTTTTGCATGCTGAAATAGGTGCTCACCACATCTATTTATAGGTGGCTACCTGACCCCTTAACTTGACTTGATCTAATTGAATTCAAGAAACAACTAAACCCAAAGCGACTCTAATAAAGGCCAAGTCGGCTAGCCCGAGCAAGGCTATGCTGAAATAAAATTAACATCAAGGACTCAAAAACAAAAATAACCAAATGATTAAGTCCGAGGCGGTCTAGTGGATCCAACCGCATCATTCTGGAAGTCAAATTCAGTAGGTTTCAAGGGAAACTCTAACAGACGAATCATGGGAATCAGACTCAAAAGACATGGATTTTTTGTCGAAGACTAAAGGCATAAATTCCAATCAACATATTGTCCAGCAAGGGAGAATCAGAAGGATCTAGAACATCAAATTGAGCCTATGATGAAGCACATCAGATAGAACATATTCAACTTTAAGAAGGGTTTTTTTATTACCAATAACATTCACATTGGTAGGAATGTAAATTCAAAAATGGCAAGTTCTTCACTGAGTTTAAATTTCACTCTGTAATGCAGAGTGGAGGGTACAACCTTTGCTTCATATATCCATGCTCTTGTAAGAAGTATATTGTAAGTAGAGTGAATATCCGAGGCTTGGAATGTTGCAGTAAACTTGCAAGGCCAATCTGTATCTCCATATTGGATTCTCTATTAACATCCCTTCACATATTGATGCAACCCCTAATGCCTTGGTAAGTCTTTCTCATATTTTTGGATTCGATCCAAGCTTCAATGCAACTCTAAGGTCGCACATATGCAAGGTTGACCCATTATCGATAAATACCATGGGAACACGAAATGGGTCATACCGTACGATAATGTTTAGGGAGAGCACATATTTGTTTCCCTCTAGGGATAGATCATTATCAGTGGAAGCAATCTCTTTGGAAGTTATGATTAGGTTAATGATTTGGGAAATATCTTCTAGATTAGCTATGGCTAGATTCAATGAACACAAACCATTCTTAGAATTTTTCCAATGAATTTTGGGGTTAGCCAAAAAGATGTCAAAATAGAAATATCTTCATTCTACCCTTTCCAACTTGCACTTCTGTTCTTCAAGTTTCTCTTCCTTCTTCTTTTCCCTTTTCCATGGATATAGAAAGAGGCCTGGCTTACAAGCTCTTTCTAACCTCGTAATGTGTCCCATTTTATTACATGTCGAGCTAGAATTAGGGCTACTGAAATGTAGTTTTGAATAATCAAACTTTGTCTCCTTGCAGTCTATTCTCTTTTCTCATGGAGTTGCAAGTGTACTATCTCTCTTTAGTGCCGTATTTTTTATAGCTATGTTTGCAAAAGGAGGGCATAAGCTAAAACCATTTTGGATAAGCCACCAATAATAAGCTTCAATGTGGGAGGGGTTGTAGTTGGAGTGGAAACTGGATTTGCTGGTTGAGTTGAGGGTATGTATCTTGGTGCACCTACATAGGTAATCCTAGGGAATGCAAAAGTAACTTTTGCTAGAGTAAGTCATGCCCCAACCTGAATTCGCAGACCATGGATGCAACAACCACCATATACACATAAAGAACTTTTTCCACAAATATATAAGGCGTTCTATCATGATATTATAATTCAAACTTAAATAACTAAAATTCAAACTTTAATATTTTACAAAATCTAATAATATGCAAAGGTCTTGCATTAAACTTTAAATAAATAATAATCTATGATAAAGAAATACAAACTTTGATTCCAATCACTCCTCCATAGCTAAATCCTATGCAAGATTAGTTTTCTAAATATATAAAATAGTAAGAGACCAGATCATGACCTAGACAGCCTAGTAAGTAATGAGGATCTTAACTAGATAAATCAGATAATCAGATAATAGGTATTTTATTAAAAATAAGTATATGAAATACATCAATTCAAAACTAAACTTAGATATGCAATATTAACCAATAATCAAATCTTATAGTGATAACTTCACATGAAAAGTATCATGCATGTAATTCCAATCTTGCAAAATATCTCGCTCAACTCATCATCAGCCATGGATTATGACCACATGCTTCTTACAGTGTGCTGTACCCTTTTTGCAATATAAGTCCTTCAAGATAAATCATGTGCTAACAATTAATCCCCTTTAGCGGATTCTTAACATAGTCAGGTTGAAAGTCCAAAACTACTTCAAATCAAAAATCTTTTCGATAAAATATATTTCATATTCCAAATCAAAAGATACATAAACCATGTGTGATATCAAAATCGACCGATAAATAATAAGTATAATTCCAAACAAAAACATTACTTTCAATTACGAGTCATACAATATTCTGAATAACATATATTATTCAACAATAAAAACACTAATCCATCACATTCACAAATCACGTATATTATGACTTAGAATTTGTTAAATGTTATATAATTTGCTAAAAATCTAGAAAAAGATAGTGCATTATTTTAAAATGATCAGTAACTAAACTATCTAACTTTGGAAATAGTCTTCAACTCCTACTATTCAAAATTACATCTCTATTAGAATTTAATCATGATAAATTCTAAAATTTAAAAATCCTACAGCGGAAGGGCGGAGGGGGTCAGAGGGTGATGGTTCGCAATGACCATGGTCAGCAGAGAACAACAGCGAGAATGGCGAAAGCCGGCAGAAGGCAAGAAAGTAGGAGGAACTTGGTGAGAAAATGGGAAAATTATCTCCAAAAATAGGGGAATCATGGAGGCTGGGGGATCAAGCTTCAGCCATTCGCCCAGTGGCCAAGCTTCAACATCCAGCCACAAAAACAAAAAGAATAGGGTGGAAAATATAGGATTGAATGGCGGAGGCTTGGCTCCAACAAATCGAGACTCCAGCCTGCTCTTCATTAGTGACTGAGCTCCGTTATCAATCGTAGACCTTCAGGGGAGACGGCCGGTGGGGAACGACGGTGATTGGATCCAAAAATAGGAGGAAAATTAGCAGGTATCCAAAATAGGGGAGGGGTTCTCATGTCATTTTCTAGCGATCTCTTGTCAGAATCTAGCCGGTGAAGTCTAAATCGAGAAGGGAGAAGGCTGGAAAGAAAAGGTAGAAGAGCTTCATACCTCATTTTCCAGCGAGGAACTTCTATAACCATAGTGACAGCGGCAAAGGGCGGCCAAAATCCAAAGAAGAAACAAAGGAAGGGGGGGCTTAAATAGTCGACGAGGTTCCTCCACCTCGTTAGGACTTGAGGAGGTGGAGTTCGCCTCCTCCCACAACGATTCCAACGGGGGCAAAGCCGCGATAGATTTGGGAGCAGGCCCTTGGGCCGTGCTCTTGCACAAGGCCACAAGCCCAAGAGCTGGGCCATCTAGGCCATTGCTAGGTCAGACGGTCAATGGACCAGATAGGGCCTTACATAGTCCTCCCCTTAAAAAATTTTGTCCCCTTATGCAGGTCTTCAAAAGGAAAGGGGGTATTTCAACCTCAATTCATCCTTTAGTTTCCAAATGCCTTCTTAAAGCCTCCTCTAGTGTAAAAACTAGGTAAGTCTTTTATCATAACACCTTGTAAATCAAAGTTATTATTTCTGATCAACTGTAAAATAACTCAATCCACCATACTTTCACTATGCAACTCGATTCAAAATTTCTAACTCACTAAATAATTCCCTCCACAATAGTTGTCTATATTGAAAATTGAAAAGATCCAAAAATATCAAACAAAGAAGAAATCCTCAAGTAAGACATCTCAACTCTTTCAATTTATCCTATTCCCAAATCTAATTCATAATTTCTTGCTTTATTTTTCTTTTTTTCTTATAGCAACTCGTTCTTAGCCTGCACATTAAACAATTTCTTCTTAGTGTACATGAATTATAGCCAATCTTCTACACCCATGTTACAACTAGGTTTAGCACAACGTACATTCCCATATATTAATTACTCAACCTCTCTTACACTCATCCTAGGCCTAGCCTTGGTGATCCTAATCAAAAGTCTAATAAATGCATTCTAAGTCAAACTATAGGAATCATAAAGTTATGCTCTATAATCTATAAGCTTATGCTCTGATACTATATTAATTGTCATGCTTCGACCCGAATTTGCAAGCCAGAGATGCGGCAACTACTGCATAATTATAAAGAACTGTCTCCACAAGTATGCAAGGCATTCTATCATGATATCATGATTTATGCAGTGAAATAAATTTAAAAAACTAAAATTTAAACTTTACTATTAAACAAAATCCAATAATATTCAAAAGTCTTACATTAAACTCTAGATAAACCCTAATTTATGATAAAGAAATCAGAACTTTGCTTCCAACCACTCTTCCGAAGCAAAATCCTATGCAGGATTAGTTCTCTAAATTTGTAAAAGAGTAAGAGGCTAAGTCATAAGCTAGACAACCTAGTAAGTAATGAATCCTATAACTACATAAATTAGACAATAAGATAATAAGTACTTTATTAAAAGTAAGCATATGAAATATATCAGTTAAAAACCAAATGCAGATCTAACTATTAACCAATAATCAAGTCTTACAATAATAAGTTCACATGGAAACTATCTTGCATGTAACTCCAACCTTTCTTAAAATTCAAGTTTATATTCATAAATTCAATCTTGTAAAATATCTCAATCAACTCATCAGCCATGGACTATGACCACATTATCCCCATGGTGAGACTATTTTAATGATAGCATGTCCTTCATGTGGTGTGTCGTGCCCTTTTTTTGGTCTAAGTTCTTCAGGATAAATCATACACCAATATTTAACCCATTCGTCGAGTCCTTCTGTCAATATTTAACCTTCATTGATGGGGTCCTTAGCATTATAAAAGTCCAAAACCATTTCGAATCAAAGCTCCTTTCCACAAAAACATATTTCATGTTCCAAAATTGAAAAATAATAATCATAATTCATAACCAAAACATTACCTTCAATTATGAGTCATAATATTCAAAGTAAGTGGTATTATTCAGTAATAAAAACACTAATCCATCAATTTGACAAATCACATGTATTACAACTCAAAATCTATTATATAGTATATAATGTGTTGAAAAATCTAGAAAAAGGTATTACATTACTTTCCTTACAAGGCAATTAGTAACTAAACTAACTAACTCAAAAAATTATCTTCACACCTAATATTCAAAATTACACCGATAATAATAGGCCTTGAAAGAGCCTTACTGGGCCTTATTGGACTGAAGTCGGCAGGCCTAGCCGACATCAGCCCATGGACAAGGAAGAGGAGGGATAGAAGATCGCGATCGCCATCCTCTTCCTCGGCGTGACTGGGAGCGAAGGCGTCGCTGCCGTTCCGCGGCTACCCCGTGGTTGCTTGAACGGCCGCCGATCCCATTCGACCGTTGCAAGAATCGTGGCAGTGATCGAGCCAAGCCGTTCGAAAACCCTCTCTATAAAACCCCTCCTCCTCTGTGGTTAATCCACAACCGAGCATTCCTTCCTTCTTCCTCATGTCCGGTGGCAATCATGTCGCCGAATTCGAGCTTCGCCACCCTGGTTCTCCATTCTTTCTCTGGATTTTCTTTGATTTCCCCCCGCTTCCACTATTCTGAGATCCATTTTCCATCAGGAGTTGTTGCCACCGCCGTCGCGAGATCTACTGCTTGACTACTGGACGAGCTACCTAGATCCATCCTCTCCGTTGCTCGTTGGTAAGTCTCCTCCCCTCTATTTTCCTATTCCGACCCAAAACTGAGCCTCCTTTCTCTGCTCCATCGTCTCCGCACTCGGTTTTCTTCTTCTCGCCGGCCGTCGCAGCTACCAGCAGCCACTACTACCACCGACGGTTGGCCGTCGGCCACCCAGGCCAGTCGCAGCTGGATCCTCTCCTCCCCTCTTTGCTTTGATCACTCTTCCCTCTTTCCACTCCTTTCCTCCCTGTTGAATATCTCTTGGGATGAAGATCACTTGTTGGGCCAAGTTTGGGCCCTATTGGGCCGTGCCCATTGTGAGCCAAACTTTGGCCCATATCAACCATATTAGGCCCTGTTGGGCCGTGCCTATTGTGGGCTAAACTAGGGCTCAGTTCATCCATCTTGGGCCCTATCGGGCCGTGACCATTGTGGGCCAAACTTGGGCCTAGTTCATCCATCTTGGCTTGTTGGGCCATACCCATTGTAGGCCAAACTTGGGCCTAGTTCAACCATCTTAAGCCTTGTTGGGCCGTACCCATTGTGGGCTAAATATGGGCCGAGTTCAGCCATTTTGGGCCCAATTGGATCGTGCCCATTGTGGGCCAAACTTGAGCCCAGTTCAGCCATTATGGACGCTGTTGGACCGTGCTTGTAGGCCAAACATGGGCATAGTTCAGTCATTTTAGGCCCTATTGGGCCATACCCATTATGTCGGCCCAGTTCAGTCATTTTGGGCCTTGTTAGGCCATGCCCTTTGTGGGCCAAATTTCAGTCCTGTTGGGCCATGTTCATCATGGGCCGAGTTTGGGCTCTGTTTATTCTGTTGGACAGTGTCTATTGTGGGTCGTATACCTTTTGGGCCCTATTCACTCTATTGGTCTGTGTCCATCATAGGCCGAGTTCGGGCCCTATTCACCCTGTTGGGTCGTGTCCATTGTGTGCCAAGTTTGGGCCCTATTCACTCTGTTGGGGTCGCATCCATTATAGACTATATTTATTTAGGGTCTTGTTCACCCATTATGGGCCGTAATAATTTATCTTGGGCCCTGCTCATCTATTGTGGGTCATATTTCTTTTGGGCCATGTTCATTATCGTAGGCTGAGTCCGTTCATTTTGGACTAGATACATTACTTTATCCAGTTCGACTTAGACCAAATATCTTTTTTCTGATTTTGGTCAAATCAGACTAAATAGGCGAAGCCTCTGATTGGATCTAACTAAGTAGATAAAGCCCGAAACTAAATGGAACAGGCCCAAAAGCTCAATTAGCCTTAGATTGTGTATCTCTTTTCTCTCTAATCAAGCCCACATTCTGACTAGATCTAGATCTTTCCTCTGATGGCCAATTTGAACCACTTGGATGAAGCCCAAGATCAAGATTAGACCAAATCTAGACCCGAACTAAGATTCTCTCTTCTCTCATTTTTCCCTCTCTAGACATGCTTAGGGATCCTAGTGTAAGCCCTATTCTTCTTGTTGCTCGGATTCAAGTTAACCCAGTTTAGAGATCTTGAACCGCCCCAGTATCCGAGCGGTTGACCAGCCATTACTTTAACCCCAGCTAGTTTGACCACTTTTGATCTTTATCTGATCCATTGAATCCTTCTAGCTCAGACCGACCTAAGCAGTTGGGCACTATCACCCGACCAACCTGATCTGGTGACATGAAACCATAGTATTTAATTTTGACTTCTAAAATTATGTTGAAAATTAATAATATTTTAATGATATTAAATAGGTGCACATGACCTGTTTGTCTGAAGTGGGATTTAAGCGAGAAGAGGTAAGTAACCTAATGCTTCAAAGTGTATTTTCCAAGTTATTTGATAAAATAATTTTTAGTTCATTTTGATATATGTTTTATACTTAGTTAAACGGGCGAGACATGTTATTGTCATGATAGTAATTATTCAAAATTATGTTATGTGTTATGTTATGAAATTTGGAAAATATAACTAGACAACTTAGAAAATATGTTTTTATATGTATGTATTCTCAGAATGGCTATGATCTATTCTGGCCTCGCCAATGGAGATTGTTCGTTAGCTTTGTCGACTTGTATTTGTGAGAAATTGGTTTCGAGACCGCACCACCGATAATTAGAATAATGGTATTTGGACACCGTTGCCATCAGTGGTTAATAATAGTAGATTTAGACATCATTGCCACCGATGGTTAATAATAGTGAATTTGGCACTTTGTGCAACCTATGCCACTGAGTTACGTGACCATAGCCTATTTATGTTGAAATTTTGGTATCAGAGTTTTTATAAAAATACTTAGTAAATTTTTTTAAAAAAGATATATTTATTGTGATTTATTTTTTAGTTATTATTTTATGCTTTGATTAAATATCTGGCATGCTTTGACTGCACTCTGACGTATTATATTGCTTATTGGGCTAGTGTAGCTCATTATTATATTTTTTCTATTTTTGGATCGAGATGCATGAACGCACGGGATTTTAAGAGTGCGCTAAATTCTTGAAGATTCTTCAATTATTGACATTTTAGTTAGATTAGTTAGAATATTTAATTTGATTTATTTTATTAGCTAGCACATGTTACTTTGAAACTATTGTAAGAACTATTTTTTTTTTTGGTACAGCGGCGGTTCACACCTGACGAGTGTGAAGATGACCAACAAAATCAGAAAACAAAATGTTGCGCAAAGGCATAGGCACAGCCCCGTGGTCAAAACAGAAAAAGCCTCCCGAGTGATGAGCCACGAAGAAAGCAACCCAATTTGCAGCACCGTTCGCCTCCCGATATACGTGCGTGACCTGGTAGGAGTCAGCCTCTCCCAAAGCCTTGCGGATATCGTGGAGTAGCGGCCGGTCCTCAACTGAGCACACCTTCTTCCGGATCCACTCGATCACCGTGGTCGAGTCCCCCTCGAGAAGGATGCGACCCGCCTCTAGTACCCGTTTCGTATAGAAGACACCCTCGCAGGCCGCCCGAAGCTCCGCGGTCACCACTGATGAATCAAAAATCCTCCGTCCACCTGCCGCCACGAGTATGGCGTCATGATCCCTGATAATAAATCCCACTCCTCCGCAGCTCCCATCCGCTGCTATGCTGCCATCGAAGTTCACCTTGAGAGCTATTGTAAGAACTATTTGATTAAATTAATTTGTTATTATTTTGATATGTTCCATTGTCTTCATGCTTATACGTCTGTCATGCTCCAGGTTCGGAGCATGATAACATCTCTATTAGAATTTAATCATGATAAATCCCAAAATTAAAAATCCTAAATATCAATACTCTAACATGGGGCTAAGCCCAACAATTAGAACCATATTTGATTAGACAGTAGTATCTTACAGGCTAAGTCGATCATGAAACACAACCCAAGGCAAAGATGATGATATTGCTGTCTAGCTATGCTTGACCAATGCCGGGGCGTAAGACAACATGCTATCATTAGGGAACTTCACGAACCTCTTTGGAAGGTCAATTCAAGGTTATAGAATCAAGTTAGGGGATCTTCATCAAAACAGAAAGGGTTAAAAATAAGTGAGCACAAAGGAGAAAGAGACCCTTCGTGGCTTCCTCAAAATAGGGAAGAGAAGGACCATTGACTGAAGCGCGAAGGTCGAAAGGTGATGGTCCGCAATCACTGCGGGTGGCAGCAAATGATGGTAAGCATGGTGAAAGCTGGCGGAAGGTCGGAAAGGAGGAGAAGGGCGAGAAAAGAGAAAAATTATCTCTAAAACAAGGGATCATGGAGGTTGGGCACTGAATTGAGATTCAACTATTCGTCGGCGGTCGAGCTTTATCGGCCAGTCATGAAACATCATCACAGAGGCCTTGGCCGTATTGATGATGATGACCGGAGAAAGAAATAAAATGAAAAGAATAGGGTGGAAAATAGAAGATTAAACAGGGGAGACCTGGCTCCGACAAATCCAGGCTCTATCTAATCTGCTCGTTGGCGGTAACTGAGCCCCATCATTGGTCTCAAGCTGTCGAGGGAGATGGGTAGAGAGGAATGGCATTGATTGGCATTGATGGGAGCTTTACATAGTTGACAAGATTCCTCTGCTTCATCAGAATTTGAGGAGGCGGCGGAGTCTACCTTGTGCTCCCACAACAATTCGAACAGGAGAAGAGCGTGAATAGATTTGAGAGCAGGCCTTCGGGCCTTGCTCTAGCACTAGGCTACAAATCCAAGGACTAGGCCATTCAAACCATTTATTGGCCAACTAGTCAGTGGACTGGGCTGGGCCTTATAGGACTCCTTTGATAAAAGAATATAGAGGTGCAAGAAACCTGAAGTGCTTTCATATGCTACGATGATTCCACCTGATCCACCTTCCAGTGTAATCAAACAACCTGTTGATCCAAAAAAAATTGATTTTAATGACACTCAAATAAAAAAGTTACTAATTGTATTTTTGGAGTGCTTAAGAATGTATGCCATAATAATCTCAAAATGACCCAAACATATGAAGAAAAGTTCAACCTAAAATACTCGAGTTGGAAAGGATGCGACATGTTTTAATGAAGTTTTGTACCAGAAGAGTCGTCCCAAGTCATAAGGAGTTGAACCCTGAATGCCCATAGGCTTCGACAGAAAATCTTATTTTTAAAAGGATTCAGGAGTTGACCCTAGAGGTATGCAAGTCGACCCAGCACAATTGAATAGACGAGCATGCTTTCACGAGTCGCCACCAGGAACTAAGTTGACCCTAGAACAATCTCAACTGAATGACTGAAAGCAGTGAAAAATAGCCCCTTTACGAGTCAACCCAGGCAGCTCGAGAGTCGACCCCTACCGAGCACAAGTCTACTCGAGAATGGCCGTAGAAAAAAAAATAAAACACAATAAAAATCAGCACTTTCTTGAGTTGATATGAGAAGAAAACTCGGCCCCTGAAGATCACAAATCAACCCTTGAAGAAGTCGAATCGAACTCTCTGCATCTGACACTTATAGTGGCTAGTTTTTCTAAGAACTTAGAATGACTCTTTTTCCTCCCAATGGCTATTTTTACCTCCCCAATAGCTACAAACAATTTTCCAACTACTTATTAAGATATAAATACATTCAGACACTAGAAGAAAACAAGAAGAAAAGAGGAAAACAAAGAAAAAAAGGACCATTAAGTGAGAGCATTCAAGATCACAACTGCCATAATTGAGAGCTTTGAAAGCAAAGCTTCTAGCCATTCAACAAGGACAACACTGCTTCCCACACGTGCTTCATCAATTTACATCAACTCATTAATGAGCTTTTCTTTCTTTAGATTGTATTCATTTTTTTGTGTTGTAACAAGTTTCAGTAAGCTGAAAGTTGTGGAAAACATCCATTCAAATCTTTAAATTGGATTGTGTTGTAATCAAGCCATAGGAAGACTTTAATTAGGATGGTTTGTGGTTGATTTTCAGAGAAAATCAACTAAATTTGGATGTGAACCCGACAAATCAATCAAACCGAAATATGTGGAAAGATTATAGTAAAATTTTCAAAAAAAATATCTTGAGGAGTAGACGTAGGTGTTGAGTTTGGCGTCGAACCACTACAAAAATTTGATATTTATTTTGCTATACTTTTCATTCACCTTGCATTCATTCTATATTTACTCTTCCATATCATTATTCACTACATAAGCACTTTGAAAGGCTAATTTTCAATTACACATACTTATAAATTTTAAAAAATCTAATTCAATCTCCTCCTCCTCCTCCTAGGTTGTATAGTTGGGCAACACAACTACCAGAAAATATATTTGTACGCTAGGAGCCAATATATGTGTTTCTACAAAACAGCTATAGCGCACTTATTATGTGTAATAAGTTGCCTAGCCTTATCCCTTGCATCACCTTTCAAAATCAAATGCAATTGCAAACTATTAACTTATTCACATTATTCATTTTTTATAAGTGGTAAGCAGCAAATTTTTTAAGCCCCTCAGTGGACCCAGGTTCTACATGCTTGGCAGCTCCCGGTTGCACATTCATCGGCTGCTATTCATCAGCCATTGCATCATTCACACAGTTATCAGTTATTAAGGACCTGTTCTTTAGGGGGTAAAAAACTTAAAAATTTATATTTTTTGGATAAGTGTTTCCCAGATAATATTTAAATAGAAAAATAATTTATTCACACTCTTTTAGGTATTGAAAAGTGACTTAGGAATCTATTACCCTGTTGTCTTACTATTTTCCCGGATAACTTGCTAAGATCTATCCATATTTTCTATAGTACCATATATATATAAATATATATATATATATATATATATATATATATATATATATATATTATAAATATTATATTATATTATATTATATTATTATATAGTAATATATTATATTTATCATTATATTTATATTATATAATAATATATTATTTATTATATATTTATTTTTACGTTTATATAATAATATTATAAATATGGTAATATTATAATATATTCATAGCAATAAATATATAATAATATTTTTATTATTATCATTATATATAAAATAATATTATATTATATTATCTACTAATATAATATATAATATAAATTATATGTTATATATATTATATATTATATTATATTATATATGATACATGTAATATATTATAATATAATATAATATAATATAAAATATATAATACTATATTATATCATATCACATTACTAGGTTTAAAAGTATTTTAGGAATAAAATAAAAAGATTATTTTATCGGCTGAGAAGAAAATGACTTATCCACCTCCTAGATGGATAAAACTCTCCTCATTTAATGGGCAAATACTATCCACTAGAAAATAACTTGCGTACCTGGTGAAGCTGAATGGGTAAATTGGCCAATGAAAATATTGACCAAATTTTCCATAATATTTATCCAACAAAGAAGAGGCCCTAAATAATAAGCCTGGGCACACCATTATTAGTTGCTGCCAATGGTATCGGCATCCCCGGCTCCCAATTTTCCATCCAAAGCCGAATGAATCAAACCCATACCACAGAAACTTCAAGCGCTGCAGTTGATTGTTGGAAATCTTCCCTTCAGCCTACAAGATTAAGGACCTGCCATTCATAACCCATGGGCAACATGCATCATGTATTCTTCTAGACTAAATTTAACAATATAAAAATCATTTTCTATGTTCAAAACCAGAGTTGCTGGTAATTGGCCAGATCCGGGCCAACTCTGCCTGTAAATTAAATCTAAACAGTTGAATATGACCGTAGCATTAAATATTTATATGTAAAAAAAATCATATATTTTGGAATGATTTTATACATTGATAAATAAATTCAAACTACACTTTGAGCTCAGTGCGAGCCAAGCTTGTCCTATCAGGTGAATTGATAGCCCCAATTTAAGATCAGATTAAACGTATATTCTTTAGTGCATTACCATCATATTTACAACAGTAAGCCATTGTAAAGTGCATTTGCTATTAAATATATTATAAATATCAAAAAATCCATAAGCCTATTTCAGGTTTTCCTGGCCAATGTACAAGCACATGGCCTATCCCATTCTTTTTTTCTTTTAACGCGAAAGAAGGCGCATTTCATGCTTCTTAATGTCCCCATAAACAATGATGCACCGCGTTTCATATCAGAACATAATAAGTCAATGACATTGCGAGCACTTTTCCTTTTGAAGGCATGAAAGCCGAGATGACAAGCTCTCATGATGACTAATGTCTTCTACGGACATTCAACTCAATAATACCAATCATTACACTTCTATGGGTGTATCTTGTGAAAAATACGTAAGGTGGGTGGAAAAGTGGAGAGATGAACGTAAAGGCATCCATGGAAAGCAATGGAAAGAAGAAAGCTTTTAAGAGACATCGACGCAGCTAACCTAACTGCCCCGGATTTTGAGGCCACCAGCGGATCATGAGCTTTCCTCCTTTCCTACGCTAGTCTCCATGAACTTAGAATTTAGAAAGCTATTAGAGGATCCGTAAAGTGGGACAACGCGTTTCTTCCGACGACGTTGTATTCAATGGCCTTCCGCGTGGATTTTCGAGATCAAATGTCGCAGACAGCTGTTTCATTTCGCGGCGGTTTCCAAATATTTTTTCCATGTCATAAAATATGTTACAGGCAGTCTAGACTAATCATTCTCAATGACATGATGCATGTCTTAAACAATAGCCAGATTCACTAAAAAAAAATAATGGAATAGCCAATTGAATAACTCCGACTCTAAAAGCCACACAGTGTGTTCATATCCACCATATCTAACAATACATATACATGAATAAAAGTGACATACGTGCACTTGCACACAAATTTAGCGAGTTCCAAAACCCTACCATATTTTAAACCATATAGGACTGCACAGCCTAAATGGCCACCATATCATCCATCACGAAAATAGACGGTTATCAAGAAGAGAGAATCGTATTGGATGCCGATCACGCATGGATTAGTGACCGCATCCATCCTCAAGATGGAACGATATGCCAGCTATCAAAGGTTGTACATCCCTCTACAATGCAAAGCTCATGCCACAAATGATTCTTATTAGAAATTTCTTTTACTATAATATTATTATTCTTGATTATTTAATAGATAGCTTGCTTCATATACGTATCAAATAAAACAAGCTATAAATGTTACTTGGTTCGAGTATAAAGTATACTTTTAGAGTAGAATTTGCCATACTCAAGTATGAAGAGTTGACAGCAGTCCACTTCCAAAATATAAAGAAGAATCAAGATCGAACTCGAAGTAGCTAAATCTATATGCGATAAAAATTAACAAAATAAATTGATAAAGATCTATGTCAATCCCCTGTTATATAGACTCAATCCTCTCTTCTAAAAGGTTACACTTGTGTTTACTCACTCAATATTCAATTTACTCTCTTTGTTATCTCTTGTTGCTTCTCTTTACAAAATAATTAGAGGTGGATCTGTATGATTTTTTAAGAGATGAAACAGAAATAAAGATAAAAACTAAATTTCATTCACTAAATAGACCAACTTATTTGGCTATCTAAGATAAGAATTCATATTTTAATAGATATTTGTTTAGTTTTATATGGGACATGAGACTATTCTAAAACAACAAATTTGATTTATTTAATTAATAGACCAACAACCCACCTCGTGGCACTTGTTTGTGATGTTGGAAGAAGGAAATACCAACAATGCTTAGAGACAACGATCTAGACTCTCTCTCATTTGAGAGGGCTTAGAGAGCATGAAAAGTTAACAAATTATTTGACATCACTTTCATTCTGTATTTTTATTCAAAAAAATTAAAATATAAATATATAATGTATAGTCAATTATTGTTAAAATATAAATATAATGATGGTGGAAGAGACAGTGGTAGTGACACCTTAAATAGTGAAGGTGGTGTTTGATGATTGGATGGAGAGATAGTAATATGGTACATATGGGAAGATGGTTGGTGGCTGCAGTGGTGGCGTGGATGGTGGGGCAGTGGTGGCGGTGCTGGCGGTGGAACGCCAACAATGTGATAGAGATGGGCAACAATGATAGATTGTATGGCGAACATACTAATGATAATGGTGATTAGCAAAGATGGCACGAGTGATGGTGGCAATTGTGGCAAAGACGGCAACGACAATAGTAGAGACAATAGTGACCTTGATGATGGTTGCAATATGTTAGTAATGATGTTAAAAGTATGAGTTTCTTGTTTTTAAAAATAGTCAAAATATTTTTTTATTTTTAATTTTATAATTATTTTTACTAATCATGTCTGTTTTCGAACAATTATATCATGTTCTAACTAGAAGAGGAATCTAACCTGAATTGTGCAAAGGCGGATCTTATTTATATAAATCAAGGCTATTCATCTCAATTTGTGAGGAATTAAGGGAAGAAAAGGGGGTCTAGAGCATGCCAACCTTTCTACCTTTTTCTAAATTTTTTTGAGAAATTTTAGTTGAGTAGGTTAAGAAAATTACTTCCTTCTTTCCGATCGGATCAAGTTGGTATCAAAGATTCGATTCTCTACATCTATGTAGGCCATAGTTCATGGTACAAATGCATGAGTGATACGAGAAGTCGGGAGAAGGCCTACTAGTGCTTGAAGGACAAAAGCAAGTATGTCTATCTTCCTGCCCTTTGTATCTCATCCTGAATGAGCCAAGGAATTCGGGATCCTTGGAAACTCGATCAATTGGTGAACGGTACACCACCAAGCTTGTTTGGGCAAGAGATAGATGAGCGCACATGTATGCCACTGACATTGGACTAGCTTGAAAGATGTTAATCAAAGCGAAGATAGAAAATAGCATGGGTCCAAGTAATGTGACCATCAAAGACTTTTGCCACTATTACACTACCATTCGAAGAAGATGAAATTGGATAAAAGGGTAGCATTGGGCTATGATAAAATGGTATAGTACTGGACTATGTTAGGGGTCTAACATTAGGCTACAGTAAGGATATATCACTAGGCAATGGTAAGGGTATACTACTGGGCTACGATAGAAAATCTAAGATACACCTACTCCTAAGATAAAAGATTAAGATAAAGATAAAGTAATATGATTGGATTCATTATAGAAGGATCACTTTGCAACGTATAATTCCACTATTTATAATTATACATAGTAACTGCCCTTAAACATAATAATGGTCCACTCTAACAATTACTTTCCATATCTGACCTCCATTGTCCGAGGTTCTGGTAATTGATGCAAGTTACCTTCTAACAACTTCACAATCATCAAGATCTACCAAATGTTAGACCAATACTCGTATTTATCTATCTTGATCTACCTTTCACTATCTTCAACCTATCTCTGCATGGCTTGTGTTATTCATCTTTTCTCATCTAGTCTCCAATATAATTCTCTATTCTTAGGAATCTAGAAATGATATGATCGTCTCAGTCATCTACTAGTCATATTTTAAGGCCAATACTTGATCTTCCAGCCTACTTCTAACTAAATTCTATCTATCTGGCTTAGGTCTCCATCCTTAGTGGGATTTCACAACCGAACTCTATCCAGTCCTAGCAAGAGTCATATGATTCTCACCTGCTCTGATTCTATCAAACTTAATCTACATGGTATTTGCTTCTTGCCGCTAACTAGACTAGTGAGATATGGTGTAAACAAGCAACTAGTTCGACCTCAATATATAATGATATGAAGGAATGTCCAACATAATTAAAGAAGAAGATTGTCCAACTCACCAAGATCGTGTCTCGATTGGTGACACCTTCAATACAAGCATCACCAACTTCATCTGCAAATCTATTCCTCATATTTGGAAATGAGAATATACTCTCCAATAAGGAGGATGACCAACCTGCGGCAAACAAAATCCACCTCTTTGACCTTTCAATGTCTAAGCTCAAATAGAGATTCTATATGTCGATGAAACTATTGATGCAGAGAGGCTGGATGATAGCCTTCACTAATTACCTACCTATTTTATTATTTATGTATACACTATTATCTAGAAGATGGATTTTTCCAAACTCAAGCCATCCCTTATCTAGTGGAATTCATATATAAGAAATAACGTTATCTCTAAGGTTAATTAAAAGGCAAATCTACCCAATCAACCACAAGAAAAATCAATAGATTAAATGATTGTACCTATAGGAAAAGTATAATAAATTTGTCCAGGAATACATCATCAAGCTTCAAAAGCAAGCTATCTCATTTGGGATCTCTATCGATGAACATGCAATCTTCATGAACTATATCAATGATCTCCGTAAAAGCATCTAGAAGGAACTAAAGCTCTTTAAAATTGAAGATCAGTGAAGCTAGCATTAGGGCCACATAAATCAAGGATAAGAACTAACCTAGAGGACAACATAACTCAAAAATAGTAGTGCAAAATCAAGTCAGCAAGAGGAGCAGAGTAAGAAGCAGGACAACATAACTCAGAAAAAAAATGTGATGATTGTAGGATCAGTGAATATACTAAGAAAAAATATTAAAAACTCCATCCTTAGTTGCAGGAAAGAAGAAAAAAGTCAAAAGATAAGAACCCTGAGAAGAAAGGGAATGCGATCAAAGATCGAAGTGAAGTAAAGTATCATCGAGGCTATTGTAGATCATAGAAGCTGGAAGAACCTTATATGTGAAAGTCTACTTTAGAAGCTAGGGTTGCCGCCCAAATCTCATTTGCATCCCTACACTTTTAGTTGGATTCAAAAGGATGTCGAACTAAAGATGACCAAATAGTGTACCTATGAATCTGTACTAATTTAGAGGAATAATAGTGAGGTGACTTGTGAAGTAGTTCCTTTGGATGTCTTTCAAACCATCTTTGAGAGTCTATACATTTAGGATAAATATGCTATCTTTTATATGTGGCAAAATAAGTAAGGATTCATAAAAGACAGGAAGGAGTTTATCACCAATGCCTTTAGAACACAAGAAAAATAGATCTTGAGACTGCTATCGAGGTGAAGCGATTGTTAGTGCCTGCAATAAGTTCATGTTGATGGTAATATGAGCAGCTAATGCTACTTATGTTAGCCCAAGCTCTCATCCCTTAGTTCCACCTGTTGGCGGAGGCCTGAGGGGACGAGTCAATATTGGCGGAGGCCTGAAGAGCCGGGTCAGTCCTGCCGCTTGCCAACGTGAATGCGCTGGAGGAGTAGGATGGGTTATACTGTTAGAAGTATGCCCTAGAAGCCAACGTGGCTGACGCATATTTAGAATCTGGGGCACAAATTTGTAATTTGACTCTTATTAATAAATAAGATTGGGCAATATATTTTTCATTCATGTTTGTATGTATCCATGAATCGTCCAAGAAATTAATAGATGATGACACATATTCTCAAGGAGTTGAGAATTTGAGGCATATGTCATTAGGGATTAATTTGTAAATGCTCCTGATCGATGGATCCATCACGAGGGACGGTGATCGATCCGCTGAGATTAGTATATAGATCACTTAGTCAGATGGACGAGTCTCAAGTCCACAGTGTAGAGACACTAGAGTGATTATGCAAGTACTTGTTAGAGAACAAAGTACTGAGCATGACCAAAGATAGTAGTCACATGGATGTCTATCCACTCATCAGTGACTACTTATGCTGCAGTTGTATGACTGGTCCTTTGACCTGCGATGTTTCAGCTATTCACTATGAGGTTGCTGTAGTTTGACGAGCATGTGAACTTGGGCCCTAGCCATTCGGGTCCTTGTAGTGCGGATTGGCTACAATAGGTTCATTTTGGAATAGGGTTGCATCTAGATGGGATCTATCAACCTTGATAGATTAGGAGTGATCCTATATGATTTATGAGACTGAGTTCGATAAATTTTTGGACAGGTATTTTGGAAAAAGAGTTTTCCATATCTCAAACTGGAAGTCATATAAATTTGACATATGACGAACGATGGGGTTTGACGAGATATTCATAACCTTCGTCACGTTGGGATCCATGATAGAGGGACTGTATCATACGCTAACTGCACCTAAAGGTTCAGACATTCCATTCTGCTGGGTTGCCACCATATACTGCTAGGTATCACTGGTGGATTGGGAGACTTGAAGGCATTCACTTGGTGATCAGTGAACCCTAAGAGTAGAACTGAAATCGTTTCAATCCACTGAAAGGAGTTTCAGTGATATTGGGATGGAGATCTCAATATGTCTCACCACCAGTCAGAATAGAACCTACGGGGTTACACACATAGAGGATTTAATTAGTCAGACTATCATAATTGTGATTTGGAATCATAATAGAAATCAATCATCAATATGATTGGTGATTGAATTAACCCACTAAGTGTTAGTAAGTTAATGAAAGAAGAATTAAGTGGAATTGATTGCAATTGGATTGCAGTTGAGCTGATTTAATGAGCCAAATCAAATTGGGTTAGACCCAAATTGATTTGGGTTCATGATTGGGTCATTTTGATTAAACCAAGATTTGTGCAGATTTTAAAGACCATGCATGCTCCCAAATCAATTAATTCTCCTAATGAGACTAGGAATCCTAATGTGATTAGAAAATTAATCAATTGATTCAGTGGACACATGTCATGCATCTATGAGCACAAGGATTGGACACTTGGCATTAATTCAAGAGTGGGTTATAGTCCCATACTCCTAATAAGATTAGGAGAGGCTTTAAACCCAATCTATAAAAGGATAGCAAGGGAGACATTATGAATCAATTCTCTCCTCTTCCTCCCCACGTCTCCTCTCTCCCTCTCTTCTTCCTTCCTTCTCCACGGCAGCAAGGGGACCTCGTCTTCCTCTTCATCCACGGGAGCAAGGCAAGGTAGATCCATGCTTAAAGCTTCATCCCTCATCTTCTTCCATTGCAAGCAAGGTTGAAGAAGAAAGCGTTCTTCTTCAAAGAGGTATACTGCAGATTTTTATCTTCCAATATTATGATAGTCATGAGAGGTCTTTGCAAGGAGCTAGCACTCTGGTAAGACCTATTCTCAGATGATTAGATCCTCGTGTGGATACTTGTAGAGGCCGGACAATTGTGCGGCTCAAACAGGAACCTAGAATAGATCATTAGGCTGCGGTGTTCTACACCTGCATAATTTTTGAAGATGAGATCTTCAAATTTATAACTTCTGATTTTTGTTTCAGTTATATAAATCTTAATCAACCCTCCTCAAATCCTAATCTCTCCTTCCTAATGAGTTCAAAGATCTTCTGGATTTGGATTCAGAAAAAATTTTGAATTCTACGATCCGAGGCGCGTTCATACGATGAACGATGTCCCGTGCGAATTCCGCTGCGAATGTCGCATCGCACGGGGCGTAACTCAGCATATACCACTAGGGGGTCCCTGAAACCACTGACGAGGCCTTGTCAGAGTTCGGAGTCGGGCGAGGCTTGGTCAGAGTCGACTCATGGCGCTATAGGCCCCTGCGCTAGTTTAAGAAAATAAAGTTGTGCCTTCACTAACACCTGCGGGTTTTGGTGTAATGGTAGCGCTTGATCCTGAAAATTGGTATCAGAGCCATAGGTCTCGAGTTCGAAACCCAGACATCACGTTGGGGGGGGATTGTTGGCGGAGGCCTGAGGGGCCGAGTCAATGTTGGCGGAGGCCTGAAGGGCCGAGTCAGTCTTGCCGCCTGCCAACATGGATGCGCTGGAGAAGTAGGGTGGGTTATACCACTATGGGATCCCGGAACCCACTGGAGAGGCCCTGTCGGAGTCCGAAGTCGGGCGAGGCTTGGTCGGAGTCGACTCGTGGCGCTATGGGCCCCTACGCTAGTTTAAGAAAATAAAGTTGCGCCTTCACTTAACACCTGCAGATTTTGGTGTAATGGTAGCACTTGATCCTGACACCACCAATCAATTGACTGAGATCAAGATGGTAGGTGAGTCATCGTCATCTATGATGAAAGATGGCAAGGAGCGCCACTACCATAAGGTTTGGAGATGGAAGCAGGGCAACTGGGTTGCTAAAATCCAAGAGCAAAGAAGATCAAGATCAGAAACCATCAGCCATGATGATCTACAGATGTAGCAGAAAAGGTGATTGGATTGTGTCAACAAGAGAAAGGTGAAAGAAACCAAGTGCAAAAGGATTGAGTCTTTTCGGATGGGCTAGATGGGTTAACATTCAAGCAAAGCTAGGTAGTTCAGCCATGACGCTATGAAGTAGGCATTTCTCCTTTTTCAATTCTGATTTAGCAAGATCTAGATCCCTTAAACAAGGAGGGCCCTAATCTGGAAGGCTCATCAGAGCCAATATGGAACTCCTTGATGACTTCCAAGTTCAACAAAATCTAGTCAATTTTTTAGAAAAATTAACCACAACCTAGTTGTTTCTTGAGTACAACAAAACCTTACAAGGCAACTGATTTTTCATAGTATTAGCCATACTAAAAGTCCCACAAAAGATTCCCTAATCATGTGCACGAAAGAAAGATAGAAAATAAAATAGAATTTAATCTCTACAAAGATTGGATTTATGTCATTGTTGCTCGAGTTTGATTGCTCATAATGCTAGGGATCTTGGAGTTCTCTTTAAGGTTTTGAATGATTACTTCTAAAATTGATACTCAATTTGAAGCTCTAGAACTAGTTATTCACTTATATTCCTTTTTTCCTTCTACTTATTCGCTTAATCTCTTCAATCCACTCCTCTAATTAAATTTGTAAGCATCTATAGCTTGAAAATATGTTGGAGAGTTGTTTCTAGCCATTGGAGAAGCAAAAATGGCCATTGGGAGTAAAAAAAATCATTCTCGGTTTGCAGAAAAACTAGTTATTTGAAGTATCAAATGCAAAGAAATTGATTCTAGTTCTTCAAGGGTCGACTCAAGATCTTTAGGGGTCGACTCTTCTTCTTCTCGGTTAACTCAAGAAAGCATTGATTTTACTACATTCTGTCTTTCATCTAAAACCATTCAGGGTTGATTCGGGTGATCTTAGGATCGATTCCTACTTCACAAGGGTAGGCTCTTGAAACTTCTTGGGTCGACTCGTAGAAAGGCTATTTTTTACTATGCTCTCTCTTTCATCTGAGACTGTTCTAAGAACAACTCAATTGAACTTGGGGTCGACTTGTGAAAGCAAGTCTTCTCCAGTATGCCGAGGTCGACTCGTGTAACTTTAGGGTCGACTTCTAAAATCCTTCAAAATCAAAGTCTTCTATCTAAGCCTATGGGCATTTAGGTGTCGGTTCCTCATGACCTGGGATCGACTCCTAGGGTTTTAGGGTCGACTCTTCTTAACCTAGAATTGATTCCTCCATTATAAAAGCTACCAAAATACTTTAAATACTTCTCCAACTTTAGAATTTGTTCTTCTAAGCTTCTTCATGCTTGTCCAGCCTTTCAAACTCATTGAGCTTCTATAAAACAAAGTAACTACTCCAAGAATACAATATCATTAGTATCATACAACAAAGTAACTACTCAATTAGAAATAAGACCCATCAAAAGACCATCAAAAAGAGGTATATCAAAAACAAAATATGCCTAAAAATAGCAATCCTTGTTGTCTTAATATTAAAACACCTTTAGCGCTTCTGAGCCTCATTATAGCCAAAAAATGTATACCAAATAGACATTTTATCTATCTTTTTAAATATCCATCATAATCATGCATAAAGCAAGTATACCCAAACTCATGAAGATGAGAATAATACACAGGTTACTAAAATGATACAATATTTTTTATGTAGAGTTATATGGCCAATGCTCCTCAAATGTGCCCTATTAATAAAATTTGTTGCTATCTATAAGTAGACCTGTTCATCAGGCTAGCCTGGTGTACGTGGTTCGAGCTGGCTCAACCTAATGTATAAATAAAATTAGTCAAGCCTAGGCCTGGCCTAGCTCGATCTTCAAGCCTATTTCCCAAGCCCGAACCTGGTATTTACTTAGACTTCATGACAGTTTTACACTTCCTTTCCAACTTTGATCTTCTACTTTCTCCTCACTTCTACAATGTCAAGAGTTTCCAATAACATTACTATATCTCTTCCGTTTACAATCTCCCATAAGTCCAATCTAATCAAGCATGATTTAATCCAAGATTTCTAGTAGACATAATTGGTGTTGTTCAATTTCTTAATTCCAACGAAAGAGATGGTTTTATTAGCATAAGTTATGATGATAACCTACTGAATCACAATAATAGAAGGTTATGCACTGTCATATAGCAAATTACTAAAAGTTCTTCAATTATACCGTGCTACTAAAATACCAATAAGGCAATTTTAAAATTTATGGCTTTGGTACTATGCAGAACAGCACAAATTTCAATATGATCAGACACACTAGCCAAAAATCAGAAACAAATACTATAATACTAAGAATAGAATGGGAAATTGAAGAGATAAAATAGGTTCTATTAAACAAACTTATAGAACTACACTCCGTTCTCGCTCCACCAGGAAGAAGACACCTGATGGTCTTCTTTGTTTTTCTCTTTGTTCTCTTTAAAACTGAACAACTCTCCTCAAAGACACCAGATCGAAAGTAAAGCTTTGATAAAAGCTATTGCTTCTCAAGTTTGACTGGAACTCGGACCGTTTGACTATTTTGTCCATTTCCCAAACTAGCACACCATCCTGGACCTAAAACCTAGTACTCCTACTCAAAACATAGGGTTGGGCCTGGCACCTTTAAGAACAAATTCACAAAGTGATTCTGATTGCTGCCTGGGACCTACACAATGCCTAATGAAGAGCAATTTCTAATTCCAGATTAGCCCAACTAAATCAAACCAAATGATGTTAGGATTAGGGGTGGCAATTGGGTCGGATCAGACATAAACGGGTCGGGTCAGATGTAGGTCGGGTCAGAAAATTGTAAAACCTGAACCCGACCTGTTTATTAAACAGGTCAGGAAATTACAACCTAAACCCGACCTGTTTATTAAACGGGTAACCCGATCCGACCCATTTAACCCGTTTAATAAAAAAAAAATTTGAGGCAGCCAGCCCTAGTTTCTTCACGCTACCGCAACCCACTTCTGCGGCTCTGCCTTCCCTTCCTTCCGCCGACCCGCCAACGACCGACTCCTCTCTCTTCCGCCGATGATCGAGAACTCCAAGGAGTTGGTCATTGGTGGGTCGCCCTACTCTCTTCCTCCCATTCAAAATTTTGCCCGGCAGCGGTACCTCGAGATCGACGACAACGACTTTGGCGGTACCCAAGACAACGACTCCGGCGGAGGGCCCAACCCTAACCTTGAGGAGCTGCAGAACTCATACCTTCTCATCGCAGCCGCTGTCGACGCCCGAACCCTAACCGTAAGCCGCTAGGGTGGGCTCGGGATCTTGAGAGCCGAAGAAGGAGAACGGAAAGAGGGGAGGGCCCGAAACCCTAACCCTAGCCCCTGCTGCCGCCCTCGTGCTCTCAGATTCCGCCCTCTCGGAGGTCTTGAGTTCTCCCGGTACTTTCACCCCGCCGCTCGATTTCCGATCGGCGGTGTCCGGGGGCGTCGCGGGGGTCGTCGGGGCCGAGGAGGGGGGCTTTCAGGGGTCCTTGGACGACCAGAGGTGGCGGGGGTGATCGCCGACTAAGGAGGAGGGTTCTTCCACTGCTTGTGGCGGAGGTGGGGCTCGGAGCCGGAGGGTATGGAGTCGTGGAGATCTTCCGTTGGAGATGGAGCTGAAAAAAAAGGGTTAAACGAGAGAATCTGTGCCACTGTGACTCTGTTTACGAAAACAAAAGAAAAAAACGGGTGAGATTCTAGTCCCAGACTCCCAGCAGGCGGAAAAAAAAATCTGTGGGCATTAAATTATAAACGGGTTAAACAGGTTAAGGGGTCAGACATATAAAACCTGTATCTGACCCAATTAATAAATAGGTTAAATGGATCGACCTGTTTACGACCCGAATCTGTTTAGGCCAAATCCAAACTTGTTTATGGCGGGTCGAATACGGGTCGGGTTGGCGGGTCGGATCATATTTTGCCACCCCTAATTAGGATAAGCCATGACATGATGTACCTATTTTATGGCCCTTATCTTGCCTAATATAAATTGATATATCTCTTTTTTGTTACTTAATGGCCCTTAATGGCACTGAACCAGAACAACAGTAGAATCTTTGTACAACAAATATTGGAAATCCAGTAGGAAGTCAAGCATCCACAGTCTTATGTTTTGTTGTTGGGTTCGGCATTAGCTAGCCTAGGGATCGCAGACAAGCAAAATTTTATAGCTATCCAGTCCATCCCGAACCCTAATAGAACCCATCTAATAAAAGCTTATAGAATTTGGGAGGGATTTGGGATTAAAATTTGAAACCTATTAGAATTTGGGACGGATTTAGGATTTGCCCTTGAGTACCAGCTACCCAAATCTGATTTTATAACATACATATATATAACATAAAATTGTATATATTATGATGGGATTTGAATCCTAAACTTCAAGAACTTTTCACCTCTTCCTTTACCACTAATTAAGTGGCAAAACTTATTTGTATTTAGATTGTTTATCAAATTATTTATGCTAATGTTTATTTGATATTATTTTTTTTTATGTCTTTATAATTTTAGGTTGGGTGTCTGTTTTGATCTGAATAATCTATTCCAAATAAAGATTAATTGGATGGGTCTGGCTATCTGACAGAATTACTGATTTTTTATGGGATGTGTTAGAATTTTTAGGCAAATTTTTAATCAAATTTCGGATGGGTTCCAATAGTAAACAGGTTCAGATATGGACTGAGAAATTTTGTAGGTATCCTATTTGTTGCCATTCCTAAACCAGCCAGTGAATTGATGTTCCAAAATTTTTTAATCATACTTTTGCTTCTCAAGAGTTTTTAGCAAATAAATATCACATGACAGTAGTAAATATCAGTTTTACTATATGACTCTTTGTTTCAAAAAAAGAAAAAGAAAAAGAAAATCCCTTCACAGCATCTCAATTGCAGATGATTCCATGAGATCTTTGTTCGCCTTGCTACCTGTCATTTCACCAAAACGAGGATGTCTCAGAATTTAAAAATCTTGACCAGGACCATGACATTGACATGCTACTAATGGAAAGATCCAAGAAGACTAATTCCGCTCTCCTATTATATTAATTAATTTTTCTTTCACATTGGCAGAGAAAAAGACCACCAATTAAAAGAGAGCTAGAAAGGATGGTGCAAATTCAATTTGAAAGGCAGCAGGTATAGAAGCAAAGCCTGATCAAATGAAAGTGATTTACCACGGTCAAATTTGGCTGCTTATATTTAGTCGTGTCAAAGTTGCTTTCAGTAGTATAACCCAAGGATTCCACTATATATGGACGTTCACAATGGTGGAAACTACGCGTTTTCCAAATGCCCTTGTGTGCCGTTCAGTTTCCCAAGCAAATTAGAAATGATTCCCTCCCCTTTTTCTTTTATGTTGAAAGAGATCCAGTCGTATTCAGATTAGTTTACGGCGGACCAGTCTTCAAGCCCTGGTTTTGTAAACACTAAAATGTCAATTTATTTTATATTTGTGAAATACAGTCATGTTACTTTTTGATTTACCTCTGAAGGAGTGGGGGGCCAGGAAAAAAAAGTAGTGCTTTAATGCCTTGAACAAGGATAAGGTGGACTTTGGTCTTTACTCTTTAATGGAGATGGAGTCTTGATGATCATCTTTTTGTGGAATAACATGACTCATTTGTATTGTATTTCTTGGTGTTGTAAACTCAGGGCACATTTGGTTGGCAATCAGTATCTGAATGGATTTAAATGAGAATCAAAATGCCATATTTCATGATGTGTTTAGTTTGTGATAAAAATTGGAATTGAAATAAAAATAAAATTTAAATACTGAAAAATAAAGTAAGAATTAGATTTCGGAAGAGTGGGGCATTTCTCATTCTCCCTCGAATTGAAATAGAGATGGGACTATTCCCAACCAGACAGCTGGAATGGGAATCACTTATTTCCATTCATATTCCAATTCCAAAGTCCAACTCCCCCAACCAAATATGCCTTGAGAGTTTAGAGGCCTTATCTGCTTAATCTTTGCAAATACCAAACTCTACCTCCTTATGTTCGATTTTACCAAATTGTTGAACAAATACCACTAGTTCGGTGTAATTTCTATGTGCTCAATTAGTTAGATATGAAGCTTAGTCAAAGTGGCGTCTCTTTCACTATTTGATGGATGAAAATGAAATCTTGTTCGTATTGCTCTGTTGTTGTCGCATGACCCGATCAACTTGATTCCACTGACTTCAGGAATAGATACAACTATATTTTTATTGTTGTCTTTTCTCACACAGTGATAATTTGTTAGGAGGATTTATTAGCACATTTTGGATTATCTCTTGGAGTGTGCTGTTAAACTTATGTGTGATCATTGTGCATGCAGCCTCATGCGGGGATATGGCTCAGGTGATTGGCCTTGTGCAGAATGGTAGTTGAACTAATATGGAGATTAGTGTAATACATATGCAAACTATCTCTTAGAAATATCCACCTCTGTGCATAAGAAATTCATATATTAAAAATTATTTTTGGGTGTAGGGTTTTCTTTTTCTTGTATTGTAATTATACAAGGATAAAAGGAGGTTTTATAATAAAATTAAGCAATCAAATTGTAATTAATGCTGTGGAGAGAGTTGCTTGTATGTCGCAAATTGGATTATAATAAAATTGCAAGTATCTTTGGACAATTAAGCAATATATGTAATACACATCTTATCCAATATAATTGAATATAATTCGTCTTTTTCATTTTTGTTTTGTTCATGTTTTTGTTTCTTTTTTTTACCCTTTTTGTTTTTGTTTCATTGATGTATGATGATAAACCCTTTTGTGCCAAGCTTAATACATCAATTTCAAATGCAGCATGCAAAGGGTTATAAACTATGCTTGACAAAATTCTATGCAAACTATCAGAATTTTGAAGAGCGTGATATTCTAAGGTTGTTAAAAATATAAATTTAAACTATCAGCTACTAATCAGTGTTCAGATTGTGTAAGGAGTTAAGGTGCCATTTCAATTTTTTGTTGCGGCAATATAAAAAATTCACTAGTTTGTTGGCATATATATATATATATATATATATAATATCACATCCTTGAGACAGTGACATACATACCATTTTGTAATGCAAAAGCAGCTATCAAATGATAATGGTTTCTCATAAAGGCATGCAGATCTCTCGGTATATTAATAATAGTCATTCTCTATTGTTTATTCTGTTATAATAAATGTTATGCAATAGGAAAAATTGTTTTTTGATATTTCTCAAATAATGTTTTTAACAATTGAAATATATGTTCTACTTCTAAATATTCTTTCCTTTTTTATGATGGGACATAATCAACCAAGTCATTTATTGCAACAGGTAGGGAGGATAACAAAACAAGAAGAAAAAAGAAAAAAAGACTAAGAGAAGAACAAAAGCACATAATATTCATACAGTTCGGTCTTGTGACCTACATCGACAAACAGAAATGATGTAAACATTTTACTAAAAAATTAGAGATTACAAAGCATAAGAATTCCTCAAAAACCCTAGCCCCCAATACACCCAATTTCTAGGATAATTGCTTTCTTCCCTTAGGGTTATAAGATATATATATATATATATATATATATATATATATATATAGAGAGAGAGAGAGAGAGAGAGAGAGAGAGAGTAAGTTGACTCAGACTCAAATTGGTATTCCAATATATATAAAATAAAGTAAGTCGATTTGGCCTCGAACTAGTATCCTAGATAGATTTGGACTCGATCTCTAGAACTTATAAACTTAATACATACCTAATAAATATCCACCTTAGCTTGAAGTTTAACAAATCAAATATATCAAAACCTTTCTCGTTCTCTTCCGCACCTACCCTTGAAGGCATCAACCTCTACAAACACCAATCAAGTCCAAGCAATGCTTGTACCTGTCAATTGAAAGTGGCTCAATCTCTTCCTTCAAGGCTCTGATCTATTTTGCAAACTCCTTGCTATCAACTGCATCCTAATGTGAGGAAGATTTTTTACCCTTAACACTCTCGGCTACTGCAAGAGCATAAGCAACTATGTCTGTAAAGTTGGTCTAATCTATCTCCTCCTCCTACGAAAAGCAAGATTGTATGGTTTTATTGTTGTGACGCATCATCCTATGTAGAATCATACATCTCATTAGGCTAAGTTAGAAAGTTTCGTGACACTCTTTCTGGAGCTTGAACATCAACCTCCACCTATTTATAGACACCGTGGTCTATACCTGCACTATCAATAGATTCCTTCTTCTGGTTTAACATAACAGATTCATCAAAAGTAATATCTTTGCTAACAATAATTTTGGGTGATCTAAAATCATCTGTACACCACAATCTATATCCTTTTACTCCATTTGCATAACCTAAGAATATGTATCTTCTTGCCCTCAATTGGTTCAAGTATACCATCATTCACATGAATATTTGTCGAACAACCAAATACTCTCAAATCAGAATAATTAATAGAGTGATCGAAACATAACTCATGTGGAATCTTGCACTCAATTATAGTTGATGGATATCGATTTACTAGGTACCATGCAATATTAATCGCTTCAGCCTAGAAAATTTTACTGAGTCCAACATTTGAGAGCATACAACAAGCTCTCTCCATGAGTCTCCTATTCATCCATTTTACAACTCCATCTTGCTTGGTGTTCTTTGTACCATATAGTGTATTAATATACCTTCACTCTTATATAACTCATCATTATTTTCTTGAATAGTACTCCAAGTTATTATCAGTTCTTGGCATTTTAATCTTCTTTTCGTTCTATTTTTCAACCAAGACTTTCCACTATTTGAACTTGACAAATACTTCATCCTTGTATTTCAGGAAAATACTTACAAACCTTTCTAGAACAATCATCAATGAATGTCAAAAAATAATGATGTCCACTCATCAATGCAACTAGAGCGAGACCCCATAGTTCTAAATGGACGTAATCCAACATGCCCTTGACACTATGAATATTGGTACTGAACTTTATCCTACACTGCTTGCTGAATACACAATATCTACAAAAGTTTAGTTTTCATATCTTCACACCATCGAGCAGGACTTTTATGCATAGAATCATCATCGCTCTCTCACTCAATTGCCTTAAATATATATGCCATAACTTAGTAGCATCCATTTCTATTAATCCTGATGATGAAGAAACCGTTGCAGTACTTGATATTGTTTTACCTGGTAAGTGATATAACCCATTAACCATCTCTCTCTCCATCACTGCAAGGGCTTTCTAGGAGATTTTCAGTAAATTATTCTCACCTGTATACTTATACCCTTGAGAATCTAAAGTACCCAAGAAAATCACGTTCTTTTCAATTCTAAAATATGTCAAGCTTCTAACATCCTTCTAGTATCATCATACATTTCAATTCGAATTGTTCCAACACCAAGGATTTATCGACTCCTAATAAAATCTTTTCTTCCCTACTCTGATCGGTAGAAATCAGTCTCTATTAGGAGTCATGTGAAAGGAACAACCAGAATCAAGAATCCACTCTCTCTCGGGGCTACTAACACTGATTGTTGAAACTTCACTACCAGCATCATCGAAATTTTTCTATGCTATACAATATTAGCTTCAAAAACAGACTTCTCTTTCCACCCTTTTCTTCTTTCTCTAGACAATGTCTTCTAATGTGCCCTTCCTTATGACAGCCAAAACAACGAATGTTTCTATGTTTCAACTTTGATTAAGACTTGCCCCTACTGCTATGCATAACTCTCAAATACCTTTCTCTTCAACTCTTTAGATTGTAAGGCATCTTTTACATCATGAACTATAAGAGACTATCCACCATTCAACATGGTACCAATGAAGTTGTTATAAAAGGGTGGTAATGAACACAAAAGAATAAGGGTCTAATTTTCATCATCAATTGAAACACTAATATTTTTAAATCTAAAATAACTTTATTGAATTCATCTATACAACCTTTTATGGGCATACCTTCTTTAATGTGCAGGCGATAGAGCCGATGCTTCAAGTATAATCTACTTGTAAGTGACTTGGTCATGTATCTACTCTCAAATTTTAACCATAGTTCAATCGTTGTCTTCTCTTCAACGATTTCTCAGAGCACCTCATCTACAAAATATAATTGAATTGTATTGTATGCCTTCCCCAACAGCTCCTTATCTCCATCGAACACGCTATCTAGTAATTTCTCCTTACAGTCTAATGCCTTCCAAAGAACATGTTGCATCAAATGAGCATCTGCCAGATGTTGAAATCGTTTGAGCCATTGAACTTCTTGATTTCAAATTTTACAACTGTCATCATGAAACTCCAATAAAAAACACAAAGGCACTGATGCCATTTTTTACGACAGGCAGGGAGAATAATCAAAGAAGAAAAAAGATTAAAGAATAATAAAAAAATAAGATCACATAATATTTATGTAGTTCGGTCTATTGACCTATATCCATAAGCAGAGATGATGCAAAAGCTTCATTACAAACAAATAGAGATTATAGAGTACAAGATTTTCTCACAAACTCTAGCTTTGATACATCCAATCTCTAGAACACTCAGTTGCTCTTTTCTCTTGAGATTATGAGAGATAAATGATAGAGCAAGTCGATTTGGACTCAAATTGGTATCTTAAACCAATTTGGACTCGATCTCTAGAAATTGTAAACTCAAGACATACTCAACATCGTTATTCTCGTAAACAAGTCAAATCTTGACTTACAAAATGTTAAGGGATTTATTTTTATCAAAACACTTCTAGAATTATAGAAGGGGTTCATTAATTAGAGAAATAGGTGAACGGCCACCCTAATATTTGTTGTGTATGTACTACTAGATTTATCATGTATGCATTTCTGCTATTGATGTGTATATCATTAGCATGCTCCAACCTTCTACTACTGAATAGCTAGATTGCTAGTTTGACATGGAGAAGAGAACTAAATTGATACCCAATTTCATGTGTCCAAAATGAAATGACTATCTTTTATCGAATATAATGGTAAGAGCTTCATCCTCATGTCCACATAGAATCTGCCCTAAGGTTGGTGTGAGAGAGAGAGTGTGTGGGTGGGTGTGCGCATGCATGTGTGTTTATTTTTGTGTGTGTGAGAGAGAGAGACAACAAAGCACAAGTGGATCAGAAATGTGTATAATTTGTTATGCAAAGGCAATGCAATTACACAGATGCCCAAGGTCACAATCCCATGGCTGGCATTTAAAAAATCATCACATGATTTTGATTCCTTCCGCCTTTCACAATCATGGACCTTTTGAAAAAGAATGTTCCAATGATTCAATACATATTAATAATAGGGCAGACTCCATATATTTCTTTTGATGAAGCAATCCATTTGTTTCATATTAGCTTTGTCTAACACATCTTTGCACCACATTTTTGATCACTGTGGTTACACCTGATCCTAGGTTATAGAACTCTTTAACCTTGTAGAACTTATTAATGCAACAAAAGGTTTTCCATTTTCACTTGGTATGAGCATGGTAAAGCCAACTTTATGGTTGCCACCAATAATAAAATATGTAGATGTATCAAAAATCCTTGAATTGTAGATAACTTATTCATTCATTTCATTGATAGAATGGTTTCTGAACTGTTTGTTGGTAAACAAAGTAGAACCCTTTAGTTTTGTATGATTAAATTATATAAATTATTTATGACTCATAATTTCATTATCCAAATTAACCCATCACTCAGGCTGGCATGTGATATGGCTACACATTTCATAAGATAACCATATGAAATATGCAAGGTCTACTGAATGAACAAAATATCAACAATATAATTTACTATTTTTAGGAATAAAATAAAATAGTCTATTACTTTTAGATAAGGCTACAAATGAGTCAGGTTGAACCATGATCCAACTAACTTGACTCACTTAGACCTGATCCGACCTGATTTAAAGGACTCGTGGGGTCAGGTTGGGTTCTAAAATTAGGCATGTTCTATTTTTTGGATCGGATCTGGGTTTACTAAATCCCAACCTGCCCTGACTTGGCTTTGATTTTGGAGGCAATTTTGGATTTTCTACTATACGACGCAACCCGACTCGAACCAAACTTGGTACACCGTTAGGGCCCGCAAGGGTTCTTAAGGGTCTCTAACTTTCTGTTCCTTTAATCTCTTCTTATATTTGAGGACAAGAGGAATGAAAGAGATTGACTTTTGGGTACTAGTAGATGCAATTCTTGCATAACCTGCTTTCGGTGGTTTACACTCATTGGAAAAGAAACCAAGTATAGAGAATGCAAGTATAGAGATCCAATCCGGACCCAATTTGGACCCAAATTTTTTGGGTTGGGGACCAGGTTATACATGAACCCAACCTGACCTAAATGACTCGGTGCAGAAATTTTAGCCATAGATTTGATCAGTCCTGATTCGATCTTCTATTAGATTGAGTCTGGGTCCTTCATTAGAACCCGAATAGAAAACTGGGTTGGGTCGGGGTCACTCATGACCTGGTCCGACTCGACCCATTTGCACCCCTACTTTTAAAATATAAAAATAGTGCAACCACAATTTCCAACATCCAGTGGTATTAGAAATATTTTAAATTCTCTCCATCTCTCCTTAGCAAATCTCAAACCTCAACCGAAGCTGTGTATCTTGTGCCTCTAAAAATAAAGGCACGATAAGTAGTATAAGCTAACAACTCAGTGAAAATCTCCATACAAACACATCCAACATAAACAAATAAATAGAAAGTTATCAACAATTATTCTATAACAATTATAAAATTGGAATGATATTAAACTATTATCATAATTAAATATATATGCTATTGATCCGCTATTTGAATTTTATTTCTACTACTCAATAGACCATAATATCTTAAAGCATCTAATATAAACTAAATGACAATTCCTTTCACCAATAGTTCATTATGAACAATTATGATCATTTCATACTTAATTTTATTTCTGCTCAGAACAAACTACAATATATCAATGCATCACATGCAACCCATGAATGACAACTCTTTTCAATATTGGTTCACTATGAACAATTTATAATCATTTCATAACATATGTGTTTACATACTAACTTAGAAATCTAGCTGGAGGCCAAGACCAACTGTCATATGAATTAAGTTGATAGAAATGAGGTGGATGAGAATCATATGACTCTAGCTAAGACTAAATAGAGTTCGTCTGATGGATGGAGATCCAGGCCAAACAAGTGGAATTCAACCATGATGTAGAAAACTAAGCTAAGCGATTAAGTTTTAAATCGGTCTAATGGAAGACCGAGGCGAACAAACTAATCTCAGATTTCCAAAAGATAAGACTATTTTATAGACTGAATGATGAAAGACAGCAAATACAAGCTATGTTAGGATAAGCTAAAGACCAATGACATTTGAATATCAGCATGGTAGCTATAGAATGGTCGTGCTTGTGCATAGTGGGAGGATGGTAGCAGTTACCAGAAGCGTCAAGGGTAGAGACCAAACGAGAAAAGCAACCATTTGAGTGCACAGTTATAATATTTGTGGATAGTTATTACATATTAGTATAAATAAGTAGAATTGTACTATATAAGGATCCCTTCGACAATCAATCAAATTAGTTTATCTCTATCTTTATCCTTACCTTATTTATTGATACGAGAAGTGGGTGTAACTTAGCTTTCTGCCGTAGCTCAGTACTACACCCATAATGTAGCCCAATGTTACACCCATACCGCAATCTAGCACTACACTCCTACTATACCTTAGTACTATACCTTTTCCATCATAGGCCTTATACCTCCATCCATCCCAATCTTTCTCAAATGGTAGTATGATAGTAGCAACAGTTCTTAAAGGTCAAGGCACCTAGACACATGCTATTCTCTATCTGCTATCTCTTCCACATATTTTCACTTAGCCCAACGTTAGTGGCATGCCAGCGTATGCATCCTGACCTTACTTGGTCAAGTTTAGCAAGTTGACCTCTACCTAGGCCAACTAAGCTCCTTAGAGATCTTGAATCCCTTGGCTTTCTTGGAATGGGATGGAATAGGCAGAACAAACTTTCTAGCACATCCGATGGGATACTCTATAACCATCGTCACATTGTTTCCAATGAGATACAATGTAGTCATCATCATATTGTCTCTAGTGGGACACTGGAAGGTCACCTTCATGCTATTTTTGATAGGATAATTGCATAGATGCCATCATGCCACTATCAAAGGAATCCAAAGAAGCAACTACAGAGAAAATGATTGTTATGCTAGGGCTACTTTTGGAACGGTATGCAATATCCTCGAATCTCATAGTGGGATAGTTTGAAAGACTTGTTCTCATATTTGAAAGCCAATTCATGAAGCCACAGTCCATTCCGACGAGTTCTATAGTGAAGGCAACCATGCCCATCCTTATGATGGATGAAACAACTTATCAGCTAGTATGTGAAAGTACTATGGTGCACGAGAAACTAGAGTTAGATATTTTGGGTCATGAGGAGGTAATAGCCAATGACCATACCATAGAAACCTCAAAAACTTATTGGTGAAGGTATCGTAGATGTCATGTCATTAAAGTTGCGGTAGACCGAACTATCAAGGTATGTTTCTATTGTACTTGGCCAAAACTGAAATGTGTTGGTCATGGAGAAGTTCAAAAGATTGCTAGTGAAGTCAAAAAAATCATTGCTGATATTAGTTTCTGATCATTTACCTAAGAGCGAAAGAAAAAAGTATGATATCATCTATGAGCATCACAAGGGCTGGGGGAAACCTTATCATAGGGAGCTTCTGAAAGTTTTCTATGTGGTGAATGTCCCATATGTTGGGAGGTAACATGACAATATAGGGGCCAATTTGGCTTGATATCCAACATTATGAATGGTCAAAGATCCTCATGTGGATTATGGATAGTAAGGAGCTCGATGTTATGCAAAAAATTGTTTGAATCGAAAAAGTGGTGAATTCAGTCCAAAAGTAGAGTAAATAATATTATATATATATATATATATATATATATATATATATATATATATATATATATATATATATATATATATCAGAATTTCATATGACTTTTGGCTAATAGGTCGATATAGATCATAATATTGAGAATCCTACAAAAGCTTCGGTCCATAGGCAATGTCGCCCATTCATGGTGATATTCTAATTTCTGATAGTATTCCAGTTTGACAAACTAGTTGGAAGTTGGTTGGTCAAAGCAAATGGGTTGTACCACAATACTCAAGCTTACTCACCATGGTAAAGAAAAGAAGAATGGGAGGAGGAATACGGATAGTCATGAAGAAAAAGAAAAATGAGTATACTATTGAAGAGAGGAATGCAAGACCTATTTACAGAGAAGAAGCATGCCTTATCTAAAGATAAATTAAAATCTCTATTAATGTGGAAGATAACGCCAAATCCCAATGGATTTGAAGGATCCTTCAAGAAATGTGCTTGAATATTGTGTGGGTCATTTTGGTACCCAGAAGCATTCTACATGAGGAGACATGGCAAGAGAAAAAGCTCGGTGGAATCAGAAGAGACACAAGCAAATTGTTGAAGGCAGATACTTTAATAAAAGTGCAATTATCATTGAGTAGGTCAAAGCTACAAATGTGATGTTTATATTTTGCAAGTATCAAGGAGGTGACGATGGATATCTCATTAGCCTCGTGATCCTCAGCCAATGAGATGTGGGGGGCATTGATTACACCACATCTCAACAATATCAGTAGCGGCTAAAAGCAAGTACCACATAGATTAAATTAATATAATTAGAGGATATGAGAATCATATGACTCTATCTAAAACTAAATAGAGTTCAGCTACGAAATTACACAATGGTAGAGACCTAGGCCAAACCAGTAGAATTCGGTCCTAAGGTAGAAAGTTAGGCAGAACAATTAAGTCTTAAGTTAGTCAGGTAGAAGACTGAGGTGGATATACTGGTTGCATATTTCCAAAAATAGAAGACTATATTGTAGGCCAAATGAAGCGAGACAACCAATACAAGTTACGTCAGGATAGGTTAAAGACTAATGGGGCATGACTAACAGTTGGTAATTGTAGAATGGTTGCTTATGCATAGTGATAATATGGTTGACAATAGTTACTAGAATCACCAAAGGATGGAGACCAAACATGGAAAGCAACTGACGAAGTGGATGGTTATAATATTTATGGGTAGTTATTATATATTATTAGAAATAAGTGGAATTGTACTCTATAAAATTTTTTTTGTCAATCAATCCAATCAGTTTATCTGTCTTTTTCTTTACCTTAGTTGTTTATTCTAGGAGCATGTGTAACTTAACTTTCTATTATAACTCAACGCGATACTATTGTCGTAGCCCACTGCTATATCCTTTCCACCGTAGCCTAGCACTCTACCTCCATCCATCTCAATCTTCTTTGAATAGTGATGTGATGGTGGAAAAAATCTTTGAAGGTCAAGGTACCTAGACCCACACTGCCCTCTATCCTCCATTTGACCTATACCTTCTCATCTAGCCCGACATCGGTGGGATGCCTGCACATATATTTAGGCCTCACCCAGTCAACCTTGGTGGGGCCCTCTCTACCTTGATCAATCAAGCTCTCCGTAGACCCTAAGTATCCTAGCTTGCCCGAAATAGAATGGAAAAGTTGGAAAAATTATAAGTTAAATTCAACAAATATCTCGGGTATACTCTATAAATAATTTATTCTTGGCTTTCAATTAGTCACAATCATGTTTCTCGTCTGTAGCATGGCAATCAATAATATCACATTGTTCATCCATGATGGGGCAATTTATAGTGCTACATATTTTGCCTATGATGGGTAAATCTATAATAACATGGCTAGTATCAAGCACCACACACAACCATCTAATTATACAAGTCTCAATTATATTGCTTAAATACACCCATCATGCTCCCATTATGAAAATGCAAATATATTGTCAATTTCTATGCATAATCAAATTCACATTTTTTTTATAAATAGATGAACATATGCAAATGACACATTTATATATCAGAATTACATATACAAATAAGAACGCAAAGGGTATTTTTACCTCAATGGGCCATAGAACTCAAATCAGGATGTGCGAATCAGCTCAAAATACACTTAACATGTCCAATCAACCTAAAATCAATATTTAATATAATTAAGAAAACTAGTTACCCTCATACAAATCTGCAAACCAACCCACCTATGATCGACCACCTATCAAGCATTTTAACCAATATTTTACTAATTAATATTTTAATGTTTGATTCTTAAAACTAGCCTAACCCTACATCCCCAACCAACCCTGATCCAAAATTACATAATGAGGAGAGTAGGGTTTTACAACAATTCAAATATTCAGGTGTAGAACCCCTATGCTAGATCGCTCGTTGATTGGAATAACACACCCCTACATGAAATAAAAACCAATGAATTAGGAAAGAATTCAAAGGGAATGAAGAGTAATGATTAAAATAAAACATAAGAGAGAGAAGAGAGAACAAAGGCAGCCGAGTGAGTTGGCAGTCCAAAATTGTTCAAATTTTAGTGACAACTAATTGGATCGAGGTGCAAGGCTCCGATCTTTAGGTAGAGGCAGTATGGCAATGGCTATCAGTGGTGAGATCCAATGAAGATGGACCAATGGTAGCAGATAACATGGTGGATTCAGGGGATAGAGATCATAATAGAAGAGGGGAAACTAGCTCAGATTCGGTGTTGGATCGAGCTTAGATTCTCATCAAGCCCTTGGCTCAAATGCATGCTAGCTAAATTTGGTGGCAAGTGGTGACAGGTAATGTTGGAGGGAACAAGAAATATTGGGATGAGGGGATTAGGTGGTGTTTGACACCGATCTTGGCTTGCATACCATCGATGAGACCATGGTGGTCCAGGACCAACCAAATGATCGTGCGTAATACCATGATCAAAGAAGAGGCTAGTGAGGAAACCAAAGTAGAAGAGAATGGAGGGATCTACAGGGTATTCAATAGATTAGGAGGGAATAAGATAGGGGAGGTGGTGATGTAAAAGAGGTTGATGTTTTGCAATTAGGAGAGAGAAGAAGATAGAAGGTGATGGAGAAGGAGTTGGGATGGGAAAGCTCAAGTACAGCCACCGGCCGAGCAACATATGCTAGTGGCTCAAGCGATGGCTGGGAGAGATTGGATTGCAACGAGAGATGGCTATTGATAAGGAATGCAAAACAAGGACCTAAGAGGGATCAGCTAGGGTGGTGTCATGTCATGGTGACCTAGGGAAAATCTTTATTGTAGCTAAGGCCAAATGGACACCATATACAACCTAAGGCCAAATAGACATTATATAGAAGTTGACCAAGGAATCACACCAGAGGCTCAATACATAGGAATTATCAAGAGGTTGTCAATATAAAGTAGGCTGAATAAAGATATGATAATGGTTCTGTTGCCCAAGATGACAACCTAAGAGGGGGGGGTGAATTGGGTTTTCTAAAAATTGTGTTTCCTAATTTTTTACTTTAAATTGAATGTAGCGGAATGATAAGATGTTACTTACTTAAGCTCTAGGTAATTATAAGTAATGCAGTGACAAACTAAGCTAGAGCAATTATACTATGGCTTTAGAACGCAATTGATCCTAAATTAACTTATAGTTGTATGATCAATTTAATCTATGTAAATTGTAAGAATAGAGTGAAAGCTAAGAAAGTTCTAAACAATCTCTTATACTCAATTAGAAAATAAAGCTAGAGATATTACACAGTCAAGTATGTATGTAAGGCATGAAATGCAAGAAATAAGGCATCACAAACACAAAGATATATAGTGGTTCGGTGCACCCCAGCACCTACATCTACTCCCCAAGACCTCTTGGGAATTTCACTATAATCCCTCAGATTACAGTCGGTTGTTTTACAAGCTCACAACCCAACTTGTTGTTTTGCGAGATTACAACGAACTCGGTCGGTTTTCACAGGCTCACCGACTAGAACCAACCGATTGTTTTCACGGGCTCACAATCCAACCCAGTTGGTTTTTCCAAAGGCTCACCAACCACAACCTTACAACGATTGTTTTCCGAGTTCACAATCAACCTAGTTGGTTTTTCCAAAGGCTCACCAACCACAACCTTACAACGTTGGTTTTTCCCTTTGGCTCACCAACAAACCTTAACCCCTTGATTCAATCCCTTGATTGAATCAAGTTACAAGATATTTAGAGCAAGAGTTTAAATCAAGTACAAGCTTCTCAAATAAGCGAATATAGCAAATATAAACAAGTAAAGTAAAGGGAAGAAGCCCTCAAACAAATTTGTAGATGGAGGAACTCGGCTTCTTCTTTACTTGACCCTCTTCTGATTTTGCACGAAGTAGAGGATCACCGAGGCAGCACACGGATGGAGAGGAAGCTTTGGGATTCACTTGGATGCTCTTCTTCTCTCTATTTTACTTTGAATGGCCCTTTTGTGCTTATGGAAGATTTCCCGTGTAATCTCTTTGAAATCTTTTCCCTAAATGTTCTCTTCCACTTCCATACCCTCTTCCCTAGCTCTCCTCTTGATTTTATAGCTTTAGAGGGAGTGGAAACAAAAATCTAGCCGTTAGAGACAAAAATAGAGCCGTTGGAATCAAGAAAAAACTAGCCGTTATGCCTCCCAGCGTGCTGGAGTCGACTCGGCTGAAACAGGAGTCACTTGTGAATAGTAGTCTGTCGGCACTGTAGCTGGGAGTCGGCTCCGCACTGTAGCACTGAAGTTGGAGTCGACTCGAGATCACTGTAGCGCTGAAAATCAACTTTCTGTTTTTTTGTTTGTTCTCAGTCGGAGTCGACTCGTAGAGTATCGGAGTCGACTCGAGCATTGTTTCTTGAAAC
The DNA here is from genome assembly GCF_051530095.1 of Phoenix dactylifera. Lineage (NCBI taxonomy): Eukaryota > Viridiplantae > Streptophyta > Magnoliopsida > Arecales > Arecaceae > Phoenix > Phoenix dactylifera. Next base: position 8,329,828 of record NC_143193.1, read on the forward strand.
TCTAGAGTGCCAGAGTCGACTCTAAACTTTCCGGAGTCGACTCGAGGACTATTCTTTTGAATCTTTCTTTGAATTTGCTCCTTCAACTTGAATCCTTTGAACTTGAAACTTGGGCCAATGAAGTGAAGCTTTCTTCCAACTTTTTTGAGAGCTTTTGAGGCCTTCTTGTATTTTTCCAACTTGCTATGTTCCTTGCAAAATAAATTATCTTTCTTCTTGCAACACAAACATTAGTAATTATACTTCAAGGTTTTGTGATCATCAAAATCAATCTTTAACTCAATCTTTGGGTCATCAGTCTCCCCCTTTTTGATGATGACAAAACTTGGAGTATGTGCAATATAAAATATATTGTGTTCTAGAACTAATGCATAGCTAAGTTGCATGAAGTAGAAAACATATATATTTAAAACATACTTCATGATAATGCTTTAGATTTAATCAACTTAACACAATCAACATATTTCAATTTAAGCTGATTTGTATTCAATTCAAAACATAAAGCATTATGAGCATATAATCAGATATTTCTCCCCCTTTTTGACAACATCAAAAAGGTTGTAATATAATGAAACATTAAGCACAAAGATAAGAATACTCAAATATGTCTTTTTCTTTTTGTACTCTGATTTGCATGTCAAATTATTGCAAGAATATGAATCATATAACTCAAGGCAATAATGTTAGAAAAAAAAATTAATGAGCATAGATCAGAGCCAATTATAATGAGAACACATCGAATGTGGTTCCAAAGATAGTTTTCAAATCAAGTGTAGGTGGAAACTTTCTTAAGTTAATTCAAAAAGTACCACAAATAATATTCAAGGAAAGCACGAATGGAAATCTGACCTCTCTTCAATAATAAGTATGAAAGCTTGTTCATTTAAGATCTTTTGCCCAATATATTAAGTATGATTGCAAAGTTCTTTTATGGTGTAAAAATATTGTGGCATAAATACCAAAATATGAATTCATGCAATTTATGATATATCTTAGAGTATACATAAAGTTCAAAGCTTTGAAGGTTCTTTTAAAGCTCTTTTAAAGACTTTATTCTTTTATTCCTTAAAAAATAAGCACAATTTGATACATAAAAATATGAATTGGCACAAAATTGAAGTTCTAAAGAGAAAGCCAATTAGGACTCATTAGTGAATTTCAAAATAGATTTTCTGAGAGATACTCAAGAAAATTCAACACATTATTCTCCTCCTTTTTCATTAAGTTAGAGGCTCTTAAGATCAACTGTTTGACTTGCAATTTGGTTCATGATTTATGCATAAGATATATTAACCAAATAACAAGCCTCAAGGTGTATCATAAAGATTTTCAGATTTAAATTTCAGATGATACATATTGGAGAGTATTAGGATCACTTTTCATTTAGTATTCTGTCTCTCTCCTTTAGTTATAGATTTATGCGATTAAGTTCCATAAGATCTCTCCTTCTGAAATTTTCTTTCTCCCCCTTAATTGATCATTCCATTTAAGAGTTTAGAATTTGAAGATAATGTTCAATAAAATTGTCAATCTCAAAAATATATTTTTCATAAGTTTCAGCTTATTTTCATAAGACTATAGGTTTGAGATAAGACAACCTTTATAGAACTCATCTCAAGGTATAAACTTATTATATAATTAAAGCAAGTCTTGCTATATAAGGAGGTTCATCAAAATCAATCCATAAAAATCAAGGTATGCATCAAATTAAAGTAACTTTAGAATAAGATACTGAATATCTAAAGCTCCCCCTCAAAAGATGCATTCCTCTTTAGTCATTCTTTTCTTTTTTTGAATTTCAGATTTTAATGACAAGCTTGAATAAAACTGAAATTCTATGATATCGAGAATGTAGAGTAATCTAGAACTATTCAAAATTTATAGCAATCACTCTTTTTAATCTTTCAAGAACAAGTTATGCTTCCTCTTAATCTTTGAGAAAATGTACTGAAATATTAATCAGAAAATGATTCATTTGAAGCTCAAATTCTTTCAAAAGCACTTACATTTTCTTTCTTTTAAGAGTCATTTGAGTGAGCTGAAATATTTCTAGACTTAAGATCATTCACTCTTTTAATAATATATATATATAGTTATAGATCTCAATTTCTTAATCATAGTTTTTCAGCAATGTATACATGAAGCCCAATAAATTTTTTAATATCAAAATAAAATCATATATTTAAAAAAATATTTGTTTGCAATCAAGATCATCGAAAGACACATCATTTGGACCAATATTAGTACACTTTAAAGATAAGAAATGATATGTTTCAGATGCGTATCGGGGCAAGCAATCAAGGCATTATATTGGGTACACTTTATAATGATATGTTTCAGATCTTTAGTACACTTTAAAGATCATCGAATTATTCTATTTTTCTTAAGTTAAGATTTTATTTAGAAATCATATTGAGTTTAAGCTTTTATACAAAATCAAATTCTGAATTTCATAAAGATTTTTAATAGAGGCTTTCAAAGTCATAATTTGAGATATGTATCTTTCACATTGTAGCTCATCTTAAATTATTACGATTGAAAACACATATTTCAAACATATAAGAGCATATTCAGAATATTTGTATTTATGTTGAGTTTTGGTATGAATTAGAACATTATATACCAAAGTAAAGCAAGTTGAAGGATAAAACAAACTCAATTCATTTTGCCTAAATAGAGATATCCTTCTCTTCTTCTTTTTACAAATTTATTCACCTTTCAGATTTTAACAATGATTGTGGACGACAAATCTGAAATTTCTTTTCAATAATACCAAAAAAAAAATTTATGTAGTATTCCAAACATTCAATCAAATTATCCAAGCATGAAGCATTACAAAATATTGAGAACCCATAATTCAAGACATCATGCCACATGCAAAATATATTATGTGTTAAGTCATGCATTAAAATAATAAGAACAAGCATGTCAAGGATCAAAACCAATTCTTTTCAAATAAACTCCCCCTATTTAAATATAATCTTGCATTGATTTCATCCTTAAATTGTGTTTTCAAGTGATTAAAAAAAAATGACTTGATTCTTCTTATATACTTTCATTAACTTTGTCTTTCATTTTTACTTTCTTATGCTCTATACTCTATTTGTTCCCTATCCGGTGGAGTTGGGAAGGGGCACGAGGTACTACCACTAGCCTCCTTCTTGTGCCGTCCCTAATATGCCCTACACCGAATAGTTGGGTCAAATAGTGCCGGGTACTACCACTAGCCTCTCCATTGGCACCATCCCTATGATGAGCAATATAGAAAGGTTAAAATTTTCACTTCAAACTCTCCCTGTTTAAGTGTAATTAATTATGGATTTTATCCCTTCCAAATGTGCCGAATATATTATGCTTGTTTTGCTTTTCCTTAAGATTGGAGTACTTGCCTTTGCTTAGATTTTTCATCTCTTGAATAATATCCATTTTCTTTTCTTTATCTCTCTCTTTTTGTTATTCTCAAGTAATTTACATGAAAGAGCAGAATAAAGAAATAATCTTATGTATCATATAGATGTATATCATGCAAACAACATTTTCATTGTGCTCAAGGATTCATAACTTCTCACAAGTTATTTTAAATCAAAATTTTATGCATATACTTGTGTATTTCATGGTTATGATATAGGCAAAAAAATATTTTAGTTTGAGCAAACCATGAAACAATTTCTAAAAGCATAAGTCAATTAATGCATATATAGACATGATATCTAGAAATTAATATTTAAAGATTTTAATCATGCCACAATAAGATTTAAGTTATTGACTTTGCTTAGCTAATTTATGAGAGAGGTCTCTAAAATTACCGATTCATTCTGCATTCTTCAAGTCAGATACCTACTAGATTTCTTATGTATGAACTTTTGGTTGAAGAAGGTCCTCTCTCTTGTTTGCAGGTGAATGTTTATTGTATCTTACATGGAGATATCCTTCAAGTTGAAATCTCTCATTTTCTTGCTCAAGGATCCTGCATTATTAACAAAATTCTTTTCTTTCTTGAAGGAAAGTCATTAGTTTCTTCAAGATACAAAACATTCATATAGCATATTTCTTAACTTGGTGACTCAATCGTAAGATATGACAACAATTAAATGTTGAGTCATTTTACTCAAGAGATTGCCAAATATAAGCAAACACATGTCACTTGAACTTAAGAGATAGTTTCATTAACCAAGAAGGTTCAAAGACAAGCATGTGAAGCAATAGGAAGATTTATCAAGGTCAAATCAATTTTTTATTTTCAGAATCAATTGAGCTTAGATTTTATTTGCTTAAGATAATTATTAATAAGACATGTTAGCTAAGTTTTAATCAACTTTATCTTAAACAGTTGTTTCTATCAAAATTCTGATTATGATTTATTTGTTATCAATAAAATATGATTTATTAAAGTTAGATTGAAGTCTTGCACAAGGTCACATAATGAGCATACAATCTGGTCTACTAGCTGCATGATAAAATAATTATTCTATCATGCTTCAATACAGCTTTAAAACAATAGATCTACTTTACTCATCCTTTTCAAATTCTACAAGATGGGGTCATAGACATACCTTCTTCATGCCAATCTTCTATAAGAGTTTTCTTGTGGACTAACTTTGGTCAATGAAGATTTCCTTTCTTGTTTGTCGTAATTTGGAGTTTGAGAGAAGATGTTAATTCATTCATCATACATATTTCAAACTCACCTTACATGAGCTAAGTAAAATCTTCATATAACTCTTCATTAGTAGAACCAAAAATGATGTCATCAATGCATACTTTGAGCAAATAAGATATCACAAATTTTTCTTTTTGATGTATAGATTTATCACTATTACTTTCTATCAAAAAGGTTACTTAAGCTTTTATATCATGCTTTTGATGCTTGTTCCAAATTATATATTGCTTTAACATATTTGTAATGAGTGTTTTCAAATATGGTGGTTATTTAACATAGATCTCATTTTTAATGAAATAACCACATAGGAGTGCATTCTACACATTCATTTGACAGAATATAAAGCTCATGAAGCAAGCAAATGATAATGGTGATCTTTACTTCTAATCATGCAAGGATTTCATCAAGATCTAATTCATCTTTTCTTGATTGAATCTTTTAGTAGTCACCAATTTTTCTTCATTAAGTGCATTTCTAAAAACTCAATTTGGTTCTAATTATTAACAAGTTTTCCGATTTTATCGGCAAAATTTCAAATTCTCTCTCTTTTAAAAAATGATTTAGTTTAACTTGACCAATTATAATCTTGCTCATTCTTCTTAAGGTGTTTTAGTTTTAGATTGTTATATGCAAGCAAAAAGATTAACATATACACATATAATCTGATTTTAGTGACTTGATGAAAGATCATTAGTCTCATAAAGAATAAAATGAATTGATATTTCTACAACTAGGATCTTTTCATTGAATATTCTATATGCATTGCTTGATGAATGATATCCAAAGATAGAAGTATCTTTATCAAATTTGGCATTATTTTCAAAAGAACATATCAAGCATAACGTGTATGACTGAAAAATATGAAAGATATGCAATGGTTCATTTTCCATTTTTCAGAAGATCAAAAGGAGTTTTCATCAAAAAATAGATCTAATAGAAATCATATGTATGACAAGCAGTGATGATAGCTTTTAAAAATTATTTAAGTAGATGACTATCATACACAATTGTCTTTTTTATTTCTTCAAGAATTCTATTAACCCTATTTTACTTAAGGTGTCCTTGGTGCTGAAATAATTAATTTCTGTATAAACTTTATCAGGATTTTGGTTTTCAACACTGTGCCATGATACCTTCACAGTTTGGAAACCTTTATCATTTGAAACACTTTTACAAGATTTAGCAAATACAGAAAATATTTCAATTTTATTTGCCAAGAACAAATCCAATGTAAGCTTTTGAAAACTTAGTGATGGAAACAACATCTTTAGATTTAGAAATTGATTCTTGTTTGTTTCCTTAGTTAACATGCATAGCAAACTTTGACCTTTCAGAAGATAATCTAAGGCAATGGCAAGGTCTTTTGAGATTAAGTACATACTAGCATGAGTTGATTTTATATGCCAAAGATGGTTTCTTTAATCTTGGTATTCATAGTGCATATATTCAAAAGCATACCAAGTACACATTATCATATCTGTGATCAATAAACAATAATGCCATGGATAAAAACTCTCAATCAAGCATATAGAGAATTCATAGAGTTATTCTTAATAAATTGATTAATCATTTAGCAACTTATCCAATAGTGAGTAAAGCATACTATAAAATGAAGTGATTTGATTAAATTTCCAAAAGTATTTTTTATATCACAAAATTGATCAATACTTGCAATTCAAATTTTAATCAAATACTAAAGCAAAAATAATGATGAGATACAAGGATTACTGATTTCATTATTATTATTTTTTTATTTAAAATTACTTTTCATAAGTATATTTTAAGTTTAATTTTTGACGTGTGTCTAGAGCACCCATTTGTATGAAAGTTCTATTTGTTCCATGGGTATCCTGGCACACCTATGTCTACATCCTCATAATTTTATTTTGGGTACCCAAGCTTGCTTGGGTCCTTGAGAGTTAGGACATATGGTTCCTTTTGGAACCCAAATCTGTTTAATAGTAATAACTTTTCTATTTGATTTAATTGTACTAGAACTATAGGTAAGGTTATTATGTCCATTCTTTTGATGTTTGAAATACGTTATCCTTTTTTATGATTTGCTTGACAAATTTAAAACCTTTTTCTTTTGGGATTCATTGCTAAGTGAAGGAGTTAAGCCAAATTTTGATTTATCAAAATCAGCATGTTGGCTTTCAAACATCATTTTTAATCTTTCTGAACTTACAGTGAACTTGTTAATAAGAGATTTCAGTTGGTCAACTTCTTCACTCAAGTTTTGGTTTGTTTTGATTAAGCTATGATTTTTCTGAATCAATTCTTCTGAATTTAACCTTAAGCTTTTATTTTCAGAATTTAGTTTGTCTTGTATTTCAGCAATAGAATTTCTTTCTTTTGAAATTTGCAAATTTAGCTTTTTAAGATTTTTATTTTTCATAGCTAATTTTCTACATTCACCATACAAATCATGAAAAGCATTTAAAAGTTCATCAAAAGAAAATTCTTCTTGAAAATTATTTGATGTAAAAGTAGATTCAGATTTTACCTTATCTTCTTGTGCCATAAAGCAAAAGTTAGTTACCTCTTGTAGTTCTTTGGAGCTAATATCATCATTGTTGCTCCTAGCTTTCATTTCCTTGTTTGACTCTTCCTTGGTCAAAACTTTCTTCCTTTTTATCTCTTTCTTTCTTTCTTCTTGCTTCCTCGTCTTCTTTGTCTTTAGGAAGCTTTTGAATTTTTTTGTTGTTCTTTCTTTCTCGAGTCGACTCGGGTTTACTTGGAGTCGACTCGACTGACTTGAGAGTCGACTCGAGATCTTCGGGAGACGTCTCGTTCTCAGATGCCTAAAAGATGATTCTCTGTCTTTTGAACTGTTCTGCCTCGGAGTCGACTCGGGCCTTGTCGGAGTCGACTCGGTTAACTTAAGGGTCGACTCTGAAATACTTGGAGTCAACTCGTTCACAGGATCTCCAAAACTAAGTCTCTGTTTTTCTCTAGGAGTCGACTCGGACAACCTGGGAGTCGACTCGGCTGAGGTGGGAGATTCAACATCTTTTTCTGCAGTCTCATTATTAGTATGTAATTGAAGCACATGTGAGCTAATCTGAGATTTATCATAAATATTTTCTAAAGTATCCCAGATCTTCTTAGCAGATAAGCATGCAGAAATTTCATTAAACTTCGTTTCATGAATAGCACAATATAATATGTTCATAGCATTAGCATTCAATTGTGCTAAGTCCTTTTCATTAATAGTTTGAGAGAGTGTGTGAAGGTCATTTATTATGATTTTCCATAAATAATAGTTTTGTGATTGAATAAAAATGCGCATGCGTGCTTTCCAATATGTGTAGTTTATGCCATTAAACAGTGGAGGTCTATCAATTAACTGTCCCTCTCCTAGAAAACTATCTATTTGAGTTGTCATGATCTTTGGCTCTTGATCGTGAGATCAACAATTAATCTTGAGCACCTGCTCTGATACCACTTGTTGCCCAAGATGACAACCCAAGAGGGTGGTGAATTGGGTTTTCTAAAAATTATGTTTCCTAATTTTTTACTTTAAATTGAATGTAGCGGAATGATAAGATGTTACTTACTTAAGCTCTAGGTAATTATAAGTAATGCAGTGACAACTAAGCTAGAGCAATTATACTATGGCTTTAGAACGCAATTGATCCTAAATTAACTTATAGTTGTATGATCAATTTAATCTATGTAAATTGTAAGAATAGAGTGAAAGCTAAGAAAGTTTTAAACAATCTCTTATACTCAATTAGAAAATAAAGCTAGAGATATTACACAGTCAAGTATGTATGTAAGGCATGAAATGCAAGAAATAAGGCATCACAAACACAAAGATATATAGTGGTTCGGTGCACCCCAGCACCTACATCCACTCCCCAAGACCTCTTGGGAATTTTACTATAATCCCTCAGATTACAGTCGGTTGTTTTACAAGCTCACAACCCAACTTGTTGTTTTGCGAGATCACAACGAACTCGGTCGGTTTTCACAGGCTCACCGACTAGAACCAACCGATTGTTTTCACGGGCTCACAATCCAACCCAGTTGGTTTTTCCAAAGGCTCACCAACCACAACCTTACAACGATTATTTTCCGGGTTCACAATCAACCTAGTTGGTTTTCCCAAAGGCTCACCAACCACAACCTTACAACGTTGGTTTTTTCCTTTGGCTCACCAACAAACCTTAACCCCTTGATTCAATCCCTTGATTGAATCAAGTTACAAGATATTTAGAGCAAGAGTTTAAATCAAGTACAAGCTTCTCAAATAAGCGAATATAGCAAATATAAACAAGTAAAGTAAAGGGAAGAAGCCCTCAAACAAATTTGTAGATGGAGGAACTCGGCTTCTTCTTTACTTGACCCTCTTCTGATTTTGCACGAAGTAGAGGATCACCGAGGCAGCACACGGATGGAGAGGAAGCTTTGGGATTCACTTGGATACTCTTCTTCTCTCTATTTTACTTTGAATGGCCCTTTTGTGCTTATGGGAGATTTTCCGTGTAATCTCTTTGAAATCTTTTCCCTAAATGTTCTCTCCCACTTCCATACCCTGTTCCCTAGCTCTCCTCTTGATTTTATAGCTTTAGAGGGAGTGGAAACAAAAATCTAGCCGTTAGAGACAAAAATAGAGCCATTAGAATCAAGAAAAAACTAGCCGTTATACCTCCCAGCGTGCTGGAGTCGACTCGGCTGAAGTAGGAGTCGACTCGGCTGAAACAGGAGTCACTTGTGAATAGTAGTCTGTCGGCACTGTAGCTGGGAGTCGGCTCCGCACTTTAGCACTGAAGTTGGAGTCGACTCGAGATCACTGTAGCGCTGAAAATCAACTTTCTGTTTTTTTGTTTGTTCTCAGTCGGAGTCGACTCGTAGAGTATCGGAGTCGACTCGAGCACTGTTTCTTGAAACTCTAGAGTGCCAGAGTCGACTCTAAACTTCCCGGAGTCGACTCGAGGACTATTCTTTTGGATTTTTTCTTTGAATTTGCTCCTTCAACTTGAATCCTTTGAACTTGAAACTTGGGCCAATGAAGTGAAGCTTTCTTCCAACTTTTTTGAGAGCTTTTGAGGCCTTCTTGTATTTTTCCAACTTGCTATGTTCCTTGCAAAATAAATTATCTTTCTTCTTGCAACACAAACATTAGTAATTATACTTCAAGATTTTGTGATCATCAAAATCAATCTTTAACTCAATCTTTGGGTCATCAGGTTCCAACTGACTAGGTGTGGCTATTGGTCTGGCATGCGGTATAGGGTTAGGCTGCTCTAACGGACTTATGTAGTGGGAGGACAGCTAGCGTCAAATACCAGAACCATCAAAAGTGGAGGCTAGATATCGATAGAAACTATCAGAATGGGTAGTTATTATATTTAATATAAATATTTGTAATTGTACTTTGTGAAAGAATCCTTTATAATCCAACTTATCAATGTATTTTTATCTTAGCTTACCTTACTAATAGTTCTCTACCTTAGAGAGTGTTAAATGATGGTGACAAAAGTCTTTGATGGTTAAAGAATCTCGACCCATGCTACTCTTGCGTCCTCCCTCGACATCTACTTTTCAGCTGATCTGACATCGGTGGTACACTTACACACCTATCTTTCTCTTTCCTTCCAATCTGTCACTTTTTTTGTCTACCAACAAGTTCCTTAGCACACCAAGGCAGAACTATTTGTGCCATATTTTGAACACATACCACATGACAAATTTAGGCAATCGACATGTAATATTAATTGAAGAAAAGGGATGATATATATAAATTGTCCAAGGTAAACAGGCAAAGGGCCAAGCAAAGATCGGGAGAAAAATTGGTCTAAAGTTAATTATTTTGGTCAAGAAAGCTAAACTTGAGGAAGGATAGTGTTGGCTCTTCAAAAATATAGGCGGGAAAAATTGAAAAGAGCATGCTTAAAAGCTTAGTAGTATTTAAGAACCATTATGTAAGTGGTTTGGTGATGATAACCAACCAGAACATGCAGTCTCGGATACTTAGGAGATTGAGAAGGTATATAAAAGAAAGATGGACGATATCTCTTTCCCGAACAAATGAAGGCATTTATATTTCTGTTTCATATTCTCTTTTACTTGTTATTCTACAGTAGATTTTACAATAGTGTTGGTAGCATTGCATTTAAGGCATGCGAACTCAATATTTTCTTCTTCAAATTCCAGCAATAGACCGATGGCATGCCATGCAGACCTTGGATCGATCACCAGCCTGCAATTCAATTTTTGCTCAGAAAATTCAGAAAACAAGGACACAAGGGCCCAAACAAGTTTTGTGGCATGTCTGGAGGTGATAAAAGAAAAAGAAAAAAAAAGCAAACACTCTTGGATATAACAAATATTACAAAAAGGATCTGCTGAGGAAAATGACCTAAAATTTGTCTAAAATAAGACTTGACTAAAAGTGGAACGGCAAAATAAAAAAAATGCCCCTAGATTGAATTGACCATTAGAATATTTCCAAAACTCTACTCTCCGATAATAGTATTGGAAACTATTTATGTATTTATAATTATTATTTTGTATGAGAATCAAACTCGCCCTTTACCTTAAGTGGCACGGGATTATACTATCTAAACTAAAGTTCAATAGTTACGATAAGTTTTTAATAGATCATTTTATCTACCAGCAAATCACAGACTGCCATGTGTACTTTTTGAGAACGAAAAATGATTCAAGGCCCAAACTTTATACCAACAAGTTTCCTAAACACTACCAACCACATCATATGGCAAAAAATAATTGGTGCTTGATATATCACAATCCACAACCATGGCAGCAATCCTATGAATCAACCAAACCTATTTCGCCATGTGCCCGTGCTGTTTTGTGGATAGAAATTGTTTAGTTCAAGTGTCGGTAGCCATTGAGATTAAACTCCTCCCAGATAAATACCAAACTCTCTTTTCTAATTGCCACTGACCTAAATTTCATCTTAGCTACAGTGTGGAAAATAATTTGAGCTATGTGGTGGTCCATGATTCTCAGAATAAAACAAAGATTCCAACGGGTAGAAACCCTACCACACATACTGACCTCATCCACACCACAGTTGTGTGGGCCCCGAGTCGTTGTCAACAAACACGAGTGCCACTGGGAATTTGTCACTTCATGATTCGCCGACATTTTCAGCTGTCAACACCCTCTCACAAAAACACCATCCACAAAAAGATCGTTCAAAAGCGACAGAGACAACGTAAAGATAGGTTTCACCTCCGTGGCAGACTATGATTGCATGAACTAGGTGCCCGGTGGACCACGGAAAGACGTCACCGTGATTGGGTGCACCACGGGAGGAAGGAGCATCTCAGGGTCCATCCATGGAGGGGCTACTGTCCTCTGTTTCCCAAGATGTCACAGCTTCAGATGGCTGTCAATGGTGGGCCTGCATCATGGCCTCCGGCGTTTCAAAATTTAAACACATCATGCGTCCACCGGTCGGTTGGCCGGAGGTGCTATTGTTGTCAACCACTTCCGTCCATCAGCTGATCCTCGCCCTCTCACCATCAGTAGTTGAATGATTGGTGTCTGCATGGAAGACTCAATGATAGATCATAATATTATTGTTTTCCATGGTTTGATCACTAGTTGTGTCAAGTGGGGATAAATTGGAGTTTCTACGGAGACTAACATGGAAGAAAGAAAAAAAAATAATCTAATGTTAAGTGTTAGAGAGGTACACTTGAGTATATTTTTAAATATTGTTGAGTATATATATAGGGTATATCTCAGAAGAAAGTATGAATAGTTATGATCAGATAAGAAACAATGATGGCCATGATCCACGCCTGATCAATGTACTTTCTCTTTTTTAAGTGGTATAAGAAAAGGCAAAGGCTAGGTTGGATGAACCACAAACGTCCAGTCATCATGAGCATATATAAGTTATACATGGTAAAATAACATTCTTTTTGGATAGAGAAGACCTGGCCACCCTGTCCAACCCCACCCCTTCCCACCTACAAGCAAACCAAGAGACCAGGGACACTGAACCTTTTTTTTTTTCTTTGTGGCCAAAAATCTAAGAGTCCATGCCGCTCTGATTCAAATACTGACCTCTTCATCTAAGAGGCAAGAGGTGATATTCATTTTAATGATTTCAGATAAGTTTCAAAAATATACAATCACCTAACTATATACTTGATATGATAATAAGAAAATAATCAAATTTTCATTCTTAAACTAAAATTAATAGAAGATGCATGCCAGCTAAGGAAGCTGGTAATATAGTTGGTAGTTGTACCAACTGACCTAGAATTAAATCCCATCTTCACAAGGATTGGTGGGTTAAAAGGTACTTGAGAGAGGGGCTATCTCAAAAATATATTAGACTTAATAGACTCATAATAATTTGCGTATGTAAATATATAGACCTATATAAATAATTTTATAGCATGTCAATGATCAAAAACATTACTTTTGTGCCTATATACAAACTATCAAAATCATAATATGTAAGCTAGGCTTCTCGAGAGATATATCACTATCTATTCTAATGCTCATATCTATATCTCACTTTATAGTCCCATGATAAGGTGGAACTCAATAAACAAAAAAAAACTGAAAAGTAAAAAAGCAAAAAGATTAGTGAGTTGTGAGAGGAAGGCTAAGCATCATGAGAAAACTATGACTAGGAAAGGAAATCCAACTTCAACATCTACATGTCAAAATGTGATATCACATGATAAATAAACAAAAAAAACTACGTGACTGAGGGTGATAATGACTTAATTTTATATGTTTGTAGAAATTAAAAAAATCATGGTTTTGGACTATTAGATATTTGGCTATGCAATAAGTTCTCAAAAAGCTCTAGAAATCATGAGTTCAAAAATTTTTTTTATTTCAGGTAATTTTTTGAATCACATTCTCTCTTTTTCTTCTCTTATTTTGTTCTACTTCTGAACTTTATCTTCTTTTTTTTTCTTGATAATGCTAAACTTTGTCTATTAAACTTTGAACAACCAACATCCTTTTAATACATCACAACTTTTTAAAATGTTAAAAATTTATATTCATAAAAGAGGCTTGAAATGTGGTGTCAAAAATTAGAACCTCCAATTGTAACCTCAATATTTTATGAAAAATAAGAAAAATTAGACATCGAATATCTCAAGGACCCTAAACTCAGCAGCATTGGCATTCATCAAGTTTCTCATTTACATTGCAAGAGAGCACTGCCATTCATGCTCTCTTCAATCAATCATGCATGTGAATGCACCAAAATTCTAGTTTTAAGACGAATATAACCTAGAATTTGTAGAAAAATGATACGAGTATCTAAAGAAATAAATCAAATGGTGTCACACATATAAATATATTATCACTAGTTAATGTCTTCACTATAAATATCTTAATAGCAGCTAATGGCTTCACTATCATAAGATATTATTGCTGGACAATAAATATATTAAATAAAACAATAAAAACAATAGCTTTAACACTGTGCTACCTATTGGATTAATTAAACCAACAACAACCCTAGCCCTTGAGGCAACTCTTTTCATACGATGTGGCAGGAAAAAATTTAGCATGACCAATCAATCACCTTCTTGCATTACTTCTGGTATCACTTAAATTGAAGACCGAGTCATCATATTAGGTAAGAGGCAAATGCAAGAAGTTCAGCTCCACACAATTTGAACCACAAACACTCCCGTCTTCATAAAAAGTGTTCGACCCACGCGTGTCCCACGATTTAAGTTGGTGGTCGTCCGGTTCACGTTGCATGCGATGCACTCTTATTTCCGCCGTAATAATTAACGACGGCGATGTCCAAGCGCCGTAATAACACAGCAAACCACGTCTGCCGTTCGAATCATCACCCCAATTCCCGGCGTCTCATTCTCGACACTGTACCGTCTTATCCGCAGTAAGTTTCGGCACGCGGTAATTCACCCCATCAAAGCTCCAGGTACCTCGATGAAATAACTTCCCAACTTTAAGGGCTATTTTTAATAACACGCCCACCGAAGTTGGCCGCAAAAGCGAGGTAACACCTGGCGTACCCATCAAGCCGTTGACCTTAATTTCATCGCCAACCAAACCCAACCATTCCCACTAATCCCCAACTTTAATAACATAAAAAATGAAAATTACGTTATGAATTATTAAATTACATTAATTAACAACATTATCTCGTCAACTAATTGAAGTAATTCACTATTAATACAAAGGAACAAATCACAGGCGTGCGAGCTCTGGAAACAGGGGATCCATGATGGGAAAACAGGTGGAACGCGTGCGCTTATTCACTCCGACCCGCCCCCCGCGGACCCCACCAAACAAAGCCCAACCAGTCTGCTGCTCCGTCGGAACAACATAAGCACCTCGTCGCTGTCCCAGCTGGACTCCGCGGTTGCTCGTATCAGCCGCATAATTTAAGAAGCCCCTCAAAAAAACTTAAAAACTTCTTTGCGCCCATTGTGATACCAAATATTTCCATGTCCACGTGTCATGTAGCTATTCGTAGGGTACGAGCGTAACCCCCGAAAGAGACGTCTTTTTGTGTGTCGTGGCGAGGAATTGGTGCTGCAGGCAGCTTAATTATACTGAATTTTAAAATATGTAATTTAGTACGCTTGTCGATATATAAGAGCGTTAAACGGCCGCTCCGTTTCGTCTCGTTTCGATTTTACTTCCTGCTCTCCCTCTCGAACTGAGGAGAGAGAGAGGGAAAGAGGGTTGGGGGGGAGAGAGAGAGAGAGTGGATGGGAAGAAAGATATGAACGAAGGGCAAGGAGAAGAAGACGTGAAGAAGAGAGAGAAACCCTAACTTGATCCAACCAAGAGAGAGAGAGAGAGAGGAGGAGAAGGAGGAGAGGGGGGATGGCGAAATCGGGGGCGGGGGAGGCGGCTGCGGCGGCGAAGAAGACTGGGGAGCTGAAGAGGGAGCTGAGGAGGCTGGTGAGAGCTATCGCGGAGGACGACGACACCCAGATCAAGACCTTCGACGAGGCGGCGCGGGCGCTCGCGGCGCTCCGGGATGTCAAGTTCGGCGGCAACGGGAACTCCAAGGGGAAGCGGTCGCCGTCGCCGCTGTCGAAAGAGACGAAGAAGGACGGCAAGATCGGATCTCCGGCGATCCCCCAGCACTTCTTGTGTCCGATCTCCTCCGAGCTGATGAGGGATCCCGTGATTCTGGCCTCCGGGCAGGTAAAGATCGTTAGCTTTAGGGTTTCTTCCCCAGTTCTTTGTGGCGATTACGAGAATTCGTATCGGTTAGTTTTGAAATGTTGATTTCGATATGGGAGAATGTTCTTGGTGAATCAAGATTCCGCGGGTTATGCTTCCTGTTCTTGATGTTTTGATTGAGGTTTTAATTCTATTTGTTGTATAGATTTCTGGACAAAGCCCCTTATCTCTGGGTCTGCTTCGTTCTTTTGTGTACCAGTTAAATCAGGGTTTTAAATCTTGGGTTGTTTTCTGTTAAAAATTTGCTTACACTTCGATGAGATTATGAGAGTTTTGGTTTGTGATTCAAAAAAAAACGCGGCCCAAATTGTGTTACAAGAATCTTTTCATTCAACAAATATTGCTGCATTTGTTTTTCTTTGTGGAATTCACAGTATATGTTAAGAACTATTAATCTTGATGGGTTTTAATGTGAGGGTTTTTTAGTTGCCTTTTTTTTCTGGATTCAAGAATCTGAAAAGAATTGGACTATTGATTTAGTGCTTAGATTGTGATATAGAATCAATGGAAGCTGGTGTGAATCTTCCGATGCCTGGGCTCGCTTTAAGAATCTCTAGTCACAAAACTTTTTCTATTGGCTTCTACGTCTATTGCTACTTGAAGAAAGAAAAGATCACAAATTAGACTTAGTTCTAATTCTAATTCACTCTGTATTTATTCTTTTCCTCCTCCATTTCTTGAACCCTTGGGGTTCTTTTTCTAATGCTGGGACTGTAAATAGGAATATTTGATTGAAAGCACTCTGTCACAAGACTGCTGTGTACTACTCTGTTCTTCTAATCGTGTAATTAGCCCTGCTTCTTTGTGTGATTCGCGTTATATGTTTGGCCATGTCTTTTCTTGCAGACCTACGAGCGACCATTCATTCAGGAGTGGCTGAATTCCGGGAACCGGACATGCCCGCAGACCCAGCAGATTCTCCCCAACACCACCCTGATCCCCAACCATGCGGTCCGAAGCATGATATCTGAATGGTGTGCGGAGCATGGCATTCCTCTGCCTGCAGTCGAGAGCCAGGAGGAAGGCCTGATCACGAAAGATGAGCGGGATGCACTCAACGAGCTCCTCGACAAGATCTCTTCATCCTCCTCCATCCCTGAGCAGAAGCAAGCGGTGAAGGAGCTCCGGCTTCTCACGAAGCGCAACCGGTCCTTCCGAGCCCTCCTAGGGGGGAAACCAGATGCAATCTCCCTACTGCTCTCGCTTCTCTCTGTGCCAGGCTTGGATGGCGATCCAGAGCTCCAAGAGGACACTGTGACCACGATTCTGAATCTGTCGATCCATGATAGCAATAAGAAGATTGTTGGAGCCGACCCCCAAGCCATCCCCTTGCTTATTGATGCGTTGAAGAATGGAACCATGGAGACTCGGGGCAACGCAGCTGCGGCCCTCTTCACCTTATCGGCGCTCGATTCCAACAAGCTTAAGATTGGTGAATCGGGAGCCATCAAGCCACTTCTGGAGCTTCTGGAGCAAGGCTGCGAAACCGCCAGGACGGATGCGGCGTCGGCCATTTTTAACATCTGCATGGCCCCTGAGAACAGGATGAGGGCGGTGAAGGAAGGGGCAGTGCATGTCGTCTTGAAGGCCATCGAGGATCAATCTCTCGTTGATGGGCCGTTGGCTATTCTTACTCTGCTATCAGGTGACCCAGACGCCATGGAGCAGATTGCTGAGAGCGGAATGCCTTGCTTGCTTGGCATAATGAGGGAGAGCGCCTGTGACCGGAACAAAGAGAATGCGGTGGCGGCTCTGTTCTCCGTCTGCATGCATGATCGGTTGATGCTGAGGGAGGTTGGGAAGGAGGAGAAGTTGCATGGGACGGTCTCTGCTCTGGCTCAGAATGGCACTTCGAGGGCTCGTAGAAAGGCTGCTGGAATTCTTGAGAGGCTGAAGAAGTCGACGCGCAGCCCGAATTATTCTTGTTAGATGAGGATGTAATCGACGAGGGAAATAAGAGGTGTAGATCGTAATGTAAATATTGCTTGCTTCTGTGACTCCAATGGTTCATATAAAACTACAGTGTTACCATACTGCTTCTCATAGGATTTAATCAAACTCCCTTGCATCATCAGTCATTGCTATGAATTATAATATTAGGCAGGCGGTATGCACCCATGTCATAAAATTATCCATCATAGGACGATGGTCCTTGTCATTTCCCTTAATTTATATAACAACCACCACCACAGGTGCCCTTATGAAGTAACGAACCCGGCCGCCATTCAAACTGCCCTACCCCTGGTCCCCGATGCTTCTACTGTCGTATCCGCAGCAAGTTCCGGAACGCGGTGATCCTCTTTGGCCACCGAATCGAGGTATCCATCCGCCCCACCCATCACGCCATTGACCCGAATCCCATTAATAACCAATCCCAGCTTTCCCGTTCATCATCCCACCCTTTATCATATTCGTCTGCAAAAAAAAAAAGAAAAAAAAAATGTTGTTAACTATCAAATTTTGTTAATTAACAACGTTATAACGGCCCATTCCAAAAAATTTTTTTCACCCCTATTGAAAAGAAACTAAGGATATAGAAAAGTACATTATCATATCCACAAACGAAAATGGAGAGCCCATCCTGCCTCCATTGATATTTTCATCACTCGATCTTTGTCATAGACCGCCACCTGTATCTTAATTGGGCACTTCTGCCCCCTCCACTATCCCCTCTACTGCCCATGCTGGTCCCCCACATTACGAGCAGATGCTTCCACATTTGCTTAGGGATAGAAACAGGTTTGGGCTAACTAGGTTTGTGCAAGCTCTGGGGTCGGCCTGGTAAGATTGGGATCAGACTTGGGCCTAAAATCTAAGACTTGATCAAGTTTCGGAAAGGTGAAGATCTAGCACCAGCCTGAGCACAATCCAGCCTGATGCCTCAGCAATTTTGCTCAACTCAGATTCATAGAATATGTGACTTGAGGGCTTTTCCTGACTTGACATCCTCTAATTAGGATTGAAAGCAAATCCAATTTGGATGGATATCAGTATATTGACTTGACATCCCCACTCTTTGGCCCTAATACTGCTGAATTCCTTGTTGGGGTCTTGTTCATCATCCAAAAGAGGCTAGTCAAGAAGCACAATCACGGAGATGACTAGATGGCATTGAGCTTCTACTATAGATTCGAATCAAGCTCATGTGGATTCCGATCAAGCTTGGGTTCCAGCTCAAGCCAAATCATTGAAAATCCTTTGAGCCTAGACCTAGTTTAAAGTCCAAAATTTTTCACGGGACATGGTAAGAGGCCGGTGAGGCTCGGCTTGGGTTTGGCTGAGAGCGTAGCCTAGTTCCAACCCTACCTTCACAACCATGAATAACAGCTTCCATGCCACTAGCAATCACTCCACCAGTATCTCTACCAACCATGATGGCAGCATAGCCTCCACGACTTCTCCAGCTCCCCAGAGTCACCCGCTGGCTTGTATAAGAAGCATGGCCACACCGAAGGCTAGGCAAGGTCAATGGAGAGGGCGACGTGCACGGCCAAATTTGAGCTCCAGTGGATGTTGTTGGTGGTAAGGAAATCACCATCAATGAAACGGAAAGTTGAAGACGAAGCGGAAACATATGGTTTGTGCAACACGTCGTTTGTGTGAGGACTTGTACGGACATGTGTTTAGTCCCACAACACACATCGGTTATTCGTTGAAAAGATCTTGTCTACTTATGTAGGACTAAAAAACCAAAAATATGTCTTTTATATAAATAGTATTAGCAAGGATCCAGTCCATGGCCCACATGGACTAGGAAATATTACAGTACGGATTCGTTGAGACTGACCGTAGGTAGATCGTGGTACTTCTGATTAAATTTGAATGGATTTAGATCTTTAGCCTAACGAGAATGTTAGGACTTAAACGAGAGGAGTATGTAAGGACTTGTGAGGGCGTGTGTTTACGAGAGGAGTATGTAAGGAGCTGTGAGGGCATATGTTTTCTGTTATGGGGGAATTGAGCCGCCATGCCCCACGTGATCGGCACGCGTATCCAGGAAAGCTACAGCTGCCCTATGATCCAGCACTCCGACCCCGAGTCGGACCTCCTCGGCTCCGCAGCCCGACCCCGGGTCGGCTGCCCTATGATCCAGCACTCCGACCCCGAGTTGGACCTCCTCGGCTCCGCAGCCCGACCCCGGGTCGGCTGCCCTATGATCCAGCACTCCGACCCCGAGTCGGACCTCCTCGGCTTCGCAGCCCGACCCCGGGTCGGCTGCCCTATGATCCAGCATTCCGACCCCGAGTCGGAGATCTTTTGATAACGACAGGCTATTCTCCAGAGGCATGCCGCGGCCTCCTGCTCCACTACTCCCTGCAACGGCTGTACCCGATGCTGCCCACGATCTCCTGTATCAACCGTACAAAGCGGAGCTCCACTACGCCCTGCCATGACCGTACCCAGCGCTGCTCCACGACGCCCCGTAACGGCCATGTCAGTGGCCATTCTATCGTGCCCCACGACGACAAACCCCCCTGAGAGACCTCCCAGCCAGGTATATATGCGGCTGGGGGGAGAAGGGGGGGGTAAGCAATACCTCCCAGAGCACTCTCTCCCACTTGTGATTATCATCTCTCCTCCTCCAATCTCCTCTGACTTGATCGTCGGAGGGCCATCACCACCCTGGTGGTGGTGCAAGGCTTGTTTGCAGGTTCCTTGGCGGAAGGTGGAGCGCAACCAGCACCAACCAAGACAACTCAGGCGGAACCCCGTTCACACCGTCGTGTCAATCGTTCTCGGTTTGGACCACCAGCAACAGTTGGCGCTAGAGGAAGGGCCGAATCTCAGAACGATCGTAATGGCACGGCGAGGTGGTCGCGGAGCTTCCAATGCTTCCGGTCGCGGAGCCTCTCGCGCCTCTGGCCGGGAGGCTGCTGCGTCCCCAACACACTCTCAGCAGCATTCCACCGCTTCTCCTCCCATTCAGACGGTCGAACCTGCTCAGTTCGACCAGCTAGCCCAGCAGGTTCGCACCCTCGCGGAGGCAGTGCAGAATCTGCAGGGTGTGATCTCTCGGGTGCCGCAGCGGGCTCAGGAGCCGCTGCTCCCCGAGCACTCGCCTCTTCCTCACAACCCGCGCTCCTTCCTCTCCCATGGAGAGGAGCGCCGGCGCGGGGAGGATTCTCGAGTGCGGTCCATTCTGCCAGGACCTTCTCATCGGAGCTGCGCGGGGTACGAGAGGCGGACCCGGGCGCGTTCTCAGACACCCCAGTCCTCGAGGGGCCCGCACTCCAGTCGGTCCCCCTCGCGCCGCTCCTTGTCTCCCACCCACCGGTCGCGCTCCCTGGACCGGCGGGTGGACGATCTCCACAGACAGCTCCAGGTCCTGAAGGGCCACTCCAAAGATCCCTTCGCCGACTTGGAAATCTCCTCCCAGCCGGCGCTTGCCTCAAGGATCCTGCGAACCCTAAACCCGCCGGGGTTCAAAATGCCGGCGATCGAACCCTACGACGGGGCGGCGGACCCACGGGACCACGTGGAGAGTTTCAGGACTCTTATGCTCCTCCATGGAGCATCGGATCCTCTCCTCTGCAAGGCCTTCCCGGCGACCCTCCGCGGCCCGGCAAGGGCGTGGTTCGCCGGCCTGGAGGCTAATTCCATCCAGTCCTTCCACCAGTTCACCCGTCTCTTCATCAGCCATTTCGCCGTCAGTAGCCGGCGAAGACTGGTCTCCGACTCCCTCTTCGATGTCCGGCAGAACGAGGGAGAGAGCCTGCGGGATTATCTCACCCGCTTCAACAAGGCAACACTGGAGGTCCGGAATTTGAGCCAGGAGGTGGCTCTCTCAGCCCTGAAGCGAGGCTTCCGGAAGGGCAGACTCACCTTCTCCCTGGACAAACGCCTGCCGCGGAGCTTCCCGGAGCTGTTGTCTCGGGCAAACCAGTATGCAGACGCCGAGGAGGCAGCCTCCCACCGGAACAAGGAGGCCGCCGAGGCCCCTCTAAAGCCCGGGAAGAAAAGGCGAAAAGAGGCACCCCAGAGGAGGAGC
Organism: Phoenix dactylifera; assembly: GCF_051530095.1. Lineage (NCBI taxonomy): Eukaryota > Viridiplantae > Streptophyta > Magnoliopsida > Arecales > Arecaceae > Phoenix > Phoenix dactylifera. Next base: position 8,351,667 of record NC_143193.1, read on the forward strand.
CCGACGCCTCAACGCCGGCGCAGAAGCCCGTCACCAGCAAGGAACCACGGCGCCACACGCCCTCGTTCTCCGCACCGACGCTTCAACCGGTACACCCCACTCCTGGCCCCCCGGGCCCAGATCCTCATGGAGGTCAAGGGGCGGGAGGACCTCCCGGTCCCGAGGCAGATGAAGAAGATCCCTGGGAGGAAGCCTTCTCGGGCGTACTGTGAGTACCACCGAGACCACGGCCACGATACCGAAGACTGCTTCCAGCTTCGGGACGAGATCGAGGCTCTCATTCGCCGAGGGCGTCTCGGTCGATATGTAAACGACCGACGTCCCCCCGCAGACCCGCGTCCAGCCGACCCGGCCCCTCAGGAGCCTCGGGAGCAGAATCGACCCGTTGCGGGAGTGATCCACACCATCACTGGGGGCTGCTCTCGGCCCGTGAGGAACGCAGGGGGCTCGGCGGAAGTATCAGGAGTGGCCGTCGCGAAGAGGCAGCGGGTCGGAAATGTAATCACTTTTTGTGATGAAGATGTAAAGGGGGTTCAGACTCCCCACGATGACGCCATGGTAATCTCTCTCACTATGGCGGACTATGATGTAAGGCGTGTTCTTGTGGATAGTGGAAGCTCAGCTGATATTTTGTATTACGAGGCCTTCCAAAAGATGGGCTTTTCCCGACAATTGTTGCACAAAACATCCACCCCCCTCATAGGATTCACTGGAGACGCTATCTCGGCCGAAGGTGTCATCGAGCTGCCTGTGACTGCGGGCATTGCACCCGCAGAAGCCACGGTGCGGCTCGGGTTCTTGGTCGTCCGTGTCCCCTCGGCCTACAACGCTATCCTCGGACGACCCGGACTGAACGCCCTTCGCGCGGTGGTTTCTACCTACCATTTGCTCATGCGGTTCCCCACAGCGGCCGGGATTGGAGAGGTCCGAGGTGACCAGCCGACCGCACGGCAGTGTTTCCTAGCAACTCTCAAAGGGAAGAAGCCCATGGAGGCCCTAAGCGTCGAGTCACTTGACGCCAGAGACGAAGTGGCCTTGCGGCACGGGGAGCCGGCCGAGGGCGTAATCGAAGTTCCCCTCGAAGAAGGCCGCCCGGACCGCACGGTCCGGGTCGGTGCCAACCTCGACTTGGAAGCTCGGCTCCGGTTAGTGGAATTCCTCCGAGCCAATGCAGATGTGTTTGCCTGGTCGGCGGCCGATGTACCTGGGATCGACCCGGAGGTCGTTTCTCACGCCCTCAACGTCGACCCGACCCACCGACCAGTAAAGCAAAAGAAGAGACACTGTGCCCCGGATCGGATCCGGGTGGTCGACCAGGAGGTAGACAAACTCTTGGAGGCAGGTTTCATAAGAGAGGTGAGCTACCCCGAGTGGCTGGCAAACGTCGTACTTGTCCGGAAGGCGAGCGGGAAGTGGAGGATGTGCGTCGACTACACCGACCTGAACAAGGCGTGCCCCAAGGATAGCTTTCCGCTTCCACGGATAGACCAACTGGTCGACGCGACTTCCGGATATCAGCTACTGTCTTTTATGGACGCCTTCTCCGGCTACAACCAAATAATGATGGCTCCACAGGACGAGGAGAAAACTGCCTTCATAACAGACCGGGGGCTGTACTGTTACAAGGTAATGCCCTTCGGTCTGAAGAACGCTGGCGCCACTTACCAGCGCCTCGTCAATAAAATCTTCAAGGAGCAGATCGGCCGGAATATGGAGGTGTACGTGGACGATATGCTGGTAAAAAGCCGCCATGCAGACCAGCACATTGCAGATCTGGAGGAGACTTTCACCACCTTGCGAAAGTTTCGCATGAAGCTAAACCCAGCGAAGTGCGCTTTTGGTGCTTCGGCCGGGAGGTTCCTCGGTTTCATTGTCAACCAGCGCGGGATCGAGGCCAACCCGGACAAGATCAAAGCCATCCAAGATATGTCCCCTCCGACCAAAATGAAGGAGGTTCAGGAGCTCGCTGGAAGGGTCGCCGCGCTCGGACGATTTGTGGCAAAGTCGGCCGAACGCTGCCAACCATTCTTCAAGGTGTTGAAGCGCCCAAAAGACTTCCTCTGGACGGCCGAATGTCATGCGGCGTTCGACCAGCTCAAGGAGTACATGGCGTCTCCTCCCCTGCTGTCCAAGCCGCAAGAGGGGGAGATGCTCTACCTTTACCTGGCGGTCTCCCCAACCGCAGTCAGCGCAGTACTGGTTCGGGAAGAGGCAAGACTTCAGAAGCCTGTATACTACATCAGCCGAGTCCTCCGGGATGCCGAGACGCGGTACACGAAGGCTGAGAAGATCGCCTTCGCGCTGCTGACTGCGACCAGGAGGCTTCGCCCCTATTTCCAGGCTCATTCTGTCACCCTTTTGACCGATCAACCACTGCGGCAGATTCTCAGCAATCCAGAGAATGCGGGACGGCTGGTGAAGTGGGCAGTAGAACTTGGTGAGTTCGACATCCGCTACCAGCCCCGACCAGCCATCAAGGCCCAGGTGCTCGCGGACTTTCTCGCTGAGTGCACTGTGCAGGAGGCGGGACCTAAGCCGCCGGAGACACCCAGCCTCGATCTCCCGATCTGGACGCTCCACATTGACGGGTCGTCGAACCCTGAAGGTGGAGGGGCTGGGCTGGTCCTCACCAATCCCGATGGAGTGATAGCCGAGTATGCCTTGAGGTTCGGATTTCCAGTGACCAACAATGAGGCGGAGTACGAGGCCCTAGTCGCGGGACTCAAACTCGCCAAGGAGCTCGGCATCCGGCGTCTGAAAGTCTTCACCGACTCCCAGCTGGTGGTCGGGCAGGTTCGAGGGGAGTTCGAGGCGCGGAGCCCGACCATGCAGAGCTACGTCCGGAAGGTGCAAACACTCATTCCCGACCTCGGCAGTGTTGACATTCAGCAGGTCCCGAGGAGCGAAAATACCAGGGCCGACAGGTTGTCCCGCCTAGTGGACGCAGACGCGCACAACTTGTCGAGGGCAATCTACCTGGAGACCCTGGATGCCCCGAGCATTGACGGGGCTGGAGCGGTGATGGCAATTGATCCGGAGCCGTCTTGGATGGACCCGCTCGTCGCCTACCTCGCCGAAGGAATCCTCCCTGAAGACGAAGATCAGGCCCGGCGGCTTGTAAAGAAGTCCGCCCACTACGTACTTTATGAAGGGAGGCTGTATCGGACCTCGTTTACCGCCCCCCTCTTAAGGTGCCTCCGCCCCGCGGAAGCGGCCTACGCCCTCGGCGAAGTCCACGAAGGCATCTGCGGATCGCACTTGGGGGCTAGGTCCTTGGCGCATAAGATCATGAGGCAAGGCTACTATTGGCCGACCTTGTTGGAGGACTCGAAGGACCACGTGCGGAAATGCGACGCCTGCCAGCGCCACGCCAACGTCCAGAGAGTCCCCTCTGTCCCCTTGGCGCCAATCACCGCGCCCTGGCCCTTCGCACAGTGGGGAATGGATATCCTCGGACCATTCCCCGTCGCTTCGGCCCAGCGGAAATTTTTGATTGTCGCCATCGACTACTTCACCAAGTGGGTGGAGGCAGAGCCACTGGCCACCATCACGGAGGCACAAGTCCGGAAGTTCGTGAAGAAGAACATCATTGTCCGATTTGGAGTACCTCGGGTCCTCATCTCGGATAACGGTCGACAGTTTGATAACAAGCACTTCCGGGACTTCTGCGAGGAATTCGGGATCGAGCATCGGTTCACATCCGTGTCGCATCCCCAAACCAACGGCGAGGCCGAGGTCACAAATCGGACAATCCTCCAAGGTATCAAAGCGCGGATCGGCCGGACGGGGCAAGCTTGGGTCGAGGAACTCGAGAATGTCCTTTGGGCGTATCGGACCACACAACGGACTCCTACTGGAGAGACGCCTTTCAGCCTAACCTATGGCACGGAAGCCGTTGCCCCCGTGGAGCTCGGACTCCCCTCGCCTCGGGTGGCCGCGCACCGACCCGAGGCCAATTCAGAGCAACTCCGAGGGAACTTGGATCTCTTGGAAGAGGCAAGGGAAATGGCTCAGGTACGGATGGCAATGTATCAGCAGAGGGTGGCCCGATATTACAACTCCAAAGTCCGACCGAAGCTTTTCAGAATTGGAGATCTGGTGCTGAGGCGAGCTAAGGCATCTCAACCTACGGAAGGTGGGAAGCTAGCGCCAAATTGGGAAGGCCCGTATAAAGTTCGTTGGGTAAACCGACCTGGCTCCTACCAGTTGGAAGCCCTAGATGGCCGAGGAATTCCAAGGGGCTGGAATTCCGCTAACCTGCGGATGTATTACCAGTAGAACAACAAGGCCAGAAAGACAATTTAAAAAGGTGCAATACTTTTCATTTCAATAATTTCTGGTTACAGTGGCGTGCTCGTGTGATTACAAGGAATTCCCAGAGGGGAATTAGGGAGTAAAGAAAGTAAAGAAGAGGTGGGGACCCAAACCCTCAACCCAGGGCGGCTGCAGTCCCACCAGAAGTGGGTGCTTCTAACCGGAGGCGCCATCCAGCACCTCACCAAAAAGAGGAGGAGCCGCCGCAGAAGAAGCTCCCGCTGCCCCCAGGGGAACGCCGCCTCCAAAGGATATTCCCATCTTCCCCAGTGGTAGGGAAGAGAAGGGATTCAAGGGGGAAGAGTATATGGAGGCGCGGTCCCGGATTGAGCGTCCGGCGCAGAGCTCAACCGGGAGGCTGAACTTCAAGGAGGGGAGATGTGATCCCGGATGAAACGCCTAGAGCGGAGTTCCGCCGGGGAGACCCTCCTTGTTGATCCCAGATGAAACGGCTAGTTGGCTGAAGTTGTAAGGGGAGCGCCTCCCCTTTCCTTCGACAGGAGTCTCTCAGTCATATGCCAAGGAGGAGGTCCGCGATCCATGGCAACCTGCAGCTCCGGCTTGGCAAATTCCATCGTACCTGCACCGGTATTTATAGCCAAGCTGCGGCCCCCTGGTAGTTCCGATACGGGTGGCTCCAATAAATGCAGGCGCACTGAATCCGGAGCCGTTCCGGCTCCCGAGGCGTATCTCCCCGCGATTTCCTAAGCGTCATTCTCCTTAAATCGCATTCTTTGTGCAGGACGATCCGGGTGACGTACACCCCTAGGTCCACGTGTCTCCGCTCGCGCCCAGGCCGCATCCTCCTCGAAGAACCCGCGTATCGCGGCCGCTCAACTAACACTCCTCACCAGCAGCAACTGGCGATCCGATTTCCCAGGTAACGCATTAATTAGCGTTTAATACCCTTCTCGTGTTCCCCCCAGGCAACGCTTGGAGGAGAGGAGAAACACGGTCGCGGCTGGGCACAGAGAAACCCCGATGGGCGGCGAGCGACAAGTGGCCGACCAACGAGTGGAATGTCCCGAGGCTCGGCCCTCGGATGCCTGGCTAACCCGATGATCATCCCGGGAGCAGACTAGCCGGAAGCCCCGACCGGTCGCCTCGGCTTGCGCCAGCCTTGGCCGACCAACGAGCGGAATTTTCCTGAGGCTTGACAACCCTCAGATGCCTGGCTAACCCGATGATCATCCCGGGAGCAGACTAGCCGGAAGCCCCGACCGGTCGCCTCGGCTTGCGCCAGCCTAGGCCGACCAACGAGTGGAATCTCCCGAGGCTCGGCCCTCGGATGCCTGGCTAACCCGATGATCATCCCGGGAGCAGACTAGCCGGAAGCCCCGACCGGTCGCCTCGGCTTGCGCCAGCCTAGGCCGACCAACGAGTGGAATCTCCCGAGGCTCGGCCCTCGGATGCCTGGCTAACCCGATGATCATCCCGGGAGCAGACTAGCCGGAAGCTCCGACCGGTCGCCTCGGCTTGCGCCAGCCTTGGCCGACCAACGAGCGGAATTTCCCTGAGGCTTGACAACCCTCAGATGCCTGGCTAACCCGATGATCATCCCGAGAGCAGACTAGCCGGAAGCCCCGACCGGTCGCCTCGGCTTGCGCCAGCCTAGGCCGACCAACGAGTGGAATCTCCCGAGGCTCGGCCCTCGGATGCCTGGCTAACCCGATGATCATCCCGGGAGCAGACTAGCCGGAAGCCCCGACCGGTCGCCTCGGCTTGCGCCAGCCTTGGCCGACCAACGAGCGGAATTTCCCTGAGGCTTGACAACCCTCAGATGCCTGGCTAACCCGATGATCATCCCGGGAGCAGACTAGCCGGAAGCCCCGACCGGTCGCCTCGGCTTGCGCCAGCCTAGGCCGACCAACGAGTGGAATCTCCCGAGGCTCGGCCCTCGGATGCCTGGCTAACCCGATGATCATCCCGGGAGCAGACTAGCCGGAAGCCCCGACCGGTCGCCTCGGCTTGCGCCAGCCTTGGCCGACCAACGAGCGGAATTTCCCTGAGGCTTGACAACCCTCAGATGCCTGGCTAACCCGATGATCATCCCGGGAGCAGACTAGCCGGAAGCCCCGACCGGTCGCCTCGGCTTGCGCCAGCCTTGGCCGACCAACGAGCGGAATTTCCCTGAGGCTTGACAACCCTCAGATGCCTGGCTAACCCGATGATCATCCCGGGAGCAGACTAGCCGGAAGCCCCGACCGGTCGCCTCGGCTTGCGCCAGCCTAGGCCGACCAACGAGTGGAATCTCCCGAGGCTCGGCCCTCGGATGCCTGGCTAACCCGATGATCATCCCGGGAGCAGACTAGCCGGAAGCCCCGACCGGTCGCCTCGGCTTGCGCCAGCCTTGGCCGACCAACGAGCGGAATTTCCCTGAGGCTTGACAACCCTCAGATGCCTGGCTAACCCGATGATCATCCCGGGAGCAGACTAGCCGGAAGCCCCGACCGGTCGCTTCGGCTTGCGCCAGCCTTGGCCGACCAGCGAGCGGAAGAATTTCCTGAGGCCTAACCCTCGGATGCCTGGCTTAGCGCCGGAAGAATTTCCTGAGGCCTAACCCTCGGATGCCTGGCTTAGCGCCGGAAGAATTTCCTGAGGCCTAACCCTCGGATGCCTGGCCTAGCGCCGGAAGAATTTCCTGAGGCCTAACCCTCGGATGCCTGGCTTAGCGCCGGAAGAATTTCCTGAGGACTAACCCTCGGATGCCTGGCCTAGCGTCGGAAGAATTTCCTGAGGCCTAACCCTCGGATGCCTGGCTTAGCGCCGGAAGAATTTCCTGAGGCCTAACCCTCGGATACCTGGCTGAGCGCCGGAAGAATTTCCTGAGGCCTAACCCTCGGATGCCTGGCTCAGCGCCGGAAGAGTTTCCTGAGGCCTAACCCTCGGATGCCTGGCTTAGCGCCGGAAGAGTTTCCTGAGGCCTAACCCTCGGATGCCTGGCCTAGCGCCGGAAGAGTTTCCTGAGGCCTAACCCTCGGATGCCTGGCTCAGCGCCGGAAGAGTTTCCTGAGGCCTAACCCTCGGATGCCTGGCTCAGCGCCGGAAGAGTTTCCTGAGGCCTAACCCTCGGATGCCTGGCTTAGCGCCGGAAGAATTTCCTGAGGCCTAACCCTCGGATGCCTGGCTTAGCGCCGGAAGAGTTTCCTGAGGCCTAACCCTCGGATGCCTGGCCTAGCGCCGGAAGAACTTCGGGAATCAAAAGTCAGCAAGAAGCAACCAAGAGCTAAAAAAAAAAAAAAAAAAAAAAAAAAAAAGAGGACGAGGGCGAGATGAAGAAATATTCAACGTGCATTAATTTTCAGGGCCGAGGCCCATACAATTGGGCAAAACGCCGACATACAAAAATAAAAAAGACAATGAAAGGTACAAGAGGTCAGCTTGGAGGAACTCCCGGGTCGGGAACGCCGGGCTCGTCCGCGGGAGGTAGGGAAGCAGCAGGAGAACCAGCAGGCGATGGCGCCGGAGAGGAGTCCAGGAGGGAGATCTCGCTCAGGTCAACTTCGGGATACTTAGCCGACACCCTTGCCAGGCCCTCCTCGAAGCCCAAGGTGAAGGCTTCGGCCCCCGCGTCCGACGCGTCATGGACAAACTCGTCAGACTGGCGATAGGTCCGCACTGCCTCCGACATATCATGGGCGAACTCGGCGGACTGGCGATAAGCCTCTACCGCCTGACGCCCGATTTCCGCCCTCTTCTCGGCCAGCTCCGCCTCAGCTCGCTCCATAATCTGAGCCTTGGCCTCCAAGACCTTCGCCACAATCCGGCCTTCGGCCTCAGAGGAGACCCTCAGCAGATCAGCCTGAGCCTCTTTATGCTTCGCCTCGGTAGCAACCCGAGCGGCCTCGGCTTCCTTCAGGCGCGAACGGAGCTCTTGGACGTCCGTGCATGACTTCTCCAGGGCCGACTCCAGTTAGCCTAGTTTGGCTTCAAAAGAGCGGATTCGGTCGCAGGCGTTGTCGGCAGACCGCTGGGCCTTCTCCCACCGCTCTCGATAGTCCGCGATCTTCCGGGACTGCTTTTCAGCCCGTTCCTCCGCCTTCTTGACCCTGCTTTCGAGGCCCGAGGCGGCTTTGAGTTGCTCCCGAGCCTCTGACAGTTGCTCCTCCAGGGCGGCGAAGCCGAGTGCCCGCTCTTCGGCCTCCCGGAGCCTCGCCTCGAGGTCCCCGGTCGTCCTGCCTGCCGCAGCCCGGCCTCCCTCTTCCATTGCTTTCAGCCGGTCCTCGGCCTTCGCCAAAAGCCCCGCCTGTTCCTTGTAGCACTCCTCCAGACGGATCATGTACTGGGCGAGCTAAGAAATAGGAAAAATAAGGGAGTCAGGCGGAGAACAACAGAGCCAATAAATGGTGAAAGACGGCCAGAAGAACACTCACCGACATGAGACAGACGCAGCTGGCGGCCCCAACGTCAGAGACATCCAACTCCCGGACCCGCCGACGGTCCTTCTCCAGCAACACTGTTTCGATGAGATTTCGGGCGCCATCGGTAGTGAAGGCAGACCCCGATTTCTCCCCGGAGCCGGATGGTGGTTCTGCAGCCTTACCCTTATCCATCGCCTGGGGAAGAGTCCGGCTGATCGCGCTCGGGGCGGGGGTCGCCCCAGGAATTGATAGGGTCCCGCTCGGCCGGGGCCTCGGCGCGTCCCTCCTCGAGTCATCAGGAGCCGACCGAGTCGAAGGCCGGGTCGGGGACCGATCACGTCCAACCCGTCCGTCTTGAGCAGGCTCAGGTGGCACCTCCGGAGTAGCGGCAACCTTACCACCGGAGGGCTGATACAGCGTCAGCTGCCGGTCGGTGCCCACGACATCTCCCTGACCGGTGGGCCCGGACTCGTCGGTCGGCATCGGAGGTATCTCCTTACGGGACTTCTTCGCCGGTGGGGCCCCGCTCGGAAGAGCTCGTTTCCTCCTCCGGACTGCTTCCAGCAGGGACGCCCTACCAACAGCCTTCGACTTCACCGACCGCATGACGTCGTCGACCTCTGCAAGAAGGACGGGATGGTCAGGGACTGAGAAACCGAAAGGAAGAAGGAACGAAAGAGAAGAAAAGAGCTAAAGAAACGATGGCGGACTCACGGTCGGTGGGGACCGAGCTCAAACCGACGTTCACCAAGGTATCCTCAGAAATAAGGCGGCCCACCGGGGGAAGCTGGCCCTCGGCGACCAACCCCTTCAAGGCGGCGACGCCCTCGGATTCCTCCCTCGACAACTTCGACAGGCCAATTGGGGACTTCACCGGCGTCCCCCAGATTGCCCTGATTTCCCAGGAGGGGTCTGCATCAACGAAAAAGAAGCGCTCCTTCCAGTGGTGAATGGAGGTAGGACCCTCCTTGACAAGGCCGCACCCTCGCCGCGCTGCGAAGCACCACCACCCTTTGTCCTGGGGGTGGCCGCTCAGGCCGTAGAGCTCCCAGAAAACGTTCAAGGTGGCGGGAATCGCATGCAAGCGACAGAGAACCTGGAAGACCGTCAGAGCACGCCGCGAGTTCGGCACCAGTTGCGTCGGTGCCATTCCTAAACCCCGGAGCACCTGTAAGACTAGGTCTGAAGGGGAAAAGCGGAACCCGGCCTGGAGGATGCCCTCATTGATGGCGATCTTCCCTCGAGGAGGATGAGACATCCTCTCCTCAGGCCCTGGGAGCGTGACATTGCAGGCCTCGGGAAGGTGGTACCGAGCCACAAATCCGTCTAAGTCCTCGGCGACCAGTTTTGACTTGATGCTATCTGCTCCCACTTCGCCCATCCCTAATGGCCAATCTACGGTCAGGACGGGGTCAAGAAGGAGGGAAAGGCCGGAACGACTGGGGTGCACTAGTACAAAAAGAAAAAGTATGAAGAGCTCAAAGTAGAAGAGTGGGAAACTCACTTGAAGAGGAGGAAGAACGGCTCCGAGAGCGTCAAAGGAAAAGCAAGCGAACGTTTCGGCGGCAACAATGGTAGCGCAAAGGAGAAACTCGAAAATGTCCGTAAAGAAGAAGACGGACGGGGGAGGGCCCCCGATTAAATAGGCGAAAGGGCAAGTGACACCTCGATGACGCCAGAAGACGCCTGGCCGCCGAAGGGTCGCTCGCACCCCAAAGGCGAATCGACACCATTAAGGAAGGATGTCCGCCGAAATCCTCAGGTTGCCAGGTCAGCAGCAACCGCCATACGCCATAAAGAAGGCGGAAAGCTTGAAGCGCGCGCGCCTCTCCGAAGGATGGCGGCAATCTCGAAACATCACTCCCTTCACCTGTTCCCCTTCTGGTTCCAGGCTCGGAAGCGGGGGGCTACTGTTATGGGGGAATTGAGCCGCCATGCCCCACGTGATCGGCACGCGTATCCAGGAAAGCTACAGCTGCCCTATGATCCAGCACTCCGACCCCGAGTCGGACCTCCTCGGCTCCGCAGCCCGACCCCGGGTCGGCTGCCCTATGATCCAGCACTCCGACCCCGAGTCGGACCTCCTCGGCTCCGCAGCCCGACCCCGGGTCGGCTGCCCTATGATCCAGCACTCCGACCCCGAGTCGGACCTCCTCGGCTTCGCAGCCCGACCCCGGGTCGGCTGCCCTATGATCCAGCATTCCGACCCCGAGTCGGAGATCTTTTGATAACGACAGGCTATTCTCCAGAGGCATGCCGCGGCCTCCTGCTCCACTACTCCCTGCAACGGCTGTACCCGATGCTGCCCACGATCTCCTGTATCAACCGTACAAAGCGGAGCTCCACTACGCCCTGCCATGACCGTACCCAGCGCTGCTCCACGACGCCCCGTAACGGCCATGTCAGTGGCCATTCTATCGTGCCCCACGACGACAAACCCCCCTGAGAGACCTCCCAGCCAGGTATATATGCGGCTGGGGGGAGAAGGGGGGGGGTAAGCAATACCTCCCAGAGCACTCTCTCCCACTTGTGATTATCATCTCTCCTCCTCCAATCTCCTCTGACTTGATCGTCGGAGGGCCATCACCACCCTGGTGGTGGTGCAAGGCTTGTTTGCAGGTTCCTTGGCGGAAGGTGGAGCGCAACCAGCACCAACCAAGACAACTCAGGCGGAACCCCGTTCACACCGTCGTGTCAATCGTTCTCGGTTTGGACCACCAGCAACATTTTCCACATCGGTTATTCGCTGGAAAGATCTTGAGTACTTATGTAGAATTGAGGAATCTAAAAGATACCTTCTAGCTAGCCTTTTGGGGAAGGTCCTGGGTTGTTACTCTTTAGTTCCTAGGGAGGGTTAGAGGGTGGTGGGGTTGGAGAAATAGGTGAGAGATAGATTGGCCAACCGCAAAAATAGACAAAGGCTGATTTGTATTTTTAAATCCTTCTGAATTTGATCTGGTCCAACTAATTGATTTTTCTTCCATCCATCTATTCCACAAAGTTCATTGATCAAACGGTCCAAGTTGCACCGGATATCTTATTATTATTTATATTTTTTGTTAAAAGCAAAGTTGCATCGACCATCAAATGGTCTCATCAACGACTTAACCCGAACTCATTTACTCCTCCCACAGGCCGCACCAATGGACCCCCTTTACTTTCTCCTCGAGCAAGCCAAAGAGTTACATCTGGGAGTCATTGGGTAACTTGGACTGCATCGCATCACTCTATAAAAGTCCAAGAGATATTTATGAAATACTTCCCTAAACATAAGATCATTTTTCCTTACTAGATTGGCCTGCAAAAAATTTACTTGTCAGAGAATTTCCAACAGAGACCCTCCGACGCCTAAGTCAAAATAGAGAGGCAATAGTATGGAAGGGGAAAACTTTAGTAAAGTATGGTTCCCTATGAATAATAATACATGATATCGCATTGCGTACTTGAGGTCCTTCGGATTGCCTTTTTATATAGGGGGTCGATTTTGTCGTTACCTAGGTCGGCGTGGTGTGCACCAGTTGCCAAACAGTAGCCAATAGTACGGCTTCAGCATGGGTGACATACAATATTGACTACGCGTCGAATGCAGGACTGCAACTATGGCTAGTCACTGTCACAGCACCCGATTACTAGGATTGTCAGTCCTTATCGGCATGTGCCAATTGGCTCCTTGGTCGGAGGCAAAGTTGCTCACCTCGGTCGGTTAGCTCTTCGGCTGGGGCCAAAGTTGCCTACTTCAATTTGTACTTAGGTTGTCGAGGTCAGTCTGGTCTGCAGTTGAGGTGTCCAATATTTTCTCCATCACTTGTCCTTCACTTTCGAGGCCAAGCTGCATTCCAGTTCGGGCAACGAAAGTCAAGTCGTTACCTCGATCAAGGATAGGGCTCTTGTTAGGGGGCGATAGATGCGTCGATCAGCTTTCTCGTAGCTTCACCAAATACCGGCTGTACTAGGGCGCCATTAATGTAGGGCTTTTTCGAGGCATTATTATTGCAGTGATCCTGGTGAATCACTCGCACCATACCTCAAGCTAACATGTGCCTCAATCTGCTCGAGTAGCCAAACCAGTGCTTTAATGAGGGCTATCAGCATCTCTATATAAGGGTATCCTCTTCCTTCAGTTTATGCTTCTTGCTTCATTTGCTTCTCCACCTGAGTGCTTAAGTATCCGAGGTTCTAGGGTGGTGCTCTAGCAAAGTTTCAGCTCCGGTCTCTAGTGGGTATTTGTTCCTTGGTTGCTCGGTCTACCATAAGTGATGCTGAGGTTAGCGTCGCAGAGGAGAGTTGGTTGTGAGGCCATTCTCCTCAAGATCGGCAGCCGTTACCTCCGGCTGAGCGTGAGGTCCGATTGGGCCTAGATTGGGAGGTGTTTGTCCTCACAAAAGAGGAAATTGACCTCTCCCAAGCCCGACATTTTATTCCTTCCGAATTCGTCTTTGAGCTCATCGGTCCCAATGACCGGGTTACCCGACCCCCTCCTTCTCGGCTCAACCTGTATGAGGAGACTTTGAGGGCCGAGTTGAGACTTCCCTTCACTTATTTTTTGCCTAGCTGATGAGGGTCTACTACCTCATTCTGACCCAACTAGTCTCAAACTCATGGCAAATCCTCGTCAACTTTTTCTCTTTGCCTTCTTTGGAATATTCCCGCCTCGGTCTCACTTTTCCAGATATGCTTCACACTGAAGAGGTATCTTCAGGATAACAACTGGTGGTACTTTTCTCCTCAAAAAAGCAACCAGTTGATTCAAGGTACCCTATCTTTCATCCATAGATGGAGGGGAAGATTCTTTTTTGTATCCTCCGAGAAGCCATGAAGGTTCGAAACTATATGGAGGACACCTCGAGAAATTTGAATCGACCCTTTAGGTTGTCTAGTGAGGATCAAAGGGCCTTGGACAAACTTCTCCAGTCTTGTTCCGAGATCCTTACTCGATAGGAGTTGTTGTTCGAGGAGACGTTGATCAACGTCGACCTGTGCCTGGCCGACCCCCAGGATAAGCTTATTCTGAACTTTTTCTATCATTTCACCTTATCACATTCCTTTCTGACTTTGTCCTTGGTTTTGCAACTCTCGCCACCATGAAGACTGAACTCATGTTGATCCGTCAGAAAGGAAGATGAAGCAGAGGTTGGCCGCGGTCGCCGAGGGTCCAGCCCCTTAGAAAAAAAGTCAAGGGGAATTCCTCTTCGGCCCTTACTACCGAAGCTACCACCGAGGTCACCGCCGAGGCTTCAGTTCTTGAAGTCTCTCCCGAGGTGCCTTTTACCTCAGGAGGAAACTATGGCGCTCGACCTTGAGGTCGAGGTCATGTCTCCTGAGGGTCGTCCTCACACAACCTTCTGTTGTCGCAATGTCTCCACGTCGGTCGCCCCTTCGAGGCCTGTGGCTTGGCTCAGTCAGGTCCAAGCTCATCTGCTCCTAAGGAAGGCCCTTCAACTCTGACCCGCACCTCTAGGATCTACTTCCTAGGGTGATCTGTCCAAGAGTAAGATTCGGCTCTAGCGACACCCGAGGTGGCGAAGGAGTTGGTCCAAGCCATGCAACTCCCGGCTTACAAGGAGATAATGCAATCCTATAGTGTCAGAGAGTTCTTGAACGAGGCCATTACCACGATCATTCGGATAAGCTTCTGACTTGCAAACCTTCATTAAGTTGTTCATTTCGGCTACCGATCCTTATTCTTCTTTTCAGCATGCCCATGAGATTGTTTGTGCATACGAAATGATCACGATGCTCTCGAGGCACGGCTTGGAGCTTGAGGCGAAGTGGGGGGCTGCTGAAGAGCATGCCTATCTGGCCTAGGAACGGGCTCTGCAGGCTAGGGTGAGCGTGAAGGCAGCGCCAATGGCGATGGTGGTGAAGGCAGCGTTGTCAGCAGTGGCGGCGAAGACGGCGTTGTCAGCGGTGGCGAAGACGGCAAGGTGGTGGTGGCAGCGGCGAAGACAATAAGGGGGCCATAAGTGAAGAATGAAATCCTTCTTCTTGTTATCTTTTGCTTTTTTGCTCGGGTTAGCCAAGCCTAATGTACTTTATTTTTTTTGCTTGTCTTTTGTCGAGGTTTGTGTAAAAATTCAAAAGTAATGAAAGTGGAAAATTTTTCAAGTATCTGTGTTTGGTTTTTGTTTTCACTGTTTACTTTTGCTTGAGTTCAAATCGTTGCCCCAAGCTTCAGTCTTCTCTTATAGCTCTTTATACTTGGCTTATGCCGAGGTCAATGTATGTACTAAAAGACAATAAAAGTAAAAAAAAAAAAAAATCAAGATACCAAACTTCAGCCTTTACTTTTTGTTGTTCATTTCTTGGTTTGAGTTCGGATCATCGCACTGAACTCTTCCCCTTGCATTTAATTTTGTCTAGGAAGGAGCGATGTGGAGCTTTAGCCTATGTTGGGCTCCTAGGTTGATCCTCCTAGAGTTCGGCTCTCAAGAAATTCTAAGTGAGCTCAGCATGAGGAGGTCCCAGGTCAGCCTGGGTTCTCTCCCTTACTGAGATCTTCTCCGAACTTCTGTTCTAGAGGAATTCAGAGTGAGCTTAGCTTGAGGAGGTCCCAAGTTAGCCCAGGGTATCTCCTTTATTGGTCATTTCCAAAGTCTTGCTCTAGAGGGATTCTGAGTGAGCTCGGCTTGAGGAGGTCTCAGGTCGGCCCGGGGTGTCTCCTTTGTTGGTCATCTCAGGAGTCTTGCTCCAGAGGGATTCCGAGTGAGCTCAGCTTAAGGAAGTCCCAAGTCAGCCCGAGGTGTCTTTTTTGTTGGTCATCTCTAGAGTCTTGCTCCAGAGAAATTTCGAGTGAGCTCAGCCTGAGGAGGTCACAGGTCAACCCGGAGTGTCTCCTTTTAGTCATTTTTATTGCCGAACTATCATTGACCTCGAAGGTTTTAGGTTGGGGCCTAGGTGTTCCCAGGTCGAGTACGCTTGTCACAATCGTTTGACTTGAAAGGCAAACGTAATAAGAAGATTTTTATTGAAAATAAGCTCAAAATATAATGAACCTTACTGATAATAGATGCAAAGGTTGTTGGAGTTCCAAGTTCATAGAATCAGAGTATTGTCGAGTTGCTCTAGTCTATACGCTCCCGGTTGTACAGCTTTCGCTATTTGGTATAGGCCCTCCTAATTTAGGCCCAGCTTTCTGAGCTCTCCTGGTCGAGATGCTTCGGTCTTTCTTAAGACAAGATCACCAAGTTAGAAGAGCTTTCCTTTGACTTTTGAGTTGTAGTACTGAGCTCCTTTCCACTGGTATGCCACCACACAGATTTTAGCTCATTCTCTAGTTTCTTCCAACAGGTCAAGATTGGTTGGTAGCTAATCTAAATTTGTCTGGTCATCAAAGCTTTCATCCCAAAGAGATAGATGTCCGATATGCCTACAAGACATTGTAGAGCTATTTGGCCAACAACCCATTCGCCTGATCCAGTCTTGCCTTTAGTTCTTGCAAGATTGTATGGTTGGTCACTTCAGCCTCTTTGTTGGACTGGTGGTGCACCACCGAAGTGAATCGGTGGTCATTTCCAAGCTCGGTGCAGAACTCTTTAAATCGGGCATTGTCAAACTGATGCCCGTTATCTGTGATGCTTATCCGAAGGAGTCCGAACCTGTAAATAATGGCCTGCCAGATGAAGTCTCGAGCTTTCATCTCGATAATCTGAGCTACTGGTTTGACTTCCCCCCATTTGATGAAGTAGTCTGCTGCTACAAAGAGGAACTTGCACTGCCCAATTGCCATTAGAAAAAGGTCTAAGGATGTCGATCTCTCATTGTGCGAATGGGTAAGGGGCACTGATCGACAACAGTGGCATTGTTGGTGGTCGTTGAATGTTTGAATGGCAGTGACATCAGTCACCCCTCTTGATGAACTCTGCCGCATCCTTTTGCAGGGTCGGCCAATAGTATCTTTGTTGTATGACCTTGTAGGCCAGAGATCTGTCCTCCAGGTGATTGTTATAGATGCCTTAGTGTACCTTCTAAAACATGTAATTTATTTTGGTTGGATGGAGGCACCTAAGAAGTCGCAATGAAAACGATCTCCGATATAACTTGTCATCGAGGAGGATGTAATGGGAGGCTTATCACCTTATTTGGTGGGCCATAGCTCAATCTGCAGGCTCTTTTCTATCCTTTAAAAAGTCGACGAGAAGGTCTATCTAGGTCAACTCGATGGTGGCATTCATGACGACCTTAGGCTCGACGACGCTCGATGCCTTTAGGACTTCGAGGTAGGTGGCTTTGGTCAACTCGACAATCTCTGAGGTGGCCAATTTCGACAGCAGTTTGGCTCTTGCATTCTCCTTCCAAAGAATCTATTACAAAAGGTTGAGGTAATGTCCTTTATCTTTTATAGATATTTGATCATCGATGGCCCCCGAGCTTTGAATTCTTTGTACTTATCCAATGACCATTTGTGAGTCGTTGAAGACCTTTAGTTGCTAAATCCCAAGCTCCTTAGAAAGCCTGAGGCTAGTTATGAGTACTTCATATTTAGCCTCACAATTTGAGGCCGAAAATTCGAACTGCAAAGTGTACTCTGTGACCACTCCATTTGGGCTGGTGAGTATGAGTCTGGCTCCGCTGCCCCCTAGGCTTCATGACCCATTTACGTGCTAGATCTACGGCTACTTTGTCGCTTTTATTTTCTTGGAGAGCTTGGTAGAATCCTCATTAGGGATCGTACACTCTACCAGAAAGTCTGTCAACACCTACGCCTTGATAAATGACTGAGGCTAATACTTCAAGTCGAACTCTCTAAGCTCCACTGACCACTTTGCCAACCAAACTGTATTCTCAGGCTTTTGCAGAATTTGTCTCATCGGCTGGTCGGTTAGAACTATGATTGAATGGGCTTGGAAGAAGGGTCAAAGCTTTTGAGTTGAGATGATAAGGGCGTAAATCATCTTCTCCAATTTGGAGTAGCTAGTCTCGGCGTTGCGCAGAATTCTGACTTGTGTAGTAGATCTATTTTTGGCATTGTTCTTTCTCTTGTACCACAACCAAACTCACAACAAAAGGAGAAACGACTATGTGTATCTAAAGCATTTTTTCGGCCTATGGTTTGGTGAGGAGAGGTGACAAACTAAGGTACTCTTTGAGTTGGTTGAAGGCCTCTTGACACTCCTTGGTCAACTGAAAGTTCTTTGGATGTTTGAGAGCCTTAAAGAATGGGAGGCAATGCTTCGCCGATCTGGTGATGAACCTCACCAGCACAGCAACCCGACTAGTCAAGCGTTGAACCTCTTTAACGGTATTTGGGGGCTGCATGTCCTACACTAATTGGATCTTCTTCGGGTTTACCTTAATGTCGCCCTACGTTACCTTGAACCCAAGAAATTTTCTTAAGGAAACTCTGAAGGCACACTTCATTGGATTAAGCTTCATCCGATACTCTCTAAGAGTTGTAAAAGTCTTCTCCAAATCGGCTATGTGTTGCTCCGCTGCTTGGTTTTTCATAGCATATCATCCACATACATTTCTATGTTTCGAATGATCTACTCCTTAAAGATCTTGTTGATAAGGCGTTGTAAGTTGCCCCACATTACCTTGTAACATTAGAGGCCCTTATTAGTGAGGAAGGCTCTTTTCTCCTCATCTTTGGGGGCCATTTGGATTTGGTTGAACCCAAAAAACTCATCCATGAAGGTTAGCAGCTGATGTTCCGAGGTCGTATCTACATGTTGAACGATCCTCGAGAGCAGAAAGTTGTCCTTCGGGCAACCCTTATTCAGGTTAGTGTAGTTAATGCAAACCCGCCATTTTTTATTAGCTTTTTTTGAAAGTACAATATTGGCCGACCAATCAAGATAGTTCATCTCACAAACAAAGATAGTCTCCAAGAGTTTATCAACTTCTTCGTTGATGACTTGTTGTCTATCCGCTGTGAAGTTCCTCCTCTTCTAGGTCGGTGGATCAGATCCACATTGAGCCTGTGAACCATCATCTCGAGGCTTATGCCTAGCATGTGAGTAGCCGACCAAGCGAAGACATCCACATTGGCTCGAAAAAAGTTGATTACTTCAGTTCAATTTTCTTCACTTAAGTTGGAGCCGATTTGAACAGTTCGATCAAGCTCAACTTCCTGTAAGGAGACCTGCACCAACTCCTAGGCTAGTTCTCCTCACTCTCCTTCAGCTCGTCCCTTGTGTCTAGCCCTTCAATTGTGTTGCCCAGCTATATAGCCCAAGAGGAGGGTGAATTTGGTTTTTCAAAAATTTTAGCTAATAATGCTGGGGTATTTAATACTTGATGAAAAAGGATAAACTTTAGTAGTAAACTAATAAGCAAAAATGCTAAAAATAAATGCAAGTAAAACAAATAATGCAAAACATAAAAAATTTATGGTGATTTGGTGCTAACCATACACCTACACCCACTTCCCAAAAAATTATTTTTAGAAATTTTACTATAATCTATAACCCAGATTATAGTCCAATTACTTTTTGAATTCAAAACCAAACCCTATTGATTTTTCGAGGTCAATCAATCAAAACCTTCAACTGATTCTTTTTCGGATTCACAATCAACCCAGTTGATTTTTGAGGCAATCAACCAAAACTTTTTTCTTGAGCCTATCCCAAGCTCAACACAATCCAATTTCAGGTTTGGATAGACCTTTCATCAAATTTCAATCTCTAAAACTTGTTACAGTAAAGAATAGAAAGAAGTAAAGATGTTACAATGAATGTAGCTCGTAAAGAATAAATGCAAAATAATAAATGAAGCTAGAATTTGTTGGTTGACTTGATTGCTTTTGAAGGCGCTTCACCAACTTTCTGATGTCAAAGATGTGATCGTTCAGCTCACAACAAAAGCTCTTAGATGATTTACTCACTAAAGCTTTCTCTTTTCTTGCTCTGATAAATATTTCTTTATAGTGATTGAGCTCTCATATTTTTTTTTAATGTTTTTATGCATTTATATTTTTTGGAGAAGGTTGGAACACTTTGCTAGCCGTTAGACTATTAATAGAGTCATTGTGAGATGAAAGCAATTGTACAGACTCCCAAAAAAATTAGCCGTTACAGTTGTCAGGTGTAAAGGGGTTGGCTTACCTTTTTCTAGGGCCAACTTGAGTTTTTTAGGAGTTGACTCGTTGTTGTTCGGTTCCTGTTTACCTAAAAATATGCTTAACAGATCGTTGTTAGAACCGACAAACAAAGTTTAAAATTAATTTTACTCTTACCTGTTCTACTCAAAGAATAGTGGTCATAAGAGGTCGATCCACAGGAAGGCGATTGGAGTTGCATAAAAATTAAAACGTTCACTCGGATTTAAAATCAATTGTTGAATGATAAAAGAAAAACATTACGTCGGGGATGATTCTCTAGTTTATCAGAGAATGTTCTCTATTTGAAAGTAAACAAAAGACGGATACTTGGAATCGAAGAGCATTTATAAATTTAATGAAATATTTAACTATTCAGAGGAAAACTTGGACATGGATGAAAACAGTGCTTAAGAAAACTAAAACTTAGAACATAGATTGCATAAAAAAATAAATTTATGGATTGCATAAAAAGAAAACTGATTACAAATAAAATTGAAGATTAGAGGCCTAATACTCCTTCTATTTTGCAAATAAAATAAAGAAAAGAAAACAAAAACAAATCTCTTCTCCCTCTCTCTCCCACGGTGGAGCATAAAATACTAATTCCCTTTTCTTTTTTTTTTCTTTCTTCTTTCCAAAAGAAACAGAGCACTCCCCTGTTCCCTCTCCTTTGAACCAGCCGACCACTCCCCCTCCTCTGTTTCTTGGCCTCCACCCTGCACCCCCCTTCGTCCCCTATCGATGGCCTCCTTAT
Source organism: Phoenix dactylifera (assembly GCF_051530095.1). Classification (NCBI taxonomy): domain Eukaryota; kingdom Viridiplantae; phylum Streptophyta; class Magnoliopsida; order Arecales; family Arecaceae; genus Phoenix; species Phoenix dactylifera. The sequence continues at coordinate 8,372,134 of NC_143193.1, forward strand.
ATAGGTCCCATCAGCCGGCGAGCACGTGGAGAGGATGCGTGATCGCTGGGCGCTGATCGTGGGTGAAGATCCGGCGCAGATGCAGCGATCATGGAGAGGGGGTCGCGGGATGTGGAAGAGGCGATGATGCTCATCCCAGCTGGGACGCTTTCTGGATGAAGAGGATGGCTGGTGATGCGTGGGATGATTGCTCGCGGATGCTGGAACTCGGAAGATGCCGATGATGAAGCGGAAGAGGAAGACGGACGCATGAATCTGGGAGCTCCAATGGTTGGCTGGAGCACGGCGGAGGCTGGAGACTGGCTGTGGGATCGACGGGAGGAGCCGATTATTGCTTGATGGGCGCTGATTCGGGACGAGGGCTGATTACGAACGCTGTGAGGAGGACGTGGCCTTGCTTCTTCGGGCCATGCTGGGATCGATCGGAAGGAAGGAGATGCGGGCTGAGGCGGAGGAGGCTGCTGTGAATCCGAACACGGAAGGAAGGAGACGCTGCGGGATGAGCTGGGGCACTGCGGATCGGGACGAGGGGGACGCGGGATGAGACGGGAAAGCGAGAAAATAGGGGAGGATGTGCTGCTGTGGACGCGTTGGGAGGCTGGAAATGTGGTTCCTGGGGGATTTGCTCGCGGACCCGGAAGCACGAATTGCCAAGATGTTGAGTGCTGATCCGCGTGCAAGCATCGTGGACGGCTGATGCTGAGGCATGGCACGGGCTGTTGCTGGCTGGCACGCTGGCATGAACTGAGCTCAAACCCAATGTTATTGGGTCTCTTGGATTTCTTGCACTCAGACACAAATACAATGTTTATTAGTTAAATTTATCATTAATGATTAGCTATAATACTAATTTAGATGGAATGACGATTGCACTTTTGTGCTCTCATCACACCCTCCAACTAGCTTATTGCTAGTCTCTAGCAATTTAGTGCGAAAATGATAAAATGAGGGCACAAAAGATGTAGTCTAACTTATGACTTTTTATGGAAGCTAAGTACACAAAACTAAGATATGTACCCACTTTCGTAGAGCATCACGATTGCACTTAGTACGTGCAACAAGCCGTTAAACCCCTAGGTTATCCTAGTGGACGAGTGTTGTCTCGTGAGGGTGATGAGAGCACAAAAGTGCGATTTAAGTACCAATTAACTTAGCCTAATGCTAGCAAAATAATGATAAATAATAGATGTTTACATTTGCATGATTAATATTTTATCCTTAGCACTTATTATAATTTTTAACATTATTTTATATAAATTCATCTAAAAAGGATGCATCCTCCCAACTACAGAACAGAGTCTATGACTCTTCTTCCGCGCACCCAAGCGACTCCCCAAATTTCGCAATGCAACCTAAGCTTCCAGCCGTCCGTGAGCCAGGATCTGTGATCTGATCTCCCGCACCCAATCCTAGCATCCTGATTCCATCCGCACCAGTGATCAGCTCCCTTCCCGTCTTGACCGCGTTCTCAACCTCCCAGTCCCAGCGTCCGCTTCATCCACGGCGTCCGATCCTCTTCTCCCTGCAATCCCGTCTTGACCGCGATCACCTCCCAAGCGTCCGCGGAGCACCCGTATCAAGCCTCCAGATCCTGTGCGAGCTTCTCGTGAAGCGTCGCACCGTGAGCAATCTTCTCCAGTGATCCTCACGCGCAGCCCCAGCACCCGCCTCCTCCATTCACGCGTCCAGCTCTCAGCGTGATTATCCCGTGTTCATGATCCCAGCGTCTGTGGCGATCCTCCATCGTGTCCATTCTCAGCACCGGATCCAGCCGCGATTACCTCTCAGCCCCATTTATCCCGATCGTCCAAGCTCCAGCTCCCACGATCACCGCCTAGGGTTTCCAGCGTCCGCAATCAACTACTCCATAGCCATCCGCGCCCATTTCCCGGCGAGCAATAGGGCTCTCACGAACTATATAAGGATCTCTCTCGGCTGGGAGGAGGGGGGAGGCTCATTTGGGGAGAAGAAGAGGAAGAACAGAGGAGGCGGGGGTTGCTGTGGTTGAACGAAGGAAACAGAGGAGGAGCTCCAGCCGTTTGGGAAGGCAAGAAAAAAAAAAAAGAGGAAACAGGGGATGCCCTGTTTCCGAAAAGAATAAAAAAAAAATGGTGAGGCTAATTTCTTTTGGCAAAGGGTGATGGATGAACCCTTGGTATGTTGCTTTCATCAAGTATACTCTAAACTTGTATTCTAATTGTGTAATATCTATTGGTATGACTTTGATTCTTGCATACTCATTTATGAGATAGACTTGTATGGTTTATATATATTGATGCATGGATTGTTTTGATGCTTGATTTGTCGTAGACGTAACCGGCACGATAAATACTTGGATGTTGAATACATGTTCTTAGATTGTATACTCCATGATTAGAACTACTCTATCATATTAATCCTTAATCAAGAATCGCCGAGTTTATTTATTGAAAGTAATATTGTCAAGAAGAATTCCGGATCCCTAGCCTTCTCTATATCATCGAACTTTATTTATTGGTCTATTATTCTTTGTTTTTAATTTCTAAAAACCAACTGGAAATTACATTTAAAAATTACGCTAATAATTCATAGACCGTTCCCTGAAGAATCGACCTTAGACTTCCGAGTTATACAACTTGTGCGATTCTCCTACACTTGGGAGAACAATTTTTCGAAAGCACCAGAGGGTTTGCAGTGAAGTTACCCACAAACTTCATCAGTTAGGGATTTTCAATTTTTAACTCGAAATTTGAATAAGTATTACTGTATGAAACTAGAATTGCAAGGACAATAGATATTTGTTGCTATCATATTTAAGCATACTCTAACTCAAGTTTCATTACACCCCATCTATCTGCTAACAAGTCGAGAATGTAGTGAGGTGCAAGATAGTATCATATAAATGAGTGGTTTTCACTTACTTCCAACATGATCACTCTAATTTTCAAAATTTTCTAGAGTTAAATGGTAATGAACACCCGAGATTTAACTTTTAATCAAGCTGAATGCTAAGAAGAATGACTTGTGTAATATCTAGCCTTATTAAGCTTTCTAGCTGACCCGTATAGCGAGTGTTAGGCTAATGACTTTCGATCCAGATGGCTCAAGGCACTAGGTGTAAAGACACCCTAACAGGCTTAATAACTCAAGTCAACTAGGCTCCAAGGCCGAATCAGTCACTCAGAGTTTAATCTCAGTCATCCTCACCTTTTTACGCGAACACTCGCTGCTTGCCAGACAAGAGGCCCGGTTACTCAGCGAGAAGACTTAAAATAAACTCGTTTTATTTTTTTTTCTTTTTTTTTATTTTTTTATTATTTTTTTTATAGGGTGTTCATCACACATATAATTTTAAATTATCCAGAAGATTAAAAGTATTCATATTAGTTGTAAGTTTATATACCTCACTATTCATGTGCTTACGTGTAGGTGCTAAATCGTCTTCTATCATATTAGCAGAAGATAGGTGAGACGAAAACTCAAACTATAACTGCTATCATATTCCTTAACTCAAAGTTATTGTCAAAGCAATTCCTAGTTTGTACAGCCAAAAAGATTAGAATTTGAGTTAAAAATTTGAAATCCCCTTCCTTTTTTTATTTTTCTTTTTTTTATTTATTTTTTTTATGATCCTTTTTTTAGAAATCAAAAATATTCTCACCCCCATATCTAAATCTAACATTGTCCTCAATGTTAAAGAAATTTTAAAGCAGTAATAGAGCAGAGGAGAAATTACCTGATATGGGTAGGCAAATTGATAATTGAAGCCAAAAACCCCCAAACCTGCATGTTAGTAATTTATTAATTTTTTTATTATTATTATTTTTATTTTTTATAATATTTACATATTGGGTTGCCTCCCAAGAGTGCTAAGTTTTATATCTTCAGCCAGACAAAATGTAGATTCATTTTGTTTTAACCATTATCTAAGAATGGTTTTGGAAGAGTTCGAGGAAGAACAGTCGGCTGATGACGATCTATGCTCAAGGAACAGAATTAGGGAACGCATGCTTGACCCCTTCCTCGGAATGAGCAAGGTAAGCCTCGAAGGGTCCTTACTATAAGGTTGTAAGAAAGTCTCCTGGACCAGACTTTCAATCAGGTCAACTTCATTGATTTCTTTATCGTCTGGTGGTTGTTTACTTATGTTGAAGACATTAAGCTCGACTTTCATGTTGCTAAAAGATAACTTCAGCATGCCATTTCGACAATTTATCACAGCATTTGCTGTGGCTAAGAAAGGTCTACCTAAAATTATAGGTGTATGAATGTTTGGATGTATTACAGGTTCGGTCTCAAGGATAACGAAGTCCACAGGATAGTAAAACTCGTTTACCTTCACTATTACATCCTCTACAATCCCCTTGGGGTACTTCACCGTCCTATCTGCTAAGAAAAGGGTAATATTTGTGGGCTTTAATTTCTCCAAACCTAACTTTTGATACACATAGTAGGGAAGTAGGTTCACACTGGCTCCTAAGTCTAATAGGGCTCTCTGGATGATCGTCTCTCCTATTTTTATTTCAATAGTGGGGCAACCAGGGTCTTTGAATTTCGGGGCAATCTGTTGTTGAATGAGAGATGAAGCTTGTGCAGCCATAACAGCTTTCCTAGGAATGCTGGTTTTTCTTTTGACCGTGGTGAGGTCTTTCAAGAATTTTGTATAGAAGAAAATTTGCTGTATGGCATCAAGAAAAGGTATATTTATTTAGACACTTTTAAAGACTTCCATGATTTCATCATACTGATATTTTTTCTTTGAATCTTGTAGTCTACTAGGAAAGGAAGCCTTGGGTGTGTATGTCTCTATTGGTTTCTCCTCTATTCCTTGTGTTTCCTGTTCTTGTGCCTTTTTCTGAGTGGGGTTCGGTTCATGCTTTTCTTCTTTTTCTTGTACAGGAAGTTGGACCTTGTTGTCCACTTGCTTTCCAGACCGTAAATTGGTAATTGCCTGGACTTCATGGGTAGGATTTCCATTAGAATCAATCTGAAACTGGCCTCTCGGCCCTTGATTTTGTTGTCTACTAGGGTTAGGCACTGGTTGACTAGGTAGTTCACCTTTCTTCCTATCCCCTAGAGAGTTTGCTATTTGACTTAGACTAATCTCAAGTTTTGCAATTGCTTGCGTATGGAATTGGTTAGTTTGGGCTTGGGCTGTATTGGTCTGTTGTTATTGCTTGATAAAATCTTGTTGTTATTTCATCATATTAGCCATCATGGTTTCTAATGGTGAAAATTGCTATGGGATAGGGGCATTATAAGGAGGTACAGATGGGACCAAAGGTTGGTTCATTTGTGATGGACCTATCCTAGGGAAGTTGTTCTGAAAACCTGGTAGATCACCTTGATGTTGAATAGGTTCATTTTGCTTGTATGAGAAATTTGGGTGGAACCTATTATTAGGATGGTAGACTGGGCTGAATGAATTGGGAGTGGGCTTTTTGAAGGCACTATTTGAATTTAGGGCATTTGCTTGCTCGGCCTTTATGGTGGGCAGATTAGGGCAGCACTCCACTAGATGTTCCGGACTGTTACACAAGACACATAAACTATGTGACTTGTAATCCACTTTCATGATGGGATTTAACTCTTTATATGAACTCGAACTAGTGGAAACAGTGAAAACATCAAACTTTTTACTTATATTGTTCACTCCAGTTACCAGATTGGATATGATATTTTTGAGATCTGGGTCTGTTTTTATTTCATAATTACCTGGTTTTCTAGACCCAAACATCTCTATTTACTTCCTCACCATAGCTACTCCAATTTTGGGCGTTCTCCGCTAAGCCAACAAGAAATTCATAGGCTTGATCCGGAGTTTGGTTCATGAACCTACCCTTGTGCATGGACTCAATCATGTTTCTATATGCCGGAAGTAGTCCTTTATAAAAGAAGTGGACCAGATCAGCCTTATCAAGCCCATGGTCTGGGCATTTGACCAACAAGTCAGGGAATCGTTCCTAAGTTTGGAAAAATTCCTCTTCAGATTTTTCTCTGAAAGTTCTTATGGCATCCTTATTTTTTTCTATTTTAATCATGGGGTAAAATTTTGCCATGAACTTCCTAGATAGTTGTTCCCATGTTGTGATAGAATTTGGGGCCAAAGAATATAGCCATTGCGCGGCTCGATCCTCTAAGGTCATTGGAACAATCTCAATTTTACACTTTCTTCATCTAAATTTTGATTTTTGAAAGTTTGACAAATTGTCATGAATTTATTTAGATGAATGTAGGGTTGTTCACTTTCAAACCCATGGAATTTGGGTAGCATATTTATTGTCGCAGCCCGAATTTCAAATTGGGCTGCGTTATTTATTGGTAACACTATACATGTAGGTGGACTAGCGGATGCAGGAGCGAATAATTCATTCAGGGTTCTAATATGATCACCTATTGTAGAGATTGGTGGTTGATTAATAATTCGTTGGATGTGACGATAATTTTTTCCAACCTCTGGATTAAATGGTGTTAATTTACCCCTTAATGATCTTCTACCATGCATACATTATCCACAACTAATTAGACTCGACTCCTAAACAAAATCCTAAAAGAGAAGAAGAAGGGCTAGACTAAGATGACCACAATCAACACCACACAACGGATTGGCTCTTTAATTTTGAGATTAAAGAAGGTTTAGTAGCTTTTAATCTAGTTGCACAGAGATTTATCAGGTTAAAAAGTTTCTGAAATTCTCTCTAGATTAGACAGCTCCTAATCTCCCTTTCAGATTAAGCTTGAGTTTACCAGTTAAGCGATCCAGTAACCAGTGACCAGGAAAGTCCCGGGGTGTGTGGTGGTGCCAGAAGGAATACACCGATACCACAATACCCGTAACAGTTCTCACTGTTGTAAAACTTTCCTAGACATCACCAATTACTAAATTCTCACTGGAGTGGCTTTCAGCCGGTTCTTTCCAAGAGCCTAATTGAGCTCGAAAATCCTAAGGCAAACGTCTGATTGATTTTAATTTAATTTGGCTTAGGATATATATGCAAGGTGGTGATTTTTGGGCTAAGGACAGGTAATGACTTTCCGACCTTATCTTTTTAATGGGTTTTGCCTTTAAATTATTTTATGCAAATGCTTAATACTTAATGCAGCAAATATTCAATGATTTTTTTAAAGTTTATGGAATGTCATTAGGTTGTATTGATTAAATGAGCAAGGAAATTTTTTTATTACTATTTTTTACTAAATTTTCTTTTTAAAAAAATTTATATAGGAATAACTTGAATGTAAACTAAAAACTAATCCTTATGAATCAGTCAATCTCCGAATGCCCGTTGAATAAGCTCTGGAGATTATTCTGTGAGGAGCCCCAATAGAGGTATTAAAACCTCGGAGGATTGCACCCTATCAATTACTAGCAATTTTTTTTTTAAATTTCAAATTTTAAATTTTAGAATTCAAATTTTGAATTTAAATTTTTAAATTTTAGAATTTTAGAAATTTTTTTTAAAAATTTTTTAATAATTTTTTTTTGATTTTTTTTTCAAAATTTTAAATTCCGAATTTCAAATTTTAGAATTTAATAACTACGAAATTATTAACTAAAAATAATCAAAACAAGAAAAATTAATAAAAAAACTTACTACCGGAGTGCGTTCACTCCGGACATCCAAAATTCAATTTGATCTTCGTAATCGTTCTTGCTTCTCGATTTGCCTCCCCGGCAACGGCGCCAAAATTTTGTTGTCCGGTTCCTGTTTACCTAAAAATATGCTAAACAGATCGTTGTTAGAACCGACAAATAAAGTTTTAAATTAATTTTACTCTTACCTATTCTACTCGAAGAATAGTGGTCGTAAGAGGTCGATCGAGAGGGAGACGATTGGAGTTGCATAAAAATTAAAACATTCACTCGGATTTGAAATCAATTTTTGAATGATAAAAGAAAAACATTACGTCGGAGATAATTCTCTAGTTTATCAGAGAATGTTCTCTATTTGAAAGTAAACAAAAGATGGATACTTGGAATCGAAGAGCATTTATAAATTTAATGAAATATTTAACTATTCGGAGGAAAACTTGGACATGGATGAAAACAGTGCTTAAGAAAATTGAAACTTGGAACATAGATTGCATAAAAAAAATAAATTTATGGATTGCATAAAAAGAAAACTGATTACAAATAAAAATGAAGATTAGAGGCCTAATACTCCTTCTATTTTGCAAATAAAATAAAAAAAACAAAACAAAAACAAATCTCTTCTCCCTCTCTCTCCCACGGTGGAACATAAAATACTAATTTCCTTTTTTTTTCTTTCTTCTTTCCAAAAGAAACAGAGCAGCACTCCCCTGTTCCCTCTCCTTTGAACCAGCCGACCACTCCCCCTCCTCTGTTTCTTGGCCTCCACCCTGCACCCCCCTTCGTCCCCTGTCGATGGCCTCCTTATATAGGTCCCATCAGCCGGCGAGCATGTGGAGAGGATGCGTGATCGCTGGGCGCTGATCGTGGGTGAAGATCCGGCGCAGATGCAGCGATCACGGAGAGGGGGTCGCGGGATGTGGAAGAGGTCGGATGAAGAGGACGGCCGGTGATGCGTGGGATAATTGCTCGCGGATGCTGGAACTCGGAAGATGCCGATGATGAAGCGGAAGAGGAAGACGGACGCGTGAATCTGGGAGCTCCAATGGTTGGCTGGATCACGGCGGAGGCTGGAGGCTGGCCGCGGGATCGACGGGAGGAGCCGATTATGGCTTGATGGGCGCTGATTCGGGACGAGGGCTGATTACGGACGCTATGAGGAGGATGTGGCCTTGCTTCTTCGGGCCATGCTGGGATCGATCGGAAGGAAGGAGACGCGGGCTGAAGCGGAGGAGGCTGCTGTGAATCCAATCACGGAAGGAAGGAGACGCTGCGAGATGAGCTGGGGCACTGCGGATCGGGACGAGGGGGACGCGGGATGAGACGGGAAAGCGAGAAAATAGGGGAGGATCTGCTGCTGTGGATGCGTTGGGAGGCTGGAAATGTGGTTCCTGGGGGATTTGCTCGCGGACCGGAAGCACGGATTGCCAAGATGTTGAGTGCTGATCCACGTGCAAGCATCGTGGACGGCTGATGCTGAGGCATGGCACGGGTTGTGCCGGCTGGCACGCTGGCATGAACTGAGCTCAAACCCAATGTTATTGGGTCTCTTGGATTTCTTGCACTCAGACATAAATACAATGTTAATTAGTTAATTTTATCATTAATGATTAGCTATAATACTAATTTAGATGGATTGACGATTGTACTTTTGTGCTCTCATCACTCGTGATCTTAGGAGTTGGCTCAAGTTTGCTTTTGCTTCTGCTACGATTTGTCTTTCATCTATGGCACTTGTCAAGTCACCTCTCTTAGTTCAAGGGTCGACTCGAGATTTTCAAGGGTCGACTCGTTGCTTTCAGGGGTCGACTCTTCAATGGACTATATTTCACGACTTTTTGTCTTTCAATTATGGTCAAGTCATCTCTTTGTGGGGACGACTCCTATTTGTCTGAAGTAGGCTCATAAAATCCTTGGGTGGACTCGCCAATTGTAATAACTCAAATTTTTGGATTTGTGGTCCGGCTCAGAGCAGCCAGACCTGACCCGCCTATGGGCTCGCCCAGAGTGGCCAGGCCCATGACCCGCGATGCCTCACTTGAGGAAAAATTGGAGAAGAAGACACCTAGTCGAAGTCTTTTTCCTCCCGATCTCAATCGAAATGAAGCCAGAAAAGCATGAATTTCAAGGCAATCCGAAAATCGGATCTCGCCTATTTGAAATCTCATCCTCCTCCTTTGAGAGCCGTCAAAGATTAGAAGAGAAATCACCACAAAATCTGAGCTCTCTTCTGGATCCTTCTTCCTCGATTCATCGCCAGAGAGCCGCCGGCGCATTGCCGAACCAAGGTAAGTCTCCTCCTTCTCCTTCTCTTTCTTCTTTATTATTTTTGGCCTTATTCGCCATGATTGGAGCTGGCAAATCACCAAAATATTGCCAAAAAAGGGTACCACTATTTTGGTCTTCTTCCTCCCTATGTCGCCGTCGCCGAGCGCCATGGTCCCCATCAAGTGGGGGGCGGGCCACCATGGCTGCCACCCCGTTGAATTTGTGAGGAGGAAGAGAGGAAGGGATAGGCTGTTCGTGTTTCTCTCTCCTCTCTCTAATTCTACTCCTTTTCTCATTCTTTCTAACTTTCTCTCTCTACTTGACTCATGGACCAGATACATTGATGATCCAGAATGGCCTGTGCCATCGATAGACCAAACCCAGACCTATGGCTAAACTCAAACTGAGATTCTCTCTCCTCTCCCGCTTTGTCTCTCTAGACAAGCTTAGAGATGCTAGTGTAAGCTACGGTTTTTTTATTGCTCAAATCCAAGTTGACCTACTTTGGAGACCTTGAACCATCCCAGTACTTGGGCGGTACACCGGCCCATTACTTCATCCCTAGCTAGATCTTTTAAAATTTGGCCACTATTGATCTTCACTTGTTCAGTTTAATTCATCTTGTTCAAACCAACCCAGCTAGTCATGCAGTGCCACCTGACCAATTTGATTTGGGCATGAGGCTATTGTTGGAAGAAGTGAATCTAGGAGAGCCCTGAACCGCAGGATCTTACATCGATGTACGAGTCGAAAAACAATACATAGCAAATAACTATGGAAGATAATTAACAAGATACACAAGAATTTACCAAGGTTCGGCAAATGTTTGCCTACGTCCTCACAAAACCATCCGAATCTATTGTAGTAGAACAATTACAACAGAAAACACAATTCCGAGTTAATCACAAACCGATTGCTCGAACAAAGGAGAAACAACCTTCTTCCTTTTACAAGAGAACACTCTTCCTCTCTATCTCTCACGTCTTTTGTCTTTCTCTCTCTCTTGTTCTTCAAAGCTTAGAGTCCTTGGCCACAAATTTATAGCCTTAAGATCCTAAAATAGAGTCCTATTGGAACACCATCACCTTTGCATGTCATCGACTTAATCTAGCACTCCTTTTGCATATCAAACTGGGAAGACTTCTTCTGGAACGTCTTGGACTTATCCTCTGGCTTGGAGAAGTCCCAATCAAAGACAAACTTTGACTTTTCCTTCCGTTTCAACGAGTTTCCAAACTTCCTGCCTGAACTGGAGTCGACTCTTGTAGTGCTCGAGTCGACTCCCTGATATCGAGTCGGCTCCATTGCAGCGGGAGTCGGCTTTCTGAGACGAAAACAGAAACATTTGCAATCTGGGGAGATCTTGAGTCAACTCCAGCATAGCGTGAGTCGACTCTGTCACAACGTGAGTCGACTCCATCGTTGAGAGAGTCGGCTCTTTCAGACGTCACAGAAACATCAGAAATCTGGACGAAGCTCGAGTCGATTCCGGCACAGTGTGAGTCGACTCCGGCATAGTGCGAGTCAACTCCTGAACTGCTGGAGTCGACTCCACTGCTGCTGAAACCTGTAGAAGCTTTCTTTCATGCAAAATTTCGATCCGGAATGCATCCACGTGTAATCTAAAACACCTTGGGTCTCTACACACTTCAACAGCTGTATCAGCAATAGTATTTTAATTTTGACTTCATTTGAATTCTGAAATGATGATCAAATTTATGATGTTTGAATTATATTAAAATAAGTGAACCTGACCTGTCTAACAGAAGTAGAATTTTCAAAGCGAGAAGACTAAGTAACCTTGATGACCCAAAGATTGATTTTGATGATCACAAAACCTTGAAGTATAATTACTAATGTTTGTATTGGAAGAAGAAAGATAATTTATTTTGCAAGAAACATAGCAAGTTGGAAAAATACAAGAAGGCCTTAAAAGCTCTCAAAAAGTTGAAAAAAAGTTATACTTCATTGGCCCAAGTTTCAAGTTCAAAGGATTCAAGTTGGAGGAGCAAATTCAAAGAAAGATTCAAAAGAATAGTCCTCGAGTCGACTCCTGGAAGTTCAGAGTCGACTCTGGCACTCTGGAGTTTCAAGGAACAGTGCTCGAGTCGACTCCGAGACTCGGCGAGTCAACTCCGATTGAGAACAGACAAAAAGACAGAGAGTTGATTTTCAGCGCAACAGTGCTCGAGTCGACTCCTACTTCAGCCTACAGTGCTCGAGTCGACTCCCAGTTACAGTGCCGGCAGACTCTTATTCACGAGTCGACTCCTACTTCAGCCGAGTCGACTCGAGCACACAGGGAGGCATAACGGCTAGTTTTTTCTCAACTCCAACGGCTCTATTTTTGTCTGTAACGGCTAGATCTTTGTTCCCACACCATACAAAGCTATAAAATCAAGAAAAGAGCTAGGGAAGAAGTTAAGCAAGTGGGAGAGAACACATAGGGAAGAGATTTCAAAGGGATTTCTAGAGAAACCTCCCAAAAGCAAAAAAAAGGGCCATTCAAAGCAAAAGAGAGTGAAGAAGAGCATCCGAGTGAATTCCAAGGCTTCCTCTCCAACTGTGTGCTGCCTCAGTGATCCTCTACCTCGTGCGAAATCAGAAGAGGGTCAAGTAAAGAAGAAGCCGAGTTCCTTCATCTACAAAACTTGTTTGAAGGCTTCTTCTCTTTACTCTATTTGTTTACATTGTTATATCTGCTTGATTAAGAAGCTTGTATTTGTTTTAAACTCTTGTTCTAATACCTTGATTGAATCAAGAGGTTAAGGTTTGTTGGTGAGCCAAAGAAAAAACCAACGGTATAAGATTGTGGTTGGTGAACCGGAAAAAACCAACTGGGTTTGATTGTGAATCCGGAAAAACAATCGAGTGGTTCTAGTCGGTGAGCCTGTGAAAACCGACCGAGTTCGTTGTGATCTCGTGAAAACAACAAGTTAGGTTGTGAGCTTGTAAAACAACTGGCTGTAATCTGAGGGATTATAGTGAAATTTCCAAGAGGTCTTGAGAAGTGGATGTAGGTGCTGGGATGTAGCGAACCACTATACGTTTGTTGTGTTTGTAATGCTTTCTTTCATTGTTTAATTTCCTCACTTACTTACTTAGATAAATATCTAATTGAATTGTTTGCTTAACTCTTATCCGCGCATTCTTTAGTTGTAAGTATATTTAAATTGTTTAATCAAGTTTCTTTTAATAAACCTGCATTAAAATTCATTATATTGAAATTCTTGCTTGGAAAAATCTAGACTAATTGTTTATTGAGTCCGCTCCTTAATAGTTTTAATCTTGATCAGATTAGAATCAAACTATTGCTAAGTTTAAATTTCACTGTGCATCTATACAACTTAGCATAATTAATTGAAAAGTTTAGAAGTAGTTGAAAAGTTTTAAAAGACCCAATTCACCCCCCCTCTTGGGTTGTATCTACTGGGCAATAAGTGGTATCAGAGCCTCGTGCTCTAATATTGATTGTTAATCTAACGATCAAAGAGATAAAGATCATGACAACTCAAATAGATAGTGTTGCTGGTGGTCCAAACCGAGAACGATTGACACGACGGTGTGAACGGGGTTCCGCCTGAGTTGTCTTGGTTGGTGCTGGTTGCACTCCACCTTCCGCCAAGGAACCTGCAAACAAGCCTTGCACCACCACCAGGGTGGTGATGGCCCTCCGACGGTCAAGTCAGAGGAGATTGGAGGAGGAGAGATGATAATCACAAGTGGGAGAGAGTGCTCTGGGAGGTATTGCTTACCCCCCCCCCCCTTCTCCCCCCAGCCGCATATATACCTGGCTGGGAGGTCTCTCAGGGGGGTTTGTCGTCGTGGGGCACGATAGAATGGCCACTGACATGGCCGTTACGGGGCGTCGTGGAGCAGCGCTGGGTACGGTCATGGCAGGGCGTAGTGGAGCTCCGCTTTGTACGGTTGATACAGGAGATCGTGGGCAGCATCGGGTACAGCCGTTGCAGGGAGTAGTGGAGCAGGAGGCCGCGGCATGCCTCTGGAGAATAGCCTGTCGTTATCAAAAGATCTCCGACTCGGGGTCGGAATGCTGGATCATAGGGCAGCCGACCCGGGGTCGGGCTGCGAAGCCGAGGAGGTCCGACTCGGGGTCGGAGTGCTGGATCATAGGGCAGCCGACCCGGGGTCGGGCTGCGGAGCCGAGGAGGTCCGACTCGGGGTCGGAGTGCTGGATCATAGGGCAGCCGACCCGGGGTCGGGCTGCGGAGCCGAGGAGGTCCGACTCGGGGTCGGAGTGCTGGATCATAGGGCAGCTGTAGCTTTCTTGGATACGCGTGCCGATCACGTGGGGCATGGCGGCTCAATTCCCCCATAACAGTAGCCCCCCGCTTCCGAGCCTGGAACCAGAAGGGGAACAGGTGAAGGGAGTGATGTTTCGAGATTGCCGCCATCCTTCGGAGAGGCGCGCGCGCTTCAAGCTTCCCGCCTTCTTTATGGCGTATGGCGGTTGCTGCTGACCTGGCAACCTGAGGATTTCGGCGGACATCCTTCCTTAATGGTGTCGATTCGCCTTTGGGGTGCGAGCGACCCTTCGGCGGCCAGGCGTCTTCTGGCGTCATCGAGGTGTCACTTGCCCTTTCGCCTATTTAATCGGGGGCCCTCCCCCGTCCGTCTTCTTCTTTACGGACATTTTCGAGTTTCTCCTTTGCGCTACCATTGTTGCCGCCGAAACGTTCGCTTGCTTTTCCTTTGACGCTCTCGGAGCCGTTCTTCCTCCTCTTCAAGTGAGTTTCCCACTCTTCTACTTTGAGCTCTTCATACTTTTTCTTTTTGTACTAGTGCACCCCAGTCGTTCCGGCCTTTCCCTCCTTCTTGACCCCGTCCTGACCGTAGATTGGCCATTAGGGATGGGCGAAGTGGGAGCAGATAGCATCAAGTCAAAACTGGTCGCCGAGGACTTAGACGGATTTGTGGCTCGGTACCACCTTCCCGAGGCCTGCAATGTCACGCTCCCAGGGCCTGAGGAGAGGATGTCTCATCCTCCTCGAGGGAAGATCGCCATCAATGAGGGCATCCTCCAGGCCGGGTTCCGCTTTCCCCCTTCAGACCTAGTCTTACAGGTGCTCCGGGGTTTAGGAATGGCACCGACGCAACTGGTGCCGAACTCGTGGCGTGCTCTGACGGTCTTCCAGGTTCTCTGTCGCTTGCATGCGATTCCCGCCACCTTGAACGTTTTCTGGGAGCTCTACGGCCTGAGCGGCCACCCCCAGGACAAAGGGTGGTGGTGCTTCGCAGCGCGGCGAGGGTGCGGCCTTGTCAAGGAGGGTCCTACCTCCATTCACCACTGGAAGGAGCGCTTCTTTTTCGTTGATGCAGACCCCTCCTGGGAAATCAGGGCAATCTGGGGGACGCCGGTGAAGTCCCCAATTGGCCTGTCGAAGTTGTCGAGGGAGGAATCCGAGGGCGTCGCCGCCTTGAAGGGGTTGGTCGCCGAGGGCCAGCTTCCCCCGGTGGGCCGCCTTATTTCTGAGGATACCTTGGTGAACGTCGGTTTGAGCTCGGTCCCCACCGACCGTGAGTCCGCCATCGTTTCTTTAGCTCTTTTCTTCTCTTTCGTTCCTTCTTCCTTTCGGTTTCTCAGTCCCTGACCATCCCGTCCTTCTTGCAGAGGTCGACGACGTCATGCGGTCGGTGAAGTCGAAGGCTGTTGGTAGGGCGTCCCTGCTGGAAGCAGTCCGGAGGAGGAAACGAGCTCTTCCGAGCGGGGCCCCACCGGCGAAGAAGTCCCGTAAGGAGATACCTCCGATGCCGACCGACGAGTCCGGGCCCACCGGTCAGGGAGATGTCGTGGGCACCGACCGGCAGCTGACGCTGTATCAGCCCTCCGGTGGTAAGGTTGCCGCTACTCCGGAGGTGCCACCTGAGCCTGCTCAAGACGGACGGGTCGGACGTGATCGGTCCCCGACCCGGCCTTCGACTCGGTCGGCTCCTGATGACTCGAGGAGGGACGCGCCGAGGCCCCGGCCGAGCGGGACCCTATCAATTCCTGGGGCGACCCCCGCCCCGAGCGCGATCAGCCGGACTCTTCCCCAGGCGATGGATAAGGGTAAGGCTGCAGAACCACCATCCGGCTCCGGGGAGAAATCGGGGTCTGCCTTCACTACCGATGGCGCCCGAAATCTCATCGAAACAGTGTTGCTGGAGAAGGACCGTCGGCGGGTCCGGGAGTTGGATGTCTCTGACGTTGGGGCCGCCAGCTGCGTCTGTCTCATGTCGGTGAGTGTTCTTCTGGCCGTCTTTCACCATTTATTGGCTCTGTTGTTCTCCGCCTGACTCCCTTATTTTTTCTATTTCTTAGCTCGCCCAGTACATGATCCGTCTGGAGGAGTGCTACAAGGAACAGGCGGGGCTTTTGGCGAAGGCCGAGGACCGGCTGAAAGCAATGGAAGAGGGAGGCCGGGCTGCGGCAGGCAGGACGACCGGGGACCTCGAGGCGAGGCTCCGGGAGGCCGAAGAGCGGGCACTCGGCTTCGCCGCCCTGGAGGAGCAACTGTCAGAGGCTCGGGAGCAACTCAAAGCCGCCTCGGGCCTCGAAAGCAGGGTCAAGAAGGCGGAGGAACGGGCTGAAAAGCAGTCCCGGAAGATCGCGGACTATCGAGAGCGGTGGGAGAAGGCCCAGCGGTCTGCCGACAACGCCTGCGACCGAATCCGCTCTTTTGAAGCCAAACTAGGCGAACTGGAGTCGGCCCTGGAGAAGTCATGCACGGACGTCCAAGAGCTCCGTTCGCGCCTGAAGGAAGCCGAGGCCGCTCGGGTTGCTACCGAGGCGAAGCATAAAGAGGCTCAGGCTGATCTGCTGAGGGTCTCCTCTGAGGCCGAAGGCCGGATTGTGGCGAAGGTCTTGGAGGCCAAGGCTCAGATTATGGAGCGAGCTGAGGCGGAGCTGGCCGAGAAGAGGGCGGAAATCGGGCGTCAGGCGGTAGAGGCTTATCGCCAGTCCGCCGAGTTCGCCCATGATATGTCGGAGGCAGTGCGGACCTATCGCCAGTCTGACGAGTTTGTCCATGACGCGTCGGACGCGGGGGCCGAAGCCTTCACCTTGGGCTTCGAGGAGGGCCTGGCAAGGGTGTCGGCTAAGTATCCCGAAGTTGACCTGAGCGAGATCTCCCTCCTGGACTCCTCTCCGGTGCCATCGCCTGCTGGTTCTCCTGCTGCTTCCCTACCTCCCGCGGACGAGCCCGGCGTTCCCGACCCGGGAGTTCCTCCAAGCTGACCTCTTGTACCTTTCATTATCTTTTTTATTTTTGTATGTCGGCGTTTTGCCCAATTGTATGGGCCTCGGCCCTGAAAATTAATGCACGTTGAATATTTCTTCATCTCGCCCTCGTCCTCTCTTTTTTTTTTTTTTTTTTTTTTTTTTTTTTTTTTTTAGCTCTTGGTTGCTTCTTGCTGACTTTTGATTTCCGAAGTTCTTCCGGCGCTAGGCCAGGCATCCGAGGGTTAAACCTCAGGAAACTCTTCCGGCGCTAAGCCAGGCATCCGAGGGTTAGGCCTCAGGAAATTCTTCCGGCGCTAAGCCAGGCATCCGAGGGTTAGGCCTCAGGAAATTCTTCCGGCGCTAAGCCAGGCATCCGAGGGTTAGGCCTCAGGAAACTCTTCCGGCGCTGAGCCAGGCATCCGAGGGTTAGGCCTCAGGAAACTCTTCCGGCGCTAGGCCAGGCATCCGAGGGTTAGTCCTCAGGAAACTCTTCCGGCGCTAAGCCAGGCATCCGAGGGTTAGGCCTCAGGAAATTCTTCCGGCGCTAAGCCAGGCATCCGAGGGTTAGGCCTCAGGAAACTCTTCCGGCGCTGAGCCAGGCATCCGAGGGTTAGGCCTCAGGAAATTCTTCCGGCGCTAAGCCAGGTATCCGAGGGTTAGGCCTCAGGAAATTCTTCCGGCGCTAAGCCAGGCATCCGAGGGTTAGTCCTCAGGAAATTCTTCCGGCGCTAAGCCAGGCATCCGAGGGTTAGGCCTCAGGAAATTCTTCCGGCGCTAAGCCAGGCATCCGAGGGTTAGTCCTCAGGAAATTCTTCCGGCGCTAAGCCAGGCATCCGAGGGTTAGGCCTCAGGAAATTCTTCCGGCGCTAGGCCAGGCATCCGAGGGTTAGTCCTCAGGAAATTCTTCCGGCGCTAAGCCAGGCATCCGAGGGTTAGGCCTCAGGAAATTCTTCCGGCGCTAGGCCAGGCATCCGAGGGTTAGGCCTCCGGAAATTCTTCCGGCGCTAAGCCAGGCATCCGAGGGTTAGGCCTCAGGAAATTCTTCCGGCGCTAAGCCAGGCATCCGAGGGTTAGGCCTCAGGAAATTCTTCCGCTCGCTGGTCGGCCAAGGCTGGCGCAAGCCGAAGCGACCGGTCGGGGCTTCCGGCTAGTCTGCTCCCGGGATGATCATCGGGTTAGCCAGGCATCTGAGGGTTGTCAAGCCTCAGGGAAATTCCGCTCGTTGGTCGGCCAAGGCTGGCGCAAGCCGAGGCGACCGGTCGGGGCTTCCGGCTAGTCTGCTCCCGGGATGATCATCGGGTTAGCCAGGCATCCGAGGGCCGAGCCTCGGGAGATTCCACTCGTTGGTCGGCCTAGGCTGGCGCAAGCCGAGGCAACCGGTCGGGGCTTCCGGCTAGTCTGCTCCCGGGATGATCATCGGGTTAGCCAGGCATCCGAGGGCCGAGCCTCGGGAGATTCCACTCGTTGGTCGGCCTAGGCTGGCGCAAGCCGAGGCGACCGGTCGGGGCTTCCGGCTAGTCTGCTCCCGGGATGATCATCGGGTTAGCCAGGCATCTGAGGGTTGTCAAGCCTCAGGGAAATTCCGCTCGTTGGTCGGCCAAGGCTGGCGCAAGCCGAGGCGACCGGTCGGGGCTTCCGGCTAGTCTGCTCCCGGGATGATCATCGGGTTAGCCAGGCATCTGAGGGTTGTCAAGCCTCAGGGAAATTCCGCTCGTTGGTCGGCCAAGGCTGGCGCAAGCCGAGGCGACCGGTCGGGGCTTCCGGCTAGTCTGCTCCCGGGATGATCATCGGGTTAGCCAGGCATCCGAGGGTTGTCAAGCCTCAGGGAAATTCCGCTCGTTGGTCGGCCAAGGCTGGCGCAAGCCGAGGCGACCGGTCGGGGCTTCCGGCTAGTCTGCTCCCGGGATGATCATCGGGTTAGCCAGGCATCCGAGGGCCGAGCCTCGGGAGATTCCACTCGTTGGTCGGCCTAGGCTGGCGCAAGCCGAGGCGACCGGTCGGGGCTTCCGGCTAGTCTGCTCCCGGGATGATCATCGGGTTAGCCAGGCATCCGAGGGTTGTCAAGCCTCAGGGAAATTCCGCTCGTTGGTCGGCCAAGGCTGGCGCAAGCCGAGGCGACCGGTCGGGGCTTCCGGCTAGTCTGCTCCCGGGATGATCATCGGGTTAGCCAGGCATCCGAGGGCCGAGCCTCGGGACATTCCACTCGTTGGTCGGCCACTTGTCGCTCGCCGCCCATCGGGGTTTCTCTGTGCCCAGCCGCGACCGTGTTTCTCCTCTCCTCCAAGCGTTGCCTGGGGGGAACACGAGAAGGGTATTAAACGCTAATTAATGCGTTACCTGGGAAATCGGATCGCCAGTTGCTGCTGGTGAGGAGTGTTAGTTGAGCGGCCGCGATACGCGGGTTCTTCGAGGAGGATGCGGCCTGGGCGCGAGCGGAGACACGTGGACCTAGGGGTATACGTCACCCGGATCGTCCTGCACAAAGAATGCGATTTAAGGAGAATGACGCTTAGGAAATCGCGGGGAGATACGCCTCGGGAGCCGGAACGGCTCCGGATTCAGTGCGCCTGCATTTATTGGAGCCACCCGTATCGGAACTACCAGGGGGCCGCAGCTTGGCTATAAATACAGGTGCAGGTACGATGGAATTTGCCAAGCCGGAGCTGCAGGTTGCCATGGATCGCGGACCTCCTCCTTGGCATATGACTGAGAGACTCCTGTCGAAGGAAAGGGGAGGCGCTCCCCTTACAACTTCAGCCAACTAGCCGTTTCATCTGGGATCAACAAGGAGGGTCTCCCCGGCGGAACTCCGCTCTAGGCGTTTCATCCGGGATCACATCTCCCCTCCTTGAAGTTCAGCCTCCCGGTTGAGCTCTGCGCCGGACGCTCAATCCGGGACCGCGCCTCCATATACTCTTCCCCCTTGAATCCCTTCTCTTCCCTACCACTGGGGAAGATGGGAATATCCTTTGGAGGCGGCGTTCCCCTGGGGGCAGCGGGAGCTTCTTCTGCGGCGGCTCCTCCTCTTTTTGGTGAGGTGCTGGATGGCGCCTCCGGTTAGAAGCACCCACTTCTGGTGGGACTGCAGCCGCCCTGGGTTGAGGGTTTGGGTCCCCACCTCTTCTTTACTTTCTTTACTCCCTAATTCCCCTCTGGGAATTCCTTGTAATCACACGAGCACGCCACTGTAACCAGAAATTATTGAAATGAAAAGTATTGCACCTTTTTAAATTGTCTTTCTGGCCTTGTTGTTCTACTGGTAATACATCCGCAGGTTAGCGGAATTCCAGCCCCTTGGAATTCCTCGGCCATCTAGGGCTTCCAACTGGTAGGAGCCAGGTCGGTTTACCCAACGAACTTTATACGGGCCTTCCCAATTTGGCGCTAGCTTCCCACCTTCCGTAGGTTGAGATGCCTTAGCTCGCCTCAGCACCAGATCTCCAATTCTGAAAAGCTTCGGTCGGACTTTGGAGTTGTAATATCGGGCCACCCTCTGCTGATACA
Source organism: Phoenix dactylifera (assembly GCF_051530095.1). NCBI lineage: Eukaryota > Viridiplantae > Streptophyta > Magnoliopsida > Arecales > Arecaceae > Phoenix > Phoenix dactylifera. The sequence continues at coordinate 8,392,698 of NC_143193.1, forward strand.
TTGCCATCCGTACCTGAGCCATTTTCCTTGCCTCTTCCAAGAGATCCAAGTTCCCTCGGAGTTGCTCTGAATTGGCCTCGGGTCGGTGCGCGGCCACCCGAGGCGAGGGGAGTCCGAGCTCCACGGGGGCAACGGCTTCCGTGCCATAGGTTAGGCTGAAAGGCGTCTCTCCAGTAGGAGTCCGTTGTGTGGTCCGATACGCCCAAAGGACATTCTCGAGTTCCTCGACCCAAGCTTGCCCCGTCCGGCCGATCCGCGCTTTGATACCTTGGAGGATTGTCCGATTTGTGACCTCGGCCTCGCCGTTGGTTTGGGGATGCGACACGGATGTGAACCGATGCTCGATCCCGAATTCCTCGCAGAAGTCCCGGAAGTGCTTGTTATCAAACTGTCGACCGTTATCCGAGATGAGGACCCGAGGTACTCCAAATCGGACAATGATGTTCTTCTTCACGAACTTCCGGACTTGTGCCTCCGTGATGGTGGCCAGTGGCTCTGCCTCCACCCACTTGGTGAAGTAGTCGATGGCGACAATCAAAAATTTCCGCTGGGCCGAAGTGACGGGGAATGGTCCGAGGATATCCATTCCCCACTGTGCGAAGGGCCAGGGCGCGGTGATTGGCGCCAAGGGGACAGAGGGGACTCTCTGGACGTTGGCGTGGCGCTGGCAGGCGTCGCATTTCCGCACGTGGTCCTTCGAGTCCTCCAACAAGGTCGGCCAATAGTAGCCTTGCCTCATGATCTTATGCGCCAAGGACCTAGCCCCCAAGTGCGATCCGCAGATGCCTTCGTGGACTTCGCCGAGGGCGTAGGCCGCTTCCGCGGGGCGGAGGCACCTTAAGAGGGGGGCGGTAAATGAGGTCCGATACAGCCTCCCTTCATAAAGTACGTAGTGGGCGGACTTCTTTACAAGCCGCCGGGCCTGATCTTCGTCTTCAGGGAGGATTCCTTCGGCGAGGTAGGCGACGAGCGGGTCCATCCAAGACGGCTCCGGATCAATTGCCATCACCGCTCCAGCCCCGTCAATGCTCGGGGCATCCAGGGTCTCCAGGTAGATTGCCCTCGACAAGTTGTGCGCGTCTGCGTCCACTAGGCGGGACAACCTGTCGGCCCTGGCATTTTCGCTCCTCGGGACCTGCTGAATGTCAACACTGCCGAGGTCGGGAATGAGTGTTTGCACCTTCCGGACGTAGCTCTGCATGGTCGGGCTCCGCGCCTCGAACTCCCCTCGAACCTGCCCGACCACCAGCTGGGAGTCGGTGAAGACTTTCAGACGCCGGATGCCGAGCTCCTTGGCGAGTTTGAGTCCCGCGACTAGGGCCTCGTACTCCGCCTCATTGTTGGTCACTGGAAATCCGAACCTCAAGGCATACTCGGCTATCACTCCATCGGGATTGGTGAGGACCAGCCCAGCCCCTCCACCTTCAGGGTTTGACGACCCGTCAATGTGGAGCGTCCAGATCGGGAGATCGAGGCTGGGTGTCTCCGGCGGCTTAGGTTCCGCCTCCTGCACAGTGCACTCAGCGAGAAAGTCCGCGAGCACCTGGGCCTTGATGGCTGGTCGGGGCTGGTAGCGGATGTCGAACTCACCAAGTTCTACTGCCCACTTCACCAGCCGTCCCGCATTCTCTGGATTGCTGAGAATCTGCCGCAGTGGTTGATCGGTCAAAAGGGTGACAGAATGAGCCTGGAAATAGGGGCGAAGCCTCCTGGTCGCAGTCAGCAGCGCGAAGGCGATCTTCTCAGCCTTCGTGTACCGCGTCTCGGCATCCCGGAGGACTCGGCTGATGTAGTATACAGGCTTCTGAAGTCTTGCCTCTTCCCGAACCAGTACTGCGCTGACTGCGGTTGGGGAGACCGCCAGGTAAAGGTAGAGCATCTCCCCCTCTTGCGGCTTGGACAGCAGGGGAGGAGACGCCATGTACTCCTTGAGCTGGTCGAACGCCGCATGACATTCGGCCGTCCAGAGGAAGTCTTTTGGGCGCTTCAACACCTTGAAGAATGGTTGGCAGCGTTCGGCCGACTTTGCCACAAATCGTCCGAGCGCGGCGACCCTTCCAGCGAGCTCCTGAACCTCCTTCACTTTGGTCGGAGGGGACATATCTTGGATGGCTTTGATCTTGTCCGGGTTGGCCTCGATCCCGCGCTGGTTGACAATGAAACCGAGGAACCTCCCGGCCGAAGCACCAAAAGCGCACTTCGCTGGGTTTAGCTTCATGCGAAACTTTCGCAAGGTGGTGAAAGTCTCCTCCAGATCTGCAATGTGCTGGTCTGCATGGCGGCTTTTTACCAGCATATCGTCCACGTACACCTCCATATTCCGGCCGATCTGCTCCTTGAAGATTTTATTGACGAGGCGCTGGTAAGTGGCGCCAGCGTTCTTCAGACCGAAGGGCATTACCTTGTAACAGTACAGCCCCCGGTCTGTTATGAAGGCAGTTTTCTCCTCGTCCTGTGGAGCCATCATTATTTGGTTGTAGCCGGAGAAGGCGTCCATAAAAGACAGTAGCTGATATCCGGAAGTCGCGTCGACCAGTTGGTCTATCCGTGGAAGCGGAAAGCTATCCTTGGGGCACGCCTTGTTCAGGTCGGTGTAGTCGACGCACATCCTCCACTTCCCGCTCGCCTTCCGGACAAGTACGACGTTTGCCAGCCACTCGGGGTAGCTCACCTCTCTTATGAAACCTGCCTCCAAGAGTTTGTCTACCTCCTGGTCGACCACCCGGATCCGATCCGGGGCACAGTGTCTCTTCTTTTGCTTTACTGGTCGGTGGGTCGGGTCGACGTTGAGGGCGTGAGAAACGACCTCCGGGTCGATCCCAGGTACATCGGCCGCCGACCAGGCAAACACATCTGCATTGGCTCGGAGGAATTCCACTAACCGGAGCCGAGCTTCCAAGTCGAGGTTGGCACCGACCCGGACCGTGCGGTCCGGGCGGCCTTCTTCGAGGGGAACTTCGATTACGCCCTCGGCCGGCTCCCCGTGCCGCAAGGCCACTTCGTCTCTGGCGTCAAGTGACTCGACGCTTAGGGCCTCCATGGGCTTCTTCCCTTTGAGAGTTGCTAGGAAACACTGCCGTGCGGTCGGCTGGTCACCTCGGACCTCTCCAATCCCGGCCGCTGTGGGGAACCGCATGAGCAAATGGTAGGTAGAAACCACCGCGCGAAGGGCGTTCAGTCCGGGTCGTCCGAGGATAGCGTTGTAGGCCGAGGGGACACGGACGACCAAGAACCCGAGCCGCACCGTGGCTTCTGCGGGTGCAATGCCCGCAGTCACAGGCAGCTCGATGACACCTTCGGCCGAGATAGCGTCTCCAGTGAATCCTATGAGGGGGGTGGATGTTTTGTGCAACAATTGTCGGGAAAAGCCCATCTTTTGGAAGGCCTCGTAATACAAAATATCAGCTGAGCTTCCACTATCCACAAGAACACGCCTTACATCATAGTCCGCCATAGTGAGAGAGATTACCATGGCGTCATCGTGGGGAGTCTGAACCCCCTTTACATCTTCATCACAAAAAGTGATTACATTTCCGACCCGCTGCCTCTTCGCGACGGCCACTCCTGATACTTCCGCCGAGCCCCCTGCGTTCCTCACGGGCCGAGAGCAGCCCCCAGTGATGGTGTGGATCACTCCCGCAACGGGTCGATTCTGCTCCCGAGGCTCCTGAGGGGCCGGGTCGGCTGGACGCGGGTCTGCGGGGGGACGTCGGTCGTTTACATATCGACCGAGACGCCCTCGGCGAATGAGAGCCTCGATCTCGTCCCGAAGCTGGAAGCAGTCTTCGGTATCGTGGCCGTGGTCTCGGTGGTACTCACAGTACGCCCGAGAAGGCTTCCTCCCAGGGATCTTCTTCATCTGCCTCGGGACCGGGAGGTCCTCCCGCCCCTTGACCTCCATGAGGATCTGGGCCCGGGGGGCCAGGAGTGGGGTGTACCGGTTGAAGCGTCGGTGCGGAGAACGAGGGCGTGTGGCGCCGTGGTTCCTTGCTGGTGACGGGCTTCTGCGCCGGCGTTGAGGCGTCGGGCTCCTCCTCTGGGGTGCCTCTTTTCGCCTTTTCTTCCCGGGCTTTAGAGGAGCCTCGGCGGCCTCCTTGTTCCGGTGGGAGGCTGCCTCCTCGGCGTCTGCATACTGGTTTGCCCGAGACAACAGCTCCGGGAAGCTCCGCGGCAGGCGTTTGTCCAGGGAGAAGGTGAGTCTGCCCTTCCGGAAGCCTCGCTTCAGGGCTGAGAGAGCCACCTCCTGGCTCAAATTCCGGACCTCCAGTGTTGCCTTGTTGAAGCGGGTGAGATAATCCCGCAGGCTCTCTCCCTCGTTCTGCCGGACATCGAAGAGGGAGTCGGAGACCAGTCTTCGCCGGCTACTGACGGCGAAATGGCTGATGAAGAGACGGGTGAACTGGTGGAAGGACTGGATGGAATTAGCCTCCAGGCCGGCGAACCACGCCCTTGCCGGGCCGCGGAGGGTCGCCGGGAAGGCCTTGCAGAGGAGAGGATCCGATGCTCCATGGAGGAGCATAAGAGTCCTGAAACTCTCCACGTGGTCCCGTGGGTCCGCCGCCCCGTCGTAGGGTTCGATCGCCGGCATTTTGAACCCCGGCGGGTTTAGGGTTCGCAGGATCCTTGAGGCAAGCGCCGGCTGGGAGGAGATTTCCAAGTCGGCGAAGGGATCTTTGGAGTGGCCCTTCAGGACCTGGAGCTGTCTGTGGAGATCGTCCACCCGCCGGTCCAGGGAGCGCGACCGGTGGGTGGGAGACAAGGAGCGGCGCGAGGGGGACCGACTGGAGTGCGGGCCCCTCGAGGACTGGGGTGTCTGAGAACGCGCCCGGGTCCGCCTCTCGTACCCCGCGCAGCTCCGATGAGAAGGTCCTGGCAGAATGGACCGCACTCGAGAATCCTCCCCGCGCCGGCGCTCCTCTCCATGGGAGAGGAAGGAGCGCGGGTTGTGAGGAAGAGGCGAGTGCTCGGGGAGCAGCGGCTCCTGAGCCCGCTGCGGCACCCGAGAGATCACACCCTGCAGATTCTGCACTGCCTCCGCGAGGGTGCGAACCTGCTGGGCTAGCTGGTCGAACTGAGCAGGTTCGACCGTCTGAATGGGAGGAGAAGCGGTGGAATGCTGCTGAGAGTGTGTTGGGGACGCAGCAGCCTCCCGGCCAGAGGCGCGAGAGGCTCCGCGACCGGAAGCATTGGAAGCTCCGCGACCACCTCGCCGTGCCATTACGATCGTTCTGAGATTCGGCCCTTCCTCTAGCGCCAACTGTTGCTGGTGGTCCAAACCGAGAACGATTGACACGACGGTGTGAACGGGGTTCCGCCTGAGTTGTCTTGGTTGGTGCTGGTTGCGCTCCACCTTCCGCCAAGGAACCTGCAAACAAGCCTTGCACCACCACCAGGGTGGTGATGGCCCTCCGACGGTCAAGTCAGAGGAGATTGGAGGAGGAGAGATGATAATCACAAGTGGGAGAGAGTGCTCTGGGAGGTATTGCTTACCCCCCCTTCTCCCCCCAGCCGCATATATACCTGGCTGGGAGGTCTCTCAGGGGGGTTTGTCGTCGTGGGGCACGATAGAATGGCCACTGACATGGCCGTTACGGGGCGTCGTGGAGCAGCGCTGGGTACGGTCATGGCAGGGCGTAGTGGAGCTCCGCTTTGTACGGTTGATACAGGAGATCGTGGGCAGCATCGGGTACAGCCGTTGCAGGGAGTAGTGGAGCAGGAGGCCGCGGCATGCCTCTGGAGAATAGCCTGTCGTTATCAAAAGATCTCCGACTCAGGGTCGGAATGCTGGATCATAGGGCAGCCGACCCGGGGTCGGGCTGCGAAGCCGAGGAGGTCCGACTCGGGGTCGGAGTGCTGGATCATAGGGCAGCCGACCCGGGGTCGGGCTGCGGAGCCGAGGAGGTCCGACTCGGGGTCGGAGTGCTGGATCATAGGGCAGCCGACCCGGGGTCGGGCTGCGGAGCCGAGGAGGTCCGACTCGGGGTCGGAGTGCTGGATCATAGGGCAGCTGTAGCTTTCCTGGATACGCGTGCCGATCACGTGGGGCATGGCGGCTCAATTCCCCCATAACAGATAGTTTTCTAGGAGAGGGACAATTAATTGATAGACCTCCACTATTTAATGGCATAAACTACATACATTGGAAAGCACGCATGCGTATTTTCATTCAATCACAAAACTATGATTTATGAAATATTATAATAAATGACCTTCACACACACTCTCAAGCTATCAATGAAAAAGACTTAGCACAATTGAATGCTAATGCTATGAAAATACTATATTGTGCTATCCATGAAACTATATTTAATAAGATTTCTGCATGCTTATCTGCTAAAGAAATCTGGGATACTTTAAAAAATATTTATGATAAATCTCAGATTAGCTCACATGTGCTTCAATTACATACTAACAGTGAGACTGCAGAATCTCCCACATCAGCCGAGTCGACTCCCAGTTTGTCCGAGTCGACTCCTAGGGGAAAACAGTCTGAAAGGTAGAGACTCAGTTTTGGAGATCCTGTGAACGAGTCGACCCCCAAGTTAGCCGAGTTGACTCCAACAAAGCTCGAGTCGACTCCGAGGCAAATCAGTTCAAAAGACAGAGAATCGTTTTTTAGGCCTCTGAGAATGAGACGTCTTCCGAAGATCTCGAGTCGCCTCTCAAGTTAGTCGAGTCGACTCCAAGTAAATCCGAGTCGACTCAAGAAAGAAAGAACAACAAAAAAATTCAAAAGCTTCCTAAAGACAAAGAAGAAGAGGAAGCAAGAAGAAAGGAAGAAAGAAATAAAAAGGAAGAAAGCCTTGACGAAGAAAGAGTCAAGAAAGAAAATGAAAGTTAGGAGTAACAATGATGATATTAGCTCCAAAGAACTACAAGAGGTAACTAACTTGTGCTTTATGGCACAAGAAGATAAGGTAAAATCTGAATCTACTTTTACATCAAATGTTTTTCAAGAAGAATTCTCTTATGATGAATTATTAAATATTTTTCATGATTTATATAGTGAATGTAGAAAATTAGCTATGAAGAATAAAAATATTAAGAAACTAAATCTGAAAATTTCAAAAGAAAGAAATTCTATTGCTGAAATACAAGACAAACTAAATTCTGAAAATAAAAGCTTAAGGTTAAATTCAGAACAATTGATTCAGAAAAATCAGAATTTAATTAAAGAAAATCAAAACTTAAGTGAAGAAATTAACCAATTAAAATCTTTTATTAACAAATTCACTATAAGTTCAGAAAGATTAAAAATGATGTTTGAAAGCCAACATGCTGTTTTTGATAAATCAAAATTTGGCTTGACTCCTTCGCTTAGCAATGAATCCCTAAAGAAAAAGGTTATAAATTCGTCAAGCAAATCATCAAAAAGGATAACGTATTTCAAACATCAAAAGAATAGGCATAACAACTTTACCTATAGTTCTAGTACAATTAAATCAAACGGTAAAGTTATTACTATTAAACAGATTTGGGTTTCAAAAGGAACCATATGTCCTAACTCTCAAGGACCCAAGCAAGCTTGGGTACCTAAAATGAAAATATGAAGATGTAGATGTAGGTGTGCCAAGGTACCCATGGAACAAATAGAACTTTCATACAAATGGGTGTTCTAGACACACGTTAAAGAATGGAACTTAAAATATAATCAAGAAAAGCAATTAAAATAGAAGAAATAAATTCAAATTCCTCCATCCTTCTATGTTATATTTTACTTATTGATGGATACCTTGTTAATGATTAATCAATTTCTTTAAAATATCTTTTTGAGTCCTCTATATGCTTGATTGAGAGTTTTTATCCATGGCATTATCTTTTATTGATCTTAAGCATAAGAATGTGTACTTGGTATATTTTTATGCATATGAATACTAAGAGTAAAGAAACCACTTTTGGCATATAAAATCAACTCATGCTAGTATGTACTTAATCTCAAAAGACCTTGTCATTGGCTTACTTAGATTATCTTCTGAAAGGTCAAAGTTTGCTATGCATGTTAACTAAGAAAACAAATAAGAATCAATTTCTAAATCTAAAGATATTGTTTCCATCACTAAGTTTTTCAAAAGCTTACATTGGATTTGTTCTTGGCAAATAAAATTGAAGTATTTTCTGTATTTGCTAAATCTTGTAAAAGTGTTTCAAATGAAAAAGATTTCCAAACTGTGAAGATAAAGAGTATTATGGCACAGTGTTGAAAACCAAAATCCTGATAAGGTTTATACAGAAAATAATATTGAATACAATTATTTCAGCACCAAGGATACCATAAGTAAAATAAGATTAATAGAATCCTTGAAGAAATGAAAAAGACAATGGTGTATGATAGTCATCTACTTAAATGATTTTTGTTAAAAGTTATCATCACTGCTTGTCATACATATGGTTTCTATTAGATCTATTTTTGATGAAAACTTCTTTTGATCTTCTGAAAAATAGAAAATGAACTATTGCATATCTTTCATATTTTTCAGTCGTACATATTATGCTTGATATGTTCTTATGAAAATAATACCAAATCTGATAAAGATATCCTTGGATATCATTCATCAAGCAATGCATATATAATATTCAATGAAAAGATTCTAGTTGTAGAAATATCAATTCATTTTATTCTTTATGAGACTAATGATCTTTCATCAAGACACTAAAATTAGATTATTTGATATGTATATGATTAGTCTTTTTGCTTACATATAACAATCTGAAACTAAAACACTTAAGAATGAACAAGATTATAATTGGTCGAGTTAAACTTGCCGATGAAAATTGGTGATAGAATTTGAAATCTTGCCGATGAAATCTGAAAACTTGTTAATAATTAGAACCAAATTGAGTTTTTCAGAAATGCACTTAATGAAGAAAAATTGGTGACTACTAAAAGATTCAATCAAGAAAAGATGAAATAGATCTTGATGAAATTCTTGCATGATTAAAAATAAAGATCACCATTATCATTTGCTTGCTTTATGAGCTTTATATTCTATCAAATGAATATGTAAAATGCACTCCTATGTGGTTATTTCATTAAAAAGGAGATCTATGTAAAATAACCATCTTATTTGAAAACACTCATTACAAATATGATAAAGCAATATGTGGTTTGGAACAAGCACCAAAAGCATGATATAAAAGCTTCAATAACTTTTTGATAGAAAGTAATAGTGATAAAACTATGCATCAAAAAGAAGAATTTGTGATATCTTATTTGCTCAAAGTATACATTGATGACATCACTTTTGGTTCTACTAATGAAGATTTATATGAAGATTTTACTAAGCTCATGCAAGGTGAGTTTGAAATATGTATGATGAATGAATTAACATTTTCTCTCGAACTCCAAATTAAGACAAACAAGAAAGGGTATCTTCATTGACCAAAGTTAGTCTATAAGAAAATTCTTATAGAAGATTGGCATGAAGAAGGCATATCTATGACCTCATCTTGTAGAATTTGAAAAGGATGAGCAAGGTAGATCTATTGTTTTAAAGCTGTATTGAAGTATGATAGAATAATTATTTTATCATACAGCTAGTAGACCAGATTGTATGCTCATTATGTGCCCTTATGCAAGACTTCAATCTAACTCTAGTAAATCATATTTTATTGATAACAAATGAATTATAATCTGAATTTTGATAGAAACAACTGTTTAAGATAATTTGATTAAAACTTAGCTAGCATGTCTTATTGATAATTATCTTAAGCAAATAGAATCTAAGCTAAATTGATTCTGAAAATAAGAAATTGATTTGACCTTGATGAATTTTCCTACAATCTCACATGCTTGTCCTTGAACCATCTTGGTTAATGAAACTATCTCTTTAGTTCAAGTGACATGTACTTGCTTATATTTAGGCAATCTCTTGAGTAAAGTGACTCAATATTCAATTATTGTCATATCTTATGTTGAGTCATCTAGTTAAGAAATATGTTGTATGAATGTTTTGTATCTTGAAGAAACTAATGACTTTCCTTCAAAAAAAAAAAGATTTTGTTAATAATGCACGATCCTTAAGTAAGAAAATGAGAGATTTCAACTTGAAGGACACCTCCACATAAGATACAATAAACATTCACATCCAAACAAGAAAGGGGACCTTCTTCAGCCAAAAGTTTACACATAAGAAATCTAGTAGGTATTTGACTTGAAGAATGCATGTGGAGTGATTGATTAAAACCCCATTTGATTTTGATGAGCTCAAAGCATTTGAGTATATCTTGTGATTACTAATGAATTCAATTGAGTGTTTCAGTGAAAATCCTGTCCAAGTGTCTCTAGATTTGGTTCATAGTATTTTGGATAAGGTAAGAAGTCTGCTGAACCAAAGTCTGAGACTCGAGTCGACTCCCGAGTATCACGAGTCGACTCCAAGCGTATCAAGTTCACTGACACGAGCTCGAGTCGACTCCAGATTAGTACGAGTCGACTCCGACTGAGAACAGAAAGAAGAACAGAAAGCTTCATCTCAGAACCTGTCAACGAGTCGACTCCTGAAGTGCGCGAGTCGACTCCAATGTTCACCGAGTCGACTCCAGGGAAGTAAGAGTCGACTCCAAGCAGTCACAGGCAGAAAAGTCAGAGAGCAGTTTTCGGGTCTGAGATTCGAGTCGACTCCAGTGGAACGCGAGTCGACTCCGATGGTTGGCAGGTCGACTCCAAAGAAGGTAAGAGTCGACTCTCAGAGGAACACAAGGAAAAAGTCAGAGAACGATTTTCGGACTCTGAGATTCGAGTCGACTTCGAGACTGAGCGACCATCAACAGACAGAAGACCATGTTACTGCCTCTGAGATTCGAGTCGACTCACAGACAGCTCGAGTCGACTCCGAGACAAGCTTCACGTCAAAAGGCAGAAGACCAACTTTCGGAAACTGAGAGCCGAGTCGACTCCAAGACTGGATGAACCAAACGACAGAGAATCGAGAGTTCGGGCTCTGAGATTCGAGTCGACTCCCAGGACAGTCGAGTCGACTCGAGTGGACAAAATTCAAATTTGGATCCACGGACTTCAGTGGATGAGCCGACTCCAAAAATTGCCAGGTCAACTCCAGAAGTTGGCGAGTCGACTCCAGGTCAAGACGAGTCGACTCCCAGTCAAGACGGCAACTTTAATTCAAATTTGGAACAGTTGCCGAGTCGACTCCGGAAAAGCGTGAGTCGACTCCTGCTACAGCCGAGTCGACTCCTGATCGCGCGAGTCGACTCCAACCCACCAACGGTCATATTGTCAGGCTACGCAGAGTGTGCAGAACGGCCAGAAAAAGCAGAGTAACGGCTAGTTTCCGTGGGGATTGGCTTAAATAGCCACAGAGGACTGTAGCAAGCAAGAGAACAGATACTCCACTCCAAGCATTCAAGTTTTCAAGCTCTCCAAGTGCTCTTAAACGAAAAAGGGGAGATCTGCATTTACTGCTCCAACAACTTCTTCCCAACAATCAAAGCTTCCTCCTCCTGCATTCAAGTCGACCACTCTTTCAAGAGGAGACCGGAGTTCCAGAAGCCATACCTCTTCACCAGCTTAAAAGCGTTTGAGGGCTTCTAACTCCTTTACGATTATATTGTCGTAAATCTGTTTTTTGAGAAGCTATTTTCTGTTTTCTCCTATCTCTTGTATTTACTTGATTCAATCGGGGGATTGAATCAAGGGGTTTAAGGTTGGTTGGTGAGCCAAGTTAAAACCAACGTGTGTAAGGGTTTGATTGTGAGCCCGGAAAAACAATCGGGGTTGGTTCTAGTCGGTGAGCCTGGGAAAACCGACCGAGTTCGTTGTGAGCTCGTAAAACAACAAGTTTGGTTGTGAGCTTGCAAAACAACCGGCTGTAATCCAAGGGGGTTATAGTGAAATTCCCAAGTGAGACTTGGGGAGTGGACGTAGGAGCAAGGGTTAGCTCCGAACCACTATAAAACTTTGTGTTTGTAGTGCATTGTCTCTCATCTTCTTCCCCGCACATTACTCACAGCACTAGGCTTTAATTAAATAACTTGCTATAGTTTTTAATTAATCATCCACAAAGTTTTAATTAGCCAAATTATATTAAAAACCCAATTCACCCCCCCCCCCTCCTGGGTTGTCTATCTGGGCAACAAGTGGTATCAGAGCCAAAAACTCTTCCACTCAAGAGTTAAAAGATCAAAATGACAACCCCATTTGGATCTTCTCACATTGAGGGTCAGTCCACCCAAAGACCCCCTTTCTTCAATGGATCTGACTACTCATACTGGAAGGCTAGGATGAGAATATTCATCCAAGCCCAAGACTATGAGATGTGGTCCATTGTAGTAAATGGGCCATACATCCCATCCATATACGTAGATGGTGTTAAGGTACCTAAACTTGAAATGGACTGGGATGAACATGACATGAGGAAGGCACAATTAAACTCTAAAGCAATGAATGTCTTCTATTGTGCCTTAGACCGTAATGAATTCAATAGGGTCTCTACTTGCAATTCTGCAAAAGAGATTTGGGACAGACTTGAAGTGACCCATGAGGGCACGAATCAAGTGAAAGAGTCCAAAATAAATATTTTGGTTCATAAATATGAACTATTTAAAATGGACTCTAACGAAACAATTACATGCATGTTCACTAGGTTTACTGATATTGTCAATGTCCTAAAAAGCCTTGGCAAGAACTATACTAACAGTGAACTTGTCAGGAAAATTCTTCGGTGTCTACCAAGGTCGTGGGAAGCTAAAGTGACGGCAATCCAAGAAGCTAAAGACTTGAACAAGCTTCCACTTGAAGAGCTCCTTGGATCCCTTATGACGCATGAGCTTACCATGAAACAACACAACGAGGAAGAGTCCTCCCATAAGAAAAAGGTAATAGCTTTAAAATCTACTTCTTCTAACAAGGACTTGTCTTGCAGCAGCAGCAGTGAAGAAGAAGAAGATGAGGAAGATGGTGGTGAGGCTCTTCTTGTGCGCAAGTTCAAGAAATTCATCAACCACAAGAAGTCCTATTATCAAAGGAGAGGCCCCTCAAATTCCTACCGCAAGGACAAAGGTAAGGAAAGGGAAAGTGAGGGGACCGGCTGCTATGAGTGCAAAAAGCCGGGACACATCCGAGCTGAGTGTCCCTTACTAAAGAAGAGCAGCAAGTACAAGAAGAAGAAGAAAGCCCTTGTCACCACCCTATCGGACTCCGACGCATCATCTTCATCATCGGATGAAGAACAAGAAGAGAAGGCCAATTTTTGTTTCATGGCCAACAAAAATGAGGTAACTTCCGATACGCACTATGATTTTTCATTTGATGAACTTTATGATGCATTTAATGAATTAATGGTAGAATATAAGGCTATAAATCTTAAGAATAAAGAACTGAAAATAACTAATCAATCATACCTACATAAATACGATAAATTAGTTAAGGATAAGGATTTAATCACCAAAGAAAATATAGAACTTAAAACAAGCAACCAACTTTTAACTCAAAAGACCAACACCTTAACTAAAGAAAATCAGACACTAACTAAAGAACTTAACAAATACAAACCCTTAGTTGAAAGATTTACCTATAGTTCTGAAAAATTAAACATGATACTAAATAGTCAACGTGCAGTGTTTAATAAAGCCGGTTTAGGATATGAACCAAGGAATAAGCAAAAACTTCTTAGTAACTTCTTTGTTAAAGCTGGGGAAACAAAAACTAAGAAAATAACCTGCTTTTGTTGTGGTACAGTAGGCCATAAAGCAAATGTATGTAATTTTAGGAAAAGTAAAACTAAAAGAAAAACTAAAAGGGTATGGGTTCCAAAAGGAACCAACTTGACTAACCATGAAGGATCCAAGAAAACTTGGGTACCTAAGATGACATGATTTGCTTGTGTAGGAGTGTCTTGCAGCCAAGGTCAACAAAAATTGCTGGTATTTGGATAGTGGCTGCTCAAGGCACATGACGGGTGATAAAGACCAATTTTTCACCCTTGAAGCTAAGAAGGGAGGTGCTGTGACGTTTGGAGACAACAACCAAGGTCACATCATTGGTATTGGTAAAGTTCAAATCACCCCTTCTACTTTTATAGATAATGTTAGATATGTTGATGGTCTTAAGCATAACTTGTTAAGCATTAGTCAATTATGTGACAAAGGATATGATGTTATGTTTAAACCATCACTGTGCATCATAACAAATACTAATGATAATAGTTTAGTTTTTAAAGGGATTAGACGTGGAAATGTATATGTGGTAGACCTAGAAGACCTTGCAAAACATAACCAATGTTTAGTTGTTAATGAAACTAAAGATAATAATGCTAGTTGGTTATGGCACCGTAAGTTAGGTCATGCAAGCATGGACACAATAACTAAATTAGTTAAAAGAGATTCCGTGATAGGTTTGCCAAAGTTAAAATTTGAAAAGAACAAAATCTGTGAAGCATGTCAATTTGGCAAACAATCTAGGAATTCTTTTAAACTCATAAAATGTGTCTCTACCTCTAGGCCTCTAGAATTATTACACATGGACCTATTTGGTCCAACTAGAACAACAAGCCTAGGTGGAAATAAATATGGTCTAGTCATAATAGATGATTACTCTAGGTACACATGAGTCATGTTTCTAGCACATAAGGACCAAGCATTTTCCATGTTTAAAAAGTTCCATAAGGAAGTAACAAATGCTAGAGAGTCTTCAGTCATAGCCATTAGAAGTGACCATGGTACCGAATTCGAAAATCAATTATTTGATGAATTTTGTAGTAAAAAGGGGATAACCCATAATTTTTCTGCACCTAGGACACCACAACAAAATGGAGTTGTGGAAAGGAAAAATAGAACACTAGAGGAAATGGCTAGAACGATGTTATGTGAAAGTAACCTCCCTAAGTACTTTTGGGGAGAAGCCATTAATACTTCTTGCCATATATTAAATAGAGTTCTATTAAGACCCATCATAAAGAAAACACCTTATGAACTGTGGAAAAACAGAAAACCAAAGGTTAACTATTTTCATGTTTTTGGATGTAGGTGTTTTGTACATAATAATGGGAAAGATAATCTAGGGAAATTTGACCCTAAATCTGATGAAGGAATATTCTTAGGTTATTCTACAACTAGTAAAGCCTATAGAGTCTTTAATAAAAGAACACTAGTTATAGAAGAATCTATACATGTTGTATTTGATGACTCTAGTGACATCTCCTCTAGTAAGAAAGCCAATCTTGATGATGATATTGAAATACTTGAAGAAAAGATAGATGAGGTGGGATTACAAGATGGTAATCAAAAGTTGATTGAAGGAGAATCATCAAACCAAGAGCCTATAGTGGATCATGGGCTAACTAAAGCTTGGAGGTATGCTCACGGGCATCCTAAGGAACTAATTCTAGATGATCCATCACAACCGGTTAGGACTAGAGCATCTCTTAGAAATTTGAATAACCATCTAGCTTTTGTTTCACACTTTGAGCCCAAACATATAGAAGAAGCCGAAAATGATGTAAATTGGATAAATGCAATGCAAGAAGAACTAAACCAATTTACTAGAAACAAAGTGTGGGATCTAGTAGAGAGACCTTCTGAATATCCAATAATAGGTACAAAATGGATATATAAAAATAAACTAGATGAAAATAGAATTGTTATAAGGAATAAGGCAGACTAGTAGCAAAGGGTTATAATCAAGAAGAAGGCATAGATTTTGATGAAACCTTTGCTCCCGTAGCTAGACTTGAGGCGATTAGACTTCTATTAGCATATGCATGCTCTAAGGACTTCAAGCTATATCAAATGGATGTAAAAAGTGCTTTTCTAGATGGGTTTATTAATGAGGAGGTGTATGTAGAACAACCTCCTGGTTTTGAAAATCATCAATACCCTAATCATGTGTATAAACTGAACAAAGCGCTTTATGGACTAAAACAAGCACCTAGAGCATGGTATGAGAGACTTAGTAGATTCCTATTAGAACATGAATTCTCTAGGGAAAATGTAGATACAACATTATTTCTGAAAAAGAAAAATAAGGATATGTTATTAGTACAGATCTATGTTGATGATATCATTTTCGGTGCTGCTAACAATCGCCTCTGCGAGGAATTTGCTGATTTGATGCAGAGTGAGTTTGAGATGAGCATGATGGGAGAGCTGAACTATTTCCTCGGGCTTCAAATCAAACAATCTGAAGGAGGCATCTTCATCAATCAAGCAAAATATATCAAGGAGATGCTCAAGAAGTTTGATATGGAGGGAAACAAGTCAATCAGCACCCCCATGAGCTCATCATGCAAGTTAGACCAAGATGAATCAGGTAAATCTGTAGATCAAAAACTTTATAGAGGTATGATAGGTTCTTTACTGTATCTTACTACAAGTAGGCCTGATATTATGTTTAGTGTGTGCATGTGTGCTAGATATCAGGCTAATCCTAAAGAATCACACCTAGCTGCAGTTAAGAGAATCTTTAAATACTTGATTGGAACTAAGAACATAGGGCTGTGGTACTCTAAAGAATCTAGCCTAAACTTAATAGGGTACACAGATTCAGACTTCGCTGGATGTAAGCTTGATAGAAAAAGTACCAGCGGGTCTTGTCAATTTCTAGGAGAAAACCTAATCTCATGGTTTAGCAAGAAATAAAACTCGGTTGCATTATCCACTGCAGAAGCTGAATATGTTGCAGCCGGGAGTTGTTGTGCTCAAATCTTATGGATTAAACAACAATTAGAAGATTATGGCATTAAACAAGATAAAATTCCCATTAATTGTGATAACACAAGTGCCATAAATCTAACTAAAAATCCAATTCAACACTCAAGAACTAAACACATTGAGATAAGACATCACTTCATAAGAGATCATGTATTGAATGGTGATGTGTCACTCCAATTTGTGTGTACTGATAATCAATTAGCAGATATTTTTACAAAACCCCTAAGTGAAGAGAGGTTTAGTGTGCTTAGAAGGGGATTAGGAGTGATTGATCCATCCTAGTGGGAGTTTTTCACTAGATTAATTGATTTTGATGATTAGAATGAGGTTAAAATAGAGTTTCTATGCAGTGATCATCAAATCAGTCCTTAATTAGGTGATTTTCCCTCATTTGGCACGATTATGGCATGGTTTTTAGGTGCGTGCCAAGGTTAGAGACGACTCGAGTAAGTTTCAGAGCCGGCTCCTAAGGGGGAGTCGACTCGCGCATTAGCGGGAGTCGACTCGCAGTCGGGATCCGACTTTTTAACCCTAGGTTTGTCGTTTCGCAAACACTTTTCCTCAAGCCGCCACTGTTCACAAAGCCCTAGAGCCGACTCCTAGGTCATCCCCGATCGTCTCCAAGCCCTTTTCCCGTCGATTCTTCGCCGGACATTGAGTTTCCGTCCGTTCCTAGGTCATTTCCGGTCCGTCCCGAGCTTCCTCTGTCGGTTCTTCACCGTCCTCTAGGTATTTTTCTTCCCGTTTAAGTCAAGATGCCTCGTAAGACCGTCGTTAGGAAGAGGTCCCGTCCCGAGGCCGGTCCCGAGCGACGCTCCAAGGCGCGGCACGATCCCGCGAGGCAACCACCTCCGGATCGGTCCCCGCCTAGGGTGGTTCTCGTTAGGCCGTTGGCCGGGAAGGCCGTCACCTCCGGGAGGTTTGTCGATTTCGACTATCTCTCCCGGGAGGGGTTCACCATAGGCGATAGGCTTAGAGCCCAGGGCCTAGAGTACTTCCTCACCTTGGACCTTCCCACCTATCCTGGCCTAGTTCAAGAGTTTTACAGTACCGTCCATCGGGGAGATGGAGGTATCGAGGGTACGGTAGTAGGTGTCCCGTTGCGTGTCACAGAGGACCTCATTGCCCATATCCTTCATCTTCCATTAGTAGGGGTGGCTCCCGCACACCCTGAGGATAGAGTTGCGGCCCTTACGGTCGTCTTAGGGCATCCACCTCAGTCCCTCCTAGATGAGGTATCTGCTAGCTCACTTCCTATTGAAGTGAGAATCCTTTTGAGCATTCTGTCCAGGTCCATCTTCCCTAAGACAGGGAGATTTGATTTTGTGAATGAGAGGGACTTAGCTATTATGTCGTATATCCTGCAGGACACCCCGATCAACTTCCCAAAGCTCATTTATAGGTATATGTGTGAGCCCCTAGATAGACCTAGGCTCTCACTCCCATACGGGATGTTGTTCACTCTTCTTTTTAGGCAGTACGAGATTCCCATTCCTGAGAGGGAACCCTCTCGTGCCTTGCGATGGACTGATCGCTTATGTACGGGGACTATGCACAGGATGGGGTTTCGGAAGAGAGAAGGGATCTGGGTTAGGAAGTCCACTCTTACTGCTCAGACCACCAGACCATCACCCAGTCTTGAGCCAGATTCAGACTACCCAGACCTTCCAGACCATCCAGACCTCCCATCCACTCCTCCTGCTCCTACCACCTCTGCCGGACCTTTCTCCTCAGTTCCACCATCTATGGAGGTCCGTATTGATACAGAGCAGCTCGGGGAGCTGCGGCAGGAGATCGTCCGAGATCTGAGGGATGAGCTGCTTCGGGAGCTCCGAGGTGCAGTGCCTGCCCCCACTCCTGCACCCGTATCTTCTCAGTTGGTCCCTTCCTTGACAGCCGTGACTGACATGACGGCTCATGTACGGGAAGAGATCTACAATGTCCGGAGTTTGGTCCAGGCCCAGTTCCACAGCATGAGTGAGGTCACGAGCTCCACTCGACAGATGCGAGAGGAGATAGGTCATGACATGCACACCACCACCGAGGGGGCCGAGCGCTTGGCGAATGTACTCATCGACAAGCTGGACGCACTTCAGACATCGGTAACTGGGCTTCAGGCGTCGGTGACAGAGCTCTCCACTACACATAGCAGAGCCACCACGTCTATTATCACGCAGCTCGGACATGTGACAGATGCAGTCACCCTCCTCATGGAGCAGAGCCGATTGAGAGGAGGTGCCACATCCTCCAGAGGAGGAGATGCATCCTCGAGAGGGGGATCTTCATCCTCGAGGAGACCATAGATGTTCTTTTTGTTTTGTTTTGTTTTGCTTTACTTATTGTATGCTCAAATGTATTCACATTCATATCAATACAATGAGTAGACATCTTATCTTCAGTTCTGTGCCATTTGATGATGGGTTGTGCCATTTGTGCCATTGATTGTGTGTGATTACCTCCTTTTTGGTATGATGACAAAAAGGGGGAGAACTACGTATAAAATGTGTAAAAGGGGAGAAATATGGAAAAATATGTAAAAGAAATCAATGGAAATAAATAAAAAGATAAACTCTTAAAAACACACTCAAATTTGTTCTAAGTGGATTCGGTACCTCGAGGCTCATTATCTCTCTTTTGGGGCTCCTAATGGAGTAATCTCCAGAATCTATTCAAGGGATATTCGGAGATTAGCTGAATCCTACTCAAGAACAAATTGACAGATTTTCTCTCTAAAAAGATAAAATTCAGTTCAAAAACTTCAAAGCATTAAAAGGAAATTCAGAGAATCAAAACATAGTTGAATGCATATGTTGAGGGGGAGAATCTGAATCTTAATCAAGCTAAATCATTAATGACATATAAGCCAAACAATTGATTGCATAATATGAAGGCTTATATAATTCCAAATGAAAGGGGGAGTTTTAACTCCGAAATTTAATGTTTCACTCCTTTCAAACTTGGATAAATTAAATTATCAGACATTTGAATTCATTTATGGATTTTACTTCATTGTTTTATGAGCAATTCATTTTTCACATACTCAAAGTTTTGTCATCATCAAAAAGGGGGAGATTGTGGAGTGATTGATTAAAACCCCATTTGATTTTGATGAGCTCAAAGCATTTGAGTATATCTTGTGATTACTAATGAATTCAATTGAGTGTTTCAGTGAAAATCCTGTCCAAGTGTCTCTAGATTTGGTTCATAGTATTTTGGATAAGGTAAGAAGTCTGCTGAACCAAAGTCTGAGACTCGAGTCGACTCCTGAGTATCACGAGTCGACTCCAAGCGTATCAAGTTCACTGGCACGAGCTCGAGTCGACTCCAGATTAGTACGAGTCGACTCCGACTGAGAACAGAAAGAAGAACAGAAAGCTTCATCTCAGAACCTGTCAACGAGTCGACTCCTGAAGTGCGCGAGTCGACTCCAATGTTCACCGAGTCGACTCCAGGGAAGTAAGAGTCGACTCCAAGCAGTCACAGGCAGAAAAGTCAGAGAGCAGTTTTCGGATCTGAGATTCGAGTCGACTCCAGTGGAACGCGAGTCGACTCCGATGGTTGGCAGGTCGACTCCAAAGAAGGTAAGAATCGACTCTCAGAGGAACACAAGGAAAAAGTCAGAGAACGATTTTCGGACTTTGAGATTCGAGTCGACTCCCGCAGTACACGAGTCGACTCCGAGACTGAGCGACCATCAACAGACAGAAGACCATATTACTGCCTCTGAGATTCGAGTCGACTCACAGACAGCTCGAGTCGACTCCGAGACAAGCTTCACGTCAAAAGGCAGAAGACCAACTTTCGGAAACTGAGAGCCGAGTCGACTCCAAGGAAGTTCGAGTCGACTCCAAGACTGGATGAACCAAACGACAGAGAATCGAGAGTTCGGGCTCTGAGATTCGAGTCGACTCCCAGGACAGTCGAGTCGACTCGAGTGGACAAAATTCAAATTTGGATCCACGGACTTCAGTGGATGAGCCGACTCCAAAAATTGCCAGGTCAACTCCAGAAGTTGGCGAGTCGACTCCAGGTCAAGACGAGTCGACTCCCAGTCAAGACGGCAACTTTAATTCAAATTTGGAACAGTTGCCGAGTCGACTCCGGAAAAGCGTGAGTCGACTCCTGCTACAGCCGAGTCGACTCCTGATCGCGCGAGTCGACTCCAACCCACCAACGGTCATATTGTCAGGCTACGCAGAGTGTGCAGAACGGCCAGAAAAAGCAGAGTAACGGCTAGTTTCCGTGGGGATTGGCTTAAATAGCCACAGAGGACTGTAGCAAGCAAGAGAACAGATACTCCACTCCAAGCATTCAAGTTTTCAAGCTCTCCAAGTGCTCTTAAACGAAAAAGGGGAGATCTGCATTTACTGCTCCAACAACTTCTTCCCAACAATCAAAGCTTCCTCCTCCTGCATTCAAGTTGACCACTCTTTCAAGAGGAGACCGGAGTTCCAGAAGCCATACCTCTTCACCAGCTTAAAAGCGTTTGAGGGCTTCTAACTCCTTTACGATTATATTGTCGTAAATCTGTTTTTTGAGAAGCTATTTTCTGTTTTCTCCTATCTCTTGTATTTACTTGATTCAATCGGGGGATTGAATCAAGGGGTTTAAGGTTGGTTGGTGAGCCAAGTTAAAACCAACGTGTGTAAGGGTTTGATTGTGAGCCCGGAAAAACAATCGGGGTTGGTTCTAGTCGGTGAGCCTGGGAAAACCGACTGAGTTCGTTGTGAGCTCGTAAAACAACAAGTTTGGTTGTGAGCTTGCAAAACAACCGGCTGTAATCCAAGGAGGTTATAGTGAAATTCCCAAGTGAGACTTGGGGAGTGGACGTAGGAGCAAGGGTTAGCTCCGAACCACTATAAAACTTTGTGTTTGTAGTGCATTGTCTCTCATCTTCTTCCCCGCACATTACTCACAGCACTAGGCTTTAATTAAATAACTTGCTATAGTTTTTAATTAATCATCCACAAAGTTTTAATTAGCCAAATTATATTAAAAACCCAATTCACCCCCCCCCCCCCCCCTCTTGGGTTGTCTATCTGGGCAACAATGCAGAATGAATCGGTAGTTTTAGATACCTCTCTCATAAATTAGCTGAGCAAAGTCAATAACTTAAATCTTATTATGGCATGATTAAAGTCTTTAATTATCAGTTTCTTGATATCATGTCTATATATGTATTGATTGACTTATGCTTTTAGAAATTATTTCATGGTTTGCCCAAACTAAAATATATCTTTGCCTATGTCATAACCATGAAATACACAAGTTTATGCTTAAAATTTTGATTTAAAATAACTTGTGAGAAGCTATGAATCCTTGAGCATAATGAAAATGTTGTTTGCATGATATACATCTATATGATACATAAGATTATTTCTTTATTCTGCTCGTTCATGTAAATTACTTGAGAATAACAAAAAGAAAGAGAGATAAAGAAAAGAAAATAAACATTATTCAAGGAAAGTAAAATTTAAGTAAAGGCAAATACTCCAATCTTAAGAAAAAGCAAAACAAGCATAATATATTTGGCACATTTGTGAGACTTGTGTGAGCATTCTTTTGGAAGGAATAAAATTCATAATTAATTACACTTAAACAGAGGAAATTTGAAGTGAACATTTTAACCTTTCTATATTGCTCATCATAGGGATGGTGCCAATAGGGAGGCTAGTGGTAGTACCCGGTACTATTTGACCCAACTATTCGGTGTAGGGTATATTAGGAACGGCACAAGAGGAAGGCTAGTGGTAGTACCTCGTGCCCCTTCCAACTCCACCGGATAGGGAGCAAATAGAGTATAGAGCATAAGAAAGTAAAAATAGAAAAAAAAAATCAAAATGTTCATTAATTGGTTAAGGAAAGAAATTCAAAAAAAAATGAGGAAATGAATAACAAAGTAAATGAAAGTATATAAGAAGAATCAAATCAAGTTTTAATCACTTGAAAATATACCTTAAGGATGAAATCAGTGCAAGATTATATTTAAATAGAGGGAGTTTATTTGAAAAGTATTAATTTTGATCCTTGACATGCTTGTTCTTAATATTTTAATGCATGACTTAACATATAATATATTTTGCATGTGGCATGATGTTTTGAATTATGGGTTCTCAATACTTTGTGATGCTCCATGCTTGGATAATTTGATTGAATGTTTAAAATACTACATAAATTTTTTTGGTATTATTAAAAAAAAATTCAGATTTGTCGTTCACGATCATCTTTGAAATCTGAAAGTTGAATAAATTTGTAAAAATAAGAAGAGAAGGATATCTCTATTTAGGAAAAATGAATTGATTTTGTTTTATCCTTCAACTTGCCTAACTTTGGTACATAATATTCTAATTCATACCAAAACTCAACATTAAATACAAAGATTCTGAATATGCTCTAATATGTTTGAAATATGTATTTTCAATCGTAATGATTTAAGATGAGCTACAATGTGGAAGATACATATCTCAAATTATAACTTTGAAAGCCTCCTTGAAAATCTTTATGAAGTTCAGAATCCGATTTTGTATAAAAGCTTAAACTTAATTTAAAAATGGTTATATCATTACATCTTTATAACCTTAGTTATATGCTTCAATGATCGCAACATTCAGGAGAATAACTCAATATGATTCCTAAATAAAAATCTTAACTTAAGAAAAATAGAATTAATTTTGATGCCTTGGTTGATTGCTCCGATACGCATCTGAAACATATCATTTCTTATCTTTAAAGTGTACTAAAATTGGTTTAAATGATGTATTTTTCAATGATCTTGATTGCGAACAAATGTTTCTAAATATATAACTTTATTTTAATATTAAAAAGATTCATTGTATTTCATGTATACATTGCTGTAAATCTATGAGTAAGAAATTAAATTCTATAAACATTCACCTGAATGATCTTCTATATTCCTTTCTGCATGATTGTTGCTTCCATCACTAAAAGAAAAAGCTATTTTTAAAAAAGTGAATGATCTTAAAGCTAGAAACATTTCAGCTCACTCAAATGACTCTTAAAAGAAAGAAAATATAATTGCTTTTGAAAAAAATTGAGCTTCAAAAGAATTATTTTTTGATTAATATTTCAGTACATTTTCTCAAAGATTAAGAGGAAACATAACTTGTTCTTAAAAGATTAAAAAGAGTGATTGCTATAAATTTTGAATAATTCTAGATCACTCTACATTTCTGATATCATAGAATTTCAGTTTTATTCACGCTTATCATTAAAATCTGAAATTCAACAAAAAGAAAAGAATGATTAAAGAAGAATACATCTTTTAAGGGGGAGCTTTAGACATATCAATCCTTCTTCATCTTATTCAAAAGTCACCATCATATGATGCATACGTTGAATATTTTATGAATTGATTTTGATGAACCTCCTTGTGTTGCCATTACTTGTCTTAACTATATAAAGCCTATACCTTGAATTGAGTTTTATAAAGGTAGTCTTATCTCGAACTTTGAGCTTTATGAAAATATTCTCTCATTAGTATAAGTTGTGCCGAAACTTATAGAACACATATTTTCAAAATTAACAATTTGAATGTTTTATTAAAAATTATCTTCAAATTCTAAACTCTTAAATGGAATGCTCAATTAAGGGGGAGAAAGAAAATTTAAGGGGGAAAGATCATATGAAACTTAATCGCATAAAACCATAACTAAAGGAGAGCAAAAGAATACTAAATGAGTAGTGATCCTAATACTCTCCAATATGTATCATCTAAAATTTAAATCTGAAAATATTTATGATACACCTTGAGGCTTACTATTTGGTTAATATATTTTATGCATCAATCATGAACCAAATTGCAATTCAAACAGTTGATCTTAAGAGCCTCTAGTTTAATGAAAAAGGGGGAGAATAATGTGTTGAGTTTCCTTGAGTATCTCTTGTGAACACAAATTTAAAAATAGCTGCTACATATGATAGATCTATAGATTTTAAAACGCACCTAATCGGCAAATCAGCTGTTTTGAAAATTATGTGAATACGAATTCCATCTATCTTTATTAGAAAATCTATTTTGGAATTCACTAATGAGTTCTTATTAGCTTGCTCTTTAGAACTTCAATTTTGTGCCAATTCATTTTTATATGTATCAAAATGTGTTTCTCTTTAACGGAGTAAAAGAAAGTCTTTAAAAGAGCTCTAAAAGAACCTTCAAGGCTTTGAATTTTATGTATGCTCGAAGATATATCATAAATTGCATGAATTCATGTTTCAGTATTTTGTGCCCCAATGTTTTTATATCATAAAAGAACTTTGAAGTCATTAAGAATTAATGATCCAACATGATGTTATATTTTTTCGAGTATATAAGTTTTGATATTATACTCCAAAAAAAAATTGATTAGATTGCTCTCATGTTGCTATATATTTAATATATTGGGCAAAAGATCTTAAATGAACAAGCTTTCATAATGGTAATTAAAGATTTTTTTTAAAAAAAAAGGGGGGAGGGCTAGATTTTCATTCGTGCCTTCTTTGAATATCAGTCTTGATACTCCTTGAATTAACTTGAAAAAGGTTCCACATACACTTGATTTGAAAACTATCTTTGGAATCACATTCGATGTGCTCTCATTATAATTTGCTCTGAAATCATCTTAATTGGCTCTGATCTATGCTCATTAATCTTGTTCTGATATTATTGCCTTGAGTTATATGATTCATATTTGTGCAATAATTCGACATGCATTGACTGAAAATCAGAGTACAATAAGAAAAAGGAATATTTGAGTATCATTTACTGCTTTGTGCTTAATGTTTCATTATCTTGCAACCTTTTTGATGTTGTCAAAAAGGGAGAGAAATATCTGAGTATATGCTCATAATGCTTTATGTGTTGATTATGTTAAGTTGATTAAATCTAAAGCATTATCATGAAGTATATTTTAAAGATATATGTTTTCTACTTCATGCAACTTAGCTATGCATTAGTTCTAGAACACAATATATTTTATATTGCACATACTCCAAGTTTTGTCATCATTAAAAAGGGGGATATTGATGACCCAAAGATTGATTTAAAGATTGATTTTGATGATCACAAAATCTTGAAGTATGATTACTAATGTTTGTGTTGGAAGAAGAAAGATAATTTGTTTTGCAAGGAACATAGCAAGTTGGAAAAATACAAGAAGGCCTCAAAAGCTTTCAAAAAGTTGAAAGAAAGTTATACTTCATTGGCCCAAGTTTCAAGTTCAAAGGATTCAAGTTGGAGGAGCAAATTCAAAGAAAGATTCAAAAGAATAGTCCTTGAGTCGACTCCTGGAAGTTCAGAGTCGACTCTGGCACTTTGGAGTTTCAAGAAACAATGCTCGAGTCGACTCCGAGACTCGGCGAGTCGACTCCGAGACTCGGCGAGTCGACTCTGACTGAGAACAGACAAAAAGACAGAAAGTTGATTTTCAGCGCTACAGTGCTCAAGTCGACTCCTACTTCAGCGCTACAGTGCTCGAGTCGACTCTCAGCTACAGTGCCGGCAGACTCTTATTCACGAGTCGACTCCTACTTCAGCCAAGTCGACTCCTACTTCAGCCGAGTCGACTCGAGCACGCTGGGAGACATAACGGCTAGTTTTTTCTCAACTCCAACGGCTCTATTTTTGTCTCTAACGGCTAGATCTTTATTCCCACGCCATCCAAAGCTATAAAATCAAGAACAGAGCTAGGGAAGAAGTTAAGCAAGTGGGAGAGAACACATAGGGAAGAGATTTCAAAGGAATTTCTAGAGAAACCTCCCAAAAGCAAAAAAAAGGGCCATTCAAAGCAAAAGAGAGTGAAGAAGAGCATCCGAGTGAATCCCAAGGCTTCCTCTCCAACTGTGTGCTACCTCAGTGATCCTCTACCTCGTGCGAAATCAGAAGAGGGTCAAGTAAAGAAGAAGCTGAGTTCCTTCATCTACAAAACTTGTTTGAAGGCTTCTTCTCTTTACTCTATTTGTTTACATTGTTATATCTGCTTGATTAAGAAGCTTGTATTTGTTTTAAACTCTTGTTCTAATATCTTGTAACTTGATTCAATCAAGGGATTGAATTAAGGGGTTAAAGTTTGTTGATAAGCTAAAGAAAAAACCAACGGTGTAAGATTGTGGTTGGTGAACCGGGAAAAACCAACTGGGTTTGATTATAAACCCGAAAAAACAATCGAGTGGTTCTAGTCGGTGAGCCTGTGAAAACCGACCGAGTTCGTTGTGATCTCGTGAAAACAACAAGTTAGGTTGTGAGCTTGTAAAATAACCGGCTGTAATCTGAGGAATTATAGTGAAATTTCTAAGAGGTCTTGGGGAGTGGATGTAGGTGCTGGGGTGTACCGAACCACTATACATTTGTTGTGTTTGTAATGCTTTCTTTCATTGTTTAATTTCCTCACTTACTTACTTAGATAAATATCTAATTAAATTACTTGCTTAACTCTTATCCGCGCATCCTTTAGTTGCAAGTATATTCAAATTGTTTAATCAAGTTTCTTTTAATAAAACTGCATTAAGATTCATTATATTGAAATGCTTGCTTGGAAAATTCTAGACTAATTGTTTATTGAGTCCGCTCCTTAATAGTTTTAATCTTGATCAGATTAGAATCAAACTATTGCTAAGTTTAAATTCCACTGTGCATCTATACAACTTAGCATAATTAATTGAAAAGTTTAGAAGTAGTTGAAAAGTTTTAAAAGATCCAATTCACCCCCCCTCTTGGGTTGTATCTACTGGGCAACAAACCTAATGCTTCAAAGTATGTTTTCCAAATTTTTGATAAAATGATAATTATTTGATTAAATATTGATTATGATATTTGTTTTATACTTAGTTAAACAGGACAGGCATGTTGATGTTAGAATAGTTATTATTTTAAAATATGTTACGTGTTATTTTTGAAATCTGAAAAATGTGACTAGGCAAATTTTATTTTGTATATATATGCATTTTCAGCATGGCTATGATCTAGCCCTGCAAATGGAGATTATTCGTTGTCTCTGTCCATTTGTAATATGTGAGAAACTAGTTTCGACACCACACCATCAGTGACCAGAATAGTGGTATTTGTAACATCGTACAACCGGTGGTTAATAATAGTAGTATTTGGCACTTTATGCATTCTAACCGATGCCACTAGGTTACGTGGTCATAGCTTGATATCTAGTTTCTAGTATTTTTTTATGAAAACTATAGTATACTTCAAAAAAAATGCATTATTCAAAAAATAATTTATTTTTAGTCAATATTTTATGCCTTTAACTAAATATTTGGCATGCTTGATCCCACTTTGGGGTATTATATTGCTTATTGGGCTAGTGTAGCTCATTATTATATTTTTTTTATTTTTTAAATCCAAATGTATGATTACTCGAAACTTGGAGACTGCGCTAGTTCTTTTAAAGATACTTTCAGTTATTGGAGTTTTAGTTAGACTATTTAGAATATTTTATTTGATTTATGTTAATAGTTAGCAAATATTAACTTATGTCACTATAGAACTATTGTAAGAATCATCTGGATAAGTTCTTGATTAAATAAATTTTTAGGAATTATTATTGCTTTGATATGATATGTAGATTTGCATGCTTGTATTGTTTGCTATATAGATATGCGGCGTCTATTCTGCTCTAGATTTTGGGCGTGACACCAATGTAATGATTTTTTTCGCCTCTCTGTCTTTTCTCTATGGCTATTCTGGGGTCGACTCACTTTTGTCTGGGGTCGACTCATGCTATGTTGGAGTTGTTTCAAGTACTTCAAGGGTCAACTCATCAAAGTAATGAATTCTTTGGCTTTCTGTCTATCTTCTGAGACTGTTCTGGGTTCGACTCGCAATCTGTTGGAGTCATCTTATGAAGATGCATTAGTCAGTGATAGTGTGTCGGGTCGACTCGTTACAAATTTAGGGTCGACTCTTGAGGTAGCTTAGAATGAAATTTTCTATCTTATGTTGTGAGCTTCTAAAGAATGTTTTCATGGCCTTTTGGAGTTAGCTTCTTGAAGTGAAGCTTCAGATGGATGATCTTCTTTTGAGAGCAGCTGAAAACTTTCTTCTTTGCTTTCTAAAATTTTTAACTAAAACTCAAAGTAATAGGTTAGTCAACATTTTGCTCAACTATTTTGTATCATCAAAATCAACCCTTTAGTGTCAACAAATTGGCAGAGTCTACCGTTTTCTTTTCTTTGAGGGTGGCTATATAGCATTGACGAGCTATCATCCGGTCATCTCAGATTTCTTCCACTCTGCTCCTCGTGGGGAGTCGCATGAGCATGTGGTAGGTAGATGTTAGATGTATGACCTAGAAATCAATATGGTTGACGCATAATTTATTTTGAAATATAATTTTGTACTTAACTTTATTATTACTGAATAATAAATGAGCATCTTTTTTATTCATAATATATATGTGTCTATGAATCGTCCAAGAAATTAATAAGATGATGATACATATTCTCAAGAATTGAGAATTTGAGCCATGTGTCATTGGTAATTAATTTCTAAATGCTCCTGATCGATGGATTATCACGAGGACGGTAATTGATCTGATGAGATTAGTGCACAGATTACTTTTCTTTTAGATGAACGAGTCTCGAGTCTATAGTGTAGGGACACTAGAGTGATAGTGTAGGTGCTTGTCAAAGAACAAGTATACTGAGCGTGACTAAAGTAAGAAGTTACTTGAATGTCTATCCACTCGTCAGTGACTTACTTGATGTTGCAGTAGTGTGACTGATCCTTTGACCTGCGGTGCTTCGGTTATCCACAGTGAGATTGCTGTAGTTTGACTACATATATACATTGTCTCTAGCCATATAGATCCTTGTGGTACGGATTAGCTGCAGTAGATTCACTGTAGGAGTAGGATATGTACCTACATAAAATCTATCAACCTTGGTAGATAAGGAGTGATCCTATGTGATTTATGAGACTGAGTTCGTAAGACCTTTGCCAGGGCAGTATGTGAAGTGGAAAAATGGTATTCCACTCTCGAACTAAAGTCGAATAAATCTCGACATATGACAGACGAAGGGGTTTGACGAGTTATCCATGACCTCTATCTTGTAGGGATCCACAATAGAAGGACTATATCATACGATACTGCACTTAGAGGTTCATCTATTCCATTCTGCTGGGTTGCTACTATATGCTGCTAGATATCACTAGTGGATGGTGAGACTTACAGGGATTATCTTGATGGTCAATGATCCCTAGTGAGATGAGTTATAATTGTTCCAACCCATTGAAAGGCAACACTATTGAAGGGAAAAAGTTTAGTAGAGTGTGGTTCTCTTTGGATAATAATGCATGATATCGCATTGCGTACCTGAGGTCCCTCGGATCACCTCTTTATATAGGGGGGTCAACTTTGTCGTTACTTGGGTCGGCATGGTGTGCACCAGTCACCAAGAAGTGGCCAATAGTACGGCTTCGGCGTGGGCGACGTATAGTACCAACCGCGCGCTGAATGTACGGTTGCTACTATGGCCAATTGTTGTCACAATGGCCGATTGCCAGGACTGTCGACACATGTTGATTGGCTTTTTTGTCAAAGGCAAAGTTTCTTATCTCGATCGGTTGGCTCCTCGACTGAGGCCAAAGATGTCTATCTCGATTTGTACCGAGGTTATCGAGGTCGGTTTGGTCTGGGGTTGAGATGTCTAATATTTTTTCCATCAAAAGAAGATAAGAAGATTGATGTGAGGATATAATTTCTTCCCTGCACGTGGTGTAGGATAATAGTTCTCTCATGCATAGTCGAAGCATTCCCTCGAGAAACCAACCCCATTGTTGTCTCTACTACCCTTGCGCGTGAGTGTGCTGAGAAACCTCCTGAATGTCTCGCAACCCACTAACCCGTTTAGATATGCTAGTTCTAGCACTCATATATTCTTCTGATCAAAATGGCCACTCAACTGGCTACACAAAGGCAAAGGACGGAGGGCAGAGAGTATCCGAGGCTTGAGCTTACTAGAAGTTCTTTATGATGCCAATGGCACAAGCATCACAGTCGACCATGGAGAGCGGCATGCTGGAGTTTAGGATTCCGGGAGACTCAAGAAGGCACGCAAGAGGTTAAAATTATTTAAACGCGAGTGTGGTAAGTGGGATTGGCAATGCTTAACCATTTTATCCATTTAATTTATTTTAAAAAGTTGTACCTTTGGACATTGACCAATGACCTTGATTTTCTTTAGGCATTACTTGATCTAATATATAGTTTTCATAATTTTATAAACCCTAAACAAACTTGTGTAATCAAATGGTCTGATTCATACCTAAATTTTTAACCTATTTAATAAATAAATTAGATTTGGGTTGACGTATTTTTATTTATCCTATACTAATCCGTATTTTGTCTGTTGCAATCCACTTGTCATCCTATGGAAAAATAATTTTAAATTGAAAGAATGCTTTTGCAATTTTAGGGAGGTCTTTGCGCCCAACCCAGATACCCCTTGCCCCACTCAGATTTCTTGCGTACAACGCCATAAATTAAATTAAAATATTTAATTTATTTTTTAAATTGTTCATATGCTCGCGCCTTTTCCTTTCGTTTTGGAGACGCCTCATCCTCTCTCTCTCTCTCAAACCGAGAAGAGACACGAGAGAAAAGGGGCGGGAAGAAAGATCTGAAAGAAGAGGGAGGAGAGAAAGGAGAAGAAGACGAGAAGAAGAGATAGAAACTCTTATTTGATCCAATTGGAAAAGAGAGAGTACGAGGAGGAGGAGGAGGAGGAGGAGAGGGGGATGGAGAAATCAGGGGCGGCGGAGGCAGAGTTGTCTACGGTGGCGGAGAATGCGGCAGCGCTGGCGGCGGAGAAGAAGGTTGGGGAGCTGAAGAGAGAGCTGTGGAGGCTGGTGAGGTTGATCTCCGACGATGACGACGGCCGGATCGACAGCTACGACGAGGCGGCGAACTCACTCGCGGAGCTCAAGGATCTCACGTTCGGTTCGCCGGCGGTCCTCCAGCACTTCTTGTGCCCGATCTCCTGCGAGCTGATGAGGGATCCCGTGATTGTGGCATCCGGGGAGGTAAAGATCGCTAGAATTAGGGTCTTCCCAGTTCTTTGCCGCGATTACAAGAACTCGTATCGGTTCAGGTTTGAAATGCTGATTTCAACATTGGAGAATGTTCTTGGTGAATCAAGAATCTGGGCATTATACTTCTTCCTTGTGATTTTTTCTTAAAAAATGTGGTTTTAATTCGAGTTCTTGCATAGTTTTCGTGACAATGCTCCTTATCTCTGAATCTGTTTCGTTCATTTGTTTCCCAGTTGCATTAGGGTTCGAAATCTTGGGTTGTTTTCTGTTAGAAATGGCATGCATGTCGATGGGATTATGAGAGTTTTTACATTGTACTACAAGAATCTTTTCTTGTAAGTAATATATTGACGTAACAATTATTCTTATCTTATAGGATTTATTGTCCGGTTTCTTTAATTGCCTCTTCTTATTTTGGATTCAAGAATCTGACAAGAACTGGTTTCTTGGCTGAGAGCTTAGAATGTGATTTAGAATTACTGGAAGCGAGTGTGAATCTTCTGATGCTTAGACTCTGTTTCGGAACCTCTTACCACAAATGCTTTTTATTAGCTTCGATGTCTATCGGTACTCCAAAATCTTTTCTTGGGATAGAGAAATTAGGGTTTAGTTGTTGAAATCTTTATTTGTCCTAAAAGCTTAAGCTGGTAGAATGAGGTAGATTTATTTATATATTTTATATTTTCTTACGGCTGGGGCTGTGACTTGGAATATGTGAGTAGAAGCACTCTGTTACAAGTCTGATGCTTATCATGTCCTGTAATTGAATAACAACTCTGTTCCCTTTGAGTGATTCGAGTTATATATGTGTCTATGATTTTTCTTGCAGACCTACGACCGGCCATTCATTCAGAAGTTGCTGAATTCTGGGGACCGGATATGCCCGCGGAGCCATGAGGTTCTCCCCAACACCATCCTCACCCCCAACCATCTTCTCCAAAGCATGATATCGGAATGGTGCAAGGAGCATGACATCCCTCAGCCTCGACCTTGGAGCCAACATGAAGACCTGATCACAAGAAAAGAGCATTACGCACTTTACAAGCTCCTCGACAAGATTTCTTCATCCTCCTTGCAGAAGCAAGCCATGAAGGAGCTCCGGCTTCTCACCAAGCACAACGAGGCCTTCCGAGCCCTCTTAGGGGAGAAACCAGATACAATCCCCCAACTGCTCTCCGTTCTCTCTGCGCCAGGCTTGAATGATGATCCAGAATTCCACAACAACACTGTGACCGCAATCCTAAATATTTCAATCCATGATAGGAACAAGAAGATTGTTGGAGATGACCCCCAAGCCATCCCCTTCCTCATTGATTCATTGAAGGATGGAACCATGGAGACTCGGAGCAATGCGGCTGCCGGCCTATTCTGCTTATCAGCACTTGACTCCAACAAGCTTAAGATTGTTGAACTGGGAGCCATCAAACCCCTTCTGGAGCTCCTGGAGCAAGGCAGCAAAACTGCCAAGTGGGATGCGGCACAAGCTATTTTTAACATCTGCTTGGCCCCTGAGAACAAGGCGAGGGCAGTGAAGGAAGGGGTAGTGGGTGTAGCCTGGAAGGCCATCATGGATCAATCTCTCGTAGATGAGTCGTTGGCTATCTTAGCTCTGTTTAAACGTGAGCATGAGGCAATGGAGGAGATTAGTAGGAGCGGTGGGGTGCCTGCCTTGCTTGGTATCATTAGGGAGAGCTCCTGCAGAGAGAGCAAAGAGAATGCAGTGGCGGTTCTGTTCGCAGTCTGCATGCGGGATCGAACGAAGCTGAGGGAGGTCTTGGAGGAGGAGAGTTTGAACAGGACGATCTCTACTCTGAATCATTTCGGTACTAAAGGGGCTTCTGTCAAGGCCGGGAAACTTCTTCAGGTGCTGCGGAATTTAGATAAGAGAAACTAATGTACACAAGAGGAATGGATCCTATGTAAATATTACCTACTTCTGCACTGTTACGTAAAACTGCACTGTTACTTTACTGCTCTCAGAATTTGGACGTTGAAAGAAGGTTACTTCTGCTTCAGGATTTTGTGAACAGATGGTGCAGTTGTTGCCTCTTTTTATAGGATTTCACGTCATACAGATTAATATTGTTCACATATTTGTTTTTCCTCTTTACTCAATCAAATTTTGTACTTCTATATGGATACTATAATTTTTTTTCAGTCAATCAATCTTTTTTCTGGCTTGTTTATGATTAATAACGCTGCCTTATTTTCATTATTTGAGATGCTTTGATTTG
Organism: Phoenix dactylifera; assembly: GCF_051530095.1. Classification (NCBI taxonomy): domain Eukaryota; kingdom Viridiplantae; phylum Streptophyta; class Magnoliopsida; order Arecales; family Arecaceae; genus Phoenix; species Phoenix dactylifera. Next base: position 8,426,628 of record NC_143193.1, read on the forward strand.
AAGTTGTGTGTGTTTGAGGACCAAGATAGTTTCTTCTCCCAATACCTAGATGCTCGTATGTTTCATTGTGTGCTATAGCGCAATCCAAATGCTGGCTTCTCAGTTACGTGGTTCAGATTCTCTGTTAATGTTTTAAGAAAATCTTTCTTATTTGTTTATATGATGCAATATCAAAATTGTTTTCTGTTTTTTCTCTACCTTTGATAAATGTCAACCGTCTACTCTGATTCATGTGGAATCATGACTTCAGACTCTGTACATAACTGTAATCTTTTATCTATTAAAAAGGGGGTAGCTGATTGCTATCTCCTATTTCCATTAAAAAAACATAAAAACAAAAAGAAGATGCAATATCAAAACTGGTTTTGGAGTTCTCGCTTATGGCGAGTTTGCTATAAATCAGTTCAAGTTCAGTAAGATGTGTATGGAGTGAATTAGCTTGACACCAAATTTGAGAGAAATCAAAAGCAAGGGCAGAACCGAAGCATTTTAATACATTATACAATCATCAGTATAACTTTTCATAGATTAACTTCATCCTGGATCATCTTTTTGTACTGCATCGAACTGTCTTGTGATAATTGCAATCAGTAAGCCAGGTGACGGAAGGAGGTATGCCTCCTCCTGGAATGTTCTCCGCTTTTATTTTATTTCAATTAACTGTTCTTTAAAGTAATACTCGGGATGGAGAGTACTAGGTTTAGAAAGTACCAGAGACCGAGCCTGAAAAGCGGCCGAACCAACGTCTAGAAAGGTTTTTTCTTGCGCTAAAAAAAAAAAAAAAAAACTTATTTATGAGAGCGCAAATATTTGATACGTGGTTCCGTAGGCTGCAGTTTTATTTTGCACGTTCAACTTTCAGTAGTTTTAATTATATATTACGGATAATTCTACTGCAAGCTTGCAGTGGCACAGAACAGGAGAATTATAAAAGATAATTCTATTAAAAAGCTTTGAGTTTTAGACTTTTACATTCAAACATGGCTTCATATAAGAGGCATTTATATTGCATTAATTCATAATTGCCATTGTCTCTTTTTCACCAGCTGACAGTCATGCATGGACCATAGTTACCTAAGAGACAAGGCTATGCAAAGAGATATAGCAGAACATCTCATATATTATGAAGTTGGATCTGTGGACATAAAACTATGCATATGTTGGCTTAGAAACAATTTTTTTCCTTAACTTCTTTTTTGGGTCCAACAATATTAGAATCCTTTTCTCTAAGAAAAAAGAGAAACAATGTGAAACCTTTTATATATAAGCTTAGCATGGTTTATACTTTAAGGGAGAGAGTTGAAGGTTATTATGGAAATTGAAAGGTTGAAAAATTAACAGCCTATACAGTGTTAGAATAAAAGATAGAATTCGCTAATATTGGGCATTCATCAGGAACCCAATGGATTGTAATGATACAGTATATGATTTAATATGGCTCATGTTCCTGCCTAGCCGGAGCTTGCTCAAATTTAGCTTTATATCTGTGCAAGCCTAAATCTTTGGCCCGGCTAGCCTAATGCTATATACTTCTTAGGCTGAAGGCAACCTGGTATGACAAGCAATGGGACAATTTTAGCCCGTTTTCAACCCTAGTTTGGACTAGCCTTGAGATTTGAATTCTATATCCAACTCATTATGGGCTGAGCTTCAACCAGCATTTCAGCATATAGCAAACTGATTCTATGAATGATAGATAATTAAGCTTCTTAGGTCTGTTCAGAAGCAGGAAAATATTCACTACAGAAAATGTGGGTTTTGCCGATTATGTTTTCCCGACGCTAGGGGAAAGCGTCGGAAAAGGTTGGCTCAGCGCCAACCTTTGCCGACGCTTTGATCTAGCGTCGGTAAATCTGGAACAATAACGACGCTTTATAGCGTCGTTACAACTTTGAGAAACAACGACGCTTTTAAGCATTGTTATAAAACATAAAACCCCGACCCGTCGCCAGGCCCCCTCTCCTCATTTTATATCAGTCGATGCCCTAGCTACGCGCCGTCGACCTCCTCCTCCTCCTCCTCTTTGTTTTTAATGCTCGCCCGGCCCCCTCTCCTCATCCTCTCTCGGTTGAGCCCCATCCCTAGCCCCGATCGGCGATCGACGATTCCGCTTCTCTGCCGCCGTCGACCTCGCCGCCGTCTGAGGTAAGCCTCCCATTCTTCTTCTCTTCCTCCTCCTCCTCCTCCTCCTCCTCCTCCTCTTTGTTTTCTTCTTGTTTTTAACGCTCGCCCGGCCCCCTCTCCTCATCCTCTCTCGGTTGAGCCCCATCCCTAGCCCCGATCGGCGATCGACGATTCCGCTTCTCCGCCGCCGTCGACCTCGCCGCCGTCTGAGGTAAGCCTCCCATTCTCCTTCTCTTCCTCCTCCTCCTCCTCCTCCTCCTCTTTGTTTTCTTCTTGTTTTTAACGCTTATTTATTCTTGATCATTTTATTTATTCTTTGATTATACTTGTTGCTTGCTTATCCATTGTTTGATCGAAAATGTTCTGTCTCAGTAACAGCATACTTTTTTCTTCTTTTTCTTTTCTTCTCCTCCTTTTTTTTTTTTTTTTTTTTGAGGAGCAGTTAGGCAAGAGAGCTCAAACAGTTTCATTAAGTAAATGAAAGAGAGTACAAAGTAAAATAATAGAAGGAAGGATACCAAAAAAGAAGAAGAAGAAAAGGAGATGAAAAGGCGAAAAAAAAGAGTGACAAACGGTAGAAGAGAGGAAGTAATACTTGATCTTTCATTTTGCAGGGAGTCCTTTTTGTTTATTTTCAAGTTTTTGAGGAGACGTGTATCTTGTATAGCATCATACACATATTCTGATGAGCTTAGGGAGACATGTTTGAGCTCATCCAAGTAATAGAATCAGGAAAATCCAGACTATGTCTGTGCTTGCTAGAACCTGAGGTTTGAGGTTCATTAACTGAAAATTGCACAAGGAAATTGCTCTCTGGAAACATAGTTTGTACTTTCTTCTTGCAGCTTATATTGTTTGCATGATCTAAGTGATTGATTTTGAAAATTGTGGAAGAACCATAACTACATTGTGGTTACTTGAGGAATCCTTTGTGCAGGTTGGAATGTCTGAATAGTCTATTGAATCCTCTCATTGAGCAAGTAGTCTCAATTAAGAGAAAAGAATTGCTCTATCATAAGGCTTTTACAAGGCGATGTTATGACCTCCAAACAGCTGAAGCAGAGGTTAGAATGTTGTTCTGTTATATGTATACCTGTGCATCAAATCTGTTCCATTAAAGCTTAATGAGGTGGATTGAGTCAAACAAGTAGCTCTAGAGGTTTCTTGTCATGCTAGGTCTTTTTTGAAAAATCTCATCATGCTAAGTCATTACTGGCAGTTCCAGCATTATCAGGCTAGATATATGCTCTAGCATACGCTTCCAACTGTATTTCCCATCCATATAAATTAACTAATAAACTGATTGCAGTTCAAGGTAATCTCTATGCCCGTTCTTCATATCTCTTCATTTCAAGCCTTTTCATAAATTTGTTAAGTTCATTGCATTCCCAATGCTCCTCTAAGATACATTCAACTTGCATATTTTACTAGTATCTACAGACATTGTACCACAATGATAGCAGGGAAGGCACTTCGATGATGCATCAAGAAGTTTAATTACCACATTGAAGTTTCTAATATTTTTATGGATTTTTTTTCTATATACATGCAGTTGTAAAATTTCTTGAAGCTTTAACCCAAGCTTCATTGGTGTTTATTTAAACTCAGGTGGATCTGCTTGGTGATGAGGTAGATGTACTTCTTGGCCTAATTCAGAAGATATACATATCACTGGACCATTATTCACCAGTTTTGCAACACTATTTTGGGGTAATATAACTCATTCTTTATAATAACTTTTTCTTCTCTTGATCTGCATTTTTCATTTCGGGAAAACATTGATCCCTTATTATTGTGATATGATTCTTGGGCCAATGATAAGAAAAATGAAACAAAACATGAAGAAAAATGCTTGTTCAATCAATAAACAAATCCTAGAATTTGTTTAGTGCATAGTATATTTGTTTTCTTAGCTGCTCCGAGTAGTATAATGTTGTTCTTACTTGTACCAAGCGAAAAATGTTTCTTCAATTGTTAGATCTTATAGTGGTAGCAATGACCTTCCTTGGGTATGTTTGATCTGGTTATATTTTTTTCTGCATTCTATAAGACAAGCACTTATACTTTTTAATGATACTGAGATTTGGTTACTCTAGTTGCATGTAGGATATGTTAAATAAGTCAATTAACATATATATTTTTCCTTTTCTGATGTCTTAACTAGAGAACTTTCATGAATGATGATGCTCTCATTGTTGCCCACCATAGCAGCATCTTAAACTTGAGTTGAGATGAACTTTGGCTCTCTAAACTTTTTTTTTTGGTTGGGCCTTGTGGTTCCTTCTTTCATTTAGGTGTATTTGTGATTTCAACTGATATGAATTTCTTCCCCGAGAAAAAAAGTGTGTGAATTTCCAGTTACTCGAACTGTTGACGCAAGCAATGAAGCTTTATCTAGAGTCATGTTCCTTCGACAATGAACCACTTTTGATCCTATTTGATTTCACCATCTTGTTAGTTGCTTCATCTAGTAAGCATCAATTGGCCAGACAATAGACACGGGGTGCATGTAATGAGGCTCTATATTGATACTCCTTACTTCATATCTTCAAGTAACTATCCTGTAATCATTACTACCTCAAGTGAGCCATTGCTCACTCTTTCATTTTCATTTACCATAGTCCTAAATTTTCTTAGAACATCTGTTCATTCTAGTTGAACTAGTGATCACTGATTGCTGGACCCATATCATAGTTGAACTAGTGATCACTGATTGCTGAACATGAAATTGATGCTTTAAATAGTTCTGTTGTATATAAAAAGAGAATCTCAAAAAAGCAATTCTGGAATCTGGAATTTATAACAAGATTAAATAAGATTGGCACATTTCTCTGCCAGTAGTTCATTTCTAAATTATCTGAATAGAAAATAATACTGTGCTCATAGTAAACCAAGTTGTAAATCCAGGGGAAGTTATTCTGGCTTTGAAATTACAGAATATATGACTAACCCATAAATTTTTTCTTGCTGTTTTGGAGAGGCTGCTGCTGCTGCCTCACCCTGTACTCTGAAAGACTATGGAATTTTAGATAGTGGACCATATAGTTTCAGTGGGTTCCCAGCTAGTCATTTGAGAACCTCTTGAGTGTATTTCTTTATTCTGATATTGTTAACTGAGACAATTTCTTGACCTTGTCCCCATGAATGCATTACTTGACAGTTTAGAAGCAAGAATGGGAAAACACCATGCTTCCTCCAACTTCCTCCAAACCCATCATCTAGACCCTAGATTTTGTCCATTGTTAACAAAGGCCCAATGTTCCAAAGTATGCCAAGGTTTCTGAGTACAACTAAACAAAGCCTGTGCTGTTTTTCAGTGGAATGATACCCATACAGTTAAGTGTTCGAAGTTTCTACATAAAACATGTGAATTCAAAGTTGAGTTTTATTTGTAATGTTATAAATTGCTGGAATCTTGGTCTTGCATTGGTAATTGTTTTGCATCAAATGTTGGATGGCTTTTACATTCTGCTTTTAAATGCAATTTGCTGTCTGGATGATAGAGCATAAATAACAGCAGCTAAACATGTTTCCTTGTAACATGTTTATGTCAAGGACGAGCAGTAACATGCATTAGTAGAGGTAATTTTTTTTCAGATTACCATATGACATGGCAGAGAATGATCAGTCGAGTTCCAAGTATCTTTGTTGAAGTTTAGATTCATGTTGACATCATTCTATTATATGTCTAAAATGTTTTTTGAATCAGAAGATGGTGGGGAACTCACTAAACTAAAATAAGAGCAAAAGATAGTGGGGAACTTTATTTAGTATAAATTTATTATTTAACCAAATATTGATTCTTTTTTGTGCATACCAGGTAACAATATGCCTCGAGGGAGACGATTTAGAGATGTGGAGTTTCAGCATTCTCAGGTGGGATCTACTTCTGATCAGTCCCAGCAGTCATGTGAGCACCAGCAGCATGAGTCAGAATCTCAGCACGAGCCTCCTGCTGATTGTCCGGAGGATGAGCTCCGGATCCAGGGTAATTCGATTTAAAGTTATGTTCATATTTGTCTTCAACTTTTTAAGACATTTTATTTAATTTTAATAGATGGACAAGGGACGGTGAGGACGAGACGGGGACCCACTCAAGCGAAGGATGTGTGGAAGCTTCCTCCGAGTGAGAAGATCATCATCCGATGCAACGAATTGGGGCAGCCCATCAATAGAGCTAAAATATCAACGTATTTTTAGTTTCTAAAATATTTTTTTTTCTTGTAGGTTGATGATACTTCATCTACTCGTAGAGATGATGATGCCGACCCTTACATATTGTAAATTGTGTACGTAGGAATTTGACTTGTATGTTTTTAGAATGTTTTTGAAGTACAATGTAATCAAATATGATAATATGAATATAATCAAAGTTCTTGTTTGTGACTCGTATTTTGTTATATATGTGATTCGGTGTATTTGTTTCTATTGTTTTGTTAGAATTTAATGTACACAGAGTATTTAAAAATTACTTTCATAAAAAAAAATTTTTAAAAAAAAATTTAATGCCGGACGCTTATAAGCGTCGGAAAAAGCAACCGGAAAGTAAACTACTGGAACGCCTTTAACGACGCTTTTAAGCGTCGGCCTAAGACCATAGTAACCAACGTTCTCGCCGACGCTTATAAGCGTCGGAGTATTAAAAAAAAACGACGCTTAAAAGCGTCGGGATAGACCAACGTTCTCGCCGACGCTTATAAGCGTCGGAGTCTTATAAAACAAACGACGCTTAAAAGCGTCGGTATAGACCAACGTTCTCGCCGACGCTTATAAGCGTCGGAGTCTTATAAAACAAACGACGCTTAAAAGCGTCGGGATAGACCGACGACGCTTTTTTGACGCGTCGGGTTAAACCCGACCCACGCCCACCTGCCCGACGTCTGACCTACGCTTTGTGAAGCGTGGGCTGGGAATTCGCCGACGCTTATAAGCGTCGGTAGAGTCAAAAAAAACCGCCGGAAGTTATTCCTTCTTTTGTAGTGATTGTCTGTGAATAAATGCCTTACATGGTAGAAAGGCCAGAGAAAGTACAAGATCAGGCAAAATGAGAGATGTCAAATGCCTTTTACTTGTATGTATTGCCTTAAATCAAAGTTTCTAGCGCTGCAAGAAATCATGAAAAAATCAACACTTTTTAAGGCAAATGCTGATGCTTATAAGTATCGTAAACTAAGTCTCCAATCTTCTGGAAAGCGTCAAAGAAATGTCACCTATGCAATCGTCGAAACAGAAATTGTTGATGCTTGCAGGCTGTGTTGCTTTTTGTAGCGAGCGATGCTCAAAGCGTCGCTAAGTAATGATGCTTTTAAAAGCATGGCTGATTGACAATACTTCTTAGCATCACTGACTGAGGATAGTGTTGTTGATTGATGATGCTTCTTAGTGAAGAGGTGGATGGAGGAGAAGAATATTGTAGTATTTTTCACTAAGAAATGAAGAGGACTTTACTCTATATTAAATTTCTGCAACTCTCTTCATTACAAAATGACTCAAGTAACAACCCCTTTATAAAGAGGATTTTACAACCCTTTAAGTAATCTCTATACAAAATACTAAGAGTCATATTTAAGAATGACACTTCGGTTTTACTCATGAAGAGAAATTCTAAGTAAATTTCATAGGTAAAATAAAAGGTTTTTTTAGAAACACAAATATCTTAAATAATATCTCTTGAATCAATGCATAATTAAGTTTATCTATTTCCAACACCCTCCTTTAAACTTAATTATCCTCCATCCTTCATACCAAGCAAATCTTTGAATTTGTTGAAGAGATCAACTCCAAGTGGTTTAGTAAAAATATCCGCAACTTGATCATGAGTCTTCACATAAATAAGCTCCACATCTTTGTTCTTCACATGCTCCCGGATTGAATGAAAACGAACATCTCTATGTTTGCTCCTTTGATGATAAACTGGATTCTTCCCTAAAGCAATTGCCGATTTGCTATCAATGTAAATTTGTGTAGCTTCATTTTGATCAATATTAATCTCTTTTAGCAAGCTTCTTAGCCATATTGCATGACTAACACATGAAGATGCCGCAACATATTCTGCTTCACAAGTTGAGAGAGTAACAATTGCTTGCTTCTTAGACATCCATGAGAATGCCGTATTACCTATAAAAAATGCAAATCCAGAAGTACTTTTTCGGTCATCCAAGTCTCCACCCCAATCACTATCAGAATAGCCTTCAAGTTGAAAATTATTAGAATAAAAATAGAATAAGCCAAGGCCTAAAGTACCTTGAACATAACGTAGGATCCTCTTTGCCGCCTTCCAATGAGATGATTTTGGTTCCTCCATGAACCGACTCACCAAACCAACGTCATATAGTATGTCCGGTCTTGTACATGTCAAGTATCTCAAACACCCTACCAAGCTTTTGTAGAGTGTAGGATCAATCACCTTGCCTTCATCATTCTTGGACAATTTTACACCACAATCCACTGGTGTGTTAATAGGATTGCAATCTTCCATCTTGAACCTTTTAATCACTTCCTTTGCATAGTGCTCTTGAGAGAGAAAAATTCCATCTTCTAATTGATTCACTTCTAAACCAAAAAAGTAGGACATAAGTCCCATGTCGGTCATGTCGAACTCCTTTGCCATTGCTTGTTTGAATTCTTTGATCAATTGTATAGAATTGCCGGTGAAGATAAGATCATCAACATATAATGAGACAAGTAATTTGTTCCCATCCTTCTCCTTGATATAGAGAGCTTGTTCATAGGGACATTGAACAAACCCATTTGCCTTGAAATAAGCATCAATTCTTGAATTCCAAGCTCTAGGTGCTTGCTTCAAACCGTAGAGCGCCCTTTTTAATTTCAACACTTTGTCTTCTTGTCCACTTCTGACATAACCTTTGGGTTGCCCAATGTACACTTCTTCATTCAAATAGCCATTAAGAAAGGCTGATTTGACATCAAGTTGAAAAATCTTCCATTTGTTTTGAGCCGCCAAAGAAATCACCAAGCGAATGGTCTCCATTCGCGCAACGGGAGCAAAAACCTCCTCGTAGTCAATTTCGGCCTTTTGCTTGTAGCCTTTAGCTACAAGTCGTGCTTTGTATTTCTCCACTTCACCTTGTGGATTTCTTTTGACTTTGTAAACCCACTTTACTCCAATTGGTTCAAGCCCACTTGGTAGAGAAGTAAGCTCCCATGTCTCTTTTTTTCTATGGCTTCTATCTCTTCATTCATGGCTTTTCTCCACTTCTTATCTTTGATAGCATCTTCAAAAAAATTATTTCTTCATTAGCAAAAAGACAAATAAGATTTAAGGGAGTTGTCACCTCATATAAATCTTGAATGCTTCTTGTCTTTAGTGGTATTGAAACATCTTCAACCGATAAAGTAGGAGATGAAGGTGGTGTTGGCTCTCTAATTTGCTCCTTGATCTGCTCTTCATCTTGTATCATCACCATGTTAGTGTTCCAATTCCAAACGCCGTCTTCTTGGAACTCCACATCTTGGCTTACAATGACTTTCTTCTCCTTTGGTTCATAGAGTTTATAGGCTTTGGATCTTGCATTGTACCCGATGAAAATGCATGGTAAGCTTTTATCATCTAACTTGCTTCTCCTTTGATCCGGAATATGTGCATAAGCTATGCACCCAAACACCTTCAAATGAGAGATATCAGGCTTGTATCCACTCCATGCTTCTTGTGGTGTTACTTCTTCCAAGTTTTTTGTGGGGCATCTATTAAGCAAGTAGACCGCATAATTGACAGCCTCGCCCCAAAACTCCTTCGACAACTTCTTTATTTTAAGCATGCTTCGGACCATGTCAAGTATAGTCCGATTTTTTCTTTCTGCGACGCCATTTTGTTGAGGTGAGTATGGAGCGGTCAAGGATCTCCAAATGCCATGAGTTTTGCAAAAAGCTTCAAACTCCTTGGATGTGAATTCTCCTCCACGATCTGACCGCAACGCCTTGATAGTATAGCCATTTTGATCTCCACCAAAGTTTTAAACTTCTTGAAAGCTTGAAATGCTTCTGACTTCTCCTTCAAGAGATACACCTATGTTTTCCTGCTGAAATCATCAATAAAAGTTAGAAAATAGCGACGACCTCCAAATGAGCTTGGAGTGATTGGTCCGCAAATGTCGGTATGGATAAGTTGAAGTGGTGTTTTTGCTTTGTTGTAAGACTTCTTTGGAAAGCTTCTCCTTGAGTGTTTGCCAAGAACACACCCCTCACATATATTATTAGGGACATCAATATAAGGCAGCCCCTTCACCATTCTTTTACTTGAAAGAAGCTTTAGAGCACCGAAGTTTACATGTCCGAACCGCAAATGCCAAAGCCAAGATACATCCTTCATACATGCACTTAGACATTTAGCAACAATATGATTTATGTTTAATACAAACATGCGGTTATTTGACATAGGAACATGAGCAATCAATTTATTTTATTTTCTTAGATAGAAGCTTCCTTCCTTTAGTTGCATATCAAATCCTCTCTCCTAGAGTTGCCCAATACTAAGAATATTTGTTTTCATATCAGGCACATAATAGACATTGGAAATAAACTGTTGGCTTCCATCTTTGAGTTGAATAAGTATCTTACCAATGCCCTTCACCTTTACCTTGGAAGTATCTCCAAATGAGACATGGCCATTCACCGATTCATCAAGCTCCATGAAAATTTCTTTGTGCCCCGACATGTGGTTACTTACACCAGAGTCCAAGTACGACATATTTTGATTGATAGCATCTCCTCCTTTTCGTGCTAGTAGAAGTACGTCATCTCCATCATCTTCCTTTTTGACATAATTGGCTTTCTCATGAACTTGACTAGATTGATTAGAGTAGCACTCAAAAGAATAATGCCCAAACTTGTTGCAATTGTAACATTGAACTTGACCCTTGTTATACCTTCGGCCTCTACCTCTTTGTCCTCTTCCTCCACGATTTTGGTTGCCTTCCTCAATATTGTTGTGGTCACCACGACCTCTACCACGACCATAAGATCCACCTCGACCTTTACCATGACCACGTCCTCGGCCACGACCACGACCTCTTTGGCTACTTTCGCCTCTTGACTCCTCCTTTTTGTTATTGATGGAGAGCTTGCTTTGTAGAACTTGCTCCAATGGCTCTTGTCTTCTCTTTAGTATTTTTTGCTCATGGGCTTGAAGTGAACCCATAAGCTCATCCACCGTCATAGTGTCCAGGTCTTTGGACTCTTCAATGGCCGCCACTACATAATCAAATTTGTGGTCCAAGGATCATAGAATTTGTTCCACGACCCGATTATCATCAAGTGTCTCGCTGTTCCTCCTCAATTGGTTCACAACGGTCAACACCCTTGTGAAATAGTCCGACACAACTTCGGACTCCTTCATTTGCAAAGCTTCAAACTCGCCTCTCAAGCTTTGGAGGCGAACCTTCTTCACCTTTTCTACACCTTTGTAAGAATTTTGTAAAATCTCCCATGCTTGCTTGAAATTGGTAGCACTAGCAACCTTCTCAAAAGCGGCCTCATCTAGGCCTTGGTAGATGAAGTAGAGAGCCTTCTTGTCTTTCTTCAAAGTCTCTCGTTGTTGCACCGTAAGAATATCTCTATCTTCGGCTTCTACATAGCCTCTTTCGACTATGTCCCAAATATCTTGAGATCCAAGCGGCCTTCATTTGGATGCTCCAATTCTCATAGTTGGTATTGGTAAGACGAGGAATGGGAAGCACTCCGGTAGCCATGAATCTAGCTCTGATACCACTTTGAAGAGGTGGATGGAGGAGAAGAATATTGTAGTATTTTTCACTAGGGAATGAAGAGGACTTTAATCTATATTAAATTTCTGCAACTCTCTTCATTACAAAATGACTCAAGTAACAACCTCTTTATAAAGAGGATTTTACAACCCTTTAAGTAACCTCTATACAAAATACTAAGAGTCATATTTAAGAATGACACTTCGGTTTTACTCATGAAGAGGAATTCTAAGTAAATTTTATAGGTAAGATAAAAGGTCTTTTTGGAAACACAAATGTCTTAAATAATATCTCTTGAATCAATGCATAATTAAGTTTATCTATTTCCAACACTTAGCATCTCAAACTGACATCGCTAAGTCACTCTATTGATGATGCTTTGAAGTGTCGCCCTTTTTAAACTTTGCAATGCTTCAAAGCGTCGCTTAGTTGTATTTATAGATATATTTTAAATTTAACAAATTTGAACAAAACTTGTATATAACATAAGGTCAAACATAACTTGTATATAATTTGAACAAAATATGTACATGGTACAACCAAATATGTATAACAAAACTCACATAGCAAAACTTGTATCGTATATGAAAATGTATACATAATATCAAACATAATTAAATGTCCATGATAACTCAAGAAACTACAAAAATATAAATATATACATCATATCTAAAACAACAAAAGAAAATCAAGCTAAGGGCTATCAGTGATCGACGACATCATTATTATCCGATGGAAGAAATATTTGATGAGTTACACCCTATTCGATGCGATGTTCGCGGCGGAATTCGAACAGAATGTCGTTCATCGTATGAACGCGCCTCGGATCGTACAATTCAAAAAAATTTCTATATCCAAATTCAGAAGATCTTTGAACTCATTAGGAAGGAAAGATTAGGATCTGAGAAGGGTTGATTAAGATTTACAAAACTGAAACAAAAATCAGAAGTTTTAGATTTAAAGATCTCATCTTCAAAAATTCTGCAGGTGTAGAACACCGCAGCCTGATGATCTATTCTAGGTTTCTCTTTGAGCCGCACAATTGTCCGGCCTCTACAAGTATCCACACGAGGATCTAATCATCTAAGAATAGGTCTTACCGGAGTGCTAGCTCCTTGCAAAGACCTCTCATGACTATCATAAGTTAGAATAAGAATCTGCAACTTACCTCCTTGAAGAAGAACCCTTTCTTCTTCAACCTTGCTTGCGATGGAGGAAGAGGAAGGAGGAACCTTGCACGTGGATCTTCCTTGCCTTGCTATTGTGGAAGTAGAGGAGGATGAAGACCCCTTGCTGCCATGGAGAAGGAGGAAGAAGAAGAGCTATGTGGCGTGAGGAAGAACTCCTTCTTTCTTGTTGTCGTGTGGTCTTTCTTTCTTTCTTTTCTTCTCAAACTTCCAACGCCTTCGAAGAGGAAGAAGGGAACTCCTTAGCTGCCGTGGAGGAAGAGGATGAAGGCTCCTCTTGCTGCCGTAGGAAGGAGGAAGAAAGGAAGAGGAGGCGTGGAGAGGAAGAAGAGAGAATTATTTCATAACATTTTCCTTGCTACCCTTTTATAGATTGGGTTTTGGGCTTCTCCTAACTTATTAGGAGTATGGGACTATAACCCACCCTTGGATTAATGCCAAGTGTCCAATCCTTGTGCTCATAGATGCATGACATGTGTCCACTTAATCAATTGATTAATTCCTAATCACATTAGGACTCCTAATCTCATTAGGAAAATTAATTGATTTGGGAGCATGCATCCTACGACGCCATGTAGATTTTAAAGTCCGCATAGTGTGAACACGACTTAAGTCATATTCATCCTACGACGACATGTGGTCTTTAAAATCCGCACAAATCTTGGTTTAATCAAATTGACCCAATCATGAATCCAAATCAATTTGGGTCAAACCTAATTTGATTTGGCTCATTAAATCAGCCCAATTGCAATCCAATTGCAATCAATTCCACTTAATTCTTCTTCTATTAACTCACTAATACTTAGTGGGTTAATTCAATCACCAATCATATTGATGATTGATTTCTATTGTGATTCCAAATCACAATTATGATAGTATGACTAATTAAATCCTCTATGTGTGTGATCCCGTAGGTTCTATTCTGACTAGTAGTGAGTGATAAGTGCTTAATAATTCATAATTTAGCTATCTTTCCATAGCACTTATCAATGTTCTTAAACTAATAAATACATATTTTACCATGAAATTGAATAAACATTGAAATAAATTTAAAATATGGTAATAAGTAAATAATTCTTTTCTTAAAATAGATTCTGAACTCGTCTCTCTCCTGGTTGCGATCTTTCATGAAAACAGGGGATTGGGTTGACCCGGTTTAGTAACCTGATGGAGTTGTAATCAAGCTAAGGCTATAATTAAATAGGTTTTGGTCCTGATTAGATAATTATTTTTGTATGAGAAAAAGCTTTGATTAACTTTTTTTATTAAGTCCCGGTCTTGTTTTTGGTCTTGTCGAGTCCGGTCTGAAGCAGTTTAGCAATAATTAAATTTGGAAGACATTGGGCTCGAGAACAAGTTCAAGCAACTAAACGATCATGACCCACCGCAAATCCAAAGCCAATTTGCAACCAATTCGTTACCTGCCTTCATATAAAATTTATAATAATAATAACAACTAAATATTCACGATTCACTGTTCATATGAACAGTGTCCAGTTAAAACACTGTTCATATGAACAGTGTTAAAAAAAAACCAACATGTCGAAAACACTGTTCATATGAACAGTGTTCGTGAAATCACTGTTCATGTGAACAGTGTTAGAGAAAAAAATAAATAATACATAATAAATAAATAAATAATAAAAAATAAAAAAAATGGGAATTCACTGTTTATCTTCTTCCTTCCGCAGTCGGCCACCTTCTCCGCCATCACCGACCAGATCTCGCGGCGCCTCCCGTGATGCAATCCTTACCACCCGCGCGATCAAAGGAGCTCGTCCCAGCGTCGTCGTCGTCCCCGAGTCCTCCGCCATCGACCGCGTGCGGCATCTTCCCCTCCGTGATCGGCGACCCTGCCGCCCAGAAATCCCTCCAAATCAGCCTGGTCCTCCGCCCTCGCTTCAAAATAAGGCGTCTTCCGCATCCGAGCAGCTGCAGCACCGTCTTCATCCCCGGATGTTCCGCCAGCGACCAGCACCTGCAAATCAAGCCTGAGATCCCGCGGCCCCTCTTCCTCCTCTCCCGCGATCTGCCTCCCGGCACTACGCCCCGGAATCAGCCGCCGTGATCCCTCCTTCCTCCTCTCAATGTGCGCCGGACGGCTATAAAAGGGGGGCTGAGGCGTTCGGTGAAAAGGGGGGGAGCGGGCTTCGACAGAAAGAGGGGACCCCCTGTTTCGGTGAAGAAAAGGAAGGAGAAAGCCGTGCGTGGAAGGGAGTGAAGAGTAATTTTTTTATGAAGATGGGAGGACTTCCGGCCACCATGAGCAGCTAAATCTTGGTTTAGGAGTTTGATGAAGCCGTGGATGAGTATTTATGTTGCATTTCTTTGATTTTTAGCATTGTAAGACAGTTGCATATTTAATGAAATTATGATCTTGAAATGTCTTGTTTAATTTGTGTAAGATGTTTATCTTGTAGAAAGCCTCTGCATGAATTAATATAGTTTATCGAAATCGAATTCAATACCTGTGGTTTGGAGGAGATTGTTATGCAACTACCAGATTTATCTTTGAGAAATTAATCATCAGATGAATCATACTAAATAGGATAGACCATGCCTATCCATAGAGAAGATGATTTGTACCAGGCTTAGATGACTCATACTATGGGTTAGATTTCAACTTTTTATATGATTGCCCTAACTTGTAGTTAAGAGCAATCAGATCATACACGCATCTAAATCATTGAAAGCATCATATTTACAAATCCATCGGTGGATTCTAACCCTAAACATCTCTTCCCGTAAAATATTCCTACTACTGCATTCATCTTACTTTTAGCTCTCATTAATCGATAACTTAAAATTCTTTTTACTCTAGCTTATGCCCTTTGAATTAATTTAGTTAAATCAAGTTAGCAAATTCTTCTTCTTGATTTACTTTTAAAAGAAAAATAACTTATTCTCCAATCCCTGTGGACCGACATCCGTAATCACTATCCTACAGGATACGTGCTATTGCATGGTTTATTTTTGAAATTGAAATAACCGATCAATTTTTGGCGCCGTTGACGGGGATTGCTAGCATAGTTATTTTTTCTTTTATTAAAAAAAACTTTTTTTAAAAAAAAATAAATATATATATATCTAAAATAAAAATATTTTCTATTGTTGTTACTTTTTTTTATCTCCTTTTTCTCTCCTACTAAATTTTAATTTTTTTTTATATTATTTGATCAAGAATCGAGAAAAAAATCTGGGATGATCCAAAAGAGAACTGCCGGAAAAGGAATGCTATAGAGGTTTGCCTAAAAAAATTTTAAATTGCTGGAGAAATTCCCTTTGGTAACCTCTAAACCTTTCTTGTTTAAATTTATAATTAGCTTAAAATTTTATGGTGATTGTTTGATTTTAATTTCAGCAAAAGTGTGAATGCATGCTTGATACACATACACAAATTAATCCACACATAGTAAGGGCAATCACCCCAACAAGATAAGAGCCGGATTTCATCACCGGACTCTTGCCCAACTTAGGTGAACTCAATCTCACATAGTGTCACTTTAATTAAAATCAATTAGACGTTGGCTCCTAGGAACATGATGCGATCCGATAGAATTTGATCTGTATCCCAAGATTCTTGACTCTTCTTGATTTCTGGAAGGGTAGTTCCGACCTGATTGCAGACACGATTTATAAAGATCCGTCCGTCAGATCGATCTCAATTTTGGATATGTTGTAGATCTCCACATTAGCTTTCCAACGGTAGGTCGTGGGTCTAGAGAGGACGTCGGGATCTTAAGATATCAGCCTCCGACTGATGACTGCGCAGGGAATGACGGGCTGATAATCCAACGGGATGGAGTTGTTTGTAGAAGCTGGAAGGGATCAAGGAGGAGAGGAAGAAGAGGGAGGAGGTGGCTGGCCTCTCGGGACAGAGGTGGTGCAGCCGGATGAAGGAGGGGGCGGCGGCCTTGGACGGCGGCCTAGGGAGAGGGGGAAGGCGTCGCAAGAAGAGAAGAGAGAAGGGAAGAGAGCTAGGGCAAAAGCCTTTCAATTAATTTTTGCATACTGAAATAGGTGCTCACCACATCTATTTATAGGTGGCTACCTGACCCCTTAACTTGACTTGATCTAATTGAATTCAAGAAACAACTAAACCCAAAGCGACTCTAATAAAGGCCAAGTCGGCTAACCCGAGCAAGGCTATGCTGAAATAAAATTAACATCAAGGACTCAAAAGCAAAAATAACCAAATGATTAAGTCCGAGGCGGTCTAGTGGATCCAACCGCATCAGAACATTCGAGCTCAATAGGACGAAGATCGCCGAAAGTTGCACCAATTTTGCTCTGTGGCTTAGTTGATGTCTAGGCAAGCTTTGTCCCTATAAGGAAGACAGTTCATCTATTCGAGGCAAGTGGGTTTTAAGTGGGACCTTTGCGAACGCATCGTGACCCCTCCACTTACCTAGGAGCTTACCTGGTCAACTCGGTTCATTAGACCGGATTGGAGGCTTAGGTGCCCTCTTCAAACCAGTTAGGAGCTATCTAGTGATTTTAGGACAAATACAAGGATTTATGTGTTTTTCTTTTATTGCATGCTTGATTGATCAAGTACTAGTGTATGCAAGGGAGTCGTTCTAGAGTACGTGACCTATTACCTTTTGACCCTGAAATAGAACGGACCCTTAGAAATATTCGAGCTGAGATCAGAACAATAGAATCATCCCCACCTCCTGAGATGGCTGAAGAACAACCCAAACTCCTGAGGGAGTACTTTACTCCCACCATTTATACTTCCCCATCTCGCATTCGATTACCTGAGGTAGCAACTGTACAATACGAAATAAAGTCTAGTGTGATCCAAATGCTTCCATCTTTTTATGGGCTCACCAACGAAGAACCATATAAACACCTAGATGAATTCCTTGAGATTTGCACCACTGTCAAGATTCAGAACTTCACTGATGATGCTCTGAAACTTAGATTATTTCCTTTCTCCCTTAAAGATAGAGCCAAACAATGGCTGAATTCTTTAGAAGCTAACTCGATTCGTTCTTGGGATCAAATGCAACAAGAATTCCTTAAAAAATACTTTTCCATAGGAAGAATGAACCAGTTTAGACGTGCCATTACAAGCTTCTCCCAAACTGAGGGAGAAGAATTTCATGAAACTTGGGAGAGATTTTGGGACCTAATCCATAAATGCCCTCATCATCAAATACCTAAGTGGCAGCTAGTGCAATGTTTCTATGACGGATTGACTGAACGAAACCGTCAGATGATCGATGCTGCATGCGGGGGGACTTTCATGCTTCAAAATGAGCATGAAGCATGGCAATTATTTAAAAATCTTAATGAAAACTCCCTCCACCATGCTTCCTGTTCTCGTCAAGTACCCTCGAGTTCTCAAAGAAAAGGGACCATTTGTGAAATAAGTCATTCCATGGACCTGTCTAGCAAGGTAGATGTATTGTCCCATAAGATTGATCAATTGATGATAGGAGGACATATCGTTAGCTCGTCCCAAGCACAAGTGTGTGCTATATGTTCTAGCCCATCGCACCCTATTCATGAGTGCCCCTCAGCGCCCCAATTCTCCGAACTCGTGCAAGAACACATCAATGCTGCTCAGACACAGCCTAGACCGGGTAATGACCCATTTTTCAATACATATAATCCGGGATGGCGGAATCATCCAAATTTTTCTTGGAGGCAGCAAGCTTCGAATAATGCCCAACCCTACTCCCAAAATTTTCATCTCTACCGTCCCTCAACTCAATTTCAACACCCTCCTCCTCCAACCCAAAAAAATACAGCCTTTGAGGAGAAAGTGTTGACTGCCCTTCAAGGTTTGGAGGCAAACACACAACTATTGCACTCTCACACGCAATGAATTGCTAAGCTAGAATCCCAAATGGGTCAACTAGCCAATACATTAAACAAGCGAGAGGAATGTAAGCTTCCAAGTCAACCAATGAGTAATCCTAGGGGACAATACGTGGCTCAAGAAACTCGACTAAATCATGAGCAAGCCAATGCTTTGACTACCCTAAGGAGTGGACGTATAATAGATAATAAGGTTGGGGAGGGTAACTATAAGGAAGATGAAGAAAAGGAGAGGAATGTATCACATGAAAACCCAAAACCTTCTTCAGCTAGTCCATCATCTGCCACAACCCACATTCCAAAGGCTCCATTCCCTGAAGCACTTAATGCACCCTCTCCCTTTGGCAAGAAGGAAACTTCATTAGAAGAAATGATAGAGGTCTTCAAACAAGTTAAAATCAACCTCCCACTCCTTGATGCCATCAAACAAGTTCCCTCTTATGCCAAATTTCTCAAAGACCTTTGCACCCAAAAGCGGAAATCTAGGACACATGTGCCTAAAAAGGTCCTCCTAACTGAGCAGGTAAGTTCCATTCTCCAACACAACACCCCTCCAAAATTCAAAGATCCTGGCACTCCCACTATTTCCTGTGTCATAGGAGATAACTCCATTGATCGAGTACTTTTAGATCTAGGGGCAAGTGTGAATCTTCTATCCTATTCAGTCTATGAAAAATTTGGGTTGGGTGAATTGAAACCTACCTCGGTATCTTTACAATTGGCTGATAGATCGGTGAAGATGCCAAGGGGAATGATTGAAGATGTTCTTGTCAAGGTAGACAAATTCTATTTTCCAGTAGATTTTATCGTCCTTGACATGAAACATGTGCCCAACCTAAAAAAATAAATCCCTGTGATTCTTGGTCGTCTCTTTTTAGCGACAGCCAATGCATGTATCAACTGTAGAACTGGGGCAATGGATATATCATTTGGGAACATGAAAATTAAGTTGAATGTATTTTATGTCGCTGACCAACATGTGAGGGAAGAAGAGTGTTGCCTAATTGATGAAATGGATGATCTTGTAGAGGAAGCCCTTCCCTATATCTTAGCAGATGACCCCCTAGAGGCATGCTTGGCCCATTTTGACATTGACAACTTTGACATGGACAAGGCCATAGAAGAAGTCAATATCTTACTCGACAATCAATCTTCCATGAGTTTCCTTCCTTGGAAGATCCGACCTGAACCTCTTCCCCCCATTGCTAGCGCACCACTTTGTCCTTCCATTGATTCTCCACCTAAACTTGAGTTAAAGCCACTTCCGACAATTCTTAAGTATGCCTTTTTAGGACCAGAAGATACCCTCCCTGTAATCATCGCGGCCAACTTATCTACTGAATAGGAGGGTAAACTTTTAAGGGTGCTAGAAGAGAATAAACATGTCATAGGATGGTCTGTAGCCGATTTGAAAGGGGTTGACCCCTCTGTTTGTATGCATCAAATTCATCTAGAAGATGATGCAAAGCCCACCCGAGAAATGCAAAGAAGACTCAATCCTAACACGAAGGAGGTAGTCAAGAAAGAAGTGGTGAAGTTATTAGATGCCGGAATTATTTACCCAATTTCTGATAGTAAGTGGGTGAGTCCGACACAAGTGGTACCCAAGAAATCAGATATCACTGTGGTTGAAAATACGGAACGAGAATTGATACAAACACGCACAACCACGGGTTGGCGCGTGTGCATTGACTACAGGAAACTTAATTCAATGACTAGGAAGGACCATTTTTCTCTACCTTTCATAGATCAAATTTTGGAACGGTTGGCTGGTCAAGGTTTCTACTGCTTCTTAGAAGGTTATTCTGGATATAATCAAGTACCTGTTTACCCGGACGATCAAGAGAAAACCACCTTTACTTGCCCATTTGGGACATTTGCATATAGGAGGATGCCTTTTGGATTATGCAATGCACCCGTAACTTTTCAACAATACATGATGGCCATTTTTTCAGATATGGTGGAAAATTTTCTAGAAGTGTTCATTGATGCTTTCTCAGTTTTTGGCCTATCTTTTGACGATTGTCTGGACAATTTGACTTTAGTTTTGAAAAGATGTAAGGAGACCAACCTAGTATTAAGTTGGGAAAAGAGCCATTTCATGGTTCAAGAAGGCATAGTTTTAGGACACGTCGTGTCCAAGAGGGGCATTAAGTAGATAAAGCCAAAGTCGATCTTATTTCCAATCTCCCTCCACCTAAAACTGTGAAACAAATCCGATCATTCCTTAGCCATGCTGGTTTCTACCGTCGCTTCATTCAGGATTTCAGTAAAATTTCCAAACTCTTGTGCAATCTTCTTGCCAAGGACACTCCCTTTGTCTTTAATGAAGCATGCAAAGAGGCATTTGAAAATCTTCGCTCGAAATTGACCACTGCACCTATCATACAGCCTCCTAATTGGACCCTTCCATTTAAACTGATGTGTGACGCATCTGACTATGCCATTAGGGCAATTTTAGGGCAACGGCTAGATAAGGTACCTCATGTCATCTACTACGCTAGTAAAGCACTCTCAGATGCACAATTGAACTACACCACCATTGAGAAAGAATTGCTAGCTGTAGTATTCGCGCTAGACAAGTTTCGATCTTACCTATTAGGATCCAAGGTTACCGTATTCACTGATCATGCTGCCCTTCGACACCTTCTTGCAAAGAAGGACACCAAACCCCGTCTGATTCGATGGATTCTTTTACTACAAGAATTTGATCTAGAAATTCGTGACAAGAAAGGAACTGCAAATGTCGTAGCAGACCACTTATCTAGGATTCTTCTTGAGCCCTCTAAGAATACCTCACCCTTACATGATGCTTTCCCAGATGAACAATTATTTGGGGTACAAGGAATGAAAACGCGATGGTTTGCAAACATAGTAAATTACCTTGCCATAGGACAAATTCCTGATGATTGGTCAATTCAAGACAAGAACCGATTCTTTTCACAAGTAAAGTTCTATTATTGGGATGATCCCGATCTATTCAAGTATTGTCCCGATCAAGTAATCCGTCGATGTATCCCCGAATGCGAATTTCAAAGTATTTTTTCATTCTGCCATTCACAAGCTTGTGGGGGACATTTTGGGGGAAGAAAAACTGCAGCAAAAGTTTTACAGAGTGAATTTTATTGGCCCACACTTTTCAAAGATGCCCATAACTTTTGCCAAACTTGTGAACGGTGCCAACGGATGGGTACCATCTCCCGTAGAGATATGATGCCTCTCAATCCTATTTTAATTATAGAAATCTTTGATGTATGGGGTATTGACTTTATGGGCCCTTTCCCACCATCTTTTGGTTTCGAATACATTCTAGTAGGGGTTGATTATGTCTCAAAATGGGTAGAAGCTGTCGCCACTAAAACTAATGACCACAAAGTTGTGGTTAAATTTTTACATGAAAATATCTTTTATCGTTTTGGCATACCCAGAGCCATCGTCAGTGATCGGGGATCTCATTTTTGCAACCAGTAATTCGAGGCTTTGGTTCGCAAATATAACATCACCCACAAAGTTGCTACCCCACACCATCCCCAAACGAGTGGACAAGTCGAGGTGTCCAATAGGAAGTTAAAACACATCTTAGAGAAAACGGTACGTTCCGATAGAAAAAATTGGTCTCAAAGGATAAATAATGCTCTCTGGGCATACCGTACTGCCTACAAAACTCCTATTGACATGTCCCCCTACCGATTAGTTTTTGGAAAAGCTTGTCACTTACCGGTAGAACTTGAACATAGAGCTTTCTGGGCTATCAAAAAGTTTAACTTAGACATGGCAGCAGCTGGTCCTAACCGAAAACTCCAACTAAGTGAACTTGAAGAGTTGCGCAATGAGGCCTATGAAAATGCTAAAATTTATAAAGCAAGGACTAAGGCTTTTCATGATAAAAACATTAACCGTAAATCCTTCGAACCTGGTCAAAAGGTTTGGCTATTCAATTCCAAGTTGCGACTCTTCCTGTGTAAACTTCACTCCAGGTGGGATGAACCATTCATAGTGAAAAAGGTTTCTCCTTATGGTGCAGTAGAGATCCAACACCTCAATGGTGGACATGTTTTAAAAGTCAATGGCCAAAGGTTAAAACCTTATGTGGACTGTGTTGCCGACGGGCAATTGATCGAATCTCTTAATTTGACGAACCCTGTTTACCAAAATAATTAAGGATGTTCTGTGTCTGGCTGAAGACAATAAACTTAGCACTTGTTGGGAGGCAACCCAATTCTCTTAGATTTTTTTTAACATTGAGGACAATGTTAGGTTTAGGTTTGGGGGTATTCATCTTGATTTTCATCCAAGAAAAAAACAAAAAAACAAAAAAAAAATAGAAAAAATGTGTTCATTTTCATTTTTTATAAAATAATAATAATAATAATAAAATTAAAAAAAGTTTTTGTTTTTAAAAACCTAATTTCTATACATTTATGCAAGAATGATAAACACACAAGGTATATAAAATCTAAAAAGCCCAATGACTAGTCGGAAGTAATACAAATTTAAGTTCTTTTCATTAAGTCTCTCTTAGGGAGTTGTAAGCTAATTAATACTTCGGAATTTCACTACACACTGGCCGACACTTCTAAGGTCTAGGCTCGATATTATGTTGATAGTATAGTAGCAACCTTGGACCCTAATGAATCATACTTATCTAATCCAAAAAAAAAATCATCAATAATAATGGATTTAGTCAGGAACATCGAAAAGGGCTATCTATTGTCAAAGGTCAAATGGGCTTGTGATGAGAACTTCGAGCATAAGTCCGTAGGGAAGTCTTGATGCCTGACACCTTGTGCCAACTGGTGTGAGAGTTGTCGATTGATTGCTCGTTACACGGAGAAATCACCACAAGAGTAAAAGTGCACAATTTATATGTCTTTATAAAAAAAAAACTATGTATTGACCTTGAAAAAGACAATAGTGTGAAAGCCGTCGTTGTAAAAATTCGAGTAAACTAGAATATTACAGATAAAGCCCGTGAGGTACTAAAGTAAACATCCACAACTCTCAAAATCCTGCAGATAAGATGATTTTGAATCAGTGAGCAGGTTCTTTCGACCAATCCTTGGAAACTACTGGTATTAGCAATATTTTGGAGATCCAAACCCTTAGCTTGTGAACGGTCCAGATTTCACTGAGTACTCCAATATAAATGAGTCTTACAACTTTCTAAACGGAAACTTAATGACTTTAACTTAGATTGCATACTAACCTAGAATTTGGGCTGACTTAGTAAATAAAACCGTGTGTGTTTTATCATTTATGTATCTTAAATTAGATTTTAATAAAAAAAGAGTTTTTGAAATTCTTTACTAGTATGCATTTGGAATTCGATTTTCACTTCATAGATCAATCGATCTAAAAAAAATAAATAAATAAATAAACAATAATAATAAATGATTTATTGAAGTTTGTGGGTATCTTCACTGAAAACTCTCACGAGACTATAACTCGTCCACTAGGGTAACCTAGGGGTTTAAAGCCTTGTTGCATATGGTAAATGCAATCGCAATGCCTGTGAAAGTGAGTTAGAGTTTTTCTTTTCTAATTTTATTTTGCTCGAGGACTAGCAAAACATAGGTTTGGGGGTGTGATAAGTGCTTAATAATTCATAATTTAGCTATCTTTCCATAGCACTTATCAATGTTCTTAAACTAATAAATACATATTTTACCATGAAATTGAATAAACATTGAAATAAATTTAAAATATGGTAATAAGTAAATAATTTTTTTCTTAAAACAGATTATGAACTCGTCTCTCTCTTGGTTGCGATCTTTCATGAAAATAGGGGATTGGGTTGACCCGGTTGAGTAACCTGATGGAGTTGTAATTAAGCTAAGGCTATAATTAAATAGGTTTTGGTCCTGATTAGATAATTATTTTTGTATGGGAAAAAGCTTTGATTAACTTTTTTTATTAAGTTCCGGTCATGTTTTTGGTCTTGTCGAGTCCGGTCTGAAGCAGTTTAGCAATAATTAAATTTGGAAGACATTGGGCTCGAGAACAAGTTCAAGCAACTCAACGATCATGATCCACCGCAAATCCAAAGCTAATTTCCAACCAATTCGTTACCTGCCTTCATATAAAATTTATAATAATAATAATAACTAAATATTCATGATTCACTGTTCATATGAACAGTGTCCAGTTAAAACACTGTTCATATGAACAGTGTTCGTGAAATCACTTTTCATGTGAACAGTGTTAGAGAAAAAAATAAATAATACATAATAAATAAATAAATAATAAAAAATAAAAAATGGGAATTCACTATTTATCTTCTTCCTTCCGCAATCGGCCACCTTCTCCGCCATCCCCGACCAGCTCCCGCGGCGCCTCCCACGATGCAATCCTTCCCACCGCGCGATCAAAGGAGCTCGTCCCAGCGTCATCGTCGTCCCCGAGTCCTCCGCCATCGACCGCGCGCGGCATCTTCCCCTCCATGATCAGCGACCCTGCCGCCCAGAAATCCCTCCAAATCAGCCCGGTCCTCCGCCCTCGCTTCAAAATAAGGCATCTTCCGCATCCGAGCAACTGCAGCACCGTCTTCATCCCCGGATGTTCCGCCAGCGACCAGCACCTGCAAATCAAGCCTGAGATCCCGCGGCCCCTCTTCCTCCTCTCCCGCGATCTGCCTCCCGGCACTACGCCCCAAAATCAGCCACCGTGATCCCTCCTTCCTCCTCTCAGTGTGCGCCGGACGGCTATAAAAGGGGAGCTGAGGCGTTCGGTGAAAAGGGGGGGAGCGGGCTTCGACAGAAAGAGGGGACCCCCTGTTTCGGTGAAGAAAAGGAAGGAAAAAGCCGTGCGTGGAAGGGAGTGAAGAGTAATTTTTTTATGAAGATGGGAGGACTTCCGGCCACCATGAGCAGCTAAATCTTGGTTTATGGGTTTGATGAAGCCGTGGATGAGTATTTATGTTGCATTTCTTTGATTTTTAGCATTGTAAGACAGTTGCATATTTAATGAAATTATGATCTTGAAATGTCTTGTTTAATTTGTGTAAGATGTTTATCTTGTAGAAAGCCTCTGCATGAATTAATATAGTTTATCGAAATTGAATTCAATATCTGTGGTTTGGAGGAGATTGTTATGCAACTACCAGATTTATCTTTGAGAAATTTATCATCAGATGAATCATGCTAATAGGACAGACCATGCCTATCCTTAGAGAAGATGGTTTGTACCAGGCTTAGATGACTCATACTGTGGGTTAGATTTCAACTTTTTATATGATTGCCCTAACTTGTAGTTAAGAGCAATCAGATCATACACGCATCTAAATCATTGAAAGCATCATATTGACAAATCCATCGGTGGATTCTAATCCTAAACATCTCTTCCCGTAAAATATTCCTATAAGTGCATTCATCTTACTTTTAGCTCTCATTAATCGATAACTTAAAATTCTTTTTACTCTAGCTTATGCCCTTTGAATTAATTTAGTTAAATCAAGTTAGCAAATTCTTCTTCTTGATTTACTTTTAAAAGAAAAATAACTTATTCTCCAATCCCTGTGGACCGACATCCGTAATCACTATCCTACAGGATACGTGCTATTGCGTGGTTTATTTTTGAAATTGAAATAACCGATCAGTGAGACATATTGAGATCTCCATCTCAATATCACTGAAACTCTTTTCAGTGGACTGAAACGATTTCAGTTCTACTCTCAGGGTTCACTGATCACCAAGTGAATGCCTTCGAGTCTCACAATCCACTAGTGACACCTAGCAGTATGTGGTGGCAACTCAGCAGAATGGAATGTCTGAACCTCTAGGTGCAGTTAACGTATGATACAGTCCCTCTATCATGGATTCCGACATGATGGAGGTTATGGATAACTAGTCAAACTCTATCGTCTGTCATATGTCTAATTTATTCGACTTCTAGTTCGAGATATGGAAAACTCTTTTTTCAAAATACCTGGCAAAAAATTTATCGAACTTAGTCTTATAAATCACATAGGATCACTCCTAATCTATCAAGGTCGATAAATCCTATCTAGATGCAACCCTATTCCAAAATGAACCTACTGTAGCCAATCCGCACTACAAGGATCCAAATGGCTAGGACCCAAGTTCACATGCTCGTCAAACTACAACAACCTCACAGTGAATAGCTGAAGCATTGTAGGTCAAAGAACCAGTCATACAATTGCAACATAAGTAGTCACTGACGAGTGGATAGACATCCATGAGACTACTATCTTTGGTCATGCTCAGTACCTTGTTCTCTAACAAGTACTTGCATAATCACTCCAGTGTCTCTACACCGTGGATTCGAGACTCGTCCATCTGACTAAGTGATCTGTGCACTAATCTCAGCGGATCGATCACCGTCCCTCATGATAGATCCATCGATCATGAGCATTTAGAAGTTAATCCCTAATGACACATGCCTCAAATTCTCAACTCCTTGAGAATATGTATCATCATCTATTAATTTTTTAGACGATTCATGGACACATATAAACATGAATGAAAAATAAATTATCCAATCTTATTTATTAATAAGTGCCAAATTATAAATTTATTCCCCAGATTACAAATATGTGTTAACCACATTAGCTTCTAGGGCATACTTCTAACAATATTGAATACCTTGACCTCAAACTAGAACAACCTCATTGACCTTGGTATAAACTAAGGTGAGCGACTTCGGTCCCAGCCGAGTAGCTAGTCAGCTAAGGAGCCTATTAGCCAAGGAGCCAATCGACACATTCTGACAAAAAATGATAGTCCCGATAATCAGCAGTTGTGGCAGCACTGCAGTCGGTATGCGGCCAGTGTCATACGCCACCCACGCAGAATGATGCACATGTCGTAAATGTATGACTTACCACTGATGGATGTCTCATCAACCCAGGTAACAACAAAACGAACCACCCTATATAAAGGGGTGGTCCGAGGGCCCTCAAGTAAGCTCATGCTATGCCATATTGTGTGATTCTCACTCAGAAAGCTCTACTAAAATTTCTCCCTTCCATTGTTGCTTCTCTATTCTAACTTACGCATCGGAGGATCTTCCATCAAAAACTCTCCGGCAAGAAGACTTCTTACAGGCCATCCTCGAAGGAGACCAGCACCTACGCACCTCAGCCACCTCGTCCAACTTGATTTCTACCAACCTCAATGTTAGCCGAGCTGGGCTCTGATCTCGGTCTGAGATTTAGCGGCAACAACCCTATATAAAGGGGTTGTTCGGGAGCCCTTAGGCATTGGAGGGCCCCCCTCTAGAAACTCTTCGACAAACAGGCTTTTTGCATGCTATCCCTGGAGGAGGCTAACCCCTGCGCACCTCGGCCACCTCGTCCAGCTTAATTTCTGCCGACCTCAGGGTCAGCCGAGCTGTGCTTCAACCTCAGCCTTAGATTCAACGTTAACATAGTGGTGCTAAAGGAAGGGCCTTAGCTACATTGGTATCAAGCAAAGGAAGAAATTTTCAACATGAGGTTGCGAGGACCTCGCAGTGCATCTTATGCCTCGCAACGCCACGCTCTGGCCTCATGAGGGTCTCTATAGAGCCCAAAACATGCTTCGTTAGGACAACCCACTGCGCTTGTGAATAATGAGCAATTCAACCTACTCATTCAATAGGCGTGACTTTGACTGCGGCAGTTTCGAGCTTGCAGCAAGCACTAGCACGGTTGGAACTAGCCTGGCCAGAATTTGTTCAACCTAACCACCACTCTCGAGGCCAAGACTCAAAGCGATCTCGCCAGAGTTGGCACACATGATGGAGAAGTTTTGATCGAGATAGAAAATAGCATACTCGAAACCCCCATTCCGACAAGCACTCCACTTCGAGGCACTCACCTCCGGAACTCCTCCTCGGTGGGATGCCGACCTCAATAGAAAAATTGTGGAGATGGGCTGACAGATGCAAACCCTAAGAGGGTAGGCTTCGAGGGTGAACAACGGCCTCAACTTCTCCTCAGAACCCCCTTCACCCAATGAATCATGAAGGAACCAAACCCACCTTAGTTCAAGAAGCCCCAAGTAGAGTCATACGATGGCATCTCAGATCCACTGGATCATTTGGAGAGCTTCAAAGCTCTCATGATGCTGCATGGATCCATCGACGTCGTGCTTCGCAAGGCCTTCCCCACAACCTTAGCTAGGCAGCTTGGTTTTAGTTCTCAAAAATATTTTATGAGTGCTCAGATAGCTATGATTGCCCCTAGAAATAGGGTCAATCAATATCCTAGAGCTAGCATCCAGTGAAGACAACCCTCTACCAATGGGTTAAAGTTAGTAATGAATACGAAGTATAATATCTTATCGATTACAAAAATGGCCCTATCACGATTATTGTGAACGTACCGCAAAAAATTTGTGAGTGCTGTTTTAATTGATAGTACGGATAAATGGAAAATTTTTGATGATTATGAATATTTTAAATTATATTTTTATTTTTACGAATTTGCATGATTTGTGCATGGTTACTTGATCTGAAAAGGTGGTGCATGGTTACTTATTGAGCCGCGAAGCTCATTCTTCTTTTTATATTTTTTTGTATATAATTAAGATTATTAGGAGCGGGGAAGAATAAATGAAATGAAGGATGAGAGAATAAGCTCCAAGTATAGTAGCAAGCTATCAATAAATTTAGTTTATGATTATAAAGTTTGGGTTATATAGCTTTGAGTACGGGATCAAGGTTGACAGGGGCGAGGTCGGCTCGGCCTCGGGGCGAAGTCGGCTCGGCCTTCGGCAGGATCCGAGGTTAGGCTGGCCTGCTCGACTCTGAGGTCTGCTCGACAGAAATTGGGTAGTTCTAAGCTGAAGTAGGACGATCCATTTTGCCTCCCATCATTTGCTCCTCGACTTTCGAGTTCGAGTCGTTCTTTGGCTCGAGCGAAGGAAGTAGTTGTCGATCGTCTTGTGCTATAGCCAAATGTTTGTGAAGGTGTATGTGCCGAGTGGGGTGCACCTTTCGTATCATTGGAGCTAACGGTTTCAGGCCGAGCTTCCCGAGCCGAGCTTGGGTGGTTTAAGCTGCCACGTCATTCCAAGCAAAAGTGGTTGAGGGAGCTCTTCAATGTGTTGTGTGTGCACTCCCTTTTGAAGCGTTACCTGATAGTAAGATACATAGTCTTGCAAAGTCGATGAAGAGCTCACTGCTTCTGAGCTCATCCATTGATGCACTTTAGGCGTTGAGGTCAGACATTAGGTTTGCTTTGGACCTTTACGTGAAACCTGAGGTTGGGACTCCGTTTAACTTTCGCACTGCAGTTCACTAGGGTATCTTTTAGGTAGAAGGTCATTGTGAGTTTTGATGCCTTTTGACCTTTTTAGGCTTTAACTTGGGCGCTCGAACTAAGGTCGAGGCACCCTCAAATTTTTTTTGAGGTCGAGAGAGCCTCTTTGGCTTGCGATCGACGCAGCAGGGTGCCCCGAGCTCGGGCCGGGGCATATTGGATGTTCTTGCGGTCAAGAGAGTCTCTTCGACTCACGGTTGATACTGTAGGGCACCCCGAGCTCGGGTTGGGGCATCATTATTCCTGCGGTCGAGGGAGCCTCTTCGGCTCGCAATCGACACTGCAGGGCGCCCCGGGCCCGGGCTGGAGCATCATGTCTATGATCGAGGGAGCCTTTTCGGATCGCGGTCAAAACTACAGGGCACCCCAAGCTCGGGCCAGGGCGTCATTGCATCTTTGATGGCTTCCGCAGATTCCTTCGTGCACTTTCCTCATCGTGTAGTTGGCCTCTGAGGGACAAAGACATCTGAGGAGTGGTGATGTGAACATCTGATGGTATAGCTTGTCCCCATATATGAGGTACCGAATCGCTTGGCGCTCAATTCGTCGGGCTTCAAGCTTATTCGTAGGGAGGACTCCGTTTTGTAGGAAGTTAATAAGAGAGCCCATTCAACTCGGTTCGATTTTTTTGTACAGGACTGGTTCAGGATCTTCTATGCTTGGTGCCTTCAGGTACTCGAGGAAAGTGGTCATCCAGAGCTCGTCCGAACTAGATGTCGCTAGCTTTGACAGCAAGTCGGCTCTCACGTTCTCCGATTGAAAATGTGATATAAGTTGTTTAAAGTTGAAATGATGTCCCATACCTTTTAGAGGTATTTCATCATTGATAGCTCCCGAGCTTCGAAATCTCCCAAGACTTGGCTCATCACCAGTTGGGAGTCACTGAAGACCTTTAGGCAGCGGATGTTGAGCTCTTTCACCAACTTTAGCCCTCGATCTCCATGAGGATCTCGGCTCGGGTGGATGTGAGGAGAATTTATTTTCCGAACTTCTGGAGGGGGGACCTCGGACGAGCCGGGCTCTTGGGATGAGGAGGATTTTTCTCGCACCGGAGAGATCTGCTCCTTGGTTGGCCGCGCTCCTCATGGTGCTTCTTCTGCATCTAGGAAGGTCGTTCGGCTGCCTCCTGCCACGAGGCCATGGCTTCCTCAGCCTTGGCATACTTTCGAGCTCGGGCCAGCATCTCTACAAAGTTGGCAGGAAAGTTTTTTTCGATGAAGAAGAGAAACTTGTAGGACCGAGCACCAGTCTTCAACGCTGACATAGTGATGGTCTGGTCGAGATCGCGAACCTCTGATGTAGCCAAGGTGAAGGGATCAATATAGTATTTTAAAGATTCTTCCACTTTTTGTTTGATGTCAAGGAGAAAATCTGAGGTCCGACGCTGACACCGGCTAGCAACAAAATGAGTTACAAACTACCTGCCCAGCTGCTCAAAAGATAGAACCGAGCCAGGCCTTAGTCCGAAAAACCAAAGACGAGCTGCCTTGCAGAGAGTTGCCGGAAAGGCGCTGCAGAGTAGGGTGTATGTGGCCCCTTGGAGTGTCATGAGGGCTTTGTGTCTTTCCAAATAATCCAAGGGGTCGGACGAGCTATCATACGGCTCAATTTGCAGCATCTTGAACCTCAAGGGGATCGACTCGTCAATGATCCATCGAGGGAATGGGGACTTAGTTGTGAATTCGAGATCTACATCGCGCTTCGGGCCTTAGTCTCGGAGCGCCTGGATTTGTCGCTCCAACTCCTCGACTTTCCTGTCGAGCTCGCCGACGGGCGGGGCTCCTGTTGTAATGCGGCATGGGGTGGAACCCACCTCCGATGGTTGTTCCTGTGCTCGGGGCATCAGACTTCGGCGTAGGCTCTCAGGGTGATGGATGCGCGACAAATCCTCTTGGCTTAGGGATCGAGCTCGGTGGGAGCTTCGGTAGTGGCGACGCTCTCTTTCATTAGCCATTATGTGCTGCCTGGCAGGAGAATGGCATCGCAAGCATCGTCCTAAGGACTTGTGCCTACGAGGAGGGGGTGCAGGCTTGGCTCCTGCCTGCTGCAGGCCTTGAACGATCACGGTGAGTGTTTGGACTTACTGGACGAGCAAATTAAACTGCTTTGGCTGGACCTGAGGAGTTTGATCCGCCGGTGCCATAAGGGATGGGCTTTGGAGCGAGTTACCGGGAGTTGGTGCTCGACGCCTCGATGCATTAGAAGCTCCTCAACTCCTCAATCTTATGATCATGACTTAGGCCCTTCCTCTAGTGCCATATGTGGTTGAAATTTGGCCTGAGGGTGACCACGCCAGAGGAATCTGAGAAGCCGCCGGCCGAGACGGAGAAAGAGAGCCACCTCCTGTGCTCCGGTGTACCTGCACAAAGTCTTGACCGGAGATTCCGGCGAAGGCCCTCCGATGGCTAAGTTAGAGTTGATCCAGAGTTTTAAAAAAAAATTTGAGTGCTTTTCATGGCCCCCTTTAGGCCTTCCCCTACCTTCTTTTTATAGGATGAGGGTCTTGACCGTTACCTGAAGTCTGGGGCCGAGCTGTGATCAGCTGGCCATTAGCTAGAGGTGGCGTGAATCACGTAAATCAATCCCGCGGGCGAAAAATTCAGGAGATATCTTTCTAGATTTGTTTGAATATGGATTTTGAGGACCTGTGGGATCTTTGACGGGATCAAGGTTGACAGGGGCAAGGTCAGCTCGGCCTCAGGTAGAGGTCGGCTTGGCCTTCGGCGGGGTCTGAGGTCAGCTTGGCCTTTGGCTGAGGTCGGCTTGGTTTTCTGTAGAGTTCGAGGTCAGCCTGGCCTGCTTGGCTCTGAGGTCTGCTCAGCAGGAATTGGGTGGTTCCACGTTGGAGTAAGACGATCCATTTTGCCTCCCATCATAGACCACTACTACTCCTAGAACCTTTAGGAGAGAACTTCCAAGTGTTTATTTTTATTTTAGCTTTGTGGTGGTTGTTGGCTAAAATTTAATCGTAAAAGCCTTACTAGGAGAAATTTTAGCTTGATGTTGATTTGAATGGAAGCATGCGAGGACATGAATTAGTGCATGGATGACATATGGTCTAGGCTGTCCGAAGAAACGACATCACTTTAAGGGAGACATGGACTTCGGTAGTTTTCTCAAGCAGTTATTTACGGTTATCCCTTTTAAAAGGTACGCTCATGATCAATGGCATCTCCAACATTCCAATGATTATTCGGAATTTTTGTAGTTGCTTCCATAGAGGGAACTTTTATTCAGTTATTTCGGAATCCCCTATCTATTATTCCGTTATCCTTGTGTAATCAATGCTCGTAGTTTTTTTTTTTTTGCTAGAAGTAGTTTGTTTCACTTACCTGGGAGCTATTACTTCCCTTTTTGCTTAATTTCTTTATGTTATTTGCATTCTACTGGAAATTGTGAGGTTCTCTTACCAAGGCCAGTTCGAACCCTATCTCCTGATGGAACAAAATCATTGCTTGATCTAGCTTGCCAACATCCTAATTGACCATCATTTTTGTTTCCTAGAAATATACTACACGCGGTAGGACTTAGTAGGAAGAATGCCAAAGGAAAGCTCTAAGGTAATGGGCCAAGGTGAAACTTCCAAACAGAATGATCATATGGAGCCTATCGCTCCCTTATTTAATGAACATAAGAATCCCCTTTACCAGGACGATCTCGTGATTGTTGGATAAACATACTAAAGAAATAGCTTCTAACCCATAGAAGGAAGTCCTTCAATTACGAGGCCAAGAAAGGCCAAAAAATCTTGGCCTAGCCAAACTATAGCTAAAAATTCTGGCAATGGACCATTTAATGAAGTCCCAGTAAAGGAATATTGGCCATGTAGTTGCTAAAGCAAAGCAACCATTTCTTCAAGACATTTTGGATTCTCATGAGGCTTCTAGACGAGACTAGAGGGCCAATGAGAATTATGTGATTTGGTTTATAAAAGGAAGCACCAACTAAATAACTTGTGATGCAAAAATAAAACTGCTATCCCAAGTGCAGGAGAATCGCACAAGCAGTAAAACTCGGAAGTCCAAGGTCAAATCCTCAGGGAACGGTATATGTATTATTAGCGTAACTTCAGGTGTAATTTTCAGTTGATTTTTTTATAAATTAAAAGCAGAGAATACTAGGTGAATAAACAAAGTTCAATAAGATAGAGATGGTTAGGGATCCGGAATCCCCCTTGATAATATTACTCTCAACAAATAAACTCGGCGATTCTCGATTTAGGATCAAATAAATAAAATAGTTCTAATCATGAAATATATCGTTTGAATACATGAACTCAATGTTTAAGCATTCATCGTGTCAATTATGTCTACGACAAATCAAATATCAGAGCAATCCATGCATCAATAAATATAAAACATGATGAATCTATCTAATAAATAAATGAGAGAGAATCAGAACATATGAAAAGATGTAACTCAATTAAAACCAAGGTTCAGAGTTTACTTCAAGAGAGTAACAAGTCAAGGGTCCTCCCATCACCCTTAACCAAAGGGATTAGCCTCCCATTACAATAGCAGCCTCCCTTTTTTTTATTATTTTTTTTCTTTTCCTTTCTCTCCTTTGAAAACAGAGTCTCCTTCTCTGTTTTTCCGAATGAGAGCTCCCCGTTTTTGTGTGGGAATGAAGGACAACCTCCCAGCCGACCCCTCCCCTGTTTTATACAATGAAAACCTCCCCAAAAACAAGATTTCCTCACAAATTAAAACCAAAATTTCCAAACTAAAGATGCTGGAATTTTGCTGGGAGGAGGAGGTCGTCCGGGATGCCCATCTCAGCTGGCCGCGGGATGCCCGGTCGCCGGATCCGGCTGTGACGTTGGGAGAGTGCTTGGATTGCGGAAGAGGCGTGAGGAGGAGCGGACGCTGGCTGAAGATGGTAACGGAAGATCAAATCACGGATCCGGGAGGTGATCTTGGGCACTGTCTTCGGAAGTTGGCCACACGGAATGGATGCATCGTTGGAGGAATGGGTGCTGATCTCGGCTGAGACGAGGACTCCGGAAGAAGGAATGGGATCGCGGACGCTGTGGAAGAGGCGGACGGCACGGTCGGCTGGGTGTTCTGGGATGCAGACGCAGCAACGGAAGCTTGTAGGGGATTTGATGCGGGTCCGGAAGAAGGGGATCACGGGCTCGAATGCTGTGGAGATGATCGCGAGCGGAAGAAGGGGGCGTTGATTGCGGGTGCTTCACGGAAGAACGGAGGAGGCGGACGGCTGGGACTCGCAAAGGAGCTGATCGTGGAGATAGGAGCTGGTGATGCGGACGTGGGAGATGCATGGAAGGAAGGAGCGTGGACTCGGAAGCGAGAACCCGGAAGAGGTGGATGCTCTGGGAGGTGATCGCGGGCAGAAGGGCTTGGGCGGACGGCTGGGACTCGGATGGAGCTGGGAGATCCAATTGCAGATCTTCTTGGCTTGATGAATCTAAGCCCTTGGATGTTTCATTTTGCATTGCCTCCAAATGGCTGCCATATGTCCCTCGGGTGCAAGTGTGCTTGACCAGGTTCAATTCTGTTCCAGTGTAATCAGGCTTGAAGTCGACCAAATGCACATTTAAACTCTGATTTACGATAATCTGTGCCAAATAAAATATAAAATTAATGCAGCCCTTTTATCATTATTTGTTTGCAATAATATTAATTTAAGCAACGTGTAGAACGCACTTTTGTGCTCTCATCACACCCCCCAACTAGCTTATTGCTAGTTTCTAGTAATTAACGAGCAAACGATAATGAGGACACAAAAGATGCGGTCTAACCTATGACTTTTTATTGAAACTAAAGATACAAAACTAAGATACGTACCCACTTTCATAGGGCATCACGATTGCACTTAGCTCGTGCAACAAGCCGTTAAACCCCTAGGTTACCCTAGTGGACGAGTGTTGTCTCGTGAGGGTTTGTAGAGATGTTACCCACAAACATCATGAATGATATGACATGAGGTCCTAAATTCTAGGCTAATACCCATGTAATTAATATATATTTTCAAGCATGGCAACTGTCAAAGCAAGGGGAATACTAAAGTGTAGTGTGCATAAACAGAATAACTTTCTTAGAGCACTAATACCTCCACCACAACATGGTACTGCTTGAATTTTTAGGTGCACTACTCAAGTTTACAAGTGTTTACTACAGTTTATTAGAGCATGATCCATCAAATTTTCAGAATATCTCATGTTGTCTAAATTTGTCAAAAATGGTTCGCATATAAAGAAGGAGCTATCAAACCCAGCCAAACATCCAAAGTACACAGAGTTCCAAATTAATGGAGTCAAACCAGCCATTACCACATGTCACTAGGTTCAGTCCAACCAACCTTATTCATCCTTATTTTTATTTTTAAACAAATATGACGATTACAATAGTCCAACCCCCTTAGGCTCTAGTAAGGTCCATGTAGCGAGTTTTCGGCCAATGACTCCTGATCCAGTTGGCTCAAGGCATTAGGTGGAACACCCCTCAGGCTTAATTACTCGAACCAGACTACGCCACGAGGTCAGACTTGTCATCTTCTTTCTTTTTTCTTATTTTTTTTATTTTTTTAATCAAAAGAGTAGGTAAACTGAACCATATAACGTGACTACATCGAAACTATAGGTCAACCAAGGTTGGAACATAAGGCACTTAGGTGATCTAGCCGGGGTATTCAACCTCTATCTTTATGTGAAAACCAAATCATGAACCTTATAGTACGGACAAGGATACTCGTACTTCTTTTACAGATACGGCTTAATAAAAATGAATTAAACAAATATGAACTCCTGAGGCCTTCCTATAATCATTAAGTACATGTGCGGGGATCTAATAATAGGTCTCTGATCAGTCATAATGTGCATATGTTCCTTGCGTTAATGGTTGCACAAACTCAATATAAAAATACATATGCATTTGCTTAGAAAAGAAGGTAATAGAATAAATCAAATGCAAAAACAAGTTTCTTTTTTTTTTTTTTTGCAAAATATTTCTCTCCCCCCAACTTAAACATTGCATTGTCCTTAATGTAATAGATACAAGAAAACTATATATGAAAGACAGTGGAGAAAATAATACTGGAGAGAAGAGGAATACCTTGAGCTGTTGATATCTAGAAAATAAGACCTACAAAATAAGAAGAAAACTAGAAATAAAAGAAAATAATAATTCTAACTAATATACACAAATCTTTTGCCGTCTGGTTTAGTTATAAAAAGGTTCCCCCAAGAAAAAGGAGTCCTCTTTATCTGAAAAATTCTCAAGAAAAGGTTTTAACCTGTATCCATTTACCTTAAAAATTCTACCATCCCGTGGATTCTCAATCTCAACCGTCCCATGTAGAAAAATAGTTTTTATAATGTAAGGACCTGTCCATCTTGATCGCAACTTACCAAGAAACAGATGTAAGCGGGAATCATATAAAAGAACTTTTTGCAAAGGTTCAAAAGATTTTTTCAAAATTGATTTATCATGTAAGATCTTCATTTGTTCTTTGCAAATTTTAGCATTGTCATAAGCATCTCTGCGAATCTCATTAAGCTCGTTCAATTGCAATTTTCTAGCTGGACCAGCATCATGTAAATCAAAATTCAATTTTCTAATTGCCCAATACGATTTATGCTCTATTTTTACAGGCAGATGACATACTGTTTCGTAGACTAGCCGGTAGAAAAATTGAACCAAATCATGAACCTTATAGTACGGACAAGGATACTCGTACTTCTTTTACAGATACGGCTTAATAAAAATGTATTAAACAAATATGAACTCCTGAGGCCTTCCTATAATCATTAAGTACATGTGCGGGGATCTAATAATAGGTCTCTGATCAGTCATAATGTGCATATGTTCCTTGCCTTAATGGTTGCACAAACTCAATATGAAAATACATGTGCATTTGCTTAGAAAAGAAGGTAATAGAATAAATCAAATGCAAAAACAAGTTTCTTTTTTTTTTTTTTGCAAAATATTTCTCTCCCCCCAACTTAAACATTGCATTGTCCTCAATGTAATAGATACAAGAAAACTATATATGAAAGACAGTGGAGAAAATAATACTGGAGAGAAGAGGAATACCTTGAGCTGTTGATATCTAGAAAATAAGACCTACAAAATAAGAAGAAAACTAGAAATAAAAGAAAATAATAATTCTAACTAATATACACATACCTTTTGCCGTCTGGTTCAGTTATAAAAAGGTTCCCCCAAGAAAAAGGAGTCCTCTTTATCTGAAAAATTCTCAAGAAAAGGTTTTAACCTGTATCCATTTACCTTAAAAATTCTACCATCCCGTGGATTCTCAATCTCAACCGTCCCATGTAGAAAAATAGTTTTTATAATGTAAGGACCTGTCCATCTTGATCGCAACTTACCAAGAAACAGATGTAAGCGGGAATCATATAAAAGAACTTTTTGCAAAGGTTCAAAAGATTTTTTTCAAAATTGATTTATCATTTAAGATCTTCATTTGTTCTTTGCAAATTTTAGCATTGTCATAAGCATCTCTGCGAATCTCATTAAGCTCGTTCAATTGCAATTTTCTAGCTGGACCGGCATCATGTAAATCAAAATTCAATTTTCTAATTGCCCAATACGATTTATGCTCTATTTCTACAGGCAGATGACATACTTTTTCGTAGACTAGCCGGTAGGGAGACATGCCAAAAATGGTTTTGTATGCAGTATGATAAGCCCATAATGCATCTGATAGTTTCAAGGACCAATCTTTCCGTGATGGGTTCACTGTTTTCTCTAAAATACGCTTGATCTCCCTATTGGCTAACTCTACCTGGCCACTAGTTTGCGGATGATATGGGGTAGCAACTCTATGGGTGACACCATACTTTTTCAATAAGATCTCGAAAGGCTTATTACAAAAGTGTTTTCCACCGTCACTAATTATAACCTTAGGCATCCCAAATCGTGAAAAAAATATTTTCTTTTAAAAACTTCAGGACAGGTTTGTGATTATTGGTCCTACAAGCGACAGCTTCTACCCATTTGGACAC
Source organism: Phoenix dactylifera (assembly GCF_051530095.1). NCBI lineage: Eukaryota > Viridiplantae > Streptophyta > Magnoliopsida > Arecales > Arecaceae > Phoenix > Phoenix dactylifera. The sequence continues at coordinate 8,465,736 of NC_143193.1, forward strand.
ATACTCGATACCGACTAAAATGTACTCATATCCAAAAGACGGTGGGAATGGGCCCATAAAATCGATTCCCCAACAATCGAAAATTTCGATAATAGTAATGGGTTGAAGAGGCATCATTTGCCTACGAGTTAGACTTCCAATACATTGACATGAATCACATGTCCTGCAGAACGCGTGGGCATCTTTGAACATAGTAGGCCAATAAAAACCACATTGCAAGACCTTTGCAGCGGTTTTCTTAGAAGCAAAGTGTCCACCACAAGCATCAGATGGCAGAAAGAGAGTACGCTTTGTATATCATGATCTGGTATGCATCGTCTAAAGATTTGATCGTTGCAATATTTAAATAAATAGGGTTCGTCATAGTAATAATTCTTTACTTCGCGCAAGATAATTTTTCTATCTGTCGACCCCCAATGCTCCGGAATCCAGTTTGTAGCAAGAAAATTTACAATGTCAGCGTACCATGGCACAGTGGAGAGTGCAAACAACTGCTCTTCAGGAAATGAGTCCTTGATAGGAAACTGTGGTGCCGAATCATTAAAAACTAATCGTGATAAATGGTCAGCTACCACATTCTCTACTCCTTTTTTATCTTTAATAGTGATGTCAAATTCTTGGAGTAGAAGTATCCATCGTATTAAGCGTGGTTTGGCCTCTTTCTTATCCAACAAATATTTTAGTGTCGCATGGTCCGTGAAGATAACAATAGGAGCACCAAGGATATAAGAGCGAAATTTATCTAAGGCAAATACTACTGCAAACAATTCCTTCTCGGTGGTAGTATAATTCATTTGAGCATCGTTTAAGGTTTTGCTTGCATAGTAAATGACATATGGCTTATTATCCTTGCGTTGTTCTAGGACAGCTCCTATCGCATAGTCGCTAGCATCGCACATAATCTCAAAAGGTAATGACCAATCAGGTGGTCGCACGATGGGTGCAGTGCTAAGCATAAATTTCAACTTTTCAAATGCCTCTTGACAGGTTTCAATCCAATTGAACGGTGTATCAAGGGATAGGAGGTTACATAACGGTCGAGCTATGATACTAAAGTCCTTGATGAACCTCCTATAAAATCCGGCGTGACCCAGAAATGATCGAACATCTCTAACCATCTTGGGTGCAGGTAGCTTAGCAATTAAATCGATCTTAGCTCTATCTATTTCCATGCCCTTCGATGAAACAATATGTCCTAAGACAATTCCCTTTGGCACCATGAAGTGGCATTTCTTCCAATTTAGTATCAAATTCTTTTCCATACATCGAGCTAAGACTGCTTGTAAATGTGACAGGCAATCATCAAATGTGTCGCCAAAAATGGAGAAGTCGTCCATGAACACTTCCAAAAATTTCTCGTTCATATCTTCAAAAATGTTGAGCATGCATCTTTGGAATGTTGCAGGTGCATTACACAACCCAAATGGCATTCATCGGAAAGCAAATGTGCCAAAAGGACAAGTGAAGGTAGTCTTTTCTCGGTCTTCTGGTGAAATCTCAATTTGATAATATCCCGAATAGCCATCGAGAAAACAATAGAAATCATGCCCTGCAACTCTCTCCAACACTTGGTCTAGGAAGGGTAGAGGAAAGTGATCCTTTCGTGTGACCAAATTCAGCTTTCGGTAGTCAACACACATGCGCCCACTCGTCGGAACACGAGTTGGAACTAGTTCACCTTGTTCATTTTCTACTACCGTCAAACCCGACTTTTTAGGAACGACTTGAGTTGGGCTTACCTACTTGCTGTCAAAAATTGGGTAAATAATACCCACATCAAGCAACTTGAGGACTTCCGTCTTAGCCACATCCCTCATCGTAGGATTCAACCTGCGCTGCATTTGCCTTGTGGTTTTGGCATTGTCCTCTAAATATATCCGGTGCGTGCAAATTAATGGGCTAATCCCCTTCAAGTCGGCAATAGACCATCCTAAAGCTCCTTTATGATTTTTTAGAACACCAAGTAATTTTCTTTCTTGGTCATGATTAAGATCAGACGAGATAATTATAGGGTAAGTGTCCTCGGGTCTAAGAAAGGCATACATGAGTTCATTCGGTAAAGGTTTTAACTCGAGCTTAGGCACTTGCTCATGGGATGGTACTATCTTTGCTTCTCGAGGTGGCAACTGTTCAAATTTTTCTACTTTTGGTCTCCACCCATTGATCATCATGGCGTTCGAAAAATTCATACTAGGTTTGACCAACAAATCATCTTCATTGGTGCCATTAGAACACCAATCAATTAAACTATCGCCGGATGGATCGTTAAATGCTTTAGCTAACAAATATTCCTCCACGATGGTTTTAACCCAATCAACCTCCTTATTCTCTTCGTGATCATTGGGTTGCTTGCAAACATTAAAAATGTTAAGTTCCAGGGTCATGTTACCAAAAGAAAGCTTCATGACGCCATTCCTATAATTAATCAATGCATTAGAAGTTGCAAGGAATGGACGTCCTAAAATGACCAGAATCTGAGACTGTGAGTTCGAAGCCGGATGTGTGTCCAATACGATAAAATCAACAGAAAAATAGAACTTGTCTACTTGGACCAATACATTCTCGATAATCCCCCTTGGAATTTTAACTGACCTGTCAGCTAATTACAGAGTGACGGAGGTTGGCTTCAACTCACCTAGACCAAGTTGCTCATATACAGAATATGGCAACAAATTCACACTTGCCTCTAAATCTAACAATGCTCGCTCTATCCTAAAGTTGCCTATGATGCATGAGATGGTTGGGCAACCTGGATCCTTAAATTTAGGGAGAATGTTGTGCTGCAAAATAGCACTCACATTTTCAGTTAAAAATGCCTTCTTCTTAACATTTAATCGACGCTTGACAGTACACAAGTCCTTCAAAAATTTGGCATATGAGGGTACTTGTTTGATTGCATCAAGAAGAGGTATGTTGATCTTTACTTACTTAAAAAGCTCAAGAATTTCAGAATTAGGTTCGAGCTTTTGCAATGGCTTTAACCGTTGTGGAAAAGGTGGAGGAAAAGGACATTCAACTTTCTCGGTAGAAGTTAGGACCTCAACTTCTTCTTTGTCCCTTTCATCGACTTTGGGAGCATTAGATTTAGAAGTGATCTGCGGTCTCAATGGGACGGTCTGATCAATGACTTTCTCATTACGCAAAGTCATGATGCTCTTTGCATGTTCTGTATGCGAACTAGAAGGAGCCGTATTATTACTACCGTGCACTTGTGGGTTAGGTTGGGGTTGAGCTGGAAGCTTACCCTTCTCTTAGGTACTTAGGACAGTAATCAACATTGACAATTGGTTCCTTATATCTTCAAAATTTCGAGTATTTTGAGCATTGATATTCACTTGACCTTGTAGAAAAGTTTGTATAGATTGCAAGGTATCCTCGATATTCGGCTTCTGAGAGGGTGGTGATGCAAAAGTAGGATATGCAGGTGGAGGAGCTGAATGGTGTGACTGTTGAGGATGATCATTTCTCCATCTAAAATTTGGATGATTCTTCCAACTAGGGTTATAGGTATTCGAGTATGGATCGTTATAAGGCTTTTGGTAAGAGTTCATACCATTTGCTTGATCGTGCAAGACTTCTTTGAATGCCGGTATGGTGGGGCAATCTGTAGTGGTATGACCCAACATATCGCAGATACCACAACATTCATTTCTAAGCTCTATAGTTTTGACAGGCTCAACCTTCCTAAGCTCAATTTCTTCTACCTTCCTAGTGAGGGTTGCCTGTTGGCGGAGGCCTGAGGGGCTGAGTCAACGTTGGCGGAGGCCTGGAGGGCCGAGTCAGTCCTGCCGCCTGCCAACGTGGATGCGCTGGAGGAGTAGGGTGGGTTATACCAGTAGGGGGTCCCTGAACCCACTGGCGAGGCCCTGTCGGAGTCCGGAGTTGGGCGAGGCTTGGTCGGAGTCGACTCGTGGCGCTATGGGCCCCTGCGCTAGTTTAAGGAAATAAAGTTGCGCCTTCACTAACACCTGCGGGTTTTGGTGTAATGGTAGCGCTTGATCCTGAAAATTGGTATCAGAGCCATAGGTCTCGAGTTCGAAACCCAGGCATCACGTTGGGGGGGGGGATTGTTGGCGGAGGCCTGAGGGGCCGAGTCAACGTTGGCGGAGGCCTGGAGGGCCGAGTCAGTCCTGCCGCCTGCCAACGTGGATGCGCTGGAGGAGTAGGGTGGGTTATACCACTAGGGGGTCCCTGAACCTACTGGCGAGGCCCTGTCGGAGTCCGGAGTTGGGCGAGGCTTGGTCGGAGTCGACTCGTGGCGCTATGGGCCCCTGCGCTAGTTTAAGGAAATAAAGTTGCGCCTTCACTAACACCTGCGGGTTTTGGTGTAATGGTAGCGCTTGATCCTGACAATTCATTTTAGCATGAAGATCATCCTTAGTTCTGAGGTTGTAAAGGCCTTCCTGTACAGAGCTAGTAGGCTTAGGTAAAGATTTATTGTTTCTATCCCCGTTATCCCAAAGTTGGGCAGTCTCAGCAAGGGAATCCAAATACTCCCATGCTTCATCAGGTTGTTTTTCTAAAAATCTACCATTGCACATGGTCTCTACAAACTGTTTCAACTGTTGAGATAAACCTTCATAAAAGAAGCTAATGGTTCTCCAAGTTTCGAACCCGTGATGAGGGCATGAGAGAAGAAGGTCTTTAAATCTTTTCCAATATTCATAAAATGTTTCATTATCTTTTTGTTGGAAATTGCTGATATGTCTTTTCAAAAAGTTGGTCCTTTGTGTGGGAAAGAACTTCTTTAAAAATTCTCTCTGCATATCTTGCCAAGTTCTTATTGATCTAGGTTGCAAGGAGTTTAGCCATGTTTTGGCCTTATCCTTTAGAGAGAAAGGGAACAATGTCAGCTTGAGGACATCCTCGGTAACGTTTGGCACTCTAAATGTAATGCTCAATTCTTCAAAATCCTTTAAATGAAGATACGGACTCTCGGACTCTAACTCGTGAAACTTGGGCAACAATTGGATTACCCCTGGTTTGATGTCAAAATGTCCTACATTATCAGGAAAAATTATGCATGAAGGCTGACTAGTCCTAGCCGGTTGTAAGTATTGTCTTAGAGTCATAACATGAGATTCTCGTTCTCGATTGTGGTGACTCCCTGCATCTTCATTTAAATCAGCCATCTCACAAGGTGTGAGATACTGCGAAGGAATTTCAGGGATGTGTCCTAAGGGATGATCTAAAGTTGTACGACTTAATCGACCGGTGTTGTCCCTATTCCGCTTTAGCATGCAAAATATTTCCCTCTCTTTTTTTTTCTTTTTTTTTTAAATATAAGTACCAACTAAAGATACCCTAAAACGAAAATCTATTCACAATCAAACATGCAACAAAACATTACACCTCAATTCCTAATGTTTTTCTTAAATTTCTAGACAGCTCCTAACTGGTTTGAAGTGGACACCTAAGCCTCCAATCCGGTCTAGTAACCTAGTCGACCAGATAAGCTCCCAGATAAATGGAGGGGTCACGATGCGTTTAGCAAGGGTCCCACTTAAAACCCACTTTTCTCGAACAGAGACTGTCTCCCTTAGAGGGACAAAGCTTGCCTAGACATCGACTGGGCCATAGAGCGAAATTGGTGCAACTTTTGGTGGTCTTCGTCCTATTGAGCTCGAATGTCCTTAGGGGCCAACGTCAAGTTGATTTTAGTTAAGCTTAGGATATTTATGCACTGGGGTGATTTTTGGGCTAAGGACGAGTAATGAAATCCCGACCTTATCTTTTTTAATGGGTTCGGCCCTTAGAATATTTTATGCTGATGCCTTATACTATATGCAACAATCAAGAGATTTTTTTTTTTAATATTTTATGACATGACATTAAATTTCATTGAATAGGTGATCAAGCAAATTATTTATTTATTTATTTATTTTAAATTTTATGAGTTGAAGTTTGAAATTTGAATTCTGAAATTTGAAATTTTAGGTTTTCTCTTCTTCTTTTTTAATTTTTGAATAATCACCCTTGATCTTCTCTTAAAGTTTTTTTTTTATTGATTTTCAATTAGCAACAAGAGTTAATGAGATATAATAACAATAAAATTCTGATTCTAAAAAAAAAATAAATGCAGAAAATTTAAAATAGAAAGCAGTAAGGTTTCGTATTAATCTAATGGTCTTAAAAGTCTCAGAATGTCAATCAGAGTTTGATACAGACTGTCTAGGGAATTAAAAATAGTAGTAAAGATTTAATTTTTTTTAAAAAAAAATACTAACTACTAAGGTAAAATTGAAATCTAAAATTATACTAATAACTCAGCCGTCCTCCGGCAACGGCACCAAAAACTTGATGCAAAAATAAAACTGCTATCCCAAGTGCAGAAGAATCGCACAAACAGTAAAACTCGGAAGTTCGAGGTCGAATCCTCAGGAAACGGTATATGTATTATTAGCGTAACTTCAGGTGTAATTTTCAGTTGATTTTTTTAGAAATTAAAAGCAGAGAATACTAGGTGAATAAACAAAGTTCAATAAGATAGAGATGGTTAGGGATCCGGAATCCCTCTTGATAATATTACTCTCAACAAATAAACTCGGCGATTCTCGATCTAGGATCAAATAAATAAAATAGTTCTAATCATGAAATATATCGTTTGAATACATGAACTCAATGTTTAAGCATTCATCGTGTCAATTATGTCTACGACAAATCAAACATCAGAGCAATCCATACATCAATAAATATAAAACATGATGAATCTATCTAATAAATAAATAAGAGAGAAACAGAACATATGAAAAGATGTAACTCAATTAAAACTAAGGTTCAGAGTTTACTTTAAGAGAGTAACAAGTTAAGGGTCCTCCCATCACCCTTAACCAAAGGGATTAGCCTCCCATTACAATAGCAGCCTCCCTTTTTTTTATTATTTTTTTTTCTTTTCCTTTCTCTCCTTTGAAAACAGAGTCTCCTTCTCTGTTTTTCCGAATGAGAGCTTCCCGTTTTTGTGTGGGAATGAAGGACAACCTCCCAGCCGACCCCTCCCCTGTTTTATACGATGAAAACCTCCCCAAAAACAAGATTTCCTCACAAATTAAAACCAAAATTTCCAAACTAAAGATGCTGGAATTTTGCTGGGAGGAGGAGGTCGTCCGGGATGCCCATCTCAGCTGGCCGCAGGATGCCCGGTCGCCAGATCCGGCTGTGACATCGGGAGAGTGCTTGGATTGCGGAAGAGGCGTGAGGAGGAGCGGACGCTGGCTAAAGATGGGAACGGAAGATCAAATCACGGATCCGGGAGGTGATCTTGGGCGCTGTCTTCGGAAGTTGGCCACACGGAATGGATGCATCGTTGGAGGAATGGGCGCTGATCTCGACTGAGACGAGGACTCCGGAAGAAGGAATGGGATCGCGGACGCTGTGGAAGAGGCGGACGGCACGGTCGGCTGGGTGTTCTAGGATGCAGATGCGGCAACGGAAGCTTGTAGGGGATTTGATGCGGGTCCGGAAGAAGGGGATCACGGGCTCGAACGCTGTGGAGGTGATCGCGGGCGGAAGAAGGGAGTGTTGATTGCGGGTGCTTCGCGGAAGAACGGAGGAGGCGGATGGCTGGGACTCGGATGGACAAAGGAGCTGATCGTGGAGATAGGAGCTGGTGATGCGGACGTGGGAGATGCGCGGAAGGAAGGAGCGTGGACTCGAAAGCAAGAACCCGGAAGAGGTGGATGCTCTGGGAGGTGATCGCGGGCGGAAGGGCTCGGGCGGACGGCTGGGACTCGGATGGAGCTGGGAGATCCAATTGCAGATCTTCTTGGCTTGATGAATCTAAGCCTTTGGATGTTTCATTACGCATTGCCTCCAGATGGCTGCCATGTGTCCCTCGGGTGCAAGTGTGCTTGACCAGGTTCAATTCTGTTCCAGTGTAATCAGGCTTGAAGTCGACCAAATGCACATTTAAACTCTGATTTACGATAATCTGTGCCAAATAAAATATAAAATTAATGCATCCCTTTTATCATTATTTGTTAGTAATAATATTAATTTAAGCAACGTGTAGAACGCACTTTTGTGCTCTCATCAACTTGTACTTCTCAAAATCGGCTTTTGAAATCAATAGAAATGATATATGGATTATGTTTGATCGAATCAAATATAGTAAAAATAACATGACCCTTGCTAAGATTAGTTAGAGTTTGGTTATAAAGACCTTGAAATCTAATATCCAAGATATCATGATTGTCGCAGCAAAGTTGCGACAGACCAAAGTATTAAAAGATATTTTGGTCAGTGCCTGGCCGAAACCAAAGAGTATTGGTCATGGAGAGATTCAAGGTGTCACTAGTGAGATGGCAAATCCGTGCCGATAATATTTCGTAATCATTCCTAAGAGCGGAGGGTAAAAATATGACGGCCTCATAATGTCTACTCATATATATATATATATGTATATATATTGATAACCTACTCTTTGTTATGGTAGGTTATCAATTTATCTATTTTTTATTGGACAAAAAATTTTCTTATTTTTTGTAACTTTTAAGATGCTTTATACCTTTTTACAATCTCACATTAACTCATTTTCTCAACCTCAGCTCTCTCCCTATTTTACTACTTTATTCATATTTTGAATATGTGACACCTGTACCACAACAAAACAATTTTACTACTGCCCACAATAAAGGTTTCGGCCCTAAGTTAATAATACAGAGTACGGTAACAATCCTGGTATCGGCCGAACGCGATCCAAACTAGAGGTTGGGCTGTAAACCTAGCCCAAATTGCATCACTAATATCCTTCCGCCATCAGAGAGCCCCAAAACCCTTTTTCTGAAGCTAAAACCTCGCTAGCAAGAGAAACCCAGAGGGCAATGGCGAGCAAGAAACCGAAAGCTCCCAAGCGAAAGAAGCCGCAAGAGCACTCCCCATCCAAACCCCTCTCACGCCATTCCATCAAGAAGAAGAAGACGAAGAAGAGCAAAAACCCTAATCACATACCTCTCGGCAAGAACAAAACCCTAGCCGAGAAGATGAAGAATAGAGAGGAGGAGAAGAAGAAAAGTGGAGAAGCCGGCAGTGATACCGTCCTCCTCTCCACTGCTCCGGCGGCCGAGCAGCTCCGCTTCTTCCTCAACCTGTTCCAATCCGCGAACAAAATCAAGCTCTCCCCTCTCGAGTTGGAGGCCTTCAAAGGTAGCCAAACTTCGCTCAAATCATTACAATGTGGAATTTTCCATCGATTTTTTCCTATTTATTTATTTTTGTGTTTAATTATTTGCCTTTTTCGTTTGTAAGATAAAATGATTCTTGGAATTTGTTTGGAATTCTGTGTCTAGTTGATGGTTGATCATTTTACTTATGCCGTCTTTTTTTTTCTTCAAATTATTTATTTAAAAATATGGCTGACGTTTGATAATAGTATTGTCCACTGGTTTCAAATTTTTTAAAACTATTTTGATGCGCTGTTGAGATATTCATACTGGCTTCTCATTCATTATTTTTCTAGTATTAATCAATTCCTTTTTTTAATATATTTACATTTTTTAAAACTACAGAAGATTTTTAAACACATCCAGAATCACTAGCATTGCAAATTCATATTCTTTTATTTTTCCAAAATTTGATGAACACTTGACTCTGAATCATTGGCTTCTGAGTGTCTTCACAATATGATGCATGCGTTGATCTTCTAATTAAATTATCTATAGCTACAGTTAGGAAGTAATTTGGGGTACATCAAGCATTAGAGTTTTCTTTTTTTGTGTAATTATGGAGTCTCTTTGGGGAAGCAAATGGAAAACTTAAGTGGGGATCTGGGAAAATGCAGATACTTCCATGGTTAGACTTGCTGAAGATATTGATCAGGATGTGGAGAATTTAAGCAAGCATATGAAGGCTATTTTCGGAACTTTGTGGAAGGAAGTGCTTTGCGAGGGGAACCTTTTGGAGGGAACAATTGATGCAGGGAGTCCGGCGGTACTTATTATTAGCACATCTGCTTTGAGGTCATTGGAGCTTCTCAGGTATAACATTCTCTCTCTAGAAAACACACAGATGAACTAGTTTTTGCGAGAGTGGATTTATTCAGTCCATTCATCAGTATCACAAATAAGTCAGTGGCAAGTGATAAAATTATTGTCATGGGCATTCTGCATTGGTTATCTTACATGTACTTATTATGTAAAGTAACTGATACATGACCAATTAATATACTTTCTTTGTATACACAACCAATTAGTAAACTTTCTTTGTATTTGTTTATCTGTAACAAATGACATATTATTGGCTGTGAAGAGGTTTGAAACCATTAACAAGAGAATGCCGCCCAGCAAAGCTTTTTGCGAAACATCTGAAAGTGGAAGAGCAGGTTAGTTCTTTCCATGTTTTTTGTTTTTCATTCAATTACACAGAACAATTTATTTTCTTTTCTTACCCTTAAGTAGTCTTCTATTTAATGAATACTACAGGTTTTACTATATACTTGTTGGTGTTTCCCTTGTGTGTTCTGATTTATAATAGCATTTGGACAGTACATGTCTATTTTTGAGACTAGCTTCCTTTCTTTGTCCCTGCTGCTATCTTTTGCCCATTTGCTTTGTGTTTGGCATCTCATGTTCTTTGATACAAGTTGCTTGATCTCGAGCAGCTAAGTTTGTTTTGTTAATTACCCTAGCAGAGGCTGGCTTGCTATTTGCTGATGGCCTCAAAATGGTCTCAAGTCGTGACATTTACTGTTTAGCACGTAGTTTTTATAGATATAAAGAAAATGATTGGAAAAAATAAAACCCAATAACATAATGATTTGGTATGATTAAAAGATGGAGACATCGCTTATATGAAATTGTTTATGGATCTTTGTTCTCTCTAATTTTGATGAGCTTCTAGTAAGTTGCTACTAATTCATGCATTGTTGATTCAAAATTTTGATTCACCTTTTCAAGATTAATTATTTTTGAGTCTTTGACTATTTAGTTTGAACTATTTCATTCAACATACCATCTTCAATTTGGGCATCTGTCACCGAATTTATGCTGATCAACCAATGATTGAAGATTAATGCTCCCTTTTGATGGAAAATATTGTATCTAAGAACTAAAGTGCAACTAAAATAATTTGGCTTTTTTTTTTTGTGTTCCTGGAATTACTAGAAGAGTCACATTTCCATTCCTTCCCAAAGACAACGAATCTCTCTAGATTAGTCAAGGGTCAAACAAAGTCTCCCTGACAAAATTTAAAACTTTCCTGATTTAGTGAAGTGGATAGTTCTTTTCTCATAGTAATTTCAATATCCAATTTCAAACATAACAACTTTAAAAATAAAGTAAAAGAAACTGTCCCTATAATTTTCAGGTAAAGAATAAAGAAAAAAATTCACCTTATGACTCTATTGCCAGACTTTGAGCTGAAAGCTCCTAACCTCTAGAACTATACAATATTGGAGGACCCATCAGACGAAGCAATGGGACTGGGAAGTAGTTAGCAACAGATGGGCAGAGCATTAAGACCCAGTCTCCAGGTTGAAGAGTCACTCTTTCTATTTTTGTTTTCTATTAAATGTATCAAGCATAAGAAGTCAGCTTCAAAAAGATTACCGCAGGATGCTTGTTCTCTTTGAACACTAGGAAGTGGAGGATTTTGAAACTTCTCAAATCATAGGATACTCATCATCTTCACTCAGTTTTTTCTTTGCTCTATTAGATGCAGTAGCCAAGTGATGATAAGGTCAAATAGGAAACTTCCATCCTCAAGTCATGATGCTCTCACAAATCAAATACTAGTCACTATGCATCTGTTGAGTACTTTTTGCAAAAATGGGTATGAGAATGAGGCCCTAGTCAAGATTGATGAGCAAGAGATACCAAAGAGTGATTAGTTTCATTATTTAACATCTGTTATACAAAATATTGTGGAGATGGATGAAGATATATCTGATAAGATATATCTAATAAAATTAAGTTTGGTTAGATGAAGTGGAAGTGCTTTTGGGTGTAATATGATCTACACAAACATTGGAGACATACGAGAAATATGGGATTATTGGAAATATCGGATCAGCCACAATGAAATATTAGTGCATGATAGAAATCTACATCAAAGTGATTTCAGGTAAGCAATAATTACCCTAACAGGAAATTATTGGTTATTTCATGATGAAAATTTATATTTAGAAACAAAGTACAGCAAGTCTGATCAGAATTAATGTGTCATGATCACAAAATAAAAGAGATAAAGTAGCTCACTATTCAAGGACAAGATTATTGCTAGACATTTCAACACCAAGTTATAAAGCTCTCACCTTCTTTTGATGTGTATGGTTCTTTTATCATATAATATTGTCATCTGTTATTATATATAAAGATTTTAGTAATTAAATATACGTGAATCATCCATATATTCCTAATAATTAGTCAAATCAAGGGTTATTGCTCTCAAATTTACCTGTTTTTGAATGAGATATTTGTAATCTTTAGAATCTTATAATATGGAGGAAACATCAACCAGAGTAAGATTAGGAAATGGTCAAGAACATGTGGGTCCAAAAGCCTTAAATCTTGTAATCTCCAACTAATCTACAGGTTTGAAGCTTGACCTACTCTTTTTATGTTTATTTTGGGCTCACATGGCTTGCAATATTGTATAATTCAAACTGATAGGCAATAAAGAGGGTCCAAGATAACAAATCATATGTAGTAGAAATGAGAATGTTGAGAGGGATGTATTGTTAAACTAGAATGGATAGAGCGAGGAGTTATCGGAGTTGGGAATCAGTGTTTTCCTCAATTAAGAATGTCTCTATGCTAAAACGCCTTTCGTATTCAACTTTGTATGCATGCTTCGCATTAGATCTTAGCTTAATTTCTTAACTCTTGCTTTTTTTACTTTGTAGGTTGGCTTACTTAAGAGTCGAGTAAATTTTGCTAGTGGTACACCAAGCAGGTATTTATTTTGGAGTTTCTTATTTCAGAAGCTTGGTTATTCTCTTAGTTTTGGATCACACATTTTTTTCTTTTATGTATTGCAAAATGGGACAAAAAATGCACTAGTTTTACATCAGTTGTTAAGGCTGCTGATGCCATGGCCTTTCCTTACCCCAGTGACATACTATTGACTTGTAAAGCCCTACTGTTAGTCTTATCTTTTGGATTCTGGGATTATTGTCCCACATGGGTGAGCAATAAAGATTTGTCAAGATTTATAATCGTCTAAAAATGGCTTGTTTCAGATTTGTATTGTCTCATGCATAACATGAGGCTCCCTAAAAAGCCTTAATGCTGAAATTATGTAAATGCATTGCTCGAGACAAGGCTCCATCGAAAGCCTGGAGGCTTCTTAATGAAGTTATATAAATTAGGCTTCATTGCTTATAGAAACTTATTTGAAGCAAATTCACAAACCTTAATTTTTATGCCTTATATGGGGGACATACAAATTAAACACTGATTATTTTTCACAACAAATGTGAAAAAATACCTTTTTTTTTTTTTAGATGATGTTTTATGTGGGCAAAATGCCAAACTTTGCCTTGGGTGTCTTATGCACAAGTCATATCCTAATATTATACTTTTTGACATGATCATTAATACATACATACATATCTCTAATATAATAGATTTTTTTTTTATGCATAGGTTAGACTTCTCGAGGCTTGTGTCTTGCCTTGTGCCTCTTTTATATATTGGGACTTATTGTCAAGAAGGTCCCATGGAAGGGTTAGGTACACTTTTATGATGAGCTATGCTATTGAACACATGATTAGAAAATGATTGAAATAATCCATTAGGATTTCTTAATCTAATGATTTTTAATATCTTGAAGGATTCTAGTCTCACATGCTGTGTCCGCACCGGTAAAGTGCTAGCACGGCACATGCCAATACATCTAAAACATGTACACTGACATGCCCATATACACTAGTTATACCTTTTTTCAGTCCTAGGTTACTTTTGATTGCTTTCTATTATTACATTGACATATTATTTCAAACTTTTTTGAGTCATTCAAATAAATCTAGTATCATATATCATATCAAATACATGTAATCAAGATTTTTAATACTGATTTTAATTGTTTGGTACGGGGCATATTGTACCAACTCTATGGGGCATACAATACCAATCCAGTATGAGGCATGTCGTACCAAGCCAGCATTGTACTGGTATGCATGAAGGCTCAGTATGTCCCAAATTAACATATGGTGCTGCTGCTGCTGATCCCAACATTGTACTGTGTCATTATGGGGGTGTACCACACAACCTGATACCAATAAGGTACTAGTATGGTGTCTAGAACTGACACTGCATGTTGTAGGGTCTAGAACTGACACTATACATTTCACACAATAATTGTTGTTCGATGGTCCATTTCGATATGTGTATACTATTATCTAAAGAAATCTACTGCACTTAGAGAAATTGCAAACAATGGTGAAGACAATAGGTTTAATGTTTAAGATGAATGCTGCATGAAAATACAAATTTCATGAAACATGTAAGGGATGACCTAAGTGAGAAGTACACATACATAAATGATAGAATCATACAGGATTTAATAGAATGTCAATGTGGTTTTCAGATATCTTATCCAATGCCAAAATAATGAGGTGCATATTGAAGATATAGTTTCCGTGCTATGTGAGATGACTAGTTTATTTCAAACTTTGTGATTCATACTGAGAATGACCAATACAATTACAAAAATACCTGTTAAGGCAAGATGAGGTTGATATCATGAGTAGCCATCACATGGTAGCGGACATGGCTTTGGCTTAGTGTGGCATGAGCTACACATCTGAATCATGCATGTACTCTGTTGGTGGTTATACTTGTCTACGAAGAGTGATGAAACCATAAGAAAAATGTTAATGAATCCTAAATGAAACCATATGGATATGACAGCAAAGATTTAGAGGGCTGACTACATGTAACTGGTCTTCATCTGGATGTATTTAAGGTCATTCCTAATAGCCTCCATGTCAAATAGACATGCTTAAAGGACCAATAGTGCCTCTTCAAACGTTTATGTTATGAGAAGTACCCATGTCACCAACACTGGCCTGAGTTCTATGATAGACATCCTAGGTTTTGTTGCTTAATCCGAACTCTGTAGTTGACACCAAGCTTCACTTGGACTATGTATGTAGAACTTCACTACTGCTGCCATGGCCCCATAATTATCATCACTGCTGTTCCCATCATATTTGAACATGGGATTTTGCTATCTGAAGGGTTTAGTTTTGGACTCCCATAATCTACCATAGAGACTTTAGGATTCCTTTGCACAACTAAAGACGTTACCCCGGAACAAGTCCTTTATGCTGTATTGTCAGACATTGTCCACACAGTGAACCCGAGACAGGTCCCTCAAATTCAAATTAATATGGTTGTCGACTTGTCGTCATTTGCTATAGAGAAGCAACAGCTCTGAATCCTGAACACTATCATCACATTTTAGGCTTTTAGGAATGGGCTGCATGCTCCCACTTCACTTCCCATTCATTACCATCCTTGACCCTTGCCTTTGGGAGCCTTAGGTGGATTACCAGATTCATTAACATACCTTGTAATTTATTTTTAATTTTAATTCAATTCCAAATTAATTAGAGTGCTAAATTTTGAAGGTTCTTAGAGGTTCTCAAAACTTTAGTTGGTGAGATAAACAGTTCTGATTGGGGAAAAAATGTTCCCTTTTAGATTCATTAACTGTACTATTGTAAGTATATCCAAAATGGTTGTAGTTAGGTTGGTTTAGAAAGGTTAGGTTTGTTAAAATTATCATTCTTTGATTCTTCCTTTCTTTGTATAGTATATAACATAATACATTTCATTTCACCTTAAATGTCTAGCTGCAGCTGCATCTTTAGGACACTGTCAAGCCTAATCACCAGAACTCTTTTTCTTTCTTTCTTTCTTTTCTTTCTTTGTTGCTTGTATTGTATTGTCACAAGAACACATTTCATATTACTGTAAATGCCTAGGTGAAGCTGCATCCTTAGGATCCTGTCAAGCCTGATCCCCAGAATGTGAAGGCAATCACAAATTCATCCATCCTGGTCAGTTTGCATTTATACTTAAGTCTAGATGTAGATAATATGCATTAGGTCTTTGTATAAATATTTATATAGAAAATAATAAACGATTTATATCCTAAAGGAATTTAAAGACTTAAATCCTTCCTAATGTATATCACTGCCCGCCTGTATATCTCATCTCTTATTTATATTATGAGATCCACTGAATCCTATCAAGCATTTGTGAGTCAGAAAATCTAATAGATGGGTTCAATGATATGCGGTATCCCCCTCACACTAGTCTAGAATCCGGTGTTTCTTCTTTTGCTTTATATCCTCAGTGATTCTTGAATGTAGACATCTACAAGCAATCTCTTGAATGCACATGTAGCTTCCGGTTCCTTGGTCTCAAGGATTCTAATGCCCAAAAATTCATTCTCATGCAATTTACCAAGTCAAGATGAAACATAGAAAATTATGTGGCAACAATGTATGAATAAGATTGATGAGATAGGAAGGATCCAATTAGAATTGTTTAAGTTAGAGGCGTGAGAGTTGCATTAGTCGAGAATGAAGTGATAAAGGGCTGATTTCAATTGTATAAGCATGTGCAATGAAGATTTAAGGAGTCCTCAAATAAGGAGAGGTTCTCAAATTTATGTGATCATGAAATATGAGAAGTCCTAAGCTAGCTCTAGTGAAAAATGTGAAAAAGAATAGGGAAGGAAATGCTTGCCACCACACTGAAGGTTTCTGATGACCAGAGGATTGAAATGCATAAATACAATGCCAGATATCTGTTCAAGATGGTTGTACCTTGAAGGCATATTAAGAAATATGATGACAATCTTCAATAATCAATTATCATTTATGCTAAGAAGGTCAATTAGTTAAATGTCTTGACACCCGTCCAATGTTACGATTGTAGAAAATTTGTAGTCTATGCAAACAAAAGAGAGACATACTGCAACCCAATAAGTTATCTTAAATGGTTCACCTGCTCACCACAATGTGGCCTACCTTCACAATTTAAATACATCAAAACACTTCATATTATATTATAAAAAGAGTGAGAACAAAATACAGCACCCTTCACACTTGGAGGGAACAACCCTTTCCGTTTGAAGGTATTGCCCTCCCCCTTAGCAACCACATCAAAGAGATAAACATGAGTTAAGCATCATAAGAACACTTGAAAAGTATTAATGAATATCACTAAGCAAGAATAGTTAAGGGACTTTATTTAGTAGCAACTTGAGACTTTCTGTTATCAAGGATGAAAGCATATCTTTATTGAATGCTTATTAAATAGAACTCTCTCCTCTCCCTTTAGCTTTGGTCTCTCTCGAAATTGTTGTTGCCTAACCTTGCTTATGACTTTTTTCTTAAACCTTAAGGCTTCTTAATGTTGTTCAGAGTTGGGGGTCCAAAGTGAGGCAAATTTATTATTAGGGATCTAATTTTCAGTTGTAGAGAGGACTTAAAGGATTTCGGCATATCTTCTGTGATTTCTGTTTTTTAGGGTTTAATTTAGCCCTCTAAGCATCAGCAGCTGATATTAAATCTCAATTGTGGACAGTTTTATGCAATGTTGCACTAGCTTTATGCACCACATCCTATTCAACTCAGCCTAGGAAGGTGGTTGAGTGTGGGATGCACTGGCAGTAAAGAAAAAATATGGGGCATGTGGTCTCAGCACATTTGTTGGCTGCAGTAAGAAGGTTGTAACATTATAAAAGAAATGGAGAGAGGAGAAAATAGGGAGAGAAATAAAGAAGAGAAACGAATCAAGGAGACATGAAAAAGGAATAAACTTAAAAAGAGAAAACTAGCTGCCTTGGTTGGGCAGGTCTGTGTTGGTCATCTATCTCACACATTTGGAGCTTTGGCAGGAAGACTCTAGCACTAGTTGGATTTGTTGAGATCATTTTTGGCTTAAAAAAGGAGGAAATGGAAGATGAGTAGGGGATTTTGATGGATTAACAAAATTTTCTTTTCTTTCTCAATTCTTTTATCTCAACTTTGTTCTTTGGGCTTGAGGAGTCACTAGATCATTGCTTAAAACCTGAATTGAATTTCGATCACATCACATATTTCAAATCTGGATACTTTTGTGATTTGATTACCTAGATTACTCCCTTATATTGTTTTTTCTTCTCCTCATCTTTCCTTATCTCTCCTTCTCTTGTTAAGAAAAAAGGATATTTTGTCTCTTTCCTTTTATCTATAATATTTGCAGTGCTTATGTTTTCTCCAATAACCTTAATTCTGTAGGTCCTTATACAATGTTTTTAATTCCCTAAAATAATTAGGTCCTTATGCAACATTCTTATGTCCTAAAAATAATTCTTAAAGAAATGATTCATTGACTTGGCCTCTTGGTAGGTTGCCTGAGCCACAAGAAAATGAATGTTTCTCACATAGAAAATCCACAACCGACTTGCTGTTTCTAGAGGCTTGATGACGAACACCTAGTTAGTAATTCAATATGCTTGATGCCCATAGAAGAATTCAAGCCACTCGTCAGATTAATTTCTTATCTATTAGGACATGTTGCATGATATGATAATAAATATCAATAGGAGTAAAGGCTGGTAGCATATAAATGCATTGTTAAGCGTTATTTGATTTCTTAAAGTCTACCATGAAAACCATGAGATAAAATTAAGATGGACAGTTTTGCAAATTCAAAAGGCAACTAGGCCATGATTAAATCACCAAAGTTTATCTTGTTTTGCTCATAATCAAATAAATTACTGACAATTAAGAGGTTTGCTGATTTATATTATTTGTGGATGATATGTTAGTTTATTGGATGATTAAACGTGTGAATTCTAACTCAGAATTTACAAAGTTTGTAGGATAAGGATCTAAATCTCGGAGTATTAATTAAATTTGATGAATTGCAACTTTTATGGGAATAGAAATAACGCGATGTTTGTAATGAATATCTTTGTGGCCAATAATTACCCATTGGAGATAACTTTTGTCCAATGTTATAAACTTCGAGGTTTGATTTGTTGACCCACTTGATTACTTGCTTGACTAGTTGATGGTGGCTGTTTGGGGTAAACTAGTTTTATCTATTTAGGTCAATAATGTAAAAGGTTAGTAAAGAGTAAAACCATAAAGGGAAGGGCACTATCTCCTTATTTATATTGAAGACCATTCTCCTTGCACATTATGCTGACCTCTCCTTGCTTCTCTTTGCTATCATTGCCAATGTTGGCAAGACTATCTGCTTGAGCATCCTCCAATTTGGAAAGGTCGAGGTAAGCTTTCCTTTGCTTTCATCATTGTCTTCTTGCCTAACCATTAGTTTCCTATCGACAACAGCAACGGATGTTGCATTGAGCAGTTGAGGCTGGAGGCCTTGTATTGGAGGTGGCAAAGTGCACAAGAGGCAAATTCCTTGTCTCTCTTGAAGCTTTGAACCTTCTCATCATTGAAGACCCTGACTAATGGGTTTGCTAGGAAGGAGCCAAATCCTCGACATTGGCACGAGCAAAGAGCACATTTCCATCTCTGACATGAGAAAGGTGATAGTTGTTTGTGGTCAAGGGGGGCTAGGGTAAAAATATATAAATAAACTATAAACCAGTTGACTTGCAGTTGAATAATGGACACATGACTTGGCAATCAATATTGTTTGACCCCATTCGTTGTGTTTAAAATATTATAATTATGTTCTTAAGTCATACCCAGAACAATGTAAAAGTAGATGAATTGAATAGAATTTCAATAGTAGTTGAAATGAAAGGTTAAGTTTTAGCAATTGCAACATGTCAGTGATGCTTTGTGTGGGAACACAAATCTTGCCCCTTGGAACAAAATTCCCTAGGGAGATATTGGATACACATTAGTCAATGATTATCAAGCCAAATTCCCCTTACTAGGGAGGGTTTTATCTTGCTCATGACTTCTTGTAGGCTAACCAATCTTCGCTAATTACTTTTGAAATTACGGCACCTTTGATTGTGAGACCTTATTTACAAATGTTGGAAAGAGGACCAGTATATATTACAAATTAAATTTGATATATCAAAGATATTGAATTTCATTAATTTACCTCATACTACATGGCATAACCATGGAGGTAAGTATCATTTACATCCAAAATTACAGTATGGCTCGAATTTGTGTCCTTGGAGAACTATTTTCATCTTGAAATTGAGTTACTCATTTTACTGATGAAAAGTTTCTTTGAACTTTCCAGCTTTTAGTTTCCCTAGTTTAACAATAGTTAGGTTGATCTTATTTTTAATTTACTAAGTTTAATGTTGTGGATTTTGATGGTGCTTTGGTTGGGCTCAAAAGAACTAAATCCATCCTGCTTTGATTAGGTTTGGAAGGCTAAAGCAGATTTAATTTGATTAGGCTCGAAAAATAAATCCAATGCTTAATTTGATAAAGGTCATATGACTAATTAGTTGCATTGTCTAGACTTTAGGATTACATTACGTTTTCTGCCCTAGGAACTAAACCCATTGCATTTGGCTTAGGTGCAAAGGATTACTGTAAGTAGGGGTGCTATCTGATACGTGGACCTAGACCACATGGGTTTTGGATCTTTTGTTCCATATCCGGTCCATTGAAGGATTACATTAGGTTCGGGATTGGATAAAAAAAATATTGCAAGATCTATCATGTCTTCTTCAGTTCGAGTGTGGGTATGTTAAATCTGTATCTTACTCGATGTGCATTGGGTTTGGGTCTATGTGGACAGGTCCAGGTTCTCATCAGCTGTGAAACAATATAACTTGAGCAATTAGTCAAGCTAAAACCATCCATGATTTGATAAGTTGATCATTGAAACATCCAATTACATGCTCAAAAAATTATATCATGGACAATAAGCAGTTGATAGTTGACTATATAAGAATTATCGACTAAAATTTGAAATGATTTGACACGAACAACAATTACCCTAACATGTTCTAACATGTGATTGTTTTTATTCTTTCTTCCCGATTAAGTTACAAAACAATGTTTCATATGCCAAGAATTTAGAAATTGAAGGGTATGTAAATAAAACCAGCATTATATATGTGTATAAATATGCCAGATAATTGGTCAAGATGGGGTTTGGTCAGGTCTAAAATCCTCAAACCCAGACCCAACCTGAAATTTTACTTTAGACACATACCAACCCATTTACATTCATTGGGATCCATGTTAGGTTAGTTCCAAATTGATACCAAGTTTGCGGGTTGGTGACAACCATAATTCTAAGTTGGGTTTAGCTACTAAAGAGCATTTAACTCATTTGCATTTCGAGTAAAGCTACAACCAAGGTCTGCCGTGTTGATACTAGAGCCCGTACCTAGGGCTGCAAATGGGCTGGGTCAGATCGGGTTATGAGTGATCCCGACCCAACTCGGTTTCTTGTTCGGGTCCTAATGTTGGACCCAGACCTAACCCAATAGAAGATCGGGTCGGGTCGGGTCGGGTTGGGTCCATGGCTACAATTTTTGACCCAATGGGTCATTCTAGTTGGTTTGGATCTATGTATAATCTGGTTTTAACCCAAAAACTTTGGGTCTAGGACAGGTCCGAGTTGGGTCTGGTTCGGGTTCGGGTTTCTGTTCTCTTCAAACTGCTCCCTCTTCTCTAGGCTAATAGTAGAACCCCAAGACGACTTGCCATCCTTATTGTGCATCTTCCTCTTCCAAATTACAATGGATGCTTCAATCCGGTTTTTAAGGTCAAGGACCTTGTGCTCCATGGACAAGTCCATTGATGATAGAAATTCTTTAGGGTCAAGCACTTCAACAATAATGCTCTTGTAGATTGCATCTCCAAGGCTTGACTTCCCATTCTTTCATAAGGAGAAAAAAGCCCAACTCAGGAAATAGATATCATTGACAGATAATTAGAGTGAGCATGCTTCTTTTTCTTCTAACAGTAATGAAGATTCGAAAAACTAAATAATACTCTCATAGGTAGGTTCCTCTAGAAATTGAACATGTATTGTCAGAAAGAAAAAAGATTGGTTTTTTACTAGTTAGATGTTTGATTATCTGGTATGCAGATGGATGGTTCTCTAATAAACTTCACTGAAAATGATAGGGGACCAAGCAAAGCGTTGAAGATGTAATTTGCTATCTAAATAATTTGCAAATCATTGAATATGACACAACATAATAGTCCTTTTTACTATTTATATATGATTAAAGTGACAATTGGACTGAAATACCGGAGTCAGAAGAACATGCACAAGGATCACTCAGGGAAGAAGCATGACCTATCAATATCAGTTACCACCCTAAAAGGTTGGGAGGGGAAATATATAAAATTCGTGCATAGATAAAATAAAAGGTTGTATTCAAACTTATATAAAATTAACCAAGGTAGCAGAAAAAAATGATTTCAAAGTCTAATTACACAAATAGTTCATGGGCTCAAATGGTTTACCGGGTTCGGGTCGAGTCGTAGGGTTTGAAACTTAAAATTACCCAAATTTCAATGGATCGAGTTGGGTCGGATCAGGTCAAAATTCAGAAAACCCAAATTTGGCCCGGAAAATGGAATGGGTCCAATTTTAGAACCCGACCTAACCCCATGCGCTCTTTAAAATGGGTCGGGTCGGGTCGGGTCTAAGTAGGTCAACTTGACCCATTTGTAGTCTTACCCGTACCGGTTGGCCGGCAGCATGGTTTGTCCAAATCGAGGTATTTTATTTTTTATTACTTTTTGGGATTTCCCAGCTTTTTTTTCTTGTCATTTGTTCTCAAAATGCTTAGCTCCTCTCCTCTTTCTTAGCAACCACTGTGACATCACATGATGGTGCGTTGAGCTAAGAACTAGCCAGAAACCCATACCACTTTTGGACTATCCAGAAGCTTGGGAACATAATCCATAAAATAGTTGGACTAAAGGACCTAAAATGACATCTTTGGAATCATAGTCCATAATTTCTTACTGCACTTGAACTTCAGTACCTAAAGAGAGAATGTTGCTAGCTCCATTTTTTACAATCCTAGTTGGTGACCTCTTCGAAAATGTATCCTCTAATCCCAGCTAAACCAACTTTGGACTGCCTTTTGAGTCCAGGCGACTGAAATGGATTTAGTCCTTCAAGCTTAGCCAAAAAATTGACTTTACCTCTTTGAGTTCTGCTTGTGCAAATAGGGCTAGTCTTTCGAATCTTGTGAGGTAATGACTCTAATCAGAACAAATCATTGTTGGTTTTCAGCCTCATCAAAATCATCATGTGTTTAGTCTTTCAAGCCTAATCAAAGCAAGATTGACCTCTCAAACAAAGCTGATCACCACATTTAGAAACAAGGTATACGCTAAGTAGATTGACCTAAATATAAGCAGAAAACTGAAACTTTGGATGTACAGTTGACATTCAATCGTTAAATTGAGGAAGTCAAAATAAAGATTAAAATTTTCTTCAAAATCCTTGATGAAATGCTTATCCACTTTTGGTATTATCCAATCCATGGTTTGCAGTACTGATTTCAGTACCCATACCAGTGCCATGCTTGTAGAGTGTTGGTACGGGTTGGTTTTTGGTATTGACACTTGATACGCCCCTTGTACAGTTTGATATTGGTACGATACACTACATGCTTGGTTCGGTGTGGCATAGCAACCATGATCCAAACTGAATAATTTTTTTATTGATGTGTACTAGGAGTATGCTCCTAGCACGAAATGTTAAGTGACTTAATGGAATTCATTTTAATTTTAAATTTGTTCTCTTAAACTAGTCTGTTAATTCGGGGTACCTAAATTGCAGGGTTAATGGACAGAAGATCAAGCCATAGACCCGCATAAACTAAGACCATTTGTCATAGGATGAGTTTGTTGGGTTCATTAATAACTAATTGAACCATGCATCCTATATCCACTTGATAAACATTTCCTTCTGTGGCTCATATTTGTCATCCCTCTGGAAACATTTATTAGATAGCATCAAGTGAGGTACTTTGTACGGGTGAGAACATTAGGTAGTAACAGTTTAAATACTTAAGCATCATTGACATTTTTCATTGTTGCCATGTCACTGTCTTTTAGGAAAGGAAGTATTTAGAAAGTGGCCTTTTTGATTATATATTTTAAACTGCTTGCTTCCATCGTTGAAACAGTCCAAATGGTTCGATAGGTTCTCCATTGGGGTAGTAGCAAATGGAAAAATTATTGAAGTGGGGAAATGACATAAGAACTAAGGCTGCAATTTGTGCATGCAGGTTTAGTATAAAGGCTATACCTGACCCAACCCAGCTAAGAAATTCTCAGCACTAAACTGAACCATCTCCAAAATTTTGCACTTAAACACAGCAGGTTCGCTTTGTTAGGGCATATTCATGAAGAGCCCAGCTTAGATTAGATTTGTAGCTTTGTTGCAAAAGTATGGGCAAGTTTAGGTTTAGAAGAGTAGTCAGCTTGGGTTGGAAGCCCCACAAAAGTTAGGGTCTAGGTTAAGTTTGGATCAGGTTATATTTCCTGTTATGAAAACTTATGTTGGGTTAAGTATGGTCAGGTTAGTCAAGTTTCCAACCTAAATCGGACCTAGGTTGAAATACGGCTATTGTTTTTCAACCCAAGTGTAACCTGGTCAGGTATACATTTGTCCAGCCTAGCCAAACTATGGGTTGGATTGAGTTGGATTTGGGATAACCTGGCTGGAGTTGCACCCCTGATAAGGACTACTGACTGGAAATTTTCAGTTTCCAGATCTTGGTGATACAATTAAGAGCATGATAACTTCGAAATATTAGTCAGTGGGATGGATTTCCTTGTGCATTTTGTCAACTGTGGTTGCAGCTACCGCGTTCCAGTATAACATATTGAATATTCAATCTGTTGTCATTTAGTATGTCTTTGTTATTTACTTCATGATACCTTACTGTAACTTGAGATGTCAAGGTTACATAGATACACTTGGAAACACCCAGCCTGTAAGATGGTCCCTCTTGTCTCTCTCACACGCTAATGCACGAAGAAGAATATATATTTCCTATCTGGTTAGATGGGGTGCCCCCTGATTTTTCTGCATAATTTCATTTCGGATGTCAATAATGTTTCTTCTAAATGCTAGTCATAATTTTTTTCTCTCTCCAGGATCAAGAAGTTAATTGACATCGATGCATTGTCCCTTTCACGCCTTGCTGTGGTTGTTCTCGACATGCACAGAGATGTGAAGGGTTATTCACTGTTGACACTACCACAAGTCAGGTTGAACTATGAATTCCTTGTACATGTCCAAGTCCTTGCACTGTTTGAGGAGATTTAATTGAATGCAACTTAAACATGCCTTTGAATTTTGTCTTTGCAGTGCTGAGTTTTGGGACTTGTATAGAAGTCATTTACTTCAAAGACTTCTTCAAGGTGACACACGGATATGTTTATACGGAGCGGTACCTAGTGGTCAGATTAAAAAAGTGGTTAAGGATAATGAATGATTACCAGCCTATTTCATACATGTGATTGCAATTTGTTGCAGCGGTTAACATTTGCCTCTCCTGCAGATTTTTTTTAAAAGAAATTTGTTCTGTTCTCTGTACCTGTGTTGAATTAAATATTGCAATTCAGGTAATCTTGTGTAAAAGTAATATTTTCATGCCTTTCTGGATTCTTCCATATTTCATTTAGCTTGATTCATAAAATGAAACTTTATATATTTTGAAATCTAACAAGTATGCATGTAATATGTTAAATTTTGCATAATTTTTAATCAGTTGATCGCAGCAACTATATGACAGACTGTTGCAATCTAATTATCGTTGTACATCTATTTCACACTGTTTTCTTTTTATTTACTTGTTTCATTTCTATTAATTTTAGAAGGTTCAAGTTTTGCATTTCCAATTCTCAATGGTTGCTCTGCTCTTGCTTCTACATCTAGCCTTCTTCAGACGAAGTACCTGAGCCAGTAGTCCAAGCCAGCCCAAGTAAAACTGGGTTCGTTCTAAGAAATTTGGGCTACATTTATGTTTGCCCAACTCAGCCAAAATTCTGTCCTGTTTGGTCAGGTTGCTACTTGCATCTTTTAAATGGTGTGACTCAAATGTTGTCACATCCTATGGTTGCGTGAGAAGATCATGCAATAGTGATTGAAATGATCAAAATTTTCAGAAAACAGAATTATGGGGAGTGTATAAAAAGTTGAGAGGATGTTTATCTTCCAAATCCTGTATATTAACATGCAGTTCTCCTATATACCAAACTGGCGTATAGGGGTTTGTCTTGCATGCGATATGGGCATGGAAATATGACATCACGAAGTTCCATGTTAACTTGAATTGCTTAATGTGGGGAAGGTAACACTGGAAGGTATGCACATAATTGGATGCTGGCGTAACAAAACACTAGTTCAATAATTCTTAAAGTCGGTGAATTCTTTCTCCAGATATTCTAAGAGTGAAATTATGGAGACTCAATAATTTGAAGCAGCAAGGTACCCAATAGAGAATTTGCTCAATGTTATAAAATCTTGACTCTTCATCTTCATCTCTAGATGGATATTCATCTGAATTCATCCATGACTATTCAACTTCTCGTAACCCTCCAATTTCTTCATTAATGATGAATTAATGTATTTATGGCCTTTGATCTTTCTCCTTTGGCTTATAAATGGATGATATGTAATCTTGTATCGGGAGGTGAAAAGTAAGAAAGAATAAAAGAGCCATTTATATCTCATGCTCTCTTGTGTTTTCTTTCTCTTTATTTTTTATTGCTTTATTACTTTTACTTTTAGTTTCATACCACGTTATCAGCACGAGACTCTAACCAACTAAGGGTCTTCACTTATTTGTGGTAATATATTTTTCTTTCCTTTTATTTCATAATGTCAAATCTCACCAAGCTTGAATTTGTAGCTCTTGACATATCTGGCAAAAATTATTTGTCATGGACTCTTGATGTCGAGATCCATTTGGACGCAATGAATCTTGGAGAAACTATAAAAGAAGGAAATGACGCATTCCTGCAGGATCGCGCCAAAACAATGATCTTCCTTCGCCACCATCTCCATGAAAGCTTGAAAGCCGAATATCTTACAGTGAAAGATCCATATGTCTTTTGGACAAATTTGAAAGAGAGATATGATCATCAGAAATATACGATCCTTCCAAAAGCCCATTACGAATGGATTCACCTACGGCTGCAGGATTTTAAAACTGTAAGCGAGTATAATTCCGCAGTATTCAGAATTACCTCTCAGTTAAAATTATGCGGAGAAAAAAATTACTGAACATGATATGTTAGAAAAAACATATTCTACTTTTCATGCCTCGAATGTGCTCCTGCAGCAGCAGTATCGAGAGCGGGGTTTTAAAAGATATTCTGAGTTGATATTATGCCTACTTGTTGCTGAGCAAAATAATAAACTTTTGATGAAAAATCATCAATCACGACCAACTGGTTCAGATCCATTCCCTGAAGTGAATGCTGCATCATCTGTTCATCATAGACATGACCGTGGTCATAGTCATGGACGTGGCCGTGGACGTAGTCGTGGCCGTGGTTGTAATAAGCATTGGTATCGTGGAGGCTACCATGGCATAAACTTTAAGAAATCAGCAAACAAGGAGAAACCACAGAACTCCTCTAAAAATAAAGAAAGTGATTGCTATCGATGTGGCATGAAAGGACATTGGTCACGTACCTGCCGTACGGCCAAACACCTTGTTGACCTTTACCAAGCTTCACTGAAAGGAAAAGGGAATGATGTAGAAACAAATTTTGTTGAAGATCAAGATCCACTGAACATCACCAATTTAGATGTCTCCGATTTTTTTGAGAATGATGACGGAAAGTTTGAACATCTGAGTGGTGATGGAAATGTTCTATATGATTAAATCTTATTTTTCCTTTTAGAAATCTACTTTACTTTGAAGCATGTTATCTCTTTTGTAATAAAATATATATGGTGCTCCATTTTCTTAATTGCTAACTTCTATGTTTTATGCATCTTTAATGCTTATACATACTTTATTTTTATTTTTTGAAGAATATGGATTCATTTGGAATCAATGATGGAGATTTGTGTCTGGCAGACAGTGCAACAACACACACCATTCTCAAAAGTAAAGCATATTTTTCCCAGTTAAAACTAGCTGAAGCAAATATTAACACAATATCTGGTATTTCAAATCTAATTGAAGGCTCCGGAAGAGCCTGTATGGTGTTGCCTGGAGCAACAGTATTATCAATAAGCGATGCCTTGTTTTGTAGTAGATCCCAAAGGAACCTACTAAGTTTTAGAGATATACGTCGAAATGGTTATCATATTGAGACCATAAATGAGAATGATAAAGAATATCTCTATATTACATCGCTTATTTCTGGCAAGAAACATATGGCGAAAAAATTGCCATCATTCTCCTCTAGATTATATTATACTTATATCAATCCAATAGAATCCAATGTTGTGATTAATCAGAAGTTAAACAATCCAAAGACTTTTGTTCTTTGGCATGACCGCTTAGGTCATCCAGGTGCAATAATGATGAGAAGAATTATTAAAAATTTATATGGACACCCATTAAAGAACCAGAAGATTCTTTTATCAAATGAATTATCATGTGCTGCTTGTGCACAAGGAAAATTGATTGCTAGGCCATCCCCAACTAAAATTGAGATTGAATCTCCTACGTTTTTAGAACGGATTCAAGGGGATATATGTGGGCCTATTATTCCATCATGTGGACCATTTCGATATTTTATGGTATTGATAGATGCCTCAATATGTTGGTCACACGTTAGTCTATTATCCACCCGTAACGTGGCATTTGCGAGACTTCTAGCACAAATAATCCGGTTAAGAGCTCAATTTCCGGATTATACAATCAAGAAAATTCGTCTTGATAATGCAGGAGAATTTACATCCCAAGCTTTTAATGATTATTGCATGTCAATTGGGATTACTGTTGAGCATCCTGTGGCTCACACGCATACACAAAATGGTCTAGCAGAATCTCTGATTAAATGCCTGCAGCTATTTGCTAGACCATTACTTATGCGAACAAAGTTGCCTAGTTCTGTTTGGGGACATGCTATATTACATGCTGCAGCACTAATTCGAACTAGGCCAACTGCTCATCATAAATACTCCCCATTACAGCTTGTTTCTGGCAAAGAACCAGATATATCCCATCTAAGAATTTTTGGTTGTGCAATATACGTTCCAATTGCCCCACCACATCGCACAAAGATGGGTCCACAAAGGAGACTGGGAATTTATATTGGATTTGAATCTCCGTCAATTATTAAATATCTTGAACCATTGACTGGAGATATTTTTACAGCACGTTTTGCTGATTGTCAATTTGATGAAACAATATTTCCCGGATTAGGGGGAGAAAAACAAAAGCTGGAAAAACGGGAACTCTCATGGAATGCATCATCAATATCTCATTTTGATCCTCGTACAAATTAGTCTGAACTGGAAGTTCAGAAAATTATTCATTTGCAAAAGGTTGCAAATCAATTACCAGATGCATTCACTGATGCTAAGAAAGTGACCAAGTCACATATACCAGCTGTAAATGCTCTTACTCGAATTGAAGTTCCAAAGGAACAAACTACTAGTACATTAGCAAATGAGTCTCTTGCACGCCAGAAGCGTGGTAGACCTCTTGGTTTCAAAGATAAAAATCCAAGAAAGAGACGGAAGCAAAATAAACAAGTTGGCACTACTTTAGTTCTTGATCCTCCTGAAGAGGCTATGGCACAAAAGCCAGTAGAAGACATAACTAAAGAAACAACTCCAGAAGAGTGTCAAGCGCCTGAAAATGATGAAAGAATTGCAAATATTGAGAATGAAGAAATCTCAATAAGTTATGTCACTACAGAAAAAAGATGGAACCGAAATAAAGTTGTGGTTGATGAAATATTTGCATATGCAATAGCTACTGATTTAATAAAAGAAAGCGAGGATCTTGAACCAAAGTTCATTCAAGAATGTCGACATAGAAATGATTGGCCAAAATGGAAAGATGCAATCTAAGCCGAATTAAATTCGCTTGCAAAGCGAAAGGTATTTGGACCTGTAGTCCAAACGCCTGAAAATGTACAACCTGTTGGCTACAAGTGGGTGTTTGTATAGAAAAGGAATGAGAATAATGAGGTTGTCAGATATAAAGCACGACTTGTAGCACAAGGTTTCTCTCAGAGACCTGGAATTGATTATGAGGAGACATATTCTCCTGTAATGGATGCAACTACATTTAGGTTTTTAATTAGTCTGGCAATTTCTGAAGGACTTCATATGCGTCTTATGGATGTAGTCACAGCTTATTTATATGGATCACTTGATAATGATATTTATATGAAAGTCCCTGAAGGACTAAAAATGCCTGAAGCATGTAGTTCAAAACCCCGAAAAATGTATTCAATCAAGATACAAAAATCTTTGTATGGATTAAAGCAATCTGGACGAATGTGGTATAATCGTCTTAGTACATACCTCGTGAAGGAAGGATATGTTAACAAAGCTATTAGCCCATGTGTTTTTATAAAGAAATCAAAATCTGGGTTTGTTATTATTGCAGTGTATGTTGATGATCTCAACATCATCGGAACTCCTGAAGAGCTTGCAGAAGCAGTTATGTACTTAAATAGAGAATTTGAGATGAAAGATCTTGGAAAGACAAAATTTTGTCTCGGACTGCAGATCGAGCATTTATCAGATGGAATATTTGTTCATCAATCTAATTACATAGAAAAGGTGTTAAAACGTTTTTATATGGATAAAGCTCATCCATTAAGTGCCCCAATGGTTGTTCGATCCTATGATATAAAGAAGGACCCTTTTCGTCCTCGAGAAGATAACGAAGAGATTCTTGGCCCTGAAGTGCCGTATCTCTGTGCAATTGGTGCACTAATGTATCTTGCTAACTATACGCGACCGAACATAGCTTTTTCTGTCAATTTATTAGCAAGATATAGTTCGGCACCAACACGGAGACATTGGAATGGTGTTAAACACATATTTCGTTATCTTCGAGGAACAACTGATTTGGGATTATTATATTCAAAACAACCAAAACCGGAACTGGTTGGATATGCAGATGCTGGATATTTGTCTGACCCACATAAAGGGCGATCACAAACAGGATATTTATTCACATATGGTGGTACTGCTATATCTTGGCGATCTATAAAGCAAACTATCACTGCCACTTCTTCCAATCATGCCGAGATACTTGCGCTTCATGAAGCAAGTCGAGAATGTGTGTGGTTGAGATCTTTGCTTCAACATATCTATGAAGAATGTAATCTTCCAACAATCAACGAGAAGTCAACAATAATATATGAGGACAATACTGCATGTATTGCTCAAATAGAAAAAGAATATATTAAAGGTGATAGAACCAAGCACATCTCACCAAAATTCTTTTTCATACATGAACTCCAGAAGAAAGGTGAAATAGATGTTCGGCAGATTCGCTCAAGTGAAAATCTAGCAGACTTATTCACCAAAGCATTGCCTGCAACAACATTTAAGAAACTAGTACAGAAGATTGGTATGTGTCAACTCAGAGCCATTTGTTGACATGCTCACATGAGGAGGAGGCTTATATGCACTGTACTCTTTTTTTCCTTCGTCTAGGTTTTGTCCCATTGGGTTTTCCTAGCAAGGTTTTTAATGAGACAGTTTGAAAAGCATATAATAAGAATATTGTACTCTTTTTCCTTCACTAGGATTTTTGTCCCACAGGGTTTTTTCCTAGTAAGGTTTTAATGAGGCATATTCTTAAGAGATGAATATCCAAGGGGGAGTGTTATAAAATCTTGACTCTTCATCTTCATCTCTAGATGGATATTCATCTGAATTCATCCATGACTATTCAACTTCTCGTAACCCTCCAATTTCTTCATTAATGATGAATTAATGTATTTATGGCCTTTAATCTTATGGCCTTTGATCTTTCTCCTTTGGCTTATAAATGGATGATATGTAATCTTGTATCGAGAGGTGAAAAGTAAGAAAGAATAAAAGAGCCATTTATATCTCATGCTCTCTTGTGTTTTCTTTCTCTTTATTTTCTATTGTTTTATTACTTTTACTTTTAGTTTCATACCACTCAATTCTTTTTAATACATGTATTTTTCTTGTTTTTTTGGTAATCAATAATACAAGTCTTCGATGAAGGCATGATGATACAGAGTACTAGCATTTGATGTTGGGTTCCACAAGGCCGAACCTACAGCCCACAATGTCGTGCTTCACATTGCAACCATGGTGATGGAAATGCCACAGCGATTAGAAAAAGATTTAGATATTAATCTCCAAATTAATTAGAGATAACTTTTTCCCTATGCTTTCACGAATTGTCTCAAAAATTCTGCTAGGTGACAATAACAGGCCCGTGAACCAATAGAGTTCTTATCTTCTAGAATGTCATGTGGAACTTTTGCTTAGTTTCTTTTTAGAAAGAGAGAGGGTTCTCTTTTGCTTTCTTATCTCTAATCCTTTGTGGTCTTTTGCTTGACCAATCCACTCAAAAGGCTCATGAGATTGTGTGGTAGGTAGTTTTACAGGTTGGAGGTTGGTACATGTGAGGAAGTGGAGAAGCAAGCAGAATCTTATGATGAGATTTGTCGGCTAATGATAGACATCTTTGTTTAAGTGTAGTTGGGGGTGTTTAAATCAGTTCTCCACTTACCCAACCATTTGGCATGGAAATAAAAAATAAATACAATCATCAATTGGATGTGAATTTTATTATGTTCACCAAAGATCATGCCTAACTTAGTCATGCTAATCTCTGCTTGTGTTAGAAAGGCACCTGGTATAATCGAGGCACATAAAACCGCTGATGTAGTCCAGATCACAATGTTAGATTTGTGTGCCATTTTCGATGCCTTAGACCTAGATCTTGCCTCACCTTCTTAACCGTTTATTATCACTGTAGGTGCCACTTTGAGAAGGATGATAGGAGTGAAGCAATGTTTCCTCAGAGAAGAATAGGGAAATTACATGAGAAACCACATCAAGCCATTGGTAATTTCTTTACTCCGTTGCATGTACACTCATGGTTACAGTGTAGTTTCATGCATGGTACAAGATTGCTGATAAAAGGATGAAATAAACATAGGAAAGGGGAGGTGCTTTTTGAGGAAATAAAAAAAGGAATTAACTTTGTGACATGTAAAGCACTTGCTCGCAAGGTATCACATCTTGCCCCTTGTGTTTCCTCATAATCTAGAAAAAGAAGAGAAAAGGGAGGAGGGAGGGAGGGAGGGAGGGTGTGGTGGGGGGCGGGGTGGGTCATTAAGTATCATTAGTTGTGCTCTTTAAGCAAACTTAATAACTACTTGCAGTGGTTAGAGGGTGTAATTTAAGACTCTTGCATATGTTTGAGCCCCACAATCGATATTAATTTTTTCCATCAAAATAATATTATGTAAAAAATAAAAAAATATAGAATTGAACTTCACATCCAATAATATCTTTTCATCAAAATAATATTACATAAAATTTAAAAAGCATACCACATTCAATATTAATTCTTTTGCCAAACTAATATTGTATAAAAAATCAACAAATATAGAATCAGACTCCACATTCAGCATTATATTTTCCCTCAAAATACTCCTATATAAAAATTAAAAACAGATAGAAAAGGGAATATATATTATGTTATATATACAACATAATATATATTTTAGAAATAATATTATATAAAAATCCAAAAAAAAAAAGATCTTGAAAGTAAGTACCCAATCCATCTTTTATTTCTATTTGTTATACAAATTTAGACCAGGTTCTTGCTCATCTTGCTTCTCTCTAATAATTTTTTAAAATTGAGGAGAATGGGTCACCATGTTAATTGCTTGGAGCTACAAGTTAAGAAAATTAAATAACAATAAAATAATTAAGAACATATGGTTAATAGATTTTACTCATATTATTTTGTTATACAATATTGTAGTTTTGCTTATTTCACTACCATTTATGTGGCATCTAAGCAACAAATTGTAGTTGCAAAACTAAAAAACTAAAGGCAAAAGTCATTGGTTATGAAACCAATCTTTGTGTAGTAAATATATGAATAAGACCGTATAATCCAAAACGTATTAGAATATTCAGCTAAAGAGTTTTTGTGAATGATGGACAAACGTAAATATATCTCCTTAGCTTATTTGAATATGTATCCTCATAAAATCTGACAATAGTAGGTCTTATTACAACCTAAGCAACATTTATCTATCGTGGCACAATAATATTAGCTAGAATTATTTGATCAATAATGAAATATTAATCGAAAATATTGAAATAATTATATTTTCTTTTACATAGCTTCTCACCTTAGACTTAGCATACTATATAGAACCAATTTATCTTAAATATATTCATTTTGAAGTTTAAATATGTTTAAAAATAAAATAGTTTAAGAAAAATTTAGAAATTTGAAAAAGGATGTTCCAAGTAAGTATCAGAATGTTGAACCGTAATGGCTACCGAGATTGAGTAGGATGCAAGGCATCCTATTTCATGGAAAAATCTAGATGCTCCTATCTTATAGGATTTAAAATTTTACTTGGATGGTTTTCTTCTAAATACTAGCAAATGTTGATGTGCATCAAAATTGGACCAAAGATTTGATCCAATTCTCTTAACAATTCTTGGTGGCGATTTAGGATCTTTGGCTACTTTATCCAAGACATAGCAAAAAGAGGAAGCCTAAGATCCTTTATCCATGATATTTTATCAAATTGAAATAAAAAAGAAAAAAGATCAAAGATTAAGGTAAAAAAGAAAAACAAAAAGATGATCTTAACAAAATCTGCATTCATGGAAGCAAAGATTATATCAGATTTTCTCAAGATTACATTAGAGTGTCACCATGTCCCAATGAGGGTGCAAGCTATTGAGTTTATTTGGCCAGAAAAAGATTACGCAAACACTCAATCGAAATATCTCTCATCAAATGAAGACTAGGAGGTTGTTGGAGTAGCTAGCAATATATTTGGGAAAAGGAAAGAAAAATTGAGAATCTTGTACTCAAAGAATGGATAAAGCAATGTTGAGAAATAAAAATATAGATAAAGGGTGCATGTGAAGAGATTTTAGCGCACCCTCACTACACTAAGAGATATGAGGTTTGTACTCGCTCCCTTGTAGGGTGAGCATCAGGTGCCCCTAAAAGATGCTTTTTTGGGTGGCGTTCGTTATTGTACTTGTAGAAATGAGAAAATTCAGCTCCTAAGGTGGATTGAATCTAGGATTTTGATAATAATTTCTTGGAACTTTCAAGGGGATATGGAGCAAAAGGATTTGGTCCTATCTTCCCATTTGAAGTCGAATCGGATTCCAAAGGAAGAAGAAGAGGAAATAAAGTAAATCTAAACTATTAGACTATAGATCTATACGTTTAAACTATGAAACAAAGGATCTAAACTAAGAAAGACACAACAATAGAAGACCTGTAGAAAATTTATCCATTAAAGCAAAAGAATTCATACATTACATAATTTCATAAGCAAAAACAACAAAATTCAACACAAAAGCTTATTGGATCAAAGTCATAGTTGAAGGTCTTCTCCTTTGGAGGAAGGTGGTCCTTATGCAACCGCTCTCACGCTCCTCTTGTGTAGCACTTAGCTTGCTAGATCTTGGATAATTCAAAGCTTGATGAAACTAGATCTACTAGATTTGGAGAGTAGATCTAGAGGTTTGAAGGCAAGATCTAAAAGAGGAGAGAAGAGTTAAAAGACTCTATTTTGGTAGAGTTTCCCTTCTTGTCTCTAATTTATCTTAAATTCTAAGCCTAAAGGAAACTAATAGAATCAAAAGATTAACAAAAGAAGGATCTCTACTTGCGTGGAGTGGGGTATGTATAGCTCTTGAAGGGTAGACCCTAAAAGTATAACCCAAATATGTTAATTGTAATGCATTTTTTTAAAAAAAATGCAACTTGGAGCTATTTGAAAGTTGTCATTTCTTCTAAGAATCTAAAGAAAGAAATTGCTCCATTTTTCATAGGATATTCATGAACACTCATAATATTTTCTGGAATTTCCTAAACATTTGGCTCAACGTGACAAAGATGCTTAGAACTACTTTTACCTTGGCACCTTAATTTGCAATGATTATGGGCAATGCAATATTAGAAGGAAAGATGCTCAGATGCTACTTGTAACTTGCCATCTTTATTGAGTCCTAGCTTATTGAAGGAAGAGACGGCAAGTTGCAAGCAGCTTTGAACATCTATTCTTCCTGTATTGCATTGCACATTATCATAACAAAGGCTGCAAAATCCAAGCATCCTTTTTTACAATGAGCAAAGTGTTCAAGAAAACTTTAGAAAGTACTATCAGTGATCATGATTAGCTTATGAATAGAAGAGTAGCTGGATATATATACAAAGAAAAAGGAACAAATCCCACACAATATGCATCAAGAATGAAAAATATATATTGTACATAATCAAATCCTATATAATATGGCAAAATTAAATTCCACACAATATGCTTCAAGAATAAAAAATACATATTCTACAGATTCAAATCTCACATAATATGAGAGAATCAAATCTCACATAGTATGCATCAAGAAAGAAAACTACAGATTGGATGCAAGGCATGATATTCGTAAATATTGTTTATTTGTGAAAGACTTAAAAATATTTCCATCTTTTCTTAAAGATATTATATTTGGCTTATCATGAGCTTGAGCATAAGGCGCAATATCCTGGTGCTTGATGCTGCGACTATGGAGGCACATCTAGATTGCCCATTAGAACAATCAATGAAAATGATGATGATGAGAGAGGAGGTATCAAACATTGGCGCATCGATGTTAGCCTCCAAATTTTACAGAAGTAACTTCCCTTTCCCTTCACTCATAAACTTTATTTTGGTGAGAAAAACATATCCTGGATGCACCGAGTTTTAGCTTCTAATACAAGTCCATGCAATAACGTAGCCATTCAGTTGCTAATACTCCGCCGTCAACAATAAGACAAACGGGCGCTGAAGTGTTTTAGGCCACAAGTTTGAATAAGAGAGGACTATTTTCCACGAATCCTTTTTTAGCTGTCTTCCCTCCTCTCCCTTCTCAGCTATTCTTTTGCTGCCACTTTAACAAAGCCAATCAAATCATCTGTCCTCCAAAAGACAAAGAGGGTTCTATCCGAGATCGGTGGTGGACAGAGCCTTTGTACATGTAGCCGAGCTGGTGAGCGCTATAGTTGTGAGCTCATCTGGAGGTGACAGGGACATCTGGGATTCTTTTTTTTGGCTCTTACAGCATTTAGGCACGCAATGATACCTTTGGTATCTTAGGAGCCCCCATCCCCTGGTTTCCTCAAGATGAATTTTGATGGCAGCACCTCAGAGGGCAACAGCAGATGCGGTGTGGGTTTTGTGATCAGATACCACGACTTTGGGCTAATTGCAGCTGGAGGATGGTGTATTTTTGATGAGTCTGTCCTAGTGGCGGAGCTGCATACGGCGTGGGAGGGCGTCATTTAGGCCAGAGTGCACCTGGGTACTCGATGGGTCCTTCTTGAAGGTGATTCGACTATAGTGGTCGACTGAATTCTGAGTGGGGGTGCCAGATAAACTTGCACCATATAGTCTATGATATCTGTCATCTTGTGGGACAGTTTGACTTCTTCTGAGTCCCGCATATCTTTCGGGAGGTGAATAGTGCAACGGATTAGATCACCTCCTTTGCAGCACATCATTCTGGGATCGTCGCATGGGGGGTCTTGGAAAATGTACCGGTGGCACTAGAGCGTGTTTTGTCCTCTGATTATTCTGGGCATACTCACGGCATGTAGTGAGACGCCGGTTCATCAACAAAGAGAGAGAGAGAGAGAGAGAGAGAGAGAGAGAGAGAAAGAGGGTAGGTCCTTTTTCTTATTTTATATCCCTGGCCTTGCGCTAGGGTTGTTAACGAGCCGAGCCGTGCCCAAGCCTCCTAGGGCTCGGCTCGGCTCGTTTCACAAAATTGCAAGCTCAAGCTTGGGCTCGAGCTCCGTATCGAGCCCTATATTGGGCTCGGGCTTGAGCTCGTAAAGCTCGTTTGCCCGAGCCCGAGCCCGCCCCATCCCCATCCCCATCTTCGAACTTGGTTTGTCGTCGGAGAAAAGAACAAAGGAAAGAAAGAAAGAAAGAAAGGAAAGAAAAGGAAGAGAAGAAGGAAAGAAAGAAAGAAAAGAAGAAGAGAAAAAAGAAGGAAGAAAGAAAGAAAGAAGAAAAAAAAGAGAAGTAAGAACTCACTGGTTCGTCGCCGCGTGCGGTGGCCGCCGGCTTCGACCGCGAGCACCGCCGGCATGGGTGTTGGCCACACGCACGGCCGAGGATGCCGCAGGCTCGGCCACGGGCGCCGTGGCCCGACCCTTCCGTGCAAGGGGTTCCTCCCCTGATTTGCTGGTGGAGGAGGGCTTCTCCTCCCCTCCCCTGATTCGCTGGTGGAGGAGAGCTTCTGAGGAGGGCTTCTGTTGCTTGTGGAGGAGTCGGCAAAGCGAGAAAAAGAAAAGGAGAAAAAGGGAGAAGAAAGAGGGGCCTCGCTGAGTCGCTGGAACGTTCTGGAGAAACCGAGAAGAAAGGAGAAAAAAGAAGAAGAAAGAGGAGGAGGAGGGAATGGGTTAATGGGTTGGGTTCAGGTTAACGGGTTGAGTCCGAACCCGAACCAATCCAATCCGATTTAAAGAAATTAAATGGATTTGGGTTAGCTCGAGTTGGGTTTGATCTAAAGCCAACTGGGTTCAATCAAATTGAAATTTAAATTGATTAAGCCAAATAAAATTTAATTCGCTTGAGTCTAAGTTTAATTAGGATCTAATTAAATTGTTAATTGGACTAAGCTCTTATTTGAGCTCGTAAGCTGCTCGAGCTCAGGCTTGAATTTAAACGGACTTTAATTTAGGCGTGGGCTCGGACTTGTTTAACTAACGAGCCGAGCTTGAGCCAGGTTTTTACCGAATCAGGCCCGAGCCGAGCCCAAACAGCTTAATCTGTTAACAGCCCTACCTCGCGCCTGAAAAATGCGAGCGGTCGGTAGTCTTGAGGGGTCGGAGGTTGGTCCATGTGGGGAGGTGGAGAAGCAAGCAGTGAGATTTCTTTGCTTATCAAAAGAGCTGAAAGGACATTAATAAACGTCTTTGTTTAGGTGGAGTTCTTCTTTTTGGTACATTAATTGTTTAGGTGGAGTTGTACTCGGGGTGTTGGATTAAGTTTTACCCACCCCCAATCATGATGCATGCGGACAAAGAATAGCCTGCATGCAATGACGTAAACTAGGTCGTGGGCACCAGGCACCGGACGCCGAATTTTGCCATGCATTATGAAATGCCTGAAATAAGGCAGTCATCACACACATCTAGATTGACGTGCTGAATTGGATGCCTGCGATTTAGCTATCGTCTCAACCTCTCTTAATTGTGTCTCTCAACATTTCTTTTTAATAATTCATATACTACACCTATTTCTCAGAAAGATATGTACCCTTTACCTTCACCATTCATGCCGTCAGAAATGGATGTATAGTGACAGAGATGTAGAACTGTACAATAGAAGATGCAAAGGAAACATGGGAAGGCATATGGAGCCAACATAATTGAACTGTGTAATGTTTGAACATTTATTTCACTGTATAAATTGCCTAATGAGAACGGAAGAAAAAGGGAAAGGAAAAGGCAGGCACTTTCATGAAAAGGATAAAGTGATGAGGGAAGTGTTCTTCTACATACAAATGATGAACTAAGGTGGTCCTTTTACTAAGTCACATGGGGGGCAACTATTTCCTTGTTATATGAGATACCGTAGGACTTGCAGAAAGATATAATTATTAAGGCCCACACTATCTGCAGCTTCCAAAGGAGTAGAAGAAGATTGGTGACGAGATATAACTTTCCATGGAAACGTCGATTGTTAGGCAATAGGATCTTTGTGCTTATTGATAGTGGTAATTGCATGTGTGGCTTCAAAAGGAGTTAGCAAAGTAGCTACAACTGAAACTTAAATAGCAATGAAAGCCCTTGAGATTCTAGGTAGATGAATTTACAATTTTAATGAAATAGAATTAATATTTTCTTATGTTGCTCGACTATGCAGCTCAAAAGAGGGGTGAATTGGACTTTTCAAAAGTTTTAAACAAAATGCAGTGAAATAAAACTTGTGTGATTTGCAATTGATAACAAACAGTAAGTAAATACGTAGAAGTTCAAAGCACACATATCAAATACCACAAATACAACAAACTTATAGTGGTTTAGTGCCAACTCTGCACCTACATTCACTTTCTAGACATCCTTATTGGAAATTTCTACTATAATCCCTCAAAGATTACAATTTGATTGTTTCGACCGGGCTCACAATCAATCTAGTTGATTTTTATTAAAAATTAACTAAAACCACCATCGAGCCTTTCCTTAAGCTCAATACAATCTTATTCAAGGTTACAATGGACCTTTCTCCAAGTTTCAGTCCCTAAAACTTATCACAACAGAGTATAGAAAAAATACATAATAAAAATAAATGGAGCTCTGAATCGGTTGGTTGGTCTTGAATGAACTTTAAATAGAAATTTAAATTTGGCGAGGGTGTATATGCTAGTAATGTGCGGTACATGTCATGAACGTGCACACTATGCTCACATGCGACACGAGGCGCATGTACATGTGCATGTCATGAGTGAGTTAGGCAAGCAAGTGCATATGGTTGCGAACTCATCATCCCCAAAGGCTAATTGTACCTGAAACAACGGGATATCGCTAAATGCTAGTGAACTTAATTATATTTAATTATCCAATGTGGGATAATTAAGAATAGGATTTTGAACCATTTCAAAAAAAAAAAAAGTCCATTTAAAAAAGTGAACTTTTCTAGAAAGGAAGTTAAACAAAGAGGGTATTCGAGAGGTGAAGGCATACAACCAAGATTTCTTGCTGCTAAAGTACCTTTCAGCAAAAGCTTCGTTGACTTCTTTTCAATTATTAATACTTTATTCGACACAACTGCATAGGGTACCATTTGTCTTCTAATTTTAGCCTTCAATTCCATCTCAAATTTGTGCACTCGATCTTGCTCATC
This sequence comes from Phoenix dactylifera, assembly GCF_051530095.1. Classification (NCBI taxonomy): domain Eukaryota; kingdom Viridiplantae; phylum Streptophyta; class Magnoliopsida; order Arecales; family Arecaceae; genus Phoenix; species Phoenix dactylifera. Next base: position 8,506,696 of record NC_143193.1, read on the forward strand.
CTCAATTAATCTTGAAACAAATTTGGCTAACTCTGTAAACTTAGCTTCATATTTGGCCATTGACATATTTCTTTGCTTCAAGTGAATAAATTCCTTCTCTTTATGCATTCTCACACTATGAGGGAAGTATTTATCATAGAATAATCTTCAAAATCTATCTCAGGTGAGAGGTTTCTCATCTTGTTCAAATTTATGTTCTAGCATCCGCCACAAGCTGAATGCTTTGCCTTGCAACATGTATGACACATATAAAATTTTTTCATTATCCCATCATCTCTGAACAACGAATGCTTTCTCCACCTCTGTAAGCCAATTGTCAGCTTCCAAAAGTTCCGTAGTTTCCTTAAAAGCTGGAGGAGCCAGCTTCTTGAATTTAAATATATTACTACGATGCATGTATTGCTCCTTCGTCCTTGTTGTTGCTGCACATTGTGTAATTATGTTTATTGTTGATGCACTTGCTGCTGTTGAAGCAACTGCTACTGCACATGCTGTTGCATATATATCATACTAACTAAGGTCTCCGTAACCTGCCTAAGCTCGGTCTTATTGTCCTGTCTGAGTATCTCTAGCAGGATCAACAACTCCCTTCTGCTGAGGGGTGCTATCAACCTATTGTGGTGTGTCGCCATCTTGCTGGTTTGGTGCCTCATCAGTAGCACCAACAGTAGTCTTTCTCATTCGACGTGGAGTCATCCTAACCTATATCCATCAGATAGTAGCATACCCAAGAAAAGCTTACCAATTAATTATAAGTATTTAGAATAACTTGTCACAATCATCATAAAGTAATGTTCCAATATTCCGAGTATACCTAACTAGATGATAGTCCCTAGACTCTACCACAAGTGCATGGGTCATGATAAGTAGAATAGGGCAAAAAGAGTATCGTTTTCACAAGGAGGCGATTCAAGTACCAATTTATAAATTTTCTATATTATTTAGACGACCCCAAATTGATGTGACTGACTGCAATTTCTTGACCTGAAAAATCAAATATGAAAGGTTCTTAGGATTTGGATTTCATCAATTGAATTCCTTCAATTAATTTAAATCTGATTGTTAATATTTTGCTAATTACAATGACCAAATCCCTTTTTTTATGTGATATCCTCTTTCAAGGCATAACACCTATACCTATGTTAATCCAATGTCTACTTTTGTGATCGTAGAAATTAATATAAATTCATTATGATCTGTGAAATTCTTGATTGTAGGTTACAAGGGTGTGCATTTATTTCTAAACTACACCGCCAATGTTTGATAAATTCACCAACTAATATTGAACTTCAGCTTTCGTTACTTCATTCAACATCTTAAGCATGCAATTCATGGCCAGTAAATTGCAAGAATGAAAACCGAATTCATCAAATTGCAATTAACAAAAGATATTCAATACAACCATACTCAATTCATATCAAAAATTCAATGACTACGTCCTAGCCCTAGGATAAGAAAACTAGCAAATCATAACTAATAAATCAATCCAATTATTTCTCAAACATAAATTCGCATTCAACATTCTTAATAACAATTCAGCAAATAAAAAAATAAAAAAAATATATAAGAGAAAGGAAAAGAACTCTGTATTTGCAAAAATCCTCCGTTCCGTTCTTTCTCCCAGAATTCCAGGTTTTTCTTCCTCTCAGAATTTCTAGCTTTTCCTCCTCTCGGAATTTCAGATTCTATGCATTTTTTTTTATTTGCTTGTCCTCCTCTTCGTATCTACTGGCTCCCCTCCTCTTCTCGGAATTTTCTCTTTTTTTTTGAATTTTAAAATAGATTTCCTCCCTATCTGCTAGCTGAAATCCGGAATTCTAGGTTGATTTTTAGACTCGACTCCCAGCTGGATTTAGAGCATCAAAATGATATACTTTGGAGTTGGACACTTCACGAAAGTTGTAGATCTCATTCTCAGCTTTCCAACACACCTAGGTTTGCATTATTCTAACTTATATAACTCCAGATACAAGCTGAAAACCGAAACAGGGGCTGCAGTAAAATTCTGGACAGATTCGGACTTCTCTGTTTCAGCTAAGTTTTGGACTTCAAAATGGAAGAACTTGGTTTTGTGATCTTCATAAAAGTTTTAGGTCTATGTCTTATCTTTTCAGCAAGCTAAACAACATATGAAACGGAGGTCTGTAGCTCTAGTTAGAACCCAAAAATCAAACAGTATTCTGGGTTGACTAGACCAGCCTAATTTCAACCGAATTCAATAATTAAACACCTGCAAAATACCAAAAATTTTCAATAATTAAATAAATGTAAAAGACACCTAAATTTTAGACAAATGATCTAAGAACATATAAAACACTTTAAAATAAAACAATTAAGACTAAGAAAATGTATGAAATAAAATTCCACATCAAATACCCCCAAACTTGAATGTTTGCTTGTCCTCAAGCAAAAGAAAAACCATAAAAACAAAGGACAATAACCATAGTCAGGCTCAACTCATCACACCCAAAGAACCTATCATGCAAACATCAAATCTTCAATTTAGTATATAAACAATAGCAAATAAAGGAAAACTAAGCATACTCACATTCTCTAGATCAAATATTCATATATAATTCCAAACTCAATCATATTTATCATGCGACCAACACAATTAAATCATGTAACAACTCAACCTGCAATCACCCCTTCTCACTACTACAAACAAGGTAGCAAACTAGAGAGTTTTGTTTTTTTTTGAATTATTCTTTGTCTTTAGGTTGTCATTTGCCTTTTGACGCGAATACAAGCATTTGTGATGGATGCACCCGGTTACTCAACAAGTCACACACTTAAAGTGCTTTTGCATACTCATATTTCAAGTTGCCGTTTGACGTAAAAGTAAACATTGGTGATGAATACCCCTAGTTACTAAGCAACTCAAAACATTGGAGTAGATAGAACTTTGTACACATTTATTTATTCGACTGTTTAATCATTATCACTCTATTTACTTAAACCCTGTTTAGGACTAGATCAAAGGGGATAATCACAAGAAAAGCATCACACTCATCTTTTATGCATAATCACACAACTCATACAACTTTGCAAGAAAAGATGTACTTCAATAATTCCAAAGAAAAACAAATATGCTTACTCTTGCTTTATAAGATATTGCCTATCCTAAATCAAAATTCAATGCTTAAACACAATAAAGAACCCAAAAGTGTAATGTTGATCCTAGATAAGTCTCACACAAGTGCAAATGCATGTTCATTTCTCCTAATCTTTCACATAAAAATTTGGTTTGGAAGATATGGATATGATCACCAATTAACTTGCATGAAAGTGAACAAACCAGAATTTCGAAAAAAAATTCTTTCTCAAACAAACATAACCAGCACTAGCATTCAGCATAATCAAATATCCACTCCCCCAAACTTAATTTTTACATTGTCCTCAATGTGAAAGCAAAGAAAAATGGAAGACTAATACTTCCCTTTTAGCAAGGCTGAACACAATGAATGTCCTACTAAATTGAACACGAACTAGCTTCTTGCTTGATTTTTCTGCACCTACACAACACAACCAAAAAGAAAGGGGTCACAACAATAATTATTCAAAGACTTAAATAAAAACAACAATTAAAACATATAACAAAAGACAAAAGAAAGGATTTTTTTTTTTTTTTTTGTGGTTGGGTTGCCTCCCAAGAAGCGCTTGTTTACAGTCATTAGCTTGACTTCCACACCATCAACCATAGGTAGGATTCTTCAAAGAGTAAATCACTCCTTTAGAAACCGCATTGCTAGCAAGATAAGGTTTCAAACATTGCCCATTAACCTTGAATGCACCAGTGACCTCACTACGCACCTCAACAGCACCATATGGATACACTTTCGTTACCGTGAATGGGCCAGATCACCTAGAACGAAGCTTGCTTGGAAATAACTTAAGTCTTGAGTTGAAGAGTAATACTTGCTGCCCAATTTCGAAGTTTCTAATCTGAAGATGTTTGTCATGCCAATGCTTTGTCTTTTCCTTGTAAATCTGAGTATTTTCATAAGCATCCAACCTAAACTCCTCCAACTCACTCAACTGTAACAATCTCTTTTCTCCCGCAGCTTTCAAATCCATGTTCAACTCCTTGATTGCCCAATAGGCCCTGTGTTCCAATTCCACTGGTAAGTGACAAGACTTTCCAAAGACAAGTATGTAAGGAGACATACCCAAAGGTGTCTTGAAAGCTGTCCTATAGGCCCAAAGTGCATCATCTAACTTATTCACCCAATCCTTTCTTGAATTGCTCACAGTTTTCTTCAAAATTTGTTTCAATTCCCTATTTGCAAGTTCTATTTGCCCATTTGTCTGGGGATGATAGGCAAGTGCCACCTTATGAGTAACCCCATATTTCTTCAACTAAGCCTCAAATGACCGATTACAAAAATGAGAGCCTTCATCACTAATAATAGCTCTCGGCACACCAAATTTTGAAAAAATATTTTTCTTCACAAATCTCATCACCACCCGAGAGTCATTAGTCTGAGTTGCAGTAGCTTTAACCCATTTAGACACATAATCCACTGCTACCAGAATGTACTGATTATTGAAGGAAGAAGGAAATGAGCCCATGAAATCAGTTCCCCATAAATCAAACAGTTCAACCTCCAAGATATTGGTCAAGGGCATCTCATTCTTTTTTGAAATGTTGCCAACCCTCTAACATCTATCACACATGCTCACATATTGTCTAGTATCTTGATACATGGTCGGCCAGTAAAAATCAGACTGCCATACTTTTGCAACTGTCTTGGAGGTACTGAAATGTCCACCACACTTCAAGGAATGGCAATGGTCAAGTATATCCTGCATCTCATCTTGGGGCACACATTTTCTAATCATCCCATCTACACAGTGTTTATAGAGTAGCGGTTCTTCCCAAAATAATGCGTCACATCCCACAAAACCTTTTTCTTCTGATGATAGGTCAAATCAAGGGGAACAATGCCACTCACCAAATAGTTCACCAAATCAGCATACCAGGGGATGACTGAAACTGCCAACAACTGCTCATCTGGAAAGCTTTCATTAATGGGCACCTCATCTTCTCTTGACTGCCCCTCTAATCTAGACAAGTGATCTGCCACCACATTCTCTTTGCCTCTCTTATCTCGAATCTCAAGATCAAATTTTTGAAGCAACAGCACCCACCGAATCAAGTGTGGTTTGACATCTTTCTTTTTCAGCAAGTACTTGATTGCTGAATGGTCCGTATATACGATCACCTTGGAACCTACAAGATAAGATCGAAACTTGTCAAAAGCAAACACAACAGCAAACAATTCTTTTTTAGTAGTTGCATAATTCAACTGTGCATTATTTAAAACTCTACTAGTATAATATATAACATACAACTTTCTGTCTTTTCTCTGGCTGAGAACAATGCCCAAGGCGAAATCACTAGCATCACACATTAGCTCAAAAGGCAAACTCCAATCTGGGGCTGCCATAATTGGTGCTGACACCAACTCTTGCTTCAACCTGTTAAAAGCATTCAAATAGTCCTTGTCAAATTCAAACACAACATTCTTATTCAATAGATTACAAAGAGGTTTAGAAATTCTAGAGAAATCCTTAATAAAATACCGGTAAAATCCTGTGTGACTAAGAAAACTTCTAACTCCCTTAACATTTGTAGGTCGTGGCAATTTTTCAATAATTTCTATTTTTGCTCGATCCACGTCAAGGCCTCTTGCTGAAATTTTGTGGCCTAAAACAATACCTTCCTGCACCATAAAATAACATTTCTCCCAATTCAAGACCAAATTGGTCTCCTCACAGCGCTGCAAAACTCGAGACAAGTTATCTAAACAACTATCAAAAGAAGATCCAAAAACAGAAAAATCATCCATGAAAACCTTCTTTTCAACGAAATCAGAGAAAATAGCCATCATGCAACATTGGAATGTAGCAGGTGCATTACACAAACTAAAAGGCATCCTACGGAATGCAAAAGTACCATAAGGACAAGTGAAGGTGGTCTTTTTTTGATCTTCGGGGGATATAGAAATCTGGTTATACCCTGAATAACCATCTAGAAAACAGTAATACACATACCCAGCAAGTCTCTCAAGTACCTGATCAAGAAAACGTAAAGGAAAATGATCCTTACGGGTAACACTATTAAGTTTTTAATAATCTATGCAGACTCTCCATCCAGTTACTGTCCTAGTGAGAATTAATTCATTATTTTCATTATGCACCACAGTCATCCCACCCCTTTTAGGTACTACCTGCACTGGACTAATCCATGAACTATCAGATATAGGATAAATAATCCCTGCATCTAACCATTTAAGAACTTTAGCCCTAACTACTTCTTTCATGTTAGGATTTAACCGTCTCTGATTTTCAACAATAGGTTTATGGTTATCCTCCATTAAAATTCTATGCATACACAATGAAGGGCTAATTCCTCTAAGGTCTGATATAGTCCATCCTATGGCTTTTTTTCTCAATCTCAAAATACGTATCAATTTGTCAAGTTGCTCATCCGACAATGAAGCACTCACAATCACAGGCAAAGTATTATTTTTGCCTAAAAATGCATACCTGAGATGTAAGGGTAATGGCTTCAACTCCAGAACTGGTGCTTGCATATTAGAAGGGGGAGAGGGTGGCTTACCTTTGCCGATATCCTCAAAATAAATACCTCTCTTCTTTGGCTTAGGACATGTAGCCTCTAATGCACACGCCACTTTAGCAACCTCTAGATTATCATCCTTACTTGTCCCTGCACTCACTAAACAAGTCTCAAGAGGTTCTTTAGTATTTTCAGCCCTAAAAATCTCTCTGGTCGACTCATCTACAACATCAACTCAAAAAACATGATCAGTAAAAGAAGGATATTTAGTAGCTTCAAATAAATTAAACTCTACCTCTTCTTCACCAACCTTCAAAGTCAACCTACCATTCTTAACATCTATGATAGCTCCAACTGTGGCTAGAAAGGTCCGCCCTAAAATGATAAGGATCTCGGTGTCTTCTTCCATCTCCAAAACAATAAAATCAACTGGAATGATAAATTTTTTTACCTTAATCAGCACATTCTCAAGAACACCCAAAGGATATTTGACCGATCGATCAGCTAGCTGCAAAGAGATGGTAGTAGGCTTCAACTCCTTCAATCCAAGCTTCCTAGACACAGATAAAGGCATTAGTGAAACACTAGCACCTAAATCACACAAAGCTCTAGAAAAATCAACATCACCTATAGTACAAGGAATAGAAAAACTTCCTAAATCTCTTAGCTTTGGTGGAAGCTTATTCTGGATAATGGTACTGCATTCCTCCGTCAAGGCAATGGTCTCGAAATCTTTCAATTTCCTCTTCTAAGACATGATCTCCTTTAAAAATTTTGTATATGCAAGAATTTGTGCTAAGGCGTCTGCAAAAGGAATATTAATGTGAAGCTGCCTAAACATTTTCAAAAATTTCTCAAACTGTTGATCAATTTTATTCTGCTTAAGCCTTTGAGGAAAAGAAATGGGAGGAACATAAGGTTCGACTGGTGGTAGTGGGGATGGTGTCTTGGCTAGGTCCTCAACTTCTTCACTGACCTTCTTGCTCATCTCTTCATAGTCTACTTCATCACCAACTATAGTCTCACGACTTACCTGACCAAGTTGCTTACCACTTCTCAAGGTGACTGCCTTGCAATACTCCTTCGGATTGACCTCTGTCTTACTAGGCAAATTACCTTGTCCACGAGAATTGATGGAATTGGCAAACTGCCCCAATTGCATCTCCACATTTCTAGTGGAACTCGCCAACTGGTCAACCTTTGCTTCCAGTCTCTCAAATCTCTCTGAACTGGCATTGGCTAACTTCTCAATAACTATTTCCCAAGACTGCTTGTTTTTTTGTTGGGATGGTCTTGGTTGGAAACTAGGAGGATGGAGAGGTCTAGAACTGCTACCTTGGTTACCTTGATCTTTCCATGAAAGTTGGGATGATTCTTCTAGCCTGGGTTGTATGTGTTGGAATAAGGGTTGTTCTGCTGCTGCTGCCTGTTATAATTAGACACAAATTGAACCTGCATACAATCAGAACTCATGTGAGCTCCTCCATAGCAATCACAACTCAATACAGGACTAGAAACGGAATTCACATTACCCAGCTTACTGAACATTTTTATAGAGAATCAACCTTGGCATTCAACATGTTTATGCCATCTACATCATACATACCTGGAACTTTCTTAGGCATACCTCTTTCATTAGACCACTGATAATTGTTAGAGGCCATTTCTTCTAACAACTCATTTGCCTCTTCTGTTGACTTATTCATTAAAGTACCTCCTGCAGCTGCATCTATGGTAATTCTGACTGAATGTGTTAATCCATTATAGAAAGTCTGTACAATCAGCCAGACATGAAGACCATGATGTGGACACTTTCTCTGCAAATCCTTAAACCTCTCCTAGGCTTCATACAAAGATTCACCATCAAACTGAGCAAAACTGGTAATATCATTTCTAAGTTTGGCGGTCTTACCTGGGGAAAAATACTTACTCAGAAAAGCTTGTGACAAGGCATTCCAGGTGGTGAAAGAGTTAGGCGCTTTGGAATTCAACCAGGCCTTAGCTTTATCCTTTAGAGAAAATGGAAAAAGTCGGAGTCGAATAGCATCATCACTAACTCCATTCATCTTGATTGTATCACAAATCTCCAAGAAATTGGCAAGGTGTGCATGTGGATCCTCAACAGGTCCTCCACCAAACTGCTCCTGCTGCACCATCTGGATGAGACCAGGCTTAATCTCAAAATTATTAGCATTGACTGTAGGTCTCACAATACTGGGTTGAGCACCATTGACATTTGGCACGGCATAGTCACTCAACAATCTTTTATTCTGGTTATCTTGGTTATCAGCCATGGCTACTGCTTATTTTTGCTTGAGCTCTAATCTTTGTTGTTTCCTTAATGCTCATAGGGTTCTCTCAATTTCTGGATCAAAAGGCTCAATTAGCTCACAGTTTCGTGGCATACACTAAATACAGAAAACGTAAATTAACAAAAAGAACAAAACAGTTTAAATTAATGCAGGAAATTATTTGTATTGATATTAAAAACAATCCTCCCTGGCAACGGCGTCAAAAACTTGATAGTCCCTAGACTCTACCACAAGTGCATGGGTCATGACAAGTAAAATAGGGCAAAAAGAGTATCGTTTCCACAAAGAGGTGATTCAAGTACCAATTTATAAATTTCCTATATTATTTAGACAAGCCCAAATTGATGTGACTAACTGCAATTTCTTGACCTGAAAAATCAAATATGAAAGGTTCCTAGGAATTGGATTTCATCAATTGAATTTCTTCAATGAATTTAAATCTGATTGTTAATATTCTGCTAATTACAATGACCGAATCCCTTTTTTTTTATGTGATATCCTCTTTCAAGGCATAACACCTATACGTACCTATATTAATCCTATGTCTACTTTTGTGATCATAGAAATTAATATAAATTCATTATGATCTGTGAAATTCTTGATTGTAGGTCACAAGGGTGTGCATTTATTTCTAAACTACACCACCAATGTTTGATAAATTCACCAACTAATATTGAACTTCAACTTTCATTACTTCATTCAACATCTTAAGCATGCAATTCATGGCTAGTAAATTGCAAGAATAAAAACTGAATTCATCAAATTGCAATTAACAAAAGATATTCAATACAACCATACTCAATTCATATCAAAAATTCAATGACTACGTCCTAGTCCTAGGATAAGAAAACTAGCAAATCATAACTAATAAATTAATCCAATTATTTCTCAAACATAAATTCGCATTCAACATTCTTAATAACAATTCAGCAAATAAAAAAATAAAAAATATATATATAAGAGAAAGGAAAAGAACTCTGTATTTGCAAAAATCCTCCGTTCCGTTCTTTCTCCCAGAATTTCAGCTTTTTTTTCCTCTCGGAATTTCTAGCTTTTCCTCCTCTCAGAATTTCAGATTCTCCACATTTTTTTTTTATCTGCTTATCCTCCTCTTCATATCTGCTGGCTCCCCTCCTCTTATCAGAATTTTCTTTTTTTTTGAATTTTAAAACAGATTTCCTCCCTATCTGCTAGCTGAAATCCGAAATTTTAGGCTGATTTTTAGACTCAACTTCCAGCTGGATTTAGAGCACCAAAACGATATACTTTTTCATAAAAGTTTTAGATCTCATTCTCAGCTTTCCAACGCACCTGGGTTTGCATTATTCTAACTTATATAACTCCAGATACAAGCTGAAAACCGAAATAGGGTCTGGGCCACAGTAAAATTCTGGACAGATTCGGACTTCTCCGTTTCAGCTAAGTTTTGGACTTCGAAACGGCATAACTTGGTTTTGTGATCTTCATAAAAGTTTTAGGTCTACGTCTTATATTTCGAGCAAGCCAAACAACATATAAAACGGAGATCTGTAGCTCCAGTTAGAACCCAGAAACTAAACAGTATTCTGGGTTGACTAGACCAGCCCAATTTCAACCGAATTCAATAATTAAACACCTACAAAATACCAAGAATTTTCAAGAATTAAATAAATGTAAAAGACACCTAAATTCTAGACAAATGAGCTAAGAATATACAAAACACTCTAAAATAAAATAATTAAGACTAAGAAAATGTGTGAAATAAATGTCCACATCACTAGACTCATGTTATGTTTGATTCTATAACTTATGATTCTTTTACTTATGCTCTGATACCATAATAATTGACATGCCCTCGACCCGAGATCGTGAGCTAGAGGCAACGTCTACCGCCGCATACTCATTGAAAACTTTCTCCACAAGCATGCAAGGCATCTCAACATGATATCATAAATATGCAGTGAAATAATTTAATCAATAATATGCAAACTTTATTTCATTAACCAAATTAATTTACAATGTCTCACAATTTTAACATTATTCTAAGATAAAATATCAATTTAAATAAACTCTAATCTAAGATAACTTGTGCGACAGTTCTTCTAGTCGCTCTTCCATATTGAAAATCCCAATAGGCTAGTTTTTTGAATCTATATAAAAAAAAAAAAATCGTATAATGAGCTAGACAACTCAGTAAGTAATGATCACTTTAGCTAAATAAATTAGACAATTAGCTAGATAATAATTTATAGAAAATAAGCATATATGCATTACTAATATACTAATCAAATTCTTCTTAAAATCTTAAAACTTTATTCATGGATTCAAATTCTTTCAAATATTCATTTTATCTTATCGATTATGAGCTATGACTACATCATTATGAGGTAGGGTCATAACACCGACTAATCTTCTTGCAATGAGCTACCATCATCTTGCAGCAAAGTCCTTCAAGACCGCTGGTTTGCTGACGGTATATCGCTAATCATCTTGGACACAATCTTTAGGACAAATCATATGCCAATGTATTAGCCCCCATTGACAGAGTTCTCAACATAGCTAGGTCGAAATTCAAATAGTTTCAGATTTCATATTTCCGTACCAAAATCATGCAGTGTCAAAATCAATTAATCATATCCACAATAAGATCGTATATCGTCATAACATTCCAAAATAATATATTCTATAATAATATATACTATGCATCAAATTCATGCATCATGAATAACACTACTTCAAAGTCATAAATATAATAATTATATAATTATTGATAAATTTAGAAAAAGTGAAACATTACTTACCTTATGAAGGCAATCCAACTAACAGATCCAATTAATCTCGAAAATTCTTCTTAGAGTCTAATATCAAAAAATTATATTTTTTCTTAAAATTTTATAATAATTATAAAAAAACTTAATTTCTAACACCCTCACAAAGCTGACCAAGTGGAGTGTCCGGTACTCTGGTTGTCCGATCAAAGTGAAATTCATCGAATCATGTTCGGCCTAAGACACAGATAGTTTAAAAAGAATTAAAGTGATCAAATCTAGCAGTATTTAGCAGGAGCCAGGTTGGGGGCTGACATGCTGCCTAACGACCTTTGATCAGGGCCATTCACCAAGTCAATTCAAAATCACTATGAAGTGTCCCTACTAGATCCAACTCCCTAGAGAAAGTAGAGAGAGAAAGTTCAAGTATTGAGAGAAACAAGAGAGAGAAAAGAGAAAGTGAGAGAAGAGAAAGCAGAGCGAAAGAAGAGAGAGTCTCTCTTCTTCTTCTTTCCCAAAATAGGGGACTCTGTCCCTCCCTTTCCTCTATGATCAGATTTAAGGGGTAGCCATGGTGTCCAGCTTTGACGATAGTAGGAGGCAGCAAGGCAAGCTCGACCAACCTCGGCGGCCGACAGTGGCGAACTCGGGAGAACAAGGGGCCAAAATAGGGGCACCCTGTTTTGGATGGTTCCCCAGCAATTCGCACTCCCAAATAAAGGGGGTTCATGGGTAAAATACTAAGAGAGAGAAAAGGGACAAGAAGGAGGCCTACCTCGGTCCGGCGAGGTGATCCGATGGCTCCATCCAACAACGAATTGAGGAAGAAGATTGGAGGAGGAGCTTGGGATTGGTGGCTCAAACTCAAGTGAAATCGAAGGAAAAGGAAGGGGATCTTCATTGTGATCGGGGAGAAAAAAAGACTCTAGCCGAAGTCTTCTTCCCAATTGCCCTCACGTGCGTCGCACGTGAGGCCCAAGGCCAAATGGCTAGGCCGGTCAAATGGACCAAGCCCAGTCTTTGGGTTTTCCAATTTATTACCCCATTATGAACAAAAAATATGACTGTGACTAATCTAAAGCCATAAATACTTATATAATAATCTTGGGATATATGCCAAATTCAACCGCTTATCTTATGTTATGAAATGATCATAAATTATTGATATTAAACAACTGTTGGAAAAAATTATCATTTGGGTTATGTGATATATTGAGATATCATGACTTGTTGAGCAAATAAAATTCAAAATTTTTTAGATAGCCAGCTAGTGCATTTCAAGATAATAATATCTTGACATTATTCTAATGATTATATTCATTATAGAATCATTACTGTTATCTCCCATGTACTTGTTTATTTATAATGTCGGTGCGCATGTAAGGATTCTTACTGAGCTGTTCGCTCATACTATTTTTTTTGTCTTTCTTTTAGGAGCCACATGAACCTCAGTACTTTGCTGAAGTTTGGGTTTTACTAGTAAGAGATGGAAGAAATTAGAATGTCTCTGATATGGTTGGCTGTTTAGAAATTGTAAGTGAATTATTTTTGTTAGCTAATAATATTGGAACTATTTATCTTATTATTGGAAATGATGATTATATTGTTGAGATTTTATTCAATCTGTAGGCTTTGCATATTCCCAAGAGATATCTATGGACATGACAATATACCAGCATGGTTCACACACATTTGGCAGGCAGTTGTTTTGGCATGCATATAGTTTCTGTTGATTAGAAACTGCTCTTGGAACCATGCTTAATACGGGGGAATACACAGTAACACATACTCTGATTAGTCTGCTAGTCTGGAAAGACCATCAAAATCAGAAGAATAAGACCTGCAGTTCATAAATAGATTTACCCACGCCAGCACTTCATAATCTGATCACCATCTACCAGGCAGTCTCCTATGGATTTTGACATTGTTAGAAAGCCCATCAAGCATTTTGATACCAAATTAACAGATCACCTGAAGTAAATACTTTTTCTTTTGTCGAGAAAAGAGTTAGGGAGACCTAGCTCCCACTGAAGGAAATACAATTTGGAATTAAATTGCAGCAGTTCTATAGCAATGTTTCATGAATGTCAACTCTAAGCTCGGTCCGCCGGTAATGGATTGAAGAAACAATATCAGTGAAGGCTAAAATGCTGGAGTTCATGTTCCAATACAGAATACAATACATTAGGTTACAAAGTGAAGGTTTTGTAACACACTGTAGAATCCATGGTACATATAGGGCACTCTCAAGTATAAAGAAAATTCTAATCTATAACACTCTAATCCTCCTCAAAGTCTAGTGAGACAACAAAACAGTTACAGAAGCACAAACCAAAACCCAATGGTAATAACACTCAGACTGAGAGTGGCTGCTGAACGCTGCGCTGCTCATTGGTGGCACCTGAGCCATTATACTGCTTCGTAGATCCATCAGACTCTCTCCTCCGAGCTATGATGCAGGTGGTGACTTCCAACACCAATGTAATACCACCCAAGAAACAAAGCACAACAATGTAAGCATCCTTCCACTTCTGAGCAGGATTCAAGATTTGTAGGCCCCTGAACACATTGATGATGCCCAGAAGAATGATGGCCATTCCTACTACATGGTGGTATAGATTCCAGTAGACACGGTACTTGTGATCCTTCTTTGGCCTCAGGAACAAAGCAGTAATCTACAAAAGATCCAACTTTTCTCCATTACACTGATCCAAACACTTAATGATATATAGATTATATCAAAAAATTAGAAGCAGAATTGTGCATAAGGTAATCTGGACTTAGAAGAGGGAAGCAAAGCTTTTTGTTATAATAACATAGGAAGTGACCATAAAAATTTTTCATAAATACCAGAAGGAAGATAAGGTTAAGATTGGCCTATAGATCATGAAATGTTACCTGTAAGGTGGCAAGGGAGAAGAGGGTGATGCCTAAGTTTCGGTGAGTGGTGTACTGAACTCCCTTGGATTTGCTCCCAAGATTAAGACCGATTCCCCAGCCAGTAACCCCCAAAGCATAACCAATTAGCTGACATAACACATGAAGGTAGAACCAGGCTGGGGCTAAGGACTTGAATGCCTTCAGATACCTTGCGATGATTGCTCCAATTGGAAGCAAAATTCCCCAACTCACAGCATTTAGAATGCCATGTATCTGTACCACAAAGAAAAGCCAAAAGCAATGAACTGAAAACAGTCTGAAATATTGATTACAACAAAATGGATCTAAAGAAAGTTTTCAGAATTATTTTGCAAAACAAACTGGAGTTTTGAAGAGTTTTCTCTAACATATATATGCTTGATATACAATAGCCATAGTGATCCTGACGCAATAAACTTTTGTTGCTTACTGAGAGTACTTCCCAGAAACATTAGAAGATAATTGCCATCTTATTCAAAGGGTGAGTTAGGATGGTGATCACTGGAAATATAGTAATATGAAGTCCATCTGTTAATTTTAGGGACTTTGGCTCCCTCAAGTTCTTCATGGTGGTATCCATAGCTCACCATGTTCATAGTTGTAGAGGAAACTAGTAATAAAGAATTAGACATGTTTATCCACTGAACAAGTCTATCAACTATAATAAGTAACATGACAAGGACCTTCCATCTGCCTTAGTGACAGTTGCAGGGATCGGCATGAAACGCCAAGAAGGTAAAGGAAAATTGAAAGACAAGACAAATAACTTTTCTGCAGATTTCACTATTTAGATTCTGAAAATATAATTGAAGGGTTCTAGAGAAGAAAAGAGAGGCGCCAAAAAAAGACAAACTGAAAAATAGTGAATAGCAGAAAAAATACATATATAAACAAGAATAAAGAAATAAAGAAATAATATCTAAAAAATAAAGTACTTGTAAGAATTAATATGGCATAGCCACTGATCCTCTGCTATGCACGGGTTGTAATATCACAGCGGTGCAGCTCTTGATGGTTGCCATTAGAAGATGGATGGCCATCAAACAAAAGAATCCACAAGTGTATACTATGTTATGTATGCTGTGCGTTGTTCCATGGCCATCCATCTTTTGATGGTTGTCATTGAGAGTTGCACAAGATTCTGATTGTTGCAAAATAACTCCATTAAAGATTTGCTAAAAAAGAAAGCATAGTGGCGTACAAATTATCAGTGTTCCACAATTATCTACGTTCCACACTTTATTCTTTTAAATGTAAGTGTATAGATTCTTTGGCTCTTCTCGTTCCCTCTGCTGGCGCAAAAGGAGAAATGGAAAAAAGACTAGAAAATCCAAAATATCAGTGAGAAAACATAGTCTTCATTTAAAACTAGAAAATGAGACGGTTCGCCGCAATTCAATACACAACTCAACCAACCAAAAAAAAAAAAAAAGGGCAAAGGAGAATACAATCCACTCAAATTGTGCAGAACCAATTCAATATCTATCTATATAGATCGATGGATCGGCCGATAGATAAATATTCATTTCCCTTCAATCCTCCAACTAACAAAAAATCAATGTTCTCAGAGAGAGTAGGAACAGAGTTCACTCAAACTCCCCAAACCCATTCCAATTTTCCTTACCATCATATTTATAAAAGAAAAAAAAATATTGTTCTACTTTCAGATAAACCAAAAAAAAAGTCTTATCAACACTAATTAAAACTCTTGCCAAGTTCTAAAAACCTTTACTCTGTTTATTATAGAGAGAGAGCCATAAGCACTTACATTCCTCTCCTGCAACCTTGAATCCTTTCCTCCCGAGCTCTGCCCACTGACCACATCCAGTGTCCCCTTGGCGTTCAAATTCGCCACCCCGATGTCATGCTTGTTAGGCAAGCCATCAGTAGTGCTCGGCCCAACCTGCCACGCCTGGTTCATCCTCGTCACGCCACTTGGCAGCTTTAGCATGGCGAACACCGTCATGACGCCGCCGGCATCCTCCTCGGCCTCGAGCCCCCACGTCTCGAAGGCGATCGGCGACGGCGTGACAGGGCCATAAGCAGAGATGTTGAAAGTCTTGGCTACGAGGGAGCCACCGGACTGGCGGAGCCCGACGACAGCCTGCGCCCCCACCATGCCGGAGCCGGTGGGGTTGAGGGCCCATGCAACCCAGCCACCGGAGCGGGATGGGGGGGCGACGAAGGCGATGGAAAGCGTGGAGTTGGCGGCGTCGTAGGTCCAGTGGAGGGCGGCGGAGAGGTGGGGGAGGTCGTTGCAGGTGGCGAAGAGCCGATTCTTGGAGAAAGTTTGGGAGGAACAGGTCTGGGAGAAGGATGGAAGAGGTAGGAGGAGGAGGAGAGAGAAGAGAAAAGGTAGAGTTGATGCCATGACCAAGGGAATGAATAGCAGCTTTTCTTCTTCCCTTTGGGGTGTTTGGAGTGTTTAAATATATGGGTGGTGTGAGCTATGGAGAAGAAAACAAGTGAGAGGGAGAGCATTGGAGAGAGGAGGTTATGCTGCCTGTGAGATTTTATAAGGGGAGGAGGGTCAGATGCTTGACTCGTGTGCTTCATTTTGTTACGTTTTAATCTATCTATTTCATTTGATTAAAAATGAATCTAATATGTAAAAAGGGAGAAGTAGCTTAATCATTTATTTCTTTTTTCAATTTATTTAATTCAACTAAATCAAAGGGAATCAAAGAGCAGAGCTTCTAGAAGTGATTTGAGACTATCAAGCTAGCAAAGTCTTTTGATTGTTACATCACACCTTGTTCACTCTCTCCTTATTAATTTTTTCCTTCTTTTTCTTAAATCTTGTGACTATGTTCTGAGAATAAAATATTTTGCTTTCACTTTGCATTCTCCTAGTCTCTTAGTAGAGCCATGATGTACTCTTATTCAGCTAAATTTACTTCCACACATAAAGGCATATATAAATATGTTCTTAAGAAAGTATTATGTTTTTGGAGTAAAAAAAGGTTTCAGAACCAATATGTGAATTGGCTTGAAAAATTTATTACATTTGAGCACCAAATAAGCCCTGTACACCAAAACAGCGTAGTTCTTGTTGGCCGCATAGTGGAAACTTTATTTCCACTATGGCTGCTCAATGCCTTTTGATAACCAATGCTAAAAACATGATTGCAATCAAGCTATTCATGAATGCATAAAAGTGAATTGATTTTGTTTTTGGAAATAAATTTAGCATGCCAAGTGATTGAATTGGTAATGTCATTGGCTGTTAGATATAAATTATCTGAATCAATCCCCCTGTCCTCATTCTACTAATAATTTTTTTAAAAAAACTGCTCAATAGATATACCGATGTCTATATGAAAAATTCCAAAATTCCAATTTCCTTTAAATAAGCATTTCTTTAATAATGAATCTGAAGCTTAATTATCTGGGAAATTTTTCTTGCCTTTCCCTAAGCAAGATGCTTGTGCACAGCTCTAAATTCCCTTAATACTAGTTAGTCATGCCATGCATAAGCTTGAGAGTAAGGCTCTAAATACCAACGAATGGTTCAATTATTATGTAAGCTAAGCATGGTCCCACTTTGTTAAGCTCCAATAGGATGCACTGCTTGCCATTCTGTCTAAAATACTGGGTCATAATTTGAAGGAGGAAGGAATTTGGACATGCCATGTTTATGTATGGGTTTATGATAGCTTTGGGATGCATGGGTGGGATGACATAGGGTTGTTTAAGAAAGTATTATGTTTTTGGAGTAAAAAAAGGTTTCAGAACCAATATGTGAATTGGCTTGAAAAATTTATTACATTTGAGCACCAAATAAGCCCTGTACACCAAAACAGCGTAGTTCTTGTTGGCCGCATAGTGGAAACTTTATTTCCACTATGGCTGCTCAATGCCTTTTGATAACCAATGCTAAAAACATGATTGCAATCAAGCTATTCATGAATGCATAAAAGTGAATTGATTTTGTTTTTGGAAATAAATTTAGCATGCCAAGTGATTGAATTGGTAATGTCATTGGCTGTTAGATATAAATTATCTGAATCAATCCCCCTGTCCTCATTCTACTAATAATTTTTTTAAAAAAACTGCTCAATAGATATACCGATGTCTATATGAAAAATTCCAAAATTTCAATTTCCTTTAAATAAGCATTTCTTTAATAATGAATCTGAAGCTTAATTATCTGGGAAATTTTTCTTGCCTTTCCCTAAGCAAGATGCTTGTGCACAGCTCTAAATTCCCTTAATACTAGTTAGTCATGCCATGCATAAGCTTGAGGGTAAGGCTCTAAATACCAACGAATGGTTCAATTATTATGTAAGCTAAGCATGGTCCCACTTTGTTAAGCTCCAATAGGATGCACTGCTTGCCATTCTGTCTAAAATACTGGGTCATAATTTGAAGGAGGAAGGAATTTGGACATGCCATGTTTATGTATGGGTTTATGATAGCTTTGGGATGCATGGGTGGGATGACATAGGGCTGAGGAGTCTAAAAAAAGACAGTGGACGTACAGGTGCCCATGATGATAATTAAGTGGGTTATATGATCCTGGGTGGTTCCGTCAATAAACTTCAAACATTTGTCTTAATAGCACTATTATGATACTATATTTATTTTAACACAACACAATTTTGATATAATTTTTTTAAGATTATAAATTACAAAAATATTAATTAACTTTAAATTTTAACAATATTTTTTGGCAGTGGGTACTGTCACCTACTAGTAGCATTGACTAAAGAATGGCAGCACCTAACTACACTATTCACTCACATGCCAGATCTTTTAGTAACGGAAACTTCACTCGTGGTCTCCACTCCAAGCAAAAATAAGGTGGCCCGTTATCTCTCTTGATTTCTGTTTTGGTTTTCAAGAATCCAAGAAAAAAAAATTGAATTAGACTCATTAACTTGCATCATAATATTTTTCTATTTTTCCAAATATTTATAAAATTTTTAAAGTTTTTAGAAGGAAATATTTATTGATTCAAAAGAGAGTGCAATATAGAAGCCAGGGATAGAAGAACTTCGGTTTAAATGCTATCTTGAACATCAATCTTTATGGATATTTCTCTGGTTCAATTTTGTTTAAAGAAACAAACCTAGTCCACAGCCAGTGAACATAGGCAAAGAGACAATGCTTACTAGTCAGCACAAACTCAGCTACTTGGTCTGAGTCACTGGCATCTTTACTGGGCCCACAGAGTTAAAAATTCGGAATTAGACCACTAATCTTATATTAGAGATATGGATGAGAAGGAGATGGCAATAATATAATGCCTTATTCTCACAACAAATAGGGATGCAAGCAACCGAACACACTATAATTAAACTAATTTAAACTTTGATATTAAACATCATCGTGATGCATATCATGCAAGTGGTTCAGCAAATAGATGGGGGACGCTTGTTTGCCCTTGTAATGCAACTGCAACTTTTGCTTGTCGCATAAGCAAAAGTTGGAGCTTTTATTAATCCTTGTTGGCCGACAGCATGCCTTTAATCTTAAAGTTGCATAGCTTTATAGATTATTTTTAGATTGTAAACTTCAGTTTAATTATCTAATGGTATATTAATAAAAATGGCTGTATGTAGCCCGTCAAACTTGTTAAACAGAAAAGAGTTGTCATTCCACTAGATTGAATGAGTGTAAATAATATATAAGCATCTTTTGATCAAGAAGTGGAGATTATATAAACATACAATTTTCTAGATACATTCCTTGATTGAGAGGAGAGTATATAAGAAACGGACAATCAGTATTATTTGCTGAAGATATAAGATACAATTTGAATTTGAAATTTAACGGCCCTAACATTTTGATGAGAAAATAAATGGAATGTTTTTTTATGATGGTGTTCCAAGATATCTTTATTCGTGTTTAATATAATGTTTGAGTATGAGGATCATTTTATCAATCAAAGAGGAAAATATGAATTATTTGATTAATTCAAGGTTCAATTATATCCTGTTGGACTAATGGATGGATGCTCAATGGCTCTTGTGTCCTCACGTCTCCTCTTGCCATCCTCGTTCCATGGTGTCGTTTCTCTTCTATTAGCCTAGTGGATTCTTCATGAATTGGTCACATTTTGCAGTAGTTTGAAACTCAGTTCTTGGATCTTCAATCGTATCTAACAAGAAGTGCTACTACAAATCTAAACATACAAATATATTTTAAGATCCGAGATTAAATTGTTTTATTGTAATCTAAAGGACTCCAAACAAATTTCGACTTTGCAAGAACTTATGCTCAGATAAATTGATTGATAGTCGCTGAAAACTCTAGAGCTCCTTATCCGGCCCTCCTGGCTTTGTAGACTGATTGCTTCCACTTCTCAATTTCTTTCTCCTGTCTTTCATCCCCAAATTCTATCATTTTTTTAAATTTGACATCTTTTTAAATGTACCATTCTTTGATTCATAAGATGGATGAGGCATCTCACTTCTTTTATTATTTTTTACAAATAGATAAAATTATTTTATGATTTTTATCACAATCCGAAAAGAAAAGGTGAGACGTCTACATCCATTACCTCTCATTTTACTTCACACACACTCTTGCACTGCATGGTGGTGGGATGTTAGTCCACATGGGAACTGGGGAGACCAACTCCCTCAGATCCGGGAAAGAGGAGAGGCTTCGGCTCTGGACTACACTGCCGTCAAAAAAATATTTATATGGAGATTTGAGACTCGACTGAGAGAGTGAGAGAGGGAGAGAGAGAGAGACAGGAGACGAGACTGTTGTTGGGGCAAATTAAAGAATAGAGGTTTCGACGTCCGTGTCTCCTACGCCGATGGTGATTGCCGTGGAAGGAGGGATGGTGAAAAGGACGCGGGAGGAAGACCAGGGTGGTTCGTTAAAGAAGAGGGGGTTTCATAGAACAACACGTACGTCATCGTGTCGACTGCGTGACGCCGGATGTAACCATTTCCGGGTTCGGATTCCGGGTAGGCCCAAACTTCGACTCAAGAGAGACCCAATATGGCTTGAAGCCTTGAACACGTACATTTCGGCCATTTTTATGTACCTCTCCTCTCTCTCTCACACACACACTCACGGACAGATGCACGCACGCATACAAACACTATTCCTGTTGAATCTACGCGCAGTGTGTGTCTGTATGAGAGTTATATACACATTGAGATGGTTACGTATACATTGTGTGTAAAATTCTCTATACACCCGCTTAATAATTTAATATCAGGAGTTCAAAACACAAAGCCAAACCGTTTGACTTTATTAGGAGAAGTTTACGGAGTTCATTGTCTTCCTTAATGATGAAATTGGAGGGCCAGCAAAAAATGGATCAACTCCCTCTTCGTTAAATTGCTGGGTAAGGGCTTTTCTTTTAGGCTTCTCTCTAAAGAACGAGAGATGAGGTAGTCTGTGGGAGTTCAAAATCGTTTCCTTAATTACCCGCTGGACATATGGCGTTCCGTATTGAGAAGGAAACAGGGAAGGTTTGGGTTATGCATGGCGAATGGGCCGTGGACCATAGCAGAGCAAACTCTGGCTTTCGAAGCTTGGCACCGGAATTTCAGTGCTGGTGTTGACTCCATTAATATATACTAGCGCTACGATGCGGGTAAGGTTCCTCAATCGTCCCATGGAGCTTTGGGAGCGGATTATGCTCCTGCGCATAGCTTCTGTGTCTGGTGTTCCAAAGTTCATTGACAATTGTACAGAGGAAACCATCAGGGATGGGTACGCAAAAGCTTGCATTCAAATTGATTTATCCAAGCCTTTTCATTCTGGTATTGATATTGTGGCAAAGGTTAGAAGAAGATGGCAAGAGTTCGTGTATGAAAATCTCTCTATTTTGTGTTATTTCTGTCGAACAGTAGGGCATGAGGAGTCTTAAGGATCATCCCAGTTAGATGAGGTTGCTGACCATCCCATTCCTCCAATTACATCACAATTAAACACTATTATAACCTGGTCTCAAATAGGCCAGTCTAAACCAAAACAATTCCTGGATTTCCAAGTCTTCTACTCTGCTCGTCATTCTCTCCAGGCTCTTTCTAGCATTCTAACTGAATCTAAGCCTACTTGTTTCTCACAGGCAGTGTCAGATCCTAACTGGTGTGCTGCTATGGAGCTAGAGTTTGATGCATTTATGCATAATGGGACTTGATCCTTATGCCCTCGTCCTAAAAATCATTCCATTATCCGAAATAAATGGGTTTACAAGATCAAAAGATGACCTAATGGCAGTATAAAAAGGTTTAAGGCTTGTCTAGTTGCCAAGGGTTTTGATCAGCAAAGTGGAGTGGATTACCATGAAACCATCAGTCCAGTTATCAAACCATCTACTATTTGCCTTGTTTTGGCTCTTGCCGTTTCATTTCACTGGCCAATCCGACAATTGGATGTTTCTAATGCCTTTCTTCATGAGGTTTTAGACGAAGAGGTTTACATGGAACAATCGAGAGGATTTGTTGATTCCTCACAACCAGATTTCGTCTGTCATCTTCACAAATCTCTCTATGGCCTTAAACAAGCCCCAAGAACTTGGTTTAGGAGGCTGTCACAGTAATTGTTGGAGTTTGGTTTTATCGAATCTTCTGTTGACTACTCATTGTTTACTTTCCACTCTAACAAGCTTTTATCTTTGTGTTGGTATATGTTGATGACATAATTGTCACTGGTTCAGACTCAAGTGCTATCATGGATCTCATATGTAAACTATAGTCCTGCTTTCATACAAAGGATCTCGGTCCTTTAAGCTATTGTTTGGGCATTAAAGCTTCAAGGGATTCCACCATGCTGCATTTGAGATAGACCAAGTACATCACTGATTTGTTGATCAAGAGAAGATGGTTAGCGCCAAGCCATTAGCTTCTCCACTTGCTTCTGGTACCAAGCTTTCTATTGCTACAGGCGACTTGCTGCCCGATCCTACTGCATATCGACATGTTGTTGGCACCCTCTAATACTACACCATCTCCTGTCCAAACATCGCTTATGCCATTAATCAACTTTGTCAATTTATGCACAGCCCTAGAGTCCCACATTAGGTTGCCACAAAGCGGTTTCTTCGCTACCTCAAGAGTACCATTGATTTTGGTTTACTTTACTCACTGTCTTCCCTTCAGTTACATGCATTCAGTGATTCTGACTAGGCTAGTAACCCGGATGATCGTCGGTCCACTAGTGGCTATGGTGTATTTCTTGGCCAAAATCTAATCTCTTGGAGTGTGAAGAAGCAACCTGTGGTGTCTCGCTCTAGTATGGAAGCGGAATACAGATCCATGGCTCTCGCCACGGCTGAACTATATTGGCTCCGGATGCTGCTTTGTGAGTTTCGCATCTCTTTGTCCTCACCTCCTATTTTATGGTGTGACAATATTGGTGCTCTCGATCTTGCATCCAATCTAGTCTTCCATGCTCGAACTGAACATATAGAGGTTTGTGGAGTGATTGATTATAACCCTATTTGATTTTGATGAGCTCAAAGCATTTGAGTATATCTTATGATGTTTACTAATGAATTCAATCTAGTGTTTTAGTGTAATCCTTGTAAATTTATGGTTAAGTGTCTCTAGATTTGGTTCAACACATTTTGGATAAGTTAAGAAGTCAATATGAACCAAAGTCTGAGACTCGAGTCGACTCCGAGATATTACGAGTCGACTCCAAGCGTATCAGAAGCACTGGCACAGGCTCGAGTCGACTCCTGTACATTACGAGTCGACTCCGACTGAGAACAGACAGACAGACAGAAAGATCCATCTTAGAACCTGTCAACGAGTCGACTCCTGAAGAGCGCGAGTCGACTCCGATGTTTGCCGAGTCGACTCCAGGGTAGTACGAGTCGACTCCAGGGAGTTACAGACAGAAAGACAGAGAAGTTATTTTGGACCCTGAGAGCCGAGTCGACTCCGAAGAAACTCGAGTCGACTCCGATGGTTGGCAGGTCGACTCCAAAGGAAGCGAGAGTCGACTCCCAGTGTGATACAAGGCAAAAGTCAGAGAGGAGTTTTCGGACCCTGAGAGCCGAGTCGACTCCTGAGGAACGCGAGTCGACTCCGATGGTTGGCAGGTCGACTCCAAAGAAAGCGAGAGTCGACTCTCAGGGTAATACAAGGCAAAAGTCAGAGAGCAACTTTCGGACACTGAGAGCCGAGTCGACTCCCGCAAAGCCCGAGTCAACTCCGAGACAGCGCTACACCAAAAGACAGAAGACAGTGTTTTTGTCTCTGAGACTCGAGTCGACTCCAAGACAGTTCGAGTCGACTCCAAGGCAGCGCGACTCCAAAAAGACAGAAGACTATTTTTCGGATACTGAGAGCCGAGTCGACTCCGGAACAGTTCGAGTCGACTCCAAGACTGGACAAGCCAAAAGACAGAAGATCGGGAGTTCGGGCTCTGAGTACCGAGTCGACTCCCAGAATTCACGAGTCGACTCGAGTAAGCCAAGTTGAAGAATGCATCCTTGGATTCCGTGGAATAAGCCGACTCCAAAAATGCCAAGTCAGCTCCAGACTTTGGGGAGTCGACTTCGGGTTAAGTCGAGTCGACTCCCAGTCGAGAAGACCACTTTAATTCAAATCCGGAACAGTTGCCGAGCCGACTCCAGAAAAGCATGAGTCGACTCCTGCTACAGTCGAGTCGACTCCAGATCGCGCGAGTCGACTCCGATCCCAACGGACACATTATCAGGATGTGCAGAATGTGCAGAACGGCTAGAAAAGTGTGTCTAACGGCTAGTTTCTGTAGGGAATGGCTTAAATAGCCATAGAGGACTATAGCAAGGAAGAAAATAGAGACTCCATTCAAAGCTAAAGAGATCCCCACCAACCAAGAGCTCTCTAGAGTGATTACACGAAAAAGAAGGAAGAAGTGCATTGAAGTCAACTTTCCAACTCTCTTCCTCACATTCAAGGCTCTCCTCCTGACAGCAAGTCTACATCAAATTCAAGAGGAGTCAAAGAGTTTGAAAAGCCCCTTCCTTCATCTCCAAAAATAGTTTGAGGGCTTCTTACTCTTCCTTGCTTAAATTGTTAAATACGCTTTTAAGAAGCTTTCTTTTTCTGTTTGTTTTAGACTACCTGTTCTTTACTTGATTCAATCAGGGGATTGAATCAAGGGTATATAGGTTTGTTGGTGAGCCTAGGTTGAAACCAACGTGTAAGGGTTCGATTGTGATCCCGGAAAAACAATCGGGTGGTTCTAGTCGGTGAGCCTGGGAAAACCGACCGAGTTCGTTGTGACCTCGTAAAACAACAAGTTGGGTTGTGAGCTTGTAAAACAACCGGCTGTAATCCGAGGGGTTATAGTGAATTCCCAAGTGAGGCTTGGGGAGTGGACGTAGGAGCAAGGGTTAGCTCCGAACCACTATAAAATCATTGTGTTTGTGATTGCTTGTGTCTCTCTCATACTTTCATTTCATTCACAGCACATAGCATCTAATTAATCATCTTGCAAAGGTATTAATTAGTCATCCACAAACGTCTTAATTGCAAAATTATTTTAAAACCCAATTCACCCCCCCTCTTGGGTTGTCTATCTGGGCAACAAGGTTGATTATCATTTTATCCGAGAGAAAGTGGCGAACAAAGACATTACGGTTCGGTATATTGCCACTGAAGATCAGGTGGCTGATGTGTTCACGAAGGGTCTTTCTACCGCTCGTTTCAGTTTCTTGAGAGCTAAACTGATGGTATGTCACATCCCCATCAGTTTGCAGGGGGTGTTAGCTCAACTTCTCCTAACGGCTAGCTCCTTCCAACGGTGCAGACAGTTCAAAGTCCTTCCCACGAGCTTCACGAGCTGTTTGGACACGGAAGAGTTTTCCCACGAGCCCATCTTTCTCTCTGTTATATTCATTATAACTAAACATTGTTATAACTAAAGTTTGTTGTAACGATTACCTGGAACTCCCTCTCTCTCTCTGAAACTCTAGGACTTTCTCTCTCCAAAACTCTATAAATACTTGAATGAACAGTACGTGGTTTGGTAAGTTGGCCAAACCAGTTATCCATCTTTCTTAGTTTTCTTTCATTAAGTGCACTCATATTAGAAGAAAAGAGGCGGAGAGGATGAAGAAAGAAGAAAATAGAGTTGAAGCGTCATCGGAGAAGCAAGGGAGGAGCTATACTTTTTTTGAAGCAAGATGGACCGAATTAGGACATTGGTACTGGGGTTGGGAGGGTCTTTTGCAAGTAGATTATTTAGCAAGCTAGGCTCGGGCCTGAAAAATTGTTGTAGTAACCTGGGCTGAGCAACTGCGGACAGACTGGGTGGATATGTTTCCTAAAACAAAGCTCCTACTGTAACAACACAGGACCTCACTCAAAATGGCTAGCTGGAAGGTATCATTTGGGTTCCTTAGTCCTGTATAAGTATCCAAGATCTTCTCGGCGAATAACCGATGTGGTACTAAACACACGTCTATATAGGTCCTTACATACTTCCTTCATTTAAGCCCTGACGTTCTCATTAAGCTAGGAGTTCATATTCATTCAAATTTAATCACATGCACCACGATAGGCCTGTAGTCAACGTCTATTAACCCGTGCTGCAGTGTCTGCTATTCTATATAGGCTATGGGTTAAGTTCGCTCTGATACCATTTGTAACAACCTAGGACCGCACTCAAAATGGCTAGCTAGAAGGTACCATTTAAGTTCCTTATACCTGTATAAGTACTCAAGATCTCTTCGGCGAATAACCGAGGTGTGGCTAAATACACGCCTGCATGGGTTCTCACACCTACACCCTGCTGGAATTGGGTTTGATCATTGCCTGTTACTATTGTGGATTGATTCTAATAGAAGTTCTAAGCAACGCACTCCTTCCTTTTTAGATTCGAAAAGTTTGGGTTTTCTTGTGATGGAATTGATGAAGTTGCAAAGAGAGCTTGGCTGCATAGTAATAATGCTTCTCCTGCTATTGAAATTCTCCACCTTCTAAAAAATACCGAGCTAGCATTACAAAGGTGGAATAAGGAGCATGCATGGGGGTAACTTGTTTCACAGGGCTAAAAGACTCGAACCTCAAATTAAAGATCTTCAAGAAGAGAATATCCGATATGGTGGAACCGATGCTCAAGTGTAGATTACACTTACAAGGAAGGTTAATGAATATCAAAAGCTTTTGAGATCCAAAGAAGTTTATTGGTGTCAAAAATCCAGGCTGAGATGGCTAAAAGAAGGTGATGCCGACACGTTCTTTCATTGCTCTACTTACTATTCTCAGAAGAAGGAAAAATTGAATCAGTAGCATTACTAAATTTGATGGAAATATGACATATGATGAAATAGAGATCGCATCCACTATATTAGATTTCTTTCAGAATCATTGGTGTTCCCCCGGCCCTACTTCCTCCATTAAGCTTCCTTCCTCCTTTTCTTTTCTTTTTCTTTTTCGTTTCTAAGGCGGGCATGTCAATCCACTGAGCTTCCTTCTATCCAAAAGTGGTTCTGGAGTCGGCATAGCTCTTTATTTACCCATGGGGCCATGAGTTTTCTTGACGGTCACAGATCAGCAAAACCAGCACCTTACCCATGAGGTAACTGAGAAGAAGATTGAAAATTCCTTTGACTCAGCTCCCATCGGATAGGGCCTCAGGTCCTGATGGTCTTCAACCTTTATTTTTCAGATCTTTTTGGCACATCATAAAATCTGATGTAATTGCTGCTGTTCAAGAAGCTTTCAAATCATAATACATGCCCAGAGGTTGGAAGTCTGCTTATATTATTCTTATTCTGAAGAATGATTGACCAAAGGAGGTGAGACACTACAGGCCTGTTAGTGTTTGCGATGCACTACAAATTGGTTGCTAAAGTTCTGGTCAACCGCTTCAAGCCTCTTATGCCTAGTTTGATTTCAGCTAAACAAAGAGCACTTATACCTGATTGAAATATATCAGATAATATCATAGAGGTGGCTCAGGAGATTTTCCATGCGATGGATTGTTAGACCCACGTGGGCATATGTTTAGTCCTACATCAATTATTTGCTGGGTAGATATTAAGTATTTATAACGAATTAAGAAATCTAAATAATATTTTCTAGCTAACCTTTTTGGATGAGATACTAGGTTGTTACAAATGGTATTAGAGTTATATACACATTGTGAGACACGGGCTGAAGTCGGTAGCCCCTGCCGACTTCAATCCCGTTCCCTCTTTTGTGAAGACCGGAACAGAGGATCACGATTGCGATCCTCTCCGGCTCTTCCGGGGGCGGTCGGGGCGAGGATGCCGCAAGTCCCGCGGCACCCCCCCTCCAGCTAATCCGCGGCCGAACTGCGGCTGCGGATTTCGCTCGGCTGCCGCGATCTTCGCGGCGGAGAGCCATCACGAGGGGGGGTGATAAAACCCCCCAAGCCCTCCTTCCTAGGGCACCTCCGAACTCCTCCTCCTCTTCCCTCCTTCCCTCCTCCTCCTCTCCTGGGTGACCGGCGTGCCTTCCCGACCGAGCGCCGCCCGGATTCCCCTCACGGCCATCCCCTGTTCCGAGATCCAACCTCTCGGCTTCAAAAATCGCCGTCGCCGCTTGACACCGGACCGAGCCTCCCTCGGTTGAGATTCGCCACCTCCGTCGACCGTCGATGAGCCTCCCTCCTCTTGTGCTCTCCGATCTTAGCCGATGCATGTTTCCTCCCTTTGTTTTAGCCCTATGAACCGAGACTGTTCTCGATTGATTCTTGATCCCGGCCACCGCAACGGCTGCCGGCCGCCACTGCGGCCGGCTAGCCGTCGACCGAGAGGTGGCCGGAGGCCACCCTGGCCGGCCACCCCGCCGATCCCTCTTCCTCTTCCGTTCTCTCATCTTCCTTGTCAATGGGGAGCTGTGGAGGAAGAAGGCCCACGGTGGGCCGTGAGCACCTTTGATGGGCCGTTGGGCTCTGTCCACTGCAGGCCCAACTTGGGCCTAGTTCAGATCCGAGCCCGGAACCCGAACCCGAAATCCAAACCCATTTGGCTAATAAATGGAGTTTTGCAGTTAAGCCCTTGGCAGTGTACTATTTAAAAAAAAAGGGCCTTCTGTAATTTGTATTTGATCCCTACAGGAAAGGTTTATTACATAAAGGTCCCCAATTATATTTATTTAGTCCACTCAAGCTCTATAGAATAGTACCCTATAATTAAGTATTAGTCCCTGCAATAAATCTTATTGTATAAATGAACTAATTAGAAGCCTACCTTGGGCCCTATTCAGCTGGGTCTATGCGGGCCCATTGGGCCGTGTCCGATATGGGCCCTATCGGGCCATGCCCATTATGGGCCAACTCTAGGTCCTATTGGGCCGTGTCCAATAGAATTATTTTTGGATTTTTTTTAGTTCTGAAATTAACAAGGAATTAATTAAATTTAAACAGGTGAACTTGATTCGCCTATCTGAAGTAGGGATTAAGCGAAGAGAGGTAAGTGACTTAATACTTCAAGGATGATTTATAAATTATTTGATAAACTAATTAAGTTTTGACATATGTTTTGTATTCAGTAAATTGGGTCAGGCATATTAAATTTTATTTAAAAATCATGTTATATGCTCTGAAATCCATGAAATATGAGTGGATAATTTATGAAAGCTATTTTTATATATATGCATTCTCAGCATGGCTATGATCTGTTATGTTCTGTTCTGTTCTGGCCCCGCCAATGGGGATTATAAGTTGGACCTGTCGACTTATAATCTGTGAGGAACCGGTTTCGACACCGCGCCACCGGTGATTAGAATAGTGGTTTCTGGCACTTTGTGCAACCCATGCCACTGGGTTACGTGGCCGTAGTCTATCATGTTGAGATTTTGGTATCAGAGTTTTTGAAAAAATGATAATAAGTTTTGAAAACAGTAAAACGATGTTATTTATGATTTATTTCAGTCATTATCCTGTGTTTTGATCTGATATGCTCTGACCCCACTTTGGGGTATTTTGTTGCTTACTGAGCTAGTGTAGCTCATTATTTTATTTTCTCTGTTTTTCAGATCCAGAAGCTTGATCGCACGGGATTGGGGAGTGCGTTAGATTTTCCGATGATTTTTTAGTTATTGGCATTCTGTTAGATTAGTTTGGATATTTGAATTATGTTGGCATATGTTATTTGAATTAGTTTGGATATTTGATTTTCACTTTGGAGTATTTTGAATTATGTTACCAAATGTTATTTTGGAACTCTATAAGACTGCTTTTGACCAACTTAAATAATTATGTCATCTTTAAATATGTGTGATTGCTTTGATATGATCTGCTGCCTTGCACGCTTGTGCGGTCCGCCGTGTGGGTGTGCAGCGTCTGCCGCGCCTCGGGCTCGAGGCGTGACAGATTTGGTAGTATCAGAGCTTAGGTTTCAGATTCATAGGGATTATGTTTGAAACAGTCATATTTGAGCCTAAATTTTAAGATCCTTAGGATTCGTTGGAAAGTTGAGAGATGGGGTAGTAACTAGACAAAGGGATAATGTTCATTTGTTTTGTTAACTATTTTGTATTATTTTGTTTGGATAAATTTTTAAAATTTATATATTTTCACTAAATCAGAATGCCGCCTCGCCGTGTCCGTAGCTTGAATCGGATGGTTGGGCGCTCTTGGGGAAGAGCCCCCACTAACCAAGCGGGCGAGGCATCGCATAACTCAGGGCCCCAGGGTCAATCAACTCCAGAAGCTGCCGCCGGAAATCAAACTCGGGTGCTCGAACTGATCGAGGAGGTCGTCGGGTTAGTACGCCAACAGAGGCAACAACCTCAGCAACCAATCCAGCAGGATGTTGCTCCTCCTGAGCAAAGAAGAAGTATAGCAGAATTCAAGAGAATGGCACTTTCGGCTTTTAAAGGCACTACTAGTCCTCAAGAGGCCGAAACCTGGATAGATGAAATGGAGAAAGCCTTCAGGGCAATGGAGTGCACCGATGAAGAGAATGTCAGATTTGCCACCTATATGCTTCAGGATCGAGCTCATCATTGGTAGATGTCTGTGGAGCACACATTGGCACCCGAGCAAGAGGCACTCACCTTGCAAAGATTCCGCACAGCATTCTACTCCAAGTATTTTCCCTCCAGTCACCTGAGAGAGCTAGAGAGGGAATTTCTCAATCTGAATCAAGGAACTATGACTGTGGATGAGTATGAGGTAGAGTTTGACAGGCTATCTCGGTTTGCTCCCACCCTCGTCATGGATGCAGAGTCCCGGATGAGAAGATTTGAAGAAGGATTGAAGCCTCACTTACGTCGGAGTTTGGCCGCAATACACTCGACGAACTATGATGATCTGGTAGACAGGGCTAAGAATCTGGAAATTGTTTGGAAAGAAACATATGATGCCAAAGATAGGAAACAAAAGAAGAGAAGCAGAGATTATGATGCTCGCAGTAGACAGAATTCTAGCAAGACTGCAAAATCACATAACCAATCTTGGCAATCAGGGAAGCAAGGATCTTATGGAAAGACTATTCAGCAAGAGAAGCATAAGTGTGATGCATGTGGTGGTATGCATAAGACTGAACACTGTAGATGATTATCTGGTGCTTGTTTCAGATGCGGCCAGCAGGGTCATAAGGTAGCTGAGTGTCCTCAACAGGACCTTCGATCAGTTCAAAGGCCTCAAACTACAAGAAACCAGCAAGTGCAAGCTTCTCCTGTTCCGGCTCAGTCAGCTCAGCCTTCTTCTCCTAAGCAGCAGAAAGGGGGGAGACTGCGCACACAGGGTCGTATTTATGCACTGACTCAGCAGGATGCTCAGACATCCAACACGGTGGTGTCAGGTACATTGTCAGTTGCTTCTGTTTATGCTCATACACTATTTGATTCTGGTACTACGCATTCCTTTGTGTCATTTACATTTGTGCAAAAACATGACCTGCCTTGTGTGCAATTAGAGTATGATCTGCATGTTAGCACTCCTGCCGGAAGTGGGATGATTGGTAATCAGGTCTGGAAGACTTGTCCAGTTCAGATAGTAGGTAGAGACTTGCCTGCTGACTTAATAGTTATAAATATGCATGACTTTGACATAATCCTCGGTATGGACTGGTTAGCATCATATTTTGCCACCATTAACTGCCATGAAAAACGGGTAAACTTTCAGACCCCAGGAGATACTGAATTCAGCTTTATGGCAGTGGTGCATATACCTCCCCTCGAATTATCTCCGCTATGCAAATTGAGCGACTACTTAGAAAGGGGAGTTTGGCATATATTGCCACAATGGTTGACACTAGACTATCAGATCAAAGATTTGAAGATATTCCAGTAGTAAATGAATACCCCGATGTCTTTCCGGAAGACCTCCCTGGCTTGCCACCAGATAGAGAAATTGAATTTGCAATTGATTTGATTCCCAGTACCACACCAATCTCCAAGACCCCCTATAGAATGGCTCCAGCTGAAATGAAAGAATTAAAGGAGCAGTTGCAGGATCTTCTTGATAAGGGTTTCATCAGACCTAGTGTCTCTCCTTGGAGAGCTCCAGCCTTATTTGTAAAGAAAAATGATGGTAGCATGAGATTATGTATTGATTATCGAGAAATAAATAGGGTAACGGTAAAGAATAAGTATCCTCTACCAAGAATAGATGACCTATTTGATCAGTTAAAGGGTGCTCAGGTATTTTCCAAAATTGATCTTCGTTCTGGGTACCATCAGTTAAAGATAAGAGCTGAAGATATGCCAAAAACTGCTTTTCGTACTCGGTATGGGCACTATGAATTTTTGGTCATGCCTTTTGGACTGACAAATGTCCCTGCAGCTTTTATGGATCTGATGAACAGGGTGTTCAGACCCTTTCTGGACAAATTTGTAGTGGTCTTTATTGATGACATCTTGATCTATTCTGGGAGTCAGGTCGAGCACGAGCAGCATTTGAGGTTAGTACTGGAAACCCTAAGGCAAGAGCAGTTGTATGGTAAGTTGAAGAAAAGTAAATTTTGGCTAGACAGTGTAATGTTCCTAGGGCATGTAATATCTAAAGAGGGTATCTATGTGGATCCAAAGAAGATCGAGGCAGTGGTCAGCTGGAGCAGGCCCAACAGTGTTACTGAGATTCGCAGTTTCTTGGGCCTAGCAGGATATTACAGACGATTTGTTGAGGGTTTTTCCTCTATTGCTGCACCTTTAACTCGACTAACTCGTAAAGAAGTTAAGTTCGAGTGGTCAGATAAATGTGAACAGAGCTTCCAGGAGCTTAAACAACGTTTGGTGTCAGCTCCCATCCTTATTCTTCCTTCTAGTGGTGAAGGTTATACAATCTATAGTGATGCCTCAAAGAAAGGATTGGGTTGTGTGTTGATGCAGAATGATAAGGTGATTGCCTATGCTTCCCGACAATTAAAGTCATATGAGGAGAACTACCCTGTTCATGATCTTGAACTTGCTGCTGTTGTGTTTGCATTAAAAATTTGGAGACATTATTTATATGGTGAATCTTGTAAGGTGTACACTGATCACAAAAGTTTGAAATACCTTTTTACCCAGAAAGAACTAAACATGAGACAGAGAAGATGGTTAGAGTTACTGAAGGATTATGATTTGTTTATTCATTACCATCCGGAAAAAGCTAATGTGGTAGTAGATGCACTGAGCAGAAAATCCACTAGTAGTATTGCTGCCTTACTCACCTCTCAGAGGAGAATTTTGGAAGATCTAAGAAGAGCAGAAATCGAGGTATGTTGGCATGATCCTGATGCACTTTTGGCAAACCTACGTGTCCAACCTACCTTGATAGAGAGGATCAGGATTGCTCAAGCAGATGACCCTCAGTTGCAAAAGCTTAGAAGTGATATTGAATCAGGTTCTCAATCAGAATTCAGACTTCATGAGGATGGATCATTGAGATACAGGAACAGAATTTGTATTCCAAATAACTCTGATTTAAAGAATGAAATTATGAGGGAAGCTCATAATACTGGATATACAGTGCATCCTGGAGGTACTAAGATGTATAAGGATTTGAAAGGTACATTTTGGTGGAATAATATGAAGAGAGAAATTGCACAATTTGTGGCTCGGTGTTTGACATGTCAGCAAGTTAAAGCAGAGCATCAAAGACCGGCAGGGTTGTTGCAGCCCCTACCACTTCCTGAATGGAAGTGGGAACACATCACTATGGACTTCGTCTCCGGGTTTAAAGGTTATGATGCTATATGGGTGATTGTGGACAGATTGACAAAGTCGGCACACTTTTTGGCATTCAAAGTAGGAATGACCTTGGAAAAGTTTGCAGAGCTCTACATTGAACAAATAGTGAGGTTGCATGGAGTACCCGTATCCGTTGTTTTCGATAGGGACTCGCGGTTTGTATGTCACTTTTGGGGTAGTTTGCATAAAGCCTTGGGGACCACTCTGAGCTTCAGCACAGCTTTCCACCCTCAGACTGATGGCCAATCAGAAAGAACCATTCAGACCTTGGAAGATATGCTAAGAGCTTGTGTAATGGATATGAAAGGTTCTTGGGACCGTCACTTGCCTTTGGTTGAGTTTGCATATAATAACAGTTACCAGGCAAGTATTCAAATGGCACCTTATGAGGCTCTATATGGAAGAAAGTGTAGATCACCTATCTATTGGGATGATGTTGGTGAAAGAAAAATTATGGGCCCCGAGATTGTGCAACAAACAGTAGAGAAGATCCAGCTGATCAGGGAACGCCTCCAGATAGCTCAGAGCAGACAGAAAAGTTATGCAGATAATAGAAGAAGGGAATTGAAATTTCAGGTCGGAGATCATGTGTTTCTGAAAGTGTCTCCTACTAAAGGGGTGATGCGATTTGGAATACGTGGAAAACTCAGTCCACGCTATATGGGCCCCTTTGAGATTCTAGAAAGAGTAGGAGCTGTGGCATACAAATTGGCACTTCCATCTTCACTGTCTGGAGTTCACAATGTTTTTCATGTTTCCATGCTAAGAAAGTATATTCCAGATATGAGCCATGTGGTAGAAGTGGCTCCCTTGCAGCTTAGAGAAGATTTGACATATCCCGAGCAGCCTGTACGTGTGGTTGATAGAAAAGAGCAAGTGTTGAGGAGGCGCACGATTCCTTATGTTAAGATTCAGTGGAGCAATCACTCAGAACGTGAGGCTACGTGGGAGCTGGAGCACGAGATGAAGGAAAAATATCCGGACCTTTTTGCAAGCTAAGGTATATTAAATTTCGAGGACGAAATTTTTCTAAGGGGGAGAGAATGTGAGACACGAGCTGAAGTCGGCAGCCCCGCCGACTTCAGTCCCGTTCCCTCTTTTGGGAAGACCGGAACAGAGGATCGCGATTGCGATCCTCTCCGGCTCTTCCGGGGGCGGTCGGGGTGAGGATGCCGCAAGTTCCGCGGCACCCCCCCTCCAGCTAATCCGCGGCCGAACTGCGGCTGCGGATTTCGCTCGGCCGCCGCGATCTTCGCGGCGGAGAGCCATCACGAGGGGGGTGATAAAACCTCCCAAGCCCTCCTTCCTAGGGCACCTCCGAACTCCTCCTCCTCTTCCCTCCTTCCCTCCTCCTCCTCTCCTGGGTGACCGGCGTGCCTTCCCGACCGAGCACCGCCCGGATTCCCTTCACGGCCATCCCCTGTTCCGAGATCCAACCTCTCGGCTTCAAACATCGCCGTCGCCGCTTGACACCGGACCGAGCCTCCCTCGGCTGAGATTCGCCACCTCCGTCGACCGCCGGTGAGCCTCCCTCCTCTTGTGCTCTCCGATCTTAGCCGATGCATGTTTCCTCCCTTTGTTTTGGCCCTATGAACCGAGACTGTTCTCGGTTGATTCTTGATCCCGGCCACCGCAACGGCCGCCGGCCACCACTGCGGCCGGCTAGTCGTCGACCGAGAGGTGGCCGGAGGCCACCCGGGCCGGCCGCCCCGCTGATCCCTCTTCCTCTTCCGTTCTCTCATCTCCCCTGTCAATGGGGAGCTGTGGAGGAAGAAGGCCCACGGTGGGCCGTGAGCACCTTTGATGGGCCGTTGGGCCCTGTCCACTGCAGGCCCAACTTGGGCCTAGTCCACTGCAGGCCCAACTTGGGCCCAGTTCAGATCCGAGCCCGGAACCCGAACCCGAAACCCGGGACCCGAAACCCGAACCCATTTAGCCAATAAATGAAGTTTTGCAGTTAAGCCCTTGGCAGTGTACTATTTAAAAAAAAAAGGCCTTCTGTAATTTGTATTTGATCCATATAGGAAAGGTTTATTACATAAAGGTCCCCAACTATATTTATTTAGTCCACTCAAGCTCTATAGAATAGTACCCTATAATTAAGTATTAGTCCCTGTAATAAATTTTATTGTATAAATGAACTAATTAGAAGCCAACCTTGGGCCCTATTCAGCTGGGTCTATGCGGGCCCATTGGGCCGTGTCCGATATGGACCCTATCAGGCCATGCCCATTATGGGCCAACTCTAGGCCCTGTTGGGCCGTGTCCAATAGAATTATTTTTAGATTTTGCTTAGTTCTGAAATTAACAAAGAATTAATTAAATTTAAACCGGTGAACCTGATTCGCCTATCTGAAGTAGGGATTAAGCGAGAAGAGGTAAGTGACTTAATACTTCAAGTGTGATTTATAAATTATTTGATAAACTGATTAAGTTTTGACATATATTTTGTATTCAGTAAATTGGGTCAGGCATGTTAAATTTTATTTAAAAATCATGTTATATGCTCTGAAATCCATGAAATATGACTGGATAATTTATGAAAGCTATTTTTATATATATGCACTCTCAGCATGGCTATGATCTGTTATGTTCTGTTCTGTTCTGGCCCCGCCAATGGGGATTATACGTTGGACCTGTCGACTTGTAATCTGTGAGGAATCGGTTTCGACACCGCGCCACCGGTGATTAGAATAGTGGTTTCTGGCATTTTGTGCAACCCATGCCACTGGGTTACGTGGCCATAGTCTATCATGTTGAGATTCTGGTATCAGAGTTTTTGAAAAAATGATAATAAGTTTTGAAAACAGTAAAACGATGTTATTTATAATTTATTCCAGTCATTATCCTGTGTTTTGATCTGATATGCTCTGACCCCACTTTGGGGTATTTTGTTGCTTACTGGGCTAGTGTAGCTCATTATTTTATTTTCTCTATTTTTCAGATCCAGAAGCTTGATTGTACGGGATTGGGAAGTGCGTTAGATTTTTCGATGATTTTTCAGTTATTGGCATTTCTGTTAGATTAGTTTGGACATTTGAATTATGTTGGCATATGTTATTTGAATTAGTTTGGACATTTGATTTTCACTTTGGAGTATTTTGAATTATGTTACCAAATGTTATTTTGGAACTCTATAAGACTGTTTTTGACCAACTTAAATAATTATGTCATCTTTAAATATGTGTGATTGCTTTGATATGATCTGCTGCCTTGCACGCCTGTGCGGTCCGCCGTATGGGCGTGCGGCGTCTGCCGCGCCTCGGGCTCGGGGCATGACACACATTGAGATGGTTACGTATACATTGTGTGTAAAATTCTCTATACACCCGCTTAATAATTTAATATCAGGAGTTCAAAACACAAAGCCAAACCGTTTGAGTTTATTAGGAAAAGTTTACGGAGTTCATTGTCCTCCTTAATGATGAAATTGGCGGGCCAGCAAAAAATGGATCAACTCCCTCTTCGTTAAATTGCTGGGTAAGGGCTTTCCTTTTAGGCTTCTCTCTAAAGAACGAGAGATGAGGTAGTGTGTGGGAGTTCAAAATCGTTTCCTTAATTACCTGCTGGACATATGGCGTTCCGCATTGAGAAGGAAACAGGGAAGGTTTGGGTTATGGCGAATGGGCCGTGGACCATAGCAGGGCAAACTGTGGCTTTCGAAGTTTGGCAGCGGAATTTCAGTGCTGGTGTTGACTCCATTAATACTAGCGCTACGATGCGGGTAAGGTTCCTTAATCGTCCCATGGAGCTTTGGGAGCGGAGGATGCTCCTGCGCATTGCTTTTGTGTCTGGTGTTCCAAAGTTCATTGACAATTGTACTGAGGAAACCATCAGGGATGGGTACGCAAAAGCTTGCATTCAAATTGATTTATCCAAGCCTTGTCGTTCTGGTATTGATATTGTGGCAAAGGTTAGAAGAAGATGGCAAGAGTTCATGTATCAAAATCTCTCTATTTTGTGTTATTTCTGTCGAACAGTAGGGCATGAGGAGTCTTAAGGATCATCCCAGTTAGATCAGGTTGCTGACCATCCCATTCCTCCAATTACATCACAATTAAACACTATTATAACCCAGTCTCAAACAGGCCAGTCTAAACCGAAACAATTCCTGGATTTCCAAATCTTCTACTCTACTCGTCATCCTCTCCGGGCTCTTTCTAGCATTCTAACTGAATCTGAGCCTACTTGTTTCTCACAGGCAGTGTCAGATCCTAACTGGTGTGCTGCTATGGGGCTAGAGTTTGATGCATTAATGCATAATAGGACTTGATCCATATGTCCTCGTCCTAAAAATCATTGAATTATCCGAAACAAATAGGTTTACAAGATCAAAAGATGACCTAATGGCAGTATAAAAAGGTTTAAGGCTTGTCTAGTTGCCAAGGGTTTTGATCAGCAAAGTAGAGTGGATTACCATGAAACCATCAGTCCAGTTATCAAACCATCTACTATCGCTTTGTTTTGGCTCTTGCCGTTTCATTTCGCTGGCCAGTCCGACAATTAGATGTTTCTAATGCCTTTCTTCATGGGGTTTTAGACGAAGAGGTTTACATCGAACTATCGAGAGGATTTGTTGATTCCTCACAACCAGATTTCGTCTGTCATCTTCATAAATCTCTCTATGGCCTTAAACAAGCCTCAAGAGCTTGGTTTAGGAGGCTGTCACAGCAATTGTTGGAGTTTGGTTTTATCGAATCTTCTGTTGACTACTCATTGTTTACTTTCCACTCTAACAAGCTTTTATCTTTGTGTTAGTATATGTTGATGACATAATTGTCACTGGTTCAGACTCAAGTGCTATCATGAATCTCATATGTAAACTATAATCCTGCTTTCATACGAAGGATCTCAGTCCTTTAAGCTATTGTTTGGGCATTAAAGCTTCAAGGGATTCCACCATGCTGCATTTGAGACCAAGGACATCACTGATTTGTTGATCAAGATGAAGATGGTTAGCGCCAAGCCATTAGCTTCTCCACTTGCTTTTGGTACCAAGCTTTCTGCTGCTACTGGTGACTTGCTGCCCGATCCTACTGCATATCGACATGTTGTTGGCGCCCTCCAATACTACACCATCTCCTGTCCAAACATCGCTTATGCCATTAATCAACTTTGTCAATTTATGCACAGCCCTAGAGTCTCGCATTAGGTTGCCACAAAGCGGTTTCTTCGCTACCTCAAGAGTACCATTGATTTTGGTTTACTTTACTCACCGTCTTCCCTTCAGTTACATGCATTCAGTGATTCTGACTAGGCTGGTAACCCGGATGATCGTCGGTCCACTAGTGGCTATGGTGTATTTCTTGGCCAAAATCTAATCTCTTGGAGTGTGAAGAAGCAACCTATGGTGTCTCGCTCTAGTATGGAAGTGGAATACAGATCCATGGCTCTCGCCACGACTGAACTATATTGGCTTCGGATGCTGCTTTGTGAGTTTCACATCTCTTTGTCCTCACCTCCTATTTTATGGTGTGACAACATTGGCGCTCTGGATCTTGCATCCAATCGAGTCTTCCATGCTCGAGCTGAACATATAGAGGTTGATTATCATTTTATCCGAGAGAAAGTGGCGAACAAAGACATTACGATTCGGTATATTGCCACTGAAGATCAGGTGGCTGATGTGTTCACGAAGGGTCTTTCTGCCGCTCGTTTCAGTTTCTTGAGAGCCAAACTGATGGTATGTCACGTCCTCATCAGTTTGCAGGGGGGTGTTAGCTCAACTTCTCCTAACGGCTAGCTCCTTCCAATGGTGCAGACAGTTCAGAGTCCTTCCCATGAGCTTCATGAGCTGTTTGGACACGGAAGAGTTTTTCCACGAGCCCATCTTTCTCTCTGTTATATTCATTATAACTAAACATTGTTATAACTAAAGTTTGTTGTAACGATTACCTGGAACTCCCTCTCTCTCTCTCTGAAATTCTAGGACTTTCACTCTCCGAAACTCTATAAATACTTGAATGAACAGTACGTGGTTTGGTAAGTTGGCCAAACCAGTTATCCATCTTTCTTAGTTTTCTTTCATTAAGTGCACTCATATTTGAAGAAAAGAGGCAGAGAGGATGAAGAAAGAAGAAAATAGAGTTGAAGCGTCATCGGAGAAGCAAGGGAAGAGCTATACTTTTTTTGAAGCAAGATGGACCGAATTAGGACATTGGTATAGGGGTTGGGAGGGTCTTTTGCAAGTAGATTATTTAGCAAGCTGGGCCCGAGTCTGAAAAATTGTTGTAGTAACCTGGGCTGAGCAACTGCAGACAGACTGGGTGGATATGTTTTCTGAAACAAAGCTCCTACTGTAACAACACAGGATCTCACTCAAAATGGCTAGCTGGAAGGTATCATTTGGGTTCCTTAGTCCTATATAAGTATTTAAAATTTTCTCAGCGAATAACCGATGTGGTACTAAGCACATGCCTATATAGGTCCTTACATACTTTCCTCATTTAAGCCCTGACGTCCTCATCAGGCTAGGAGTTCATATCCATTCAAATCTAATCACATGCACCACGATAGGCCCGTAGTCAACGTTTATTAACCCGTGCTGCAGTATCTCCTATTCTATATAGGCTATGGGCTAAGTTCGCTCTGATACCATTTGTAACAACCTAGGACCGCACTCAAAATGGCTAGCTAGAAGGTACCATTTAAGTTCCTTATTCCTGTATAAGTACTCAAAATTTCTTCGGCGAATAACCGAGGTGTGGCTAAATATACGCCTGCATGGGTTCTCACAACTACACTCTGCTGGAATTGGTTTTGATCATTGCCTGTTACTGTTGTAGATTGATTCTAATAGAAGTTCTAAGCAATGCACTCCTTCTGTTGCCCAGATAGACAACCCAAGAGGGGGGGTGAATTGGGTTTTAAAATAATTTTGCAATTAAAACATTGTGGATGACTAATTAATGCGTTACCAAGATGATTAATTAATTGCTATGTGCTGTGAATGAAATGAGAGTAAAAGAAAGAGACAAACAATCACAAACACAAGGCTTTTATAGTGGTTCGGAGCTAACCCTTGCTCCTACGTCCACTCCCCAAGTCTCACTTGGAAATTCACTATAACCCCTTGGATTACAGCCGGTTGTTTTACAAGCTCACAACCAAACTTGTTGTTTTACGAGCTCACAACGAACTTGGTCGGTTTTCCCTGGCTCACCGACTAGAACCACCCCGATTATTTTTCCGGAATCACAATCGAACCCTTACACATTGGTTTTACACTCGGCTCACCAACCAACCTCTACACCCTTGATTCAATCCCCCGATTGAACCAAGCAAAGAAAATATGGAAAGAATAAGAAACAAACAGAAAAACTGAGCTTCTTAAAAAGCAGATTTGCTACAATATAAACTAGAGAGAAGTTAAGAGCCCTCAAACACTTTTGAGTTGGAGTAGAGTAGGGCTTCTTGAACTTTGAGTCTCCTCTGGAATGTCTGGTCGACTTGAATGCAGGAGGAGGCTTCTTTAAATGCTGGGAAGAGGAAGTTGGATGGAGTTAATGGCGCTCTTCCTTCTTTTCGTTGAAGACAAGTATGCAGAGAATGAATGCTTGTTTTCTTTGAATGGAATGGTGCTTCTCTGCCTTGCTACAGTCCTCTATGGCTATTTAAGCCATCCCCCACGGAAACTAGCCGTTAGACACCTTTTTCTGCCCGTTCTGCACACTCTGCACAACCTGACAATATGTCCGTTGGGGGTCGGAGTCGACTCGCGCGATCAGGAGTTGACTCGACTGTAGCGGGAGTCGACTCATGCTTTTCTGGAGTCGACTCGGCAACTGTTCCGGATTTGAATTAAAGTGGCCTCTTCGACTGGGAGTCGACTCGACTTGACCCGGAGTCGACTCGCCAACTTCTGGAGCTGACTTGGCATTTTCGGAGTCGGCTCATCCCATGAATTCCACGGAGCCAATTTTCAACCTGGCCCACTCGAGTCGACTCGACAATCCTGGGAGTCGACTCGGTGCTTAGAGCCCGAACTCCCGATCTTCTGTCTTTTGGTTCGTCCAGTCTTGGAGTCGACTCGGACTGTTCTGGAGTCGACTCGGCTCTCAGTTTCCGAAACATGGCCTTCTGCCTTTTTGGTGTAGCGCTGCCTTGGGGTCGACTTGAGCTGTCTGGGAGTCGACTCGGCTCTCAGAGATAATAATTCGGTCTTCTGTCTTTTTGGGGTCGCGCTGTCTCGGAGTCGACTCGCGCATTGCGGGAGTCGACTTGAATCTCAGAGTCCGAAAACTGCTCTCTGACTTTTGCCTTGTGAACCACTGAGAGTCGACTCTCGCTTTCTTTGGAGTCGACCTACCAACCATCGGAGTCGACTCGCGTTCCACAGGAGTCGACTCGAATCTTAGGGTCGAAATTCGCTCTCTGACTTTTCTGTCTGTAACTCCTTGGAGTCGACTCATACTACTCCGGAGTCGACTCGGTAAACATCGGAGTCGACTCGCGCACTTCAGGAGTCGACTCGCTGACAGGTTTTGAGTTGATGCTTTCTGCTCGTCTGTCTGTTCTCAGTCGGAGTCGACTCGTAATGATCCGGAGTCGACTCGAGCCCGTGCCAGTGATTCTGATACGCTTGGAGTCGACTCGTAATACTCCGGAGTCGACTCGAGTCTCAGACTTTAGTTCAAACTGACTTCT
Source organism: Phoenix dactylifera (assembly GCF_051530095.1). Classification (NCBI taxonomy): domain Eukaryota; kingdom Viridiplantae; phylum Streptophyta; class Magnoliopsida; order Arecales; family Arecaceae; genus Phoenix; species Phoenix dactylifera. The sequence continues at coordinate 8,549,960 of NC_143193.1, forward strand.
TAACTTATCCAAAATATTATGAACCAAGTCTAGAAACACTTTAGACAGGATTTTTACTGAAACACTCAATTGAATTCATTAGTAAACAAGAGATATACTCAGATGCTTTGAGCTCATCAAAATCAAATAGGGTTATGATCAATCACTCCACAATCTCCCCCTTTTTGATGATGACAAAACATTGAGTATATGTAAAGTAAATTGCTCAATAAACAAGGAAATAAAATTCATAAATGAATTCAAGTGTCTGGTTATTTAATTTATCCAAGCTTGAAAGGTGTGAAACAATAAATTTTGGAATTAAAGCTCCCCCTTTCATTTGGAATTATATAAGCCTTCATATCATGCAATCAATTGTTTGGCTTATATATATTTAATGATTTAACTTTCTTAAAAAATTCAGATTCTCCCCCTCAACATATGCATTCAACTTTGTTTTGATTCTCTGAATTTCCTTTTAATGCATTGAAGTTTTTGAACTGAAATTTTTGGTTTTTTAGAGGGAAAATCTGTCAATTTGTTCTTGAGTAGGATTCAATTAATCTCCGAATATCCCTTGAATAGATTCTGGAGATTACTCCATTAGGAGCCCCAACAGAGAGATAATGAGCCTCGAGGTACCAAATCCACTAAGAACAAATTATGTTTTAATTTTTGATTCTCATTTTGATTTCTTTTATGTTGATTCCATTTACATATCTACTAAATATTTCTCCCCCTTTTTGTCATCGTATCAAAAAGGAGGTAAGCAGAACAAACAATCAATTAGAGATCAAATTGCACACAATTGAAGAGAATACGTCTACTCATTGTATTGATTTGTATGTAAATACATTTGAGAATACAATAAGTAAAGCAAAAAGGAATACATGTCAAAATAAAGCAAAAAAGCAGCTAAGGTCTCCTCGAGGATGTGGCTCCTCCTCTCGAGGATGTGGCTCCTCCTCTCAATCTGTTCTGCTCCATGAGGAGAGTGACCGCATCTGTAACATGCCCGAGCTGAGAGATAATGGATGAGGTGGCCCTGCTCAGTCAGGGTCTCCTGCAGTGTGTCCAGCTTGGCGATCAGTACATTCGCCAAGCGCTCTGCCCCCTGAGTAGTGGTGCGCATGTCATGTCCTATGTCATCGCGCATCTTCCGAGTGGTGCTCGTGACCTCACTCATACTGGAGAACTGGGCCTGGATCAAGCTCCTCACGTTGTAGATCTCTTCCCGTACATGGGCCGTCATGTCAGTCACGGCTGTCAAGGAAGGGACCAACGCTGAAGATGGTGCAGGAGAGGGAGCAGGCACTGAACCCCGGAGCTCCCGATGTAGATCATCCTACAGGTCTCTAACTATCTCCTGGCGCAACTCCCGGAGCTGCTCAGGAGCGATCCGGACCTCCATGGGCTGAGGAGCTGAGAAGGAGGGTCCGGCTGAGGTGGTAGGAGCAGAAGTGGAGGGAAAGTCAGGATAATCTGACTCTGGCTCAGGACTAGGGGAATGTCTGGTGGTATGTGTGGAGGTGGAAGACTTCCTAACCCAGGTCCTCTCTACCTTCCGAAACCCCATCCTGTGTAGGATCCCCGGACGCATGCGATCTGTCCATCGCAATGCGCGAGAGGGTTCCCCCTCAGGAATAGGGATCTCGGCCTCCCTAAATATAAGGGTGAACATCATGCCATAGGGGAGGGTGAGCCTAGGTCTATCTAGTGGCTCACATAGGTATCTATATATCATCTTGGGAAAGTTTATGGGGGTATCCTGAAGAATGTAGTACATGAGGGCTAGGTCCCTCTCAGACACAAAATCAAACCGTCCGATCTTTGGGAACAAAGACCGAGAAATGATGCTCAAGAGGAGCCGCATCTCAACTGAAAGTGAGCTGGCGGACACCTCATCTAAAGGGGACTGGGGTGGATGCCCTAGAATGGCCGTAAGGGCCTCAGTCCTATCTTCGGGGTGTGTGGGAGCCACCCCTAACTGTGGAAGGTGGAGGATTTGGGCTATGAAATCCTCGGAAATAAACAATGGGACACCGGCTACGGTTCCCTCTATTCCTCCATTCCCCCTATGGACAGTACCATAGAACTCTCTAATTAGGCCAGGGTATGTGGGGAGGTCTAGGGAACAAAAGTACTCTAAACCCTGGGCCCTAAGTCTATCTCCTATAGTGAAGCCCTCTCGGGAGAGATAGTCGAAATCGACGTATCTCCCGGTGGAGACCGCCTTCCCGGCACACGGCCTCGAGGGAACGGCCCTCTGTGGGGAACGAGCCGGAGGTTGTGGCCTCATGGGGTCGTTCCGAGCCTTGGAACGCCGCTCGGCACCGGTCGCGGAATGGGGCCTCTTCCGGCTTGGGACAGTGGCTTTTTTGCGAGGCATGGTTGACCTAGAATGGTATGAAATCCTAATGGACGATGAAGGATCATCGGGAAAAGGACCTAGGGGCGGCCGGAGACGTTCTAGGAGTCGGCTCTAGGGTTTTGAACAGTGGCGGCGGTGAAAATAAGTATTTTCTAAACGACGGAGTTAGGGTTAAAAAGTCGGATCCCGACTGCGAGTCGACTCCACTGAGTCGCGAGTCGACTCGACCTCGAGTCGACTCCAAAATATGCGCGAGTCGACTCTCCTTAGGCGCCTGTTGACCTCGAGTCGACTCCTTACTGTATGCGAGTCGACTCCCCCTCTGCTGCCATTGTTTTCGAGTCGACTCCCGTAAATGTGCGAGTCGACTCCCCCTTACGAGCCGACTCTGAAACTTACTCGAGTCGTCTCGAACTCTGGCACGCACCTAGAAATCATGCTGTGTTCGTGCCGAATGAGGGAAAATCACCAAGTTATGATCTGATTTGATGATCATTGTAAAGAGACTCTAAATTAACCACGATCTAATCATCAAAATCAATAAACTAGTGAAAAACACCACTAGCATGGATCAATCACTCCTAATCCCCTCCTAAGCACACTAAATCTCTCTTCACTTAGGGGTTTTGTAAAAATGTCAGCTAATTGATCATCAGTACAAACAAAATGTAGTGTCACATCACCATTCAGTACATGATCTCTTATGAAGTGATGTCTTATCTCAATATATTTAGTTCTTGAATGCTGAATTGGATTCTTAGTTAGATTAATGGCACTTGTATTATCACAATTAATGGGTATTTTATCTTTTTTAATGCCATAATCTTCCAATTATTGTTTGATCCACAAGATTTGAGCACAACAACTCCCGGCTGCAACATATTCAGCTTCAGCAGTAGATAATGCAACCGAATTTTGTTTCTTGCTAAACCATGAGATTAAGTTTTCTCCTAGGAATTGACATGACCCGCTGGTGCTTTTTCTATCAAGTTTACATCCAGCAAAGTCTGAATCTGTGTATCCTATTAAGTTTAGGCTAGATTCTTTAGAATACCATAATCCTATATTCTTTATTCCTATTAGGTATTTAAAGATTCTTTTGACTGCAATTAGATGAGATTCTTTAGGATTAGACTGATATCTAGCACACATGCAAACACTAAACATGATATCAGGTCTACTTGCAGTAAGATACAATAAAGATCCTATCATACCTCTATATAGTTTCTGATCTACAGATTTACCTGATTCATCTTGGTCTAATTTGCATGATGAGCTCATGGGGGTGCTGATTGACTTGTTTCCCTCCATATCAAACTTCTTGAGCATCTCCTTGATGTATTTGGCTTGATTGATGAAGATGCCTTCTTCAGATTGTTTGATTTGAAGTCCAAGAAAGTAATTCAGCTCTCCCATCATGCTCATTTCAAATTTACTCTGCATCAAATCAGCAAATTCTTCGCAGAGGCGATTGTTAGTAGCACTGAAAATGATATCATCAACATAAATCTGCACTAACAACATATCTTTGTTTTTCTTCCTTAAAAACAATGTTGTATCTACATTTCCCCTAGAAAACTCATGTTCTAATAGAAATTTGCTAAGCCTCTCATACCATGCTCTAGGTGCTTGTTTTAAACCATAAAGTGCTTTGTTCAATTTATATACATGATTAGGGTATTGATGATTTTCAAAACCAGGAGGTTGTTCTACATATACCTCCTCATTAATATACCCATTTAAAAATGCACTTTTTACGTCCATTTGAAATAGTTTGAAGTCCTTAGAGCATGCATATGCTAATAATAATCTAATAGCCTCAAGTCTAGCTACAGGAGCAAAGGTTTCATCAAAATCTATACCGTCTTCTTGATTATAGCCCTTTGCTACTAGTCTAGCCTTATTCCTTATTACGATTCCATTTTCATCAAGTTTATTTTTATAAATCCATTTGGTACCTATAATTGGATATTCAGAAGGTCTTTCAACTAGATTCCATACCTTGTTTCTAGTAAATTGATTTAATTCTTCTTGCATTGCATTTATCCAATTTACATCTTTTTCAGCTTCTTCTATGTGTTTGGGCTCAAAATGTGAAACAAAGGCTAGATGATTATTCAAGTTCCTAAGGGATGCTCTAGTCCTAATAGGTTGAGACGGATCATCTAGAATTAATTCCTTAGGATGCCCGTGAGCATACCTCCAAGCTTTAGTTAGCCCATGATCTACTATAGTCTCTTGGCTTGATGATGCATCTTCAATTAATTTTTGATTGTTATCTTGTAATGTCATCTCATCAATCTTTTCTTCAAGAATTTCCGTATCATCATCAAAATTAACTCTCTTACTAGAGGAGATATCACTCGAGTCATCAAAAACAACATGTATAGATTCTTCTATGACTAGGGTTCTTTTATTAAAGACTCTATAGGCTTTACTAGTTGTAGAGTACCCTAAGAATATGCCCTCATCAGATTTAGAGTCAAATTTTTCTAGATTATCTTTCCCATTATTATGAACAAAACACCTACATCCAAAGATATGAAAATAGTTTACCTTTAGTTTTCTATTTTTCCAAAGTTCATAAGGTGTTTTCTTTATAATGGGTCTTAATAGAACTCTATTTAATATATGACAAGAAGTATTAATGGCTTCTCCCCAAAAGTACTTAGGGAGGTTACTTTCACATAACATAGTTCTAGCCATTTCCTCTAGAGTTCTATTTTTTCTCTCCACAACTCCATTTTGTTGTGGTGTCCTAGGTGCAGAAAAATTATGAGTTATCCCTTTTTTACTACAAAACTCATCGAATAACTGATTTTCAAATTCGGTTCCATGGTCACTTCTAATGGCTATGACTGAAGAATCTCTAGCATTTGTTACTTCCTTATGAAACTTTTTAAAGACTGAAAAAGCTTGATCTTTATGTGCTAAGAACATAATCCAAGTGAATCTAGAGTAATCATCTACGATAACTAGACCATATTTATTTCCTCCTAGACTTGTGGTTCTAGTTGGTCCGAAGAGGTCCATGTGTAGTAGTTCTAGAGGTCTAGAGGTAGAGACACAATTTATAGATTTAAAGGAGTTCCTTGATTGTTTGCCAAATTGACATGCTTCACATATTTTATTCTTTTCAAATTTTAATTTTGGCAAACCTATCACAGAATCTTTTTTAACTAGTTTAGATATTGTGTCCATGCTTGCATGACCTAACTTACGGTGCCATAACCAACTAGCATCATTATCCTTAGTTTCATTAACAACTAAACATGGGTTGTATTTGGCAAGATCCTCAAGGTCTACAACATACACATTTCCACGTCTTATTCCTTTAAAAACTAAACTATTGTCATTTGGGTTTGTTATGATGCATAGTGATAGTTTAAACATAACATTATAACCTCTATCACATAATTGACTAATGCTTAATAAATTATGCTTAAGACCATCAACATATCGAACATTATCTATAAAAGTAGAAGGGATAATTTGTACTTTACCTATACCAATGATGTGACCTTGGTTGTTGTCTCCAAAAGTCACAGCACCTCCCTTCTTAGCTTCAAGGGTGAAGAATTGATCCTTGTCACCCGTCATGTGTCTTGAGCAGCCACTATCCAAGTACCAGCAATTTTTGTTGACCTTGGCTGCAAGACACTCCTACACAAGCAAATCATGTAATCTTAGGTACCCAAGTTTTCTTGGGTCCTTCATGGTTAGTCATGTTGGTTCCTTTTGGAACCCATACCCTTTTAACTTTTCTTTTTGTTTTTTCTTTTCTATAATTGCACACATTTGCTTTATGTCCTACAGTTCCACAACAAAAACAGGTTATTTTCTTAGTTTTACTTTCTCCTGCTTTAACAAAGAAGTTACTAAGAAGTTTTTGCTTATTTTTAGGTTTATACCCTAAACCCGCTCTATTGAATACCGCTCGTTGACTGTTAAGTATCATATTCAATTTTTCAGAACTATATGTAAATTTTTCAACCAAAGGTTTGTATTTTTCAAGTTCTTTAGTTAGAGTTTGTTTTTCGGTTTTTAGAATGTTTAAGTCTTTTATGAGATTCTCGTTTAAGATTGGTTTATTGTTTTTAAGTTCTGAAATTTTCTTAGTTAGTTTTTCATTATCTTTGCTCAAGGTATTAGTCTTTTGAGTTAAGAGTTGGTTACTTGTCTTAAGTTCTAGATTTTCTTTGGTGATATAGTCCTTATCCTTAACTAATTTATCGCATTTATGTAGGTAAGATTGATTAGCTAGTTTTAGCTCTTTATTCTTAATGTTTATAGCCTTATATTCAATCATTAGTTCATTAAATGCATCATACAGTTCATCAAAAGTAAAATCAAGATGTGTTTCGGATGTTATCTCATTTTCATTGGCCATGAAGCAGAAATTGGCCTTTTCTTCTTGTTCTTCATCCGATGATGACGATGATGCGTCGGAGTCCGATAAGGTGGTGACAAGGGCTTTCTTCTTCTTGTACTTGCCCCCCTTCTTTAGTAGAGGACACTCAGCTCTTATGTGCCCCGACTTTTTGAACTCATAACATCCAATCCCCTCATTTTCCCTTTCCTTACCTTTATCCTTTCGATAGAAATTTGAGGGGCCTCTCCTTTGATGATAGGACTTCTTGTGGTTGATGAATTTTCTGAACTTGCGCACGAGAAGAGCCTCATCATCATCTCCCTCATGATCCTCTTCTTCACTGCTGCTACTGCAAGACAAGTCTTTGTTAGTTGATGTAGATTTAAGAGCTATTACCTTTTTCTTATGGGAGGACTCTTCTTCGCTGTGCTGCTTCATTGTTAGCTCGTGAGTCATTAGGGATCCAAGGAGCTCTTCAAGTGGAAGCTTGTTCAAGTCCTTAGCTTCTTGGATTGCCGTCACCTTGGCTTCCCATGACCTTGGTAGACAGCGAAGAATTTTTCTGACAAGATCACTGTTAGTTTAGTTTTTGCCAAGGCTTTTTAGGCCATTGACAATGTCAGTAAACCTAGTGAACATGCTAGTGATTGTCTCATTAGAATCCATCTTAAATAGTTCATACTTATGAACTAATATATTTATTTTGGATTCTTTGACTTGATTCGTGCCCTCATGGGTCACTTCAAGTCTGTCCCAAATCTCTTTTGCAGAATTGCAAGTAGAGACTCTATTGAATTCATTCCTATCTAATGCATAGTAAAGCACATTCATTGCTTTGGAATTGAGTTGTGCCTTTCTCATGTCATGGTCATCCCAATCCTTTTCGAGTTTGGGTACCGTGACACCCTCTACATAAATGGATGGGATGTATGGTCCATTTACTACAATGGTCCACATCTCATAGTCTTGGGCTTGGATGAATATTCTCATCCTAGCCTTCCAATATGAGTAGTCGGATCCATTAAAGAATGGGGGTCTTTGGGTGGACTGACCCTCAATATGGAAAGATCCAAATGGGGTTGTCATTTCGATCTTTTACTCTTAGGGTAGAAGAGTTTAGGCTCTGATACCACTTGTTGCCCAGATAGACAACCCAAGAGGGGGGGTGAATTGGGTTTTAAAATAATTTTGCAATTAAAACGTTGTGGATGACTAATTAATGCGTTACCAAGATGATTAATTAATTGCTATGTGCTGTGAATGAAATGAGAGTAAAAGAAAGAGACAAACAATCACAAACACAAGGCTTTTATAGTGGTTCGGAGCTAACCCTTGCTCCTACGTCCACTCCCCAAGTCTCACTTGGAAATTCACTATAACCCCTTGGATTACAGCCGGTTGTTTTACAAGCTCACAACCAAACTTGTTGTTTTACGAGCTCACAACGAACTCGGTCGGTTTTTCCTGGCTCACCGACTAGAACCACCCCGATTGTTTTTCCGGGATCACAATCGAACCCTTACACGTTGGTTTTACACTCGGCTCACCAACCAACCTCTACACCCTTGATTCAATCCCCCGATTGAACCAAGCAAAGACAATATGGAAAGAATAAGAAACAAACAGAAAAACTGAGCTTCTTAAAAAGCAGATTTGCTACAATATAAACTAGAGAGAAGTTAAGAGCCCTCAAACACTTTTGAGTTGGAGTAGAGTAGGGCTTCTTGAACTTTGAGTCTCCTCTGGAATGTCTGGTCGACTTGAATGCAGGAGGAGGCTTCTTTAAATGCTGGGAAGAGGAAGTTGGATGGAGTTAATGGCACTCTTCCTTCTTTTCGTTGAAGACAAGTATGCAGAGAATGAATGCTTGATTTCTTTGAATGGAATGGTGCTTCTCTGCCTTGCTACAGTCCTCTGTGGCTATTTAAGCCATCCCCCATGGAAACTAGCCGTTAGACACCTTTTTCTGCCCGTTCTGCACACTCTGCACAACCTGACAATATGTCCGTTGGGGGTCGGAGTCGACTCGCGCGATCAGGAGTCGACTCGGCTGTAGCAGGAGTCGACTCATGCTTTTCTGGAGTCGACTCGGCAACTATTCCGGATTTGAATTAAAGTGGCCTCTTCGATTGGGAGTCGACTCGACTTGACCCGGAGTCGACTCACCAACTTCTGGAGCTGACTTGGCATTTTCGGAGTCGGCTCATCCCATGAATTCCACGGAGCCAATTTTCAACCTGGCCCACTCGAGTCGACTCGACAATCCTGGGAGTCGACTCGGCGCTCAGAGCCCGAACTCCCGATCTTCCGTCTTTTGGCTCGTCCAGTCTTGGAGTCGACTCGGACTGTTCTGGAGTCGACTCGGCTCTCAGTTTCCGAAACATGGCCTTCTGCCTTTTTAGTGTAGCGCTGCCTTGGGGTCGACTCGAGCTGTCTGGTAGTCGACTCGGCTCTCAGAGACAATAATTCGGTCTTCTGTCTTTTTGGGGTCGCGCTGTCTCGGAGTCGACTCGCGCATTGCGGGAGTCGACTCGAATCTCAGAGTCCGAAAACTGCTCTCTGACTTTTGCCTTGTGAACCACTGAGAGTCGACTCTCGCTTTCTTTGGAGTCGACCTACCAACCATCGGAGTCGACTCGCGTTCCACAGGAGTCGACTCGAATCTCAGGGTCGAAATTCGCTCTCTGACTTTTCTGTCTGTAACTCCTTGGAGTCGACTCATACTACTCCGGAGTCGACTCGGTAAACATCGGAGTCGACTCGCTGACAGGTTTTGAGTTGATGCTTTCTGCTCGTCTGTCTGTTCTCAGTCGGAGTCGACTCGTAATGATCCGGAGTCGACTCGAGCCCGTGCCAGTGATTCTGATACGCTTGGAGTCGACTCGTAATACTCCGGAGTCGACTCGAGTCTCAGACTTTGGTTCAAACTGATTTCTTAACTTATCCAAAATATTATGAACCAAGTCTAGAAACACTTTAGACAAGATTTTCACTGAAACACTCAATTGAATTCATTAGTAAACAAGAGATATACTCAGATGCTTTGAGCTCATCAAAATCAAATAGGGTTATGATCAATCACTCCACACCTTCCTTTTTAGATTCGAAAAGTTTGGGTTTTCTTGTGATGGAATTGATGAAGTTGCGAAGAGAGCTTGGCGGCATAGTAATAATGTTTCTCATGCTATTGAAATTTCCCACCTTCTAAAAAATACCGGGCTGGCATTACAAAGGTGGAATAAGGAGCATGAATGGGCGTAACTTGTTTCACAGGGCCGAAAGACTCGAACCTCAAATTAAAGATCTTCAAGAAGAGAATATTCGATATGGTGGAACCGATGCTCAAGTGTAGATTACACTTACAAGGAAGGTTAATGAATATCAAAAGCTTTTGAGATCCGAAGAAGTTTATTGGTGTTAAAAATCCAGGTTGAGATGGCTAAAAGAAGGTGATGCCAACACGTTCTTTCATTGCTCTACTTACCATTCTTGGTGCAAAAATAAAACTGCTCTCCCAAGTGCAGGAGAATCGCACAAGTAGTATAACTCGGAAGTCCGAGGTCGATTCCTCAGGGAACGATCTATGGATTATTAGCGTAATTTTTTGATGTAATTTTTAGTTGATTTTTTTTTGAAATTAAAAGTAGCGAATAATAGGTGAATTAAACAAAGTTCAATAAGATAGAGATGGTTAGGGATCCGGAATCCCCCTTGATAATATTATTTTCAACAAATAAACTCAGTGATTCTCGATCAAGGATCAAATAAATAAAATAGTTCTAATCATGAAATATATCATTTGAATATATGAACTCAATGTTTAAGCATTCATCGTGTCAATTATGTCTACGACAAATCAAATATCAGAGCAATCCATGCATCAATAAATATAAAACATGATGAATCTATCTGAAAAATAAATAGGAGAGAATCAGAACATATGAAAAGATGTAACTTAATTAAAACCAAGGTTCAGAGTTTACTTCAAGAGAGTAGCAAATCAAGGGTTCTCCCATCACCCTTCACCTAGGACTTTAGCCTTCCATTAAAAACATTATCCTCCCTCTAATCATTTTTTTTTTCTTTTTCTTTTCGGAAACAGGGCATACCCTGTTTCCTTCTTCTCTTTTCCCTCAACCGCAACAGCTGGCTCCCCTATTTTCTTTCTTTCTTTTCGGAATCGCCGTCCCCTAGCTCCCAGCCGATGGAGAGCTATATAGATAGCATCCCCCCACTGCGCACGTGGTGGAGATGGGTGGACCGGAATGAATTTCGGACGTGGATCGCGCGGGATGTTGATGAAGGAGGACTGAACGCTAATCTCGGCCGGGAGGAAGGCTGATCGTGAACCCCGGAGCATTGTGGACGGTTGGGATGGCTGAGATGCGGATCCGGAAGCAAGGGAGCCGATCGCGGTTTGAGGACGACGCGCGGATGCTGCTGGGAGGCGGACGGACGCAGGCGGATGAGGTGGGCGGATGGCTGGGCGTTGATCACGGACGGCTTGGGATGTTTCACGGCTACCCGGGACGGATCGCGATCGCGGTAGCTGGAGCTGGAGCGTGTGAGGCGCAGGGTGAGCGGACGGCTTGCTGGGAAGCTTCACGGGCGCTGGGATACGGAGTCGCAAGCGGAAGGAGGAAGCTGGGAAGCACCTTAAACGGGCGGAAGATGAGGGCCTTGATCACAGGATCTGGATGAGGGGTTGTGGGAGATCAAATCACAGATCCGTTGCGGGCTTTTGGATCCTCCCGGATGATGAAATTCGACCCTTAGTGGATCCATCTTGTGCTGCCTCCGGATGGCTGCCATGTGTCCCTCGGGTGCAAGTATGCTTGACCAGGTTCAATTCTATTCCAGTGTAATCAGGCTTGAAGTCAACCAAATGCACATTTAAACTCTGATTTACGATAATCTGTGCCAAATAAAATATAAAATTAATGCAGCCCTTTTATCATTATTTGTTAGCAATAAAATTAATTTAAGCAACGTGTATAACGCACTTTTGTGCTCTCATCATCCCCCCCAACTAGGTTATTGCTAGTCTCTAGTAATTAACGAGCAAACAATAATGAGAGCACAAAAGGTGTCGTCTAACCTATGACTTTTTATTGAAGCTAAAAACACAAAACTAAGATACGTACCCACTTTCGTAGGACATCACGAATGCACTTAGCTCGTGCAACAAGTCGTTAAACCCCTAGGTTACCCTAGCGGACGAGTGTTGTCTCGTGAGGGTTTGTAGAGATGTTACCCACAAACATCATGAATGATATGACATGAGGTCCTAAATTTTAAGCTAATACTCATGTAACTAATATATATTTTTAAGCATGGCAATTATCAAAGCAAGGAAAATATGAAAGTGTAGTGTGCAAAGAGTATGACTTTCTTAGAGCACTAATACCTCCACCACAACATAGCACTGCTTGAATTTTTAGGTGCACTACTCAAGTTCACAAGTGTTTACTACAGTTTATTAGAGCCTGATCCATCAAATTTTCGGAATATCTCATGTTGTCTAAAATTGTCAAGAATGGTTCGCATAAAAAGAAGGAGCTATCAATCCCAACTAAATAACCAAAGTACACAAAGGTCCAATACAATGGAGTCAAACCAGCAATTACCACATGTCACTGGGTTCAGCCCGACCAACCCTATTCATGCTCTCTTTTTTTTTTTTTTTTTTTACCAATGGTGATTACAATAGTCCAACCCCCTTAGGCTCTAGCAAGGTCCATGTAGCGAGTTTTCGGCCAATGACTCCTGATCCAGTTGGCTCAAGGCATTAGGTGAAACACCCCTCGGGCTTAATTACTCAAACCAGACTACGCCACGAGGTTAGACTTGTCATCTCCTCATTTATTTATTTATTTATTTTAATTTTTTTTTTATAGATAGGGAAGGTAAACTGAACCATATAATGTGACTGCAACGTGACTATAGGTCAACCAAGGTCGGAACATAAGGCACTTAGATGATCTAGCCGGGGTATTCAATCTCTATCTTTATGTGAAAACCAAATCAAGAACCTTATAGTACGGACAAGGATACTCGTACTTCTTTTACAGATATGGCTTAATAAAAATGCATTAAACAAATGTGAACTCCTGAGGCCTTCCTATAATTATTAAATACATGTGCGGGGATCTAATAATAGGTCTCTGATCAGTCATAGTACGCATGTATTCCTTGCCTTAATAGTTACACAAACTCAATAAAAATACATGTGCATTTGCTTAGAAAAGAATGCATTTTTTTTTTTTTTTTTGCAAAATACTTCCCTCCCCCCAACTTAAACATTGCATTGTCCTCAATGTAATAGATACAAGAAAGCTATAATGAAAGACAGTAGAGAAAATAATATTGAAGAGAAGAAGAATACCTTGAGCTGTTGATATCCAGAAAATAAAACCTACAAAACTAGAAAAATAATCCTAACTAATATACACATACCTTTGCCTTCATGCTCAGTCATAAGAAGGCTCCCCCAAGGAAAAGGAGTCCTCTTCATCTGTAAAATTCTCAAGAAAAGGTTTTAACCTATGTCCATTTACCTTAAAAATTCTACCATCCCGTGGATTCTCAATCTCAACCGCCCCATGTGGAAAAACAGTTTTTATAATGTAAGGACCTATCCATCTCGATCGCAACTTACCAAGAAACAGATGTAAGCGGAAATCATATAAAAGAACTTTTTGCAAAGGTTCAAAATTTTTTTTAAAAATTGATTTATCATGTAAGATCTTCATTCGTTCTTTGCAAATTTTAGCATTGTCATAAGCATCTCTGCGAATCTCATTAAGCTCGTTTAATTGCAATTTTCTAGCTAGACCGGCATCTTGTAAATCAAAATTCAATTTTCTAATTGTCCAATACGATTTATGTTCTATTTCTACAGGCAGATGACACGCTTTTCCATAGACTAGCTGGTAGGGAGACATGCCAAGAATGGTTTTGTATGCAGTACGATAGGCCCATAATGCATCTGATAGTTTCAAGGACCAATCTTTTCGTGATGGGTTCACCGTTTTCTCTAAAATACGCTTGATCTCCCTATTGGCTAATTCTACTTGGCCACTAGTTCGCGGGTGATATGGGGTAGCAACTTTGTGGGTGACACCATACTTTTTTAATAATGTCTCAAAAGGCTTATTACAAAAGTGTTTTCCACCATCACTAATTATGACCTTAGGCATCCCAAATCGTGAAAAATATTTTCTTTTAAAAACTTCAGGACGGGTTTGTGATCATTGGTCTTACAAGCAACAGCTTCTACCCATTTGGACACATATTCGACACCGACTAAAATGTACTCATATCCAAAAGACGGTGGAAATGGGCCCATAAAATCGATGCCCCATATATCAAAAATTTCAATAGCAGTAATGGGCTGAAGAGGCATCATTTGCCTACGAGTTAGACTCCCAACACGTTGACATAGATCACATGTCCTGCAGAACTCGTGGACATCTTTGAACATAGTGGGCCAATAGAAACCACATTGCAAAACTTTTGCAATAGTTTTCTTAGAGGCAAAGTGTCCACCGCAAGCATCAGTGTGGCAGAAAGAAAGTACACTTTGTATATCATGATCCGGTATGCATCGTCTAAAAATTTGGTCATTGCAATATTTAAATAAATAGGGTTCGTCATAGTAATAATTCCTCACTTCGCGCAAAAAATTTTTTCTATCTATCGACCCCCAATGCTCCGAAATCCGGCTTGTAACAAGAAAATTTACAATATCTGCATACCATGGTATACTAGAAAGTGCAAACAACTGCTCTTCAGGGAATGAGTCCTTGATGGAAAACTGTGGCACTGAATCATGAAAAACTAGCCGTGATAAATGGTCAGCAACCACATTCTCTACTTCCTTTTTATCTTTAATAGTGATGTCAAATTCTTGGAGTAGAAGTATCCATCGTATTAAGCGTGGTTTGGCCTCTTTCTTATCCAGCAAATACTTGAACGCTGCATGGTCTGTGAAGATAACAATAGGAGCACCAAGGATATAAGAGCGAAATTTATCTAAGGCAAATACTACTGCAAGCAATTCCTTCTCGGTGGTGGTGTAATTCATTTGAGCATCGTTTAAGGTTTTGCTTGCATAGTAAATGACATATGGCTTATTATCCTTGTGTTGTCCTAGGACAGCTCCTATCGCATAGTCGCTAGCGTCGCACATAATCTCAAAAGGTAATGACCAATCGGGTGATCGCACGATGGGTGCAGTGCTAAGCATAGACTTCAACTTTTCGAATGCAGCTTGACAGGTTTCAGTCCAATTGAACAGTGTATCAAGGGATAGGAGGTTACATAATGGTCGAGCTATGACACTAAAGTCTTTGATGAACCTCCTATAAAATCCGGCATGACCCAAAAATGATCTAACATCTCTAACCGTCTTGGGTGCAGGTAGCTTAGCAATTAATCAGTCTTAGCTCTATCTACTTCCATACCCTTCGATGAAACAATATGTCCTAAGACAATTCCTTTTGGCACCATGAAGTGGCATTTCTCCCAATTCAGTATCAAATTCTTCTCCATACATCGAGCTAAGACTGCTTGTAAATGTGAAAGGCAATTATCAAATGAGTCGCCAAAAACGGAGAAGTCGTCCATGAATACTTCTAAAAATTTTTCGTTCATGTCTTCAAAAATGCTGAGCATGCATCTTTGAAATGTTGCGGGTGCATTACACAACCCAAATGGCATTCGTCAGAAAGCAAATGTGCCAAAAGGACAAGTGAAGGTAGTCTTCTCTTGATCTTCTGGTAAAATTTTAATTTGATAATATCCCGAATAGCCATCGAGAAAACAATAGAAATCATGCCCTGCAACTCTCTCCAACACTTGGTCTAGGAAGGGTAGAGGAAAGTGATCCTTTCGTGTGACCAAATTCAGCTTTCGATAGTCAACACACATGCGCCAACTCGTCGGAACACGAGTTGGAACTAGTTCACCTTGTTCATTTTCTACCACCGTCAAACCCGATTTCTTAGGAACGACTTGAGTAGGGCTTACCCACTTGCTGTCGGAAATTGGGTAAATAATACCCATGTCAAGCAACTTGAGGACTTCTGCCTTAACTACATCTTTTATCGTAGGATTTAACCTTCGTTGCATTTGCCTTGTGGTTTTGGCATTGTCCTCCATATATATCCGGTGCGTACAGATTAAGGGGCTAATTCCTTTCAAGTCGGCAATAGACCACCCTAAGGCTCCTTTATGATTTTTTAAAACATCAATTAATTTTCTTTCTTGGGTATGATCAAGTTCAGACGAGATGATTACAGGAAAAGCATCTTCGGGTCCAAGTAAAGCATACTTAAGTTCCTTTGGTAAGGGTTTCAATTCGAGCTTGGGTGCTTGCTCATGGAATGGTACTATTTTCACCTCTCGAGGCGACAATCTCTCAAATTCTCCTACTTTTGGTCTCCACCCATTGACCATCTTGATATCCAGATTATCCACAATAGGTGTGACTGACAAATCATCATCATTGGTTCCATTAGGACACCAATCAATTAAGCTATCATTGAATGGGTCGTTAATTGCTTTAGCTAACAAATAATCTTCTGCGATGGTTTCAACCCAATCAACTTCCTTACTCTCTTCGGGATCATTGGGTTGTTTGCACACATTAAAAATGTTCAATTCTAAGGTCATGTTACCAAAAGAAAGCTTCATGACGCCATTCCTACAATTTATCAATGCATTAGAAGTTGCAAGGAATGGACGTCCTAAAATGACCGGAATCTGAGACTGTGAGTTCGAAGCCAGATGTGTGTCCAATACGATAAAATCGACAGGAAAGTAGAACTTGTCTACTTGGACTAATACATCCTCGATAATCCCCCTTGGAATTTTAACTGACCTGTCAGCTAATTGCAAAGTGACGGAGGTTGGCTTCAACTCACCTAAACCAAGTTGCTCATATACAGAATATGGCAACAAATTCACACTCGCCCCTAAATCTAACAATGCTCGCTCTATCCTAAAGTTGCCTATGATGCATGAGATGGTTGGGCAACCTGGATCTTTATATTTAGGGAGAATGTTGTGCTGCAAAATAGCACTCACATTTTCAGTTAAAAATGTCTTCTTCTTAACATTTAATCGATGCTTAACAGTACACAAGTCCTTCAAAAATTTGGCATATGAGGGTACTTGTTTGATTGCATCAAGAAGAGGTATGTTGATCTTTACTTGTTTAAAAAGCTCAAGAATTTCAGAATTAGGTTCGAGCTTTTGCAACGGCTTTAACCGTTGTGGAAAAGATGGAGGAAAAGGACATTCAACTTTCTTGGTAGAAGTTGGGACCTCAACTTCTTCTTTGTCCCTTTCATCGGCTTTGGGAGCATCAGAATTAGAAGTGACCTGCGGTCTCAATGGGACGGTCTGATTAATGACTTTTTCGTTACGCAAAGTCATGATGCTCTTTGCATGCTCTGTATGCAAACTAGAAGGAGCCGTACTATTACTACCGTGCACTTGTGGGTTAGGTTGGGGTTGAGCTGGAAGCTTACCCTTCTCTTGGGTACTTAGGACGGTAGTCAACATTGACAATTGGTTCCTTATGTCTTCAAAATTTCGAGTATTTTGAGCATTGATATTAGCTTGACCTTGTAGAAAAGTTTGTATAGATTGCAAGGTATCCTCAATATTCAGCTTCTGAGAGGGTGGTGATGCAAAAGTAGGATGTGCAGGTGGAGGAGCTGAATGGTGTGACTGTTGAGGATGATCATTTCTCCACCTAAAATTTGGATGATTCTTCCAACCAGGGTTATAGGTATTCGAGTATGGATCGTTATAAGGCTTTTGGTAGGAGTTCATAGCATTTGCTTGATCGTGTAAGACTTCTTTGAATGCCAGTATGGTGGGACAATCTGTAGTAGTATGACCCGACATATCGCAGATACCACAACACTCGTTTCTAAGCTCTATAGTCTTGACAGGCTCAACCTTCCTAAGCTCAATTTCTTCTACCTTCCTAGTGAGGGCTGCCATTTTAGCATGAAGATCATCCTCAGTTCTGAGGTTGTAAAGGCCTCCCTGTACAGAGCTAGTAGGCTTAGGCAAAGACTTGTTGTTTCTATCCCCGTTATCCCAAAGTTGGGCAGTCTCAGCAAGGGAATCCAAATATTCCCACGCCTCATCAGGGTGTTTTTCTAAAAATCTACCATTGCATATGGTTTCTACAAACTGTTTCAACTGGGGAGATAAACCTTCATAATAGAAACTAATAGTTCTCCAAGTTTCGAACCCGTGATGAGGACATGAGAGAAGAAGGTCTTTAAATCTTTTCCAACACTCATAAAATGTTTCATTATCTTTTTGTTGGAAATTGCTGATATGTCTTTTCAAAAAGTTGGTCCTTTGTGTGGGGAAGAACTTTTTTAAAAATTCTCTCTGCATATCTTGCCAAGTTCTTATTGATCTAGGTCGCAAAGAGTTTAGCCATGTTTTAGCCTTATCCTTTAGAGAGAAAGGAAACAATGTCAACTTGAGGACATCCTCGGTGATGTTTGGTACTCTAAATGTAATGCTCAATTCTTCCAAATCCTTTAAATGAAGATACGGACTTTCGGACTCTAACCATGAAACTTGGGCAGCAATTGGATTACCCCTGGTTTGATGTCAAAATGTCCTACATTATCAGGAAAAATTATGCATGAAGGCTGACTAGTCCTAGCCGGTTGTAGGTATTGTCTTAGAGTCATAATATGGGGTTCTCGTTCTCGATTGTGGTGACTCCCCGCATCTTCATTTAAATCAGCCATCTCACAAGGTGTGAGATACTGCGAAGGAATTTCAGGGATGTGTCCTAAGGGATGATCTAAAGTTGTACGACTTAATCGACCAGTGTCGTCCCTATTCCACTTTAGCATGCAAAATATTTCCCTCTCTTTTTTCTTTTTTTTTATAATTATAAGTACCAACTAAAGATAACCTAAAATGACACCCTAAAACAAAAATCTATTCACAATCAAACATGCAACAAAACATTACACCTCAATTTCTAATATTTTTCTTAAATTTCTAGACAGCTCCTAACTGGTTTGAAGAGGGCACCTAAGCCTCCAATCCAGTCTAATGAACCGAGTTGACCAGGTAAGCTCCCAGGTAAGTGGAGGGGTCACGATGCGTTCGCAAAGATCCCACTTAAAACCCACTTGCCTCGAACAGATGAACTGTCTCCCTTATAGGGACAAAGCTTGCCTAGACATCAACTAAGCCACAGAGCGAAATTGGTGCAACTTTCGGTGGTCTTCGTCCTATTGAGCTCGAATGTCCTTAGGGGCCAACGTCTAGTTGATTTTAGTTAAGCTTAGGATATTTATGCACTCGGGTGATTTTTGGGCTAAGGATGAGTGATGAAATCCCGACCTTATCTTTTTAAATGAGTTCAGCCCTTAGAATATTTTATGCTGATGCCTTATACTATATGCAACAATCAAGAGATTTTTTTTTTTTTGTGTTTTATGACATGACATTAAATTTCATTGAATAGGTGATCAAGCAAATTATTTATTTTTTTTTTAAATTTTATGAGTTGAAGTCTGAAATTTGAAATTTGAATTTTGAAATTTAAATTTTTTTAAAATTTTAGGTTTTCCCTCTTTTTTTTTCATTTTTGAATAATCACCCTTGATCTTTTCTTAAGGTTTTTTTTTTCTCTTAAATTTTCAATTAGCAACAAGGGTTAATGAGATATGATAACAATAAATTCTGATTCTAAAAAAAAAAAAATTAAATGCAGAAAATTTAAAATAGAAAACAGCAAGGTTTCGTATTAATCTGATGGTCTTAAAAATGTCAGAATGTCAATCAGACCGTTCAGATTATCGAACAATTGTCTTACACTAGCTGACCAAATGTGAGTCCAATCAGACGGCTAATTTCTATGATATCAGAGTTTGATGTAGACTATGTAGGGAATGAAAATAGTAGTAAAGATTTATTTTTTTTTTATTTTTTTTCAAAAGAAAAAGACTAACTACTAAGGTAAAAATTAAATCTAAAATTATACTAATAACTCAGCCGTTCCCCGGCAACGGCGCCAAAAACTTGGTGCAAAAATAAAACTGCTCTCCCAAGTGCAGGAGAATCGCACAAGTAGTATAACTCGGAAGTCCGAGGTCGATTCCTCAGGAATCGATCTATGGATTATTAGCGTAATTTTTCGATGTAATTTTTAGTTGATTTTTTTTTGAAATTAAAAGCAGCGAATAATAGGTGAATTAAACAAAGTTCAATAAGATAGAGATGGTTAGGGATCCGGAATCTCCCTTGATAATATTACTTTCAACAAATAAACTCAGTGATTCTCGATCAAGGATCAAATAAATAAAATAGTTCTAATCATGAAATATATCATTTGAATACATGAACTCAATGTTTAAGCATTCATCGTGTCAATTATGTCTACGACAAATCAAATATCAGAGCAATCCATGCATCAATAAATATAAAACATGATGAATCTATCTGAAAAATAAATAGGAGAGAATCAGAACATATGAAAAGATGTAACCTAAATAAAACCAAGGTTCAGAGTTTACTTCAAGAGAGTAGCAAATCAAGGGTTCTCCCATCACCCTTCACCTAGGACTTTAGCCTTCCATTAAAAACATTATCCTCCCTCTAATCACTTTTTTTTTTCTTTTTCTTTTCGGAAACAGGGCATACCCTGTTTCCTTCTTCTCTTTTCTCTCAACCGCAACAGCCGGCTCCCCTGTTTTCTTTCTTTCTTTTCGAAATCGCCGTCCCCTAGCTCCTAGCCGATGGAGAGCTATATAGATAGCATCCCCCCACTGCGCACGTGGTGGAGATGGGCGGACCGGAATGAATTTCGGACGTGGATCGCGCGGGATGTTGATGAAGGAGGACTGAACGCTAATCTCGGCCGGGAGGAAGGCTGATCGTGAACCCCGGAGCATCGTGGATGGTTGGGATGGCTGAGATGCGGATCCGGAAGCAAGGGAGCCGATCGCGGTTTGAGGACGACGCGCGGATGCTGCTGGGAGGCGGACGGACGCAGGCGGATGAGGTGGGCGGATGGCTGGGCGTTGATCACGGACGGCTTGGGACGTTTCACGGCTACCCGGGACGGATCGCGATCGCGGTAGCTGGAGCTGGAGCGTGTGAGGCGCAGGGTGAGCGGACGGCTTGCTGGGAAGCTTCACGGGCGCTGGGATACGGAGTCGCAAGCGGAAGGAGGAAGCTGGGAAGCGCCTTAAACGGGCGGAAGATGAGGGCCTTGATCGCGGGATCTGGATGAGGGGTTGCGGGAGATCAAATCACAGATCCGTTGCGGGCTTTTGGATCCTCCCGGATGATGAAATTCGACCCTTAGTGGATCCATCTTGTGCTGCCTCCGGATGGCTGCCATGTGTCCCTCGGGTGCAAGTATGCTTGACCAGGTTCAATTCTATTCCAGTGTAATCAGGCTTGAAGTCAACCAAATGCACATTTAAACTCTGATTTACGATAATCTGTGCCAAATAAAATATAAAATTAATGCAGCCCTTTTATCATTATTTGTTAGCAATAAAATTAATTTAAGCAACGTGTATAACGCACTTTTGTGCTCTCATCAATTCTCAAAAGAAGGGAAAATCGAATCAGTAGCATTACTAAATTTGAAGGAAATATGACAGAAGATGAAATAGAGATCGCATCCACTATATTAGATTTCTTTCAGAATCATTGGTGTTCCCCCAGCCCTACTTCCTCCATTGAGCTTCCTTCCTCCTTTTCTTTTTTTTTTCTTTTTTTTTTCTTTTTCGCTTCTAAGGCGGGCATGTTAATCCACTGAGCTTCCTTCTATCCAAATGACGGTCACAGATCAGCAAAACCAGCACCTTACCCATGAGGTAACTGAGAAGAAGATTGAAGATGCCTTTGACTCAGCTCCCATCGGATAGGGCCCAGGTCCTGACGGTCTTCAGCCTTTATTTTTCAGATCTTTTTGGCACATCATAAAATCTGATCTAATTGCTGCTGTTCAAGAAGCTTTCAAATCATAATACATGCCCAGAGGTTGGAAGTCTGCTTATATTATTCTTATTCCGAAGAATGATTGACCAAAGGAGGTGAGACACTACAGGCCTGTTAGTGTTTGCGGTGCACTACAAATTGGTTGCTAAAGTTCTGGTCAACCGTTTGAAGCCTCTTATGCCTAGTTTGATTTCAGCTAAACAAAGAGCACTTATACCTGATAGAAATATATCAGATAATATCATAGAGGTGGCTCAGGAGATTTTCCATGCGATGGATTGTTAGACCCACGTGGGCATGTGTTTAGTCCCACATCAATTATTTGCTGGGTAGATATAAAGTATTTATACTGAATTAAGAAATCTAAATAATATTTTCTAGCTAGCCTTTTTGGATGAGATACTAGGTTGTTACAAATGGTATTAGAGTGGACCCGGCCCCAAGCTTATGTGGACTAGGAGATACTACAACACAGGCTTATTAAGGTCGTTAGAGCTTAAATGGGGGAATATGTTAGGACCCATCAGTTATTTGTTGGGCTTAAACGGGGTTTAAATGGGGGAATACGTTATGACCCATCGGTTATTTGGACCCATCGGTCATAGTCTACTCACCCAATCTCTCAAATTTGCGATCACATTGCTATCATCGCTTGAACTATGCATAATAAGATTGTCATCCTCTAAAGAAATTTGCAACTATAACCACCGCTCCCTCACTCACTGTTGCCCAAGGTGACAAGCCAAGAGGGGGGGGGGGTTAATTGGTTTCTCTTAATTTTTACTATCTTACTTATGTCAATTGATGAGTTAGTGAAATATAACAAAGCACAATACAAACACACAAGAAGTATAGTGGTTCGGTGCTCTCCTAAGCACCTACGTCCACTCCCCAAGCGACCCCTTGGAAATTCACTATAATCCCGCGGATTACAGTTGGATTGTTTTCCGGGCTCATAGTGCAAAAATAAAATTGTTCTCCCAAGTGCAGGAGAATCGCACAAGTAGTATAACTCGGAAGTCCGAGGTCGATTCCTCAGGGAACGAAATATGGATTATTAGCATAATTTCAGATTAATTAATTCAATAAATTCGTGGGTTAAGATGATGTTTTGCAGATAGAAAATAAATCGAATTTTGGATATATTAAGATGGTGTAGGGATCTAGAATCTCCTTCGATAATATCAAATTCATGAAATAAATTCTATGATTCTTTTGTTTTCTTTAAGATTTATAAGCAGATAAAATTTAATTATGGAGTATGTTCTTGATAACATGATTAAGCATTCAACGTGCCATATAACGTCAATGATGAATCAAATAATCAAGAAAGACATGTATCAATAAGTATAAATCATAAAATAATTTTCAACACATAAGAATCATGACATAATCCAAAAATAAATCGTATAAAGCAAAGGATTAGAATTTACTTCAAAGAAAGCAATACATCAAAGGTTCCTCCATCACCCTTCACCTAGGACTTTAGCCTTCCATTAAAAATATTATCCTCCCTCTCATCACTCTTTTTTTTTTCTTTTGAAGAACAACCCGAGAGAGAGGAAAAACTCCTCTGTTTTCTTCCTTCAACCGCAGCAGCTCCCCTGTTTTTCTTTCTTTTCGGAATCGGAGCTCTCCCTTTCCAGTCGAGAAGGCCCTCTTCATATAGATCGCCCCAGAGCCCATGGACAAGCTAGGATTCCCCTGATCGCGCGTGGAGAGGAGGTGACAACGGAGCGGATCCGGCGCTGATGGGTGCGACGCTGTGGAGGAGATTGCGGGCGGATCCGGCGTTGAGAACGGACGCCGAGGATCGTGCAAGGGAGGCTGAGGCCTGGGAGGTGATCTTGGAACAGGGGAATTTGTCCATGGGTGGAAACCGATCCGTGAGGCTCGGGATGCTTCACGGGCTGCCGGGACGCTTCACGGACAGCCGGGAGTGATCGCGGGCGGATCAGGAGGGATGGTTGGGCGATCATGAATGGCTGCAGGCGAGATCAGCGGGCTGAAGAACGAAGATGAAGGAAGCTGGGAGGCGTGTGAAACGGGCGGAAGAAGGGCCGTTGATCGGGATGCCGGAGATGGAAATGGTTGCATCGCTGGAGGAGGCGGATTGAGCGGATGGGATGACTGGGACGCTCGGGATCGTCCTGGCGAAGATGGAAAGACTCCGCATGGATGATGTGGAGCGGGAAGCTTGGATGCGGGTGCTCCACGGACGCTTGGGAGGTGATTGCGGTCAAGACGGGAAGGGAGCTGATCACTGGTGCGGATGGAATCAGGATGCTAGGATTGGGTGCGGGAGATCAGATCACATATCCTGGCTCACGGACGACTGGAAGCTTGAGTTGCATTGCGGAATTTGGGGAGTCGCTTGGGTGCGCGGAAGAAGAGTCATAGACTCTGTTCTGCAGTTGGGAGGATGCATCCTTTTTAGATGAATTTATATAAAATAATGTTAAATATTATAATAATTGCTAAGGATAAAATATTAATCATGCAAATATTAACATCTATTATTTATCATTATTTTGCTAGCATTAGGCTAAGTTAATTGGTACTTAGATCGCACTTTTGTGCTCTCATCATACCCCCCAACTTGCTTATTGCTAGTCTCTAGCAATTCAGAGTAAATAATAACAT
Source organism: Phoenix dactylifera (assembly GCF_051530095.1). NCBI lineage: Eukaryota > Viridiplantae > Streptophyta > Magnoliopsida > Arecales > Arecaceae > Phoenix > Phoenix dactylifera. Next base: position 8,574,334 of record NC_143193.1, read on the forward strand.
GAGAGTACAAAAAGTGTTGGTCAATTCTTTGACTTTTTATTAAAGCTAAAGACATAAAACTAAGATATGTACCCACTTTCGTAGGGCATCATGATTGCACTTAGCACGTGCAACAAGCCGTTAAACCCCTAGGTTATCCTAGTGGACGAGTGTTGTCTCGTGAGGATTTGCCGTAATGTTACCCACAAACATCATTCATAAAATGATATACAATGAAATCTAAGTCAATAGACATGTGATATATATATTTTTCTTAAGCTTGGCAACTATCAAAGCAAGGGGAATACTAAAGTGTAGTATGCATAAACAGAATGATTTTCTTAGAGCACTAATACCTCCACCACAACATGGTACCGCTTGAATTTTAGGTGCACTACTCAAGTTCGCAAGTGTTTACTACAGTTTATTAGAACCTGATCTATCAAAATTTCAGAATATCACATGTTGTCTACATTCGTCAAGAATGGTTCGTAATGTAAAGAAAGAGCTATCAATCCCAACTAAATATCCAAAGTACACAAAGGTCCAATATAATGGAGTCAAACCAGCCATTACCACATGTCACTGGGTTCAGCCCGACCAACCCTATTCATGCTTTTTTTTTTTTTTTAAACACATATGGTGATTACAATAGTCCAACCCCCTTAGGCTCTAGCAAGGTCCATGTAGCGAGTTTTCGGCCAATGACTCCTGATCCAGTTGGCTCAAGGCATTAGGTAAAACACCTCTCGGGCTTAATTACTCGAACCAGACTACGCCACGAGGTTAGACTTGTCATCTCCTCATTTTATTATTATTATTATTATTTATTATTATTTTTTTCAAAATAGAGAAGGTAAACTAGACCACATAATGTGACTGCAACGTGACTATAGGTCATCCAAGGTCGGAACATAAGGTACTTAGATGATCTAGCCGGGGTATTCAATCTCTATCTTTATATGAAAACCAAATCAAGAACCTTATAGTATGGACAAGGATACTCGTACTTCTTTTACAGATATGGCTTAATAAAAATGCATTAAACAAATGTGAACTCCTGAGGCCTTCCTATAATCATTAAATACATGTGCGGGGATCTAATAATAGGTCTCTGATCAGTCATAGTACGCATGTATTCCTTGCCTTAATAGTTGCACAAACTCAATATGAAAATACATGTGCATTTGCTTAGAAAAGAATGCAAAAATATTTTTTTTTTTTTTTTTTGCAAAATACTTCCCTCCCCCTAACTTAAACATTGCATTGTCCTCAATGTAATAGATACGAGAAAATTATAATGAAAGACAGTAGAGAAAATAATATTGGAGAGAAGAGGAATACCTTGAGCTGTTGATATCCAGAAAATAAAACCTACAAAACTAGAAAAATAATCCTAACTAATATACACATACCTTTGCCTTCATGTTCAGTCATAAGAAGGCTCCCCCAAGAAAAAGGAGTCTTCTTCATCTGCAAAATTCTCAAGAAAAGGTTTAAGTCTGTGTCCATTTACCTTAAAAATTCTACCATCCCGTGGATTCTCAATCTCAACCGCCCCATGTGGAAAAACAGTTTTTATAATGTAAGGACCTGTCCATCTCGATCGCAACTTACCAGGAAACAGATGTAAGCGGGAATCATATAGAAGAACCTTTTGTAAAGGTTCAAAAGATTTTTTTAAAATTGATTTATCATGTAAGATCTTCATTCGTTCTTTGCAAATTTTAGCATTATCATAAGCATCTCTGCGGATCTCATTAAGCTCGTTCAATTGCAATTTTCTAGCTAGACCTGTTGCCCAGATAGACAACCCAAGAGGGGGGGGGGGGGTGAATTGGGTTTTTAATATAATTTGGCTAATTAAAACTTTGTGGATGATTAATTAAAAACTATAGCAAGTTATTTAATTAAAGCCTAGTGCTGTGAGTAATGTGCGGGGAAGAAGATGAGAGACAATGCACTACAAACACAAAGTTTTATAGTGGTTCGGAGCTAACCCTTGCTCCTACGTCCACTCCCCAAGTCTCACTTGGGAATTTCACTGTAACCCCCTTGGATTACAGCCGGTTGTTTTGCAAGCTCACAACCAAACTTGTTGTTTTACGAGCTCACAACGAACTCGGTCGGTTTTCCCAGGCTCACCGACTAGAACCAACCCCGATTGTTTTCTCGGGCTCACAATCAAACCCTTACACACGTTGGTTTTAACTTGGCTCACCAACCAACCTTAAACCCCTTGATTCAATCCTCCGATTGAATCAAGTAAATACAAGAGATAGGAGAAAACAGAAAATAGCTTCTCAAAAAGCAGATTTAAGACAATATAATCGTAAAGGAGTTAGAAGCCCTCAAACGCTTTTAAGCTGGTGAAGAGGTATGGCTTCTGGAACTCCGGTCTCCTCTTGAAAAAGTGGTCGACTTGAATGCAGGAGGAGGAAGCTTTGATTGTTGGGAAGAAGTTGTTGGAGCAGTAAATGCAGATCTCCCCTTTTTCGTTTAAGAGCACTTGGAGAGCTTGAAAACTTGAATGCTTGGAGTGGAATATCTGTTCTCTTCCTTGCTACAGTCCTCTGTGGCTATTTAAGCCAATCCCCACGGAAACTAGCCGTTACTCTGCTTTTTCTGGCCGTTCTGCACACTCTGCGCAGCCTGACAATATGACCGTTGGTGGGTTGGAGTCGACTCGCGCGATCAGGAGTCGACTCGGCTGTAGCAGGAGTCGACTCACGCTTTTCCGGAGTCGACTCGGCAACTGTTCCAAATTTGAATTAAAGTTGCCGTCTTGACTGGGAGTCGACTCGTCTTGACCTGGAGTCGACTCGCCAACTTCTGGAGTTGACCTGGCAATTTTTGGAGTCGGCTCATCTACTGAAGTCCGTGGATCCAAATTTGAATTTTGTCCACTCGAGTCGACTCGACTGTCCTGGGAGTCGACTCGAATCTCAGAGCCCGAACTCTCGATTCTCTGTCGTTTGGCTCATCCAGTCTTGGAGTCGACTCGAACCTCCTTGGAGTCGACTCGGCTCTCAGTTTCCGAAAGTTGGTCTTCTGCCTTTTGACGTGTAGCTTGTCTTGGAGTCGACTCGAGCTGTCTGTGAGTCGACTCGAATCTCAGAGGCAGTAACATGGTCTTCTGTCTGTTGATGGTCACTCAGTCTCGGAGTCGACTCGTGTACTGCGGGAGTCGACTCGAATCTCAGAGTCCGAAAATCGTTCTCTGACTTTTTCCTTGTGTTCCTCTGAGAGTCGACTCTTACCTTCTTTGGAGTCGACCTGCCAACCATCGGAGTCGACTCGCGTTCCACTGGAGTCGACTCGAATCTCAGACCCGAAAACTGCTCTCTGACTTTTCTGCCTGTGACTGCTTGGAGTCGACTCTTACTTCCCTGGAGTCGACTCGGTGAACATTGGAGTCGACTCGCGCACTTCAGGAGTCGACTCGTTGACAGGTTCTGAGATGAAGTTTTCTGTTCTTCTTTCTGTTCTCAGTCGGAGTCGACTCGTACTAATCTGGAGTCGACTCGAGCTCGTGCCAGTGAACTTGATACGCTTGGAGTCGACTCGTGATACTCGGGAGTCGACTCGAGTCTCAGACATTGGTTCATGCAGACTTCTTAACTTATCCAAAATACTATGAACCAAGTCTAGAAACACTTGGACAGGATTTTCACTGAAACACTCAATTGAATTCATTAGTAATCACAAGATATACTCAATTGCTTTGAGCTCATCAAAATCAAATGGGGTTTTAATCAATCACTCCACAATCTCCCCCTTTTTGATGATGACAAAACTTTGAGTATATGTAAAATGAATTGCTCATAAAACAATGAAGTAAAATCCATAAATGAATTCAAATGTCTGATAATTTAATTTATCCAAGTTTGAAAGGAGTGAAACATTAAATTTCGGAGTTAAAGCTCCCCCTTTCATTAGGAATTATATAAGCCTTCATATTATGCAATCAATTGTTTGGCTTATATGTCATTAATGTTTTAGCTTGATTAAAATTCAGATTCTCCCCCTCAACATATGCATTCAACTATATTTTGATTTTCTGAATTTTCTCTTCATGCTTTGAAGTTTTTTTTGAACTGAATTTTATCTTTTTAGAGGGAAAATCTGTCAATTTGTTCTTGAGTAGGATTCAGCTAATCTCCGAATATCCCTTGAATAGATTCTGGAGATTACTCCATTAGGAGCCCCAAAAGAGAGATAATGAGCCTCGAGGTACCGAATCCACTTAGAACAAATTTGTGTGTGTTTCTAAGAGTTTATCGTTATATTTATTTCCATTGATTTCTTTTACATATTGTTTTTTTAATATTTCTCCCCTTTTACATATTTTACCATATTTTATACATATTTCTCCCCCTTTTTGTCATCATACCAAAAAGGAGGTAATCACACACAATCAATGGCACAATCAACAAATGGCACATCAAATGGCACATAATTGAAGATAAAATGTCTACTCATTGTATTGATATGAATGTGAATACATTTGAGAATACAATAAGTAAAGCAAAACAAGACAAAACACAAAAACATCTATGGCCTCCTCGAGGATGAGGCTCCCCCTCTCGAGGATGCATCTCCTCCTCTGGAGGATGTGGCTCCTCCTCTCGAGGATGTGGCTCCTCCTCTCAATCGGCTCTGCTCCATGAGGAGGGTGACTGCATCTGTCACATGGCCAAGCTGTGCGATGATAGACGTGGTGGCTCTGCTATGTGTAGTGGAGAGCTCTGTCACCGACGCCTGAAGCCCAGTCACCGATGTCTGAAGTGCGTCCAGCTTGTCGATGAGTACATTCGACAAGCGCTCGGCCCCCTTGGTGGTGGTGTGCATGTCACGACCTATCTCCTCTTGCATCTGTCGAGTGGAGCTCGTGACCTCACTCATGCTGTGGAACTGGGCCTGGACCAAACTCCGGATATTGTAGATCTCTTCCCGTACATGAGCCGTCATGTCAGTCACGGCTGTCAAGGAAGGGACCAACTGAGAAGATACGGGTGCAGGAGTGGGAGCAGGCACCGCACCTCGGAGCTCCCGAAGCAGCTCGTCCCTCAGATCTCGGACGATCTCCTGCCGCAGCTTCCGGAGCTGCTCTGGATCAATCCGAACCTCCATAGATGGTGTAGCTGAGGAGGACGGTCCGGCAAAGGTGGTAGGAGCAGGAGGAGTGGATGGGAGGTCTGGATGGTCTGGAAGGTCTGGGTAGTCTGAATCTGGCTCAGGACTGGGTGATGGTCTGGTGGTCTGAGCAGTGAGAGTAGACTTCCTAACCCAGATCCCTTCTCTCTTCCGAAATCCCATCCTGTGCATAGTCCCCGTACACAGGCGATCAGTCCATCGCAAGGCACGAGAGGGTTCCCTCTCAGGAATGGGAATCTCGTACTGCCTAAAAAGAAGAGTGAATAACATCCCGTATGGGAGTGAGAGCCTAGGTCTATCTAGGGGCTCACACATATACCTATAAATGAGCTTTGGGAAGTTGATCGGGGTGTCCTGAAGGATATAAGACATAATAGCTAAGTCCCTCTCATTCACAAAATCAAATCTCCCTGTCTTAGGGAAGATGGACCTGGACAGAATGCTCAAAAGGATTCTCACTTCAATAGGAAGTGAGCTAGCAGATACCTCATCTAGGGGGGACTGAGGTGGATGCCCTAAGACGACCGTAAGGGCCGCAACTCTATCCTCAGGGTGCGCGGGAGCCACCCCTACTAATGAAAGGTGAAGGATATGGGCAATGAGGTCCTCTGTGACACGCAACGGGACACCTACTACCGTACCCTCGATACCTCCATCTCCCCGATGGACGTTACTGTAAAACTCTTGAACTAGGCCAGGATAGGTGGGAAGGTCCAAGGTGAGGAAGTACTCTAGGCCCTGGGCTCTAAGCCTATCGCCTATGGTGAACCCCTCCCGGGAGAGATAGTCGAAATCGACAAACCTCCCGGAGGTGACGGCCTTCCCGGCCAACGGCCTAACGAGAACCACCCTAGGCGGGGACCGATCCGGAGGTGGTTGCCTCGCGGGATCGTGCCGCGCCTTGGAGCGTCGCTCGGGACCGGCCTCGGGACGGGACCTCTTCCTAACGACGGTCTTACGAGGCATCTTGACTTAAACGGGAAGAAAAATACCTAGAGGACGGTGAAGAACCGACAGAGGAAGCTCGGGACGGACCGGAAATGACCTAGGAACGGACGGAAACTCAATGTCCGGCGAAGAATCGACGGGAAAAGGGCTTGGAGACGATCGGGGATGACCTAGGAGTCGGCTCTAGGGCTTTGTGAACAGTGGCGGCTTGAGGAAAAGTGTTTGCGAAACGACAAACCTAGGGTTAAAAAGTCGGATCCCGACTGCGAGTCGACTCCCCTGAGTCGCGAGTCGACTCGACCTCGAGTCGACTCCAGAATATGCGCGAGTCGACTCTCTGTTAGCGCATGTAGACTTCGAGTCGACTCCCGACAGTGTGCGAGTCGACTCCCCCTCAGCTGCCAACTTTGCGAGTCGACTCCCGCTAATGCGCGAGTCGACTCCCCCTTAGGAGCCGGCTCTGAAACTTACTCGAGTCGTCTCTAACCTTGGCACGCACCTAAAAACCATGCCATAATCGTGCCAAATGAGGGAAAATCACCTAATTAAGGACTGATTTGATGATCACTGCATAGAAACTCTATTTTAACCTCATTCTAATCATCAAAATCAATTAATCTAGTGAAAAACTCCCACTAGGATGGATCAATCACTCCTAATCCCCTTCTAAGCACACTAAACCTCTCTTCACTTAGGGGTTTTGTAAAAATATCTGCTAATTGATTATCAGTACACACAAATTGGAGTGACACATCACCATTCAATACATGATCTCTTATGAAGTGATGTCTTATCTCAATGTGTTTAGTTCTTGAGTGTTGAATTGGATTTTTAGTTAGATTTATGGCACTTGTGTTATCACAATTAATGGGAATTTTATCTTGTTTAATGCCATAATCTTCTAATTGTTGTTTAATCCATAAGATTTGAGCACAACAACTCCCGGCTGCAACATATTCAGCTTCTGCAGTGGATAATGCAACCGAGTTTTGTTTCTTGCTAAACCATGAGATTAGGTTTTCTCCTAGAAATTGACAACACCCGCTGGTACTTTTTCTATCAAGCTTACATCCAGCGAAGTCTGATCTGTGTACCCTATTAAGTTTAAGCTAGATTCTTTAGAGTACCACAGCCCTATGTTCTTAGTTCCAATTAAGTATTTAAAGATTCTCTTAACTGCAGCTAGGTGTGATTCTTCAGGATTAGCCTGATATCTAGCACACATGCACACACTAAACATAATATCAGGCCTACTTGCAGTAAGATACAGTAAAGAACCTATCATACCTCTATAAAGTTTTTGATCTACAGATTTACCTGATTCATCTTGGTCTAACTTGCATGATGAGCTCATGGGGGTGCTGATTGACTTGTTTCCCTCCATATCAAACTTCTTGAGCATCTCCTTGATATATTTTGCTTGATTGATGAAGATGCCTCCTTCAGATTGTTTGATTTGAAGCCCGAGGAAATAGTTCAGCTCTCCCATCATGCTCATCTCAAACTCACTCTGCATCAAATCAGCAAATTCCTCGCAGAGGCGATTGTTAGTAGCACCGAAAATGATATCATCAACATAGATCTGTACTAATAACATATCCTTATTTTTATTTTTCAGAAATAATGTTGTATCTACATTTCCCCTAGAGAATTCATGTTCTAATAGGAATTTACTAAGTCTCTCATACCATGCTCTAGGTGCTTGTTTTAGTCCATAAAGCGCTTTGTTCAGTTTATACACATGATTAGGATATTGATGATTTTCAAAACCAGGAGGTTGTTCTACATACACCTCCTCATTAATAAACCCATTTAGAAAAGCACTTTTTACATCCATTTGATATAGCTTGAAGTCCTTAGAGCATGCATATGCTAATAGAAGTCTAATCGCCTCAAATCTAGCTACGGGAGCAAAGGTTTCATCAAAATCTATGCCTTCTTCTTGATTATAACCCTTTGCTACTAGTCTAGCCTTATTCCTTATAACAATTCCATTTTCATCTAGTTTATTTTTATATATCCATTTTGTACCTATTATTGGATATTCAGAAGGTCTCTCTACTAGATCCCACACTTTGTTTCTAGTAAATTGGTTTAGTTCTTCTTGCATTGCATTTATCCAATTTACATCATTCTCGGCTCTTCTATATGTTTGGGCTCAAAGTGTGAAACAAAAGCTAGATGGTTATTCAAATTCCTAGGAGATGCTCTAGTCCTAACCGGTTGAGATGGATCATCTAGAATGAGTTCCTTAGGATGCCCGTGAGCATACCTCCAAGCTTTTGTTAACCCATGATCCACAATAGGCTCTTGGCTTGATGATGCTTCTTCAATCAATTTTTGATTATCATCTTGTAATCCCATCTCATCTATCTTTTCTTCAAGTATTTCAATATCATCATCAAGATTGGCTTTCTTACTAGAGGAGATGTCACTAGAGTCATCAAATACAACATGTATAGATTCTTCTATAACTAGTGTTCTTTTATTAAAGACTCTATAGGCTTTACTAGTTGTAGAATAACCTAAGAATATTCCTTCATCAGATTTAGGGTCAAATTTTCCTAGATTATCTTTCCCATTATTATGTACAAAACACCTACATCCAAAAACATGAAAATAGTTAACCTTTGGTTTTCTGTTTTTCCACAGTTCATAAGGTGTTTTCTTTATGATGGGTCTTAATAGAACTCTATTTAATATATGGCAAGAAGTATTAATGGCTTCTCCCCAAAAGTACTTAGGGAGGTTACTTTCACATAACATCGTTCTAGCCATTTTCTCTAGTGTTCTATTTTTCCTTTCCACAACTCCATTTTGTTGTGGTGTCCTAGGTGCAGAAAAATTATGGGTTATCCCCTTTTTACTACAAAATTCATCAAATAATTGATTTTCGAATTCGGTACCATGGTCACTTCTAATGGCTATGACTGAAGACTCTCTAGCATTTGTTACTTCCTTATGGAACTTTTTAAACATGAAAAATGCTTGGTCCTTATGTGCTAGAAACATGACCCATGTGTACCTAGAGTAATCATCTACTATGACTAGACCATATTTATTTCCACCTAGGCTTGTTGTTCTAGTTGGACCAAATAGGTCCATGTGTAATAATTCTAGAGGCCTAGAGGTAGAGACACATTTTATGGATTTAAAAGAGTTCCTAGATTGTTTGCCAAATTGACATGCCTCACATATTTTGTTCTTTTCAAATTTTAATTTCGGCAAACCTATCACGGAGTCTCTTTTAACTAATTTAGTTATTGTGTCCATGCTTGCATGACCTAACTTACGGTGCCATAACCAACTAGCATCATTATCTTTAGTTTCATTTACAACTAGACATTGGTTATGTTTAGCAAGATCTTCTAGGTCTACAACATATACATTTCCACGTCTAATCCCTTTAAAAACTAAACTATTATCATTAAGATTTGTTATAATACATAGTGATGGTTTAAACATAACATCATATCCTTTATCACATAATTGACTAATGCTTAACAAGTTATGTTTAAGACCATCAACATATCTAACATTATCTATAAAAGTAGAAGGGGTGATTTGAACTTTACCAATACCAATGATGTGACCTTGGTTGTTGTCTCCAAACGTCACAGCACCTCCCTTCTTAGCTTCAAGGGTGAAAAATTGGTCTTTATCACCCGTCATGTGCCTTGAGCAGCCACTATCCAAATACCAGCAGTTCTTGTTGACGTTGGCTGCAAGACACTCCTACACAAGCAAATCATGTCATCTTAGGTACCCAAGTTTTCTTGGGTCCTTCATGGTTAGTCAAGTTGGTTCCTTTTGGAACCCATACCCGTTTAATTTTTCTTTTAGTTTTTCTTTTCCTATAGTCACATGCATTTGCCTTATGTCCTATATTTCCACAACAAAAACAGGTCATTTTCTTAGTTTTATTTTCCCCAGCTTTGACAAAGAAGTTACTAAGAAGTTTTTGTTTATTTTTCGGTTTATACCCTAAACCCGCTTTATTGAATACGGCTCGTTGACTGTTAAGTATCATGTTTAACTTTTCAGAACTATATGTGAATTTTTCAACTAAGGGTTTGTATTTGTTAAGTTCTTTAGTTAATGTTTGATTTTCGGCTTTTAGATCATTTAGTTCTTTTGTTAGATCCTTGTTTAAGACTTGTTTATGGTTTTTGAGTTCTGAAAGTTCCTTAGTTAGTTTTTCATTATCTTTAGTTAAGGTATTAGTTTTCTTAATTAAGAGTTGGTTGCTTGTCTTAAGTTCTAGATTTTCTTTGGTAATAGCATCTTTATCCTTAATTAAAGAATCATACTTATGGATATAAGTTTGGTTAGTTACTTTTAGTTCCTTGTTTTTAACATTGACATCCTTATATTCAATCATTAGTTCGTTAAACGCATCATAAAGTTCATCAAATGAAAAATCATAGTGCGTATCGGAAGTTACCTCATTTTCGTTGGCCATGAAACAAAAATTGGCCTTCTCTTCTTGTTCTTCATCCGATGATGAAGATGATGCGTCGGAGTCCGATAGGGTGGTGACAAGGGCTTTCTTCTTCTTCTTGTACTTGCGGCTCTTCTTTAGTAAGGGACACTCAGCTCGGATGTGTCCCGGCTTTTTGCACTCATAGCAGCCGATCCCCTCACTTTCCCTTTCCTTACCTTTGTCCTTGCGGTAGGAATTTGAGGGGCCTCTCCTTTGATGATAGGACTTCTTGTGGTTGATGAATTTCTTGAACTTGCGCACAAGAAGAGCCTCACCACCATCTTCCTCATCTTCTTCTTCTTCACTGCTGCTGCTGCAAGACAAGTCCTTGTTAGAAGAAGTAGATTTTAAAGCTATTACCTTTTTCTTATGGGAGGACTCTTCCTCGTTGTGTTGTTTCATGGTAAGCTCATGCGTCATAAGGGATCCAAGGAGCTCTTCAAGTGGAAGCTTGTTCAAGTCTTTAGCTTCTTGGATTGCCGTCACTTTAGCTTCCCACGACCTTGGTAGACACCGAAGGATTTTCCTGACAAGTTCACTGTTAGTATAGTTCTTGCCAAGGCTTTTTAGGCCATTGACAATATCAGTAAACCTAGTGAACATGCATGTAATTATTTCGTTAGAGTCCATTTTAAATAGTTCATATTTATGAACCAAAATATTTATTTTGGACTCTTTCACTTGATTCGTGCCCTCATGGGTCACTTCAAGTCTGTCCCAAATCTCTTTTGCAGAATTGCAAGTAGAGACCCTATTGAATTCATTACGGTCTAAGGCACAATAAAACACATTCATAGCTTTAGAGTTTAATTGTGCCTTCCTCATGTCATGTTCATCCCAGTCCATTTCTAGTTTAGGTACCTTAACACCATCTACGTATATGGATGGGATGTATGGCCCATTTACTACAATGGACCACATCTCATAGTCTTGGGCTTGGATGAATATTCTCATCCTAGCCTTCCAGTATGAGTAGTCAGATCCATTGAAGAAAGGGGGTCTTTGGGTGGACTGACCCTCAATGTGAGAAGATCCAAATGGGGTTGTCATTTTGATCTTTTAACTCTTGAGTGGAAGAGTTTTTGGCTCTGATACCACTTGTTGCCCAGATAGACAACCCAAGAGGGGGGGGGGGGGTGAATTGGGTTTTTAATATAATTTGGCTAATTAAAACTTTGTGGATGATTAATTAAAAACTATAGCAAGTTATTTAATTAAAGCCTAGTGCTGTGAGTAATGTGCGGGGAAGAAGATGAGAGACAATGCACTACAAACACAAAGTTTTATAGTGGTTCGGAGCTAACCCTTGCTCCTACGTCCACTCCCCATGTCTCACTTGGGAATTTCACTATAACCCCCTTGGATTACAGCCGGTTGTTTTGCAAGCTCACAACCAAACTTGTTGTTTTACGAGCTCACAACGAACTCGGTCGGTTTTCCCAGGCTCACCGACTAGAACCAACCCCGATTGTTTTCCCGGGCTCACAATCAAACCCTTACACACGTTGGTTTTAACTTGGCTCACCAACCAACCTTAAACCCCTTGATTCAATCCCCCGATTGAATCAAGTAAATACAAGAGATAGGAGAAAACAGAAAATAGCTTCTCAAAAAGCAGATTTAAGACAATATAATCGTAAAGGAGTTAGAAGCCCTCAAACGCTTTTAAGCTGGTGAAGAGGTATGGCTTCTGAAACTCCGGTCTCCTCTTGAAAAAGTGGTCGACTTGAATGCAGGAGGAGGAAGCTTTGATTGTTGGGAAGAAGTTGTTGGAGCAGTAAATGCAGATCTCCCCTTTTTCGTTTAAGAGCACTTGGAGAGCTTGAAAACTTGAATGCTTGGAGTGGAATATCTGTTCTCTTCCTTGCTACAGTCCTCTGTGGCTATTTAAGCCAATCCCCACGGAAACTAGCCGTTACTCTGCTTTTTCTGGCCGTTCTGCACACTCTGCGCAGCCTGACAATATGACCGTTGGTGGGTTGGAGTCGACTCGCGCGATCAGGAGTCGACTCGGCTGTAGCAGGAGTCGACTCACGCTTTTCCGGAGTCGACTCGGCAACTGTTCCAAATTTGAATTAAAGTTGCCGTCTTGACTGGGAGTCGACTCGTCTTGACCTGGAGTCGACTCGCCAACTTCTGGAGTTGACCTGGCAATTTTTGGAGTCGGCTCATCCACTGAAGTCCGTGGATCCAAATTTGAATTTTGTCCACTCGAGTCGACTCGACTGTCCTGGGAGTCGACTCGAATCTCAGAGCCCGAACTCTCGATTCTCTGTCGTTTGGCTCATCCAGTCTTGGAGTCGACTCGAACCTCTTTGGAGTCGACTCGGCTCTCAGTTTCCGAAAGTTGGTCTTCTGCCTTTTGACGTGTAGCTTGTCTTGGAGTCGACTCGAGCTGTCTGTGAGTCGACTCGAATCTCAGAGGCAGTAACATGGTCTTCTGTCTGTTGATGGTCACTCAGTCTCGGAGTCGACTCGTGTACTGCGGGAGTCGACTCGAATCTCAGAGTCCGAAAATCGTTCTCTGACTTTTTCCTTGTGTTCCTCTGAGAGTCGACTCTTACCTTCTTTGGAGTCGACCTGCCAACCATCGGAGTCGACTCGCGTTCCACTGGAGTCGACTCGAATCTCAGACCCGAAAACTGCTCTCTGACTTTTCTGCCTGTGACTGCTTGGAGTCGACTCTTACTTCCCTGGAGTCGACTCGGTGAACATTGGAGTCGACTCGCGCACTTCAGGAGTCGACTCGTTGACAGGTTCTGAGATGAAGCTTTCTGTTCTTCTTTCTGTTCTCAGTCGGAGTCGACTCGTACTAATCTGGAGTCGACTCGAGCTCGTGCCAGTGAACTTGATACGCTTGGAGTCGACTCGTGATACTCGGGAGTCGACTCGAGTCTCAGACATTGGTTCATGCAGACTTCTTAACTTATCCAAAATGCTATGAACCAAGTCTAGAAACACTTGGACAGGATTTTCACTGAAACACTCAATTGAATTCATTAGTAATCACAAGATATACTCAATTGCTTTGAGCTCATCAAAATCAAATGGGGTTTTAATCAATCACTCCACAAGACCGGCATCTTGTAAATCAAAATTCAATTTTCTAATTGCCCAATACGATTTATGTTCTATTTCTACGGGCAAATGACACGCTTTTCCATAGACTAGCCGGTAGGGAGACATGCCAAGAATGGTTTTGTATGCAGTACGATAGGCCCATAATGCATCTGATAGTTTCAAGGACCAATCTTTTCGTGATGGGTTCACCGTTTTCTCTAAAATACGCTTTATCTCCCTATTGGCTAATTCTACTTGGCCACTAGTTTGCGGGTGATATGGGGTAGCAACTTTGTGGGTGACACCATATTTTTTCAATAAGGTTTCGAAAGGCTTATTACAAAAGTATTTTCCACCGTCACTAATTATGATTTTAGGCATCCCAAATCGTGAAAAAATATTTTCTTTTAAAAACTTCAGGACAGGTTTGTGATCATTGGTCCTATAAGCGACAGCGTCTACCCATTTTGACACATATTCGACACCGACTAAAATGTACTCATATCCAAAAGATGGTGGGAATGGGCCCATAAAATTGATGCCCCCAACAATCGAAAATTTCGATAATAGTAATGGGTTGAAGAGGCATCATTTGCCTACGAGTTAGACTTCCAATACGTTGACATGGATCACATGTCCTGCAGAACTCGTGGGCATCTTTGAACATAGTGGGCCAATAGAAACCACATTGCAAAACTTTTGCAACAGTTTTCTTAAAGGCAAAGTGTCCACCGCAAGCATCAGTGTGGCAGAAAGAAAGTACGCTTTGTATATCATGATCCGGTATGCATCATCTAAAGATTTGATCATTGCAATATTTAAACAAATAGGGTTCGTCATAGTAATAATTCTTTACTTCGCGCAAGAAAATTTTTCTATCTGTCGACCCCCAATGCTCCGGCATCCGGCTTGTAACAAGAAAATTTACAATATCTGCATACCATGGTATACTAGAAAGTGCAAACAACTGCTCTTCAGGGAATGAGTCCTTGATGGAAAACTGTGGCACTGAATCATGAAAAACTAATTGTGATAAATGGTCAGCAACCACATTCTCTACTCCTTTTTTATCTTTGATAGTGATGTCAAATTCTTGGAGTAGAAGTATCCATCGTATTAAGCGTGGTTTGGCCTCTTTCTTATCCAACAAATATTTTAGTGCCGCATGGTCCGTGAAGATAACAATCGGAGCACCAAAGATATAAGAGCGAAATTTATCTAAGGCAAATACTACTGCAAGCAATTCCTTTTCGGTGGTAGTGTAATTTATTTGAGCATCGTTTAAGGTTTTGCTTGCATAGTAAATGACATATGGCTTATTATCCTTGTGTTGTCCTAAGACAGCTCCTATTGCATAATCGCTAGCGTCGCACATAATCTCAAAAGGTAATGACCAATCGGGTGGTCGAACGATGGGTGCAGTGCTAAGCATAGACTTTAACTTCTCGAATGCATCTTGGCAAGTTTCAGTCCAATTGAACGGTGTATCAAGGGATAGGAGATTACATAATGGTCGAGATATGACACTAAAGTCCTTGATGAATCTCCTATAAAATCCGGCGTGACCCAAAAATGATCTAACATCTCTAACCGTCTTGGGTGCAGGTAGCTTAGCAATTAAATCAGTCTTAGCTCTATCTACTTCCATGCCCTTCGATGAAATAATATGTCCTAAGACAATTCCCTTTGGCACCATGAAGTGGCATTTCTCCCAATTCAGTATCAAATTCTTTTCCATACATCGAGCTAAGACAGCTTGTAAATGTGACAGGCAATCATCAAATGTGTTGCCAAAAATGGAGAAGTCGTCCATGAACACTTCCAAAAATTTCTCATTCATGTCTTCAAAGATGCTGAGCATGCATCTTTGGAATATTGCAGGTGCATTACACAACCCGAATGGCATTCGTCGGAAAGCAAATATGCCAAAAGGACAAGTGAAGGTAGTCTTCTCTTGATCTTCTGGTGAAATTTCAATTTGATAATATCCCGAATAGCCATCGAGAAAACAATAGAAATCATGCCCTGCAACTCTCTCCAACACTTGGTCTAGGAAGGGTAGAGGAAAGTGATCCTTTCGTGTGACCAAATTCAGCTTTCGGTAGTCAACACACATGCGCCAACTCGTCGGGACACGAGTTGGAACTAGTTCACCTTGTTCATTTTCTACTACCGTCAAAACCGATTTCTTAGGAACGACTTGAGTAGGGCTTACCCACTTGCTGTCGGAAATTGGGTAAATAATACCCACGCCAAGCAACTTGAGGACTTCTGCCTTAACCACATCTCTCATTGTAGGATTTAACCTTCGTTGCATTTGCCTTGTGGTTTTGGCATTGTCCTCCAAATATATCCGGTGCGTGCAAATTAAGGGGCTAATTCCCTTCAAATCGGCAATAGACCACCCTAAGGCTCCTTTATGATTCTTTAAAACATCAATTAATTTTTTTTCTTGGGTATGATCAAGTCCAGACGAGATGATTACAGGAAAAGTATCTTCGGGTCCAAGAAAAGCATACTTAAGTTCCTTTGGTAAGGGTTTCAATTCGAGCTTGGGTGCTTGCTCATGGGATAGTACTATTTTCATCTCTCGAGGCGACAACCTCTCAAATTCTCCTACTTTTGGTCTCCACCCATTGACCATCTTGATATCCAGATTATCAACAATAGGTGTGACTGACAAATCATCATCATCGGTTCCATTAGGACACCAATCAATTAAGCTATCATTGGATGGGTCGTTAATTGCTTTAGCTAACAAATATTCTTCTGCGATGGTTTCAACCCACTCAACCTCCTTACTCTCTTCGGAATCATTGGGTTGTTTGCATACATTAAAAATGTTCAGTTCTAAGGTTATATTACCAAAAGAAAGCTTCATGAAGCCATTCCTACAATTAATCAATGCATTAGAAGTTGCAAGAAATGGACGTCCTAAAATGACCGGAATCTAAGACTGTGAGTTCGAAGCCGGATGTGTGTCCAATACAATAAAATCGACAGGAAAGTAGAACTTGTCTACTTGGACTAATACATCCTCGATAATCCCCCTTGGAATTTTAACTGACCTGTCAGCTAATTGCAAAGTGACGGAGGTTGGCTTCAACTCACCTAAACCAAGTTGCTCATATACAGAATATGGCAACAAATTCACACTCGCCCCTAAATCTAACAATGCTCGCTCTATCCTAAAGTTGCCTATGATGCATGAGATGGTTGGGCAACCTGGATCTTTATATTTAGGGAGAATGTTGTGCTGCAAAATAGCACTCACATTTTCAGTTAAAAATGCCTTCTTCTTAACATTTAATCGGCGCTTAACAGTACACAAGTCCTTCAAAAATTTGGCATATGAGGGTACTTGTTTGATTGCATCAAGAAGAGGTATGTTGATCTTTACTTGTTTAAAAAGCTCAAGAATTTCAGAATTAGGTTCGAGCTTTTGCAACGGCTTTAACCGTTGTGGAAAAGGTGGAGGAAAAGGACATTCAACTTTCTTAGTAGAAGTTGGGACCTCAACTTCTTCTTTGTCCTTTTCATCAACTTTGGGAGCATCAGAATTAGAAGTGACCTGCGGTCTCAATGGGATGGTTTGATCAATGACTTTCCCATTACGCAAAGTCATGATGCTTTTTGCATGTTCTGTATGCGAACTAGAGGGAGCCGTATTATTACTACCGTGCACTTGTGGGTTAGGTTGGGGTTGAGCTGGAAGCTTACCCTTCTCTTGGGTACTTAGGACGGTAGTCAACATTGACAATTGGTTCCTTATGTCTTCAAAATTTCGAGTATTTTGAGCATTGATATTAGCTTGACCTTGTAGAAAAGTTTGTATGGATTGCAAGGTATCCTCGATATTTGGCTTTTGAGAAGGTGATGGTGCATAAGTAGGATGTGCAGGTGGAGGAGCTGAATGGTGTGACTGTTGAGGATGATCATTTCTCCACCTAAAGTTTGGATGATTCTTCCGACCAGGGTTATAGGTATTCGAGTATGGATCGTTATAAGGCTTTTGGTAGGAGTTCATAGCATTTGCTTGATCGTGCAAGACTTCTTTGAATGCCGGTATGGTGGGACAATTAGTAGTAGTATGACCCGACATATCGCAGATACCACAACACTCGTTTCTAAGCTCTATAGTCTTGACAGGCTCAACCTTCCTAAGCTCAATTTCTTCTACCTTCCTAGTGAGGGCTGCCATTTTAGCGTGAAGATCATCCTCAGTTCTGAGGTTGTAAAGGCCTCCATGTACAGAGCTAGTAGGCTTAGGCAAAGACTTGTTGTTTCTATCCCCGTTATCCCAAAGTTGGGCAGTCTCAGCAAGGGAATCCAAATACTCCCATGCCTCATTAGGTTGTTTTTCTAAAAATCTACCATTGTACATGGTCTCTACAAATTGTTTCAACTGTGGAGATAAACCTTCATAAAAGAAGCTAATGGTTCTCCAAGTTTCGAATCCGTGATGAGGGCATGAGAGAAGAAGGTCTTTAAATCTTTCCCAACATTCATAAAATGTTTCATTATCTTTTTGTTGGAAATTGCTGATATGTCTTTTCAAAAAGTTAGTCCTTTGTGTGGGGAAGAACTTCTTTAAAAATTCTCTCTGCATATCTTGCCAATTTCTTATTGATCTAGGTCGCAAAGAGTTTAGCCATGTTTTGGCCTTATCCTTTAGAGAGAAAGGGAACAATGTCAATTTGAGGACATCCTCGGTGATGTTTGGCACTCTAAATGTAATACTCAATTCTTCAAAATCTTTTAAATGAAGATACGGACTCTCGGATTCTAACCCGTGAAACTTGGGAAGCAATTGAATTACCCCGGGTTTGATGTCAAAATGTCCTACATTATCAGGAAAAAATTATGCATGAAGGCTGACTAGTCCTAGCCGGTTGTAGGTGTTGTCTTAGAGTCATAACATGGGGTTCTCGTTCTCGATTGTGGTGACTCCCCGCATCTTCGTTTAGATCAACCATCTCACAAGGTGTGAGATACTGCGAAGGAATTTCAGGGGTATGTCCTAAGGGATGATCTAAAGTTGTACGATTTAATCGACCGGTGTCGTCCCTATTCCACTTTAGCATGCAAAATATTTACCTCTTTTTTTTTTCTTTTTCTTTTTTTTTAAAAAATAAAAGAAAATAAAAAATAAATATAAGTACCAACTAAAGTTACCCTAAAACGATATCCTAAAACAAAAATTTTATTCACAATCAAACATGCAACAAAATATTACACCTCAATTTCTAATGTTTTTCTTAAATTTCTAGACAGCTCCTAACTGGTTTGAAGAGGACACCTAAGCCTCCAATCCGGTCTAATGAACCGAGTTGACCAGGTAAGCTCCCAGGTAAGTGGAGGGGTCACGATGCGTTCGCAAAGGTCCCACTTAAAACCCACTTGCCTCGAACAGATGAACTGTCTCCCTTATAGGGACAAAGCTTGCCTAGACATCAACTAAGCCACAGAGCGAAATTGGTGCAACTTTCGGTGGTCTTCGTCCTATTGAGCTCGAATGTCCTTAGGGGCCAACGTCTAGTTGATTTTAGTTAAGCTTAGGATATTTATGCACTGGGGTGATTTTTGGGCTAAGGACGAGTGATGAAATTCCGACCTTATCTTTTTAAATGGGTTCAGCCCTTAGAATATTTTATGCTGATGCCTTATACTATATGCAACAATCAAGAGATTTTTTTTTTAATGTTTTATGACATGACATTAAATTTCATTGAATAGGTGATCAAGCAAATTAATTATTATTATTTTTTTTTAAATTTTATGAGTTGACGTTTGAAATTTGAATTCTGAAATTTGAAATTTGAAATTTGAAATCTTAGGTTTTTTTTTCTTTTCTTTTTTTTTTTAGTTTTGAATAATCACCCTTGATCTTTTCTTAAAGTTTTTTTTTTTAAATTTTCAATTAGCAACAAGGGTTAATGAGATATGATAACGATAAAATTCTGATTCTAAAAAGAATAAATGCAGAAAATTTAAAGTAGAAAGCAGCAAGGTTTCGTATTAATCTGATGCTCTTAAAAATGTCAGAATGTCAATCAGACCATTCAGATTATCTAACAATGTGTCTTGCACTAGCTGACCAAATTTGAGTCAAATCAGACGGCTAATTTCTATGATATCAGAGTTTGAGGCAGACCATGCAGGGAAATTAAAAATAGTAGTAAAGATGTAATTTAATTTTTTTTTTCAAAAGAAAAATACTAACTACTAAGGTAAAAATTAAATCTAAAATTATACTAATAAATCAGCCGTTCCTCGGCAACGGCGCTAAAAACTTGGTGCAAAAATAAAATTGTTCTCCCAAGTGCAGGAGAATCGCACAAGTAGTATAACTCGGAAGTCCGAGGTCGATTCCTCAGGGAACGAAATATGGATTATTAGCGTAATTTCAGATTAATTAATTCAATAAATTCGTGGGTTAAGATGATGTTTTGCAGATAGAAAATAAATCAAATTTTGGATATATTAAGATGGTGTAGGGATCCAGAATCTCCTTCGATAATATCAAATTCATGAAATAAATTCTATGCTTCTTTTGTTTTCTTTAAGATTTATAAGCAGATAAAACTTAATTATGGAGTATGTTCTTGATAACATGAATTCTTTTTTTTAAGCATTCAACGTGCCATATAACGTCAACGATGAATCAAATAATCAAGAAAGACATATATCAATAAGCATAAATCATAAAATAATTTTCAACACATAAGAATCATGACATAATCCAAAAATAAATCGTATAAAGCAAAGGATTAGAATTTACTTCAAAGAAAGCAATACATCAAAGGTTCCTCTATCACCCTTCACCTAGGACTTTAGCCTTCCATTAAAAATATTATCCTCCCTCTCATCACTCTTTTTTTTTCTTTTGAAGAACAACCCGAGAGAGAGGAAAAACTCCTCTGTTTTCTTCCTTCAGCCGCAGCAGCTCCCCTGTTTTTCTTTCTTTTCGGAATCGGAGCTCTCCCTTTCCAGTCGAGAAGGCCCTCTTCATATAGATCGCCCCAGAGCCCATGGACAAGCTAGGATTCCTCTGATCGCGCGTGGAGAGGAGGTGACAATGGAGCGGATCCGGCGCTGATGGGTGCGACGCTGTGGAGGAGATTGCGGGCGGATCCGGCATTGAGAACGGACGCCGAGGATCGTGCAAGGGAGGCTGAGGCCTGGGAGGTGATCTTGGAACAGGGGAATTTGTCCGTGGGTGGAAACCTATCCGTGAGGCTCGGGATGCTTCACGGGCTGTCGGGACGCTTCACGGACAGCCGGGAGTGATCGCGGGCGGATCAGGAGGGATGGTTGGGCGATCATGAATGGCTGCAGGCGAGATCAGCGGGCTGAAGAACGAAGATGGAGGAAGCTGGGAGGCGTGTGAAATGGGCAGAAGAAGGGGCGTTGATCGGGATGCTGGAGATGGAAATGGTTGCATCGCTGGAGGAGGCGGATTGAGCGGACGGGATGACTGGGACGCTCGGGATCGTCCTGGCGAAGATGGAAAGACTCCGCATGGACGATGTGGAGCGGGAAGCTTGGATGCGGGTGCTCCACGGACGCTTGGGAGGTGATTGCGGTCAAGACGGGAAGGGAGCTGATCACTGGTGCAGATGGAATCAGGATGCTAGGATTGGGTGCGGGAGATCAGATCACATATCCTGGCTTACGGACGACTGGAAGCTTGAGTTGCATTGCGGAATTTGGGGAGTCACTTGGGTGCGCGGAAGAAGAGTCATAGACTCTGTTCTGCAGTTGGGAGGATGCATCCTTTTTAGATGAATTTATATAAAATAATGTTAAATATTATAATAATTGCTAAGGATAAAATATTAATCATGCAAATATTAACATCTATTATTTATCATTATTTTGCTAGCATTAGGCTAAATTAATTGGTACTTAGATCGCACTTTTGTGCTCTCATCAGCTCACAATCCAAAAACCTTTACACTTTGGTTTTCCGGGATCACCAAAAACCTATGTTGGTTTTACGGGCTCACCAACGAACCTATGTTGGTTTTCCGGGCTCACCAACGAACCTTTACAATTGGTTTTACGGGTTCACCAATAAACCTACACCATTGGTTTTGCGGGCTCACCAACAAACCTTTACAAGGTGATTAATAAAAGAAGTAAGAAAGTTTAAGCTCCTAGATGAGCAAATATAACAATTATAATCTACAAAGAAGAGTTTAGAGAATAGTTATTGCTTGATGAGACTTCTCTCTTCTTTGTCAAGAATACTTCACTCTTCAAGGGTGGATGGAGCTCTTAATGTCTCTTGAAATCTGCTCAACCACTTTCTTTTGACTCTTGAATGAAGCACTTGGATGAAGAAGATTAGGGCACTTGTCTTTCTTGTGTAATCTTTGATATTTTGCAAAAGGATATTTTCTCTGATGAATAGTGTCACTTTAAATAGTTTCCTTCATCCATTGGACAAGCCCCAATGGTTAGAATTCAAAAACTAGCCGTTACTCACTATTGGAAGGTCAAAAAGTACTTCTGCAGAATCTAGCCGTTATGCTTCTGCCCGTGCTTGGGTCGACTCAACTTTTACTGGGGTCGACCCAACTTTCACTTGGGTCGACTCAACCTTTGCTAGGGTCGACCCTCTCAGAACCACAGAACCTTGCATTTCAGCCCTCCTTCACTTGGGTCGACTCAACATCTTTTTGGGTCGACTCAAGGTTCGGTTAGGTCGACTCAACTTCCACTTGGGTCGACCCTCTCAGGGTTTCTAGAGAACCTATTTTTGAATGTCATTGCCTTTGGGTCGACTCATGTTAAGTTAGGGTCGACTCAAGTTTGGGTCGACTCAAGTTTCATTTAGGTCGACCCTCTCAGTGTTTCCAGAGAACTGTTTCTTGAGGCCTGAGAGGCTTGAGGTTTGGGTCGACTCATTCTTTGCTTGGGTCGACCCAACTACTGTTCATCCATGCCATTTTTGCAGAAGTGTGCTAGATGCTTTCTTGATGTGCCGGGGTTGACTCAATCAACCTTGGGGTCGACTCAATCCACACTTTGCTGCAACTTAAGGTTAGTTTCATCCATATAAACAATGAAATGCATCTTTATCTTATTATACTAATGTACTGAGAGTAACAGACTTATAAATGATGTATCGAATTAACTTGTAACATACTCTTGATTATTGTATTAATCATCAAAATACCATTATCATCCTCAATCTCTCCCTTTTTGATGATTACAAAATATAGAGTATGAGCCTATTGATACTTATCTTAAAATTAGTTTTAAAAGGGCTCAAGTTGCTGAATTTCAGCTTTTCAAATTTGAGAGTGAAGTCTCCCCCTATTTCATCCAAATGTTTCCAATTTGACCTTTTGAATTACTCCCCCTTTCTTTTATATTTCATTAAAGATGAAACTTCAAAAGTTTGAGATAAAGCATGAGTTTCAGATTACGTATCGAGGTGTGAAAGGTATGTGCCAAATTCTGAAATTCGATTTAAATTTTAGACTTTAACATTTTCATTGTTACAAATTGCTCCCCCTTAAATGTATCTGCTTTCCTATTATAATTTTCAACTTGTTTGTCAACTTATTTCTCTTTCCTTCCTCAACTTATTTTTATTTCCTTGCTTCTCCCCCTTTTTGTTATCATCAAATAGGTGCATGGGAATAGACACAATAATTAACAAACATTTCAGTTTCATTGATCAAAATGGAACATTGTAGTACAATAATGCCAAAACAAAACAAATACAATGTTCCTCAATCAAAGTTCAAAGTACATGATCAACACAAAATGCATATGAGAACTAGATACATATCCTAGGCTCTAATCAGAATGCTAATATCAGCCTAGGGGGTATCTAAAGGCTGTGATCTAGTCCTCATCCTTCTAGCATAAGTGGCGAGGGGAGGTCGAGCCTGATGGGACTGAGTCTGGCGTGGAGCTCGGTGAGCTGGATGACTCTGTGCCGAAATCTCTGACTCAGCTGCCTGTGGCACAGATGGTCCATGAACCTCTATCTCTCTCCGTAGAGCTCCTATCTGCTCTCTAAGATCACTGATCTCAGCAGTCATAATATCCAGTCTACTCGTCAGTCCATCAGTGATAGTCCTCGCCTGAGCTGACATAAGCTCAGTCATCCTACTCCAAAACTCATCTGTGTCTCCCGCAGGAACAGATGACGAAGGTCTAGGCTCTGAAGGTGCTGTAGGATGATCCGTAGGCTCCTCATCCTCAGGGATAGGGTCTCCAATCTCTGGTGCATCACCCTGAATCTCCGCTCCAGTACGTACCCACTGCCCGTTCACCTCATAACCCATGCGAATAAGGGTTCGTGCAGTGTATGTGTCAGTGAAAAGTAGATGCCTGGAGATCTCTCCCTCTACAGATATATCATGCTGTCGTAAGATCAGGGTGAGTATCATACCATAAGGCAGGGAGACTTTGGAGTTGCATATTACCTTTCTCATCTGTCTCAGTATCATAGCCGGGAGATTCAGGGGAATGCCTTGAATAATGTGCTCCATAACAACCAGATCTCGTTCAGAAATGAGATCAAATCTTCCGCTCTTCGGAAATAAAATCCGACCAATGAAGTTGTGCAACAACCTCATTTCAGCTGAAAGAGAGCTTGCTATTACATTTTCAAAGTAATCGAAGTCTTCATTCTCAAGAATCAACTGCAAGGCTCTCAATTTGTTTTCGGGCTTTTCTGGAGTTGCTCCTTCGCAGGGGAGATGAAGTAACTCACTCAAACTCTCTTTGGAGACTCTAACCCTTACTCCGCGAACTTCAGATATAAGCCCTCCCATTCCAGTTTTGAGGAAGGCATAGAACTCACGGACTAATCCTGGGTAGATCACCACATCTAGGGAGCAAAGATACTCCCATCCTTGCCTTCGGATCCATTCCCCCAAATGGAACCCTTCTTGATCCAAAAACTCGGAGTGGATCCTTCTCCCCGTGGTAACCGGTCTCCCCGCAAATTTTGCAAGTTGAACTGAAGGAGAGGGAGGAGGAGGAGGCTCTACACGTGTCTCACCTTGTGGAGACACTGTTGACAGCTCTGTAGCAGCCCTATCCGCACGGGTGATCCGTGAAACTCTCCCGGATCGCTTGGCTACGGCTCTCTTGGGTCCCATTTCTTCAAGATCTTGATGTAATCTACTGTTTGGAGACGATTGGAGGAGATTTGAGAGTGGGGAATAGGGTTTTCGGAAGAGGACAAAGTGAAAATAGTGCCCTAGATGGCTCACGGGTCCCCCTTTTAACAGTGGGGTCCCGTCGTTGGGTCGACCCTAGATTTTTCTTGGGTCGACTCAACGTTGGGTCGACCCTATTCTGGGTTGGGTCGACCCAAGTTCAGAAATTTTTCTTTCTCTTCCTTTTTTCATTTTAAAAATTTTTCTTTCTTCCAATCCTTACAAACTCTTACTGGGACAATGATACATGAGTAAGGAATCTATAGATGACAAGTTTGACTAATGTTTCATGGGTTTTTAGAAATGGGAGGAGTGTATCATGAGACTGCTTGCTCCCTTTTATATCTCCTCAATAAAAAGGATCACATATGCCTAATTCCCTCCTAAGCGTGCAAAATCTATCTTCACTCAAAGGTTTCGTGAATATGTCAGCTAATTGTTTCTCAGTACATACATGCTCAATACATATATTTCCATTTTGCACATGATCTCTAATAAAATGATATCTTATTTCAATGTGTTTGGCTTTAGAGTGCTGAACCGGATTTTTAGTAAGGTTGATGGCACTAGTGTTATCACACTTTATAGGAATGTTATCTAGTTTAACTCCATAGTCCTCTAGTTGTTGCTTAAGCCATAGTACTTGAGCACAACAACTGCCGGCAGCTATATATTCAGCTTCATCCGTCGACAGTGCTACTGAACTCTGCTTTTTGCTAAACCATGATACTAAGTTATTTCCTAAAAATTGACATGTTCCACTAGTGCTCTTCCTATCTAATTTGCATCCAGCAAAATCAGCATCTGAGTAGGCAAGCAAATCTAGACAGGAGTCTCTCGAGTACCATAATCCTATGTTTGTAGTTCCTCTTAAATATCTAAGGATTCTTTTAACAGCATTTAAATGTGACTCCTTAGGATCGGATTGGTATCTAGCACATATTCCTACACTAAACACGATGTCTGGTCTACTAGCAGTAAGGTAAAGCAAGGATCCAATTAATCCTCTATAAAGCTTAATATCAATACTCTTTCCTTTCTCATCTTTGTCTAGCTTACTAGTAGGATTCATTGGAGTGCCTACTCCCTTGTGATTTTCATTTCCAAACTTCTTTAGTATTTCCTTTGTATACTTAGTTTGATGAATGAAGATACCTTCTTTAGTTTGTTTGATTTGTAATCCGAGAAAGAAACTTAGTTCTCCCATCAAACTCATCTCGAATTCTCCGTGCATTAAATTAGCAAACTCTTTGCAAAGATTATCATTTGTGGCACCAAAGATTATGTCATCTACATATATTTGTACCACTAGCAGATTTTCGTCTTTTCTTTTGAGAAAAAGTGTTTTATCTACATTTCCTCTACTGAAGTCATTATTTAGTAGAAATTTGCTTAATCGATCATACCAAGCCCTAGGTGCTTGCTTCAATCCATATAATACCTTATGTAGTCTAAACACATGATTTGGCAATTCATTATTTTCAAAACCAGGAGGTTGCTCTACATATACTTCTTCCTCTATAAAACCGTTTAAGAATGCACTTTTTACATCCATTTGATACAATTTGAAATCCATGAAACATGCAAAAGTTAGAAGTAATCTAATAGCCTCTAATCTAGCTACGGAAGCAAATGTTTCATCAAAATCTATCCCTTCTTCTTGATTGTATCCCTTAGCTACAAGTCTAGCTTTATTTCTTATAACTACCCCATTTTCATCTAATTTATTTCTAAAGATCCATTTTGTTCCAATTGCAGAGTTATGCTTTGGTCTCTCAGTTAATGTCCATACATTACTTCTTTTGAATTGATTTAATTCTTCTTGCATAGCATTTATCCAATTGGTATTTTTTTCAGTTTCTTCATAAGTCTTAGGTTCTAACTGTGAAACAAAAGAAAGATAATCATTTAAATTTCTAAGAGAGGATCGAGTTCTTACCCCTTGAGATGGATCACCAATGATTAAGTCTTTAGGGTATCCATATGCATACCTCCATTCCTTTGGCAAGTCTTGAGATTGTGGTGGCACGCTATCATTTTCCTTATCTTGAATTGGCACGTCATCAAGATTTAATTTTTCAAAGTTAATAATTCCTACATCATCATCAAGAATATTTTCTTTCCTAGCAGACTCACTATCAGACTCATCAAATATGATATTAACTGACTCTTCGACTACAAGAGTTCTTTTATTGAACACTCTGTATGCCCTGCTAGATGTGGAGTATCCTAAGAAGATACCTTCATCTGACTTGGCATCAAATTTACTTAGATCCTCCTTGCCATTGTTTAAAATGAAACATCTACATCCAAAGACTCTAAGATATTTAGCGGTTGGTTTCTTATTCTTCCAAAGTTCATAAGGAGTTTTTTTTGGTTATAGGTCGTATTAAAATCCGATTTAGAATATGGCAAGCAGTGCTTATAGCTTCAGCCCAAAAGTACTTTGGAAGATTTGACTCGCACAACATCGTGCGTGCCATTTCTGCCAAGGTCCTATTTTTTCTTTCAACAACCCCATTTTGTTGAGGCGTTCTAGGTGCTGAAAACTGATGTGAGATACCGTTTTCATTACAAAATTCTTCAAAGTGTTGATTTTCAAATTCAGTTCCATGATCACTTCGAATTGCTATTAAGGTGAGCTTCTTTTCATTTATAATATAATTATAATGTTTCAAGAATGCTGAAAATGCTTTATTCTTATGTGCCAAAAATGAAACCCATGTATATCTTGAAAAATCATCTACTATAACTAGTCCATACTTCTTCCCTTCTAGACTCGCAGTTCTAGTGGGTCCAAATAGATCCATATGTATGAGTTCAAAAGGCCTAGTTGTTGATACTATATTCTTTGATTTGAAGGATGATTTTGTTTGTTTTCCTAATGAGCATGGTCCACAAATTTTGTCATTTTCAAAGATCAATTTTGGCACATCTTTTATTAATTCCTTCTTGACTAGTTTTGATATTAATTCCATACTAGCATATCCTAGTCTATGATGCCAAAGCCAACTTGTTTCATTTTTCTTTTCTTCATTAGTAATTAAACATAATCCATTTTTCTTGCCTAATTCATGAAGATCTACCATGTAAATATTTCTTTGCCTTTGTCCTATAAGTACAATACTATTATCTTTAGGATTTGTGATTATGCATACTGATGCTTCAAATGTGACTTTAAATCCTTTATCACAAAATTGGCTTATGCTAAGTAGGTTATGTTTCAAACCATTAACTAATAAGACATTTTCTATGAAGGTAGATGGAGTAATGAAAATTTTACCCTTTCCAATGATATACCCTTTTCCATTGTCTCCATAGGTTACTACTCCACTCTTCTTAGATTTCAAGGTGACAAATTGGTCTACGTCACCGGTCATGTGTCTTGAACAGCCGCTATCTA
Source organism: Phoenix dactylifera (assembly GCF_051530095.1). NCBI lineage: Eukaryota > Viridiplantae > Streptophyta > Magnoliopsida > Arecales > Arecaceae > Phoenix > Phoenix dactylifera. The sequence goes on from NC_143193.1 coordinate 8,602,553, forward strand.
GATACCATCGTTTATCCACTTTATTAGCTGCAAGACACCCCTCATCGTCATTGGCCATATGACATATTTGGGCCGTCTCTGGATGATCTTCCTCTTCCGAACTTGACTCCTCACTTTCACTCCATTCAGCCATGAAGTTCTTCTTTTTAAGTTTTCTTGCCATCCACTTTAATTCCGGGCAATCAATCTTATAATGCCCGGGCTTGTTACACTCATAACAAATAGGTGTTTCCTTTTTCTTTTTTTTGTCCTTACCTTTTTCTTTGCTTGAGCTACCTTTGAATAAGGGTTTCTTTTTATGAAATCTCTTCTTACCTCTCATAAATTTTTTGAATTTTCTTCCAAGCATAGCCATTTCTTCTTCATCAAATTCATCATCATCATCAGATTCTTCCGACTTAGTTTCTTGTTTTGGAGTGGTAGACTTTAGGGCAATAGTCTTTCTTCTCTTGACCTCATCTTCTGAATTTTGCCTCATGGTCAACTCATGGGTCATGAGTGATCCTAGAAGTTCCTCCAATTGCAGTGTATTGAGGTCCTTTGCTTCCTGAATTGCTGTTACCTTGGCCTCCCAAACTCTTGGTAGAGACCTGAGAATTTTTCGCACCAATTCAGAGTTAGTATAAGACTTTTCTAAACTCTTTAACCCATTTATGATTTCAGTAAAATGAGTGAACATATCAGTTATGGACTCAGTGGATTCTATTTTAAACAATTCATACTTATGTACTAATATGTTTATTTTTGACTCCTTAACTTGATTAGTTCCTTCATGTGTGACCTCAAGTTTATCCCAAATTTCTTTTGCAGAGATGCATGTAGATATTCTATTGAATTCACTTACATCTAGTGAACAGTAAAGTACATTAATCGCTTTAGCATTTAATTGTGCTAATCTTCTATCACTTTCATTCCAATCCATTTCTGGTTTGGGTATGATAGTGCCCTCTATACTAATTGTGGGTGTGTGAGGTCCTCTAGTTATAATATACCATAATTTATAGTCTAGAGCTTGAATGAATATCCTCATCCTAGCTTTCCAGTATGTGTAATTTGTGCCATTAAATAGAGGAGGTCTATTTGTGGATTGCCCCTCACTCATAGAACATCCCACTTGGGTTGTCATGATCTTTGACTCTTGATTGTGAGATCAACAAATACTATAGGAGAACCTTGCTCTGATACCACTTGTTGCCCAAGGTGACAAGCCAAGAGGGGGGGTGAATTAAGTTTCTCTTAATTTTTACTATCTTACTTATGTCAATTGATGAGTTAGTGAAATATAACAAAGCACAATACAAACACACAAGAAGTATATGAAAGTGAATCCTAGGTTCTTCGGTGTTTAGCATGCTGAATTTTTTTTTTTTTTTTGAAAACCATGGCTGAACCTGATCGGGTTGCCTACGTACCCCTTCATAAGGGGGATCAAGCCATACGTAGTTCTTTTTAAGTTTTAAAACGCAGTGGAAAAACCGAATCAAACAATTTAATTCATGCATGCTTACAATATCAAATCTAGAAATCAGCACCTTAAGAACATATAGGATTATGCCGGAATCGTTTAAATAATTATGCTAAAACTTTTATGCATGATTAACTATCAGATCTGAAACTTAAGAACTCTATTCCAATTAATCTCCGAATATCCATCGAATGGATTCTGGAGATATCTCCGTGAGGAGCCCCAAAAGAGGGTAAAACCTCGGAGAATTGGACCTAGACCTTGACACCATAATAAATGATTAATGCTAGATTAATACCTTTTATGATGGATGAAAGTTGTGAATCTGATTCTTGACTTCGAAGCCACGCACACGAATGGCCTCTACAAGAAGTACACGCGAAGTCCTGAAGGATCTTCTTCCGCAACAGTGCTAGCAGCTGCAGAACACTTGAAAGCTGAAATCTGCCCGCCGGGATTCAATCAACTCTTGATCAATCGTCTTGAAGCAGATAGAGATGAGGTTTGTAAGGGAAGTAGAGGACTCAGATCTGATCTTGAATCTTCTAGATATTCACCTTGAAAACCCTATCTAAAATGGAGAAGAAGAGGAGGAGGAGGCGGGTGAGGAAGAAGGCTGCAATGGATGTGTTTTTGGTGCCCATGTTTGACCCCTTTTAATGGCCTCCGAATTTTCATTCAAAATTTGAAATTTATTTTTAGAAAACCTCTTTTAGTTGGCACATGCAAAGGAATAGGAACAACCCAAATCAGATCTCAACCAAATCTGATTTAAATTCAAATTTTAAACACATGTGCAAGAGGGAAGGAATTTGAAATCCATGCGGCAAGGTAAAACACTTCATAATTTCGAAATCACCTCTTGAAATTCGAATTTAATCCATTCAAAAACTCAGACGCCACCTTGGCTGATGGTTTGAGTGATTAAAATCATTTAACACATTGCTTAATGTTTGAATTTAAATTCAAATAACAAACAATGTCGCCATGTGTCAAGCAATGGGTCCATGTGCCATGCAATAATTTTGGTTTATTTAAAATTCATGAAATCCAATTCCATGTCACCAATAATTGCCACATCATCTGAGCCTAATCCCCTTGGGTTGCACCTAATCAAATTTGGTCAAACCCGAATTAAAACAAAGCAATTTGGTTGAACCCAATCTAATCAGGTCAGACCCTGATTGAGCTCAAATTGAATCCAATTCAATTTTGGCTCATGCAAACTCAATCAAATTGAATTATTACTTTGTGTTGGACCTAATTCAATTAGGTCAATCCCCAATTAAGAACAAATTAATTTAAAATTAATTTGATCAGCTTAAGTCCTTTTTGGTTCTGACCTAATCCAATCAGGTCAAAACCCTGATTGAGCCCAAACTTGAATCCAATTCAATTTGGCTCATCCTTAGCACAATTACTCAATCAAATTGAGTTTATTAGTAATTTAATTACTAATTAATCCTTCAATAATTACTTTAATTATTTTATAAGATAATTTGCCAATCAAATTGACCAAATTACCCCTGAATGATTCTTAATCATTCATCAGCTTTCTTGATCAATCAGGAATCTTCTATGCGTGTGACCTCATAGGTTCGAACCTAAGCCGGTAGTATAGGAACAATTTTCTACACTAATCGATGTGACCATCTAGCAATGGTACCCGACGTCCGGATAGGTCGAATATATGCGAAGCAAATATTCTGGAACCCTGAACTATGGTTACTGTATAATTCAATCCCTTTGACTCCTAATGCCAGGATGACTTAGAGCTCACTGTCAACCCTATAATTAGTACATCCATTATGTGATTAACTTTAGATATCCCGTGACTCCTCACTGGGATTACCCTGGCCAAGGTTTTGCTAAATTAATCACAAGACATTATCTCCTGTTTTCAGGAGGGGTCAATTTCATCTTGACTCACAACTGACTACGCAAGTACTTGACTGCACCCAGTGACCTTCCGTCACTGAATTAGAAATTCAGGTAGTCCGGTACCAAAGTACAGTGAGTTGCTTGCTAGTCACAGGTTGCGGTCTCAGGTCAGAGGGTCAAACTTATACCCATATCCACTCGGAACATCTCTCGACAGTAGAGCGTTCCGGAATTGGTCACGTTTAGTGAAATGTACTTCTTCTACACTTCACTTGTGTGGCATACCAGTGTCTCCACACTCCTTGGTTAAGAGGACAACCAACGTATATGTCACACAACGACCTAATCTCGATAATGTTGTCGTCCTAGTAACAACATATCATTTCGTCGCAAACAAGTTTAAGGACTCAAAGATAAATCCTCCTTTATCATAACATAAGTCCTAAGGACTTCATCATATAAGAGTTCATTTGAAGATGAAATGATGAATAATGCCAAATAACACTTTATTAATTTGTCAATTCATTTACAAAATTCAATCATCAATATGCTGACGATTGACATTTAGGATACAAATTCCAACAACTCCCACTTAGCCTAATGCCAATCGGCACAGTATCTAATACCCATCTTCGACTTGTGTTCGTCGAACTCTTTGATGCCGAGGACTTTGGTAAATGGGTCAGCCAGATTTTCTTTTGTGTCAATCTCATGAAGATCAATATCACCTCGATCGATGATCTCTCGAACCAGGTGGTAGCGACGTAGAATATGCTTGGTCCGCTGATGTGCTTTGGGTTCTCTTGCTTGAGCTATGGCCCCAGTATTGTCACAAAATACAGGCACTGGACCATCAATGGAGGGTGTCACTCCAAGCTCGGTGATGAACTTCCGCAACCATACAGCTTTCTTGGCGGCATCAGATGCTGCGATATATTCTGCTTCACATGTAGAATCTGCCACTGTATGCTGCTTGGAACTCTTCCAGCAGATGGCCCCACCCTTAAGAGTGAAGATATATCCTGACACGCTCTTGCTATCATCTTGATCTGACTGAAAACTTGAATCAGTATATCCCTCAAGTTTTAAGTCAGAATCACCATAGACAAGCCACTGATCTTTAGTATTTCTCAAATACTTAAGGATGGTTTTTACAACCTTCCAGTGGTTGCTACCTGGATCAGACTGGTATCTGCTCACTACTCCTAGTGAGTATGCCACGTCTGGTCTAGTACATGTCATGGCATACATTATAGATCCCACTGCCGAAGCATATGGAATTCTATCCATACTCTCTCTTTCTTGAGGGGTTGTCGAACAATCCCTTTTAGAGAGGTTAATTCCATGGCCCATCGGAAGATAGCCTTTCTTGGAATTAATCATACTGAACCTCTTCAGTATAGTATCAATGTATGTGGATTGGGATAATCCAAGCAATCTTCTAGATCTATCTCTATAGATCTTCATCCATAGGATGTAAGATGCTTCTCCCAAATCCTTCATGGCAAATTGAGATGATAGCCAAACCTTTATTCCTTGTAATGCAGGAATGTCATTCCCGATTAAAAGAATGTCATCCACATACAAAATAAGGAATATAATAACTGAACCATTTGCCCATTTATAAATGCAAGATTCCTCTTCATTCTTAATGAAGCCATATGTTTTGATTACCTTATCAAAACGTATATTCCAACTCCGTGAAGCTTGCTTTAATCCATAAATGGATTTTTGAAGCTTGCACACTTTAGACTCATCTGCAGATGTAAAACCTTCAGGTTGTATCATATACACTTCCTCTTCTAAATCTCCATTTAGAAATGCGGTCTTTACATCCATTTGCCAGATTTCATAGTCTAAATGTGCTGCTATCACAAGCACAATCCGAATGGACTTGAGCATTGCCACAGGAGAAAACGTCTCGTCATAGTCAATACCATAACGTTGACGATAATCCTTGGCAACCAAACGGGCTTTATAGGTCTCTATCTTTCCGTCTGCGCCCCGTTTCCTTTTGAATATCCACTTACACCCTATGGATTTAATTCCTTCAGGTGGGTCAACTAATGTCCAAACATCATTGACCTTCATGGATTCCATTTCGGATTGCATGGCTCCTAGCCATTTATCAGAGTCATACCTCTGCATTGCATCCATATATGTGATCGGATCCTCATCGTTTTCATCAAGTTCGATAGGATCCCCATCCCGGACCAAGAAACCGTAGTATCTGTCCGGCTGACGTGGTACTCTACTCGATCGCCCTAATGGTGCATCTAATATGGGTTCTGGATCTGATCTAATCAAATCTGACTCAACTGGTTCAGTAGATGGTGTCGGATCTTCTACATGTTGAACTTCTCTAAGCTCAACATTAGAGCTATTTGTTCCTTCACCAAGGAATTCCTTTTCTAAGAAAATTGCTATATTGCTTACGAACAACTTTTGTTCTTCAGCAAAGTAGAAGTAATATCCTTTAGTTTCTTTAGGGTAACCAACAAAGAAACATTTGTCAAACTTGCGTTCAAGTTTGTCTGTCTTCAAACGTTTGACGTACGCCGGACACCCCCAAATCCTAAGGTGAGAGAGCATCGGCTTACATCCAGTCCACATCTCATGTGGTGTTTTATTTACAGACTTACTTGGAACCTTATTTAGAATATAGCAAGCTGACTCAAGAGCATATTCCCAAAAGGATATGGACAGATTAGCAAACCCCATCATGGATCGAACCATGTCTAACAGAGTTCGATTTCTTCTTTCTGACACACCATTATATTGTGGTGTACCAGGAGGAGTCCATTGGAAGAGAATCTCATTTTCTCCTAGATATGTCAAAAATTCACTGGAGAGGTATTCACCTCCTCGATCTGATCGAAGAGTTTTAATACTCTTTCCAGTTTGTTTTTCTACTTCATTACGATATAATTTGAACATTTCAAATGATTCAGATTTATGTCTCATTAAATAGACATAACCATACCTAGAAAGGTCGTCTGTAAACGTAATGAAATATGAATACCCACCTCTAGCATCTGTGCTCATTGGCCCACATACATCAGAATGTACAAGGGTCAATAAATCACTGGCTCGTTCACCTTTTTCGGTAAAAGGTGATTTGGTCATTTTACCAAGAAGACATGATTCACAGGTTGTCAATGATTCACAATCATTAACATCAAGGATTCCCTCTTTACTTAACCTGTTCATCCTATTCTTGTTAATATGACCTAGCCTATGATGCCAAAGGTAGACATCCGTGACATTATCTATTATAGGGCGCTTATTGGATTTATACATTACATGAACAGGCTGTGACAAAATGTAAATGCCATTACTCAGAATTCCATTCATTACAACAACACCATTCCAAATGACATTGCAATAATCCTTTTTTATTGATATTTCATAACCATTTTTGGCCAAAAGGCCTACAGAAATGATATTCAATAGAAAACTTGGACAATAGTGACAATCACTAAGGACATTTACATGAGAGCTGAATTCAAGTTTAAGAATTCCTAAAGCTAGAACTGGAACTGGTCTTCCATCTCCAACATTCAGGAACCTTTCTCCTTCTTCAAACCTCTTACTGACTTGTAGCCCCTGCAACGAATTGCAAATATTAAAAGGACTACCGGTATCCAATACCTAGGTCGAATTATCACAAATAGAAAAATTGCAAGGTGTTATCATATAAGTACCTTGATTGGCAACTGATTGCCCACTTTTCTTAGGCCGGTTCGGATCGAGGGATGCAATGTAAAGAGGACAGTTCCTCTTCCAATGTCCTTGCTTCTTGCAGAAGAAGCACTCCGCCTTGCTCTGATCAGCCTTTTTATTCTTTTTCTGACTAGGCTGAGCATGGTGCACCTGTTTCTTTTGGATTTTATTTTTCTTTTTTCCTTTCTTAAAGGTGCGACCCTTGGATGAACCTCCCACTAAATTCACCGTCTTCTTAAGAAGTTGGTGATCATTCTCAAACGTCTGTAGTAACCCCAACAATTGGTGATAATTCACTACAGGTTCGTCATACGAAAATGAGTGAGAAAAGGACGGTATGATCCAGGCAATGAGTTTAGTATGGCATCCTTTCCCAATTGATCATGAAGGGGAAAGCCAAGAGAGCTTAGACGCTCGATCAACTCAATCATGTACAGTACATGATCAGTTACCGAGGTCCCATCTTTCATTCGGGCGCTGAAGATGGCACAACTAGTTTTGTGCCTCTCAACGTCGTCAGGAACGCCGAATGATTCATTCAACACTTGAATGATATCTTCCGGCTGCGTATTCTCAAAACGCCTACTAAACTCATCACTCATTGCTGCCAACATGATGCATCGAACAGTGATCCGGTCACTGAGCCACTTCTGATAAGTGTCTCTGGCCGATCTTGATGCATTAGCAGCGGGCTGCTCAGGTGCTTGATCCGTTATCACATAAAGGATCCTCTCATGCTCTAGCACTATTTTCAGTTTTCAATGCCAATTATTGAAATTTGGACCAGTCAACTTGTCATTGTCCAACAATGAGCGAAGTGATAAATTAGTGGCCATTTCTACATAAAAAAAAAAATTGGCTATTAGTATATGAATTGACTAAACACAGTAGACTTGGACTTTAGTCTAAAGATATTCCCACTATTTTATACAAATTGGTAGCCTCTACCTCTAATTCAAAAAATTACTCTAATTCTTTAGTGGGCACTAGAACCCAATAGATCCCATATAGGCCCGAGTGTGGCTCGGCCAATCCATATGCACCTATTGGTAGGTTCTTAACCAATTGCTTCACCAAGCAACTTCTAGTGATGATTTTGCCCTAGGTTTTCCGGCAGGCGTGTGGCGCCTCCACCGAATACCCTAGTCAGGTCCAACCATTAAATGATAGGGTTAAGTCTAATCAACTAATAGACGACCAAGCCCAAGTATGGCTCGGCTCACCTGACCGCCTATTGAAGGTACACTTAACTCATCATATATTGAATGACAATTCCAATGCTTGATAAGTACCAGGCGTGTGGCGCCTCCAATAATTATCAAAACATTGGATCCATTATCACCCAACTTAATGGGAGGCTATGACCTAGTTATCTCCATAACCATTTCATTTTAAGGACCTAATAATTTTAGAGGATTTCATAATTAGGATAGATGAGAAGATCCGGTTAGTCTAATTTCTCCCACTGACTTCACCAAATCAGATTAGACTCAAATCGGTTAAGGAGACACCTAAATCAGTCACACTGATTTTCCTTAAGGCATGGGCTAACTCGAATCATTAAGTGATCCAATCAAAATGTGATTGACCATGTCGGCCAGGTAAGTGAGATCGGTGGAAGGGATATGCCATTAACTCGACAAAGACGAATCAGTGCGAGTAGCTCCCAATTAAAAACCACCGGTCAAAACTGCCAAACTTACCTTAGACACCGACTGGTTAATCAATTTCGATTTGATTACTCAAATGACTCGGGCTACACCTCTGAGCCTAAATCAAGTTCCATCTTGGTCTAATCAAAGACATGGAATTGATCAATCTACAACTATTGTATTTAACCTAGAGTTTCCTTGACCTAATCTAGTTACTACTTAATTAGATTTGATCAATTAACTCTAATTAGACCATGTTTGATTCTAACCTTAGGTCTAACCCAATCCTAAGAACTTGATTCAAGCTAACCCATATGCCCAAAGAATTATGCAATGTCAATTAATTGAGTTACAATTCTATTTCATAACACTTAATTCTCAATTAAGTTTAGACTTATGAAAGTTTTGATCATTGCATATTTTTTTTTAATTACATATTAATTACAATCTTTCAGTTCTTAAAACATATTTTCAGATCTGAGTTTTTGTAATTAATCACATGTAATCAGATTTAATTCATGTTTAAGTCATTATGTTTTATGTTCATACATCACATATACATAACAACATGAATTAATACAAACAACATACATCTTATGTATTTGTTTTTTCACTTTTATTTTTAGATCTGATTTGTTCATTAAAATTAAAGATCATATGAATCATAAACTTTATTTAGATCTAATCTAAACAATATTATGATTTCAGATTTATTCATGTTACTAATCCTAACACAAACATGCATCATATGCATCCAAAATTTCAGATCTACTTAATCATGCATAATCAGCAATTAAATCAATCATAAAAAGCACTTTAGATGTAATCTAAACATGTTAATGATTTCAGATTTAATTGCAAGAATTAAAACATAAAAGTTTAAACATAAACCTGGCTCTAATACCACTGAAAGTGAATCCTAGGTTCTTCGGTGTTTAGCATGCTGAATTTTTTTTTTTTTGAAAACCATGGCTGAACCTGATCGGGTTGCCTACGTACCCCTTCATAAGGGGGATCAAGCCATACGTAGTTCTTTTTAAGTTTTAAAATGCAGCGGAAAAACCGAATCAAACAATTTAATTCATGCATGCTTACAAGATCAAATCTGGAAATCAGCACCTTAAGAACATATAGGATTATGCCGGAATCGTTTAAACAATTATGCTAAAACTTTTATGCATGATTAACTATCAGATCTGAAACTTAAGAACTCTATTCCAATTAATCTCCGAATATCCATCGAATGGATTCTGGAGATATCTCCGTGAGGAGCCCCAAAAGAGGGTAAAACCTCGGGAAATTGGACCTAGACCTTGACACCATAATAAATGATTAATGCTAGATTAATACCTTTTATGATGGATGAAAGTTGTGAATCTGATTCTTGACTTCGCAGCCACGCACACGAATGGCCTCTACGAGAAGTACACGCGAAGTCCTGAAGGATCTTCTTCCGCAACAGTGCTAGCAGCTGCAGAACACTTGAAAGCTGAAATCTGCCCGCCGGGATTCAATCAACTCTTGATCAATCGTCTTGAAGCAGATAGAGATGAGGTTTGTAAGGGAAGTAGAGGACTCAGATCTGATCTTGAATCTTCTAGATATTCACCTTGAAAACCCTATCTAAAATGGAGAAGAAGAGGAGGAGGAGGCGGGTGAGGAAGAAGGCTGCAATGGATGTCTTTTTGGTGCCCATGTTTGACCCCTTTTAATGGCCTCCGAATTTTCATTCAAAATTCGAAATTTATTTTCAGAAAACCTCTTTTAGTTGGCACATGCAAAGGAATAGGAACAACCCAAATCAGATCTCAACCAAATCTGATTTAAATTCAAATTTTAAACACATGTGCAAGAGGGAAGGAATTTGAAATCCATGCGGCAAGGTAAAACACTTCATAATTTCGAAATCACCTCTTGAAATTCGAATTTAATCCATTCAAAAACTCAGACGCCACCTTGGCTGATGGTTTGAGTGATTAAAATCATTTAACACATTGCTTAATGTTTGAATTTAAATTCAAATAACAAACAATGTCGCCATGTGTCAAGCAATGGGTCCATGTGCCATGCAATAATTTTGGTTTATTTAAAATTCATGAAATCCAATTCCATGTCACCAATAATTGCCACATCATCTGAGCCTAATCCCCTTGGGTTGCACCTAATCAAATTTGGTCAAACCCGAATTAAAACAAAGCAATTTGGTTGAACCCAATCTAATCAGGTCAGACCCTGATTGAGCTCAAATTGAATCCAATTCAATTTTGGCTCATGCAAACTCAATCAAATTGAATTATTACTTTGTGTTGGACCTAATTCAATTAGGTCAATCCCCAATTAAGAACAAATTAATTTAAAATTAATTTGATCAGCTTAAGTCCTTTTTGGTTCTGACCTAATCCAATCAGGTCAAAACCCTGATTGAGCCCAAACTTGAATCCAATTCAATTTGGCTCATCCTTAGCACAATTACTCAATCAAATTGAGTTTATTAGTAATTTAATTACTAATTAATCCTTCAATAATTACTTTAATTATTTTATAAGATAATTTGCCAATCAAATTGACCAAATTACCCCTGAATGATTCTTAATCATTCATCAGCTTTCTTGATCAATCAGGAATCTTCTATGCGTGTGACCTCATAGGTTCGAACCTAAGCCGGTAGTATAGGAACAATTTTCTACACTAATCGATGTGACCATCTAGCAATGGTACCCAACGTCCGGATAGGTCGAATATATGCGAAGCAAATATTCTGGAACCCTGAACTATGGTTACTGTATAATTCAATCCCTTTGACTCCTAATGCCAGGATGACTTAGAGCTCACTGTCAACCCTATAATTAGTACATCCATTATGTGATTAACTTTAGATATCCTGTGACTCCTCACTGGGATTACCCTGGCCAAGGTTTTGCTAAATTAATCACAAGACATTATCTCCTGTTTTCAGGAGGGGTCAATTCCATCTTGACTCACAACTGACTACGCAAGTACTTGACTGCACCCAGTGACCTTCCGTCACTGAATTAGAAATTCAGGTAGTCCGGTACCAAAGTACAGTGAGTTGCTTGCTAGTCACAGGTTGCGGTCTCAGGTCAGAGGGCCAAACTTATACCCATATCCACTCGGAACATCTCTCGACAGTAGAGCGTTCCGGAATTGGTCACGTTTAGTGAAATGTACTTCTACACTTCACTTGTGTGGCATACCAGTGTCTCCACACTCCTTGGTTAAGAGGACAACCAACGTATATGTCACACAACGACCTAATCTCGATAATGTTGTCGTCCTAGTAACAACATATCATTTCGTCGCAAACAAGTTTAAGGACTCAAAGATAAATCCTCCTTTATCATAACATAAGTCCTAAGGACTTCATCATATAAGAGTTCATTTGAAGATGAAATGATGAATAATGCCAAATAACACTTTATTAATTTGTCAATTCATTTACAAAATTCAATCATCAATATACTGACGATTGACATTTAGGATACAAATTCCAACAGTATAGTGGTTCGGTGCTCTCCTAAGCACCTACGTCCACTCCCCAAGCGACCCCTTGGGAGTTCACTGTAATCCCGCGGATTACAGTTGGATTGTTTTTCGGGCTCACAATCCAAAAACCTTTACACTTTGGTTTTCCGGGATCACCAAAAACCTATGTTGGTTTTACGGGCTCACCAACGAACCTATGTTGGTTTTCCGGGCTCACCAACGAACCTTTACAATTGGTTTTACGGGTTCACCAATAAACCTACACCGTTGGTTTTGCGGGCTCACCAACAAACCTTTACAAGGTGATTAATAAAAGAAGTAAGAAAGTTTAAGCTCCTAGATGAGCAAATATAACAATTATAATCTACAAAGAAGAGTTTAGAGAATAGTTATCGCTTGATGAGACTTCTCTCTTCTTTGTCAAGAATGCTTCACTCTTCAAGGGTGGATGGAGCTCTTAATGTCTCTTGAAATCTGCTCAACCACTTTCTTTTGACTCTTGAATGAAGCACTTGGATGAAGAAGATTAGGGCACTTGTCTTTCTTGTGTAATCTTTGATATTTTACAAAAGGATGTTTTCTCTGATGAATAGTGTCACTTTAAATAGTTTCCTTCATCCATTGGACAAGCCCCAATGGTTAGAATTCAAAAACTAGCCGTTACTCACTGTTGGAAGGTCAAAAAGTACTTCTGCAGAACTAGCCGTTATGCTTCTGCCCGTGCTTGGGTCGACTCAACTTTTACTGGGGTCGACCCAACTTTCACTTGGGTCGACTCAACCTTTGCTAGGGTCGACCCTCTCAGAACCACAGAACTTTGCATTTCAGCCTTCCTTCACTTGGGTCGACTCAACATCTTTTTGGGTCGACTCAAGGTTCAGTTGGGTCGACTCAACTTCCACTTGGGTCGACCCTCTCAGGGTTTCCAGAGAACCTATTTTTGAATGTCATTGCCTTTGGGTCGACTCATGTTAACTTAGGGTCGACTCAAGTTTGGGTCGACTCAAGTTTCATTTGGGTCGACCCTCTCAGTGTTTCCAGAGAACTGTTTCTTGAGGCCTGAGAGGCTTGAGGTTTGGGTCGACTCATTCTTTGCTTGGGTCGACCCAACTACTGTTCATCCGTGCCATTTTTGCAGAAGTGTGCCAGATGCTTTCTTGATGTGCCGGGGTCGACTCAATCAACCTGGGGTCGACTCAATCCACACTTTGCTGCAACTTAAGGTTAGTTTCATCCATATAAACAATGAAATGCATCTTTATCTTATTATACTAATGTACTGAGAGTAACAGACTTATAAATGATGTATCGAATTAACTTGTAACATACTCTTGATTATTGTATTAATCATCAAAATACCACTATCATCCTCACTCACTAACAATAAATCTTGGTATTCTGACACTGGTGCTATTCACTATATCATCGCCGACCTCATCAAGTTTCTGTCTTATCAAAATATGGTAGTTCTGATAGTGTCCAAGTTGGCAACGGATAAGGTTTGTCTATCATGTTGGTTCATCTTCCATCACTATCCATAAAACTAAATTTCACTTATCTAATGTTCTTCATTATCATTAAACCTTAACAAATATATTATCTATAAACTATTTCTCTCATGATAATAACTGCTATTTTTTGTTTGATGAATCTGGCTTCATTGATAAGAAAAAGGATGCACGAGAGATGTTGTATAGCGGGATGACTGAGAATGGACTTTATCCTTTCCATTTCTTAGAAAAAGATGCACATAATCACTCATCAATAGCCCATGTGAGCCATTGCATCTCTATTGATCTCTAGCAACATTATCTCGGCCATCCATCTTATGATACCCTATCCTCTATTTTGTCATCTCTTTCAATCTCAAATAAATCATGACAAACTTTATGTTCATCTTGCCAATTAGGAAAAAAACAAAATATTACCATTTTTATTATCTCTTTCAGCTACTTAATTAATATTCTCTAGAAATAATACATTATGATGTTTGGAGACCTTTCCCCGCTCTTTTATGCTCAAACTTTTGTTATTGTGGAGTGATTGATTATACCCCTATTTGATTTTGATGAACTCAAAGCATTTGAGTATATTTCATGTTGTACTAATGAATTCAATCTAGTATTTCAGGCGAATATATGTGAATTTATGTTTAAGTGCGTTGAGCCTTGGTTCAAAGTAATTTGGCTAAGTGTTGAACTCAATTGAACCAAAGTCTGAAGCTCGAATCGACTCCGGAAGATTGCGAGTCGACTCTAAGTGTTTCAGAGGTTCTGGCACAAGCTCGAGTCGACTCCGGTACACTACGAGTTGACTCCAACTGAGAACAGACAGAAGGACAGAAAGATGAATTTCAGATCCTGTCACCGAGTCGACTCCGAAGATTTCGAGTCGACTCCGATGCTTGCCGAGTCGACTCCCGATGGTTCAGAGTCGACTCCAAAGGGTAACAGATAAAAAGATAGAACGATGATTTTTAGACCCTATTACCGAGTCGACTCCGATGTTTGGCGAGTCGACTCCCAGTTATGTCCAAGTCGACTCCCAGATGAAAGCAAGTCCAAAAGGCAGAGAACCATTTTCGGAGATCCTATGAACGAGTCGACTCTCAAGTCAGCCGAGTCGACTCCCAAGTCAGCCGAGTCGACTCCAACAAAGTGCGAGTCGACTCCGAGGCAGTTCAGATCAACAGACAGAGGATCGGCTTTTCTGACTCTGAGAGCCGACTCGACTCCAAGAGAATCCGAGTCGACTCGAGAGAGAAAAGCAGAGAAATGGATTTCTGGAACCCTGAGAACGAGCCGTCTCCAAAAGTGCCGAGTCATCTCCAGATATTGGCGAGTCGACTCCAGGTTTGGTCCGAGTCGACTCCAGAATGGGACAGCACTTTAATTCAAATCCTGAACAGTGGACGAGTCGTCTCCAGTGAAGCATGAGTCGACTCCAACAACAGCCGAGTCGACTCTAGATCGAGCGAGTCGACTCCGACCCTAACGGATACATTATCAGGATGTGTAGACTGTACAGAACGGCTACAAATCAGTGTCTAACGCTATTTTCCGTAGGAAACAGTTTAAATAGCCAGAGTAAACAGTAGTAGACAAGGATTGAGCTATTCCATTGTGTGCATTAAAGCTTTTCAACTACCAAGATCCTCTAGAGTGACAATACAAGCAAAAGAAGGAAGAAGTACATTCAACTCAACCCAACAAGTATTTCCTTCGCAATCAAGGCTCTACTACTTGTTGGCAGCGACCCGCACCGGAACCCACTCACACCGGTACAACCACCAACGTCGGACAAGCAAAGAGAGAAGCAAACGGATAAGCACTCTCTCGCTCCCTCGACACCGGACTCAAGGATCACCGCTTCGCTTCCGCTACGAAGGGCAAAAGATTACCCCGTGGTATCAATAGGGTAAAACACTTGAGCACCACAGCGGATTATCAAACCAAAAGAAGAAGAAATAGGAAGAAAATAGCAAAGCAAACACAAAGATGTAACGAGGTTCGGCTACAAGTAGCCTACGTCCTCCACCGCTCCAAATCTCAATTAGGATGAACAGATTACAGAGATAGCACACACCGGAACGATCACACGCGATCGCTTTACAAGAGATTCACACAGAATTCCCTTTGCACAAGAAGTAGGATCCCAATCCTCTTCTTCTCTAGAACCCTAGCCGCACAAAACAAGAGTCTCTCTCAAAAATATCCTTGAATATCTCTCCTCCTAGGGCTCTCATGAGTCCTATATATAGTCTCAAGACCTTCAGATGATCATAGCCGTCGAAACGCCACCAAAAACACCAAAAGAAAATCGTTCGTACGATTTTTCGCGAGCCCGAGTCGACTCGGCTGTGGTTCGAGTCGACTCTGGCACGTCTGGACAAAACTGGCACGATCTAGAGTCGACTCGACTGTAGCTCGAGTCGACTCGACGATGCTTCGAGTCGACTCGACTGTATCTCGAGTCGACTCTGACAGTCGAGACAGAAACATGGTTTTCTCGGTCTTCTGGCCTTTCTCCTCCTGGGTCGACTCGACTGTTCCCGAGTCGACTCGACTGTTCCCGAGTCGACTCGACTATAGCTCGAGTCGACTCCGACAGTCCGCCAGACAGAATTATGCAGAATTGATTCTCCTTCAATTCTCTTCATCACCAATGGTCTCCACATACCCTAACACTACTGTAATTCAATCTTCTGTGCATTCAAGAGGAGACTCAGAAATCGAGAATCCCCTACTTTCTCTTTCGAAATCTGTTTGAGGGCTTCTAACCCTTCTCTATTAATATTGTTCACATTTGCTTTTTAGAAGCTTTCCTTGTGATTTTTCCAAACTGTTTTTCTTACTTGATTCAATCAGGGGATTGAATAAGGGTGGTAAGATTTGTTAGTGAGCCAAAGTTAAAACCAACGGTGTAAGGGTTTGATTGTGATCCCGGAAAAACAATCGGATGGTTCTAGTCGGTGAGCCTGTGAAAACCGACCGAGTTCGTTGTGATCTCGTAAAAACAACAAGTTGGGTTGTGAACTTGTAAAACAACCAGCTGTAATCCTAGAGATTATAGTGAATTTCCAAGTGCGGCTTGAGAAGTGGACGTAGGAGCAAGAGTTGGCTCCGAACCACTATAAAGTCTCTTGTGTTTGTATTGATTAATTATCTCTTCCACTCTCTCCATTCACTACATCTAGTAATCTATTTAACCTGCTTGCAATAAATTTATTTAATTACTCATTAAATTTTAATTTGTCAAGAATTAATTAAAACCCAATTCACCCTCCCTCTTGGGTTGTCTTCTTGGGCAACAAGTGGTATCAGAGCAGGTGCTCTTATATCGATTGGTGTTTCAATCCCCAAAAGAGTAAAAGATTAAAATGACAACCCCTTTTAGATCTTTCCTTAGTAAGGGGCAATCCACCAATAGGTCTCCATTGTTCAATAGAACTAACTACACCCATTGGAAGGCTAGGATGAGGATATATATCCAAGCCCAAGACTATGATGTTTGGAGCATGAAGAGATATGCTAATGAATTCAATAAAATCTCTACTTGCAATTCTACAAAAGAGATATGGGATAGGCTTGAAGTGACTTACGAGGGCACAAATCAAGTCAAGGAATCTAAAATAAACATGCTAGTTCATAAATATGAACTATTTAAAATGGAGTCTAATGAAACCATCTCTTGCATGTTTACTTGATTTACTGATATTGTCAACGGCCTAAAAAGCCTTGGCAAAAGTTATACTAACGGTGATCTTGTCAGGAAAATTCTTCGCTCTTTACCAAGGTCATGGAAAGCCAAAGTCACGGCAATTCAAGAAGCAAGGGACTTGAACAAGCTGCCAATCGAGGAGCTTCTTGGATCCCTAATGACGCATGAGCTCACAATGAAACAACACAGCGAAGAAGAATCCTCTCATAAGAAAAAGGTAATGGCCCTCAAATCTACTTCTTCTAACAAGGATCTATCTTACAGTAGCAGCAGCGAGGAAGAAGACAATGAGGGAGATGAAGAAGAGGCTCTTCTCGTGCGAAAGTTCAGAAGATTCATCAACCGGAAGAAGTCCTTTCATCAAAAGAGATGTTCCTCAAGTTCCTTCAACAAGGATAAAGGTAAGGAAAGGAATATGAATGCAAGAAGCCGGAACATTTCAGAGTCGACTGTCCCTTGCTGAAGAAGGACAACAAATACAAGAAAAAGAAAGCTCTTGTCTCCACCTTGATAGACTCCGATCAATCATCATCATCATCGGATGAGGAACAAGAGGAAAAGACCAATCTTTGCTTTATGGCAAATGAAAATGAGGTAACATTTGAAACTCATTTAGATTTTACTTTTGAAAAATTGTATGATGCCTTTAATGAGCTAATGGATGAGTATAAATCAATAAATCTTAAAAATAAAGATTTGAGGCTAATTTGAGGCTAATTAATCAATCCTACAGTCATAAAAATGACAATCTGATTAAGAAAAAGGATTCCATTATTAAGAAGAACTTAGAACTTAAAACAAGCAACCAATTGCTAACTCAAAAGAACTGTACCCTAATTAAAGACAAAAAAGACTAACTAAAGAAATTTCAGAACTTAAAAACAACAATCAAACTCTAAAAGATAACCTTACAAAAGACTTAAGCTTACTAAAAACAGAAAAACTGAACTTAACAAAAGAACTTGAAAAATATAAATCTATTGTTGAGAAGTTTACCTATAGCTCTGAAAAATTAGAAATGATTCTTAATAATCAAAGAGCTATGTTTAATAGAGCCGGTTTAAGGTATAAGCCAAAGAATAAGCAAAAATTTCTTAAAAACTTTTTTGTAAAAGCCGGAGAAAGTAAAATTAAAAATGTAACTTGTTTCTGTTGTGGAAAAGTAGGACATAAAGCTAATATGTGTGACCATAGAAAAATAAAAGCTAAAAGAAATATTAAAAACGTTTGGGTTCCAAAAGGAACCAACATAGCTAACCTTGAAGGATCCAAGAAAACTTGGGTACCTAAGATTATATAATTTTCTTGTGTAGGAGTGTCTTGCAGCCAAGCCCAATAAAAACTGTTGGTACTTAGATAGTGGCTGCTCAAGACACATGACGGGTGACAAGGAGCAATTCTTCGCCCTAGAACCTAAGAAAGGAGGTGTGGTGACTTTTGGAGATGATAACCAATGTCACATCATGGGTATTGGTAAGATACAAATCACACCTTCAACCTTTATTGATAATGTTTGGTTTGTAGATGGTCTTAAGCACAATTTACTTAGCATTAGTCAACTATGTGATAAAGGTTTTGACGTATTGTTTAAGCCATCTATGTGCATCATAACCAACTCAACTAACAATAGTTTAGTTTTCAAAGGACTAAGACGTGGCAATATTTAGTAGTAGATCTTGATGATCTTGCTAAAAACAGCCACTGCTTAGTAGCTAATGATACTAAGCTTAGTGAGGCAAGTTGGTTATGGCATCGTAAATTAGGTCATGCAAGCATGGACACATTATTTAAATTAGTTAAAAGAGATTCCGTGATTGGTTTGCCAAAGCTGAAATTTGAGAAAAACAAAATCTGTAAAGCATGTCAATTTGGCAAACAATCTAGAAGCTCTTTTAAGTCCATAAATTGTGTCTCTACAACTAGACCCCTTGAGCTACTTCACATGGACCTTTTTGGACCAACTAGGACCACAAGCCTTGGTGAAAACAAGTATGGACTTGTCATAGTTGATGATTTTTCTAGATACACATGGATCATGTTTTTAGCTCATAAGGATGAAGCATTTTTAGTTTTTAAGAAATTCCACAAGGAGGTAACAAATACAAAAAATAGTTCAGTTATAGCAATTAGGAGTGATCATGGAACGGAATTTGAAAATCATTTATTTGATGAATTCTGTAGTGAAAAGGGAATAACTCATAATTTCTCTGCACCTAGGACACCACAACAAAATAGAGTTGTGGAAAGAAAGAATAGAACCGTAGAGAAAATGGCTAGGATCATGTTGTGTGAAAGTGACCTCCCAAAGTATTTTTGGGGAGAAGCCATTAACACATCATGTCATATAATAAATAGAGTTCTATTAAGACCAATTATAAAGAAAACACCTTACGAACTTTGGAGAGATAGAAAGCCCAAAGTAAACTACTTTCATGTGTTTGGCTGTAGGTGTTTCATTCATAATAATGGCAAAGATAACTTAGGTAAATTTGATTCCAAATCTGATGAAGGTATCTTTTTGGGATATTCTACATCGAGTAAGGCTTATAGAGTCTTCAACAAAAGAATCCTTGTTATTAAAGAATCCATCCATGTTGTTTTTGATGAGTCTAATGATGCTTACTCCAGTAAGAGAGTAGTGTTTGATGATGATGCAGGAATAATTGAAGAAAAGATGGATCACATGACTCTACAAGAGGATGAACCTAAGCAAGTTGAAGAAACTTCAACAAGCCAAGAGGTAATTGCCGAACATGGGCTTACAAAGGCTTGGAGGTATGCTCACGGTCACCCTAAAGAGTTAATCTTAGATGATCCATCTCAACCTGTTAGAACTAGAGCCTCTCTTAGAAACTTAAATAATCATCTTGCATTTGTTTCACATTTAGAACCTAAGGCTGAAAGTGATGTAAATTGGATAAATACTATGCAAGAGGAACTTAACCAATTTACAAGAAATAAAGTATGGAACTTAGTTGAAAGATCCACTGAATACTCAATAATAGGAACTAAATGGATATACAAAAATAAACTTGATGAAAATGGAGTTGTGGTTAGGAACAAGGCTAGACTAGTAGCAAAATCAAGAAGAAGGTATAGACTTTGATGAGACTTTTGCTCCTGTAGCTAGACTTGAGGCAATTCGATTGTTACTAGCATTTGCATGTTATAAAGATTTTAAATTATTCCAAATGGATGTAAAAAGTACCTTCTTGAATGGGTATGTTAATGAGGAGGTTTATGTAGAATAACATCCCGATTTTGAGAATCATTAATACCCCAATCATGTTTATAAACTAAATAAAGCACTTTATGGTCTAAAACAAGCCCTAGAGCATGGTATGAAAGACTTAGCAAATTTCTATTAGACTATGAATTTTCTAGAGGAAATGTTGATACAACCCTATTTTTGAAAAAGGAAAACAAAAATATGCTAGTAGTGCAGATTATGTAAATGATATTATTTTCGGTGCTACTAACAATCCCCTTTGCGAAGAGTTTGCTGAATTAATGCAGAGTGAATTTGAGATGAGCATGATGGGAGAATTGAACTACTTCCTCGGACTTCAAATCAAACAATCCAAGGAAGAGATTTTCATCAATCAAGCTAAATACATCAAGAAAATGCTAAAGAAGTTTGATATGGATGGAAACAAGTCAATTGGCACTCCCATGAGCTCATCATGCAAACTAGACAAAGATGAATCAGGTAAATTAGTAGATCAAAAGCTGTATAGAGGTATGATAGGATCATTATTATATCTTACAACAAGTAGACCTGATATCATGTTTAGTGTATGCATGTGTGCTAGATATCAATCTAATTCTAAGGAATCACACCTAATTGCAGTTAAGAGAATTTTTAAATATCTAATAGGAACAAAAAATATAGGTCTATGGTACTCTAAAGAATCAAGCATAAACTTAATAGGGTACACTGATTCAGACTTCGCTGGTTGTAAACTTGATAGAAAAAGCACCAGCGGGTCATGTCAATTTTTAGGAGAGAACTTAATTTCATGGTTTAGCAAGAAACAAAACTCGGTTGCACTATCTACGGCTAAAGCCGAATATGTTGATGCCGGGAGTTGTTGTGCTCAAATTTTATGGATCAAGCAACAACTTGAAGATTATGGCATTAAACAAGATAAGATTCTCATAAATTGTGATAATACAAGTACCATAAATCTAACTAAAAATCCAATTCAACACTCAAGAACTAAACATATTGAGATAAGACATCACTTCATAAAAGATCATGTGTTAAATGGTGATGTGATGCTTGAATTTGTTTATACCGATGATCAACTTGCTGATATCTTCACAAAACCCTTGAGTGAAGATCGATTTTGTATTCTTAGAAGAGGATTAGGAGTGATTGATCCATTTTTGTGATACTCTCCTATAATTTATTGATTTTGATGATTAGCTTATGTTGGATATAGGATTTCTCGTCTATGGTCATCAAATCAATCCTTAAGTTCTAAAGATTTCCACATCTTTCTCCTTTGGCACGGAATTAACTAAGTTTTTAGTTATGTGCCAGAGTTTGAGTCGACTCGAATAGATATTAGAGTCGGCTCGTGGGCGAGGCAACTCGCGCATGTTTAGGAGTCGACTCGAGGTCGAGTCGACTCGCGCATGCTTAGGAGTCGACTCGAGGTCGGAAATCCGACTTCGACTCGAGGTCGAGTCGACTCGCGCATGCTTAGGAGTCGACTCGAGGTCGGAAATCCGACTTTTAACCCTAAGCGAAATATTTTTTTCTCCACTTCTATTTTCAGCCGCCACTTTTCAAAAGCCCTAGAGTCGTCTCCTACATCGTCCCCGATTCATTTTTGGCCCTTTCTCTCGTGTTTTCTTCCATTTTCTTGTCCTTCTCTCGATTTTTAGGTCAAAATGCCTAGGAAAATCGTTGTCCCGAGCTGGAAGAGACCTTTCACCGCGAGCGGCGCCGAGAGACGGTCCAAGGCCCGGAACGAACCCGTGAGGCCAACACCTCCGGTTCCTTCTCCGTCTAGGCCGGTTCCCTCGCGTCCGTGCGCCGGAAGGGTTGTCTCTACCGGAAGGAAAGTCAACTTTGACTTCCTCTCCTGGGAAGGGTTCACCCTAGGGCATCATCTTAGGGCTCAAAATCTAGAATATTTTTGCTCTCTTGACCTCCCTACCTACCCAGAGTTAGTTAGGGAATTCTATGGGACCGTCACATGGGGTGGCGGTGGTATTCAAGGGACAGTAGCAAATGTCCCTATCTTTGTCTCGGAGGATCTCATTGCTCGAGTCCTCCACCTCTCTTGCGAGGGGATTGCTCCCACGCATCCTACCGATAGGACAGAGGCCCTTACGACCATTCTAGGGAGACCACCCCAATCCCCTATAGAGGAGGTGTTCGCAAATCAGCTTTCGGCTGAAATGCGACTCCTCCTGAGCATCATCTCTAGGACCCTTTTTCCTAAGACTGGTAGGTTTGACTTCGTTTCAGAAAAAGACATAGCTTTGATGTTCTATATTTTACATGACATCCCCCTGAACTTCTCCAAACTCATCTATAGATATGTCTGTGAACCCCTAGACAAATCCAGGTTGAGTCTTCCTTATGGCATGCTTTTCACACTCATCTTTAGGAAGTTAGAAGTTCCTATCCCTGAGGGAGAACCCTCTCGCTTCCTCAAACACACTGACCACATGGGTGAGGGGACTCTCCGCCGAATGGATTTCCACAAGGTGGAGGGTGTCTGGGTTAGGAGGACATCTACATCCACACCATCTGATCCCACTACTCATCACTCACCTAGCTCTGATCATGACCAGGACCACTCCACAGATCCTTCCACCTTTCCATCCACATCTGGTCCTTCAGTCCCTGCTGAGCCATCTACTTCGACTGGACCCTCTACCGTACCACCCCCTCAGCAGCCCCCAGAAGTCAGGATCAGCACTGAGCAGCTCCGGGAGCTAAGAGATGAGATAGTGAGGGAGTTGAGAGATGAGATAGTGAGGGAGCTGAGAGATTCACACAGTGCACCCTCCACTGACGTCATTCCCTCCACAGCAGCGGTATCCATGATGATAGCAGAACTTAGGGAGGAAATGTCAAACATGAGGAGCCTAGTCCAGGGTCAATACTTGAGCCTTACAGCCATAAAGGAAGACACGAGGCACATGCGAGATAGCATCAGAGAAGAGATGGGAAGGCAGAGTAAAGGAGCGGAAAGGTTTGCAAATACCGTGATCTTCAAACTTGACTCCATCCAAGAAAGTGTGACCCAACTAGCAGAGACACAGGCTAAGGCAACCTCAGAGATCATCACACAACTAGGAAATGCATTAAAGCTTTTCAACTACCAAGATCCTCTAGAGTGACAATACAAGCAAAAGAAGGAAGAAGTGCATTCAACTCAACCCAACAAGTACTTCCTTCGCAATCAAGGCTCTACTACTATCATTCAATCTTCTGTGCATTCAAGAGGAGACTCAGAAATCGAGAATCCCCTACTTCCTCTTCCGAAATCTGTTTGAGGGCTTCTAACCCTTCTCTATTAATATTGTTCACATTTGCTTTCTAGAAGCTTTTCTTGTGATTTTTCCAAACTGTTTTTCTTACTTGATTCAATCAGGGGATTGAATCAAGGGTGGTAAGGTTTGTTGGTGAGCCAAAGTTAAAACCAACGGTGTAAGGATTTGATTGTGATCCCGAAAAAATAATCGGATGGTTCTAGTCGGTGAGTCTGTGAAAACTGATCGAGTTCGTTGTGATCTCGCGAAAACAACAAGTTGGGTTGTGAACTTGTAAAACAACCGGCTGTAATCCTAAGAATTATAGTGAACTCCCAAGTGCGGCTTGGGGAGTGGATGTAGGAGCAAGAGTTGGCTCCGAACCACTATAAAGTCTCTTGTATTTGTATTAATTAATTCTCTTCCACTCTCTCCATTCACTACATCTAGTAATCTATTTAACCTGCTTGCAATAGATTTATTTAATTACTCATTAAGTTTTAATTTGTCAAGTTAATTAAAACCCAATTCACCCCCCCTCTTAGGTTGTCTCCTTGGGCAACAGTTATTATATGTTATTTGTTGATGATTTTTTATATTATTCATGGATGTTTCCCATGCATTACAAATCTTATATTTTTGTCTCCTTTAAAGCACAAGCTGAAAATTCATTTAATACCAAAATTAAAATCTTCAATTCTGATGGGGGTGGTGAATTCAAAAGCAACACTCTTAAGTATTTTTTGTCTTCACAAGGTATAATGCACTAATTTTCTTGCTCGCATACTCTGAAACAAAATGGTGTTGTCAAAAGAAAACACCATCACACTGTTGACGCTGGACTTCCACTTATTGCTCATACATCTCTTTCTCCAAAATTCTAGTTAGAAATATTTTTTATTGCAGTATATTTAATAAATTGAACGTCTATTGTTTCTCATCGCTAAATTTTGCCATATGTGAAACTTTTTCAGAAAGCTCCCGACTGTTCCTATTTATGAGCTTTCGTTTGTTTATTTTTTCTCGGCTTCGACTATACAAGTCCAATTAACTAGAATTTCAATCCATTAAATTTTGTTTCTTAGGTTATAGAACTATTCAAAATGGATAAAGATGCCTTGACTAAGTAAAAGAAAAAATATTTATCACGTCATGTCACCTTTGGTGAACATGTCTTCCCTTTTTCAACTATATCACCATCTCAATCAACATCTCACAACCCCACTTCTGCTTTTGACTCCTTTTCTATATGTTTACCTCAGCTCCTTACTCCTACTGATACTATTTGGATTACTAATAACTATACATTCTCAGATAACTCTATACGTACAACATGTCAATCTTAGAATTCTTTCATAGCAACAAATCCAATTCAACGACTACACCATATGGCAACACAAGTATTCCATTCGAACCTATCCCACCACCTCAATATAAGACCCCCTCTCACCTTCCTTACCCCGAATCTCCTCTACCACCACCACAACCACCACCACCACCCATCATTAAACTCCCCTCCTATACCAACCAACCACTCAATCTATTACAACGCACCCATCCTATGACAGGTGTATCCAAGCATAAAATACTATACCATACACGCCACACTCTCCCAATCGCCCTTGCTATGTCCTATTCTATTGAACCAACATGTTATACACAAGCCTCAAAAAGTACGGAGTGGTGACATGCTATGGTTCTCGAATTTACATCTCTTTAGAATCAACAAACTTGGACTCTTGTTCATTTTCAGCCTAATATGAACGTTGTCGGTTGCAAGTAGGTATTTCGAATTAAACGCAACCCAGATGAATCCATCAACAAATACGAAGCTCGCTTGGTTGCCAAAGGCTTTCATTAAAAAACTAGAATTGATTTTATTGAGACATTCAGTCCTGCTGTTAAGCATACTATAATTAGAACTATTGTCACAACTTTGACTTATAATTGGCCAAAGGCTTTTACCTAGTGACCTTCATGAAATGGTATTTATGTCTTAATCTTCTGGTAATATTTATCTGTCAAAACCCACTCATGTTTGTCAGATGCAAAAATCAATTTACGAACTCCGACAAGCTTCTTGTGTCGAAGTTCAAATCATAACCATACTAAGAATACATACATATCAAAATAGATTTTTGCCAACTCATATTTTTTAGATTTCATAACATCTAACATAATTTTTAAAATAATCATTAACATGCTTGACTCATTTTACTAAGTACAAAATAAATATCAGAATTTAATCAACTAATAATTATTTTGCCAAATAATTTGGAAAACACACTTTGAAGTATTACGTTACTTATCTCTTCTCACTTAAAATGCCACTTTCGACAAATATGTCAAATACACCTATTCAAAATTATTAAAATATTATTACTCTTAATACAATTTCAGAAGTCAAAATTAAATACTACGGTCTCATGCCCCCAGATTTGTTCGATCCAAGCATGGAGGATTCAATGGGTTAGAAGTGAAAATTAAAAGTGGCCAAATCTAGTTGGGGCTGAAGTAATGACCGATCTACTATCTAGGTACCGGGGCGGTTCAGAGTCTCTAAACTAGATCTACTTAGATCCAAACAACAAGAAGAATAGGGCTTACACTAGGATCCCCGAGCATGTCTAGAGAGAGAAAAAAGAAGAACAAAGAGAATCTTATCTAGGGTATGGATTTGGTCTAATTCTAGTCTTGGGCTCAATCCAAGTGGTTCGAATCGGCTATTAGAGGAAAAGTCTAGATCTAGTCAAAATATGGGCTTGTCTGGAGAGAGAAAAGGATACACAATCTAATGCTAATCAAGCTTTTGGGGTTGATCTACTTAGTTAGGTCCAATCAGAGGCTTGGCCTATTCAGTCCGATTTGACCAAAAAAAAAAAAGAAGAGATTTGACCTTGGTCGACTTGAATCAATGTGTGTGATCCATGAATCAAGTAGAGAGAGAAAAAGAGGGTATTCCTTTTCTCTCTTTGTATTTTTTTGGCCCAAAAAGAATGGACTCGGCCTACATGAACGAATAGGGCCCAACAGGGCCCTAGAGGTATACGACCCAAATGAATATGTCCCAACAGAATGATTAGGACCCAAACTTGGCTCATAATAGACACGGCCAAAAAAGGCCCAAAATGACTGAATTGGGTCCCAAATTTAGCCCACAATGAGCGCAACCGAATAGGGCCCAAAATGATCGAACATGGCCCAAATTTGGCCTACAATAGGCACGTCTCAACATGGCCCAAAATGATTGAACTGGACCCAAATTTGGCCCACAATGGGCACAGCCCAACACAACCCGAAGTAAATGAAGTGGGCCCAAATTGATGAACATGGCCCAAATGGATGAATTGGGCCCAAGTAGATTGACACATCCCAACACGGCCCAAATGGATGAACTCAGCCCAGCGTGGCCCAAATGGATGAACTCGGCCGAAGTACATGAACACGACCCAATATAAATTTTTTCATCCTGTTGAACATGGAGGAAGAAGGAAAAGAAGGAAGAGAGGAAGGAGAGGAGAGGAGAGGAGAGGATGGTCGATGGCCTGGCGATGGCCCGACCAGCGACTCACGGAGGCACAGCCAGCGGCGAGGTGTCACAGCCGGCGAAAAGGGGCCAATTACTTGGCTCGGAATAGAGGAGCGGCCGTGAACACAGAAGAAGCAGCAAGGAGGGAAAAGAAGGGGGGTTGTGCCCCCCTAGCTACCTTAAAGGCAGTTTCCTTGGCCAATGAAGAAGTCATGGCGTGGAACTCATTGACAGACAGTGGTGGTGGTCGCGGAAGCGGTGACGACAGCTCGAAACCAATTTCAGAACAAAGAAAAAACAAGGCCACAGGAAAAACTTCGGATGGGCTCGGCTAGGGCGTCACACCGGCCATGAGAGAAGGAGGAGAAGGCAGGAAGGGAGGGAGGAGAGGCTCAGTGGTGGTTCTATGTAGGCAAAAAATGGAGATTTATAGTAGTTTCCGAATAGGGCTGTGGCTCGCTCACCGCCATGAGAATCGTGGAGATTGAGTGAGATCGGCGGTTGTTCGCGCTCATATGAATCCTTTTTTCAGTGCAACACAGGAAAGCGCCCTCTTTTTGTCATCCCTGCAGCTTCCCAGAGGCTTTTTTGTATTGAACGCATGGCGTAGCTAGGACCCCTCCAATCATGTTTGAGCCTATGTTCAAACCAAAACAACCCCGGGGCCCCCAAAGGGGAATTCGACGAATGCCTGCCGACGTTCAGATAAGGGAATGCTTCCCAAACCACTAAAGGAAAGGCTCGACGAAGGGAGGGAGATGCGGCGGGGTAAGGAAAACGCTTTCGGAGATCGAGGTACTATAAAGTAAATTCGAATTCTTCCACCTTATCAAAACCATGAACTGCAAAAGAAATGTGAATCCTTCGCTAGCACAAACAGCGCTTCCATGGCATTTCCCAATTTAAATAATAATATTTGCCCAACACATGAGATGCACAAGAGGCATGAACCCTTTGCTCGCACAAACCTTCTTCTCCGTCAAAGCTATATGTACCCAAATGCAAATAATTGAACTTTAACCAATCCATGAGGTGCACATAGTTGGTGTACATCCTAAACTCCATCAGACCATAATAAAAACGTAATTTCTGTTTTTCTTCTAGACGAATACGATATTGCGATCTTTTCCCAGAACGCAATTGGTTTTTAAGAACACTTCCAGACCGCCGTGAGAATCGCAGAGGTTGAGCGAGATCGGCGACTGTTAACTCTTATACGGACCCTTGCAGCACTGTAAAGTAAATTCAAATCTTGCACCTTACCCACCATGAACGGCAAAAGAAACGTGAATCCTTGGCTGGCACAAGCAGCTTCCATGGCATGCCCAATTTAAATAATCATACTTGCCCAACACATGAGATGCACAAGAGGCATGAACCCTTTGCTCATGCAAACCTTCTTCTCCGCCAAACCTATATGTACCCAAATGCAAATGATTGAACTTTAACCAATCCATAAGGTGCACATAGTGGGTGTGAATCCTAAACTCGTACAAATTAACAACTTCTCCAGCCAACTTGTAACCACTCAAATTGACATATCTTTGACCTATCTGTGGAGTGATTGATTAAAACCCCATTTGATTTTGATGAGCTCAAAGCAATTGAGTATATCTTGTGATTACTAATGAATTCAATTGAGTGTTTCAGTGAAAATCCTGTCCAAGTGTTTCTAGACTTGGTTCATAGTATTTTGGATAAGTTAAGAAGTCTGCATGAACCAATGTCTGAGACTCGAGTCGACTCCCGAGTATCACGAGTCGACTCCAAGCGTATCAAGTTCACTGGCACGAGCTCGAGTCGACTCCAGATTAGTACGAGTCGACTCCGACTGAGAACAGAAAGAAGAACAGAAAGCTTCATCTCAGAACCTGTCAACGAGTCGACTCCTGAAGTGCGCGAGTCGACTCCAATGTTCACCGAGTCGACTCCAGGGAAGTAAGAGTCGACTCCAAGCAGTCACAGGCAGAAAAGTCAGAGAGCAGTTTTCGGGTCTGAGATTCGAGTCGACTCCAGTGGAACGCGAGTCGACTCCGATGGTTGGCAGGTCGACTCCAAAGAAGGTAAGAGTCGACTCTCAGAGGAACACAAGGAAAAAGTCAGAGAACGATTTTCGGCCTCTGAGATTCGAGTCTACTCACAGACAGCTCGAGTCGACTCCAAGACAAGCTACACGTCAAAAGGCAGAAGACCAACTTTCGGAAACTGAGAGCCGAGTCGACTCCAAGGAGGTTCGAGTCGACTCCAAGACTGGATGAGCCAAACGACAGAGAATCGAGAGTTCGGGCTCTGAGATTCGAGTCGACTCCCAGGACAGTCGAGTCGACTCGAGTGGACAAAATTCAAATTTGGATCCACGGACTTCAGTGGATGAGCCGACTCCAAAAATTGCCAGGTCAACTCCAGAAGTTGGCGAGTCGACTCCAGGTCAAGACGAGTCGACTCCCAGTCAAGACGGCAACTTTAATTCAAATTTGGAACAGTTGCCGAGTCGACTCCGGAAAAGCGTGAGTCGACTCCTGCTACAGCCGAGTCGACTCCTGATCGCGCGAGTCGACTCCTGACAACGGTCATATTGTCAGGCTGCGCAGAGTGTGCAGAACGGCCAGAAAAAGCAGAGTAACGGCTAGTTTCCGTAGGGGTTGGCTTAAATAGCCACAGAGGACTGTAGCAAGGGAGATAACAGATATTCCACTCCAACCATTCAAGTTTTCAAGCTCTCCAAGTGCTCTTAAACGAAAAAGGGAAGATCTGCATTTACTGCTCCAACAACTTCTTCCCAACAATCAAAGCTTCCTCCTCCTGCATTCAAGTCGACCACTCTTTCAAGAGGAGACCGGAGTTCCAGAAGCCATACCTCTTCACCAGCTTAAAAGCGTTTGAGGGCTTCTAACTCCTTTACGATTATATTGTCTTAAATCTGCTTTTTGAGAAGCTATTTTCTGTTTTCTTCTATCTCTTGTATTTACTTGATTCAATCGGGGGATTGAATCAAGGGGTTTAAGGTTGGTTGGTGAGCCAAGTTAAAACCAACGTGTGTAAGGGTTTGATTGTGAGCCCGGGAAAACAATCGGGGTTGGTTCTAGTCGGTGAGCCTGAAAAAACCGACCGAGTTCGTTGTGAGCTCGTAAAACAACAAGTTTGGTTGTGAGCTTGCAAAACAACCGGCTGTAATCCATGGGGGTTATAGTGAAATTCCCAAGTGAGACTTGGGGAGTGGACGTAGGAGCAAGGGTTAGCTCCGAACCACTATAAAACTTTGTGTTTGTAGTGCATTGTCTCTCATCTTCTTCCCCGCACATTACTCACAGCACTAGGCTTTAATTAAATAACTTGCTATAGTTTTTAATTAATCATCCACAAAGTTTTAATTAGCCAAATTATATTAAAAACCCAATTCACCCCCCCTCCCTCTTGGGTTGTCTATCTGGGCAACAAGTGGTATCAGAGCCAAAAACTCTTCCACTCAAGAGTTAAAAGATCAAAATGACAACCCCATTTGGATCTTCTCACATTGAGGGTCAGTCCACCCAAAGACCCCCTTTCTTCAATGGATCTGACTACTCATACTGGAAGGCTAGGATGAGAATATTCATCCAAGCCCAAGACTATGAGATGTGGTCCATTGTAGTAAATGGGCCATACATCCCATCCATATACGTAGATGGTGTTAAGGTACCTAAACTAGAAATGGACTGGGATGAACATGACATGAGGAAGGCACAATTAAACTCTAAAGCTATGAATGTGTTTTATTGTGCCTTAGACCGTAATGAATTCAATAGGGTCTCTACTTGCAATTCTGCAAAAGAGATTTGGGACAGACTTGAAGTGACCCATGAGGGCACGAATCAAGTGAAAGAGTCCAAAATAAATATTTTGGTTCATAAATATGAACTATTTAAAATGGACTCTAACGAAACAATTACATGCATGTTCACTAGGTTTACTGATATTGTCAATGGCCTAAAAAGCCTTGGCAAGAACTATACTAACAGTGAACTTGTCAGGAAAATCCTTCGGTGTCTACCAAGGTCGTGGGAAGCTAAAGTGACGGCAATCCAAGAAGCTAAAGACTTGAACAAGCTTCCACTTGAAGAGCTCCTTGGATCCCTTATGACGCATGAGCTTACCATGAAACAACACAACGAGGAAGAGTCCTCCCATAAGAAAAAGGTAATAGCTTTAAAATCTACTTCTTCTAACAAGGACTTGTCTTGCAGCAGCAGCAGTGAAGAAGAAGAAGATGAGGAAGATGGTGGTGAGGCTCTTCTTGTGCGCAAGTTCAAGAATTCATCAACCACAAGAAGTCCTATCATCAAAGGAGAGGCCCCTCAAATTCCTACCGCAAGGACAAAGGTAAGGAAAGGGAAAGTGAGGGGATCGGGTGCTATGAGTGCAAAAAGCCGGGACACATCCGAGCTGAGTGTCCCTTACTAAAGAAGAGCAGCAAGTACAACAAGAAGAAGAAAGCCCTTGTCACCACCCTATCGGACTCCGACGCATCATCTTCATCATCGGATGAAGAACAAGAAGAGAAGGCCAATTTTTGTTTCATGGCCAACGAAAATGAGGTAACTTCCGATACGCACTATGATTTTTCATTTGATGAACTTTATGATGCGTTTAACGAACTAATGATTGAATATAAGGATGTTAATGTTAAAAACAGGGAACTAAAAGTAACTAACCAAACTTATATCCGTAAGTATGATTCTTTAATTAAGGATAAAGATGCTATTACCAAAGAAAATCTAGAACTTAAGACAAGCAACCAACTCTTAATTAAGAAAACTAATAACTTAACTAAAGATAATGAAAAACTAACTAAGGAACTTTCAGAACTCAAAAACCATAAACAAGTCTTAAACAAGGATCTAACAAAAGAACTAAATGATCTAAAAGCCGAAAATCAAACATTAACTAAAGAACTTAACAAATACAAACCCTTAGTTGAAAAATTCACATATAGTTCTGAAAAGTTAAACATGATACTTAACAGTCAACGAGCCGTATTCAATAAAGCGGGTTTAGGGTATAAACCGAAAAATAAACAAAAACTTCTTAGTAACTTCTTTGTCAAAGCTGGGGAAAATAAAACTAAGAAAATGACCTGTTTTTGTTGTGGAAATATAGGACATAAGGCAAATGCATGTGACTATAGGAAAAGGAAAACTAAAAGAAAAATTAAACGGGTATGGGTTTCAAAAGGAACCAACTTGACTAACCATGAAGGACCCAAGAAAACTTGGGTACCTAAGATGACATGATTTGCTTGTGTAGGAGTGTCTTGCAGCCAAGGTCAACAAGAACTGCTGGTATTTGGATAGTGGCTGCTCAAGGCACATGACGGGTGATAAAGACCAATTTTTCACCCTTGAAGCTAAGAAGGGAGGTGCTGTGACGTTTGGAGACAACAACCAAGGTCACATCATTGGTATTGGTAAAGTTCAAATCACCCCTTCTACTTTTATAGATAATGTTAGATATGTTGATGGTCTTAAACATAACTTGTTAAGCATTAGTCAATTATGTGATAAAGGATATGATGTTATGTTTAAACCATCACTATGTATTATAACAAATCCTAATGATAATAGTTTAGTTTTTAAAGGGATTAGACGTGAAAATGTATATGTTGTAGACCTAGAAGATCTTGCAAAACATAACCAATGTCTAGTTGTAAATGAAACTAAAGATAATGATGCTAGTTGGTTATGGCACCGTAAGTTAGGTCATGCAAGCATGGACACAATAACTAAATTAGTTAAAAGAGACTCCGTGATAGGTTTGCCAAAATTAAAATTTGAAAAGAACAAAATATGTGAGGCATGTCAATTTGGCAAACAATCTAGGAACTCTTTTAAATCCATAAAATGTGTCTCTACCTCTAGGCCTCTAGAATTATTACACATGGACCTATTTGGTCCAACTAGAACAACAAGCCTAGGTGGAAATAAATATGGTCTAGTCATAGTAGATGATTACTCTAGGTACACATGGGTCATGTTTCTAGCACATAAGGACCAAGCATTTTCCATGTTTAAAAAGTTCCATAAGGAAGTAACAAATGTTAGAGTCTTCAGTCATAGCCATTAGAAGTGACCATGGTACCGAATTCGAAAATCAATTATTTGATGAATTTTGTAGTAAAAAGGGGATAACCCATAATTTTTCTGCACCTAGGACACCACAACAAAATGGAGTTGTGGAAAGAAAAAATAGAACACTAGAGAAAATGGCTAGAACGATGTTATGTGAAAGTAACCTCCCTAAGTACTTTTGGGGAGAAGCCATTAATACTTCTTGCCATATATTAAATAGAGTTCTATTAAGACCCATCATAAAGAAAACACCTTATGAACTGTGGAAAAACAGAAAACCAAAGGTTAACTATTTTCATGTTTTTGGATGTAGGTGTTTTGTACATAATAATGGGAAAGATAATCTAGGGAAATTTGACCCTAAATCTGATGAAGGAATATTCTTAGGTTATTCTACAACTAGTAAAGCCTATAGAGTCTTTAATAAAAGAACACTAGTTATAGAAGAATCTATACATGTTGTATTTGATGACTCTAGTGACATCTCCTCTAGTAAGAAAGCCAATCTTGATGATGATATTGAAATACTTGAAGAAAAGATAGATGAGGTGGGATTACAAGATGGTAATCAAAAGTTGATTGAAGGAGAATCATCAAACCAAGAGCCTATAGTGGATCATGGGCTAACTAAAGCTTGGAGGTATGCTCACGGGCATCCTAAGGAACTAATTCTAGATGATCCATCACAACCGGTTAGGACTAGAGCATCTCTTAGAAATTTGAATAACCATCTAGCTTTTGTTTCACACTTTGAGCCCAAACATATAGAAGAAGCCGAAAATGATGTAAATTGGATAAATGCAATGCAATAAGAACTAAACCAATTTACTAGAAACAAAGTGTGGGATCTAGTAGAGAGACCTTCTGAATATCCAATAATAGGTACAAAATGGATATATAAAAATAAACTAGATGAAAATGAAATTGTTATAAGGAATAAGGCTAGACTAGTAGCAAAGGGTTATAATCAAGAAGAAGGCATAGATTTTGATGAAACCTTTGCTCCCGTAGCTAGACTTGAGGCGATTAGACTTCTATTAGCATATGCATGCTCTAAGGACTTCAAGCTATATCAAATGGATGTAAAAAGTGCTTTTCTAAATGGGTTTATTAATGAGGAGGTGTATGTAGAACCACCTCCTGGTTTTGAAAATCATCAATACCCTAATCATGTGTATAAACTGAACAAAGCGTTTTATGGACTAAAACAAGCACCTAGAGCATGGTATGAGAGACTTAGTAAATTCCTATTAGAACATGAATTCTCTAGGAGAAATGTAGATACAACATTATTTCTGAAAAAGAAAAATAAGGATATGTTATTAGTACATATTTATGTTGATGATATCATTTTCGGTGCTACTAACAATCGCCTCTGCGAGGAATTTGCTGATTTGATGCAGAGTGAGTTTGAGATGAGCATGATGGGAGAGCTGAACTATTTCCTCGGGCTTCAAATCAAACAATCTGAAGGAGGCATCTTCATCAATCAAGCAAAATATATCAAGGAGATGCTCAAGAAGTTTGATATGGAGGGAAACAAGTCAATCAGCACCCCCATGAGCTCATCATGCAAGTTAGACCAAGATGAATCAGGTAAATCTGTAGATCAAAAACTTTATAGAGGTATGATAGGTTCTTTACTGTATCTTACTGCAAGTAGGCCTGATATTATGTTTAGTGTGTGCATGTGTGCTAGATATCATGCTAATCCTAAAGAATCACACCTAGCTGCAGTTAAGAGAATCTTTAAATACTTAATTGGAACTAAGAACATAGGGCTGTGGTACTCTAAAGAATCTAGCCTAAACTTAATAGGGTACACAGATTCAGACTTCGCTGGATGTAAGCTTGATAGAAAAAGTACCAGCGGGTCTTGTCAATTTCTAGGAGAAAACCTAATCTCATGGTTTAGCAAGAAACAAAACTCGGTTGCATTATCCACTGCAGAAGCTGAATATGTTGCAGCCGGGAGTTGTTGTGCTCAAATCTTATGGATTAAACAACAATTAGAAGATTATGGCATTAAACAAGATAAAATTCCCATTAATTGTGATAACACAAGTGCCATAAATCTAACTAAAAATCCAATTCAACACTCAAGAACTAAACACATTGAGATAAGACATCACTTCATAAGAGATCATGTATTGAATGGTGATGTGTCACTCCAATTTGTGTGTACTGATAATCAATTAGCAGACATTTTTACAAAACCCCTAAGTGAAGAGAGGTTTAGTGTGCTTAGAAGGGGATTAGGAGTGATTGATCTATCCTAGTGGGAGTTTTTCACTAGATTAATTAATTTTGATGATTAGAATGAGGTTAAAATAGAGTTTCTATGCAGTGATCATCAAATCAGTCCTTAATTAGGTGATTTTCCCTCATTTGGCACGATTATGGCATGGTTTTTAGGTGCGTGCCAAGGTTAGAGATGACTCGAGTAAGTTTCAGAGCCGGCTCCTAAGGGGGAGTCGACTCGCGCATTAGCGGGAGTCGACTCGCAAAGTTGGCAGCTAAGGGGGAGTCGACTCGCACACTGTCGGGAGTCGACTCGAAGTCTACATGCGCTAACAGAGAGTCGACTCGCGCATATTCTGGAGTCGACTCGAGGTCGAGTCGACTCGCGACTCAGGGGAGTCGACTCGCAGTCGGGATCCGACTTTTTAACCCTAGGTTTGTCGTTTCGCAAACACTTTTCCTCAAGCCGCCACTGTTCACAAAGCCCTAGAGCCGACTCCTAGGTCATCCCCGATCGTCTCCAAGCCCTTTTCCCGTCGATTCTTCGCCGGACATTGAGTTTCCGTCCGTTCCTAGGTCATTTCCGGTCCGTCCCGAGCTTCCTCTGTCGGTTCTTCACCGTCCTCTAGGTATTTTTCTTCCCATTTAGGTCAAGATGCCTCGTAAGACCGTCGTTAGGAAGAGGTCCCGTCCCGAGGCCGGTCCCGAGCGACACTCCAAGGCGCGGCACGATCCCGCGAGGCAACCACCTCTGGATCGTTCCCCGCCTAGGGTGGTTCTCGTTAGGCCGTTGGCCGGGAAGGCCGTCACCTCCGGGAGGTTTGTCGATTTCGACTATCTCTCCCGGGAGGGGTTCACCATAGGCGATAGGCTTAGAGCCCAGGGCCTAGAGTACTTCCTCACCTTGGACCTTCCCACCTATCCTGGCCTAGTTCAAGAGTTTTACAGTACCGTCCATCGGGGAGATGGAGGTATCGAGGGTACGGTAGTAGGTGTCCCGTTGCGTGTCACAGAGGACCTCATTGCCCATATCCTTCACCTTCCATTAGTAGGGGTGGCTCCCGCACACCCTGAGGATAGAGTTGCGGCCCTTACGGTCGTCTTAGGGCATCCACCTCAGTCCCCCCTAGATGAGGTATCTGCTAGCTCACTTCCTATTGAAGTGAGAATCCTTTTGAGCATTCTGTCCAGGTCCATCTTCCCTAAGACAGGGAGATTTGATTTTGTGAATGAGAGGGACTTAGCTATTATGTCTTATATCCTTCAGGACACCCCGATCAACTTCCCAAAGCTCATTTATAGGTATATGTGTGAGCCCCTAGATAGACCTAGGCTCTCACTCCCATACGGGATGTTATTCACTCTTCTTTTTAGGCAATACGAGATTTCCATTCCTGAGAGGGAACCCTCTCGTGCCTTGCGATGGACTGATCGCTTGTGTACGGGGACTATGCACAGGATGGAATTTCGGAAGAGAGAAGGGATCTGGGTTAGGAAGTCTACTCTCACTGCTCAGACCACCAGACCATCACCCAGTCCTGAGCCAGATTCAGACTACCCAGACCTTCCAGACCATCCAGACCTCCCATCCACTCCTCCTGCTCCTACCACCTTTCCCGGACCTTCCTCCTCAGCTACACCATCTATGGAGGTTCGGATTGATCCAGAGCAGCTCCGGGAGCTGCGGCAGGAGATCGTCCGAGATCTGAGGGACGAGCTGCTTCGGGAGCTCCGAGGTGCGGTGCCTGCTCCCACTCCTGCACCCGTATCTTCTCAGTTGGTCCCTTCCTTGACAGCCGTGACTGACATGACGGCTCATGTACGGGAAGAGATCTACAATATCCGGAGTTTGGTCCAAGCCCAGTTCCAAAGCATGAATGAGGTCACGAGCTCCACTCGACAGATGCGAGAGGAGATAGGTCGTGACATGCACACCACCACCGAGGGGGCCGAGCGCTTGTCGAATGTACTCATCGACAAGCTGGACGCACTACAGACATCGGTGACTGGGCTTCAGGCGTCGGTGACAGAGCTCTCCACTACACATAGCAGAGCCACCACGTCTATTATCACGCAGCTCGGACATGTGACAGATGCAGTCACCCTCCTCATGGAGCAGAGCCGATTGAGAGGAAGAGCACCATCCTCGAGAGGAGGTGCCACATCCTCGAGAGGAGGAGCCACATCCTCCAGAGGAGGAGATGCATCCTCGAGAGGAGGAGCCACACCCTCCAGAGGAGGAGATGCATCCTCGAGAGGGGGAGCCTCATCCTCGAGGAGGCCATAGATGTTTTTGTGTGATGTATTGTTTTACCTTACTTATTGTATGCTCAAATGTGTTCACATTCATATCAATACAATGAGTAGACATTTTATCTTCAATTATGTGCCATTTGATGTGCCATTTGTTGATTGTGCCATTGATTGTGTGTGATTACCTCCTTTTTGGTATGATGACAAAAAGGGGGAGAAATATGTATAAAATATGGTAAAATATGTAAAAGGGGAGAAATATTGAAAAAAATATGTAAAAGAAATCAATGGAAATAAATAAAACGATAAACTCTTAAAAATACACACAAATTTGTTCTAAGTGGATTCGGTACCTCGAGGCTCATTATCTCTCTTTTGGGGCTCCTAATGGAGTAATCTCCAGAATCTATTTAAGGGATATTCGGAGATTAGCTGAATCCTACTCAAGAACAAATTGACAGATTTTCCCTCTAAAAAGATAAAATTCAGTTCAAAAAAAAAAAACTTCAAAGCATGAAGAGGAAATTCAGAAAATCAAAATATAGTTGAATGCATATGTTGAGGGGGAGAATCTGAATTTTAATCAAGCTAAATCATTAATGACATATAAGCCAAACAATTGATTGCATAATATGAAGGCTTATATAATTCCAAATGAAAGGGGGAGCTTTAACTCCGAAATTTAATGTTTCACTCCTTTTAAACTTGGATAAATTAAATTATCAGACATTTGAATTCATTTATGGATTTTACTTCATTGTTTTATGAGCAATTTATTTTACATATACTCAAAGTTTTGTCATCATCAAAAAGGGGGAGATTGTGGAGTGATTGATTAAAACCCCATTTGATTTTGATGAGCTCAAAGCAATTGAGTATATCTTGTGATTACTAATGAATTCAATTGAGTGTTTCAGTGAAAATCCTGTCCAAGTGTTTCTAGACTTGGTTCATAGTATTTTGGATAAGTTAAGAAGTCTGCATGAACCAATGTCTGAGACTCGAGTCGACTCCCGAGTATCACGAGTCGACTCCAAGCGTATCAAGTTCACTGGCACGAGCTCGAGTCGACTCCAGGTTAGTACGAGTCGACTCCGACTGAGAACAGAAAGAAGAACAGAAAGCTTCATCTCAGAACCTGTCAACGAGTCGACTCCTGAAGTGCGCGAGTCGACTCCAATGTTCACCGAGTCGACTCCAGGGAAGTAAGAGTCGACTCCAAGCAGTCACAGGCAGAAAAGTCAGAGAGCAGTTTTCGGGTCTGAGATTCGAGTCGACTCCAGTGGAACGCGAGTCGACTCCGATGGTTGGCAGGTCGACTCCAAAGAAGGTAAGAGTCGACTCTCAGAGGAACACAAGGAAAAAGTCAGAGAACAATTTTCGGCCTCTGAGATTCGAGTCTACTCACAGACAGCTCGAGTCGACTCCAAGACAAGCTACACGTCAAAAGGCAGAAGACCAACTTTCGGAAACTGAGAGCCGAGTCGACTCCAAGGAGGTTCGAGTCGACTCCAAGACTGGATGAGCCAAACGACAGAGAATCGAGAGTTCGGGCTCTGAGATTCGAGTCGACTCCCAGGACAGTCGAGTCGACTCGAGTGGACAAAATTCAAATTTGGATCCACGGACTTCAGTGGATGAGCCGAATCCAAAAATTGCCAGGTCAACTCCAGAAGTTGGCGAGTCGACTCCAGGTCAAGACGAGTCGACTCCCAGTCAAGACGGCAACTTTAATTCAAATTTGGAACAGTTGCCGAGTCGACTCCGGAAAAGCGTGAGTCGACTCCTGCTACAGCCGAGTCGACTCCTGATCGCGCGAGTCGACTCCAACCCACCAACGGTCATATTGTCAGGCTGCGCAGAGTGTGCAGAACGGCCAGAAAAAGCAGAGTAACGGCTAGTTTCCGTGGGGGTTGGCTTAAATAGCCACAGAGGACTGTAGCAAGGGAGATAACAGATATTCCACTCCAAGCATTCAAGTTTTCAAGTTCTCCAAGTGCTCTTAAACGAAAAAGGGGAGATCTGCATTTACTGCTCCAACAACTTCTTCCCAACAATCAAAGCTTCCTCCTCCTGCATTCAAGTCGACCACTCTTTCAAGAGGAGACCGGAGTTCCAGAAGCCATACCTCTTCACCAGCTTAAAAGCGTTTGAGGGCTTCTAACTCCTTTACGATTATATTGTCTTAAATCTGCTTTTTGAGAAGCTATTTTCTGTTTTCTTCTATCTCTTGTATTTACTTGATTCAATCGGGAGATTGAATCAAGGGGTTTAAGGTTGGTTGGTGAGCCAAGTTAAAACCAACGTGTGTAAGGGTTTGATTGTGAGCCCGGGAAAACAATCGGGGTTGGTTCTAGTCGGTGAGCCTGGGAAAACCGACCGAGTTCGTTGTGAGCTCGTAAAACAACAAGTTTGGTTGCGAGCTTGCAAAACAACCGGCTGTAATCCAAGGGGGTTATAGTGAAATTCCCAAGTGAGACTTGGGGAGTGGACGTAGGAGCAAGGGTTAGCTCCGAACCACTATAAAACTTTGTGTTTGTAGTGCATTGTCTCTCATCTTCTTCCCCGCACATTACTCACAGCACTAGGCTTTAATTAAATAACTTGCTATAGTTTTTAATTAATCATCCACAAAGTTTTAATTAGCCAAATTATATTAAAAACCCAATTCACCCCCCCCCCCCCCCCCCTCTTGGGTTGTCTATCTGGGCAACACTATCCAATCCACCAAGCCCACGTACAAGAACTGTGAAAGCTCTGTTAACATAGATAACTCCGTCCAATGTGTAACCCACAACCAGGTAGTCTGTTTCCTGCCAATTTAAAACTAGATATATGTCCAAGGAATGGACGTCATCTTGGCAACTCTTCTGCCAAAGGTTCATACGTTACTAAAGCATTTACTCTATTTATAACGCATACGGTCTACTACGTGAGTACACGTGATCTCACCCATCATATTATAGAGACACTCTCGAAGGATTTGGACGTGGCTATTAAAAGGCATGCTTGGAGGAGTCATCCAGAGCAGGAGGCTCTTCTTTGATTACCCTCGGGGATGCTGAAGCCAGACAATCTTCTCCATTTCCTTGGGAAACCTTCATGCCCAAACATCTAGCCCAACCATTCTGGGCGTCTAGTATGCCACTGGAGGATAAAGGAAGGCATTCTTTTGTGAGCAGTCTCATACCATCCCTACCTAAGATGATCGTCCTGGAGAGACCGAGAGCCAAATGTGAGCCGGAGATCTCTTCTTGTAAGAAGAGACGATGGCAGGGAAGCGCTTGCTTGTAGGCGATCCCATAGTGCTAATAGATGTCAAACATCTTTTCTTGCATCACATTTTGGCGATTGGTTTCTCTAGTCCGGAACAACAAAATGATGAAAACTTCCAATGGCAAGGAAGGAGACAATTTCTGAGAGAGAACCGATGAAGATCTATTGAAAGTCATCTTCAGCAGTTTTACCGTGGTATAAAAATTGTTATTATTTTCTTTCTTGGTTTTTTTTTGAATGAGGGAGGAGTGTAAAAGCTAGATTCTGAATACTGATGTAAATGTTCCGAGCAAAGTTAGTGATCAACTGGCAAGTAACCCGTGCTACGCAGCGGGCTCTAATTAAAGTGATTGTAAAAAATGACTGATAAAAACACAATAATAATCAGAAAAATATTTTAATGTTTTTTTCTCTGAAAACTCAAGTAATATCTTTTTTCTCCAGGAAATTACCTTCATTCTATTTCTCCTCCCCGGAAACAAATAATCGTTCAATGCAAAGTACTTGGTACTTAACA
Source organism: Phoenix dactylifera (assembly GCF_051530095.1). Classification (NCBI taxonomy): domain Eukaryota; kingdom Viridiplantae; phylum Streptophyta; class Magnoliopsida; order Arecales; family Arecaceae; genus Phoenix; species Phoenix dactylifera. Next base: position 8,644,413 of record NC_143193.1, read on the forward strand.
ATGGTGCAATAAACAACTACATACATAAAGTAGACACTGAGCAGCATCCCTATCTAGAACTTCTAGAGTGCGACTCTCCTCAGAGAAGTGCAGAAACGAACCCAGTTTGAAAGATTGAAAGTACAGTCTCACGAGTTCACGCATACGCGGAGAGAAAGGGAGAGCAGGGGTTTGGTGGTGGCAAATAATGGTTAGATACAATCTTAACCAACAAAACCTATTCACCTATATGAGATCAACCTCAACAATTAATTGTATATCCCTGAAAGCTGAAATTGCTTCAGACCCACTTTCAACTTCATATCAACCTTGCATGAATTTGTGCTGAGGTTTTGTCAAGCAGAGTGTCAATTAGCAAGTAGTCAAACCTACCAACCCTTTCATTATTAAAAATTTCCATCCATATAAAAGGATAATAACAATAGCGATGAAAAACATTTGGAAAAAATATCATTAAAAGTAAATTATCCTGCAATTCTGGAGGTAGAGATAAGCAAAATTTATAATTGTATTGAATAATAGATGATTAACAAAATGATGATAAGTTTGTTTGAAATGATAATTGCATGAAAAGGCTGATATTATATCTAAATGTGGATGATAACTAGATACAAAAGCTGATTTTTTTTTGCAAAAACAGGAACCCAACTAGCACATTTTTTTGGTACATAGAAAGCTCTATTTGAATTTTTTTAATATTTTGCTTGAAGAAAGTGAAAAGAATTTAATTTAAATAGTAAAAAGTGATTAATGAATGACATAAGGATGCAACATCAAAGGTTCAAACGCATGCTCGAAAAATTAAATTTTAATAGGACGGTGTTAAGCATATTTCTATTATACTCTCCTTGATTAGCAAATTTAAGAAGCATTATTAGCTAAAGATAAATTATCTTGAACCGGCCTTCTTTGCGGGCGGCGTTGGGAATTGCTTTTGTTCAAGGACAAAGGACGATGCGACAGTAGAACCGTAATTGGCCAAAGGGGATTCATTGAGAAATGTATAAATTAAGTTATGTAGAATATTACATAATGTACAAATTACTGATAAGTTTATTTGGGTATCTAGATATAGAAATTATCTTTTATTGAAAAATAGAACAAAAATTAATGCATATTTTTGGACACAAATAAACCTTAGAAATAATATCAGAGGTTAAGAATGACAGCAAACAAATATATCACAGTTAACCCCAACATATCCGATAATAACAAACAATTAGAAAATTTACATAAATAACTGTGATGCTCTGAACCCGTCACCTGGGTTGACCACGTAAGACAGCCACATAATCCCTAAAGCATAGCTCTGGAGATCATGTAAGGCTTAAGATGAACAATATCCACATAATACCTGTAATAATCAAAGCAATCTAATAAAACCACTAACATTAAATAATCAACTAGTTCAGTTAAAAAGTTTCAAATATCCATCAACATCAGCAAATAAGAGAGATAACTAGCTAACTAACTACTAGTTGTACATACTCCTCGTTCCTCCCATTCGAAACTACGCTTTCTGTGACTTTGAAAAAAATGCAATGAAGGATTTAAGTTTTCTAGACCAATAAGAATTCCAAACCGCTTCACTATAAGTAATAATCAAATAAACAATACTAGATAAAATGAATGTCATATCAATACTCGAAAAGTTCATACAAATAACATACACATAAGCCCTCATTATCGTCTTACCAAAAAAGCAAAAAATATACATATATATACATATATCAAATCTAACCAATTGTTCAACAAGAGTTTCTTATGTCATGCCATCTGTTTCTCATTAACTTGATTTTTAGATTTTATAGCAATATTATTCCGGTATTGGACTAACCAAGATCATGACCTAGTTCAAGACTGCTAAACAAAATTTCACGCATCAGCTCGTGAATGCTATCTCTTGCGTAAGCCCGTGGAGGCTATGCTATGCATAAGCTCGTAGACGTTATGCTATGACAAAGTCATTCCTAACCATATCTTATCCATCTGATGTATATATTACTCTTGTCAAATCAATTTCCACTTACAAAGTCCACATTCTTAGTCAAATTGTGCATATCAACCTCGCAAGCCTCCCCTTGATGCCACCCTCCGCTTGGTTTGCCATCTTAAAGGCACCCATGGCCAAGGCATCCTTCTTTGTTCTTCTAGTTCCCTTCATCTCGCAACTTATTGTGACTCAAATTGGCCTAGCTACCCCATGACTCAACTCTCTACTATTGGTTCTTGCATTTTTTTAGTTCTTCTCCTATTTCTTGGAAGACAAAGAAACAAGTCATTGTTTCACGATCCTCTGCCAAAGCCGAGTGTCATGCCATAGCTACAACATCCTATGAATGCAATGGGTAAAATACTTGCTGCATGATTTAGTGTCACTCATTTTGCACCTACGACATTGTATTGTGATAATAAAGTTGCTCTTCATCTTGCCACCAATCCCATATTCCATGAACACTTGAAGCACATCGAATTGGATTGCTATTTTATTCATGAGAAAATTCAGTTTGGCCTACTCCATACTAAGTTTGTTTCCTCACCAGTGAGCAAATTTTTTGACCAAAGCCTTTGCAGAGATGCATTCCATTTCATTATTGGCAAGTTGGGTGTTGTAAACCTCCATGCGCCAACTTGAGGGAGAGTGATGGAAATCATTCCTTGATTTGATGGAAATCAAATCTCAATTCTCTTGGCACCAAATTAGGTAGATATGGGCAGCTATACAATCCCATGTGCTGGAAAACATTTTTTAATTTTCTCGTCCAACCATGCAACCAGATTTGGCAGATATGACCAGCTATATAATCCCATATAATGAAAATCATTTCTTGATTTTGCCAACTGCATACATATTTGTAGAATTGTTTTTAATATGAATCATATCATTCCTTCGATGTAGACATATTGATCTTATATGAAGTGTATATAAGTATGTCATCATAGCTCATGATGTCATGGCGGAGGAACTCACTGGCAGATGGCGGTGGCGGTGGATCTTGCGGCGGCCTAGGTGTAAATTCGAAACCGATTTCGGAACAAAGGAAAAACAGGACCACGAGAAAAACTTCGGATGGAGCTCGGCGAGGGCGGCACAGCGGCCACCAAAGAATGAGGAGAAGGAGGAAGAGGAGGGAGGAGAGGCTTGGTGGTGGTCCTACGTAAGGAAAAAAGAGAGATTTATAGTGGTTTTCGAATAGGGTTGTGGCATGTTCACCGCCGTGAGAATTACAGAGGTTAAGCGAGATCGGCGGCTGTTCAAACTCATACGGATCCTTGCAGTACTGTAATGTAAATTCAAATCCTTCCACCTTACTCAACCATGAACTGCAAAAGAAACATGAATCTTTCGCTAGCACAAACAGCTTCCATGGCATTTCCTAATTTAAATAATCATGCTTGCCCAACACATGAGATGCACAAGAGGCATGAACCCTTTGCTCATACAAACCTTCTTCTCCGTCAAAGCTATATGTGAGAACCCAAAAAAAAAAAGGGATTGATGGGCCGGCTCAAAGAAGCCGGGGCCATCTTCATTTACGATCGTGCCCTAGGCACGATCATGGAAGAGGGAGCGATAGGGGGAGCCGAAGGCGGGGGGAGGTGACTCGCCGAGGGAGACCGAGCGCCGGGAAGAGGCGGTTCCAAGAGCCGGCCGGTGGTGGAGGAAGCCATAAAACCTCTCCTCCCTTCAGCGAAGATCTCCCCCACAAATTTGGTGATGCTGCGTTGGATCCGTGGGTTTTAATCCGAGTTTGCTTAGGGATTCCTTCTCCGATTGCTCGCCGGAAAGATCGCCAGAGCACCCCCATCGGACCGAGGTAAGCATGGCTCATCCCTTATGCTTCCTTTGCTAGGGTTAGGGCTGTGTTGGATTGGGTTTCGGCCGATGAAATCATCGGAGAAGGATCCGAAACAGGGTACCTCTGTTTCGGCTCCTCTCCTCCGAATCCTGCCACCACCAGCCGCCGGGTTGGTCGGGATCCATGCCATTTGGGGGGGGAGGATCCTTCCGATTCTTGGGGAATAAGAAGAAGAAACCTCTTCTTCCCTCCCTCGGGGTCCTGCCGGTTCTTGGGAGAAGAAGAGGAAGAGACCACTTCTTCCTCCCTCTCTTGGCCGGCCACCATCGCTGGCGACTGCAATAGTGGCGTCCGGCGATGGTTCGGCCAGTGGTGGCCGAGGTGTTGTCGGGTTGGCGAAGGAGAGGGTAGCTACCATGGCTATACCCTTGGACCAAAAAAAAAAAATCTGTGAAGAGAGAAGGGTCTTCTTCCCTTCTCTCTCGTCCACCCCTTCTTTTGGTCTCTTCACCGGGACCGGCCATCGTCGTCGGTATGGCAGTGGTCACGGCTGGCGACGACATAGGCTGGTGGTACAAGGGTGGGAGTCGGGCCACCCTGACTGCCCTAGATCTGGAGAGATTGAGATATTTGGGGACCTAATGATGGACCCCATAGTAGATGTGAATTATGAATTAGAATATTTAAATATTAAATAATTTAATTTGTGATTTATAATTGATGTTGTAGGAAAAGAGTCAGTGGTGCCAGGAGGTTCTGATCAGGGGACTCAGCACCCCAGCTCATAGGTTGTGATTCGGATCCGTGTTTGAATCAGTCTACATTTTTTTGTAAGAATCCTTACATCTGAGCACCTCTATTTATGCATATATTAGGTTTATCGTTGGATATATTTTATCATTATGTTGATATTAATTTTATGAGCTTGTATGACACATATGAGGTGTGCATTTTGTTTATTATAAGAAAATTGAAATAATTAAATTAGGAAGAATTAATATATTTTTGAGAATTTATGAAAATATGTGATGTGATTGAAATTTGATTAAACATGTGAAACTAGACATGTAAAATAGGTTGGACTAACCTTTGTCATGAGATAGCCTCTACGAGCTTATGTGTAGGATAGCTGCCACGAGCAGATACGTGGAATAGCCTCCACGGGCTTACGCATGGGATAGCCTCTACGAGCTTATGCGTAGGATAGCCTCCACGGGCTTACGCGTGGGATAGCTACCACGAGCTTATGCGTGGGATTTGTGCAGTCTTGGACTGGGTCATGATCTTGGTTAGTCCAATGCTAGAAGTAAAAAATCTTAAAATTTGGAAATCAGAGTAATACGAAAGTGGATCACATAATGTGTAAAAAGGATTTATGTATATGTACTGGTTATATATACTTGTTGTTTGTTGAGCTTTTTGAATGATGAAATGACATTTATTCGTTACTTAGATTATTTTATTATTATTACTGTGTGTGGCTGTTGGAATTCTTACTGGGCTGGAAAAGCTCATACTACACTTACTTTCTTTTTCAGAGGCACTGAATTTGTAGAGTCCATCGGGTGGGACGAGAAGTGAGATCGATATGGAATCAGACTGCTAGATAGTTAGAAGTTAATTTATCTTTTGCTTATGGACATTTGAAATTATGTAATCAATCAGTACATTTTAGTTGATTTGATTTAAATACATTAATCGTTTTTTTGGTATTTTGTGAATATTGTACCTTTTTAGGCCTTACAAGATCTCTAGGATTTTACTTTAGGGATTATGTGGTTGTGTCATATGGTCGACCCAAGTGGTGGGTTTGGGGCGTGATAGATTTGGTATCAGAGCCCAGGTTTAGGAATCCTAGGGTTTAGGCTTGAGTAAGCATGAGTGGGGAAAAATCACTAAACACGTAAGATAGTAAAATGGTGTGTTTAGCATACTAAGGATACAAAATTTGTCCTAATCTGATATTCTTGATGCTGGAAAAATTGTGTTGGTTGATATGGCGCGAAGGCGTGGTGAAGGGCGTATCAGAAAGCCGACCCGATTTGCGGACGGCTCCACGGCTTGGGCACCCTCTGAGCAGTAGGAAGGTACCTCATCCGCGCCGACTCAAGGTGTGCAACAGTGTTGTCCGATTTCTGTCTACCTAAAAATATGCTAAACAGATCGTTGTTAGAACCGACATTCAAAGTTTAAATTAATTTTACTCTTACCTGTTCTACTCGAAGAATAGTGGTTGTAAGAAGTCGATCCACAGGAAGGCGATTAGAGTTGCATAAAAATTAAAACATTCACTTGGATTTGAAATCGATTCTTGAATAACAAAAGAAAAACATTACTTCGAGGATGTTTGAATGATTCTCTGGGCTACCAGAGAATATTTTCTACTTGAAATTGACAAAAAGACAGGTATTTAAATTCGAAAAGCATTTATATATTTAACTAATCAAAGAAAAGCTTTGGCATAAATTAAAATGGATGAAAACAAGAAAATTGAAGCGAACACAAATTGCATAAAGGAAGATTTAATGTATTGCATAAAAAGAAAAATTAAAAGATTGCATAAAGAAAACAGAAATTAAACTGAACCTAAAATAAGGATTGCATGAAAGAGAAATGATAGATTTTATAAAAATAAATTGATTACAAAGGTAGAAATGAAGATTGGTAGCTTGATGCTACCTTTCTTCTACAAATAAAATAAAGAAAAGAAAGAAATAACAAAAATCAAAGAAAACTTCTCCCTCTCGGTGGAACATAAAATACTTTTTTTTTCTTTTTCTTCTCTTCCCCAAAATAGAGCTTCCTTTGTTTTTTTCTTTCTCTCTTCTCTCCCAAACCGATGGCCTCCCTTTCCTCCTCTGTTCTTTGGCGTGAGCTCCTCTCCCTTCCTCCCCCCTCCTCCAATCGAGCGCTCCACCTTTTATAGATCAACCCCCTGGAGTGAGGATGCTTGGGATCACGGAAGGGGCGGACTCGGAGGCTTGACTGCAGCGTGATCTATGGAGCTCGAATGCGGAGGAGGCTGGATCGTCCGGGATTGATGGCGTGAATAGCTGGATCGATGGCTCCGAAAGCTTTGTGGATGGCTGGGATTCGGAGGATGGGATTCGGATGAAAGGGCGCTGCGGGATCTTTGCTGGGAGAAGGCGATCGTCCGGGATCTCATGCGGAAGAGGAAGGATGCCATGAAAATCACTGGGGTGCTGGAAATGGAAGGGCTGCAGACGCACATAGGAGGATTTGCTACTGTGAACGCGGAGGAGGAGGACGCGTTGGATGCTGGGAATCCGGAATGGGCGCACGGTTGTGAGGCGTGGTGAGGACGTGCTGGCAGCGATTGTGAGGCGCTGGGATCATGGAAGAGGGGAATGCGGGATCATTGCTCTTCCCTTTGACGCGGAAGAGGCAGATGCAGAGGCGGGGTGCAGCATGGGATCACGGACGGACGCGCAAACTTTGGGAGGAATGCTCAGGACGGTTGATCATGGCCGGGTGCTGGAACGGAAGGGAGGAGACACGGAAGAGGAATGCAGACGGGCTGATCCGTGGGTTTCCTTCTTTGGACGTGCCGGCTGATGGCGTGGATTCGGATCGCAGAAGGAAGGGGTCTTGAATCCGGAAGGGGGAGACGGCCGGCTGGACGCGATTCCTTGATGATGCATCGTGGGATCACTGGAGGGAAGTTGCAGACGTGATCAACGGGGACCGTTGCTCCTCCTTCGTTGTCGCACAAGCTGAGACGCACAATCTTCGTTTGATACGGCTCCGAGATGGGGCTGGCACGCGGTGGGGATGCTGGGAAGAGTTGGCTTGGATTGAGTGATACGAGGGGGGCTGATCGTTTGAAGTGCAGGGAACGAGCTGATTAGGCTGCTTGCATAAATAAAACCTTAATCAGTTAATTTTATTATTAATGATTAGCTAAAATACTAATTAAAATATTCTGACGATTGCACTTTTGTGCTCTCATTACACCCCCCAACCAGCTTATTGCTAGTCTCTAGCAATTTAGTGCAGAAATGAGAGTGCAAAAGTATTAATTATTATTATATATACATAAACTAAGATAAATACTCACTTTTGTAGAGCATTACGATTGCACTTAGCACGTGCAACAAGCTGTTAAATCTCTAGGTTACCCTAGTGGACGAGTGTTGTCTCGTGAGGGTTTGTAGTGAAGTTATCCACAAACTTCAATCCCAAAGATTTGTTTTATGAAATGAAAGTCTAATTTCAAGTACATAAGAATTTCAAAAGCACATAAGGTTTTAATTACTAAATAGCCCAATTTCTAGGTTAGTATGCAATTGAAGTTATTAAGTTTTCCGTTAGGAAGTTATAAGACTTATTTGTACTTGAGTGCTTAGTGAAGTCTGGACCATGCACAAGCTAAGGTTTTGGATCTCCAAAATATCGCTAATGCTAGTAGTTTCCAAGAATTGGTCGAACAAGACCTATTTGCTGATTCAAAATCATCTTTTCTGCAGAATTTTGAGACAAGACCTAGTAGTTTCCCCGGCAACGGCGCCAAAATTCTGTTCGTCATTTTCCTGTCTACCTAAAAATATGCTAGACAGATCGTTGTTAGAACCGACGAACAAAAGTTAAATTTAATTATACTCTTACCTTTCCTACTCGAAGAATAGCGGTTGTAAGAGGTCGATCCACAGGGAGGCGATTGGAGTTGCATAAAAATCAGAACGTTCACTCGGATTTGAAATCGATTTTTGAATGATTAAAGAAAAAACATTATTTTGAGGATGTTGATGGATTCTCTAGTCTACCGGAGAATTTTTTTTATTTAAAAATAATAAAAAGACAAGTACTTAGAAATCAAAGAGTATTTATGAATTCATGAAATGTTTAACTATTCAAAGGAAAATTTTTGCATAAATTAAAATGGATGAAGACAAGTGCTAAGAAAGATCGAAACCTGTAACATAAATTGCATAAAGGAAAATAAGATGTATTGCATAAAAAGAAAAATTAAACGATTGCATAGAGAAAACAGAAATTTAACTAAACCTAGAACAAGGATTGCATGAAAGAAATTGATTGATTTCATAAAAAGGAATGATTACAAAAAGTAAAAAAAAATTGAAGATGAAGCCTAATGCTTCTTTCTTCTGCAAATAATAAAATAAAATAAAATAAAATAAAGCTTCTTTTTCTCTCCCACGGTTAAACAACACATAAACTAATACTTTTAATCTCTTTCTTCTTCCCAAGAACAGAGCCTCCCCTGTTCCTTCTCCTTTGAACCAGCCGAGCTCCCACCTCCCTAGCCCTTGGCCTCCCACCGAGCACTCTTTCTGCCGATGGCCTCTCCCTCTCTTATAGCCCTTGGAAACATGTTGAAATTGCTGGGAGGAACCGATGATTGCGGAGCTCGGATGCGGCGTCGGAGGCTGTGGAATCGACGGGAGGAGCTGGCAGCGACGCGGATGGAAGGCGCGTGATCTGCGGAAGGATTTGGGACGCATGCGGAAGGTGGCGACGCGGATCCGGGCGCTGGGAGGAGCCGATCACGGGATGCTTGCAGTCGGACGCGGGGAGGCTGAAGCTTGGACGCGGCTGCGGTTCCTTGATCACAAACGGAAGGAGATGCGATGAACGCGGTGCGGGATCGTCGGGATTGGAAGCGGAAGAGGAAAGATGCTGGGAGCGGAAGGTGGGAACGGCTTGCATCAAGGGATTCCGGGAGGTGGGGACGCGGTGAATTCTTTCTTCTCCCCTTCTTTCGCACGGGATCTCAGGAGGAAGGAGAGGGCGGTGATGCACGCGGTTGGGACGCTAAGGATGCGGACGAAACAGGGACTCGGGACCACTGGAGATGCCATTCACGGACGCGTGATGCTGGGACTCTCGGTTCTGGAAGAGGGGGGCGCTGGCATGCGATCTCTGGATCACGGGTTGAAGGAGGCGCGGGCGTTGTGCGATCTTTGGCCCTCCTGATATGGGAGCTGGGAGACACTAAGTTCAGTCATATAGATAAAAAAAAAAAACAAATAGTGTGATGCGAAATTTGGTTTGTAAACGGACGGACTCAGTTCGTCAGGGATCATTTGTTCTGACTGAAGGTCTATTGCAAGTCTTTCAAGTCATGGGTTACCCAGCACCTTATAGTTATGATATAGCCAATTTAGATTTGCCCAAAATTATTTTCAAAAAGCACAAAAGAAATGGACCCGATTCGGACCCAAACCCGACTCGGACCCGACTCGATCTTCAACCGGGTCAGATCTGGGAAGGAATCCTTTTTTAGTCAAATTTGTACTTAATGTGCATTTTATCTCTAATTTATGAAAATCTGTGCCAAACCCAAATATAATATTAATCCAGTGAATTTATCATTATCGGTTAGCAATAATACTAATTTAGGTGACATGTAGGTCGCACTTTTGTGCTCTCATCACACCCCCCAACTAGCTTATTGCTAGTCTCTAGCAATTTAGTGTGAAAATGATAAAATGAGAATGCAAAAGTGTAATTTATTATTTAAAAATAGTAAGATAAATACTCATTTTCGTAGAGCATTACGATTGCACTTAGCACGTGCAACAAGCCTTTAAATCCCTAGGTTACCCTAGTGGACGAGTGTTGTCTCGTGAGGATTTGCAGTGAAGTTACCCACAAACTTCAATCCCAAAATAAAATTTGTTTTATGAAATGAAAGTCTAATTTCAAGTACATAACTGATAAGAATTTCAAAAGCACACAAGGTTTTAATTAGTAAGTAGCCCAAATTCTAGGTTAGTATGCAATTTAAGTTGAAGTCATTAAGTTTTCCGTTAGGGAGTTGTAAGACTTATTTATACTTGAGTGCTCAGTGAAGTTTGGACCATGCACAAGCTAAGGTTTTGGATCTCCAAAATATCGCTAATATTAGTAGTTTCCAAGAATTGGTCGGACAAGACCTATTTGCTGATTCAAAATCATCTTTTCTGCAGGATTTCGAGAGCTGTGGATGTTTACTTTAATACCTCATGGGTTTTATCTGTAATATTCCAGTTTACTCGAATTTTTACAACGACGGCTTTCACACTATTGTCTTTCTTAAGGTCAATATTCATTTTTTTTATCATTTTTTTTTGTTTTTTTTGTTTTTTATTTTTTTTATTAAAGAGAAATGATAGTGTATATATTGTGCACTTTTACTCCTGTGATGATTCCTCCATGTAGCGAGCAATTAGTCGACAATTCTCACACCAGTTGGCATGAGGTGTCGGGCATCAAGACTCCCCTACGGACCTATGCTCGGGTTCCTCATCACAAGCCTGCTGACCTTTGACAATAGGTAGCCCTTTTCGATGTACCTGACTAAATCCACCAAATAGTTTTTTTTTTTTTTTTTTTTTGGGATCAGAAAAAGATGGTTCATCAGGATTCGAGGTTGCTACCATATTCTCAACACAATGTCGAGCCTATACCTTAGAAAATGCAGGCCAGATGTGTTGTGAAATTCAAAGCACTAATTAGCTTACAACTCACTAAAAGGAACTTAATAAAAAGAACTCACTTTGCACTACTTCCAACTAGTCATTGGGCTCTTAGATTTTATATACCTTGTGTGTTGTAAATTTTTTTTTTAATTTTTAAAAATTTTTTAAAAATTTTTTTTTATTTATTTTTATAAAATTTCAAATGCTTAAAAATACCCCCAAACCTAAATCTAACATTGTCCTCAATATTAAAGAAAAATTAAAGCAGTAAGAGGACAGAGGAGAAGTTACCTGATATGGGTAGGTAAATTGAAAATTGGGGCAAAATCCCCCAAACCTGTATTGTGGAGTGATTGATTAAAACCCCGTTTGATTTTGATGAGCTCAAAGCATTTGAGTATATCGTGTGATTACTAATGAATTCAATTGAGTGTTTCAGTGAAAATCCTGCTCAAGTGTTTCTAGACATGGTTTACAGTATTTTGGATAAGTTAAGAAGTCTGCTGAACCAATGTCTGAGACTCGAGTCGACTCCCGAGTTTCACGAGTCGACTCCAAGCGTATCAAGGTCACTGGCACGAGCTCGAGTCGACTCCTAATCAGTATGAGTCGACTCCGACTGAAAACAGACAGAAGGATAGAAGAGCAGTCTTTCAGATCTGAGATTCGAGTCGACTCCAGTGGAACGCGAGTCGACTCCCACCGGTGCACAAAGAAAAAGTCAGAGAGTGTTTTATGGACTCTGAGATTCGAGTCGACTCCCGCATTACGCGAGTCGACTCCAAGATTGTGCGACCATCAACAGAGAAAACCATGTTACTGCCACTGAGATTCGAGTCGACTCCCAGACAGCTCGAGTCGACACCAAGACAAGCTTCACGTCAAAAGGCAGAAGACCAACTTTCGGAAACTGAGAGCCGAGTCGACTCCAAGGAAGTTCGAGTCGACTCCAAGACTGGATGAGCCAAAAGACAGAGAATCGGGAGTTCGGGCTCTGAGATTCGAGTCGACTCCCAGGACAGTCGAGTCGACTCGAGAGGGCAAAATTCAAATTTGTATCCACGGTCTACAGAGGAAAAGCCGACTCCAAAATTGCCAGGTCAGCGCCAGAAGTTGGCGAGTCGACTCCGGGCCAAGACGAGTCGACTCCCAGTCGTGACGGCAACTTTAATTCAAACTTGGAACAGTTGCCGAGTCGACTCCTGAAAAGCTTGAGTCGACTCCCGCTACAGCCGAGTCGACTCCTGATCGCGCGAGTCGACTCCAACCCACCAACGGTCACATTGTCAGGCTGCGCAGAGTGTGCAGAACGGCCAGAAAAAGTGGAGTAACGGCTAGTTTCCGTGGGGGTTGGCTTAAATAGCCACAGAAGACTGTAGCAAAATAGAGAACATACATTCCACTCCAAGCATTCAAGTCTTCAAGCTTTGCAAGTGCTCTTCAACGAGAAAAAGGGGAGATCAGCATTTACTGCGCCACCAACTTCTCCCCAGCATTCAAAGCTTCCTCCTCCTACATTCAAGTCGATCACTCATCCAAGAGGAGACCAGAGTCAAGAAGCCATTCCTCTACTTAAGCTTAAAAGCGTTTGAGGGCTTCTAAACTCATCCTTGAATATATTGTTTCATACCTGCTTTTGAGAAGCTTATTTTCTGTTTTCTTTCTACTACGTGTATTTACTTGGTTCAATCGGGGGATTGAATCAAGGGGATAAAGGTTAGTTGGTGAGCCAGTTTTAAAACCAACGTGTGAAAGGGTTTGATTGTGAGCCCGGGAAAACAATCGGGGTTGGTTCTAGTCGGTGAGCCTGGGAAAACCGACCGAGTTCGTTGTTAGCTCGTAAAACAACAAGTTTGGTTGTGAGCTTGCAAAACAACCGGCTGTAATCCAAGGGGGTTATAGTGTATTCCCAAGAGAAACTTGGGGAGTGGACGTAGGAGCAAGGGATAGCTCCGAACCACTATAAAACTTGTGTTTGTGATTGATTGTCTCTTCCTCTTCTCATTTCATATTGCTCACAGCACATAGTAATTAATTAAATAACTTGGCATAGTTTTTAATTAATCATCCATAACGTTTTAAATTATCCAAATTGTTTTAAAACCCAATTCACCCCCCCCTCTTGGGTTGTCTATCTGGGCAACAGGTGGTATCAGAGCCAAAAACTCTTCCACTCAAGAGTTAAAAGATCAAAATGACAACCCCATTTGGATCTTCTCACATTGAGGGTCAGTCCACCCAAAGACCCCCTTTCTTCAATGGATCCGACTACTCATACTGGAAGGCTAGGATGAAAATATTCATCCAAGCCCAAGACTATGAGATGTGGACCATTGTTGTAAATGGCCCATACATCCCATCCATATATATAGATGGTGTCAAGGTACCCAAACTAGAAACGGATTGGGATGAACATGACATGAGGAAGGCACAATTAAACTCTAAAGCAATGAATGTCTTCTATTGTGCCTTAGACCGTAATGAATTCAATAGGATTTCAACTTGTAATTCAGCAAAAGAAATTTGGGACAGACTTGAAGTGACCCATGAGGGCACGAATCAAGTCAAGGAATCCAAAATAAACATCTTGGTTCATAAATATGAACTATTTAAAATGGATTCAAATGAAACTATCACATCCATGTTCACTAGGTTTACTGATATTGTCAATGGCCTAAAAAGCCTTGGCAAGAACTATACTAACAGTGAGCTTGTCAGGAAAATCCTTCGATGTCTACCGAGGTTGTGGGAAGCTAAAGTGACAGCGATCCAAGAAGCTAAAGACTTGAACAAGCTTCCACTTGAGGAGCTCCTTGGATCCCTGATGACTCACGAACTCACCATGAAACAACACGAGGAAGAGTCTTCCCATAAGAAAAAGGTAATAGCTTTAAAATCTACTTCTTCTAACAAGGACTTATCTTGCAGCAGCAGCAGTGAAGAAGAAGAAGATGAGGAAGATGGTGGTGAGGCTCTTCTTGTGCGCAAATTCAAGAAATTCATCAACCACAAGAAGTCCTATCATCAAAGGAGAGGGCCCTCAAATTTCTACCGGAAGGACAAAGGTAAGGAAAGAGAAAACGAGGGGATTGGATGTTACGAGTGCAAGAAGCCGGGTCACATAAGAGCTGAATGCCCCTTACTGAAGAAGGGGAGTAAGTACAAGAAGAAGAAAGCTCTTGTCACTACACTATCCGACTCCGACTCATCATCCTCCTCTTCTGACGAGGAACAAGAAGAAAAGGCCAATTTCTGCTTCATGGCCAACGAAGACGAGGTAACTTCCGATACGCATCCTGATTTTTCTTTTGATGAACTTTATGATGCGTTCAATGAATTAATGATTGAGTATAAGAATATAAATGTTAAAAACAGAGAACTAAAAGTAACTAATCAAACTTATATTCATAAGCATGATTCATTAATTAAGGATAAAGATAATCTTACCAAAGAAAATCTAGAACTTAAGACAAGCAATCAACTTTTAATTAAGAAGACTAACACCTTAACTAAAGATAATGAAAAACTAACTAAGGAACTTTCAAACCATAAACAAGTCTTAAACAAGGATCTAACAAAAGAACTAAATGATTTAAAAACAGAAAATCAAACATTAACTAAAGAACTTAACAAATACAAACCCTTAGTTGAAAAATTTACATATAGTTCAGAAAAGTTAAACATGATACTAAATAGTCAACGTGCAGTATTTAATAAAGCAGGCTTAGGGTACAAACCAAGGAATAAGCAAAAACTTCTTAGTAATTTCTTTGTTAAAGCTGGGGAAACAAAAACTAAGAAAATCACCTGTTTCTGTTGTGGAAATATAGGACATAAAGCAAATACATGTGACTATAGGAAAAGGAAAACTAAAAGAAAAATTAAAAGGGTATGGGTTCCAAAAGGAACCAACTTGACTAACCATGAAGGACCCAAGAAAACTTGGGTACCTAAGATGACATGATTTGCTTGTGTAGGAGTGTCTTGCAGCCAAGGTCAACAAAAATTGCTGGTATTTGGATAGTGGCTGCTCAAGGCACATGACGGGTGATAAAGACCAATTTTTCACCCTTGAAGCTAAGAAGGGAGGTGTTGTGACGTTTGGAGACAACAACCAAGGTCACATCATTGGCATTGGTAAAGTTCAAATCACCCCTTCTACTTTTATAGATAATGTTAGATATGTTGATGGTCTTAAACATAACTTGTTAAGCATTAGTCAATTATGTGATAAAGGATATGATGTTATGTTTAAACCATCACTATGTATTGTAACAAATCCTAATGATAATAGTTTGGTCTTTAAAGGGATTAGACGTGGAAATGTATATGTTGTAGACCTAGAAGATCTTGCAAAACATAACCAATGTCTAGTTGTAAATGAAACCAAAGAAAATGATGCTAGTTGGTTATGGCACCGTAAGTTAGGTCATGCAAGCATGGACACAATAACTAAACTAGTTAAAAGAGACTCCGTGATAGGTTTGCCAAAATTAAAATTTGAAAAGAACAAAATCTGTGAAGCATGTCAATTTGGCAAACAATCTAGGAATTCTTTTAAATCCATAAAATGTGTCTCTACCTCTAGGCCTCTAGAATTATTACATATGGACTTATTTGGTCCTACTAGAACAACAAGCCTAGGTGGAAATAAATATGGTCTAGTTATAGTAGATGATTACTCTAGGTACACATGGGTCATGTTTCTAGCGCATAAGGATCAAGCATTTTCTATGTTTAAGAAGTTCCACAAGGAAGTAACAAATGCTAGAGAATCCTCAGTTATAGCTATTAGAAGTGACCATGGTACCGAATTCGAAAATCAATTATTTGATGAATTTTGTAGCAAAAAGGGGATAACCCATAATTTCTCAGCACCTAGGACACCACAGCAAAATGGAGTTGTTGAAAGGAAAAATAGAACACTAGAGGAAATGGCTAGAACGATGTTATGTGAAAGTAACCTCCCTAAGTATTTTTGGGGAGAAGCCATTAATACTTCTTGCCATATATTAAATAGAGTTCTATTAAGACCCATCATAAAGAAAACACCATATGAACTGTGGAAAAACAGAAAACCAAAGGTTAACTATTTTCATGTTTTTGGATGTAGGTGTTTTGTACATAATAATGGGAAAGATAATCTAGGGAAATTTGACCCTAAATCTGATGAAGGAATATTCCTAGGTTATTCTACAACTAGTAAAGCCTATAGAATCTTTAATAAAAGAACTCTAGTTATAGAAGAATCCATACATGTTGTTTTTGATGACTCTAGTGACATCTCATCTAGTAAGAAGGTTAATTTTGATGATGATATTGAAATACTTGAAGAAAAGATAGATGAGATGGGATTACGAGATGATAATCAAAAGTTGATTGAAGGAGAATCATCAAACCAAGAGCCTATAGTGGATCATGGGCTAACTAAAGCTTGGAGGTATGCTCACGGGCATCCTAAGGAACTAATTCTAGATGATCCATCACAACCGGTTAGGACTAGAGCATCCCTTAGGAATATGAATAATCATCTAGCCTTTGTTTCACACTTTGAGCCCAAACATATAGAAGAAGCCGAAAATGATGTAAATTGGATAAATGCAATGCAAGAAGAACTAAACCAATTTACTAGAAACAAAGTGTGGGATCTAGTAGAGAGACCTTCTGAATATCCAATTATTGGTACAAAATGGATATATAAAAATAAGCTAGATGAAAATGGAATTGTTATACGGAATAAGGCTAGACTAGTAGCAAAGGGTTATAATCAAGAAGAAGGTATAGACTTTGATGAAACCTTTGCTCCCGTAGCTAGACTTGAGGCTATTAGACTATTATTAGCATATGCATGCTCTAAAGATTTCAAACTATTTCAAATGGATGTAAAGAGTGCATTTTTAAATGGGTATATTAATGAGGAGGTGTATGTAGAACAACCTCCTGGTTTCGAAAATCATCAATACCCTAATCATGTGTATAAACTAAACAAAGCACTTTATGGGTTAAAACAAGCACCTAGAGCATGGTATGAGAGACTTAGTAAATTCCTATTAGAACATGAATTCTCTAGGGGAAATGTAGACACAACATTATTTCTGAAAAGACAAAATAAGGATATGTTGTTAGTACAGATTTATGTTGATGATATCATTTTCGGTGCCACTAACAATCGCCTCTGCGAAGAATTTGCTGATTTGATGCAGAGTGAGTTTGAAATGAGCATGATGGGAGAACTGAACTACTTCCTCGGGCTTCAAATCAAACAATCTGAAGAAGGCATCTTCATCAATCAAGTAAAATATATCAAGGAGATGCTCAAGAAGTTTGATATGGAGGGAAACAAATCAATCAGCACCCCCATGAGCTCATCATGTAAGTTAGACCAAGATGAATCAGGTAAATCCGTCGATCAAAAACTTTATAGAGGTATGATAGGTTCTTTACTGTATCTTACTGCAAGTAGACCTGATATTATGTTTAGTGTGTGCATGTGTGCTAGATATCAGGCTAATCCTAAAGAATCACACCTAGCTGCAGTTAAAAGAATCTTTAAATACTTAATAGGGTACACAGATTCAGACTTCGCTGGATGTAAACTTGATAGAAAAAGTACCAGCGGGTCTTGTCAATTTCTAGGAGAAAACCTAATCTCATGGTTTAGCAAGAAACAAAACTCGGTTGCATTATCCACTGCAGAAGCTGAATATGTTGCAGCCGGGAGTTGTTGTGCTCAAATCTTATGGATTAAACAACAATTAGAAGATTATGGCATTAAACAAGATGAAATCCCCATTAATTGTGATAACACAAGTGCCATAAATCTAACTAAAAATCCAATTCAACACTCAAGAACTAAACACATTGAGATAAGACATCACTTCATAAGAGATCATGTATTGAATGGTGATGTGTCACTCCACTTTGTGTGTACTGATAATCAATTAGCAGATATTTTCACAAAACCCCTAAGTGAAGAGAGATTTAGTGTGCTTAGAAGGGGATTAGGAGTGATTGATCCATCCTAGTGGGAGTTACCACTAGATTAATTGATTTTGATGATGAGAATGAGGTTAAAAGAGAGTTTCTATTCAATGATCATCATATCAGTCCTTAATTAGGTGATTTTCCCTCATTTGGCGCGATTATAGCAAGAGTTTTAAGTGCGTGCCAAGGTTAGAGACGACTCGAGTAAGTTTCAGAGCCGGCTCCTAAGGGGGAGTCGACTCGCGCATTTGCGGGAGTCGACTCGCAAAGCTGGCAGCAAAAGGGGAGTCGACTCGCGCATATTCTGGAGTCGACTCGAGGTCGAGTCGACTCGCGACTCAGGGGAGTCGACTCGCAGTCGGGATCCGACTTTTTAACCCTAGGTTTGTCGTTTCGCAAACACTTTTCCTCAAGCCGCCACTGTTCACAAAGCCCTAGAGCCGACTCCTAGGTCATCCCCGATCGTCTCCAAGCCTTTTTCCCGTCGATTCTTCGCCGGACATTGAGTTTCCATCCGTTCCTAGGTCATTTCCGGTCCGTCCCGAGCTTCCTCTGTCCGTCCTTCATCGTCCTCAAGGTATTTTTATTCCCGTTTAGGTCAAGATGCCTCGTAAGGCCGTCGTTAGGAAGAGGTCCCGTCCCGCGGCCGTTCCCGAGCGGCGCTCCAAGGCGCGGCATGATCCCGCGAGGCAACCACCTCCGGATCGTTCCCCGCCTAGGGAGGTTCATGTTAGGCCATTGGCCGGGAAGGCCGTCTCCACCGGGAGGTATGTCGATTTTGACTTCCTCTCCCGGGAAGGGTTCACCATAGGCGATAGGCTTAGAGCCCAGGGTCTAGAGTACTTCCTCACCTTGGACCTTCCCACCTATCCTGGCCTAGTTCAAGAGTTCTATAGTACCGTCCATCGGGGAGATGGAGGTATTGAGGGCACGGTATTAGGTGTCCCATTACGTGTCACGGAGGATCTCGTTGCCCATATCCTCCACCTCCCACTGGTAGGGGTAGCTCCTGCACATCCTGAGGATAGATTTGAGGCCCTTACGATCGTCTTAGGGCAGCCACCTCAGTCCCCCCTAGATGAGGTATCTGCTAGCTCACTTCCTATTGAAGTGAGAATCCTCTTGAGCATTCTATCCAGGTCCATCTTCCCTAAGACAGGAAGATTTGATTTTGTGAATGAGAGGGACCTAGCTATTATGTCTTACATTCTTCAGGACACCCCGGTCAACTTCCCCAAGCTGATTTATAGGTATATGTGTGAGCCTTTAGATAGACCTAGGCTCTCCCTCCCATACGGGATGATATTCACTCTCCTGTTTAGGCAGTACGAAATTTCCATTCCTGAGAGGGAACCCTCTCGTGCCTTGCGATGGACTGATCGCTTGGGTACGGGGACCATGCACAGGATGGAATTTCGGAAGAAAGACGGGATCTGGGTTAGGAAGTCCACTCTCACTGCTCAGACCACCAGACCATCACCCAGTCCTGAGCCAGACTCTGATTACCCAGACTCTCCACATCATCCAGACCTTCCATCCACTCCTCCTGCTCCTACCACCTCTGCCGGACCTTCCTCCTCAGCTCCACCATCTATGGAGGTCCGTATTGATCCAGAGCAGCTCCGAGAGCTGCGGCAGGAGATCGTCCGAGATTTGAGGGACGAGCTGCTCCGGGAGCTCCGAGGTTCCGTGCCAGCTGCCACTCCTGCACCCACTCCTGCACCCACTCCATCCTCCGCATTGGTGCCATCCTTGACAGCCGTGACAGACATGACGGCTAAAGTGCGGGAAGAGATATATAATATCAGGGATTTGATGCAGGCCCAGTTCCGCAACATGAGGGAGATCAAGAGCACCACTCGACAGTTTCGAGAGGAGATAGGCCGTGACATGCACACCACTACCGAGGGGGCCGAGCGCTTGTCGAATGTGATTGTCGGCAAGCTGGACGCACTTCAGACCTCAGTGACTGGGCTTCAGACGTCGGTGACTGAGCTCTCCACTATGCACAGCAGAGCCACCTCGTCTATCATCACACAGCTTAGCCATGTCACAGAGGCAGTCGCCCTCCTCATGGAGCGGAGCAGATTGGGAGGAGGAGCCACATCCTCCAGAGGAGGAGACGCATCCTCGAGAGGAGGAGCTACATCCTCGAGAGGAGGAGCTACATCCTCGAGAGGGGGAGCTACATCCTCGAGGAGGACATAGATGATTTTGAGTTGTGTTTTATCTTCTTTTGTATTGTTTTTGCCTTACTTATAGTATGCTCAAATGTATTCACCTTCATATCAATACAATGAGTAGACATCTTATCTTTATTTCTGTGCCAATTGACTGTGCCATTTGATGTTTGATTGTGCCATTTGTGCCATTGATTGTGTGTGTGATTACCTCCTTTTTGATATGATGACAAAAAGGGGGAGAAATATGTATAAAATATGTAATAAGGGGAGAAATATGGTTAAAATATGTAAAAGAACTCTTAAAAACACACACAAATTTGTTCTAAGTGGATTCGGTACCTCGAGGCTCATTATCTCTCTTTTGGGGCTCCTAATGGAGTAATCTCCAGAATCTATTCAAGGGATATTCGGAGATTAGCTTAATCGTACTCAAGAACAAATTGACAGATTTTCCCTCTAAAAACAAAAAATTCAGTTCAAAAATTTCAAAGCATTAAAAGGAAATTCAGAAAACTAAAACTAGTTGAATGCATATGTTGAGGGGGAGAATCTGAATTTTAATCAAGATAAATCATTGATAACATATAAGCCAAACAATTGATTGCATAATATGGAGGCTTATATAATTCCAAATGAAAGGGGGAGCTTTAACTCCGAAATTTAAATGTTTCACACCTTTCAAACTTGGATAAATTAAATTTTCAGACATTTGAATTCACTTGTGAATTTTATTTCATTATTTATTGAGCAATTCATTTTACGTATACTCAAAGTTTTGTCATCATCAAAAAGGGGGAGATTGTGGAGTGATTGATTAAAACCCCGTTTGATTTTGATGAGCTCAAAGCATTTGAGTATATCGTGTGATTACTAATGAATTCAATTGAGTGTTTCAGTGAAAATCCTGCTCAAGTGTTTCTAGACATGGTTTACAGTATTTTGGATAAGTTAAGAAGTCTGCTGAACCAATGTCTGAGACTCGAGTCGACTCCCGAGTTTCACGAGTCGACTCCAAGCGTATCAAGGTCACTGGCACGAGCTCGAGTCGACTCCTAATCAGTATGAGTCGACTCCGACTGAAAACAGACAGAAGGATAGAAGAGCAGTCTTTCAGATCTGAGATTCGAGTCGACTCCAGTGGAACGCGAGTCGACTCCCACCGGTGCACAAAGAAAAAGTCAGAGAGTGTTTTATGGACTCTGAGATTCGAGTCGACTCCCGCATTACGCGAGTCGACTCCAAGATTGTGCGACCATCAACAGAGAAAACCATGTTACTGCCACTGAGATTCGAGTCGACTCCCAGACAGCTCGAGTCGACACCAAGACAAGCTTCACGTCAAAAGGCAGAAGACCAACTTTCGGAAACTGAGAGCCGAGTCGACTCCAAGGAAGTTCGAGTCGACTCCAAGACTGGATGAGCCAAAAGACAGAGAATCGGGAGTTCGGGCTCTGAGATTCGAGTCGACTCCCAGGACAGTCGAGTCGACTCGAGAGGGCAAAATTCAAATTTGTATCCACGGTCTACAGAGGAAAAGCCGACTCCAAAATTGCCAGGTCAGCGCCAGAAGTTGGCGAGTCGACTCCGGGCCAAGACGAGTCGACTCCCAGTCGTGACGGCAACTTTAATTCAAACTTGGAACAGTTGCCGAGTCGACTCCTGAAAAGCTTGAGTCGACTCCCGCTACAGCCGAGTCGACTCCTGATCGCGCGAGTCGACTCCAACCCACCAACGGTCACATTGTCAGGCTGCGCAGAGTGTGCAGAACGGCCAGAAAAAGTGGAGTAACGGCTAGTTTCCGTGGGGGTTGGCTTAAATAGCCACAGAAGACTGTAGCAAAATAGAGAACATACATTCCACTCCAAGCATTCAAGTCTTCAAGCTTTGCAAGTGCTCTTCAACGAGAAAAAGGGGAGATCAGCATTTACTGCGCCACCAACTTCTCCCCAGCATTCAAAGCTTCCTCCTCCTACATTCAAGTCGATCACTCATCCAAGAGGAGACCAGAGTCAAGAAGCCATTCCTCTACTTAAGCTTAAAAGCGTTTGAGGGCTTCTAAACTCATCCTTGAATATATTGTTTCATACCTGCTTTTGAGAAGCTTATTTTCTGTTTTCTTTCTACTACGTGTATTTACTTGGTTCAATCGGGGGATTGAATCAAGGGGATAAAGGTTAGTTGGTGAGCCAGTTTTAAAACCAACGTGTGAAAGGGTTTGATTGTGAGCCCGGGAAAACAATCGGGGTTGGTTCTAGTCGGTGAGCCTGGGAAAACCGACCGAGTTCGTTGTTAGCTCGTAAAACAACAAGTTTGGTTGTGAGCTTGCAAAACAACCGGCTGTAATCCAAGGGGGTTATAGTGTATTCCCAAGAGAAACTTGGGGAGTGGACGTAGGAGCAAGGGATAGCTCCGAACCACTATAAAACTTGTGTTTGTGATTGATTGTCTCTTCCTCTTCTCATTTCATATTGCTCACAGCACATAGTAATTAATTAAATAACTTGGCATAGTTTTTAATTAATCATCCATAACGTTTTAAATTATCCAAATTGTTTTAAAACCCAATTCACCCCCCCCTCTTGGGTTGTCTATCTGGGCAACATGTATGTTAGTAGTTTTTTTTTTTTATAGGAGATATTTATATGTTGGGTTGCCTCCCAAGAGCGCTAAGTTTTATGTCTTCAGCCAGACAAAATGTAAATCTCCTTTTTTTTCAACCATTATCTAAGAATGGTTTTGGAAAAGTCCGATGAAGAACAGTCGGCTGATGACGATCTATGCTCATAAGGGGAACAGAACTAAGAGGCGCATGCTTGACCCCTTCCTCGGAATGGGCAAGGTAAGCTTCTAAAGGGTCCTCATTATAAGTTTGTAAAAAAGTCTCCTGAACCAGACTTTCAATCATGTCAACTTCATTGATTTCTTTGTCGTCTGGTGGTTGTTTACTTATGTTGAAGACATTAAGCTCGACTTTCATGTTGCCAAAAGATAACTTCAGCATCCCATTTCGACAGTTGATCACAGCATTTGCTGTGGCTAAGAAAGGTCTACCTAAAATTATAGGTGTGTGACTGTCTGGATGTATTGCAGGTTCAGTCTCAAGGATAACGAAGTCCACAGGATAGTAAAACTCATTTACTTTCACTATTACATCCTCTACAATCCCCTTGGGGTACTTCACTGTCCTATCTGCTAAGGAAAGGGTAATATTTGTAGGCTTTAATTCCCCCAAACCTAATTTTTGGTATACATAGTAGGGAAGTAGGTTTACACTGGCTCCTAAATCTAATAGAGCTCTTTGGATGATCGTCTCTCCTATTTTTATTTCAATAGTTGGGCAACCAGGGTCTTTGAATTTCGGGGCAATCTGTTGTTGAATGAGAGATGAGGCTTGTGCAGCCATAACAGCTTGCCTAGGAATACTTGTTTTTCTTTTGACCGTGGTGAGGTCTTTCAAGAATTTTGTATAGGAGGGAATTTGTCTTATGGCATCGAGAAAAGGTATATTTATTTGAACAGTTTTAAAGACTTCCATGATTTCATCAAAATTAGATTGTTTCTTGGAGTCCTGAAGTCTACTGGGAAAAGGAACCTTGGGTTTGTATGTTTCTATGGGTTCTTCCCTTTCTTCCGGTTTGTCCTGTTCTTGACCCCTCTTCTGAATTGGGTTCTTATCGGATTCATTTTTATTTTCTTTTTCATGTTCAGGAAGTTGGACTTTATTGTCCACTTGCTTGCCAGACCTTAAAGTGGTAATTGCCTGGACTTCATAGGTCGGATTTCCATTGATTTGATACTGACCTCTTTGATCTTGATTTTGTTGTCTACTAGGGTTAGGCACTGGTTGACTAGGTAGTTCACCTTTCTTTCTATCCCCTAGTGAGTTTGCTATTTGGCTTAGACTAACCTCAAGTTTTGCAATCGCTTGCGCATGGAATTGATTAGTCTGGGTTTGAGCTATGTTGGTCTGTTATTGCTGTTGGATGAAGTCTTGTTGCTGCTTCATCATGTTAGCCATCATGGCTTCTAATGATGTAGTTTGCTGAGGGATAGGGGCACTATAAGTAGGAATAGGTGGAGCCAATGATTGGTTTATTTGTGATGGACCTATCCTAGGAAAATTCTTCTGAAAACCTGGTGGACCACCTTGATGCTGAATAGGTTCATTTTGCTTGTATGAAAAATTTGGGTGGAACCTATTATCAGGGTGGTAGACTGGGCTGAATGAATTGGGAGTGGGCTTCTTGAAGGCACTATATGAGTTAAGAGCATTTGCCTGCTCAGCCTTAATGTTGGGTAAACTAGGACAACACTCCACTAGATGCTCAGAACTATTACACAAGATACATAAACTATGTGACTCGTGATCCACTTTCATGATTGGATTTAACTCTTTATATGAACTCGGACTAGTGGAAACAGTGAAAGCATCAAACTTTTTGCTTAAGTTGTTCATTCCAGTCACCAGATTGGACATGACATTTTTGAGTTCTGGGTCTGTTTTCATTTCATAATTACCCGATTTTCTAGACCCGGACTCATCTCTATTTACTTCCTCACCATAGCTACTCCAATTTTGGGCGTTCTCGGCTAAGTCAACAAGAAATTCATAGGCTTGATCCGGGGTTTGGTTCATGAACCTACCCTTGTGCATGGACTCAATCATGTTTCTATGTGCTGGAGGTAGTCCTTTATAAAAGAAATGGACCAGATCAGCCTTATCAAGCCCATGGTGTGGGCATTTGACCAACAAGTCATGGAATCTTTCCCAAAGTTGGAAAAATTCCTCCTCAGATTTTCCTCTAAAAGTTCTGATTGCATCCTTAATTTTTTCAGTTTTTACCATGGGATAGAACTTAGCCATGAACTTCCTAGATAGTTGTTCCCATGATGTGATGGAATTCGAAGCTAGGGAATACAACCATGCAGCAGCACGATCCTCTAAAGTCATGGGAAACAACCTTAATTTAATACCCTCTTCATCTAAGTTTTGATTTCTAAACGTTTGACAGATTGTCAAAAATTTGTTTAGATGAATGTAGGGTTGTTCACTCTCGAACCCATGAAACTTGGGTAACATGTTTATTGTTGCAGCCCGAATCTCGAATTGGGCTGCATTATTAATTGGTAATACTATGCAAGTAGGGGGACTAGCGGATGCGGGTGCAAATAATTCATTTAGGGTTCTAATGTGTTCACCCATTGTAGAGATCGACAGTTGGTTTACAGTTCGCAGGTTGTGATGAAAAGTTCTTTCAATCTCAGGATCAAATGGGATTAACTTATCCCTTAATGACCTTCTACCATGCATACATTTTCCACAACTTAATTAGATTCGACTTCTACAATGAACGAAGTCCTAAAAGAAGAGAAGGGCTAGACACAGATGACCACAACCAACACCACACAACAATTTGACCCTATTAGTCTTAAAACTAAGTGAGGTTTAGTAGCTTCTTAAATCTAGTTGCACAGAGATGTATCAGGTTAAAAAGTTCCTGAAATTCTCTCCTAGATTAGACAGCTCCTAATCTCCCTTTCAGATTAAGCTTGAGCTTACCAGTTAAGCAATCCAGTAATCAGTGACCAGGAAAGTCCCGGGGTGTGTGGTGGTGCCAGAAGGGATACACCGATACCACAATACCCGTAACAGTTCTCACTGTTATAAAACTTTCCTAGACATCACCAATTACTAAATCCTCACTGGAGTGGCTTTCAGCCGCTTCTTTCCAAGAGCCTAATTGAGCTCGAAAACCCTAAGGCCAACGTCTAATTTGATTTTAATTTAATTTGGCTTAGGATAAGTATGCAAGGTGGTGATTTTTGGGCTAAGGACAGGTAATGACTTCCTGACCTTATCTTTTTAATGGGTTTTGCCCTTAATTACTTTATGCAAATGCTTAATACTAAATGCAGCAAATAATCAATATTTTTTTAAAGTTTATGCAATATCATTAGGTTGTATTGATTAAATGAGCAAGCAATTTATTTTTTTTACTTTTACTTTTTTTTTTAAAATTTTTTTTTAATTTTTTTTTAGCAATAACTTGAAAGTAAACTAAACACAATCCTTATGCGTCAGTCAATCTCCGAATGCCCATTGAATAAGCTCTGGAGATTACTCCGTGAGGAGCCCCAATAGAGGTATGATCACCTCGGGGGATTGCACCTTATCAATTACTAACAAAAATAATGTAGATTTTTTTTATTTTATTTTATTTTTATTGTTATTTTTTTAAAATTTAAATTTCAAATTTCGAATTTCAGAATTCAAATTTTGAATTTAACTTTTTGAATTTTTGAATTTTTGAATTTTGAAATATTTTTTTTTTAATTTTTTTTTTGAATTTTAAATTTCAGAATTTAATAACTACGAAATTATTAACTGAAAATAATCAAAATAATAAAAATAAAAACTTACTACCGGAGTGCGTTCACTCCGAGCATCCAAAATCCGATTTGATCTTCATGATCGTTCTTGCTTCCCGATTTGCCTCCCCGGCAACGGCGCCAAAATTCTGTTCGTCATTTTCCTGTCTACCTAAAAATATGCTAGACAGATCGTTGTTAGAACCGACGAACAAAAGTTAAATTTAATTATACTCTTACCTTTCCTACTCGAAGAATAGCGGTTGTAAGAGGTCGATCCACAGGGAGGCGATTGGAGTTGCATAAAAATCAGAACGTTCACTCGGATTTGAAATCGATTTTTGAATGATTAAAGAAAAAACATTATTTTGAGGATGTTGATGGATTCTCTAGTCTACCGGAGAATATTTTTTTATTTAAAAATAATAAAAAGACAAGTACTTAGAAATCAAAGAGTATTTATGAATTCATGAAATGTTTAACTATTCAAAGGAAAATTTTTGCATAAATTAAAATGGATGAAGACAAGTGCTAAGAAAGATCGAAACCTGTAACATAAATTGCATAAAGGAAAATAAGATGTATTGCATAAAAAGAAAAATTAAACGATTGCATAGAGAAAACAGAAATTTAACTAAACCTAGAACAAGGATTGCATGAAAGAAATTGATTGATTTCATAAAAAGGAATGATTACAAAAAGTAAAAAAAAATTGAAGATGAAGCCTAATGCTTCTTTCTTCTGCAAATAATAAAATAAAATAAAATAAAATAAAGCTTCTTTTTCTCTCCCACGGTTAAACAACACATAAACTAATACTTTTAATCTCTTTCTTCTTCCCAAGAACAGAGCCTCCCCTGTTCCTTCTCCTTTGAACCAGCCGAGCTCCCACCTCCCTAGCCCTTGGCCTCCCACCGAGCACTCTTTCTGCCGATGGCCTCTCCCTCTCTTATAGCCCTTGGAAACATGTTGAAATTGCTGGGAGGAACCGATGATTGCGGAGCTCGGATGCGGCGTCGGAGGCTGTGGAATCGACGGGAGGAGCTGGCAGCGACGCGGATGGAAGGCGCGTGATCTGCGGAAGGATTTGGGACGCATGCGGAAGGTGGCGACGCGGATCCGGGCGCTGGGAGGAGCCGATCACGGGATGCTTGCAGTCGGACGCGGGGAGGCTGAAGCTTGGACGCGGCTGCGGTTCCTTGATCACAAACGGAAGGAGATGCGATGAAGACGCGGTGCGGGATCGTCGGGATTGGAAGCGGAAGAGGAAAGATGCTGGGAGCGGAAGGTGGGAACGGCTTGCATCAAGGGATTCCGGGAGGTGGGGACGCGGTGAATTCTTTCTTCTCCCCTTCTTTCGCACGGGATCTCAGGAGGAAGGAGAGGGCGGTGATGCACGCGGTTGGGACGCTAAGGATGCGGACGAAACAGGGACTCGGGACCACTGGAGATGCCATTCACGGACGCGTGATGCTGGGACTCTCGGTTCTGGAAGAGGGGGGCGCTGGCATGCGATCTCTGGATCACGGGTTGAAGGAGGCGCGGGCGTTGTGCGATCTTTGGCCCTCCTGATATGGGAGCTGGGAGACACTAAGTTCAGTCATATAGATAAAAAAAAAAAACAAATAGTGTGATGCGAAATTTGGTTTGTAAACGGACGGACTCAGTTCGTCAGGGATCATTTGTTCTGACTGAAGGTCTATTGCAAGTCTTTCAAGTCATGGGTTACCCAGCACCTTATAGTTATGATATAGCCAATTTAGATTTGCCCAAAATTATTTTCAAAAAGCACAAAAGAAATGGACCCGATTCGGACCCAAACCCGACTCGGACCCGACTCGATCTTCAACCGGGTCAGATCTGGGAAGGAATCCTTTTTTAGTCAAATTTGTACTTAATGTGCATTTTATCTCTAATTTATGAAAATCTGTGCCAAACCCAAATATAATATTAATCCAGTGAATTTATCATTATCGGTTAGCAATAATACTAATTTAGGTGACATGTAGGTCGCACTTTTGTGCTCTCATCACTGTGGATGTTTACTTTAATACCTCATTGGCTTTATCTATAATATTCCAGTTTACTCGAATTTTTGCAACGACGGCTTTCACACTATTGTCTTTCTTAAGGTCAAAATACAAATTAGAATTTTTTTTTTAGAAACATGAAAATGTATATATATTGTGCACTTTTACTCCTATGATGATTCCTCCATGTAGCGAGCAATTAGTCGACAATTCTCACACTAGTTGGTTTGAGGTGTCGGGCATCAAGACTTCCCTACGGACCTATGCTCGGGTTCCTCATCACAAGCCCACTGACTTTTGACAATAGGTAGCCCTTTTCGATGTACCTGACTAAATCCACCAAATATTTTTTTTTGATCAGAAAAAGATGGTTCATCAGGATTCGAGGTTGCTACCATGTTCTCAACACACTGTCGAACCTATACCTTAGAAAATGTAGGCCAGATGTGTTGTGAGATTCAAAGCACTAATTAGCTTACAACTCACTAAAAGGAACTTAAAAAGAACTCACTTTGCACTACTTCCGACTAATCATTGGGCTCTTAGATTTTATATACCTTGTGTGTTGTAAAGAAATTAAATTTTTTTTTAAAGATTTTTTTCAAAAATTTTAACTA
The DNA here is from genome assembly GCF_051530095.1 of Phoenix dactylifera. Taxonomy (NCBI): domain Eukaryota; kingdom Viridiplantae; phylum Streptophyta; class Magnoliopsida; order Arecales; family Arecaceae; genus Phoenix; species Phoenix dactylifera. Next base: position 8,673,838 of record NC_143193.1, read on the forward strand.
AAAACTTTTTTTTTAAAATTGCAAATGCTTAAAAATACCTCCAAACCTAAATCTAACATTGTCCTCAATGTTAAAGAAAATTTAAAGCAGTAAGAGGACAGAGGAGAAGTTACCTGATATGGGTGGATAAATTGAAAATTGGGGCAAAATCCCCCAAACCCGCATATTAGTAATGTATTGATTTTTTATTTATTTTATTTATTTATTTATTTATTTTATAATATTTACATGTTGGGTTGCCTCCCAAGAGCGCTAAGTTTTATGTCTTCAGCCAAACAATTCTACTTAATTAGTGTAAACAGGATCTACCAGAAGTGTTTCTTCAACTTCTGGACTCAGATAATCGAGGAATGGTTTGAGGCGATGTCCATTAACTTGAAAAGATCTGCCATCCTTGGTACTGCCTATAATTATCTCACCATGCGGATGTACTTTCTCCACAATGTATGGGCCAGTCCAGCAAGATTTAAGTTTTCTAGGGAACAGATGTAATCGAGAGTCGTATAAAAGAACTTTCTGTCCTAAGTGAAATTCCTTACGGATGATCATTTTATCATGCATGATCTTCATGTGATCTTTGTAGTTCTTGGCACACTCGTAAGCATTGTTTCTAATTTCTTCAACCTCATCGAGCTGAAGCTTCCTATGTTCTCTCGCTTTGTCAAGATCGAAATTTAAATGTTTAATAGCGCAACAGGCCTTGTGCTCTAACTCGACAGGTAAATGGTAGGCCTTGCCATAGACAGTTCTATATGGAGACATTCCAATTGGTGTTCTGTAAGCCGTCTGATATGCCCACAGTGCATCTGTTAGCCTAAGAGACCAATCCTTCCGAGATGTATTAACAGTTTTTTTCAAGGATGGTCTTGATTTCCCGATTGAAAATTTCGACTTGTCCACTTGTTTGTGGATGATATGGTGTACTGACCTTGTGATTAATGTTGTACTTTCTCATAAGGGCTTTAAAGATTTTATTACAAAAATGTTTCCCCCCATCACTAATGATATAGCACGACGGGTGCCGAAACGAGCAAAGATAGATTCTTTAGGGAACTTGATCACCACTTTGTGATCATTGGTCTTACCCGCGATAGCCTCAATCCATTTTGATACATAGTCAACTGCCACAAGAATGTACTGGTGCCCAAACGACATAGGAAAAGGACCCATAAAATCAATACCCCAAACATCGAAGATTTCTATAATTAAGATAAGGTTCAGGGGCATCTCATTCTTTCTCGAAAGTTTTTCTAATCGTTGACATCGATCGCAAGATTTACAATAGTCATGCGCATCTCGAAAAAGTGTGGGCCAATAAAATCCGCAATGCAAAACTTTTGCAGCAGTTTTCTTCCCACTAAAATGACCACCACAAGCATGGTCATGACAAAAGAAAAGGACATTCCTTTGATCGTGTTCAGGGATGCTTCGTCTGATGATTTGATCAGGATAGTATTTGAACAAGTATGGTTCATCCCAAAAATACCATTTTACACGAGCTAGGAAGCGGAATTTCTCTTGTTTGGTCCATGAACTGGGCATTCGTTCAGTAACTAGATAGTTGACTACATCAGCATACCATGGAACATTGGAGTGGGAAATCATCATTAATTGTTCATCAGGGAAGGTCTCGGACACAGGCATGGATTCTCCAGATGATCCAATAATTAATCTGGACAAGTGGTCAGTTACAACATTTTCAGATCCCTTTTTATCTCATATTTCAAGATCAAATTTCTGAAGCAATAGGATCCAACGAATGAGTCTTGCCTTGGCATCCTTCTTTGTGAGAAGGTACTTAAGGGCGACATGTTCAGAATAAATAAGGACCTTGGATCCTATCAGATAGGGATGAAATTTGTCAAGAGCAAAGACAACAGCCAACAACTCTTTTTCAGTGGTAGAATAGTTGAGTTGGGCGTCATTTAGAGTTTTGCTCGCATAATGAATCACATGGGGAAGCTTCCCCACTCGATGACCTAGGACGGCACCTATTGCATAATCAGATGCATCACACATGATTTCAAATGGCAGATTTCAATCGGGGACCTTATGATGGGTGCTGAGGTTAGTTCAGACTTCAGTCTTTCGAAAGCAATTATACAAATTGGCAAAAAATTAAAAGTAGCATCTTTTGCCAACAGATCGCATAAGGTTTCGACAACTTACTGAAATCTTGATAAAGCGGCGGTATAAACCCATATGCCCTAACAAGGATCTGACTTTCCTAACAGTTTTGGGAGGTGGTAACTTGGCAATTAATTCTACTCTGGCTTTATCCACCTCAATTCCCCTTTGTGACACAATATGTCCCAAAACAATACCTGATTCTACCATGAAATGACACTTCTCCCAGTTAAGAACTAAGTTTTTCTCTTTACAGCGTTCTACAACCAGTGTCAAGTGGTGCAGACATTCATCAAAATTGGATCCAAATACAAAAAAGTCATCCATGAAAACTTCTAAAAATTTCTTTACCATGTCGGAGAAAATACTCATCATACACCGCTGGAATGTAGCCGGTGCATTGCATAGCCCAAAAGGCATGCGACGATAGGCAAAAGTACCATAAGACAGATGAACGTGGTTTTCTCTTGATCCTCACATGCGATAGGGACTTGGTTATATCCAGAATAACCATCGATAAAATAATAATGAGAGTAGCAAGCTAGACGTTCTAGCATTTGATCGATGAAGGGTAGAGGAAAATGGTCCTTCCTAGTCATGGCATTAAGCTTCCTATAGTCGATGCATTCTCGCCATCCCGTTTGGACTCGAGTAGGGACTAACTCATTGTGATCATTTTTCACCACAGTGATGCTAGACTTTTTGGATACGACTTGAACTGGGCTTACCCACTGACTATCAGAAATAGGATATATAATCCCTGCATCTAAAAGCTTGATGACCTCGGCTCGAACTACGTCCTTCATGATTGGATTAAGTCGCCTTTGTGGTTCTCTAGAGATTTTTGCATCTTCTTCTAAATGGATTTTATGTTGGACCATAGAAGGACTAATCCTCTTAATATCAGCTATAGACCAACCGATAGCTTCCTGATTCTTTCGAAGGATACTTAACAACTTCTCTTCCTGTTCTTTAGTCAGATTCGATGCAATTATAACAGGTAAGGTCTTGCTATCTCCAAGAAATGCATACTTCAAGTTTTCAGGAAGGTCTTTAAGTTCTATTCGGGGAGGTTTGACATTTGGATGGCACTAGCTGAGATTTCGAAATAGGTAATGATTCAAACTTGGTGGCCCATCTGCTAGTATCCATCACAGAAATGGAATCTAGCAATGCATTAACCTCCTGACTTGATTCACAAGCTTGACCGAAATTAGCCAAACATTTTTCTAATGGATCAGAATAACTCGACTCTTCAAAAGAACTGCTAATTATGTTCTCAATCATGTAAATTTCTTCCAAATCATCCATCTCAGTTGACTGACTACTGCTATGAAAAATATTGAGCTGGACAGTCATGTTCCCAAAGGCTAGAGTCATTATTTCATTTCGGCAACTAATCACAGCATTTGAAGTAGCCAAAAATGGTCTACCTAGGATCACCGGGATGTGACTTTCTGGATTTTTTACTGGTTCAGTTTCAAGGACTACAAAATCCATAGGGTAGTAGAACTCATTAACTTTTACAATCACATCCTCCACAATTCCTTTGGGGTACTTTACAGTCCTATCTGGTAACGAAAGAGTGATGTTTGTGGGTTTTAATTCCCTCAAACCCAACTCTGTGTAAACAGAATAGGGTAACAGGTTCACACTAGCTCCTAAATCTAGGAGAGCTCTCCGAATGATGGTTTCTCCTATTTTAATTTCAATAGTGGGGCAACCAGAGTCCTTGTATTTTGGGGCAATCTGTTGTTGAATGAGAGATGAGGCTTGTGCTGCCATCACAGCTTGCCTAGGAATACTGGTTTTCCTTTTCACTGTGGTTAAGTCTTTTAAGAATTTTATATAGGAGGGGATCTGTCTGATGGCATCTAGGAAGGGTAAATTTATTTGGACATTTTTAAAGACTTCCATGATTTCATCGTACTAAGATTTTTTCTTTAAGTCTTGTAGTCTACTAGAAAAGGGAGCCTTGGGTGTATACGTTTCTATTGGTTTCTCCTCTATTCCTTGTGTTCCCTGTTCTTGTGTCTTTTTCTGAGTGGGGTTCGGTTCATGCTTTTCTTCTTTTTCTTGTACAGGAAGTTGGACCTTGTTGTCTGATGGTGTACGTGCAGAGGGCTATTCATGAATTTCAAAAATTTTATGCGGAAAGAACGGGTTAAATATTTTAACCCATAACATGCTTGATATTTTAGATATTTTGACTCTGGTACCAGTCGAAGACAGTCTTCAATTGCACATCACATGTGGCGCGGGCTCAGTCCCAATACATAGGGTGACACGCTTCGTCACACTTCAAAGCACTCATCATATGAGCCCCCGGGTGGAGAGCCACGCTTCGTCACACGATCACGCGTGAGAGTTTCCGAAAATCGGATAGTCTCCACTAATTCTTTGCTTTGACACCAAATATCACAAAGCCCTCAGATCCCGAGGACCGTGTGATTCAAATAAATATGCATAAATCACAACTTCTTGTGATTTGAAGATTGAGATCATATCTCAACTGTAAAAGAGATCAGATCTCTTACCTTTAGAAGGGGGTTCCTTCAAGGATGCTTCGCAGCCGCACAAGCGTTCGGCCTTGATGACTCGTCCACGCGAAGCTCCGGAATGATCAGCTTTTCGGGGAGTGCTAGCTCGCAGGGAGGCAGAAGGTTGACTGAAAGGGAGAAGAAGGAAGAAAATGGACCTTCACAGCTTAAGAACTCCTTCTTGGGCTTTCACCTTCAGAGCTACTCTCCCCTCTCACTCTCTTTCTCTGGTGCTCTTGATCTTAGAGAAGAAGGATGAGGGGTGGCCTATTTATAGGCCAAGAAGAGGGTGAGGTGTCCCCATGAGGTGTTCGATGAGGTGTCCTGCCAGGACACATGTCACACATGCAAGAAAAAGAGGTGTCCTGCTCCGCCACGTGTCACGCATGCAAAGGGGTGAGGTGGCCTGAAGGGCGATGTTATGAATGACCTCATGAGGCAAATGAGGTCATGGATGACATCAGGAGGAGTGTGAGGTGTCCAGGCCCGCCACATGTCACACATGCAGGCAAAAGAGGTGTCCTGCTCCGCCACGTGTCATGCATGCAGGCAAAAGAGGTGTCCTGCTCCGCCACATGTCACGCATGCAAAGGGGTGAGGTGGCCTGGAGGGCGATCGGGATGTGGGTCCCACATACAGTATGTGGGTCCCACCTAAGCAGGACGTGGGTCCCACATACAGTATGTGGGTCCCACCTAGGCAGGACGTGGGTCCCACATATAGTATGTGGGTCCCACCTAGGCAGGACGTGGGTCCCACATACAGTATGTGGGTCCCATATAGGGAAGAAAGTCCTAGTAATACTAGGATCATAATTGATTTTAATCCAATTTGACTCAAGCCAAATCTGATTTGGTTGGGAGCAAATTAGACATTTTCACCAAACCAATTTTGGTGTCAATTACGGTTTTACCAATTTCAAATCATATTTGAATTTGGTCAAGCCCAATCTTTATTACTCAATCAAATTGAGTCTAATCAGTGATCCAATCACCAATTAACTTCTCCAAGCAACAATTGCTTAGGGCAATCAGTCAATCACATTGACTATTTTACCTCTAGACGATTCTCAATCGTCAATCAGTCATTTGATCAATCCAAAAACTTCTAAGCGTGTGACCTCACAGGTTCGAACCTAAGCCGGTAGTACAAGAACACTTCGTGAACTAATCGAAGTAACCATCTAGCAATGGAACCCGACGACCGGATAGGCCGAATAGATGCAAAGCAACATGCTAGAACCTATGGACTATGGTTACCGCATAATTCATCCTCTTGACCAGAAAATGCCCAGGGTGGGTTCAGAGTCTGTCTACCCTGAAACGATCCATCCGGAAATATGTTTCAATTCAATAAGTCAAGTGATAGTGATTTGACTTTTTCTGACCGGGGTACTACTTAATTGAAAACACAAGGCATTCATCCTTATTTGTAAGGGAGGTCAATCCCATCATGATCTGCAACTGACTACCATAAGTACTTGACTGGATCCAGAAACCTTCCGTCGCTGGATTAGAAATCCAGGTAGTCTGGCACCAAAGTACAGTGAGTTGTTTACAAGCCACCGGTTGCAATATCAGGTCTAAAGGATACGTATACCCATATCCACTCGGAACAACTCTTGACAAGAGAGAGTCCGTCAATTGGTCACGTTCAGCGAACGTACACTACCATTCACCTGTATACCACACTAGTATCTCTATACTCTTTGGTTTGGAAGACAACCAACAAATATGATATACAATGATCTACGCCCGATAATACTATCGTCCTATTAATAGTATATCATACGGTCATGAACATTTAAGGACCTGTGTGACAAAATCATATTTCATTACACAAAGCAGTCCTAAGGACTTCATCGCATCGGAGTTTGTGAGGATGTTCTGGTGATGAATAAATACCATGTTTTTTTTATAATTGATTCAAATACATTTACAATCAACAATTGATTGGATTTAGGACACAATTTCCAACAACTCCCACTTGACCTAAAGCCAATCAGTACAGTATCGTATACCCATCTTCAAGTAATGATGGTCAAACTCCTTTACACTGAGGGCCTTAGTGAAGGGGTCGGCTAAGTTATCCTTCCCGTCAATCTTTTGAAGATCAACATCACCTTGTTCTACTATCTCACGAACAAGGTGATACTAGCGCAGAATATGCTTGGGGTGCTGGTGCGCCTTTGGTTTTGGCCCCAGTGCTATCACAGTATAGTGGAACTGGTCCATCGGCGGAGGGTGCAACTCCGAGCTCAGCAATGAACTTCCGCAGCCACACAGCTTCCTTCGCCGCATCCGATGCCGCAATGTACTCCACCTCGCACACAGAGTCCACTATAGTAATCTGCTTGGAACTCTTCCAACAGACAGCCCCACCATACAGGGTAAAAACAAATCCAGACACAGTTTTGCTATCATCACGATCTGACTAGAAACTGGAATCAGTATATCCCACAAGTTTCAAGTCAGAATCTCCATAGACCAGCCACTTATCCTTAGTATTTCTCAAATACTTCAGGATAGTCTTTACAACTTTCCAGTGGCTCTCTCCTGGGTCAGATTGGGATCTACTCACTACTCCTAGTGAATATGACACATCTGGTCTAGTACATGTCATAGCATACATAATAGATCCCACAACAGAGGCATATGGAATTCTACTCATACGCTCTCTTTCTTGGGGAGTTGTCGGGCAATCTTCTCTAGAAAGAGTGATTCCATGACCTATCGGAAGATAGCCTTTCTTGGAATTCGTCATGCTGAACCTTTTCAGCACGGTTTCAATGTACATGGATCGGGACAGACCGAGCAACCTCCTAGATCTATCTCTATAGATCTTCATCCCAAGGATGTAGGATGCTTCTCCCAAATCCTTCATGGAGAATTGTGATGAAAGCCATATTTTTACTCCCTGTAGTGCAGCGATGTCATTCCCTATTAGGAGAATATCATCCACATACAGTACAAGAAATAAAACTACCGTACCATTAGCCCATTTGTATATGCAAGGTATTTCTTTGTTCTTAACGAAGCCATAAGTTTTGATAATCCTATCAAAACGAACGTTCCAACTCCGAGATGCCTGCTTTAGTCCATATATGGACTTTTGTAGCCTACACACCTAAGACTCATCTGCAGAAATAAAACCTTCAGGCTGTATCATATACAGCTATTCCTCTAAATTTCCATTTAGAAAAGCGGTTTTAACATCCATCTGCCAGATCTCAAAGTCCAGATGGGCCGCAATCGCAAGCATGATCCGAATGGATTTCAGCATTGCCACAGGCCAAAACGTTTCATCATAGTCAATACCATAACGCTGATGAAATCTTTGGGCAACCAGACGGGCTTTATAGGTTTCCACTTTACCGTCTGTGCCTCTTTTCCGTTTGAAAATCCACTTACACTCTATGGGTTTAAATCCTTCGGGTGGGTCAACCAATGTCCATACATCATTGACCTTCATGGACTCCATTTCATATACCATGACTCCAAGCCATTTATCAGAGTCAGATCTTTGCATGGCATCCATATAGGTGACGGGATCCTCATCGTCCTCATCGAGACCAATGGGATCATCGTCCCGGACAAGAAAATCGTAGTATCTATCCGATCGATGCGGTACTCTACTGGATCGTCTAACAAGTGCAACCTTAATGGGTTCTGAGTTTGATCCAATCAAATCAGACTCTAACGGTTTAGTTCTAGTTGTCTGATCCTCTACCTATTGAACTTCATCAAGCTCAACCTTAGAGCTGTTCGATCTTTCACCAAAAAATTTCTTCTCTAAGAAGAAAGCTCTATTGCTGACGAACAACCTTTGTTCATTAGCCTGGTAGAAATAATACCCTTTGGTTTCTTTTGGATAGCCGACAAAAAGACATTCTAGCGACCTAGCTTCCAGTTTGTCTGCTTTCAAATGACGGACATAGGCTGGAGACTCCCAAACTTTAAGGTGAGAGAGTACAGGCTTTTGACCGGTCCATATCTCATATGGAGTTTTAGTCACAGATTTACTGGGAACTCTATTAAGAATATAACAAGCGGTCTCAAGTGCATAACCCCAAAATGATAAGGGCAAAACTGTAAACCCCATCATGGACCGGACCATGTCCAACAGAGTCCGATTCCTCCTTTCAGACACACCATAATGCTGCGGTGTTCCAAAAGGGGTCCACTGAGAGAGAATCTCATTCTCCTCCAGATATGTCAAGAAATCACTGGAGAGGTATTCACCACCTCGATCAGATCGAAGTATCTTAATACACTGTCCAGTTTGTTTCTCTACTTCATTACGGTATAATTTGAACATTTCAAATGATTCATACTTGTGTTTCATAAGAAACACATACCCATACCGAGATAGGTCGTCGGTAAATGTAATGAAATAGCTGTATCCACCTCTTGCACTAGTGCTCATAGGTCCGCATACATCCGAATGTACAAGACCTAATACAGCACCGGCTCGTATACCTTTTTCAGTAAAAGGCGACTTGGTCATCTTTCAAAGAAGACAAGACTCACAGGTAGGTAATGATTCACAATCATTAATATTTGAAATATCCAGTGAGGCCAACCTGTTGATCCTGTTCTTGTTAATATGACCTAGCCTACAATGCCAAAGGTAGATATCAGAGACATCATCAGATCTAGGGCGTTTACTTGTAGTATACATTACACTAACAGGTTGTGACAATACATAAATGCCATTGTTTAATCGTCCATTGATTACTGTAACATCATTCATAATGATATCACAATAATCCTTCTTTATACAAATTTCATAACCGTTTAAGGCCAAATGACCAACGAAAATGACATTCATTAAGAAACTAGGACAATAGTGACATTCACCAAGGGCAATTATGTGAGAATTTGAAACAATTTGAATATTACCTAATGCTAGAACTGGAAGAGTTATTCCATCTCCAATATTTAGAAATTTCTCATTGTTACCGAAATTCTTAATGACTTGCAGTCCTTTCAACGTATTACAGATATTAAAAGGACTCCCGGTATCCAATACCCAAGTCATAATATCACATACAGAGAAATTATAAGGTGTTATCATATAACCACCTTGACCAGCAACTCTTTGCTAATTTCTCTCATTAGCACTCGAGTTAGTCTGATTCTTAATCAAAGGTCTAGTCAGTTCATCACTATCCAATAGTGATAGGGGGAACTTATAAGAAGACATTTCTGCATAAAGGATAAAACCAAGGCCTTATTAGTAAATGAATCAATTAATCTAAAGACATGGATTTTAGTCTAAAGATCCTTCCACTATTTTATACGAATCAGGAGCCTCTACCTCTAATCCGAAGAATTACTCTTAATTCTTTAGTGGGCACTAGAAACCAATAGGCTACACCTGGGCCTGGCTTTGGTCGGTATCAACCCAAATACACCTAAAGGTAGGTTCAAAACAAATTGTTTCAACTAAACAACTTCTAGTGATCATTTTGCCCCAGGAATCACTTCAACAGGCGTATATTGACACTACTGAAAGTTTCGGTTAGGTCCAAGCATTAACATGTAGCAATCAATGCAAACTATCTAATAGATGGTCAAGCCCGACTTTGGCCGGTATCCAACCGGACCACCCATTCCAATAGTTGCAACTGACTCATCATTATTGTATGACAATTCCAATGGCCGATCCAATGTATATAGACGCATTGGACTCATTATCACACAACTAATAGGAGGCTATGACGTGGTCATCTCCATTAACCATATAATTTTATGGACCTAATAATTTAGAGGATTTTTGTAATAAAAAGCTGACTCAATCCAAATCCTCCCACTGACTTCATAAGTCAAGTATCGTAGGAAATAGATTCAAGTCAGTGCACCTAAATCAGTCCAACTGATTTTCTTACAGGCATGGGTCAACTAGAGTCAATCAGAGATCTGATCAAAAGAGATTCACCAAGATGGCCAAGTAAGTGAGATCAGCGGAACGGTATGCCATTAACTTGACTAGACCGAAACCCAGCTAGTAGCTTCCAATTAAAAACCTACTGATTACAGTTGCCTTTGACACCATCTGGTTTATCAATTTTAATTCGATCAATATCATAACTCAAGCTCAACCACGAAGCCTAAATCAACATCCATTTGGTCTAATCAAAGACATGAACTTGATCAACTACAACTATTGCAAAGATCAAGAGTAATCTTGACCCAATCTAAGAAACAACTTTAATTAGATTAGATCAACTACTCTACCAAGTTTGATTTCAACCATTGAGTCCAACTCAATTGGATTTGTTTTAGCTAACCCATTACCCCATGAATTATGCAATGTCTTAGACGTTCAAATCACATTTAAAGTCTAGGATCTATATCATTACTCAATTCATAATTAAGTATATTGCATTATTCATGTCTTATCTTTGTTTTGCCTGATCCATAACTTCAAATCCTTAAAACACTTTTAAGATTCAAGTTAATCATGCAAATAAATATGTTCATTCATCATATGAATAACATAATGAAATAATATAATCAGTTTACATCATATGTAGAAGATCACATCTTGCATAGATATTTGATATTACAAAGAACCTGGACGGGCTCTGATACCACTGATGGAGTGCATGCAGAGGGCTAAGCATGAATTTCAAAAATTTTATGCGGAAAGAATGGGTTAAATATTTTAACCCATAACATGCTTGATATTTTAGATATTTTGACTCTGGTACCAGTCGAAGATCGTCTTCAACTGCACATCACATGTGGCGCGTGCTCAGTCCCAATACATAGGGTGACACCCGCGCATGCCTATCAAAGCACTCATCATATGAGCCCCCGGGTGGAGAGCCACGCTTCGTCACACGATCACGCATGAGAGTTTTCAAAAATCGGATAGTCTCCACTAATTCTTTGCTTTGACACCGAATATCACAAAGCCCTCAGATCCCGAGGACCGTGTGATTCAAATAAATATGCATAAATCACAACTTCTTGTGATTTGAAGATTGAGATCATATCTCAACTGTAAAAGAGATCAGATCTCTTACCTTTAGAAGGGGGTTCCTTCAAGGATGCTTCGCAGCCGCACAAGCGTTCTGCCTTGATGACTCGTCCACGCAAAGCTCCGGAATGATCAGCTTTCCGGGGAGTGCTAGCTCGCAGGGAGGCAGAAGGTTGACTGAAAGGGAGAAGAAGGAAGAAGATGGACCTTCACAGCTCAAGAACTCCTTCTTGGGCTTTCACCTTCAGAGCTACTCTCCCCTCTCACTCTCTTTCTCTGGTGCTCTTGATCTTAGAGAAGAAGGATGAGGGGTGGCCTATTTATAGGCCAAGAAGAGGGTGAGGTGTCCCCATGAGGTGTTCGATGAGGTGTCCTGCCAGGACACATGTCACACATGCAAGAAAAAGAGGTGTCCTGCTCCGCCACGTGTCACGCATGCAAAGGAGTAAGGTGGCCTGAAGGGCGACGTCATGGATGACCTCATGAAGCAGATGAGGTCATGGATGACATCAGGAGGAGTGTGAGGTGTCTAGGCCCGCCACATGTCACACATGCAGGCAAAAGAGGTGTCCTGCTCCGCCATGTGTCACACATGCAAGCAAAAGAGGTGTCCTGCTCCGCCACGTGTCACACATGCAAAGGGGTGAGATGGCCTGGAGGGCGATCGGGACGAGTCATACAGTATGTGGGTCCCACCTAAGCAGGACGTGGGTCCCACATACAGTATGTGGGTCCCACCTAGGCAGGACGTGGGTCCCACATACAGTATGTGGGTCCCACATAGGAAAGAAAGTCCTAGTCATACTAGGATCATAATTGATTTTTATCCAATTTGACTCAAGCCAAATCTGATTTGGTTGGGGGCAAATTAGACATTTTCACCAAACCAATTTTGGTGTCAATTACGATTTTACCAATTTCAAATCATATTTGAATTTGGTCAAGCCCAATCTCTATTACTCAATCAAATTGAGTCTAATCAGTGATCCAATCACCAATTAACTTATCCAAGCAATAATTGCTTAGGGCAATCAGTCAATCACATTAATTATTTTACCTCTAGACGATTCTCAATCGTCAATCAGCCATTTGATCAATCCAAAAACTTCTAAGCGTGTGACCTCACAGGTTCGAACCTAAGCCGGTAGTACAAGAACACTTCGTGCACTAATCAAAGTAACCATCTAGCAATGGAACCCGACGACCGGATAGGCCGAATAGATGCAAAGCAACATTCTAGAACCTATGGACTATGGTTACCGCATAATTCATCCTCTTGACTAGAAAATGCCTAGGGTGGGTTCAGAGTCTGTCTACCCTGAAACGATCCATCCGGAAATATATTTCAATTCAATAAGTCAAGTGATAGTCATTTGACTTTTACTGGCTGGGTTACTACTTAATTGAAAACACAAGGCATTCATCCTTATTTCTAAGAGAGGTCAATCCCATCTTGATCTGCAACTGACTACCATAAGTACTTGACTGGATCCAGAAACCTTCCATCGCTGGATTAGAAATCCAGGTAGTCCGGCACTAAAGTACAGTGAGTTGTTTGCAAGCCACCGGTTGCAATCTCAGGTCTAAAGGATACATATACCCATATCCACTCGGAACAACTCTTGACAAGAGAGAGTCCATCAATTGGTCACGTTCAGCGAACGTACACTACCATTCACCTGTATACCACACTAGTATCTCTATACTCTTTGGTTTGGAAGACAACCAACAAATATGATATACAATGATCTACGCCTGATAATACTATCATCCTATTAATAGTATATCATACGGTCATGAACATTTAAGGACCTGTGTGACAAAATCATATTTCATTACACAAAGCAGTCCTAAGGACTTCATCACATCGGAGTTTGTGAGGATGTTCTGGTGATGAATAAATACCATATTTTTTTTATAATTGATTTAAATACATTTACAATCAACAATTGATTGGATTTAGGACACAATTTCCAACAACTCCCACTTGACCTAAAGCCAATCAGTACAGTATCGTATACCCATCTTCAAGTAATGATGGTCAAACTCCTTTACACTGAGGGCCTTAGTGAAGGGGTCGGCTAAGTTATCCTTCCCGTCAATCTTTTGAAGATCAACATCACCTTGTTCTACTATCTCACGAACAAGGTGATACTAGCGCAGAATATGCTTGGGGTGCTGGTGCGCCTTTGGTTTCTTAGCCTGAGCGTGGCCCCAGTGCTATCATAGTATAGTGGAACTGGTCCATCAGCGGAGGGTGCAACTCCGAGCTCAGCAATGAACTTCCGCAGCCACACAGCTTCCTTCGCCGCATTTGATGCTGCAATGTACTCCACCTCGCACACAGAGTCCACTATAGTAATCTGCTTGGAACTCTTCTAACAGACAGCCCCACCATACAGGGTAAAAACAAATCCAGACACAGTCTTGCTATCATCACGATCTGACTAGAAACTGGAATCAGTATATCCCACAAGTTTCAAGTCAGAATCTCCATAGACCAGCCACTTATCCTTAGTATTTCTCAAATACTTGAGGATAGTCTTTACTACTTTCCAGTGGCTCTCTTCTGGGTCAGATTGGTACTTACTCACTACTCCTAGTGAATATGCCACATCTGGTCTAGTACATGACATAGCATACATAATAGATCCCACAGCAGAGGCATATAGAATTCTACTCATACGCTCTCTTTCTTGGGGAGTTGTCGGGCAATTTCCTTTAGAAAGAGTGATTCCATGACCTATCGGAAGATAGCCTTTTTTGGAATTCGTCATGCTGAACCTTTTCAGCACGGTTTCAATGTACATGGATTGGGACAGACCGAGCAACCTCCTAGATCTATCTCTATAGATCTTCATCCTAAGGATGTAGGATGCTTCTCCCAAATTCTTCATGGAGAATTGTGATGAAAGCCATATTTTTACTCCCTGTAGTGCAGCGATGTCATTCCCTATTAGGAGAATATCATCCACATACAGTACAAGAAATAAAACTACCGTACCATTAGCCCATTTGTATATGCAAGGTATTTCTTCGTTCTTAATGAAGCCATAAGTTTCGATAACCCTGTCAAAACGAATGTTCCAACTCTGAGATGCCTGCTTTAGTCCATGTATGGACTTTTGCAGCCTACACACCTTAGACTCATCTGCAGAAATAAAACCTTCAGGATGTATCATATACAGCTATTCCTCTAAATCTCCATTTAGAAAAGCGGTTTTAACATCCATCTGCCAGATCTCAAAGTCCAGATGGGCTGCAATCGCAAGCATGATCCGAATGGATTTCAGCATTGCCACAGGAGAAAACGTTTCGTCATAGTCAATACCATAATGCTGACGAAATTCCTGGGCAACCAGACGGGCTTTATAGGTTTCCACTTTACCGTCTGCGCCTCTTTTCCGTTTGAAAATCCACTTACACCCTATGGATTTAAATCCTTCGGGTGGGTCAACCAATGTCCATACATCATTGACCTTCACGGACTCCATTTCAGATTCCATGGCTCCAAGCCATTTATCAGAGTCAGAGCTTTGCATAGCATCCATATAGATGACGGGATCCTCATCGTTCTCATCGAGACCAATGGGATCATCATCCCGGACAAGAAATTCGTAGTATCTATCCGATCGATGCGGTACTCTACCGGATCGTCTAACAGGTGCAATCTTAATGGGTACTGAGTTTGATCCAATCAAATCAGACTCTAACGGTTCAGTTCTAGTTGTCTGATCCTCTACCTATTGAACTTCATCAAGCTCAACCTTAGAGCTGTTCGTTCTTTCACCAAGAAATTTCTTCTCTAAGAAGATAGCTCTATTGCTGACGAACAACCTTTGTTCATTAGCCTGGTAGAAATAATACCCCTTGGTTTCTTTTGGGTAGCCGTCAAAAAGACATTCTTCCGACCTAGCTTCCAGTTTGTCTGCTTTCAAATGACGGACATAGGCTGGAGACTCCCAAACTTTAAGATGAGAGAGTACAGGTTTTTGACCGGTCCATATCTCATATGGAGTTTTAGTCACAGATTTACTGGAAACTCTATTAAGAATATAACAAGCGGTCTCAAGTGCATAACCCCAAAATGATAAGGGCAAAACTGTAAACCCCATCATGGACCGGATCATGTCCAACAGAGTCCGATTCCTCCTTTCAGACACACCATTATGCTGCGGTGTTCCAGGAGGGGTCCACTAAGAGAGAATCCCATTCTCCTCCAGATATGTTAAGAAATCACTGGAGAGGTATTCACCACCTCGATCAGATCGAAGTATCTTAATACACTGTCCAGTTTGTTTCTCTACTTCATTACGGTATAATTTGAACATTTCAAATGATTCATACTTGTGTTTCATAAGAAACACATACCCATACCGAGATAGGTCGTCGGTAAATGTAATGAAATAGCTGTATCCACCTCTTGCACTAGTGCTCATAGGTCCGCATACATCCGAATGTACAAGACCTAATACAGCACCGGCTCGTATACCTTTTCCAGTAAAAGGCGACTTGGTCTTCTTTCCAAGAAGACAAGACTCACAGGTAGGTAATAATTCACAATCATTAATATTTAAACTATCCAGTGAGGCCAACCTGTTGATCCTGTTCTTGTTAATATGACCTAGCCTACAATGCCAAAGGTAGATATCACAGACATCATCAGATCTAGGGCGTTTACTTGTAGTGTACATTACACTAACAGGTTGTGACAATACATAAATGCCATTGTTTAATCGTCCATTGATTACTGTAACATCATTCATAATGATATCACAATAATCCTTCTTTATACAAATTTCATAACCGTTTAAGGCCAAATGACCAACGGAAATGACATTCATTAAGAAACTAGGACAATAGTGACATTCACCAAAGGTAATTATGTGAGAATTTGAAATAATTGAATATTACCTAATGCTAGAACTGGAACAATTATTCCATCTCCAACATTTAGGAATTTCTCATTGTTACCGAAATTCCCAATGACTTGCAGTCCTTTCAACGTATTACAGATATTAAATGGACTTCCGGTATCCAATACCCAAGTCATAATATCACATACAGAGAAATTATAAGGTGTTATCATATAACCACCTTGACCAGCAACTCTTTGATGATTTCTCTCATTAGCACTCGAGTTAGCCTGATTCTTAATCAAAGGTCTAGTCGGCTCATCACTATCCAATAGTGATAGGGGGAACTTATAAGAAGACATTTATGCATAAAGGACAAAACCAAGGCCTTATTAATAAATGAATCAATTAATCTAAAGACATGGATTTTAGTCTAAAGATCCTTCCACTATTTTTGTACGAATCAGGAGCCTCTACCTCTAATCCGAAGAATTACTCTTAATTTTTTAGTGGGCAGTAGAATCCAATAGGCTACACTTGGGCCCGGCTTTGGTCGGTATCAACCCAAATATACCTAAAGGTAGGTTCAAAACAAATTGTTTCAACTAAACAACTTCTAGTGATCATTTTGCCCCAGGAATCACTTCAGCGGGCGTATATCGACACTACTGAAAGTTCCGATTAGGTCCAACCATTAACATGTAGCAATCAATGCAAACTATCTAATAGATGGTCAAGCCCAACTTTGGCCGGTATCCAACCGGACCACCCATTCCAATAGTTGCAACTAACTCATCATTATTGTATGACAATTCCAATGGCCGATACATACCAGTGCGCGCACGCGCCTCCAATGTATATAGACGCATTGGACTCATTATCACACAACTAATGGGAGGCTATGACGTGGTCATCTCCATTAACCATATCATTTTATGGACCTAATAATTTAGAGAATTTTTGTAATAAAAAGCTGACTCAATCCAAATCCTCCCACTGACTTCATAAGTCAAGTATCATAGGAAATAGATTCAAGAGCCTTCATATAGCCCTTGGTACAAGACTGGACTTCAGTACAGCTTTTCATCCACAAACTGATGGACAGTCGGAGCGCACTATTCAGATCTTGGAGGATATGTTAAGAGCTTGTGTCATGGATTTGGGTGGTGCATGGGATAGTCATTTGTCGCTGGTTGAGTTTGCCTGCAACAATAGTTATCAGGCCAGCATTCAGATGGCTCCTTTTGAGGCATTGTATGGCAGGAAATGCCGATCTCCAATTTGTTGGGATGATGTGGGAGAAAGAAAAGTATTGGGTCCAAAGATAGTACAGCAAACTGTAGATAAGATACATGTGATCAGAGAACGGCTCCTTATAGCTCAGAGTAGACAAAAGAGTTATGCTGACAATAGGAGAAGAGAACTGGAGTTTTAGGTTGGGGATCATGTTTTCTTGAAAGTATCTCCTACTAAAGGTGTGATGAGGTTCGGGGTTCATGGCAAATTAAGCCCTAGGTATGTTGGTCCGTTCGAGATCCTAGACAGAGTTGGAGAAGTGGCATATCATTTGGCTCTACCACCAGCTTTATCAGGTGTACATAATGTATTCCATGTTTCAATGCTGAGAAAATATATTCTGGATCCGAAACATGTGGTAGATTTTGAGCCTATAAGTCTGCATGAGGACCTAACTTATGAAGAGTACCCGATATGGATTGTGGATAGAAAGGATCAAGTGTTGCGACGTCGGACCATTCCTTATATAAAGGTGCAATGGAGCAATCATTCAGAAAGAGAGGCCACTTGGGAACTCAAGGAAGAAATAAAAGCCAAACACCCTCAACTCTTTGGTATTCCAGGTACGTTAATTTCGCGGACGAAATTTTTTTTTAGGAGAGGAGAATGTGAGAACCCAAAAAAAAAAAGGGATTGATGGGCCGGCCCGAAGAAGCCGGGCCCATCTTCATTTACGATCGTGCCCTAGGCACGATCATGGAAGAGGGAGCGATAGGGGGAGCTGAAGGCGAGAGGAGGTGACTCGCCGAGGGAGACCGAGCACCGGGAAGAGGCAGTTCCAAGAGCCGGCCGGAGGTGGAGGAAGCCATAAAACCTTTCCTCCCTTCAGCGAAGATCTCCCCCACAAATTTGGTGATGCTGCGTTGGATCCATGGGTTTTAATCCGAGTTTGCTTAGGGATTCCTTCTCCGATTTCTCACCGGAAAGATCGCCGGAGCACCCCCATCGGACCGAGGTAAGCATGGCTCGCCCCTTGTGCTTCCTTTGCTAGGGTTAGGGCTGTGTTGGATTGGGTTTTGGCCGATGAAATCATAGGGGAAGGATCCGAAACAGGGTACCCCTGTTTCGGCTCCTCTCCTCCGGATCCTGCCGCCACTGGCCGCCGGGTTGGCCGGGATCCATGCCATTTGGGGGGGGGAGGATCCTTCCGGTTCTTGGGGAAGAAGAAGAAGAAACCTCTTCTTTCCTCCCTCGGGGTCCTGCCGGTTCTTGGGAGAAGAAGAGGAAGAGACCACTTCTTCCTCCCTCTCTTGGCTGGCCACCATCGCCGGCGACTGCAACAGTGGCGGCCGGCGATGGTTCGACCAGTGGTGGCCGAGGTGTTGTCAGGTTGGGGATGGAGAGGGCAGCCACCATGGCTATACCCTTGGACCAAAAAAAAAAAATCTGTGAAGAGAGAAGGGTCTTCTTCCCTTCTCTCTTGTCCACCCCTTCTTTTGGTCTCTTCACCGGGACCGGCCATCGTCGCCGGCATGGCAGCGATCACGGATGGCGATGACATAGGTCGGTGGTACAAGGGTGGGAGTCGGACCACCCTGACTGCTCTAGATCTAGAGGGATTGAGATGTTTGGAGACCTAGTGATGGACCCCATAGTAGATGTGAATTATGGGTTAGAATATTAAAATATTAAATAATTTAGTTTGTGATTTATAATTGATGTTGTAGGGGAAGAGTCAGCGGTGCAAGAAGGTTTTGATCAGGAAACTCAGCACCCCAGCTCGTAGGTTATGATTCGGATCCGTGTTTGAGTCAGTCTACAATTTCTTATAAGAATCCTTACATCTGAGCATCTCTATTTATGCATATATTGGGTTTATCGTTGGATATATTTTATCAGTATGTTGATATTAATTTTATGAGCTTGTATGACACATATGAGGTGTGCATTTTGTTTATTATAAGAAAATTGAAATAATTAAATTGGAAAGAATTAACATATTTTTGAGAATTTATGAAAATATGTGATGTGATTGAAATTTGATTAAACATGTGAAACTAGACATGTAAAATGGGTAGGACTAACCTTGTCATGAGATAGCCTCTACGAGCTGATGCGTAGGATAGCCTCCACGGGCTTACGCGTGGGATAGCCTCTACGTGCTTATGCGTAGGATAACCTCCACGGGCTTACGCGTGGGATAGCTGCCACGAGCTTATGCGTGGGATTTGTGCAGTCTTGGACTGGATCATGATCTTGGTTAGTCTAAAGCCAGAAGTGAAAAATCTTAAAATTTGGCAATCAGAGTAATACGAAAGTGGATCACATAATGTGTAAAAAGGATTTATGTATATGTACTGGTTATATATACTTGTTGTTTGTTGAGCTTTTTGAATGATGAAATGACATTTATTCGTTACTTAGATTATTTTATTATTATTACTGTGTGTGGCTGTTGGGATTCTTACTGGGCTGGAAAAGCTCATACTACACTTACTTTCTTTTTCAGAGGCACTGGATTTGTAGAGTCCATCGGGTGGGACAAGAAGTGAGATCGATATGGAATCAGACTGCTAGATAGTTAGAAGTTAATTTATCTTTTGCTTATAGACATTTGAAATTATGTAATCAATCATTACATTTTAGCTGATTTGATTTAAATACATTAATTGTTAATTTTTGGCATTTTGTGAATATTGTACCTTTTTAAACCTTACATGATCTCTAGTGTTTTACTTTAGGGATTATGTGGCCATGTCACGTGGTCGACCCGAGTGGTGGGTTTGGGGCGTGACACTATATGTACCCAAAAGCAAATATTTGAACTTTAACCAATCCATGAGGTGCACATAGTTGGTGTGAATCCTAAACTCATACAAATTAACAACTTCTCCAGCCAACTTGTAACCACTCAAATTGACATATCTTGGACCTATCAAATCCACCAAGCCCACAAGAACTGTGAAGGCTCTGTTAACATGCATAGATAACTCCATCCAATGTGTAACCCACAACCAGGTAGTCTGCGTCCTGCCAATTTAAAACTAGATATATGTACAAGGGATGGACATCATCTTGGCAACTCTTTCTGCCGAAGGTTCATACGTTTCTAAAGCATTTACTCCATTTATAACGCAAACGGTCTACTACGTGAGAACACGTGATCTCACCCATCATATTATAGAGACACTCTTGAAGGATATGGACGTGGCTATAAAAGGGCATGCTTGGAGGAGTCATCCAGAGCAGGAGGCTCTTCTTGATTACCCTCGCGGATGCTGAAGCCAGACAATCTTCTCCATTTCCTTGGAAAACCTTCATGCCCAAATATCTAGCCCAACCATTCTAGGCGTGTAGTATGTAAAGAAACAGGCAAGAAGGCTGTGGGAAAAACAAAGGAAGCTTGAGAAAGAACTCAAGACTTTATTAACTAACTTTCTTTCTTACATGATATGTCCTATTTATAATATTACATTGACGGAATAACTAACTAACAGATATGATAACTGATTAACTAAAAACAAGTAAAACGGTTGAAGTAGTTATTCATGGTTCTTGAAGTTCTTGGACTGAGAGTGAAGTGTATCCGGAATACAGGAAGATAAGAAGCAGAGTGAGTTAAATTTGGTCCTCAATACTCCCCCTCAAGATGGAGTGTATAGATTGTGTACACCTATCTTGCGTATGAGAGTATGAAACCGATGTGTTCCGAGTGCTTTGGTTAACAAATCGGCAAGCTGTAAGCTTCCAGGAACATGAAGAGTTTGAATTATGCCCAGTTGAAGCTTTTCTCACACAATATGGCAATCAATCTCGATATATTTTGTTCTCTCATGAAACACTCGATTGGCAGCAATGTGCAACGCTGCTTGATTATCACAGAATACCAATGCCGGTTTGGTATGTTGGACATCAAGATCCTTGAGGAGATTGATTAACCATTGAAGTTCACAGCATGTGGAGGCCATGGAACGATATTCTGCTTCCACAGAAGATCAGGAAATGGTGTGCTGCTTCTTTGATTTCCATGAAATGAGAGATTGCCCGAGAAAGACACAAAATCCTGTGACTGATCGACGCGTATCTAAGCAAGATGCCCAATCTGCGTTGCAAAAAGCCTTTAAATGAAGCTCGGAAGCTGACGGAAAAAATAAACCTTGTCCTAGTGTAGCCTTCAAGTATCTCAAGACTCAATATGCAGCTTCCAAGTGCGGTTGTCGAGGTGATCCGAGAAACTGGCTCAAAACCTGCACAGAGAAATTTAGATCGGGCCTTGTTATAGTAAGATATAGCAACCTGCCTATTAATCGCCTATAGATTGTGGGATCTTCAGGCAATGTTCGTTCAAGGCTGCTGAGTTTTAAGTTTTGGATCATAGAACTTTTCGCTAGCTTGGAACCAAGAAAACCAACATCCTGTAGGATTTCCAAAGCATACTTTCGTTGACACACTGAGATCCCTTTAGAGCTTGCTATCTCAAGGCCAAGAAAGAATTTTAAAACCCCCATATCCTTGAGTTTGAATTGTGCATCAAGGTTTTTCTTGAGAGCATCTATATATGAAATGTCATTCCCTGCAATGATTATATCATCAACATATACAAGAATTGCAGTGTAAGAGCATTCATCCTTTTGTGTGAACAAAGAATAGTCAGCCTTCGACTGAATGAAGCCTTGGGATATGATGAAAGAAGACAGCTTGGTGAACCACTGTCTTGAAGCTTGCTTCAGCCCATACAAAGATTTGTGTAAATGGCAAACCATCTTCTTCCCCTTCTTCCCCTGAAGTTCATATCCTAGAGGCAAATTCATGTATACTTCTTTAGTCAAATCTCCATGTAAGAACGCATTATTTACATCAAGTTGAGATAAATGCCAATTCTTAATTGCTGCAATTGCTAATAATGTTTTGACCGTGACCATTTTAACAACTGGGGAGAAGGTATCATGGTAATCCAGACCGGCTTGTTGAGGGTAACCCTTTGCAACCAGCCTTGCTTTCTTCCTTTCTTCAGTCCATCTGCCTTAAACTTTGTTTTGTAGACCCATTTGCAATCTACTGCTTTCTTCTCTTTAGGCAATGGAGTTATAGTCCAAGTATGATAATCATTAAGTGCCTTCAGCTCAGCTTCCATTGCATCACACCATGCAGGGGACTTAAATGCTTCAAAATGGTTCTTTGGATCAATTGCAGAAGAAATAGACAAACTGAAAGCTCGATGTGAAGAAGAAAATCTGTTGTAGTCCAGAAAGGCTGAGATATCATAAGGCTGTTCTGACTTGATATGGGACTCTTGCTGACCATGGAGTGAGTGAAACAGAGGAGTTGCTGATGCCAAACTGCAGTGATACTCCTTCAAATATGCTGGAGATTGCTTGACTCTAAGAGATCGTCTAAGTTGTCGGGTAGATAAAGGAAGAGGTGATGGTGCTGCTTCTGAAATCAATGTGGGATTGAGCCTAGAGGACCTTCTAAGAGGGTGATTTTGAAGAGAAACAGTTGGTGACTTTGATGTGAAAGGGGGTGAAAAAGAAGGAGTGAAATGGACCTGATTGTCAAGCGTGCCATTGGGCGTGCCGATTGAAACAATAGGTTTAACATTAGGTGCAAAAAAAGTGTCTTGCAGCTTAGTTGAGTGTAGCTGATCATAGGTGATGACAGATGGGAAAAAAATTTTATCACAAGATTGAGAAGCAGAGTCTAATGCAGGGATAACAAGATGAGAATCATCACGTTGAAAGGGAAATATAAATTCATGAAATATGACATCCCTTGAAATGAAGACTCTTTTGGAATGAATGTCGTAAAGTTTATAGCCCTTTATGCCATGAGGATAACCAATGAAGACACATTGTGTGGCCCTTGGGTCAAATTTGGATCTAAATCTCTTTAAAGTTGAGGCATAACATAGACATCCAAACACCCTCAAATGATCATAAGAGGGTTTCGCACCAAACAAGACCTCATAGGGTGATAGGCCAGAAAGTTTTGGAGTCGGCAACCTATTGATAAGATACACTGCAGTTAGGATGCATTCCCCCTAGAAATTCAGAGGCAGATTTGCTTGAAACCTTAGTGCTCTTGCCACATTGAGAATATGTTGGTGTTTTCTCTCTACCACCCCATTCTGTTGAGGGGTGTCTACACAACTGAGTTGATGAATGATTCCCTTTGAAGCATAGAAATCTTTCATGTTGAATTCCCCACCATTGTCTGATCTAAGGACCTTTATCTTAGCTGAAAATTGAGTCTCAATTAAAGTGTAAAAGGACTAAATAATGTCCTTAGTTTGGGACTTGAATTGCATGAGATAAACCCAAGTGCTTCTACTATAGTCATCAACAATTGTGAGGAAGTATCTTGAACCATCGAGTGAAGCTGTGGAGAATGGACCCCATATATCACAATGAACTAACTCAAAAATTGAACTTGAGACACGGGAACTATGAGCAAAACTCAACCTTTGTTGTTTGGCAAGTGGGCAAACTTGACAATGATTATTCAGACTAATGTCCATTTCAGATACAGATTTGTTTAAAAGACAAAGACGAGGGAAAGACAAATGGCCTAGTCTATGATGCCAAAGATCAAACTTATAAGCACTATCAGTTGAATTTGCAGAGGAACACAATGAGGGAGACAGTGGAGGATTTATAGTACCAGCTGCAGCTTGTGTGTTATTTACTTGAAGATGATATAAACCATCCTCAAGCCTCTCCATTCCAATCGTCTTCCAGTTCAACAGGTCCTGTATGACACAGCATTTTGGTAGGAATATCAGGCAATAGTTATACGAGTTTATAAGCTTGCTGGCAGAAATAAGGTTGAATGAAAAATTTGGGACGCAGAGAACATGTCTTAAGGTGAGCAACTCGGAGATCTTCACTATTCCCACATGCGTTGCATATGTTCGTTCACCAGTAGGGAGTCTGATAGTAGCGTTTATACTTTCCGTAATCGTTGATAAGTGAGAAATGGAGCACACCATATGGTCTGTAGCTCCGGTGTCTATAATCCAAGGAACATGGCATTGATTTGGAGCAATAGCAGTCATTGAGCAAATAGTATTACCTGAAAAATTTGGAATGGATGGTACTCAGGTCCTATTTGTTGCCAGTTGTAGATTCCCAACCTGATTCACCGAAGGCTCTGGCACTTCCTTCGTGACAGAGGTCATCCCTTGAGATAGCAGTTGAGGTTGTAGGATCGAAAGGATCCTCTGACACTGATCCGAAGTGATGGTCAGTTTAGAGTAATCACATAGGAGATCTGGAGTTACAACGCAGCTGGAAGCTTGGTTCGCTGCAGAGACTTTGCCTTTTGTGAAATTAAAACCGGGCGGAAACCCATGAAGCTTATAACATTTATCCTTTGTGTGACCTTGTTTTCCACAATGACTGCAGATGGGTCTATCCTTCTTGCGAAGTTGACCCATGGTATTTTATTTTTGAGGTTGCTTTTGATTGAGAAAGGAGTTGACCGACCTGTCATTAGAGTGGCTAACAAATGCAGCAGCTTCGGGATTTTGATTCATGGCAACCTCACGTTGTCTTTCTTCTTGAAGCACAAGAGCAAACACCCTGTTAACTGGTGGCAGAGGGTCCATTAAGAGGGTTTGTCCACGAACATTCGAGTAGGAGTCATCCAATCCCATCAAGAATTGGATAACATGTTCTTTAGATTGATATTCATTTGGCTGTCGGGGTCTGTAATTTGCCAACTCTTTCCAAAGTCCCTTCAAGCGGGTGAAGTAGGAGATCACACTTCCATGGTTTTGGGAGAGAGACGAGATTGTTTTCTGCAGTTGATAAATTCTTGGACCATTACTTTGACTGAATCTCTCTTTCAAGTCCAGCCAGATTTTTCTAGCTGTTTCCATGTATATTACGCTGGTGTTCATCTCCTTTGGGATGGAATTCAAAATCCATGCAGAAACTACTATATTACACCTCCTCCAGGCAACATGATGAGGGTGATTTTGTGGAGGTTGAGGAATGCTTCCATCGACAAACCCCTCTTTGTTCTTGACACTCAAGGCCATGAACATTGACCTGCTCCAAGTTGAGTAATTCTCCTCATTCAAGATCAAGGAGGTGAGTAACAAACCTGTGCTGTCACCGTAATGCAAATAATACGGGCTTGCCGGATCCTCGATCACGCTCAAGGTTGGCGAAGGGGCTGAATCGGCATCGCTGCGAGTGGAAGCAGCCATGGAGGAACGATCTCAATTGCTCTGATACCATGTAAAGAAACAGGCAAGAAGGCTGTGGGAAAAACAGAGGAAGCTTGAGAAAGAACTCAAGACTTTATTAACTAACTTTCTTTCTTACATGATATGTCCTATTTATAACATTACATTGACGGAATAACCAACTAATAGATATGATAACTGATTAACTAAAAACAGGTAAAACGGTTGAAGTAGTTATTCATGGTTCTTGAAGTTCTTGGACTGAGAGTGAAGTGTATCCGGAATATAGGAAGATAAGAAGCAGAGTGAGTTAAATTTGGTCCTCAATATAGTATGCCACTGGAGGATAAAGGAAGGCATTCTTTTGCGAGTAGTCTCATACCATCCGTACCTAAGATGATCGTCCTGGAGAGACCGAGAGCCAAATGTGAGCCGGAGATCTCTTCTTGTAAGAAGAGACGATGGCAGGGAAGCCCTTGCTTGTAGGCGATCGCATAGCGTTAATAGATGTCAAACATCTTTTCTTGCATCACATTTTGGCGATTGGTTTCTTGAGTCCAGAACAACAAAATGATGAAAACTTCCAATGGCAAGGAAGGAGACAATTTCTGAAAGAGAACCGATGAAGATCTATTGAAAGTCATCTTCAGCAGTTTTACCGTGGTTTTTTTTTGAATGAGGGAGGAGTGTAAAAGCTAGATTCTGAATACGGATGTAAATGTTCCGAGCAAAGTTAGTGATCAACTAGCAAGTAACCCGTGCAACGCAGCGGGCTCTAATTAAAGTGATTGTAAAAAATGACTGATGAAACACAATAATAATCAGAAAAATATTTTAATGTTTTTTTCTCTGAAAACTTAAGTAATAACTTTTTTCTCTAGGAAATTACCTTCATTCTATTTCTCCTCCCTGGAAACAAATAATCGTTCAATGCAAAGTACGTGGTACTTAACAATGGTGCAATAAACAACTACATACTTAAGGTATAAGACACTGAGCAGCATCCCTATCTAGAACTTCTAGAGTGCAACTCTCTCCAAAGAAGTGCAGAAACGAAGCCGGTTTGCAAGATTGCAAGTATAGTCTCACGAGTTCATGCATACACGGAGAGAGAGGGAGATCGGGGTTTGGTGGTGGCAAATAATGATTAGATACAATCTTAACCAACAAAACCTATTCACCTATATGGTATCTACCTCAACAATTGATTGTATATTCCCTAAAGCTGAAATTACTTCAGATCCACTTTCAACTTCACATCAACCTTGCATGAATTTGTGCTGAGGTTTTGTCAAGCAGAGTGTCAATTAGCAAGTTGTCAAACCTACCAACCCTTTCATTATTAAAAATTTCCATCCAAATAAAAGGATAATAACAATAGCGATGAAGAACATTTGGAAAAAATCTCATTAACAGTACATTATCCTGCAATTCTGGTGGAAGAGATGAGCAAAATTTATATTGTATTGAACAATAGATGGTTCACAAAATGATGATAAGTTTGTTTGAAATGATCATTGCATGAAAAGGCTGCTATTATCTAAATGTGGATGATAACTAGATACAAAAGCTGATTTTTTTTTGCAAAAACAGGACTCCAACTAGCACATTTTTTTTGCACGTGGAAAGCTCTATTTGAATTTTTTTAATAGTTTGCTTGAGGAGAGTAAAAAGAATTTAATTTAAATAGTGAAAAGTGATTAATAAATGAGATAAGTATGCAATAGGACTGTGTTAAGTATATTGCTAATATACACTCCTTGATTTGCAAATTTAAGAAGCATTATTAGCTAAAGATAAATTATCTTGAACAGGCCTTCTTTGCGGGTGGTGATGTGACACTACAAAAGAAATAGTATTTTCCGGCGCTTTCCAGAGCTTTTACCGATGCTTATAAGCGTCAGTACTTTCTAATCCAACGCGTCCAAAAGCGTCACGAAACTGTCGGGCAGGTGGGCGTGGATAATTTTCGTTCCGACGCTTTTCGCCTGCGTCGGCATTACCTTACCTTTACCGACGCTTTAAAGCGTCGGCAAAGGCTTTATATCCGACGATTTTAAGCGTCGGCAAAGGATTTATGCGTCGGTGTGCATGTGCCGGGATAGTGTTAGTGCCGGGATTACCGACGCTTTAAAGCGTCGGCAAAAGCTTTATCTCCGATTACCTTTACCGACGCTTTAAAGCGTCGGCAAAGGCTTAAAAAATCTTTTAATGCGCCAGTGCCGGGATAAAAATCTTTTAATGCACTGTCTGAGAGCTTGCAGAAACTCAGAGAACTGTTGCTGTTCTTCTAAATCTTTTAAGGACTCGTCAATTGCCAGACCCTCATAACCTGTTTAAAACGATATTGAATTAATACACAGGATCCGAAAATATTAATCCTTCACCTTTCTGAACAGTTAGATTCACCTGGTAGACCTGCTTCTAATTCAGTGTTTGCAGATGCAATAGGTTCAGAGTTTCAGAAAGTCGAAGCAAACTCATATAAAGGTATGGGAGCTTGGCGCCAAAGTTCTGAAATGGCCACGAATATTTTTCAAGGAAACAGTTTCCTGCCTCTGCCTACGGCACATATTGATCAGTTTGTCTGGTAACTATTACAATGATTCAGAAGGTGCATTCGTTTTAAAAGAAATGGTAGTAATCAAGGGATGCACATAACTAAAACTTCCACCAACTTCGGGCACTGAAAATGCCAGAATGAAATCCATGTTGGACCGAAACAAAGATCAAGTTACTAATATGACCTTTTACACCAGCTGCAAAAGTCTTCAAATAAAATAAAAGAGTTACATGAAGCCTGATCATTTAAACTATCTAAGCCACTAGTCCCTAAATTGAGACTTCTTTTTTGCCAAATACATAGCTAACAAAACCTCGGCTATCTCAGTCAGACTAGGGAATACAAAACTACCAGATAAGTTAAAAATCTTTACAGAAACCTTTCGACCTTGGCTCTGTTGATGAATGCAAAAGGTCCATCGAGCTCTAGAGTCCCAGCAATATGTAGTAAACCAGCGTGATGGGGAGCGCAATCAGCATTCCAAAGATAACCCTGAAATCATTAAGCATTCTATCAGAAACATGTACCATATAAATTGTGAGAGATGCAAATTATGGAGTACTTTAACAGATAAGAAAAATTGTGATTCAAAGCTCAGACTAGTGAATGAATTTCTCAAGCATAAAACTGTCAGATCTAATACCAATGCCACCAACCAACACCATTCAATTGAAACAGGAGTCAGTACACATAGCAAGCTGTAATTGTTACAACGTAGGATCGAAGAGGCATTTGAGCTCTTAATAAAGCAGGATGAAGAAAGAGCGAAGTTAGAGTATGTACCCTGTGCTAAGAATATCAGGATGCACGTTGTACTCCTTGGCAAAAACAAATGGAACAATTTCTTGAGGAAGAGCTGCCTGCAGTTAAAAGTGAATAATT
Source organism: Phoenix dactylifera (assembly GCF_051530095.1). Lineage (NCBI taxonomy): Eukaryota > Viridiplantae > Streptophyta > Magnoliopsida > Arecales > Arecaceae > Phoenix > Phoenix dactylifera. Next base: position 8,703,220 of record NC_143193.1, read on the forward strand.
TATTACAGCAACTACCATCTCTCATTGGCTCATTAGTACCAACTATAGCCAACCAAATGGCGGCAAGCACGCGAAGGAAATTTTGTGTGGTTAAATTTCTTAGTCGATGTCTTCCTCTTAGCTTAGCAATGAAATGTTAAGTTTAGTTCCATGCTAGTTTCCAGTCATTCACATCAAAGAATAGAAAGACAAAGGACACAACTGAGTTAGACTAATCCTCTAGCATAAATTTGATGTTTCCAAACTCATTACTTATCTCTTCAAACATGACATGTCTGCGTTAAATTTGTTTACCTGCACGATGCCGATATGTAAGAGAACGCCTCTAAGTCCAACAGCAATTGAGGCCGCAGCCATGACAGCAGGTCCTGTAACAAATCTGACAGCCATTGCAAATGCAGCAACTGAATTGCCACAGGCAATAATCCTTGGTTGCAATGCCATAAATAAACCTGCGGTAATAAAACCGATTTCCTTAACACATGTTTCAGACTGAAGAGATGGTAGCCATAAAAATTTCGGTTGGAAAGTGCACGGACAACTTCCATCATTAAGGATCACAATTAGGGATAAAAATGAAATTAAACATGCTACAAGTTAGAAACTTGATATACCAAGACTGAACATGGCCATTCCAAGCCCTGCATAGGATAGAATGGAGATTGAGTGAGCGATAATTGCCGGCATTTCAATATTCCACCTGCAAAAAGTAACGACAAGATTCTAGGATTCATGCATGAGCGAATTCGAGAAATAAGAGAATGACAGATTCTTGCTCTAAACTGTAGGTTCAAACCATAGCATAGGTAAAAGGTTCTATATATATATATATATATATATATATATATATATATATATATATATATATATATATATATATATATATATATATATATATATATATATATATATATATATATATATATATATATATATATATATATATATATATATACTGTTTAGATTTCATCATAAAGATTATTTTGAATTCTTTACCTGGTATTTCATTCTTTTAATCTGAAGAAAGGATAGAAACAAGATTGCACGTAACCGTTCCAACAACACTGCATGCAAGAAAATTTTAATCAGATACATAGGAAGTTATTGTTGTTCTTGGTAGCTTAGCATTCAGGATTACCAATTGAACCTGCACAATACAGTGGAAACAATTGGAGCAGCTTAAACCAAGTTCTACTAACATCTACAACAAAATAATGGTTCCCCCCGAAACTACTTTTCGATGATGAGAAGACCCTGTCAAAACTAACTGTAAAGACCCAAAGAGTTAGAGATGCAACAAAGAATCACATAAACAAGTTATCACACAACGCCTGGCACCATTACCAAACTTGCTCCCAATCTGATCTAGTGGGGCAGAATTGGTGCAACAAACAAAGGTTGATGTAAAACAAAGGTTGAGCATGGAAATAGAAACGATCGCGAACGATCCGTAATGGAGGAGGAGGAATTACAGAAGAAGAACTCCTCTCTGTCCTCTCTAAATCCCTAAGCCGCTTCAGAAACGAGAAAGGAAACACCTATAATTTTTAAGGCCCGAAAGCACCTGCAATCACCAAGAAAGGAAAGGGATCTGAAAAAACCCCCAAAAATCAACACAAAATACTAGAAGCGCCAAGAGCAAAAAATGCAAGAAACGAGAGAAGAAGAAGGGAACCGGAGGGCGAGGTCGACGGTGGCGGAGAAGCGAGATGGGGAGGCGATGGATTAATGTCGGCGCGGGACGCCGATCGGAGCTCGGAAAGCGAGATGGGGAGGCGATGGATTGATGTCGGCGCGGGGATGATGATCGGAGCTCGGGAAGCGAGATGGGAGGCGATCGGAGCTCGGGGACGCCGATCGGAGCTCGGGAAGCGAGATGGAGAGGCGATCGGAGCTCGGGGACGCCGATCGGAGCTCGGGAAGCGAGATGGAGAGGAGAGGAGATGGGGACCCTTTTGAATGAGAGGAGAGGAGAGGAGACGAGACGAGACTTTTTAAGGCAGAGAGGGTTGGAAAGGATTTGGCCTACGACGACGCTTATAAGCGTCGTCGTAGGTCCAGCTTACCGCGACGCTTAAAAGCGTCGTCGATTCTAAAGATGTACCGACGCTTTTAAAAGGCGTCGGTAAAATTTGGCGCTGATCAAAACTATCCCGACGCTTTTCCCTAGCATCGGGAAAAAAGCGTCGGGAAATGTACCTTTTCCTGTAGTGTGAATTGCTTTTTGTCAAGGACAACAGAGTAGCAGCTGGTGGTCGCAGTATGCCAGGATTTACCGTTGTTGGGCCAGAGCTCCGGGCAGCATGGGAGGGCTTATCTTATGCGAGGCATGTACTTACTGCTGAGTGGGTGCATCTGGAAGGGGATTCATCAGTGGTGATCGACTGGATACGAGGAGCAGATAGGTATAGCGATGGTCATCCCCTCATCCGCGAGACCTGCAGACTGGCTCAGGAGATGGACGATTTTCAGGCAGCACATGTGTTCAGGAAGATAAACCGGCCTACAGACTGGGCCGCCTCCTTTCTTACCCGGCATGCTGGGAAGGTCCTTTGGTCTTCAGCAGTGGACGCTCCCTCCTCTCTATGTTCTTTACTTTCTCGCGATTTGGCAGGATATACTCACATTAAAGCTTTATAAATTGCCGTTTTTACCGGGAAAAAAAGGGACAACAAAGTTCATAGGTGATGACGATGCGATAGTAGAGCCGTAATTGGCCAAAGGGGCTTCGTAGAGAAATGTATAAATTAAATTATATAGAATATTAGATAATGTACAAAATACTGATAAGTTCATTTGAGTATCTAGATAAAGAAATTATCTTCTGTTGAAAAAATAGAACAAAAATTAATGCATTTTTTTGGACACAAATAAACCTTAAAAATAATACCGAAGGTTAAAAACAACGGCAAATAAATATATCACGTACAGTTAACCCCTACATATCCAACGATCACAACAACAATAACAAACGATTAGAATATTTACAATAATAACTATCATGCTCCAAACCCATCACATGGGTCGACTATGTAACACGGCCACATAATCCCTAAAGCAAAGCTCTAGAGATCATGTAAGGCCTAAGATGAACAATATCCATATAATACCAGTAAGAATCAAATCAATCTAATAAAACCACTAACATTAAATAATCAACTAGTTCAATTAAAAAGTTTCAAATATCCATCAGCATCAGTAAATAAAAGAGATAGCTAGCTAACTAACTTCTAACTGTGCATACTCCTCATTCCTTTCATTCGAAACTGTGCCTTCTATGACTCTAAAAAAAATGCAATAAAGGATATGAGATTTTCCAACCTAGTAAGAATTCCAAACTGCTTCATGTAAGCCCTCATTATTATCTTACCAAAGAAGCAAAAATATACAAATATGTATACGTATATCAAATTTAACTAATTGTTCAACAACAGTTTCTTATGTCATGTCATCTATTACTCATTAATTTGATTTTCAAATTTCATAGCAATATTATTCTTGCTTTGGACTAACCAGAATCATGATCTAGTTAAGATTGCTAAACTAAATTCTGTGCGTAAGCTCGTGGAGGCTATCCGTCTGTAAGCTCGTGGAGGCTATCCTGTGCATAAGCTCATGGAAGCTATCCCATTACAAAGTTACTCCAAATAATATCTTATCCATCTGATTTACATGTTACTCTTGTCAAATCAATTTCCACTTGTAAATTACATTTCTCTCAAATTCAAGGTATCATTATTCACATAATCATGTTTTCATTATATGATACATATAATAACCATACAGGTATATTTGTACTGAAAATTATATAAAATATACCATCACATGCCAAGCTAAATCTATCGATGTTAGACTTATGATGCAAATCGGGTAAGACAAATCAATAAACACACACACACACACACACACACACACACACACACACACACATATATATATATATATTGGTGACCAAGTACAAAGATCCTTAATTCTTTCGAACACTAAATAAGTATAACAACTATTGACCCACTTCACGACCTATGAGTTGAGGTATAGAGTACCCTAATCAAATCTATCTTGCGCATATAACTCTCTCTCTCTCTCTCTCTCTCTAGAAACAAACTCGATTATCAAAAAAATATCAAATAGTGGACTAGAAAACTAGACTGCCTAACGACGTGCACTAAGGGTCCATCAATAGGTCCATTCAGTCCCTTCGACCAATTTTCCAAGTCAATTAGAGAGACAACAAGGGATAGAAAGAAAAAAATTATATATAGAGAGGGTAGAGAGAAGCAAGAGAAGGAAGAGAAGAGAGGGAAGAAGAGAGAAACCTCTCTCTCTTCTCTCTTCATGAATGGAGAAGTTCATCTTCCCCTTCCCCCTTCAGTAAGTAGCAGGGGCAGCCATGGTGGCCAGCCCTAACGACAATAGCCACCGCCTGTCAGCCATAATCTTTGCCGGTGCCCGTGATCGGCCGGAGCAAAAAAGAAGAAAGGAAAAAGAAGAAGTTGACACCAATCAAACCATCAAATACGCCATAACTGTAGTTGTTTTCCTAGTGCACCACCACAAATTTTAGGGGTCCCCACGGGCGGCAAGGCTCGGCCAAATCTGGCAGCCGTCAATGACGAGCATGGAAGAAGAGACCGAAACAGGGCACCTCTATTTTGGACAGTTTTTCCTTGATTTTTTAGCCCAAATCAAGGAAAAACACAATTAAAACACCAAGAAAGGAAGAGAAGACAACGTAGATCACTCACATTGGTTCGGTGAGGTGGTCCGGCGGCCCTTTTCGATGAAAAATCGAGGGAGAAACTTGGGGACAAGAGCTTGAAATTGGTGGCGTGCTTCGAGGGTTGTACGATGGGTTCAATAAAGGAGAAGAAGGCCATATGTGGATGAGATCCCAATATTATCCGGCCGGTGGTTGGATCACCCCAAACTCTCGAAGTCCGACACGATCGAGGAGGTATGGAGTCTTCTTCTCCACCTCCCACAATCGGTTGACCACGATTAACCCTCAATGGGCCTGCCTCTTCAGGCCGGCCCATTAGCCTAGAGGAGTTGGTTGATTACAATAATAACTATATATGCCCAACTCCAAAAGTGTGGGTGGATACCCTAATTTCATCATGATGTCATATTCTTTAAATGAACTCACCTAAACCTAGTCGCTACCATTTGCAGGAGGTCCATACCCAATGGATGCCACACAAATAGTGCTTGATTAGGAGCTTAACCCTCAGGCTCTAGGCACCTTCTCCCACTTTCTTCCTGATCAATTCTTAACACCACCAACAACAACATAGACAACCATATAACATGAAATATGTGATCTAGTTAGTTCGAAAGAAAGATAAAATAAAATAAAATATAATATAGAAATTAGTATAGTAATATATTAATAGCATAGGATTTTAAAATTCATTAAGAGGCAAAACCTTCCCTTTCCCATCATCTTTGTTTATTTGTTAAAGAATAAACAATTCCCAGCTTATAGTTATTGTTAGCACCATTAATCATCTCCAACATCTACTTTCTTAAAAAGTCTAATATCTATCAAAAATATAAAATTTAATTAAAATTACTATGATACCATGAGTCAATAATTAGATGCATTTGGTTTCATTTCTCCAGCAAACTAAAAGCTTTAAAAGCAGTAATATATTCTTGAAACATAATAAAGAGGTAATAAAAAAAATGATGATGAGATTCACACTCTTACCTATTGAATGCGATCGATGTCTGTAAGGCCTCGCTATTTGGCCCAGCCCATCTCTGAAATAGGCCCAAGACACCTCACGTATGATGCACGTGAGGGAGGTGGGAGGAAGACTCCAGGTGGGACTCTCCTTCGTCCCCGATTGCATCGGAGTCTTCCTCCTCCTTGATCACGCCAGCAACTAGGGTTTGAGAGAGATCCGAACAATGGCAAAATCGAGCATTTTCATCTATTTATGGTTCCTCATCTCCTCCTATGAACTCCACCACCGGAATCACCAAAAATCACCGCCGATTTTAAGCTCCTCTTCTGGATTTTTCTTCCTCGATTCATTGTCGGAAGAGCCACTAGACCGAGGTAAGTGTTCCTTATCTTGTTCTCCTTTCTTTCCTAGTGTTTTAGAAGTCTATTGCCTTGACTTGCATTGGTGAATCACTGGAATCTTATCCAAATTGGGGTGCCCTATTCTAGCTCCTTTCATGATGTTTTCTTTTCAAATAAATATTTTTGTCAGGGTTGCCCCATTGCTGAACCAACAATATTGTCTTTTCCTTTAAGATCAATTTCATTTGTTGCTCCATTTGAATTAATCCATATTAACATTTGGGGTGCTTATCATTTTAAATCTCATTGTGGTGCATCTTACTTCCTTTCTTTAGTTGATGATTTTTTCTGTGCTACATGGGTTTATCTAATGCAATTTAAATCTCAATCTCGGTATTATATCCAAATTCATCTCACTTGTTAAAACTCAATATAACACCCATATTAAAAGAATAAGGGCCGACAATGGTCTCAAATTTTTTCATAATGAACTTCAACATTTTCTACATCTTGAAGTCATTATTCGTGAACATAATTGTGTTGGGACCCCCCAACAACATGGGGTTTACTTGAAGTTGCTCATGCCTTGCGATTTCAGGCCTACCTTCCTCTTGATTTTTTGGGGGAATGTGTTCTTAGAACAGCTTACTTGGTTAATCGTATTCCCTCTCCTATTTTGTCCAATCTTTCTCTATATGAAATGTTGTTTGATACTCGATCTAGTTATGCTCACCTTAGGGTCATTGGTTGCCTATGTTTTGTCTCTAACATTCATACAAAACATAAATTTGAAGCTTGTGCTACTTTTGGTATTTTTGTGGGTTATCCTTTTGGACAAAAAAGCTATCATATATATGACACCAACACAAAACAAATATTCACAAGTAGAGATGTTCATTTGTTTGAAAAAATATTTCCCTTTTCAACACATTCCACCAAGTTCTTGTCCTCCTAACCTACTCCTTTTTTCTGCAAATGATATCTCTCTTGGCTCTACTTTTTCTTTACCAATACCACCTATCCAACCAATTGTTCCACACAAGAGCACGACTTCATCCTCTAACCATGTGTTTTCTTCCACAACATCTATGTCTCCATCAACCTCAAACCCATCACCTTCTCTATGTCATTTTCGTACATCACTTTGGGACATTAAACTAACCCTCTGCATCATTCTACTTAGTCTACCAAGTGACCTACCTACCTAACGGATTATTATTGCTCCACTGTCACCGCCTCCAAGCTCTCATACCAACGATCCTCCTCTTTGTTGATTTTGTCCTGAGGTACATCCTTTCTACTCTCCAACTTTTGACATATGACAAATTTTTCTCTTATTATCATGCTTTTCTAGCTGCCCATAATTCTATTCCTGAATCTAGCACTTTTTCACAGGCTATCAAATCTCCATAGTGGCAATAGGCTATGGAGAAAAAATTCAAGCCCTTGAAACAAACAATACCTCGACCATTACTACTCTTCCTCCAGGAAAACAATCAATTGGTTGCAAATGGTGTATAAGGTCAAATATAAATCTGATGGTACTGTGGAATGATATAAGATCAAGGTTGTGGCCAAGGGGTTTACATAGCAGGATGGCATCGACTACCACAAGACTTTTGCCACAATTGACAGACTTGTTATAGTTCATTGCTTGCATACCATTGCTGCTATTCGTGGTTGGGATCGTCATCAATTTGATGCTAATATGCATTCATACATGAAGAACTCTCTGGAGAAGTGTTACGCCCTGAGCCCGAAGCGTGACAAATATCGTATGCCTGTACAGCGGACCGTACAAGCATGCAAAGCTACATATCATATCAGAGACAAATCCTTAAATTTATTTGAACATTAACTTACTCAAATATTTCTTACAATAGTTTCAAAGTAACATGTGCTAACATAATTCAAATAATCTAACTGATCCAACTAAAATGCCAATAACTAAAGAATCTTTAGAAAATCTAACGCACTCCCCAGTTCCGTGCGATCATACATCTAGATCTGAAAATAGAAAAAAATAATAATAAGCGATACTAGCCTAGTAAACAACATAATATCTTAGAGTGGGGTTAAAACATTTTAGATATTTAATTAAAATATGAAATAAAGACTGAAAAATAAATCATCTATAAACATATTTTTTAAAAAAAATATTATTATTTTTATAAAATCTCTCATATCATAATCCCAACATTAATAGGCTATGGCAATGGAACCTAGTGGTATGGGTTGTACAAGTGCCAAAAACTACTATTATTAACCACTAATGGCAACGGTGTCCAAATACCACTATTTTAATCACCGATGATGCAGTGTCGAACCTGACTGCTCACAAATTACAAGTTGACAGAGCCAATAAATAATCTCCATTGGTGGAACCAGATTATAGCCATGTTGAGAATACCTACATACCAAAACAGTTTTTGCCAATCATATTTTTCATATTTTATAATATATAACATAATTTTTAAAATAATTATTAACATCCGTGACCCATTTTACTAAGTACAAAACAAATATCAGAATTTAATCATGTTGCCCAAGGTGATAAGCCAAGAGGGGAGGGTGAATTGGTTTCTCTAAATTTTTACTACCTTGATTGAGTAAATTGATGAGTGAGTGAAGTTAAAACAATACACAATGCAAACACACAAGAAGTATAGTGGTTTGGTGCTCTCCTAAGCACCTACGTCCACTCTCCAAGCGACCCCTTGGGAATTCACTATAATTCCGCGGATTACAGTTGGACTATTTTCCAGGCTCACAATCCAAAAACCTTTACACTTTGATTTTCCGGGATCACCAAAAACCTATGTTAGTTTTACGGGCTCACCAACAAACCTTTACAGTTGGTTTTACGGGTTCACCAACAAACCTACACCGTTGGTTTTACGAGCTCACCAACAAACCTTTACAAGATAATTAAGAAGAAGAAAAAAGTTGAAACTCCTAGATGAGCAAATATAACAACTATGAGCTACAAAGAAGAGTTTAGAATATAGTTATCGCTTTGATGAGATTTCTCTCTTCTTTGTCAAGATTGCTTTACTCTTCAAGGGTTGATGGAGCTCTTAATGTCTCTTAGAATCTGCTTGTTAGAAAATCCCGATCATGCCACTGAAATTTTAAAAAAATTCAGATGCAGCGGAAGAGACATGCGCGGGATCAACCGTTCATCGCATGAACGTTGTTCAAAAACCGTTCGTAGATAGATAAGGATTAAAAACTTTTAAAAACTTTAGGAAGATCAGATCTTCACCTTTGTGCGGGTAGATGATCACCGCAAACTGATGATCATGGTTTAGGATGAAGGTTCGCTTGAAGCCGTTCAAGTGCCCGGCCTCTACGGGTATCCACACGAAGCAGAAAACCGATCCAAGCTTTCTATCTTCCCGGGGTGCTAGCTCCCTTGCAGAGATAACTTTGATGGCTGATATCCTTCCTTTCAATCAATCCTTGATTGTGCTTGGGAGGAGGAAGAAGAAAGATGAAGAGAAGAAGAGGAACGAAGCCCTGCAGCCTTCTTTTTCTTCCTTGCGTTGGAACCAAACGGTGGAGGAAGAAGGAGGCCACCAAGATCCTTTTCTTCCCTTTGTTGTTGGTGGCTGAAAAGAGAGGAGAGGAGGGTGGCCACGTGATGGAGAGGAGGAGGGCTTCACTTATCATTAGGGCACCTCCTTTCAAAGCCTTATAAAGGCATCTGGGGCTCCTATTTGGTTTAGTCCAAATCATGAATCAATTGGGTTCAATCTATGCTAGTCCTAATCCAATTAGAACTTGAATGAACCATGACTCAATTGAACTCTTCAATCCTAATCCAATTAGGAGTCATGTTGATTCATTAGATTAATAATTAATTAGGACTTAAGAAATCCTAATCCAATTAGGACTTGTTTAATTCTAGTCCTAATCCAATTAGGACTCTAATTGAATTCGAAGTCCTAATCCGATTAGGACTCTAGGAATCCTACTCCAAGTAGGAATTCAAATTTAATTCAAAACTCCTAATCTAATTAGGATTGTAGGAATCCTACTCCAAGTAGGAATCCTAGTTCTACTCCAAATAGGATTCCCAGTCCAAGTAGGAATCCTAGTCCAAGTAGGAATCTCAGTCCAAGTAGGATTTCTAGTCCTAATCCAATTAGGACTCTAGGAATCCTACTCCAAGTAGGACTCTTGTTTTAAGTCCAATTAATTAATTCTCTTTGTTCCTTCTTCAGCTTGTTATCAATCGAATTGATTACTTGTGATTCCTAATCACGATTCAACCATCGGATCGGTCAATGCCTCTAGTGTGTGTGACCCCATAGGTTCTACTCTGACTGGTAGTGAGATATATTGTGATCTCTATCACAATATCATTGAAAACTCCTTTCAATGGGTCGGAACGATTCCAACTCTACTCATTAGGGCTTATCGATCATCGAGATAATCCCTATGAGTCCCACCATCCACCAGTGACACCTAGCAGCATGTAGTAGCTACCCAGTAGAATAGAATGATGAACCTCTAGGTGCAGTTATCATATGATACAGTCCTACTATCGTGGATCCCTACAGGACGGAGGTCATGGATAACTCGCCAAACCCCTTCGTCTGTCATATGTCAAGATTTATTCGACTCGAGTTCGTTAGTGGAAAACTCTTTCTCCACTTTATATTAGTGCCCTGGCCAAGGTCTTAGAACTCAGTCTAACAAATCACATAGGATCACTCCTCTTCTATCAAGGTCGATAGATTCCATGTAAGTGCATACCCTACTCCTACAGTGAACTTAATGCAGCCAATCTACACTACAAGGACCCATATGACTAGAGACCATGTATACGTGTAGTCAAACTACAATAACCTCACTGTGAGTAGCCGAAGCACCGCAGGTCAAAGGACCAGTCATACTACTGCAACATCAAGCAAGTCATTGACGAGTGGATAGACATCCAAGTGACTTCTTGTCTTGGTCACGCTCAGTACCCTTGTTCTGTAACAAACACCTGCACTATCACTTCAGTGTCCCTACACTATGGACTCAAGTCTCGTCCATCCAGAAGGAAAGTGATCTGTGCACTGATTGGATCGATCACCGTCCTCGTGATGATCCATTGATTAGGAGTATTTAGAAATTAATCACTAATGATACATGGCTCAAATTCTCAACTCTTGAGAATACGCATCATCATCTTATTAATTTCTTGGACGATTCATAGACACATAAATAATATGAATGATAAGATGCCTTTTATTTATTCAATAATAAATAGTCAAGTACAAAATTATGTCCCTTGAATTAACAATGTGTCAGCCAGATTGGCTTCTAGGGCATACATCTAACAATCTTCCACTTGCACTAAAGCCAATCAGCCATAAACCTAAGCCCCATCTTCTCAAGATGCGTTTTAGTTTTCTGCCAACTTAGCTGCTTAGTGAATGGGTCCGCCACATTTTCTGTGGAGTCTACTCTCTGATCCTCTACTTATTTTCTTTCGAGGTAGTCGCTTATTAGGTTAAACTGCCGCTCTATGTGCTTCAATTTCTGGTGAGACCTTTGGCTCCTTAGCTAGTGCTATGGTGCCTTTGTTATCGCAGTAGAGTGTTATGACATCTGATGACATTACACCTGACTATGCAATGAACCTTTTAAACCAAAAGATTTCCACTGCACCCTTAGAGACGGCTTAACATTCAGCTTCTAAGATAGAATCTATAATGATCGGTTGTTTGGAACTCTTCCAATTTACTGAACCACCATTGCACATATTCTGATGTAGACTTTCTATCATCAATATGTGTGCATCCTTCTACCTTCAACTCTGATCTTCTCCCAAGGACCAAGAACATGTCCTTAGTTCTTCTCAAGTACTTAAGACTGTTCTTCACAGCTATCCAGTGCTTTTTGCCTGGATTTGATTGACATATGCTTGTGACATTCACAGCATGTACTATATCAAGTCATGTACACAGCATGGCATACATGAGGCTCCCTATCGCTGATGCATAGAGGATCTTGCTCATGCGTTGAATCTCTTCAGATGTGTTGGGGCACATCTTTTTGGAGAGATTTATTCCACGCCTTAGGGGTAAGAGACCCCTTTTAGAGTTTTCCATGCTGAACTTTTTCAGCACTTCCTCTATGTACATCTTCTGTGATAGGCCAAGCATCCTTTTAGATCTATCTTTATAGACTTTTATTCCCAAAACATAGGATGCTTCCCCAAGGTCTTTCATGGAGAACCCTTTTTGACAACCAGACCTTGACCGAGGTTAGCATGGGAATATCATTCCCTATCAGGAGGATGTCGTACAGTACGAGAAATACGACAGCACTCCCACTAACCCTTTTTGTAAACACACGGTTCCTCTTCATTTTTGATGAAATCAAACGTTTTGATTGCATCATCGAAACGAGTGTTCCAACTCCGAGATGCTTGCTTTAGTCCATAGATGGACCTTTGCAGCTTGCAGACCTTGTGATCTCCATCACTGGAAGTGAAACCCAAAAGCTGTTCCACATAGATGTCTTCATCAAGATATCCATTCAGGAAAGCTGTTTTCACATCCATCTGCCAGCTTTCATAATCATGAAATGCTGCAATGGCAAGCAATGTTCGGATGGATTTTAGCATGGCTACAGGTGAAAAGGTCTCCTGATAGTCAATGCCCTCGCGCTGACTATATCCTTTCGCCACAAGCTTTGCCTTATAGGTCTCTACCTCTCCATCCGAACCTATCTTCCTTTTGTAGATCCATTTGCATCCAATAGGTACAATACCTTCTGGTGGGTCTACTAAGGTCCAGACTTGGTTGGAATGCATGGAGTCTAACTCTGACTTCATAGCTTCCAACCATTTCTCGGAATCGATATCAGATATCGCCTCGTCGTAGGTTTTGGGATCATGCGTGTGATCCCTATCTCCCACTAGGAATATTTCCTCGGTATCCTTTTTTAGTATACCTAAGTATCTATCGGGAGGATGGGAGACCCTACTTGATCTGCGAGGTGGTTGAGGGACATCGTGTACTGGCTCTGTATTAATGGGTTCGATAGGATCCATGACTCGTTGCTTTTCAGAGACTTTCTCTTCAAGCTCAATTTTCCTCCCACTGCCTCTATCAAGGATAAACTGGTTTTTCCAAGAAGATGGCGTGACGGCTCACAAACACATTGTGATCCTCTGAGACGTAAAAATTGTATCCTAATGACTCTTTAGGATATCCTATAAAACGAGCACTTATGGTCCTAGCCTCTAGTTTGTCCGCCTGTAGTTTCTTGACGTGGGCCGGACATCCCCAAATCTTGAGATGACCAAGACTTGGTTTCTTACCATGTCATATCTCATATGGTGCGGTAGGAATGGACTTTAAAGGGAACTCTATTCAACAAGTAAATAGCTGAAAATAGGGCATCTATTTAAAGAAATAAGGGTAAATCAGTGAAGCTCATCATGGACTGGACCATATCAATAGAGTCCGATTCCTCCTCTCTGACACTCCATTGAGCTGAGGTGTATCAGGAGAAGTCCATTATGAAACTATACCATTCTCCTTGAGATAATCACGGAACTCTCCATTAAGGTATTCACTTCCTCGATCTGATCGAAGAACCTTAATGAGTTTTTGTGCTTATTTTTCTACTTCATATCTAAGCTTTTTGAACCTTTCAAAAGTTTCATATTTGTGTCTCATACACATATCCATACCGTGAGTAATCATCGGTAAAATGAAGTAAAAATTACAACCCCTAGCCAGCACATCGAATGGGCCACACACATCAGTGTGTACTAGGGTAAGTATTTCAGTGGACCTCCCTGTGTCCTACAAAGGATAATTTGGCCATCTTTCCTTGAAGGCAGAATTCACAAATCAAATATGACTCGAAAGTCAATGAGCCCAAAAGCTCATATTTCTCCAATTTGTTTATTCTGTCTTCTCCTATATGGCCAAGCCTGAGGTGCCATAAATACTTTAGATTTATCTCATTTTTGGATCTATTAGATCCTATGGTATTCATTGTTTGCTCAGATATATTCACAGATACATCCATATGTATGTGATAGAGACTGTCAATCATAAAACCATGTTGAATCAATTTATTTTTCAAATAAATAAAAATCTTTCTGTGCTACAGAGATCAAATTTCTGCTAGCAATAGGTAACAGTCCCTAAGTATCCTGAGCATATCTGACATACCTTCTGAAGGTCTGTCACCCTTCATGTTCTTTATGCTTCCCATGTATGTAGGACAGTTCCTCTTCCAATGGCCGTCCATGATGCACTGGAAACACTTTTCCTTGCAATTGGCCTTTTTCTTGGAACTTCCTTACTTGTTGTTTTCTTAGTCTTCTGCTTCTTCGCAGGCTTCTTCTTCTTCCAAATAGACTCTCTCTTGAAAGTAGAAACCAACTTGACAGCGAAAACGATGCCCCTTGAACGTCTTCAAGGTCCCTAAGTTAGTTACCAATTTATTTAACAATTCTATTTTGGTGCATACAGTCTTGTTCATATGGTAATTTACTATAAACTGTTCATATGAAGCTAGAAGAGATTGTGGGATCAAATCCGTTTGCAATTCCTTGTGCATGGTCATGCCGAGCTTCTCAAGCTTCTTCAAGTCCTTTATCATGGTCAAACCATGATCGTGGACAGACTGCCCATCGTGCATCTTGGCTTTGAAGAGCCTCTTGGACACTTCAAACCGAGCTGCGTGACTCTGATCACCATACAACTCTTGCAGGTGATTTAATATGTCCCTGGCAGTCTTCATGTTCTCATGCTGGCATTGTAATGCATTGGACATGGATGCCATTGTGCAGCACCTAACTTTATTGTCATTGTTCGTCCACTTAACAAGCGTCTTGCGCTGATCAATGATCGGACGGATTGGTAACATGGGGATTCCATGGTCTAGCATATACCCGAATTTCTCACAATTCAAAACTATATTTGAAATTTGCTGAGCCAATCTTTATAATTGGGTTTGGTCAAACGGTTGTTCTATAGGATATGAGTTAAGAGTCTAGAAGCTGACTTTATAATCCTCAGAGAGTAAAGATTCTAGTTAGACTTTTGTACTTGATCCTAATCTGTTCTAAGGTCTTTTAGAACAAATGTAACTCCCACTATTTTCTCGAATTCCTCACACTCCCCTGGTAGGAAAACGGAAATTCCACACGACTAGGGTTTCTAGTGGGTACTGCGGTCCCACCGATTTACATGCCACCTCACCTAACAGTTATTGATGACACATAGATTGATGAATGTACAACTCTTGTACAATGCTTCTCAAGCATGTTGCAGTGTAACTTGGTCTCTAAGCCATGAAAACCTCACCTAACAGTTATTGGTCCCATTTCTTAGTTAAGTCAGACCCACCGTATAACCGTAGGAATAAAGTCGTCATTGGGTCCTCACCTAACAGTTATTGGTGCCCAACCCCACCTTTACCCTACAACATCTCATGTCTATCGAGAGGTCCAGCCCCCCGATGCAACTTGACCACTGTATCCAGCCGAGACAAATCAACATCAGAAAGACCTTAGCAGCTCTACTACGGTGGAAGACCTATGGACTTAATATCGGTTAATCAGGTCTTAGTGTTTGCAACTTGAGCTCTTCATAAGAGGTAATCGAACAATTGGCCAGGTAAGCAGGTGGGAGGCTCCCCTTACTCAGAGAGTAAGGTCCTAATTAAGTAACCACCTTTCATGCTTTCCTAGACACCAATTAGATCAATTAATCTAATATGACTTGCGCATGTTGGTTCACTCTCGACTTGATTGAGGAGGTTTTAGTTTAGGTCTCATTGGGTTTGTTACATCACATGTAAACCTATCTACCCCGCTCTCATTCACATCACATGCAAACGGCACATCACAGGCAGTTATAATCGCAGCAATAATTAAAGCTAAACTTTAAATGGGTGATGATCATGGATTCTAATTAGGGCGTATTACAAGCACATGCACGTCAATCGATCAATTGGTCTTCAACTCTTGAATTGGTTCCAAGCCTCCTTGATTCGATCCTTGACCAACTCTTGATCCAATCGCCATCAACCGCTTAGACCCCTGTTCATCTTATGCCTTGTCTTCAACTTAATCGTTGACGTACATCACATCACAGAAATACAACCAGATGTAAAATAAAAATAATAATAAATTACATCTTCTTTTAGGAGGCACGCAGGCCTCTCAAAATATTAAATAAGATGCATGCAAGCATCTGAAAAATTACATGACATTGCAGATCACATCGCAGGTCTTTACATTTAATACCAAAAGGGTTTGAATCCTATGATCATCACCACATGCAGCAATTATAATTTTCAGATCTGAAAACTAACTGATTATCTCTTGACATAGGTTGCTGATCATGCTAATCATGATTCTAAACTTTATAATCTCATTAACAATGCAATTAGAATCATCATTATCATATAAAAATCAGCATGCAAAAATCAGCACCCTAGAAAAAATCTGCATGCAGAAAATTTTCAGCATGCATAATCTTTCAATTTTCAGATCTAATAAGCCTACTAATAATTAATCCTTACCTTAATCTACGAAGCCTAGGCTCTGATACCACTGTTAGAAAATCCCGATCATGCCGCTGAAATTTTAAAAAAATTCAGATGCAGCGGAAGAGACATGCGCGGGATCAACCGTTCATCGCATGAACGTTGTTCAAAAATCGTTCGTAGATAGATAAGGATTAAAAACTTTTAAAAACTTTAGGAAGATCAGATCTTCACCTTTGTGCGGGTAGATGATCACCACAAACTGATGATCATGGTTTAGGATGAAGGTTCGCTTGAAGCCGTTCAAGTGCCCGGCCTCTACGGGTATCCACACGAAGCAGAAAACCGATCCAAGCTTTCTATCTTCCCGGGGTGCTAGCTCCCTTGCAGAGATAACTTTGATGGCTGATATCCTTCCTTTCAATCAATCCTTGATTGTGCTTGGGAGGAGGAAGAAGAAGGATGAAGAGAAGAAGAGGAACAAAGCCCTGCAGCCTTCTTTTTCTTCCTTGCGTTGGAACCAAACGGTGGAGGAAGAAGGAGGCCACCAAGATCCTTTTCTTCCCTTTGTTGTTGGTGGCTGAAAAGAGAGGAGAGGAGGGTGGCCACGTGATGGAGAGGAGGAGGGCTTCACTTATCATTAGGGCACCTCCTTTCAAAGCCTTATAAAGGCATCTAGGGCTCCTATTTGGTTTAGTCCAAATCATGAATCAATTGGGTTCAATCTATGCTAGTCCTAATCCAATTAGAACTTGAATGAACCATGACTCAATTGAACTCTTCAATCCTAATCCAATTAGGAGTCATGTTGATTCATTAGATTAATAATTAATTAGGACTTAAGAAATTCTAATCCAATTAGGACTTGTTTAATTCTAGTCCTAATCCAATTAGGACTCTAATTTGAATTCGAAGTCCTAATCCGATTAGGACTCTAGGAATCCTACTCCAAGTAGGAATTCAAATTTAATTCAAAACTCCTAATCTAATTAGGATTGTAGGAATCCTACTCCAAGTAGGAATCCTAGTTCTACTCCAAATAGGATTCCCAGTCCAAGTAGAAATCCTAGTCCAAGTAGGAATCTCAGTCCAAGTAGGATTCCTAGTCCTAATCCAATTAGGACTCTAGAAATCCTACTCCAAGTAGGACTCTTGTTTTAAGTCCAATTAATTAATTCTCTTTGTTCCTTCTTCAGCTTATTATCAATCGAATTGATTACTTGTGATTCCTAATCACGATTCAACCATCGGATCGGTCAATTCCTCTAGTGTGTGTGACCCCATAGGTTCTACTCTGACTGGTAGTGAGATATATTGTGATCTCTATCACAATATCATTGAAAACTCCTTTCAATGGGTCGGAACGATTCCAACTCTACTCATTAGGGCTTATCGATCATCGAGATAATCCCTATGAGTCCCACCATCCACCAGTGACACCTAGCAGCATGTAGTGGCTACCTAGCAGAATAGAATGATGAACCTCTAGGTGCAGTTATCATATGATACAGTCCTACTATTGTGGATCCCTACAGGACGGAGGTCATAGATAACTCGCCAAACCCCTTCGTCTGTCATATGTCAAGATTTATTCGACTCGAGTTCGTTAGTGGAAAACTCTTTCTCCACTTTATATTAGTGCCCTGGCCAAGGTCTTAGAACTCAGTCTAACAAATCACATAGGATCACTCCTCTTCTATCAAGGTCGATAGATTCCATGTAAGTGCATACCCTACTCCTACAGTGAACTTAATGCAGCCAATCTACACTACAAGGACCCATATGACTAGAGACTATGTATACGTGTAGTCAAACTACAATAACCTCACTGTGAGTAGCCGAAGCACCGCAGGTCAAAGGACCAGTCATACTACTGCAACATCAAGCAAGTCACTGACGAGTGGATAGACATCCAAGTGACTTCTTGTCTTGGTCACGCTCAGTACCCTTGTTCTGTAACAAACACCTGCACTATCACTTCAGTGTCCCTATACTATGGACTCAAGTCTCGTCCATCCAGCAGGAAAGTGATCTGTGCACTGATCGGATCGATCACCGTCCTCGTGATGATCCATTGATCAGGAGTATTTAGAAATTAATCACTAATGATACATGGCTCAAATTCTCAACTCTTGAGAATATGCATCGTCATCTTATTAATTTCTTGGACGATTCATAGACACATAAATAATATGAATGATAAGATGCCTTTTATTTATTCAATAATAAATAGTCAAGTACAAAATTATGTCCCTTGAATTAACAATGTGTCAGCCAGATTGGCTTCTAGGGCATACATCTAACACTGCTCAACTACTTCCTTTTGGCTCTTTAAATGAAGCACTTGGATGAAGAAAATTCGGGCTCTTGTCTTTCTTGTGTAAACTTTGATATTTTGCAAAAGGATACTTTGCTCTGATGAATAGTATCATTATAAATACTTTCCTACAAGTTTAGGTTACTCCCCATTGATTAGATTTGAAAAACTATCCGTTACTAGCCGTTGGAAGGTCAAAAAGTACTTCTGCATAACTAGCCGTTATACTTCTGCCCGTGCTGGGGTCGACCTAAACTTTTCTGGGGTCGACTCAACCCACTGTTCATCAGACTTGGGGTCGACTCAACTTTCAGTGGGGTTGACCCAACTTTCACTGGGGTCGACTCCTGCTACAGTGGGGTCGACCCTCTCAGGGATCACAGAACCTTGTATTTCAGCAGTTTTTCACTAGGGTCGACTCAACTCTTTTTGGGGTCGACTCAAGCTACAGTGAGGTCGACTCAAGTTCCATTGGGATCGACCCTCTCAGGGATTCCAGAAACACAGTTTTGAACGACATAGCCTTGGGGTCGACTCATGTTCAATTGGGGTCGACTCCATTGGGGTCTACTCAAGCATTCCTGGGGTCGGCTCCATCTGGGGTCGACTCAAGGAAGGCTGGGGTCGGCCCTCTCAGTAAATTCTAGAGACTTGTTTTCTTGAGACTTGAAGATGGGGTCGACTCAAGCATACTTGGGGTTAACTCCACTACTGTTCATCTGTGCCATTTTTGCAGAGGTGTGCCTGATGGTTCTATGGTGTGCCGGGATCGACTCCATCTTTCTTGGGGTCGACTCATTCCACACTTTGCTGCATCTTAAGGTTAGATTCATCCATACAATCAATGAAATATACTTCAAGCAATTTTGAATGTATGCCATGGTAGTGCTACATACTTTTATCAATGAAAATTATTATTGTGCCTTTAAGAGTACGTTTCACTTAAAACTTTGCTGAATTAGAATTTAGAATTCACTATCCCTTTTCTATCGCAAATTTTATCTCATTATTAATCCTTGAAAGATATCTTGATCTCATTCTTCTAATGTATCGAGAGTGTGGAACTCAGTAATGATGTATCATGTTAACTTGTAGTATTTAATTAGATATTTTTTCAATGGTTGTGTTAATCATCAAAATAACACTATCATCCTCAATCTCCCCCTTTTTGATGATTACAAAATATTGAGTATGAGCAGATTGATACTTATCTTAAAATTAGAAAATTTGTTTTAGAAGAGCTCAAGTTGCTGAATTTCAGCTTTTCAAATTTGAGAGTGAAGTCTCCCCCTTTTTCATCCAAATATTGCCAATTTGAACTTTTGATTTTTCCCCCCTTTCTTTTATATTTGGTTAAGGATGAAACTTCAAAAATTTGCGATAAAGCAAGAGTTTCAGGTTATGTATCGAGGTATGAGAGGTATGTGCCAAATTCTGAAATTTTGATTAAAAGTTTAGACTTTAAAATTTTCATTGTTACATATTGCTCCCCCTTAAGTGAATATTATCTCCTATTATAATTTTCAAACTTATTTGTCAACTTATTGCGACTTCTTTCTTTCCTTACTTCTCCCCCTTTTTGTTATCATCAAATAGGTATATGGCAATAGATAAGTAGAGGCAGTAAATAATAAACAGTCAAGTTTCATGGATCAAAATGGAACATTATAGTACATTAATGCCAAAAATGCAATGTTCTTCAGTCAAAGTACAAAGTACAAAGTACATCAACAAAGCAAAATACATATGAGAGCTAGATAAATCCTAGGCACTAATCATAATGCTAACATCAGCCTAGGGGGCATCTAAGGGCTGTGATCTAGTCCTCATCCTCCTAGTATAAGTGGCGAGGGGAGGTCGAGCCTGATGGGACTGAGTCTGACGTGGACCTCGCTGAGCTGGATGACTCTGTGCCGAAACCTCCGACTCAGCTGCTCGGGGCACAGATGGACCATGAGCCTCTCTCTCTGTAATGCCCCCACCTGCTCTCTGAGGTCTCTAATCTCAGCAGTCATAATGTCCATCCTGCTCGTCAATCCGTCAGAGAGAGTCCTCACCTGAGCTGACACAAGCTCAGTCATCCTACTCCAAAACTCCTCTGTGCACCCCGTGGGTACGGATGACGACGGGCCAGCCTCTGAAGGTGCCGTAGGATGATCCTCAGGTACCTCAGCCTCAGGGATGGGGTCTCCAACCTCTGGTGCATCACCCTCCTGTGCATGTATCCCTGCTCCTGCACGCACCCATTGCCCGTTCACCTTCTCATAACCCATGCGAACTAGGGACCGTGCAGTGTAAGTGTCAGTGAATAGGAGATGCCTGGAGATCTCTTCCTCCACAAATATGTCATGCTGTCGGAAGATCAGGATGAGTATCATACCATAGGGCAGAGAAACTCTCGATTTGCATATAGCCTCTCTCATCTGCCTGATCATCATAGCTGGAAGGTTCAGGGGAATGCCCTGAATAACGTGCTCCATAATGACCAAATCTCGCTCAGATATGTGATCAAATCTTCCACTCTTCGGAAACAAAATCCGACCTATGAAGTTGTGCAACAACCTCATCTCAGCTGATAGAGAGCTAGCTATCACAGTTTCGGAGTAATCAAAATCATCTCTCTCAAACATCAACTGTAGAGCTCTCAACTTGCTTTCCGGCCTTTCTGGAGTTGCACCTTCGCAGGGGAGATGGAGCAACTCACTCAAACTTTCTTCTGAAACCCTAACCCGTACACCTCGGACCTCAGACACAAGCTCTTTCATTCCAACTTTTAGGAAGACATAGAACTCACGAACCAAGCCCGGGTAGGTCACCAAGTCTAGGGAGCAAAGATACTCCCATCCTTGTCTTTAGATCCAATCCTCCAAATGGAACCCTTCTTGATCCAAAAATTCGGAGTGGATCCTTCTTCCTGTGGTTACCGATCTCCCCGCATATTTAGCAAGTTGAACTGAAGGGGAAGGAGGTGGAGGAGGCTCAACACGTGTCTCACCTTGTGGGGGAACTGTAGAGGAATCTCTAGCATGTCTATCTACAATGGTTGGGCGTGAGACTCTTCCGGATCTTTTAGCAACGGCTCGCTTGGGTCCCATTTTCACCAAATCCTTCCTTAGGTCTTGATCTAACGGCGTAGAGAAGCAATCTAGCACTGTTTGGAGATAATTGGAAGGGATTGGAAAGTGGGAAATAAGATTTTAGGAAGAGGACAAGATGAAACAGTGCCCTAGAATAGCTCACGGGTCCCTCTTTAAAAATAGGGTCCCGCCGTTGGGTCGACCCCAGATTTTTCCTGGGTCGACTCAATGTGGGGTAGACCCCATTCTAGCTTGGGTCGGCCCCAGTTCAGAATTTTTTTTTTTAAAATTCTTTCTTTCCTTCAATCCTTACAAATTCTTTATGGGACAATGATACATAAGTAAGGAGTCTATAAATGGCTAGTTTGACTAATGTTTCATGGGTTTTTCGAAATGGAAGAAGTGTATCATGAGACAACTTGTTCCTTTTATATCTCTTCAATCAAAAGGATTACATATACCTAATTTCCTCCTAAGCATGCAAAATCTATCTTCACTTAAAGGTTTTGTGTATATGTCAGCTAATTGTTTCTCAGTACATACATGCTCAATACATATGTTCTCATTTTGCACATGTTTTCTAATAAAATGATACCTTATTTTAATATGTTTGGCTTTAGAGTACTGAACTAGATTTTTGGTAAGGTTAATGGCACTAGTGTTATCACACTTTATAGGAATATTATCTAGTTTAATTCCATAGTCCTCTAGTTGTTGCTTGAGCCATAGTACTTGAGCACAGCAACTTCCGGCAGCTATATATTCGGCCTCAGCCGTTGATAATGCTACTGAATTCTACTTTTTGCTAAACCATGATATTAAGTTATTCCCTAAAAATTGACATGTTCTACTAGTGCTCTTTCTATCTAATTTGCAACCAGCAAAATCTGCATCAGAATATGCAAGTAAATCTAGATAGAAGTCTCTAGAGTACCATAAACCTATGTTTGTGGTTGCTCTCAAATATCTAAGGATTCTTTTGACATCACTTAGATGTGACTCCTTAGGATCTGATTGGTATCTAGCACATATTCCCACACTAAATACTATGTCTGGCCTACTAGCAGTAAGGTAAAGCAAAGATCCAATTAAGCCTTTATAAAGCTTCATATCTATACTTTTTTCTTTTTCATCTTTGGCTAGCTTACTAGTGGGATTCATTGGGGTGCCTATTTCCTTGTGATTTTCATTTCCAAACTTCTTTAATATTTTCTTTGTGTACTTAGTTTGATGAATAAAGATACCTTCCTTAGTTTGTTTGATTTATAATCCGAGAAAGAAATTTAGTTCTTCCATCATACTCATCTCGAATTCTCCTTGCATTAATTTAGCAAACTCTTTGCAAAGATTATCATTAGTGGCACCAAAAATTATGTCATCTACATATATTTGTACTATTAACAGATTTTTGTCTTTTCTTTTGAGAAAAAGTATTTTATCTATATTTTCTCTACTAAAATCATTATTCAGTAGAAATTTGCTTAGTCGATCATACCAAGCCCTAGGTGCTTGTTTCAATCCATATAATGCCTTATGTAATCTAAACACATGATTTGGCAATTCATGATTATCAAAATCAGAGGTTGCTCTACATATACTTCTTTCTCTATAAAACCATTTAAGAAGGCACTTTTTACATCCATTTGATACAATTTGAAATCCATGAAGCATGCAAAAGCTAGAAGTAATCTAATAGCTTCTAATCTGGCCACGGAAGCAAATGTTTCCTCAAAATCTATCCCTTCTTCTTGATTGTATCCCTTACCTACAAGTCTAGCTTTATTTCTTATAACTACCCCATTTTCATCTAATTTATTTCTAAAGATCCATTTTGTTCCAATTACAGAGTTATGCTTTGGTCTCTCAGTTAATGTCCATACATTGCTTCTTTTGAATTGATTTAATTCTTCTTGCATAGTATTTATCCAATTTATGTCTTTTTCAGCTTCTTCATAAGTCTTAGATTCTATTTGTAAAACAAAAGCAAGATAGTCATTTAAATTTCTAAGAGAGGATCGAGTTCTTACCCCTTGAGATGGATCACCAATGATTAAGTCTTTAGGATGTCCATGTGCATACCTCCATTCCTTTGGCAAGTCTTGAGATTGTGGTGGCACGCGATCATTTTCCTTTTCTTGATTTGGCACGTCATCAAGATTCAATTTTTCAATGTCAATAATTCCTGCATCATCATCAAGAGTATTTTCTCTTCTAGGAGACTCACTATCAGACTCATCAAAAATGATATTAATTGACTCTTCAACTACAAGAGTTCTTTTATTGAACACTCTGTATGCCCTGCTAGATGTAGAGTATCTTAAGAAGATACCTTTATCTGACTTGGCATCAAATTTACTTAGATCCTCCTTGCCATTATTTAAAATGAAACATCTACATCCAAATACTCTAAGATATGTAGCAGTTGGTTTCTTATTCTTCCAAAGTTCATAAGGAGTTTTCTTGGTTATAGGTCGTATTAAAATCTGATTTAGAATATGGCAAGCAGTACTTATAGCTTCAGCCCAAAAGTACTTTGGAATATTTGACATGCACAACATTGTGCGTGCCATTTCTGCCAAGGTCCTATTTTTTCTTTCAACAACCTCATTTTGTTGAGGCGTTCTAGGTGCTAAAAATTAATGTGAGATACCATTTTCATTACAAAATTCTTCAAAGTGTTGATTTTCAAATTCAGTTCTATCATCACTTCGAATTACTATTAAGGTGAGCTTCTTTTCAGTTATGATATTTTTATAATATTTCAAGAATGCTGAAAATGCTTCATTCTTCTGTGCAAGAAATGAAACCCATGTATATCTTGAAAAATCATCTACTATAACTAGTCCATACTTCTTCCCTCCTAGACTCGCGGTTCTAGTAGGTCCTAATAGATCCATTTGTATGAGTTCAAAAGGCCTAATGGTTGATACTATATTCTTTGATTTGAAAGATGATTTTGTTTGCTTTCCTAATGAACATGATCCACAGATTTTGTCCTTTTCAAAGATCAATTTTGGCACATCTTTTATCAAATCCTTCTTGACTAGTTTTGATATTAAGTCCATACTAGCATGTCCTAGTCTACAATGCCAAAGCCAACTTATTTCATTTTTTCTTTCTTCATTAGTAATTAAACATAATCTATTTTTCTTGCCTAAATCATGAAGATCTACCATGTAAATATTTCCATGCCTTTGTCCTATAAGTACAATGCTATTATCTTTAGGATTTGTGATTATGCATACTGAGGCTTCAAATGTGACTTTAAGACCTTTATCACAAAATTGACTTATGCTAAGTAGGTTATATTTCAGACCATTAACTAATAAAATATTTTCTATAAAGGTGGATGGAGTAATATAAATTTTACTTTTTTCAATGATAAGTCCTTTTCCATTGTCTCCATAGGTTACCACTCCACCCTTCTTAGATTTCAAGATGACAAATTGTTCTACGTCACCTGTCATGTGTCTTGAACAGCCGCTATCTAGATACCATCGTTTATCCCCCTTATTAGTTGCAAAACATCCCTGCAATCAAGATCAAGAATATGCTTTAGGTACCCAAACTATGTTGGGTCCTTTAGGGTTAGTACTTGATGTTCCTTTTGGAACCCAAATTTTCTTGGATTTTAGCTTATAATTATCACTCAATTTGTTGTAGCTAGACTTTCTATAATTACATTCATATGCTTTATGTCCTACTTTATTGCAGCAATGACAAGTTATATTTTCATTTTTGGCTTTCACAAATATGTTCTTTAAGTATTTTTGTTTTCTATTTATTTTATATCCTAATTCTGCTTTATCATATACAGCTTTTTGTCTATCAAGAATCATATTTAATTTAGTTGAGCTAAGTGTAAACTTGTCCACTAAGGATTTGTATTTTTTACATCTTCTTTTAACTTGACATTTTTAGCAATTTGACTTTTGGTTTCATTGGTGAATCTCCTACTTAATGTTTCATAGTCATTAGATAGTTTTAGCTTTTCTTTGATAAGAGATTGATTTTCATCTTGTAGAACTTTATTTTTATTGATTAATTTCTTGTGTTCTTCCATGAGTTCTAAAAATGCATCGTGTAACTCTTCTACTATAAAATCACATTCAAGTTGAGAATCTACCTCATCGTCATTGGCCATATTGTTAGATGTATGCCCTAGAAGCCAATCTGGCTGACACATTGTTAATTCTAGGGACATAATTTTGTACTTGACTATTTATTATTGAATAAATAAAAGGCATCTTTTCATTCATATTAATTATGTGTCTATGAATCGTCCAAAAAATTAATAAGATGATGATGCATATTCTCAAGAGTTGAGAATTTGAGCCATGTATCATTGGTGATTAATTTCTAAATGCTCCTGATCAATGGATCATCACGAGGACGGTGATCGATCCGATCAGTGCACAGATCACTTTCCTTCTGGATGGACGAGACTTGAGTCCATAGTGTAGGGACACTGAAGTGATAGTGCAGGTGCTTGTTAGAGAACAAGGGTACTGAGCGTGACCAAGACAAGAAGTTACTTGGACGTCTATCCACTCGTCAGTGACTTGCTTGATGTTGCAGTAGTATGACTGGTCCTTTGACCTGCGGTGCTTCGGCTACTCACAGTGAGGTTATTGTAGTTTGACTACACGTATACATAGTCTCTAGTCATATGGGTCCTTGTAGTGTAGATTGGCTGCAGTAAGTTCACTGTAGGAGTAGGGTATGCACTTACATGGAATCTATCGACCTTGATAGAAGAGGAGTGATCCTATGTGATTTGTTAGACTGAGTTCTAAGACCTTGGCCAGGGCAGTAATATAAAGTGGAGAAAGAGTTTTCCACTATCGAACTCGAGTCAAATAAATCTTGACATATGACAGACGAAGGGGTTTGACAAGTTATCCATGACCTCCGTCCTGTAGGGATCCATGATAGAAGGACTGTATCACATGATAACTGCACCTAGAGGTTCATCATTCTATTCTGCTGGGTAGCCACTATATGCTGCTAGGTGTCACTGGTGGATGGTGGGACTCATAGGGATTATCTCGATGATCGATAAGCCCTAATGAGTAGAGTTGGAATCGTTCCGATCCATTGAAAGGAGTTTTCAATGATATTGTGATAGAGATCACAATATATCTCACTACCAGTCAGAGTAGAACCTATGGGGTCACACACACTAGAGGCATTGACCGATCCGATGGTTGAATCGTGATTAGGAATCACAAGTAATCAATTCGATTGATAATAAGCTGAAGAAGGAACAAAGAGAATTAATTAATTGGACTTAAAACAAGAGTCCTACTTGGAGTAGGATTCCTAGAGTCCTAATTGGATTAGGACTAGGAATCCTACTTGGACTGAGATTCCTACTTGGACTGGGATTCCTACTTGGACTGGGAATCCTATTTGGAGTAGGACTGGGATTCCTACTTGGAGTAGAATTTCTACAATCCTAATTAGATTAGGAGTTTTGAATTAAATTTGGATTCCTACTTGGAGTAGGATTCCTAGAGTCCTAATCGGATTAGGACTTCGAATTCAAATTAGAGTCCTAATTGGATTAGGACTAGAATTAAACAAGTCCTAATTGGATTAGGATTTCTTAAGTCCTAATTAATTATTAATCTAATGAATCAACATGACTCCTAATTGGATTAGGATTGAAGAGTTCAATTGAGTCATGGTTCATTCAAGTTCTAATTGGATTAGGACTAGCATAGATTGAACCCAATTGATTCATGATTTGGACTAAACCAAATAGGAGCCCTAGATGCCTTTATAAGGCTTTGAAAGGAGGTGCCCTAATGATAAGTGAAGCCCTCCTCCTCTCCATCACGTGGCCACCCTCCTCTCCTCTCTTTTCAGCCACCAACAACAAAGGGAAGAAAAGGATCTTGGTGGCCTCCTAGTTCCTCCACCGTTTGGTTCCAACGCAAGGAAGAAAAAGAAGGCTGCAGGGCTTCGTTCCTCTTCTTCTCTTCATCCTTCTTCTTCCTCCTCCCAAGCACAATCAAGGATTGATTGAAAGGGAGGATATCAGCCATCAAAGTTATCTCTGCAAGGGAGTTAGCATCCCGGGGAGATAGAAAGTTTGGATCGGTTTTCTGCTTCGTGTGGATACCCGTATAGGCCGGGCACTTGAACGGCTTCAAGCGAACCTTCATCCTAAACCACGATCATCAGTTTGCGGTGATCATCTACCCGCACAAAGGTGAAGATCTGATCTTCTAATGCTATTTAAAAGTTTTTAATCCTTATCTATCTACGAACGATTTTTAAACAACGTTCATGCGATGAGCGGTTGATCCCGCACATGCCTCTTCCACTGCATCTGAATTTGTTGAATTTTCTGCGGCATGGGCGGGTTTCCAACAGTGGTATCAGAGCTTAGGCTTCGTAGATTAAGGTAAGGATTAATTATTAATAGGCTTATTAGAACTAAAAATTGAAAGATTATACATGCTGAAAATTTTCTGCATGCAGATTTTTTTCTAGGATGCTGATTTTTGCATGCTGATTTTTATATGATAAGATGATGATTCTAATTGCATTGTTAATGAGATTACAAAGTTTAGAATCATGATTAGCATGATCAGCAACCTATGTCATGAGATAATCAGTTAGTTTTCAGATCTGAAAATTATAATTGCTGCATGTGGTGATGATCATAGGATTCAAACCCTTTTGGTATTAAATATAAAGACCTGCGATGTGATCTACAATGTCATGTAATTTTTCAGATGCTTGCATGCATCTTATTTGATGTTTTGAGAGGCCTGCGTGCCTCCTAAAAGAAGATGTAATTTATTATTATTTTTATTTTACATCTGGTTGTATTTCTGTGATGTGATGTACGTCAACGGTCAAGCTGAAGACAAGGCATGAGATGAACAGGGGTCTAAGCAGTTGATGGCGATTGGATCAAGAGTTGGTCAAGGATCGAATCAAGGAGGCTTGGAACCAATTCAAGAGTTGAAGACCAATTGATCGATTGACGTGCATGTGCTTGTAATACGACCTAATTAGAATCCATGATCATCACCTATTTAATGTTTAGCTTTATTTTGATACTGCGATTATAACTGCCTGTGATGTGCCGTTTGCATGTGATGTGAATGAGAGCGGGGTAGATAGGTTTACATGTGATGTAGCAAACCCAATTGAGACCTAAATTAAAACCTCCTCAATCAAATCGAGAGTGAACCGACATGAGCGAGTCATATTAGATTAATTGATCTAATTGGTGTCTAGGAAAGCATGAAAGGTGGTTACTTAATTAGGACCTTACTCTCTGAGTAAGGGGAGCCTCCCACCTGCTTACCTGGCCAATTGTTCGATTACCTCTTATGAAGAGCTCAAGTTGCAAACACTAAGACCTGATTAACCAATATTAAGTCAATAGGTCTTCCACTGTAGTAGAGCTGCTAAGGCCTTTCTGATGTTGATTTGTCTCGGCTGGATACAGTGGTCAAGTTGCATCGGGGGGCTGGACCTCTCTATAGACATGAGATGTTGTAGGGTAAAAGTGGGGTTGGGCACCAATAACTGTTAGGTGAGGACCCAATGACGACTTTATTCCTACGGTTATACGGTGGGTCTGACTTAACTAAGAAATGAGACCAATAACTGTTAGGTGAGGTTTTCATGGCTTAGAGACCAAGTTACACTGCAACATGCTTGAGAAGCATTGTACAAGAGTTGTACATTCATCAATCTATGTGTCACCAATAACTGTTAGGTGAGGTGGCATGTAAATCGGTGGGACCGTAGTACCCACTAGAAACCCTAGTCGTGTGGGATTTCCGTTTTCCTACCAGGGGAGTGTGAGGAATTCGAGAAAATAGTGGGAGTTACATTTGTTCTAAAAGACCTTAGAATAGATTAGGATCAAGTACAAAAGTCTAACTAGAATCTTTACTCTCTAAGGATTATAAAGTCAGCTTCTAGACTCTTAACTCATATCCTATAGAACAACCGTTTGACCAAACTCAATTATAAAGATTGGCTCAGCAAATTTCAAAAAAAAAAAAATTATTTTGAATTATGAGAAATTCGGGTACATGCTAGACCATGGAATCCCTATGTTACCAATCCGTCCGATCACTGATCAGCGTAAGACGCTTGTTAAGTGGACGAACAATGACAATAAAGTTAGGTGCTGCACAATGGCATCCATGTCCAATGCATTACAATGCCAGCATGAGAACATGAAGACTGCCAGGGACATATTAAATCACCTGCAAGAGTTGTATGGTGATCAGAGTCACGCAGCTCGGTTTGAAGTGTCCAAGAGGCTCTTCAAAGCCAAGATGCACGATGGGCAGTATGTCCATGATCATGGTTTGACCATGATAAAGGACTTAAAGAAGCTTGAGAAGCTCGGCATGACCATGCACAAAGAACTGCAAATGGATTTGATCCCGTAATCCCTTCTAGCTTCATATGAACAATTTATAGTAAATTACCATATGAACGAGATTGTATGCACCAAAACAGAATTGTTAAAAAAATTGGTAACTACCTTAGGGACGCTGAAGAGTTCAAGGGGCATCGTTCTCACTGTTGAGTTGATTTCTACTTCCAAGAGAGAGTCTATTTGGAAGAAGAAAAAGCCTGCGAAGGAACAGAAGACTGAGAAAATGCCAAATGAGGAAGTTCCAAGAAAAGGCCAATTGCAAGGAAAAATATTTCCATTGCATCATGGACGGCCATTGGAAGAGGAACTGTCCTACATACATGGGAAAGCATAAAGAACATAAAGGGTGACAGACCTTCAGAAGGTATGTCAGAAATGCTCAGGATACTTAGGGACTGTTACCTATTGCTAGCAGAAATTTGATTTCTGTATTTTATTTAGCACAGAAAGATTTTTATTTGAAAAATAAATTGATTCAACATGGTTTTATGATTGACAGTCTCTATCACATACATATGGATGTATCTGTGAATATATCTGAGCAAACAGTGAATACCATAGGATCTAATAGATCCAAAAATGAGATAAATCTAAAGTATTTGTGGCACCTCAGGCTTGGCCATATAGGAGAAGACAGAATAAACAAATTGGAGAAACATGAGCTTTTGGGCTCATTGACTTTCGAGTCATATTTGATTTGTGAATTCTGCCTTCAAGGAAAGATGGCCAAATTATCCTTTGTAGGACACAGGGAGGTCCACTAAAATACTTACCCTAGTACACACTGATGTGTGTGGCCCATTCGATGTGTAGGCTAGGGGTTGTAATTTTTTACTTCATTTTACCGATGATTACTCACGGTATGGATATGTGTATGAGACATAAATATGAAACTTTTGAAAGGTTCAAAAAGCTTAGATATGAAGTAGAAAAATAAGCACAAAAACTCATTAAGGTTCTTCGATCAGATCGAGGAAGTGAATACCTTAATGGAGAGTTCCGTGATTATCTCAAGGAGAATGGTATAGTTTCATAATCGACTCCTCCTGGTACACCTCAAGCTCAATGGAGAGTCAGAGAGGAGGAATCGGACTCTATTGATATGGTCCAGTCCATGATGAGCTTCACTGATTTACCCTTGTTTCTTTAGATAGATGCCCTATTTTCAGCTATTTACTTGTTGAATAGAGTTCCCTCTAAATCCGTTCCTACCACACCGTATGAGATATAGCATGGTAAGAAACCAAGTCTTGGTCATCTCAAGATTTGGGGATGTCCGGCCCACGTCAAAAAACTACAGGCGGACAAACTAGAGGCTAGGACCATAAGTGCTCGTCTTATAGGATATCCTAAAGAGTCATTAGGATACAATTTTTATGTCTCAGAGGATCACAATGTGTTTGTGAGCCGTCATGCCATCTTCTTGAAAAACCAGTTTATCCATGATAGAGGCAGTGGGAGGAAAATTGAGCTTGAAGAGAAAGTCTCTGAAAAGCAACGAGTCATGGATCCTATCGAACCCATTAATACAGAGCCAGTACACGATGTCCCTCAACCACCTCGCAGATCAAGTAGGGTCTGTTAGATGTATGCCCTAGAAGCCAATTTGACTGACACATTGTTGATTCTAGGGACATAATTTTGTACTTGACTATTTATTATTGAATAAATAAAAGGCATCTTTTTCATTCATATTGTTTATGTGTCTATGAATCGTCCAAGAAATTAATAAGATGATGATACATATTCTCAAGAGTTGAGAATTTGAGCCATGTATCATTGGTGATTAATTTCTAAATGCTCCTGATCAATGGATCATCACGAGGACGGTGATCGATCCGATCAGTGCACAGATCACTCTCCTTCTGGATGGACGAGACTTGAGTCCACAGTGTAGGGACACTGAAGTGATAGTGCAGGTGCTTGTTAGAGAACAAGGGTACTGAGCGTGACCAATACAAGAAGTCACTTGGATGTCTATCCACTCGTCAGTGACTTGCTTGATGTTGCAGTAGTGTGACTGGTCCTTTGACCTGCGGTGCTTCGGCTACTCACAGTGAGGTTATTGTAGTTTGACTGCACACATACATGGTCTCTAGCCATATGGGTCCATGCAGTGTAGATTGGCTGCAGTAAGTTCACTGTAGGAGTAGGGTATGCACCTATATGGAATCTATCGACCTTGATAGATAAGGAGAGATCCTATGTGATTTATAAGACTGAGTTCGTAAGACCTCGGCCGGGGCAGTATGCACAGTGGAGAAAGAGTTTTTCACTATCGAACTCGAGTCGAATAAATCTTGACATATGACAGACGATGGGGTTTGACGAGTTGTCCATGACCTCCGTCCTGTAGGGATCCACGATAGTAGGACTGTATCACATGTTAACTGCACCTAGAGGTTCATCATTCCATTCTGCTGGGTAGCCACTACATGCTGCTAGGTGTCACTGGTGGATGGTTGGACTCATAGGGATTATCTTGATGATCGATAAACCCTAATGAGTTGAGTTGGAATCGTTCCAACCCATTGAAAGAAGTTTTCAATGATATAGTGATAGAGATCACAATATATCTCACTACCAGTCAGAATAGAACCTATGGGGTCACACACACTAGAAGTATTGACCGATCCGATGGTTGAAATCGTGATTAGGAATCACAAGAAATCAATTTGATTGATAAGAAGTTGAAGAAGGAACAAAGGGAATTAATTAATTGGACTTGAAACAAGAGTCCTACTTCGGGTAGGATTCCTAGAGTCCTAATTGGATTAGGACTGGAAATCCTAGTTGGAGTAGGACTGGGATTCCTATTTGGAATAGGATTCCTCAATCCTAATGAGATTAGGAGTTTTGAATCAAAATTGGATTCCTACTTGGAGTAGGATTCCTAGAAATCCTAATTGGATTAGGACTTTGGATTCAAATAGAGTCCTAATTGGATTAGGACTAAAATTAAACAAATCCTAATTGGATTAGGATTCCTTAAGTCTAAATTAATTATTAATCTAATGAATCAACATGACTCCTAATTGGATTAGGATTGAAGAGTTCAATTGAGTCATGGTTCATTCAAGTCCTAATTGGATTAGGACTAGCATAGATTGAACCCAATTTGGCCAATCCTAATTAGATTAGAATTAAACCATGAGAGAGGCACCTAATCCTCTTTGGAAGAGGATTAGGTTAACCAAGTAAGAGGGGCATCAGCCCCTCTCCACATGGCTAGGGCGACATGAAGAGAGGGGCCGGCGCCCCCTCTTTGGTAACTTGTCATGGAGCTCCTAAATGTTAAGAGCTCCAATCCCTTTAAGAAGAGGACTTGGGGCCGGCGCCCTAGGCATTGGGAATCCCTCTTCCTCCAAGCCGTGGCCACCCTCTCCCTCTCCTCCCTTGGTTCAGCCGCCATCTGCAAGGGGAAAAGAAGAGGAGGCGTCTCCCTCCTCTTGGTCTTCTTCCTTGGCTTCAGCGCGTGTGAAAAGAAGAAAACTGCGAAGGGATTTGATCTTCTTCCTCTTCTTCATCCTTCTTCTTCCTCCTCTCAAGTGCAATCAAGAGTTGATTGAAAGAGAGGACTTCAGCCATCAAAGCTATCTCTGCAAGGGAGCTAGCACCCCGGTGAGATAGAGAGCTTGGATCGGATCCTGCTTCGTGTGGATACCCGTAGAGGCCGGACGTTTGAACGGCTTCAAACGAACCTTCTTCCAAAACCACGAATTCAGATTCGCGGTGATCATCTACCCGCGCAAGGTGAAGATTTGATCTTCCTATTAGTTCTAAAAGTTTTAATTCTTACCTAATTACGAAAGGTCTCGAAACAAGCGTTCATGCGATGAACGTCGAACCCGTGCATGCCGATTCCGCTGCCATCTGAAATTTTTGAAATATCAGCGGCATGGGCGGGTTCCCAACAGTGGTATCAGAGCTTAGGCTTCGTAGATTAAGGTAAGAATTAAATATCTAAAGGCATATTAGATCTGAAAATTAAATGATCATGCATGCTGAAAAATTCTGCATGCAGATTTTTCAGGGGTGCTGATTTTTACATGCTGATTTTTATGTGATAAAAAGATGATTCTAATTGCATTGTTAATGGGATTACAAAGTTTAGAATCATTATTAGCATGATCAGCGACCTATGTCATGATATAATCAGTTAAGTTTCAGATCTGAAAATTATAATTGTAGCATACGGTGATGATCATAGGATTCAACCCCTTTTGGTATCAAATGTAATGACCTGCGATGTGATCTGCGATGTCATGTAATTTTTCAGATGCTTGCATGCATCTTATTTGATGTTTTGAGAGGCCTGCGTGCCTCCTAAAAGGAGATGTAAATTATTTTTATTTTTATTTTACATCTGGTTGTATTTCTGTGATGTGATGTACATCAACGATCAAGTTGAAGCAAAGGCATGAGATGAAAGGTGATCTAAGCGGTTGATGGCGATGGGATCAAGAGTTGATCAAGGATCGAATCAAGGAAGCTTGGAATCAATTCAAGAGTTGAAGACCACTTGATCGATTGATGTGCATGTGCTTGTAATACGACCTAATTAGAATCCATGATCATCACCTAGTTAAAGTTTAGCTTTAATTATTGCCACGATTATAACTGCCTGCAATGCGCCGTTTGCATGTGATGTGAATGAGAGTCGGGTAGATAGGTCTACATGTGATGTAGCAAACCCAATTGAGACCTAAATCAAAACCTCCTCAATCAAGTCGAGAGTGAACCGACATGAGCAAGTCATATTAGATTAATTGATCTAATTGGTGTCTAGGAAAGCATGAAAGGTGGTTACTTAATTAGGACCTTACTCTCTGAGTAAGGGGAGCCTTCCACCTGCTTACCTGGCCAATTGTTCGATTATCTCTTATGAAAGGCTCAAGTTGCAAACACTAAGACCTGATTAACCAATATTAAGTTAATAGGTCTTCCACTGTAGTAGAGCTGCTAAGGCCTTTCTGATGTTGACTTGTCTCGGCTGGATACAGTGGTCAAGTTGCATTGGGGGGCTGGACCTCTCTATAGACATGAGATGTTGTGGGGTAAAGGTGGGGTTGGGCACCAATAACTGTTAGGTGAGGACCCAATGACGACTTTATTCCTACGGTTATACGGTGGGTCTGACTTAACTAAGAAATGGGACCAATAACTGTTAGGTGAGGTCTTCATGGCTTAGAGACCAAGTTGTACTGCAACATGCTTGAGAAGCATTGTACAAGAGTTGTACACTCATCCATCTATGTGTCACCAATAACTGTTAGGTGAGGTGGCATGTGAATTGGTGGGACCGCAGTACCCACTAGAAACCCTAGTCGTGTGGGATTTCCGTTTTCCTACCAGGGGAGTGTGAGGAATTCGAGAAAATAGTGGGAGTCATATTTGTTCTAAAAGACCTTAGGACAGATTAGGATCAAGTACAAAAGTCTAACTAGAATCTTTACTCTCTGCAGATACAATGTCGACTTCAAACCCTTTGACCCGTATTCTTGAGACCAACCGACTGACTGGAACCAATTACAAGGACTGGCTTAGAAATCTCAAAATAGTTTTGGACTGTGAGAAGATAGGCTATATACTCGATTCAGATATCCCCACATTACCAGCACGTCCCACTGATGTTCAGCGTGAGATGCATAAAAAGTGGTTGGACGATGACATTAGAGTAAAATGCTATATGATGGCATCTATGTCTAATGAACTCCAATGCCAGCATGAAAATATAAAGACTGCTAGGGACATACTGGCACAC
Organism: Phoenix dactylifera; assembly: GCF_051530095.1. Lineage (NCBI taxonomy): Eukaryota > Viridiplantae > Streptophyta > Magnoliopsida > Arecales > Arecaceae > Phoenix > Phoenix dactylifera. Next base: position 8,739,346 of record NC_143193.1, read on the forward strand.
CTACAAGAGTTGTATGGTGAGCAGAGTCGCACAGCTCGTTTTGAAGTGTCCAAGAGGCTTTTCAAAGCAAAGATGCGCGAAGGGCAGTCTGTCCATGATCACGGTCTGACCATGATCAAGGACCTAGAGGAGCTTGAGAAGCTCGGTATGGACATGCACAAGGAATTGCAAGTGGATTTGATCCTACAGTCACTTCCTGATTCATTTGGTCAGTTTATAGTAAACTACCACATGAATAAGATTGAATGCACTAAGACTGAACTAATCAACATGTTGGTAACTGCTGAGGGAGCCTTGAAAGGTTCAAGGGGCAATGTCCTCGCTGCTGAGTTGACTTCTGGTTCCAAGAGAAAGTCTACTTGGAAGAAAAAGAAGCCTGCAAAGAAGCAGAAGAAAGACAAGAAGCCAAAGAAGGAAGTTCAAAAGAAAAAGGCTAACGACAAAGGAAAATGTTTCCACTGCAATGTCGAAGGCCACTGGAAGAGAAACTGTCCTTCATACCTCGAGAGCCTAAAGAACAAGAAAGGTGACACACCTTCAGAAGGTATAGACTTGCTCATAATTGAAACTAATCTAACGGTTTCTTCTACTTCTAGTTGGGTTATAGATTCTGGTTCTAGTGCTCTTTTGTGCACTACCATGCAGGGTCTAAAGGAAAGTAGAAGGCTGGCAGAAGGTGCGGTAACCCTTCGGGTTGGCAACGGGGCAAAAGTTGCTGCTGTGGCTGTGGGCACCTACCATCTGCGACTACCGTCTGGATTTAGTTTAATACTTAGAGACTGCTATTATGTACCTGTTGCTAGCAGAAATTTGATTTCTGTTTCATGTCTAGCACAGGAAGGTCATGTTTTTACATTTGACAAAGACTGCTGTTCTATTTATTTGAGAAATAAAATAGTCGCACGTGGTTTTATGATTGACAGTCTCTACCATTTACATATGGATGTATCTGTGAATGTTACCGAGCAAGATGTGAGTGCCAAAGGATCCAAAAGATCCAGAGATGAGATAAACCAAAGATATTTGTGGCACCTCAGACTTGGCCATATTGGAGAAGATAGAATGAACAAAATGGATAAAGATGGGCTCTTAGGCTCATTGACTTCCGAGTCATATCCAGTTTGCGAGCCCTGTCTTCAAGGAAAAATGGCTAGACTGCCCTTTGTAGGACATGGGGAGAGGACCACTGAAATACTTACCCTAGTACATACAGATGTATGTGGCCCATTCGATGTGCTAGCCAGGGGACGTTATTCTTACTTCATTACCTTTACCGATGATTATTCACAGTATGGGTATGTGTATCTTATGAGACACAAGTCTGAATCCTTTGAAAAGTTCAAAGAGTTCAAAAATGAAGTAGAAAAACAAACTGGAAAACCTCTTAAGGCTCTTCGATCAGATCGGGGAGGAGAATACCTTAATGGGGAATTCCGGGACTATCTCAAAGAAAACGGCATAGTCTCACAATGGACACCTCCGGGTACACCTCAACTCAACAGGGTGTCAGAGAGGAGAAATCGAACCCTATTGGATATGGTCAGGTCCATGATGAGCTTCACTGATTTACCTATGTTCCTTTGGGGAGATGCCTTACTCACAGCGATTTATTTATTGAATAGAGTTCCCTCTAAATCCGTTCCTACCACACCGTATGAGATATGGCATGGTAAGAAACCAAGTCTGGGTCATCTCAAGATTTAGGGATGTCCGGCCCACGTCAAGCGACTACAGGCGAACAAGTTAGAGGCTAGGACCATAAGTGCTCGTTTTATAGGATATCCTAAAGAGTCATTAGGATACAATTTTTACGTCTCAGAGGATCACAATGTGTTTGTGAGCCGTCATGCCATCTTCTTGGAAAATCAGTTTATCCTTGATAGAGGCAGTGGGAGGAAAATTGAGCTTGAAGAGAAAGTCTCTGAAAAGCAACGAGTCATGGATCCTATAGAACCTATTCATAAGGAGCCAGTACACGATGTCCCTCAACCACCTCGTAGATCTAGTAGGGTCTCCCATCCTCCCGATAGATACTTAGGTATACTAGAAGAGGATACAGAGGAAATGTTCCTAGTGGGGGATAGGGATCACATACAGGATCCCAAAACCTACAACGAGGCGATATCTGATATCGATTCCGAGAAATGGCTGGAAGCTATGAAGTCAGAGATAGACTCCATGCATTCCAACCAAGTCTGGACCTTAGTAGATCCACCAGAAGGTATTGTACCTATTGGATGCAAATGGATCTACAAAAGGAAGATAGGTTCGGATGGAGAGGTAGAGACCTATAAGACAAGGCTTGTGGCGAAAGGGTATAGTCAGCGCGAAGGCATTGACTATCAGGAGACCTTTTCACCTGTAGCCATGCTAAAATCCATCCGAACATTGCTTGCCATTGCAGCATTTCATGATTATGAAATCTGGCAGATGGATGTGAAAACTGCTTTCCTGAATGGATATCTTGATGAAGATATCTATATGGAACAGCCTTTGGGTTTCACTTCCAGTGATGGAGATCACAAGGTCTGCAAGCTGCAAAGGTCCATCTATGGACTAAAGCAAGCCTCTCGGAGTTGGAACACTCGTTTCGATGATGCAATCAAAACGTTTGATTTCATCAAAAACGAGGAGGAACCATGTGTTTATAAAAAGGTTAGTGGGAGTGCTGTCGTTTTTCTCGTACTGTACGTAGATGACATTCTCCTGATTGGGAATGATATTCCCATGCTAACCTCGGTCAAGGTCTGGTTGTCAAAAGAATTCTCCATGAAAGACCTTGGGGAAGCATCCTATATTTTGGGAATAAAGGTCTATAGAGATAGATCTAAAAGGATGCTTGGCCTGTCACAGAAAATGTACATAGAGGAGGTGCTGAAGAGGTTCAGCATGGAAAACTCCAAGAGGGGTCTCTTACCCCTAAGGCATGGAATTCATCTCTCCAAGAAGATGTGCCCCAACACACCTGAGGAGATTCAACGCATGAGCAAGATTCCTTATGCATCGGCAATAGGAAGCCTCATGTATGCCATGCTATGTACACGACCTGATATAGCTCTTGCTGTGAGTGTCACAAGCAGATATCAGTCGAATCCAGGTGAAGAACACTGGACAGCTGTGAAGAATATTCTTAAGTACTTGAGAAGAACTAAAGATTTATTCTTGGTTTTTGGAGGATCATCAGAGTTAAAGGTAGAAGGGTACACAGATTCAGACTTCATGACTGATGTCGATGACAGGAAGTCAACATCTGGATACGTGTTCTTGTGCAATGGTGGTACGGTGAATTGGAAGAGTTCTAAACAACCGATCATTGCTGATTCTACTATGGAAGCCGAATACATCGCCGCCTCTGAAGCTGCTAAGGAAGGCTTCTGGTTCAAGAAATTCATTGCAGAGCTGGATGTGATGACATCAGATGCCATAACACTCTACTGCGATAACAATGGCGCCATAGCCCTTGCTAAGGAGCAAAGGTCTCATCAGAAGTCTAAGCATATAGAGCGGCGCTTTCACCTCATACGCGACTATGTGGAGAAGAAATATGTAGAGGTGCAGAGAGTAGACTCCGCGGATAACGTGGCAGACCCTTTCACTAAGCAGCTGAGTCAGCAAAAGACTGAAGCCCACCTTGAGAAGATGGGCCTAAGATATATGACCAATTGGCTTTAGTGCAAGTGGGAGATTGTTAGATGTATGCCCTAGAAGCCAATTTGGCTGACACATTGTTGATTCTAGGGACATAATTTTGTACTTGACTATTTATTATTGAATAAATAAAAGGCATCTTTTTCATTCATATTGTTTATGTGTCTATGAATCGTCCAAGAAATTAATAAGATGATGATACATATTCTCAAGAGTTGAGAATTTGAGCCATGTATCATTGGTGATTAATTTCTAAATGCTCCTGATCAATGGATCATCACGAGGACGGTGATCGATCCGATCAGTGCACAGATCACTCTCCTTCTGGATGGACGAGACTTGAGTCCACAGTGTAGGGACACTGAAGTGATAGTGCAGGTGCTTGTTAGAGAACAAGGGTACTGAGCGTGACCAATACAAGAAGTCACTTGGATGTCTATCCACTCGTCAGTGACTTGCTTGATGTTGCAGTAGTGTGACTGGTCCTTTGACCTGCGGTGCTTCGGCTACTCACAGTGAGGTTATTGTAGTTTGACTGCACACATACATGGTCTCTAGCCATATGGGTCCATGCAGTGTAGATTGGCTGCAGTAAGTTCACTGTAGGAGTAGGGTATGCACCTATATGGAATCTATCGACCTTGATAGATAAGGAGAGATCCTATGTGATTTATAAGACTGAGTTCGTAAGACCTCGGCCGGGGCAGTATGCACAGTGGAGAAAGAGTTTTTCACTATCGAACTCGAGTCGAATAAATCTTGACATATGACAGACGATGGGGTTTGACGAGTTGTCCATGACCTCCGTCCTGTAGGGATCCACGATAGTAGGACTGTATCACATGTTAACTGCACCTAGAGGTTCATCATTCCATTCTGCTGGGTAGCCACTACATGCTGCTAGGTGTCACTGGTGGATGGTGGGACTCATAGGGATTATCTTGATGATCGATAAACCCTAATGAGTTGAGTTGGAATCGTTCCAACCCATTGAAAGAAGTTTTCAATGATATAGTGATAGAGATCACAATATATCTCACTACCAGTCAGAATAGAACCTATGGGGTCACACACACTAGAAGTATTGACCGATCCGATGGTTGAAATCGTGATTAGGAATCACAAGAAATCAATTTGATTGATAAGAAGTTGAAGAAGGAACAAAGGGAATTAATTAATTGGACTTGAAACAAGAGTCCTACTTCGGGTAGGATTCCTAGAGTCCTAATTGGATTAGGACTGGAAATCCTAGTTGGAGTAGGACTGGGATTCCTATTTGGAATAGGATTCCTCAATCCTAATGAGATTAGGAGTTTTGAATCAAAATTGGATTCCTACTTGGAGTAGGATTCCTAGAAATCCTAATTGGATTAGGACTTTGGATTCAAATAGAGTCCTAATTGGATTAGGACTAAAATTAAACAAATCCTAATTGGATTAGGATTCCTTAAGTCTAAATTAATTATTAATCTAATGAATCAACATGACTCCTAATTGGATTAGGATTGAAGAGTTCAATTGAGTCATGGTTCATTCAAGTCCTAATTGGATTAGGACTAGCATAGATTGAACCCAATTTGGCCAATCCTAATTAGATTAGAATTAAACCATGAGAGAGGCACCTAATCCTCTTTGGAAGAGGATTAGGTTAACCAAGTAAGAGGGGCATCAGCCCCTCTCCACATGGCTAGGGCGACATGAAGAGAGGGGCCGGCGCCCCCTCTTTGGTAACTTGTCATGGAGCTCCTAAATGTTAGGAGCTCCAATCCCTTTAAGAAGAGGACTTGGGGCCGGCGCCCTAGGCATTGGGAATCCCTCTTCCTCCAAGCCGTGGCCACCCTCTCCCTCTCCTCCCTTGGTTCAGCCGCCATCTGCAAGGGGAAAAGAAGAGGAGGCGTCTCCCTCCTCTTGGTCTTCTTCCTTGGCTTCAGCGCGTGTGAAAAGAAGAAAGCTGCGAAGGGATTTGATCTTCTTCCTCTTCTTCATCCTTCTTCTTCCTCCTCTCAAGTGCAATCAAGAGTTGATTGAAAGAGAGGACTTCAGCCATCAAAGCTATCTCTGCAAGGGAGCTAGCACCCCGGTGAGATAGAGAGCTTGGATCGGATCCTGCTTCGTGTGGATACCCGTAGAGGCCGGACGTTTGAACGGCTTCAAACGAACCTTCTTCCAAAACCACGAATTCAGATTCGCGGTGATCATCTACCCGCGCAAGGTGAAGATTTGATCTTCCTATTAGTTCTAAAAGTTTTAATTCTTACCTAATTACGAAAGGTCTCGAAACAAGCGTTCATGCGATGAACGTCGAACCCGTGCATGCCGATTCCGCTGCCATCTGAAATTTTTGAAATATCAGCGGCATGGGCGGGTTCCCAACAGGGTCTCCCATCCTCTCGATAGATACTTAGGTATACTAGAAGAGGATACCGAGGAAATGTTCCTAGTGGGAGATAGGGATCACACGCAGGATCCCAAAACCTACGACGAGGCGATATCTGATATCGATTCCGAGAAATAATTGGAGTTAGACTCCATGCATTCCAACCAAGTTTGGACCTTAGTAGATCCACCAGAAGGTATTGTACCTATTGGATGCAAATGGATCTACAAAAGGAAGATAGGTTCGGATGGAGAGGTAGAGACCTATAAGGCAAAGCTTGTGGCGAAAGGGTATAGTCAGCGCGAGGGCATTGACTATCAGGAGACCTTTTCACCTGTAGCCATGCTGAAATCCATCCGAACATTGCTTGCCATTGCAGCATTTCATGATTATGAAATCTGGTAGATGGATGTGAAAACAGCTTTCCTGAATGGATATCTTGATGAAGACATTTATATGAAACAGCCTTTGGGTTTCACTTCCAGTGATGGAGATCACAAGGTCTGCAAGCTGCAAAAGTCCATCTATGGACTAAAGCAAGCATCTCGGAGTTGGAACACTCGTTTCGATGACGCAATCAAAACGTTTGATTTCATCAAAAACGAAGAGGAACCATGTGTTTACAAAAGGGTTAGTGGGAGTGCTGTTGTATTTCTCGTACTGTACGTGGACGACATCCTCCTGATAGGGAATGATATTCCCATGCTAACCTCGGTCAAGGTCAGGTTGTCAAAAAGGTTCTCCATGAAAGACCTTGGGGAAGCATCCTATATTTTGGGAATAAAGGTCTATAGAGATAGATCTAAAAGGATGCTTGGCCTATCACAGAAGATGTACATAGAGGAAGTGCTGAAAAGGTTCAGCATGGAAAACTCTAAAAGGGGTCTCTTACCCCTAAGGCATGGAATTAATCTCTCCAAGAAGATGTGCCCCAACACATCTGAAGAGATTCAACGCATGAGCAAGATCCCCTATGCATCAGCAATAGGGAGCCTCATGTATGTCATGCTATGTACATGACTTGATATAGTACATGCTGTGAGTGTCACGAGCATATATCAATCAGATCCAGGCAAAAAGCACTGGATAGCTGTGAAGAACAGTCTTAAGTACTTGAGAAGAACTAAGAACATGTTCTTGGTCTTTGGAAGAAGATCAGAGTTGAAGGTAGAAGGATGCACACATATTGATGATAGAAAGTCTACATCAAGATATGTGCAATGGTGGTTCAGTAAGTTGGAAGAGTTCCAAACAACCAATCATTATAGATTCTACCTTAGAAGCTGAATGTTAAGCCGTATCTAAGGGTGCAGTGGAAACCTTCTAGTTAAAAGTTCATTGCAGAGTTAGGTATAATGTCATTAGATGTCATAACACTTTACTGCGATAACATTGGCACCATAGCACTAGCTATGGAGCCAAGGTCTCATCAAAAGTCCAAGCACATAGAGCGATGCTTCCACCTCATACGCGACTATATTGAGAAGAAATATGTAGAGGTGCAGAGAGTAGACTCCGCGGATAACATGGCAGACCCGTTCACTAAGCAGCTAAGTCAGCAAAAGACTGAAGCCCACCTTGAGAAGATGGGGCTTAGATATATGACTGATTGGCTTTAGTGCAAGTGGGAGATTGTTAGATGTATGCCCTAGAAGCCAATCTGGCTGACACATTGTTAATTCTAGGGACATAATTTTGTACTTGACTATTTATTATTGAATAAATAAAAGGCATCTTTTCATTCATATTAATTATGTGTCTATGAATCGTCCAAGAAATTAATAAGATGATGATGCATATTCTCAAGAGTTGAGAATTTGAGCCATGTATCATTGGTGATTAATTTCTAAATGCTCCTGATCAATGGATCATCACGAGGACGGTAATCGATCCGATCAGTGCACAGATCACTTTCCTTCTGGATGGACGAGACTTGAGTCCATAGTGTAGGGACACTGAAGTGATAGTGCAGGTGCTTGTTAGAGAACAAGGGTACTGAGCGTGACCAAGACAAGAAGTTACTTGGACGTCTATCCACTCGTCAGTGACTTGCTTGATGTTGCAGTAGTATGACTGGTCCTTTGACCTGCGGTGCTTCGGCTACTCACAGTGAGGTTATTGTAGTTTGACTACACGTATACATGGTCTCTAGTCATATGGGTCCTTGTAGTGTAGATTGGCCGCAGTAAGTTCACTGTAGGAGTAGGGTATGCACTTACATGGAATCTATCGACCTTGATAGAAGAGGAGTGATCCTATGTGATTTGTTAGACTGAGTTCTAAGACCTTGGCCAGGGCAGTAATATAAAGTGGAGAAAGAGTTTTCCACTATCGAACTCGAGTCAAATAAATCTTGACATATGACAGACGAAGGGGTTTGACGAGTTATCCATGACCTCCGTCCTGTAGGGATCCATGATAGAAGGACTGTATCACATGATAACTGCACCTAGAGGTTCATCATTCTATTCTACTGGGTAGCCACTACATGCTGCTAGGTGTCACTGGTGGATGGTGGGACTCATAGGGATTCTCTCGATGATCGATAAGCCCTAATGAGTAGAGTTGAAATCGTTCCGATCCATTGAAAGGAGTTTTCAATGATATTGTGATAGAGATCATAATATATCTCACTACCAGTCAGAGTAGAACCTATGGGGTCACACACACTAGAGGCATTGATCGATCCGATGGTTGAATCGTGATTAGAAATCACAAGTAATCAATTTGATTGATAATAAGCTGAAGAAGGAACAAAGAGAATTAATTAATTGGACTTAAAACAAGAGTCCTACTTGGAGTAGGATTCCTAGAGTCCTAATTGGATTAGGACTAGGAATCCTACTTGGACTGAGATTCCTACTTGGACTGGGATTCCTACTTGGACTGGGAATCCTATTTGGAGTAGGACTGGGATTCCTACTTGGAGTAGGATTCCTACAATCCTAATTAGATTAGGAGTTTTGAATTAAATTTGGATTCCTACTTGGAGTAGGATTCCTAGAGTCCTAATCGGATTAGGACTTCGAATTCAAATTAGAGTCCTAATTGGATTAGGACTAGAATTAAACAAGTCCTAATTGGATTAGGATTTCTTAAGTCCTAATTAATTATTAATCTAATGAATCAACATGACTCCTAATTGGATTAGGATTGAAGAGTTCAATTGAGTCATGGTTCATTCAAGTTCTAATTGGATTAGGATTAGCATAGATTGAACCCAATTGATTCATGATTTGGACTAAACCAAATAGGAGCCCTAGATGCCTTTATAAGGCTTTGAAAGGAGGTGCCCTAATGATAAGTGAAGCCCTCCTCCTCTCCATCACGTGGCCACCCTCCTCTCCTCTCTTTTCAGCCACCAACAACAAAGGGAAGAAAAGGATCCTGGTGGCCTCCTTCTTCCTCCACCGTTTGGTTCCAACGCAAGGAAGAAAAAGAAGGCTGCAGGGCTTCGTTCCTCTTCTTCTCTTCATCCTTCTTCTTCCTCCTCCCAAGCACAATCAAGGATTGATTGAAAGGGAGGATATCAGCCATCAAAGTTATATCTGCAAGGGAGCTAGCATCCCGGGGAGATAGAAAGCTTAGATCGGTTTTCTGCTTCGTGTGGATACCCATAGAGGCCGGGCACTTGAACGGCTTCAAGCGAACCTTCATCCTAAACCACGATCATCAGTTTGCGGTGATCATCTACCCGCACAAAGGTGAAGATCTGATCTTTTAATGCTATTTAAAAGTTTTTAATCCTTATCTATCTACGAACGGTTTTTAAACAACGTTCATGCGATGAACGGTTGATCCCGCACATGCCTCTTCCGCTGCATCTGAATTTTTTGAATTTTCTGCGGCATGGGCGGGTTCCCAACACATATAGCAGATTCGGGTCGTCTCTTGTTGATCTTCCTCTTTCGAACTTGACTCCTCACTTTCACTCCATTCAGCCATGAGGTTCCTCTTCTTAAGTTTTCTTGCCATCCATTTCAATTTCGGACAATCTATCTTGAATTGCCCGGGCTTGTTACACTCATAGCAAATTGGCATTTCCCTTTCCTTTTCTTCGTCCTTACCCTTTTTTCTTGCTTGAGCTACCTTTGAGGAAGGGCTTCCTTTTATGAAATTTCTTCTTTCCTCTCATAAATTTTCTGAATTTTCTTGCAAGCATAGCCATTCCTTCTTCATCATATTCCTCCTCATCATCAGATTCTTCTGATTCAGTTTCCTGTTTTGGAGTGGTAGACTTCAAGGCAATGGTTTTTCTTTTCTTGACCTCATCTTCTGAATTTTGCCTCATGGTCAACTCATGGGTCATGAGTGATCCTAAAAGTTCTTCCAATTGTAGTGTATTGAGGTTCTTTGCTTCTTGAATTGCAGTTACCTTGGCCTCCCAAACTCTTGGTAGAGACCTGAGAATTTTTCGCACTAGTTTAGAGTTAGTATAAGACTTTCCTAAGCTCTTTAGCCCATTTATGATTTTCATGAATCGAGTAAACATTTCAGTTATGAACTCAGTGGATTTCATTTTAAACAACTCATACTTATGTACTAATATATTTATTTTTGACTCCTTGACTTGATTAGTTCCTTTATGTGTGACCTCCAGTTTTTCCTAAATTTCTTTCGCGGAGATGCATGTAGATATTCTATTAAATTCACTTACATCTAGTGAACAATAAAGTACATTAATTGCTTTAGCATTTAGTTGTGCTAGTCTTTTATCACTCCCATTCCAATTCATTTCTGGTTTGGGAATGATGGTGCCCTCTATACTAATTGTGGGTGTGTGTGGTCCTCTAGTTATGATATTCCACAAGTCATAGTCTAGAGCTTGAATGAATATCCTCATCCTAGCCTTCCAGTATGTGTAATTAGTGCCATTAAACAGGGGAGGTCTATTTGTGGATTGCCTATCGCTCATAGAACATCCTACTTGGGTTGTCATGATCTTTGTCTCTTGATTGTGAGATCAACAAATACTATGAGAGCACCTTGCTCTGATACCACTTGTTGCCCAAGGTGACAAGCCAAGAGAGGGGGTGAATTGGTTTCTCTAAATTTTTACTACCTTGATTGAGTCAATTGATGAGTGAGTGAAGTTAAAACAATACACAATGCAAACACACAAGAAGTATAGTGGTTCGGTGCTCTCCTAAGCACGTACGTCCACTCCCCAAGCGACCTCTTGGAAATTCACTATAATCCTGCGGATTACAGTTGGATTGTTTTCCGGGCTCACAATCCAAAAACCTTTACACTTTGGTTTTTCGAGATCACCAAAAACCAATGTTGGTTTTACGGGCTCACCAACAAACCTTTACAGTTGGTTTTACGGGTTCACCAACAAACCTACACCGTTGGTTTTACGAGCTCACCAACAAACCTTTACAAGATAATTAAAAAGAAAAAGAAGAAAGTTAAAACTTCTAGATGAGCAAATATAACAACTATAAGCTACAAAGAAGAGTTTAGAATATAGTTATCGCTTTGATGAGACTTCTCTCTTCTTTGTCATGATTGCTTCACTCTTCAAGGGTTGATGGAGCTCTTAATGTCTCTTAGAATCTGCTCAACCACTTCCTTTTGGCTCTTTGAATGAAACACTTGGATGAAGAAAATTAGGGCTCTTGTGTTTCTTGTGTAAGCTTTGATATTCTACAAAAGGATACTTTGCTCTGATGAATAGTGTCATTATAAATACTTTTCCACAAGTTTAGGTTACTCCCCATTGGTTAGATTTGAAAAACTATCCATTACTAGCCGTTGGGAGGTCAAAAAGTACTTCTGCAGAACTAGCCGTTATGCTTCTGCCCATGCTGGGGTCGACCCAAACTTTTCTGGGGTCGACTCAACCCACTGTTCATCAGACTTGGGGTCGACTCAACTTTCAGTGGGGTCGACCCAACTTTCACTAGGGTCGACTCCTGCTATAGTGGGGTCGACCCTCTCAGGGATCACAGAACTTTGTATTTCAGCAGTTTTTCACTGGGGTCGACTCAACTCTTTTTGGGGTCGACTCAAGCTACAGTGGGGTCGACTCAAGTTCCATTGGGGTCGACCCTCTCAGGGATTCCAGAGACACAGTTTTGAACGATATAACCTTGGGGTCGACTCATGTTTAGTTGGGGTCGACTCAATTGGGGTTGACTCAAGCATTCCTAGGTTCGGCTCCATCTGGGGTTGGCTCAAGGAAGGTTGGGGTCGGCCCTCTCAGTAAATTCCAGAGACTTGTTTTCTTGAGACTTGAAGATGGAGTCGACTCAAGCATACTTGGGGTCGACTCCACTACTGTTCATCCATGCCATTTTCGCAGAGGTGTGCCTGATGGTTCCATGGTGTGCCGGGGTCGACTTCACCTTTCTTGGGGTCGACTCATTCCACACTTTGCTGCATCTTAAGATTAGATTCATTCATACAATCAATGAAATATACTTCAAGCAATTTTGAATGTATGCCATGGTAGTGCTACATACTCTTATCAATGTAAATTACTATTGTGCCTTTAAGAGTACGTTTTACTTGAAACTTTGCTGAATTAGAATTTAGAATTCACTATCCCTTTTCTATCGCAAATTTTATCTCATTATTAATCCTTGAAAGACATCTTGATCTCATTTTTCTAATGTATCGAGAGTGTCGAACTCAGTAATGATGTATCATGTTAATTTGTAGTATTTAATTAGATATTTCCTCAATGGTTGTGTTAATCATCAAAATAACACTATCATCCTCAAATCAACTAATAATTATTTTACTAAATAATTTAGAAAACTCACTTTGAAGCATTATGTTACTTACTTCTTTTCGCTTAAAATGCCACTTCAGGCAAATATATCAAATACACCTATTTAATATCATTAAAATATTATTAATTTTAATATAATTTTAGAAGTCAAAATTAAATACTATGGTCTCATGCCTCCAGATCTGTTCGATCCAAGCAAGGAGGATTCAATGGGTAAGAGGTGAAGATCAAAAGTGGCCAAATCTAGCTGGGGCTGAAGTAATGCCCGATCTACTGCCTGGGTACTGGAGCGGTTCAGGATCTCTAAACTAGATCTACTTGGATCTGAGCAACAAGAAAAATAGGGCTTACACTAGGATCCCCGATATGTCTAGATAGAGATAAAAGGAAAACAAAGAAAATCTTAGCTCGAGTCTGGATTTGGTTTGATCTTGGTCTTAGGCTCGGTCTGAGTGGTTCTGATCGACCATTAGAGAAAAGGTCTAGATCTAGTGAAAATATAGGCTTGCTTAGAGAGAGAAAAAGATACACAATCTAATGCTAGTAGAGCTTTTGGGCTTGATTCACTTAGTTAGGTCCAATCAGAGGCTTGGCCTATTCAGTCCGATTTGACCAAAATCGGAAAAGAGAGATTTGGCCTGAGTTGACCTGAATTAATGTGTCTGGTCCACGAGTCAAGTATAAAGAAAAAGATGATTTTTCTTTTTTCTCTTTGTATTTTTTTTTTGCCCAAAATGAACGAACTCGTCCCACATGGATGAACAAGGCCCAATAGGGCCAAAGAGGTATACAGCCCACATGGATACGTTCCAATTAGATGAATAAGGTCTGAACTCGGCCCATAATGGACACAGCCCTAAAGGGCCCAAAATGATTGAATTGGGCCCAAATTTGGCCCACAATGGGCACAACCCAATAGGGCCCCAAATGATTGAACTAGGCCCAAATTTGGCCTATAATGGGCAAGGCCCAAAATGATTGAACTGGACCCAAATTTGACCCACAATAGGCACGGCCCAACACAACCCAAAATGAATGAAGTGGGCTCAAATTGATGAACACAACCCAAATGGATGAACTCGGCCCAAGTAGATGAACATAACCCAAGTAAATTGGAAAACACACTTTGAAGCATTAGGTTACTTATCTCTTCTCACTTAAAATGCCACTTCCGACAAATATGTCAAATACACCTATTCAAAATTATCAAAATATTATTACTCTTAATACAATTTCAGAAGTTAAAATTAAATACTACGGTCTCATGCCCCCAGATTTGTTCGATCCAATCATGGAGGATTCAATGGGTTAGAAGTGAAAATTAAAAGTGGCCAAATCTAGTTGGGGCTGAAGTAATGACCGATCTACTATCTAGGTACCGGGGCGGTTTAGAGTCTCTAAACTAGGTCTACTTAGATCCAAACAACAAGAAGAATAGGGCTTACACTAGGATCCCCGAGCATGTCTAGAGAGAGAAAAAAGAAGAACAAAGAGAATCTTATCTAGGGTATGGATTTGGTCTAATTCTAGTCTTGGGCTCAATCCGAGTGGTTCAAATCGGCTATTAGAGGAAAAGTCTAGATCTAGTCAAAATATGGGCTTGTCTGGAGAGAGAAAAGGATACACAATCTAATGCTAATCAAGCTTTTGGGGTTGATCTACTTAGTTAGGTCCAATCAGAGGCTTGGCCTATTCAGTCCGATTTGACCAAAAAAAAAAAAGAAGAGATTTGACCTTGGTCGACTTGAATCAATGTGTGTGATCCATGAATCAAGTAGAGAGAGAAAAAGAGGGTATTCCTCTCTCTTTGTATTTTTTTGGTCCAAAATGAATGGACTCGGCCTACATGAACGAATAGGGCCCAATAGGGCCCTAGAGGTATACGACCCAAATGGATATGTCCCAACAGAATGATTAGGACCCAAACTTGGCTCATAATAGACATGGCCAAAAAGGGCCCAAAATGACTGAATTGGGTCCCAAATTTAGCCCACAATGAGCGCAACCGAATAGGGCCCAAAATGATCGAACATGGCCCAAATTTGGCCTACAATAGGCACGTCTCAACATGGCCCAAAATGATTGAACTGGACCCAAATTTGGCCCACAACGGGCACAGCCCAACACAACCCGAAATAAATAAAGTGGGCCCAAATTGATGAACATGGCCCAAATGGATGAATTGGGCCCAAGTAGATTGACAAGTCCCAACACGGCCCAAATGGATGAACTCAGCCCAACGTGGCCCAAATGGATGAACTCGGCCGAAGTACATGAACACGACCCAATATAAATTTTTTCATCCTGTTGAACATGGAGGAAGAAGGAAAAGAAGGAAGAGAGGAAGGAGAGGAGAGGAGAGGAAAGGATGGTCGATGGCTTGGCGGTGGCCCGACCAGCGACTCACGGAGGCACAGCCAGCGGCAAGGTGTCACAGCCGGCGAAAAGGGGCCAATTACTTGGCTCGGAATAGAGGAGCGGCCGTGAACACAGAAGAAGCAGCAAGGAGGGAAAAGAAGGGGGGTTGTGCCCCCCTAGCTGCCTTAAAGGCAGTTTCCTTAGCCAATGAAGAAGTCATGGCGTGGAACTCATCGACAGACAGTGGTGGTGGTCGCGGAAGCGGTGACGACAGCTCGAAACCAATTTCAGAACAAAGAAAAACAAGGCCACAGGAAAAACTTCGGATGGGCTCGGCTAGGGCGTCACACCGGCCATGAGAGAAGGAGGAGAAGGCGGGAAGGGAGGGAGGAGAGGCTCGGTGGTGGTTCTATGTAGGCAAAAAATAGAGATTTATAGTAGTTTCCGAATAGGGCTGTGGCTCGCTCACCGCCATGAGAATCGTGGAGATTAAGTGAGATCGGCGATTGTTTGCACTCATATGGATCCTTGCAGTACTATAAAGTAAATTCGAATCCTTCCACCTTATCAAAACCATGAACTGCAAAAGAAACGTGAATCCTTCGCTAGCACAAACAGCGCTTCCATGGCATTTCCCAATTTAAATAATAATGTTTGCCCAACACATGAGATGCACAAGAGGCATGAACCCTCTGCTCGCACAAACCTTCTTCTCCGTCAAAGCTATATGTACCCAAATGCAAATAATTGAACTTTAACCAATCCATGAGGTGCACATAGTTGTTGTACATCCTAAACTCCATCAGACCATAATAAAAACATAATTTCTATTTTTCTTCTAGACGAATACGATATTGCGATCTTTTTCCAAAACGCAATTGGTTTTTAAGAACACTTCCAGACCGCCGTGAGAATCGCAGAGGTTGAGCGAGATTGGCGACTGTTAACTCTTATACGGACCCTTGCAGCACTGTAAAGTAAATTCAAATCTTGCACCTTACCCCCCATGAACGGCAAAAGAAACGTGAATCCTTGGCTGGCACAAGCAGCTTCCATGGCATTCCCAATTTAAATAATCATACTTGCCCAACACATGAGATGCACAAGAGGCATGAACCCTTTGCTCACGCAAACCTTCTTCTCCGCCAAACCTATATGTACCCAAATGCAAATAATTGAACTTTAACCAATCCATAAGGTGCACATAGTGGGTGTGAATCCTAAACTCGTACAAATTAACAACTTCTCCAGCCAACTTGTAACCACTCAAATTGACATATCTTTGACCTATCCAATCCACCAAGCCCACGTACAAGAACTGTGAAAGCTCTGTTAACATAGATAACTCCGTCCAATGTGTAACCCACAACCAGGTAGTCTGTTTCCTGCCAATTTAAAACTAGATATATGTACAAGGGATGGACGTCATCTTGGCAACTCTTCTGCCGAAGGTTCATACGTTACTAAAGCATTTACTCTATTTATAACGCATACGGTCTACTACGTGAGTACACGTGATCTCACCCATCATATTATAGAGACACTCTCGAAGGATATGGACGTGGCTATAAAAGGGCATGCTTGGAGGAGTCATCCAGAGCAGGAGGCTCTTCTTTGATTACCCTCGGGGATGCTGAAGCCAGACAATCTTCTCCATTTCCTTGGGAAACCTTCATGCCCAAACATCTAGCCGAACCATTCTGGGCGTCTAGTATGCCACTGGAGGATAAAGGAAGGCATTCTTTTGTGTGCAGTCTCATACCATCCGTACCTAAGATGATTGTACCAGAGATTCCCATTGTGAGATGTGAAGCGGAGATCTCTTCTCGTGAGAAGGGAAGATGAAAGGGAAGCACTTCATTTAGGTCTCAGACTCTCAGGCAAGGAGTAACCACATAGTGCTGAAGGATGGCAGACATCCTTTCTTGCTTCGCAATTGGTTACTTGGAAGTCAAAGAACAACAAAATGATGGAAACCTAAGCATGGCAAGGATGGACTTCTCTTGGAGTACTGCAAATCTTTCTTAGAGGTTTTGGTGAGGTATAGAACTAGTTATTAGAGAGTGTTTTTTCATCCGTTTTTATAGGAAAAGTGTAAAAGCCAGATTCTGAATATAGACTACACTGTTGCTGGCAAATTGATTGATCGATTTGCTATTTTGCTTTTGTTTTTTTTTTCTTCCCTCTGGTAAAGCTGTCATCAGGCATGACTAAATTGAGTTGCTAGCACACAAGTGAATTTAATAAAGGATTTCATGTTTCCTTAATTATCATTTGTCGTTTATACATTGAATGATTACTGACATGTTCCAAGAACTTGAGGTTTGTAGAAAGATAGAAGGAATGAAACCTCGCTTTGCTATAATGCATATTCGGAGTATTGAGGCATAATATTTGTTATTCCATCCCTCATGCAATTGTTTCCATGTCTTCTAAGCAGCCCCAATTTCATTAAAGTTTCATCACAATGAAAGTGCCAATGACCATCTAATTGGAAGTAAAATTCAACATATTATATATATATATATATATATATATATGACATTAAACAATGTCAAGTGGGAGCTCAAGTTGTTTATTTCAATTCGAAAGTTAACAAACACACCCAAAGATGATATCATGCTGTTTAAACCTTTTCATCTTAGATGCCCACTTATAATGGGTTAGAGCTTCTAAGCATGGGAATGTCCTATGGAAAGGGAGAAGACAGCATGTCTTCAGCATCACTTCAAGTCACCAAAGGTGAGCTTCTTGCTCTGGATGACTCTCCCAAATACGCCATTTTATAGGCACACCATATCCTTCCAGAGTGTTCCCACAATTAAGAAGGGAGGCCAAGTGTACAAGTTGCCTCTCTAATGTTGAATGTTTCAAGATTGTATGAGCTTGGAGGACTACTCAGCAAACTGCTTCCGTTACAAATAGAATA
The DNA here is from genome assembly GCF_051530095.1 of Phoenix dactylifera. Classification (NCBI taxonomy): domain Eukaryota; kingdom Viridiplantae; phylum Streptophyta; class Magnoliopsida; order Arecales; family Arecaceae; genus Phoenix; species Phoenix dactylifera. The sequence goes on from NC_143193.1 coordinate 8,757,397, forward strand.
AATGCTTTCATAACGCATCAATCTCCAGCAAAGGCTTGGAAAATCTCATGAATATATCATGTTCGCAGAGAATTCATGTTTCTTGCCGAGGATTACACGTTGGATAGAGGACCTTGTCTGGTAGTAGAGTATTCATGTTTTCGTTGCACATAATATGGATTGGTTGTGTCCAAAAGATTTTAAGTTTGGATGGTTACATGTTAGCTGGTGAAGTTTGTGTGAATAGAGGATTCACGTGTCTTATGCATCTAATAGGTAAGATCAACAATTTCATTTTGGGTGGTTGTATGTACCTTGATTGAAGTGTTGGCGTGAGCACACTACAAGGAATTGGTAAATTTCCGACTATGTATTGCCGCTAGATAGAAGCATTTGTAATTTTTTCCCAGCAACAATGCATGCTGACGTTTCTAAAAAGCATCGGCAAATAATGAGCTCCGCCAATGCTTTGCTTAATATCGTTGGAAGGAAGCCACCCATTACGGACGCTTATAAGCGTTGGAAGGGTTAATTAACGACGCTTATAAGTGTCGGCGGAAGCCAAAATCCGACGACACTTATAAGTGTCGTCGGACTCTATTGCCCCCCACCCAAAAAGCCCCGACCCCCTACATTAGCCCCAAATCCCTAACCCACGCTGACTGACCCCATCCTCAACCCCTTTCACCAATCTTAGCCCCAAATCACTCTCCTCTGCCTCATCTCCCTCTCCTCCTCCCCCTCTCCATTGGCCTCCCCTCCTTGACAATGTAAATGTAATCATATTTGACAGTATGAATATTTCGAATGATCTGTTTTATTGTGACATATGACTTTTGTTATGTATGTGATTGTTGTCATGTATTTGTTTAGTAAATAATGTATACAGAATTTAAAAAAAATAAATATTTTTTTAAAAAAAACTCTAACAATGCTTTAAAGCGTCATTAGAATAAGTATGGCCGACACTTAAAAGCATCGACACGTTGGGTTGTGGAGCCTGTTCCATTTCCTTTTTCTAGATCCCCATGTGCACTATGGTGGTGGAAGATCAAGGGAAGACAAGCCGGAAAGAGTTGGAGAAGATTCAGAGTTAAATCAGCGAGAAAAAATCTTCAGCAGGGTCAGGAGTCGACTCCAATAGAGTTGGAGTCGACTCGGGCATGCAGGCAGACTTGGCACAATTTTTGGAGTCGACTCCAGATCTTTAGGAGTCGACTCCTACAGTGTTGGAGTCGACTTGAGACCTGCAGGAGTCGACTTTCACAGGCAGACAGAGAGGTATTTTCTATGGACTGTTGCTGAGTCGACTCGCAGAATTGCGGGAGTCGACTCGAGCACGATTTTCACGCAAGGCTGTGTTATGAACCAGGTCCAAGTCAAGATTTTTTGAGCCGTAATCAAAGCAAGAGATTAGTAGGTATATATAGACCTCTTGAGGGACACAAGCAAGTGTGTGGCAACCTAGAGAAACCCTAAAACTCATCAACAAGAGGTTCCAAAGAGATCCAAGCATCCAAGGGAGGCGGCAGAACAGTTTTTGTTCTTTGTGTGCATCAGGAAGATGACGTATTATTCGTTTTGAGAGAGATTATTTGTTGTGAAAGAGAAAGCTTGTTCTCATCTCTTGAATCTCTATAACTTCCTTTGTTCATATAGTGAAATATTGATCTGTGCGGCTGTGGACGTAGGAGGAGAAGACTCCGAACCACATAAATTTGTATGTATTGTGTGTGTGCTATTGTTTTGCCGTGTTCCTCTCATTATTTCTATTAGAAGTATGCCCTAGAAGCCAACGTAGCTGACGCATATTTGTAATCTGGAGCATAAATTTGTAATTTGACACTTATTAATAAATAAGATTAGGCAATTTATTTTTCATTCATGTTTGTATGTGTCCATGAATCGTCCAAAAAATTAATAGATGATGACACATAATTTCAGAGAGTTGAGAATTTGAGACATGTGTCATTAGGGATTAATTTCTAAATGCTCCTGATCGATGGATCCATCACGAGGGACGGTGATCGATCCGCTGAGATTAGTGCACAGATCGCTGAGATTAGTGCACAGATCACTTAGTCAGATGGACGAGTCTCGAGTTCACGGTGTAGAGACACTGAAGTGATTATGCAAAATACTTGTTAGAGAACAAGGTACTGAGCATGACCAAAGATAGTAGTCACATGGATGTCTATCCACTCGTCAGTGACTACTTATGCTGCAGTTGTATGACTGATCCTTTTGACCTGCGATGCCTCAGCTATTCACTATGAGGTTGCTGTAGTTTGACAAGTATGTGAACTTGGGCCCTAGTCATTCGGATCCTTGTAGTGCGAATTGGCTGCAGTAGGTTCATTTTGGAATAGGGTTGCATCTAGATGAGATCTATCGACCTTGATAGATTAGGAGTGATCCTATGTGATTTATGAGACTGAGTTCGATAAATTTCTGGCCAGGTATTTTTGAAAAAGAGTTTTTCATATCTCGAACTGGAAGTCGTATAAATTTGACATATGACAGACGATGTGGTTTGACGAGATATCCATAACCGCCGTCACGTCGGGATCCACGATAGAGGGACTGTATCATACGCTAACTGCACCAAGAGGTTCAAATATTCCATTCTGCTGGGTTGCCACCACATACTGCTAAGTGTCACTAGTGGATTGTGAGACTCGAAGGCATTCACTTGGTGATCAGTGAACCCTAAGAGTAGAACTGAAATCGTTTCAGTCCACTGAAAGGAGTTTCAGTGATATTGAGATGGATATCTCAATATTTCTCACTACCAGTCAGAATAGAACCTATGGGATCACACACATAGAGGATTTAATTAGTCAGACTATCATAATTGTGATTTGGAATCATAATAGAAATTAATCATCAATATGATTGGTGATTGAGTTAACCCACTAAGTGTTAGTGAGTTAATGGAAGAAGAATTAAGTGGAATTGATTGCAATTGGATTGCAATTAGGCTGATTTAATGAGCCAAATCAAATTGGGTTCGATCCAAATTAATTTGGGTTCATGATTGGGTCAATTTGATTAAACCAAGGTTTGTACGGATTTTAAAGACCACATGTCGTTGTAGGATAAATATGACTTAAGTCATGTTCACACTATGCGGACTTTAAAGTCCACATGGCATCGTAGGATGCATGCTCCCAAATCAATTAATTCTTCTAATGAGATTAGGAATCCTAATATGATTAGAAAATTAATCAATTGATTAAATAGACACATATCATGCATCTATGAGCATAAGGATTGGACACTTGGCATTAATCCAAGAGTGGGTTATAGTCCCATACTCCTAATAAGATTAGGAGGAGCCCTAAACCCAATCTATAAAAGGGTAGCAAGGGAGAAGTTATGAATTAATTCTCTCCTCTTCCTCTCCACACCTCCTCTTCTTTCTTCCTCCTTCTCCACGGCAGCAAGGGGTCTTCATCCTCCTCTTCTTCCACGGTAGCAAGGCAAGGAAGATCCACGTACAAGGTTCCTCCTTCCTCTTCCTCCATCGCGAGCAAAGTTGAAGAAGAAAGGGTTCTTCTTTAAGGAGGTATGTTGCAGATTTTTATCTTCTAATCTATATGATAGTCATGAGAGGTCTTTGCAAGGAGCTAGCACTCCAGTAAGATCCTATCTCAGATGATTAGATCCTCGTGTGGATACCTGTAGAGGCCGGATAATTGTGTGGCTCAAACAAAAACCTAGATAGATCATCAGGCTGCGGTGTTATTCACCTGCAGAATTTTTGAAGATGAGATCTTCAAATTAATTTCTTTTTATTTTAGTTTCAGTTTTATGCATCTTAATCAACCTTCCTCAAATCCTAATCTTTCCTCCCTAATGAATTCAAAGATCTTCTGAATTTGGATCCAGAAAAATTTTTGAATTCTACGATCCGAGGCGCGTTCATACGATGAACGATGTTCCGTTCGAATTTCGCTGCGAACGTCGCATCGAACGGGGCGTAACTCAGTAGTGGTATCAGAGCCATGGTTCTAGGGAGCATGATTAGGACCTAAGGATTGATTACCATATTTTTAATCTGATTTTTAAAGAAATTATGCTTGCTGGATTTTCTGCGTGCTGAAATTTTCAACATGTAGATTTTTATTTGCTATAATCTTGCAAATTATTTTAGAATTGCAATTAGATTACAATGTTTTAAATCAAGTAATGCATGATCTAAAATCCAGAGAATAGCATAATAAGTTTAAAATTTCAGATCTGAAAATATACATGAGATGCATATGGTAATCATAATGTTCATACTTGTTTAAGGTTATGTTTAAAATAATGTATGCATGAGATGTATGTATTAGTTAAACAAAAATTTATTTACATGAGATGTAAATAAAACCCTTAAACAATAGGATATTTACATAAGATGTAAACTGAAATAATTATGTCATTTACATAAGATGTAATCACATAATATATGAAAGGGTTTCATAATTACATAGGATGTATACCTGAACCAATGTGACATTTACATAAGATGTAAATCGAATGACATATGGTATGGGGTAGATGGTTACATTAGATGTAAATCCCAAGAGACCTAAAACCTCCCTAAATCAATCGAGAGTGAACGATACATTGAGCTAGCCATATTTGATTAATTGATCTAATTGGTGTCTAGGCAAGCTCAAAGGTGGTTACTGTTAGATGTATGCCCTAGAAGCCAATCTGGCTGACACATTGTTAATTCTATGACATAATTTTATACTTGACTATTTATTATTGAATAAATAAAAGGCATCTTTTTCATTCATATTATTTATGTATCTATGAATCGTCCAAGAATTAATAAGATGATGATGCATATTCTTAAGAGTTAAGAATTTGAGCCATGCATCATTGGTGATTAATTTCTGAATGCTCCTGATCAATAGATCATCACGAGGACGGTGATCGATCCGATGAGATCAGTGCACACATTGCTTTCTTTGTGGATGGACGAGATTCGAGTCCACGGTGTGGCGACACTGAAGTAATAGTGCAGGTGCTTGTTAAAGAACAAAGGTACTGAGTGTGACCAAGACAAAAAGTCACTTGGATGTCTATCCACTCGTCAGTGACTTGCTTGATGTTGCAGTAGTGTGACTGGTCCTTTGACCTACGATGCTTCGACTACTCACAGTGAGGTTATTGTAGTTTGACTGCATGTATACATGGTCTCTAAACATACGGGTCCATATAGTGTAGATTGGCTGCAATAGGTTCACTGTAGGAGTAGGGTATGCACCTATATGGAATCTGTCGACCTTGGTAGATAAGGAGAGATCCTATGTGATTTATAAGACTGAGTTTATAAGATCTCGACCGGGACAGTAAAAATAGTGGAGAAAGAGTTTTCCATTCTCGAACTTAAGTCGAATAAATCTTGACATATGACAGACGATGGGGTTTGACGAGTTGTCCATGACCTCCATCCTGTAGGGATCCACAATAGTAGGACTGTATCATATGATAACTGCACCTAGAGGTTCATTATTCCATTCTGCTGGGTGGCCACTACATGCTGCAAGGTGTCACTGGTGGATGGTGAGACTCACAGGGAATATCTCGATGATCGATAAATCCTAATGAGTTGAGTTGGAATCATTCTAACCCATTGAAAGGAGTTTTCAATAATATTATGATAGAGATCGCAATATATCTCACTACCAGTCAGAATAGAATCTATGGGGTCACACACACTAGAGGTATTGACCGATCCGATGGTTGAAATGTAATTATGAATCACGAGTAATCAATTCGATTAATGATCAGTTGAAGAAGGAACAATAGGAATTAATTAAAAGGACTTAAACACGAATCCTACTTGGAGTAGGATTTCGGGAGTCCTAATTGGATTAGGACTGGGAATCCTACTTGGACTAGGACTGGGAGTTCTACTTGGAGTAGGATTCCTACAATCCTAATTAGATTAGGATTTTGAATTCAATATGGATTACTACTTAGAATAGGATTTCTAGAACTCCTAATTAGATTAGAACTTCGGATTCAAATAAGAGTCCTAATTGAATTAGGACTAAAATTAAATAAGTCCTAATTGGATTAGAATTTCTTAAGTCCCAGTTAATTATTAATCTAATGAATCAAGATGACTCCTAATTAGATTAGGATTGAAGGGTTCAATTGAGTCATGATTCATTGAGTTCTAATTGGATTAGGACTAACCTAGATTAAACCCAATTGGTTCACCCTTAGACTAAGCCTAATTAGATTAGGACTTAGCCATTAGGAGGCCCCCTAATCCTCCTTAGAGGAGGACTAGGGCTAACCAAGAGGAGGGCCGTACACTCCCTCCTTCTCTTCTTTGGTGTGGCAAGACAAGAGGGGCCGGCGCCCCTCTTGGAAATCAATCAAGGAGCTCCTAAAAGTTAGGAGCTCCACTTGCTTTATAAAGGGGTATGGGAGGCACCTAGGGCATGGAATAGAAGTTCTCCTCCTTGTGGCCGTACGCCTCCCTCTCCCCTTTCCTTGGTTCAGCCGCAAGCAAGAAGAGGAAAAGATAGAAGCTTGGCGGCCTCCTCCCTCCTCCTTTGCTTCATCCAGCGCAAGGGAAAGAAAAGGGCTGCAAAGTGCTTTGGTTCTTCTTCAAGATCCCTCCTTCTTCTTCCTCCTCCCAAGCACATTCAAGAGTTGAAAGAAAGGGAGAAAATCAGCCATCTAAAGTTGTCTCTGCAAGGGAGCTAGCACCCTGGGGAGATAAGGAAGCTTTGATCGGATCTCTACTTCGTGTGGATACCTGTAGAGGCCGGACGCATGTGCGGCTTCAAGCGAGCCTTCTTCCAAAACCACGAACTTCAGTTTGCGGTGATCATCTACCCGCACAAGGTGAAGATCTGATCTTCATAATTAGTTTAAAAGTTTGTAATTCTAATCTATCTGCGAACGGTTTTTGAACAACGTTCATAGGATGAACGTCGATCCCGCGCATGCCTCTTCCGCTGCCATCTAAAAAGTTTTTAATTTTCTGTGGCATGGGCGGGTTTCCAACAATGGTATCAGAGCTTAGGTTTCGTAGATTAAGGTTAGAATTAATTATTAACGGGCATGATAGATTTGAAATTTAAAAGGATATGTATGCTGAAATTTTCTGCATGCAGAATTTTTCAGGGTTTCTGATTTTTGCATGCTGATTTTTATGTGATAAATTGATATTTCTAATTGCATTGTTAATGGGATTACAAAATTTAGAATCATGTTTAGCATGATCAGCAACCCATGTCATAAGATGATCAATTAGATTTCAGATCTGAAAATTATAATTGTTGCATGTGGTGATGATCATTGGATTCAAACCCTTTTGGTATCAAATGTAAAGATCTGCGATGTGATATGCAATATCATGTAATTTTTCAGATGCTTGCATGCATCTTATTTGATATTTTGAGAGGCTTGCGTACCTCCTAAAAAGGGATGTAATTTATTATTATTTATCTGATTGTATTTCTGTGATATGACGTACGTCAACGATCAAGTCGAAGACAGTGCATGAGATGAACGGCGATCTGAGCGGTTGATGGCGATTGGATCAAGAGTTGATCAGGGATCGAATCAAGGAGGCTCGGGACCAATTCAAGAGTTGAAGACAAGTTGATCGATTGACGTGCATGTGCTTGTAATATGACCTAATTAGAATCCATGATCATCACCTATTTAAAATTCAACTTTTATTTATTGCTACAATTATAACTGCCTGTGATGTGCTATTTGCATGTAATGCGAATGTGAGCGGAGTAGATAGGTTTACATGTGATGCGAACTAATAGACCAATCCAAATGAGATCTAAACTAAAACCTCCTCAATTAAGTCGAGAGTGAACCAACATGAGCGAGTCATATTAGATTAATTGATCTAATTGGTGTCTAGAAAAGCATGAAAGGTGGTTACTTAATTAGGACCTTACTCTCTGAGTAAGGGGAGCCTCCCATCTGCTTACCTGGCCAATTGTTCGATTACCTCTTATGAAGAGCTCAAGTTGCAAACACTAAAACATGATTAACCAATATTAAGTCCATAGGTCTTCCACCGTAGTAGAGCTGCTAAGGTCTTTCTGGTGTTGACTTGTCTCGGCTGGACATAGTGAGCAAGTTGCATCGGAAGACTGGACCTCTCTATAGACATGAGATGTTGTAGGGATAAAGATGGGGTTGGGCACCAATAACTGTTAGGTGAGGACCCAATGACGACTTTATTCCTACGGTTATACAGTGGGTCTGACTTAACTAAGGAATGGGAACAATAACTGTTAGGTGAGGTCTTCATGACTTAGAGACCAAGTAGCACTGCAACATGCTTAAGAAGCATTGTACAAGAGTTGTATACTCATCCATTTATGTGTCACCAATAACTGTTAGGTGAGGTGGCATTAAATCGATGGGACCGCAGTACCCACTAGAAATCCTAGTCGTGTAGGATTTCCGTTTTCCTACCAGAGGAGTGTGAGGAATTCGAGAAAATAGTGGGAGGTACATTTGTTCTAAAAGACCCTAGAACAAATTAGGATCAAGTACAAAAGTCTAACTAGAATTTTTACTCTCTGCAGATCATAATGTCAGCCTCAAACCCTTTGACCCGTATTCTTGAGACCAACCGACTGACCGATACCAATTACAGAGACTGGCTTAGAAATCTCAAAATTGTTCTGAGTTGTGAGAAAATAGGCTATGTGCTCGACAATGACATCCCCACATTACCAGCACATCCGACCACTGATCAGCATGCGACGCATAAAAAGTGGACAGACGATGACATTAGGGTCAAGTGCTACATCATGGCATCCATGTCCAATGAACTCCAATGCCAGCATAAGAATATGAAGACTGCTAGGGACATACTGGCACATCTGCAAGAGTTGTATGGTGAGCAGAGTCACACAGCTCATTTTGAAGTGTCCAAGAGGCTCTTTAAAGCAAAGATGCGCAAAGGGTAGTCTGTCCATGATCACGGTCTGACTATGATCAAGGACCTAGAGGAGCTTGAGAAGCTCGGTATGAACATGTACAAGGAATTGCAAGTAGATCTGATCCTTCAATCCCTTCCTGATTCATTTGGACAGTTTATAGTAAACTACCACATGAATAAGATTGAATGCACTAAGACTGAACTATTAAACATGTTGGTAACTCCTGAAGGAGCCTTAAAAGGTTCAAGGGGCAATGTTCTTGCTGCTGAGTTGACTTCTGATTCCAAGAAAAAGTCTACTTGGAAGAAAAAGAAGCCTGCAAAGAAGCAGAAGAAAGACAAGAAACCAAAGAAGAAAGTTCAAAAGAAAAAGGCTAATGACAAAGGAAAATGTTTCCACTGCAATGTCGACGGCCACTGAAAGAGATACTGTCCTTCATATCTCGAGAGCCTGAAGAACAAGAAGGCTGACACACCTTTAGAAGGTATAGACTTGCTCGTAATTGAAACTAATCTAACGGTTTCTTCTACTTCTAGTTGGGTTATAGATTCTGGTTCTAGTGCTCACTTGTGCACTACTATGTAGGGTCCAAAGGAAAGTAGAAGGCTGGCGGAAGGTGCGGTAACCCTTCGGATTGGCAACGGGGCAAAAGTTGCCGCTGTTGCTGTAGGCACCTACCCTCTGCGACTACCATCTGGTTTTAGTTTATTACTTAGAGACTGTTATTATGTACCTGTCGCTAGCAGAAATTTGATTTCTGTTTCATGTCTAGCATAGGAAGATCATATTTTTACGTTTGACAAGGACTGTTGTTCTATTTATTTCAGAAATAAAATAGTCACACGTGGTTTTATGATTGACAGTCTCTATCATTTGCATATGGATGTATCTGTAAATGTGTCTGAGCAAGAAGTGAGTGCCAAAGGATCCAAGAGATCCAGGGATGAGATAAACCAAAAATATTTGTGGCACCTCAGACTTGGCCATATTGGAGAAGATAGAATGAACAAAATGGATAAAGATGGGCTTCTCGGCTCATTGACTTCCGAGTCATATCCAGTTTGCGAGTTCTGTCTTCAAGAAAAAATGGCTAGATTGCCCTTTGTAGGACATGGGGAGAGGACCACTGAAATACTTACCCTGGTACACACATATGTGTGTGGCCCATTCGATGTGCAAGCCAGAGGACGTTATTCATACTTCATTACCTTTACCGATGATTATTCACGGTATGGGTATGTGTATCTTATGAGACACAAATCTGAATCTTTTGAAAAGTTCAAAGAGTTCAGAAATGAAGTAGAAAAACAAACTGGAAAATCCCTTAAGGCTCTTCGATCAGATCGAGGAGGAGAATACCTTAGTGAGGAATTTCGGGACTATCTCAAAGAGAATGGCATAGTCTCACAATGGACTCCTTCGGGTACACCTTAACTCAACAGGGTGTTAGAGAGGAGAAATCGGACTCTATTGGATATGGTCCGGTCCATGATGAGCTTCACTGATTTACCAATATTTCTTTGGGGAGATGCCTTACTTACTGCAATTTATCTACTGAATAGAGTTTCCTCTAAATCCGTTCCTACCACACCGTATGAGATATGGCATGGTAAGAAACCAAGTCTTAGTCACCTCAAGATTTGGGGATGTCCGGCCCACGTCAAGCGACTACAGGCGGACAAACTAGAGGCTAGGACCATAAGTGCTCATTTCATAAGATATCCTAAAGAGTCATTAGGATATAATTTTTGTTGGGAACCCGCCCATGCCGCTGATATTTCAAAAATTAAATCAGATGGCAGCGGAAGAGGCATGTGCGGGATCAACGTTCATCGCATGAACGTTGTTTCGAGACCTTTCGTAGTTAGGCAAGAATTAAAAACTTTTAAAACCTTTAGAAGATCAGATCTTCACCTTGTGCGGGTAGATGATCACCGCAAATCTGAATTCGTGGTTTTTGGAAGAGGGTTCGCTTGAAGCCGTTCAAACGTCTGGCCTCTACGGGTATCCACACGAAGTAGAGGACCGATCAAAGCTTTCTTGTCTTCCCGGGGTGCTAGCTCCCTTGCAAAGACTTCTTTTTGATGGCTGATCTCCTCTCTTTCAATCAACTCTTGATTGCACTTGAGAGGAGGAAGAAGAAGGATGAAGAAGAGGAAGAAGATCAAAGCCCTTCGCGGCCTTCTTCTTTTCTCATGTGTTGAAGCCAAGAGGAGGAAGAAGGGATGTCGCCAAGCTCTTCTTTCCCTTGCACCTTGCTTGCGGTTGAACCAAGGGAGGAGAGGGGCTGGTGGCGGCAGCAAGAGGAGGAAGAGAGCACACCTTAGGGCGCCGGCCCTAGGTCCCCTTTTATAAGCATCAAGGTTGACTACTTTCTTTCTTTGGAGCACCGGCCCCTTCACTCTTCTTGTCGCCCTAACCAATTGGAGAGGGGCTGATGCCCCTCTTACTTGGTTAACATAATCCTCTTCCAAAGAGGATTAGGTGCCCTTTTCATGGTTTAGTCCTAATCTAATTAGGATTAGCCAAATCGGGTTCAATTTAGATAAGTCCTAATCCAATTAGAACTTAAATCAATTTTGACTCAATTGAACTCTTCAATCCTAATCCAATTAGGAGTCATGTTAATAATTAATTAGGACTTAAGAAATCCTAATCCAATTAGGATTTGTTTAATTCTAGTCCTAATCCAATTAGGACTTTAACTTGAATTTGGAATCCTAATCTGATTAGGACTCTAGGAATCCTACTCCAAGTAGGAATCCAATTTTAATTCAAAATTCCTAATCTCATTAGGATTGTAGGAATCCTATTTCAAGTAGGAATCCTAGTCCTACTCCAACTAGGATTCCCAGTCCTAATCCAATTAGGACTCTAGGTATCCTACTCGAAGTAGGATTCTTGTTTCAAGTCCAATTTAATTAATTCCCTTTCCTTCTTCAACTTCTTATCAATCGAATTGATTACTCGTGATTCATAATCACTTTTCAACCATCGGATCAGTCAATACTTCTAGTGTGTGTGACCCCATAGGTTCTATTCTGACTGATAGTGAGATATATTGTGATCTCTATCACTATATCATTGAAAACTCCTTTCAATGGGTTGGAACGATTCCAACTCAACTCATTAGGGTTTATCGATCATCGAGATAATCCCTGTGAGTCCCACCATCCACCAGTGACACCTAGCAGCATGTAGTGGCTACCCAGCAGAATGGAATGATGAACCTCTAGGTGCAGTTAACGTGTGATACAGTCCTTCTATCGTGGACCCCTACAGGACGGAGGTCATGGACAACTCGTCAAACCCCATCGTCTGTCATATATCAAGATTTATTCGACTCGAGTTCGATAATGGAAAACTCTTTTTCCACTTTATATTACTGCCCTGGCCAAGGTCTTAGAACTCAGTCTAACAAATCACATAGGATCACTCCTCTTCTATCAAGGTCGATAGATTCCTTATAGGTGCATACCCTACTCCTACAATGAACTTACTGCAGCCAATCTACACTGCATGGACCCATATGGCTAGAGACCATGTATGTGTGCAGTCAAACTACAATAACCTCACTGTGAGTAGCTGAAGCACCGCAGGTCAAAGGACCAGTCACACTACTGCAACATCAAGCAAGTCACTGACGAGTGGATAGACATCCAAGTGACTTCTTGTCTTGGTCACGCTCAGTACCCTTGTTCTCTAACAAGCACCTGCACTATCACTTCAGTGTCCCTACACTGTGGACTCAAGTCTCGTCCATCTAGAAGGAAAGTGATCTGTGCACTAATCGGATCGATCACCGTCCTCATGATGGTCCATTGATCAGGAGCATTTTAGAAATTAATCACCAACGATACATGGCTCAAATTCTCAACTCTTGAGAATATGTATCATCATCTTATTAATTTCTTGGACGATTCATAGACACATAAATAATATGAATGAAAAGATGCCTTTTATTTATTCAATAATAAATAGTCAAGTACAAAATTATGTCCCTAGAATTAATAATGTGTCAGCCAGATTGGCTTCTAGGGCATACATCTAACAATCTCCCACTTGCACTAAAGCCAATCAGTCATATATCTAAGCCCCATCTTCTCAAGGTGGGCTTCAGTCTTTTGCTAACTTAGCTGCTTAGTGAATGGGTCTGCCACGTTATCCGCGGAGTCTACTCTCTGCACCTCTACATCATTGTCGCGTATGAAATAGAAGCGCCGCTCTATGTGCTTGGACTTCTGATGAGACCATGGCTCCATAGCTAGTGCTATGGTGCCAATGTTATCGCAGTAAAGTGTTATGGCATCTAATGACATTACACCTAACTCTGCAATTAACTTTTAATCAGAAGGTTTCCACTGCACCCTTAGATACGGCTTAACATTCAGCTTCTAAGGTAGAATCTATAATGATCGGTTGTTTGGAACTCTTCCAATTTACTGAATCACAATTGCACATATTCTGATGTAGACTTTCTATCATCAATATGTGTGCATCCTTCTACCTTCAACTCTGATCTTCTCCCAAAGACCAAGAACATGTCCTTAGTTCTTCTCAAGTACTTAAGACTGTTCTTCACATCTATCCAGTGCTTCTTGCCTGGATCCGACTGATATCTGCTTGTGACACTCACAGCAAGAGATATATCAGGTCGTGTACACAGCATGGCATACATGAGGCTTCCTATTGCCGATGCATAGGGAATCTTGCTCATGCGTTGAATCTCTTCAGATGTGTTGGGGCACATCTTCTTGGAGAGATGAACTCCATGCCTAAGGGGTAAAAGACCCCTCTTGGAGTTTTTCATGCTGAACCTCTTCAGCACCTCCTCTATGTACATCTTCTGTGAAAGGCCAAGCATCCTTTTAGATCTATCTCTATAGACCTTTATTCGCAAAATATAGGATGCTTCCCTAAGGTCTTTCATGGAGAATTCTTTTGACAACCAGACCTTAACCGAGGTTAGAATGGGAATATCATTCCCAATCAGGAGAATGTCATCTACGTACAGTACGAGAAAAACGACAGCACTCCCACTAACCTTTTTGTAAACACACGGTTCCTCTTCGTTTTTGATGAAATCAAATGTTTTGATTGCGTCATCGAAACGAATGTTCCAACTCCGAGATGCTTGCTTTAGTCCATAGATGGACCTTTGCAGCTTGCAGACCTTGTGATCTCCATCACTGGAAGTGAAACCCAAGGGTTGTTCCATATAGATATCTTCATTAAGATATCCATTCAGGAAAGCAGTTTTCACATCCATCTGCCAGATTTCATAATCATGAAATGCTGCAATGGCAAGCAATGTTCGGATGGATTTTAGCATGGCTACAGGTGAAAAGGTCTTCTGATAGTCAATGCCTTCGCGCTGACTATACCCTTTCGCCACAAGCCTTGCCTTATAGGTCTCTACCTTTCCATCCGAACATATCTTCCTTTTGTAGATCCATTTGCATCCAATAGGTACAATACCTTCTGGTGGGTCTACTAAGGTCCAGACTTGGTTGGAATGCATGGTGTCTAACTCTGACTTCATAGCTTCCAGCCATTTCTCGGAATTGATATCAGATATCGCCTCGTTGTAGGTTTTGGGATCCTGTATGTGATCCCTATCTCCCATTAGGAACATTTCCTCGGTATCCTCTTCTAGTATACCTAAGTATCTATCGGGAGGATGGGAGACCCTACTAGATCTACGAGGTGGTCGAGGGACATCGTGTACTGGCTCTTTATGAATGGGTTCTATAGGATCCATGACTCGTTGCTTTTCAGAGACTTTCTCTTCAAGCTCAATTTTCCTCCCACTGCCTCTATCAAGGATAAACTGATTTTCCAAGAAGATGGCATGACGGCTCACAAACACATTGTGATCCTCTGAGACGTAAAAATTGTATCCTAATGACTCTTTAGGATATCCTATAAAACGAGCACTTATGGTCCTAGCCTCTAACTTGTCCGCCTGTAGTCTCTTGACGTGGGCCGGACATCCCCAAATCTTGAGATGACCCAGACTTGGTTTCTTACCATGCCATATCTCATACGGTGTGGTAGGAACGGATTTAGAGGGAACTCTATTCAATAAATAAATCGCTGTGAGTAAGGCATCTCCCCAAAGGAACATAGGTAAATCAGTGAAGCTCATCATGGACCTGACCATGTCCAACAGGGTCCGATTCCTCCTCTCTGACACCCCGTTGAGTTGAAGTGTACCCGGAGGTGTCCATTGTGAGACTATGCCGTTTTTCTTGAGATAGTCCCGGAAATCCCCACTAAGGTATTCTCCTCCTCGATCTGATCGAAGAGCCTTAAGAGGTTTTTCAGTTTGTTTTTCTACTTCATTCTTGAATTCTTTGAACTTTTCAAAAGACTCAGACTTGTGTCTCATAAGATACACATACCCATACCATGAATAATCATCGGTAAAGGTAATGAAGTAAGAATAACGTCCCCTGGCTAGCACATCGAATGGGCCACATACATCTGTATGTACTAGGGTAAGTATTTCAGTGGTCCTCTCCCCATGTCCTACAAAGGGCAGTCTAGCCATTTTTCCTTGAAGACAGGACTCGCAAACTGGATATGACTCGGAAGTCAATGAGCCTAAAAGCCCATCTTTATCCATTTTGTTCATTCTGTCCTCTCCAATATGGCCAAGCCTGAGGTGCCACAAATATCTTTGGTTTATCTCATCTCTGGATCTTTTGGATCCTTTGGCACTCACATCTTGCTCGGTAACATTCACAGATACATCCATATGTAAATGATAGAGACTGTCGATCATGAAACCACGTGCGACTATTTTATTTCTTAAATAAATAGAACAGCAGTCTTTGTCAAATGTAAAAACATGACCTTCCTGTGCTAGACATGAAACAGAAATCAAATTTCTGCTAGCAGCAGGTACATAATAGCAGTCTCTAAGTAATAAACTAAATCCAGACGGTAGTCGCAGATGGTAGGTGCCCACAGCCACAGCAGCAACTTTTGCCCCGTTGCCAACCCGAAGGGTTACCGCACCTTCCGCCAGCCTTCTACTTTCCTTTAGACCCTGCATGGTAGTGCACAAATGAGCACTAGAACCAGAATCTATAACCCAACTAGAAGTAGAAGAAACCGTTAGATTAGTTTCAATTATGAGCAAGTCTATACCTTCTGAAGGTGTGTCACCTTTCTTGTTCTTCAGGCTCTCGAGGTATGAAGGACAGTTTCTCTTCCAGTGGCCTTCGACATTGCAGTGGAAACATTTTCCTTTGTCGTTAGCCCTTTTCTTTTGAACTTCCTTCTTTGGCTTCTTGTCTTTCTTCTGCTTCTTAGCAGGCTTCTTTTTCTTCCAAGTAGACTTTCTCTTGGAACCAGAAGTCAACTCAGCAGCAAGGACATTGCCCCTTGAATTTTTCAAGGCTCCCTCAGCAGTTACCAACATGTTTATGAGTTCAGTCTTAGTGCATTCAATCTTATTCATGTGGTAGTTTACTATAAACTGACCAAATGAATCAGGAAGGGATTGAAGGATCAGATCTACTTGCAATTCCTTGTGCATGTCCATACCGAGCTTCTCAAGCTCCTCTAGGTCCTTGATCATGGTCAGACCGTGATCATGGACAGACTACCCCTCACGCATCTTCGCTTTGAAAAGCCTCTTGGACACTTCAAAACGAGCTGTGCGACTCTGCTCACCATACAACTCTTGCAGGTGTGCCAGTATGTCCCTAACAGTCTTCATATTTTCATGCTGGCATTGGAGTTCATTAGACATGGATGCCATCATATAGCATTTTACTCTAATGTCATCATCCAACCACTTTTTATGCATCTCACGCTGAACATCAGTAGGACGTGTTGGTAGTGTGGGGATATCTGAATCGAGTATGTAGCCTATTTTCTAACAGTCCAAAACAATTTTGAGATTTCTAAGCCAGTCCTTGTAATTGGTTCCGGTCAGTCGGTTGGTCTCAAGAATACGGGTCAAAGGGTTTGAAGCTGACATTGTATCTGCAGAGAGTAAAGATTCTAGTTAGACTTTTGTACTTGATCCTAATCTGTTCTAAGGTCTTTTAGAACAAATGTAACTCCCACTATTTTTTCGAATCCCTCACACTCCCCTGGTAGGAAAACGGAAATTCCACACGACTAGGGTTTCTAGTGGGTACTGCGGTCCCACCGATTTACATGCCACCTCACCTAACAGTTATTGGTGACACATAGATGGATGAGTGTACAACTCTTGTACAATGCTTCTCAAGCATGGTGCAGTGTAACTTGGTCTCTAAGCCATGAAGACCTCACCTAACAGTTATTGGTCCCATTTCTTAGTTAAGTCAGACCCACCGTATAACCGTAGGAATAAAGTCGTCATTGGGTCCTCACCTAACAGTTATTGGTGCCCAACCCCACCTTTATCCTACAACATCTCATGTCTATAGAGAGGTCCAGCCTCCCGATGCAACTTGACCACTGTGTCCAGCCGAGACAAATCAACATCAGAAAGGCCTTAGCAGCTCTACTACAGTGGAAGACCTATTGACTTAATATTGGTTAATCAGGTCTTAGTGTTTGCAACTTGAGCCCTTCATAAGAGGTAATCGAACAATTGGCCAGGTAAGCAGGTGGGAGGCTCCCCTTACTCAGAGAGTAAGGTCTTAATTAAGTAACCACCTTTTATGCTTTCCTAGACACCAATTAGATCAATTAATCTAATATGACTTGCTCATGTCGGTTCACTCTCGACTTGATTGAGGAGGTTTTGATTTAGGTCTCAATTGGGTTTGCTACATCACATGTAAACCTATCTACCCGATCGCATTCACATCACATGCAAACGGCACATCACAGGCAGTTATAATCGCAGCATCAAATTAAAGCTAAACTTTAAATAGGTGATGATCATGGATTCTAGTTAGGTCGTATTACAAGCACATGCACGTCAATCGATCAACTGGTCTTCAACTCTTGAATTGGTTTCAAGCCTCCTTGATTCGATCCTTGACCAACTCTTGATCCAATCGCCATCAACCGCTTAGACCCCTGTTCATCTCATGCATCGTCTTCGACTTGATCGTTGACGTACATCACATCACAGAAATACAACCAGATGTAAAATAAAAATAAAAATAAATTACATCTCCTTTTAGGAGGCACGCAGGCCTCTCAAAACATCAAATAAGATGCATGCAAGCATCTGAAAAATTACATGACATCGCAGATCACATCGCAGGTCATTACATTTGATACCAAAAGGGTTTGAATCCTATGATCATCACCATATGCAACAATTATAATTTTCAGATCTGAAAACTAACTGATTATGTCATGACATAGGTTGCTGATCATGCTAATCATGATTCTAAACTTTGTAATCTCATTAGCAACGCAATTAGAATCATCATTTTGTCACATAAAAATCAGCATGCAAAAATCAGCACCCCTAAAAAATCTGCATGCAGAAATTTTCAGCATGCATGATCATTCAATTTTCAGATCTAATAAGCCTTTAGATATTTAATTCTTACCTTAATCTACGAAGCCTAGGCTCTGATACCACTGTTGGGAACCCGCCCATGCCGCTGATATTTCAAAAATTAAATCAGATGGCAGCGGAAAGGGGGCATGTGCGGGATCGACGTTCATCGCATGAACGTTGTTTCGAGACCTTTCGTAGTTAGGCAAGAATTAAAAACTTTTAAAACCTTTAGAAGATCAGATCTTCACCTTGTGCGGGTAGATGATCACCGCAAATCTGAATTCATGGTTTTTGGAAGAGGGTTCGCTTGAAGCCGTTCAAACGTCCGGCCTCTACGGGTATCCACACGAAGTAGAGGACCGATCAAAGCTTTCTTGTCTTCCCGGGGTGCTAGCTCCCTTGCAAAGACTTCTTTTTGATGGCTGATCTCCTCTCTTTCAATCAACTCTTGATTGCACTTGAGAGGAGGAAGAAGAAGGATGAAGAAGAGGAAGAAGATCAAAGCCCTTCGCAGCCTTCTTCTTTTCTCATGCGTTGAAGCCAAGAGGAGGAAGAAGGGATGTCGCCAAGCTCTTCTTTCCCTTGCACCTTGCTTGCGGTTGAACCAAGGGAGGAGAGGGGCTGGTGGCGGCAGCAAGAGGAGGAAGAGAGCACACCTTAGGGCGCCGGCCCTAGGTCCCCTTTTATAAGCATCAAGGTTGACTACTTTCTTTCTTTGGAGCGCCGGCCCCTTCACTCTTCTTGTCGCCCTAACCAATTGGAGAGGGGCTGATGCCCCTCTTACTTGGTTAACATAATCCTCTTCCAAAGAGGATTAGGTGCCCTTTTCATGGTTTAGTCCTAATCTAATTAGGATTAGCCAAATTGGGTTCAATTTAGATAAGTCCTAATCCAATTAGAACTTAAATCAATTTTGACTCAATTGAACTCTTCAATCCTAATCCAATTAGGAGTCATGTTAATAATTAATTAGGACTTAAGAAATCCTAATCCAATTAGGATTTGTTTAATTCTAGTCCTAATCCAATTAGGACTTTAACTTGAATTTGGAATCCTAATCTGATTAGGACTCTAGGAATCCTACTCCAAGTAGGAATCCAATTTTAATTCAAAATTCCTAATCTCATTAGGATTGTAGGAATCCTATTCCAAGTAGGAATCCTAGTCCTACTCCAACTAGGATTTCCAGTCCTAATCCAATTAGGACTTTAGGTATCCTACTCGAAGTAGGACTCTTGTTTCAAGTCCAATTTAATTAATTCCCTTTCCTTCTTCAACTTCTTATCAATCGAATTGATTACTCGTGATTCATAATCACTTTTCAACCATCGGATCAGTCAATACTTCTAGTGTGTGTGACCCCATAGGTTCTATTCTTACTGGTAGTGAGATATATTGTGATCTCTATCACTATATCATTGAAAACTCCTTTCAATGGGTTGGAACGATTCCAACTCAACTCATTAGGGTTTATCGATCATCGAGATAATCCCTGTGAGTCCCACCATCCACCAGTGACACCTAGCAGCATGTAGTGGCTACCCAGCAGAATGGAATGATGAACCTCTAGGTGCAGTTAACGTGTGATACAGTCCTTCTATCGTGGACCCCTACAGGACGGAGGTCATGGACAACTCGTCAAACTCCATCGTCTGTCATATGTCAAGATTTATTCGACTCGAGTTCGATAGTGGAAAACTCTTTTTCCACTTTATATTACTGCCCTGGCCAAGGTCTTAGAACTCAGTCTAACAAATCACATAGGATCACTCCTCTTCTATCAAGGTCGATAGATTCCTTATAGGTGCATACCCTACTCCTACAGTGAACTTACTGCAGCCAATCTACACTGCATGGACCCATATGGCTAGAGACCATGTATGTGTGCAGTCAAACTACAATAACCTCACTGTGAGTAGCTGAAGCACCGCAGGTCAAAGGACCAGTCACACTACTGCAACATCAAGCAAGTCACTGACGAGTGGATAGACATCCAAGTGACTTCTTGTCTTGGTCACGCTCAGTACCCTTGTTCTCTAACAAGCACCTGCACTATCACTTCAGTGTCCCTACACTGTGGACTCAAGTCTCGTCCATCTAGAAGGAAAGTGATCTGTGCACTAATCGGATCGATCACCGTCCTCGTGATGGTCCATTGATCAGGAGCATTTTAGAAATTAATCACCAACGATACATGGCTCAAATTCTCAACTCTTGAGAATATGTATCATCATCTTATTAATTTCTTGGACGATTCATAGACACATAAATAATATGAATGAAAAGATGCCTTTTATTTATTCAATAATAAATAGTCAAGTACAAAATTATGTCCCTAGAATTAATAATGTGTCAGCCAGATTGGCTTCTAGGGCATACATCTAACAATTTTTACGTCTCATAGGATCACAATGTGTTTGTGAGCCGACATGCCATCTTCTTGGAAAAACAGTTTATCTTTGATAAAGGCAGTGGGAGGAAAATTGAGCTTGAAGAGAAAGTCTCTAAAAAGCAACGAGTCATAGATCCTATAGAACCCATTCATACAGAGCCAGTACATGTTGTTCCTCTACCTCGCAGATCTAGTAAGATCTTCCATCCTCCTGATAGATACTTAGGTATGCTTGAAGAGAATACTAAGAAAATGTTCCTCATGAAAGATAGGGAACACATGGAGGATCCTAAAACCTACAACAAGGCGATATCAGATATCGATTTCGAGAAATGGTTGGAAGCTATGAAGTCAGAGTTAGACTCCATGCATTCCAACCAAGTCTGGACTTTAGTGGATCCACCAGAAGGTATTGTACCTATTGGATGCAAATGGATCTACAAAAGAAAGATAGGTTCGGATGGAAAGGTAGAGATCTATAAGGCAAGGCTGGTGGCGAAAGGGTATAGCCAGTGCGAAGGCATTGACTATTAGGAGACCTTTTCACCTGTAGCCATGCTCAAATCCATCCGTACACTGCTTGCCATTGCAGCATTTCATGATTATGAAATTTGGCAGATGGATGTGAAAACTGCTTTTCTGAATGGATATCTTAATGAAGATATCTATATGGAACAACCATTGGGTTTTACTTTCAGTGATGGAGATCATAAGGTCTGCAAGCTGCAAAGGTCCATTTATGGACTAAAGCAAGCATCTCGGAGTTGGAACACTCGTTTCAATGATGCAATCAAAACGTTTGATTTCATCAAGAATGAAGAGGAACCGTGTATTTACAAGAAGGTTAGTGGGAGTGCTGTCGTATTTCTCGTATTGTACGTGGACGACATTCTCTTGATAGGGAATGATATTTCCATGCTAACCTCGGTCAAGATCTGGTTGTCAAAAGAATTCTCCATGAAAGACCTTGGGGAAGCATCATATATTTTGGAGATAAAGGTCTATAGAGATAGATCTAAAAGGATGCTTGGCCTATCACAGAAGATGTACATAGAGGAAGTGCTGAAAAGTTTCAACATGGAAAACTCCAAAAGAGGTCTCTTATCCCTTAGGCATGGAATTCATCTCTCCAAGAAGATGTGCCCCAACACATCTGAAGAGATTCAACGTATGAGCAAGATCTCTTATGCATCGGCAATAGGGAGCCTCATGTATGCCATGCTATGTACACACCTGATATAGCCCTTGCTGTGAGTGTCACAAGCAGATATCAGTCGAATCCAGGTGAAGAGCACTGGACAGCTGTGAAGAATATTCTTAAGTACTTAAGAAGAACTAAAAATTTATTCTTGATCTTTGGAGGAACATCAGAGTTAAAGGTAGAAGGGTACACAGATTCAGACTTCATGACTGATATCGATGATAGAAAGTCAACATCTGGATACGTGTTCTTGTGCATTGGTGGTACGGTGAATTGGAAAAATTCTAAACAACCGATCATTGCCGACTCTACCATGGAAGCTGAATACATCGCCGCCACTGAAGCTGCTAAGGAAGGCTTCTGGTTCAAGAAATTCATTGCAGAGTTGGACGTGATGACATCAGATGCCATAACACTCTACTGCGATAATAATGGCACCATAGCTCTTGCTAAGAAGCCAAGATCTCATTAGAAGTCCAAGCATATAGAGTGGCGAGCCCACCTCATACGCGACTATGCTGAGAAGAAGTATGTCGAGGTGGAGAGAGTAGACTCCGCGGACAACGTGGCAGACCCATTTACTATGCAGCTGAGTCAGCAAAAGACTGAAGCCCATCTTGAGAAGATGGAACTTAGATATATGACTAATTGGCTTTAGTACAAGTGGGAGATTGTTAGATGTATGCCCTAGAAGCTAATCTGGCTGACACATTGTTCATTCTAGGACATAATTTTGTACTTGACTATTTATTATTGAATAAATAAAAGGCATCTTTTTCATTCATATTATTTATGTGTCTATGAATCGTCCAAGAATTAATAAGATGATGATGCATATTCTTAAGAGTTAAGAATTTGAGCCATGCATCATTGGTGATTAATTTCTGAATGCTCCTGATCAATGGATCATCACAAGGACGGTGATCGATCCGATGAGATCAGTGCACACATTGCTTTCCTTGTGGATGGACGAGACTCGAGTCCACGGTGTGGCGACACTGAAGTAATAGTGCAGGTGCTTGTTAAAGAACAAGGGTACTGAGCATGACCAAGACAAGAAGTCACTTGGATGTCTATCCACTCGTCAGTGACTTGCTTGATGTTGCAGTAGTGTGACTGGTCCTTTGACCTGCGGTGCTTCGGCTTCTCACAGTGAAGTTATTGTAGTTTGACTGCACGTATACATGGTCTCTAGACATACGGGTCCATGCAGTGTAGATTGGCTGCAATAAGTTCATTGTAGGAGTAGGGTATGCACCTATATGGAATCTATCGACCTTGGTAGATAAAGAGAGATCCTGTGTGATTTATAAGACTGAGTTCGTAAGACCTCGGCCGGGGCAGTAAAAATAGTGGAGAAAGAGTTTTCCATTCTCGAACTTAAGTCGAATAAATCTTGACATATGACAGACGATGGGGTTTGACGAGTTGTCCATGACCTCCATCCTGTAGGGATCCACGATAGTAGGACTGTATCATATGATAACTGCACCTAGAGGTTCATCATTCCATTCTGCTGGGTGGCCACTACATGCTGCTAGGTGTCACTGGTGGATGGTGAGACTCACAGGGAATATCTCGATGATCGATAAATCCTAATAAGTTGAGTTGGAATCGTTCCAATCCATTGAAAGGAGTTTTCAATGATATTGTGATAGAGATCGCAATATATCTCACTACCAGTCAGAACAGAACCTATGGGGTCACACACACTAGAGGTATTGACCGATCCGATGGTTGAAATGTGATTATGAATCACGAGTAATCAATTCGATTAATGATCAGTTGAAGAAGGATCAATGGAAATTAATTAAAAGGACTTAAACACGAATCCTACTTGGAGTAGGATTCCGGGAGTCCTAATTGGATTAGGACTGGAAATCCTGCTTGGACTAGGACTGGGAGTCCTACTTGGAGTAGGATTCCTACAATCCTAATTAGATTAGGATTTTGAATTCAATATGGATTACTACTTAGAATAGGATTCCTAGAACTCCTAATTAGATTAGGACTTCGGATTCAAATAAGAGTCCTAATTGGATTAGGACTAAAATTAAATAAGTTCTAATTGGATTAGGATTTCTTAAGTCCCAATTAATTATTAATCTAATGAATCAAGATGACTCCTAATTAGATTAGGATTGAAGGGTTCAATTGAGTCATGATTCATTGAGTTCTAATTGGATTAGGACTTACCTAGATTAAACCCAATTGGTTCACCCTTAGACTAAGCCTAATTAGATTAGGACTTAGCCATTAGGAGGCCCCCTAATCCTCCTTAGAGGAGGACTAGGGCTAACCAAGAGGAGGGTTGTACGCCCCCTCCTCCTTCTTTTCTTTGGTGCGGCAAGACAAGAGGGGCCGGCGCCCCTCTTGGAAATCAATCAAGGAGCTCCTAAAAGTTAGGAGCTCTACTTGCTTTATAAAGGGGTATGGGAGGCACCTAGGGCATGGAATAGAAGTTCTCCTCCTTGTGGCCATACGCCTCCCTCTCCCCTTTCCTTGGTTCAGCCGCAAGCAAGAAGAGGAAAAGAAAGAAGCTTGGCGGCCTCCTCCCTCCTCCTTTGCTTCATCCAGCGCAAGGGAAAGAAAAGGGCTGCAAAGTGCTTTGGTTCTTCTTCAAGATTCCTCCTTCTTCTTCCTCCTCCCAAGCACATTCAAGAGTTGAAAGAAAGGGAGGAAATCAACCATCTAAAGTTGTCTCTTCAAAGGAGCTAGCACCCCGGGAAGACAAGGAAGCTTTGATCGGATCTCTACTTCGTGTGGATACCCGTAGAGGCCGGACGCGTGTGCAGCTTCAAGCGAGCCTTCTTCCAAAACCACGAACTTCAGTTTACGGTGATCATCTATCCACACAAGATGAAGATCTGATCTTCATAATTAGTTTAAAAGTTTTTAATTCTAATCTATCTATGAACGGTTTTTGAACAACGTTCATAGGATGAACGTCGATCCCGTGCATGCCTCTTCCGCTGCCATCTGAAAAGTTTTTAATTTTCTGCGGCATGGGCGGATTCTCAACAGTTACTTAATTAGGACCTTACTCTCTGAGTAAGGGAAGCCTCCCACCTGCTTATCTGGCCAATTGATCGATTACCTCCTATGGAAAGCTCAAAGTTGGAATCACTAAGATCTGATTACCCAATATTAAGTCGATTGGTCTTCCACCGTAGTAGAGTTGCTAAGATCTTTCCGGCGTTGATTAGTCTCGGCTGGATACATTGGGCTAGTTGCATCGGAGGATTGGACCTCTCTATTAACCTGAGATGTTGTGGGGTAAAGGTGGGGTTGGGCTCCAATAACTGTTAGGTGAGGATCCAATCACAGCTTTATTTTCGTAGGATATACGGTGGGTCTGACTTAACCAAGGAACGGGTCCAATAACTGTTAGGTAAGGTCCTTATAACTTGGAGACCAGATTAGCTCAATATGCTTATGAAGTATTGTACAAGAGTTGTACACTCATCATCTATATGTCTCCAATAACCGTTAGGTGAAATGACATGTAGTTTGTTGGGACCGCAGCACCCCACTCGAAACCCTAAATCGTAGGTTTCCGTATCTTTATCAGGGGAGTGTGAGAGATCCGAGAAATAGTGGAAGGATTTGATCCAATTTTGATTTAAAAGTGTCTAAAACAAATTAATGTCAAATACAAATTTCTAATTAGAATCTTTACTCTCTACAGATGTCAATGGCTTCCAACCCGATAGTTCAAATTCTAGATAACAATAGGTTGACTGGACCAAACTATAAAGATTGGCTCCGCAACTTGAAGATTGTCTTGAGTTGCGAAAAGATAGCTTATGTTCTTGACCATGAACTTCCGGTGTTACCAACCCGTGTAACCAATGAGCAGCGTGAGACGCATGCAAAATAGTTGGATGACGACAATAAGGTTAGGTGCTACATTTTAGCATCCATGTCCAACGAATTGCAATGCCAGCATGAGAGCATGAAGACTGCTAAGGACATACTTGATCACCTACAAGAGTTGGATGGTGAACAGAGTCGCGCAGCAAGGTTTGAAGTGTCCAAGCGGCTCTTCAAAGCCAAGATGCGTAATGGGCAGTCCGTCCATGAACATGGTTTGACCATGATCAAGGATCTTGAGGAGCTTGAGAAGCTTGGCATGACCATGCACAAGGATTTGCAAACGGATTTGATCCTACAATCGTTGCCATCTTCATATGGGCAGTTTATTGTAAACTACCATATGAATAAAATTGAATGCACCAAACTTGAATTGTTGAATATGTTGGTGACAACTGAGGAAGCCTTGAAAGGTTCAAGGGGCACAGTTCTCGCTGCTGAGCTAGCTTCTACTTCCAAGAGAAAATCTACTGGGAAGAGGAAGAAGCCTGCGAAGAAGCAGAAGACCGAGAAAAAGCTGAAGAAGGAAGTTTCTAAGAAGAAGGCCGAACCCAAAGAAAAATGTTTCCATTGCAATGAAGACGGCCATTGGAAGAGGAACTGTCCTATCTACATAGGAAACATAAAGAGTAAGAAGGGTGACACGCCTTCTGAAGGTATGTCTAATATGCTCATTATTGAAACTAATCTAACGGTTTCTTCTATTTCCAGTTGGGTTATAGACTCTGGTTCTAGTGTTCACTTGTGCACTACCATGCAGGATCTAAAGAAAAGTAGAAGGCTTACGGAATGTGCGGTAACCCTAAGGGTTGGCAATGGAGCAAGAGTTGCTGCTGTTGCTGTGGACACATTTTCTTTATATTTACCATCAGAATTTAGTTTGATACTTAGATATTGTTATTTTGTACCTGGTGCTAGCAGAAATCTGATTTCTGTATCTTGTCTAGCACAGAAACATTATGAATTCAATTTTAATAAAGACTACGTTTCTATTTATTTGCGAAATAAACTGTTTGGACGTGGTTTTATGATTGACGGTCTCTATCACTTACATATGGATATATCTGTGAACGTATCTGAGCATACAGTGAATACCATAGGATCAAAAAAATCTAGAGATGAGATAAATCAAAAGTATTTATGGCACCTCAGACTTGGTCATATAGGAGAAGACAGAATTAACAAATTGGAGAAACATGGGCTTTTGAGTTCATTGACTTCTGAGTCATATCCGATTTGTGAATCCTACCTTCAAGAAAAAATGGCCAAATTATTCTTTGTAGGACACGGAGAGAGGTCCACTAAAATACTTACCCTAGTACACACTGATGTGTGTGGCCCATTCGATGTGCAGGTTAGGGGTCAATTTTTCTACTTTATTACTTTTATCGATGATTTCTCACGGTATGGTTATGTCTATCTTATGAGACATAAATCTGAAGCATTTGAAAGGTTCAAAGAATTCAGATTTGAAGTAGAAAAATAGACAGAAAATTCATTAAGGTTCTTCGATCAGATCGAGGAGGAGAATACCTTAGTGGAGAGTTTCGCGATTATCTCAAACAAAATGGTATAGTTTCACAATGGACACCTCCTGGAATACCTCAACTTAACGGAGTGTCAGAAAGGAGGAATCGGACCCTATTGGATATGGTCAGGTCCATGATGAGCTTTACTGACTTACCCTTATTTTTGTACGGAGATGTCCTACTTACAGCTATCTATATATTGAATAGAGTTTCCTCTAAGTCCGTTCCTACCACAACGTATGAGATATGGCATGGTAAGAAACCAAGTCTTGGTTATCTCAAGATTTGGGGATGTCCAGCCCAAGTCAAGCGACAACAGGCGGACAAGTTAGAGTCTAGGATAATTGGTGCTCGTTTCATTGGATATCCTAAAGAGTCGTTAGGATACAATTTTTACATTCCAAAAGATCACAAAGTGTTTGTGAGCCGACATGCCATCTTCTTGGAAAAATAGTTTATCCTTGATAGAGGCAGTGGAAGAAAAATTAAGCTTGATGAGAAAGTCTCTGAAGAGCAACGACCAATTGAGCCTAATAAACCTATTCACATTGAGCCAATACATAAAGAACCTCGTCCACTTCGTAGATCCAGTAGGATCTCCCATCCTCCTGAAAGATTCTTAGGTATGCTTACAGAGGAAATAGAGGAACAGTTCCTTATGGGAGAAAGAGATCATAGTAATGATCCCAAGACCTACAACGAAGCGATGTTAGACATCGACTCCGAAAAATGGATTGATGCGATGAAGTCAGAAATAGACTCCATGCATTCCAACCAAGTATGGACCTTAATAGATCCGCCTGAAGGTATAGTACCTATTGGGTGTAAATGGATCTACAAAAGGAAAATGGGTTCAGATGGCAAGGTAGAGACCTATAAGGTAAGGTTGGTGGCAAAAGGTTATAGTCAGTGCGAAGGCATTGACTATCAAGATACCTTTTCACCGGTAGCCATGCTGAAGTCCATTCGAACGTTGCTTGCCATTGCAGCTTATCTTGATTATGAGATATGGCAGATGGATGTGAAAACTGCTTTTCTTAACGGATATCTTGAGGAAGATATGTATATAGAACAGCCTTAGGGTTTCACTTCGAGTGATGGTGATCACAAGGTCTGCAAGCTGCAAAGATCCATTTATGGACTAAAGCAAGCATCTCGGAATTGGAACACTCGTTTCGATGATGTGATCAAATCGTTTGATTTCATCAAGAACGAAGAGAAACCATGTGTGTACAAAAGGGTCAGTGGGAGGGCTACAATATTTCTCGTATTGTATGTGGATTATATACTCCTAATTGGGAATGATATTTCCATGCTCACATCGGTCAAGTTATGGCTGTCTAAGAAGTTCTCCATGAAAGATCTAGGTGAAGCATCTTATATTTTGGGGATTAAGGTCTATAGAGATAGATCTAAGAGGATGCTTGGCCTATCACAGAAAATATACATAGAGGAAGTGCTGAAAAGGTTTAGCATGAAAAACTCTAAGAGGAGATTGTTACCCCTAAGGCATGGGATAAATCTCTCCAAAAAGATGTGCCCCAAAACATCTGAAGAGATTCAGCGCATGAGTAGGATCCCTTATGCATCGGTAATAGGGAGCTTCATGTATGCCATGCTATGTACTGGACCTGATATAGCACATGCTGTGAGTGTCACGAGCAGATATCAGTCAAATCCAGGCTAGGAGCACTGGATAGCTGTGAAAAATATCCTTAAGTACTTGAGAAGGACTAAGAATCTGTTTTTGGTCTTTGAGGGAGGCACAGAGTTAAAGGTAGAAGGATATACTGATTCAGACTTCATGACTGACCCTGATGATAGAAAGTCTACATCTGGATATGTATTCTTATGCAATGGAGGATCGGTAAATTGAAAAAGTTCCAAGCAACCGATTATTGCAGATTCTATCATGGAAGCAGAGTACATTGCTGCATCGGATGCTGCGAAGGAAGCGTTCTGGTACAAGAAGTTTGTCGAAGAGCTAGGAGTCATGTCATCAGATGCCATAACCTTTTTCTGCGACAACAACGACGCCATAGCACTGGCTAAGGAGCCAAGGTCTCACCAGAAGTCCAAGCACATAGAGTGGCGATTTCATCAAATTCGCGACTACCTCGAAAAGAAATATGTAGAGGTGCAGAGAGTAGACTCCACTGATAACGTGGCGGACCCATTCACTAAGCAGCTGAGTCAAAAGAAATTAGAAGTCCATCTTGAAAAAATGGAACTTAAATATATGTCTGATTGGCTTTAGTGCAATTGGGAGATTGTTAGAAGTATGCCCTAGAAGCCAACGTGGCTGACGCATATTTGTAATCTGGGGCATAAATTTATAATTTGACACTTATTAATAAATAAGATTGGGCAATTTATTTTTCATTCATGTTTGTATGTGTCCATGAATCATCCAAAAAATTAATAGATGATGACACATAATTTCAAGAAGTTGAGAATTTAAGGCATGTGTCATTAGGGATTAATTTCTAAATGCTCCTGATCGATGGATCCATCATGAGGGACGGTGATCGATCCGCTGAGATTAGTGCACAGATCACTTAGTCAGATGGACGAGTCTCAAGTCCACGGTGTAGAGATACTGGAGTGATTATGCAAGTACTTGTTAGAGAACAAGGTACTGAGCGTGACCAAAGATAGTAGTCACATGGATATCTGTCCATCCGTCAGTGACTACTTCTGCTGCAGTTGTATGACTGGTTCTTTGACCTGCGATGCCTCAGCTATTCACTGTGAGGTTGCTATAGTTTGACGAGCATGTGAACTTGGGCCCTAGTCATTCGGGTTCTTGTAGTGCGAATTGGCTGCAGTAGGTTCATTTTGGAATAGGGTTGCATCTAGATGGGATCTATCGACCTTGATAGATTAGGAGTGATCCTATGTGATTTATGAAACTGAGTTTGATAAATTCCTGGCCAGATATTTTTGAAAAAGAGTTTTCCATATCTCAAACTGGAAGTCGTATAAATTTGACATATGACAGACGATGGGGTTTGACGAGATATCCATAACCTCCGTCACGTCGGGATCCATGATAGAGGGACTGTATCATACGCTAACTACCCCAAGAGGTTCAGATATTCCATTCTGCTGGATTGCCATCACATACTGCTAGGTGTCACTAGTGGATTGTGAGACTCGAAGGCATTTACTGGTGATCAGTGAACCCTAAGAGTAGAACTGAAATCGTTTCAGTCTACTGAAAGGAGTTTCAGTGATATTGAGATGGAGATCTCAATATTTCTTACTACCAGTCAAAATAGAACCTACGGGGACACACACATAGAGGATTTAATTACTCAGACTATCATAATTATGATTTGAAATCATAATAGAAATCAATCATCAATATGATTGGTGATTGAATTAACCCACTAAGTGTTAGTGAGTTAATGGAAGAAGAATTAAGTGGAATTGATTGCAATTGGATTGCAATTGGGCTGATTTAATGAGCCAAATCAAATTGGGTTCGACCCAAATTGATTTGGGTTCATGATTGGGTCAATTTGATTAAACCAAGATTTGTGCGGATTTTAAAGACCACATGTCGTTGTAGGATGAATATGACTTAAGTCATGTTCACACTATGCGGACTTTAAAGTCCACATGGCGTC
The DNA here is from genome assembly GCF_051530095.1 of Phoenix dactylifera. Lineage (NCBI taxonomy): Eukaryota > Viridiplantae > Streptophyta > Magnoliopsida > Arecales > Arecaceae > Phoenix > Phoenix dactylifera. The sequence goes on from NC_143193.1 coordinate 8,788,405, forward strand.
GTAGGATGCATGCTCCCAAATCAATTAATTCTTCTAATGAGATTAGGAATCCTAATATGATTAGAAAATTAATCAATTGATTAAATAGACACATGTCATGCATCTATGAGCACAAGAATTGGACACTTGGCATTAATCCAAGGGTGGGTTATATTTCCATACTCCTAATAAGATTAGGAGGAGCCCTAAATCCAATCTATAAAAGGGTAGCAAGGGAGAAGTTATGAATTAATTCTCTCCTCTTCCTCTCCACGCCTCCTCTTCTTTCTTCCTCCTTCTCCACGGCAGCAAGGGATCTTCATCCTCCTCTTCTTCCACGGTAGCAAGGCAAGGAAGATCCACGTGCAAGGTTCCTCCTTCCTCTTCCTCTATCGTGAGCAAGGTCGAAGAAGAAAGGGTTCTTCTTTAAGGAGGTATGTTGCAGATTTTTATCTTCTAATCTATATGATAGTCATGAGAGGTCTTTGCAAGGAGCTAGCACTTCGGTAAGATCCTATCTCAGATGATTAGTATTAGAACCCGCCCATGCCGCAGAAAATTTAAGAAAAATTCAGATGCAGCGGAAGAGGCATGCGCGGGATCAACCGTTCATCGCATGAACGTTGTTCAAAAACCGTTCGTAGTTAGATAAGGATTAAAAACTTTTAAAATATTATAAAGATCAGATCTTCACCTTGTACGGGTAGATGATCACCGCAAACTGAAGTTCGTGGTTTAGAATGAAGGTTCACTTGAAGCCGTTCAAGTATCCGGCCTCTACGGGTATCCACACGAAGCAGAGATCCGATCGAAGCTTCCTTGTCTTCTCGGGGTGCTAGCTCCCTTGCAGAGACTACTTTAGGTGGCTGATCTCCTCCCTTTTGATCAACCCTTGATTGTGCTTGGAAGGAGGAAGAAGAAGGATGAAGATTGAAGAAGAATCAAAGCACCTTTGAAACCCTTTTCTTTCCCTTGCGTTGGATGAAGCAAAGGAGGAGGGAGGAGGCCGCCAAGCTTCTTTCTTCTCCTCTTCTTGCTTGCGGCTGAACCAAGGAAAGGGGAGAGGGAGGCCACGGCACAAAGGGAAGAGGGCTTCTAATAAATGCCCTAGGTGTCTCCCATAGCCCTTTATAAGCAAGTGGAGCTCCTAACTTTTAGGAGCTCCTTGATAACCTTCCAAGAGGGGCGCCGGCCCCTCTTGTTTGCCGCACCAAGCAAGTAAAAGGAGGAGGGGCGTGTGCCCCTCCTTCATGGTTAACCTAATCCTCATTAAGTAAGGATTGGGATGCCCTAATGTGGCTAAGCCCTAATCTAATTAGGCTTAGTCCAAGGGTGAACCAATTTTGGGTTTGATCCATGCAATGTCCTAATCCAATTAGAACTCAATGAATCATGACTCAATTGAACCCTTCAATCCTAATCTAATTAGGAGTCATTAGATTAATAATTAATTGGAACTTAAAAAATCCTAATCCAATTAGGACTTATTTAATTTTAATCCTAATCCAATTAGGACTCTAATTTGAATCCAAAGTCCTAATCCAATTAGGACTTCTAGGAATCCTATTCTAAGTAGGAATCCAAATTGAATTCAAAATCCTAATCTAATTAGGATTGTTGGAATCCTATTCTAAGTAGGACTCCCAGTATTACTCCAAGTAGGATTCCTAGTCCTAATCCAATTAGGACTCCCGAAATTTTACTCCAAGTAGGATTCGTGTTTAAGTCCAATTAATTAATTCCCATTGTTCCTTCTTCAACTGATCATCAATCAAATTGATTACTCGTGATTCATAATCACATTTCAACCATCGGACCGGTCAATACTTCTAGCGTGTGTGACCTCATAGGTTCTATTCTGACTGGTAGTGAGATATATTGCGATCTCTATCATAATATCATTGAAAACTCCTTTTTAATGGGTTGGAACGATTCCAACTCAACTCATTAGGGTTTATCGATCATCGAGATATTTTCTGTGAGTCTCACAATCCACCAGTGACACCTAGCAGCATGTAGTGGCTACCCAACAGAATGGAATAATGAACCTTTAGGTGCAGTTATCGTGTGATACAGTCCTTCTATCGTGGATTCCTACAGGGCGGAGGTCATGGACAACTCGTCAAATTCCATCGCCTGTCATATGTCAAGATTTATTTAACTTAAGCTCGAGAGTGGAAAACTCTTTCTCCACTGTACAATCTGCCCGGCCGAGGTCTTACGAACTCAGTCTTATGAATCACATAGGATCTCTCCTTATCTACCAAGGTCAATAGATTCCATATAGGTGCATACCCTACTCCTACAGTGAACCTACTGCAGCCAATCTACACTGTATGGACCCATATGGCTAGAGACCATGTATGTGTGCAGTCAAACTACAATAACCCTCACTGTGAGCAGCCGAAGCATCGCAGATCAAAGGACCAGTCATACTACTGAAACATCAAGCAAGTCACTGACGAGTGAATAGACATCCAAGTGACTTTTTATCTTGGTCACGCTCAGTACCCTTGTTGTCTAACAAGCACCTGCACTATCACTTTAGTGTCCCTATACTGTGGACTCGAGTCTCGTCCATCCGTAATGAAAGTGATGTGTGCACTGATCTTATCGAATCGATCACCGTCCTCGTGATGATCCATCGATCAGGAGCATTTAGAAATTAATCACCAATGATACATAGCTCAAATTCTCAACTCTTGAGAATATGCATCATCATCTTATTAATTCCTTGGACGATTCATAGACACATAAACAATATGAATGAAAAAGATACCTTTTATTTATTCAATAATAAATAGTCAAGTACAAAATTATGTCCCAAAATTAATAATGTGTCAGCCTTATTGGCTTCTAGGGCATATATCTAACAATCTCCCACTTGCACTAAAGCCAATCAGTCATATATCTAAGCCCCATCTTCTCAAGGTGGGCTTTAGTCTTCTGCTGACTCAGCTGCTTAGTGAACGGGTCTGCCACGTTATCCACGGAGTCTACTCTCTGCACCTCAACATATTTCTTCTCAACGTATTCGTGTATGAAGTGATAGCACCGCTCTATGTGCTTCGACTTCTGATGAGACCTTGGTTCCTTAGCAAGAGCTATGGTGCCATTATTATCGCAGTAGAGTGTTATGGCATCTAATGTCATCACATCCAATTCAATAATGAATTTCTTGTACCAGAAGCCTTCCTTAGCAGCTTCAGATGCGCGATGTATTCAGCTTTCATAGTAGAGTCAGCAATGATCGGTTGTTTAGAACTCTTCCAATTCAACGTACCACCATTGCACAAGAACACATATCCGGACGTAGACTTTCTATCATCGATATCTGTCATGAAGTCTGAATCCGTGTATCCTTCTACCTTTAATTCTGATGCTCCTCCAAAAACCAAGAACAAATCTTTAGTTCTTCTTAAGTACTTAAGAATGTTCTTCACAGCAGTCCAGTGCCCCTCGCCTGGATTTGACTGATATCTGCTAGTGACACTCACTGCAAGTGCTATATCAGATCGTGTACACAGCATGGCATACATGAGGCTTCCTATTGCTGAAACATATGGTATCTTGCTCATGCGTTGAATCTCCTCAGATATGTTGGGGTACATCTTCTTTGAGAGATGAATTCCATGCCTAAGAGGTAAGAGACCCCTCTTGGAGTTTTTCATGCTGAACCTCTTCAGCACCTCCTCCATGTACATTTTCTGTGATAGGCCAAGCATCCTTTTAGATCTATCTCTATAGACCTTAATCCCCAAAATATAGGATGCTTCTCCAAAGTCTTTCATGGAGAACTCTTTTGACAACCAGACCTTGACCGAGGTTAGCATGGGAATATCATTCCCAATCAGGAGAATGTCATCTACGTACAGTACGAGAAAGACGACAGCACTCCCACTAACCTTTTTATAAACACACGGTTCCTCTTCGTTTTTGATGAAATCAAACTTTTTGATTGCATCATTGAAACGTGTGTCCAACTCCGAGATGCTTGCTTTAGTCCATAAATGGACTTTTGCAGCTTGCAGACCTTGTGATCTTCATCATTGGAAGTGAATCCTAAAGGTTGTTCCATATAGATATCTTCATCAAGATATCCATTCAGGAAAGCAGTTTTCACATCCATCTGCCAAATTTCATAATCATGAAATGCTGCAATGGCGAGCAGTGTACGGATGGATTTCAGTATGGCTACAGGTGAAAAGGTCTCCTGATAGTCAATGCCTTCGCGCTGACTATACCCTTTCGCCACAAGCCTTGCCTTATAGGTCTCTACCTTTCCATCCGAACCTATTTTCCTTTTGTAGATCCATTTACATCCAATAGGTACAATACCTTCTGATGGATCTACTAAGGTCCAGACTTGGTTGGAATGCATGGAGTCTAACTCTGACTTCATGGCTTCCAGCCATTTCTCGGAATCGATATCTGATATCGCCTCATCGTAGGTTTTGGGATCTTGTATTTGTTCCCTATCTCCCATAAGAAATATTTTCTCAGTATCCTCTTCAAGCATACCTAAGTATCTATCAGAAGGATGGAAGACCCTACTAGATCGACGAGGTGGAGGGGGGACAACGTGTACTGGCTCTGTATGAATGGGTTCTATAGGATCCATGACTCGTCGCTTTTCAGAGACTTTCTCTTCAAGCTCAATTTTTCTCCCACTACCTCAATCAAGGATAAACTATTTTTCCAAGAAGATGGCATGTCGGCTCACAAATACATTATGATCCGCTGAGATGTAAAAATTATACCCTAAGGATTCTTTAGGATATTTGATAAAATGAGCATTTATGATCCTAGCCTCTAACTTGTCTGCCTGTAGTCGCTTGACATGGGCCGGATATACCCAAATCTTGAGATGACCAAGACTTAGTTTCTTACCATGCCATATCTCATACGGTGTGGTAGGAACGGATTTAGAGAAAACTCTATTCAATAAATAAATCGCTGTGAGTAAGGCATCTCCCCAAAAAAATATAGGTAAATTAGTGAAGCTCATCATGGACCTGACCATATCCAATAGAGTCCGATTCCTCCTCTCTGACACCCCGTTGAGTTGAGGTGTACCAGAAGGTGTCCATTGTGAGACTATGCCATTTTCTTTGAGATAGTTCCGAAATTCTCTACTAAGGTATTCTCCTCCTCGATCTGATCGAAGAGCTTGAAGAGATTTTTCAGTTTGTTTTTCTACTTCATTTTTTGAATTCTTTGAACTTTTCAGAAGATTCAGACTTGTGTCTCGTAAGATACACATACCATATCGTGAATAATCATCGGTAAAGGTAATGAAGTATGAATAACATCCCCTAGCTAGCACATCGAATGGGCCACACATATTTGTGTGTACTAGGGTAAGTATTTCAGTGGTCCTCTTCCCATATCCTACAAAGGGTAATCTAGTCATTTTTTCTTGAAGACAGGACTCGCAAACTGGATATGACTCGGAAGTCAATGAGCCGATAAGCCCATCTTTCTCCATTTTGTTCATTCTATCTTCTCCAATATGGCCAAACCTGAGGTGCCACAAATACTTTTGGTTTATCTCATCCCTGGATCTCTTGGATCCTATGGCATTCACTTCTTGCTCAGAAACATTCACAAACTCATCCATATATAAATGATAGAGACTGTCAATCATAAAACCACATGCGACTATTTTATTTTCGAAATAAATAGAACAGCAGTCTTTGTCAAAAGTAAAAAATATGACCTTCCTGTGCTAGACATGAAACAGAAATCAAATTTCTGCTAGCGACAGGTACATAATAACAGTCTCTAAGTAATAAACTAAAACCAGACGGTAGTTGCAGAGGGTAGGTGCCTACAGCAACAGCAGCAACTTTTGCCCCGTTGCCAATCCGAAGGGTTACCGCACCTTCCGCCAGCCTTCTACTTTCCTTTAGATCCTGCATGGTAGTGCACAAATGAGCACTAGAACCAGAATCTATAACCCAACTAGAAATTGAAGAAACCGTTAGATTAGTTTCAATTACGAGCAAGTCTATACCTTCTGAAGGTGTGTCTCCCTTCTTATTCTTCAAGCTCTCAAGATATGAATGATAGTTTCTTTTCCAGTTGCCATCGACATTGTAGTAAAAATATTTTTCTTTGTCATTAGCCTTTTTCTTTTGAACTTCCTTCTTTGGCTTCTTGTCTTTCTTCTACTTCTTTGCAGTTTTCTTTTTCTTCCAAGTAGACTTTCTCTTGAAACCAGAAGTCAATTCAGCAGCAAGGACATTGCCCCTTGAACCTTTCAGGGCTCCCTCAGCAGTTACCAACATGTTTAACAGTTCAGTCTTAGTGCATTCAATCTTATTCATGTGGTAGTTTACTATAAACTGTCCAAATGAATCGGGAAGGGATTGAAGGATCAGATCTACTTGCAATTCCTTGTGCATGTTCATACCGAGCTTCTCAAGCTCTTCTAGGTCCTTGATCATAGTCAGACCGTGATCATGGACAGACTGCCCTTCGCGCATCTTTGCTTTGAAGAGCCTCTTGGACACTTCAAAACAAGCTGTGCGACTTTGCTCACCATACAACTCTTGCAGGTGTGCTAGTATGTCCCTAGCAGTCTTCATATTCTCATGCTGGCATTGGAGTTCATTGGACATAGATGCCATAATGTAGCACGTGACTCTAACGTCATCATCCGTCCACTTTTGATGCGTCTCACGCTGATCATCAGTAGGACGTGCTGGTAGTCTGGGGATATCTGTTTCGAGTATGTAGCCTAATTTCTCACAGTTCAAAACAATTTTGAGGTTTCTAAGCCAGTCCTTGTAATTGGTTCTAGTCAATCGGTTGGTCTCAAGAATACGGGTCAAAGGATTTGAAGCTGACATTGTGATCTGCAGAGAGTAAAGATTATAGTTAGACTTTGTACTTGATCTAAATTTGTTTTAAGATCTTTTAGAACAAATATTCCTCCCACTATTTTCTCGAATCCCTTACACTCCCCTGGTAGGAAAACAAAAAACCTTCGCGACTAGGATTTCTAGTGGGCACAGTGGTCCCACCGATTTACATGGCACCTCATGTAACAGTTATTGGTGATACATAAATAGATGAGTGTACAACTCTTGTACAATGCTTCTCAAGCTTATTGCAGTGCTACTTGGTCTCTAAGCCATGAAGACCTCACCTAACAGTTATTGGTCCCATTTCTTAGTTAAGTCAGACCCACCGTATAACCGTAGAAATAAAGTCGTCATTGGGTCCTCACCTAACAGTTATTGGTACCCAACCCCACCTTTACCCTACAACATCTCATATCTATAGAGAGGTTCAGCCCTCCGATGCAACTTGCCCACTGTGTCCAGCCGAGACAAATCAACATCAGAAAGACCTTAGCAGCTCTACTACAGTGGAAGACCTATTGACTTAATATTGGTTAATCAGGTCTTAGTGTTTGCAACTTGAGCTCTTCATAAGAGGTAATCGAACAATTGGCCAGGTAAGCAGGTGGGAGGCTTCCCTTACTTAGAGAGTAAGGTCCTAATTAAGTAACCATCTTTCATGCTTTTCTAGACACCAATTAGATCAATTAATCTAATATGACTCGCTCATGTTAGTTCACTCTCGACTTGATTGAGAAGGTTTTAGTTTAGGTCTCATTGGGTTTGCTACATCACATGTAAACCTATCTACCCCGCTTTTATTCACATCACATACAAACGGCACATCGTAGGCAGTTACAATCATAGCAATAAATAAAGCTAAACTTTAAATAGGTGATGATCATGGATTCTAATTAGGTCATATTACAAGCACATGCACGTCAATCGATCAACTGGTCATCAACTCTTGAATTGGTTTCAAGCCTTCTTGATTCAATTCTTGATCAACTCTTGATCCAAACACCATCAACCGCTCAGATCGTCGTTCATCTCATGCACTATCTTCGACTTGATCGTTGACGCACATCACATCACAGAAATACAACCAGATAAAAAATAAAAATAATAATAAATTACATCCTCTTTTAGGAGGCACGCAGGCCTCTCAAAATATCAAATAAGATGCATGCAAGCATCTGAAAAATTACATGACATTACAGATCACATTGCAGGTCGTTACATTTGATACCAAAAGAATTTGAATCCTATGATCATCACCACATGCAGCAATTATACTTTTCAGATCTGAAACTTAATTGATTATGTTATGACATAGGTTGCTGATTATGCTAATCATGATTCTAAATTTTGTAATCTCATTAACAATGCAATTAGAATCATCATTTTATCACATAAAAATCAGCATGCAAAAATCAGCACCCCTGAAAAATCTGCATGCAGAAAATTTTCAGCATGCATAACCTTTTAAATTTCAGATCTAAGATGCCTTTAGATTATTAGATGTATGCCCTAGAAGCCAATTTGGCTGACACATTGTTGATTCTAGGGACATAATTTTGTACTTGACTGTTTATTATTGAATAAATAAAAGGCATCTTTTCATTCATATTATTTATGTGTCTATGAATCGTTCAAGAAATTAATAAAATGATGATACATATTCTCAAGAGTTGAGAATTTGAGCCATGTATCATTGGTGATTAATTTCTAAATGCTCCTGATCAATGGATCATCACGAGGACGGTGATCGATCCAATCAGTGCACAGATCACTTTCCTTCTGGATGGACGAGATTTGAGTCCACAGTGTAGGGACACTGAAGTGATAGTGCAGGTGCTTGTTAGAGAACAAGGGTACTGAGCGTGACCAAGACAAGAAGTCACTTGGATGTCTATCCACTCGTCAGTGACTTGCTTGATGTTGCAGTAGTGTGACTGGTCCTTTGACCTGCGGTGCTTCGGCTACTCACAGTGAGGTTATTGTAGTTTGACTGCACACATACATGGTCTCTAGCCATATGGGTCCATGCAGTGTAGATTAGCTGCAGTAAGTTCACTGTAGGAGTAGGGTATGCACCTATAAGGAATCTATCGACCTTGATAGTAGAGGAGTGATCCTATGTGATTTGTTAGACTGAGTTCTAAGACCTTGGCCAGGGCAGTAATATAAAGTGGAAAAAGAGTTTCCCACTATCGAACTCAAGTCGAATAAATCTTGACATATGACAGACGATGGGGTTTGACGAGTTGTCCATGACCTCCGTTCTGTAGGGATCCACGATAGTAGGACTGTATCACATGATAACTGTACCTAGAGGTTCATCATTTCATTCTGCTGGGTAGCCAGTACATGCTGCTAGGTGTCACTGGTGGATGGTGAGACTCACAGGGATTATCTCGATGATCGATAAACCCTAATGAGTTGAGTTGGAATCGTTCCAACCCATTGAAAGGAGTTTTCAATGATATTGTGATAGAGATCGCAATATATCTCACTACCAGTCAGAGTAGAACCTATGGGGTCACACACACTAGAAGTATTGACCGATCCGATGGTTGAAAAGTGATTATGAATCACAAGTAATCAATTCGATTGATAAGAAGCTGAAGAAGGAACAAAGGAAATTAATTAATTGGACTTAAACACAAATCCTACTTTGGGTAGGATTCCTAGAGTCCTAATTGGATTAGGACTGGGAATCCTAGTTGGAGTAGGACTGGGATTCCTACTTGGAATAGGATTCCTACAATCCTAATGTGATTAGAAATTTTGAATTAAAATCGGATTCCTACTTGGAGTAGGATTCCTAGAGTCCTAATCGGATTAGGACTTCGGATTCAAATAGAGTTCTAATTGGATTAGGACTAAAATTAAATATGTCCTAATTTGGATTAGGATTCCTTAAGTCCTAATTAATTATTAATCCAATGAATCAACATGACTCCTAATTGGATTAGGATTGAAGAGTTCAATTGAGTCATGGTTCATTCAAGTTCTAATTGGATTAGGACTAGCATGGATTGAACCCAATTGATTCATGATATGGTTAAAGCCTAATAGGATTAGGACTTAGCCATAAGAGGGACACCTAATCCTCCTTAGAGGAGGATTAGGGCATCACAAGAAGGAGGGATCACGCCCCTCCTCCTCTCCTTGTGTGCGGCATGAAGAGAGGGGCCGGCGCCCCCTCTTGGTAACGATTCAAGGGCTCCTAATTTTTAGGAGCCCTTGATGGTTATAAAAGGAGCTAGGGCCGGTGCCCTAGCTATGCTTGGGTTCTCCCTTGGCGCCGTGGCCTCCTCCCTCTCTTCTCCCTTGGTTCAGCCGCAAGCAAGGAAGGTGCAATCCAAGGTGTTGGTGGCCTCCTCCCTACTCCATTGTTGTTCCAACGCAAGGAAGAAAAGGAGGCTTTCTTCTTCCTCATCTTCATCCTTCTTCTTCCTCCTCTCAAGCACAATCAAGGGTTGATTGAAAGAGAGGAGATCAGCCATCAAAGAAGTCTTTGCAAGGGAGCTAGCACCCCGGGAAGACAAGAAAGATTTGATCGGTCCTCTACTTCGTGTGGATACCCGTAGAGGCCGGACGTTTGAACGGCTTCAAGCGAACCCTCTTCCAAAACCACGAATTCAGATTTGCGGTGATCATCTACCCGCGCAAGGTGAAGATCTGATCTTCCTAATAGTTTTAAAAGTTTTAATTCTTACCTAATTACGAAAGGTCTCGAAACAACGTTCATGCGATGAACGTTGATCCCGCACATGCCCCCTTTCTGCTGCCATCTGATTTTTGTTTTGAAATATCAGCGGCATGGGCGGGTTCCCAACAGTGGTATCAGAGCCTAGGCTTTGTAGATTAAGGTAAGAATTAAATATCTAAAGGCTTATTAGATCTGAAAATTGAATGATCATGCATGCTGAAAATTTCTGCATGCAGATTTTTCAGGGGTGCTGATTTTTGCATGCTGATTTTTATGTGATAAAATGATGATTCTAATTGCATTGTTAATGAGATTACAAAGTTTAGAATCATGATTAGCATGATCAGCAACCTATGTCATGACATAATTAGTTAGTTTTCAGATCTAAAAATTATAATTGTTGCATATGGTGATGATCATAGGATTCAAACCCTTTTGGTATCAAATGTAATGACCTGCGATGTGATCTGCGATGTCATGTAATTTTTCAGATGCTTGCATGCATCTTATTTGATGTTTTGAGAGGCCTGCGTGCTTCCTAAAAGGAGATGTAATTTATTTTTATTTTTATTTTACATCTGGTTGTATTTCTGTGATGTGATGTACGTCAACGATCAAGTCGAAGACGATGCATGAGATGAACAGGGGTCTAAGCGGTTGATGGCGATTGGATCAAGAGTTGGTCAAGGATCGAATCAAGGAGGCTTGGAACCAATTCAAGAGTTGAAGACCAGTTGATCGATTGACGTGCATGTGCTTGTAATACGACCTAACTAGAATCCATGATCATCACCTATTTAAAGTTTAGCTTTAATTTGATGCTGCGATTATAACTGCCTGTGATGTGCCGTTTGCATGTGATGTGAATGCGAGTCGGGTAGATAGGTTTACATGTGATGTAGCAAACCCAATTGAGACCTAAATCAAAACCTCTTCAATCAAGTCGAGAGTGAACCGACATGAGCAAGTCATATTAGATTAATTGATCTAATTGGTGTCTAGGAAAGCATAAAAGGTGGTTACTTAATTAGGACCTTACTCTCTGAGTAAGGGGAGCCTCCCACCTGCTTACCTGGCCAATTGTTCGATTACCTCTTATGAAGGGCTCAAGTTGCAAACACTAAGACCTGATTAACCAATATTAAGTCAATAGGTCTTCCACTGTAGTAGAGCTGCTAAGGCCTTTCTGATGTTGATTTGTCTCGGCTAGACACAGTGGTCAAGTTGCATCGGGGGGCTGGACCTCTCTATAGACATGAGATGTTGTAGGGTAAAGGTGGGGTTGGGCACCAATAACTGTTAGGTGAGGACCCAATGACGACTTTATTTCTACGGTTATACGGTGGGTCTAACTTAACTAAGAAATGAGACCAATAACTGTTAGGTGAGGTCTTCATGGCTTAGAGACCAAGTTACACTGCACCATGCTTGAGAAGCATTGTACAAGAGTTGTACACTCATCCATCTATGTGTCACCAATAACTGTTAGGTGAGGTGGCATGTAAATCGGTGGGACCGCAGTACCCACTAGAAACCCTAGTCGTGTGGGATTTCCGTTTTCCTACTAGGGGAGTGTGAGGGATTCGAGAAAATAGTGGGAGTTACATTTGTTCTAGAAGACCTTAGAACAGATTAGGATCAAGTACAAAAGTCTAACTAGAATCTTTACTCTCTGCAGATACAATGTCAGCTTCAAACCCTTTGACCCGTATTCTTGAGACCAACCGACTGACCGGAATCAATTACAAAGACTGGCTTAGAAAGCTCAAAATTATTTTGGACTGTGAGAAAATAGGCTACATACTCGATTCAGATATCCCCACACTACCAACACGTCCTACTGATGTTCAGCGTGAGATGCATAAAAAGTGGTTGGATGATGACATTAGAGTAAAATGCTATATGATGGCATCCATGTCAAATGAACTCCAATGCCAGCATGAAAATATGAAGACTGCTAGGGACATACTGGCACACCTGCAAGAGTTGTATGGTGAGCAGAGTCGCACAGCTCGTTTTGAAGTGTCCAAGAGGCTTTTCAAAACAAAGATGCAAGAGGGGCAGTCTGTCCATGATCACGGTCTGACTATGATCAAGGATCTGGAGGAGCTTGAGAAGCTCGGTATGGACATGCACAAGGAATTACAAGTGGATTTGATCCTACAGTCACTTCCTGATTCATTTGGTCAGTTTATAGTAAACTACCACATGAATAAGATTGAATGCACTAAGACTAAACTAATCAACATGTTGGTAACTGCTGAGGGAGCCTTGAAAGGTTCAAGGGGCAATGTCCTTGCTGCTGAGTTGACTTCTGGTTCCAAGAGAAAGTCTACTTGGAAGAAAAAGAAGCCTGCTAAGAAGCAGAAGAAAGACAAGAAGCCAAAGAAGGAAGTTCAAAAAAAAAAAGCTAACGACAAAGGAAAATGTTTCCACTGCAATGTCGAAGGCCACTGGAAGAGAAACTGTCCTTCATACCTCGAGAGCCTGAAGAACAAGAAAGGTGACACGCCTTCAGAAGGTATAGACTTGCTCATAATTGAAACTAATCTAACGGTTTCTTCTACTTCTAGTTGGGTTATAGATTCTGGTTCTAGTGCTCATTTGTGCACTACCATGCAGGGTCTAAAGAAAAGTAGAAGGCTGGCGGAAGGTGCGGTAACCCTTCGGGTTGGCAACGGGGCAAAAGTTGCTGCTGTGGCTGTGGGCACCTACCATCTGCGACTACCGTCTGGATTTAGTTTATTACTTAGAGACTGCTATTATGTACCTGCTGCTAGCAGAAATTTGATTTCTGTTTCATGTCTAGCACAGGAAGGTCATGTTTTTACTTTTGACAAAGACTGCTGTTCTATTTATTTGAGAAATAAAATAGTCGCACGTGGTTTCATGATCGACAGTCTCTATCATTTACATATGGATGTATCTGTGAATATTACCGAGCAAAAAGTGAGTGCCAAAGGATCCAAAAGATCTAGAGATGAGATAAACCAAAGATATTTGTGGCACCTCAGGCTTGGCCATATTGGAGAAGACAGAATGAACAAAATGGATAAAGATGGGCTTTTAGGCTCATTGACTTCCGAGTCATATCCAGTTTGCGAGTCCTGTCTTCGAGAAAAAATGGCTAGACTGCCCTTTGTAGGACATGGGGAGAGGACCACTGAAATACTTATCCTAGTACATACAGATGTATGTGGCCCATTCGATGTGCTAGCCAGGGGACGTTATTCTTACTTCATTACCTTTACCGATGATTATTCACGATATGGGTATGTGTATCTTATGAGACACAAGTCTGAATCTTTTGAAAAGTTCAAAGAGTTCAAGAATGAAGTAGAAAAACAAACCGGAAAATCTCTTAAGGCTCTTCGATCAGATCGAGGAGGAGAATACCTTAGTGGGAAATTTCGGGACTATCTCAAAGAAAACGGCATAGAGGTGTGGTAGGAACGGATTTAGAGGGAACTCTATTCAATAAATAAATCGCTGTGAGTAAGGCATCTCCCCAAAGGAACATAGGTAAATCAGTGAAGCTCATCATGGACCTGACCATATCCAATAGGGTCCGATTCCTCCTCTCTGACACCCCGTTGAGTTGAGGTGTACCCGGAGGTGTCCATTGTGAGACTATGCCGTTTTCTTTGAGATAGTCCCGGAATTCCCCACTAAAGTATTCTCCTCCCCGATCTGATCGAAGAGCCTTAAGAGGTTTTCCAGTTTGTTTTTCTACTTCATTCTTGAACTCTTTGAACTTTTCAAAGGATTCAGACTTGTGTCTCATAAGATACACATACCCATACCGTGAATAATCATCGGTAAAGGTAATGAAGTAAGAATAACGTCCCCTGGCTAGCACATCGAATGGGCCACATACATCTGTATGTACTAGGGTAAGTATTTCAGTGGTCCTCTCCCCATGTCCTACAAAGGGTAGTCTAGCCATCTTTCCTTGAAGACAGGACTCGCAAACTGGATATGACTCGGAAGTCAATGAGCCTAAGAGCCCATCTTTATCCATTTTGTTCATTCTATCTTCTCCAATATGGCCAAGTCTGAGGTGCCACAAATATCTTTGGTTTATCTCATCTCTGGATCTTTTGGATCCTTTGGCACTCACATCTTGCTCGGTAATATTCACAGATACATCCATATGTAAATGATAGAGACTGTCAATCATAAAACCACGTGCTACTATTTTATTTCTTAAATAAATAGAACAGCAGTCTTTGTCAAATGTAAAAACATGACCTTCCTGTGCTAGACATGAAACAGAAATCAAATTTCTGCTAGCAACAGGTACATAATAGCAGTCTCTAAGTATTAAACTAAATCCAGACGGTAGTCGCAGATGGTAGGTGCCCACAGCCACAGCAGCAACTTTTGCCCCGTTGCCAACCCGAAGGGTTACCGCACCTTCCGCCAGCCTTCTACTTTCCTTTAGACCCTGCATGGTAGTGCACAAATGAGCACTAGAACCAGAATCTATAACCCAACTAGAAGTAGAAGAAACCGTTAGATTAGTTTCAATTATGAGCAAGTCTATACCTTCTGAAGGTGTGTCACCTTTCTTGTTCTTTAGGCTCTCGAGGTATGAAGGACAGTTTCTCTTCCAGTGGCCTTCGACATTGCAGTGGAAACATTTTCCTTTGTCGTTAGCCTTTTTCTTTTGAACTTCCTTCTTTGGCTTCTTGTCTTTCTTCTGCTTCTTTGCAGGCTTCTTTTTCTTCCAAGTAGACTTTCTCTTGGAACCAGAAGTCAACTCAGCAGCGAGGACATTGCCCCTTGAACCTTTCAAGGCTCCCTCAGCAGTTACCAACATGTTGATTAGTTCAGTCTTAGTGCATTCAATCTTATTCATGTGGTAGTTTACTATAAACTGACCAAATGAATCAGGAAGTGACTGTAGGATCAAATCCACTTGCAATTCCTTGTGCATGTCCATACCGAGCTTCTCAAGCTCCTCTAGGTCCTTGATCATGGTCAGACCGTGATCATGGACAGACTGCCCTTCGCGCATCTTCGCTTTGAAAAGCCTCTTGGACACTTCAAAACGAGCTGTGCGACTCTGCTCACCATACAACTCTTGTAGGTGTGTCAGTATGTCCCTAGCAGTCTTTATATTTTCATGCTGGCATTGGAGTTCATTAGACATAGATGCCATCATATAGCATTTTACTCTAATGTCATCGTCCAACCACTTTTTATGCATCTCACGCTGAACATCAGTGGGACGTGCTGGTAATGTGGGGATATCTGAATCGAGTATATAGCCTATCTTCTCACAGTCCAAAACTATTTTGAGATTTCTAAGCCAGTCCTTGTAATTGGTTCCAGTCAGTCGGTTGGTCTCAAGAATACGGGTCAAAGGGTTTGAAGTCGACATTGTATCTGCAGAGAGTAAAGATTCTAGTTAGACTTTTGTACTTGATCCTAATCTGTCCTAAGGTCTTTTAGAACAAATATGACTCCCACTATTTTCTCGAATTCCTCACACTCCCCTGGTAGGAAAACGGAAATCCCACACGACTAGGGTTTCTAGTGGGTACTGCGGTCCCACCAATTCACATGCCACCTCACCTAACAGTTATTGGTGACACATAGATGGATGAGTGTACAACTCTTGTACAATGCTTCTCAAGCATGTTGCAGTGCAACTTGGTCTCTAAGCCATGAAGACCTCACCTAACAGTTATTGGTCCCATTTCTTAGTTAAGTCAGACCCACCGTATAACCGTAGGAATAAAGTCGTCATTGGGTCCTCATCTAACAGTTATTGGTGCCCAACCCCACCTTTACCCCACAACATCTCATGTCTATAGAGAGGTCCAGCCCCCCAATGCAACTTGACCACTGTATCCAGCCGAGACAAGTCAACATCAGAAAGGCCTTAGCAGCTCTACTACAGTGGAAGACCTATTGACTTAATATTGGTTAATCAGGTCTTAGTGTTTGCAACTTGAGCCTTTCATAAGAGATAATCGAACAATTGGCCAGGTAAGCAGGTGGGAGGCTCCCCTTACTCAGAGAGTAAGGTCCTAATTAAGTAACCACCTTTCATGCTTTCCTAGACACCAATTAGATCAATTAATCTAATATGACTTGCTCATGTCGGTTCACTCTCGACTTGATTGAGGAGGTTTTGATTTAGGTCTCAATTGGGTTTGCTACATCACATGTAGACCTATCTACCCGACTCTCATTCACATCACATGCAAACGGCGCATTGCAGGCAGTTATAATCGTGGCAATAATTAAAGCTAAACTTTAACTAGGTGATGATCATGGATTCTAATTAGGTCGTATTACAAGCACATGCACATCAATCGATCAAGTGGTCTTCAACTCTTGAATTGATTCCAAGCTTCCTTGATTCGATCCTTGATCAACTCTTGATCCCATCGCCATCAACCGCTTAGATCACCTTTCATCTCATGCCTTTGCTTCAACTTGATCGTTGATGTACATCACATCACAGAAATACAACCAGATGTAAAATAAAAATAAAAATAATTTACATCTCCTTTTAGGAGGCACGCAGGCCTCTCAAAACATCAAATAAGATGCATGCAAGCATCTGAAAAATTACATGACATCGCAGATCACATCGCAGGTCATTACATTTGATACCAAAAGGGGTTGAATCCTATGATCATCACCGTATGCTACAATTATAATTTTCAGATCTGAAACTTAACTGATTATATCATGACATAGGTCGCTGATCATGCTAATAATGATTCTAAACTTTGTAATCCCATTAACAATGCAATTAGAATCATCTTTTTATCACATAAAAATCAGCATGTAAAAATCAGCACCCCTGAAAAATCTGCATGCAGAATTTTTCAGCATGCATGATCATTTAATTTTCAGATCTAATATGCCTTTAGATATTTAATTCTTACCTTAATCTACGAAGCCTAAGCTCTGATACCACTGTTGGGAACCCGCCCATGCCGCTGATATTTCAAAAATTTCAGATGGCAGCGGAATCGGCATGCACGGGTTCGACGTTCATCGCATGAACGCTTGTTTCGAGACCTTTCGTAATTAGGTAAGAATTAAAACTTTTAGAACTAATAGGAAGATCAAATCTTCACCTTGCGCGGGTAGATGATCACCGCGAATCTGAATTCGTGGTTTTGGAAGAAGGTTCGTTTGAAGCCGTTCAAACGTCCGGCCTCTACGGGTATCCACACGAAGCAGGATCCGATCCAAGCTCTCTATCTCACCGGGGTGCTAGCTCCCTTGCAGAGATAGCTTTGATGGCTGAAGTCCTCTCTTTCAATCAACTCTTGATTGCACTTGAGAGGAGGAAGAAGAAGGATGAAGAAGAGGAAGAAGATCAAATCCCTTCGCAGCTTTCTTCTTTTCACACGCGCTGAAGCCAAGGAAGAAGACCAAGAGGAGGGAGACGCCTCCTCTTCTTTTCCCCTTGCAGATGGCGGCTGAACCAAGGGAGGAGAGGGAGAGGGTGGCCACGGCTTGGAGGAAGAGGGATTCCCAATGCCTAGGGCGCCGGCCCCAAGTCCTCTTCTTAAAGGGATTGGAGCTCCTAACATTTAGGAGCTCCATGACAAGTTACCAAAGAGGGGGCGCCGGCCCCTCTCTTCATGTCGCCCTAGCCATGTGGAGAGGGGCTGATGCCCCTCTTACTTGGTTAACCTAATCCTCTTCCAAAGAGGATTAGGTGCCTCTCTCATGGTTTAATTCTAATCTAATTAGGATTGGCCAAATTGGGTTCAATCTATGCTAGTCCTAATCCAATTAGGACTTGAATGAACCATGACTCAATTGAACTCTTCAATCCTAATCCAATTAGGAGTCATGTTGATTCATTAGATTAATAATTAATTTAGACTTAAGGAATCCTAATCCAATTAGGATTTGTTTAATTTTAGTCCTAATCCAATTAGGACTCTATTTGAATCCAAAGTCCTAATCCAATTAGGATTTCTAGGAATCCTACTCCAAGTAGGAATCCAATTTTGATTCAAAACTCCTAATCTCATTAGGATTGAGGAATCCTATTCCAAATAGGAATCCCAGTCCTACTCCAACTAGGATTTCCAGTCCTAATCCAATTAGGACTCTAGGAATCCTACCCGAAGTAGGACTCTTGTTTCAAGTCCAATTAATTAATTCCCTTTGTTCCTTCTTCAACTTCTTATCAATCAAATTGATTTCTTGTGATTCCTAATCACGATTTCAACCATCGGATCGGTCAATACTTCTAGTGTGTATGACCCCATAGGTTCTATTCTGACTGGTAGTGAGATATATTGTGATCTCTATCACTATATCATTGAAAACTTCTTTCAATGGGTTGGAACGATTCCAACTCAACTCATTAGGGTTTATCGATCATCAAGATAATCCCTATGAGTCCCACCATCCACCAGTGACACCTAGCAGCATGTAGTGGCTACCCAGCAGAATGGAATGATGAACCTCTAGGTGCAGTTAACATGTGATACAGTCCTACTATCGTGGATCCCTACAGGACGGAGGTCATGGACAACTCGTCAAACCCCATCGTCTGTCATATGTCAAGATTTATTCGACTCGAGTTCGATAGTGAAAAACTCTTTCTCCACTGTGCATACTGCCCCGGCCGAGGTCTTACGAACTCAGTCTTATAAATCACATAGGATCTCTCCTTATCTATCAAGGTCGATAGATTCCATATAGGTGCATACCCTACTCCTACAGTGAACTTACTGCAGCCAATCTACACTGCATGGACCCATATGGCTAGAGACCATGTATGTGTGCAGTCAAACTACAATAACCTCACTGTGAGTAGCCGAAGCACCGCAGGTCAAAGGACCAGTCACACTACTGCAACATCAAGCAAGTCACTGACGAGTGGATAGACATCCAAGTGACTTCTTGTATTGGTCACGCTCAGTACCCTTGTTCTCTAACAAGCACCTGCACTATCACTTCAGTGTCCCTACACTGTGGACTCAAGTCTCGTCCATCCAGAAGGAGAGTGATTTGTGCACTGATCGGATCGATCACCGTCCTCGTGATGATCCATTGATCAGGAGCATTTAGAAATTAATCACCAATGATACATGGCTCAAATTCTCAACTCTTGAGAATATGTATCATCATCTTATTAATTTCTTGGACGATTCATAGACACATAAACAATATGAATGAAAAAGATGCCTTTTATTTATTCAATAATAAATAGTCAAGTACAAAATTATGTCCCTAGAATCAACAATGTGTCAGCCAAATTGGCTTCTAGGGCATACATCTAACAATCTCCCACTTGCACTAAAGCCAATTGGTCATATATCTTAGGCCCATCTTCTCAAGGTGGGCTTCAGTCTTTTGCTGACTCAGCTGCTTAGTGAAAGGGTCTGCCACGTTATCCGCGGAGTCTACTCTCTGCACCTCTACATATTTCTTCTCCACATAGTCGCGTATGAGGTGAAAGCGCCGCTCTATATGCTTAGACTTCTGATGAGACCTTGGCTCCTTAGCAAGGGCTATGGCGCCATTGTTATCGCAGTAGAGTGTTATGGCATCTGATGTCATCACATCCAGCTCTGCAATGAATTTCTTGAACCAGAAGCCTTCCTTAGCAGCTTCAGAGGCGGCGATGTATTCGGCTTCCATAGTAGAATCAGCAATGATCGGTTGTTTAGAACTCTTCCAATTCACCGTACCACCATTGCACAAGAACACGTATCCAGATGTTGACTTCCTGTCATCGACATCAGTCATGAAGTCTGAATCTGTGTACCCTTCTACCTTTAACTCTGATGATCCTCCAAAAACCAAGAATAAATCTTTAGTTCTTCTCAAGTACTTAAGAATATTCTTCACAGCTGTCCAGTGTTCTTCACCTGGATTCGACTGATATCTGCTTGTGACACTCACAGCAAGAGCTATATCAGGTCGTGTACATAGCATGGCATACATGAGGCTTCCTATTGCCGATGCATAAGGAATCTTGCTCATGCGTTGAATCTCCTCAGGTGTGTTGGGGCACATCTTCTTGGAGAGATGAATTCCATGCCTTAGGGGTAAGAGACCCCTCTTGGAGTTTTCCATGCTGAACCTCTTCAGCACCTCCTCTATGTACATTTTCTGTGACAGGCCAAGCATCCTTTTAGATCTATCTCTATAGACCTTTATTCCCAAAATATAGGATGCTTCCCCAAGGTCTTTCATGGAGAATTCTTTTGACAACCAGACCTTGACCGAGGTTAGCATGGGAATATCATTCCCAATCAGGAGAATGTCATCTACGTACAGTACGAGAAAAACGACAGCACTCCCACTAACCTTTTTATAAACACATGGTTCCTCCTCGTTTTTGATGAAATCAAACGTTTTGATTGCATCATCGAAACGAGTGTTCCAACTCCGAGAGGCTTGCTTTAGTCCACAGATGGACCTTTGCAGCTTGCAGACCTTGTGATCTCCATCACTGGAAGTGAAACCCAAAGGCTGTTCCATATAGATATCTTCATCAAGATATCCATTCAGGAAAGCAGTTTTCACATCCATCTGCCAGATTTCATAATCATGAAATGCTGCAATGGCAAGCAATGTTCGGATGGATTTTAGCATGGCTACAGGTGAAAAGGTCTCCTGATAGTCAATGCCTTCGCGCTGACTATACCCTTTCGCCACAAGCCTTGCCTTATAGGTCTCTACCTCTCCATCCGAACCTATCTTCCTTTTGTAGATCCATTTGCATCCAATAGGTACAATACCTTCTGGTGGATCTACTAAGGTCCAGACTTGGTTGGAATGCATGGAGTCTATCTCTGACTTCATAGCTTCCAGCCATTTCTCGGAATCGATATCAGATATCGCCTCGTTGTAGGTTTTGGGATCCTGTATGTGATCCCTATCCCCCACTAGGAACATTTCCTCTGTATCCTCTTCTAGTATACCTAAGTATCTATCGGGAGGATGGGAGACCCTACTAGATCTACAAGGTGGTTGAGGGACATCGTGTACTGGCTCCTTATGAATAGGTTCTATAGGATCCATGACTCGTTGCTTTTCAGAGACTTTCTCTTCAAGCTCAATTTTCCTCCCACTGCCTCTATCAAGGATAAACTGATTTTCTAAGAAGATGGCATGACGGCTCACAAACACATTGTGATCCTCTGAGACGTAAAAATTGTATCCTAATGACTCTTTAGGATATCCTATAAAACGAGCACTTATGGTCCTAGCCTCTAACTTGTCCGCCTGTAGTCGCTTGACGTGGGCCGGACATCCCCAAATCTTGAGATGACCCAGACTTGGTTTCTTACCATGCCATATCTCATACGGTGTGGTAGGAACGGATTTAGAGGGAACTCTATTCAATAAATAAATCGCTGTGAGTAAGGCATCTCCCCAAAGGAACATAGGTAAATCAGTGAAGCTCATCATGGACCTGACCATATCCAATAGGGTCCGATTCCTCCTCTCTGACACCCCGTTGAGTTGAGGTGTACCCGGAGGTGTCCATTGTGAGACTATGCCGTTTTCTTTGAGATAGTCCCGGAATTCCCCACTAAGGTATTCTCCTCCCCGATCTGATCGAAGAGCCTTAAGAGGTTTTCCAGTTTGTTTTTCTACTTCATTCTTGAACTCTTTGAACTTTTCAAAGGATTCAGACTTGTGTCTCATAAGATACACATACCCATACCGTGAATAATCATCGGTAAAGGTAATGAAGTAAGAATAACGTCCCCTGGCTAGCACATCGAATGGGCCACATACATCTGTATGTACTAGGGTAAGTATTTCAGTGGTCCTCTCCCCATGTCCTACAAAGGGTAGTCTAGCCATCTTTCCTTGAAGACAGGACTCGCAAACTGGATATGACTCGGAAGTCAATGAGCCTAAGAGCCCATCTTTATCCATTTTGTTCATTCTATCTTCTCCAATATGGCCAAGTCTGAGGTGCCACAAATATCTTTGGTTTATCTCATCTCTGGATCTTTTGGATCCTTTGGCACTCACATCTTGCTCGGTAACATTCACAGATACATCCATATGTAAATGATAGAGACTGTCAATCATAAAACCACGTGCTACTATTTTATTTCTTAAATAAATAGAACAGCAGTCTTTGTCAAATGTAAAAACATGACCTTCCTGTGCTAGACATGAAACAGAAATCAAATTTCTGCTAGCAACAGGTACATAATAGCAGTCTCTAAGTATTAAACTAAATCCAGACGGTAGTCGCAGATGGTAGGTGCCCACAGCCACAGCAGCAACTTTTGCCCCGTTGCCAACCCGAAGGGTTACCGCACCTTCCGCCAGCCTTCTACTTTCCTTTAGACCCTGCATGGTAGTGCACAAATGAGCACTAGAACCAGAATCTATAACCCAACTAGAAGTAGAAGAAACCGTTAGATTAGTTTCAATTATGAGCAAGTCTATACCTTCTGAAGGTGTGTCACCTTTCTTGTTCTTTAGGCTCTCGAGGTATGAAGGACAGTTTCTCTTCCAGTGGCCTTCGACATTGCAGTGGAAACATTTTCCTTTGTCGTTAGCCTTTTTCTTTTGAACTTCCTTCTTTGGCTTCTTGTCTTTCTTCTGCTTCTTTGCAGGCTTCTTTTTCTTCCAAGTAGACTTTCTCTTGGAACCAGAAGTCAACTCAGCAGCGAGGACATTGCCCCTTGAACCTTTCAAGGCTCCCTCAGCAGTTACCAACATGTTGATTAGTTCAGTCTTAGTGCATTCAATCTTATTCATGTGGTAGTTTACTATAAACTGACCAAATGAATCAGGAAGTGACTGTAGGATCAAATCCACTTGCAATTCCTTGTGCATGTCCATACCGAGCTTCTCAAGCTCCTCTAGGTCCTTGATCATGGTCAGACCGTGATCATGGACAGACTGCCCTTCGCGCATCTTCGCTTTGAAAAGCCTCTTGGACACTTCAAAACGAGCTGTGCGACTCTGCTCACCATACAACTCTTGTAGGTGTGCCAGTATGTCCCTAGCAGTCTTTATATTTTCATGCTGGCATTGGAGTTCATTAGACATAGATGCCATCATATAGCATTTTACTCTAATGTCATCGTCCAACCACTTTTTATGCATCTCACGCTGAACATCAGTGGGACGTGCTGGTAATGTGGGGATATCTGAATCGAGTATATAGCCTATCTTCTCACAGTCCAAAACTATTTTGAGATTTCTAAGCCAGTCCTTGTAATTGGTTCCAGTCAGTCGGTTGGTCTCAAGAATACGGGTCAAAGGGTTTGAAGTCGACATTGTATCTGCAGAGAGTAAAGATTCTAGTTAGACTTTTGTACTTGATCCTAATCTGTCCTAAGGTCTTTTAGAACAAATATGACTCCCACTATTTTCTCGAATTCCTCACACTCCCCTGGTAGGAAAACGGAAATCCCACACGACTAGGGTTTCTAGTGGGTACTGCGGTCCCACCAATTCACATGCCACCTCACCTAACAGTTATTGGTGACACATAGATGGATGAGTGTACAACTCTTGTACAATGCTTCTCAAGCATGTTGCAGTGCAACTTGGTCTCTAAGCCATGAAGACCTCACCTAACAGTTATTGGTCCCATTTCTTAGTTAAGTCAGACCCACCGTATAACCGTAGGAATAAAGTCGTCATTGGGTCCTCACCTAACAGTTATTGGTGCCCAACCCCACCTTTACCCCACAACATCTCATGTCTATAGAGAGGTCCAGCCCCCCAATGCAACTTGACCACTGTATCCAGCCGAGACAAGTCAACATCAGAAAGGCCTTAGCAGCACTACTACAGTGGAAGACCTATTGACTTAATATTGGTTAATCAGGTCTTAGTGTTTGCAACTTGAGCCTTTCATAAGAGATAATCGAACAATTGGCCAGGTAAGCAGGTGGGAGGCTCCCCTTACTCAGAGAGTAAGGTCCTAATTAAGTAACCACCTTTCATGCTTTCCTAGACACCAATTAGATCAATTAATCTAATATGACTTGCTCATGTCGGTTCACTCTCGACTTGATTGAGGAGGTTTTGATTTAGGTCTCAATTGGGTTTGCTACATCACATGTAGACCTATCTACCCGACTCTCATTCACATCACATGCAAACGGCGCATTGCAGGCAGTTATAATCGTGGCAATAATTAAAGCTAAACTTTAACTAGGTGATGATCATGGATTCTAATTAGGTCGTATTACAAGCACATGCACATCAATCGATCAAGTGGTCTTCAACTCTTGAATTGATTCCAAGCTTCCTTGATTCGATCCTTGATCAACTCTTGATCCCATCGCCATCAACCGCTTAGATCACCTTTCATCTCATGCCTTTGCTTCAACTTGATCGTTGATGTACATCACATCACAGAAATACAACCAGATGTAAAATAAAAATAAAAATAATTTACATCTCCTTTTAGGAGGCACGCAGGCCTCTCAAAACATCAAATAAGATGCATGCAAGCATCTGAAAAATTACATGACATCGCAGATCACATCGCAGGTCATTACATTTGATACCAAAAGGGGTTGAATCCTATGATCATCACCGTATGCTACAATTATAATTTTCAGATCTGAAACTTAACTGATTATATCATGACATAGGTCGCTGATCATGCTAATAATGATTCTAAACTTTGTAATCCCATTAACAATGCAATTAGAATCATCTTTTTATCACATAAAAATCAGCATGTAAAAATCAGCACCCCTGAAAAATCTGCATGCAGAATTTTTCAGCATGCATGATCATTTAATTTTCAGATCTAATATGCCTTTAGATATTTAATTCTTACCTTAATCTACGAAGCCTAAGCTCTGATACCACTGTTGGGAACCCGCCCATGCCGCTGATATTTCAAAAATTTCAGATGGCAGCGGAATCGGCATGCACGGGTTCGACGTTCATCGCATGAACGCTTGTTTCGAGACCTTTCGTAATTAGGTAAGAATTAAAACTTTTAGAACTAATAGGAAGATCAAATCTTCACCTTGCGCGGGTAGATGATCACCGCGAATCTGAATTCGTGGTTTTGGAAGAAGGTTCGTTTGAAGCCGTTCAAACGTCCGGCCTCTACGGGTATCCACACGAAGCAGGATCCGATCCAAGCTCTCTATCTCACCGGGGTGCTAGCTCCCTTGCAGAGATAGCTTTGATGGCTGAAGTCCTCTCTTTCAATCAACTCTTGATTGCACTTGAGAGGAGGAAGAAGAAGGATGAAGAAGAGGAAGAAGATCAAATCCCTTCGCAGCTTTCTTCTTTTCACACGCGCTGAAGCCAAGGAAGAAGACCAAGAGGAGGGAGACGCCTCCTCTTCTTTTCCCCTTGCAGATGGCGGCTGAACCAAGGGAGGAGAGGGAGAGGGTGGCCACGGCTTGGAGGAAGAGGGATTCCCAATGCCTAGGGCGCCGGCCCCAAGTCCTCTTCTTAAAGGGATTGGAGCTCCTAACATTTAGGAGCTCCATGACAAGTTACCAAAGAGGGGGCGCCGGCCCCTCTCTTCATGTCGCCCTAGCCATGTGGAGAGGGGCTGATGCCCCTCTTACTTGGTTAACCTAATCCTCTTCCAAAGAGGATTAGGTGCCTCTCTCATGGTTTAATTCTAATCTAATTAGGATTGGCCAAATTGGGTTCAATCTATGCTAGTCCTAATCCAATTAGGACTTGAATGAACCATGACTCAATTGAACTCTTCAATCCTAATCCAATTAGGAGTCATGTTGATTCATTAGATTAATAATTAATTTAGACTTAAGGAATCCTAATCCAATTAGGATTTGTTTAATTTTAGTCCTAATCCAATTAGGACTCTATTTGAATCCAAAGTCCTAATCCAATTAGGATTTCTAGGAATCCTACTCCAAGTAGGAATCCAATTTTGATTCAAAACTCCTAATCTCATTAGGATTGAGGAATCCTATTCCAAATAGGAATCCCAGTCCTACTCCAACTAGGATTTCCAGTCCTAATCCAATTAGGACTCTAGGAATCCTACCCGAAGTAGGACTCTTGTTTCAAGTCCAATTAATTAATTCCCTTTGTTCCTTCTTCAACTTCTTATCAATCAAATTGATTTCTTGTGATTCCTAATCACGATTTCAACCATCGGATCGGTCAATACTTCTAGTGTGTGTGACCCCATAGGTTCTATTCTGACTGGTAGTGAGATATATTGTGATCTCTATCACTATATCATTGAAAACTTCTTTCAATGGGTTGGAACGATTCCAACTCAACTCATTAGGGTTTATCGATCATCAAGATAATCCCTATGAGTCCCACCATCCACCAGTGACACCTAGCAGCATGTAGTGGCTACCCAGCAGAATGGAATGATGAACCTCTAGGTGCAGTTAACATGTGATACAGTCCTACTATCGTGGATCCCTACAGGACGGAGGTCATGGACAACTCGTCAAACCCCATCGTCTGTCATATGTCAAGATTTATTCGACTCGAGTTCGATAGTGAAAAACTCTTTCTCCACTGTGCATACTGCCCCGGCCGAGGTCTTACGAACTCAGTCTTATAAATCACATAGGATCTCTCCTTATCTATCAAGGTCGATAGATTCCATATAGGTGCATACCCTACTCCTACAGTGAACTTACTGCAGCCAATCTACACTGCATGGACCCATATGGCTAGAGACCATGTATGTGTGCAGTCAAACTACAATAACCTCACTGTGAGTAGCCGAAGCACCGCAGGTCAAAGGACCAGTCACACTACTGCAACATCAAGCAAGTCACTGACGAGTGGATAGACATCCAAGTGACTTCTTGTATTGGTCACGCTCAGTACCCTTGTTCTCTAACAAGCACCTGCACTATCACTTCAGTGTCCCTACACTGTGGACTCAAGTCTCGTCCATCCAGAAGGAGAGTGATCTGTGCACTGATCGGATCGATCACCGTCCTCGTGATGATCCATTGATCAGGAGCATTTAGAAATTAATCACCAATGATACATGGCTCAAATTCTCAACTCTTGAGAATATGTATCATCATCTTATTAATTTCTTGGACGATTCATAGACACATAAACAATATGAATGAAAAAGATGCCTTTTATTTATTCAATAATAAATAGTCAAGTACAAAATTATGTCCCTAGAATCAACAATGTGTCAGCCAAATTGGCTTCTAGGGCATACATCTAACATAGAACCCATTCATAAAGAGCCAGTACACGATGTCCCTCGACCACCTCGTAGATCTAGTAGGGTCTCCCATCCTCCCGATAGATACTTAGGTATACTGAAAGAGGATACCGAGGAAATGTTCCTAGTGGGAGATAGGGATCACATACAGGATCCCAAAACCTACAACGAGGCGATATCTGATATCGATTCCGAGAAATGGCTGGAAGCTATGAAGTCAGAGTTAGACTCCATGCATTCCAACCAAGTCTGGACCTTAGTAGACCCACCAGAAGGTATTGTACCTATTGGATGCAAATGGATCTACAAGAGGAAGATAGGTTCGGATGGAGAGGTAGAGACCTATAAGGCAAGGCTTGTGGCAAAAGGGTATAGTCAGCGCGAGGGCATTGACTATCAGGAGACCTTTTCACCTGTAGCCATGCTAAAATCCATCCGAACATTGCTTGCCATTGCAGCATTTCATGATTATGAAATCTGGCAGATGGATGTAAAAATTGCTTTCCTGAATGGACATCTTAATGAAGATATCTATATGGAACAGCCTTTGGGTTTCACTTCCAGTGATGGAGATCACAAGGTCTGCAAGCTGCAAAGGTCCATCTATGGACTAAAGCAAGCCTCTCGGAGTTGGAACACTCGTTTCGATGACGCAATCAAAACGTTTGATTTCATCAAAAACGAAGAGGAACCGTGTGTTTACAAAAAGGTTAGTGGGAGCGCTATCGTATTTCTCGTACTGTACGTAGATGACATTCTCCTGATTGGGAATGATATTCCCATGCTAACCTCGGTCAAGGTCTGGTTGTCAAAAGAATTCTTCATGAAAGACCTTGGGGAAGCATCCTATATTCTGGGAATAAAGGTCTATAGAGATAGATCTAAAAGGATGCTTGGCCTTTCACAGAAAATGTACATAGAGGAGGTGCTGAAGAGGTTCAGCATGGAAAACTCCAAGAGGGGTCTCTTACCCCTTAGGCATGGAATTCATCTCTCCAAGAAGATGTGCCCCAACACATCTGAAGAGATTCAACGCATGAGCAAGATTCCCTATGCATCGGCAATAGGAAGCCTCATGTATGCCATGCTGTGTACACGACCTGATATAGCTCTTGCTGTGAGTGTCACAAGCAGATATCAGTCGAATCCAGGTGAAGAACACTGGACAGCTGTGAAGAATATTCTTAAGTACTTGAGAAGAACTAAAGATTTATTCTTGATTTTTGGAGGATCATCAGAGTTAAAGGTAGAAGGGTACACAGATTCAGACTTCATGACTGATGTCGATGACAGGAAGTCAACATCTGAATATGTGTTCTTGTGCAATGGTGGTACGGTAAATTGGAAGAGTTCTAAACAACCGATCATTGCTGATTCTACTATGGAAGCTGAATACATCGCCGCCTCTGAAGCTGCTAAGGAAGGCTTCTGGTTCCAAGAAATTCATTGCAGAGTTGGACGTGATGACATCAGATGCCATAACACTCTACTGCGATAATAATGGCGCCATAGCCCTTGCTAAGGAGCCAAGGTCTCATCAGAAGTCTAAGCATATAGAGCGGCGCTTCCATCTCATACGCGACTATATTGAGAAGAAATATGTAAAGGTGCAGAGAGTAGACTCCGCGGATAACGTGGCGGACCCGTTCACTAAGTAGCTGAGTCAGCAAAAGACTGAAGCCCACCTTGAGAAGATGGGCCTAAGATATATGACCAATTGGCTTTAGTGCAAGTGGGAGATTGTTAGATGTATGCCCTAGAAGCCAATTTGGCTGACACATTGTTGATTCTAGGGACATAATTTTGTACTTGACTGTTTATTATTGAATAAATAAAAGGCATCTTTTCATTCATATTATTTATGTGTCTATGAATTGTCCAAGAAATTAATAAGATGATGATACATATTCTCAAGAGTTGAGAATTTGAGCCATGTATCATTGGTGATTAATTTCTAAATGCTCCTGATCAATGGATCATCACGAGGACGGTGATCGATCTGATCAGTGCACAGATCACTTTCCTTCTGGATGGACGAGACTTGAGTCCACAGTGTAGGGACACTGAAGTGATAGTGCAGGTGCTTGTTAGAGAACAAGGGTACTGAGCGTGACCAAGACAAGAAGTCACTTGGATATCTATCCACTCGTCAGTGACTTGCTTGATGTTGCAGTAGTGTGACTGGTCCTTTGACCTGCGGTGCTTCGGCTACTCACAGTGAGGTTATTGTAGTTTGACTGCACACATACATGGTCTCTAGCCATATGGGTCCATGCAGTGTAGATTGGCTGCAGTAAGTTCACTGTAGGAGTAAGGTATGCACCTATAAGGAATCTATCGACCTTGATAGTAGAGGAGTGATCCTATGTGATTTGTTAGACTGAGTTCTAAGACCTTGGCCAGGGCAGTAATATAAAGTGGAAAAAGAGTTTTCCACTATCGAACTCAAGTCGAATAAATCTTAACATATGACAGATGATGGGGTTTGACGAGTTGTCCATGACCTTCGTTCTGTAGGGATCCACGATAGTAGGACTGTATCACATGATAACTGCACCTAGAGATCCATCATTCCATTCTGCTGGGTAGCCACTACATGCTGCTAGGTGTCACTGGTGGATGGTGAGACTCACAGGGATTATCTCGATGATCGATAAACCCTAATGAGTTGAGTTGGAATCGTTCCAACCCATTGAAAGGAGTTTTCAATGATATTGTGATAGAGATCGCAATATATCTCACTACCAGTCAGAGTAGAACCTATGGGGTCACACACACTAGAAGTATTGACCGATCCGATGGTTGAAAAGTGATTATGAATCACAAGTAATCAATTCGATTGATAAGAAGCTGAAGAAGGAACAAAGGGAATTAATTAATTGGACTTAAACACAAATCCTACTTCGGGTAGGATTCCTAGAGTCCTAATTGGATTAGGACTGGGAATCCTAGTTGGAGTAGGACTGGGATTCCTACTTGGAATAGGATTCCTACAATCCTAATGAGATTAGAAATTTTGAATTAAAATCGGATTCCTACTTGGAGTAGGATTCCTAGAGTCCTAATCGGATTAGGACTTCGGATTCAAATAGAGTTCTAATTGGATTAGGATTCCTTAAGTACTAATTAATTATTAATCCAATGAATCAACATGACTCCTAATTGGATTAGGATTGAAGAGTTCAATTGAGTCATGGTTCATTCAAGTTCTAATTGGATTAGGACTAGCATGGATTGAACCCAATTGATTCATGATATGGTTAAAGCCTAATAGGATTAGGACTTAGCCATAAGAGGGACACCTAATCCTCCTTAGAGGAGGATTAGGGCATCACAAGAAGGAGGGATCACGCCCCTCCTCCTCTCCTTGTGTGCGGCATGAAGAGAGGGGCCGGCGCCCCCTCTTGGTAACGATTCAAGGGCTCCTAATTTTTAGGAGCCCTTGATGGTTATAAAAGGAGCTAGGGCCGGTGCCCTAGCTATGCTTGGGTTCTCCCTTGGTGCCGTGGCCTATTCCCTCTCTTCTCCCTTGGTTCAGCCGCAAGCAAGGAAGGTGCAATCCAAGGTGTTGGTGGCCTCCTCCCTACTCCATTGTTGTTCCAACGCAAGGAAGAAAAGGAGGCTTTCTTCTTCCTCATCTTCATCCTTCTTCTTCCTCCTCTCAAGCACAATCAAGGGTTGATTGAAAGAGAGGAGATCAGCCATCAAAAGAAGTCTTTGCAAGGGAGCTAGCACCTCGGGAAGACAAGAAAGATTTGATCGGTCCTCTACTTCGTGTGGATACCCGTAGAGGCCGGACGTTTGAACGGCTTCAAGCGAACCCTCTTTCAAAACCACGAATTCAGATTTGTGGTGATCATCTACCCGCGCAAGGTGAAGATCTGATCTTCCTAATGATTTTAAAAGTTTTAATTCTTACCTAATTACGAAAGGTCTCGAAACAACGTTCATGCGATGAACGTTGATCCCGCACATGCCCCCTTTCCGCTGCCATCTGATTTTTGTTTTGAAATATCAACGGCATGGGCGGGTTTCCAACATAGATAATTAATCCTTACCTTAATCTACGATACCTAGGCTCTGATACCACTGTTAGAACCCACCCATGCCGCAGAAAATTTAAAAAAAATTCAGATGCAGCGGAAGAGGCATACGCGGGATCAACCGTTCATCGCATGAACGTTGTTCAAAAACCGTTCGAAGTTAGATAAGGATTAAAAACTTTTAAAACATTATGAAGATCAGATCTTCACCTTGTGCGGGTAGATGATCACCGCAAACTGAAGTTCGTGGTTTAGGATGAAGGTTCGCTTGAAGCCGTTCAAGTGTCCGGCCTCTACGGGTATCCACACGAAGCAGAGATCCGATCAAAGCTTCCTTATCTTCCCGGGGTGCTAGCTCCCTTGCAGAGACTACTTTAGGTGGCTGATCTCCTCCCTTTTGATCAACCCTTGATTGTGCTTGGGAGGAGGAAGAAGAAGGATGAAGATTGAAGAAGAATCAAGGCACCTTTGAAACCCTTTTCTTTTCCTTGCGTTGGATGAAGCAAAGGAGGAGGGAGGAGGCCGCCAAGCTTCTTTCTTCTCCTCTTCTTGCTTGCGGCTGAACCAAGGAAAGGGGAGAGGGAGGCCACGGCACAAAGGGAAGAGGGATTCTAATAAATGCCTTAGGTGTCTCCCATAGCCCTTTATAAGCAAGTGGAGCTCCTAACTTTTAGGAGCTAACTTTTAGGAGCTCCTTGATAACCTTCCAAGAGGGGCGCCGGCCCCTCTTGTTTGCTGCACCAAGCAAGGAAAAGGAGGAGGGGCGTGTGCCCCTCCTTCATGGTTAACCTAATCCTCATTAAGTAAGGATTGGGATGCCCTAATGTGGCTAAGCCCTAATCTAATTAGGCTTAGTCCAAGGGTGAACCAATTTTGGGTTTGATCCATGCAATGTCCTAATCCAATTAGAACTCAATGAATCATGACTCAATTGAACCCTTCAATCTAAATCTAATTAGGAGTCATTAGATTAATAATTAATTGGGACTTAAGAAATTCTAATCCAATTAGGACTTATTTAATTTTAATCCTAATCCAATTAGGACTCTAATTTGAATCCAAAGTCCTAATCCAATTAGGACTTCTAGGAATCCTATTCTAAGTAGGAATCCAAATTGAATTCAAAATCCTAATCTAATTAGGATTGTTGGAATCCTATTCTAAGTAGGACTTCCAGTCCTACTCCAAGTAGGATTCCTAGTTCTAATCCAATTAGGACTTCCGAAATCCTACTCCAAGTAAGATTCGTGTTTAAGTCAAATTAATTAATTTTCATTGTTCCTTCTTCAACTGATCATCAATCAAATTGATTACTCGTGATTCATAATCACATTTTAACCATCGGATCGATCAATACTTCTAGTGTGTGTGACCCCATAGGTTCTATTCTGACTGGTAGTGAGATATATTGCGATCTCTATCATAATATCATTGAAAACTCATTTTTAATGGGTTGGAACGATTCCAACTCAACTCATTAGGGTTTATCGATCATCAAGATATTCCCTATGAGTCTCACCATCCACCAGTGACACCTAGCAGCATGTAGTGGCTATCCAGCAGAATGGAATAATGAACCTCTAGGTGCAGTTATCGTGTGATACAGTCCTTCTATCGTGGATCCCTACAGGGCGGAGGTCATGGACAACTCGTCAAACCCCATCACCTGTCATATGTCAAGATTTATTTGACTTAAGCTCGAGAGTGGAAAACTCTTTCTCCACTGTACAATTTGCCCCGGTCGAGGTCTTATGAACTCAGTCTTATGAATCACATAGGATCTCTCCTTATCTACCAAGGTCGATAGATTCCATATAGGTGCATACCCTACTCCTACAGTGAACCTACTGCAGCCAATCTACACTGCATGGACCCATATGGCTAGAGACCGTGTATGTGTGCAGTCAAACTACAATAACCTCACTGTGAGCACCCGAAGCATCGCAGGTCAAAGGACCAGTCACACTACTGCAACATCAAGCAAGTCACTGATGAGTGGATAGACATCCAAGTGACTTCTTGTCTTGATCACGCTCAGTACCCTTGTTCTCTAATAAGCACCTGCACTATCACTTTAGTGTTCCTACACTGTGGACTCGAGTCTCGTCCATCCGTAATGAAAATGATGTGTGCACTGATCTTATCGGATCGATCACCTTCCTCGTGATGATCCATCGATCAGGAGCATTTAGAAATTAATCACCAATGATACATAGCTCAAATTCTCAACTCTTGAGAATATGCATCATCATCTTATTAATTCTTTGGACGATTCATAGACATATAAACAATATGAATGAAAAAGATGCCTTTTATTTATTCAATAATAAATAGTCAAGTATAAAATTATATCCCAGAATTAATAATGTGTCAGCCTTATTGGCTTCTAGGGCATATATCTAACAATTAGATCCTCGTCTGGATACCTGTAGAGGCCGGACAATTGTGTGGCTCAAATAGGAACCTAGATAAATCATCAGGCTGCAGTGTTCTTCACCTGCAGAATTTTTGAAGATGAGATCTTCAAATTAATTTCTTCTGATTTTAGTTTCAGTTTTTATGAATCTTAATCAACCTTCCTCAGATCCTAATCTTCCCTTCCTAATAAATTCAAAGATCTTCTGGATTTGGATCCAGAAAAATTTTTGAATTCTACGATCCGAGGCGCGTTCATGTGATGAACGATGTCCCGTTCGAATTCCGCTGCGAACGTCGCATCGAACGGGGTGTAACTCAGCAATTTCTTGTATTCCGCAATCGTAGGGTTGATCCCTAACACGACAATACAAAATTTTCAAAGCTTTTAAGCATCAAAAATGGCTGATGCTTTTAAGCGTCGGCAATGGCCCAAGATGGCCCGACACTTATAAGCATCGACAAAGCATCCGTTACTGCGGCAATGGGCATACACTTGTTGTGCACTTCATGGGTTGGCTAAATTGGACAAGCTTGAATTTGGGTGGTAGCACACACCATACTGGGTCAGTCCTTGGCGTACTATCTAAGTTACAATTTTCTTGGTGTAAAGAAAAAGGTGATAGAACCGATATACCAAGTTCTACAATATGCAATAAGGAAGATGGGGTTGAAAGTGTGGAGAGATAGATCATAAAAGCTTGATATACAAAGGTTCATCATATATACAGACAAGGAAGGTAGGGCTAGGAACTGGAGAGTGGATGGAGCTTGATGGAGTTTCTATTACATTAGTAAGACAGATGAAAAAGATATTACAATTTTACCATTATTTTAGCAAAGAGAGGTAAGCCTACTGTAAACTTAAAATTGAAGGTATTGGATAGAGTCTAGAAAGAAACTCTTATCACTTTCTAATCTAGAGTGAGAAAACTTGAAGTGACCGAGTGATTCAAGTATGGTGCTAGACTTAACAAATCTCAGTCAAGGTTTCTCATCATCCTTTTTACTCTAATAGGAAAGGAAATGGTTGGACATTTTCTCAAAAACAAGAGAGAAGAAATCGTGAGATAGAAAGACCACTTATTTTTTCACCAAAGAGAAAAGGTTCTTAATTTTTATCTACTTCCTCTTTTTTGAAACCTAATATTTCACTACTTCAAATCTTGAAGATGAGCCTTGGTACAAATGGAGGGTTGCTCTATTATGACATGGAGGTCATGCATTAGAAAAATAGAAATAGCTTCTCAGCATAGGAGAGTAGGACTGTGTATATTTGACCTACCCTAGATTCTACAATGGTGAGGGCTTTCAAACACTAGGAAAAGAAGGTGCATGTCTTAGAATTACTATCATAATAGTACAGGAATGCTACCCATTACTTCTGGTGTGTTGTTTTGATTATTCGAAACAATGCATAAAAGGTGCTTGGGAAGAAGAATGAAGGTTGTGTGAGATATACTTCTAATTCTATTTCCATATATACCAATTTTGAAGAATTGAGCGGCAGATTCTAAAGAGGTATGTGATATTGCTATTAGCTTCACTTCGAGTAGTACTAATGAGAAGAAGATTGCTACTTCTTTCGCTTTCTATATGGATAAATCTAAGAAATGGGATGTAAAAGGTCAAGTTGGTGTGATTGTTGCCTGGTTTCCTTAGAGACACTAAAAAGAGGTCTAATTCTGGTGGTGAAGCAGACTCTTCCATTCAGCTTCTGAAGATCGAGGACAAAGGTGTTGAACATGAATATAAGTTCAAAGTCTTGATTAAGCTCTCTTATAATCCTTTATTTTGTTGGGATAAGAGGATTGTTGTTAACATGATTGGTTCTTTTGATGTTGTGGAGAATTTTGAAGATGACACTATATCTAAGAAGCATATGAAGATTTTTCACAATCTTATGTTATCACTTGAAGAGTGTAAGAAAGTCTATCCTGAGTATAAGAAACAAAAAAAGCTCTGGCTCTTCAAAACCTATTTTTGAGAGTCTTGTGGTAATCTTGGGAATTCTAGTGATGCTGGCAGTGAGGTTCCTGTCATCAGAAAGATAGTTTAATCTGGTTCAGCTGGCTCAGCAGGCAGTTGAAGAACCTCAGTTTTAAACATGGTCAATGTTGGTTTTGTCCCTTAACATAAGGTGACAACTGATGGTGCCCTACAGAACAAGCTGGTAGGTTGGATCCCTGGCTAAATTCTCACAAAGCGCCGTCTGGGGTGGTTGAACATATAGCTTCGACAGGAGCTAATACTATCAAGAGTGTCAGTCCAAAGTCTAGTGAA
The DNA here is from genome assembly GCF_051530095.1 of Phoenix dactylifera. Taxonomy (NCBI): domain Eukaryota; kingdom Viridiplantae; phylum Streptophyta; class Magnoliopsida; order Arecales; family Arecaceae; genus Phoenix; species Phoenix dactylifera. The sequence goes on from NC_143193.1 coordinate 8,824,837, forward strand.
GGCAATGATATTGCACATGAATCCTTATTGTAGTTGTGAAAAGATAGCATCAGATGGTCAAGAATTGGTTTAGTATGATGTGGCTAGAACTATGGTCTTGGTTGGGTTTCCCATGAGCAAGAGTGCATGCCCTGTAGGTATCTATTCTTAAGATATTTGCATCTTAGAGAAGTGAAGACGAAGTTGGATAAGGTTGGATAGTCTCAGGCTAAAGGAAATTATAGATTGACTACGATTGGTCTATTTGATAGGAACTTCAGGAACCAGCTCATTGATATCGATCGCAAATGTAAGTTGTCAATTATAAAGAATGCGAGTATCTTGTTGGAAGAGCTTAGAAATAAGGTGCGGAAGAAGTCAAGCAAATGGTTAAGATAGAAAAGGAATTGCTAGAAAAGGAGTTTCAAGAGGGTGGTGATGGTGGCTCTTCTTAAATTTAATCTTTTGTCGTAACTGGAGTGGTTTTATTTTCATCATGAAGCTTGTAGCATGGAATGTTAGGGGTTGGAAAACCCTAGAAAGATGATTTAGTAAAGTATAGAATCTAGCAGGTTCTTTTTTGTATGCTTGCAAGAGCCAAATTTCTTATCCAATTTCTCCTTTTTTTGGAATCTTTTGGTGGTTCTAGTATCAATCTTGGTTTTGGTTGGATGTGGATGGTGCTTCTGGTGGATTTTTCATCGGTTGGTCTGATCAGTATGTGAACTATTTAAATTAGGTCAAAAGGAAACACTCTATTTCAGTGAAGTTATCTGGGGCAGGCAAAGAGGTCTAGTGTAAGCTTCAATTTTACACACTTGAAGACTAAACTATCTGGGCAAGAAACTTAAGAAATTCTAGAATTAAGGAATAAATGAATTTAAACTCAAAGGCAAGATGATGAACTTAGTGCTAGAGGCTAACTAGAGACAACAAGTAGCTTACCTTACTATTGAAGGCCCTTGTTATCATCCCCCGACATCCACAGATCATTGCAGAAGGATGCTAAACTGTCAAAATCCACCAATTCTACCGCCGTCGATCCCGGAATCGCCCTGGAATTTACTGGAGTTGAATAGAATCCATCATGCCAAGAACTAAAAGCAACCACAAGCTAACATATACTAATTAAGGAAAATTTTCATTGCATTAATGTGTGAAAAAACTAAGTATATATACATAGTGCGTGTCTATAAGCTCTAGGGCCCCATATAATGACAAGGATAAAAGGTGCCTTTTGATCTCGACTAATTAAAAACTTGAAAAGCAAGACCCAAAACCACTAGAGCAAGTAATATCGGTTGAAGGGGTGCTTATAGAACAAAAATCATTCATACGGTGGGCTAAGAGCTATCAAAATTCTGGAAGAGTTTATGCTGTCAGACCTTCTGACGGTGGATCTGCTCCTAAAGATAAATCTTGTGCTCCCAGACAAATTCTGAGGGCATAATAGTTATCGTGATATCAGGATCCGGCCCATTTGGTTATTGTTTGAGTTGGGGACGGTTCCCACATGCATCATCTCTCTTAAATTCTTGTATTCATTTATTGTTATTTGTTAACCGATATTTATGGGCCTCTTGAATTTTCTTATATAATGGTTTTAAAGAAAGTATATCATCTAAATATTTTTATTTATTTAGATATAAAGAAATAATAAAGTAGCATGGAAATCTGACAAAATTGCTTATTTGGCGAACATGTGACTCCTTTCTTGCTAATGGAATATACTGTGCAAAACTTTCTAAGTGATCGTACACACACATACATACATACGTTTATATATATATCGCTGGTTATTGATGTATCGCTGTACATATCCAAGCAATACTCTACATATGAATATTTCATTATTTCATTTTCAAAATTTGTCCTATTCATACATTACAATTATACATCCGTAGTAGAGTTCAATGGTCACCAAAGCGAGGCTTCAAACTCAAAATTTGATTGATGGAATAGAAGAACAATTCTTTCTCTTTCTAGCAACCTCAAGTTCTTGAAATATATTGGTCATTCAATGTATAAACTCAAAAGGTTGGTATGAAAATTCTTTAGCAAATTCTCTTGTGCACATGAAATTTTTTATTTTTTAAAAGCAAAAGTACCCAAGATGGTAGTTAATAGTTCATCTTAAAATCACCACTTGTCCTAAAAGCTTAAGCTAATAGGATAAGGTAGATTCATTTATATATTTTATATTTTCTTACACTCTTCCTCACATATGGGCCAGACTTTTCTTTAATGGATGAGCCTAATATGTGAAAGTTCTAAAAATGGAGTTAAAGAGTGCAAAGACAGGGTTCGAACTCAAAACTTCTGCTTTGATACTATGTTATAATCACCACTTGTCCCAAAACTAGAAGTTAATAAGATGAGGTAGATTTATTTATTTTTTTTATATTTTTTTACAGTTCAAGGTCCTGCCAAAATTAATGCATGGCAAATGATAGTTTTACAGCAGCACAAAATAAAGCAAATTTGCAAAATGATCAACACTTGGCTAAAAACATTCTACATCTGTATTTAGTATATAGCTAGCTATTACACTCTTCCCTTAAGAAAAAACGAAAAAAGAAGAAAATCAACAACAAAAACAACAACTATAAAACTTTTGCACTAACAATTAATAATTTTGTATGCCTTAACAAAATTGCATACAAAGACTTCCTCCTCGAAACTCATTGGAGACCTTCTTTCTTCTCTTTCTTTTTTCTTTCCTCTTGCTCCCTTTCTTCTCTTTCTACAACCTTGCTGTTCCTCCTGATTTCCAGTAACCACTTTTCCATGCGTAAAGTTGCCCTTGAGCACCGTGTGGTTACTCCTCGAAACTCATTGGAGACCTAAAATTATATCTCCTCATTCCTTTCTTTCAACAAGTAGAGACGTACACCTCACGTCTCGTGATTGGTCTCTTTAGCATGAACATATTAGGTACGGATGGTATGGGACTAATTGGAAAAGAGCTAAACCTTTTCATCTTAGATGCCCACTTATAATGGGTTAGAGCTTCTAAGCATGGGAATGTCCTATGGAAAGGGAGAAGACAGCATGTCTTCAGCATCACTTCAAGTCACCAAAGGTGAGCTTCTTGCTCTGGATGACTCTCCCAAATATGCCATTTTATAGGCACACCATATCCTTCCAGAGTGTTCCCACAATTAAGAAGGGAGGCCAAGTGTGCAAGTTGCCTCTCTAATGTTGAATGTTTCAAGATTGTATGAGCTTGGAGGACTACTCAGCAAACTGCTTCCGTTATAAATAGAATAAATGCTTTCGTAACGCATCAATCTCCAGCAAAGGCTTGGAAAATCTCATGAATATATCATGTTCGCAGAGAATTCATGTTTCTTGCCGAGGATTATACGTTGGATAGAGGACCTTGTCTGTTAGTAGAGTATTCATGTTTTCGTTGCACATAATGTGGATTTGTTGTGTCCAAAAGATTTTGAGTTTGGATGGTTACATGTTAGCTGGTGAAGTTTGTGTGAATAGAGGATTCACGTGTCTTATGCATCTAATAGGTAAGGTCAACAATTTCATTTTGGGTGGTTGTATGTACCTTGATTGAAGTTGTTGGCATGAGCACACTACTAAGAATAGGTAAATTTCCAACTCTGTATTGCCGACGCTAGATAGAAGCATCTGTAATTTTTTCCCAGCAACAAAGCATGCTAATGCTTCCAAAAAGCGTTAGGCAAATAATGGGCTCCACCGACGCGCTGCTTAGTGTCACCGGAAGCCGCCCATTACGGATGCTTATAAGCGTCGGAAGGGTTAATTACCGACGCTTATAAGTGTTGGCGGAAGCGAAAATTTGGCGACACTTATAAGAGTCGTCGGACTCCATTTCCCCCCTAGAAAGTTCTGACCCCCTCCATGAGCCCCAAATCCCTAACTCACACCGACTGACCCCCTCCTCAGCCCCTTTCACCTATCTCAGCCCCAAATCGCTCTCCTCCACCGCATCTCCTTCTCCTCCTCCCCCTCTCTGCTGGCCTTTCCTCCTTGACAATGTAAATGGAATCATATTTGACAATATGAATATTTCGAATGATCCATTTAATTGTGACATATGACTTTTGTTATGTGTGTGGTTTTTGTTATGCATTTGTTTGGTAAATAATGTATATAGAATTAAAAAAAAATTAAATAACGTTTTTTCAAAAAGTTAACTCTAACGATGCTTTAAAGTATCATTAAAATAAGTATTGCCGATGCTTAAAAGCGTCGGCAATATACCAAAATTTTGGATGCTTTTAAGCATCGGAAATGGCCGACTCTTTTGAGCTAGCGTCGGCAATGGCCCGAGATGGCCTGACGCTTATAAGTGTCGGCAAAGCGTCTGTTATTACTGATGCTTTTTAAAAGCGTCTACTGTTACCAATGCTTTTTAAGAGCATCGGCAAATAAAATTTCCACGTTAAATACTGACGCTTATATATAAGATCGGTATATGCATTAAAAAGCATCGGGAATGGTCTTTTTTTTCTCTGTAGTGGCAGTGGGCTTATACTTGTTGTGCACCTCATGGGTTGGCTAAATTGGACAAGCTTGAATTTGGGTGGTAGCACACACGATATCGGGTCAGACCTTGGTGTACTATTTAAGTTACAATTTTCATGGTGTAGAGAGAAAGGTGATAGAATTGATATACAAAGTTCTACAATATGCAAACAAGGAAGATGGGGTTGAAAGTGTGGAGAGATGGGTAATAAAAGCTTGATATAAAAAGGTTCACCATATAATATACAGACAAGGAAGGTAGGGCTGGGAAGTGGAGAGGAGGATGGAGCTTGACGGAGTTTCTATTACATTAATAAGACAGATGAAAAAGATATTACAATTTTACCATTAATTTAGCAACGAGGGTAAACCTACTGTAAACTAAAATCGAAGGTATTGGATGGAGTATAGAAAGAAACTCTTATCACTTTCTAATCTACAGTGAGAAAACTTGAAGTGACCGAGTGATTCAAGCATGGTGCTAGACTTAGCAAATCTCAGTCAGGGTCACTCATCATCCTTTTTACTCTAATGGAAAAGGCAATGGTTGGACATTTTCTCAAAAACAAGAGAGAAGAAACAGTGAGATAGAAAGACCACTTGTTTTTTCACCAAAGAGAAAAGGTTCTTAATTTCTATCTACTTCCTCTTTTTTGAACCCTAATATTGCACTACTTCAAATCTTGAAGATGAGCCTTGGTACAAATGCAAGGTTGCTCTATTATGACATGGAGGTCATGCATTAGAAAAATAGAAATAGCTTCTCAGCCTAGGAGAGTAAGACTATGTATATCTGACCTTCCCTAGATCCTACAATGGTGAGAGCCTCATGCACTATATTGCTCTTTCAAACCCTACGAAAGAAAGGTGCATGTTTTAGAATCACTACCATAACAGTACAGGAATGCTACCCATTACTTTCGGTGTGGTAGTTTTGATTATTGGAAACCTTTCATGAAAGGTGCTTGGGAAGAAGAAGGAAGGTTGTGTGAGATCTACTTCTATTTCCATACCTATTTTGAAGTATTGAGCGGCAGATTCTAAAGAGGCATGTGATATTGCTATTAGCTTCACTTCGAGTAGTACTAACGAGAAGAAGATTGCTACTTCTTTAGCTTTCTATATGGATAAATCTAAGAAATGGGTTGTAAAAGCTCAAGTTGGTGTGATTGTTGCCTAGTTTCCTTAAGACACACTAAAAAGAGGTCTAATTCTGGTGCTGAAGCAGACTATCTTATAATCCATTACTTCCATTCAACTTCTGAAGATCGAGGACAAAGGTGTTGGACATGAATATAAGTTCAAAGTCTTGATTAAGCTCTCTTATAATCCTTTATTTTGTTGGGATAAGATGATTGTTGCTAACATGATTGGTTCTTATGATGTTGTGGAGATTTTTGAAGATCACATTATATCTAAAAAGCATATGAAGACTTTTCACTATCTTATGTTATCACTTGAAGAGTATAAGAAGGTCTATCCTGAGTATAAGAACCAAAGGAAGCTCTGGCTGTTCAAAACCTATTTTTGAGAATCTTGTGGTGCTAATCTTGAGAATTCTAGTGATGCTAGCAATGAGGTTCCTATCATCAGAGAGATAGTTAATCTGTTTCAGATGGCTCAGCGGGCAGTTGAAGAACCTCAGATTTAAACATGGTCAATGTTGGTTTTATCCCTTAACATAAGGTGACAACTGATGGTGCCCTACGGAGCAAGCTAGTAGGTAGGATCCCTGGCTAAATTCTCATAAATGCCGTCTAGGGTGGTTGAACATTTAGCTTCTACAGGAGCTAATACTATCAAGAGTGTCACTCCAAAGTCTAGTGAAGGCAATGATATTGCATATGAATCCTTATTGTAGTTGTGAAAAGATAGCATCAGATGGTCAAGAATTGGTTTAGGTGGTCTTGGTTGGGTTTTCCATGAGGAATAGTGCATGCCCTGTAGGTAGCAATTCTTAAGATATTTGCATCTTAGAGAAGTGAAGAGGAAGTTGGATAAGGTTGGGGGAGGGACAAGGAAAGAAGAAAGGATAGTCTCGAGATAAAGGGAATTATAGATTGAGTATGATTGGTCTATTTGTTAGGAACTCCAGGAACCAGCTCATTGATATCGATCGCAAATGTAAGTTGTCAATTATAAAGGATGTGAGTATTTTGTTGGAAGAGCTTAGAAATAAGGTGTGGAAAAAATCAAGCAAATGGTTAAGATTGAAAAGGAATTGCTAGAAAAGGAGTTTCAATTTATATATACCGTGCAGAATTTTCTAAGTGATCGTAGCATTGCTTATATATATATATATATATATATATATATATATATATATATATATATACACACACATATGCACGCGCGCATACACATACAAATGTATATAAATGTATATTTGTATATATGTAGGAGGAATCTAATCATGGTTGGTTTAAAACAAAATCAATTTTGAGTCAAAAGCCTAATATCAAACTTGGCTTGCTTACATTTATTTGAAGATTGATTGAAACTGGATACAAGCTGAACAGAGGCTGTTCACGAGCAGCTTAGCTTAATCGTGAAATAATTACCACCAGTCATGCATTGTTAATGGTGTGATGATCGCTATTTGCCAATTCAACCCTCTGTTGAGAGTACTTAAGAACGAAATAATGGCTGCGATAATGTCTGTTATTTCTCACTATAACAGCAAAAATGAATGATAACCAAAAATAAGAGCATTGTTTTCTTAAATCAGTAGTCGCCAAATAAGAAGATATTTCTGACAGTTGCTATAAAGATCTAAGGTCCTGCCCACCAATTAAGGTTGTATGCGTGAAAGAGGATATTTAGGTCGTTTAGATAACCACTGAGAAATAAGAGAGGTAAATTTTTAAAAATTAATAAAAATATCCTTCTTACCTTATTGAAGATCAAACTTAATTGTCCTAGTTATGGACAAGAAAAAGGTACACTACATGTCAGTATATGAAGGATACCTGTAGAATAGAAATTTCATTTTGAATGAGCCAACAAAACTACAATACTTCAACCAATTTGCAAATGAACCACTTACAAAACTTTGCCACAATCTCAGAATTCTCCCTTCTGACGGGATGCAACATAAATTATCATCGAATAGGCCTGGTAGCTGTGGTGAATTTATAACATGTAAACATATTTTATATAAAGTTCATTCTTTTTTCTGCTTGCATTCCCAGACCAATCCTCGCCTCTTGTCCAGAAGTTTATATCCAAATGCTGCTGAACGCTTCCTCGATTGCCCTCCTCTTGCCCAGCTCAATGGTCCATCCTCCAGCTCTGGCCCCTCTCTCTGCTCGTAGCTTCATTGCTTCCTCGTCGTCGACCGCATAGCCCTGCAGGAGATCAGCTGGACCTCCAACAGGGACAGGCTGTGGAGCCATACCTGTTGGGCGTGGCTGTGCAAGCCCACTGCCCAGGACAGCTGCAGGGGCATACTGCCCTTGCACACCAATACCACCGCTAACGCCTTGAGAGCTCTGTCCAGCACCCTGTGGTTAGATATCATATGTACTAACATGAATCAACATTTCAGCTGCTCAGATACAGCATCCTTTCGCAAAAAACAAAAAAAAAAGGGTATCTCAAGAATATAAATACAAACAGCATATCTAGTATCTAAGTGACTCATCCAATTTCGCATCCCCTAATTACACTCTCCTAAGCATCTCCCCTAATATTCATCCAAACTTCTCTTTTTGTTCCATTACATGCCTTGCACATGCAAGTACATTTCCCATCCCCAAAGCATCTCCCCTGATATTCATCCTTCTCTTTTTGTTCCATGCATCGCACATGCAAGTACAAGTATTGCATTAAAGAGCATGCAAAATTTATATTTTATAGTTAAGAAGAAAAGGTAAAGAATATGATATGGTACACTTTAGGATCCATAATATGCCAAAAGATTATACTCTAAATTAGGGGGGAAAAAAAAGAAATGGAATGAGAAAGAAAAACATAAATATTTATAAAAAAAAGGAGTTAGGATCAAGTTATACTTTGTGTAACTCTTACAGAGTCCCACCTGGAGAAGATCTTATAAATTTATATCTTTTGAATTGGATGACAGAAATCCCACATCGATGATCTGAGCTGTTAGATATGCTTTACTACTTATAAATTGCTTGCATATCAAAAGTAGTAATTTAGAAACCCCTAACCTATGCATCGAATGCTCAAAAAACATGCATTTTTTCATGTTATTTAGAATATTCAATTTTTTTATTATTTAATTGCAGCAATAAAGCTGAAAAAGAAGGAGAAGCAAGTTGATATTAGTTGGGAGCATGGTACAATGTTGTGGCTGACACCATTGGAAGTGCAACTGGTACGACTCTAAGTAGGAACAGGTAGGGTAAATAGACTGAAGCAACATCTAACAAGTGGTTACCCTGATATAGCTACCTGTAAGAAGTGTCCTCAAGAGCTCCATCAACCTATTTAAAAGCACTTTCATGACTTCAAGGAGAGCAAGAAAGGGCCAAGACGAATAGAGATTGATCATTGAGCAACTAAGCAACCATCATGTCAACCAAGGACTGGGAGGATTATAAGGTGCTAAATCCAGATAACATGGAGAAGACCCGGACTCAAGCTGCCATACAGGAAATTTTGAATGACCGGTAGCACAAGAAGGAGGTTGCTAGGCATATGGCATAATTTGGGCCCTCACAAAGGGGGTTCTAATTTAGTGGCTGCCAAGGTAAATCTTCACTACAGGAGGAGCCAATCAGTAAGACTTGTTTCGCAAAAAAAAAGCCTTTTGGTTTCACAAACCTTGATTTAGGCTTTTTTTCTGATATTTTAGAGGTTAAGTGTCTATCTTATCAAATGCACACAGTCATACGATGTTATAGTCATTTAATATAGAAGACTATAATCTTGTGACATTTCTTGTATTTACTTATCCAGGGTCCTTATAAGGCACTGCAACATGGAACTGCCTGAAATCCTTAACCATCAAGGATTATGTTTATGATTTTTCTTCTCTTTAACATAAAAAAAAAGGAAATTAAGAAGAGCATTAAAAATCAACACAATATAGCCTACAGAATTATATAAATAAAATATAACTAAAATATTATAGTAAAACTAAAATAAAACTTCAAAAAAATCTCTAAGCGTGAACACAGAAGAAGCAGAGGAGGGAAAAGAAGGAGGGTTGTGCCCCCCTAGCTGCCTTAGAGGCAGTTTCCTTGGCCAATGAAGAAGTCGTGGCGTGGAACTCATCGACAGACAGTGTGGTGGTCGCGGAAGCGGCGGCGGCAGCTCGAAACCAATCTTAGAACAAAGAAAAAACAAGGCCATAGGAAAAACTTCGGATGGGCTCGGCTAGGGCGTCACACCGGCTATGAGAGAAGGAGGAGAAGGAGGGAAGGGAGAGAGGAGAGGCTCGGTGGTGGTCCTATGTAGGCAAAAAATGGAGATTTATAGTAGTTTCCAAATAGGGTTGTGGCTCGCTCATCGCCATGAGAATCGTGGAGATTGAGTGAGATCGGTGGTTGTTCGCACTCATATGGATCCTTACAGTACTATAAAGTAAAATCGAATCCTTCCACCTTATCAAAAACCATGAACCGCAAAAGAAACATGAATCCTTCACTAGAACAAACAGCGCTTCCATGGCATTTCCCAATTTAAATAATAATATTTGCCCAACACATGAGATGCACAAGAGGCATGAACCCTTTGCTCACACAAACCTTTTCTCCGTCAAACCTATATGTACCCAAATGCAAATAATTGAACTTTAACCAATCCATGAGGTGCACATAGTGGGTGTGAATCCTAAACTCGTACAAATTAACAACTTCTCCAGCCAACTTGTAACCACTCAAATTGACATATCTTTGACCTATCCAATCCACCAAGCCCACGTACAAGAACTGTGAAAGCTCTGTTAACATAGATAACTCCGTCCAATGTGTAACCCACAACTAGGTAGTCTGTTTCCTGCCAATTTAAAACTAGATATATGTCCAAGGGATGGACGTCATCTTGGCAACTCTTCTGCCGAAGGTTCATACGTTACTAAAGCATTTACTCTATTTATAACGCATACGGTCTACTACGTGAGTACACGTGATCTCACCCATCATATTATAGAGACACTCTCGAAGGATATGGACGTGGCTATTAAAGGGCATGCTTGGAGGAGTCATCCAGAGCAGGAGGCTCTTCTTTGATTACCCTCGGGGATGCTGAAGCCAGACAATCTTCTCCATTTCCTTGGGAAACCTTCATGCCCAAACATCTAGCCCAACCATTCTGGGCGTCTAGTATGCCACTGGAGGATAAAGGAAGGCATTCTTTTGTGAGCAGTCTCATACCATCCGTACCTAAGATGATTGTACCAGAGATTCCCATTGTGAGATGGGAAGCGGAGATCTCTTCTCATGAGAAGGGAAGATGAAAGGGAAGCACTTCATTTAGGTCTCAGACTCTCAGGCAAGGAGTAACCACATAGTGCTGAAGGATGGCAGACATCCTTTCTTGCTTCGCAATTGGTTACTTGAAGTCAAAGAACAACAAAATGATGGAAACCTAAGCACGGCAAGGATGGACTTCTCTTGGAGTACTGCAAATCTTTCTTAGCGGTTTTGGTGAGGTATAGAACTAGTTATTAGAGAGTGTTTTTTCATTTGTTTTTACAGGAAAGTGTAAAAGCTAGATTCTGAATATAGACTACACTGTTGCTGGCAAATTGATTGATCGATTTGCTATTTTGCTTTTGTTTTTTTTCCTTCCCTCTGGTAAAGCTGTCATCAGGCATGACTAAATTGAGTTGCTAGTACACAAGTGAATTTAATAAAGGTTTCATGTTTCCTTAATTATCATTTGTCGTTTATACATTGAATGATTACTGACATGTTCCAGGAACTTGAGGTTTGTAGAAAGATAGAAGGAATGAAACCCCGCTTTGCTATATGCATGTTCGGAGTATTGAGGCATAATATTTGTTATTCCATCCCTCATGCAATTGTTTCTATGTCTTCTAAACAGCCCCAATGTCATTAAAGTTTCATCACAATGAAAGTGCCAATGACCCTCTAATTGGAAGTAAAATTCAACATATTATATATATATATATATATATATATATATATATATATATATATATATATATATATATATGACATTAAACAATGTCAAGTGGGAGCTCAAGTTGTTTATTTCAATTCGAAAGTTAACAAACACACCCAAAGATGATATCATGCTGTTTAAACCTTTTCATCTTAGATGCCCACTTATAATGGGTTAGAGCTTCTAAGCATGGGAATGTCCTATGGAAAGGGAGAAGACAGCATGTCTTCAGCATCACTTCAAGTCACCAAAGGTGAGTTTCTTGCTCTGGATGACTCTCCCAAATACGCCATTTTATAGGTGATAAGTGCTAAATAATATATATATTTAACTATTTTATACCGCACTTATCATTATTTTCCTTGCACATATTTTAAATTTAACATAAGAAAATGTGTTCCCTTTCATCATTGCATTATTAAAAATAATTCGATTTCGCTTGATTTTATTGGTTAAGTCTAATGTGTGCAGGTCAAGTCGAATTAATTGGGATGATATCTGAACTAATGTGTGCAAGTCGCGTTTACAGCTGAACCCGTATCTACGTCACCCTTTTTAGTGCTCAGAGATCAAGCTTCCATGTCTTCCCCTGCTCCGTGTCCTAGTCAGAACCAAGCCAACCGCAAATCAAAGCCTCTCTTATCCCTTCTTCAGAACAAATCCAGCATCCGAAACCTCATCATCTCCCAACCGACTTCAGTTCTTATCCACCGTTCACAGCCTCCTCTGCTTCCTTCCCATCCGCATACATTGCTCCACATCACAGCGACCACTTGTGATCTCCCGCACCTCACAAATCCAACCAAACTCCCAGCTCACGAATCATTTCTTCCCTTCATCCATATCAAAAAGAATCTCAGGAACTCAACTTCCCAGCCGTTCCGCTTCCCCTGTTTCTATTCCCATTCTTTCCCAAGTTTATCTTCTCGGATCACATTTCCCAGCTCTCATCTTGTTCCAAGTTTATCCTTATCTCACGCCCATCTTCCAGATCTCCAGCCAACGGAAGCACAACCAACCTCCCAACTCCACACTCCGAATCCAAATCCTAGCATCCTCATCCTCTTCCCATCGGCATCTTCAACCGATTCATCATCCCCTGTTCCCAGCCACATGAACTTCTTCCCAGCTGAATAAAATCTTCAAACCGAACAAACTAATCAACCCTTCATCCAACCTGGATCGATTCCAATCTTCCTTCCGAGTTTCCCGCGATCCATCCTTACCCCATTCATTTTCTCCTTGCTCCGTGTTGAATCCCACGTCGACGAACAAACTCCTCTGTTCACACTCCCAGCCTTCATTCAGACCCAAAATGGAACCAAGGAACAGAGCCACAAAACTTCTTCCCTTCCGTGTCTTCATTTCCTTTAGTCTCCACGGACCAAGTCTAAACAAAATCCCCTGTTTCAAAATCCCATTTTTCGGCTTAATCTCCCGACGTCCCAGCCATTGTTTCACGTCCATGTTGATCCGGTCTGCATCTCAGCCGTGAGCCATATCCTCCCGAAACATCCGCTCCAAAGCTTGATCCGAGTTCCTCCCAGATTTCCTATTCTCTCGTTCACACGTCTTCTCCGCGGAATAAATCTTATCCCGCGATGCAAATCAACCAATCTTCCCAACCGCTCCACTTTACGGAAACAAAACAGAGCACTTCCTTTCCTCCCGTATTGACAGATCACGTCTTCCACAGCACTGCGATCGAGTTCATCTTCCCAACGTCCGGGTCAGATCATTTTCCACAACCTTATCCTCCCATTTGGATCAACCACAGAGGAGAAGAGAGAGGGAAGTATGCAGCCTATATAAGATCCAAGCGTGAACAGAGAACGGCATTCTTCGGAGCCGACTAATCCCATTCATCCTTCGGAGGAATTCCCATAGGAGATAAAAGAGGAAGGAGGGAACCAGAGGACGGAGGAAGACAAGAAGAAATGGAAGCTCTCGGTGCTGCCACTGTTCAACTTTTCATGGAGGGCTAAACTTTCCACTAGGGCCGGATGCAACCCTAACAAAGGGAGACGGGTTTTATATTTTATTCTATATTCTTGGGGTTGTATGAACTTATTGTTTTCAATAGATATCTTCTTTTGAATCATATTTAATTTCTGTGATTTTAAGTATGATGTTCGTACAACTGTTCTTCATGATCACTAAGTAAATATAAGATAGTCCATGCTTAGGGAAGATGCGATGTGCTGCCACCTTAGATTAGGGTAGACATTTCATGCCAACCGAAGATGGATTATGCCCAAATTACTTTTGTGAATTTTTATTTAAATGCTTATTAGGCTTGTAGCCAATTTGCATGTTAATCCAAGAACGAAATAAAATATAAATAACCCTTGTTCCGATGTTAGTGGTGAATTCCTTGCCCTAGGTTCTCCCAAATTGATATCATTTTAATTGCATTTTTTTATTCAATTACTTAGTTTAATAGTCTTCACAAAGTCTCTTCCTTTCAAATATTTTTATTTTTAAGAAAAACAACTATACCCCAATCCCTGTGGATCGATACCCGTAATCACTATCCTACCAGATACGTGCTATTGCGTGGTCTTTAAAGTTGACTATCAATAGGCACACCATATCCTTCCAGAGTGTTCCCACAATTAAGAAGGGAGGCCAAGTGTGCAAGTTGACCTCTCTAATGTTGAATGTTTCAAGATTGTATGAGCTTGGAAGACTACTCAGCAAACTGCTTCCGTTACAAATAGAGTAAATGCTTTCGTAACGCATCAATCTCCAACAAAGGCTTGGAAAATCTCATGAATATATCATGTTCGCAGAGAATTCATGTTTCTTGCGGAGGATTACACGTTGGATAGAGGACCTTGTCTGGTAGTAGAGTATTCATGTTTTCGTTGCACATAATATGGATTGGTTGTGTCCAAAAGATTTTAAGTTTGGATGGTTACATGTTAGCTGGTGAAGTTTGTGTGAATAGAGGATTCACATGTCTTATGCATCTAATAGGTAAGGTCAACAATTTCATTTTGGGTGGTTGTATGTACCTTGATTGAAGTGTTGGCGTGAGCACACTACAGGGAATTGGTAAATTTCCGACTCTGTATTGCCGCTAGATAGAAGCATTTGTAATTTTTTCCCAGCAACAATGCATGCTGACGTTTCTAAAAAGCATCGGCAAATAATGAGCTCCGCCAATGCTTTGCTTAATATCGTTGGAAGGAAGCCACCCATTACGGACGCTTATAAGCATTGGAAGGGTTAATTAACGATGCTTATAAGTGTCGGCGGAAGCCAAAATCCGACGACACTTATAAGTGTCGTCAGACTCTATTTCCCCCCACCCAAAAAGCCCCGACCCCCTACATTAGCCCCAAATCCCTAACCCACGCCGACTGACCCCATCCTCAACCCCTTTCACCAATCTTAGCCCCAAATCACTCTCCTCTGCCTCATCTCCCTCTCCTCCTCCCCCTCTCCATTGGCCTCCCCTCCTTGACAATGTAAATGTAATCATATTTGACAATATGAATATTTCGAATGATCTGTTTTATTGTGATATGTGACTTTTGTTTTGTATGTGATTGTTGTCATGTATTTGTTTAGTAAATAATGTATACAGAATTTTAAAAAAAATTAAATATTTTTTTTTTAAAAAAACTCTAACAATGCTTTAAAGCATCATTAGAATAAGTATTGCCGATGCTTAAGAGCATCGACATGTTGGGTTGTGGAGCCTGATCCATTCCCTATTTCTAGATCCCCATGTGCACTATGGTGGTGGATGATCAAGGGAAGACAAGCCGGAAAGAGTTGGAGAAGATTCAGAGTTGAATCAGTAAGAAAAAATCTTCAGCAGGGTCAGGAGTCGACTCCAGCAGACTTGGAGTCGACTCTGGCATGCAGGTAGACTTGGCACAATTTTTGGAGTCGACTCTAGATCTGCAGGAGTCGACTCCCACAGCGTTGGAGTCGACTCGAGACCTGCAGGAGTCGACTCCCACAGGCAGACAGAGAGGTTTTTTCTGTGGACTGTTGCCGAGTCGACTCGCAGAATTGCGGGAGTCGACTCGAGCACGATTTTCACGCGAGGCTGTGTTATGAACCGGGTCCAAGTCAAGGTTTTTTTAGCCATAATCAAAGCAAGAGATTAGTAGGTATATATAGACCTCTTGAGGGACAGGAGCAAGTGTGTGGCAACCTAGAGAAACCCTAGAACTCATCAACAAGAGGTTCCAAAGAGATCCAAGCATCCAAGGGAGGCGGCAAAATAGTTTTTGTTCTTTGTTTGCATCAGGAAGACGATGTGTTGTTTGTCTTGAGAGAGATTATTTGTTGTGAGAGAGAAAGCTTGTTCTCATCTCTTGAATCTCTATAACTTCCTTTGTTCATATAGTGAAACATTGATCTGTGCGGCTGTGGACGTAGCAGGAAAAGATTCCGAACCACATAAATTTGTATGTATTGTGCGTGTGCTATTGTTCTGTCGTGTTCTTCTTCTTTCTCCTATTATTTCTTGTATTCCGCAATCATAGGGTTGATCCCTAGCACAACAATACAAAATTTCCAAAGCTTTTAAGCATCGAAAATGGCTGATGTTTTTAAGCGTCGGCAATGGCCCAAGATGGCCCGACACTTATAAGCATCGGCAAAGCGTTCGTTACTACAGCAGCGGGCATACACTTGTTGTGCACCTTATGGGTTGGCTAAATTGGACAAGCTTGAATTTGGGTGGTAGCACACACCATACTGGGTCAGTCCTTGGCGTACTATTTAAGTTACAATTTTCTTGGTGTAAAGAAAAAGGTGATAGAACCGATATACCAAGTTCTACAATATGCAAACAAGGAAGATGGGGTTGAAAGTGTGGAGAGATAGATCATAAAAGCTTGATATACAAAGGTTTATCATATATACGGACAAGGAAGGTAGGGCTAGGAACTGGAGAGTGGATGGAGCTTGATGGAGTTTCTATTACATTAGTAAGACAGATGAAAAAGATATTACAATTTTACCATTATTTTAGCAAAGAGAGATAAGCCTACTGTAAACTTAAAATCGAAGGTATTGGATAGAGTCTAGAAATAAACTCTTATCACTTTCTAATCTAGAGTGAGAAAACTTGAAGTGACCGAGTGATTCAAGTATGGTGCTAGACTTAACAAATCTCAGTCAAGGTCTCTCATCATCCTTTTTACTCTAATAGAAAAGGCAATGGTTGGACATTTTCTCAAAAACAAGAGAGAAGAAATCGTGAGATAGAAAGACCTCTTATTTTTTCACCAAAGAGAAAAGGTTAATTTTTATCTACTTCCTCTTTTTTGAACCCTAATATTTCACTACTTCAAATCTTGAAGATGAGCCTTGGTACAAATGGAAGATTGCTCTATTATGACATGGAGGTCATGCATTAGAAAAATAGAAATAGCTTCTCAGCATAGGAGAGTAGGACTGTGTATATTTGACCTTCCCTAGATTCTACAATGGTGAGGGCTTTCAAATACTAGGAAAAGAAGGTGCATGTCTTAGAATCACTATCATAATAGTACAGGAATGCTACCCATTACTTCTGGTGTGTTGTTTTGATTATTGGAAATGATGAGAGCATAAAAGTGCAATCATCATACCATCTTAATTAGTATTATAGCTAATCATTAATAATAAAATTAACTAATTAACGTTGTATTTGTGTTTGAGTGCAAGTAATCCAAGAGACCCAATAACATTGGGTTTGAGCCCAATGCTCGGCAGCCCAAGCTCAAGTCAAGCCAGCATTCCAGCGCATCCCAATCCTCCATGCCATCAGCGACGTCCCAAGGATCTCGCGATCAGCCCAGACGCGTCTCCAGCTCCCAGTCCGCCCTTGCAGCACCAACTTGATTGTCCCAGGCCGTCCACGTCTTCAGCGCGTCCCCACCACGCCTCATAGCCATCCAGCCAATTTCCCAATCCTCCACGCCATCAACGCAATCGAAGCAACGTTTCTTCTCCCAGCAGCCGTCCGTTTCTTCTCTTCCGAGTTCCAGCTCCTTCTCGTGAAGCCAGCGAATCCCATATGCAGCGTCCCAGCCGATTCAAGGAGCGGCTTCAGCCGCCCGTGATTCTCCCCCAAATCCCAGCATCCCAGCCTCTTCTCCCGTCCGTATTCATCATCCACGGATCCGGTCCTCCCAGCACTGATTTCGGTCGTCCGTTTCAAAGATCCACAGCTTCATCCCGTGCGAAAACAAGGGGGAAGAAAGGATCCCACGCCCGCTTCTAATCCGGCGTCCACAAAGCTTCCGGATTCCGCATCTCTTCCGGATTTGAAATCCCAAGCATCCGAGCTCCACGGATCACGCTGGCCGGTCCAGCCTCCTCCGCATCCAAGCACCCGCAGCGCTCTTCATCCGGATCCACCACCCGAGATCCCACGGCCGTTTCTCCTCCTCTCCATGCGCAATCAAGGGTTCCATGCTCTGGCGATCTATAAGAAGGGGAGAACGAGAGGAGGAGGGGGGTCCTCGGTTGGGGTTGAGGCCAAGAAATAGAGAGGAGGAGGGGAGGTTCTCGGCTTGGTGAGGGGAAGCTCTGTTCAAAAGAAACAGAGGGGGAGCTCTGTTTTCCGAGAAGAAGGAAGATAAAAAATAATATTTTATTTTTTTTAGTGTTCAACCGAGAGGTGTTACTTGTTCCCTTGTTTTCATTTTTTTTTCCTTCTTACTTTTGTAAGCATTTTCCTTTCTATGCAAGCTATTAAATTTTCTTTTATGCAATCCATGTTATAGGTTTTGTTTAATTTCTGTTCTTTTATGCAATCCATTAATTTTTCTTTCATGCAATCTATGTTCCAAGCTTCAATTTTCTTAAGCACTGTTTTCATCCATGCCAAAGTTTTCTTTGAGTAGTTAAATATTTCATTAAATTTATAAATGCTCTTCGATTCCAAGTATCCGTCTTTTGTTTACTTTCAAATAGAAAACATTCTCTGGTAAACTAGAAAATCATTCAACATTTTCGAAGTAATGTTCCTCTTTTGTTATTCAAAAATCGATTTTGAATCCGAGTGAATGTTTTAATTTTTATGCAACTCCAATCGTCTTCCTGTGGATCGACCTCTTACGACCACTATTCTTCAAGTAGAAAAGATAAAAGTAAAATTAAATTAAACTTTGTTTGTCGGTTCTAACAACGATCTGTTTAGCATATTTTTAGGTAAACATAAATCGAACAACAAAATTTTGGCGCCGTTGCCAGGGAGGCAAATCGAGAAGCAAGACCATCACGAAAATCAACTCGAATTTTGGATGCCAGGAGTGAACGCACTCCGGTAGTAAGTTTTTTTAAATTAATTTCTCTTGTTTTGATTATTTTTAGTTAATAATTTTGTAGTTATTAAATTCTGAAATTTGAAATTCGGAATTTAAAATTTTAAAAAAAAAGTGAAAAATTTTTAAAATTCAAAAATTTAGATTCAAAATTTGAATTCTGAAATTTGAAATTTGAAATTTAAAAAAAAAAGTTAAAAATTAATTAAATTAAAAAAAAATTTATTATTTTTGCTAGTAATTGATAGGTACAATCCTCCGAGGTTATCATACCTCTATTGGGACTCCTCACGGAGTAATCTTCAGAGCTTATTCAACAAGCATTCGGAGATTGACTGATGCATAAGGATTAGTTTTAGTTTACATTCAAGTTATTCCTATATAAAAATTTAAATAAAACAAAAACATACAATTAAAAAATTAAAAATATATATATAAAAAAAAATTTGCTTGCTCATTTAATCAGTACAACCTAATGACATTCCATAAACTTTAAAAAAAATCATTAAATATTTGCTGCATTTAGTATTAAGCATTTGCATAAAATAATTTAAGAGCAAAACCTATTAAAAAGATAAGGTCGGAAAGTCATTACCTATCCTTATTCCAAAAATCACCACCTTGCATACATATCCTAAGCCAAATTAAATTAAAATCAATTAGACGTTGGTCTTAGGATTTTCGAGCTTAATTAGGCTCTTGAAAAGAAGCGGCTGAAAGCCACTCTAGTGAGAATTTAGTAATTGGTGATGTTTAGGAAAGTTTTACAACAGTAAGAACTGTTACGGGTATTGTGGTATCGGTGTATCCCTTCTGGCACCACCACACATCCCGAGACTTTTTTGGTCACTAGTTACTGGATCGCTTAACTGGTAAGCTCAAGCTTAATCTGAAAGGAAGATTAGGAGCTGTCTAATCTAGAAAAAAATTTCAGGAACTTTTTAATCTGATAAATCTCTATGCAACTAGATTAAAAGCTACTAAACCTCACTTAATTCTAAGACTAATAGAGTCAAATTATTGTGTGGTGTTGGTTGTGGTCATCTTTGTCTAGCCCTTCTCTTCTCTTAGGATTTCTTTCATTTTAGGAGTCAAATCTAATGAATTGTTGATAATGTATGCATGGTAGAAGGTCATTAAGGGGTAAGTTAATACCATTTGATCCTGAGGTTGACAGAACTTTTCATCACAATCAGCGAATTGTAAGCCAACCGTCAATCTCTATAATGGGTGAACATATTAGAACTTTGAATGAGTTGTTCGCACCCGCATCTGCTAGTCCCCCTACTTGCATAGTATTACCAATTAATAATGCAGCCCAATTCGAGATTCGGGCTGCAACAATAAACATGTTACCCAAATTTCATAGGTTTGAGAGCAAACAACCGTATATTCATCTAAACAAATTTTTGACAATCTGTCAAACGTTTAGAAATCAAAACTTAGATGAAGAGGGTATTAAATTAAGATTGTTTTCCATGACTTTAGAGGATCGTACGGCTGCATGGCTGTATTCTCTTGCTCCAAATTCCATCACATCATGGGAACAACTATCTAGGAAGTTCATGGCTAAGTTCTATCCCATGGTAAAGACTGAAAAAATTAAGTGCCCGCACCATGATCCATGATCTTTTGGTCAATTGCCCACACCATGGGCTTGACAAAGCTGATCTAGTACATTTCTTTTACAAAGGATTACTTCCAGCACATAGGAACATGATTGAATCCATGCACAAGTGTAGGTTCATGAACCAAACCCCTGATCAAGCCTATGAGTTCCTTGTAGACTTAGCTAAAAATGCCCAAAATTGGAGTAGCTACGGTCAGGAGATAGATAGAAATGATTATGGGTCTAGAGAACCAAGTACCTACGAAATAAAAATAGATCCCGAACTCAAAAATGTCATGTCCAATCTGGTGAATGGGGTGAATAATCTAAGCAAAAAGTTGGATGCTTTTACGGTTTCCACTAACTCAAACTCACAAAAAGAGTCAAATCCCATCAAGAAAGTGGAACATAAGCCACAAGGCTTATGCATCTTGTGTAACAGTTCTGAGTATCTAGTGGAGTGTTGTCCTAGTCTACCCAACATTAAGGCTGAGCAGGCAAATGCTCCAAATTCATATAATGCCTTTAAGAAATCCACTCCCAATTCATTCAACCCAGTTTATCACCCTGATAATAGGTTTCATCCGAATTTCTCATACAGGCAGACTGAACCTATTCAGCATCAGGGTGGTCCACCAGGTTTTCAGAAAAAAATTTTCAGGATAGGTCCACCACAGATGAACCAATCATTAGCTCCACTTGTCCCTCCTTATAGTGCCCCTATCACTCAGCAGTCTACATCGTTGGAAGCCATGATGGCTAACATGATGAAGCAGCAACAAGACTTCATCCAACAGCAACAACAGACCAACATGGCTCAAACCTAGACTAACCAATTCCATGCGCAAGCGATTGCAAAACTTGAGGTTAGTCTGAGCCAAATAGCTAACTCTCTAGGGGATAGGAAGAGAGGTGAATTACCCAGTCAGCCAGTGCCTAACCCTAGTAGGCAACAGAATCAAGGGCCAAGAGACCAGTTTCAGATTGATTCGAATAAAAAGTCAACCCATGAAGTCTAGGCAATTATCACTTTACGGTCTGGCAAGCAAGTGGACAACAAGGTCCAACTTTCTATACAAGAAAAAGAAGAAAAGCATGAACCGAGCCCCACTCAGAAAAAGGCACAAGAACAGGAAATACAAGGAATAGAAGAGAAACCAATTGAGACATACACACCCAAGGCCCCCTTTCCTAGTAGACTACAAGACTCAAAGAAAAAATCTCAGTATGATGAAATCATGAAAGTCTTTAAAAATGTCCAAATAAATTTACCTTTTCTAGATGCCATCAGACAGATCCCCTCCTATACAAAATTCTTAAAAGACCTGACCACGGTGAAAGGAAAACCAGTATTCCTAGGCAAGCTGTGATGGCGGCACAAGCCTCATCTCTCATTTAACAACAGATTGCCCCAAAATACAAGGACCCTGGTTGCCCTACTGTTGAAATTAAAATAGGAGAAACCATCATTCGGAGAGCTCTCCTAGATTTAGGAGCTAGTGTGAGCCTGTTACCCTATTCTATTTACACAGAGTTGGGTTTGGGGAAATTAAAACCCACAAACATCACTCTTTCATTAGCAGATAGGACTGTAAAGTACCCCAAAGGAATTGTGGAGGATATGATTATAAAAGTTAATGAGTTCTACTACCCTGTGGATTTTGTAGTCCTTGAAACTGAACCAGTAAAAAATCCAGAAAGTCACATCCCGATGATCCTAGGTAGACCATTTTTGGCCACTTCAAATGCTGTGATTAGTTGCCGAAATGGAATAATGACTCTAGCCTTTGGGAACATGACTGTCCAGCTCAATGTTTTTCACAGTAGTAGTCAGTCAACTGAGATGGACGATTTGGAAGAAATTCACATGATTGAGAACATAACTAGCAGTTCTTTTGAAGAGTCCAATTATTCTGATCCATTAGAAAGATGTTTGGCTAATTTCGGTCAAGATTGTGAATCAAGTCAGGAGGTTAATGCATTGTTAGATTCCATTCCTGTGATGGATACTAGCAGATGGGCCACCAAATTTGAATCATTGCCTATTTCGGAATCTCAGCTAGTGCTATCCAATGTCAAACCTCCCCAGCTAGAACTTAAAGACCTTCCCGAAAACTTGAAGTATGCATTTCTTAGAGACAATAACACCTTATCTGTTATTATTGCATCGAATCTGACTAAAGAATAGGAAGAGAGTTGTTAAGTATCCTTTGGAAGAATCAGGAAGCTATCGGTTGGTCTATAGCTGATATTAAGAGGATTAGTCCTTCTGTGGTCCAACATAAATCCATCTAGAAGAAGATGCAAAAATCTCTAGAGAACCACAAAGGCGACTTAATCCAATCATGAAGGACGTAGTTCGAACCGAGGTTATCAAGCTTTTAGATGCAGGAATTATATATCCTATTTCTGATAGTCAGTGGGTAAGCCCAGTTCAAGTCATACCCAAAATGTCTGGCATCACTGTGGTGAAAAATAATCGCAATGAGTTAGTCCCTACTCGAGTCCAAACGGGATGGCGAGTATGCATCGACTATAGGAAGCTTAATGCCATGACTAGGAAAGACCATTTTCCTCTATCCTTCATCGATCAAATGCTAGAATGTCTAGCTAGCCACTTTCATTACTGTTTCCTCGATGGTTATTCTGGATATAACCAAGTCCCTATTACACGTGAGGATCAAGAGAAAACCATGTTCACCTGTCCTTATGGCACTTTTGCCTATCATCGCATGCCTTTTGGGCTATGCAATGCACCGGCTACATTCCAGCGGTGTATGATGAGTATTTTCTCCGACATGGTGGAGAAATTTTTAGAAGTTTTCATGGATGACTTTTCTGTATTTGGATTTAATTTTGATGAATGTCTACACCACTTGACACTTATTGTAGAACGCTGTAAAGAGAAAAACTTAGTTCTTAACTGGGAGAAGTGTCATTTTATGGTAGAATCAGGTATGGTTTTAGGACACATTATGTCACAAAGGGAAATTGAGGTGGATAAGGCCAAATTAGAATTAATTGCTAAATTGCCACCTCCCAAGACTATTAGAAAAATTCGATCATTTTTAGGGCATGCGGGTTTTTACTGCCGCTTTATCAAAGATTTCAGCAAAATATCAAAACCCTTATATGATTTGTTGGCCAAAGATGCTATTTTTAATTTTTCACCGACTTGTGTAACTGCTTTCGAAAGACTGAAGTCTGAATTGACTTCAGCACCCATCATAAGGTGTCCTGATTGGAGTCGTCCTTTCGAAATCATGTGTGATGCATCTGATTATGCCATAGGTGCTGTCTTAGGTCAGCGAGTGGAAAAGCTTCCCCATGTTATATATTATGCGAGCAAAACTCTAAATGTCGCCCAACTCAACTATTCCACCACTGAAAAAGAATTATTGGCAATTGTTTTTGCTCTAGATAAATTTCGCCCCTACCTGATAGGATCTATGGTTCTTGTTTATTCTGATCATGCCGCCCTTAAGTACCTTGTCACAAAGAAGGATGCTAAGGCAAAGCTCATTCGTTGGATCCTATTGCTCCAAAAATTTGATCTCGAAATTCGAGATAAAAAAGGATCTGAAAATGTAGTAGCTGACCACTTGTCCAGACTGATTGTTGAGTCATCTGCAGAATCTTTACCTGTATCCGAAACTTTTTCGAATGAACAACTAATGATGATTTCCCATACCAATGTTCCATGGTATGCTGACATAGTCAACTACCTCGTTACCGAACAAATGCCCAGCTCTTGGACCAAACAGGAGCAATTTTGTTTCCTAGCTCGTGTGAAGTGGTATTTTTGGGATGAACCATACCTATTTAAATAATGCCCTGATCAGATCATCAGACGGTGTATCCCTGAATATGAACAAAGGAAAGTTCTTTCCTTTTGTCATGACCATGCTTGTGGTGGTCATTTCAGTGGTAAAAAGACGACTGCAAAGGTTTTGCAGTGCGGATTCTATTGGCCCACACTATTTCATGACTCACACGAGTATTGTAAAGCATGTGACCGATGTCAAAGACTAGAAAAAATTTCAAGAAAGAATGAGATGCCCCTGAACCCGATCTTAATTGTAGAAATCTTTGATGTTTGGGGTATTGATTTTATGGGTCCTTTTTCTAAGTCATTTGGGCACCAGTACATACTCCTAGATGTTGACTATGTGTCCAAGTGGATTGAGGCTGTCGCATGTAAGACCAATGATCATAAAGTAGTGATCAAGTTTCTTAAGGAGTCTGTCTTCGCTCGCTTTGGCACCCCTCGTGCTATCATTAGTGATGGGAGGAAACATTTTTGCAATAGACTTTTTAAAGCCCTTGCTAGGAAGTACAACATCACCCACAAGGTCGGTACACCATATCATCCACAAACGAGTGGACAAGTTGAGATTTCCAATAGAGAAATCAAGACCATCCTTGAAAAAACTGTCAATCCATCTCAAAAGGATTGGTCCCTTAGGTTAACAGATGCATTGTGGGCATATCGTACGGCCTACAAAACACCAATTGGAATGTCGCCATATAGGATTGTCTATGGCAAGGCTTGCTATTTACCTGTCGAGTTAGAACACAAGGCCTATTGAGCAATCAAACGCCTAAATTTCGATCTCGACAAGACGGGAAAACATAGAAAACTTCAGCTCGATGAGCTTGAAGAAATTAGGAACGATGCTTACGAGTGTGTTAAGAAGTACAAGGATCGCATGATGGTCATGCATGATAAAATGATTACTCGTAAAGAGTTTCACCAAGGACAAAAAGTTCTTTTATATGATTCTCGATTACATCTATTTCCTGGAAAACTTAAATCTCGCTGGACTGGCCCACACACGGTAGAGAAAGTGCATCTGCATGGTGCGGTAGTATATGCAATACTAAGGATGGTAGGTCGTTTTAAGTCAATGGACATCGTTTAAAACCATACCTTGAGTATCTAAGTCCAGAAGTCGAGGAGACACTTCTGACCGACCCTGTCTATCATGAATGAATTAGAATTGTCTGGCTGAAGATAAAACTTAGCGCTCTTGGGAGGCAACCCAAATTATATAAATTGTAAAAATTTACTAACATGCAGGTTTGGGAGTTTTTGGCCCCAATTGTCAATTTACCTACCCATATCAGGTAACTTCTCCTCTGCCCTATTACTGCTTTAAATTTTCTTTAACGTTGAGGACAATGTTAGATTTAGGTTTGGGGGTGTTTTTAAGCATTTAAAATATAAAAAAAACCTAATTTCTGTACAACACACAAGGCATATAAAATCTAAGAGCCCAATGACTAGTCGGAAGTAGTGCAAAGTGAGTTCTTTTTATTAAGTTCCTTTTAGTGAGTTGTAAACTAATTAGTACTTTGAATTTCACAACACATCTGACCTGCATTTCTAAGGTATAGGGTCGACATTGTGTTGAGAATATGGTAGCAACCTCGAATCCTGATGAATCATCTTTTTCTGATTCACAAAAAAAAATATAAAATAAAATAAAATAAAATAAAATAATAAAATTTTGTGGATTTAGTTAGGTACATCGAAAAGGGCTACCTATTGCCAAAGGTCAGCGGGCTTGTGATGAGGAACCCGAGCATGGTCCGTTGGGGAGTCTTGATGCCCGACACCTCATGCCAACTGGTGCGAGAATTGTCGACTAATTGCTCGCTACATGGAGGAATATCACAGGAGTAAAAGTGCGCAATATATACATTATCATATTTTTTGAAAAAAAAATCTGTATATTACCTTAAGAAAGACAATAGTGTGAAAGCCGTCGTTGCAAAAATTTGAGTAAATTAGAATATTACAAATAAAGCCCATGAGGTATTAAAGTAAATATCCATAGCTCTCGAAATCCTGCAGATAAGATGATTTTGAATCAGCAAATAGGTCTTGTCCGACCAATTCTTGGAAACTACTAGCATTAGCAATATTTTGGAGATCCCAAATCTTAGCTTGTGCATGGTTCAGACTTCACTGAGCACTCAAGTATAAATAAGTCTTACAACTTCCTAACGGAAAACTTAATGACTTCAACTTAAATTGCATACTAGCCTAGAATTTGGGCTACTTAGTAATTAAAACATTGTGTGCTTTTGAAATTCTTATCATTTATGTACTTGAAATTAGACTTTCATTTCATAAAACAAATTTTATTTTGGGATTGAAGTTTGTGGGTAACTTCACTGCAAACCCTCACGAGACAACACTCGTCCACTAGGGTAACCTAGGGGTTTAACGGCTTGTTGCACGTGCAAAGTGCAATCGTGATGCTCTACGAAAGTGGGTACGTATCTCAGATTTTATGTACTTAGCTTCAATAAAAAGTTATGGGTTAGACTACATCTTTTGTGCCCTCATTTTATCGTTTGCTTATTAATTGCTAGAGACTAGCAATAAGCTGGTTGGGGGGTGTGATGAGAGCACAAAAGTGCAATCATCATACCATCTTAATTAGTATTATAGCTAATTATTAATAATAAAATTAACTAATTAACATTGTATTTGTGTTTGAGTACAAGTAACCCAAGAGACCCAATAACAATGGGTTTGAGCCCAATGCCTGGCAGCCCGAGCTCAAGTCAAGCCAGCATTCCAGCGCGTCCCAATCCTCCACGCCATCAGCGGCATCCTAAGGATCTCACGATCAGCCCAGATGCGTCTCCAGCTCCCAGTCTGCCCTTGCAGCACCAACTTGATTGTGCCAGGCTGTCCACGTCTTCAGCGCATCCCCACCATGCCTCACAGCCATCCAGCCAATTTCCCAATCCTCCATACCATCAACGCAATCGAAGCAACATATCTTCTCCCAGCAGCCGTCCGTTTTTCCTCCCAGCAGCCGTCCGTTTCTTCTCTTCCGAGTTCCAGCTCCTTCTCGTGAAGCCAGCGAATCCCATATGCAGCGTCCCAGCCGATTCAAGGAGCCGCTTCAGCCGCCCGTGATTCTCCCCCAAATCCCAGCATCCCAGCCTCTTCTCCCGTCCGTATTCATCATCCACGGATCCGCTCCTCCCAGCACCGATTTCGGTCGCCCATTTCAAAGATCCACAGCTTCATCCCGTGCGGAAACAAGGGGGAAGAAAGGATCCCACGCCCACTTCTAATCCGGCGTCCACAAAGCTTCCGAATTCCACATCTCTTCCAGATTTGAAATCCCAAGCGTCCGAGCTCCATGGATCACGCCGGCCGGTCCAGCCTCCTCCGCATCCAAGCACCCGCGGCGCTCTTCATCCGGATCCACCTCCCAAGATCCCGCGGCCGTTTCTCCTCCTCTCCATGCGCAATCAAGGGATCCATGCTCTGGCGATCTATAAGAAGGGGAGAACGAGAGGAGGAGGGGGGTCCTCGGTTGGGGTTGAGGCCAAGAAACAGAGAGGAGGAGGGGAGGTTCTCGGCTTGGTGAGGGGAAGCTCTGTTCAAAAGAAACAGAGGAGGAGCTCTGTTTTCCGAGAAGAAGGAAGAAAAAAAATAATATTTTATTTTTTTTTAGTGTTCAACCGAGAGGGGTTACTTGTTCCCTTGTTTTCATTTTTTTTTTCCTTCTTACTTTTGTAAGCATTTTCCTTTTTATGCAAGCTATTAAATTTTCTTTTATGCAATCCATGTTATAGGTTTTGTTTAATTTCTGTTCTTTTATGCAATCCATTAATTTTTCTTTCATGCAATCTATGTTCCAGGCTTCAATCTTCTTAAGCACTATTTTCATCCATGTCAAAGTTTTTCTTTGAGTAGTTAAATATTTCATTAAATTTATAAATGCTCTTCGATTCCAAGTATCCGTCTTTTGTTTACTTTCAAATAGAAAACATTCTCTGGTAAACTAAAGAATCATTCAACATCCCCGAAGTATTGTTCTTCTTTTGTTATTCAAAAATCGATTTTGAATCCGAGTGAATGTTTTAATTTTAATGCAACTCCAATCGCCTCCCTGTGGATCGACCTCTTACGACCACTATTCTTCGAGTAGAAAAGGTAAGAGTAAAATTAAATTAAACTTTGTTTGTCGGTTCTAACAACGATCTGTTTAGCATATTTTTAGGTAAACAGGAATCAGACAACAGAAAACAACACATGAAAGATGCTTGGGAAGAAGAATGAAGGTTGTGTGAGATATACTTCTAATTCTATTTCCATATATACCAATTTTGAAGATTTGAGCGGCAGATTCCAAAGAGGTATGTGATATTGCTATTAGCTTCACTTCGAGTAGTACTAATGAGAAGAAGATTGCTACTTCTTTAGCTTTCTATATGGATAAATCTAAGAAATGGGATGTAAAAGGTCAAGTTGGTGTGATTGTTGCCTAGTTTCCTTAGAAACACTAAAAAGAGGTCTAATTCTGGTGGTGAAGCAGACTCTTCCATTCAGCTTCTAAAGATCGAGGACAAAGGTGTTGAACATGAATATAAGTTCAAAGTCTTGATTAAGCTCTCTTATAATCCTTTATTTTGTTGGGATAAGAGGATTGTTGTTAACATGATTGGTTCTTTTGATGTTGTGGAGAATTTTGAAGATGACACTATATCTAAGAAGCATATGAAGATTTTTCACAATCTTATGTTAACACTTGAAGAGTGTAAGAAGGTCTATCCTGAGTATAAGAAACAAAGAAAGCTCTGGCTCTTCAAAACCTATTTTTGAGAGTCTTGTGGTAATCTTGGGAATTCTAGTGATGCTGGCAGTGAGGTTCCTATCATCAGAAAGATAGTTTAATCTGGTTCAGCTGGCTCAGCAGGCAGTTGAAGAACCTCAGTTTTAAACATGGTCAATGTTGGTTTTGTCCCTTAACATAAGGTGACAACTGATGGTGCCCTACGGAACAAGCTGGTAGGTTGGATCCCTGGCTAAATTCTCACAAAGTGCCGTCTGGGGTGGTTGAACATATAGCTTCGACAGGAGCTAATACTATTGAGTGTCAGTCCAAAGTCTAGTGAAGGCAATGATATTGCATATGAATCCTTATTGTAGTTGTGAAAAGATAGCATCAGATGGCCAAGAATTGGTTTAGGATGAGGTGGCTAGAACTATGGTCTTGGTTGGGTTTTCCATGAGCAAGAGTGCATGCCCTGTAGGTATCTATTCTTAAGATATTTGCATCTTAGAGAAGTGAAGACGAAGTTGGATAAGTTTGGATAGTCTTAGGCTAAAGGGAATTATAGATTGACTACGATTGGTCTATTTGATAGGAACCCCAGGAACCAGCTCATTGATATCGATCGCAAATGTAAGTTGTCAATTATAAAGGATGCGAGTATCTTGTTGGAAGAGCTTAGAAATAAGGTGCGGAAGAAGTCAAGCAAATGGTTAAGATAGAAAAGGAATTCCTAGAAAAGGAGTTTCAAGACGGTGGTGATGGTGGCTCTTCTTAAATTTGATCTTTTGTCGTAACTGGAGTGGTTTTATTTTCATCATGAAGCTTGTAGCATGGAATGTTAGGGGTTGGAAAACCCTAGAAAGATGATTTAGTAAAGTATAGAATCTAGCGGGTTCATTTTTGTATGCTTGCAAGAGCCAAATTTCTTATCCAATTTCTCCCTTTTTGGAATCTTTTGGTGGTTCTAGTATCAAATCTTGGTTTTGGTTGGATGTGGATGGTGCTTATGGTGGATTTTTCATCGGTTGGTTTGATCAGTATGTGAACTATTTAAATTAGGTCAAAAGGAAACACTCTATTTTAGTGAAGTTATCTGGGGCAGGCAAAGAGGTCTAGTGTAAGCTTCAATTTTACACACTTGAAGACTAAACTATCTGGGCAAGAAACTTAAGAAATTCTAGAATTAAGGAAGTAAATGAATTTAAACTCAAAGGCAAGATGATGAACTTAGTGCTAGAGGCTAACTAGAGACAACAAGTAGCTTACCTTACTATTGAAGGCCCTTGCTATCATCCCCCGACATCCACCGATCATTGCAGAAGGATGCTAAACTGTCAAAATCCACCAATTCTACCGCAGTCGATCCCGGAATCCCCCTGGAATCTACTAGAGTTGAATAGAATTGATAGTCAACTTTAAAGACCACGCAATAGCACGTATCTAATAGGATAGTGATTACGGGTATCGATCCACAGGGATTGGGGTATAGTTGTTTTTTTAAAAATAAAAATATTTAAAAGGATGAATTTGTGAAGACTATTAAACTAAGCAATCTAATAAAAGAAAATGCAATTAAAAGGATATCAGTTTGGGAAAACCTAGGGCAAGGAATTCACCACTAACATCGGAACAAGGGTTATTTATATTTTATTTCGTTCTTGGGTTAACATGCAAATTGGCTACAAGCCTAATAAGCATTTAAAAATTCACAAAAGTAATTTGGGCATAATCCATCTTCAGTTGGCATGAAATGTCTACCCTAATCTAAGGTGGCAGCACATCGCATCTTCCCTAAGCATGGACTATCTTATATTTACTTAGTGATCATGAAGAACAGTTGTATAAACTTCACATTTAAAATCACAGAAATTAAACATGAAATAAAAGAAGATATTCATTAAAAACAATAAGTTCATACAACTCCAAGAACATAAAATAAAATATAAAACCCGTGTCCCTTTGTTAGGGCTGCATCCGGCCCCAGTGAAGAGATTAGCCTTTCATGGAGTCGTGGGCGACAGTAGCGGTGGCACAGAAGCAGGCTCCCATTTCTATCACGATCGGCTCCCTCTGCCTCAGCACTTCATTTTTTTTTCTTTCTTTTGAGAAGGCATTCCCAAAAGACCCAAACTCTTGTCTCTCCTGTTATTTCATCTTCTTCCGTGGGAACTTGCCTGTGAACCCGAACTCTTCTTCTCCCCTTCGTGAATTTGGCCTCTGAGGAGATGGGAGAAGCCTCCCCCCCTGGTGGGGGAAGAAGGAATGGGATCAGCCCCCTCCCCTGGTGGGGAAGAGGAGGAATACCCCCCCCCCCCCCCCGGTGGGGGAGTAATGAATGGAAGAGAAGAATGCCCCTCCTCGGTTCACGCCTGAGCCTTTTATAGGCTGCACTCTCTCTTTCCTCTTCCTTATTTCGAATCATGGATAAGGATGAACCCTTTGCCGTTGGGATGAAGTTTGGACTGATTCGTTGGACTGCTGTGGTTCGGATCTTAGATCCGGCTGCTGGGATGCTGATCAAAGGAGAAGATGCGTGAAGCCGGACGCGTGGGAAGATGAAGTCAATCCGAACGGCTGGAATGCTAGTTCGGTTGGGAGGAAGTGGCTCACAGGTTGCTTTATTTTCGGAGAAGATGACTCTAGAATGCAGGGGATTTGGATAAAGAAGAGATGGACTACATCCGTGGATGAGGTGCTGGGAACGGAACTGGAAGCTGATCCCTTGAATCGTGGATGATTAGGGAGGATATGGCTCACGAACGGGATGCTGGAACTCTGTTCCGAAGTAGAGATAAGGATGCAAGGCTGGGAGATGAAGCTCGTGAAACAGGGGAGGCGTGGGTGGATGAAGGCTATCGTGAACGGGAGATACACGTAACAGGGGATTTGATGCGGTCGTGGGATGAACGTAGATCACGAACGCGATCCGGAGGGAGGCTAGGACAGGTTCTGGATTTGGTTTGGAAGGAGGTTACGGCTGTGATGTGGAGCATTGGTTGTGGGAGGGAAGCAGGGAATGTTTGGATTTGCTGGTGACGTGGATGTAGTGGGAGAGAAGAAGCTGCTGGGATAAGGATGATCGCAAGCTGGGAGATGTGATCTAATCCGGAACGTGGAGGAGAAGCTGGATGAAGCTGAGAGGGAGAGTTTATCCGTGGGTGAATATAAGGTGAACTGGGAGTTTGTTCCGAAGCAGGGGAAGATGTGGAGAGCGTTGGATGAACTGAAATGCTTCGGCTGAAAGGCTGAGATCCGTTCGTGATGCTCATCCCGGCTGGACACGAGATATCCGGATGCGAGAGAGGTTGGAGCTGGGACGAAGAGCTGAATCCGCGTGGAACGGGATGGCTGGGATTTGGGTTCATCCAGATGCGGCTCTGTTTCATGGAAGGAGCTTTGGATGCCGAACTATGAATGGGATGCAAACGGAATAGA
This sequence comes from Phoenix dactylifera, assembly GCF_051530095.1. NCBI lineage: Eukaryota > Viridiplantae > Streptophyta > Magnoliopsida > Arecales > Arecaceae > Phoenix > Phoenix dactylifera. The sequence continues at coordinate 8,857,329 of NC_143193.1, forward strand.
GATACGATGGGGAGATGAAGTTTAGATACGAAAATCACTCGAGGTTAGCTGGGAGGTGACGTGGAACAGGGGAGGAAAGGATAACGTGGAAGCTTTGGATGCGGAAGGGAACAGGGGAGGTGATTCGAAGTTGGATGATGGTCCGGAAAACGTTGGGTTGTTGTTCACGGCTGAGATGAACTCTGAACGGGAGCTGGGGAGTTTGGAAGTGCTGCCGTTGGCTGGATAAGGATGCAAGGCTTGGATGTTGATCCATGGGATACTCGGTCGCAGGAGAAGATCTGTGATCCGGAGAATGGGGAGAGGGCTGGATGTAGGATGATGTGGACGCGAGATAAATGGTTGAAATAACTTGCGGTTGGAGTTGTGGTACATGGAGAACGTGAACTAGGGATAGCCATGTGTTGAAGAGGAAATTGAGAAGATCTGATTCACGGGGTGCGTGTCATTCGGGTTCGGGGGTCATCCCAGATGAATTTGATTTGACCTGCATACATTAGATGGACCAATATAATCAAGCAAAAATCGAATTATTTTTAATAATGCAATGATGAAGATAATTCAATTTTTAGTTGAATTTACAAAAATATGTGAATTAAAATAACGATAAGTGCTATGAATAAGATATTAATTTATGCATTATATAGCACTTATCAAGAATCTATCATGCCAAAAACTAAAAGCAACCACAAGCTAACATATATTAATTAAGGAAAATGTTCATTGCACTAATGTGTGAAAAAACTAAGTATATATACATAGTGTGTGTCTATAAGCTCTAGGGCCCCATATAATGACAAGGATAAAAGGTGCCTTTTGATCTCGACTAATTAAAGTCTTGAAAAGCAAGACCGAAAACCACTAGAGCAAGTAATATCGCTTGAAGGGGTGCTTATAGAACAAAAATCATTCATACGGTGGGCTAAGAGCTATCAAAATTCTGGAAGAGTTTATGCTGTCAGACCTTCTGACGGTGGATCTGCTCCTAAAGATAGATCTTGTGCTCCCAGATAAATTCTGAGGGCATAATAGTTATCGTGACATCAGGATCTGGCCCATTTGGTTATTGTTTGAGTTGGGGACGGTTCCCACATGCATCATCTCTCTTAAATTCTTGTACTCATTTATTGTTATTTGTTAACCGATATTTATGGGCCTCTTGAATTTTCTTATATAATGGCTTTAAAGAAAGTATATCATCTAAATATTTTTATTTATTTAGATATAAACAAATAATAAAATAGCATGGAAATCTGACAAAATTGCTTATTTGGCCAACATGTGACTCCTTTCTTGCCAATGGAATATACCGTGCAAAATTTTCTAAGTGATCGTACACACACATACATACATACATTTATATATATATCGCTGGTTATTGATGTATCGCTGTAGAGGATGTCCCACTAACACATGGACCAAGATGAAGGGAAAGTTGCGAGTGATACTTGATGCATATCTTGTGGTGGTCTATTAAGGCTTATCAGGAAGTGGGGTTCTTGTCTCACCTGAGAACAATATACAATGGTTTGCACAAAAATTTCTGAACTCACTAATAGCAAATCCCCTATCCAAGCAATACTCTACATATGAATATTTCATTATTTCATTTTCAAAATTTGACTTATTCATACATTACAATTATACATCTGTAGTAGAGTTCAATGGTCACCAAAGCGAGGCGTCAAACTCAAAATTTGATTGATGGAATAGAAGATCAATTCTTTCTCTTTCTAGCAACCTGAAGTTCTTGAAATATATTGGTCATTCAATGTATAAACTCAAAAGGTTGGTATGAAAATTCTTTAGCAAATTCTCTCGTGCACATGAATTTTTTTATTTTTTAAAAGCAAAAGTACCCAAGATGACAGTTAACAGTTCATCTTAAAATCACCAGTTGTCCTAAAAGCTTAAGCTAATAAGATAAGGTAGATTAATTTATATATTTTATATTTTCTTACACTTTTCCTCACATGTGAGCCAGATTTTTTTTTAATGGATGACCCTAACATGTGAAAGTTTTAAAAATGGAGTTAAAGAGTGCAAAGACAGGGTTCAAACTCAAGACCTCTGCTCTGATACTATGTTGAAATCACCACTTGTCCTAAAACTAGAAGTTAATAGGATAAGGTAGATTTATTTATATTTTTTATATTTTCTTACAGTTCAAGGTCCTGCCAAAATTAATGCATGGCAAATGATAGTTTTATAGCAGCACAAAATAAAGCAAATTTGCAAAATGATCAAGCTAAAAACATTCTACATCTGTATTTAGTATATAGCTAGCTATTACGCTCTTCCCTTAAGAAAAAGCGAAAAAAGAAGAAAATCAACAACAATAACAACAACTATAAAACTTTTGCACCAACAATTAACAATTTTCTATGCCTTAACAAAATTGCATGCAAAGACTTCCTCCTCGAAACTCATTGGAGACCTTCATTCTTCTCTTTCTTTTTTCTTTCCTCTTGCTCCCTTTCTTCTCTTTCTACAACCTTGTTGTTCCTCCTGATTTCCAGTAACCACTTTCCCATGCGTAAAGTTGCCCTTGAGCACCGTGTGGTTACTCCTCGAAACTCATTGGAGACCTAAAATTATATCTCCTCATTCCTTTCTTTCAACAAGTAGAGACGTACACCTCACGTCTCGTGATTGGTCTCTTTAGCATGAACATATTAGGTACGGATGGTATGGGACTAATTGGAAAAGAGCTAAACCTTTTCATCTTAGAAGCCCACTTATAATGGCTTAAGAGCTTCTAAGAATGGGAATGTCCTATGGAAAGGGAGAAGACAGCATGTCTTCAGCATCACTTCAAGTCACCAAAGGTGAGCTTCTTGCTCTGGATGACTCTCCCAAATACGCCATTTTATAGGCACACCATATCCTTCCAGAGTGTTCCCACAATTAAGAAGGGAGGCCAAGTGTGCAAATTGCCTCTCTAATGTTGAATGTTTCAAGATTGTATGAAATTGGAGGACTACTCGGCAAATTGCTTCCGTTACAAATAGAGTAAATGCTTTCGTAACGCATCAATCTCCAGCAAAAGCTTGGAAAAGCTCATGAATATATCATGTTCGCAGAGAATTCATGTTTCTTGCCGAGGATTAAACGTTGGATAGAGGACCTTGTCTGTTAGTAGAGTATTCATGTTTTCGTTGCACATAATATGGATTGGTTGTGTCCAAAAGATTTAAATTTGGATGGGTACATGTTAGCTGGTGAAGTTTGTGTGAATAGAGGATTCACGTGTCTTATGCACCTAATAGGTAAGGTCAACAATTTCATTTTGGGTGGTTGTATGTACCTTGATTGAAGTTGTTGGCATGAGCACACTACAGAGAATTGGTAAATTTCTAACTCTGTATTGCCGTGCTAGATAGAAGCATATGTAATTTTTTCCCAGTAACAAAGCATGCTCACGCTTCCAAAAAGCGTCGGCAAATAATGGGCTCTGCCGACGCTCTGCTTAGTGTCACCGGAAGCTGCCCATGATGGATGCTTATAAGCGTCAGAAGGGTTAATTACCGACGTTTATAAGTGTTGGCGAAAGCCAAAATTCGGCGACACTTATAAGAGTCGTCGGACTCCATCCCCCCCCCCCCCACCTAGAAAGCTCCGACCCCCTCCATGAGCCCCAAATCCCTAACCCACACCGACTGACCCCCTCCTCAGCCCCTTTCACCTATCTCAGCCCCAAATCTTTCTCCTCTGCCGCATCTCCTTCTCCTCCTCCCCCTCTCCGCTGGCCTTTCCTCCTTGACAATGTAAATGTAATCATATTTGACAATATGAATATTTCGAATGATCCATTTGATTGTGACATGTGACTTTTGTTATGTGTGTGATTTTTGTTATGCATTTGTTTGGTAAATAATGTATATAGAATTAAAAAAAAATTAAATAACTTTTTTTAAAAAAGTTAACTCTAACAACGCTTTAAAGTGTCATTAGAATAAGTATTGCCGATGCTTAAAAGCGTCGGCAATACCAAAATTTTGGATGCTTTTGAAGCATCGGAAATGGCCAATGCTTTTGAGCTAGCATCGGCAATGGCCCGAGATGGCCTGACGCTTATAGATGTCAGCAAAGCATCTGTTATTACTGATGCTTTTTAAAAGCGTCTGCTGTTACCGACGCTTTTTAAGAGGGTCGGCAAATAAAATTTCCACACTAAATACTGACGCTTATATATAAGGTCGGTATATGCATTAAAAAGCATCAAGAATGGTCTTTTTTTTCTCTGTAGTAGCAGTGGGCTTACACTTGTTGTGCACCTCATGGGTTGGCTAAATTGGACAGGCTTGAATTTGGGTGGTAGCACACACGATACTAGGTCAGACATTGGTGTACTATTAAGTTACAATTTTCTTGGTGTAGAGAGAAAGGTGATGGAATTGACATACAAAGTTCTAGAATATGCAAACAAGGAAGATGGGGTTGAAAGGGTGGAGAGATGGGTAATAAAAGCTTGATATAAAAAGGTTCACCATATAATATACAGACAAGGAAGGTAGGGCTGGGAAGTGGAGAGGAGGATGGAGCTTGACGGAGTTTCTATTACATTAATAAGACAGATGAAAAAGATATTACAATTTTACCATTAATTTAGCAACGAGGGTTAACCTACTGTAAACTAAAATCGAAGGTATTGGATGGAGTATAGAAAGAAACTCTTATCACTTTCTAATCTATAGTGAGAAAACTTGAAGTGACCGAGTGATTCAAGCATGGTGCTAGACTTAGCAAATCTCAGTCAGGATCTCTCATCATCCTTTTTACTCTAATGGAAAAGGCAATGGTTGGACATTTTCTCAAAAACAAGAGAGAAGAAACAGTGAGATAGAAAGACCACTTGTTTTTTCACCAAAGAGAAAAGGTTCTTAATTTCTATCTACTTCCTCTTTTTTGAACCCTAATATTGCACTACTTCAAATCTTGAAGATGAGCCTTGGTACAAATGCAAGGTTGCTCTATTATGACATGGAGGTCATACATTAGAAAAATAGAAATAGCTTCTCAGCATAGGAGAGTAAGACTGTGTATATCTGACCTTCCCTAGATCCTACAATGGTGAGAGCCTCATGCACTATATTGCTCTTTCAAACCCTACGAAAGAAAGGTGCATGTTTTAGAATCACTATCATATAGCACAGGAATGCTACCCACTACTTCCGGTGTGGTAGTTTTGATGATTGGAAACCTTGGATGAAAGGTGCTTGGGAAGAAGAATGAAGGTTGTGTGAGATCTACTTCTATTTCCATACCTATTTTGAAGTATTGAGCGGCAGATTCTAAAGAGGCATGTGATATTGCTAATAGCTTCACTTCGAGTAGTACTAATGAGAAGAAGATTGCTACTTCCTTAGCTTTCTATATGGATAAATCTAAGAAATGGGTTGTAAAAGCTCAAGTTGGTGTGATTGTTGCCTGGTTTCCTTAAGACACACTAAAAAGAGGTCTAATTCTGGTGGTGAAGCAGACTATCTTATAATCCATTACTTCCATTCAGCTTCTGAAGATCAAGGACAAAGGTGTTGGACATGAATATAAGTTCAAAGTCTTGATTAAGCTCTTATAATCCATTATTTTGTTGGGATAAGATGATTGTTGCTAACATGATTGGTTCTTATGATGTTGTGGAGATTTTTGAAGATCACATTATATCTAAAAAGCATATGAAGACTTTTCACTATCTTATGTTATCACTTGAAGAGTATAAGAAGGTCTATCCTGAGTATAAGAACCAAAGAAAGCTCTGGCTCTTCAAAACCTATTTTTGAGAATCTTGTGGTGCTAATGTTGGGAATTCTAGTGATGCTGGCAGTGAGGTTCCTATCATCAGAGAGATAGTTTAATCTGTTTCAGATGGCTCAGCGGGCAGTTGAAGAATCTCAGATTTAAACATGGTCAATGTTGGTTTTATCCCTTAACATAAGGTGACAACTGATGGTGCCCTACGGAGCAAGCTGGTAGGTAGGATCCCTGGCTAAATTCTCATAAAGGCCGTCTAGGGTGGTTGAACATTTAGCTTCTACAGGAGCTAATACTATCAAGAGTGTCACTCCAAAGTCTAGTGAAGGCAATGATATTGCATATGAATCCTTATTGTAGTTGTGAAAAGATAGCATCAGATGGTCAAGAATTGGTTTAGGTGGTCTTGGTTGGGTTTTCCATGAGGAATAGTGCATGCTCTGTAGGTAGCAATTCTTAAGATATTTGCATCTTAGAGAAGTGAAGAGGAAGATGGATAAGGTTGGGGGAGGGACAAGGAAAGAAGAAAGGATAGTCTCGAGATAAAGGGAATTATAGATTGAGTATGATTGGTCTATTTGTTAGGAACTCCAGGAACCAGCTCATTGATATCGATCGCAAATGTAAGTTGTCAATTATAAAGGATGTGAGTATTTTGTTGGAAGAGCTTAGAAATAAGGTGCGGAAAAAATCAAGCAAATGGTTAAGATTGAAAAGGAATTGCTAGAAAAGGAGTTTCAATTTATATATACCGTGCAGAATTTTCTAAGTGATCGTAGCATTGCTTTTATTTATATATATATATATACACGCGCGCGCGCGCGCACATACAAATGTATATAAATGTATATTTATATATATGTAGGAGGAATCTAATCAGGCTTGGTTTAAAACAAAATCAATTTTGAGTCAAAAGCCTAATATCAAACTTGGCTTGCTTACATTTATTTGAAGATTGATTGAAACTGGATACAAGCTGAACAGAAGCTGTTCACGAGCAGCTTAGCTTAATCGTGAAATAATTACCACCAGTCATGCATTGTTAATGGTGATGATCGCTATTTGCCAATTCAACCCTCTGTTGAGAGTACTTAAGAACGAAATAATGGCTGCGATAATGTCTGTTATTTCTCACTATAACAACAAAATGAATGATAACCAAAAATAAGAGCATTGTTTTCTTAAATCAGTAGTCGCCAAACAAGAAGATATTTCTGACAGTTGCTATAAAGATCTAAGGTCCTGCCCACCAATTAAGGTTGTATGCGTGAAAGAGGATATTTAGGTCGTTTAGATAACCACTGAGAAATAAGAGAGGTAAATTTTAAAAAATAATAAAAACATCCTTCTTACCTTATTGAAGATCAAACTTAATTGTCTTAGTTATGGACAAGAAAAAGTTACACTACATGTCAGTATATGAAGGATACCTGTAGAATAGAAATTTCATTTTGAATGAGCCAACAAAACTACAATACTTCAACCAATTTGCAAAGGAACCACTTACAAAACTTTGCCACAATCTCAGAATTCTCCCTTCTGACGGGATGCAAAATAAATTATCATCGAATAGGCCTGGTAGCTGTGGTGAATTTATAACATGTAAACATATTTTATATAAAGTTCATTCTTTTTTCTGCTTGCATTCCCAGACCAATCCTTGCCTCTTGTCCAGAAGTTTATATCCAAATGCTGCTGAACGCTTCCTCGATTGCCCTCCTCTTGCCCAGCTCAATGGTCCATCCTCCAGCTCTGGCCCCTCTCTCTGCTCGTAGCTTCATTGCTTCCTCGTCGTCGACCGCATAGCCCTGCAGGAGATCAGCTGGACCTCCAACAGGTACAGGTTGTGGAGCCATACCTGTTGGGCGTGGCTGTGCAAGCCCACTGCCCAGGACAGCTGCAGGGGCATACTGCCCTTGCACACCAATACCACCGCTAACGCCTTGAGAGCTCTGTCCAGCACCCTGTGGTCAGATATCATATGTACTAACAAGAATCAACATTTCAGCTGCTCAGATACAGCATCCTTTCGCAAAAAAAAAAGCCTTACGGTTTCACAAACCTTGATTTGGGCCTTTTTTCTATTATTTTAGAGGTTAAGTGTCTATCTTATCAAATGCACACAGTCATACGATGTTATAGTCATTTTATATAGAAGACCATAATCTTGTGACATTTCTTGTATTTACTTATCCAGGGTCCTTATAAGGCACTGCAACAAGGAACTGCTTGGAATCCTTAACCATCAAGGGTTATGTTTATTGTTTTTCTTCTCTTTAACATTAAAAAAAAAGGAAAGAAGAGCGTTAAAAATTAACACAATATAGCCTACAGACTTATATAAATAAAATATAACTGAAATATTATAGTAAAACTGAAATAAAACTTTAAAAAAATCTCTAATGTTTCAATCAGTTTCAGCCGAAATTGGCCCAAACCATGGAAGATGGACCTAAACAGGTGATCAAAATCTAAACTGAGGGATTAGTTTCAATTTGGCCTTAGAACAGATTGGTTTTGGCTATAATTCAAAACCTTAAGGAAAACTAATTCGTCAATTTCTAAAGTTGAATATACTCTTTCACCTCCAAAAATAAAAGGCCCACAAAGATGTGTGCTGCTTCATAATAGGGTAAGTTTCAATTTAGGGCAAACTAACAATTTTGCAATTGTAGATCATAGAACCAAATTAATGTGTTATAGGAATTCTGGTGGATGAAGTGTAAACAGATAGGAAAGAAAAAAACTTTGATTTGCATATCATGCTTACCTCTAAGGTACACCAGATATGTCCCAATAGAATGATTAGGGCCCAAACTTGGCTCATAATAGACACGGCCAAAAATGGCCCAAAATGACTGAATTGGGTCCCAAATTTAGCCCACAATGGGCACAGCCGAACATGGCCCACAATGATCGAACAAGGCTCAAATTTGGCCTACAATAGGCACATCTCAACATGGCCCCAAATGATTGAACTGGACCCAAATTTGGCCCACAATAGCTGTCACGCCCCGAACCCATCACCCAGGTCCGGCACGCGACCGGCCGCATGAGCCCTAGAGCAATGCCCTAAAGATCATGCAAGGCCTAAGATAAACAACAATTCCAATAATTCCAATAATTTCATAAATGCCAAAATCAAAGATTGATATAATTCAATCAAATCCAGCTACAATGTACTGATTTATTACATAATTTCAAATGTCCATAAATAAAAGATAAATTGACTTCTAACTATCTAGCAGTCTGACTCCAGATCGAGCTCACTTCTTGTCCCATCCGACAGATTCTACGAATCCAGTGCCTCTGAAAAAAAATGGAAGTGTAGTATGAGCTTTTCCAGCCCAGTAAGAATCCCAACAACCACACACAACAAAATCATAAAATAATCAAGTATCAAAATATATATATCATTTCATCATTTCAAAAGCTCAACAAACAACAAATATATGTAATCAGTACATATACACAAATCCTTTTTCACATTATGTGATCCATTCCTGTATTACTCAAATTCCAAAGTTTTCAAACTTTTCATTTCTGGCGTTGGACTAACCAAGATCATGTCCCAGTCCAAGACTGCACAAATCCCACGCATAAGCTCGTGGCAGCTATCCCACGCGTAAGCCCGTGGAGGCTATCCTACGCATAAGCTCGTAGAGGCTATCCCACGCGTAAGCCCGTGGAGGCTATCCCACGCATCAGCTCGTGGCCGCTATCCTACGCATAAGCTCGTAGAGGCTATCTCATGACAAGGTTAGTCCAACCCATATTACATGTTTGGTTTTACATGTTCAATCACATTCCCATCACATCACATATTTTCATAAATTTTCAAAAAATATGTTATTTCTTCCCAAATGAATTTATCTCAATATTTTCATTATAAACAACATGCACGCCTCATAGGTGCCGCATCAACTCATAAACAATAACAACATAATAATGAAAATATGTTGATAAAAATTCGTCTCATATGTATCATATCAACTCACAAGCAATAACATCAAAACCGTAAATAAATCCAACGATAAATCAATATATGCATAGAAGTGCTCAGATGTAGGGATTCTTACAGAAATTGTAGACTGACTTAAACACAGTCCAAATCACAACCTACGCGCTGGGGTGCTGAGTCCCCTGATCAAAACCTCCTGGCACCACTGTCTCCTCCCCTACAGCATCAATTACAATCACAAACTAAATCATTTAATATTTAAATATTCAAAACTATAATTCACATCTGCTATGGGGTCCATCATCAGGTCCCCAAATATCTCAATCCCTCCAGATCTAGGGCAGTCAGGGTGGCCCGACTCCCACCCTTGTACCACCGGCCTGTGTTGTTGCCAGCCGTGGCCGCAGCCATGCCGGCGACGATGGCCGGTCCCGGTGAAGAGATCAAGAGAAAGGGATGATTCCTCTCTCTTCATGGTTGGGAATACATCTCCCTTCTTCAAATCTTTTTGATCCAAGGGCGATAGCCATGGTGGCTGCCCTCTCCTTCCCCAACCCAACACACCTCGGCCACTATTGGCCGGACCATTGCCGGCCGCCCCTGCTGCAGTCGCCGGCGATGGTGGCTAGCCAAGAGAAAGAGAGAAGAAGAGGTCTCCTCCTCTTCTTCTTCTTTTCTCTTCTCCTTCTTTTTTTTTTTCTTCTTCTTTCTTTCTTTCTTTCTTTCTTTCTTCCCTCCCCTCCATCATCAACAGATGAACCACCGAGGTGGTGGCTCAGCCTCTCTCCCCCCACACCCGACGGCAACCCAAGCTGCCTTCCCCCCGACCGCTGTCGTCGCCGCCGGTGGCCAACCCACGCGGAGGGAGAGGAGGAAGGGACGGGATCACGAGGAGGAAGGCCTCGGATCCGCCATCCCCCATCTCCAATCAAAGCCCTAGAACCCTACTCCAAATCTCCTCTATCCCGACCACCCCACTGCCATGGACCTCGGCCAATCCCGGCGGCCGACGGCCGGCGGCAAGATCCGAAAAGAGAAGCCGAAACAGGGTACCCCTGTTTCGGATCCTTCTCCGACGATCTCACCGGCCAAATCCCCATCATCACCGCCCTAAGTCCAGAAAATGAAGCATAAGGAAGGGAGCCCCACTTACCTCGGTCCGACGACGTGCTCCGGTGACCTTTCCGGCAAGAGATGGATGGAAGAATCCGTGAACAAATCATCGATCTGTGGAGGGTCTTCTCCGAAGGAAAGGCTTTAGAGTTTTCCCCCACGGCCGGCCGGATCTCGGCGCTCCGTCTCCACTCCGGTGTTTGGTCTCCTCCGGCGAGTCGCCTCCCCCGATGACCGGCCTCCCCTCACGCCGCCGCCTCCCCCCTGCAAGGCTTCCTCCACGATCGTGCCTAGGGCACGATCATAAGAGGGATACGGGTCCGGTCTTTTCGGGCCGGCCCGTTAACCTCTTTTTTTTTCTTTTTTTTTTTTGGGTTTTTACATTCTCTCCCCCTTAAAAAAATTTCGTCCTCGAAATTAACTTACTTGAAGCCTCAAACTTTAAAAAAATATGCATCCATTATATCATTCCTGATATTTCAAATAGTCTCCCTCTCGGAGTACCTACTCACAAGATTTTGACAAACAAAAATTACAGCATCTCGAAACTTGATCCTTTCTATTTACCACACGTAGTAAGTTCTTTTGATCTCCTTCAAAAGAATTCCAAACTCCCAACCTTGGATTAAAATGCCATAATTATATCCCAAGAAATTAATTTCTCTTAATTCTACCCAGAGATAATAATTGGCTTGACAGAAATAGGAGAAATCTTTAGTATCAAATGCTCTTAATATTCTATAATCATTTTTCTTTTCTTTCTCCCACATCATTCCAACAAATAAGAGATCCATGTTAAAACATTCCAGGCCCAAACTTAATCACAGAGCTATCAATCCGTGAATGCTAAATTTGAGATGCCCCAAAATTCTTCTTAGAATTATCAAAAATAGGAGAGCCCATAACTACTTCCAGTAGGCAAAGAATCAACCACATTCCCCTCTACTAGAAAACTAACTCAAATCTTCCATAATAATACCCCTCAGATCAAGGTATTATCATTATTATTTTTTTTTCTTTTTCTAATCGGTTTCAAAATAACTCAAACCACTACACTTCCGCTGCGCACTCTGATCTAACTCATCAAATTCTCTAAAGTCACAAAATGATTTCTGTCCAAACTATCATTTTGCATCGTGACTAAGAAAATCCAAATTTTAAATTTTCAAGTAGAACTAGAGCAAAACCTCTAGATCTTTTTGTTCTCGATTTATATAGAGTATACTTACCATAACTAACCCCCAAGGCATTAATCAAGTTTATGGTCACTACATGATCTTCACTTCCATTTTAGAATTCAAAATATCTAGGTTTAATTTAAAATAAGTTAACCGTGGATTTCCTCAGCAATTCGATTAAACAATCTACGTTGATCTTCTTTCAAAAAGATTTACTTCAAATTCCATGGTTTAGGAGTCATTGAGCCAATACACTAGAATTTAACTCGATCGATCTCCAGATCTTCCTTCACCAAGATTCTTAACATCCATCAGTAATGCTATATATGATAATTCATGTAAGCATCTCATGACCGAAGTCTCTACTCAATATGACATTTATTAGTGGCTTCATCAACAACGACAAAAGATCCCTGCTCAAATCTTAAACCTAGGCTTGAGTTTTAAATTAACACATCAAATAGTCTTCTACAATTATAAGTAAAATCCAGTAGCCCAATCCAAACATGAGAATTCAAATAATTAGAATTCTCCCATCAATATGCATACTCTATGGCCTCAAAATAATCAAATACATCTATAGAAAATAGACCTATTTGCAATATCCAACATGCCAATATCAGATATAATCCACATGCATTTTCAACTTCGAAGAACATTCCTTTCAATATTATGAAATCTCCTTAGCTTACTCCAATACTAAATCAACGTACAAATCCCACTCTAATAATTAGCAGCAAAACCAAAAGTATGATCACATCAAAACCCACATCAAATTTGAACTTTCAAATCATTTAAATAATATCTGAACATGGTATACTCGATATACCATTGTTAACCTACACTTATCTTAGGTCAAACCTCTCTTATCATGATCAAAGACAATTTATACTTTCCTTCCGTATGCATCGAAAACCAAACCGATGCATACATTTTATCACAATGCCCAGTGATCTTACAGCTTAAGCACTGAATTTAATTATCATGTCCAAAGTGATCATAACCTTAAGCTATGATATATTTCTGTCACGATCCCTAGTGATCTTAAACATATGCTCAGATTCCAACTGGTCACATTTTCCAATAATCTTAAACCTCAAACTTTAATGCCACTAAAGCCACAGTCCCTAGTGGTCTTAAACCTTAGATTATAATATCATTCTTGTTACAATCTCAAGTGATTATAAACCAAATCTCTGATAATTTTTCTATCATAATTCTCCAATGATACTCACCTGAACATAAACCCTAGGATACCTTAACCTTAAGCTCTGATACCACTCTGTTACGCCCCGAACCTGTCACCCGGGTCCGGCACGCGACCGGCCGCATGAGCCCTAGAGCAATGCCCTAAAGATCATGCAAGGCCTAAGATAAACAACAATTCCAATAATTCCATAAATGCCAAAATCAAAGATTGATGTAATTCAATCAAATTCAGCTACAATGTACTGATTTATTACATAATTTCAAATGTCCATAAATAAAAGATAAATTGACTTCTAACTATCTAGCAGTCTGACTCCAGATCGAGCTCACTTCTTGTCCCATCCGACAGATTCTACGAATCCAGTGCCTCTGAAAAAAAATGGAAGTGTAGTATGAGCTTTTCAGGCCAGTAAGAATCCCAACAGCCACACACAACAAAATCATAAAATAATCAAGTATCAAAATATATATATCATTTCATCATTTCAAAAGCTCAACAAACAACAAATATATGTAATCAGTACATATACACAAATCCTTTTTCACATTATGTGATCCATTCCTGTATTACTCAAATTCCAAAGTTTTCAAACTTTTCATTTCTGGCGTTGGACTAACCAAGATCATGTCCCAGTCCAAGACTGCACAAATCCCACGCATAAGCTCGTGGCAGCTATCCCACGCGTAAGCCCGTGGAGGCTATCCTACGCATAAGCTCGTAGAGGCTATCCCACGCGTAAGCCCGTGGAGGCTATCCCACGCATCAGCTCGTGGCCGCTATCCTACACATAAGCTCGTAGAGGCTATCTCATGACAAGGTTAGTCCAACCCATATTACATGTCTAGTTTTACATGTTCAATCACATTCCCATCACATCACATATTTTCATAAATTTTCAAAAAATATGTTATTTCTTCCCAAATGAATTTATCTCAATATTTTCATTATAAACAACATGCACGCCTCATAGGTGCCGCATCAACTCATAAACAATAACAACATAATAATGAAAATATGTTGCTAAAAATTCGTCTCATATGTATCATATCAACTCACAAGCAATAACATCAAAACCATAAATAAATCCAACGATAAATCAATATATGCATAGAAGTGCTCAGATGTAGGGATTCTTACAGAAATTGTAGACTGACTTAAACACAGTCCAAATCACAACCTACGCGCTGGGGTGCTGAGTCCCCTGATCAAAACCTCCTGGCACCACTGTCTCCTCCCCTACAGCATCAATTACAATCACAAACTAAATCATTTAATATTTAAATATTCAAAACTATAATTCACATCTGCTATGGGGTCCATCATCAGGTCCCCAAATATCTCAATCCCTCCAGATCTAGGGCAGTCGGGGTGGCCCGACTCCCACCCTTGTACCACCGGCCTGTGTTGTTGCCAGCCGTGGCCGCAGCCATGCCGGCGACGATGGCCGGTCCCGGTGAAGAGATCAAGAGAAAGGGATGATTCCTCTCTCTTCATGGTTGGGAATACATCTCCCTTCTTCAAATCTTTTTGATCCAAGGGCGATAGCCATGGTGGCTGCCCTCTCCTTCCCCAACCCAACACACCTCGGCCACTACTGGCCGGACCATTGCCGGCCGCCCCTGCTGCAGTCGCCGGCGATGGTGGCTAGCCAAGAGAAAGAGAGAAGAAGAGGTCTCCTCCTCTTCTTCTTCTTTTCTCTTCTCCTTCTTTTTTTTTTTCTTCTTCTTTCTTTCTTTCTTTCTTTCTTTCTTCCCTCCCCTCCATCATCAACAGATGAACCACCGAGGTGGTGGCTCAGCCTCTCTCCCCCCACACCCGACGGCAACCCAAGCTGCCTTCCCCCCGACCGCTGTCGTCGCCGCCGGTGGCCAACCCACGCGGAGGGAGAGGAGGAAGGGACGGGATCACGAGGAGGAAGGCCTCGGATCCGCCATCCCCCATCTCCAATCAAAGCCCTAGAACCCTACTCCAAATCTCCTCTATCCCGACCACCCCACTGCCATGGACCTCGGCCAATCCCGGCGGCCGACGGCCGGTGGCAAGATCCGAAAAGAGAAGCCGAAACAGGGTACCCCTGTTTCGGATCCTTCTCCGACGATCTCACCGGCCAAATCCCCATCATCGCCCTAAGTCCAGAAAATAAAGCATAAGGAAGGGAGCCCCACTTACCTCGGTCCGACGACGTGCTCCGGCGACCTTTCCGGCAAGAGATGGATGGAAGAATCCGTGAACAAATCACCGATCTGTGGAGGGTCTTCTCCGAAGGAAAGGCTTTAGAGTTTTCCCCCACGGCCGGCCAGATCTCGGCGCTCCGTCTCCACTCCGGTGTTTGGTCTCCTCCGGCGAGTCGCCTCCCCCGATGACCGGCCTCCCCTCACGCCGCCGCCTCCCCCCTGCAAGGCTTCCTCCACGATCGTGCCTAGGGCACGATCATAAGAGGGATACGGGTCCGGTCTTTTCGGGCCGGCCCGTTAACCTCTTTTTTTTTCTTTTTTTTTTTTTGGTTTTTACAATAGGCATGGCCCAACACAGCCCAAAATGAATGAAGTGGGCCCAAATTGATGAACACGGCCCCAATGGATGAATTAGGCCCAAGCAAATTGACACGTCCCAACACGGCCCAAATGGATGAACTCGGCCCAACGTGGCCCAAATGGATGAACTCGGCCCAACGTGGCCCAAATGGATGAAGTCGGCCCAAGTACATGAACACGACCCAATATAAATTTTTTCATCCTGTTGAACATGGAGGAAGAAGGAAAAGAAGGAAGAGAGGAAGGAGAGGAGAGGAGAGGAAAGGATGGCCGATGGCCTGAAGGTGGCCCGACCAGCGACTCACGGAGGCACGGCCAGCAGCGAGGTGTCACAGCCGGCGAAAATGAGCCAATTACTTGGCTCAGAATAGAGGAGTGGCCGTGAACACAGAAGAAGCAGAGGAGGGAAAAGAAGGAGGGTTGTGCCCCCCTAGCTACCTTAGAGGCAGTTTCCTTGGCCAATGAAGAAGTCGTGGCGTGGAACTCATCGACAGATAGTGTGGCGGTCGCGAAAGCAGCGGCGGCAGCTCGAAACCGATCTCAGAACAAAGAAAAAACAAGGCCACAGGAAAAACTTCTGATGGGCTCGGTTAGGGCGTCACATCGGCCATGAGAGAAGGAGGAGGAGGGAAGGGAGGGAGGAGAGGCTTGGTGGTGGACCTATGTAGGCAAAAAAGGGAGATTTATAGGAGTTTCCGAATAGGGTTGTGGCTCGCTCACTACCATGAGAATCGTGGAGATTGAGTGAGATCGGCGGCTGTTCGCGCTCATACGGATCCTTGCAGTACTATAAAGTAAATTCAAATCCTTCCACCTTATCCAACCATGAACTGCAAAAGAAACGTGAATCCTTCGCTAGCACATAGCACAAACAGCTTGCACGGTATTTCCCAATTTAAATAATCATACTTGCCCAACACATGAGATGCACAAGAGGCATGAACCCTTTGCTCACACAAACCTTCTTCTCCGTCAAAGCTATATGTACCCAAATGCAAATAATTGAACTTTAACCAACCCATGAGGTGCACATAGTTGGTGTGAATCCTAAACTCGTACAAATTAATGACTTCTCCAGCCAACTTGTAACCACTCAAATTGACATATCTTGGACCTATCCAATCCACCAAGCCCACGTACAAGAACTGTGAAAGCTCTGTTAACATAGATAACTCCATCCAATGTGGAACCCACAACCAGGTGGTCTGTTTGGTGCCAATTTAAAACTAGATATATGTACAAGGGATGGACATCATCTTGGCAACTCTTCTGCCGAAGGTTCATACGTTACTAAAGCATTTACTCTATTTATAACGCATACGGTCTACTACGTAAGTACACGTGATCTCACCCATCATATTATAGAGACACTCTCGAAGGATATGGACGTGGCTATAAAAGGGCATGCTTGGAGGAGTCATCCAGAGCAGGAGGCTCTTCTTTGATTACCCTCGGGGATGCTGAAGCCACACAATCTTCTCCATTTCCTTGGGAAACCTTCATGCCCAAACATCTAGCCCAACCATTCTGGGCGTCTAGTATGCCACTGGAGGATAAAGGAAGGCATTCTTTTGTGAGCAGTCTCATACCATCCGTACCTAAGATGATTGTACCAGAGATTCCCATTGTGAGATGGGAAGCGGAGATCTCTTCTCATGAGAAGGGAAGATGAAAGGGAAGCACTTCATTTAGGTCTCAGACTCTCAGGCAAGGAGTAACCACATAGTGCTGAAGGATGGCAGACATCCTTTCTTGCTTCGCAATTGGTTACTTGAAGTCAAAGAACAACAAAATGATGGAAACCTAAGCACGGCAAGGATGGACTTCTCTTGGAGTACTGCAAATCTTTCTTAGCGGTTTTGGTGAGGTATAGAACTAGTTATTAGAGAGTGTTTTTTCATTTGTTTTTACAGGAAAGTGTAAAAGCTAGATTCTGAATATAGACTACACTGTTGCTGGCAAATTGATTGATCGATTTGCTATTTTGCTTTTGTTTTTTTTCCTTCCCTCTGGTAAAGCTGTCATCAGGCATGACTAAATTGAGTTGCTAGTACACAAGTGAATTTAATAAAGGATTTCATGTTTCCTTAATTATCATTTGTAGTTTATACATTGAATGATTACTGACATGTTCCAAGAACTTGAGGTTTGTAGAAAGATAGAAGGAATGAAACCCCGCTTTGCTATATGCATGTTCGGAGTATTGAGGCATAATATTTGTTATTCCATCCCTCATGCAATTGTTTCTATGTCTTCTGAACAGCCCCAATGTCATTAAAGTTTCATCACAATGAAAGTGCCAATGACCCTCTAATTGGAAGTAAAATTCAACATATTATATATATATATATATATATATATATATATGACATTAAACAATGTCAAGTGGGAGCTCAAGTTGTTTATTTCAATTCGAAAGTTAACAAACACACCCAAAGATGATATCATGCTGTTTAAACCTTTTCATCTTAGATGCCCACTTATAATGGGTTAGAGCTTCTAAGCATGGGAATGTCCTATGGAAAGGGAGAAGACAGCATGTCTTCAGCATCACTTCAAGTCACCAAAGGTGAGTTTCTTGCTCTGGATGACTCTCCCAAATACGCCATTTTATAGGTGATAAGTGCTAAATAATATATATATTTAACTATTTTATACCGCACTTATCATTATTTTTCTTGCACATATTTTAAATTTAACATAAGAAAATGTGTTCCCCTTCATCATTGCATTATTAAAAATAATTCGATTTTGCTTGATTTTATTGGTTAAGTCTAATGTGTGCAGGTCAAGTCGAATTAATTGGGATGATGTCTGAACTAATGTGTGCAAGTCGCGTTTACAGCTGAACCCGTATCTACGTCACCCTTTTTAGTGCTCAGAGATCAAGCTTCCATGTCTTCCCCTGCTCCGTGTCCTAGTCAGAACCAAGCCAACCGCAAATCAAAGCCTCTCTTATCCCTTCTTCAGAACAAATCCAGCATCCGAAACCTCATCATCTCCCAACCGACTTCAGTTCTTATCCACCGTTCACAGCCTCCTCTGCTTCCTTCCCATCCGCATACATTGCTCCACATCACAGCGACCACTTGTGATCTCCCGCACCTCACAAATCCAACCAAACTCCCAGCTCACGAATCATTTCTTCCCTTCATCCATATCAAAAAGAATCCTAGGAACTCAACTTCCCAGCCGTTCCGCTTCCCCTGTTCCTATTCCCATTCTTTCCCAAGTTTATCTTCTCGGATCACATTTCCCAGCTCTCATCTTGTTCCAAGTTTATCCTTATCTCACGCCCATCTTCCAGATCTCCAGCCAACGGAAGCACAACCAACCTCCCAACTCCACACTCCGAATCCAAATCCTAGCATCCTCATCCTCTTCCCATCGGCATCTTCAACCGATTCATCATCCCCTGTTCCCAGCCACATGAACTTCTTCCCAGCTGAATAAAATCTTCAAACCGAACAAACTAATCAACCCTTCATCCAACCTGGATCGATTCCAATCTTCCTTCCGAGTTTCCCGCGATCCATCCTTACCCCATTCATTTTCTCCTTGCTCCGTGTTGAATCCCACGTCGACTGAAGCAACATCTAACAAGTGGTTACCCTGATATAGCTACCTGTAAGAAGTGTCCTCAAGAGCTCCATCAACCTATTTAAAAGCACTTTCATGACTTCAAGGAGAGCAAGAAAGGGCCAAGACGAATAGAGATTGATCATTGAGCAACTAAGCAACCATCATGTCAACCAAGGACTGGGAGGATTATAAGGTGCTAAATCCAGATAACATGGAGAAGACCCGGACTCAAGCTGCCATACAGGAAATTTTGAATGACCGGTAGCACAAGAAGGAGGTTGCTAGGCATATGGCATAATTTGGGCCCTTACAAAGGGGGTTCTAATTTAGTGGCTGCCAAGGTAAATCTTCACTACAGGAGGAGCCAATCAGTAAGATTTGTTTCGCAAAAAAAAAGCCTTTTAGGTTTCACAAACCTTGATTTAGGCTTTTTTTTCTGATATTTTAGAGGTTAAGTGTCTATCTTATCAAATGCACACAGTCATACGATGTTATAGTCATTTAATATAGAAGACTATAATCTTGTGACATTTCTTGTATTTACTTATCCAGGGTCCTTATAAGGCACTGCAACATGGAACTGCCTGAAATCCTTAACCATCAAGGATTATGTTTATGATTTTTCTTCTCTTTAACATAAAAAAAAAAGGAAATTAAGAAGAGCATTAAAAATCAACACAATATAGCCTACAGAATTATATAAATAAAATATAACTGAAATATTATAGTAAAACTGAAATAAAACTTTAAAAAAATTTCTAAGCGTGAACACAGAAGAAGCAGAGGAGGGAAAAGAAGGAGGGTTGTGCCCCCCTAGCTGCCTTAGAGGCAGTTTCCTTGGCCAATGAAGAAGTCGTGGCGTGGAACTCATCGACAGACAGTGTGGTGGTCGCGGAAGCAGCGGCGGCAGCAAGAAACCAATCTCAGAACAAAGAAAAAACAAGGCCATTGGAAAAACTTCGGATGGGCTCGGCTAGGGCGTCACACCGGCTATGAGAGGAGGAGGAGAAGGAGGGAAGGGAGAGAGGAGAGGCTCGGTGGTGGTCCTATGTAGGCAAAAAATGGAGATTTATAGTAGTTTCCAAATAGGGTTGTGGCTCGCTTATCGCCATGAGAATCGTGGAGATTGAGTGAGATCGGTGGTTGTTCGCACTCATACGGATCCTTACAGTACTATAAAGTAAAATCGAATCCTTCCACCTTATCAAAACCATGAACCGCAAAAGAAACGTGAATCCTTCGCCAGAACAAACAGCGCTTCCATGGCATTTCCCAATTTAAATAATAATATTTACCCAACACATGAGATGCACAAGAGGCATGAACCCTTTGCTCACACAAACCTTTTCTCCGTCAAACCTATATGTACCCAAATGCAAATAATTGAACTTTAACCAATCCATGAGGTGCACATAGTGCGTGTGAATCCTAAACTCGTACAAATTAACAGCTTCTCCAGCCAACTTGTAACAAATTGACATATCTTTGACCTATCCAATCCACAAAGCCCATGTACAAGAACTGTGAAAGCTCTGTTAACATAGATAACTCCATCCAATGTGTAACCCACAACCAGGTAGTCCGTTTGGTGCCAATTTAAAACTCGGTATATGTACAAGGGATGGACATCATCTTGGCCACTCTTCTGCCGAAGGTTCATACGTTACTAAAGCATTTACTCTATTTATAACGCACGGTTTACTACGTGAGTACACGTGATCTCACCCATCATATTATAGAGACACTCTCGAAGGATATGGACGTGGCTATTAAAGGGCATGCTTGGAGGAGTCATCCAGAGCAGGAGGCTCTTCTTTGATTACCCTCGGGGATGCTGAAGCCAGACAATCTGCTCCATTTCCTTGGGAAACCTTCATGCCCAAACATCTAGCCCAACCATTCTGGGCGTCTAGTATGCCACTGGAGGATAAAGGAAGGCATTCTTTTGTGAGCAGTCTCATACCATCCGTACCTAAGATGATTGTCCTGGAGAGACCGAGAGCCAAATGTGAGCCGGAGATCTCTTCTTGTAAGAAGAGACGATGGCAGGGAAGCGCTTGCTTGTAGGCGATCCCATAGTGCTAATAGATGTCAAACATCTTTTCTTGCATCACATTTTGGCGATTGGTTTCTCTAGTCCGGAACAACAAAATGATGAAAACTTCCAATGGCAAGGAAGGAGACAATTTCTGAGAGAGAACCGATGAAGATCTATTGAAAGTCATCTTCAGCAGTTTTACCGTGGTATAAAAATTGTTATTATTTTCTTTCTTGGTTTTTTTTTGAATGAGGGAGGAGTGTAAAAGCTAGATTCTGAATACTGATGTAAATGTTCCGAGCAAAGTTAGTGATCAACTAGCAAGTAACCCGTGCTACGCAGCGGGCTCTAATTAAAGTGATTGTAAAAAATGACTGATAAAAACACAATAATAATCAGAAAAATATTTTAATGTTTTTTTCTCTGAAAACTCAAGTAATATCTTTTTTCTCTAGGAAATTACCTTCATTCTATTTCTCCTCCCCGGAAACAAATAATCGTTCAATGCAAAGTACTTGGTACTTAACAATGGTGCAATAAACAACTACATACATAAGGTATAAGACACTGAGCAGCATCCCTATCTAGAACTTCTAGAGTGCGACTCTCCTCAGAGAAGTGCAGAAACGAACCCAGTTTGCAAGATTGCAAGTACAGTCTCACGAGTTCACGCATACGCGGAGAGAAAGGGAGAGCAGGGGTTTGGTGGTGGCAAATAATGGTTAGATGCAATCTTAACCAACAAAACCTATTCACCTATATGAGATCAACCTCAACAATTAATTGTATATCCCTGAAAGCTGAAATTGTTTCAGACCCACTTTCAACTTCATATCAACCTTGCATGAATTTGTGCT
The DNA here is from genome assembly GCF_051530095.1 of Phoenix dactylifera. Taxonomy (NCBI): domain Eukaryota; kingdom Viridiplantae; phylum Streptophyta; class Magnoliopsida; order Arecales; family Arecaceae; genus Phoenix; species Phoenix dactylifera. Next base: position 8,879,556 of record NC_143193.1, read on the forward strand.
GAGGTTTTGTCAAGCAGAGTGTCAATTAGCAAGTAGTCAAACCTACCAACCCTTTCATTATTAAAAATTTCCATCCATATAAAAGGATAATAACAATAGCGATGAAGAACATTTGGAAAAAATATCATTAAAAGTAAATTATCCTGCAATTCTGGAGGTAGAGATAAGCAAAATTTATAATTGTATTGAATAATAGATGATTCACAAAATGATGATAAGTTTGTTTGAAATGATAATTGCATGAAAAGGCTGATATTATATCTAAATGTGGATGATAACTAGATACAAAAGCTGATTTTTTTTTGCAAAAACAGGACTCCAACTAGCACATTTTTTTGGTACATAGAAAGCTCTATTTGAATTTTTTTAATATTTTGCTTGAAGAAAGTGAAAAGAATTTAATTTAAATAGTAAAAACTGATTAATGAATGACATAAGGATGCAACATCAAAGGTTCAAACGCATGCTCTAAAAATTTAATTTTAATAGGACGGTGTTAAGCATATTTCTATTATACTCTCCTTGATTAGCAAATTTAAGAAGCATTATTAGCTAAAGATAAATTATCTTGAACAGGCCTTCTTTGCGGGTGGCGTTGGGAATTGCTTTGTTCAAGGACAAAGGAGGTCATAGGTGATGACGATGCGACAGTAGAACCGTAATTGGCCAAAGGGGATTCATTGAGAAATGTATAAATTAAGTTATATAGAATATTACATAATGTACAAATTACTGATAAGTTTATTTGGGTATCTAGATATAGAAATTATCTTCTATTGAAAAATAGAACAAAAATTAATTCATATTTTTGGACACAAATAAACCTTAGAAATAATATCAGAGGTTAAAAACGACATCAAACAAATATATCACAGTTAACCCCAACATATCCGATAATAACAAACAATTAGAAAATTTACATAAATAACTATCATGCTCTGAACCCGTCACCTGGGTCGACCACGTAAGACAGCCACATAATCCCTAAAGCATAGCTCTAGAGATCATGTAAGGCTTAAGATGAACAATATCCACATAATACCTGTAATAATCAAAGCAATCTAATAAAACCACTAACATTAAATAATCAACTAGTTTAGTTAAAAAGTTTCAAATATCCATCAACATCAGCAAATAAGAGAGATAACTAGCTAACTAACTACTAGTTGTACATACTCCTCGTTCCTTCCATTCGAAACTATGCCTTCTGTGACTTTGAAAAAAATGCAATGGAGGATTTAAGCTTTCTAGACCAATAAGAATTCCAAACCGCTTCACTATGAGTAATAATCAAATAAACAATACTAGATAAAATGAATGTCATATCAATACTCGAAAAGTTCATACAAATAACATACACATAAGCCCTCATTATCATCTTACCAAAAAAGCAAAAAATATACATATATATACATATATCAAATCTAACCAATTGTTCAACAAGAGTTTCTTATGTCATGCCATCTGTTTCTCATTAACTTGATTTTTAGATTTTATAGCAATATTATTCCGATATTGGACTAACCAAGATCATGACCTATTTCAAGACTGCTAAACAAAATTTCACGCATCAGCTCATGAAGGCTATCTCGTGCGTAAGCCCGTGGAGGCTATGATATGCATAAGCTCGTAGACATTATGCTATGACAAAATCATACCATATCTTATCCATCTGATTTATATATTACTCTTGTCAAATCAATTTCCACTTACAAAGTCCACATTCTTAGTCAAATTATGCATATCAACCTCGCAAGCCTCCCCTTGATGCCACCCTCCGCTTGGTTTGCTATCTTAAAGGCACCCATGGCCAAGGCATCCTTCTTTGTTCTTCTAGTTCCCTTCATCTCACAACTTATTGTGACTCAAATTGGCCTGGCTACCCCATGACTCAACTCTCTACTATTGGTTCTTGCATTTTTCTTAGTTCTTCTCCTATTTTTTGGAAGACAAAGAAACAAGTCATTGTTTCACGATCCTCTGCCAAAGCCGAGTGTCATGCCATAGTTACAACATCCTATGAATGCAATGGGTAAAATACTTGCTGCATGATTTAGTGTCACTCATTTTGCACCTACGACATTGTATTGTGATAATAAAGTTGCTCTTCATCTTGCCACCAATCCCATATTCCATGAACACTTGAAGCACATCGAATTGGATTGCTATTTCATTCATGAGAAAATTCAGTCTGGCCTACTCCATACCAAGTTTGTTTCCTCACCAGTGAGCAAATTTTTTGACCAAAGCCTTTGCAGAGATGCATTCCATTTCATTATTGACAAGTTGGGTGTTGTAAACCTCCATGCGCCAACTTGAGGGAGAGTGATGGAAATCATTCCTTGATTTGATGGAAATCAAATCTCGATTCTCTTGGCACCAAATTAGGTAGATATGGGCAGCTATACAATCCCATGTGCTGGAAAATATTTTTTAATTTTTTCGTCCAACCATGCAACCAGATTTGGCAGATATGACCAGCTATATAATCCCATATAATGAAAATCATTTCTTGATTTTGCCAACTGCATACATATTTGTAGAATTGTTTTTAATATGAATCATATCATTCCTTTGATGTAGACATATTGATCTTATATGAAGTGTATATAAGTATGTCATCATAGCTCATGAAGTCATGGCGGAGGAACTCACCGGCAGATGGCGGTGGTGGTGGATCTCGCGGCGGCCTAGGTGGAAATTCGAAACCGATTTCGGAACAAAGGAAAAACAGGACCACGAGAAAAACTTCGGATGGAGCTCGGCGAGGGCGGCACAGCGGCCACCAAAGAATGAGGAGAAGGAGGAAGAGGAGGGAGGAGAGGCTCGGTGGTGGTCCTACGTAGGGAAAAAAGAGAGATTTATAGTGGTTTTCGAATAGGGTTGTGGCATGTTCACCGCCGTGAGAATTACGGAGGTTGAGCGAGATCGGCGGCTGTTCAAACTCATACGGATCCTTGCAGTACTGTAATGTAAATTCAAATCCTTCCACCTTACTCAACCATGAACTGCAAAAGAAACATGAATCTTTCGCTAGCACAAACAGCTTCCATGGCATTTCCTAATTTAAATAATCATGCTTGCCCAACACATGAGATGCACAAGAGGCATGAACCCTTTGCTCATACAAACCTTCTTCTCCGTCAAAGCTATATGTGAGAACCCAAAAAAAAAAAAGGGATTGATGGGCCGGCCCGAAGAAGCCGGGCCCATCTTCATTTACGATCGTGCCCTAGGCACGATCGTGGAAGAGGGAGCGATAGGGGGAGCCGAAGGCGGGGGGAGGTGACTCGCCGAGGGAGACCGAGCGCCGGGAAGAGGCGGTTCCAAGAGCCGGCCGGTGGTGGAGGAAGCCATAAAATCTCTCCTCCCTTCAGCAAAGATCTCCCCCACAAATTTGGTGATGCTGCGTTGGATCCGTGGGTTTTAATCCGAGCTTGCTTAGGGATTCTTTCTCCGATTGCTCGCCGGAAAGATCGCCAGAGCACCCCGATCGGACCGAGGTAAGCATGGCTCGTCCCTTATGCTTCCTTTGCTAGGGTTAGGGCTGTGTTGGATTGGGTTTTGGCCGATGAAATCATCGGAGAAGGATCCGAAATAGGGTACCCCTGTTTCGGCTCCTCTCCTCCGGATCCTGCCGCCACCGGCCGTCGGGTTGGCCGGGATCCATGCCATTTGGGGGGGGAGGATCCTTCCGGTTCTTGGGGAAGAAGAACAAGAAACCTCTTCTTCCCTCCCTCGGGGTCCTGCCGGTTCTTGGGAGAAGAAGAGCAAGAGACCACTTCTTCCTCCCTCTCTTGGCCGGCCACCATCGCCGGCGACTGCAATAGTGGCGGCCGGCGATGGTTCGGCCAGTGGTGGCCGAGGTGTTGTCGGGTTGGGGAAGGAGAGGGCAGCCACCATGGCTATACCCTTGGACCAAAAAAAAAAAAATCTGTGAAGAGAGAAGGGTCTCGTCCACCCCGTCTTTTGGTCTCTTCACCGGGACCGGCCATCGTCACCGGCATGGCAGCGGTCACGGCTGGCGACGACATAGACCGGTGGTACAAGGGTGGGAGTTGAGCCACCCCGACTGCCCTAGATCTGGAGGTGCATGGGATAGTCATTTGTCGCTGGTTGAGTTTGCCTGCAACAATAGTTATCAGGCCAGCATTCAGATGGCTCCTTTTGAGGCATTGTATGGCAGGAAATGCCGATCTCCAATTTGTTGGGATGATGTGGGAGAAAGAAAAGTATTGGGTCCAAAGATAGTATAGCAAACTGTAGATAAGATACATGTGATCAGAGAACGGCTTCTTATAGCTCAGAGTGGACAAAAGAGTTATGCTGACAATAGGAGAAGAGAACTGGAGTTTTAGGTTGGGGATCATGTTTTCTTGAAAGTATCTCCTACTAAAGGTGTGATGAGGTTCGGGGTTCATGGCAAATTAAGCCCTAGGTATGTTGGTCCGTTCGAGATCCTAGACAGAGTTGGAGAAGTGGCATATCGTTTGGCTCTACCACCAGCTTTATCAGGTGTACATAATGTATTCCATGTTTCAATGCTGAGAAAATATATTCTGGATCCGAAACATGTGGTAGATTTTGAGCCTATAAGTCTGCATGAGGACCTAACTTATGAAGAGTACCCGATATGGATTGTGGGTAGAAAGGATCAAGTGTTGCGACGTCGGACCATTCCTTATATAAAGGTGCAATGGAGCAATCATTCAGAAAGAGAGGCCACTTGGGAACTCAAGGAAGAAATAAAAGCCAAACACCCTCAACTCTTTGGTATTCCAGGTACGTTAATTTCGCGGACGAAATTTTTTTTTAGGAGAGGAGAATGTGAGAACCCAAAAAAAAAAAAGGGATTGATGGGCCGGCCCGAAGAAGCCGGGCCCATCTTCATTTACGATCGTGCCCTAGGCACGATCATGGAAGAGGGAGCGATAGGGGGAGCTGAAGGCGAGAGGAGGTGACTCGCCGAGGGAGACCGAGCACCGGGAAGAGGCAGTTCCAAGAGCCGGCCGGAGGTGGAGGAAGCCATAAAACCTTTCCTCCCTTCAGCGAAGATCTCCCCCACAAATTTGGTGATGCTGCATTGGATCCATGGGTTTTAATCCGAGTTTGCTTAGGGATTCCTTCTCCGATTTTTCACCGGAAAGATCGCCGGAGCACCCCCATCGGACCGAGGTAAGCATGGCTCGCCCCTTGTGCTTCCTTTGCTAGGGTTAGGGCTGTGTTGGATTGGGTTTTGGCCGATGAAATCATAGGAGAAGGATCCGAAACAGGGTACCCCTGTTTCGGCTCCTCTCCTCCGGATCCTGCCGCCACTGGCCGCCGGGTTGGCCGGGATCCATGCCATTTGGGGGGGGGAGGATCCTTCCGGTTCTTGGGGAAGAAGAAGAAGAAACCTCTTCTTTCCTCCCTCGGGGTCCTGCCGGTTCTTGGGAGAAGAAGAGGAAGAGACCACTTCTTCCTCCCTCTCTTGGCTGGCCACCATCGCCGGCGACTGCAACAGTGGCGGCCGGCGATGGTTCGACCAGTGGTGGCCGAGGTGTTGTCAGGTTGGGGATGGAGAGGGCAGCCACCATGGCTATACCCTTGGACCAAAAAAAAAAATCTGTGAAGAGAGAAGGGTCTTCTTCCCTTCTCTCTTGTCCACCCCTTCTTTTGGTCTCTTCACCGGGACCGGCCATCGTCGCCGGCATGGCAGCGATCACGGATGGCGATGACATAGGTCGGTGGTACAAGGGTGGGAGTCGGACCACCCTGACTGCTCTAGATCTAGAGAGATTGAGATGTTTGGAGACCTAGTGATGGACCCCATAGTAGATGTGAATTATGGGTTAGAATATTAAAATATTAAATAATTTAGTTTGTGATTTATAATTGATGTTGTAGGGGAAGAGTCAGCGGTGCAAGAAGGTTTTGATCAGGAAACTCAGCACCCCAGCTCGTAGGTTGTGATTCGGATCCGTGTTTGAGTCAGTCTACAATTTCTTATAAGAATCCTTACATCTGAGCATCTCTATTTATGCATATATTGGGTTTATCGTTGGATATATTTTATCAGTATGTTGATATTAATTTTATGAGCTTGTATGACACATATGAGGTGTGCATTTTGTTTATTATAAGAAAATTGAAATAATTAAATTGGAAAGAATTAACATATTTTTGAGAATTTATGAAAATATGTGATGTGATTGAAATTTGATTAAACATGTGAAACTAGACATGTAAAATGGGTAGGACTAACCTTGTCATGAGATAGCCTCTACGAGCTGATGCGTAGGATAGCCTCCACGGGCTTACGCGTGGGATAGCCTCTACGTGCTTATGCGTAGGATAGCCTCCACGGGCTTACGCGTGGGATAGCTGCCACGAGCTTATGCGTGGGATTTGTGCAGTCTTGGACTGGATCATGATCTTGGTTAGTCTAAAGCCAGAAGTGAAAAATCTTAAAATTTGGCAATCAGAGTAATACGAAAGTGGATCACATAATGTGTAAAAAGGATTTATGTATATGTACTGGTTATATATACTTGTTGTTTGTTGAGCTTTTTGAATGATGAAATGACATTTATTCGTTACTTAGATTATTTTATTATTATTACTGTGTGTGGCTGTTGAGATTCTTACTGGGCTGGAAAAGCTCATACTACACTTACTTTCTTTTTCAGAGGCACTGGATTTGTAGAGTCCATCGGGTGGGACAAGAAGTGAGATCGATATGGAATCAGACTGCTAGATAGTTAGAAGTTAATTTATCTTTTGCTTATGGACATTTGAAATTATGTAATCAATCATTACATTTTAGCTGATTTGATTTAAATACATTAATTGTTAATTTTTGGCATTTTGTGAATATTGTACCTTTTTAAACCTTACATGATCTCTAGTGTTTTACTTTAGGGATTATGTGGCCATGTCACGTGGTCGACCCGAGTGGTGGGTTTGGGGCGTGACACTATATGTACCCAAAAGCAAATATTTGAACTTTAACCAATCCATGAGGTGCACATAGTTGGTGTGAATCCTAAACTCATACAAATTAACAACTTCTCCAGCCAACTTGTAACCACTCAAATTGACATATCTTGGACCTATCAAATCCACCAAGCCCACAAGAACTGTGAAGGCTCTGTTAACATGCATAGATAACTCCATCCAATGTGTAACCCACAACCAGGTAGTCTGTGTCCTGCCAATTTAAAACTAGATATATGTACAAGGGATGGACATCATCTTGGCAACTCTTTCTGCCGAAGGTTCATACGTTTCTAAAGCATTTACTCCATTTATAACGCAAATGGTCTACTACGTGAGAACACGTGATCTCACCCATCATATTATAGAGACACTCTCGAAGGATATGGACGTGGCTATAAAAGGGCATGCTTGGAGGAGTCATCCAGAGCAGGAGGCTCTTCTTGATTACCCTCGCGGATGCTGAAGCCAGACAATCTTCTCCATTTCCTTGGAAAACCTTCATGCCCAAATATCTAGCCCAACCATTCTAGGCGTGTAGTATGTAAAGAAACAGGCAAGAAGGCTGTGGGAAAAACAAAGGAAGCTTGAGAAAGAACTCAAGACTTTATTAACTAACTTTCTTTCTTACATGATATGTCCTATTTATAATATTACATTGACGGAATAACCAACTAACAGATATGATAACTGATTAACTAAAAACAAGTAAAACGGTTGAAGTAGTTATTCATGGTTCTTGAAGTTCTTGGACTGAGAGTGAAGTGTATCCGGAATACAGGAAGATAAGAAGCAGAGTGAGTTAAATTTGGTCCTCAATACTCCCCCTCAAGATAGAGTGTATAGATTGTGTACACCCATCTTGCGTATAAGAGTATGAAACCGATGTGTTCCGCTTTGGTTAACAAATCGGCAAGCTGTAAGCTTCCAGGAACATGAAGAGTTCGAATTATGCCCAGTTGAAGCTTTTCTCACACAATATGGCAATCAATCTCGATATATTTTGTTTTCTTTCATGAAACACTGGACTGGCAGCAATGTGCAACGCTGCTTGATTATCACAGAATACCAATGCCAGTTTGGTATGTTGGACATCAAGATCCTTGAGGAGATTGATTAATCATTGAAGTTCACAGCATGTGGAGGCCATGGAATGATATTCTGCTTCTGCAGAAGATCGGGAAATGGTGTGCTGCTTCTTTGATTTCCATGAAATGAGAGATTGCCCGAGAAAGACACAAAATCCTGTGACTGATCGATGCGTATTTAAGCAAGATGCCCAATCTGCGTTGCAAAAAGCCTTTAAATGAAGCTCGGAAGCTGACGGAAAAAATAAACCTTGTCCTGGTGTAGCCTTCAAGTATCTCAAGACTCGATATGCAGCTTCCAAGTGCTGTTGTCGAGGTGATCCGAGAAACTGGCTCAAAACCTGCACAGAGATATTCAGATCGGGCCTTGTTACAGTAAGATATAGCAACCTGCCTATTAATCGCCTATAGACTGTGGGATCTTCAAGCAATGTTCCTTCAAGGCAGCTGAGTTTTAAGTTTTGGATCATAGGACTTTTTGCTAGCTTGGAACCAAGATAACCAACATCCTGTAGGATTTCCAAAGCATACTTTCGTTGACACACTGAGATCCCTTTAGAGCTTCTTGCTATCTCAAGGCCAAGAAAGAATTTTAAAACCCCCAGATCCTTGAGTTTGAATTGTGCATCAAGGTTTTTCTTGAGAGCATCTATATATGAAATGTCATTCCCTGCAATGATTATATCATCAACATATACAAGAATTGCAGTGTAAGAGCATTCATCCTTTTGTGTGAACAAAGAATAGTCAGCCTTCGACTGAATGAAGCCTTGGGATATGATGAAAGAAGACAGCTTGGCGAACCACTATCTTGAAGCTTGCTTCAGCCCATACAAAGATTTGTGTAAATGGCAAACCATCTTCTTCCCCTTCTCCCCCTGAAGTTCATATCCTGGAGGCAAATTCATGTATACTTCTTCAGTCAAATCTCCATGTAAGAACGCATTATTTACATCAAGTTGAGATAAATGCCAATTCTTAGTTGCTGCAATTGCTAATAATGTTTTGATCGTGACCATTTTAGCAACTGGGGAGAAGGTATCAAGGTAATCCAAACCGGCTTGTTGAGTGTAACCCTTTGCAACCAGCCTTGCTTTCTTCCTTTCTTCAGTCCCATCTGCCTTAAACTTTGTTTTGTAGATCCATTTGCAATCTACTGCTTTCTTCTCTTTAGGCAAAGGAGTTATAGTCCAAGTATGATTATCATTAAGTGCCTTCAGCTCAGCTTCCATTGCATCACACCATGCAGGGGACTTAAATGCTTCAAAATGGTTCTTTGGATCAGTTGCAGAAGAAATAGACAAACTGAAAGCTCGGTGTGAAGAAGAAAATCTGTTGTAGTCCAGAAAGGCTGAGATATCATAAGGCTGTCCTGACTTGATATGGGACTCTTGCTGACCATGGAGTGAGTGAAACAGAGGAGTTGCTGATGCCAAACTGCAGTGATACTCCTTCAAATATGCAGGAGATTGCTTGACTCTAAGAGATCGTCTAAGTTGTCGGGTAGATAAAGGAAGAGGTGATGGTGCTGCTTTTGAAATCAATGTGGGATTGAGCCTAGAGGACCTTCTAAGAGGGTGATTTTGAAGAGAAACAGTTGGTGACTTTGATGTGAAAGGGGGTGAAAAAGAAGGAGTGAAATGGACCTGATTGTCAAGCGTGCCACTGGGCGTGCCGGTTGAAACAATAGGTTTAATATTAGGTGCAGAAAGAGTGTCTTGCAGCTTAGTTGAGTGTACCTGATCATAGGTGATGACAGATGGGGAAAAAAATTTATCACAAGATTGAGAAGCAGAGTCTAATGCAGGGATAACAAGATGAGAATCATCATGTTGAAAGGGAAATATAAATTCATGAAATATGACATCCCTTGAAATGAAGACTCTTTTGGAATGAATGTCGTAAAGTTTATAGCCCTTTATGCCATGAGGATAACCAATGAAGACACATTGTGTGGCCCTTGGGTCAAATTTAGATCTAATTCTCTTTAAAGTTGAGGCATAACATAGACATCCAAACACCCTCAAATGATCATAAGAGGGTTTCGCACCAAACAAGACCTCATAGGGTGATAGGCCAGAAAGTTTTGGAGTCGGCAACCTATTGATAAGATACACTGCAGTTAGGATGCATTCCCCCCAGAAATTCAGAGGCAGATTTGCTTGAAACCTTAGTGCTCTTGCCACATTGAGAATATGTTGGTGTTTTCTCTCTACCACCCCATTCTATTGAGGGGTGTCTACACAACTGAGTTGATGAATGATTCCCTTTGAAGCATAGAAATCTTTCATGTTGAATTCCCCACCATTGTCTGATCTAAGGACCTTTATCTTAGCTGAAAATTGAGTCTCAATTGAAGTGTAAAAGGACTAAATAATGTCCTTAGTTTAGGACTTGAATTGCATGAGATAAACCCAAGTGCTTCTACTATAGTCATCAACAATTGTGAGGAAGTATCTTGAACCATCGAGTGAAGCTGTGGAGAATGGACCCCATATATCACAATGAACTAACTCAAAAATTGAACTTGAGACACGGGAACTGTGAGCAAAACTCAACCTTTGTTGTTTAGCAAGTGGGCAAACTTGACAATGATTATTCAGACTAATGTCCATTTCAGATATAGATTTGTTTAAAAGACAAAGACGAGGGAAAGACAAATGGCCTAGTCTACGATGCCAAAGATCAAACTTATGAGCACTGTCAGTTGAATTTGCAGAGGAACACAATGAGGGAGATAGTGGAGGATTTATAGTACCAGCTGTAGCTTGTGTGTTATTTACTTGAAGATGATATAAACCATCCACAAGCCTCCCCATTCCAATCGTCTTCCAGTTCAACAGGTCCTGTATGACACAGCATTTTGGTAGGAATATCAGGCAACAGTTATACGAGTTTATGAGCTTGCTGGCAGAAATAAGGTTGAATGAAAAATTTGGGACGCAGAGAACATCTCTTAAGGTGAGCAACTCGGAGATCTTCACTATTCCCACATGCATTGCAGATGTTCGTTCACCAGTAGGGAGTCTGATAGTAGTGTTTATACTTCCCGTAATTGTTGATAAGTGAGAAATGGAGCACACCATATGGTCTGTAGCTCCGGTGTCTATAATCCAAGGAACATGGCATTGATTTGGAGCAATAGCAGTCATTGAGCAGATAGTATTACCTGAAAAATTTGGAATGGATGGTACTCGGATCCTATTTGTTGCCAGTTGTAGTTCCCAACCTGATTCACCGAAGGCTCTGGCACTTCCTTCGTGACAGAGGTCATCCCTTGAGATAGCAGTTGAGGTTGTTGGATCGAAAGGATCCTCTGACACTGATCCGGAGTGATGGTTAGTTTAGAGTAATCACATAGGAGATCTGGTGTTACAACGCAGCTGGAAGCTTGGTTCACTGCAGAGACTTTGCCTTTTGTGAAATTAAAACCGGGCGGAAACCCATGAAGCTTATAACATTTATCCTTTGTGTGACCTTGTTTTCCACAATGACTGCAGATGGGTCTATCCTTCTTGTGAAGTTGACCCATGGTATTTTGTTTTTGAGGTTGCTTTTGATTGAGAAAGGAGTTGACCGACCTGTCATTAAAGTGGCTAACAAATGCAGCAGCTTCAGGATTTTGATTCATGGCAACCTCACGTTGTCTTTCCTCTTGAAGCACAAGAGCAAACACCCTGTTAACTGGTGGCAGAGGGTCCATTAAGAGGATTTGTCCACGAACATTCGAGTAGGAGTCATCCAATCACATCAAGAATTGGATAACATATTCTTCAGATTGATATTCATTTGGCTGTCGGGGTCTGTAATTTGCCAACTCTTCCCAAAGTCCCTTCAAGCGGGTGAAGTAGGAGATCACACTTCCATGGTTTTGGGAGAGAGACGAGATTGTTTTCTGCAGTTGATAAATTCTTGGACCATTACTTTGACTGAATCTCTCTTTCAAGTCCAGCCAGATTTTCCTAGGTGTTTCCATGTATATTACGCTGGTGCTCATCTCCTTTCGGATCGAATTCAAAATCCATGTAGAAACTACTATATTACACCTCCTCCAGGCCACATGATGAGGGTGATTTTGTGGAGGTTGAGGAATGCTTCCATCGACAAACCCTTCTTTGTTCTTGACACTTAAGGCCATGAACATTGACCTGCTCCAAGTTGAGTAATTCTCCTCATTCAAGATCAAGGAGGTGAGTAACAAACCTGTGTTGTCACCGTAATGCAAATAATACGGGCTTGCCGGATCCTCGATCACACTCAAGGTTGGCGAAGGGGCTGAACCGGCATCGCTGCGAGTGGAAGCAGCCATGGAGGAACGATCTCAATTGCTCTGATACCATGTAAAGAAACAGGCAAGAAGGCTGTGGGAAAAACAGAGGAAGCTTGAGAAAGAACTCAAGACTTTATTAACTAACTTTCTTTCTTACATGATATGTCCTATTTATAACATTACATTGACGGAATAACCAACTAACAGATATGATAACTGATTAACTAAAAACAGGTACAACGGTTGAAGTAGTTATTCATGGTTCTTGAAGTTCTTGGACTGATAGTGAAGTGTATCCGGAATACAGAAAGATAAGAAGCAGAGTGAGTTAAATTTGGTCCTCAATATAGTATGCCACTGGAGGATAAAGGAAGGCATTCTTTTGTGAGTAGTCTCATACCATCCGTACCTAAGATGATCGTCCTGGAGAGACCGAGAGCCAAATATGAGCCGGAGATCTCTTCTTGTAAGAAGAGACGATGGCAGGGAAGCGCTTGCTTGTAGGAGATCGCATAGCGCTAATAGATGTCAAACATCTTTTCTTGCATCACATTTTGGCGATTGGTTTCTTGAGTTCAGAACAACAAAATGATGAAAACTTCCAATGGCAAGGAAGGAGACAATTTCTGAAAGAGAACCGATGAAGATCTATTGAAAGTCATCTTCAGCAGTTTTACCGTGGTTTTTTTTTGAATGAGGGAGGAGTGTAAAAGTTAGATTCTGAATACCGATGTAAATGTTCCGAGCAAAGTTAGTGATCAACTAGCAAGTAACCCGTGCAACGCAGCGGGCTCTAATTAAAGTGAATGTAAAAAATGACTGATAAAACACAATAATAATCAGAAAAATATTTTAATGTTTTTTTCTCTGAAAACTTAAGTAATAACGTTTTTCTCTAGGAATTTACCTTCATTCTATTTCTCCTCCCTGGAAACAAATAATCGTTCAATGCAAAGTACGTGGTACTTAACAATGGTGCAATAAACAACTACATACTTAAGGTATAAGACACTAAGCAGCATCCCTATCTAGAACTTCTAGAGTGCAACTCTCTCCAAAGAAGTGCAGAAACGAAGCCGGTTTGCAAGATTGCAAGTATAGTCTCACGAGTTCATGCATACACGGAGAGAGAGGGAGATCGGGGTTTGGTGGTGGCAAATAATGATTAGATACAATCTTAACCAACAAAACCTATTCACCTATGTTGCCCAGATAGACAACCCAAGAGGGGGGGATGAATTGGGTTTTAAAATAATTTTGCAATTAAAACGTTTGTGGATGACTAATTAATACTTTTGCAACATGATTAATTAGTTGCTATGTGCTGTGAGTGAAATGAGAGTGAGAGAGAGACACACAAGCAATCACAAACACAATGTTTATAGTGGTTCGGAGCTAACCCTTGCTCCTACGTCCACTCCCCAAGTCTCACTTGGGAATTCACTATAACCCCTTGGATTACAGCCGGTTGTTTTACAAGCTCACAACCCAACTTGTTGTTTTACGAGCTCACAACGAACTCGGTCGGTTTTCCCAGGCTCACCGACTAGAACCACCCCGATTGTTTTTCCGGGATCACAATCGAACCCTTACACGTTGGTTTTACCCTCGGCTCACCAACCAACCTCTACACTCTTGATTCAATCCCCTGATTGAATCAAGCAAAGACAAGATGGAAAGAACAAGGACAAACAGAAAAACAGAGCTTCTAAAAAACAGATATACAGCAATATAAACTAGAGAGAAGTTAAGAGCCCTCAAACACGTTTGAGTTGGAGTAGAGTAGGGCTTCTTGAACTGTGAGTCTCCTCTTGAATGTCTGGTCCACTTGAAGGCAGGAGGAGACTTCTTTCAATGCTGGAAAGAGGTAGCTGGATGGAGTTAATGGCGCTCTTCCTTCTTTTCTGTTGAAAACCAGTTGGCAGAGATAGGATGCTTGATTTCTTTGAGTGGAATAGTGCTTCTCTGCCTTGCTACAGTCCTCTGTGGCTATTTAAGCCATCCCCCACGGAAACTAGCCATTAGACACCTTTTTCTGCCCGTTCTGCACACTCTGCACATTCTGACAATATGTCCGTTGGGGTCGGAGTCGACTCGCGCGATCTGGAGTCGATTCGGCTGTAGCGGGAGTCGACTCATGCTTTTCTGGAGTCGGCTCGGCAACTGTTCCGGATTTGAATTAAAGTGACCTCCGTGACTGGGAGTCGACTCGACTTAACCCGGAGTCGACTCGCCAACTTCTGGAGCTGACTTACCATTTTCGGAGTCGGCTCATCCCATGAAGTCCATGGAGCTAATTTTTCAACTTGGCCCACTCGAGTCGACTCGACAATCCTGGGAGTCGACTCGGCGCTCAGAGCCCGAACTCCCAATCTTCTGTCTTTTGGCTCGTCCAGTCTTGGAGTCGACTCGAACTGTTCCGGAGTCGACTCGGCTCTCAGTTTCCGAAACACAGCCTTCTGCCTTTTTGATGTAGCGCTGCCTTGGAGTCGACTCGAGCTGTCTGGGAGTCGACTCGGCTCCCAGAGACAATAATTCGGTCTTCTGTCTTTTTGGGGTCGCGCTGTCTCGGAGTCGACTCGCGCATTGCGGGAGTCGACTCGGATCTCAGAGTCCGAAAACTGCTCTCTGACTTTTGCCTTGTGTACCACTGAGAGTCGACCTGCCAACCATCGGAGTCGACTCGCGCACTTCAGGAGTCGACTCGCTGACAGGTTTTGAGGAAGATGGATATAGAACAGCCTCAGGGTTTCACTTCCAGTGATGGTGAAAACTGCCTCAGGGTCATATGAGATATGGCAGATGGATGTGAAAACTGCTTTTCTTAACGGATATCTTGAGGAAGATATGTATATAGAACAGCCTCAGGGTTTCACTTCCAGTGATGGTGATCACAAGGTCTGCAAGCTGCAAAGATCCATTTATGGACTAAAGCAAGCATCTCGGAATTGGAACACTCGTTTCGATGATGTGATCAAATCGTTTGATTTCATCAAGAACGAAGAGAAACCATGTGTGTACAAAAGGATCAGTGGGAGGGCTACAATATTTCTCGTATTGTACGTGGATTATATACTCCTAATTGGGAATGATATTTCCATGCTCACATCGGTCAAGTTATGGCTGTCTAAGAAGTTCTCCATGAAAGATCTAGGTGAAGCATCTTATATTTTGGGGATTAAGGTCTATAGAGATAGATCTAAGAGGATGCTTGGCCTATCACAGAAAATGTACATAGAGGAAGTGCTGAAAAGGTTTAGCATGAAAAACTCTAAGAGGAGATTGTTACCCCTAAGGCATGGGATAAATCTCTCCAAAAAGATGTGCCCCAAAACATCTGAAGAGATTCAGCGCATGAGTAGGATCTCTTATGCATCGGTAATAGGGAGCTTCATGTATGCCATGCTATGTACTGGACCTGATATAGCACATGCTGTGAGTGTCACGAGCAGATATCAGTCAAATCCAGGCTAGGAGCACTGGATAGCTGTGAAAAATATCCTTAAGTACTTGAGAAGGACTAAGGATCTGTTTTTGGTCTTTGAGGGAGGCACAGAGTTAAAGGTAGAAGGATATACTGATTCAGACTTCATGACTGACCCTGATGATAGAAAGTCTACATCTGGATATGTATTCTTATGCAATGGAGGATCGGTAAATTGAAAAAGTTCCAAGCAACCGATTATTGCAGATTCTATCATGGAAGCAGAGTACATTGCTGCATCGGATGCTGCGAAGGAAGCATTCTGGTACAAGAAGTTTGTCGAAGAGCTAGGAGTCATGTCATCAGATGCCATAACCTTTTTCTGCGACAACAACGACGCCATAGCACTGGCTAAGGAGCCAAGGTCTCACCAGAAGTCCAAGCACATAGAGTGGCGATTTCATCAAATTCGCGACTACCTCGAAAAGAAATATGTAGAGGTGCAGAGAGTAGACTCCACTGATAACGTGGCGGACCCATTCACTAAGCAGCTGAGTCAGAAGAAATTAGAAGTCCATCTTGAAAAAATGGAACTTAAATATATGTCTGATTGGCTTTAGTGCAATTGGGAGATTGTTAGAAGTATGCCCTAGAAGCCAACGTGGTTGACGCATATTTGTAATCTGGGGCATAAATTTATAATTTGACACTTATTAATAAATAAGATTGGGCAATTTATTTTTCATTCATGTTTGTATGTGTCCATGAATCATCCAAAAAATTAATAGATGATGACACATAATTTCAAGAAGTTGAGAATTTAAGGCATGTGTCATTGGGGATTAATTTCTAAATGCTCCTGATCGATGGATCCATCATGAGGGACGGTGATCGATCCGCTGAGATTAGTGCACAGATCACTTAGTCAGATGGACGAGTCTCAAGTCCACGGTGTAGAGATACTGGAGTGATTATGCAAGTACTTGTTAGAGAACAAGGTACTGAGCGTGACCAAAGATAGTAGTCACATGGATATCTATCCATCCGTCAGTGACTACTTCTGCTGCAGTTGTATGACTGGTTCTTTGACCTGCGATGCCTCAGCTATTCACTGTGAGGTTGCTATAGTTTGACGAGCATGTGAACTTGGGCCCTAGTCATTCGGGTTCTTGTAGTGCGAATTGGCTGCAGTAGGTTCATTTTGGAATAGGGTTGCATCTAGATGGGATCTATCGACCTTGATAGATTAGGAGTGATCCTATGTGATTTATGAAACTGAGTTTGATAAATTCCTGGCCAGATATTTTTGAAAAAGAGTTTTCCATATCTCAAACTGGAAGTCGTATAAATTTGACATATGACAGACGATGGGGTTTGACGAGATATCCATAACCTCCGTCACGTCGGGATCCATGATAGAGGGACTGTATCATACGCTAACTACCCCAAGAGGTTCAGATATTCCATTCTGCTGGATTGCCATCACATACTGCTAGGTGTCACTAGTGGATTGTGAGACTCGAAGGCATTTACTGGTGATCAGTGAACTCTAAGAGTAGAACTGAAATCGTTTCAGTCTACTGAAAGGAGTTTCAGTGATATTGAGATGGAGATCTCAATATTTCTTACTACCAGTCAAAATAGAACCTACGGGGACACACACATAGAGGATTTAATTACTCAGACTATCATAATTATGATTTGGAATCATAATAGAAATCAATCATCAATATGATTGGTGATTGAATTAACCCACTAAGTGTTAGTGAGTTAATGGAAGAAGAATTAAGTGGAATTGATTGCAATTGGATTGCAATTGGGCTGATTTAATGAGCCAAATCAAATTGGGTTCGACCCAAATTGATTTGGGTTCATGATTGGGTCAATTTGATTAAACCAAGATTTGTGCGGATTTTAAAGACCACATGTCGTTGTAGGATGAATATGACTTAAGTCATGTTCACACTATGCGGACTTTAAAGTCCACATGGCGTCGTAGGATGCATGCTCCCAAATCAATTAATTCTTCTAATGAGATTAGGAATCCTAATATGATTAGAAAATTAATCAATTGATTAAATAGACACATGTCATGCATCTATGAGCACAAGAATTGGACACTTGGCATTAATCCAAGGGTGGGTTATATTTCCATACTCCTAATAAGATTAGGAGGAGCCCTAAATCCAATCTATAAAAGGGTAGCAAGGGAGAAGTTATGAATTAATTCTCTCCTCTTCCTCTCCACGCCTCCTCTTCTTTCTTCCTCCTTCTCCACGGTAGCAAGGGATCTTCATCCTCCTCTTCTTCCACGGTAGCAAGGCAAGGAAGATCCACGTGCAAGGTTCCTCCTTCCTCTTCCTCTATCGTGAGCAAGGTCGAAGAAGAAAGGGTTCTTCTTTAAGGAGGTATGTTGCAGATTTTTATCTTCTAATCTATATGATAATCATGAGAGGTCTTTGCAAGGAGCTAGCACTTCGGTAAGATCCTATCTCAGATGATTAGTATTAGAACCCGCCCATGCCGCAGAAAATTTAAGAAAAATTCAGATGCAGCGGAAGAGGCATGCGCGGGATCAACCGTTCATCGCATGAACGTTGTTCAAAAACCGTTCGTAGTTAGATAAGGATTAAAAACTTTTAAAATATTATAAAGATCAGATCTTCACCTTGTACGGGTAGATGATCACCGCAAACTAAAGTTCGTGGTTTAGAATGAAGGTTCACTTGAAGCCGTTCAAGTATCCGGCCTCTACGGGTATCCACACGAAGCAGAGATCCGATCGAAGCTTCCTTGTCTTCTCGGGGTGCTAGCTCCCTTGCAGAGACTACTTTAGGTGGCTGATCTCCTCCCTTTTGATCAACCCTTGATTGTGCTTGGGAGGAGGAAGAAGAAGGATGAAGATTGAAGAAGAATCAAAGCACCTTTGAAACCCTTTTCTTTCCCTTGCGTTGGATGAAGCAAAGGAGGAGGGAGGAGGCCGCCAAGCTTCTTTCTTCTCCTCTTCTTGCTTGCGGCTGAACCAAGGAAAGGGGAGAGGGAGGCCACGGCACAAAGGGAAGAGGGCTTCTAATAAATGCCCTAGGTGTCTCCCATAGCCCTTTATAAGCAAGTGGAGCTCCTAACTTTTAGGAGCTCCTTGATAACCTTCCAAGAGGGGCACCGGCCCCTCTTGTTTGCCGCACCAAGCAAGTAAAAGGAGGAGGGGCGTGTGCCCCTCCTTCATGGTTAACCTAATCCTCATTAAGTAAGGATTGGGATGCCCTAATGTGGCTAAGCCCTAATCTAATTAGGCTTAGTCCAAGGGTGAACCAATTTTGGGTTTGATCCATGCAATGTCCTAATCCAATTAGAACTCAATGAATCATGACTCAATTGAACCCTTCAATCCTAATCTAATTAGGAGTCATTAGATTAATAATTAATTGGGACTTAAAAAATCCTAATCCAATTAGGACTTATTTAATTTTAATCCTAATCCAATTAGGACTCTAATTTGAATCCAAAGTCCTAATCCAATTAGGACTTCTAGGAATCCTATTCTAAGTAGGAATCCAAATTGAATTCAAAATCCTAATCTAATTAGGATTGTTGGAATCCTATTCTAAGTAGGACTCCCAGTATTACTCCAAGTAGGATTCCTAGTCCTAATCCAATTACGACTCCCGAAATTCTACTCCAAGTAGGATTCGTGTTTAAGTCCAATTAATTAATTCCCATTGTTCCTTCTTCAACTGATCATCAATCAAATTGATTACTCGTGATTCATAATCACATTTCAACCATCGGACCGGTCAATACTTCTAGCGTGTGTGACCTCATAGGTTCTATTCTGACTGGTAGTGAGATATATTGCGATCTCTATCATAATATCATTGAAAACTCCTTTTTAATGGGTTGGAACGATTCCAACTCAACTCATTAGGGTTTATCGATCATCGAGATATTTTCTGTGAGTCTCACAATCCACCAGTGACACCTAGCAGCATGTAGTGGCTACCCAACAGAATGGAATAATGAACCTTTAGGTGCAGTTATCGTGTGATACAGTCCTTCTATCGTGGATTCCTACAGGGCGGAGGTCATGGACAACTCGTCAAATTCCATCGCCTGTCATATGTCAAGATTTATTTAACTTAAGCTCGAGAGTGGAAAACTCTTTCTCCACTGTACAATCTGCCCCGGCCGAGGTCTTACGAACTCAGTCTTATGAATCACATAGGATCTCTCCTTATCTACCAAGGCCAATAGATTCCATATAGGTGCATACCCTACTCCTACAGTGAACCTACTGCAGCCAATCTACACTGTATGGACCCATATGGCTAGAGACCATGTATGTGTGCAGTCAAACTACAATAACCCTCACTGTGAGCAGCCGAAGCATCGCAGATCAAAGGACCAGTCATACTACTGAAACATCAAGCAAGTCACTGACGAGTGAATAGACATCCAAGTGACTTTTTATCTTGGTCACGCTCAGTACCCTTGTTGTCTAACAAGCACCTGCACTATCACTTTAGTGTCCCTACACTGTGGACTCGAGTCTCGTCCATCCGTAATGAAAGTGATGTGTGCACTGATCTTATCGAATCGATCACCGTCCTCGTGATGATCCATCGATCAGGAGCATTTAGAAATTAATCACCAATGATACATAGCTCAAATTCTCAACTCTTGAGAATATGCATCATCATCTTATTAATTCCTTGGACGATTCATAGACACATAAACAATATGAATGAAAAAGATACCTTTTATTTATTCAATAATAAATAGTCAAGTACAAAATTATGTCCCAAAATTAATAATGTGTCAGCCTTATTGGCTTCTAGGGCATATATCTAACAATCTCCCACTTGCACTAAAGCCAATCAGTCATATATCTAAGCCCCATCTTCTCAAGGTGGGCTTTAGTCTTCTGCTGACTCAGCTGCTTAGTGAACGGGTCTGCCACGTTATCCACGGAGTCTACTCTCTGCACCTCAACATATTTCTTCTCAACGTATTCATGTATGAAGTGATAGCACCGCTCTATGTGCTTCGACTTCTGATGAGACCTTGGTTCCTTAGCAAGAGCTATGGTGCCATTATTATCGCAGTAGAGTGTTATGGCATCTAATGTCATCACATCCAATTCAACAATGAATTTCTTGTACCAGAAGCCTTCCTTAGCAGCTTCAGATGCGCGATGTATTCAGCTTTCATAGTAGAGTCAGCAATGATCGGTTGTTTAGAACTCTTCCAATTCAACGTACCACCATTGCACAAGAACACATATCCGGACGTAGACTTTCTATCATCGATATCTGTCATGAAGTCTGAATCCGTGTATCCTTCTACCTTTAATTCTGATGCTCCTCCAAAAACCAAGAACAAATCTTTAGTTCTTCTTAAGTACTTAAGAATGTTCTTCACAGCAGTCCAGTGCCCCTCGCCTGGATTTGACTGATATCTGCTAGTGACACTCACTGCAAGTGCTATATCAGATCGTGTACACAGCATGGCATACATGAGGCTTCCTATTGCTGAAACATATGGTATCTTGCTCATGCGTTGAATCTCCTCAGATATGTTGGGGTACATCTTCTTTGAGAGATGAATTCCATGCCTAAGAGGTAAGAGACCCCTCTTGGAGTTTTTCATGCTGAACCTCTTCAGCACCTCCTCTATGTACATCTTCTGTGATAGGCCAAGCATCCTTTTAGATCTATCTCTATAGACCTTAATCCCCAAAATATAGGATGCTTCTCCAAGGTCTTTCATGGAGAACTCTTTTGACAACCAGACCTTGACCGAGGTTAGCATGGGAATATCATTCCCAATCAGGAGAATGTCATCTACGTACAGTACGAGAAAGACGACAGCACTCCCACTAACCTTTTTATAAACACACGGTTCCTCTTCGTTTTTGATGAAATCAAACTTTTTGATTGCATCATTGAAACGTGTGTCCAACTCCGAGATGCTTGCTTTAGTCCATAAATGAACTTTTGCAGCTTGCAGACCTTGTGATCTTCATCATTGGAAGTGAATCCTAAAGGTTGTTCCATATAGATATCTTCATCAAGATATCCATTCAGGAAAGCAGTTTTCACATCCATCTGCCAAATTTCATAATCATGAAATGCTGCAATGGCGAGCAGTGTACGGATGGATTTCAGTATGGCTACAGGTGAAAAGGTCTCCTGATAGTCAATGCCTTCGCGCTGACTATACCCTTTCGCCACAAGCCTTGCCTTATAGGTCTCTACCTTTCCATCCGAACCTATTTTCCTTTTGTAGATCCATTTACATCCAATAGGTACAATACCTTCTGATGGATCTACTAAGGTCCAGACTTGGTTGGAATGCATGGAGTCTAACTCTGACTTCATGGCTTCCAGCCATTTCTCGGAATCGATATCTGATATCGCCTCATCGTAGGTTTTGGGATCTTGTATTTGTTCCCTATCTCCCATAAGAAATATTTTCTCAGTATCCTCTTCAAGCATACCTAAGTATCTATCAGAAGGATGGAAGACCCTACTAGATCGACGAGGTGGAGGGGGGACAACGTGTACTGGCTCTGTATGAATGGGTTCTATAGGATCCATGACTCGTCGCTTTTCAGAGACTTTCTCTTCAAGCTCAATTTTTCTCCCACTACCTCAATCAAGGATAAACTATTTTTCCAAGAAGATGGCATGTCGGCTCACAAATACATTATGATCCGCTGAGATGTAAAAATTATACCCTAAGGATTCTTTAGGATATTCGATAAAATGAGCATTTATGATCCTAGCCTCTAACTTGTCTGCCTGTAGTCGCTTGACATGGGCCGGATATCCCCAAATCTTGAGATGACCAAGACTTAGTTTCTTACCATGCCATATCTCATACGGTGTGGTAGGAACGGATTTAGAGAAAACTCTATTCAATAAATAAATCGCTGTGAGTAAGGCATCTCCCCAAAAAAATATAGGTAAATTAGTGAAGCTCATCATGGACCTGACCATATCCAATAGAGTCCGATTCCTCCTCTCTGACACCCCGTTGAGTTGAGGTGTACCAGAAGGTGTCCATTGTGAGACTATGCCATTTTCTTTGAGATAGTTCCGAAATTCTCTACTAAGGTATTCTCCTCCTCGATCTGATCGAAGAGCTTGAAGAGATTTTTCAGTTTGTTTTTCTACTTCATTTTTTGAATTCTTTGAACTTTTCAGAAGATTCAGACTTGTGTCTCGTAAGATACACATACCATATCGTGAATAATCATCGGTAAAGGTAATGAAGTATGAATAACATCCCCTAGCTAGCACATCGAATGGGCCACACATATTTGTGTGTACTAGGGTAAGTATTTCAGTGGTCCTCTCCCCATATCCTACAAAGGGTAATCTAGTCATTTTTTCTTGAAGACAGGACTCGCAAACTGGATATGACTCGGAAGTCAATGAGCCGATAAGCCCATCTTTCTCCATTTTGTTCATTCTATCTTCTCCAATATGGCCAAACCTGAGGTGCCACAAATACTTTTGGTTTATCTCATCCCTGGATCTCTTGGATCCTATGGCATTCACTTCTTGCTCAGAAACATTCACAAACTCATCCATATATAAATGATAGAGACTGTCAATCATAAAACCACATGCGACTATTTTATTTTCGAAATAAATAGAACAGCAGTCTTTGTCAAAAGTAAAAAATATGACCTTCCTGTGCTAGACATGAAACAGAAATCAAATTTCTGCTAGCGACAGGTACATAATAACAGTCTCTAAGTAATAAACTAAAACCAGACGGTAGTTGCAGAGGGTAGGTGCCTACAGCAACAGCAGCAACTTTTGCCCCGTTGCCAATCCGAAGGGTTACCGCACCTTCCGCCAGCCTTCTACTTTCCTTTAGATCCTGCATGGTAGTGCACAAATGAGCACTAGAACCAGAATCTATAACCCAACTAGAAATTGAAGAAACCGTTAGTTTAGTTTCAATTACGAGCAAGTCTATACCTTCTGAAGGTGTGTCTCCCTTCTTATTCTTCAAGCTCTCAAGATATGAAGGATAGTTTCTTTTCCAGTTGCCATCGACATTGTAGTAAAAATATTTTTCTTTGTCATTAGCCTTTTTCTTTTGAACTTCCTTCTTTGGCTTCTTGTCTTTCTTCTACTTCTTTGCAGTTTTCTTTTTCTTCCAAGTAGACTTTCTCTTGAAACCAGAAGTCAATTCAGCAGCAAGGACATTGCCCCTTGAACCTTTCAGGGCTCCCTCAGCAGTTACCAACATGTTTAACAATTCAGTCTTAGTGCATTCAATCTTATTCATGTGGTAGTTTACTATAAACTGTCCAAATGAATCGGGAAGGGATTGAAGGATCAGATCTACTTGCAATTCCTTGTGCATGTTCATACCGAGCTTCTCAAGCTCTTCTAGGTCCTTGATCATAGTCAGACCGTGATCATGGACAGACTGCCCTTCGCGCATCTTTGCTTTGAAGAGCCTCTTGGACACTTCAAAACAAGCTGTGCGACTTTGCTCACCATACAACTCTTGCAGGTGTGCTAGTATGTCCCTAGCAGTCTTCATATTCTCATGCTGGCATTGGAGTTCATTGGACATAGATGCCATGATGTAGCACGTGACTCTAACGTCATCATCCGTCCACTTTTGATGCGTCTCACGCTGATCATCAGTAGGACGTGCTGGTAGTCTGGGGATATCTGTTTCGAGTATGTAGCCTAATTTCTCACAGTTCAAAACAATTTTGAGGTTTCTAAGCCAGTCCTTGTAATTGGTTCTAGTCAATCGGTTGGTCTCAAGAATACGGGTCAAAGGATTTGAAGCTGACATTGTGATCTGCAGAGAGTAAAGATTATAGTTAGACTTTGTAGTTGATCTAAATTTGTTTTAAGATCTTTTAGAACAAATATTCCTCCCACTATTTTCTCGAATCCCTTACACTCCCCTGGTAGGAAAACAAAAAACCTTCGCGACTAGGATTTCTAGTGGGCACAGTGGTCCCACCGATTTACATGGCACCTCATGTAACAGTTATTGGTGATACATAAATAGATGAGTGTACAACTCTTGTACAATGCTTCTCAAGCTTATTGCAGTGCTACTTGGTCTCTAAGCCATGAAGACCTCACCTAACAGTTATTGGTCCCATTTCTTAGTTAAGTCAGACCCACCGTATAACCGTAGAAATAAAGTCGTCATTGGGTCCTCACCTAACAGTTATTGGTACCCAACCCCACCTTTACCCTACAACATCTCATATCTATAGAGAGGTTCAGCCCTCCGATGCAACTTGCCCACTGTGTCCAGCCGAGACAAATCAACATCAGAAAGACCTTAGCAGCTCTACTACAGTGGAAGACCTATTGACTTAATATTGATTAATCAGGTCTTAGTGTTTGCAACTTGAGCTCTTCATAAGAGGTAATCGAACAATTGGCCAGGTAAGCAGGTGGGAGGCTTCCCTTACTTAGAGAGTAAGGTCCTAATTAAGTAACCATCTTTCATGCTTTTCTAGACACCAATTAGATCAATTAATCTAATATGACTCGCTCATGTTAGTTCACTCTCGACTTGATTGAGAAGGTTTTAGTTTAGGTCTCATTGGGTTTGCTACATCACATGTAAACCTATCTACCCCGCTTTTATTCACATCACATGCAAACGGCACATCGTAGGCAGTTACAATCATAGCAATAAATAAAGCTAAACTTTAAATAGGTGATGATCATGGATTCTAGTTAGGTCATATTACAAGCACATGCACGTCAATCGATCAACTGGTCATCAACTCTTGAATTGGTTTCAAGCCTTCTTGATTCAATTCTTGATCAACTCTTGATCCAATCACCATCAACCGCTCAGATCGTCGTTCATCTCATGCACTATCTTCGACTTGATCGTTGACGCACATCACATCACAGAAATACAACCAGATAAAAAATAAAAATAATAATAAATTACATCCTCTTTTAGGAGGCACGCAGGCCTCTCAAAACATCAAATAAGATGCATGCAAGCATCTGAAAAATTACATGACATTACAGATCACATTGCAGGTCGTTACATTTGATACCAAAAGAATTTGAATCCTATGATCATCACCACATGCAGCAATTATACTTTTCAGATCTGAAACTTAATTGATTATGTTATGACATAGGTTGCTGATTATGCTAATCATGATTCTAAATTTTGTAATCTCATTAACAATGCAATTAGAATCATCATTTTATCACATAAAAATCAGCATGCAAAAATCAGCACCCCTGAAAAATCTGCATGCAGAAAATTTTCAGCATGCATAACCTTTTAAATTTCAGATCTAAGATGCCTTTAGATTGTTAGATGTATGCCCTAGAAGCCAATTTGGCTGACACATTGTTGATTCTAGGGACATAATTTTGTACTTGACTGTTTATTATTGAATAAATAAAAGGCATCTTTTCATTCATATTATTTATGTGTCTATGAATCGTTCAAGAAATTAATAAAATGATGATACATATTCTCAAGAGTTGAGAATTTGAGCCATGTATCATTGGTGATTAATTTCTAAATGCTCCTGATCAATGGATCATCACGAGGACGGTGATCGATCCAATCAGTGCACAGATCACTTTCCTTCTGGATGGACGAGATTTGAGTCCACAGTGTAGGGACACTGAAGAGATAGTGCAGGTGCTTGTTAGAGAACAAGGGTACTGAGCGTGACCAAGACAAGAAGTCACTTGGATGTCTATCCACTCGTCAGTGACTTGCTTGATGTTGCAGTAGTGTGACTGGTCCTTTGACCTGCGGTGCTTCGGCTACTCACAGTGAGGTTATTGTAGTTTGACTGCACACATACATGGTCTCTAGCCATATGGGTCCATGCAGTGTAGATTAGCTGCAGTAAGTTCACTGTAGGAGTAGGGTATGCACCTATAAGGAATCTATCGACCTTGATAGTAGAGGAGTGATCCTATGTGATTTGTTAGACTGAGTTCTAAGACCTTGGCCAGGGCAGTAATATAAAGTGGAAAAAGAGTTTTTCACTATCGAACTCAAGTCGAATAAATCTTGACATATGACAGACGATGGGGTTTGACGAGTTGTCCATGACCTCCGTTCTGTAGGGATCCACGATAGTAGGACTGTATCACATGATAACTGCACCTAGAGGTTCATCATTTCATTCTGCTGGGTAGCCACTACATGCTGCTAGGTGTCACTGGTGGATGGTGAGACTCACAGGGATTATCTCGATGATCGATAAACCCTAATGAGTTGAGTTGGAATCGTTCCAACCCATTGAAAGGAGTTTTCAATGATATTGTGATAGAGATCGCAATATATCTCACTACCAGTCAGAGTAGAACCTATGGGGTCACACACACTAGAAGTATTGACCGATCCGATGGTTGAAAAGTGATTATGAATCACAAGTAATCAATTCGATTGATAAGAAGCTGAAGAAGGAACAAAGGAAATTAATTAATTGGACTTAAACACAAATCCTACTTCGGGTAGGATTCCTAGAGTCCTAATTGGATTAGGACTGGGAATCCTAGTTGGAGTAGGACTGGGATTCCTACTTGGAATAGGATTCCTACAATCCTAATGTGATTAGGAATTTTGAATTAAAATCGGATTCCTACTTGGAGTAGGATTCCTAGAGTCCTAATCGGATTAGGACTTCGGATTCAAATAGAGTTCTAATTGGATTAGGACTAAAATTAAATATGTCCTAATTTGGATTAGGATTCCTTAAGTCCTAATTAATTATTAATCCAATGAATCAACATGACTCCTAATTGGATTAGGATTGAAGAGTTCAATTGAGTCATGGTTCATTCAAGTTCTAATTGGATTAGGACTAGCATGGATTGAACCCAATTGATTCATGATATGGTTAAAGCCTAATAGGATTAGGACTTAGCCATAAGAGGGACACCTAATCCTCCTTAGAGGAGGATTAGGGCATCACAAGAAGGAGGGATCACGCCCCTCCTCCTCTCCTTGTGTGCGGCATGAAGAGAGGGGCCGGCGCCCCCTCTTGGTAACGATTCAAGGGCTCCTAATTTTTAGGAGCCCTTGATGGTTATAAAAGGAGCTAGGGCCGGTGCCCTAGCTATGCTTGGGTTCTCCCTTGGTGCCGTGGCCTCCTCCCTCTCTTCTCCCTTGGTTCAGCCGCAAGCAAGGAAGGTGCAATCCAAGGTGTTGGTGGCCTCCTCCCTACTCCATTGTTGTTCCAACGCAAGGAAGAAAAGGAGGCTTTCTTCTTCCTCATCTTCATCCTTCTTCTTCCTCCTCTCAAGCACAATCAAGGGTTGATTGAAAGAGAGGAGATCAGCCATCAAAGAAGTCTTTGCAAGGGAGCTAGCACCCCGGGAAGACAAGAAAGATTTGATCGGTCCTCTACTTCGTGTGGATACCCGTAGAGGCCGGACGTTTGAACGGCTTCAAGCGAACCCTCTTCCAAAACCACGAATTCAGATTTGCGGTGATCATCTACCCGCGCAAGGTGAAGATCTGATCTTCCTAATGGTTTTAAAAGTTTTAATTCTTACCTAATTACGAAAGGTCTCGAAACAACGTTCATGCGATGAACGTTGATCCCGCACATGCCCCCTTTCCGCTGCCATCTGATTTTTGTTTTGAAATATCAGCGGCATGGGCGGGTTCCCAACAGTGGTATCAGAGCCTAGGCTTTGTAGATTAAGGTAAGAATTAAATATCTAAAGGCTTATTAGATCTGAAAATTGAATGATCATGCATGCTGAAAATTTCTGCATGCAGATTTTTCAGGGGTGCTGATTTTTGCATGCTGATTTTTATGTGATAAAATGATGATTCTAATTGCATTGTTAATGAGATTACAAAGTTTAGAATCATGATTAGCATGATCAGCAACCTATGTCATGACATAATCAGTTAGTTTTCAGATCTAAAAATTATAATTGTTGCATATGGTGATGATCATAGGATTCAAACCCTTTTGGTAACAAATGTAATGACCTGCGATGTGATCTGCGATGTCATGTAATTTTTCAGATGCTTGCATGCATCTTATTTGATGTTTTGAGAGGCCTGCGTGCTTCCTAAAAGGAGATGTAATTTATTTTTATTTTTATTTTACATCTGGTTGTATTTCTGTGATGTGATGTACGTCAACGATCAAGTCGAAGACGATGCATGAGATGAACAGGGGTCTAAGCGGTTGATGGCGATTGGATCAAGAGTTGGTCAAGGATCGAATCAAGGAGGCTTGGAACCAATTCAAGAGTTGAAGACCAGTTGATCGATTGACGTGCATGTGCTTGTAATACGACCTAACTAGAATCCATGATCATCACCTATTTAAAGTTTAGCTTTAATTTGATGCTGCGATTATAACTGCCTGTGATGTGCCGTTTGCATGTGATGTGAATGCGAGTCGGGTAGATAGGTTTACATGTGATGTAGCAAACCCAATTGAGACCTAAATCAAAACCTCCTCAATCAAATCGAGAGTGAACCGACATGAGCAAGTCATATTAGATTAATTGATCTAATTGGTGTCTAGGAAAGCATAAAAGGTGGTTACTTAATTAGGACCTTACTCTCTGAGTAAGGGGAGCCTCCCACCTGCTTACCTGGCCAATTGTTCGATTACCTCTTATGAAGGGCTCAAGTTGCAAACACTAAGACCTGATTAACCAATATTAAGTCAATAGGTCTTCCACTGTAGTAGAGCTGCTAAGGCCTTTCTGATGTTGATTTGTCTCGGCTAGACACAGTGGTCAAGTTGCATCGGGGGGCTGGACCTCTCTATAGACATGAGATGTTGTAGGGTAAAGGTGGGGTTGGGCACCAATAACTGTTAGGTGAGGACCCAATGACGACTTTATTTCTACGGTTATACGGTGGGTCTAACTTAACTAAGAAATGAGACCAATAACTGTTAGGTGAGGTCTTCATGGCTTAGAGACCAAGTTACACTGCACCATGCTTGAGAAGCATTGTACAAGAGTTGTACACTCATCCATCTATGTGTCACCAATAACTGTTAGGTGAGGTGGCATGTAAATCGGTGGGACCGCAGTACCCACTAGAAATCCTAGTCGTGTGGGATTTCCGTTTCCCTACTAGGGGAGTGTGAGGGATTCGAGAAAATAGTGGGAGTTACATTTGTTCTAGAAGACCTTAGAACAGATTAGGATCAAGTACAAAAGTCTAACTAGAATCTTTACTCTCTGCAGATACAATGTCAGCTTCAAACCCTTTGACCCGTATTCTTGAGACCAACCGACTGACCGGAATCAATTACAAAGACTGGCTTAGAAATCTCAAAATTGTTTTGGACTGTGAGAAAATAGGCTACATACTCGATTCAGATATCCCCACACTACCAACACGTCCTACTGATGTTCAGCGTGAGATGCATAAAAAGTGGTTGGATGATGACATTAGAGTAAAATGCTATATGATGGCATCCATGTCAAATGAACTCCAATGCCAGCATTAAAATATGAAGACTGCTAGGGACATACTGGCACACCTGCAAGAGTTGTATGGTGAGCAGAGTCGCACAGCTCGTTTTGAAGTGTCCAAGAGGCTTTTCAAAACAAAGATGCAAGAGGGGCAGTCTGTCCATGATCACGGTCTGACTATGATCAAGGATCTGGAGGAGCTTGAGAAGCTCGGTATGGACATGCACAAGGAATTACAAGTGGATTTGATCCTACAGTCACTTCCTGATTCATTTGGCAGTTTATAGTAAACTACCACATGAATAAGATTGAATGCACTAAGACTGAACTAATCAACATGTTGGTAACTGCTGAGGGAGCCTTGAAAGGTTCAAGGGGCAATGTCCTTGCTGCTGAGTTGACTTCTGGTTCCAAGAGAAAGTCTACTTGGAAGAAAAAGAAGCCTGCTAAGAAGCAGAAGAAAGACAAGAAGCCAAAGAAGGAAGTTCAAAAAAAAAAAGCTAACGACAAAGGAAAATGTTTCCACTGCAATGTCGAAGGCCACTGGAAGAGAAACTGTCCTTCATACCTCGAGAGCCTGAAGAACAAGAAAGGTGACACGCCTTCAGAAGGTATAGACTTGCTCATAATTGAAACTAATCTAACGGTTTCTTCTACTTCTAGTTGGGTTATAGATTCTGGTTCTAGTGCTCATTTGTGCACTACCATGCAGGGTCTAAAGAAAAGTAGAAGGCTGGCGGAAGGTGCGGTAACCCTTCGGGTTGGCAACGGGGCAAAAGTTGCTGCTGTGGCTGTGGGCACCTACCATCTGCGACTACCGTCTGGATTTAGTTTATTACTTAGAGACTGCTATTATGTACCTGCTGCTAGCAGAAATTTGATTTCTGTTTCATGTCTAGCACAGGAAGGTCATGTTTTTACTTTTGACAAAGACTGCTGTTCTATTTATTTGAGAAATAAAATAGTCGCACGTGGTTTCATGATCGACAGTCTCTATCATTTACATATGGATGTATCTGTGAATATTACCGAGCAAAAAGTGAGTGCCAAAGGATCCAAAAGATCTAGAGATGAGATAAACCAAAGATATTTGTGGCACCTCAGGCTTGGCCATATTGGAGAAGACAGAATGAACAAAATGGATAAAGATGGGCTTTTAGGCTCATTGACTTCCGAGTCATATCCAGTTTGCGAGTCCTGTCTTCGAGAAAAAATGGCTAGACTGCCCTTTGTAGGACATGGGGAGAGGACCACTGAAATACTTACCCTAGTACATACAGATGTATGTGGCCCATTCGATGTGCTAGCCAGGGGACGTTATTCTTACTTCATTACCTTTACCGATGATTATTCACGATATGGGTATGTGTATCTTATGAGACACAAGTCTGAATCTTTTGAAAAGTTCAAAGAGTTCAAGAATGAAGTAGAAAAACAAACCGGAAAATCTCTTAAGGCTCTTCGATCAGATCGAGGAGGAGAATACCTTAGTGGGGAATTTCGGGACTATCTCAAAGAAAACGGCATAGTCTCACAATGGATACCTCCGGGTACACCTCAACTCAACGGGGTGTCAGAGAGGAGGAATCGGACCCTGTTGGATATGGTCAGGTCCATGATGAGCTTCCCTGATTTACCTATGTTCCTTTGGGGAGATGCCTTACTCACAGCGATTTATTTATTGAATAGAGTTCCCTCTAAATCCGTTCCTACCACACCGTATGAGATATGGCATGGTAAGAAACCAAGTCTGGGTCATCTCAAGATTTGGGGATGTCCGGCCCACGTCAAGAGACTACAGGCGGACAAGTTAGAGGCTAGGACCATAAGTGCTCGTTTTATAGGATATCCTAAAGAGTCATTAGGATACAATTTTTACGTCTCAGAGGATCACAATGTATTTGTGAGCCGTCATGCCATCTTCTTGGAAAATCAGTTTATCCTTGATAGAGGCAGTGGGAGGAAAATTGAGCTTGAAGAGAAAGTCTCTGAAAAGCAACGAGTCATGGATCCTATAGAACCCATTCATAAAGAGCCAGTACACGATGTCCCTCGACCACCTCGTAGATCTAGTAGGGTCTCCCATCCTCCCGATAGATACTTAGGTATACTGAAAGAGGATACCGAGGAAATGTTCCTAGTGGGAGATAGGGATCACATACAGGATCCCAAAACCTACAACGAGGCGATATCTGATATCGATTCCGAGAAATGGCTGGAAGCTATGAAGTCAGAGTTAGACTCCATGCATTCCAACCAAGTCTGGACCTTAGTAGACCCACCAGAAGGTATTGTACCTATTGGATGCAAATGGATCTACAAGAGGAAGATAGGTTCGGATGGAGAGGTAGAGACCTATAAGGCAAGGCTTGTGGCAAAAGGGTATAGTCAGCGCGAGGGCATTGACTATCAGGAGACCTTTTCACCTGTAGCCATGCTAAAATTCATCCGAACATTGCTTGCCATTGCAGCATTTCATGATTATGAAATCTGGCAGATGGATGTAAAAATTGCTTTCCTGAATGGACATCTTAATGAAGATATCTATATGGAACAGCCTTTGGGTTTCACTTCCAGTGATGGAGATCACAAGGTCTGCAAGCTGCAAAGGTCCATCTATGGACTAAAGCAAGCCTCTCGGAGTTGGAACACTCGTTTCGATGACGCAATCAAAACGTTTGATTTCATCAAAAATGAAGAGGAACCGTGTGTTTACAAAAAGGTTAGTGGGAGCGCTATCGTATTTCTCGTACTGTACGTAGATGACATTCTCCTGATTGGGAATGATATTCCCATGCTAACCTCGGTCAAGGTCTGGTTGTCAAAAGAATTCTTCATGAAAGACCTTGGGGAAGCATCCTATATTCTGGGAATAAAGGTCTATAGAGATAGATCTAAAAGGATGCTTGGCCTTTCACAGAAAATGTACATAGAGGAGGTGCTGAAGAGGTTCAGCATGGAAAACTCCAAGAGGGGTCTCTTACCCCTTAGGCATGGAATTCATCTCTCCAAGAAGATGTGCCCCAACACATCTGAAGAGATTCAACGCATGAGCAAGATTCCCTATGCATCGGCAATAGGAAGCCTCATGTATGCCATGCTGTGTACACGACCTGATATAGCTCTTGCTGTGAGTGTCACAAGCAGATATCAGTCGAATCCAGGTGAAGAACACTGGACAGCTGTGAAGAATATTCTTAAGTACTTGAGAAGAACTAAAGATTTATTCTTGGTTTTTGGAGGATCATCAGAGTTAAAGGTAGAAGGGTACACAGATTCAGACTTCATGACTGATGTCGATGACAGGAAGTCAACATCTGAATATGTGTTCTTGTGCAATGGTGGTACGGTAAATTGGAAGAGTTCTAAACAACCGATCATTGCTGATTCTACTATGGAAGCTGAATACATCGCCGCCTCTGAAGCTGCTAAGGAAGGCTTCTGGTTCCAAGAAATTCATTGCAGAGTTGGACGTGATGACATCAGATGCCATAACACTCTACTGCGATAATAATGGCGCCATAGCCCTTGCTAAGGAGCCAAGGTCTCATCAGAAGTCTAAGCATATAGAGCGGCGCTTCCATCTCATACGCGACTATATTGAGAAGAAATATGTAAAGGTGCAGAGAGTAGACTCCGCGGATAACGTGGTGGACCCGTTCACTAAGTAGCTGAGTCAGCAAAAGACTGAAGCCCACCTTGAGAAGATGGGCCTAAGATATATGACCAATTGGTTTTAGTGCAAGTGGGAGATTGTTAGATGTATGCCCTAGAAGCCAATTTGGCTGACACATTGTTGATTCTAGGGACATAATTTTGTACTTGACTGTTTATTATTGAATAAATAAAAGGCATCTTTTCATTCATATTATTTATGTGTCTATGAATTGTCCAAGAAATTAATAAGATGATGATACATATTCTCAAGAGTTGAGAATTTGAGCCATGTATCATTGGTGATTAATTTCTAAATGCTCCTGATCAATGGATCATCACGAGGACGGTGATCGATCTGATCAGTGCACAGATCACTTTCCTTCTGGATGGACGAGACTTGAGTCCACAGTGTAGGGACACTGAAGTGATAGTGCAGGTGCTTGTTAGAGAACAAGGGTACTGAGCGTGACCAAGACAAGAAGTCACTTGGATGTCTATCCACTCGTCAGTGACTTGCTTGATGTTGCAGTAGTGTGACTGGTCCTTTGACCTGCGGTGCTTCGGCTACTCACAGTGAGGTTATTGTAGTTTGACTGCACACATACATGGTCTCTAGCCATATGGGTCCATGCAGTGTAGATTGGCTGCAGTAAGTTCACTGTAGGAGTAAGGTATGCACCTATAAGGAATCTATCGACCTTGATAGTAGAGGAGTGATCCTATGTGATTTGTTAGACTGAGTTCTAAGACCTTGGCCAGGGCAGTAATATAAAGTGGAAAAAGAGTTTTCCACTATCGAACTCAAGTCGAATAAATCTTAACATATGACAGATGATGGGGTTTGACGAGTTGTCCATGACCTTCGTTCTGTAGGGATCCACGATAGTAGGACTGTATCACATGATAACTGCACCTAGAGATCCATCATTCCATTCTGCTGGGTAGCCACTACATGCTGCTAGGTGTCACTGGTGGATGGTGAGACTCACAGGGATTATCTCGATGATCGATAAACCCTAATGAGTTGAGTTGGAATCGTTCCAACCCATTGAAAGGAGTTTTCAATGATATTGTGATAGAGATCGCAATATATCTCACTACCAGTCAGAGTAGAACCTATGGGGTCACACACACTAGAAGTATTGACCGATCCGATGGTTGAAAAGTGATTATGAATCACAAGTAATCAATTCGATTGATAAGAAGCTGAAGAAGGAACAAAGGGAATTAACTAATTGGACTTAAACACAAATCCTACTTCGGATAGGATTCCTAGAGTCCTAATTGGATTAGGACTGGGAATCCTAGTTGGAGTAGGACTGGGATTCCTACTTGGAATAGGATTCCTACAATCCTAATGAGATTAGAAATTTTGAATTAAAATCGGATTCCTACTTGGAGTAGGATTCCTAGAGTCCTAATCGGATTAGGACTTCGGATTCAAATAGAGTTCTAATTGGATTAGGATTCCTTAAGTACTAATTAATTATTAATCCAATGAATCAACATGACTCCTAATTGGATTAGGATTGAAGAGTTCAATTGAGTCATGGTTCATTCAAGTTCTAATTGGATTAGGACTAGCATGGATTGAACCCAATTGATTCATGATATGGTTAAAGCCTAATAGGATTAGGACTTAGCCATAAGAGGGACACCTAATCCTCCTTAGAGGAGGATTAGGGCATCACAAGGAGGGATCACGCCCCTCCTCCTCTCCTTGTGTGCGGCATGAAGAGAGGGGCCGGCGCCCCCTCTTGCTAACGATTCAAGGGCTCCTAATTTTTAGGAGCCCTTGATGGTTATAAAAGGAGCTAGGGCCGGTGCCCTAGCTATGCTTGGGTTCTCCCTTGGTGCCGTGGCCTATTCCCTCTCTTCTCCCTTGGTTCAGCCGCAAGCAAGGAAGGTGCAATCCAAGGTGTTGGTGGCCTCCTCCCTACTCCATTGTTGTTCCAACGCAAGGAAGAAAAGGAGGCTTTCTTCTTCCTCATCTTCATCCTTCTTCTTCCTCCTCTCAAGCACAATCAAGGGTTGATTGAAAGAGAGGAGATCAGCCATCAAAAGAAGTCTTTGCAAGGGAGCTAGCACCTCGGGAAGACAAGAAAGATTTGATCGGTCCTCTACTTCGTGTGGATACCCGTAGAGGCCGGACGTTTGAACGGCTTCAAGCGAACCCTCTTTCAAAACCACGAATTCAGATTTGTGGTGATCATCTACCCGCGCAAGGTGAAGATCTGATCTTCCTAATGGTTTTAAAAGTTTTAATTCTTACCTAATTACGAAAGGTCTCGAAACAACGTTCATGCGATGAACGTTGATCCCGCACATGCCCCCTTTCCGCTGCCATCTGATTTTTGTTTTGAAATATCAACGGCATGGGCGGGTTCCCAACATAGATATTTAATCCTTACCTTAATCTACGATACCTAGGCTGTGATACCACTGTTAGAACCCGCCCATGCCGCAGAAAATTTAAAAAAAATTCAGATGCAGCGGAAGAGGCATACACGGGATCAACCGTTCATCGCATGAACGTTGTTCAAAAACCGTTCGAAGTTAGATAAGGATTAAAAACTTTTAAAACATTATGAAGATCAGATCTTCACCTTGTGCGGGTAGATGATCACCGCAAACTGAAGTTCGTGGTTTAGGATGAAGGTTCGCTTGAAGCCGTTCAAGTGTCCGGCCTCTACGGGTATCCACACGAAGCAGAGATCCGATCAAAGCTTCCTTGTCTTCCCGGGGTGCTAGCTCCCTTGCAGAGACTACTTTAGGTGGCTGATCTCCTCCCTTTTGATCAACCCTTGATTGTGCTTGGGAGGAGGAAGAAGAAGGATGAAGATTGAAGAAGAATCAAGGCACCTTTGAAACCCTTTTCTTTTCCTTGCGTTGGATGAAGCAAAGGAGGAGGGAGGAGGCCGCCAAGTTTCTTTCTTCTCCTCTTCTTGCTTGCGGCTGAACCAAGGAAAGGGGAGAGGGAGGCCACGGCACAAAGGGAAGAGGGATTCTAATAAATGCCTTAGGTGTCTCCCATAGCCCTTTATAAGCAAGTGGAGCTCCTAACTTTTAGGAGCTAACTTTTAGGAGCTCCTTGATAACCTTCCAAGAGGGGCGCCGGCCCCTCTTGTTTGCTGCACCAAGCAAGGAAAAGGAGGAGGGGCGTGTGCCCCTCCTTCATGGTTAACCTAATCCTCATTAAGTAAGGATTGGGATGCCCTAATGTGGCTAAGCCCTAATCTAATTAGGCTTAGTCCAAGGGTGAACCAATTTTGGGTTTGATCCATGCAATGTCCTAATCCAATTAGAACTCAATGAATCATGACTCAATTGAACCCTTCAATCTAAATCTAATTAGGAGTCATTAGATTAATAATTAATTGGGACTTAAGAAATTCTAATCCAATTAGGACTTATTTAATTTTAATCCTAATCCAATTAGGACTCTAATTTGAATCCAAAGTCCTAATCCAATTAGGACTTCTAGGAATCCTATTCTAAGTAGGAATCCAAATTGAATTCAAAATCCTAATCTAATTAGGATTGTTGGAATCCTATTCTAAGTAGGACTTCCAGTCCTACTCCAAGTAGGATTCCTAGTTCTAATCTAATTAGGACTTCCGAAATCCTACTCCAAGTAAGATTCGTGTTTAAGTCCAATTAATTAATTTCCATTGTTCCTTCTTCAACTGATCATCAATCAAATTGATTACTCGTGATTCATAATCACATTTTAACCATCGGATCGATCAATACTTCTAGTGTGTGTGACCCCATAGGTTCTATTCTGACTGGTAGTGAGATATATTGCGATCTCTATCATAATATCATTGAAAACTCATTTTTAATGGGTTGGAACGATTCCAACTCAACTCATTAGGGTTTATCGATCATCAAGATATTCCCTATGAGTCTCACCATCCACCAGTGACACCTAGCAGCATGTAGTGGCTATCCAGCAGAATGGAATAATGAACCTCTAGGTGCAGTTATCGTGTGATACAGTCCTTCTATCGTGGATCCCTACAGGGCGGAGGTCATGGACAACTCGTCAAACCCCATCACCTGTCATATGTCAAGATTTATTTGACTTAAGCTCGAGAGTGGAAAACTCTTTCTCCACTGTACAATCTGCCCCGGTCGAGGTCTTATGAACTCAGTCTTATGAATCACATAGGATCTCTCCTTATCTACCAAGGTCGATAGATTCCATATAGGTGCATACCCTACTCCTACAGTGAACCTACTGCAGCCAATCTACACTGCATGGACCCATATGGCTAGAGACCGTGTATGTGTGCAGTCAAACTACAATAACCTCACTGTGAGCACCCGAAGCATCGCAGGTCAAAGGACCAGTCACACTACTGCAACATCAAGCAAGTCACTGATGAGTGGATAGACATCCAAGTGACTTCTTGTCTTGATCACGCTCAGTACCCTTGTTCTCTAATAAGCACCTGCACTATCACTTTAGTGTTCCTACACTGTGGACTCGAGTCTCGTCCATCCGTAATGAAAATGATGTGTGCACTGATCTTATCGGATCGATCACCTTCCTCGTGATGATCCATCGATCAGGAGCATTTAGAAATTAATCACCAATGATACATAGCTCAAATTCTCAACTCTTGAGAATATGCATCATCATCTTATTAATTCTTTGGACGATTCATAGACATATAAACAATATGAATGAAAAAGATGCCTTTTATTTATTCAATAATAAATAGTCAAGTATAAAATTATATCCCAGAATTAATAATGTGTCAGCCTTATTGGCTTCTAGGGCATATATCTAACAATTAGATCCTCGTCTGGATACCTGTAGAGGCCGGACAATTGTGTGGCTCAAATAGGAACCTAGATAAATCATCAGGCTGCAGTGTTCTTCACCTGCAGAATTTTTGAAGATGAGATCTTCAAATTAATTTCTTCTGATTTTAGTTTCAGTTTTATGAATCTTAATCAACCTTCCTCAGATCCTAATCTTCCCTTCCTAATAAATTCAAAGATCTTCTGGATTTGGATCCAGAAAAATTTTTGAATTCTACGATCCGAGGCGCGTTCATGTGATGAACGATGTCCCGTTCGAATTCCGCTGCGAACGTCGCATCGAACGGGGTGTAACTCAGCAATTTCTTGTATTCCGCAATCGTAGGGTTGATCCCTAACACGACAATACAAAATTTTCAAAGCTTTTAAGCATCAAAAATGGCTGATGCTTTTAAGCGTCGGCAATGGCCCAAGATGGCCCGACACTTATAAGCATCGACAAAGCATCCGTTACTGCGGCAATGGGCATACACTTGTTGTGCACTTCATGGGTTGGCTAAATTGGACAAGCTTGAATTTGGGTGGTAGCACACACCATACTGGGTCAGTCCTTGGCGTACTATCTAAGTTACAATTTTCTTGGTGTAAAGAAAAAGGTGATAGAACCGATATACCAAGTTCTACAATATGCAATAAGGAAGATGGGGTTGAAAGTGTGGAGAGATAGATCATAAAAGCTTGATATACAAAGGTTCATCATATATACAGACAGGGAAGGTAGGGCTAGGAACTGGAGAGTGGATGGAGCTTGATGGAGTTTCTATTACATTAGTAAGACAGATGAAAAAGATATTACAATTTTACCATTATTTTAGCAAAGAGAGGTAAGCCTACTGTAAACTTAAAATCGAAGGTATTGGATAGAGTCTAGAAAGAAACTCTTATCACTTTCTAATCTAGAGTGAGAAAACTTGAAGTGACCGAGTGATTCAAGTATGGTGCTAGACTTAACAAATCTCAGTCAAGGTTTCTCATCATCCTTTTTACTCTAATAGGAAAGGAAATGGTTGGACATTTTCTCAAAAACAAGAGAGAAGAAATCGTGAGATAGAAAGACCACTTATTTTTTCACCAAAGAGAAAAGGTTCTTAATTTTTATCTACTTCCTCTTTTTTGAAACCTAATATTTCACTACTTCAAATCTTGAAGATGAGCCTTGGTACAAATGGAGGGTTGCTCTATTATGACATGGAGGTCATGCATTAGAAAAATAGAAATAGCTTCTCAGCATAGGAGAGTAGGACTGTGTATATTTGACCTTCCCTAGATTCTACAATGGTGAGGGCTTTCAAACACTAGGAAAAGAAGGTGCATGTCTTAGAATTACTATCATAATAGTACAGGAATGCTACCCATTACTTCTGGTGTGTTGTTTTGATTATTCGAAACAACGCATAAAAGGTGCTTGGGAAGAAGAATGAAGGTTGTGTGAGATATACTTCTAATTCTATTTCCATATATACCAATTTTGAAGAATTGAGCGGCAGATTCTAAAGAGGTATGTGATATTGCTATTAGCTTCACTTCGAGTAGTACTAATGAGAAGAAGATTGCTACTTCTTTCGCTTTCTATATGGATAAATCTAAGAAATGGGATGTAAAAGGTCAAGTTGGTGTGATTGTTGCCTGGTTTCCTTAGAGACACTAAAAAGAGGTCTAATTCTGGTGGTGAAGCAGACTCTTCCATTCAGCTTCTGAAGATCGAGGACAAAGGTGTTGAACATGAATATAAGTTCAAAGTCTTGATTAAGCTCTCTTATAATCCTTTATTTTGTTGGGATAAGAGGATTGTTGTTAACATGATTGGTTCTTTTGATGTTGTGGAGAATTTTGAAGATGACACTATATCTAAGAAGCATATGAAGATTTTTCACAATCTTATGTTATCACTTGAAGAGTGTAAGAAAGTCTATCCTGAGTATAAGAAACAAAAAAAGCTCTGGCTCTTCAAAACCTATTTTTGAGAGTCTTGTGGTAATCTTGGGAATTCTAGTGATGCTGGCAGTGAGGTTCCTGTCATCAGAAAGATAGTTTAATCTGGTTCAGCTGGCTCAGCAGGCAGTTGAAGAACCTCAGTTTTAAACATGGTCAATGTTGGTTTTGTCCCTTAACATAAGGTGACAACTGATGGTGCCCTACAGAACAAGCTGGTAGGTTGGATCCCTGGCTAAATTCTCACAAAG
This sequence comes from Phoenix dactylifera, assembly GCF_051530095.1. NCBI lineage: Eukaryota > Viridiplantae > Streptophyta > Magnoliopsida > Arecales > Arecaceae > Phoenix > Phoenix dactylifera. The sequence goes on from NC_143193.1 coordinate 8,920,436, forward strand.
CGCCGTCTGGGGTGGTTGAACATATAGCTTCGACAGGAGCTAATACTATCAAGAGTGTCAGTCCAAAGTCTAGTGAAGGCAATGATATTGCACATGAATCCTTATTGTAGTTGTGAAAAGATAGCATCAGATGGTCAAGAATTGGTTTAGTATGATGTGGCTAGAACTATGGTCTTGGTTGGGTTTCCCATGAGCAAGAGTGCATGCCCTATAGGTATCTATTCTTAAGATATTTGCATCTTAGAGAAGTGAAGACGAAGTTGGATAAGGTTGGATAGTCTCAGGCTAAAGGAAATTATAGATTGACTACGATTGGTCTATTTGATAGGAACTTCAGGAACCAGCTCATTGATATCGATCGCAAATGTAAGTTGTCAATTATAAAGAATGCGAGTATCTTGTTGGAAGAGCTTAGAAATAAGGTGCGGAAGAAGTCAAGCAAATGGTTAAGATAGAAAAGGAATTGCTAGAAAAGGAGTTTCAAGAGGGTGGTGATGGTGGCTCTTCTTAAATTTAATCTTTTGTCGTAACTGGAGTGGTTTTATTTTCATCATGAAGCTTGTAGCATGGAATGTTAGGGGTTGGAAAACCCTAGAAAGATGATTTAGTAAAGTATAGAATCTAGCAGGTTCTTTTTTGTATGCTTGCAAGAGCCAAATTTCTTATCCAATTTCTCCTTTTTTGGAATCTTTTGGTGGTTCTAGTATCAATCTTGGTTTTGGTTGGATGTGGATGGTGCTTCTGGTGGATTTTTCATCGGTTGGTCTGATCAGTATGTGAACTATTTAAATTAGGTCAAAAGGAAACACTCTATTTCAGTGAAGTTATCTGGGGCAGGCAAAGAGGTCTAGTGTAAGCTTCAATTTTACACACTTGAAGACTAAACTATCTGGGCAAGAAACTTAAGAAATTCTAGAATTAAGGAATAAATGAATTTAAACTCAAAGGCAAGATGATGAACTTAGTGCTAGAGGCTAACTAGAGACAACAAGTAGCTTACCTTACTATTGAAGGCCCTTGTTATCATCCCCCGACATCCACAGATCATTGCAGAAGGATGCTAAACTGTCAAAATCCACCAATTCTACCGCCGTCGATCCCGGAATCGCCCTGGAATTTACTGGAGTTGAATAGAATCCATCATGCCAAGAACTAAAAGCAACCACAAGCTAACATATACTAATTAAGGAAAATTTTCATTGCATTAATGTGTGAAAAAACTAAGTATATATACATAGTGCGTGTCTATAAGCTCTAGGGCCCCATATAATGACAAGGATAAAAGGTGCCTTTTGATCTCGACTAATTAAAAACTTGAAAAGCAAGACCCAAAACCACTAGAGCAAGTAATATCGGTTGAAGGGGTGCTTATAGAACAAAAATCATTCATACGGTGGGCTAAGAGCTATCAAAATTCTGGAAGAGTTTATGCTGTCAGACCTTCTGACGGTGGATCTGGTCCTAAAGATAGATCTTGTGCTCCCAGATAAATTCTGAGGGCATAATAGTTATCGTGATATCAGGATCCGGCCCATTTGGTTATTGTTTGAGTTGGGGACGGTTCCCACATGCATCATCTCTCTTAAATTCTTGTATTCATTTATTGTTATTTGTTAACCGATATTTATGGGCCTCTTGAATTTTCTTATATAATGGTTTTAAAGAAAGTATATCATCTAAATATTTTTATTTATTTAGATATAAAGAAATAATAAAGTAGCATGGAAATCTGACAAAATTGCTTATTTGGCGAACATGTGACTCCTTTCTTGCTAATGGAATATACTGTGCAAAACTTTCTAAGTGATCGTACACACACATACATACATACGTTTATATATATATCGCTGGTTATTGATGTATCGCTGTACAGGATGTCCCATTAACACATGGACCAAGATGAAGGAAAAGTTGCGAGTGATACTTGATGCATATATTGTGGTGGTCTATTAAGGCTTATCAGGAAGTGGGGTTCTTGTCTCACCTGAGAACAATATACAATGGTTTGCACAAAAATTTCAAAACTCACTAATAGCAAATCCCCTATCCAAGCAATACTCTACATATGAATATTTCATTATTTCATTTTCAAAATTTGTCTTATTCATACATTACAATTATACATCCGTAGTAGAGTTCAATGGTCACCAAAGCGAGGCTTCAAACTCAAAATTTGATTGATGGAATAGAAGAACAATTCTTTCTCTTTCTAGCAACCTCAAGTTCTTGAAATATATTGGTCATTCAATGTATAAACTCAAAAGGTTGGTATGAAAATTCTTTAGCAAATTCTCTTGTGCACATGAAATTTTTTATTTTTTAAAAGCAAAAGTACCCAAGATGGTAGTTAATAGTTCATCTTAAAATCACCACTTGTCCTAAAAGCTTAAGCTAATAGGATAAGGTAGATTCATTTATATATTTTATATTTTCTTACACTCTTCCTCACATATGGGCCAGACTTTTCTTTAATGGATGAGCCTAATATGTGAAAGTTCTAAAAATGGAGTTAAAGAGTGCAAAGACAGGGTTCGAACTCAAAACTTCTGCTTTGATACTATGTTATAATCACCACTGTCCCAAAACTAGAAGTTAATAAGATGAGGTAGATTTATTTATTTTTTTTATATTTTTTTACAGTTCAAGGTCCTGCCAAAATTAATGCATGGCAAATGATAGTTTTACAGCAGCACAAAATAAAGCAAATTTGCAAAATGATCAACACTTGGCTAAAAACATTCTACATCTGTATTTAGTATATAGCTAGCTATTACACTCTTCCCTTAAGAAAAAACGAAAAAAGAAGAAAATCAACAACAAAAACAACAACTATAAAACTTTTGCACTAACAATTAATAATTTTGTATGCCTTAACAAAATTGCATACAAAGACTTCCTCCTCGAAACTCATTGGAGACCTTCTTTCTTCTCTTTCTTTTTTCTTTCCTCTTGCTCCCTTTCTTCTCTTTCTACAACCTTGCTGTTCCTCCTGATTTCCAGTAACCACTTTTCCATGCGTAAAGTTGCCCTTGAGCACCGTGTGGTTACTCCTCGAAACTCATTGGAGACCTAAAATTATATCTCCTCATTCCTTTCTTTCAACAAGTAGAGACGTACACCTCACGTCTCGTGATTGGTCTCTTTAGCATGAACATATTAGGTACGGATGGTATGGGACTAATTGGAAAAGAGCTAAACCTTTTCATCTTAGATGCCCACTTATAATGGGTTAGAGCTTCTAAGCATGGGAATGTCCTATGGAAAGGGAGAAGACAGCATGTCTTCAGCATCACTTCAAGTCACCAAAGGTGAGCTTCTTGCTCTGGATGACTCTCCCAAATATGCCATTTTATAGGCACACCATATCCTTCCAGAGTGTTCCCACAATTAAGAAGGGAGGCCAAGTGTGCAAGTTGCCTCTCTAATGTTGAATGTTTCAAGATTGTATGAGCTTGGAGGACTACTCAGCAAACTGCTTCCGTTATAAATAGAATAAATGCTTTCGTAACGCATCAATCTCCAACAAAGGCTTGGAAAATCTCATGAATATATCATGTTCGCAGAGAATTCATGTTTCTTGCCGAGGATTATACGTTGGATAGAGGACCTTGTCTGTTAGTAGAGTATTCATGTTTTCGTTGCACATAATGTGGATTTGTTGTGTCCAAAAGATTTTGAGTTTGGATGGTTACATGTTAGCTGGTGAAGTTTGTGTGAATAGAGGATTCACGTGTCTTATGCATCTAATAGGTAAGGTCAACAATTTCATTTTGGGTGGTTGTATGTACCTTGATTGAAGTTGTTGGCATGAGCACACTACTAAGAATAGGTAAATTTCCAACTCTGTATTGCCGACGCTAGATAGAAGCATCTGTAATTTTTTCCCAGCAACAAAGCATGCTAATGCTTCCAAAAAGCGTTAGGCAAATAATGGGCTCCACCGACGCGCTGCTTAGTGTCACCGGAAGCCGCCCATTACGGATGCTTATAAGCGTCGGAAGGGTTAATTACCGACGCTTATAAGTGTTGGCGGAAGCGAAAATTTGGCGACACTTATAAGAGTCGTCGGACTCCATTTCCCCCCCTAGAAAGTTCTGACCCCCTCCATGAGCCCCAAATCCCTAACTCACACCGACTGACCCCCTCCTCAGCCCCTTTCACCTATCTCAGCCCCAAATCGCTCTCCTCCACCGCATCTCCTTCTCCTCCTCCCCCTCTCTGCTGGCCTTTCCTCCTTGACAATGTAAATGGAATCATATTTGACAATATGAATATTTCGAATGATCCATTTAATTGTGACATATGACTTTTGTTATGTGTGTGGTTTTTGTTATGCATTTGTTTGGTAAATAATGTATATAGAATTAAAAAAAAATTAAATAACGTTTTTTCAAAAAGTTAACTCTAACGATGCTTTAAAGTATCATTAAAATAAGTATTGCCGATGCTTAAAAGCGTCGGCAATATACCAAAATTTTGGATGCTTTTAAGCATCGGAAATGGCCGACTCTTTTGAGCTAGCGTCGGCAATGGCCCGAGATGGCCTGACGCTTATAAGTGTCGGCAAAGCGTCTGTTATTACTGATGCTTTTTAAAAGCGTCTACTGTTACCAATGCTTTTTAAGAGCATCGGCAAATAAAATTTCCACGTTAAATACTGACGCTTATATATAAGATCGGTATATGCATTAAAAAGCATCGGGAATGGTCTTTTTTTTCTCTGTAGTGGCAGTGGGCTTATACTTGTTGTGCACCTCATGGGTTGGCTAAATTGGACAAGCTTGAATTTGGGTGGTAGCACACACGATATCGGGTCAGACCTTGGTGTACTATTTAAGTTACAATTTTCATGGTGTAGAGAGAAAGGTGATAGAATTGATATACAAAGTTCTACAATATGCAAACAAGGAAGATGGGGTTGAAAGTGTGGAGAGATGGGTAATAAAAGCTTGATATAAAAAGGTTCACCATATAATATACAGACAAGGAAGGTAGGGCTGGGAAGTGGAGAGGAGGATGGAGCTTGACGGAGTTTCTATTACATTAATAAGACAGATGAAAAAGATATTACAATTTTACCATTAATTTAGCAACGAGGGTAAACCTACTGTAAACTAAAATCGAAGGTATTGGATGGAGTATAGAAAGAAACTCTTATCACTTTCTAATCTACAGTGAGAAAACTTGAAGTGACCGAGTGATTCAAGCATGGTGCTAGACTTAGCAAATCTCAGTCAGGGTCACTCATCATCCTTTTTACTCTAATGGAAAAGGCAATGGTTGGACATTTTCTCAAAAACAAGAGAGAAGAAACAGTGAGATAGAAAGACCACTTGTTTTTTCACCAAAGAGAAAAGGTTCTTAATTTCTATCTACTTCCTCTTTTTTGAACCCTAATATTGCACTACTTCAAATCTTGAAGATGAGCCTTGGTACAAATGCAAGGTTGCTCTATTATGACATGGAGGTCATGCATTAGAAAAATAGAAATAGCTTCTCAGCCTAGGAGAGTAAGACTATGTATATCTGACCTTCCCTAGATCCTACAATGGTGAGAGCCTCATGCACTATATTGCTCTTTCAAACCCTACGAAAGAAAGGTGCATGTTTTAGAATCACTACCATAACAGTACAGGAATGCTACCCATTACTTTCGGTGTGGTAGTTTTGATTATTGGAAACCTTTCATGAAAGGTGCTTGGGAAGAAGAAGGAAGGTTGTGTGAGATCTACTTCTATTTCCATACCTATTTTGAAGTATTGAGCGGCAGATTCTAAAGAGGCATGTGATATTGCTATTAGCTTCACTTCGAGTAGTACTAACGAGAAGAAGATTGCTACTTCTTTAGCTTTCTATATGGATAAATCTAAGAAATGGGTTGTAAAAGCTCAAGTTGGTGTGATTGTTGCCTAGTTTCCTTAAGACACACTAAAAAGAGGTCTAATTCTGGTGCTGAAGCAGACTATCTTATAATCCATTACTTCCATTCAACTTCTGAAGATCGAGGACAAAGGTGTTGGACATGAATATAAGTTCAAAGTCTTGATTAAGCTCTCTTATAATCCTTTATTTTGTTGGGATAAGATGATTGTTGCTAACATGATTGGTTCTTATGATGTTGTGGAGATTTTTGAAGATCACATTATATCTAAAAAGCATATGAAGACTTTTCACTATCTTATGTTATCACTTGAAGAGTATAAGAAGGTCTATCCTGAGTATAAGAACCAAAGGAAGCTCTGGCTGTTCAAAACCTATTTTTGAGAATCTTGTGGTGCTAATCTTGAGAATTCTAGTGATGCTAGCAATGAGGTTCCTATCATCAGAGAGATAGTTAATCTGTTTCAGATGGCTCAGCGGGCAGTTGAAGAACCTCAGATTTAAACATGGTCAATGTTGGTTTTATCCCTTAACATAAGGTGACAACTGATGGTGCCCTACGGAGCAAGCTAGTAGGTAGGATCCCTGGCCAAATTCTCATAAATGCCGTCTAGGGTGGTTGAACATTTAGCTTCTACAGGAGCTAATACTATCAAGAGTGTCACTCCAAAGTCTAGTGAAGGCAATGATATTGCATATGAATCCTTATTGTAGTTGTGAAAAGATAGCATCAGATGGTCAAGAATTGGTTTAGGTGGTCTTGGTTGGGTTTTCCATGAGGAATAGTGCATGCCCTGTAGGTAGCAATTCTTAAGATATTTGCATCTTAGAGAAGTGAAGAGGAAGTTGGATAAGGTTGGGGGAGGGACAAGGAAAGAAGAAAGGATAGTCTCGAGATAAAGGGAATTATAGATTGAGTATGATTGGTCTATTTGTTAGGAACTCCAGGAACCAGCTCATTGATATCGATCGCAAATGTAAGTTGTCAATTATAAAGGATGTGAGTATTTTGTTGGAAGAGCTTAGAAATAAGGTGCGGAAAAAATCAAGCAAATGGTTAAGATTGAAAAGGAATTGCTAGAAAAGGAGTTTCAATTTATATATACCGTGCAGAATTTTCTAAGTGATCGTAGCATTGCTTATATATATATATATATATATATATATATATATATACACACACACACATGCACGCGCGCATACACATACAAATGTATATAAATGTATATTTGTATATATGTAGGAGGAATCTAATCATGGTTGGTTTAAAACAAAATCAATTTTGAGTCAAAAGCCTAATATCAAACTTGGCTTGCTTACATTTATTTGAAGATTGATTGAAACTGGATACAAGCTGAACAGAGGCTGTTCACGAGCAGCTTAGCTTAATCGTGAAATAATTACCACCAGTCATGCATTGTTAATGGTGATGATCGCTATTTGCCAATTCAACCCTCTGTTGAGAGTACTTAAGAACGAAATAATGGCTGCGATAATGTCTGTTATTTCTCACTATAACAGCAAAAATGAATGATAACCAAAAATAAGAGCATTGTTTTCTTAAATCAGTAGTCGCCAAATAAGAAGATATTTCTGACAGTTGCTATAAAGATCTAAGGTCCTGCCCACCAATTAAGGTTGTATGCGTGAAAGAGGATATTTAGGTCGTTTAGATAACCACTGAGAAATAAGAGAGGTAAATTTTTAAAAATTAATAAAAATATCCTTCTTACCTTATTGAAGATCAAACTTAATTGTCCTAGTTATGGACAAGAAAAAGGTACACTACATGTCAGTATATGAAGGATACCTGTAGAATAGAAATTTCATTTTGAATGAGCCAACAAAACTACAATACTTCAACCAATTTGCAAATGAACCACTTACAAAACTTTGCCACAATCTCAGAATTCTCCCTTCTGACGGGATGCAACATAAATTATCATCGAATAGGCCTGGTAGCTGTGGTGAATTTATAACATGTAAACATATTTTATATAAAGTTCATTCTTTTTTCTGCTTGCATTCCCAGACCAATCCTCGCCTCTTGTCCAGAAGTTTATATCCAAATGCTGCTGAACGCTTCCTCGATTGCCCTCTCTTGCCGAGCTCAATGGTCCATCCTCCAGCTCTGGCCCCTCTCTCTGCTCGTAGCTTCATTGCTTCCTCGTCGTCGACCGCATAGCTCTGCAGGAGATCAGCTGGACCTCCAACAGGGACAGGCTGTGGAGCCATACCTGTTGGGCGTGGCTGTGCAAGCCCACTGCCCAGGACAGCTGCAGGGGCATACTGCCCTTGCACACCAATACCACCGCTAACGCCTTGAGAGCTCTGTCCAGCACCCTGTGGTCAGATATCATATGTACTAACAAGAATCAACATTTCAGCTGCTCAGATACAGCATCCTTTCGCAAAAAACAAAAAAAAATGGTATCTCAAGAATATAAATACAAACAGCATATCTAGTATCTAAGTGACTCATCCAATTTCGCATCCCCTAATTACACTCTCCTAAGCATCTCCCCTAATATTCATCCAACCTTCTCTTTTTGTTCTATTACATGCCTTGCACATGCAAGTACATTTCCCATCCCCAAAGCATCTCCCCTGATATTCATCCTTCTCTTTTTGTTCCATTACATGCATTGCACATGCAAGTACAAGTATTGCATTAAAGAGCATGCAAAATTTATATTTTATAGTTAAGAAGAAAAGGTAAAGAATATGATATGGTACACTTTAGGATCCATAATATGCCAAAAGATTATACTCTAAATTAGGGGGAAAAAAAAAAGAAATGGAATCAGAAAGAAAAACATAAATATTTATAAAAAAAAAGAGTTAGGATCAAGTTATACTTTGTGTAACTCTTACAGAGTCCCACCTGGAGAAGATCTTATAAATTTATATCTTTTGAATTGGATGACAGAAATCCCACATCGATGATCTGAGCTGTTAGATATGCTTTACTACTTATAAATTGCTTGCATATCAAAAGTAGTAATTTAGAAACCCCTAACCTATGCATCGAATGCTCAAAAAACATGCATTTTTTCATGTTATTTAGAATATTCAATTTTTTTATTATTTAATTGCAGCAATAAAGCTGAAAAAGAAGGAGAAGCAAGTTGATATTAGTTGGGAGCATGGTACAATGTTGTGGCTGACACCATTGGAAGTGCAACTGGTACGACTCTAAGTAGAAACAGGTAGGGTAAATAGACTGAAGCAACATCTAACAAGTGGTTACCCTGATATAGCTACCTGTAAGAAGTGTCCTCAAGAGCTCCATCAACCTATTTAAAAGCACTTTCATGACTTCAAGGAGAGCAAGAAAGGGCCAAGACGAATAGAGATTGATCATTGAGCAACTAAGCAACCATCATGTCAACCAAGGACTGGGAGGATTATAAGGTGCTAAATCCAGATAACATGGAGAAGACCCGGACTCAAGCTGCCATACAGGAAATTTTGAATGACCGGTAGCACAAGAAGGAGGTTGCTAGGCATATGAAATAATTTGGGCCCTCACAAAGGGGGTTCTAATTTAGTGGCTGCCAAGGTAAATCTTCACTACAGGAGGAGCCAATCAGTAAGACTTGTTTCGCAAAAAAAAAGCCTTTTGGTTTCACAAACCTTGATTTAGGCTTTTTTTCTGATATTTTAGAGGTTAAGTGTCTATCTTATCAAATGCACACAGTCATACGATGTTATAGTCATTTAATATAGAAGACTATAATCTTGTGACATTTCTTGTATTTACTTATCCAGGGTCCTTATAAGGCACTGCAACATGGAACTGCCTGAAATCCTTAACCATCAAGGATTATGTTTATGATTTTTCTTCTCTTTAACATAAAAAAAAAGGAAATTAAGAAGAGCATTAAAAATCAACACAATATAGCCTACAGAATTATATAAATAAAATATAACTAAAATATTATAGTAAAACTAAAATAAAACTTCAAAAAAATCTCTAAGCGTGAACACAGAAGAAGCAGAGGAGGGAAAAGAAGGAGGGTTGTGCCCCCCTAGCTGCCTTAGAGGCAGTTTCCTTGGCCAATGAAGAAGTTGTGGCGTGGAACTCATCGACAGACAGTGTGGTGGTCGCGGAAGCGGCGGCGGCAGCTCGAAACCAATCTTAGAACAAAGAAAAAACAAGGCCATAGGAAAAACTTCGGATGGGCTCGGCTAGGGCGTCACACCGGCTATGAGAGAAGGAGGAGAAGGAGGGAAGGGAGAGAGGAGAGGCTCGGTGGTGGTCCTATGTAGGCAAAAAATGGAGATTTATAGTAGTTTCCAAATAGGGTTGTGGCTCGCTCATCGCCATGAGAATCGTGGAGATTGAGTGAGATCGGTGGTTGTTCGCACTCATATGGATCCTTACAGTACTATAAAGTAAAATCGAATCCTTCCACCTTATCAAAAACCATGAACCGCAAAAGAAACATGAATCCTTCACTAGAACAAACAGCGCTTCCATGGCATTTCCCAATTTAAATAATAATATTTGCCCAACACATGAGATGCACAAGAGGCATGAACCCTTTGCTCACACAAACCTTTTCTCCGTCAAACCTATATGTACCCAAATGCAAATAATTGAACTTTAACCAATCCATGAGGTGCACATAGTGGGTGTGAATCCTAAACTCGTACAAATTAACAACTTCTCCAGCCAACTTGTAACCACTCAAATTGACATATCTTTGACCTATCCAATCCACCAAGCCCACGTACAAGAACTGTGAAAGCTCTGTTAACATAGATAACTCCGTCCAATGTGTAACCCACAACTAGGTAGTCTGTTTCCTGCCAATTTAAAACTAGATATATGTCCAAGGGATGGACGTCATCTTGGCAACTCTTCTGCCGAAGGTTCATACGTTACTAAAGCATTTACTCTATTTATAACGCATACGGTCTACTACGTGAGTACACGTGATCTCACCCATCATATTATAGAGACACTCTCGAAGGATATGGACGTGGCTATTAAAGGGCATGCTTGGAGGAGTCATCCAGAGCAGGAGGCTCTTCTTTGATTACCCTCGGGGATGCTGAAGCCAGACAATCTTCTCCATTTCCTTGGGAAACCTTCATGCCCAAACATCTAGCCCAACCATTCTGGGCGTCTAGTATGCCACTGGAGGATAAAGGAAGGCATTCTTTTGTGAGCAGTCTCATACCATCCGTACCTAAGATGATTGTACCAGAGATTCCCATTGTGAGATGGGAAGCGGAGATCTCTTCTCATGAGAAGGGAAGATGAAAGGGAAGCACTTCATTTAGGTCTCAGACTCTCAGGCAAGGAGTAACCACATAGTGCTGAAGGATGGCAGACATCCTTTCTTGCTTCGCAATTGGTTACTTGAAGTCAAAGAACAACAAAATGATGGAAACCTAAGCACGGCAAGGATGGACTTCTCTTGGAGTACTGCAAATCTTTCTTAGCGGTTTTGGTGAGGTATAGAACTAGTTATTAGAGAGTGTTTTTTCATTTGTTTTTACAGGAAAGTGTAAAAGCTAGATTCTGAATATAGACTACACTGTTGCTGGCAAATTGATTGATCGATTTGCTATTTTGCTTTTGTTTTTTTTCCTTCCCTCTGGTAAAGCTGTCATCAGGCATGACTAAATTGAGTTGCTAGTACACAAGTGAATTTAATAAAGGTTTCATGTTTCCTTAATTATCATTTGTCGTTTATACATTGAATGATTACTGACATGTTCCAGGAACTTGAGGTTTGTAGAAAGATAGAAGGAATGAAACCCCGCTTTGCTATATGCATGTTCGGAGTATTGAGGCATAATATTTGTTATTCCATCCCTCATGCAATTGTTTCTATGTCTTCTAAACAGCCCCAATGTCATTAAAGTTTCATCACAATGAAAGTGCCAATGACCCTCTAATTGGAAGTAAAATTCAACATATTATATATATATATATATATATATATATATATATATATATATATATATGACATTAAACAATGTCAAGTGGGAGCTCAAGTTGTTTATTTCAATTCGAAAGTTAACAAACACACCCAAAGATGATATCATGCTGTTTAAACCTTTTCATCTTAGATGCCCACTTATAATGGGTTAGAGCTTCTAAGCATGGGAATGTCCTATGGAAAGGGAGAAGACAGCATGTCTTCAGCACCACTTCAAGTCACCAAAGGTGAGTTTCTTGCTCTGGATGACTCTCCCAAATACGCCATTTTATAGGTGATAAGTGCTAAATAATATATATATTTAACTATTTTATACCGCACTTATCATTATTTTCCTTGCACATATTTTAAATTTAACATAAGAAAATGTGTTCCCTTTCATCATTGCATTATTAAAAATAATTCGATTTCGCTTGATTTTATTGGTTAAGTCTAATGTGTGCAGGTCAAGTCGAATTAATTGGGATGATATCTGAACTAATGTGTGCAAGTCGCGTTTACAGCTGAACCCGTATCTACGTCACCCTTTTTAGTGCTCAGAGATCAAGCTTCCATGTCTTCCCCTGCTCCGTGTCCTAGTCAGAACCAAGCCAACCGCAAATCAAAGCCTCTCTTATCCCTTCTTCAGAACAAATCCAGCATCCGAAACCTCATCATCTCCCAACCGACTTCAGTTCTTATCCACCGTTCACAGCCTCCTCTGCTTCCTTCCCATCCGCATACATTGCTCCACATCACAGCGACCACTTGTGATCTCCCGCACCTCACAAATCCAACCAAACTCCCAGCTCACGAATCATTTCTTCCCTTCATCCATATCAAAAAGAATCCCAGGAACTCAACTTCCCAGCCGTTCCGCTTCCCCTGTTTCTATTCCCATTCTTTCCCAAGTTTATCTTCTCGGATCACATTTCCCAGCTCTCATCTTGTTCCAAGTTTATCCTTATCTCACGCCCATCTTCCAGATCTCCAGCCAACGGAAGCACAACCAACCTCCCAACTCCACACTCCGAATCCAAATCCTAGCATCCTCATCCTCTTCCCATCGGCATCTTCAACCGATTCATCATCCCCTGTTCCCAGCCACATGAACTTCTTCCCAGCTGAATAAAATCTTCAAACCGAACAAACTAATCAACCCTTCATCCAACCTGGATCGATTCCAATCTTCCTTCCGAGTTTCCCGCGATCCATCCTTACCCCATTCATTTTCTCCTTGCTCCGTGTTGAATCCCACGTCGACGAACAAACTCCTCTGTTCACACTCCCAGCCTTCATTCAGACCCAAAATGGAACCAAGGAACAGAGCCACAAAACTTCTTCCCTTCCGTGTCTTCATTTCCTTTAGTCTCCACGGACCAAGTCTAAACAAAATCCCCTGTTTCAAAATCCCATCTTTCGGCTTAATCTCCCGACGTCCCAGCCATTGTTTCACGTCCATGTTGATCCGGTCTGCATCTCAGCCGTGAGCCATATCCTCCCGAAACATCCGCTCCAAAGCTTGATCCGAGTTCCTCCCAGATTTCCTATTCTCTCGTTCACACGTCTTCTCCGCGGAATAAATCTTATCCCGCGATGCAAATCAACCAATCTTCCCAACCGCTCCACTTTACGGAAACAAAACAGAGCACTTCCTTTCCTCCCGTATTGACAGATCACGTCTTCCACAGCACTGCGATCGAGTTCATCTTCCCAACGTCCGGGTCAGATCATTTTCCACAACCTTATCCTCCCATTTGGATCAACCACAGAGGAGAAGAGAGAGGGAAGTATGCAGCCTATATAAGATCCAAGCGTGAACAGAGAACGGCATTCTTCGGAGCCGACTAATCCCATTCATCCTTCGGAGGAATTCCCATAGGAGATAAAAGAGGAAGGAGGGAACCAGAGGACGGAGGAAGACAAGAAGAAATGGAAGCTCTCGGTGCTGCCACTGTTCAACTTTTCATGGAGGGCTAAACTTTCCACTAGGGCCGGATGTAACCCTAACAAAGGGAGACGGGTTTTATATTTTATTCTATATTCTTGGGGTTGTATGAACTTATTGTTTTCAATAGATATCTTCTTTTGAATCATATTTAATTTCTGTGATTTTAAGTATGATGTTCGTACAACTGTTCTTCATGATCACTAAGTAAATATAAGATAGTCCATGCTTAGGGAAGATGCGATGTGCTGCCACCTTAGATTAGGGTAGACATTTCATGCCAACCGAAGATGGATTATGCCCAAATTACTTTTGTGAATTTTTATTTAAATGCTTATTAGGCTTGTAGCCAATTTGCATGTTAATCCAAGAACGAAATAAAATATAAATAACCCTTGTTCCGATGTTAGTGGTGAATTCCTTGCCCTAGGTTCTCCCAAATTGATATCATTTTAATTGCATTTTTTTATTCAATTACTTAGTTTAATAGTCTTCACAAAGTCTCTTCCTTTCAAATATTTTTATTTTTAAGAAAAACAACTATACCCCAATCCCTGTGGATCGATACCCGTAATCACTATCCTATCAGATACGTGCTATTGCGTGGTCTTTAAAGTTGACTATCAATAGGCACACCATATCCTTCCAGAGTGTTCCCACAATTAAGAAGGGAGGCCAAGTGTGCAAGTTGACCTCTCTAATGTTGAATGTTTCAAGATTGTATGAGCTTGGAAGACTACTCAGCAAACTGCTTCCGTTACAAATAGAGTAAATGCTTTCGTAACGCATCAATCTCCAACAAAGGCTTGGAAAATCTCATGAATATATCATGTTCGCAGAGAATTCATGTTTCTTGCGGAGGATTACACGTTGGATAGAGGACCTTGTCTGGTAGTAGAGTATTCATGTTTTCGTTGCACATAATATGGATTGGTTGTGTCCAAAAGATTTTAAGTTTGGATGGTTACATGTTAGCTGGTGAAGTTTGTGTGAATAGAGGATTCACGTGTCTTATGCATCTAATAGGTAAGGTCAACAATTTCATTTTGGGTGGTTGTATGTACCTTGATTGAAGTGTTGGCGTGAGCACACTACAGGGAATTGGTAAATTTCCGACTCTGTATTGCCGCTAGATAGAAGCATTTGTAATTTTTTCCCAGCAACAATGCATGCTGACGTTTCTAAAAAGCATCGGCAAATAATGAGCTCCGCCAATGCTTTGCTTAATATCGTTGGAAGGAAGCCACCCATTACGGACGCTTATAAGCATAGGAAGGGTTAATTAACGATGCTTATAAGTGTCGGCGGAAGCCAAAATCCGACGACACTTATAAGTGTCGTCAGACTCTATTTCCCCCCACCCAAAAAGCCCCGACCCCCTACATTAGCCCCAAATCCCTAACCCACGCCGACTGACCCCATCCTCAACCCCTTTCACCAATCTTAGCCCCAAATCACTCTCCTCTGCCTCATCTCCCTCTCCTCCTCCCCCTCTCCATTGGCCTCCCCTCCTTGACAATGTAAATGTAATCATATTTGACAATATGAATATTTCGAATGATCTGTTTTATTGTGATATGTGACTTTTGTTTTGTATGTGATTGTTGTCATGTATTTGTTTAGTAAATAATGTATACAGAATTTTAAAAAAAATTAAATATTTTTTTTTAAAAAAAACTCTAACAATGCTTTAAAGCATCATTAGAATAAGTATTGCCGATGCTTAAGAGCATCGACATGTTGGGTTGTGGAGCCTGATCCATTCCCTATTTCTAGATCCCCATGTGCACTATGGTGGTGGATGATCAAGGGAAGACAAGCCGGAAAGAGTTGGAGAAGATTCAGAGTTGAATCAGTAAGAAAAAATCTTCAGCAGGGTCAGGAGTCGACTCCAGCAGACTTGGAGTCGACTCTGGCATGCAGGTAGACTTGGCACAATTTTTGGAGTCGACTCTAGATCTGCAGGAGTCGACTCCCACAGCGTTGGAGTCGACTCGAGACCTGCAGGAGTCGACTCCCACAGGCAGACAGAGAGGTTTTTTCTGTGGACTGTTGCCGAGTCGACTCGCAGAATTGCGGGAGTCGACTCGAGCACGATTTTCACGCGAGGCTGTGTTATGAACCGGGTCCAAGTCAAGGTTTTTTTAGCCATAATCAAAGCAAGAGATTAGTAGGTATATATAGACCTCTTGAGGGACAGGAGCAAGTGTGTGGCAACCTAGAGAAACCCTAGAACTCATCAACAAGAGGTTCCAAAGAGATCCAAGCATCCAAGGGAGGCGGCAAAATAGTTTTTGTTCTTTGTTTGCATCAGGAAGACGATGTGTTGTTTGTCTTGAGAGAGATTATTTGTTGTGAGAGAGAAAGCTTGTTCTCATCTCTTGAATCTCTATAACTTCCTTTGTTCATATAGTGAAACATTGATCTGTGCGGCTGTGGACGTAGCAGGAAAAGATTCCGAACCACATAAATTTGTATGTATTGTGCGTGTGCTATTGTTCTGTCGTGTTCTTCTTCTTTCTCCTATTATTTCTTGTATTCCGCAATCATAGGGTTGATCCCTAGCACAACAATACAAAATTTCCAAAGCTTTTAAGCATCGAAAATGGCTGATGTTTTTAAGCGTCGGCAATGGCCCAAGATGGCCCGACACTTATAAGCATCGGCAAAGCGTTCGTTACTACAGCAGCGGGCATACACTTGTTGTGCACCTTATGGGTTGGCTAAATTGGACAAGCTTGAATTTGGGTGGTAGCACACACCATACTGGGTCAGTCCTTGGCGTACTATTTAAGTTACAATTTTCTTGGTGTAAAGAAAAAGGTGATAGAACCGATATACCAAGTTCTACAATATGCAAACAAGGAAGATGGGGTTGAAAGTGTGGAGAGATAGATCATAAAAGCTTGATATACAAAGGTTTATCATATATACGGACAAGGAAGGTAGGGCTAGGAACTGGAGAGTGGATGGAGCTTGATAGAGTTTCTATTACATTAGTAAGACAGATGAAAAAGATATTACAATTTTACCATTATTTTAGCAAAGAGAGATAAGCCTACTGTAAACTTAAAATCGAAGGTATTGGATAGAGTCTAGAAATAAACTCTTATCACTTTCTAATCTAGAGTGAGAAAACTTGAAGTGACCGAGTGATTCAAGTATGGTGCTAGACTTAACAAATCTCAGTCAAGGTCTCTCATCATCCTTTTTACTCTAATAGAAAAGGCAATGGTTGGACATTTTCTCAAAAACAAGAGAGAAGAAATCGTGAGATAGAAAGACCTCTTATTTTTTCACCAAAGAGAAAAGGTTAATTTTTATCTACTTCCTCTTTTTTGAACCCTAATATTTCACTACTTCAAATCTTGAAGATGAGCCTTGGTACAAATGGAAGGTTGCTCTATTATGACATGGAGGTCATGCATTAGAAAAATAGAAATAGCTTCTCAGCATAGGAGAGTAGGACTGTGTATATTTGACCTTCCCTAGATTCTACAATGGTGAGGGCTTTCAAATACTAGGAAAAGAAGGTGCATGTCTTAGAATCACTATCATAATAGTACAGGAATGCTACCCATTACTTCTGGTGTGTTGTTTTGATTATTGGAAATGATGAGAGCATAAAAGTGCAATCATCATACCATCTTAATTAGTATTATAGCTAATCATTAATAATAAAATTAACTAATTAACGTTGTATTTGTGTTTGAGTGCAAGTAATCCAAGAGACCCAATAACATTGGGTTTGAGCCCAATGCCCGGCAGCCCAAGCTCAAGTCAAGCCAGCATTCCAGCGCATCCCAATCCTCCATGCCATCAGCGACGTCCCAAGGATCTCACGATTAGCCCAGACGCGTCTCCAGCTCCCAGTCCGCCCTTGCAGCACCAACTTGATTGTCCCAGGCCGTCCACGTCTTCAGCGCGTCCCCACCACGCCTCATAGCCATCCAGCCAATTTCCCAATCCTCCACGCCATCCACGCAATCGAAGCAACGTTTCTTCTCCCAGCAGCCGTCCGTTTCTTCTCTTCCGAGTTCCAGCTCCTTCTCGTGAAGCCAGCGAATCCCATATGCAGCGTCCCAGCCGATTCAAGGAGCGGCTTCAGCCGCCCGTGATTCTCCCCCAAATCCCAGCATCCCAGCCTCTTCTCCCGTCCGTATTCATCATCCACAGATCCGCTCCTCCCAGCACTGATTTCGGTCGTCCGTTTCAAAGATCCACAGCTTCATCCCGTGCGAAAACAAGGGGGAAGAAAGGATCCCACGCCCGCTTCTAATCCGGCGTCCACAAAGCTTCCGGATTCCGCATCTCTTCCGGATTTGAAATCCCAAGCATCCGAGCTCCACGGATCACGCTGGCCGGTCCAGCCTCCTCCGCATCCAAGCACCCGCAGCGCTCTTCATCCGGATCCACCACCCGAGATCCCACGGCCGTTTCTCCTCCTCTCCATGCACAATCAAGGGTTCCATGCTCTGGCGATCTATAAGAAGGGGAGAACGAGAGGAGGAGGGGGGTCCTCGGTTGGGGTTGAGGCCAAGAAATAGAGAGGAGGAGGGGAGGTTCTCGGCTTGGTGAGGGGAAGCTCTGTTCAAAAGAAACAGAGGGGGAGCTCTGTTTTCCGAGAAGAAGGAAGATAAAAAATAATATTTTTTTTTTTTAGTGTTCAACCGAGAGGTGTTACTTGTTCCCTTGTTTTCATTTTTTTTTCCTTCTTACTTTTGTAAGCATTTTCCTTTCTATGCAAGCTATTAAATTTTCTTTTATGCAATCCATGTTATAGGTTTTGTTTAATTTCTGTTCTTTTATGCAATCCATTAATTTTTCTTTCATGCAATCTATGTTCCAAGCTTCAATTTTCTTAAGCACTGTTTTCATCCATGCCAAAGTTTTCTTTGAGTAGTTAAATATTTCATTAAATTTATAAATGCTCTTCGATTCCAAGTATCCGTCTTTTGTTTACTTTCAAATAGAAAACATTCTCTGGTAAACTAGAAAATCATTCAACATTTCCGAAGTAATGTTCCTCTTTTGTTATTCAAAAATCGATTTTGAATCCGAGTGAATGTTTTAATTTTTATGCAACTCCAATCGTCTTCCTGTGGATCGACCTCTTACGACCACTATTCTTCAAGTAGAAAAGATAAGAGTAAAATTAAATTAAACTTTGTTTGTCGGTTCTAACAACGATCTGTTTAGCATATTTTTAGGTAAACATAAATCGAACAACAAAATTTTGGCGCCGTTGCCAGGGAGGCAAATCGAGAAGCAAGAACCATCACGAAAATCAACTCGAATTTTGGATGCCAGGAGTGAACGCACTCCGGTAGTAAGTTTTTTTAAATTAATTTCTCTTGTTTTGATTATTTTTAGTTAATAATTTTGTAGTTATTAAATTCTGAAATTTGAAATTCGGAATTTAAAATTTTAAAAAAAAAGTGAAAAATTTTTAAAATTCAAAAATTTAGATTCAAAATTTGAATTCTGAAATTTGAAATTTGAAATTTAAAAAAAAAAGTTAAAAATTAATTAAATTAAAAAAAAAAATTTATTATTTTTTCTAGTAATTGATAGGTACAATCCTCCGAGGTTATCATACCTCTATTGGGACTCCTCACGGAGTAATCTTCAGAGCTTATTCAACAAGCATTCGGAGATTGACTGATGCATAAGGATTAGTTTTAGTTTACATTCAAGTTATTCCTATATAAAAATTTAAATAAAACAAAAACATACAATTAAAAAATTAAAAATATATATATAAAAAAAAATTTGCTTGCTCATTTAATCAGTACAACCTAATGACATTCCATAAACTTTAAAAAAAAATCATTAAATATTTGCTGCATTTAGTATTAAGCATTTGCATAAAATAATTTAAGAGCAAAACCTATTAAAAAGATAAGGTCGGAAAGTCATTACCTATCCTTATTCCAAAAATCACCACCTTGCATACATATCCTAAGCCAAATTAAATTAAAATCAATTAGACGTTGGTCTTAGGATTTTCGAGCTTAATTAGGCTCTTGAAAAGAAGCGGCTGAAAGCCACTCTAGTGAGAATTTAGTAATTGGTGATGTTTAGGAAAGTTTTACAACAGTAAGAACTGTTACGGGTATTGTGGTATCGGTGTATCCCTTCTGACACCACCACACATCCCGAGACTTTTCTGGTCACTAGTTACTGGATCGCTTAACTGGTAAGCTCAAGCTTAATCTGAAAGGAAGATTAGGAGCTGTCTAATCTAGAAAAAAATTTCAGGAACTTTTTAATCTGATAAATCTCTATGCAACTAGATTAAAAGCTACTAAACCTCACTTAATTCTAAGACTAATAGAGTCAAATTATTGTGTGGTGTTGGTTGTGGTCATCTTTGTCTAGCCCTTCTCTTCTCTTAGGATTTCTTTCATTTTAGGAGTCAAATCTAATGAATTGTTGATAATGTATGCATGGTAGAAGGTCATTAAGGGGTAAGTTAATACCATTTGATCCTGAGGTTGACAGAACTTTTCATCACAATCAGCGAATTGTAAGCCAACCGTCAATCTCTATAATGGGTGAACATATTAGAACTTTGAATGAGTTGTTCGCACCCGCATCCGCTAGTCCCCCTACTTGCATAGTATTACCAATTAATAATGCAGCCCAATTCGAGATTCGGGCTGCAACAATAAACATGTTACCCAAATTTCATAGGTTTGAGAGCAAACAACCGTATATTCATCTAAACAAATTTTTGACAATCTGTCAAACGTTTAGAAATCAAAACTTAGATGAAGAGGGTATTAAATTAAGATTGTTTTCCATGACTTTAGAGGATCGTACGGCTGCATGGCTGTATTCTCTTGCTCCAAATTCCATCACATCATGGGAACAACTATCTAGGAAGTTCATGGCTAAGTTCTATCCCATGGTAAAGACTGAAAAAATTAAGTGCCCGCACCATGATCCATATCTTTTGGTCAATTGCCCACACCATGGGCTTGACAAAGCTGATCTAGTACATTTCTTTTACAAAGGATTACTTCCAGCACATAGGAACATGATTGAATCCATGCACAAGGGTAGGTTCAT
Organism: Phoenix dactylifera; assembly: GCF_051530095.1. Lineage (NCBI taxonomy): Eukaryota > Viridiplantae > Streptophyta > Magnoliopsida > Arecales > Arecaceae > Phoenix > Phoenix dactylifera. Next base: position 8,941,274 of record NC_143193.1, read on the forward strand.
GAACCAAACCCCTGATCAAGCCTATGAGTTCCTTGTAGACTTAGCTAAAAATGCCCAAAATTGGAGTAGCTACGGTCAGGAGATAGATAGAAATGATTATGGGTCTAGAGAACCAAGTACCTACGAAATAAAAATAGATCCCGAACTCAAAAATGTCATGTCCAATCTGGTGAATGGGGTGAATAATCTAAGCAAAAAGTTGGATGCTTTTACGGTTTCCACTAACTCAAACTCACAAAAAGAGTCAAATCCCATCAAGAAAGTGGAACATAAGCCACAAGGCTTATGCATCTTGTGTAACAGTTCTGAGTATCTAGTGGAGTGTTGTCCTAGTCTACCCAACATTAAGGCTGAGCAGGCAAATGCTCCAAATTCATATAATGCCTTTAAGAAATCCACTCCCAATTCATTCAACCCAGTTTATCACCCTGATAATAGGTTTCATCCGAATTTCTCATACAGGCAGACTGAACCTATTCAGCATCAGGGTGGTCCACCAGGTTTTCAGAAAAAATTTTCAGGATAGGTCCACCACAGATGAACCAATCATTAGCTCCACTTGTCCCTCCTTATAGTGCCCCTATCACTCAGCAGTCTACATCGTTGGAAGCCATGATGGCTAACATGATGAAGCAGCAACAAGACTTCATCCAACAGCAACAACAGACCAACATGGCTCAAACCTAGACTAACCAATTCCATGCGCAAGCGATTGCAAAACTTGAGGTTAGTCTGAGCCAAATAGCTAACTCTCTAGGGGATAGGAAGAGAGGTGAATTACCCAGTCAGCCAGTGCCTAACCCTAGTAGGCAACAGAATCAAGGGCCAAGAGACCAGTTTCAGATTGATTCGAATAAAAAGTCAACCCATGAAGTCTAGGCAATTATCACTTTACGGTCTGGCAAGCAAGTGGACAACAAGGTCCAACTTTCTATACAAGAAAAAGAAGAAAAGCATGAACCGAGCCCCACTCAGAAAAAGGCACAAGAACAGGAAATACAAGGAATAGAAGAGAAACCAATTGAGACATACACACCCAAGGCCCCCTTTCCTAGTAGACTACAAGACTCAAAGAAAAAATCTCAGTATGATGAAATCATGAAAGTCTTTAAAAATGTCCAAATAAATTTACCTTTTCTAGATGCCATCAGACAGATCCCCTCCTATACAAAATTCTTAAAAGACCTGACCACGGTGAAAGGAAAACCAGTATTCCTAGGCAAGCTGTGATGGCGGCACAAGCCTCATCTCTCATTTAACAACAGATTGCCCCAAAATACAAGGACCCTGGTTGCCCTACTGTTGAAATTAAAATAGGAGAAACCATCATTCGGAGAGCTCTCCTAGATTTAGGAGCTAGTGTGAGCCTGTTACCCTATTCTATTTACACAGAGTTGGGTTTGGGGAAATTAAAACCCACAAACATCACTCTTTCATTAGCAGATAGGACTGTAAAGTACCCCAAAGGAATTGTGGAGGATATGATTATAAAAGTTAATGAGTTCTACTACCCTGTGGATTTTGTAGTCCTTGAAACTGAACCAGTAAAAAATCCAGAAAGTCACATCCCGATGATCCTAGGTAGACCATTTTTGGCCACTTCAAATGCTGTGATTAGTTGCCGAAATGGAATAATGACTCTAGCCTTTGGGAACATGACTGTCCAGCTCAATGTTTTTCACAGTAGTAGTCAGTCAACTGAGATGGACGATTTGGAAGAAATTCACATGATTGAGAACATAATTAGCAGTTCTTTTGAAGAGTCCAATTATTCTGATCCATTAGAAAGATGTTTGGCTAATTTCGGTCAAGATTGTGAATCAAGTCAGGAGGTTAATGCATTGTTAGATTCCATTCCTGTGATGGATACTAGCAGATGGGCCACCAAATTTGAATCATTGCCTATTTCGGAATCTCAGCTAGTGCTATCCAATGTCAAACCTCCCCAGCTAGAACTTAAAGACCTTCCCGAAAACTTGAAGTATGCATTTCTTAGAGACAATAACACCTTATCTGTTATTATTGCATCGAATCTGACTAAAGAATAGGAAGAGAGTTGTTAAGTATCCTTTGGAAGAATCAGGAAGCTATCGGTTGGTCTATAGCTGATATTAAGAGGATTAGTCCTTCTGTGGTCCAACATAAATCCATCTAGAAGAAGATGCAAAAATCTCTAGAGAACCACAAAGGCGACTTAATCCAATCATGAAGGACGTAGTTCGAACCGAGGTTATCAAGCTTTTAGATGCAGGAATTATATATCCTATTTCTGATAGTCAGTGGGTAAGCCCAGTTCAAGTCATACCCAAAATGTCTGGCATCACTGTGGTGAAAAATAATCGCAATGAGTTAGTCCCTACTCGAGTCCAAACGGGATGGCGAGTATGCATCGACTATAGGAAGCTTAATGCCATGACTAGGAAAGACCATTTTCCTCTATCCTTCATCGATCAAATGCTAGAATGTCTAGCTAGCCACTTTCATTACTGTTTCCTCGATGGTTATTCTGGATATAACCAAGTCCCTATTACACGTGAGGATCAAGAGAAAACCATGTTCACCTGTCCTTATGGCACTTTTGCCTATCATCGCATGCCTTTTGGGCTATGCAATGCACCGGCTACATTCCAGCGGTGTATGATGAGTATTTTCTCCGACATGGTGGAGAAATTTTTAGAAGTTTTCATGGATGACTTTTCTGTATTTGGATTTAATTTTGATGAATGTCTACACCACTTGACACTTATTGTAGAACGCTGTAAAGAGAAAAACTTAGTTCTTAACTGGGAGAAGTGTCATTTTATGGTAGAATCAGGTATGGTTTTAGGACACATTATGTCACAAAGGGAAATTGAGGTGGATAAGGCCAAATTAGAATTAATTGCTAAATTGCCACCTCCCAAGACTATTAGAAAAATTCGATCATTTTTAGGGCATGCGGGTTTTTACTGCCGCTTTATCAAAGATTTCAGCAAAATATCAAAACCCTTATGTGATTTGTTGGCCAAAGATGCTATTTTTAATTTTTCACCGACTTGTGTAACTGCTTTCGAAAGACTGAAGTCTGAATTGACTTCAGCACCCATCATAAGGTGTCCTGATTGGAGTCGTCCTTTCGAAATCATGTGTGATGCATCTGATTATGCCATAGGTGCTGTCTTAGGTCAGCGAGTGGAAAAGCTTCCCCATGTTATATATTATGCGAGCAAAACTCTAAATGTCGCCCAACTCAACTATTCCACCACTGAAAAAGAATTATTGGCAATTGTTTTTGCTCTAGATAAATTTCGCCCCTACCTGATAGGATCTATGGTTCTTGTTTATTCTGATCATGCCGCCCTTAAGTACCTTCTCACAAAGAAGGATGCTAAGGCAAAGCTCATTCGTTGGATCCTATTGCTCCAAAAATTTGATCTCGAAATTCGAGATAAAAAAGGATCTGAAAATGTAGTAGCTGACCACTTGTCCAGACTGATTGTTGAGTCATCTGCAGAATCCTTACCTGTATCCGAAACTTTTTCGAATGAACAACTAATGATGATTTCCCATACCAATGTTCCATGGTATGCTGACATAGTCAACTACCTCGTTACCGAACAAATGCCCAGCTCTTGGACCAAACAGGAGCAATTTTGTTTCCTAGCTCGTGTGAAGTGGTATTTTTGGGATGAACCATACCTATTTAAATAATGCCCTGATCAGATCATCAGACGGTGTATCCCTGAATATGAACAAAGGAAAGTTCTTTCCTTTTGTCATGACCATGCTTGTGGTGGTCATTTCAGTGGTAAAAAGACGACTGCAAAGGTTTTGCAGTGCGGATTCTATTGGCCCACACTATTTCATGACTCACACGAGTATTGTAAAGCATGTGACCGATGTCAAAGACTAGAAAAAATTTCAAGAAAGAATGAGATGCCCCTGAACCCGATCTTAATTGTAGAAATCTTTGATGTTTGGGGTATTGATTTTATGGGTCCTTTTTCTAAGTCATTTGGGCACCAGTACATACTCCTAGATGTTGACTATGTGTCCAAGTGGATTGAGGCTGTCGCATGTAAGACCAATGATCATAAAGTAGTGATCAAGTTTCTTAAGGAGTCTGTCTTCGCTCGCTTTGGCACCCCTCGTGCTATCATTAGTGATGGGAGGAAACATTTTTGCAATAGACTTTTTAAAGCCCTTGCTAGGAAGTACAACATCACCCACAAGGTCGGTACACCATATCATCCACAAACGAGTGGACAAGTTGAGATTTCCAATAGAGAAATCAAGACCATCCTTGAAAAAACTGTCAATCCATCTCAAAAGGATTGGTCCCTTAGGTTAACAGATGCATTGTGGGCATATCGTACAGCCTACAAAACACCAATTGGAATGTCGCCATATAGGATTGTCTATGGCAAGGCTTGCTATTTACCTGTCGAGTTAGAACACAAGGCCTATTGAGCAATCAAACGCCTAAATTTCGATCTCGACAAGACGGGAGAACATAGAAAACTTCAGCTCGATGAGCTTGAAGAAATTAGGAACGATGCTTACGAGTGTGTTAAGAAGTACAAGGATCGCATGATGGTCATGCATGATAAAATGATTACTCGTAAAGAGTTTCACCAAGGACAAAAAGTTCTTTTATATGATTCTCGATTACATCTATTTCCTGGAAAACTTAAATCTCGCTGGACTGGCCCATACACGGTAGAGAAAGTGCATCTGCATGGTGCGGTAGTATATGCAATACTAAGGATGGTAGGTCGTTTTAAGTCAATGGACATCGTTTAAAACCATACCTTGAGTATCTAAGTCCAGAAGTCGAGGAGACACTTCTGACCGACCCTGTCTATCATGAATGAATTAGAATTGTCTGGCTGAAGATAAAACTTAGCGCTCTTGGGAGGCAACCCAAATTATATAAATTGTAAAAATTTACTAACATGCAGGTTTGGGAGTTTTTGGCCCCAATTGTCAATTTACCTACCCATATCAGGTAACTTCTCCTCTGCCCTATTACTGCTTTAAATTTTCTTTAACGTTGAGGACAATGTTAGATTTAGGTTTGGGGGTGTTTTTAAGCATTTAAAATATAAAAAAAACCTAATTTCTGTACAACACACAAGGCATATAAAATCTAAGAGCCCAATGACTAGTCGGAAGTAGTGCAAAGTGAGTTCTTTTTATTAAGTTCCTTTTAGTGAGTTGTAAACTAATTAGTACTTTGAATTTCACAACACATCTGACCTGCATTTCTAAGGTATAGGGTCGACATTGTGTTGAGAATATGGTAGCAACCTCGAATCCTGATGAATCATCTTTTTCTGATTCACAAAAAAAAATATAAAATAAAATAAAATAAAATAAAATAATAAAATTTTGTGGATTTAGTTAGGTACATCGAAAAGGGCTACCTATTGTCAAAGGTCAGCGGGCTTGTGATGAGGAACCCGAGCATGGTCCGTTGGGGAGTCTTGATGCCCGACACCTCATGCCAACTGGTGCGAGAATTGTCGACTAATTGCTCGCTACATGGAGGAATATCACAGGAGTAAAAGTGCGCAATATATACATTATCATATTTTTTGAAAAAAAAATCTGTATATTACCTTAAGAAAGACAATAGTGTGAAAGCCGTCGTTGCAAAAATTTGAGTAAATTAGAATATTACAAATAAAGCCCATGAGGTATTAAAGTAAATATCCATAGCTCTCGAAATCCTGCAGATAAGATGATTTTGAATCAGCAAATAGGTCTTGTCCGACCAATTCTTGGAAACTACTAGCATTAGCAATATTTTGGAGATCCCAAATCTTAGCTTGTGCATGGTTCAGACTTCACTGAGCACTCAAGTATAAATAAGTCTTACAACTTCCTAACGGAAAACTTAATGACTTCAACTTAAATTGCATACTAGCCTAGAATTTGGGCTACTTAGTAATTAAAACATTGTGTGCTTTTGAAATTCTTATCATTTATGTACTTGAAATTAGACTTTCATTTCATAAAACAAATTTTATTTTGGGATTGAAGTTTGTGGGTAACTTCACTGCAAACCCTCACGAGACAACACTCGTCCACTAGGGTAACCTAGGGGTTTAACGGCTTGTTGCACGTGCAAAGTGCAATCGTGATGCTCTACGAAAGTGGGTACGTATCTCAGATTTTATGTACTTAGCTTCAATAAAAAGTTATGGGTTAGACTACATCTTTTGTGCCCTCATTTTATCGTTTGCTTATTAATTGCTAGAGACTAGCAATAAGCTGGTTGGGGGGTGTGATGAGAGCACAAAAGTGCAATCATCATACCATCTTAATTAGTATTATAGCTAATTATTAATAATAAAATTAACTAATTAACATTGTATTTGTGTTTGAGTACAAGTAACCCAAGAGACCCAATAACAATGGGTTTGAGCCCAATGCCTGGCAGCCCGAGCTCAAGTCAAGCCAGCATTCCAGCGCGTCCCAATCCTCCACGCCATCAGCGACATCCTAAGGATCTCACGATCAGCCCAGATGCGTCTCCAGCTCCCAGTCTGCCCTTGCAGCACCAACTTGATTGTGCCAGGCTGTCCACGTCTTCAGCGCATCCCCACCATGCCTCACAGCCATCCAGCCAATTTCCCAATCCTCCATACCATCAACGCAATCGAAGCAACATATCTTCTCCCAGCAGCCGTCCGTTTTTCCTCCCAGCAGCCATCCGTTTCTTCTCTTCCGAGTTCCAGCTCCTTCTCGTGAAGCCAGCGAATCCCATATGCAGCGTCCCAGCCGATTCAAGGAGCCGCTTCAGCCGCCCGTGATTCTCCCCCAAATCCCAGCATCCCAGCCTCTTCTCCCGTCCGTATTCATCATCCACGGATCCGCTCCTCCCAGCACCGATTTCGGTCGCCCATTTCAAAGATCCACAGCTTCATCCCGTGCGGAAACAAGGGGGAAGAAAGGATCCCACGCCCACTTCTAATCCGGCGTCCACAAAGCTTCCGAATTCCACATCTCTTCCAGATTTGAAATCCCAAGCGTCCGAGCTCCATGGATCACGCCGGCCGGTCCAGCCTCCTCCGCATCCAAGCACCCGCGGCGCTCTTCATCCGGATCCACCTCCCAAGATCCCGCGGCCGTTTCTCCTCCTCTCCATGCGCAATCAAGGGATCCATGCTCTGGCGATCTATAAGAAGGGGAGAACGAGAGGAGGAGGGGGGTCCTCGGTTGGGGTTGAGGCCAAGAAACAGAGAGGAGGAGGGGAGGTTCTCGGCTTGGTGAGGGGAAGCTCTGTTCAAAAGAAACAGAGGAGGAGCTCTGTTTTCCGAGAAGAAGGAAGAAAAAAAATAATATTTTATTTTTTTTTAGTGTTCAACCGAGAGGGGTTACTTGTTCCCTTGTTTTCATTTTTTTTTTCCTTCTTACTTTTGTAAGCATTTTCCTTTTTATGCAAGCTATTAAATTTTCTTTTATGCAATCCATGTTATAGGTTTTGTTTAATTTCTGTTCTTTTATGCAATCCATTAATTTTTCTTTCATGCAATCTATGTTCCAGGCTTCAATCTTCTTAAGCACTATTTTCATCCATGTCAAAGTTTTTCTTTGAGTAGTTAAATATTTCATTAAATTTATAAATGCTCTTCGATTCCAAGTATCCGTCTTTTGTTTACTTTCAAATAGAAAACATTCTCTGGTAAACTAAAGAATCATTCAACATCCCCGAAGTAATGTTCTTCTTTTGTTATTCAAAAATCGATTTTGAATCCGAGTGAATGTTTTAATTTTAATGCAACTCCAATCACCTCCCTGTGGATCGACCTCTTACGACCACTATTCTTCGAGTAGAAAAGGTAAGAGTAAAATTAAATTAAACTTTGTTTGTCGGTTCTAACAACGATCTGTTTAGCATATTTTTAGGTAAACAGGAATCAGACAACAGGAAACAACACATGAAAGATGCTTGGGAAGAAGAATGAAGGTTGTGTGAGATATACTTCTAATTCTATTGCCATATATACCAATTTTGAAGATTTGAGCGGCAGATTCCAAAGAGGTATGTGATATTGCTATTAGCTTCACTTCGAGTAGTACTAATGAGAAGAAGATTGCTACTTCTTTAGCTTTCTATATGGATAAATCTAAGAAATGGGATGTAAAAGGTCAAGTTGGTGTGATTGTTGCCTAGTTTCCTTAGAAACACTAAAAAGAGGTCTAATTCTGGTGGTGAAGCAGACTCTTCCATTCAGCTTCTAAAGATCGAGGACAAAGGTGTTGAACATGAATATAAGTTCAAAGTCTTGATTAAGCTCTCTTATAATCCTTTATTTTGTTGGGATAAGAGGATTGTTGTTAACATGATTGGTTCTTTTGATGTTGTGGAGAATTTTGAAGATGACACTATATCTAAGAAGCATATGAAGATTTTTCACAATCTTATGTTAACACTTGAAGAGTGTAAGAAGGTCTATCCTGAGTATAAGAAACAAAGAAAGCTCTGGCTCTTCAAAACCTATTTTTGAGAGTCTTGTGGTAATCTTGGGAATTCTAGTGATGCTGGCAGTGAGGTTCCTATCATCAGAAAGATAGTTTAATCTGGTTCAGCTGGCTCAGCAGGCAGTTGAAGAACCTCAGTTTTAAACATGGTCAATGTTGGTTTTGTCCCTTAACATAAGGTGACAACTGATGGTGCCCTACGGAACAAGCTGGTAGGTTGGATCCCTGGCTAAATTCTCACAAAGTGCCGTCTGGGGTGGTTGAACATATAGCTTCGACAGGAGCTAATACTATCGAGTGTCAGTCCAAAGTCTAGTGAAGGCAATGATATTGCATATGAATCCTTATTGTAGTTGTGAAAAGATAGCATCAGATGGCCAAGAATTGGTTTAGGATGAGGTGGCTAGAACTATGGTCTTGGTTGGGTTTTCCATGAGCAAGAGTGCATGCCCTGTAGGTATCTATTCTTAAGATATTTGCATCTTAGAGAAGTGAAGACGAAGTTGGATAAGTTTGGATAGTCTTAGGCTAAAGGGAATTATAGATTGACTACGATTGGTCTATTTGATAGGAACCCCAGGAACCAGCTCATTGATATTGATCGCAAATGTAAGTTGTCAATTATAAAGGATGCGAGTATCTTGTTGGAAGAGCTTAGAAATAAGGTGCGGAAGAAGTCAAGCAAATGGTTAAGATAGAAAAGGAATTCCTAGAAAAGGAGTTTCAAGACGGTGGTGATGGTGGCTCTTCTTAAATTTGATCTTTTGTCGTAACTGGAGTGGTTTTATTTTCATCATGAAGCTTGTAGCATGGAATGTTAGGGGTTGGAAAACCCTAGAAAGATGATTTAGTAAAGTATAGAATCTAGCGGGTTCATTTTTGTATGCTTGCAAGAGCCAAATTTCTTATCCAATTTCTCCCTTTTTGGAATCTTTTGGTGGTTCTAGTATCAAATCTTGGTTTTGGTTGGATGTGGATGGTGCTTATGGTGGATTTTTCATCGGTTGGTTTGATCAGTATGTGAACTATTTAAATTAGGTCAAAAGGAAACACTCTATTTTAGTGAAGTTATCTGGGGCAGGCAAAGAGGTCTAGTGTAAGCTTCAATTTTACACACTTGAAGACTAAACTATCTGGGCAAGAAACTTAAGAAATTCTAGAATTAAGGAAGTAAATGAATTTAAACTCAAAGGCAAGATGATGAACTTAGTGCTAGAGGCTAACTAGAGACAACAAGTAGCTTACCTTACTATTGAAGGCCCTTGCTATCATCCCCCGACATCCACCGATCATTGCAGAAGGATGCTAAACTGTCAAAATCCACCAATTCTACCGCAGTCGATCCCGGAATCCCCCTGGAATCTACTAGAGTTGAATAGAATTGATAGTCAACTTTAAAGACCACGCAATAGCACGTATCTAATAGGATAGTGATTACGGGTATCGATCCACAGGGATTGGGGTATAGTTGTTTTTTTAAAAATAAAAATATTTAAAAGGATGAATTTGTGAAGACTATTAAACTAAGCAATCTAATAAAAGAAAATGCAATTAAAAGGATATCAGTTTGGGAGAACCTAGGGCAAGAAATTCACCACTAACATCGGAACAAGGGTTATTTATATTTTATTTCGTTCTTGGGTTAACATGCAAATTGGCTACAAGCCTAATAAGCATTTAAAAATTCACAAAAGTAATTTGGGCATAATCCATCTTCAGTTGGCATGAAATGTCTACCCTAATCTAAGGTGGCAGCACATCGCATCTTCCCTAAGCATGGACTATCTTATATTTACTTAGTGATCATGAAAAACAGTTGTATAAACTTCACATTTAAAATCACAGAAATTAAACATGAAATAAAAGAAGATATTCATTAAAAACAATAAGTTCATACAACTCCAAGAACATAAAATAAAATATAAAACCCGTGTCCCTTTGTTAGGGCTGCATCCGGCCCCAGTGAAGAGATTAGCCTTTCATGGAGTCGTGGGCGACAGTAGCGGTGGCACAGCAGCAGGCTCCCATTTCTATCACGATCGGCTCCCTCTGCCTCAGCACTTCATTTTTTTTTCTTTCTTTTGAGAAGGCATTCCCAAAAGACCCAAACTCTTGTCTCTCCTGTTATTTCATCTTCTTCCGTGGGAACTTGCCTGTGAACCCGAACTCTTCTTCTCCCCTTCGTGAATTTGGCCTCTGAGGAGATGGGAGAAGCCTCCCCCCCTGGTGGGGGAAGAAGGAATGGGATCAGCCCCCTCCCCTGGTGGGGAAGAGGAGGAATACCCCCCCCCCCCCCCCGGTGGGGGAGTAATGAATGGAAGAGAAGAATGCCCCTCCTCGGTTCACGCCTGAGCCTTTTATAGGCTGCACTCTCTCTTTCCTCTTCCTTATTTCGAATCATGGATAAGGATGAACCCTTTGCCGTTGGGATGAAGTTTGGACTGATTCGTTGGACTGCTGTGGTTCGGATCTTAGATCCGGCTGCTGGGATGCTGATCAAAGGAGAAGATGCGTGAAGCCGGACGCGTGGGAAGATGAAGTCAATCCGAACGGCTGGAATGCTAGTTCGGTTGGGAGGAAGTGGCTCACAGGTTGCTTTATTTTCGGAGAAGATGACTCTAGAATGCAGGGGATTTGGATAAAGAAGAGATGGACTACATCCGTGGATGAGGTGCTGGGAACGGAACTGGAAGCTGATCCCTTGAATCGTGGATGATTAGGGAGGATATGGCTCACGAACGGGATGCTGGAACTCTGTTCCGAAGTAGAGATAAGGATGCAAGGCTGGGAGATGAAGCTCGTGAAACAGGGGAGGCGTGGGTGGATGAAGGCTATCGTGAACGGGAGATACACGTAACAGGGGATTTGATGCGGTCGTGGGATGAACGTAGATCACGAACGCGATCCGGAGGGAGGCTAGGACAGGTTCTGGATTTGGTTTGGAAGGAGGTTACGGCTGTGATGTGGAGCATTGGTTGTGGGAGGGAAGCAGGGAATGTTTGGATTTGCTGGTGACGTGGATGTAGTGGGAGAGAAGAAGCTGCTGGGATAAGGATGATCGCAAGCTGGGAGATGTGATCTAATCCGGAACGTGGAGGAGAAGCTGGATGAAGCTGAGAGGGAGAGTTTATCCGTGGGTGAATATAAGGTGAACTGGGAGTTTGTTCCGAAGCAGGGGAAGATGTGGAGAGCGTTGGATGAACTGAAATGCTTCGGCTGAAAGGCTGAGATCCGTTCGTGATGCTCATCCCGGCTGGACACGAGATATCCGGATGCGAGAGAGGTTGGAGCTGGGACGAAGAGCTGAATCCGCGTGGAACGGGATGGCTGGGATTTGGGTTCATCCAGATGCGGCTCTGTTTCATGGAAGGAGCTTTGGATGCCGAACTATGAATGGGATGCAAACGGAATAGAGATACGATGGGGAGATGAAGTTTAGATACGAAAATCACTCGAGGTTAGCTGGGAGGTGACGTGGAACAGGGGAGGAAAGGATAACGTGGAAGCTTTGGATGCGGAAGGGAACAGGGGAGGTGATTCGAAGTTGGATGATGGTCCGGAAAACGTTGGGTTGTTGTTCACGGCTGAGATGAACTCTGAACGGGAGCTGGGGAGTTTGGAAGTGCTGCCGTTGGCTGGATAAGGATGCAAGGCTTGGATGTTGATCCATGGGATACTCGGTCGCAGGAGAAGATCTGTGATCCGGAGAATGGGGAGAGGGCTGGATGTAGGATGATGTGGACGCGAGATAAATGGTTGAAATAACTTGCGGTTGGAGTTGTGGTACATGGAGAACGTGAACTAGGGATAGCCATGTGTTGAAGAGGAAATTGAGAAGATCTGATTCACGGGGTGCGTGTCATTCGGGTTCGGGGGTCATCCCAGATGAATTTGATTTGACCTGCATACATTAGATGGACCAATATAATCAAGCAAAAATCGAATTATTTTTAATAATGCAATGATGAAGATAATTCAATTTTTAGTTGAATTTACAAAAATATGTGAATTAAAATAACGATAAGTGCTATGAATAAGATATTAATTTATGCATTATATAGCACTTATCAAGAATCTATCATGCCAAAAACTAAAAGCAACCACAAGCTAACATATATTAATTAAGGAAAATGTTCATTGCACTAATGTGTGAAAAAACTAAGTATATATACATAGTGTGTGTCTATAAGCTCTAGGGCCCCATATAATGACAAGGATAAAAGGTGCCTTTTGATCTCGACTAATTAAAGTCTTGAAAAGCAAGACCGAAAACCACTAGAGCAAGTAATATCGCTTGAAGGGGTGCTTATAGAACAAAAATCATTCATACGGTGGGCTAAGAGCTATCAAAATTCTGGAAGAGTTTATGCTGTCAGACCTTCTGACGGTGGATCTGCTCCTAAAGATAGATCTTGTGCTCCCAGATAAATTCTGAGGGCATAATAGTTATCGTGACATCAGGATCTGGCCCATTTGGTTATTGTTTGAGTTGGGGACGGTTCCCACATGCATCATCTCTCTTAAATTCTTGTACTCATTTATTGTTATTTGTTAACCGATATTTATGGGCCTCTTGAATTTTCTTATATAATGGCTTTAAAGAAAGTATATCATCTAAATATTTTTATTTATTTAGATATAAACAAATAATAAAATAGCATGGAAATCTGACAAAATTGCTTATTTGGCCAACATGTGACTCCTTTCTTGCCAATGGAATATACCGTGCAAAATTTTCTAAGTGATCGTACACACACATACATACATACATTTATATATATATCGCTGGTTATTGATGTATCGCTGTAGAGGATGTCCCACTAACACATGGACCAAGATGAAGGGAAAGTTGCGAGTGATACTTGATGCATATCTTGTGGTGGTCTATTAAGGCTTATCAGGAAGTGGGGTTCTTGTCTCACCTGAGAACAATATACAATGGTTTGCACAAAAATTTCTGAACTCACTAATAGCAAATCCCCTATCCAAGCAATACTCTACATATGAATATTTCATTATTTCATTTTCAAAATTTGACTTATTCATACATTACAATTATACATCTGTAGTAGAGTTCAATGGTCACCAAAGCGAGGCGTCAAACTCAAAATTTGATTGATGGAATAGAAGATCAATTCTTTCTCTTTCTAGCAACCTGAAGTTCTTGAAATATATTGGTCATTCAATGTATAAACTCAAAAGGTTGGTATGAAAATTCTTTAGCAAATTCTCTCGTGCACATGAATTTTTTTATTTTTTAAAAGCAAAAGTACCCAAGATGACAGTTAACAGTTCATCTTAAAATCACCAGTTGTCCTAAAAGCTTAAGCTAATAAGATAAGGTAGATTAATTTATATATTTTATATTTTCTTACACTTTTCCTCACATGTGAGCCAGATTTTTTTTTAATGGATGACCCTAACATGTGAAAGTTTTAAAAATGGAGTTAAAGAGTGCAAAGACAGGGTTCAAACTCAAGACCTCTGCTCTGATACTATGTTGAAATCACCACTTGTCCTAAAACTAGAAGTTAATAGGATAAGGTAGATTTATTTATATTTTTTATATTTTCTTACAGTTCAAGGTCCTGCCAAAATTAATGCATGGCAAATGATAGTTTTATAGCAGCACAAAATAAATCAAATTTGCAAAATGATCAAGCTAAAAACATTCTACATCTGTATTTAGTATATAGCTAGCTATTACGCTCTTCCCTTAAGAAAAAGCGAAAAAAGAAGAAAATCAACAACAATAACAACAACTATAAAACTTTTGCACCAACAATTAACAATTTTCTATGCCTTAACAAAATTGCATGCAAAGACTTCCTCCTCGAAACTCATTGGAGACCTTCATTCTTCTCTTTCTTTTTTCTTTCCTCTTGCTCCCTTTCTTCTCTTTCTACAACCTTGTTGTTCCTCCTGATTTCCAGTAACCACTTTCCCATGCGTAAAGTTGCCCTTGAGCACCATGTGGTTACTCCTCGAAACTCATTGGAGACCTAAAATTATATCTCCTCATTCCTTTCTTTCAACAAGTAGAGACGTACACCTCACGTCTCGTGATTGGTCTCTTTAGCATGAACATATTAGGTACGGATGGTATGGGACTAATTGGAAAAGAGCTAAACCTTTTCATCTTAGAAGCCCACTTATAATGGCTTAAGAGCTTCTAAGAATGGGAATGTCCTATGGAAAGGGAGAAGACAGCATGTCTTCAGCATCACTTCAAGTCACCAAAGGTGAGCTTCTTGCTCTGGATGACTCTCCCAAATACGCCATTTTATAGGCACACCATATCCTTCCAGAGTGTTCCCACAATTAAGAAGGGAGGCCAAGTGTGCAAGTTGCCTCTCTAATGTTGAATGTTTCAAGATTGTATGAAATTGGAGGACTACTCGGCAAATTGCTTCCGTTACAAATAGAGTAAATGCTTTCGTAACGCATCAATCTCCAGCAAAAGCTTGGAAAAGCTCATGAATATATCATGTTCGCAGAGAATTCATGTTTCTTGCCGAGGATTAAACGTTGGATAGAGGACCTTGTCTGTTAGTAGAGTATTCATGTTTTCGTTGCACATAATATGGATTGGTTGTGTCCAAAAGATTTAAATTTGGATGGGTACATGTTAGCTGGTGAAGTTTGTGTGAATAGAGGATTCACGTGTCTTATGCACCTAATAGGTAAGGTCAACAATTTCATTTTGGGTGGTTGTATGTACCTTGATTGAAGTTGTTGGCATGAGCACACTACAGAGAATTGGTAAATTTCTAACTCTGTATTGCCGTGCTAGATAGAAGCATCTGTAATTTTTTCCCAGTAACAAAGCATGCTCACGCTTCCAAAAAGCGTCGGCAAATAATGGGCTCTGCCGACGCTCTGCTTAGTGTCACCGGAAGCTGCCCATTATGGATGCTTATAAGCGTCAGAAGGGTTAATTACCGACGTTTATAAGTGTTGGCGAAAGCCAAAATTCGGCGACACTTATAAGAGTCGTCGGACTCCATTACCCCCCCCCCCCCCCCCCCCCCCACCTAGAAAGCTCCGACCCCCTCCATGAGCCCCAAATCCCTAACCCACACCGACTGACCCCCTCCTCAGCCCCTTTCACCTATCTCAGCCCCAAATCTTTCTCCTCTGCCGCATCTCCTTTTCCTCCTCCCCCTCTCCGCTGGCCTTTCCTCCTTGACAATGTAAATGTAATCATATTTGACAATATGAATATTTCGAATGATCCATTTGATTGTGACATGTGACTTTTGTTATGTGTGTGATTTTTGTTATACATTTGTTTGGTAAATAATGTATATAGAATTAAAAAAAAATTAAATAACTTTTTTTAAAAAAGTTAACTCTAACAACGCTTTAAAGTGTCATTAGAATAAGTATTGCCGATGCTTAAAAGCGTCGGCAATACCAAAATTTTGGATGCTTTTGAAGCATCGGAAATGGCCAATGCTTTTGAGCTAGCATCGGCAATGGCCCGAGATGGCCTGACGCTTATAGATGTCAGCAAAGCATCTGTTATTACTGATGCTTTTTAAAAGCGTCTGCTGTTACCGACGCTTTTTAAGAGGGTCGGCAAATAAAATTTCCACACTAAATACTGACGCTTATATATAAGGTCGGTATATGCATTAAAAAGCATCAAGAATGGTCTTTTTTTTCTCTGTAGTAGCAGTGGGCTTACACTTGTTGTGCACCTCATGGGTTGGCTAAATTGGACAGGCTTGAATTTGGGTGGTAGCACACACGATACTAGGTCAGACATTGGTGTACTATTAAGTTACAATTTTCTTGGTGTAGAGAGAAAGGTGATGGAATTGACATACAAAGTTCTACAATATGCAAACAAGGAAGATGGGGTTGAAAGTGTGGAGAGATGGGTAATAAAAGCTTGATATAAAAAGGTTCACCATATAATATACAGACAAGGAAGGTAGGGCTGGGAAGTGGAGAGGAGGATGGAGCTTGACGGAGTTTCTATTACATTAATAAGACAGATGAAAAAGATATTACAATTTTACCATTAATTTAGCAACGAGGGTTAACCTACTGTAAACTAAAATCGAAGGTATTGGATGGAGTATAGAAAGAAACTCTTATCACTTTCTAATCTATAGTGAGAAAACTTGAAGTGACCGAGTGATTCAAGCATGGTGCTAGACTTAGCAAATCTCAGTCAAGATCTCTCATCATCCTTTTTACTCTAATGGAAAAGGCAATGGTTGGACATTTTCTCAAAAACAAGAGAGAAGAAACAGTGAGATAGAAAGACCACTTGTTTTTTCACCAAAGAGAAAAGGTTCTTAATTTCTATCTACTTCCTCTTTTTTGAACCCTAATATTGCACTACTTCAAATCTTGAAGATGAGCCTTGGTACAAATGCAAGGTTGCTCTATTATGACATGGAGGTCATACATTAGAAAAATAGAAATAGCTTCTCAGCATAGGAGAGTAAGACTGTGTATATCTGACCTTCCCTAGATCCTACAATGGTGAGAGCCTCATGCACTATATTGCTCTTTCAAACCCTACGAAAGAAAGGTGCATGTTTTAGAATCACTATCATATAGCACAGGAATGCTACCCACTACTTCCGGTGTGGTAGTTTTGATGATTGGAAACCTTGGATGAAAGGTGCTTGGGAAGAAGAATGAAGGTTGTGTGAGATCTACTTCTATTTCCATACCTATTTTGAAGTATTGAGCGGCAGATTCTAAAGAGGCATGTGATATTGCTAATAGCTTCACTTCGAGTAGTACTAATGAGAAGAAGATTGCTACTTCCTTAGCTTTCTATATGGATAAATCTAAGAAATGGGTTGTAAAAGCTCAAGTTGGTGTGATTGTTGCCTGGTTTCCTTAAGACACACTAAAAAGAGGTCTAATTCTGGTGGTGAAGCAGACTATCTTATAATCCATTACTTCCATTCAGCTTCTGAAGATCAAGGACAAAGGTGTTGGACATGAATATAAGTTCAAAGTCTTGATTAAGCTCTCTTATAATCCATTATTTTGTTGGGATAAGATGATTGTTGCTAACATGATTGGTTCTTATGATGTTGTGGAGATTTTTGAAGATCACATTATATCTAAAAAGCATATGAAGACTTTTCACTATCTTATGTAATCACTTGAAGAGTATAAGAAGGTCTATCCTGAGTATAAGAACCAAAGAAAGCTCTGGCTCTTCAAAACCTATTTTTGAGAATCTTGTGGTGCTAATATTGGGAATTCTAGTGATGCTGGCAGTGAGGTTCCTATCATCAGAGAGATAGTTTAATCTGTTTCAGATGGCTCAGCGGGCAGTTGAAGAATCTCAGATTTAAACATGGTCAATGTTGGTTTTATCCCTTAACATAAGGTGACAACTGATGGTGCCCTACGGAGCAAGCTGGTAGGTAGGATCCCTGGCTAAATTCTCATAAAGGCCGTCTAGGGTGGTTGAACATTTAGCTTCTACAGGAGCTAATACTATCAAGAGTGTCACTCCAAAGTCTAGTGAAGGCAATGATATTGCATATGAATCCTTATTGTAGTTGTGAAAAGATAGCATCAGATGGTCAAGAATTGGTTTAGGTGGTCTTGGTTGGGTTTTCCATGAGGAATAGTGCATGCTCTGTAGGTAGCAATTCTTAAGATATTTGCATCTTAGAGAAGTGAAGAGGAAGATGGATAAGGTTGGGGGAGGGACAAGGAAAGAAGAAAGGATAGTCTCGAGATAAAGGGAATTATAGATTGAGTATGATTGGTCTATTTGTTAGGAACTCCAGGAACCAGCTCATTGATATCGATCGCAAATGTAAGTTGTCAATTATAAAGGATGTGAGTATTTTGTTGGAAGAGCTTAGAAATAAGGTGCGGAAAAAATCAAGCAAATGGTTAAGATTGAAAAGGAATTGCTAGAAAAGGAGTTTCAATTTATATATACCGTGCAGAATTTTCTAAGTGATCGTAGCATTGCTTTTATTTATATATATATATATATACACGCGCGCGCGCGCGCACATACAAATGTATATAAATGTATA
Source organism: Phoenix dactylifera (assembly GCF_051530095.1). Lineage (NCBI taxonomy): Eukaryota > Viridiplantae > Streptophyta > Magnoliopsida > Arecales > Arecaceae > Phoenix > Phoenix dactylifera. Next base: position 8,959,777 of record NC_143193.1, read on the forward strand.
TTTATATATATGTAGGAGGAATCTAATCAGGCTTGGTTTAAAACAAAATCAATTTTGAGTCAAAAGCCTAATATCAAACTTGGCTTGCTTACATTTATTTGAAGATTGATTGAAACTGGATACAAGCTGAACAGAAGCTGTTCACGAGCAGCTTAGCTTAATCGTGAAATAATTACCACCAGTCATGCATTGTTAATGGTGATGATCGCTATTTGCCAATTCAACCCTCTGTTGAGAGTACTTAAGAACGAAATAATGGCTGCGATAATGTCTGTTATTTCTCACTATAACAACAAAATGAATGATAACCAAAAATAAGAGCATTGTTTTCTTAAATCAGTAGTCGCCAAACAAGAAGATATTTCTGACAGTTGCTATAAAGATCTAAGGTCCTGCCCACCAATTAAGGTTGTATGCGTGAAAGAGGATATTTAGGTCGTTTAGATAACCACTGAGAAATAAGAGAGGTAAATTTTAAAAAATAATAAAAACATCCTTCTTACCTTATTGAAGATCAAACTTAATTGTCTTAGTTATGGACAAGAAAAAGGTACACTACATGTCAGTATATGAAGGATACCTGTAGAATAGAAATTTCATTTTGAATGAGCCAACAAAACTACAATACTTCAACCAATTTGCAAAGGAACCACTTACAAAACTTTGCCACAATCTCAGAATTCTCCCTTCTGACGGGATGCAAAATAAATTATCATCGAATAGGCCTGGTAGCTGTGGTGAATTTATAACATGTAAACATATTTTATATAAAGTTCATTCTTTTTTCTGCTTGCATTCCCAGACCAATCCTTGCCTCTTGTCCAGAAGTTTATATCCAAATGCTGCTGAACGCTTCCTCGATTGCCCTCCTCTTGCCCAGCTCAATGGTCCATCCTCCAGCTCTGGCCCCTCTCTCTGCTCGTAGCTTCATTGCTTCCTCGTCGTCGACCGCATAGCCCTGCAGGAGATCAGCTGGACCTCCAACAGGTACAGGTTGTGGAGCCATACCTGTTGGGCGTGGCTGTGCAAGCCCACTGCCCAGGACAGCTGCAGGGGCATACTGCCCTTGCACACCAATACCACCGCTAACGCCTTGAGAGCTCTGTCCAGCACCCTGTGGTCAGATATCATATGTACTAACAAGAATCAACATTTCAGCTGCTCAGATACAGCATCCTTTCGCAAAAAAAAAAGCCTTACGGTTTCACAAACCTTGATTTGGGCCTTTTTTCTATTATTTTAGAGGTTAAGTGTCTATCTTATCAAATGCACACAGTCATACGATGTTATAGTCATTTTATATAGAAGACCATAATCTTGTGACATTTCTTGTATTTACTTATCCAGGGTCCTTATAAGGCACTGCAACAAGGAACTGCTTGGAATCCTTAACCATCAAGGGTTATGTTTATTGTTTTTCTTCTCTTTAACATTAAAAAAAAAGGAAAGAAGAGCGTTAAAAATTAACACAATATAGCTTACAGACTTATATAAATAAAATATAACTGAAATATTATAGTAAAACTGAAATAAAACTTTAAAAAAATCTCTAATGTTTCAATCAGTTTCAGCCGAAATTGGCCCAAACCATGGAAGATGGACCTAAACAGGTGATCAAAATCTAAACTGCGGGATTAGTTTCAATTTGGCCTTAGAACAGATTGGTTTTGGCTATAATTCAAAACCTTAAGGAAAACTAATTCGTCAATTTCTAAAGTTGAATATACTCTTTCACCTCCAAAAATAAAAGGCCCACAAAGATGTGTGCTGCTTCATAATAGGGTAAGTTTCAATTTAGGGCAAACTAACAATTTTGCAATTGTAGATCATAGAACCAAATTAATGTGTTATAGGAATTCTGGTGGATGAAGTGTAAACAGATAGGAAAGAAAAAAACTTTGATTTGCATATCATGCTTACCTCTAAGGTACACCAGATATGTCCCAATAGAATGATTAGGGCCCAAACTTGGCTCATAATAGACACGGCCAAAAATGGCCCAAAATGACTGAATTGGGTCCCAAATTTAGCCCACAATGGGCACAGCCGAACATGGCCCACAATGATCGAACAAGGCTCAAATTTGGCCTACAATAGGCACATCTCAACATGGCCCCAAATGATTGAACTGGACCCAAATTTGGCCCACAATAGCTGTCACGCCCCGAACCCATCACCCAGGTCCGGCACGCGACCGGCCGCATGAGCCCTAGAGCAATGCCCTAAAGATCATGCAAGGCCTAAGATAAACAACAATTCCAATAATTCCAATAATTTCATAAATGCCAAAATCAAAGATTGATATAATTCAATCAAATCCAGCTACAATGTACTGATTTATTACATAATTTCAAATGTCCATAAATAAAAGATAAATTGACTTCTAACTATCTAGCAGTCTGACTCCAGATCGAGCTCACTTCTTGTCCCATCCGACAGATTCTACGAATCCAGTGCCTCTGAAAAAAAATGGAAGTGTAGTATGAGCTTTTCCAGCCCAGTAAGAATCCCAACAACCACACACAACAAAATCATAAAATAATCAAGTATCAAAATATATATATCATTTCATCATTTCAAAAGCTCAACAAACAACAAATATATGTAATCAGTACATATACACAAATCCTTTTTCACATTATGTGATCCATTCCTGTATTACTCAAATTCCAAAGTTTTCAAACTTTTCATTTCTGGCGTTGGACTAACCAAGATCATGTCCCAGTCCAAGACTGCACAAATCCCACGCATAAGCTCGTGGCAGCTATCCCACGCGTAAGCCCGTGGAGGCTATCCTACGCATAAGCTCGTAGAGGCTATCCCACGCGTAAGCCCGTGGAGGCTATCCCACGCATCAGCTCGTGGCCGCTATCCTACGCATAAGCTCGTAGAGGCTATCTCATGACAAGGTTAGTCCAACCCATATTACATGTCTGGTTTTACATGTTCAATCACATTCCCATCACATCACATATTTTCATAAATTTTCAAAAAATATGTTATTTCTTCCCAAATGAATTTATCTCAATATTTTCATTATAAACAACATGCACACCTCATAGGTGCCGCATCAACTCATAAACAATAACAACATAATAATGAAAATATGTTGATAAAAATTCGTCTCATATGTATCATATCAACTCACAAGCAATAACATCAAAACCGTAAATAAATCCAACGATAAATCAATATATGCATAGAAGTGCTCAGATGTAGGGATTCTTACAGAAATTGTAGACTGACAAAAACACAGTCCAAATCACAACCTACGCGCTGGGGTGCTGAGTCCCCTGATCAAAACCTCCTGGCACCACTGTCTCCTCCCCTACAGCATCAATTACAATCACAAACTAAATCATTTAATATTTAAATATTCAAAACTATAATTCACATCTGCTATGGGGTCCATCATCAGGTCCCCAAATATCTCAATCCCTCCAGATCTAGGGCAGTCGGGGTGGCCCGACTCCCACCCTTGTACCACCGGCCTGTGTTGTTGCCAGCCGTGGCCGCAGCCATGCCGGCGACGATGGCCGGTCCCGGTGAAGAGATCAAGAGAAAGGGATGATTCCTCTCTCTTCATGGTTGGGAATACATCTCCCTTCTTCAAATCTTTTTGATCCAAGGGCGATAGCCATGGTGGCTGCCCTCTCCTTCCCCAACCCAACACACCTCGGCCACTACTGGCCGGACCATTGCCGCCCGCCCCTGCTGCAGTCGCCGGCGATGGTGGCTAGCCAAGAGAAAGAGAGAAGAAGAGGTCTCCTCCTCTTCTTCTTCTTTTCTCTTCTCCTTCTTTTTTTTTTTTTCTTCTTCTTTCTTTCTTTCTTTCTTTCTTTCTTCCCTCCCCTCCATCATCAACAGATGAACCACCGAGGTGGTGGCTCAGCCTCTCTCCCCCCACACCCGACGGCAACCCAAGCTGCCTTCCCCCCGACCGCTGTCGTCGCCGCCGGTGGCCAACCCACGCGGAGGGAGAGGAGGAAGGGACGGGATCACGAGGAGGAAGGCCTCGGATCCGCCATCCCCCATCTCCAATCAAAGCCCTAGAACCCTACTCCAAATCTCCTCTATCCCGACCACCCCACTGCCATGGACCTCGGCCAATCCCGGCGGCCGACGGCCGGCGGCAAGATCCGAAAAGAGAAGCCGAAACAGGGTACCCCTGTTTCGGATCCTTCTCCGACGATCTCACCGGCCAAATCCCCATCATCACCGCCCTAAGTCCAGAAAATGAAGCATAAGGAAGGGAGCCCCACTTACCTCGGTCCGACGACGTGCTCCGGTGACCTTTCCGGCAAGAGATGGATGGAAGAATCCGTGAACAAATCATCGATCTGTGGAGGGTCTTCTCCGAAGGAAAGGCTTTAGAGTTTTCCCCCACGGCCGGCCGGATCTCGGCGCTCCGTCTCCACTCCGGTGTTTGGTCTCCTCCGGCGAGTCGCCTCCCCCGATGACCGGCCTCCCCTCACGCCGCCGCCTCCCCCCTGCAAGGCTTCCTCCACGATCGTGCCTAGGGCACGATCATAAGAGGGATACGGGTCCGGTCTTTTCGGGCCGGCCCGTTAACCTCTTTTTTTTTCTTTTTTTTTTTGGGTTTTTACATTCTCTCCCCCTTAAAAAAATTTCGTCCTCGAAATTAACTTACTTGAAGCCTCAAACTTTAAAAAAATATGCATCCATTATATCATTCCTGATATTTCAAATAGTCTCCCTCTCGGAGTACCTACTCACAAGATTTTGACAAACAAAAATTACAGCATCTCGAAACTTGATCCTTTCTATTTACCACACGTAGTAAGTTCTTTTGATCTCCTTCAAAAGAATTCCAAACTCCCAACCTTGGATTAAAATGCCATAATTATATCCCAAGAAATTAATTTCTCTTAATTCTACCCAGAGATCATAATTGGCTTGACAGAAATAGGAGAAATCTTTAGTATCAAATGCTCTTAATATTCTATAATCATTTTTCTTTTCTTTCTCCCACATCATTCCAACAAATAAGAGATCCATGTTAAAACATTCCAGGCCCAAACTTAATCACAGAGCTATCAATCCGTGAATGCTAAATTTGAGATGCCCCAAAATTCTTCTTAGAATTATCAAAAATAGGAGAGCCCATAACTACTTCCAGTAGGCAAAGAATCAACCACATTCCCCTCTACTAGAAAACTAACTCAAATCTTCCATAATAATACCCCTCAGATCAAGGTATTATCATTATTATTTTTTTTTCTTTTTCTAATCGGTTTCAAAATAACTCAAACCACTACACTTCCGCTGCGCACTCTGATCTAACTCATCAAATTCTCTAAAGTCACAAAATGATTTCTGTCCAAACTATCATTTTGCATCGTGACTAAGAAAATCCAAATTTTAAATTTTCAAGTAGAACTAGAGCAAAACCTCTAGATCTTTTTGTTCTCGATTTATATAGAGTATACTTACCATAACTAACCCCCAAGGCATTAATCAAGTTTATGGTCACTACATGATCTTCACTTCCATTTTAGAATTCAAAATATCTAGGTTTAATTTAAAATAAGTTAACCGTGGATTTCCTCAGCAATTCGATTAAACAATCTACGTTGATCTTCTTTCAAAAAGATTTACTTCAAATTCCATGGTTTAGGAGTCATTGAGCCAATACACTAGAATTTAACTCGATCGATCTCCAGATCTTCCTTCACCAAGATTCTTAACATCCATCAGTAATGCTATATATGATAATTCATGTAAGCATCTCATGACCGAAGTCTCTACTCAATATGACATTTATTAGTGGCTTCATCAACAACGACAAAAGATCCCTGCTCAAATCTTAAACCTAGGCTTGAGTTTTAAATTAACACATCAAATAGTCTTCTACAATTATAAGTAAAATCCAGTAGCCCAATCCAAACATGAGAATTCAAATAATTAGAATTCTCCCATCAATATGCATACTCTATGGCCTCAAAATAATCAAATACATCTATAGAAAATAGACCTATTTGCAATATCCAACATGCCAATATCAGATATAATCCACATGCATTTTCAACTTCGAAGAACATTCCTTTCAATATTATGAAATCTCCTTAGCTTACTCCAATACTAAATCAACGTACAAATCCCACTCTAATAATTAGCAGCAAAACCAAAAGTATGATCACATCAAAACCCACATCAAATTTGAACTTTCAAATCATTTAAATAATATCTGAACATGGTATACTCGATATACCATTGTTAACCTACACTTATCTTAGGTCAAACCTCTCTTATCATGATCAAAGACAATTTATACTTTCCTTCCGTATGCATCGAAAACCAAACCGATGCATACATTTTATCACAATGCCCAGTGATCTTACAGCTTAAGCACTGAATTTAATTATCATGTCCAAAGTGATCATAACCTTAAGCTATGATATATTTCTGTCACGATCCCTAGTGATCTTAAACATATGCTCAGATTCCAACTGGTCACATTTTCCAATAATCTTAAACCTCAAACTTTAATGCCACTAAAGCCACAGTCCCTAGTGGTCTTAAACCTTAGATTATAATATCATTCTTGTTACAATCTCAAGTGATTATAAACCAAATCTCTGATAATTTTTCTATCATAATTCTCCAATGATACTCACCTGAACATAAACCCTAGGATACCTTAACCTTAAGCTCTGATACCACTCTGTCACGCCCCGAACCCGTCACCCGGGTCCGGCACGCGACCGGCCGCATGAGCCCTAGAGCAATGCCCTAAAGATCATGCAAGGCCTAAGATAAACAACAATTCCAATAATTCCATAAATGCCAAAATCAAAGATTGATGTAATTCAATCAAATCCAGCTACAATGTACTGATTTATTACATAATTTCAAATGTCCATAAATAAAAGATAAATTGACTTCTAACTATCTAGCAGTCTGACTCCAGATCGAGCTCACTTCTTGTCCCATCCGACAGATTCTACGAATCCAGTGCCTCTGAAAAAAAATGGAAGTGTAGTATGAGCTTTTCAGGCCAGTAAGAATCCCAACAGCCACACACAACAAAATCATAAAATAATCAAGTATCAAAATATATATATCATTTCATCATTTCAAAAGCTCAACAAACAACAAATATATGTAATCAGTACATATACACAAATCCTTTTTCACATTATGTGATCCATTCCTGTATTACTCAAATTCCAAAGTTTTCAAACTTTTCATTTCTGGCGTTGGACTAACCAAGATCATGTCCCAGTCCAAGACTGCACAAATCCCACGCATAAGCTCGTGGCAGCTATCCCACGCGTAAGCCCGTGGAGGCTATCCTACGCATAAGCTCGTAGAGGCTATCCCACGCGTAAGCCCGTGGAGGCTATCCCACGCATCAGCTCGTGGCCGCTATCCTACACATAAGCTCGTAGAGGCTATCTCATGACAAGGTTAGTCCAACCCATATTACATGTCTAGTTTTACATGTTCAATCACATTCCCATCACATCACATATTTTCATAAATTTTCAAAAAATATGTTATTTCTTCCCAAATGAATTTATCTCAATATTTTCATTATAAACAACATGCACGCCTCATAGGTGCCGCATCAACTCATAAACAATAACAACATAATAATGAAAATATGTTGCTAAAAATTCGTCTCATATGTATCATATCAACTCACAAGCAATAACATCAAAACCGTAAATAAATCCAACGATAAATCAATATATGCATAGAAGTGCTCAGATGTAGGGATTCTTACAGAAATTGTAGACTGACTTAAACACAGTCCAAATCACAACCTACGCGCTGGGGTGCTGAGTCCCCTGATCAAAACCTCCTGGCACCACTGTCTCCTCCCCTACAGCATCAATTACAATCACAAACTAAATCATTTAATATTTAAATATTCAAAACTATAATTCACATCTGCTATGGGGTCCATCATCAGGTCCCCAAATATCTCAATCCCTCCAGATCTAGGGCAGTCGGGGTGGCCCGACTCCCACCCTTGTACCACCGGCCTGTGTTGTTGCCAGCCGTGGCCGCAGCCATGCCGGCGACGATGGCCGGTCCCGGTGAAGAGATCAAGAGAAAGGGATGATTCCTCTCTCTTCATGGTTGGGAATACATCTCCCTTCTTCAAATCTTTTTGATCCAAGGGCGATAGCCATGGTGGCTGCCCTCTCCTTCCCCAACCCAACACACCTCGGCCACTACTGGCCGGACCATTGCCGGCCGCCCCTGCTGCAGTCGCCGGCGATGGTGGCTAGCCAAGAGAAAGAGAGAAGAAGAGGTCTCCTCCTCTTCTTCTTCTTTTCTCTTCTCCTTCTTTTTTTTTTTCTTCTTCTTTCTTTCTTTCTTTCTTTCTTTCTTCCCTCCCCTCCATCATCAACAGATGAACCACCGAGGTGGTGGCTCAGCCTCTCTCCCCCCACACCCGACGGCAACCCAAGCTGCCTTCCCTCCGACCGCTGTCGTCGCCGCCGGTGGCCAACCCACGCGGAGGGAGAGGAGGAAGGGACGGGATCACGAGGAGGAAGGCCTCGGATCCGCCATCCCCCATCTCCAATCAAAGCCCTAGAACCCTACTCCAAATCTCCTCTATCCCGACCACCCCACTGCCATGGACCTCGGCCAATCCCGGCGGCCGACGGCCGGGGGCAAGATCCGAAAAGAGAAGCCGAAACAGGGTACCCTTGTTTCGGATCCTTCTCCGACGATCTCACCGGCCAAATCCCCATCATCACCGCCCTAAGTCCAGAAAATAAAGCATAAGGAAGGGAGCCCCACTTACCTCGGTCCGACGACGTGCTCCGGCGACCTTTCCGGCAAGAGATGGATGGAAGAATCCGTGAACAAATCACCGATCTGTGGAGGGTCTTCTCCGAAGGAAAGGCTTTAGAGTTTTCCCCCACGGCCGGCCGGATCTCGGCGCTCCGTCTCCACTCCGGTGTTTGGTCTCCTCCGGCGAGTCGCCTCCCCCGATGACCGGCCTCCCCTCGCGCCGCCGCCTCCCCCCTGCAAGGCTTCCTCCACGATCGTGCCTAGGGCACGATCATAAGAGGGATACGGGTCCGGTCTTTTCGGGCCGGCCCGTTAACCTCTTTTTTTTTCTTTTTTTTTTTTTGGGTTTTTACAATAGGCATGGCCCAACACAGCCCAAAATGAATGAAGTGGGCCCAAATTGATGAACACGGCCCCAATGGATGAATTAGGCCCAAGCAAATTGACACGTCCCAACATGGCCCAAATGGATGAACTCGGCCCAACGTGGCCCAAATGGATGAAGTCGGCCCAAGTACATGAACACGACCCAATATAAATTTTTTCATCCTGTTGAACATGGAGGAAGAAGGAAAAGAAGGAAGAGAGGAAGGAGAGGAGAGGAGAGGAAAGGATGGCCGATGGCCTGAAGGTGGCCCGACCAGCGACTCACGGAGGCACGGCCAGCAGCGAGGTGTCACAGCCGGCGAAAATGAGCCAATTACTTGGCTCAGAATAGAGGAGTGGCCGTGAACACAGAAGAAGCAGAGGAGGGAAAAGAAGGAGGGTTGTGCCCCCCTAGCTACCTTAGAGGCAGTTTCCTTGGCCAATGAAGAAGTCGTGGCGTGGAACTCATCGACAGATAGTGTGGCGGTCGCGAAAGCAGCGGCGGCAGCTCGAAACCGATCTCAGAACAAAGAAAAAACAAGGCCACAGGAAAAACTTCTGATGGGCTCGGTTAGGGCGTCACATCGGCCATGAGAGAAGGAGGAGGAGGGAAGGGAGGGAGGAGAGGCTTGGTGGTGGACCTATGTAGGCAAAAAAGGGAGATTTATAGGAGTTTCCGAATAGGGTTGTGGCTCGCTCACTACCATGAGAATCGTGGAGATTGAGTGAGATCGGCGGCTGTTCGCGCTCATACGGATCCTTGCAGTACTATAAAGTAAATTCAAATCCTTCCACCTTATCCAACCATGAACTGCAAAAGAAACGTGAATCCTTCGCTAGCACATAGCACAAACAGCTTGCACGGTATTTCCCAATTTAAATAATCATACTTGCCCAACACATGAGATGCACAAGAGGCATGAACCCTTTGCTCACACAAACCTTCTTCTCCGTCAAAGCTATATGTACCCAAATGCAAATAATTGAACTTTAACCAACCCATGAGGTGCACATAGTTGGTGTGAATCCTAAACTCGTACAAATTAATGACTTCTCCAGCCAACTTGTAACCACTCAAATTGACATATCTTGGACCTATCCAATCCACCAAGCCCACGTACAAGAACTGTGAAAGCTCTGTTAACATAGATAACTCCATCCAATGTGGAACCCACAACCAGGTGGTCTGTTTGGTGCCAATTTAAAACTAGATATATGTACAAGGGATGGACATCATCTTGGCAACTCTTCTGCCGAAGGTTCATACGTTACTAAAGCATTTACTCTATTTATAACGCATACGGTCTACTACGTAAGTACACGTGATCTCACCCATCATATTATAGAGACACTCTCGAAGGATATGGACGTGGCTATAAAAGGGCATGCTTGGAGGAGTCATCCAGAGCAGGAGGCTCTTCTTTGATTACCCTCGGGGATGCTGAAGCCAGACAATCTGCTCCATTTCCTTGGGAAACCTTCATGCCCAAACATCTAGCCCAACCATTCTGGGCGTCTAGTATGCCACTGGAGGATAAAGGAAGGCATTCTTTTGTGAGCAGTCTCATACCATCCGTACCTAAGATGATTGTACCAGAGATTCCCATTGTGAGATGGGAAGCGGAGATCTCTTCTCATGAGAAGGGAAGATGAAAGGGAAGCACTTCATTTAGGTCTCAGACTCTCAGGCAAGGAGTAACCACATAGTGCTGAAGGATGGCAGACATCCTTTCTTGCTTCGCAATTGGTTACTTGAAGTCAAAGAACAACAAAATGATGGAAACCTAAGCACGGCAAGGATGGACTTCTCTTGGAGTACTGCAAATCTTTCTTAGCGGTTTTGGTGAGGTATAGAACTAGTTATTAGAGAGTGTTTTTTCATTTGTTTTTACAGGAAAGTGTAAAAGCTAGATTCTGAATATAGACTACACTGTTGCTGGCAAATTGATTGATCGATTTGCTATTTTGCTTTTGTTTTTTTTCCTTCCCTCTGGTAAAGCTGTCATCAGGCATGACTAAATTGAGTTGCTAGTACACAAGTGAATTTAATAAAGGATTTCATGTTTCCTTAATTATCATTTGTAGTTTATACATTGAATGATTACTGACATGTTCCAAGAACTTGAGGTTTGTAGAAAGATAGAAGGAATGAAACCCCGCTTTGCTATATGCATGTTCGGAGTATTGAGGCATAATATTTGTTATTCCATCCCTCATGCAATTGTTTCTATGTCTTCTGAACAGCCCCAATGTCATTAAAGTTTCATCACAATGAAAGTGCCAATGACCCTCTAATTGGAAGTAAAATTCAACATATTATATATATATATATATATATATATATATATATATATATGACATTAAACAATGTCAAGTGGGAGCTCAAGTTGTTTATTTCAATTCGAAAGTTAACAAACACACCCAAAGATGATATCATGCTGTTTAAACCTTTTCATCTTAGATGCCCACTTATAATGGGTTAGAGCTTCTAAGCATGGGAATGTCCTATGGAAAGGGAGAAGACAGCATGTCTTCAGCATCACTTCAAGTCACCAAAGGTGAGTTTCTTGCTCTGGATGACTCTCCCAAATACGCCATTTTATAGGTGATAAGTGCTAAATAATATATATATTTAACTATTTTATACCGCACTTATCATTATTTTTCTTGCACATATTTTAAATTTAACATAAGAAAATGTGTTCCCCTTCATCATTGCATTATTAAAAATAATTCGATTTTGCTTGATTTTATTGGTTAAGTCTAATGTGTGCAGGTCAAGTCGAATTAATTGGGATGATGTCTGAACTAATGTGTGCAAGTCGCGTTTACAGCTGAACCCGTATCTACGTCACCCTTTTTAGTGCTCAGAGATCAAGCTTCCATGTCTTCCCCTGCTCCGTGTCCTAGTCAGAACCAAGCCAACCGCAAATCAAAGCCTCTCTTATCCCTTCTTCAGAACAAATCCAGCATCCGAAACCTCATCATCTCCCAACCGACTTCAGTTCTTATCCACCGTTCACAGCCTCCTCTGCTTCCTTCCCATCCGCATACATTGCTCCACATCACAGCGACCACTTGTGATCTCCCGCACCTCACAAATCCAACCAAACTCCCAGCTCACGAATCATTTCTTCCCTTCATCCATATCAAAAAGAATCCTAGGAACTCAACTTCCCAGCCGTTCCGCTTCCCCTGTTCCTATTCCCATTCTTTCCCAAGTTTATCTTCTCGGATCACATTTCCCAGCTCTCATCTTGTTCCAAGTTTATCCTTATCTCACGCCCATCTTCCAGATCTCCAGCCAACGGAAGCACAACCAACCTCCCAACTCCACACTCCGAATCCAAATCCTAGCATCCTCATCCTCTTCCCATCGGCATCTTCAACCGATTCATCATCCCCTGTTCCCAGCCACATGAACTTCTTCCCAGCTGAATAAAATCTTCAAACCGAACAAACTAATCAACCCTTCATCCAACCTGGATCGATTCCAATCTTCCTTCCGAGTTTCCCGCGATCCATCCTTACCCCATTCATTTTCTCCTTGCTCCGTGTTGAATCCCACGTCGACTGAAGCAACATCTAACAAGTGGTTACCCTGATATAGCTACCTGTAAGAAGTGTCCTCAAGAGCTCCATCAACCTATTTAAAAGCACTTTCATGACTTCAAGGAGAGCAAGAAAGGGCCAAGACGAATAGAGATTGATCATTGAGCAACTAAGCAACCATCATGTCAACCAAGGACTGGGAGGATTATAAGGTGCTAAATCCAGATAACATGGAGAAGACCCGGACTCAAGCTGCCATACAGGAAATTTTGAATGACCGGTAGCACAAGAAGGAGGTTGCTAGGCATATGGCATAATTTGGGCCCTTACAAAGGGGGTTCTAATTTAGTGGCTGCCAAGGTAAATCTTCACTACAGGAGGAGCCAATCAGTAAGATTTGTTTCGCAAAAAAAAAGCCTTTTGGTTTCACAAACCTTGATTTAGGCTTTTTTTCTGATATTTTAGAGGTTAAGTGTCTATCTTATCAAATGCACACAGTCATACGATGTTATAGTCATTAATATAGAAGACTATAATCTTGTGACATTTCTTGTATTTACTTATCCAGGGTCCTTATAAGGCACTGCAACATGGAACTGCCTGAAATCCTTAACCATCAAGGATTATGTTTATGATTTTTCTTCTCTTTAACATAAAAAAAAAAGGAAATTAAGAAGAGCATTAAAAATCAACACAATATAGCCTACAGAATTATATAAATAAAATATAACTGAAATATTATAGTAAAACTGAAATAAAACTTTAAAAAAATTTCTAAGCGTGAACACAGAAGAAGCAGAGGAGGGAAAAGAAGGAGGGTTGTGCCCCCCTAGCTGCCTTAGAGGCAGTTTCCTTGGCCAATGAAGAAGTCGTGGCGTGGAACTCATCGACAGACAGTGTGGTGGTCGCGGAAGCAGCGGCGGCAGCAAGAAACCAATCTCAGAACAAAGAAAAAACAAGGCCATTGGAAAAACTTCGGATGGGCTCGGCTAGGGCGTCACACCGGCTATGAGAGAAGGAGGAGAAGGAGGGAAGGGAGAGAGGAGAGGCTCGGTGGTGGTCCTATGTAGGCAAAAAATGGAGATTTATAGTAGTTTCCAAATAGGGTTGTGGCTCGCTTATCGCCATGAGAATCGTGGAGATTGAGTGAGATCGGTGGTTGTTCGCACTCATACGGATCCTTACAGTACTATAAAGTAAAATCGAATCCTTCCACCTTATCAAAACCATGAACCGCAAAAGAAACGTGAATCCTTCGCCAGAACAAACAGCGCTTCCATGGCATTTCCCAATTTAAATAATAATATTTACCCAACACATGAGATGCACAAGAGGCATGAACCCTTTGCTCACACAAACCTTTTCTCCGTCAAACCTATATGTACCCAAATGCAAATAATTGAACTTTAACCAATCCATGAGGTGCACATAGTGCGTGTGAATCCTAAACTCGTACAAATTAACAGCTTCTCCAGCCAACTTGTAACAAATTGACATATCTTTGACCTATCCAATCCACAAAGCCCATGTACAAGAACTGTGAAAGCTCTGTTAACATAGATAACTCCATCCAATGTGTAACCCACAACCAGGTAGTCCGTTTGGTGCCAATTTAAAACTCGGTATATGTACAAGGGATGGACATCATCTTGGCCACTCTTCTGCCGAAGGTTCATACGTTACTAAAGCATTTACTCTATTTATAACGCACGGTTTACTACGTGAGTACACGTGATCTCACCCATCATATTATAGAGACACTCTCGAAGGATATGGACGTGGCTATAAAAGGGCATGCTTGGAGGAGTCATCCAGAGCAGGAGGCTCTTCTTTGATTACCCTCGGGGATGCTGAAGCCAGACAATCTGCTCCATTTCCTTGGGAAACCTTCATGCCCAAACATCTAGCCCAACCATTCTGGGCGTCTAGTATGCCACTGGAGGATAAAGGAAGGCATTCTTTTGTGAGCAGTCTCATACCATCCGTACCTAAGATGATTGTCCTGGAGAGACCGAGAGCCAAATGTGAGCCGGAGATCTCTTCTTGTAAGAAGAGACGATGGCAGGGAAGCGCTTGCTTGTAGGCGATCCCATAGTGCTAATAGATGTCAAACATCTTTTCTTGCATCACATTTTGGCGATTGGTTTCTCTAGTCCGGAACAACAAAATGATGAAAACTTCCAATGGCAAGGAAGGAGACAATTTCTGAGAGAGAACCGATGAAGATCTATTGAAAGTCATCTTCAGCAGTTTTACCGTGGTATAAAAATTGTTATTATTTTCTTTCTTGGTTTTTTTTTGAATGAGGGAGGAGTGTAAAAGCTAGATTCTGAATACTGATGTAAATGTTCCGAGCAAAGTTAGTGATCAACTAGCAAGTAACCCGTGCTACGCAGCGGGCTCTAATTAAAGTGATTGTAAAAAATGACTGATAAAAACACAATAATAATCAGAAAAATATTTTAATGTTTTTTTCTCTGAAAACTCAAGTAATATCTTTTTTCTCTAGGAAATTACCTTCATTCTATTTCTCCTCCCCGGAAACAAATAATCGTTCAATGCAAAGTACTTGGTACTTAACAATGGTGCAATAAACAACTACATACATAAGGTATAAGACACTGAGCAGCATCCCTATCTAGAACTTCTAGAGTGCGACTCTCCTCAGAGAAGTGCAGAAACGAACCCAGTTTGCAAGATTGCAAGTACAGTCTCACGAGTTCACGCATACGCGGAGAGAAAGGGAGAGCAGGGGTTTGGTGGTGGCAAATAATGGTTAGATACAATCTTAACCAACAAAACCTATTCACCTATATGAGATCAACCTCAACAATTAATTGTATATCCCTGAAAGCTGAAATTGTTTCAGACCCACTTTCAACTTCATATCAACCTTGCATGAATTTGTGCTGAGGTTTTGTCAAGCAGAGTGTCAATTAGCAAGTAGTCAAACCTACCAACCCTTTCATTATTAAAAATTTCCATCCATATAAAAGGATAATAACAATAGCGATGAAGAACATTTGGAAAAAATATCATTAAAAGTAAATTATCCTGCAATTCTGGAGGTAGAGATAAGCAAAATTTATAATTGTATTGAATAATAGATGATTCACAAAATGATGATAAGTTTGTTTGAAATGATAATTGCATGAAAAGGCTGATATTATATCTAAATGTGGATGATAACTAGATACAAAAGCTGATTTTTTTTTGCAAAAACAGGACTCCAACTAGCACATTTTTTTGGTACATAGAAAGCTCTATTTGAATTTTTTTAATATTTTGCTTGAAGAAAGTGAAAAGAATTTAATTTAAATAGTAAAAACTGATTAATGAATGACATAAGGATGCAACATCAAAGGTTCAAACGCATGCTCTAAAAATTTAATTTTAATAGGACGGTGTTAAGCATATTTCTATTATACTCTCCTTGATTAGCAAATTTAAGAAGCATTATTAGCTAAAGATAAATTATCTTGAACAGGCCTTCTTTGCGGGTGGCGTTGGGAATTGCTTTGTTCAAGGACAAAGGAGGTCATAGGTGATGACGATGCGACAGTAGAACCGTAATTGGCCAAAGGGGATTCATTGAGAAATGTATAAATTAAGTTATATAGAATATTACATAATGTACAAATTACTGATAAGTTTATTTGGGTATCTAGATATAGAAATTATCTTCTATTGAAAAATAGAACAAAAATTAATTCATATTTTTGGACACAAATAAACCTTAGAAATAATATCAGAGGTTAAAAACGACATCAAACAAATATATCACAGTTAACCCCAACATATCCGATAATAACAAACAATTAGAAAATTTACATAAATAACTATCATGCTCTGAACCCGTCACCTGGGTCGACCACGTAAGACAGCCACATAATCCCTAAAGCATAGCTCTAGAGATCATGTAAGGCTTAAGATGAACAATATCCACATAATACCTGTAATAATCAAAGCAATCTAATAAAACCACTAACATTAAATAATCAACTAGTTTAGTTAAAAAGTTTCAAATATCCATCAACATCAGCAAATAAGAGAGATAACTAGCTAACTAACTACTAGTTGTACATACTCCTCGTTCCTTCCATTCGAAACTATGCCTTCTGTGACTTTGAAAAAAATGCAATGGAGGATTTAAGCTTTCTAGACCAATAAGAATTCCAAACCGCTTCACTATGAGTAATAATCAAATAAACAATACTAGATAAAATGAATGTCATATCAATACTCGAAAAGTTCATACAAATAACATACACATAAGCCCTCATTATCATCTTACCAAAAAAGCAAAAAATATACATATATATACATATATCAAATCTAACCAATTGTTCAACAAGAGTTTCTTATGTCATGCCATCTGTTTCTCATTAACTTGATTTTTAGATTTTATAGCAATATTATTCCGATATTGGACTAACCAAGATCATGACCTATTTCAAGACTGCTAAACAAAATTTCACGCATCAGCTCATGAAGGCTATCTCGTGCGTAAGCCCGTGGAGGCTATGATATGCATAAGCTCGTAGACATTATGCTATGACAAAATCATACCATATCTTATCCATCTGATTTATATATTACTCTTGTCAAATCAATTTCCACTTACAAAGTCCACATTCTTAGTCAAATTATGCATATCAACCTCGCAAGCCTCCCCTTGATGCCACCCTCCGCTTGGTTTGCTATCTTAAAGGCACCCATGGCCAAGGCATCCTTCTTTGTTCTTCTAGTTCCCTTCATCTCACAACTTATTGTGACTCAAATTGGCCTGGCTACCCCATGACTCAACTCTCTACTATTGGTTCTTGCATTTTTCTTAGTTCTTCTCCTATTTTTTGGAAGACAAAGAAACAAGTCATTGTTTCACGATCCTCTGCCAAAGCCGAGTGTCATGCCATAGTTACAACATCCTATGAATGCAATGGGTAAAATACTTGCTGCATGATTTAGTGTCACTCATTTTGCACCTACGACATTGTATTGTGATAATAAAGTTGCTCTTCATCTTGCCACCAATCCCATATTCCATGAACACTTGAAGCACATCGAATTGGATTGCTATTTCATTCATGAGAAAATTCAGTCTGGCCTACTCCATACCAAGTTTGTTTCCTCACTAGTGAGCAAATTTTTTGACCAAAGCCTTTGCAGAGATGCATTCCATTTCATTATTGACAAGTTGGGTGTTGTAAACCTCCATGCGCCAACTTGAGGGAGAGTGATGGAAATCATTCCTTGATTTGATGGAAATCAAATCTCGATTCTCTTGGCACCAAATTAGGTAGATATGGGCAGCTATACAATCCCATGTGCTGGAAAATATTTTTTAATTTTCTCGTCCAACCATGCAACCAGATTTGGCAGATATGACCAGCTATATAATCCCATATAATGAAAATCATTTCTTGATTTTGCCAACTGCATACATATTTGTAGAATTGTTTTTAATATGAATCATATCATTCCTTTGATGTAGACATATTGATCTTATATGAAGTGTATATAAGTATGTCATCATAGCTCATGAAGTCATGGCGGAGGAACTCACCGGCAGATGGCGGTGGTGGTGGATCTCGCGGCGGCCTAGGTGGAAATTCGAAACCGATTTCGGAACAAAGGAAAAACAGGACCACGAGAAAAACTTCGGATGGAGCTCGGCGAGGGCGGCACAGCGGCCACCAAAGAATGAGGAGAAGGAGGAAGAGGAGGGAGGAGAGGCTCGGTGGTGGTCCTACGTAGGGAAAAAAGAGAGATTTATAGTGGTTTTCGAATAGGGTTGTGGCATGTTCACCGCCGTGAGAATTACGGAGGTTGAGCGAGATCGGCGGCTGTTCAAACTCATACGGATCCTTGCAGTACTGTAATGTAAATTCAAATCCTTCCACCTTACTCAACCATGAACTGCAAAAGAAACATGAATCTTTCGCTAGCACAAACAGCTTCCATGGCATTTCCTAATTTAAATAATCATGCTTGCCCAACACATGAGATGCACAAGAGGCATGAACCCTTTGCTCATACAAACCTTCTTCTCCGTCAAAGCTATATGTGAGAACCCAAAAAAAAAAAAGGGATTGATGGGCCGGCCCGAAGAAGCCGGGCCCATCTTCATTTACGATCGTGCCCTAGGCACGATCGTGGAAGAGGGAGCGATAGGGGGAGCCGAAGGCGGGGGGAGGTGACTCGCCGAGGGAGACCGAGCGCCGGGAAGAGGCGGTTCCAAGAGCCGGCCGGTGGTGGAGGAAGCCATAAAATCTCTCCTCCCTTCAGCAAAGATCTCCCCCACAAATTTGGTGATGCTGCGTTGGATCCGTGGGTTTTAATCCGAGCTTGCTTAGGGATTCTTTCTCCGATTGCTCGCCGGAAAGATCGCCAGAGCACCCCGATCGGACCGAGGTAAGCATGGCTCGTCCCTTATGCTTCCTTTGCTAGGGTTAGGGCTGTGTTGGATTGGGTTTTGGCCGATGAAATCATCGGAGAAGGATCCGAAATAGGGTACCCCTGTTTCGGCTCCTCTCCTCCGGATCCTGCCGCCACCGGCCGTCGGGTTGGCCGGGATCCATGCCATTTGGGGGGGAGGATCCTTCCGGTTCTTGGGGAAGAAGAACAAGAAACCTCTTCTTCCCTCCCTCGGGGTCCTGCCGGTTCTTGGGAGAAGAAGAGCAAGAGACCACTTCTTCCTCCCTCTCTTGGCCGGCCACCATCGCCGGCGACTGCAATAGTGGCGGCCGGCGATGGTTCGGCCAGTGGTGGCCGAGGTGTTGTCGGGTTGGGGAAGGAGAGGGCAGCCACCATGGCTATACCCTTGGACCAAAAAAAAAAAATCTGTGAAGAGAGAAGGGTCTCGTCCACCCCTTCTTTTGGTCTCTTCACCGGGACCGGCCATCGTCACCGGCATGGCAGCGGTCACGGCTGGCGACGACATAGACCGGTGGTACAAGGGTGGGAGTCGAGCCACCCCGACTGCCCTAGATCTGGAGGTGCATGGGATAGTCATTTGTCGCTGGTTGAGTTTGCCTGCAACAATAGTTATCAGGCCAGCATTCAGATGGCTCCTTTTGAGGCATTGTATGACAGGAAATGCCGATCTCCAATTTGTTGGGATGATGTGGGAGAAAAAAAAGTATTGGGTCCAAAGATAGTATAGCAAACTGTAGATAAGATACATGTGATCAGAGAACGGCTTCTTATAGCTCAGAGTAGACAAAAGAGTTATGCTGACAATAGGAGAAGAGAACTGGAGTTTTAGGTTGGGGATCATGTTTTCTTGAAAGTATCTCCTACTAAAGGTGTGATGAGGTTCGGGGTTCATGGCAAATTAAGCCCTAGGTATGTTGGTCCGTTCGAGATCCTAGACAGAGTTGGAGAAGTGGCATATCGTTTGGCTCTACCACCAGCTTTATCAGGTGTACATAATGTATTCCATGTTTCAATGCTGAGAAAATATATTCTGGATCCGAAACATGTGGTAGATTTTGAGCCTATAAGTCTGCATGAGGACCTAACTTATGAAGAGTACCCGATATGGATTGTGGGTAGAAAGGATCAAGTGTTGCGACGTCGGACCATTCCTTATATAAAGGTGCAATGGAGCAATCATTCAGAAAGAGAGGCCACTTGGGAACTCAAGGAAGAAATAAAAGCCAAACACCCTCAACTCTTTGGTATTCCAGGTACGTTAATTTCGCGGACGAAATTTTTTTTTAGGAGAGGAGAATGTGAGAACCCAAAAAAAAAAAGGGATTGATGGGCCGGCCCGAAGAAGCCGGGCCCATCTTCATTTACGATCGTGCCCTAGGCACGATCATGGAAGAGGGAGCGATAGGGGGAGCTGAAGGCGAGAGGAGGTGACTCGCCGAGGGAGACCGAGCACCGGGAAGAGGCAGTTCCAAGAGCCGGCCGGAGGTGGAGGAAGCCATAAAACCTTTCCTCCCTTCAGCGAAGATCTCCCCCACAAATTTGGTGATGCTGCATTGGATCCATGGGTTTTAATCCGAGTTTGCTTAGGGATTCCTTCTCCGATTTTTCACCGGAAAGATCGCCGGAGCACCCCCATCGGACCGAGGTAAGCATGGCTCGCCCCTTGTGCTTCCTTTGCTAGGGTTAGGGCTGTGTTGGATTGGGTTTTGGCCGATGAAATCATAGGAGAAGGATCCGAAACAGGGTACCCCTGTTTCGGCTCCTCTCCTCCGGATCCTGCCGCCACTGGCCGCCGGGTTGGCCGGGATCCATGCCATTTGGGGGGGGGAGGATCCTTCCGGTTCTTGGGGAAGAAGAAGAAGAAACCTCTTCTTTCCTCCCTCGGGGTCCTGCCGGTTCTTGGGAGAAGAAGAGGAAGAGACCACTTCTTCCTCCCTCTCTTGGCTGGCCACCATCGCCGGCGACTGCAACAGTGGCGGCCGGCGATGGTTCGACCAGTGGTGGCCGAGGTGTTGTCAGGTTGGGGATGGAGAGGGCAGCCACCATGGCTATACCCTTGGACCAAAAAAAAAAATCTGTGAAGAGAGAAGGGTCTTCTTCCCTTCTCTCTTGTCCACCCCTTCTTTTGGTCTCTTCACCGGGACCGGCCATCGTCGCCGGCATGGCAGCGATCACGGATGGCGATGACATAGGTCGGTGGTACAAGGGTGGGAGTCGGACCACCCTGACTGCTCTAGATCTAGAGAGATTGAGATGTTTGGAGACCTAGTGATGGACCCCATAGTAGATGTGAATTATGGGTTAGAATATTAAAATATTAAATAATTTAGTTTGTGATTTATAATTGATGTTGTAGGGGAAGAGTCAGCGGTGCAAGAAGGTTTTGATCAGGAAACTCAGCACCCCAGCTCGTAGGTTGTGATTCGGATCCGTGTTTGAGTCAGTCTACAATTTCTTATAAGAATCCTTACATCTGAGCATCTCTATTTATGCATATATTGGGTTTATCGTTGGATATATTTTATCAGTATGTTGATATTAATTTTATGAGCTTGTATGACACATATGAGGTGTGCATTTTGTTTATTATAAGAAAATTGAAATAATTAAATTGGAAAGAATTAACATATTTTTGAGAATTTATGAAAATATGTGATGTGATTGAAATTTGATTAAACATGTGAAACTAGACATGTAAAATGGGTAGGACTAACCTTGTCATGAGATAGCCTCTACGAGCTGATGCGTAGGATAGCCTCCACGGGCTTACGCGTGGGATAGCCTCTACGTGCTTATGCGTAGGATAGCCTCCACGGGCTTACGCGTGGGATAGCTGCCACGAGCTTATGCGTGGGATTTGTGCAGTCTTGGACTGGATCATGATCTTGGTTAGTCTAAAGCCAGAAGTGAAAAATCTTAAAATTTGGCAATCAGAGTAATACGAAAGTGGATCACATAATGTGTAAAAAGGATTTATGTATATGTACTGGTTATATATACTTGTTGTTTGTTGAGCTTTTTGAATGATGAAATGACATTTATTCGTTACTTAGATTATTTTATTATTATTACTGTGTGTGGCTGTTGAGATTCTTACTGGGCTGGAAAAGCTCATACTACACTTACTTTCTTTTTCAGAGGCACTGGATTTGTAGAGTCCATCGGGTGGGACAAGAAGTGAGATCGATATGGAATCAGACTGCTAGATAGTTAGAAGTTAATTTATCTTTTGCTTATGGACATTTGAAATTATGTAATCAATCATTACATTTTAGCTGATTTGATTTAAATACATTAATTGTTAATTTTTGGCATTTTGTGAATATTGTACCTTTTTAAACCTTACATGATCTCTAGTGTTTTACTTTAGGGATTATGTGGCCATGTCACGTGGTCGACCCGAGTGGTGGGTTTGGGGCGTGACACTATATGTACCCAAAAGCAAATATTTGAACTTTAACCAATCCATGAGGTGCACATAGTTGGTGTGAATCCTAAACTCATACAAATTAACAACTTCTCCAGCCAACTTGTAACCACTCAAATTGACATATCTTGGACCTATCAAATCCACCAAGCCCACAAGAACTGTGAAGGCTCTGTTAACATGCATAGATAACTCCATCCAATGTGTAACCCACAACCAGGTAGTCTGTGTCCTGCCAATTTAAAACTAGATATATGTACAAGGGATGGACATCATCTTGGCAACTCTTTCTGCCGAAGGTTCATACGTTTCTAAAGCATTTACTCCATTTATAACGCAAATGGTCTACTACGTGAGAACACGTGATCTCACCCATCATATTATAGAGACACTCTCGAAGGATATGGACGTGGCTATAAAAGGGCATGCTTGGAGGAGTCATCCAGAGCAGGAGGCTCTTCTTGATTACCCTCGCGGATGCTGAAGCCAGACAATCTTCTCCATTTCCTTGGAAAACCTTCATGCCCAAATATCTAGCCCAACCATTCTAGGCGTGTAGTATGTAAAGAAACAGGCAAGAAGGCTGTGGGAAAAACAAAGGAAGCTTGAGAAAGAACTCAAGACTTTATTAACTAACTTTCTTTCTTACATGATATGTCCTATTTATAATATTACATTGACGGAATAACCAACTAACAGATATGATAACTGATTAACTAAAAACAAGTAAAACGGTTGAAGTAGTTATTCATGGTTCTTGAAGTTCTTGGACTGAGAGTGAAGTGTATCCGGAATACAGGAAGATAAGAAGCAGAGTGAGTTAAATTTGGTCCTCAATACTCCCCCTCAAGATAGAGTGTATAGATTGTGTACACCCATCTTGCGTATAAGAGTATGAAACCGATGTGTTCCGCTTTGGTTAACAAATCGGCAAGCTGTAAGCTTCCAGGAACATGAAGAGTTCGAATTATGCCCAGTTGAAGCTTTTCTCACACAATATGGCAATCAATCTCGATATATTTTGTTTTCTTTCATGAAACACTGGACTGGCAGCAATGTGCAACGCTGCTTGATTATCACAGAATACCAATGCCAGTTTGGTATGTTGGACATCAAGATCCTTGAGGAGATTGATTAACCATTGAAGTTCACAGCATGTGGAGGCCATGGAATGATATTCTGCTTCTGCAGAAGATCGGAAAATGGTGTGCTGCTTCTTTGATTTCCATGAAATGAGAGATTGCCCGAGAAAGACACAAAATCCTGTGACTGATCGATGCGTATTTAAGCAAGATGCCCAATCTGCGTTGCAAAAAGCCTTTAAATGAAGCTCGGAAGCTGACGGAAAAAATAAACCTTGTCCTGGTGTAGCCTTCAAGTATCTCAAGACTCGATATGCAGCTTCCAAGTGCTGTTGTCGAGGTGATCCGAGAAACTGGCTCAAAACCTGCACAGAGATATTCAGATCGGGCCTTGTTACAGTAAGATATAGCAACCTGCCTATTAATCGCCTATAGACTGTGGGATCTTCAAGCAATGTTCCTTCAAGGCAGCTGAGTTTTAAGTTTTGGATCATAGGACTTTTTGCTGGCTTGGAACCAAGATAACCAACATCCTGTAGGATTTCCAAAGCATACTTTCGTTGACACACTGAGATCCCTTTAGAGCTTCTTGCTATCTCAAGGCCAAGAAAGAATTTTAAAACCCCCAGATCCTTGAGTTTGAATTGTGCATCAAGGTTTTTCTTGAGAGCATCTATATATGAAATGTCATTCCCTGCAATGATTATATCATCAACATATACAAGAATTGCAGTGTAAGAGCATTCATCCTTTTGTGTGAACAAAGAATAGTCAGCCTTCGACTGAATGAAGCCTTGGGATATGATGAAAGAAGACAGCTTGGCGAACCACTATCTTGAAGCTTGCTTCAGCCCATACAAAGATTTGTGTAAATGGCAAACCATCTTCTTCCCCTTCTCCCCCTGAAGTTCATATCCTGGAGGCAAATTCATGTATACTTCTTCAGTCAAATCTCCATGTAAGAACGCATTATTTACATCAAGTTGAGATAAATGCCAATTCTTAGTTGCTGCAATTGCTAATAATGTTTTGATCGTGACCATTTTAGCAACTGGGGAGAAGGTATCAAGGTAATCCAAACCGGCTTGTTGAGTGTAACCCTTTGCAACCAGCCTTGCTTTCTTCCTTTCTTCAGTCCCATCTGCCTTAAACTTTGTTTTGTAGATCCATTTGCAATCTACTGCTTTCTTCTCTTTAGGCAAAGGAGTTATAGTCCAAGTATGATTATCATTAAGTGCCTTCAGCTCAGCTTCCATTGCATCACACCATGCAGGGGACTTAAATGCTTCAAAATGGTTCTTTGGATCAGTTGCAGAAGAAATAGACAAATTGAAAGCTCGGTGTGAAGAAGAAAATCTGTTGTAGTCCAGAAAGGCTGAGATATCATAAGGCTGTCCTGACTTGATATGGGACTCTTGCTGACCATGGAGTGAGTGAAACAGAGGAGTTGCTGATGCCAAACTGCAGTGATACTCCTTCAAATATGCAGGAGATTGCTTGACTCTAAGAGATCGTCTAAGTTGTCGGGTAGATAAAGGAAGAGGTGATGGTGCTGCTTTTGAAATCAATGTGGGATTGAGCCTAGAGGACCTTCTAAGAGGGTGATTTTGAAGAGAAACAGTTGGTGACTTTGATGTGAAAGGGGGTGAAAAAGAAGGAGTGAAATGGACCTGATTGTCAAGCGTGCCACTGGGCGTGCCGGTTGAAACAATAGGTTTAATATTAGGTGCAGAAAGAGTGTCTTGCAGCTTAGTTGAGTGTACCTGATCATAGGTGATGACAGATGGGGAAAAAAATTTATCACAAGATTGAGAAGCAGAGTCTAATGCAGGGATAACAAGATGAGAATCATCATGTTGAAAGGGAAATATAAATTCATGAAATATGACATCCCTTGAAATGAAGACTCTTTTGGAATGAATGTCGTAAAGTTTATAGCCCTTTATGCCATGAGGATAACCAATGAAGACACATTGTGTGGCCCTTGGGTCAAATTTAGATCTAATTCTCTTTAAAGTTGAGGCATAACATAGACATCCAAACACCCTCAAATGATCATAAGAGGGTTTCGCACCAAACAAGACCTCATAGGGTGATAGGCCAGAAAGTTTTGGAGTCGGCAACCTATTGATAAGATACACTGCAGTTAGGATGCATTCCCCCCAGAAATTCAGAGGCAGATTTGCTTGAAACCTTAGTGCTCTTGCCACATTGAGAATATGTTGGTGTTTTCTCTCTACCACCCCATTCTATTGAGGGGTGTCTACACAACTGAGTTGATGAATGATTCCCTTTGAAGCATAGAAATCTTTCACGTTGAATTCCCCACCATTGTCTGATCTAAGGACCTTTATCTTAGCTGAAAATTGAGTCTCAATTGAAGTGTAAAAGGACTAAATAATGTCCTTAGTTTAGGACTTGAATTGCATGAGATAAACCCAAGTGCTTCTACTATAGTCATCAACAATTGTGAGGAAGTATCTTGAACCATCGAGTGAAGCTGTGGAGAATGGACCCCATATATCACAATGAACTAACTCAAAAATTGAACTTGAGACACGGGAACTGTGAGCAAAACTCAACCTTTGTTGTTTAGCAAGTGGGCAAACTTGACAATGATTATTCAGACTAATGTCCATTTCAGATATAGATTTGTTTAAAAGACAAAGACGAGGGAAAGACAAATGGCCTAGTCTACGATGCCAAAGATCAAACTTATGAGCACTGTCAGTTGAATTTGCAGAGGAACACAATGAGGGAGATAGTGGAGGATTTATAGTACCAGCTGTAGCTTGTGTGTTATTTACTTGAAGATGATATAAACCATCCACAAGCCTCCCCATTCCAATCGTCTTCCAGTTCAACAGGTCCTGTATGACACAGCATTTTGGTAGGAATATCAGGCAACAGTTATACGAGTTTATGAGCTTGCTGGCAGAAATAAGGTTGAATGAAAAATTTGGGACGCAGAGAACATCTCTTAAGGTGAGCAACTCGGAGATCTTCACTATTCCCACATGCATTGCAGATGTTCGTTCACCAGTAGGGAGTCTGATAGTAGTGTTTATACTTCCCGTAATTGTTGATAAGTGAGAAATGGAGCACACCATATGGTCTGTAGCTCCGGTGTCTATAATCCAAGGAACATGGCATTGATTTGGAGCAATAGCAGTCATTGAGCAGATAGTATTACCTGAAAAATTTGGAATGGATGGTACTCGGATCCTATTTGTTGCCAGTTGTAGTTCCCAACCTGATTCACCGAAGGCTCTGGCACTTCCTTCGTGACAGAGGTCATCCCTTGAGATAGCAGTTGAGGTTGTTGGATCGAAAGGATCCTCTGACACTGATCCGGAGTGATGGTCAGTTTAGAGTAATCACATAGGAGATCTGGTGTTACAACGCAGCTGGAAGCTTGGTTCACTGCAGAGACTTTGCCTTTTGTGAAATTAAAACCGGGCGGAAACCCATGAAGCTTATAACATTTATCCTTTGTGTGACCTTGTTTTCCACAATGACTGCAGATGGGTCTATCCTTCTTGTGAAGTTGACCCATGGTATTTTGTTTTTGAGGTTGCTTTTGATTGAGAAAGGAGTTGACCGACCTGTCATTAAAGTGGCTAACAAATGCAGCAGCTTCAGGATTTTGATTCATGGCAACCTCACGTTGTCTTTCCTCTTGAAGCACAAGAGCAAACACCCTGTTAACTGGTGGCAGAGGGTCCATTAAGAGGATTTGTCCACGAACATTCGAGTAGGAGTCATCCAATCACATCAAGAATTGGATAACATATTCTTCAGATTGATATTCATTTGGCTGTCGGGGTCTGTAATTTGCCAACTCTTCCCAAAGTCCCTTCAAGCGGGTGAAGTAGGAGATCACACTTCCATGGTTTTGGGAGAGAGACGAGATTGTTTTCTGCAGTTGATAAATTCTTGGACCATTACTTTGACTGAATCTCTCTTTCAAGTCCAGCCAGATTTTCCTAGGTGTTTCCATGTATATTACGCTGGTGCTCATCTCCTTTCGGATCGAATTCAAAATCCATGTAGAAACTACTATATTACACCTCCTCCAGGCCACATGATGAGGGTGATTTTGTGGAGGTTGAGGAATGCTTCCATCGACAAACCCTTCTTTGTTCTTGACACTTAAGGCCATGAACATTGACCTGCTCCAAGTTGAGTAATTCTCCTCATTCAAGATCAAGGAGGTGAGTAACAAACCTGTGTTGTCACCGTAATGCAAATAATACGGGCTTGCCGGATCCTCGATCACACTCAAGGTTGGCGAAGGGGCTGAACCGGCATCGCTGCGAGTGGAAGCAGCCATGGAGGAACGATCTCAATTGCTCTGATACCATGTAAAGAAACAGGCAAGAAGGCTGTGGGAAAAACAGAGGAAGCTTGAGAAAGAACTCAAGACTTTATTAACTAACTTTCTTTCTTACATGATATGTCCTATTTATAACATTACATTGACGGAATAACCAACTAACAGATATGATAACTGATTAACTAAAAACAGGTACAACGGTTGAAGTAGTTATTCATGGTTCTTGAAGTTCTTGGACTGATAGTGAAGTGTATCCGGAATACAGAAAGATAAGAAGCAGAGTGAGTTAAATTTGGTCCTCAATATAGTATGCCACTGGAGGATAAAGGAAGGCATTCTTTTGTGAGTAGTCTCATACCATCCGTACCTAAGATGATCGTCCTGGAGAGACCGAGAGCCAAATATGAGCCGGAGATCTCTTCTTGTAAGAAGAGACGATGGCAGGGAAGCGCTTGCTTGTAGGAGATCGCATAGCGCTAATAGATGTCAAACATCCTTTCTTGCATCACATTTTGGCGATTGGTTTCTTGAGTTCAGAACAACAAAATGATGAAAACTTCCAATGGCAAGGAAGGAGACAATTTCTGAAAGAGAACCGATGAAGATCTATTGAAAGTCATCTTCAGCAGTTTTACCGTGGTTTTTTTTTGAATGAGGGAGGAGTGTAAAAGTTAGATTCTGAATACCGATGTAAATGTTCCGAGCAAAGTTAGTGATCAACTAGCAAGTAACCCGTGCAACGCAGCGGGCTCTAATTAAAGTGAATGTAAAAAATGACTGATAAAACACAATAATAATCAGAAAAATATTTTAATGTTTTTTTCTCTGAAAACTTAAGTAATAACGTTTTTCTCTAGGAATTTACCTTCATTCTATTTCTCCTCCCTGGAAACAAATAATCGTTCAATGCAAAGTACGTGGTACTTAACAATGGTGCAATAAACAACTACATACTTAAGGTATAAGACACTAAGCAGCATCCCTATCTAGAACTTCTAGAGTGCAACTCTCTCCAAAGAAGTGCAGAAACGAAGCCGGTTTGCAAGATTGCAAGTATAGTCTCACGAGTTCATGCATACACGGAGAGAGAGGGAGATCGGGGTTTGGTGGTGGCAAATAATGATTAGATACAATCTTAACCAACAAAACCTATTCACCTATGTTGCCCAGATAGACAACCCAAGAGGGGGGGGTGAATTGGGTTTTAAAATAATTTTGCAATTAAAACGTTTGTAGATGACTAATTAATACTTTTGCAAGATGATTAATTAGTTGCTATGTGCTGTGAGTGAAATGAGAGTGAGAGAGAGACACACAAGCAATCACAAACACAATGTTTATAGTAGTTCGGAGCTAACCCTTGCTCCTACGTCCACTCCCCAAGTCTCACTTGGGAATTCACTATAACCCCTTGGATTACAGCCGGTTGTTTTACAAGCTCACAACCCAACTTGTTGTTTTACGAGCTCACAACGAACTCGGTCGGTTTTCCCAGGCTCACCGACTAGAACCACCCCGATTGTTTTTCCGGGATCACAATCGAACCCTTACACGTTGGTTTTACCCTCGGCTCACCAACCAACCTCTACACTCTTGATTCAATCCCC
The DNA here is from genome assembly GCF_051530095.1 of Phoenix dactylifera. Lineage (NCBI taxonomy): Eukaryota > Viridiplantae > Streptophyta > Magnoliopsida > Arecales > Arecaceae > Phoenix > Phoenix dactylifera. The sequence continues at coordinate 8,989,360 of NC_143193.1, forward strand.
TGATTGAATCAAGCAAAGACAAGATGGAAAGAACAAGGACAAACAGAAAAACAGAGCTTCTAAAAAACAGATATACAGCAATATAAACTAGAGAGAAGTTAAGAGCCCTCAAACACGTTTGAGTTAGAGTAGAGTAGGGCTTCTTGAACTGTGAGTCTCCTCTTGAATGTCTGGTCCACTTGAAGGCAGGAGGAGACTTCTTTCAATGCTGGAAAGAGGTAGCTGGATGGAGTTAATGGCGCTCTTCCTTCTTTTCTGTTGAAAACCAGTTGGCAGAGATAGGATGCTTGATTTCTTTGAGTGGAATAGTGCTTCTCTGCCTTGCTACAGTCCTCTGTGGCTATTTAAGCCATCCCCCACGGAAACTAGCCGTTAGACACCTTTTTCTGCCCGTTCTGCACACTCTGCACATCCTGACAATATGTCCGTTGGGGTCGGAGTCGACTCGCGCGATCTGGAGTCGATTCGGCTGTAGCGGGAGTCGACTCATGCTTTTCTGGAGTCGGCTCGGCAACTGTTCCGGATTTGAATTAAAGTGACCTCCGCGACTGGGAGTCGACTCGACTTAACCCGGAGTCGACTCGCCAACTTCTGGAGCTGACTTGCCATTTTCGGAGTCGGCTCATCCCATGAAGTCCATGGAGCTAATTTTTCAACTTGGCCCACTCGAGTCGACTCGACAATCCTGGGAGTCGACTCGGCGCTCAGAGCCCGAACTCCCAATCTTCTGTCTTTTGGCTCGTCCAGTCTTGGAGTCGACTCGAACTGTTCCGGAGTCGACTCGGCTCTCAGTTTCCGAAACACAGCCTTCTGCCTTTTTGATGTAGCGCTGCCTTGGAGTCGACTCGAGCTGTCTGGGAGTCGACTCGGCTCCCAGAGACAATAATTCGGTCTTCTGTCTTTTTGGGGTCGCGCTGTCTCGGAGTCGACTCGCGCATTGCGGGAGTCGACTCGGATCTCAGAGTCCGAAAACTGCTCTCTGACTTTTGTCTTGTGTACCACTGAGAGTCGACCTGCCAACCATCGGAGTCGACTCGCGCACTTCAGGAGTCGACTCGCTGACAGGTTTTGAGTTGAGTCTTTCTGTTCATCTGTCAGTTCTCAGTCGGAGTCGACTCGTAATGATCCGGAGTCGACTCGAGCCCGTGCCAGTGATTCTGATACGCTTGGAGTCGACTCGTAATATCCCGGAGTCGACTCGAGTCTCAGACTTTGGTTCAAACTGACTTCTTAACTTATCCAAAATATCTTGAACCAAGTCTAGAAATACTTAGACAAGATTTTCACTGAAACACTCAATTGAATTCATTAGTAAACAAAAGATATACTCAAATGCTTTGAGCTCATCAAAATCAAATAGGGTTTTAATCAATCACTCCACAATCTCCTCCTTTTTGATGATGACAAAACATTGAGTATATGTAAAGTGAATTGCTCAATAAACAAGGAAATGAAATCTATAAATGAATTCAAGTGTCTGGTTTTTTAATTTATCCAAACTTGAAAGGTGTGAAACAATAAATTTTGGAGTTAAAGCTCCCCCTTTCATTTGGAATTATATAAGCCTTCATGTCATGCACTCAATTGTTTGGCTTATATACATTTAATGATTTGACTTTCTTAAAAATTCAGATTCTCCCCCTCAACATATGCATTCTACTTTGTTTTGATTCTCTGAATTTCCTTTTAATGCATTGAAGTTTTTGAACTGAAATTTTTGATTTTTAGAGAGAAAATCTGTCAATTTGTTCTTGAGTAGGATTCAACTAATCTCCGAATATCCCTTGAATAGATTCTGGAGATTACTCCATTAGGAGCCCCAACAGAGAGATAATGAGCCTCGAGGTACCAAATCCACTAAGAACAAATTATGTTTTAATTTTTGATTTCTTTTATGTTGATTCCATTTACATATCTATTAAATATTTCTCCCTCTTTTTGTCATCGTATCAAAAAGGAAGTGAGTATAACACTCAATCATTTAGAGAGCAAATTGTACAAAATTGAAGAGAATATGTCTACTCATTGTATTGATGTGTATGTAAATACATTTGTGAATACAATAAGTAAAGCAAAAAGAATACATGTCAAAATACAAAAAGATATCTAAGGCTTCCTCGAGGAGGATGCGGCTCCCCGGGGCATGCGCTCTGCAAGTAGTGTGACTGCATTGGTGACGTGCTCGAGCTGTCGGATAATGGCCGAGGTGGCCCTGCTATGTGTCGTATCGAGCTCGGTCACCGACTGCTGAAGTGTGTCAAGCTTGGCGATGAGCACATTCGCCAAGCGCTCGGCCCCCTGGGTAGTGGTTTCCATGTCGTGTCGCATATCATCGCGCATCTTCCGAGTGGTGCTCGTGACATCGCTCATACTGGAGAACTGGGCCTGAATCAAGCTCCTGACGTTGTAGATCTCTTTCCGCACATGGGCCGTCATCTCAGTCACGGCTGACAGGGAAGGGACCAACGCTGAAGAAGGTGCAGGAGAGGGAGCAGTCACTGTACCTCGGAGCTCCCTAAGCAGGTCGTCCCGGAGATCTCTAACTATCTCCTGCCGCAACTCCCGGAGCTGCTCAGGAAATATCCGGACCTCCATGGGCTGAGTAGGTGGAGCTGAGGAGGAGGGTCCGGCAGAGGTGGTGGGAGCAGAGGTGGAGGGAAAGGTAGGATAGTCTGAGTCTGGGTCAGGACTGGGGGAATGTCTGGTGGTATGTGTGGAGGTGGATGATTTCCTAACCTAGGTTCCCTCGACCTTCCGAAACCCCATCATGTGTAGGGTTCCCGGACGCATGCGATCTGTCCATCGCAATGCGCGAGAGGGTTCCCCCTCAGGAATGGGAATCTCGGCCTCCCTAAACAGAAGAGTGAACATCATGCCATAGGGGAGGCTGAGCCTAGGTCTATCTAGTGGCTCACATAGGTATCTATACATCATCTTGGAAAAGTTGATTGGGGTGTCCTGGAGGATGTAGAACATAAGAGCTAGGTCTCTCTCAGATACAAAATCGAAGCGGCCAGTCTTCGGGAAGAGGGACCTAGAGATGATACTCAAGAGGAGCCGCATCTCAACTGAAAGTGAGCTAGCGGACACCTCATCTAAGGGGGACTGAGGTGGATGTCCTAGAATGGCCGTAAGGGCCTCAGTCCTATCCTCGGGGTGTGTGGGAGCCACCCCTACTTGTGGAAGATGGAGGACCTGAGCAATGATATCCTCCGAAATGAACAATGGGACACCGGCTACCGTGCCCTCGATACCCCCATCGCCCCTATGTACAGTACCGTAGAACTCTCTAACTAGGCCAGGATATGTGGGGAGATCTAGGGAACAAAAATACTCTAAGCCCTGGGCCCGCAGTCTCTCTCCTATAGTAAAGCCCTCCCGGGAGAGATAGTCGAAATCGACGTATCTCCCGGTAGAGACCGCCTTCCCGGCGCACGGCCTCGAGGGAACCTCCCTCGGCGGGGAACGAGCCGGAGGTTGTGGCCTCGCGGGATCGTTCCGAGCCTTGGAACGCCGCTCGGCACCGGTCGCGGGTTGGGGTCTCTTCCGGACAACGGCTTTACGAGGCATTTTGACCTAGGGAAGAGGAAGGAACCTAAAGAAGCGAGGAAGATGGACGGAAAAAACCTTAAGGTCGGCCGGAGACGCTCTAGGAGTCGGCTCTAGGGCTTGTGAACAGTGGCGGCGGTGAATAGAAGTGTTGAGTAAACGATGAAGTTAGGGTTAAAAAATCGAATCCCGACTGCGAGTCGACTCCTCTGAGTCGCGTCGCGAGTCCACTCGACCTCGAGTCAACTCCAAAGTATGCGCGAGTCGACTCTCCTTATGCGCCTATTGACCTCGAATCGACTCCCGACTGTATGCGAGTCGACTCCCCGTTACGAGCCAACTCTGAAACTTGCTCGAGTCGTCTCGAACTCTGGCACGCACCTAACAATCATGCTATGTTCGTGCCGAATGAGAAAAAATCACTAAGTTATGATCTGATTTGATGATCATTGTAAAGAAACTTTAAATTAGCCACAATCTAATCATCAAAATCAATGAACTAGTGGAAAATACCACTAGGATGGATCAATCACTCCCAATCCCCTCCTAAGCACACTAAATCTCTCTTCACTTAAGGATTTTGTAAAAATGTCAGCTAATTGATCATCAGTGCAAACAAATTGAAGTGTCACATCACCATTCAGTACATGATCTCTTATGAAGTGATGTCTTATCTCAATATGTTTAGTTCTTGAATGCTGAATTAGATTTTTAGTTAGGTTAATGGCACTTGTATTATCACAATTAATGAGAATTTTATCTTGTTTAATGCCATAGTCTTCCAATTATTGTTTGATCCACAAGATTTGAGCACAACAACTTCCGGCTGCAACATATTCAGCTTCAGCAGTAGATAATGCAACCGAGTTTTGTTTCTTGCTAAACCATGAGATTAAGTTTTCTCCTAGGAATTGACATGACCTGCTGGTGCTTTTTCTATCAAGTTTACATCCAGCAAAGTCTGAATCTGTGTATCCTATTAAGTTTAGGCTAGATTCTTTAGAATACCATAACCCTATATTCTTTGTTCCTATTAGGTATTTAAAGATTCTCTTGACTGCAATTAGATGAGATTCCTTAGGATTAGACTGATATCTAGCACTCATGCAAACACTAAACATGATATCAGGTCTACTTGCAGTAAGATACAATAAAGATCCTATCATACCTCTATATAGTTTCTGATCTACAGATTTACCTGATTCATCTTGGTCTAATTTGCATGATGAGCTCATGGGGGTGCTGATTGACTTGTTCCCCTCCATATCAAACTTCTTAAGCATCTCCTTGATGTATTTAGCTTGATTGATGAAGATGCCTTCTTCAGATTGTTTGATTTGAAGCCCGATGAAATAATTCAGCTCTCCCATCATGCTCATTTCAAATTCACTCTGCATCAAGTCAGCAAATTCTTCGCAGAGGCGATTGTTAGTAGCACCGAAAATAATATCATCAACATAAATCTGCACTAACAACATATCTTTGTTTTTCTTCTTTAGAAACAATGTTGTATCTACATTACCCCTAGAAAACTCATGTTCTAATAGGAATTTGCTATGCCTCTCATACCATGCTCTAGGTGCTTGTTTCAAACCATAAAGTGCCTTGTTCAATTTATATACATGATTAGGATATTGATGATTTTCAAAACTAGGAGGTTGTTCTACATATACCTCCTCATTAATATACCCATTTAAGAATGCACTTTTTACATCCATTTGAAATAATTTGAAGTCCTTAGAGCATGCAAATGCTAGTAAAAGTCTAATTGCCTCAAGTCTAGCTACAGGAGCAAAGGTTTCATCAAAATCTATACCTTCTTCTTGATTATAACCCTTTGCTACTAGTCTAGCCTTATTCCTTATTACAATTCCATTTTCATCAAGTTTATTTTTATAAATCCATTTGGTACCTATAATTGAATATTCAGTAGGTCTTTCAACTAGATTCCATACTTTGTTTCTAGTAAATTGGTTTAATTCTTCTTGCATTGCATTTATCCAATTTACATCTTTTTCAGCTTCTTCTATGTGTTTGGGCTCAAAATGTGAAACGAAAGCTAGATGATTGTTTAAGTTCCTAAGAGATGCTCTAGTCCTAACAGGTTGAGATGGATCATCTAGAATTAATTCCTTAGGATGCCCATGAGCAAACCTCCAAGCCTTAGTCAGCCCATGATCCATAATAGCCTCTTGGCTTGATGATGCATTTCCAATTAATTTTTGATTATCATCTTGTAATGTCATCTCATCTATCTTCTCTTCAAGAATTTCACCATCATCATCAAAATTAACTCTCTTGCTAGAAGAGATATCACTAAAATCATCAAAAACAACATGTATGGATTCTTCTATAACTAGGGTTCTTTTATTAAAGATTCTATAGGCTTTACTAGTTGTGGAGTACCCCAAGAATATACCCTCATCAGATTTAGAGTCAAATTTTCCTAGATTATCTTTCCCATTATTATGAACAAAACACCTACATCCAAAAATATGAAAATAGTTCACTTTTGGTTTTCTATTTTTCCAAAGTTCATAAGGTGTTTTCTTTATGATGGGTCTTAATAAAACTCTATTTAATATATGACAAGAAGTATTGACGGCTTCTCCCCAAAAGTACTTAGGGAGGTTACTTTCACACAACATAGTTCTAGCCATTTTCTCTAGAGTTCTATTTTTCCTCTCCACAACTCCATTTTGTTGTGGTGTCCTAGGTGCAGAAAAATTGTGTGTTATCCCCTTTTTACTACAAAACTCATCAAATAAATGATTTTTAAATTCGGTACCATGGTCACTTCTAATAGCTATTACTGAAGTATCTCTAGCATTTGTTACTTCTTTATGAAATTTCTTGAAAATTGAAAATGCTTGATCCTTATGGCCTAAGAACATGACCCAAGTATATCTAGAATAATCATCTACGATAACTAGACCATATTTATTTCCACCTAGACTTGTGGTTCTAGTTGGTCCGAATAGGTCCATGTGTAATAGTTCTAGAGGTCTACAGGTAGAGACACAATTTATAGATTTAAAGGAGTTCCTTGATTGTTTGCCAAATTGACATGCTTCACATATTTTATTCTTTTCAAACTTTAATTTTGGCAAACCTATCACAGAATCTCTTTTAACTAGTTTAGATATGGTGTCCATGCTTGCATGACCTAACTTACGGTGCCATAACCAACTAGCATCATTATCCTTAGTTTCATTAACAACTAAACATGGGTTGTGTTTGGCAAGATCCTCAAGGTCTACAACATACACATTTCCACGTCTTATTCCTTTAAAAACTAAACTATTGTCATTTGGGTTTGTTATGATGCATAGTGATGGTTTAAACATAACATTATAACCTCTATCACATAATTGACTAATGCTTAATAAATTATGCTTAAGACCATCAACATATCGAACATTATCAATAAAAGTTGAAGGGGTAATTTGTACTTTACCTATACCAATGATGTGACCTTGGTTATTGTCTCCAAAAGTCACAACACCTCCCTTCTTAGCTTTAAGGGTGAAGAATTGATCCTTGTCACCCGTCATGTGTCTTGAGCAGCCACTATCCAAGTACCAACAATTTTTGTCGACCTTGGCTGCAAGACACTCCTACACAAGCAAATCATATAATCTTAGGTACCCAAGTTTTCTTGGGTCCTTCATGGTTAGTAATGTTGGTTCCTTTTGGAACCCAAACCCTCTTAATTTTTCTTTTAGTTTTTTCTTTCCTATAATTACACACATTTGCTTTATGTCCTAAAGTTCCACAACAAAAGCAGGTTATTTTCTTAGTTTTACTTTCTCCTGCTTTAACAAAGAAGTTACTAAGAAGTTTTTGCTTATGTTTAGGTTTATACCCTAAACCCGCTCTATTGAATACTGCTCGTTGACTATTAAGTATCATATTCAATTTTTCAGAACTATATATAAATTTTTCAACCAAGGGTTTGTATTTTTCAAGTTCTTTAGTTAGTGTTTATTTTTCTGCTTTTAGATCATTTAGTTCTTTTGTGAGACTCTCATTTATATGTTTATTGTTTTTGGGTTCTAATGTTTCTTTGTTCAGCCTTTCATTTTCTTTAGTTAAGGTATTATTCTTTTGTATCAAGATTTGGTTGCTTGTTTTAAGTTCTGCATTTTCTTTGATAAGAACATCTTTATCCTTAACTAATGAATCATACTTACGGAGATGAGTTTGGTTAGTTACTTTTAGTTCTTTGTTTTTAACGTTTATTGTTTTGTATTCATCCATTAATTCATTGAAAGCATCATATAATTCATCGAAAGTAAAATCTAAATGTGGTGCGGATGTTACCTCATTTTCATTGGCCATGAAGCAGAAATTGGCCTTTTCTCCTTGTTCCTCATCCGATGATGATGATGATGTGTCGGAGTCCGATAGGGTGGTGACAAGGGCTTTCTTCTTCTTGTACTTGCTCCCCTTCTTCAGTAAAGGACACTCAGCTCTGATGTGTCCCGGCTTCTTGCACTCATAACATCCAATCCCCTCATTTTTCCTTTCCTTACCTTTATCCTTTCGATAGAAATTTGAGGGGCCTCTCCTTTGATGAAAGGACTTCTTTTGGTTGATGAATCTTCTGAACTTACGTACGAGAAGAGCCTCATCATCCTCTCCCTCGTAATCTTCTTCTTCACTGCTGCTACTGCAAGACAAGTCTTTGTTAGATGATGTAGATTTGAGAGCTATTACCTTTTTCTTATGGGAGGACTCTTCTTCACTGTGTTGCTTCATTGTTAGCTCATGCGTCATTAGGGATCCAAGAAGCTCCTCAAGTGGTAACTTGTTCAAGTCCTTGGCTTCTTGGATTGCCGTCACCTTGGCTTCCCATGACCTTGGTAGACAGCGAAGAATCTTCCTGACAAGATCACTGTTAGTATAGTTTTTGCCAAGGCTTTTTAGGCCATTGACAATGTCAGTAAATCTAGTGAACATGCAAGTGATTGTTTCATTAGAATCCATCTTAAATAGTTCATACTTATGAACCAATATGTTTATTTTGGATTCTTTGACTTGATTCGTGCCCTCATGGGTCACTTCAAGTCTATCCCAAATCTCTTTTGCAGAATTGCAAGTAAAGACTCAATTGAATTCGTTCCTATCTAATGCACAGTAAAGCACATTCATTGCTTTGGAATTGAGTTGTGCCTTTCTCATGTCATGGTCATCCCAATCTTTTTCGAGTTTGGGTACAGTGACACCCTCTACATAGATGGATGGGATGTATGGTCCATTTACTAGAAGAGTTTAGGCTCTGATACCACTTGTTGCCCAGATAGACAACCCAAGAGGGGGGGTGAATTGGGTTTTAAAATAATTTTGCAATTAAAACGTTTGTGGATGACTAATTAATACTTTTGCAAGATGATTAATTAGTTGCTATGTGCTGTGAGTGAAATGAGAGTGAGAGAGAGAGACACAAGCAATCACAAACACAATGTTTATAGTGGTTCGGAGCTAACCCTTGCTCCTACGTCCACTCCCCAAGTCTCACTTGGGAATTCACTATAACCCCTTGGATTACAGCCGGTTGTTTTACAAGCTCACAACCCAACTTGTTGTTTTACGAGCTCACAACGAACTCGGTCGGTTTTCCCAGGCTCACCGACTAGAACCACCCCGATTGTTTTTCCGGGATCACAATCGAACCCTTACACGTTGGTTTTACCCTCGGCTCACCAACCAACCTCTACACTCTTGATTCAATCCCCTGATTGAATCAAGCAAAGACAAGATGGAAAGAACAAGGACAAATAGAAAAACAGAGCTTTTAAAAAATAGATATACAGCAATATAAACTAGAGAGAAGTTAAGAGCCCTCAAACACGTTTGAGTTGGAGTAGAGTAGGGCTTCTTGAACTGTGAGTCTCCTCTTGAATGTCTGGTCCACTTGAAGGCAGGAGGAGACTTCTTTCAATGCTGGGAAGAGGTAGCTGGATGGAGTTAATGGCGCTCTTCCTTCTTTTCTGTTGAAAACCAGTTGGCAGAGATAGGATGCTTGATTTCTTTGAGTGGAATAGTGCTTCTCTGCCTTGCTACAGTCCTCTGTGGCTATTTAAGCCATCCCCCATGGAAACTAGCCGTTAGACACCTTTTTCTGCCCGTTCTGCACACTCTGCACATCCTGACAATATGTCCGTTGGGGTCGGAGTCGACTCGCGCGATCTGGAGTCGACTCGGCTGTAGCGGGAGTCGACTCATGCTTTTCTGGAGTCGGCTCGGCAACTGTTCCGGATTTGAATTAAAGTGACCTCCGCGACTGGGAGTCGACTCGACTTAACCCGGAGTCGACTCGCCAACTTCTGGAGCTGACTTGCCATTTTCGGAGTCGGCTCATCCCATGAAGTCCATGGAGCTAATTTTTCAACTTGGCCCACTCGAGTCGACTCGACAATCCTGGGAGTCGACTCGGCGCTCAGAGCCCGAACTCCCGATCTTCTGTCTTTTGGCTCGTCCAGTCTTGGAGTCGACTCGAACTGTTCCGGAGTCGACTCGGCTCTCAATTTCTAAAACACAGCCTTCTGCCTTTTTGATGTAGCGCTGCCTTGGAGTCGACTCGAGCTGTCTGGGAGTCGACTCGGCTCCCAGAGACAATAATTCGGTCTTCTGTCTTTTTGGGGTCGCGCTGTCTCGGAGTCGACTCGCGCATTGCGGGAGTCGACTCGGATCTCAGAGTCCGAAAACTGCTCTCTGACTTTTGCCTTGTGTACCACTGAGAGTCGACCTGCCAACCATCGGAGTCGACTCGCGCACTTCAGGAGTCGACTCGCTGACAGGTTTTGAGTTGAGTCTTTCTGTTCGTCTGTCAGTTCTCAGTCGGAGTCGACTCGTAATGATCCGGAGTCGACTCGAGCCCGTGCCAGTGATTCTGATACGCTTGGAGTCGACTCGTAATATCCCGGAGTCGACTCGAGTCTCAGACTTTGGTTCAAACTGACTTCTTAACTTATCCAAAATATCTTGAACCAAGTCTAGAAACACTTAGACAAGATTTTCACTGAAACACTCAATTGAATTCATTAGTAAACAAAAGATATACTCAAATGCTTTGAGCTCATCAAAATCAAATAGGGTTTTATTCAATCACTCCACAACCTATATGGTATCTACCTCAACAATTGATTGTATATTCCCTAAAGCTGAAATTACTTCAGATCCACTTTCAACTTCACATCAACCTTGCATGAATTTGTGCTGAGGTTTTGTCAAGCAGAGTGTCAATTAGCAAGTTATCAAACCTACCAACCCTTTCATTATTAAAAATTTCCATCCAAATAAAAGGATAATAACAATAGCGATGAAGAACATTTGGAAAGAATCTCATTAACAGTACATTATCCTGCAATTCTGGAGGAAGAGATGAGCAAAATTTATATTGTATTGAACAATAGATGGTTCACAAAATGATGATAAGTTTGTTTGAAAGGATCATTGCATGAAAAGGCTGCTATTATATCTAAATGTGGATGATAACTAGATACAAAAGCTGATTTTTTTTTTGCAAAAACAGGACTCCAACTAGCACATTTTTTTTTGCACGTGGAAAGCTCTATTTGAATTTTTTTAATAGTTTGCTTGAGGAGAGTAAAAAGAATTTAATTTAAATAGTGAAAAGTGATTAATAAATGAGATAAGCATGCAATAGGACTGTGTTAAGTATATTTCTAATATACTCTCCTTGATTTGCAAACTTAAGAAGCATTATTAGCTAAAGATAAATTATCTTGAACAGGCCTTCTTTGCGGGTGGTGATGTGAATTGCTTTTTGTCAAGGACAACAGAGTAGCAGCTGGTGGTCGCCGTATGCCAGAATTTACCATTGTTGGGGCAGAGCTCCGGGCAGCATGGGAGGGCTTATCTTATGCGAGGCAGGTACTTAATGCTGAGCGGGTGCATCTGGAGGGGGATTCATCAGTGGTGATCGACTGGATACGAGGAGCGGATAGGTATAGCGATGGTCATCCCCTCATCCGCGAGACCCGCAGACTGGCTCAGGAGATGGACGATTTTCAGGCAGCACATGTGTTCAGGAAGATAAACTGGCCTACAGACTAGGCCGCCTCCTTTGTTGCCCGGCATGCCGGGAAGGTCCTTTGGTCTTCAGCAGTAGATGCTCCCTCCTCTCTATGTTCTTTACTTTCTCGCGATTTGGCAGGATATACTCACATTAAAGCTTTATAAATTGCCGTTTTTACCAGGAAAAAAAAGGGACAACAAAGTTCATAGGTGATGACGATGCGATAGTAGAGCCGTAATTGGCCAAAGGGGCTTCGTAGAGAAATGTATAAATTAAATTATATAGAATATTAGATAATGTACAAAATACTGATAAGTTCATTTGAGTATCTAGATAAAGAAATTATCTTCTGTTGAAAAAATAGAACAAAAATTAATGCATTTTTTTGGACACAAATAAACCTTAAAAATAATACCAAAGGTTAAAAACAACGGCAAATAAATATATCACGTACAGTTAACCCCTACATATCCAACGATCACAACAACAATAACAAACAATTAGAATATTTACAATAATAACTATCATGCTCCAAACCCATCACGTGGGTCGACTATGTAACACGGCCACATAATCCCTAAAACAAATCTCTAGAGATCATGTAAGGCCTAAGATGAACAATATCCATATAATACCAGTAAGAATCAAATCAATCTAATAAAACCACTAACATTAAATAATCAACTAGTTCAATTAAAAAGTTTCAAATATCCATCAGCATCAGTAAATAAAAGAGATAGCTAGCTAACTAACTTCTAACTGTGCATACTCCTCATTCCTCTCATTCGAAACTGTGCCTTCTGTGACTCTAAAAAAAATGCAATAAAGGATATGAGATTTTCCAACCTAGTAAGAATTCCGAACTGCTTCATGTAAGCCCTCATTATTATCTTACCAAAGAAGCAAAAATATACAAATATGTATACGTATATCAAATTTAACTAATTGTTCAACAACAATTTCTTATGTCATGTCATCTATTACTCATTAATTTGATTTTCAAATTTCATAGCAATATTATTCTTGCTTTGGACTAACCAGAATCATGATCTAGTTAAGATTGCTAAACTAAATTCTGTACGTAAGCTCGTGGAGGCTATCCGTCTGTAAGGTCGTGGAGGCTATCCTGTGCATAAGCTCATGGAAGCTATCACACTACAAAGTTACTCCAAATAATATCTTATCCATTTGATTTACATGTTACTCTTGTCAAATCAATTTCCACTTATAAATTACATTTCTCTCAAATTCAAGGTATCATTATTCACATAATCATGTTTTCATTATATGATACATATAATAACCATACAGGTATATTTGTACTGAAAATTATATAAAATATACCATCACATGCCAAGCTAAAACTATCGATGTTAGACTTATGATGCAAATCGGGTAAGACAAATCAATAAACACACACACACACACACACATATATATATATATATATATATTGGTGACCAAGTACAAAGATCCTTAATTCTTTCGAACACTAACTAAGTATAACAACTATTGACCCACTTCACGATCTATGAGTTGAGGTATAGAGTACCCTAATCAAATCTATCTTGCGCATATAACTCTCTCTCTCTCCAGAAACAAACTCGATTATCAAAAAAATATCAAATAGTGGACTAGAAAACTAGACTACCTAACGATGTGCACTAGGGGTCCATCAATAGGTCCATTCAGTCCCTTCGACCAATTTTCCAAGTCAATTAGAGAGACAACAAGGGATAGAAAGAAAATAATTATATATATATAGAGAGGGTAGAGAGAAGCAAGAGAAGGAAGAGAAGAGAGGGAAGAAGAGAGAAACCTCTCTCTCTTCTCTCTTCATGAATGGGGAAGTTCATCTTCCCCTTCCCCCTTCAGTAAGTAGTAGGGGCAGCCATGGTGGCTAGCCCTAACGACGATAGCCACCGCCGGTCAGCCATAATCTTTGCCGGTGCCCGTGATCGGCCGAAGCAAAAAAGAAGAAAGGAAGAAGAAGAAGTTGACACCAATCAAACCATCAGATACGCCATAACTGCAGTTGTTTTCCTAGTGCACCACCACAAATTTTAGGGGTCCCCACGGGCGGCAAGGCTCGGCCAAATCTGGCGGCCGTCAATGACGAGCATGGAAGAAGAGATCGAAACAGGGCACCCCTATTTTGGACAGTTTTTTCTTGATTTTCTAGCCCAAATCAAGGAAAAACACAATTAAAACACCAAGAAAGGAAGAGAACACAACGTAGATCACTCACATTGGTTCGGTGAGGTGGTCCGGCGGCCCTTTTCGGTGAAAAATCGAGGGAGAAACTTGGGGACAATAGCTTTAAACTGGTGGCATGCTTCGAGGGTTTTACGATGGGTTCAATAAAGGAGAAGAAGGCCATATGTGGATGAGATCCCAATCTTATCCGGCCAACGATTGGATCACCCCAAACTCTCGGAGTCCGACACGATTGAGGAGGTATGGAGTCTTCTTCTCCACCTCCCACAATCGGTTGACCACGATTAACCCTCAATGGGCCCGCCTCTTCAGGCCGGCCCATTAGCCTAGAGGAGTTGGTTGATTACAATAATAACTATACATGCCCAACTTCAAAAGTGTGGGTGGATACCCTAATTTCATCATGATGTCATATTCTTTAAATGAACTCACCTAAACCTAGTCGCTACCATTTGCAGGAGGTTCATACCCAATGGATGCCACACAAATAGTGCTTGATTAGGAGCTTAGCCCTTAGGCTCTAGGCACCTTCTCCCACTTTCTTCCTGATCAATTCTTAACACCACCAACAACAACATAGACAACCATATAACATGAAATATGTGATCTAGTTAGTTCGAAAGAAAGATAAAATAAAATAAAATATAATATAGAAATTAGTATAGTAATATATTAATAGCATAGGATTTTAAAATTCATTAAGAGGCAAAACCTTCCCTTTCCCATCATCTTTGTTTATTTGTTAAAGAATAAACAATTCCTAGCTTATAGTTATTGTTAGCACCATTAATCATCTCCAACATCTACTTTCTTAAAAAGTCTAATATCTATCAAAAATATAAAATTTAATTAAAATTACTATGATACCATGAGTCAATAATTAGATGCATTTGGTTTCATTTCTCCAGCAAACTAAAAGCTTTAAAAGCAGTAATATATTCTTGAAACATAATAAAGAGGTAATTAAAAAAAATGATGATGAGATTCACACTCTTACCTATTGAATGCGATCGATGTCTGTAAGGCCTCGCTATTTGGCCCAGCCCATCTCTGAAATAGGCCCAAGACACCTCACGTACGATGCACGTGAGGGAGCTGGGAGGAAGACTCCAGGTGGGACTCCCCTTCGTCCCCGATTGCATCGGAGTCTTCCTCCTCCTTGATCGCGCCAGAAACCAGGGTTTGAGGGAGATCCAAACAATGGCAAAATCGAGCATTTTCATCTATTTAAGGTTCCTCATCTCCTCCAACGAACTCCACCACCGGAATCACCAAAAATCACCGCCAATTTTAAGCTCCTCTTCTGGATTTTTCTTCCTCGATTCGTTGTTGGAAGAGCCACTAGACCGAGGTAAGTGTTTCTTATCTTGTTCTCCTTCCTTTCCTAGTGTTTTAGAAGTCTGTTGCCTTGACTTGCATTGGTGAATCACTGGAATCTTATCCAAATTGGGGTGCCCTATTCTAGCTCCTTTCATGATGTTTTCTTTTCAAATAAATATTTTTGTCAGGGTTGCCCCATTGCTGAACCAACAATATTGTCTTTTCCTTTAAGATCAATTTCATTTGTTGCTCCTTTTGAATTAATCCATATTAACATTTGGGGTGCTTATCATTTTAAATCTCATTGTGGTGCATCTTACTTCCTTTCTTTAGTTGATGATTTTTTCTGTGGGTTTATCTAATGCAATTTAAATCTCAATCTCGGTATTATATCCAAATTCATCTCACTTGTTAAAACTCAATATAACACCCATATTAAAAGAATAAGGGCTGACAATGGTCTCAAATTTTTTCATAATGAACTTCAACATTTTCTACATCTTGAAGTCATTATTCATGAACATAATTGTGTTGGGACCCCCCAACAACATGGGGTTTACTTGAAGTTGCTCATGCCTTGCGATTTTAGGCCTACCTTCCTCTTGATTTTTTGGGGGAATGTGTTCTTAGAACAGCTTACTTGGTTAATCGTATTCCCTCTCCTATTTTGTCCAATCGTTCTCTATATGAAATGTTGTTTGATACTCGATCTAGTTATGCTCACCATAGGGTCATTGGTTGCCTATGTTTTGTCTCTAACATTCATACAAAACATAAATTTGAAGCTCGTGCTACTTTTGGTATTTTTGTGGGTTATCCTTTTGGACAAAAAAGCTATCATATATATGACATCAACACAAAACAAATATTCACAAGTAGAGATGTTCATTTGTTTGAAATTTTTTTTCCCTTTTCAACACATTCCACCAAGTTCCTGTCCTCCTAACCTACTCCTTTTTTCTGCAAATGATATCTCTCTTGGCTCTACTTTTTCTTTACCAATACCACCTATCCAACCAATTGTTCCACACAAGAGCACGACTTCATCCTCTAACCATGTGTTTTCTTCCACATTCTGTTCGTCCGATTCCTGTTTACCTAAAAATATGCTAAACAGATCGTTGTTAGAACCGACAAACAAAGTTTAAATTTAATTTACTCTTACCTGTTCTACTCGAAGAATAGTGGTCGTAAGAGGTCGATCCACAGGAAGGCGATTGAAGTTGCATAAAAATTAAAACGTTTACTCGGATTTTAAATCGATTTTTGAATGGTAGAATAAAAACATTACTTTAAGGATGTTAAATGATTCTCTAGTCTATCAGAGAATGTTTTTCATTTGAAAATAACGAAAAGACAGATACTTGGAATCGAAGAACATTTATAAATTTAATAAAATATTTAACTATTCAAAGGAAAATTTTGGCATGGATGAAAACAGTACTTAGAAAGATTGAAGCCTGGAACATAGACTGAATGAAAGAAAGTTTCATATATTGCAACTAAAACAAGAATTCTAGAATGCATAAAATAAACTGCAGGAATTAAACTTAACTTAAAACATGAATTGCATAAAAAAAAATTAATGGATTGCATAAAAGAACAATTACAAAAGTAAAATGAAGATTGGAAGCCTAATGCTTCCTCCTTCTACAAAATAAAATATAAATAAAACAAAGGAAGAAAAATAAATCACTTCTCTTCTCCCTCTCTCTCCCACGGTGGACCTTCAACATAAAATAATTAATACTTTATCTTTCTTCTTCCCCAAAAACAAAGCTTCCTCTGTTTTTTTCTTTCTCACTTGAACCAGCCGATGGCCTCCTCCCTGTTCCTTCTTGAACCAGCCCGCACCGAGCTGAGAGCTCTCTCCCCCTCCCCTCCTTCTTCTTCCGATGGCCACCCTATTTATAGGCAAGTGAGGATGCTTGGGATTCCGGAAGGGGCGTACTCGGAGGCTTGACTGCGGCACGATCCATGGAGCTCGGGTGCGATGATGGGAGGAGCGAATCCATGGGAGAGGGGCTGAGACCTTTGATTCGGATGAAGGTCTGGCCGGGGATCTCGAGAAGACACCATTCACGGACGCGTGATGTTAGGATGGAGTTCCGGGATGGAAGAAGAAGGCAGGCGATCAATGGGGCTTCACGAGCAGCGGAGGAGCTGAGAGCGTGATCGACGGAGCTTGATGCTGATCGCGGGATCAATGGGTGCTAATCCGGAAGCGTGATGCGGGAGCTTGATCCGTGGAGGGGGTGATTCACGGGAAGAAGATGAATACGGACGGGATCTTGGGCTGCTTCACAGGCTGCTGGCAGTGGGATTGCTTGGATGCTGTGAGGAGGTGATGACCCATGGGCTGGTGGGAGGAGCCGATCACAGCCACGGTGGAAGCTTGGATCACGGCTTGACTTCAGAAGGGAGGAGACGCGCTGAAGATGGAAGATGCCACGGGATGATTCGGGCGTTGATCATGAAAGATGCTTGATGGGCGTTGGTAGATCGCTGGAAATCACGCTTGCTCGGATGCAGTTGGGATGCTGGCAGTGCGTGAAGAACGCGGGCGTTGCTGGCGCGGCTGAAGAAGCTGGGAGGAAGACGTGGAGGAAGGGATTGGTGGAAATGGAAAAAGCTGGGGATGTGGCCTTCCTTCTTTGGCTGTGGGATGGTTCGGAATGGAGCTTGCCGCAATGTGTGATACGCTAGGATGGGGAGCTGTTTCTGCATCACGGGCGAAAGAAATGGGAGCAGGGTGTAGGATTTTAGCATGTTATAATGCGCAGCGGAAGCTAGAGATTTTAAAAAATTTCTTAATAAAGTCCCTTAACATGAAACCCTTATTAGCCTAGATCACCTTAATGGTAACAATCAAATAACATATAAATATAAATATAGGAATAGAAGAATACCTCTAACGCTAAATCCAAGTTTGTAGAATCTCCACGAGGCGTCCAAGTGTCCGCCCTCCAACGGTGATCCACACGAAAACTTAATTCAAGTCTTAAGCTCCAAAGACTTTGATCCTTAATGCAGAATTCTTCTAAAGAACTCTAATGGCTTGCTTTCCTTCCTTTCTATTTTTCTTTCAACTTCTAAAATCACTTCTAATCCTTTTGTCCTAAAGAAGACCACCTTGTCTTGGATTAGGACACCCTAGAAGCAATGCTAGAAAGAGACAAAGCCTTGTAAGAAAGAAGGGATAAGGGAGAGAGAATGCGGTGGAGTTGGAATGAATGAAAACCATGGAGCGCTAGCCTATTTATAATAGGCGTAGGGATGCATCTCCAAGGGATGCATCCCATCCACATATCCTTTCATGAAAGGGCATCATCTAAAGGGCCATATCAAATAAGAGAAGGCACAGATCAAGTGAGGAGGTGTATCAAATGATATGTCCTTTCATGTGGTGCCATATTTTGACCAAGTCAACAGCACATGCCAATCACATGTCCATCATGCCTCACCTCTTGATCTTTCATGATGATGATCCAAGGGCTCCAATGCAAGGCGCCATTCACTTGACCTATTATGTCTTCATCCAATGGTGGGACTAAGATCCAATGGTCAATTATGATAGCCATCCTCTAACCCAATCCAATTGGGTTAAACCAACTCTCCATTATGTCTTCATCCAACGGTAGATCAAGATCTAACGGTCTAGATTGAATGATTTATCAAATCTAATCCAATTAGACTCAAACCAAGCCAATTAGGTGCCAACTCTTAGCTAACCCATATTAGAACATGATCTAATCAAATTAGATCAATTAAGAATCAAATTCGAATCTAATTTGAATCAGATTCGAATCCAATTCGAATCAGGAGCTAAGGGTTTGCAACACCTGCTAGGATGTTTATCTTGCAAACATGATCTAATCCAATTAGACCCTTGATAAGTTTCCTTATGTGTGACCCATTGGGTTCCATACTTAGCCAGCAATAGGTGTGAGTGCGAGTTGACCCAACTTGATTAGAACTCTTCTAATCGATTTAAGTCCAAACTGCGCGAACCCGAACTTAACAATTAGAATCCTTTCTAATTGGTGATCGAATTAAACTCTTTAATTCGATCAAACCTATAAGACATGATTGACGTCTAGCAACGTGTCATGTCTACCCGGAAAATATGAAATTTGGTGGAAATACCAAAAATACCCTTCAGTGGCAAGTTATCGTGCAATTCAATCCTTTAATCAAACTGCATCCCGAATATGTATATGAGTATGAATATATGTCAAACTCAATTTCATATTCATATCTTTCTCAATCTTTTAATGATAATTCAAATAATGAAACATTAGAAACTCTTTCTAATTTTCATTCTGCTTTGATCAAAGGCTTTCTGAATTATCATATGATTAGAATAAATAGGATGCTATCTTCTCTTACTAGAAGTGATTAATTTCTTGTTGACCTACTCATAATCTTCGTACACAATTCACCATATCCAGAAGACTTCGTACACAACTTATTGTCATGAATGAGTGTAAACCAAAACATGGGTTCATGTGCACAAGATACCATGGTGATCTCAGGTCATAGGATCAGTTGCACAACTCCCACTAAGAGAATTATCTTTTGACATGTAAGTAAGACTTCATAAGATTTCTCTTTGTAGGTCAATTCAGTGAACTCATTCTTCTAGTGAGCACCCACATCTTTGTATTAGTGTCTCCACACAAGTGATTGTGAGATCAATCACCCTCTGCATCGAGCATACATAAGATGTGCCAGTCTTTCTGGTAAACATTGATCCCCGACTCAATGTACCAATGACTTGGAATATTTAAGATTAGGATTTTAGGATTTTAGGTCTCACTAGTATGATCTCATCATAGCCTCAAAACCATTGCCCTAATCTAAGGGGTTTATCACAAATATAATCAACAGCATATGATAAAACACAATGCCTTAATTCATATTTAAATGTCATGTACATAATTTAGAAAATCAAAAGAAAACCCTTCGCAATACATATTGCGATTGGCTTGTAGGGCATCTACTCTTTCAATCTCCCACTTGCACTAAAGCCAATCGCTCTTATATTTCATCCCCATACAATCGAGGTGGCGATCGAACTACTGTTGTGGTAGAGCTTTAGTGAACGGGTCTGCTAGATTGTTCTTTGTGTCTACTCGTTCAATCACTATATCTTGTCTCTCGACGATCTCTCGAACGAGGTGGAAGCGTCTTAGAATGTGCTTGGATTTGTGATGAGACCTTGGTTCCTTCGCTTGAACAACAGCTCCAGTGTTATCACAATAATCTGGGACTGGTCCAGCAATCTCAGGAACTACTCCTAACTCAGAGATGAACTTCTTCATCCAGACAGCTTCCTTAGCGGCTTCACTTACAGCAATGTATTCTGCCTCAGTAGTTGAGTCAGCTACAGTTTGCTGTTTGGAACTCTTCCAGCTCACTGCACCACCATTTAGGATAAAGACATACCCTGAAGTGGACTTGCTATCATCTGGGTCTGACTGAAAACTGGAATCAGAAAATCCTTCTAGTTTCAACTCAGATCCTCCATAAACTAGAAAAATATTTTTAGTCCTTCTCAAGTACTTAAGAATATTTTTCACAGCTATCCAATGATCCTCTCCTGGATCAGCCTGAAATCTGCTTGTTATGCCTAAGGCATAAGCAACATCAGGTCTAGTACATAGCATAGCATACATAATCGATCCTACTGCCGAAGCATAGGGAATAGAATTCATTCTATTTCTCTCTTCAGATGTCTTAGGAGACATCTTCTTAGAGAGACGTATGCCATTACTCATAGGCAAGTAACCTCTTTTACTTCCTTCCATGCTGAATCTTTTCAGCACATGATCTATGTACCTAGACTGGGACAAGCCTAGCATCCTTTTAGATCTATCCCTATAGATCTTTATACCAAGTATATAGGATGCTTCTCCCAAGTCTTTCATGGAAAAGCTTTTTGACAGCCAAGTCTTGACCGATTGTAACATTGGAATATCATTTCCAATGATCAGTATGTCATCTACATACAATATTAAGAAGACAATAGCACTCCCACTAGTCTTCTTGTACACACATGGTTTATCCACATTTTTGATAAAACCAAACTCTTTGACTGTTGTATCAAAACGGATGTTCCAACTCCTCGATGCTTGCTTTAATCCATAAATGGATCTCTTAAGCTTGCATACTTGATTTGCTCTCCCACTTGAGACAAATCCTTCTGCCTGTGTCATGTAAACCTCTTCCTCAAGATAACCATTAAGGAAAGCGGTTTTGACATCCATCTGCCAGATTTCATAATCATAGTATGCAGCTATTGCAAGCAAAATCCGAATAGATTTAAGCATGGCAACTGGTGAAAAAGTTTCATCATAGTCAATTCCTTGCTTTTGCCTGAAACCTTTTGCCACCAATCTAGCCTTGTAGGTTTCTACTTGGCCATCTGCTCCAATCTTCTTCTTATAGACCCATTTGCAACCTATAGGGTTTACACCTTCTGGTGCATCAACCAAAGTCCATACTTGGTTGGTATACATAGAGTCTATTTCGGATTTCATAGCTTCTAACCATTTGTTAGAGTCATTACTCATGATAGCTTCCGAATAGGTCAGAGGATCATCATTTTCAACGATGTGGGCTTCATCATTCTCAATGATAAACCCATACCTCTTAGGTGCATTTCGCACTCTATTTGACCTTTGGAGAGGAGATGTGTGTTGTGGTTGTACTTCATCAATGGGTACATCTGGTTGAGGAATATCTTGTGTTTCCATTTGTAGGTCTTGAACTTCTTCAAGTTCAATTCTCCTATCCTTGTCTTTTTCTAAGATAAACTCTTTCTCTAAGAAAGTGGCATGTCTACTAACAAATATCTTTTGTTCAGTAGGGTGATAGAAGAGATATCCAATACTTTCTTTGGAATAACCTACAAATGTACATTTATCTGATCTAGCACTTAGCTTATGTCCAAAATTTCTTTTGACATAAGCTTTACAGCCCCATATCTTAAGATACTTAAGATTAGGCTTCTTTCCTCTCCATATCTCATATGGAGTACTAGATATAGATTTTGATGGTACCCTATTTAATACAAGTGCAGCAGTTTCTAGGGCAAAACCCCAGAAGGAAATAGGAAGATCTGTAAAGCACATCATGGACCGTACCATATCTAATAGAGTACGATTCCTCCATTCGGCTACACCATTTAATTGTGGCGTATACGGAGGTGTCCATTCAGAGAGAATGCCTTTTTCTTTAAGATGATTTAAAAAATCACTAGAAAGGTATTCACCTCCTCGATCAGATCGAAGGATTTTAATACACTTTCCGGTTTGTTTTTCAACCATACTTTGATACTCTTTAAACTTATCAAAGGCTTCGAATTTATGTTTCATAAGACACACATATCCGAACCTTGATAAATCATCAGTGAATGTGATGAAGTAAGAGTATCCACCTTTAGCTGGATTTGTCATAGGACCACATACATCTGTATGCACAAGTCCTAATAACTCACTTGCCCTTTCTCCATGTCCAATGAATGGAGACTTAGTCATTTTACCCATAAGACAAGATTCACAAGTTCCTAATGATTCATAATCATAAGGATCAAAGAACTCTTCTTTGTATAACTTGTTGATTCTTGATTCGCTTATGTGACCAAGTCGGCAATGCCAAAGAAGGGTGTTATTTATTTCTTCTCTCTTTCTTTTATTGCTTTTATCAATATGAAAGACATTGTCATTAAGTAATAGAACAAGAAGACCATTTTCCATAATGCCATTGCAATAGACTTTATTAGAAAAAGAAATTGAGCAACCATTGCTCTTTACATTAATTTCATATCCTTTCTTTAACAACAAAGGAATGGAAATTACATTTCTAATAATTTTAGGCATATAATAACAATCTTCTAATTCCAGGAGCTCTCCCGAGGGCAACTCCAAATGGTAGATTCCAACAGCTTCAGCCTGAATGGACTCTCCTCCAGCGCCATATAGCTCGAAATCACCTTTCTTCAAACTTCTAATTTTCTGTAGTCCATGCAAAGATTTGCAAATATGAGAACCACAGCCGGTATCCAATACCCATGAATTTGAATTTGAAGAACTTAATGACAAGTTGGCATGTAACATAAACATACCTTTCGATGCAACTCTTGCATCGGTCTTCATACTTGCAAGAAAACTCTTGCAATTCCTTTTCTAGTGGCCAGCTTTGCCGCAATGAAAACAGGTATTTGATCCGGAGTTTTTCTTTCCTTTTTTCTTTTTGATGCTACTCTTAGGGTTCAATCTTTTCTTAGAATCCTTATTTTTCGATTTTCTCTTAGAGGTGCTATCTATAAGAAGGAGTGGACCTTTATCCTTCTTAATATGGCCTTCAGCTGTTTTGAGCATATTTAACAGCTCGGGCATGGAGGTGTTCAGCTTGTTCATGTGAAAGTTCACAACAAACTGAGAGAATGAATCAGGCAGTGATTGCAGGATCAAATCCTGACTGAGCTCACTATCCATAGCAAAACCTAATTGACTTAATCTGGTGATTAAGTCTATAACCATAAGAACATGGTTTCGCACTGGAGTTCCTTCATTCATTCTAGCACGGAACAACTGCTTCGATATCTCATACCTAGCAGTCCTGCTTTGTTCTCCATACAACTCTTTTAAATTGAGAAGTATGGATTGAGTGTCCATGCTTTCATGTTGCCTCTGTAATTCATTGCTCATAGAGGCAAGTATGATACATTTGACAGTCAAACTGTCATTTTTCCACATCTTATGTGTGGCAACCTCCTCTTCTGTAGCATTATCCCCTAGATCTCCAAGATCAGGGGTTTCAAGTATATAGGAAATTTTCTCCTGAGTGAGTACTATCTTTAAATTCCTCAACCAGTCCACATAGTTTGGACCGGTCAACTTGTTGGCATCTAAGATGCCTCTTAGTGAAAGTGAAGAAGCCATTTAATAATTCTACATATGCAAGAACAAAACTAACATAAGCAGACCAATCATGATGACATGTTTACAACTAGATAAGGACTTTAATCTAATTTGTCTCCTACTATTTTTATCGAATATCATAGCTCTCTCCTATGATAAACGTGAAAATATAATTTTTCTTAGTAGGGTTGAGATCCTAATTCATCATAAAAAGCCTTGTGGTTATACAACAAACCCTTATGAGTTCAAAGGTAGGAAACTCTTTCCAATTGCGTCTCATGCAATTCTCAACTTTATCTTGTCCTCTTAAAACACTTATTGCCTTGTGTTGCACAACAAACAATAATGTTTTAGTTAAGTCAAACCCTTCATTTCCATATAGTCATATTCGAATAATATTGCCCTTGTGGTTACACAACAAAGCAATATATTAAAATATGCCATAAGCATCTTAATGCACCAAGACAATATAAAATCAGTCCCCATAGCAAGCCTTGTGTTAGCACAACAAACTAGCATGGATCTTGACATAATAATGTCGAGGCATGAAGGAAGGCTATCAATAGTGTTATATCAATATTAAGCTTATCCATAATAGGCAATCAAACAATTGGCCAGGTAAGCAGGTGGGAGGCTCCCCTTACTCAGAGAGTAAGGTCCTAATTAGAGAACCACCATTAGTGCTTTCCTTAGACACCAATTAGATTAATTGTTCTAGAATGGGTTAGCCTAAAGTTTTTCAACACTATGACTTAATATAATTTTTATTGAGGGTTTACTAGTCTCTAGCACATTCTTTAATTGTAACATATATTTAACATGTCTAAAATAAACTATCATGCATCATGGCTATCTCATAGCATGTATAAATCATAAGCAATTAATTAACATGCATCAACATATCTTCACATGGAAAATTTCATATCATGACATTTTATTACATATCATATTATATATGAATCATATAATTCAGCATTCCTCTAAACATATGACATTACTATCTCATAGTAATTTAACAATCATACATCATGCATAATCACCTGATTAAACCAATTAAGGGTGGCTCTGATACCACTGTAGGATTTTAGCATGTTATAATGCGCAGCGGAAGCTAGGGATTTTAAAAAATTTCTTAATAAAGTCTCTTAACATGAAACCCTTATTAGCCTAGATCACCTTAATGGTAACAATCAAATAACATATAAATATAAATATAGGAATAGAAGAATACCTCTAACGCTAAATCCAAGTTTGTAGAATCTCCACGAGGCGTCCAAGTGTCCGCCCTCCAACGGTGATCCACACGAAAACTTAATTCAAGTCTTAAGCTCCAAAGACTTTGATCCTTAATGCAGAATTCTTCTAAAGAACTCTAATGGCTTGCTTTCCTTCCTTTCTATTTTTCTTTCACCTTCTAAAATCACTTCTAATCCTTTTGTCCTAAAGAAGACCACCTTGTCTTGGATTAGGACACCCTAGAAGCAATGCTAGAAAGAGACAAAGCCTTGTAAGAAAGAAGGGATAAGGGAGAGAGAATGCGGTGGAGTTGGAATGAATGAAAACCATGGAGCGCTAGCCTATTTATAATAGGCGTAGGGATGCATCTCCAAGGGATGCATCCTATCCACACATCCTTTCATGAAAGGGCATCATCTAAAGGGCCATATCAAATAAGAGAAGGTACAGATCAAGTGAGGAGGTGTATCAAATGATATGTCCTTTCATGTGGTGCCATATTTTGACCAAGTCAACAGCACATGCCAATCACATGTCCATCATGCCTCACCTCTTGATCTTTCATGATGATGATCCAAGGGCTCCAATGCAAGGCGCCATTCACTTGACCTATTATGTCTTCATCCAATGGTGGGATTAAGATCCAATGGTCAATTATGATAGCCATCCTCTAACCCAATCCAATTGGGTTAAACCAACTCTCCATTATGTCTTCATCCAATGGTAGATCAAGATCTAACGGTCTAGATTGAATGATTTATCAAATCTAATCCAATTAGACTCAAACCAAGCCAATTAGGTGCCAACTCTTAGCTAACCCATATTAGAACATGATCTAATCAAATTAGATCAATTAAGAATCAAATTCGAATCCAATTTGAATCAGATTCGAATCCAATTTGAATCAGGAGCTAAGGGTTTGCAACACCTGCTAGGATGTTTATCTTGCAAACATGATCTAATCCAATTAGACCCTTGATAAGTTTCCTTGTGTGTGATCCATTGGGTTCCATACTTAGCCAGCAATAGGTGTGAGTGCGAGTTGACCCAACTTGATTAGAACTCTTCTAATCGATTTAAGTCCAAACTGCGCGAATCCGAACTTAACAATTAGAATCCTTTCTAATTGGTGATTGAATTAAACTCTTTAATTCGATCAAACCTATAAGACAAGATTGACGTCTAGCAACGTGTCATGTCTACCCGAAAAATATAAAATTTGGTGGAAATACCAAAAATACCCTTCAGTGGCAAGTTACCGTGCAATTCAATCCTTTAATCAAACTGCATCCCGAATATGTATATGAGTATGAATATATGTCAAACTCAATTTCATATTCATATCTTTCTCAATCTTTTAATGATAATTCAAATAATGAAACATTAGAAACTCTTTCTAATTTTCATTCTGCTTTGATCAAAGGCTTCCTGAATTATCATATGATTAGAATAAATAGGATGCTATCTTCTCTTACTAGAAGTGATTAATTTCTTGTTGACCTACTCATAATCTTCGTACACAATTCACCATATCCAGAAGACTTCGTACACAACTTATTATCATGAATGAGTGTAAACCAAAACATGGGTTCATGTGCACAAGATACCATGGTGATCTCAGGTCATAGGATCAGTTGCACAACTCCCACTAAGAGAATCATCTTTTGACATGTAAGTAAGACTTCATAAGATTTCTCTTTGTAGGTCAATTCAGTGAACTCATTCTTCTAATGAGCACCCACATCTTTGTATTAGTGTCTCCACACAAGTGATTGTGAGATCAATCACTCTCTGCATCGAGCATACATAAGATGTGCCAGTCTTTCTGGTAAAACATTGATCCCCGACTCAATGTACCAATGACTTGGAATATTTAAGATTAGGATTTTAGGGTTTTAGGTCTCACTAGTATGATCTCATCATAGCCTCAAAACCATTGCCCTAATCTAAGGGGTTTATCACAAATATAATCAACAGCATATGATAAAACACAATGCCTTAATTCATATTTAAATGTCATGTACATAATTTGAAAAATCAAAAGAAAACCCTTCGCAATACATATTGCGATTGGCTTGTAGGGAATCTACTCTTTCACAGGGGATCATGGAATGGGCTGTTGCTGGGATGCACAATCTTCGTTCGATACGGCTCTGAGATGGGGCTGGCACGTTGATCACGGACTCAGGGCCACGAGATCTGATCTGGAAGACGGACGGCCATGATGATGACGTGATCCGTGGGATCCTAGGAGGACTTGTTGAAGATGCAGACGGAATGGATTTATTTGGGATGTTGATGATCGGCTGGATGGCTGAGATTTCATGCTTGCATGGCAGCTGGAGAATTTGTTGAGCTCGGGCTGCCGGGCATTGGGCTTAAACCCAATATTATTGGATCTCTTGGATTCCTTGCACTCAAACACAAATACAACGTTAATTAATTAATTTTATCATTAAAGATTAACTATAATACTAATTAAGATGGTACAATGATTGCACTTTTGTGCTCTCATCACACCCCCCCAACTAGCTTATTGCTAGTCTCTAGCAATTTAGTACGAAAATGATAAAATAAGAGTGCAAAAGTGTTATTTATTATATAAATATACTAAGATAAATACTCACTTTCGTAGAGCATTACGATTGCACTTAGCACGTGCAACAAGCCGTTAAACCCTTAGGTTACCCTAGTGGACGAGTGTTGTCTCGTGAGGTTTTGCATAGAAGTTACCCACAAACTTCATTAGTCAGGGATTTCCAATTTTTAACTCAAAATTTGAACAAGTATTATTGTATGAACTTAGAATTGCAAGAACAATAAAGACTTATTGCTATCATATTTAAGCAGATTCTAACTCAAGTTTCATTACTCCCTATCTATCTGCTAACAAGTCAAGAATGTAGTGAGGTGCAAGATAGTATCATATAAATAAGTGGCTTTCACTTACTTCCAACATGATCACTTCAATTTTCAAGACTTTCTAGAGTTAAATGGTAATGAACACCCCGGATTTATTTATTTATTTATTTATATTTTTTTTATCAGACTGAATGCTAAGAAGAATGACTTGTGCAATATCTAGCCTTATTAAGCTTTCTAGCTGACCTATGTAGCGAGTGTTAGGCCAATGACTCCCGATCCAGATGGCTCAGGGCACTAGGTGTAGAGACACCCTAACAGGCTTAATAACTCAAGTTAACTAGGCTTCAAGGCCAAATTAGTCACTCAGAGTTTAATCTCAATCATCCTCACCTTTTTACGTGAACACTTGCTGCTTTCCAGGCAAGAGGCCCGGTTACTCAGTGAGAAGACTTAAATTAAACTCATTATTTTATTTTATTTTATCTCTTTTTTTTTCTTTTGATTAGGGTGTTCATCACACATATAACTTTAAATTATCACGAAGATTAAAAGTATTCATATTAGTTGCAAGTATACATACCCCACTATTCATATGCTTATGTGTAGGTGCTAAATCATCTTGTATTATGTTAGCAGAAGATAGATGGGACGAAAACTCAAGCTAGAACTGCTATCATATTCCTTAACTCAAAGCTATTGTCAAAGCAATTTCTAGTTTGTACAGCCAAAAAGATTCGAGTTTGAGTTAAAAATTTGAACTCCCTTTTTTTTAATTTTAATTTTAATTTTAATTTTTTTTTGCATAAAAAATCAAAAATATTCTCAACCCCATACCTAAATCTAACATTGTCCTCAATGTTAAAGAAAATTTAATGCAGTAATAGGACAGAGGAGAAGTTACCTGATATGGGTGGATAAAGTGACAATTGGGGCCAAAAACCCCCAAACCTACATGTTAGTAATTTTTTTTATATATATATATATTTTGTTATTATTTTTTAATATTTATATGTTGGGTTGTCTCCCAAGAGCGCTAAGTTTTATGTCTTCAGCCAGACAAAATGTAGATCCCCCTTTTTTTTCAACCATTATCTAAGAATGGTTTTGGAAGAGTCCGATGAAGAACAGTCGGCTGATGACGATCTATACTTATAAGGGGAACAGAACTAAGGGGCGCATGCTTGACCCCTTCCTCGGAATGGACAAGGTAAGCCTCTAAAGGATCCTTACTATATGTTTGTAAGAAAGTCTCCTGAACCAGACTTTCAATCATGTCAACTTCATTGATTTCTTCATCGCTTGGTGGTTGTTTACTTATATTGAAGATATTAAGCTCGACTTTCATGTTGCCAAAAGATAACTTCAGCATACCATTTCGACAGTTGATCACAACATTTGCTGTGGCTAAGAAAGGTCTACCTAAAATTATAGGTGTGTGACTGTCTGGATGTATTGCAGGTTCAGTCTCAAGGATAACGAAGTCTACAGGATAGTAAAACTGGTTTACTTTCACTATTACATCCTCTACAATCCCCTTAGGGTACTTCACTGTCCTATCTGCTAAGGAAAGGAAAATATTTGTAGGCTTTAATTCTTCCAAACCTAACTTTTGGTACACATAGTAGGAAAGTAGGTTCACACTGGCTCCTAAATCTAATAGAGCTCTCTGGATGATCGTCTCTCCTATTTTTATTTCAATGGTTGGGCAACCAGGGTTTATGAATTTTGGGGCAATCTGTTGTTGAATGAGAGATGAGGCTTGTTGGAGAGCTTTTTGCGGGAAAACTTGCAAGTCAAGTTTGGGGGGAGGCGGGCGTCGACCCAACCTTATGAGTATTCGGACTATAACAGTTCCGATGAACAGTCACTCACTTTTGACAGTTATACGATTCCAGAAGATGATCCAAAATTGGGTCAATCACGTTTATTAGAAGTTGACAATAGAGTGGTTGTACCAGCCAAAACTCATCTACGGCCAGGTAATAGGAATCCGTCGATCCAATGCCTTTATTCGACTGACTTTTCTGGCACGCTTTGTCGCTTCGCTCGAGCAGAGAGGATCAAATCCGTTCGAAAAACACTTTTCGATCGGTTGGTCGCATTGCAAGAAAAGTCGTGCTTAAAGAAAGCTCCTACCGCGCCAGAGATGAGATCACTTTCAAGGAAAGAGATAACTTGAAAGACTTTCCAGCGCCCTTGGGAATACTACTGTAGAGAAGCAACGTGGGGGGTAAGACTAACCTGCGGGCAGTCCGTACTTTTTTAGTAGGCCAACCTAAGACTTGCACCGTGGTAACTCCGAGAACCACACTTCTCACTTACTCAATCACACCTCCTTTCATCACCCGGAATCCTATCGCTTCTGACCAGGCGGATATTCCTTAGAAGGAGGTGACCTGCACCAAGGCCAATGAGGAACCTCACAGGCATAGCCTCTCACTAAACAGACCTTTCTGAGCAGCTTTCACTCTCATAGCAAAGCAAGAAGCAATGCTTATCATACGTCATTCTTAAGATAAGGAAGGGAGGTCGGATACTTATATATTCTCTGTTTATTCATTGGCTTTAGCTTCAGATCAATAGGAATCGAAGCTATGTGATCGATCGAGCTACCCGCAGAGAATTCTTTAGTTAAGCTTGTCGGCAGGCAGGAACTTAATAAATAATGTGCTTCACGACCAAAATCATGTGATCCGGCTCTAAGGTCTCGGCTTAATCACCAGGAATGCCACCCTAAACAGCGAACCTTACCTTGTGTGAGCGATTTCACTTGCTTGCTAGAATAGAAGCACGAGCGGACCGCTTCCTCCAGTTAGGATGCTGTTACCGCAGGGCAGGGTGAAGGGGAGGGCTAGGACTCAGCGAAAAGAGTTGTTCTCGCTTGCCTTCAGCCAGCTTCAGACTTTAGTGGAAATTCATTCCTGTCTCGGATCTTAATCCTTAGGATTCATTCGGAGGATCCGGTGAAGCCTTTTAGCAGGGAATAATTCTAATTGAATTCCATAATCATCTGATTCATCATCTGCTATTTCTTTGTATGCTTTTTTTTGTTAGGGCAATCCGTCCCACCATTCCCGATTCAAGCAAAAAGACCTCTCTAGTCTCCGATCGGGAGAAGGAATGCTAGTGCGCAAGCTCTTCTCAAAAAAAGAGAGGTTTTTTCCCTATAGCGCTAGCCAGCAAGCATTAGATGAAGCCGATTTTTTACATTTCGCATAGCCCTTCATCGACACGGGAAGAGAGCTTCAAGCAACCGGATTACCTTTCCTTAATGAAGGCAGTGAGCTCAGTAATTTGGCGACCCTTTTCTTTGACGCTGGGTAAGACTCTTCCTCATTCTGATTTTTGTTTTCGTATCACGAATGTTGGTTCGCGCTTTATGGCATTTCTACGAGCAAAAAAATCCAATCTCGCAAAGGATTGTTCATGGAACGACTATCGAGATTATTCGGACCATATTTCCAAGTATCATCCCGATGTTCATTGCTATACCATCGTTTGCTCTGTTATACTCAATGGACGAGGTAGTAGTAGATCCAGCCATTACTATAAAAGCTATTGGACATCAATGGTATCGGAGTGCGCCTCTTAACGAGGGTGATTTAAGTGCAATGAAATGTACCAGTGGTTCGCGAAGCATCTGGCTTACCCTATTGTTGGGCTCTACCCGAAAGATGCCCTTTGCCCACAGAAAGAAAGAGATCAGAACCCCATCCCAACCTTCCCCGGAAGCTACCAGCGGAAAGTGACAAGTCTTTTCTCCTTTAACAACGGTTTCAGTTGTTGACCCCCTAATGGATTTTGATGAATACAAAACACTAGAGTATAATTCCATTTATCTTAACAATTTACTTGAAGATTTCATGTGTTTAATTAAGAATATTGTTAAGAAATGTCTAGGCAAGTTCCCATAATTTTATGAATTTATTGAAGAAGTTTTGAGCTGAAGAAAACAGATCAGGGACAGCCGAGACGTCTCCGGGTTGTCTCAGAGACGTCTCTGGCACAAACAGGAAGAACTGGCACGACTGGAGACGTCCCCGGCACCTGCCGAGTCGTCCCCGCGATATCGGAGTCGACTCTCTCAGTAGCGGAGTCGACTCTCTCAGAGGCGGCAGAAAGGCCGATTTCAAGTGATATGCGCGAGTCGTCTCCACAGTAAGCGGAGTCGTCCCCGCAAGTAAAAAGTAAACCTCCCGAGTCGTCCCCGAGGTAGCGGAGTCGGCTCTCTCAGGGTTTTCCAGAGGATGTCTTTTTCGGTGTTAAGGCAGCGGAGACGTCCCCTGAAAGAGCGGAGTCGACTCACTCAGAGAATTCCAGAAGACATGTTTTTCGGAGATATAACAGCGGAGTCGACCCCGAAGCAGCGGAGTCGTCCCCATGCAAAAAGTGCAAACAAGCCGAGACGTCCCCATAAAGCGCCGAGTCGACCCCAAACAACGTCAAAAGTAAAATCTTACAGCCGAGACGTCTCGCGTTGAAGCGGAGACGTCTCCGGAGCGCCTGGGATGCGACTGACACCTTTTTGCAGGATGTTTTGAATTTCAAATCCCTTTAACTTTATCTCTAACGGCTATATTTGCTTTTTGGGCTATAAAAGGGACCTCTTAAGTGCTTCTCAACAACTTCTCACCAATCCAACACAAGATCATTCAAGAGAGAAGCAAGAGAGAGGTTCAAGGGAGTTAGTGCAGTCAAGTGAAGAAATCAAGTGCCTTCAAGCTTTCCAACTGATTTCAAGCTCGATTACTCTCTTCCGCTCGGGATTCAAAGCTCACACTCAAGCCAACGCGATCCACATCGGAAGAACCATCATCTCCCACGCTTCCAACGGCTAAAAGGGTTCTTCCAGGTTCTATTGCTTATCATTGTTATATTTGCTTATTTAGAGCTTTTAAATCCTTGTAAAACTTTTTCAATATTGTGCTTGTTCCAGTCAAGGGACTTGGAACAAGGGAAAGGCGTCCCAAGCCTAGGTTAAATTTGGGGTTATAGGGTTCGTTGTTAGCCCGGTGTAAAACAACGAGTTGGGTAGTGCACTCGCAAAACTACCGGACTGTAATCTTGGATTATAGTGGAAATTCCCAAAGGTGCTTTGGGGAGTGGATGTAGGAGCAGTGGAAGCTCCGAACCACTATAAAACCTCGTGTTTGCGATTGACTGTTCTCATCCCTCCATCTTTACTTTAGTTCATACATCTGCGTATTTTATTTTTTAAATAGTCAAAAAGTTTTAAAACACCCAATTCACCCCCCTCTTGGGTGACCATCTCTGGGCAACAAGTGGTATCAGAGCAGGTGCTCTGTGTATTTCTTGAAAGACCTAACCGTCTTAGCCAAAGATCTAGATGGCAACACCCTTTAACAATATTCCTGCTGAGGGGCAGGCAACCAATAGACCTCCACTCTTCAATGGGACAAATTATACCTATTGGAAGACTAGAATGAGGATCTTTATTCAAGCACAAGATTATGCCTTGTGGAGGGTTATAGTCAAGGGACCACAAGAACCATCACACATGGTGAATGGCATTCAAGTTCCCAAACCTGAGGAGGATTGGGATGAGAATGATAATAGGATGGTTCAACTCAATTCTAGAGCCATGAACTCATTATTTTGTGCTCTAGATGTAAATGAGTTTAATAGAGTCTCCACATGTAGTTCCGCTAAGGAAATATGGGATAGGCTTGAAGTTACCCACGAGGGTACAAATTAAGTCAAAGAGTCTAAAGTGAACATTCTTGTTCACAAATATGAGTTGTTTAAAATGGAACCCAATGAAACCATCACATGCATGTTTACAAGCTTCACCGATATAATTAATGGTCTAAAGAGTTTGGGTAAATCTTATACTAATCCGGAACTTGTGAGTAAAATTCTCAGGTCTTTGCCGAAAGCAAGGGAAGCAAAGGTCACGGCAATCATAGAAGCCAAAGACCTCAACACCTTGGGACTAGAACAACTATTGGGCTCATTGATGACGCATGAGCTCATAATGAAGCAACATGAAGAAGAGTTGCCAAAGAAGAAGACAATCGCACTCAAGGCTACCTCGAGTGTGTGTGAAGAAGAAAGTAGTGAGAGTGAAGAGGAAAGCGAAGATGAGGATTTGGGTTTAATAGTAAGGAAGTTTAAGAAATTTATGAGAAGAAAGAAACCCTTCCCAAGAAAGAAATTTGGAGGGAGAAATGATTGGGAAAAAGAAAAGGAAAAAGAAAGAGACCCAATCATATGCTATGATTGCAAGAGACCGGGACACATTCGTTCCGAATGCCCTCAACAAAAGAAGTACTTTGGGAAGAAGAAGAAGAAGGCATTAAAGGCAACTTGGGACGATAGTGACACATCCTCCTCCGAGGAAGAGAAGGAAGAGACCGCCAATTTGTGCTTCATGGCATTCGAAGACGACGAGGTATGTCAAAACTCAACTATAAACTTTACTTTAGAAGAATTGTATGAAGCTTTTCAAGAACTTATGAGTGATTGTAGTATGTTAGGAGCAAAGAATAAAGAATTAAAAGCCTCCAATCTAAAACTAAAGGAAGATATTAAAAATCTATTGATTGAGAAAGAGAGCATTGAAAATGTTAACACCATTGATCTAAAAAACAAAAATTCAAAACTTAGCATTGAAAATGAAACGGCAAAAACACTAATTAAGGAATTGAATCTAAAAGTTAAATCTCTACTCAATAATAATACCTCACTTGCACAAAATGTTGAATCCCTTAAAAAGAACAAGGAAGAACTAGTTAAACAAAATTTGAATCTTAAGAATGAGGTACATAAGTACAAACCAATTGTTGAAAAATTTACACAAAGCTCTGAAAAATTAAATCTTATTCTTTCAAATCAAAGAGCTGTTTTTAATAAAGCCGGATTAGGATATAAAACTAACAAGCAACAAAAGTATCTAAAGAATTTCTTTGTGAAAGCAAAAGATGCCAAAACTGAAAAACCTACATGCTTTCATTGTAAAAAAGGTGGACATAAAGTCTACTCTTGTATTCAAAGAAAGATCCAAACTAACAAGAGTACATTTGTAAAAGCTAAAAACATAACTAAAGTATGGGTGCCTAAGGGAACCAACTACACTAACCACGAAGGACCCAAGAAGACTTGGGTACCTAAGAGCCTCACATAATCATTTTGCAGGTATGCCTTGCAGCCGGGAATAAAAAGAGAATGTGGTATCTTGATAGTGGTTGCTCAAGGCATATGACCGGTGACAAGAGTCTCTTCGTCACCTTGAAATCAAAAGAAGGAGGAGTAGTCACATTTGGAGATAATGCTAAAGGTCAAATAATTGGTGTTGGTAAAATCTCCATATCACCCTCCTCTTTTATTGACAATGTATTGTTAGTTAATGGACTAAAACATAATTTATTAAGTATAAGTCAATTTTGTGACAAGGGCTTTAAAGTGTCATTTGAATCATCACTATGCATAAATAGTAGTCCAATTGACAATGAGATCATACTCACAGGACATAGGCATGGAAATGTTTACATGGTAGATCTTGATGATCTCACCATGAAGGATGGCCAATATCTTGTAGCCATGGATCCCAAAGTCAATGAGACTAGTTGGTTATGGCATCGTAGGTTAGGACATGCTAGCATGGATTTAATTTCTAAATTGATTACAAAAGATCTAGTCAAAGGACTACCAAAGATAGATTTCGAAAAGAACAAAATTTGTGCTGCATGTCAATTAGGGAAACAAACGAGAAGCTCTTTCAAGCCTAAAAACATAGTCTCAACAACAAAACCCTTATAACTAATTCACATGGATTTATTTGGACCCACTAGAACTGCTAGTCTAGGGGGTAAGAGATTTGGTCTTGTAATTGTTGATGATTTTTCACGCTTTACATGGGTTTCATTTCTTGCACATAAAGATGAGTCCTTTTCCGCTTTTATCAAGTTTCATAATAGAGTTTCGAATGAACTCAATCTTAAACTAAAAGCAATTAGGAGTGATCATGGTACCGAGTTTGAAAATCAGCATTTTGAAAAGTTTTGTGATGAAAATGGTATCAATTACAATTTTTCGGCCCCTAGGACACCCCAACAAAATGGGGTGGTAGAAAGAAAGAATCGCACACTAGCAGATATGGCTCGTACCATGTTGTGCGAATCGGATCTACCAAAATATTTTTGGGCTGAAGCAATAAATACTGCATGTCACATTTTAAACCGTGCATTAGTTAGATCTATTTTAAAGAAAACACCTTATGAGCTAATAAAAAATAAGAAGCCCAATATAAGTTACTTTCATGTGTTCGGTTGTAGGTGTTTTATTTTAAACAATGGAAAGGACAATCTAAGCAAATTTAGTGCTAAATCAGATGAAGGGATCTTCTTAGGTTATTCCTCATCTAGTAGAGCATACAGGGTCTTCAACAAGAGAACTCTTGTTGTTGAAGAATCCATTCATGTTGTTTTTGATGAAGCTAATGGAGATTCTTCTAGAAAAGAAGAAGATGGTGATGTAGATATACTTGAAGACCGAATGAAGGAATTCTCCATACAAGACAAACAACATGAGGATGAGATCAAAGAAGATACAATTCAGCAAGATGAAGAAGATCAACCTCCATTGAGAAATCAAGATCTTCCTAAGGAATGGAGGTATGCACATGGTCATCCAAAGGATCTAATTCTTGGTGATCCTTCACAAGGGGTAAGGACAAGATCCTCTCTAAGAAATACTAGTAATTATCTTGCTTTCGTTTCACAAATAGAGCCTAAATCACTAGAAGAAGCCGAAAAAGATGTTAATTGGATGAATGCTATGCAAGAGAAATTAAACCAATTTCAAAGAAATGAAGTTTGGACTTTAATGAAAAGACCCCCTAATGTTTCAATTATAGGCACCAAATGGGTATATAGAAATAAACTAGATGAAGATGGAGTAGTAATAAGAAACAAAGCTAGGCTAGTGGCCAAAGGCTATAATCAGAAGGAAGGAATAGATTTTGATGAAACTTTTGCTCCTGTTGCTAGGTTAGAGGCTATTAGACTACTTTTGGCATATGCATGCTTC
Source organism: Phoenix dactylifera (assembly GCF_051530095.1). Lineage (NCBI taxonomy): Eukaryota > Viridiplantae > Streptophyta > Magnoliopsida > Arecales > Arecaceae > Phoenix > Phoenix dactylifera. The sequence continues at coordinate 9,026,566 of NC_143193.1, forward strand.
ATGGACTTTAAACTCTATCAAATGGATGTAAAAAGTGCATTTCTAAATGGTTATATAATGGAGGAAGTTTATGTAGGACAACCTCCAGGCTTTGAAAACCACTTACATCCAGATTACGTTTATAAATTGCATAAAGCATTGTATGGGCTTAAGCAAGCTCCTAGGGCATGGTATGAAAGATTAAGTAATTTCCTAATTGAAAATAAATTTAAGAGAGGAAATGTAGACAAAACCCTCTTCATTAAAAGAAAAGAAAATGACTTATTGCTTGTGCAAATTTATGTGGATGATATAATTTTTGGTGCTACTAATGATAGTCTCTGTCAAGAGTTTGCCAAGCTTATGCAGGGAGAATTTGAAATGAGCATGATGGGTGAGCTCAACTTCTTCCTTGGGCTACAAATAAAACAATCAGAGGAAGGCATCTTCATCAGTCAATCCAAATATATCAAGGAAATGTTGGAAAAATTCAAGATGAAGGATGCAAAGGAAATTAGCACACCCATGGGCTCAAGTTGCAAGCTTGACAAAGATGAAAAAGGTAAAAGTATAGACTGTAAATTGTACAGAGGTATGATAGGCTCTTTACTTTACCTTACTGCTAGTAGGCCAGATATATTATTCAGTGTTTGCATGTGTGCTAGATACCAAGCATGTCCTAAGGAATCACACTTGCAAGCTGTTAAAAGAATTTTTAGATATCTAGTAGGGACATCTAATGTAGGCTTATGGTATTCTAAACAATCTGACATAAATTTAATTGCTTATTCCGATGCTGATTTTGCTGTGCAAACTCGACAGAAAAAGCACAAGTGGCACATGTCAATTCTTGGGTGCTAATTTGGTTTCTTGGTTTAGCAAGAAACAGAATTCAGTCGCCTTGTCCACAGCTGAGGCTGAGTACATTGCAGCTGGAAGCTGTTGTGCCCAAGTTCTTTGGATTAAGCAACAACTTGAAGACTTCGGTATCAAAATGGACAACATACCAATTAAATGTGATAATACAAGTGCAATCAATTTAACAAAAAATCCTGTCCAACACTCTAAATCAAAGCATATAGAAATTAGGCATCACTTTATTAGGGATCATGTGCTGAAAAATGATGTGATGATTGAATATGTATGTACTGAAAATCAATTGGCCGATATCTTTACAAAGCCCCTTTGTAAAGATAGGTTCAACTTCTTAAGGAATGCTTTGAGCTTGTATGATCCTAGCAAATAAATTCAACTTGTATTGCAATGCTTTGCTACTCAAGCTAGTAATCCACCTCAAGGTCAACATAAGTGAAAGCATAAATCCATCTAAGCTAAATGACGAACTGTTTGACTTTTCGGAGGATGGTTACCCTCCCTTGGACTCTTCATAGAGATATTTTCAGACTATTTCATAGGTATTCGAAATTTGGTCAAACATTCCTCATTTCAACATTAATAATTCAAAAATCATTATCAAACCTCTATAGGATGTATTATTAAGGGGGAGGATCACAAACAAACTCATTCTGTATTCACCAAAAGAAATCATATTGATTAGTGTGATTAAATAAAACAAATTAGGAAAAGATAAAAATCAGTCTGAAATTTTTTAGTGCCGGAGACGTCTCTGGCAAATCGCAGAGACGTCCCCCCGGCGAGACGTCTCGCCTTAGTCGCGGAGACGTCTCGGAGACCGAACGAGGGTTTTTAAAATAAGTCGAAACAGCTCGAGCCGACCCGAGCTATACCTTTCATCCCCGACAAAAACAAAAACCCTAGCCTCCATTTTCTCTCCAACACAAACCCTAGCCTCTTTCTCCTTATTTTCCTAGGTTTTCCATTCAATGGCACCTAAAAGAGCTAGGAGGACTGGTGGGAGGCGTCCTAGGGCAGCGACCGACGGTGAGGAACGGAGGGAAGAGCCTTCCGCGCCGTCTCCTCCGGTTGCTCCGCCAACCATGACCATTTCCTGTGCGAATCGCACAGTAACCACTGGGAGGTACATAGATTTCCATTTTCTAGATAGTGAGGGGTTCTCTATTGGAGAGAGACTCCGTGCCCAAGGGTGGGAATATCTTTGTACACTCAATACTTCAACCTACCCCGGCCTAGTTAGAGAACTATTTAGCAATATGGCCTTAGGGGACTTGGGGTACACTGCATATGTTCGGGGGACGTTGGTAGAAATTAATGAAGATGTCCTATCTAGCGTCTTGCAAATCCCTAAGGACGGTGAGGCTCCGACCTCACATCCCCAAAGGGAAATAGCCCTAAACTTGCTTTTAGGACGAGAGGACTGCGGCCCTCTCAATGTGGTTAACTCCCAAGACCTAAATGCCGAGATGAGACTCCTTTTGAGTATTGTCAACCGAGTCTTATTCCCTAAAACTGGCCGCTTCGATTTTGTTTCGGAGCGAGACCTAGTTATCATGCACCACATCCTACTAAGGATTCCCCTAAACCTCCCTAGACTTATGTTGAACTACATTGCTACATGTCATAGGTATTCTAGGTTTAGCATACCTTATGGGATGATCCTTACCCTACTCTTCAAACATTTCAAAGTACCCATTCCAGAAAATGAGCCTGCAAAACCCTTGAGAAATACCGACTATTATAACGAGAGTACAATGCGTAGAATGGAGTTTCACAAGGTAGATGGGTCATGGGTCAAGGTACCAAAGAGAAAAGCTCAAACCCTAGAGCCTGAGATCCCACTTCAGGAGCCTGACCACCACTCTCCTCCACATAGTCACATGGACTTTCCTGATGTACCCTCCAGCTCAGCTGGACCTTCCACATCCATGCCACCACCTCCTCCAGTCAGTGGGCCCTACTCCCTATCAGAAGACCAGATGCGCACTTTAGCATCTGTAATTTGCCAGCAGATGAGGGAGGAGATGAGATCGATGATCTCTACTGAGTTGGTCCCCATCAGAGCTTCACATGAAGGGATTCTACAAGAGCTGAAGGAAATTAGAGCTCAGATAGAAGCTACAGCGCAAGAACTAGTTAGTGTGAATGCCACCCAAGCTTTCAGATCAATTGAGCTACAAGACAGCTTGAGGACCATTTCAAATAGCCTTCAAGAACTGACAAGCCCTGGAGGTAATGTGGGCACTGTGGTTGCCCAACTTCGAGGAAGAATTGAAAGGGCAAGCATTGAATTTGAAGCACTAGTGGCAGCCTTTCATCAGTCACAGGGAGATCAATTCAGAACACTGCTAGATTCCATCAATGCTTTTATAGATGCAGCTGCCAGAGTTTATGAGCAACGTCGCCGATGAGGGACACCTTGTAGACAACTAGGGTTCTTCTTTATGTAAATCCTAGGCTCATTTTGAAACACTTTTTGTATTAGAAATCAATACTTGTAATGATTTCCTCTTCTAACTTTGTAATGACTTCAAAGGTTTACAATGATACATGAATGACACACAATTTCTTTTGAAACCTTGTGTACACTATTGCTAACTCTGTGTATGTGATTCTGTGATGTGCCATAAAAATCTCATAACATACCTTAAATGTTCAAATTTGACATAATTTATCAATGCATATAAAACAGGGAGAGAAAAGAGGAGTCTGAAATGAATTCCAAAACAAAGGGGGAGTAAAATGAATGCAGAATTCATTAATAGAAATAACTTGAATATCCTTGAGTGGTTCATGGTAATATGCTGAATTTTACTAGAACTTGAGTTTTAAGTACCTAAGGATAATTTGTCCTCTTCATTGTTGATGACAAAAAGGGGGAGTAGAACCAATATGGATGTTGGATATATTGGAATGCAAAATTTATGGTGGAATGCAAAATTGAAGAATTAGAAGAGATAAAATTGAAGAATATTGGCTTTAAGATAATTGCCCTTCTGGAAAAGAAAGGGGGAGTCAAAAAGAACTTAGCTTTCAATTATCTTGAACATCAATATTTCATTTTAACTTGATTCAAATTCAGTTGATATGCTAAAATTGCTTAAGAGCTATTAAGATCAATCTTATGCATAAGGATAGAAATGAAAGTTGACTATTTTGAATTATGCACACTGTATCTAGCTCTAATCAAAACATTATATTTGTACATCTGATCAAATACTGTGTATATGTTTAAATTTCGAATTTTGCATATACTCAGTGTTTTGTCATCATCAAAAAGGGGGAGATTGTTGACCCCCTAATGGATTTTGATGAATACAAAACACTAGAGTATAATTCCATTTATCTTAATAATTTACTTGAGAATTTCATGTGTTTAATTAAGAATATTGTTAAGAAATGTCTAGGCAAGTTCCCATAATTTTATGAATTTATTGAAGAAGTTTTGAGCTGAAGAAAACAGATCAGGGACAGCCGAGACGTCTCCGGGTTGTCTCAGAGACGTCTCTGGCACAAACAGGAAGAACTGGCACGACTGGAGACATCCCCGGCACCTGCCGAGTCGTCCCCGCGATAGCGGAGTCGACTCTCTCAGTAGCAGAGTCGACTCTCTCAGAGGCGGCAGAAAGGCCGATTTCAAGTGATATGCGCGAGTCGTCTCCACAGTAAGCGGAGTCGTCCCCGCAAGTAAAAAGTAAACCTCCCGAGTCGTCCCCGAGGTAGCCCCTTCCTACCTTACTATGGTTTTCGTTACGACTTCCTTCTTCTGCCTTAACTGAGCTTGAGCTACCGCGTCTCCGCTACGCTTCGACTTGGTGCTCCCGAGAGTGATAGTTTTGATCAACCGCCGTAGGCTTACTTCCTTTCCTTTCGAACGACACCCACTTGTCCCCTTTGCCTTCCTAGCTTGGCTTGACTAATGGAACCCGCCGAGCTCCATGAAGGAAGTAGTTTATCTCTTTTTAGCAACGAAAGAGCTTTAGTAAGGAATTCAAGCCTCATTTATCGTTTGTAGGAAGAAAGAGCTTATAGGAAAAAGAGCAAAAAAATCATCCGAAGGACTAGACTAAGCTTCGCAAAAAAACCGTACTTATTGAGAATTGTAGCTCTGTAGCGGATCAAACATTTAATGAGAACTCTAGCTCTCATTATTAGATTAGACTAAAGCACGAAAGACTGTAACTGCAGGAGTTTACTACCGCTTCCCGTAACTGGCCTGACTGAAACTAGAAGTCCTTCCCGTAAAAGCAAGCATTCTCTTTTCAAAGTCACCATCGCCTGTAACCGAACTAACGCTATGAATTCTATGATCCGCCTGGAACTGCAAAACTACTCATGAATAGAACAATCAAAGAAGCGGCTAGATATAAGGCATGGTGCCTTACGCAAAGAAAAGTCAAAAAAGACGGTACGAATCTCCTTATGCGGAACAAGAACTCGAAAAAGTACTTTCTTTGGTCAAAGCCTACCTAACGAGACCGAAAGAAAAAAACTAGAATTTTGACGATTTTACGGAAAAGAACAGGACTCTACCTTGACTATTCGGGGTAGAGTAGTCAAGGTAACCGCTTGCCCTAAACTTACTAGCTTAACTAGCCTAGCTAACAGAACCAGAAGGAGTTAATGAAAAGCAAAGTGCCCGTGCCCGAAATCTTTCGTAACCACCCGCTTGCTTTGCTTCGACGTTTGAATGCCCAAGGTTTAGAATCCATGTACAGTCCCAGTCACGAAGAAGCAGTCCCGTCCTCTCTTAATGATATATCTCTATCTGTCTCGCCTTATCCTGCAAACAGTTTATTGGACAAGGCAAGGAAAGCCTAAACCATGCGTACCCCTTACTCGTACAAAAACTATTTCATTGGCTTAATGGCAGCAGTAAGAGCGCATTCCTTGTCCGATTCTTGACCGTGGATTCATGTGTCAAACAGCTCCTTCTCGGCATCAAGACCGACCCATCGAAAACAGCCTAACAAGGCAAGGCAAGAACAGTAGATATTCCTCCAACAGGGCATTCCAACAACATAGGCAATGTCGGGTCGTGTGATGGTTATATACACGTTAGTTACTCCCAACCATGCTGCTGAACTGAGACAATCTTCAATGAACTCGCCGTCCTCTGAAGTGAGTCTATGCCTCTGTTCTATAGGAGACTCACAAGGCGGCCTACAATGTTGAGACATGTATTTGTTTGAAATTTTTTTTTATGTTTAGGGATTTTTTTTTATATATTGTTCCATTGTATACTTGTCGTACTGTCAATAGAGTACGCTTTTATTTACCCTTAAGATCCCTCTTTTTGGTAAGTAATGAATCTTCTCCCTCTGAACTCTGTTTTTTCTTCACATGGTATCAGAGCGATGATCGAACCCGGCCAGAATTATCTGCCGGATTGTTTCATCTTATCGCCGGAAAGCTGGTGGTCCTTCTTCCTAACCCTAATCGGGTCTTTCTCTTCTCTCTCACAGCTCTCTCTCTGTCTCGCGTGCAGCTCGTCATCAGTCCGTCTCTCGCTCTCGCGCGCTCGCAATCCGATGGTAGCCCATCAGCATTCCTCGCAGATTGGTCTACTGTTGAGTGAGAACCAGGGCGTTGAATCTCTTTTGCACTTTGATGTGAAAACATTATAGTACAAGTTGGATTGGATTTGACAACTACACTAAACCTATTGCTCGCCCCTTAGTGACTCCTTTCGTAAACTTCAGTCGTCTGAGCTCGTTTCGTAAACAAAACTCGCTTCTTTCTGGCGACACTCTTCTGGCGACTAGCTTCTCCAGTGGGTGGCTTGGTAAGCAAGCTACCTTCAGCATCGGTCAAATCCCTTAATAGGTCGGAATGGTGGGGAAGGGGGCCCTCCCTACTTCAATGGAAAAAGGGTAATCGCCGTTTCACAGCCGCCCCTCTACAAAATTTTGACCTATCTTTTCGCCTAACATGATCACGAATGAAGACAGAGAATTGCGTAGATAGGAGGAGGAAACGAACCAACCCGGGGCCCCCAACCAAAGGGGAATGAAATGGAGAAATGATCGGAACAATTGAGGAAAGAAAGAGAATGGTGGCCCCTTTCGCCCAGGGGACATCATAGGAGAACAATATCGGGGACAGGCTTCGAAGGTTCTTCCATATTTAGATATAGAGATAGATTCTGATAGAGATCTACATCTTTCCATAGATAGATGGACCCATTGAGAAATTTCTATTGATCCGGTATCAAGATCGATGAACAAGAGAGATCCCAAAATATCCATGTGAAAAAAAAAGAGATGAATAGATAGGGCTGAGCCGATAGCTGGGCTGGGTACGATGATGGGCGAGAGAGGGAAAAAAACCTTCGGGATGGATCGGAAAAAGTGACCTCCGACTCAGCCCACGACTTCCTTCCCTTCGCGTAGCTCAGGTGACTCCGTTCCTTTTTCTTTAATGGAATTAATTCGCCCGACCACGACGAATCCTGCCCTCCTGTCTTTCTTTCTCATTGGACCACTGCCTGGGACGCCCCTATGCCTATGAATTCAATGATTTAAGGGCCCCGGGAGGAAACTTCGGAAAGAAACCCTACTGGTTGGTCTGGTTGTCCCCCCGGCGGTGGCCGGGCGGGCCTCGGTTCAATCTTGCCGATTCCACCTAGACATGGCTCAATAGAAGGGGTAAGGTTAAGTGTTCTTAAAAGAAAACTCTCAGTGAACTTCGGAGCATGGTCTTCCGTTAGGTCCTTTACGGACGACGAAAGCCTCTTGGCTATACTCTACTGTTCGCCTCCGGCGGTTCTTTCCTTTTGGCTCGGCGGAGCGGAGCTGGGTTCCATTGCACTCTGTAGGAAGTCCACACAGCAAACCGAGGCCCTGCGTGCGCCGTACCGCCGATGAATAATAGGTACCCTCACCCCAGGCAGAGTTTGTGAGCCGTGTAATAGGCGACCATTTCGCGCGGTTCGGGGGGCACTTGAATAAGCCGCCGGCGCCCGGCTGCGTCTTTACCCCTATCCAATTTTTGGGCCAATTCCCCCTTCGTACTACCAAAAAATGAGATTCTTGCCGAATCCGAGTTTGCTGCTCCAACCATTACAAAACTAATACCTATTCTGTTTAGTACTTCAGGTGCTTCTCTAGCGTATAATGTAAATCCCGTAGCGGATCAATTCCAACGAGCCTTTCAAACTAGTACTTTTTGTAATCGACTCTATTGCTTCTTCAATAAATGCTGGTTCTTCGATCAAGTTTTGAATGACTTTCTAGTCAGATCGTTCCTGTGTTTTGGATATTCAGTCTCATTCGAAGCTTTAGACAAGGGTGCTATTGAGATATTGGGCCCTTATGGTATCTCGTACATATTCCGACGATTGGCCGAGTGAATAAGTCAACTTCAAAGTGGATCTGTTGTGCGAAGAGTGCGTTATGAACCGTGGCCGCCTGCCTGCTTTGGTTGGTGGGGGCGGCTCCTCCGTTGTGGGTAAACGGGAAACCCGAATCTACGAACCCGAGGAAAGGCTGCACAGCTTCCGTAAGGGCATTAAGACCGGAGCTTTTTGTAGTGCTAGCAGGAATGCAAGTGAATGAATCCCATCCCCTAGCAAGCTTTAAAATAAGCAAGGGAAACAGCCCTTATTGAAGTAGGGCGCGCTACAGCAACACAGGACTTACGGGGTGGGGGCTTGCTGTCTACTTCGCGAGCCTTCACTGCCCCGTTCTGTAACTTCCCTTCTTTCGTCCGTCCACGAGGCAGTCAAAAGAAAGAGAGAAAGGGGCGGCTATAATGCAGGAGTCGTGGCGGTTGTATGCCACGAGGTCCCTATAGACAAGGGGACAAGTGAATCATCGCTTTTGGGCGCAGGCAGCCCTCTACCATCCATCCCATTGCATTCCTCTTGTAGAGTACTGTACCGTCTCAGACCAGATACATCTATGGAAAGAAAGGATTTATTATATAAGAATCTTCATTTTGATATTGATAGGGATCCCCATTCATTCCGTTATTCCCGTAACTATGGATTGATTGTCCCTACCTAACTACATGGTAGTGGTCTAGGGAGCGCAATTGCTAGAGCACGGGAGAATGAAGAGTAATGATTTAAGCAAGAGCAGCCGGACGGACTACTATAGTGAGTCTAGTGACTACTAAAGTCTTTTATTTCTTTGTAGTTAAGTAATATTGTTTGGTATAGCAGCCTTTCCGAGCGAGCCTCTGGGATCTCCTGTAAACCCCCATGATGATGTGGTAAAGGGAGGATATTAGGGGAAGCAGTGAGTGGAGATTCCCCTACAGAGAGCCGGATGAGGGGAGACCCTCACGTCCGGTTCGGAGGGCGGGGATATCCCGACCCTACTATCATTATGCCTTTGCAATGTTACTTGGTTCAACTCCATTTGTGACCTTTTCTCGTATGTGGGACTCTCTATCTTCTTGGGTAGATTCTAGATCGTCTTTCATTTGGATAGTGAGTAGTTTTCTTAATAATAAGTCAAGTCAAGAATAATAATCGAACTGGAGGAGCTTACCAGGACGGCTTGGTAAGCAAGCTACCAGTTATGTAGGCGCCAACTCCCAGTTTTTTCTCTTCTTTCTTTTTGAGTTTAGTGACAGTTCATCAAAAATTGTCCAAGATTACTAGATCGAGCACGCGCATTTTTATAGTCCAAGAGCTGGTTGTCTCCTCTTCTTAATGTCTACAGTGAGTCAAATCTTTTGTACCTTGCCTCTAAATCCGACACTACATAACAATTGAATAAAAGAAGAAAATCCCGCATGCATAAAGGTGAAAGGAGTATCTAAAAAGCTTCATCGCAAGAGACGAAGCGAGACTAATTGATTGCGAGAGAGCATCGAGTGGTTTACTTTAAGCAGCGAGTGAACGAGTGGACCGTGGCGAGTGGGCCGGGATTTTTTTAGGTCGCGAGCCGTATCGGAAAAAGAAAAATGTATTGCGAGACAGCGAATGAGACAGCATCCGAGTCTCGCTTAGTCGTGAGCGCTCACCAGGCGGACCGAGTTGGTAAAGACACACAGGTTCCGAAGGAACGAGCCGTGAAGGTAGGTTCGCGAGCAATCATCATACGAAAACGAACCAACTACAACTTCGTCCGGCGGAACCACTTGCGCTTATTGCGGGAGATCTAGGAAGCTACCTAAATGGAGAGCCCACGCCTGCAGGGTGGTTGGTTCGCCTCGTTAGGGAAGAAAGATGCGCATGAAGAAGCGGCTCTTTGATAAAGCAGATGCGGATGCGCTAAGGATGGATGAAGCAAAGATAGATCTGCTATGCGCTTCTTGCTGGGATCGGGTCAACTGTCATTGGTCGAACAAAGTCGTCTTCAACGCTCTGAGGCCATACAGAACGGACCCACGCCTACACACATTAATAAGTTGTTTTATTTTTGTTTTGAGTTGACTTCCTGGACGCCCACGCAGCGGGGATATGGGGGTAAACAGGGGGGCAGACAAAGCAAGAGGGGGTAAATCCGCTAAGTCCAGCTAGTCCAGTCAAGCAAGTCTAAGCAATTCTGCAGTAACTTCACTTGCTCCGAAGTGACAAAAAAAATCGTAATAGAATGGATCCCAAATAGCTTTTGACAGCAGACGATTTGTACCATCGAGATAATACCAAACGATTTCCCACTACCAGATGATTTGGGATTGAGATGGGGTATCAATGTCTGATCCCAAGGAATGTCGCGTTTTAGGTTGCTGTCGCGTCTGGGATTGTAGATTGAAATAGATTCGCCTTTCGAGTTCTATACGGACCATTCCCAATTTTCTTTCTTGCGAATATCTAACGATTAGCTTTTAGGCTAGATTCACCTCCGTACATGCGGATGTACTCCGGGATAGACGTGGAGAGCTAAAAACTGTATGGGCCACCCTTGCTAGCAGAAGAGAAGGAAAGAGTTCTCCCTACCCCTTAAGTAAGGTCGTCTTTGGCACTCCAACTACTGATGTGTTGACCAAGGCCCTATAGAAGAAAGTTGGAGAGAAAGATTCGTCATTCCCGTAGCGGTGACCGAGAGTGATTGCGCATCGGCCTGAAGGGACAAAATCCTCATAAAGCAAAGTGGATGGAGGTGGATCGAGTGAGGAACTATACCCTCACGACGTTTTGACCTAATGAGCTTTTGTAGGAGCAAGCAGACCGAGTTTCAGACCTAGGATAGGAGTCCTTATTTATTGACCGTCGAAGTTTCGGCATACAAGTAAGCACGAAATTCATAGGAGCAGGCAATGGAATTCTATCACAATCGGAATATGTTGAATAGGCCTAATAGCCCGTCTGCCAGCTATTGGAATAGGCCACACATCTTAGCCACCTTCTTCAGTGAAGGAAGAAGCCCGCCAGCTTACTATACTAAGGAAAGAGGGTGTTATTTCACAGTGGTAGGGGAAGTCGTCCCGAAGCGCAACCAGACTCTTGTTCTTCCTCTTCAGCGGCCAAAGCATTAATAAGTTGTAACCACTGATTCACCCTCTAACCTTAAGTACAGCATCTGCACCGAATCATCGGGAATGATGAAAGCCAAGGCTTATTGGGGGTCCGGGTAGCAGAACCAACAGAGGGCCAAGGAATCGAAGAACCATCGGTTGTCCGAGAGGACATACTCAGACTTATGGTTTAGGGCATTACCCTTACCGCGGACAAAGAGATGTCGAGGAGGCGTCTTCCTAGTCTCTCATTGAATCCTCCCTGATGAATCGATCAAAAAATCTCACCTTCAGCAGCTGTTAGTCTCTTTTTTCCAGGTCATATTGTAGCTTTGATTCGCCTTTCATTCCCTCCTGCCTCGAGAAAAGAAAGGGAACTGCTTGCTGCTAATGGAGATTCAAGAGACTTTTGCTTCTCTATAATCTGTTGGTCGATCAATGGATGAATACCCCACCGGGGAACCAGATGGAGATTCGAGATTGAAAAAATGTTCATGGGGCACTCGCATAAAAATGTCGGGCTGGCTGCTCTCGACGACAGGGTGGGAATGAGATGCTGGGAGATGGGAGTTATAGGTGGATTGAGAGGGGAGCAGATGCGTAGGCTAGTTCAATCTTTATGCTCCTGCCTTCCCTGCCTGTAAGTCCTCCCTTGCACCAGACAATAGAGGTTGGCATCAGACAGAATTGATAGGATAGGCCGATATTGAGATATGCTCGACCCCGGTGGGCTTCCCAACCCCACCACATTATGGATGGACTCGGGTTATTCTTTCTTTCCCGACCTATCAATTCAACCTCCCATACCTGCCTTCATCTCCCCTCTCGCCCAACGGGCTCAACCACCCCCTCCGGGGGTTCCACTGGGATTGCAAGTCTATTCTATGATTCGAGATGAGAGTTGTTGTCTTTTTCCTTGTGTGAGTGCCCTATTAGGTTGCCCATTAGTAAGCGAACCGAAGGGAAAGAAGACATCTCTAACCCACCTCTTATCCGCTCCCTACGCTTGCGAACTCTAAAAGAGTGCTCGTGTTAGAATACCCGCCCATGCCGCAGAAAAATTTCAAAAATTTTAGATGCAGCGGAAGAGGCATGCGCGGGATCAACCGTTCATCGCATGAACGTTGTTTAAAACCGTTCGTAGATAGATAAGGATTAAAAACTTTTAAAAACATTAGAAGATCAGATCTTCACCTTGTGCGGGTAGATGATCTTCACCTTCATGTTTTTATGCTTTCCATGTATGTAGGACAGTTCCTCTTCCAATGGCCGTCCATGATGCAAATGAAAATATTTTTCCTTGCAATTGGCCCTTTTCTTGGAACTTCCTTACTTGGCGTTTTCTCAGTCTTCTGCTTCTTCGCAGGCTTCTTCTTCTTCCAAATAGCTCTCTCTTGGAATTAGAAACCAACTCGACAGCGAGAACGATGCCCCTTGAACTCTTCAATGTTCCTAAGGTAGTTACCAATTTATTTAACAATTCTGTTTTGGTGCATACAATCTTGTTCATATGATAATTTACTATAAACTGTTCATATGAAGCTAGAAAGAATTGTGGGATCAAATCCGTTTGCAATTCCTTGTGCATGGTCATGCCGAGCTTCTCAAGCTTCTCTAAGTCCTTTATCATGGTCAAACCATGATCATGGATAGACTGCCCATCACGCATCTTGGCCTTGAAGAGCCTCTTGGACATTCAAACCAAGCTGCGTGACTCTGATCACCAAACAACTTTTGCAGGTGTTTTAATGTGTCCTTGGCAATCTTCATGTTCTCATGCTGGCATTATAATTTATTGGACATGGATGCCATTATGTAGCACCTAACTTTATTGTCATTGTTCGTCCACTTGGCATGCGTCTTACGCTGATCAGTGATCGGACAGATTGGTAATACAGGGATTCCATGGTCTAGCTCATACCCTAATTTCTCACAATTCAAAACTATTTTGAAATTTGCTGAGCCAGTCTTTATAATTAGGTTTGGTCAAACGGTTGTTCTATAGGATATGAGTTAAAAATCTAGAAGCTGACATTATAATCCTCATAGAGTAAAGATTCTAGTTAGAATTTTGTACTTGATCCTTATTTGTTCTAGGGTCTCTTAGAACAAATGTACCTCCCACTATTTTCTCGAATTCCTCACACTCCCCTGGTAGGAAAACGGAAATCCTATGCGACTAGGGTTTCTAGTAGGTACTGCGGTCTCACCAATCTACATGGCACCTCACCTAACAGTTATTGGTGACACATAGATGGATGAGTGTACAACTCTTGTACAATGCTTCTCAAGCATGTTGCAGTGCAACTTGGTCTCTAAGCCATGAAGACCTCACCTAACAGTTATTGGTCCCATTTCTTAGTTAAGTCAGACCCACCGTATAACCGTAGGAATAAAATCATCATTGGGTCCTCACCTAACAGTTATTGGTGCCCAACCCCACCTTTACCCTACAACATCTTATGTCTATAGAGAGGTCCAGCCCCCCGATGCAACTTGCCCACTATATCCAGCCGAGACAAATCAACATCAGAAAGACCTTAGCAGCTCTACTACAGTGGAAGACCTATTGACTTAATATTGGTTAATCAGGTCTTAGTGTTTGTAACTTGAGCTCTTCAGAAGAGGTAATCGAGCAATTGGCCAGGTAAGCAGGTGGGAGGCTCCCCTTACTCAGAGAGTAAGGTCCTAATTAAGTAACCACCTTTCATGCTTTCCTAGACACCAATTAGATCAATTAATCTAATATGACTCGCTCATGTTGGTTCACTCTCGACTTGATTGAGGAAGTTTTAATTTAGGTCTCATTGGGTTTGCTACATCACATGTAAACCTATCTACCCGACTCTCATTCACATCACATGCAAACGGCACATCACAGGCAGTTATAATCGCAGCATCAAATAAAGCTAAACTTTAAATAGGTGATGATCATGGATTCTAATTAGGTCGTATTACAAGCACATGCACGTCAATCGATCAACTGATCTTCAACTCTTGAATTGGTTCCAAGCCTTTTTGACTCGATCCTTGATCAACTCTTGATCCCATCGCCATCAACCACTTGGATCGCCGTTCATCTCATGCCTTGTCTTCAACTTGATCGTTGACGTACATCACATCACAGAAATACAATTAGATATAAAATAAAAATAATAATAAATTATATCCCCTTTTAGGAGGCACGCAGGCCTCTCAAAATATCAAATAAGATGCATGCAAGCATCTGAAAAATTACATGACATTACAGATCACATCGCAGGTCATTACATTTGATACCAAAAGGGTTTGAATCCTATGATCATCACCACATGCAACAATTATAATTTTCAGATCTGAAATCTAATTGATTATCTCATGACATAGGTTGCTGATCATGCTAATCATGATTCTAAACTTTGTAATCCTATTAACAATGCAATTAGAATCATCTTTTTATCACATAAAAATCAGCATGCAAAAATCAGCATCCTAGAAAAAATCTGCATGCAGAAAATTTTCAGCATGCATAATCATTTAAATTTCAGATCTAATAAGCCTATGAATAATTAGTTCTTACCTTAATCTACGATGCCTAGGCTCTGATACCACTGTTAGAATACCCGCCCATGCCGCAGAAAAATTTCAAAAATTTTAGATGCAGTGAAAGAGGCATGCGCGGGATCAACCGTTCATCGCATGAACGTTGTTTAAAACCGTTCGTAGATAGATAAGGATTAAAAACTTTTAAAAACATTAGAAGATCAGATCTTCACCTTGTGCGGGTAGATGATCACCGCAAACTAATGATCATGGTTTTTGGATGAAGGTTCGCTTGAAGCCGTTCAAGTGCCCGGCCTTTACGGGTATCCACACGAAGCAGGAACCGATCCAAGCTTTCTATCTCCCCGGGGTGCTAGCTCCCTTGCAGAGATAACTTTGATGGCTGATGTCCTCCCTTTTAATCAACCCTTGATTGTGCTTGGGAGGAGGAAGAAGAAGGATGAAGAGAGGAAGAAGATCAAAGCCCCTGCAGCCTTCTTTCTTTTCCCTGCGTTGGAAGGAAGAAGGGAGGATGAAGAGGCCACCTTTCATTTTCTTCCTTTGCTTGCGGCTGAACCAAGAAAAGGGGAGGAGAGGGGGCCACGAATTGGAGAGGGAGAGGGCTTCAATGAATGCCCTAGGTCAGCCCCACGCCTCCTCTTAAATAGCATGTGGAGCTCCTACTTTGTAGGAGCTCCTTGATTAAATTCCAAGTGGGGCGCCGGCCCCTCTTCTTTGCCGCACCAAGCAAGGAAAAGGAGGAGGGGCATGTGCCCCTCCTTCATGGTTAACCTAATCCTCCTCTAAGGAGGATTAGGAAGGTCACTTTTGGTTAGGTCCTAATCTAATTAGGTTTGGACCAAGGGTGAACCAATTTGGGTTTTAATCTAGGTAAGTCCTAATCCAATTAGAACTTGATGAGCCATGACTCAATTGAACCCTTCAATCCTAATCTAATTAGGAGTCATCTTGATTCATTAGATTAATAGTTAATTAGGACTTAAGAAGTCCTAATCTCATTAGGATTTATTTAATTCTAGTCCTAATCCAATTAGGACTCTAATTTGAATTCAAAGTCCTAATCCGATTAGGACTCTAGAAATCCTACTCCAAGTAGGAATCCAAATTTAATTCAAAAATCCTAATCTAATTAGGATTATAGGAATCCTACTCCATGTAGGAATCCTAGTCCTACTCCAAATAGGATTCCCAGTCCAAGTAGGAATCCTAGTCCAAGTAGGAATCCCAGTCCTAATCCAATTAGGACTCCAAGAATCTAACTCCAAGTAGGACTCTTGTTTCAAGTCCAATTAATTAATTCCCTTTGTTCCTTCTTCAACTTATTATCAATCGAATTGATTACTTGTGATTCCTAATCACGATTCAACCATCGGATCGGTCAATGCCTCTAGTGTGTGTGACCCCATAGGTTCTACTCTGACTGGTAGTGAGATATATTGTGATCTCTATCACAATATCATTGAAAGCTCCTTTCAATGGGTCGGAACGATTCCAACTCTACTCATTAGGATTTATCAATCATCAAGATAATCCCTATGAGTCCCACCATCCACCAGTGACACCTAGCAGCATGTAGTGGCTACCCAGCAGAATAGAATGATGAACCTCTAGGTGTAGTTATCATGTGATACAGTCCTTCTATCGTAGATCCCTACAAGACGGAGGTCATGGATAACTCGTCAAACCCCTTCGTCTGTCATATGTCAAGATTTATTCGACTTAAGTTCGAGAGCGGAGAACTCTTTCTCCACTGTGCAATCTGCCCCGGCCGAGGTCTTACGAACTCAGTCTTATAAATCACATAGGATCTCTCCTTATCTATCAAGGTCGATAGATTCCTTGTAGATGCATACCCTGCTCCTACAGTGAACCTACTGCAGCCAATCTACACTGCATGGACCCATATGGCTAGAGACCATGTATTTGTGCAGTCAAACTACAATAACCTCACTGTGAGTAGCCGAAGCATCGCAAGGTCAAAGGACCAGTCATACTACTGCAACATCAAGCAAGTCACTGACGAGTGGATAGACATCCAAGTGACTTCTTGTGTTGGTCACGCTCAGTACCCTTGTTCTCTAACAAGCACTTGCACAATTGCTCCAGTGTCTCTACACTGTGGACTCAAGACTCGTCCATCAAAGAAAGCAATATGTGCACTAATCTCAGCGGATCAATCATCGTCCTCGTGATGATCCATCGATCAGGAGCAATTCAGGAATTAATCACCAATGACACATGCCTCAAATTCTCAACTCTTGAGAATATGCGTCATCATCTTATTAATTCCTTGGACGATTCATGGACACATAAGAACATGAATGAAAAAGATGCCTTTTATTTATTCAATAATAAATAGTCAAGTACAAAATTATGTCCTAGAATAAAATAATGCGTCAGCCAAATTGGCTTCTAGGGCATACTTCTAACAATCTCCCACTTGCACTAAAGCCAATTAGCCATAAATCTAAGCCCCATCTTCTCAAGATGCGTTTTAGTTTTCTGCTGAGTTATCTGCTTAGTGAATGGGTCCACCACATTTCCTGTGGAGTCTACTTTTTGATCCTCTACTTATTTCTTTTCGAGGTAGTCGCTTATTAGGTTAAACCTCCGCTCTATGTGCTTCAGTTTCTGGTGAGACCTTTGGCTCTTTAGCTAGTGCTATGGTGCCTTTGTTATTGCAGAAGAGTGCTATGGCATCTGATGGCATTACACCTAATTCTGCAATGAACCTTTTAAACTAAAAGGTTTTCACTGCACCCTTAGAGATGGCTTAACATTCAGCTTCTAAGGTAGAATCTACAATGATTGGTTGTTTGGAACTCTTCCAATTTACTAAACCATTATTGCACATATTCTGATGTAGACTTTCTATCATCAATATATGTGCATTCTTCTACCTTCAACTCTGATATTCTTTCAAAGACCAAGAATAAATCTTTAGTTCTTCTTAAGTACTTAAGAATATTCTTCACAGTTATCCAGTGCTTCTTGCTTGGATTTGACTGATATATGCTCGTGACACTCACAGCATATACTATATCATTTCACATACATAGCATGGTATATATGAGGCTCCCTATAGCCGAAGCATAAGGGATCTTGCTCATCCGCTGAATCTCTTCAGATGTGTTAAGGCACATCTTCTTGGAGAGATTTATCCCATGCCTAAGGGGTAATAATCCCCTTTTAGAGGTTTTCATGCCGAACCTCTTCAGCACTCCCTCTATATACATATTCTGTGACAGGACAAGCATCCTTTTAGATATATCTTTATAGACCTTTATTCTCAAAATATAGGATGCTTCCCCAAGGTCTTTCATGGAGAACTCTTTTAACAACCAGACCTTGACCGAGATTAGCATGGGAATATCATCCCCTATCAGGAGGATGTCATCCATGTACAGTACGAGAAATACGACAGCACTCCGACTAACCTTTTCATAAACATACGGTTCCTCTTCGTTTTTGATGAAATCAAACGTTTTGATTGCGTCATCAAAACGAGTGTTCCAACTCCGAGATGCTTGCTTTAGTCCATAGATGGACCTTTGCAGCTTGCAGACCTTGTGATCTCCATCACTGGAAGTGAAACCCAAAGGCTATTCCATATAGATATCTTCATTAAGATATCCATTCAGGAATGCAGTTTTCACATCCATCTGCCAGATTTCATAATCATGAAATGCTACAATGGCGAGCAATGTTCGGATGGATTTTAACATGGCTACAGGTGAAAAAGTCTCCTGATAGTCAATGCCTTCGCGTTGACTATACCCTTTCGCCACTAGCCTTGCTTTACAGGTCTCTACCTTTCCATCCGAACCTATCTTTCTTTTGTAGATCCATTTGCATCCAATAGGTACAATACCTTCTGGTGGATCTACTAGGGTCCAGACTTGGTTGGAATGCATGGAGTCTAACTCCAATTATTTCTCGGAATCGATATCAGATATCGCCTCGTCATAGGTTTTGGGATCTTGTATGTGATCCTTATCTCCCACTAGGAACATTTTCTCGGTATCCTCTTCTAGTATACCTAAGTATCTATCAGAAGGATGGGAGACCCTACTAGATCTGCGAGGTGATTGAGGGACATCGTGTACTGGCTTAATATAAATAGGTTCTATAGGCACAATGGTTCGTTGCTATTTAGAGACTTTCTCTTCAAGCTCAATTTTCCTCCCACTGTCTCTGTCAAGGATAAACTATTTCCATGAAGATAGCATCTAGGCTCACAAACACTTTGTGATCCTTTGGGATGAAAAGTCGTATCCTAATGACTCTTTAGGATATCCTATAAAACGAGCATTAATTGTCCTATCCTCTAGCTTGTCTGCCTGTAGTCGCTTGACGTGGGCCGGACATCCCCAAATCTTGAGATGACCAAGACTTGGTTTCTTACCATGTAATATCTCATATGGTGTGGTAGGAACGGTCTTTAGAGGGAACTCTATTCAATAAGTAAATAGCTGAAAATAGGGCATCTATCTAAAGAAACAAGGATAAATTAGTGAAGCTCATCATGGATCGGACCATATCCAATAGAGTCTAATTCCTCCTCTCTGACACTCCATTGAGCTGAGGTGTACCAGAAGGAGTCCATTATGAAACTATACCATTCTCCTTGAGATAATCACGAAACTCTCTATTAAGGTGTTCACCTCCTCGATCTGATCGAAGAACCTTAATGAGTTTTTCTATTTATTTTTCTACTTCATATCTTAACTTTTTGAAACTTTTAAAAGTTTCAAATTTGTGTGTCATACACATATCCATACCGTGAGTAATCATCAGTAAATGAAGTAAAAATTACAACCCCTAGCTTTCACATCGAATGGGCCACACATATCAGTGTGTACTAGGGTAAGTATTTCAGTGGACCACCCTGTGTCCTACAAAGGATAATTTGGCCATCTTTCCTTGAAGGCAGAATTAACAAATCGAGTATGACTCGAAAGTCAATGAGCCCAAAAGTTCATTTTTTTTTTCAATTTGTTTATTCTGTCTTCTCCTATATGGCTAAGCCTGAGGTGCCAAAAATACTTTGGATTTATCTCATTTCTGGATCTATTAGATCCTATGGTATTGACTGTTTGCTCAGATACATTCACAGATACATCCATATGTATGTGATAGAGAATGTCAATCATAAAACTACGTTAAATTAATTTATTTCTCAAATAAATGGAACAGTAGTCTTATAAAAATCCTTTTTGTACTAAACAAAATACAGAAATCAAATTTCTGCTAGCAATAGGTAATAGTCCCTAAGTATCCTGAGCATATCTGACATACCTTCTGAAGGTCTGTCACCCTTCATGTTTTTATGCTTTCCATGTATGTAGGACAGTTCCTCTTCCAATGGCCGTCCATGATGCAAATGAAAATATTTTTCCTTGCAATTGGCCCTTTTCTTGGAACTTCCTTACTTGGCATTTTCTCAGTCTTCTGCTTCTTCGCAGGCTTCTTCTTCTTCCAAATAGACTCTCTCTTGGAATTAGAAACCAACTCGACAGCGAGAACGATGCCCCTTGAACTCTTCAATGCCCCTAAGGTAGTTACCAATTTATTTAACAATTCTGTTTTGGTGCATACAATCTTGTTCATATGATAATTTACTATAAACTGTTCATATGAAGCTAGAAAGGATTGTGGGATCAAATCCGTTTGCAATTCCTTGTGCATGGTCATGCCGAGCTTCTCAAGCTTCTCAAAGTCCTTTATCATGGTCAAACCATGATCATGGATAGACTGCCCATCACGCATCTTAGCCTTGAAGAGCCTCTTGGACATTCAAACCAAGCTGCGTGACTCTGATCACCATACAACTTTTGCAGGTGTTTTAATGTGTCCTTGGCAATCTTCATGTTCTCATGCTGGCATTATAATTTATTGGACATGGATGCCATTATGTAGCACCTAACTTTATTGTCATCGTTCGTCCACTTGGCATGCGTCTTACGCTGATCAGTGATCGGACAGATTGGTAATACAGGGATTCCATGGTCTAGCTCATACCCTAATTTCTCACAATTCAAAACTATTTTGAAATTTGCTGAGCCAGTCTTTATAATTGGGTTTAGTCAAACGGTTGTTCTATAGGATATGAGTTAAAAATCTAGAAGCTGACATTATAATCCTTATAGAGTAAAGATTCTAGTTAGAATTTTGTACTTGATCCTTATTTGTTCTAGGGTCTTTTAGAACAAATGTACCTCCCACTATTTTCTCGAATTCCTCACACTCCCCTGGTAGGAAAACGAAAATCCTACGCGACTAGGGTTTCTAGTAGGTACTGCGGTCTCACCAATCTACATGGCACCTCACCTAACAGTTATTGGTGACACATAGATGGATGAGTGTACAACTCTTGTACAATGCTTCTCAAGTATGTTGCAGTGCAACTTGGTCTCTAAGCCATGAAGACCTCACCTAATAGTTATTGGTCCCATTTCTTAGTTAAGTCAGACCCACCGTATAACCGTAGGAATAAAGTCATCATTGGGTCCTCACCTAACAGTTATTGGTACCCAACCCCACCTTTACCCTACAACATCTTATGTCTATAGAGAGGTCCAGCCCCCCGATGCAACTTGCCCACTGTATCCAGCCGAGACAAATCAACATCAGAAAGACCTTAGCAGCTCTACTACAGTGGAAGACCTATTGACTTAATATTGGTTAATCAGGTCTTAGTGTTTGTAACTTGAGCTCTTCATAAGAGGTAATCGAACAATTGGCCAGGTAAGCAGGTGGGAGGCTCCCCTTACTCAGAGAGTAAGGTCCTAATTAAGTAACCACCTTTCATGCTTTCCTAGACACCAATTAGATCAATTAATCTAATATGACTCGCTCATGTTGGTTCACTCTCGACTTGATTGAGGAGGTTTTAATTTAGGTCTCATTGGGTTCGCTACATCACATGTAAACCTATCTACCCGACTCTCATTCACATCACATGCAAACGGCACATCACAGGCAGTTATAATCGCAGCATCAAATAAAGCTAAACTTTAAATAGGTGATGATCATGGATTCTAATTAGGTCGTATTACAAGCACATGCACGTCAATCGATCAACTGATCTTCAACTCTTGAATTGGTTCCAAGCCTTCTTGACCCGATCCTTGATCAACTCTTGATCCCATCGCCATCAACCACTTGGATCGCCGTTCATCTCATGCCTTGTCTTCAACTTGATCGTTGACGTACATGTGGAGTGATTGATCATAACCCTATTTGATTTTGATGAGCTCAAAGCATCTGAGTATATCTCTTATTTACTAATGAATTCAATTGAGTGTTTCAGTGAAAATCTTGTCTAAAGTGTTTCTAGACTTGGTTCATAATATTTTGGATAAGTTAAGAAGTCAGTTTGAACCAAAGTCTGAGACTCGAGTCGACTCCAGAGTATTACGAGTCGACTCCAAGCGTATCAGAATCATTGGCACGGGCTCGAGTCGACTCCGGATCATTACGAGTCGACTCCGACTGAGAACAGACAGACGAGCAGAAAGCATCAACTCAAAACCTGTCAGCGAGTCGACTCCTGAAGTGCGCGAGTCGACTCCGATATTTACCGAGTCGACTCCGGAGTAGTATGAGTCGACTCCAAGGAGTTACAGACAGAAAAGTCAGAGAGTGAATTTCGACCCTGAGATTCGAGTCGACTCCTGTGGAACGCGAGTCGACTCCGATGGTTGGTAGGTCGACTCCAAAGAAAGCGAGAGTCGACTCTCAGTGGTTCACAAGGCAAAAGTCAGAGAGCAGTTTTCGGACTCTGAGATTTGAGTCGACTCCCGCAATGCGCGAGTCGACTCCGAGACAGCGCGACCCCAAAAAGACAGAAGACCGAATTATTGTCTCTGAGAGCCGAGTCGACTCCCAGACAGCTCGAGTCGACCCTAAGGCAGCGCTACACCAAAAAGACAGAAGGCCATGTTTCGGAAACTGAGAGCCGAGTCGACTCCAGAACAGTCCGAGTCGACTCCAAGACTGGACGAGCCAAAAGACAGAAGATCGGGAGTTCGGGCTCTGAGCGCCGAGTCGACTCCCAGGATTGTCGAGTCGACTCGAGTGGGCCAGGTTGAAAATTGGCTCCGTGGAATTCATGGGATGAGCCGACTCCGAAAATGCCAAGTCAGCTCCAGAAGTTAGCGAGTCGACTCCGGGTCAAGTCGAGTCGACTCCCAGTCGAAGAGGCCACTTTAATTCAAATCCGGAACAGTTGCCGAGTCGACTCCAGAAAAGCATGAGTCGACTCCCGCTACAGCCGAGTCGACTCCTGATCGCGCGAGTCGACTCCGACCCCCAACGGACATATTGTCAGGTTGTGCAGAGTGTGCAGAACGGGCAGAAAAAGGTGTCTAACGGCTAGTTTCCGTGGGGGGTGGCTTAAATAGCCACAGAGGACTGTAGCAAGGTAGAGAAGCACCATTCCATTCAAAGAAATCAAGCATTCATTCTCTGCATACTTGTCTTCAACGAAAAGAAGGAAGAGCGCCATTAACTCCATCCAACTTCCTCTTCCCAGCATTTAAAGAAGCCTCCTCCTGCATTCAAGTCGACCAGACATTCCAGAGGAGACTCAAAGTTCAAGAAGCCCTACTCTACTCCAACTCAAAAGTGTTTGAGGGCTCTTAACTTCTCTCTAGTTTATATTGTAGCAAATCTGCTTTTTAAGAAGCTCAGTTTTTCTGTTTGTTTCTTATTCTTTCCATATTGTCTTTGCTTGGTTCAATCGGGGGATTGAATCAAGGGTGTAGAGGTTGGTTGGTGAGCCGAGTGTAAAACCAACGTGTAAGAGTTCGATTGTGATCCCGGGAAAACAATCGGGGTGGTTCTAGTCGGTGAGCCAGGGAAAACCGACCGAGTTCGTTGTGAGCTCGTAAAACAACAAGTTTGGTTGTGAGCTTGTAAAACAACCGGCTGTAATCCAAGGGGTTATAGTGAATTTCCAAGTGAGACTTGGGGAGTGGACATAGGAGCAAGGGTTAGCTCCGAACCACTATAAAAGCCTTGTGTTTGTGATTGTTTGTCTTTTTCTTTTACTCTCATTTCATTCACAGCACATAGCAACTAATTAATCATCTTGGTAACGCATTAATTAGTCATCCACAACGTTTTAATTGCAAAATTATTTTAAAACCCAATTCACCCCCCCTCTTGGGTTGTCTATCTGGGCAACAGTACATCACATCACAGAAATACAACCAGATATAAAATAAAAATAATAAAAAATTACATTCCCTTTTAGGAGGCACGCAGGCCTCTCAAAACATCAAATAAGATGCATCTAAAAAATTACATGATATTACAGATCACATCGCAGGTCATTACATTTGATACCAAAAGGATTTGAATCCTATGATCATCACCACATGCAACAATTATAATTTTCAGATCTGAAATCTAATTGATTATCTCATGACATAGGTTGCTGATCATGCTAATCATGATTCTAAACTTTGTAATCCCATTAACAATGCAATTAGAATCATCTTTTTATCACATAAAAATCAGCATGCAAAAATCAGCATCCTAGAAAAAATCTGCATGCAGAAAATTTTCAGCATGCATAATCATTTAAATTTTAGATCTAATAAGCCTATGAATAATTAATTCTTACCTTAATCTACGATGCCTAGGCTCTGATACCACTGTTAGAATACCCGCCCATGCCGCAGAAAAATTTCAAAAATTTTAGATGCAGCGAAAGAGGCATGCGCGGGATCAACCGTTCATCGCATGAACGTTGTTTAAAACCATTCGTAGATAGATAAGGATTAAAAACTTTTAAAAACATTAGAAGATCAGATCTTCACCTTATGCGGGTAGATGATCACCGCAAACTAATGATCATGGTTTTTGGATGAAGGTTTGCTTGAAGCCGTTCAAGTGCCCGGCCTCTACGGGTATCCACACGAAGCAGGAACCGATCCAAGCTTTCTATCTCCCCGGGGTGCTAGCTCCCTTGCAGAGATAACTTTGATGGCTGATGTCCTCCCTTTTAATCAACCCTTGATTGTGCTTGGGAGGAGGAAGAAGAAGGATGAAGAGAGGAAGAAGATCAAAGCCCCTGCAGCCTTCTTTCTTTTCCTTGCGTTGGAAGGAAGAAGGGAGGATGAAGAGGCCACCTTTCATTTTCTTCCTTTGCTTGCGGCTAAACCAAGGAAAGGGGAGGAGAGGGGGCCACGAATTGGAGAGGGAGAGGGCTTCAATGAATGCCCTAGGTCAGCCCCACGCCTCCTCTTAAATAGCATGTGGAGCTCCTACTTTGTAGGAGCTCCTTGATTAAATTCCAAGAGGGGCGCCGGCCCCTCTTCTTTGCCGCACCAAGCAAGGAAAAGGAGGAGGGGCGTGTGCCCCTCCTTCATGGTTAACCTAATCCTCCTCTAAGGAGGATTAGGAAGGTCACTCTTGGTTAGGTCCTAATCTAATTAGGTTTGGACCAAGGGTGAACCAATTTGGGTTTTAATCTAGGTAAGTCCTAATCCAATTAGAACTTGATGAGCTATGACTCAATTGAACCCTTCAATCCTAATCTAATTAGGAGTCATCTTGATTCATTAGATTAATAATTAATTGGGACTTAAGAAGTCCTAATCTCATTAGGATTTATTTAATTCTAGTCCTAATCCAATTAGGACTCTAATTTGAATTCGAAGTCCTAATCCGATTAGGACTCTAGAAATCCTACTCCAAGTAGGAATCCAAATTTAATTCAAAACTCCTAATCTAATTAGGATTATAGGAATCCTACTCCATGTAGGAATCCTAGTCCTACTCCAAATAGGATTTCCAGTCCAAGTAGGAATCCTAGTCCAAGTAGGAATCCCAGTCCTAATCCAATTAGGACTCCAAGAATCCAACTCCAAGTAGGACTCTTGTTTCAAGTCCAATTAATTAATTCCCTTTGTTCCTTCTTCAACTTATTATCAATCGAATTGATTACTTGTGATTCCTAATCACGATTCAACCATCGGATCGGTCAATGCCTCTAGTGTGTGTGACCCCATAGGTTCTACTCTGATTGGTAGTGAGATATATTGTGATCTCTATCACAATATCATTGAAAGCTCCTTTCAATGGGTCGGAACGATTCCAACTCTACTCATTAGGATTTATCAATCATCAAGATAATCCCTATGAGTCCCACCATCCACCAGTGACACCTAGCAGCATGTAGTGGCTACCCAGCAGAATAGAATGATGAACCTCTAGGTGTAGTTATCATGTGATACAGTCCTTCTATCGTAGATCCCTACAAGACGGAGGTCATGGATAACTCGTCAAACCCCTTCGTCTGTCATATGTCAAGATTTATTCGACTTAAGTTCGAGAGCGGAGAACTCTTTCTCCACTGTGCAATCTGCCCCGGCCGAGGTCTTACGAACTCAGTCTTATAAATCACATAGGATCTCTCCTTATCTATCAAGGTCGATAGATTCCTTGTAGATGCATACCCTACTCCTACAGTGAACCTACTGCAGCCAATCTACACTGCATGGACCCATATGGCTAGAGACCATGTATTTGTGCAGTCAAACTACAATAACCTCACTGTGAGTAGCCGAAGCATCGCAGGTCAAAGGACCAGTCACACTACTGCAACATCAAGCAAGTCATTGACGAGTGGATAGACATCCAAGTGACTTCTTGTGTTGGTCATGCTCAGTACCCTTGTTCTCTAACAAGCGCTTGCACAATTGCTCCAGTGTCCCTACACTGTGGACTCAAGACTCGTCCATCAAAGAAAGCAATATGTGCACTAATCTCAGCGGATCAATCATCGTCCTCGTGATGATCCATCGATCAGGAGCAATTCAGGAATTAATCACCAATGACACATGCCTCAAATTCTCAACTCTTGAGAATATGCGTCATCATCTTATTAATTCCTTGGACGATTCATGGACACATAAGAACATGAATGAAAAAGATGCCTTTTATTTATTCAATAATAAATAGTCAAGTACAAAATTATGTCCTAGAATAAAATAATGCGTCAGCCAAATTGGCTTCTAGGGCATACTTCTAACAGCTCGACCACCACCCTTCCGTAGACTCAACGAGGAACTGTCCATCAGTGAAGGTTCCTCTCCTTCCGTAGACTTCCCTACTTGAACTACCTTTTATTATAGGCTGCCTTCTCTTTCGGAGCTTTTCGGACGTCTCCACACCACCGTGACGTAGATGAGGAACAAGCCTACGGCCACGGAATTCGACGGCAAGCTTGAATTTCAAGAGTAGGGGCGCCACGGAATAGCTACGGAAGCTTCCTCGACTCTACTGTCAGACTAAACTACTCCATTCTCCCCGAGGGGGAGAGCGAAGCGGGGGGAGAACCGACTTCTCTCTTCTCTGCATGGAGGCAGTCGGAAGTACCAGCTTTGACTTCACTTCGACTTGACTTCAAGAGCTAGAAGCCGCGGGTCGAGTCAACTACACCAGACTGACAGGGCACACCACACTCTATCAAGCAAGCAAGCTGCCTGTGAAGTTGAAGCTGACTTTGCGATACGGACCATTCCCAATTTTCTTGCTTGGGGATGGGGTAGCCCCGACTTCTATAGGTCCTTGGTTCGACCTCCTAATGAGAATTGAGGTCCTTGCGCGGGCGTCTCATCCCTAAGACTTGCTTGCTCTGTATGGAGTGTCTCGTGGTTCCTCGAGTGCCAGCCGTAGAGAGGAATGCCATCAACTAGGGCGCTATTTGCCACTAACCACTCGCTCGCCGGCCGCTCGGGCTCCGCATTTCAAGTTCGTTATCCTAACCGTCTCCCCTGCTCTACCAGGAGCCTGGCCCCTTCTTCTATCTTATCTACTACCTTGCTCCTCGGCTCCCTACTGCTCCAGCCGCTCGCTGTAATAGCAATCGGATGGCTCGCACCCCGACCCTGGGTGTTGCGGCTGAAAGCGAGCTTTGTCTTGCCCTGTTTCCTTCCTGCCGAGCTCAGCGAGCAGGCCTTCTCCACTCCCTCCATCCAAGCGGGGACGGGGCGGTAAGTAGAAACAATTACTCTCAGCTTGACCCCTCCGTCTAACCTATTGGCAGCCTACTCCGGTCGGAGCTCTACCTACAAGAACGAGAGGCGAGTAGAGGAAGGAAGTCACTTGCTCTATAGTAAGTATAAATAAGGAGAGGAACGAGAGCTGCTTTTTTTTCCCTTGCTTGACCCGCTTACTTTGAACTAATTAAACATGACCTTTCCTGGGGAGTCTCGCTCTAAAAAAGAAGGTTCCAATGAATCCGAGGAAAATAGCACATTATGGCCATGACCAGCTAAAGATCACTGCCATCTCACGAATTGGATTCGAAGCAATAAAGCGGGGAGTGTGAAGCCTGGAGAGGCGGAAGCGGCAAATCGCTTCTAACGAGTTCCCCAACACTTAGCTTAGTAGCTTAACTCTTTATACTGGCAGCCATAACAGCTTCCTAGGAATGCTGGTTTTTCTTTTGACTATGGTGAGGTCTTTCAAGAATTTTGTATAGGAGAAAATTTATCTTATGGCATCAAGAAAAGGTATATTTATCCGAACAGTTTTAAAGACTTCCATGATTTCATCAAAGTTAGATTGTTTCTTGGAGTCCTGAAGTCTACTGGGAAAGGAAACCTTAGGTTTGTATGTTTCTATAGGTTCTTCCTTTTTGTCTGATTTATCCTGTTCTTGACCTCTCTTCTGAATAGGATTCTTTTCGGATTCAGTTTTATTTTCTTTTTCATGTTCAGGAAGTTGGACTTTATTGTCCACTTGCTTGCCAGACCTTAAAGTGGTAATTGCCTGGACTTCATAGGTCAGATTTCCATTAGAATTGATTTGATACTGACCTATCTGACCTTGATTTTGTTGTCTACTAGGGTTAGGCACTAGTTGACTAGGTAGTTCACCTTTCTTTCTATCCCCTAGAGAGTTTGCTATTTGGCTTAGACTAACCTCAAATTTTGCAATCGCTTACGCATGGAATTGGTTAGTCTGGGCTTGGGCTGTATTTGTCTGTTGTTGTTGCTTGATAAAATCTTATTGTTGTTTCATCATATTAGCCATCATGGTTTCTAATTGTGAAGGTTGCTGTGGGATAGGGGCATTATAAGGAGGTACAGATGGAACCAATGGTTGGTTCATTTGTGATGGACCTATCCTGGGAAAGTTATTCTGAAAACCTGCTGGACCACCTTGATGCTGAATAGGTTCATTTTGCTTGTATGAGAAATTTGGGTGGAACCTATTATCAGGGTGGTAAACTGGGCTGAACGAGTTGGGAGTGGGCTTCTTAAAGGCACTATATGAATTTAGAGCATTTGCTTGCTCGGCCTTTATGGTGGGCAGATTAGGGCAGCACTCCACTAGATGCTCCAGACTGTTACACAAGATACACAAACTATATGACTCGTGATCCACTTTCATGACGGAATTTGACTCTTTGTATGAACTCGAACTAGTGGAAACAGTGAAAGCATCAAACTTTTTACTTAAGTTGTTCATTCCAGTCACCAGATTGGACATGACATTTTTGATTTCTGGATCTATTTTTATTTCATAATTACCTAGTTTTCTAGATTCGAACTCATCTCTATTTACTTCCTCACCATAGCTACTCCAATTTTGGGCATTTTCAGCTAAGTCAACAAGAAATTTATAGGCTTGATCTGGGGTTTGGTTCATGAACCTACCCTTGTGCATGGACTCAATCATGTTCCTATGTGCTGGAGGTAATCCTTTATAAAAGAAATGTACTAGATCAGCCTTATCAAGCCCATGGTGCGGGCACTTGACCAAAAGATCATGGAATCCTTCCCAAAGTTGGAATAATTGCTCCTCAGATTTTCCTCTAAAAGTTCTGATGGCATCTTTAATTTTTTCAGTTTTTACCATGGGATAGAACTTAGCAATGAACTTCCTAGATAGTTGTTCCCATGATGTGATGGAATTAGAAGCAAGAGAATACAGCCATGCAGCGGCACGATCCCCTAAAGTCATAGGAAACAACCTTAATTTAATACCCTCTTCATCTAAGTTTTGATTTCTAAATGTTTGACAGATTGTCAAAAATTTGTTTAGATGTATGTAGGGTTGTTCACTCTCGAACCCATGAAACTCGGGTAACATGTTTATTGTTGCAGCGCGAATCTCGAATTGGGCTGCATTATTAATTGGTAATACTATGCAAGTAGGGGGACTAGCGGATACGGGTGCAAACAACTCATTCAAAGTTCTAATATGTTCACCCATTGTAGAGATTGACGGTTGGCTTACAGTTCGCAAGTTGTGATGAAAAGTTCTGTCAAGCTCAGGATCAAATGGGGTTAACTTATCCCTTAATGACCTTCTACCATGCATACATTATCAACAATTCATTAG
The DNA here is from genome assembly GCF_051530095.1 of Phoenix dactylifera. Lineage (NCBI taxonomy): Eukaryota > Viridiplantae > Streptophyta > Magnoliopsida > Arecales > Arecaceae > Phoenix > Phoenix dactylifera. The sequence goes on from NC_143193.1 coordinate 9,056,740, forward strand.
GTTTGACTCCTAAAATGAACGAAATCCTAAGAGAAGAGAAGGGCTAGACACAGATGACCACAACCAACACCACACAACAATTGGACTCTATTAGTCTTAGAATTAAGTGAGGTTTAGTAGCTTTTAATCTAGTTGCATAGAGATTTATCAGGTTAAAAAGTTTCTGAAATTCTCTCCTAGATTAGACAGCTCCCAATCTCCCTTTCAGATTAAGCTTGAGCTTACCAGTTAAGCAATCCAGTAACCAGTGACCAGAAAAGTTCCGGGATGTGTGGTGGTGCCAGAAGGGATACACCGATACCACAATACCCGTAACAGTTCTTACTGTTGTAAAACTTTTCTAGACATCACCAATTACTAAATCCTCACTGGAGTGGCTTTCAGCCGCTTCTTTCCAAGAGCCTAATTGAGCTCGAAAACCCTAAGGCCAACGTCTAATTTGATTTTAATTTAATTTGGTTTAGGATATGTATGCAAGGTGGTGATTTTTGGGCTAAGGACAGGTAATGACTTTCTGACCTTATCTTTTTAATGGATTTTGCCCTTAAATTATTTTATGCAAATGCTTAATACTAAATGCAGCAAATAATCAATAATTTTTAAAGTTTATGCAATGTCATTAGGTTGTACTGATTAAATTAGCAAACAAAATTTTTTTTTATTTTTTTAATTTTTTTTTAAAATTTTTTTATTTTTTTTATTTTTAATTTTTATATAACAATAACTTGAATGTAAACTAAACACAATCCTTATACGTCAATCAATCTCTGAATGCCCGTTGAATAAGCTCTGGAGATTACTCCGTGAGGAGTCCCAATAGAGGTATGATAACCTCGGAGGATTGCACCCTATCAATTACTAGCAAAAATAAAAAAAAATTTAAATTTTTTTTTGATTTAAATTTTTTTTTCTTTTTAAATTTCAAATTTCGAATCTCAGAATTCAAATTTTGAATTTAATTTTTTTTTAAATTTTTGAATTTTGGAATTGTTTTTTTTAATTTTTTTTTTGAATTTTAAATTTTGAATTTTAAATTTTAGAATTTAATAACTACGAAATTGTTAACTAGAAATTATCAAAATAAAAAAAATTAATAAAAATAAAAATAAAAACTTACTACCGGAGTGCGTTCACTCCGGGCATCCAAAATTCAATTTCATCTTCGTGATCATTCTTGCTTCTCGATTTGCCTCCCCGGCAATGGCGTCAAAATTCTGTTCGTCCGATTCCAGTTTACCTAAAAATATGCTAAACAGATCGTTGTTAGAACCGACAAACAAAGTTTAAATTTAATTTACTCTTACCTGTTCTACTCGAAGAATAGTGGTCGTAAGAGGTCGATCCACAGGGAGGCGATTGAAGTTGCATAAAAATTAAAACGTTCACTCGAATTTTAAATCGATTTTTGAATGGTAGAATAAAAATATTACTTTGAGGATGTTAAATGATTTTCTAGTCTATCAGAGAATGTTTTCCATTTGAAAATAACAAAAAGACAGATACTTGGAATCGAAGAACATTTATAAATTTAATAAAATATTTAACTATTCAAAGGAAAATTTTGGCATGGATGAAAACAGTACTTAGGAAGATTGAAACCTGGAACATAGACTGAATGAAAGAAAATTTCATATATTGGAACTAAAACAAGAATTCTAGAATGCATAAAATAAACTGCAGGAATTAAACTTAGCTTAAAACATGAATTGCATAAAAGAAAAATTAATGAATTGCATAAAAGATCAATTACAAAAGTAAAATGAAGATTGGAAGCCTAATGCTTCCTCGTTCTACAAAATAAAACATAAAGAAAACAAAGGAAGAAAAACAAATCACTTCTCTTCTCCCTCTCTCTCTCTCTCTCCCATGGTGGACCTTCAACATAAAATAATTAATACTTTATCTTTCTTCTTCCCCAAAAATAAAGCTTCCTCTGTTTTTTTCTTTCTCACTTGAACCAGCCGATGGCCTCCTCCCTGTTCCTTCTTGAACCAGCCCGCACCGAGTTGAGAGCTCTCTCCCCCGCCCCTCCTTCTTCTTCCGATGGCCACCCTATTTATAGGCAACTGAGGATGCTTGGGATTCCGGAAGGGGCGTACTCAGAGGCTTGACTGCGGCACGATCCATGGAGCTCGGGTGCGATGATGGGAGGAGCGGATCCATGGGAGAGGGGCTGAGACCTTTGATTCGGATGAAGGTCTGGCCGCGGGATCTCGGGAAGACACCATTCATGGACGCGTGATGTTGGGATGGAGTTCCGGGATGGAAGAAGAAGGCAGGCGATCAACGGGGCTTCACGAGCAGCGGAGGAGCTGAGAGCGTGATCGACGGAGCTTGACGCTGATCGCCGGATCAATGGGTGCTAATCCGGAAGCGTGATGCGGGAGCTTGATCCGTGGAGGGGGTGATTCACGGGGAGAAGATGAATACGGACGGGATCTTGGGCTGCTTCACAGGCTGTTGGCAGTGGGATTGCTTGGATGCTATGAGGAGGTGATGACCCGTGGGCTGGTGGGAGGAGCCGATCACAGCCACGGTGGAAGCTTGGATCACGGCTTGACTTTGGAAGGGAGGAGACGCGCTGAAGATGGAAGATGCCACGGGATGATTCGGGCGTTGATCATGAAAGATGCTTGATGGGCATTGGTAGATCGCTGGAAATCACGCTTGCTCGGATGCAGTTGGGATGCTGGCAGCGCGTGAAGAACGCGGGCGTTGCTGGCGCGGCTGAAGAAGCTGGGAGGAAGACGTGGAGGAAGGGATTGGTGGAAATGGAAAAAGCTGGGGATGTGGCCTTCCTTCTTTGGCCGTGGGATGGTTCGGAATGGAGCTTGCCGCGATGTGTGATACACTGGGATGGGGAGCTGTTTCTGCATCACGGGCGAAAGAAATGGGAGCAAGGGATCATGGAATGGGCTGTTGCTGGGATGCACAATCTTCGTTCGATACGGCTCTGGGATGGGGCTGGCACGTTGATCACGGACTCAGGGCCGTAGGATCTGATCTGGAAGACGGACGGCCGTGATGATGACGTGATCCATGAGATCCTAGGAGGACTTGTTGAGCTCGGGCTGCCGGGCATTGGGTTTAAACCCAATGTTATTGGGTCTCTTGGATTCCTTGCACTCATACACAAATACAACGTTAATTAATTAATTTTATCATTAAAGATTAACTATAATACTAATTAAGATGGTACGACGATTGTACTTTTGTGCTCTCATCATACAACATCTATGTCTCCATCAACCTCAAACCCATCACCTTCTCTATGTCATTTTCGTACATCACTTTGGGACATTAAACTAACCCTCTGCAGCATTCTTCTTAGTCTACCAAGTGACCTACCTACCTAACGGATTATTATTGCTCCACTGTCACCGCTTCCAAGCTCTCATACCAACGATCCTCCTCTTTGTTGATTTTGTCCTGAGGTACATCCTTTCTACTCTCCAACTTTTGACATGTGACAAATTTTTCTCTTATTATCATGCTTTTCTAGCTGCCCATAATTCTATTCCCGAATCTAGAACTTTTTCACAGGCTATCAAATCTCCATAGTGGCAATAGGCTATGGAGAAAAAATTCAAGCCCTTGAAACAAACAATACCTCGACCATTACTACTCTTCCTCCAGAAAAACAATCAATTGGTTGCAAATGGTGTATAAGGTCAAATATAAATCTGATGGTACTGTGGAATGATATAAGATCAAGGTTGTGGCCAAGGGGTTTACATAGCAGGATGGCATCGACTACCACAAGACTTTTGCCACAATTGACAGACTTGTTACAGTTCATTGCTTGCATACCATTGCTGCTATTCGTGGTTGGGATCGTCATCAATTTGATGCTAATATGCATTCATACATGAAGAACTCTCTGGAGAAGTGTTACGCCCTGAGCCCGAAGCGTGACAAATATCGTATGCCTGTACAGCGGACCGTACAAGCATGTAAAGCTACATATCATATCAGAGCAATGACAAATCCTTAAATTTATTTGAACATTAACTTACTCAAATATTTCTTACAATAGTTTCAAAGTAACATGTGCAAACATAATTCAAATAATCTAACTGATCCAACTAAAATGCCAATAACTAAAGAATCTTTAGAAAATCTAACGCACTCCCCAGTTTCGTGCGATCATACATCTGGATCTGAAAATAGAAAAAAATAATAATAAGCGATACTCGCCCAGTAAACAACATAATATCTTAGAGTGGGGTTAAAACATTTTAGATATTTAATTAAAATACAAAATAAAGACTGAAAAATAAATCATCTATAAACATATTTTTTTAAAAATATATTATTATTTTTATAAAATCTCTCATATCATAATCCCAACATTAATAGGCTATGGCAATGGAACCTAGTGGTATGGGTTGTACAAAGTGCCAAAAACTACTATTATTAATCACTGGTGGCAACGGTGTCCAAATACCACTATTTTAATCACCGATGATGCAGTGTCGAACCTGACTCCTCACAAATTACAAATTGACAGAGCCAACGAATAATCTCCATTGGTGGAATCAGATTATAGCCATGTTGAGAATACATACATACCAAAACAATTTTTGCCAGTCATATTTTTCATATTTTATAATATATAACATAATTTTTAAAATAATTATTAACATCCGTGACCCATTTTACTAAGTACAAAACAAATATCAGAATTTAATCAACTAATAATTATTTTACTAAATAATTTAGAAAACTCACTTTGAAGCATTATGTTACTTACTTCTTTTCGCTTAAAATGCCACTTCAGGCAAATATATCAAATACACCTATTTAATATCATTAAAATATTATTAATTTTAATATAATTTTAGAAATCAAAATTAAATACTATGGTCTCATGCCTCCAGATCTGTTCGGTCCAAGCAAGGAGGATTCAATGGGTAAGAGGTGAAGATCAAAAGTGGCCGAATCTAGCTGGGGCTGAAGTAATGCCCGACTACTGCCTGGGTACTGGAGCGGTTCAGGATCTCTAAACTAGATCTACTTGGATCTGAGCAACAAGAAAAATAGGGCTTACACTAGGATCCTGATATGTCTAGATAGAGATAAAAGGAAAACAAAGAAAATCTTAGCTCGAGTCTGGATTTGGTTTGATCTTGGTCTTAGGCTCGGTCTGAGTGGTTCTGATCGACCATTAGAGGAAAGGTCTAGATCTAGTGAAAATATGGGCTTGCTTAGAGAGAGAAAAAGATACACAATCTAATGCTAGTAGACCTTTTGGGCTTGATTCACTTAGTTAGGTCCAATCAGAGGCTTGGCCTATTCAGTCTGATTTGACCAAAATCGGAAAAGAGAGATTTGGCCTGAGTCGACCTGAATTAATGTGTCTGGTCCACGAGTCAAGTATAAAGAAAAAGAGGATTTTTCTTTTTTCTCTTTGTATTTTTTTTTGCCCAAAATGAACGGACTCGTGCCACATGGATGAACAAGGCCCAATAGGGCCAAAGAGGTATACAGCCCACATGGATACGTTCCAATTAGATGAATAAGGTCCGAACTCGGCCTATAATGGACACAGCCCAAAAGGGCCCAAAATGATTGAATTGGGCCCAAATTTGGCCCACAATGGGCACAACCCAATAGGGCCCCAAATGATTGAACTAGGCCCAAATATGGCCTATAATGGGCAAGGCCCAAAATGATTGAACTGGACCCAAATTTGACCCACAATGGGCACGGCCCAACACAACCCAAAATGAATGAAGTGGGCTCAAATTGATGAACACAACCCAAATGGATGAACTCGGCCCAAGTAGATGAACATGACCCAACACGGCCCAAATGGATAAACTTGACCCAAGTAGATGAACCTGGCCCAACACGACCCAAATGGATGAAATCGGCCCAAGTACATGAACATGGCCCAATATAATTTTATTCATCCTGTTGAACATGGAGGAACAAATAAAAGAAGGAAGAGGGGAAGAAGAGTTGAGAAAAGGAAGGGATGGTCGATGGCCTGGTCGTGGCCCGACCAGCGGCTCGTGGAGGCACGCTTTGCGGCGAGGTGATGCTGCCAGCGAGAAGGGGCCAACTATTTGGCTCAGAATAGTGAAGCGGTCGCGAACATAGAAGAAGCATAGGAGGGAAAAGAAAGGGGCTATGCCTCCCTAGCTGCCTTAGAGGTGGTTTCTTTGGCCAATGAAGAAGAAGTCATGGCGAGGGAACTCATCAGCAGATGGCGGTGGCAGTGGATCTCACAGCAGCGGCGGCGGCGGCTCGAAACCGATTTCGAAACAAAGAAAAAATAGGGCCACAGGAAAAACTTCGGATGGAGCAAGACTAGGGCGGCACGACGGCCACCAGAGAAGGAGGGGGGAGAGGCTCGGTGGTGGTCCTATGTAGAGGTAAAAGAGAGATTTATAGTGGTTTCCAAATAGGGTTGTGGCTCACTTCACTTGTTTATCGAGGGTTATTTTACTAGATATCTAACTAATTGTCGCTCCGTCAAACCATAATAAAAATGCAATTTCTGTTTTTCTTCTAGACGAATACGATATTGCAATCTTTTCCCAGAACGCAATTGGTTTTTAAGAACACTTCCAGACCGCTGTGAGAATCGTAGATGTTGAGCGAGATCGGCGGCTGTTAACTCTTATACGGACCCTTGCAGCACTGTAAAGTAAATTCAAATCTTGCACCTTACCCTACCATGAACGGCAAAAGAAACGTGAATCCTTGGCTGGCACAAGCAGCTTCCATGGCATTCCCAATTTAAATAATCATACTTGCCCAACACATGAGATGCACAAGAGGCATGAACCCTTTGCTCATGCAAACCTTCTTCTCCGTCAAAGCTATATGTACCGAAAAGCAAATAATTGAACTTTAACCAATCCATCCCAATCCATGAGGTGCACATAGTTGGTGTGAATCCTAAACTCATACAAATTAACAACTTCTGCAGCCAACTTGTAACCACTCAAATTGAAATATCTTTGTGGAGTGATTGATTATAACCCTATTTGATTTTGATGAGCTCAAAGCATTTGAGTATATCTTATGTTATACTGATGAATTCAATCTAGTGTTTCAGTCAAATACTTGTAAATTTATGGTTAAGTGTCTCTAGATTTGGTTCAATACATTTTGAATAAGTAAAGAATTCAATTTGAACCAAAGTCTGAGACTCGAGACGACTCCGGAAGATTACGGGCCGACTCCAAGCATATCAGAAGCACTGGCACAAGCTCGAGTCGACTCCTGGACATTAAGAGTCGACTCCGACTGAGAACAGACAGCTGGACAGAAAGATTCATCTCAGAACCTGTCAATGAGTCGACTCCTGAAGAATTCGAGTCGACTCCAATGCTTGCCGAGTCGACTCCAGGGTAGTACGAGTTGACTCCAGGGAGTAACAGACAGAAACACAGAGAAGCTATTTTGGACTCTGAGAGCCGAGTCGACTCCCGAAGAACTCGAGTCGACTCCGATGGTTGGCAGGTCGACTCCTAAGGAAGCGAGAGTCAACTCCCAGAGAAATACAAGGCAAAAAGTCAAAGAGCCAATTTCGGACACTGAGAGCCGAGTCGACTCCCGCAAAGTCCGAGTCGACTCCGAGGCAGCGCAACCCCAAAGACAGAAGACGGTATTTTCGTCTCTGAGAGGCGAGTCGACTCCAAGACAGTTCGAGTCGACTCCAAGGCAGCGCAACCCCAAAAGACAGAAGACTGTTTTTCGGATACTGAGAGCCGAGTCGACTCCGAGACAGTTCGAGTCGACTCCGAGATGGCACCAGTCAACAGACAGAAGATCGGAAGTTCGGGCTCTGAGTGCCGAGTCGACTCCCAGAATATCCGAGTCGACTCGAGTGAGCAAATTTGAAAGCAACTTCTCTGGATTCCTTAGAACGAGTCGTCTCCAAAAGTGCCAGGTCAGCTCCAGACATTGGGGAGTCGACTCCAGGTTCAATCGAGTCGACTCCAAGTCAAGACAGCACTTTAATTCAAATTCAGAACAGTTGCCGAGCCGTCTCCAGAAAAGCATGAGTCGACTCCTGCAACAGGCGAGTCGACTCCAGATCACGTGAGTCGACTCCGATCCCAACGGAAATATTGTTAGGAGTTGCAGAATATGCAGAATGGCTAGTAATCTAGGTCTAACGGCTAGTTTTCTTGGGGAATGGCTTAAATAGCCACAGAGAACTATAGCAAGAGAGGGAAGTGACATTCCATTCAAAGAAAACAAGTAATCTCCACCTACCAAAGGATTACAAAGGGAATACACGTGAAAGAAGGAAGAGAGGCATTAAACTCCATCCAACCAACTCTTTCCACCATTCAAGAAGTCTCCGTCAGTCATCAAATCTTCTAGACATTCACGTGGAGACTCCGAGTTTGAGAAGCCCTCCTGTACATCTTCATAAATCTGTTTGAGGGCTCCTAACTTCTCTCTTATTAATATCGCTGAATATTTGCTTGTTAAGAAGCTTCCTTTTTCTGTTTGTTTTCAAACCATTTGTTCCTTACTTGATTCAATCAGGGGATTGAATCAAGGGTTGTAAGGTTTGTTGGTGAGCCTAGGTTAAAACCAACGGTGTAAGGGTTGGATTGTGATCCCGGAAAAACAATTGGGTGGTTCTAGTCGGTGAGCCTGGAAAAACCGACCGAGTTCGTTGTGATCTCGTAAAACAACAAGTTGGGTTGTGAGCTTGTAAAACAACCGGCTGTAATCCGAGGGATTATAGTGAATTCCCAAGTGAGGCTTGGGGAGTGGACGTAGGAGCAAGGGTTAGCTCCGAACCACTATAAAATTGCTTGTGTTTGTGATTACTTCATTGTCTCTTACTGTGGAGTGATTGATTATAACCCTATTTGATTTTGATGAGCTCAAAGCATTTGAGTATATCTTATGTTTACTAATGAATTCAATCTAGTGTTTCAGTGATATCCCTGTAAATTTATGGTTAAGAGTCTCTAGATTTGGTTCAAGACAATTTGGATAAGTTAAGAAGTTTATATGAACCATGGTCTGAGACTCGAGTCGACTCCGGGATAGTACGAGTCGACTCCAAGCGTATCAGAAGCATTGGCACAGGCTCGAGTCGACTCCGGAATATTACGAGTCGACTCCGACTAAGAACAGACAGACAAAAAGAAAGACCCAACTCAGAACCTGTCAGCGAGTCGACTCCTGAAGTGCGCGAGTCGACTCCGATGCTAGCCGAGTCGACTCCAGGGTAGTATGAGTCGACTCCAGGGAGTTACAGACAAAAAGTCAGAGAGGAGTTTTCGGACCCTGAGAGCCGAGTCGACTCCTGAGTAATACGAGTCGACTCCGATGGTTGGCAGGTCGACTCCAAAGAAAGCGAGAGTCGACTCTCAGTGTAATACAAGGCAAAAGTCAGAGAGCAACTTTCGGACACTGAGAGCCGAGTCGACTCCCGCAAAGCCCGAGTCGACTCCGAGACAGCGCTACACCAAAAGACAGAAGACAGTGTTTTTGTCTCTGAGACTCGAGTCGACTCCAAGACAGTTCGAGTCGACTCCAAGGCAGCGCGACTCCAAAAAGACAGAAGACTGTTTTTCGGATACTGAGAGCCGAGTCGACTCCGGAACAGTTCGAGTCGACTCCAAGACTGGACAAGCCAAAAGACAGAAGATCGGGAGTTCGGGCTCTGAGTACCGAGTCGACTCCTAGAATTCACGAGTCGACTCGAGTGAGCAAACTTGAAAAATGCATCCATGGATTCCTTGGGATGAGCCGACTCCAAAAGTGCCAGGTCAGCTCCAGACTTTGGAGAGTCGACTCCGGGTTAAGTCGAGTCGACTCCCAGTCAAGAAGAGCACTTTAATTCAAATCCAGAACAGTTGCCGAGCCGACTCCAGAAAAGCATGAGTCGACTCCTGCTGCAGCCGAGTCGACTCCAGATCGCGCGAGTCGACTCCGATTCCAACGGAAACATTGTCAGGATTTGCAGAATGTGCAGAACGGCTAGTAAAGTGTGTCTAACGGCTAGTTTCCGTGAGAAATGGCTTAAATAGCCACAGAGAACTGTAGCAAGGTAGAGAAGTGATATTTCATTCAAAGAAAACAAGTAATCTCCACCTACCAAAGGATTTCAAGTAAATACAAGTGAAAGAAGGAAGAGGGGCATTAAACTCCAACCAACCAACTCTTCCCAGCATTCAAGAAGTTTCCATCTGTCTTCAAGTCTTCGTGACATTCAAGAGGAGACCCCGAGTTCGAGAAGCCCTCCTTTACAACTTCATAAATTTGTTTGAGGGCTCTTAACTTCTCTCTTATTTATATTGCTGAATATCTGCTTGTTAAGAAGCTACTTCCTTTTCTGTTTGTTTCTAAACCTTTTGTTCCTTACTTGATTCAATCAGGGGATTGAATCAAGGGTATTAAGGTTTGTTGGTGAGCCTAGATTGAAACCAACGGTGTAAGGGTTCGATTGTGATCCCGGAAAAACAATCAGTTGGTTCTAGTCGGTGAGCCTGGAAAAACCGACCGAGTTCGTTGTGATCTCGTAAAACAACAAGTTAGGTTGTGAGCTTGTAAAACAACCGGCTGTAATCCAAGGAGTTATAGTGAATTCCCAAGTGAGGCTTGGGGAGTGGACGTAGGAGCAAGGGTTAGCTCCGAACCACTATAAAATCATTGTGTTTGTGATTGCCTTGTCGTACTTTACTTTCATTTCATTCACTGCACATAGCATCTAATTAATCAACTTGCAAAAAGTATTAATTAGTATTTCACAAACCATTTAATTGTAATAATTATTTTAAAACCCAATTCACCCCCCCTCTTGGGTTGTCTATCTGGGCAACAAGTGGTATCAGAGCCTGAACTCTACTACCCAAAGAGTAAAAGATCAAAATGACAACCCCATTTGGATCTTCTCAAATTGAGGGCCAGTCCACACATAGACCTCCATTCTTTAATGGATCCGACTACTCATATTGGAAGGCTAGGATGAGAATATTTATCCAAGCCCAAGACTATGAGATGTGGACCACCATACTAAATGGACCATACATCCCATCCATTCATGTAGAAGGTGTCACTGTACCCAAACTTGAAAAGAATTGGGATGACAATGACTTTAGGAAGGCACAACTCAATGCCAAAGCAATGAATGTGCTCTACTGTGCATTAGATAGAAATGAATTCAATAGAGTCTTTACTTGCAATTCTGCAAAAGAGATTTGGGATAGACTTGAAGTGACCCATGAGGGCACGAATCAAGTCAAAGAATCCAAAATAAATATATTAGTTCATAAGTATGAATTATTTAAGATGGATTCTAATGAAACAATCATCTGCATGTTCACTAGATTTACTGATATTGTCAATGGCCTAAAAAGCCTTGGCAAAAACTATACTAACAGTGAGCTTGTCAGGAAGATTCTTCGCTGTCTACCAAGGTCATGGGAAGCCAAGGTGACGGCAATCCAAGAAGCTAAGGACTTGAACAAGCTTCCACTTGAGGAGCTTCTTGGATCGCTAATGACGCACGAGCTCACAATGAAACAACACAGCGAAGAAGAGTCCTCCCATAAGAAAAAGGTAATAGCTCTCAAATCTACTTCTACTAATAAAGACTTATCTTGCAGCAGCAGCAGCAGTGAAAAGGAAGACAATGAAGGAGATGATGATGAGGCTCTTCTCGTGCGTAAGTTCAGAAAATTCATCAACCGTAAGAAGACCATTCATCAAAGGAGAGGCTCCTCAAGTTCCTATCACAAGGATAAAGGTAAGAAAAGGGAAAATAAGGGGATTGGATGTTATGAGTGCAAGAAGCCGGGGCACATCAGAGCCGAGTGTCCTTTGCTGAAGAAGGGGAGCAAGTACAAGAAAAAGAAAGCCCTTGTCTCCACCTTATCGGACTCCGACTCATCATCATCATCATCGGATGAGGAACAAGAAGAAAAGGCCAATTTCTGCTTCATGGCAAATGAAAATGAGGTAACATCCGAAACGCATCTAGATTTTATCTTTGATGAGTTGTATGATGCATTTAATGAATTAATGGTTGAATATAAGGCTATAAATCTTAAGAATAAAGAGCTAAAACTAACCAATCAATCTCACCTCCACAAATATGATAAATTAGTTAAGGATAAGGACTTTATCACTAAAGAAAATGTAGAACTTAAAACAAGGAATCAAATGTTGATTCAAAAATCTAATAGCTTAACTAAGGATAATGAAAAACTAACTAAGGAAATTTCAGAACTTAAAAACAATAAACAAATCGTAAACGAGAATCTCACAAAAGACTTAAACATTCTAAAAACGGAAAAACAAAAACTAACTAAAGAACTTGAAAAATACAAACCTTTGGTTGAAAAATTTACATATAGTTCTGAAAAATTGAATATGATACTTAATAGTCAACGAGCTGTATTCAATAGAGCTGGTCTAGAGTTTAAACCAAAAAATAAGCAAAAACTTCTTAGTAATTTCTTTGTTAAAGCAGGGGAGAGCAAAATTAAAAAAATAACATGTTTTTGCTGTGGAACATTAGGACACAAAGCAAATGTATGTGATTATAGAAAAGAAAAACCTAAAAGAAAAATTAAAAGGGTTTGGGTTCCAAAAGGAACCAACATTACTAACCATGAAGGACCCAAGAAAACTTGGGTACCTAAGATTATATGATTTGCTTGTGTAGGAGTGTCTTGCAGCCAAGGTCGACAAAAATTGTTGGTACTTGGATAGTGGCTGCTCAAGACACATGACGGGTGACAAGGATCAATTCTTCACCCTTGAAGCTAAGAAGGGAGGTGCTGTGACTTTTGGAGACAATAACCAAGGTCACATCATTGGTATAGGTAAAGTACAAATTACCCCTTCAACCTTTATTGATAATGTTCGATATGTTGATGGTCTTAAGCATAATTTACTTAGCATTAGTCAACTGTGTGATAGAGGTTTTGATGTTTTGTTCAAACCATCACTATGCATCATAACCAACTCAAATGACAATAGTTTAGTTTTTAAAGGAATAAGACATGGGAATGTGTATGTTGTAGACCTTGAGGATCTTGCCAAACATAATCCATGTTTAGTTGTTAATGAAACTAAGGATAATGATGCTAGTTGGTTATGGCACCGTAAGTTACGTCATGCAAGCATGGACACAATATCAAAACTAGTTAAAAGAGATTCCGTGATAGGTTTGCCAAAACTAAAGTTTGAAAAGAATAAAATATGTGAAGCATGTCAATTTGGCAAACAATCAAGGAACTCTTTTAAATCTATGAATTGTGTCTCTACCTCTAGACCTCTAGAACTACTACACATGGACCTATTCGGACCAACTAGAACCACAAGTCTAGGTGGAAATAAATATGGTCTAGTTATTGTAGATGATTATTCTAGATACACTTGGGTCATGTTCTTAGGTCATAAGGATCAAGCATTTTCAATTTTCAAGAAATTTCATAAAAAAGTAACAAATGCTAGAGATACTTCAGTCATAGCTATTAGAAGTGACCATGGAACCGAATTTGAAAATCATTTATTTGATGAGTTTTGTAGTAAAAAAGGAATAACTCATAATTTTTCTGCACCTAGGACGCCACAACAAAATGGAGTTGTGGAAAGAAAAAATAGAACTCTAGAGAAAATGGCTAGAACCATGTTATGTGAAAGTAATCTCCCTAAGTACTTTTGGGGAGAAGCCATAAATACCTCATGTCATATATTAAATAGAGTTTTATTAAGACCCATTATAAAGAAAACACCTTATGAACTTTGGAAAAACAGAAAACCAAAAGTGAACTATTTTCATATCTTTGGATGTAGGTGTTTTGTTCATAATAATGGGAAAGATAATCTAGGAAAATTTGACTCTAAATCTGATGAGGGTATATTCTTGGGGTACTCCACAACTAGTAAAGCCTATAGAGTCTTTAATAAAAGAACCCTAGTTATAGAAGAATCCATACATGTTGTTTTTGATGATTCTAGTGATATCTCTTCTAGCAAGAGAGTTAATTTTGATGATGATACTGAAATTCTTGAAGAAAAGATTGATGAGATGACATTACAAGATGATGAACAAAAATTAATTGGAAATGCATCATCAAGCCAAGAGGATATGATGGATCATGGGCTAACTAAGGCTTGGAGGTATGCTCACGGGCATCCTAAAGAATTGATTTTAGATGATCCATCTCAACCTGTTAGGACTAGAGCATCTCTTAGGAACTTAAATAATCATCTAGCTTTTGTCTCACATTTTGAGCCCAAACACATAGAAGAAGCTGAAAAAGATGTAAATTGGATAAACGCAATGCAAGAAGAATTAAATCAATTTACTAGAAACAAGGTATGGAATCTAGTTGAACGGCCTTCTGAATATTCAATTATAGGTACCAAATGGATTTATAAAAATAAACTTGATGAAAATGGAATTGTAATAAGAAATAAGGCTAGACTAGTAGCAAAGGGTTATAATCAAGAAGAAGGTATAGATTTTGATGAAACCTTTGCTCCTGTAGCTAGACTTGAGGCAATTAGACTTTTACTAGCATTTGCATGCTCTAAGGACTTCAAATTATTTCAAATGGATGTAAAAAGTGCATTTTTAAATGGGCATATTAATGAGGAGGTATATGTAGAACAACCTCCTGGTTTTGAAAATCATCAATATCCTAATCATGTATATAAATTGAACAAAGCACTTTATGGTTTGAAACAAGCACCTAGAGCATGGTATGAAAGACTTAGCAAATTTCTACTAGATCATGAATTCTCTAGGGGAAATATAGATACAACACTATTTTTGAAGAAGGAAAACAAAAATATGTTATTAGTGCAGATTTACGTTGATGATATTATTTTCGGTGCTACTAACAATCGTCTCTGCGAAGAATTTGCTGACTTGATACAGAGTGAGTTTGAGATGAGCATGATGGGAGAGCTGAACTATTTTTTCGGGCTTCAAATCAAACAATCAAAAGAGGGGATCTTCATCAATCAAGCTAAATACATCAAGGAGATGCTTAAGAAGTTTGATATGGAGGGAAACAAGCCAATCAGCACACCCATGAGCTCATCATGCAAATTAGATCAAGATGAATCAGGTAAATCTGTAGATCAAAAGTTATATAGAGGTATGATAGGATCTTTATTGTATCTCACTGCAAGTAGACCTGATATCATGTTTAGTGTATGCATGTGTGCTAGATATCAGTCTAATCCTAAGGAATCTCATCTAATTGCAGTCAAGAGAATCTTTAAATACCTAATAGGAACAAAGAATATAGGTTTATGGTATTCTAAAGAATCTAGCCTGAACTTAATAGGATACACAGATTCAGACTTTGCTGGTTGTAAACTTGATAGAAAAAGCACCAGCGGGTCATGTCAATTTTTAGGAGAAAATTTAATCTCATGGTTCAGCAAGAAACAAAACTCGGTTGCATTATCTACTGCTGAAGCTGAATATGTTGCAGCCGGGAGTTGTTGTGCTCAAATCATGTGGATTAAACAACAACTTGAAGACTATGGCATTAAACAAGACAAAATTCCCATTAATTGTGATAATACAAGTGCCATTAATCTCACTAAAAATCCAATTCAGCATTCAAGAACTAAACATATTGAGATAAGACATCACTTCATAAGAGATCATGTACTGAATGGTGATGTGTCACTTCAATTTGTTTGCACTGATGATCAATTAGCTGATATTTTTACAAAACCCTTAAGTGAAGAGAGATTTAGTGTGCTTAGGAGGGGATTAGGAGTGATTGATCCATCCTAGTGGTGTTCTCCTCTAAGTTTCATTGATTTTGATGATGAGATTGTGTTAAATATGGAGTTTCTCATTCATAATCATCAAATCAGATCATAACTTAATGATTGTCCCTGGGTTGGTACGAAAATAGCATGATTCTTAGGTGCGTGCCAGAGTTCGAGTCGACTCGAGTAAGTTTCAGAGTCGACTCATAAGGAGGAGTCGACTCGCACATTGACGGGAGTCGACTCGAGGCCAATAGAAGCATAAGGGGAGTCGACTCGCGCATACTTTGGAGTCGACTCAAGGTCGAGTCGACTCACGACTCAGTGGAGTCGACTCGAGGTCGGGATCCGGGTTTTTAACCCTAATCCAAGCGTTTAATCAATACTTCTATTCACCGCCGCCACTGTTCAAAAACCCTAGAGCCGTCTCCTACGTCGTCTCCGACCATCCTTAGGGCTTTTCCGTCGACCCTCTTCCGTCCCTTAGGGTTCATTCTTCTTCTAGGTCTAGAATGCCTCGGAAAACCGTTGTCCCAAGCCGGAAGAGGCCCCAACCCGCGACCGGTGCCGAGCGACGGTCCAAGGCTCGGAACGATCCCGTGAGGCCACAACCTCCGGCTCGTTCCCCGCCGAGGCCCGTTCCCTCGCGTCCGTGCGCCAGAAAGGCGGTCTCCACTGGGAGATACGTCAACTTTGACTATCTCTCCCGGGAGGGCTTCACCATAGGTGAGAGGTTAAGGGCCCAGGGTTTAGAGTTCTTTTGTTCCTTAGATCTCCCCACATACCCCGGTCTAGTTAGAGAGTTCTATGGAACAGTACATAGGAGAAATGGTGGGATAGAGGGAACAGTAGCGGGTGTCCCATTGTTTATTTCGGAGGATTTCATTGCTCAAATCCTCCATCTTTCCCAAGTAGGGGTATCTCCCACTCATCCCGAGGACAGGACTGAGGCCCTTACGGCCATTTTAGGGAGTCCACCACAGTCCCCCCTAGATGAGGTGTCCGCTAGCTCACTTTCCGTTGAGATGCGGCTCCTCCTGAGCATTATTTCTAGGACACTCTTTCCTAAAACCGGCCGTTTTGACTTCGTGTCTGAGAGGGACCTAGCCCTCATGTTCTACCTCCTTCAGGACACCCCAATCAACTTTCCCAAACTCATGTACAGATACCTATGCGAGCCACTAGACAGGCCTAGGCTCACCCTTCCCTATGGTATGCTGTACACCTTGATCTTTAGGGAGTCCGGGATCCCCATTCCTGAGGGGGAACCCTCTTGCGGTCTGCGATGGACAGATCGCATGGGTGAGGGGACCCTGCACCGGATGGGTTTTCATAAGGTAGAGGAAACTTGGGTCAGAAAATCATCTACCTCCACACATACTACCAGACACTCCCCCAGTCCTGACCCTGATTCAGACATCCCTACCTTTCCCTCCACCTCAGCCCCATCCACCTCTGCCGGACCCTCCTCCTCAGCTCCACCCACTCAGCCGATGGAGGTTCGGATTTCACCTGAGCAGCTCCGGGAGTTGCGACAGGAGATCGTCAGGGACCTTCGGGACGATCTGCTGAGGGAGCTACGAGGTTCAGCGACTGCTCCCTCCACTGCCCCCTCTTCTGCATTGGTCCCTTCCTTATCAGCCGTGACCGAGATGACGGCTCATCTGAGGGAGGAGATCTTCAATGTCAGAAGCCTGGTACAAGCCCAATTCTCAAACATGAGCGATATCACAAGCAACACACGAAAGTTGCGAGATAGCATCCGACACGAGATGGGCACACAGAGTCAGGGGGCCGAGCGCTTGGCGAATGTGTTGATCGCCAAGTTGGACAAACTTCAGGAGAGTCTGGATGAGCTCTCCTCGATCCACAGTAGAGCCACCTCGGCGATCATCACTCAGCTGGAGACGTCACAAATGGGGTCACTCTATTGATGGAACAATCCAGATTGAGCAAGGGAGCCACATCCTCCTCAAAGAAGCCCTAGCTTAGTTTTTCATTTTGACATGTATTTATTGCTTTGCTCTTTGTATTCACAAGTGTACCTACATATACATCAATACAATGAGTAGACAATTTTCTTCAAAAAATGTGCAAATTAATCTCTAATTGCTTGTGTGATGTGCTTTCTTCCTTTTTGCTATGATGACAAAAAGGGGGAGAAATATATTGAATAGACATGTAAAGAGAAAACTTTTAAAACACATAATAATTTGTTCTAGTGGATTCGATACCTCGAGGCTCATTATCTCTCTGTTGGGGCTCCTAATGGAGTAATCTCCAGAATCTATTCGAGGGATATTCGGAGATTAGTTGAATCATACTCATGAACAAATTGGCAGATTTTCCCTCTAAAAACCAAAAATTTAAGTTCAAGAGCTTCAACACATTAAAAGAAAATTCAGAAAATCTAAACAAAGTTGAATGCATGTGTTGAGGGGGAGAATCTGAAATTTTAAGAAAACAAACTCATTAAATATATATAAGCCAAACAATTGATTGCATGACTTAAAGGCTTATATAATTCCAAATGAAAGGGGGAGCTTTAACTTCAAAATTTACTGTTTCACACATTTCAGTTTTGGATAAATCAAATAACTAGACACTTGAATTCATTTTGAAATTTTACTGTAAATTTCCTTTTTGGTTGAGCAATTCGCTTTACATATACTCAATGTTTTGTCATCATCAAAAAGGGGGAGATTGTGGAGTGATTGATTATAACCCTATTTGATTTTGATGAGCTCAAAGCATTTGAGTATATCTTATGTTTACTAATGAATTCAATCTAGTGTTTCAGTGATATCCCTGTAAATTTATGGTTAAGAGTCTCTAGATTTGGTTCAAGACAATTTGGATAAGTTAAGAAGTCTATATGAACCATGGTCTGAGACTCGAGTCGACTCCGGAATAGTACGAGTCGACTCCAAGCGTATCAGAAGCATTGGCACAGGCTCGAGTCGACTCCGGAATATTACGAGTCGACTCCGACTAAGAATAGTCAGACAAACAGAAAGACCCAACTCAGAACCTGTCAGCGAGTCGACTCCTGAAGTGCGCGAGTCGACTCCGATGCTAGCCGAGTCGACTTCAGGGTAGTATGAGTCGACTCCAGGGAGTTACAGACAAAAAGTCAGAGAGGAGTTTTCGAACCCTGAGAGCCGAGTCGACTCCTGAGGAACGCGAGTCGACTCCGATGGTTGGCAGGTCGACTCCAAAGAAAACGAGAGTCGACTCTCAGTGTAATACAAGGCAAAAGTCAGAGAGCAACTTTCGGACACTGAGAGCCGAGT
The DNA here is from genome assembly GCF_051530095.1 of Phoenix dactylifera. Taxonomy (NCBI): domain Eukaryota; kingdom Viridiplantae; phylum Streptophyta; class Magnoliopsida; order Arecales; family Arecaceae; genus Phoenix; species Phoenix dactylifera. Next base: position 9,075,768 of record NC_143193.1, read on the forward strand.
CGACTCCCGCAAAGCCCGAGTCGACTCCAAGACAGTTCGAGTCGACTCCAAGGCAACTCGACTCCAAAAAGACAGAAGACTGTTTTTCGGATACTGAGAGCCGAGTCGACTCCAGAACAGTTCGAGTCGACTCCAAGACTGGACAAGCCAAAAGGCAGAAGATCAGGAGTTCGGGCTCTGAGTACCGAGTCGACTTCCAGAATTCATGAGTCGACTCGAGTGAGCAAACTTGAAAAATGCATCCATGGATTCCTTGCGATGAGCCAACTCCAAAAGTGCCAGGTCAGCTCCAGACTTTGGGGAGTCGACTCCGGGTTAAGTCGAGTCGACTCCCAGTCAAGAAGAGCACTTTAATTCAAATCCGGAACAGTTGCCGAGCCGACTCCAGAAAAGCATGAGTCGACTCCTGCTGCAGCCGAGTCGACTCCAGATCGCGCGAGTCGACTCCGATCCCAACGGAAACATTATCAGAATTTGCAGAATGTGCAGAACCGCTAGTAAAGTGTGTCTAACGGCTAGTTTCCGTGGGGAATGGCTTAAATAGCCACAGAGAACTGTAGCAAGGTAGAGAAGTGATATTCCATTCAAAGAAAACAAGTAATCTCCACCTACCAAAGGATTTCAAGTAAATACAAGTGAAAGAAGGAAGAGGGGCATTAAACTCCAACCAACCAACTCTTTCCAGCATTCAAGAAGTCTCCATCTGTCTTCAAGTCTTCGTGACATTCAAGAGGAGACCCCGAGTTCGAGAAGCCCTCCTTTACAACTTCATAAATTTGTTTGAGGGCTCTTAACTTCTCTCTTATTTATATTGCTGAATATCTGCTTGTTAAGAAGCTACTTCCTTTTCTGTTTATTTCTAAACCTTTTGTTCCTTACTTGATTCAATCAGGGGATTGAATCAAGGGTGTTAAGGTTTGTTGGTGAGCCTAGGTTGAAACCAACGGTGTAAGGGTTCGATTGTGATTCCGGGAAAACAATCAGTTGGTTCTAGTCGGTGAGCCTGGAAAAACCGACCGAGTTCGTTGTGATCTCGTAAAACAACAAGTTAGGTTGTGAGCTTGTAAAACAACCGGCTGTAATCCAAGGGATTATAGTGAATTCCCAAGTGAGGCTTGGGGAGTGGACGTAGGAGCAAGGGTTAGCTCCGAACCACTATAAAATCATTGTATTTGTGATTGCCTTGTCGTACTTTACTTTCATTTCATTCACTGCACATAGCATCTAATTAATCAACTTGCAAAAAGTATTAATTAGTATTTCACAAACCATTTAATTGTAATAATTATTTTAAAATCCAATTCACCCCCCCTCTTGGGTTGTCTATCTAGGCAACACTTACTTTTCCTTCATCCACTGCATATAGCAACTAATTAATCCACTCGCAAAAAGTTTTAATTAGTTACTCACAAAGCTTTTAATTGCAATAATTATTTTAAAACCCAATTCACCCCCCCTCTTGGGTTGTCTATCTGGGCAACAAGTGGTATCAGAGCCGAAACTCTTTTACCAAAAGAGTAAAAGATCAAAATGACAACCCTATTTGGATCTTCTCATATTAAGGGCCAGTCCACCCATAGACCTCCATTCTTCAATGGATCCGACTACTCATATTGGAAGGCTAGGATGAGAATATTCATCCAAGCACAAGACTATGAGATGTGGACCACCATACTGAATGGACCATACATCCCATCAATTTTTGTAGAGGGTGTTACTATACCCAAACTTGAAAAGAATTAGGATGAAAATGACATAAAGAAGGCACAACTAAATGCCAAAGCAATGAATGTGCTTTATTGTGCTTTAGACCGAAATGAATTCAATAGAGTCTCTACTTGCAATTCTGCAAAAGAGATTTGGGATAGACTTGAAGTGACCCACGAGGGCACAAATCAAGTAAAAGAATCTAAAATAAATATATTAGTTCATAAGTATGAATTATTTAAGATGGATTCCAATGAAACTATCACTTCCATGTTTACTAGATTTACTGACATTGTCAATGGCCTAAAAAGCCTTGGCAAAAATTATACTAACAGTGACCTTGTCAGGAAGATTCTTCGTTGTTTGCCAAGGTCATGGAAAGCCAAGGTAACGGCAATCAAAGAGGCCAAGGACTTAAACAAGCTGCCACTCGAGGAGCTTCTTGGATCCCTCATGACGCATGAGCTAACAATGAAACAACACAGTGAAGAAGAGTCCTCTCACAAGAAAAAGGTAATAGCCCTCAAATCTGTTTCTACTAACAAAGATTTATCTTGCAGCAGCAGCAGTGAAGAGGAAGACAATGAGGGAGATGATATGAGGCTCTTCTCGTGCGTAAGTTCAGAAAATTCATCAACCGAAAGAAGTCCTTTCATCAAAGGAGAGGCCCCTCAAGTTCCTATTACAAGGATAAAGATAAGGAAAGGGAAAATGAGGGAATCGGATGCTACGAATGTAAGAAGCCGGGACACTTTAGAGCAGATTGTCCTTTGCTCAAGAAGGCCAGCAAGTACAAGAAAAAGAAGGTCCTCGTCTCCACCCTATCGGACTCCGATACATCATCATCATCATCGGATGAGGAACAAGAAGAAAAGGCCAACCTATGTTTTATGGCAAACGACAATGAGGTAACATCTGAAACGCATTTAGATTTTACCTTTGATGAATTGTATGATGCGTTTAATGAATTAATGGATGAATATAAGACAATAAGTCTTAAGAATAAAGAGCTAAAACTAACCAATCAATCTCACCTCCATAAATACGATAAATTAGTTAAGGATAAGGATTTTATCACTAAAGAAAATCTAGAACTTAAAACAAGCAAGCAAATGTTAATTCAAAAAACTAATACCTTAATTAAAGATAACGAAAAACTAACTAAGAAAATTTCTGAACTTAAAAAGGATAAACAAACTATTAGAGATAATTTCACAAAAGACTTAAATGTACTAAAAACAGAAAAACAAAAGTTGGCACTAGAACTTGAAAAGTACAAACCTTTTGTAGAAAAGTCTACATATAGCTCTGAAAAATTAGAAATGATACTTAATAGTCAACGAGCTGTGTTCAATAGAGCTGGTTTAGGGTATAAACCTAAAAATAAGCAAAAGCTCCTTAGTAATTTCTTTGTAAAAGCAGGGAAAAGCAAAACTAAGAAAATAACCTGTTTTTGCTGTGGAACAATAGGACATAAAGCTAATGTGTGTGATCATAGAAAAGGAAAAACTAAAAAAAAAATTAAAAGGGTTTGGGTTCCAAAAGGAACCAATATTACTAACCATGAAGGATCCAAGAAAACTTGGGTACCTAAAATTGTATGATTTCCTTGTGTAGGAGTGTCTTGCAGCCAAGATCGACAAAAACTGTTGGTACTTGGATAGTGGCTGCTCAAGACACATGACGGGTGAAAAAGACCAATTCTTCACCCTCGAGCCTAAGAAGGGAGGTGCTGTGACATTTGGAGACAATAACCAAGGTCACATCATTGGTATAGGTAAAGTACAAATCATCCCTTCAACCTTTATTGATAATGTTCGATATGTTGATGGTCTTAAGCATAACCTACTTAGCATTAGTCAATTGTGTGATAGAGGTTTTGATGTTCTGTTCAAACCATCTTTATGTATCATAACCAACTCAATTGACAATAGTTTAGTATTTAAAGGAATAAGACGTGGCAATGTGTACGTAGTTGTGGAGTGATTGATTAAAACCCTATTTGATTTTGATGAGCTCAAAGCATTTGAGTATATCTCTTGTTTACTAATGAATTCAATTAAGTGTTTCAGTGAAAATCTTGTCTAAGTGTCTCTAGACTTGGTTCATAATATTTTGGATAAGTTAAGAAGTCAGCTTGAACCAAAGTCTGAGACTCGAGTCGACTCCAGAGTATCACGAGTCGACTCCAAGCGTATCAAGTTCACTGGCATGAGCTCGAGTCGACTCCGGATCAGTACGAGTCGACTCCGACTGAGAACAGACAGACGAACAGAAAGCATCAACTCAAAACCTGTCAGCGAGTCGACTCCTGAACTGCGCGAGTCGACTCCGATGTTCACCGAGTCGACTCCAGGGTAGTATGAGTCGACTCCTAGGAGTCACAGGCAGAAAAGTCAGAGAGCAGTTTTCGGGTCTGAGATTCGAGTCGACTCCAGTGGAACGCGAGTCGACTCCGATGGTTGGCAAGTCGACTCCAAAGAAAGTGAGAGTCGACTCTCAGAGGAACACAAGGAAAAAGTCAGAGAACGTTTTTCGGACTCTGAGATTCGAGTCGACTCCCGCAATACGCGAGTCGACTCCTAGACACCGCGACCCCAAAGAAGACAGAAGACCAATCTGCTGTGTCTGAGAGCCGAGTCGACTCCTAGAAAGCTCGAGTCGACTCCAAGGCAGCGGTACACCAAAAGGGCAGAAGACTTAGTTTCGGAAACTGAGAGCCGAGTCGACTCCGGGGAAGTTCGAGTCGACTCCAAGACTGGACGAGCCAAAAGACAGAAGATCGGGAGTTCGGGCTCTGAGCGCCGAGTCGACTCCCAGGACAGTCGAGTCGACTCGAGTTGGCCAAGTTGAAAATTGGCTCCGTGGACTTCATGGGATGAGCCGACTCCGAAAATGCCAAGTCAGCTCCAGAAGTTGGCGAGTCGACTCCGGGTCAAGACGAGTCGACTCCCAGTCGAAGAGGCTACTTTAATTCAAATCCGAAACAGTTGCCGAGTCGACTCCAGAAAAGCATGAGTCGACTCCCGCTACAGCCGAGTCGACTCCTGATCGCGCGAGTCGACTCCAACCCACCAACGGACATATTGTCAGGCTGTGCAGAGTGTGCAGAACGGGCAGAAAAAGGTCTCTAACGGCTAGTTTTCGTGGGGGTTGGTTTAAATAGCCACAGAGGACTGTAGCAAAGCAGAGAACAACTATTCCACTCAAAGTAATCAAGCATTCAATCTCTGCAACCTGTTCTTCAACGAAAAGAGGGAAGAGTGGCATTAACTCCATCCAACTTCCTCTTCCCAGCAATTAAAGAAGCCTCCCCCTGCATTCAAGTCGACCACACATTCAAGAGGAGACCCGAAGTTCGAGAAGCCCCACTCAACTCCAACTCAAACGTGTTTGAGGGCTTCTAACTTTTCTTCTGTTATATTATTATTTATCTGCATTTTGAGAAGCTGTGTTTTCTGTTTGTACCTTTTATTTTCACCTGGTCTTTTCTTGGTTCAATCGGGGGATTGAATCAAGGGTATTGAGGTTGGTTGGTGAGCCGAGTGTAAAACCAACGTGTGTAAGGGTTCGATTGTGATCCCGGAAAAACAATCGGGGCGGTTCTAGTCGGTGAGCCAGGGAAAACCGACCGAGTTCGTTGTGAGCTCGTAAAACAACAAGTTTGGTTGTGAGCTTGGAAAACAACCGGCTGTAATCCAAGGGGTTATAGTGAATTCTCAAGTGAGACTTGGGGAGTGGACGTAGGAGCAAGGGTTAGCTCCGAACCACTATAAAACATTGTGTTTGTGATTGTTTGTCTCTCTCTATCTCTCGCATTTCATTCACCGCACATAGAAACTAATTAATCATCTCGCAAAAGAATTAATTAGTTATCCACAAAAGTTTTAATAGCCAAATTATTTTAAAACCCAATTCACCCCCCCTCTTGGGTTGTCTATCTGGGCAACAAGTGGTATCAGAGCCTAAACTCTTCTACTCTAAGAGTCAAAGATCAAAATGACAACCCCATTTGGATCTTTCCACATTGAGGGTCAGTCCACCCAAAGACCCCCATTCTTTAATGGATCTGACTACTCATATTGGAAGGCTAGGATGAGAATATTCATCCAAGCCCAAGACTATGAGATGTGGACCATTGTAGCAAATGGGCCATACATCCCATCCATTTATGTAGAGGGGGTCACTGTACCCAAACTCGAAAAGGATTGGGATGAACACGACATGAGAAAGGCACAACTCAATTCTAAAGCAATGAATGTGCTTTACTGTGCACTAGATAGGAATGAATTCAATAGAGTCTCTACTTGCAATTCTGCAAAAGAGATTTGGGATAGACTTGAAGTGACCCATGAGGACACGAATCAAGTCAAAGAATCCAAAATAAATATATTGGTTCATAAGTATGAACTATTTAAAATGGATTCTAATGAAACAATCACTTGCATGTTCACTAGATTCACTGACATTGTCAATGGCCTAAAAAGCCTTGGCAAGAACTATACTAACAGTGAGCTTGTCAGAAAAATTCTTCGCTGTCTACCAAGGTCATGGGAAGCCAAGGTGACGGCAATCCAAGAAGCTAAAGACTTGAACAAGCTTCCACTTGAAGAGCTCCTTGGATCCCTAATGACTCACGAGCTCACAATGAAGCAGCACAGCGAAGAAGAGTCCTCCCATAAGAAAAAGGTAATAGCTCTTAAATCTACATCATCTAATAAAGACTTGTCTTGCAGCAGCAGTAGTGAAGAAGAAGAGCTTGAGGGAGATGATGGTGAGGCTCTTCTTGTGCGCAAATTCAGAAAATTCATCAACCACAAGAAGTCCTATCATCAAAGGAGAGGCCCCTCAAATTCCTACCGCAAGGACAAAGGTAAGGAAAGGAAAAATGAGGGGATTGGATGCTATGAGTGCAAGAAGCCGGGACACATCAGAGCTGAGTGTCCCTTACTTAAGAAGGGCAGCAAGTACAAGAAGAAGAAAGCCCTTGTCACCACCTTATCGGACTCCGACGCATCATCTTCATCATCGGATGAGGAACAAGAAGAAAAGGCCAATTTCTGCTTCATGGCCAACGAAAATGAGGTAACATCCGAAACGCATCTAGATTTTACTTTTGATGAACTTTATGATGCATTTAATGAACTAATGATTGAATATAAGGCTATAAACATTAAGAATAAAGAGCTAAAACTAGCTAATCAAACTTACATACATAAATATGATAAACTAGTTAAGGATAAGGACTGTATCACCAAAGAAAATCTAGAACTTAAGACAAGCAACCAACTCTTAATTAAAAAAACTAACACCTTAAGTAAAGATAATGAAAAACTAACTAAGGAAATTTCAGAACTTAAAAACAATAAACAAATCTTAAACGAAAATCTCATAAAAGACTTGAATACTCTAAAAATAGAAAAACAAACTCTAACTAAAGAACTTGGAAAATACAAACCTTTGGTTGAGAAATTTACTTATAGTTCTGAAAAATTAAATATGATACTTAATAGTCAACGTGCAGTATTCAATAGAGCAGGTTTAGGATATAAACCTAAAAATAAGCAAAAACTTCTTAGTAACTTCTTTGTTAAAGCAGGAGAAAGTAAAACTAAGAAAATAACCTGTTTTTGTTGTGGAAAATTAGGACATAAGGCAAATGTGTGTAATTATAGAAAAGAAAAAATAAAAGAAAAAATTAAAAGGGTATGGGTTCCAAAAGGAACCAACATGACTAACCATGAAGGACCCAAGAAAACTTGGGTACATAAGATTACATGATTTGCTTGTGTAGGAGTGTCTTGCAGCCAAGGTCAACAAAAATTGCTGGTACTTGGATAGTGGCTGCTCAAGACACATGACGGGTGACAAGGATCAATTTTTCACCCTTGAAGCTAAGAAGGGAGGTGCTGTGACTTTTGGAGACAATAACCAAGGTCACATCATTGGTATTGGTAAAGTTCAAATTACCCCTTCTACTTTTATTGATAATGTTAGATATGTTGATGGTCTTAAGCATAACCTATTAAGCATTAGTCAATTATGTGATAAAGGGTATGATGTTATGTTTAAACCATCACTATGCATTATAACAAACCCAAATGACAATAGTTTAGTTTTTAAAGGAATTAGATGTGGGAATGTGTATGTTGTAGACCTTGAAGATCTTGCCAAACATAACCAATGTTTAGTTGTTAATGAAACTAAGGATAATGATGCTAGTTGGTTATGGCACCGTAAGTTAGGTCATGCAAGCATGGACATAATAACTAAACTAGTTAAAAGAGATTCCGTGATAGGTTTGCCAAAATTAAAATTTGAAAAGAATAAAATATGTGAAGCATGTCAATTTGGCAAACAATCTAGAAACTCATTTAAATCCATAAAATGTGTCTCTACCTCTAGACCTCTAGAATTATTACACATGGACCTATTCGGACCAACTAGAACAACAAGCCTAGGTGGAAATAAATATGGTCTAGTTATTGTAGATGATTATTCTAGGTACACATGGGTCATGTTCCTAGCACATAAGGATCAAGCATTTTCTGTTTTTAAGAAATTCCATAAAGAAGTAACCAATGCTAGAGATACCTCAGTAATAGCTATTAGAAGTGACCATGGTACCGAATTCGAAAATCAGTCATTTGATGAGTTTTGTAGTAAAAAGGGGATAACCCATAATTTTTCTGCACCTAGGACACCACAACAAAATGGAGTTGTGGAAAGAAAAAATAGAACTTTAGAGGAAATGGCTAGAGCTATGTTATGTGAAAGTAACCTCCCTAAGTACTTTTGGGGAGAAGCCATTAATACTTCTTGTCATATATTAAATAGAGTTTTATTGAGACCCATTATAAAGAAAACACCTTATGAACTTTGGAAAAACAGAAAACCAAAGGTAAACTACTTTCATGTTTTTGGATGTAGGTGTTTTGTTCATAATAATGGGAAAGATAATCTAGAAAAATTTGACTCAAAATCTGACGAGGCTATATTCTTGGGGTACCTACAACTAGCAAAGCCTATAGAGTCTTTAATAAAAGAATCCTAGTTATAGAAGAATCTATACATGTTGTATTTGATGATTCTAGTGACATCTCTTCTAGCAAGAGAGTTAATTTTGATGATGATGCTGAAATTCTTGAAGAAAAGATAGATGAGATGACATTACAAGATGACAATCAAAAATTGATTGAAGATGCATCATCAAGCCAAGAGGCTATTGTGGATCATGGGCTAACTAAAGCTTGGAGGTATGCTCACGGGCATCCTAAGGAACTAATTCTAGATGATCCATTTCAACCGGTTAGGACTAGAGCATCCCTTAGAAATTTAAATAACCATCTAGCTTTTGTCTCACACTTTGAGCCCAAACACATAGAAGAAGCCGAAAATGATGTAAATTGGATAAATGCAATGCAAGAAGAATTAAACCAATTTACTAGAAACAAAGTATGGAATCTAGTTGAGAGACCTTCTGAATATCCAGCTATAGGTACAAAATGGATTTATAAAAATAAACTAGATAAAAATGGAATTGTAATAAGGAATAAGGCTAGACTAGTAGCAAAGGGTTATAATCAAGAAGAAGGTATAGATTTTGATGAAACCTTTGCTTCCGTAGCTAGACTTGAGGCTATTAGATTATTATTAGCATTTGCATGCTCTAAGGACTTCAAGTTATTTCAAATGGATGTAAAAAGTGCATTTTTAAATGGGTATATTAATGAGGAGGTATATGTAGAACAACCTCCTGGTTTTGAAAATCATCAATACCCTAATCATGTTTATAAATTGAACAAAGCACTTTATGGTTTGAAACAAGCACCTAGAGCATGGTATGAGAGGCTTAGCAAATTCCTACTAGAACATGAGTTCTCTAGGGGTAATGTAGATACAACACTATTTCTGAAAAAGAAAAACCAAGATATGCTACTAGTACAGATTTATGTTGATGATATCATTTTCGGTGCTACTAACAATCGCCTCTGTGAAGAATTTGCTGATTTGATGCAGAGTGAATTTGAGATGAGCATGATGGGAGAGCTGAACTACTTTCTCGGGCTTCAAATCAAACAGTCTGAAGGAGGCATCTTCATCAATCAAGCCAAATACATCAAGGAGATGCTCAAGAAGTTTGATATGGAGGGAAACAAATCAATCAGCACCCCCATGAGCTCATCATGCAAATTAGACCAAGATGAATCAGGTAAATCTGTAGATCAGAAACTGTATAGAGGTATGATAGGATCTTTATTGTATCTTACTGCAAGTAGACCTGATATTATGTTTAGTGTTTGCATGTGTGCTAGATATCAGGCTAATCCTAAGGAATCACATCTAATTGCAGTAAAGAGAATCTTTAAATGCCTAATAGGAACAAAGAACATAGGGTTATGGTATTCTAAAGAATCTAGCCTAAACCAAATAGGATACACAGATTCAGACTTCGCTGGATGTAAGCTTGATAGAAAAAGTACCAGCGGGTCTTGTCAATTTCTAGGAGAAAACCTAATCTCATGGTTTAGCAAGAAACAAAACTCGGTTGCATTATCTACTGCTGAAGCTGAATATGTTGCAGCCGCGAGTTATTGTGCTCAAATCTTGTGGATCAAACAACAATTAGAAGATTATGGCATTAAACAAGATAAAATACCTATTAACTGTGATAATACAAGTGCCATTAATCTAACTAAAAATCCAATTCAGCATTCAAGAACTAAACACATTGAGATAAGACATCACTTCATAAGAGATCATGTACTGAATGGTGATGTGACACTACAATTTGTTTGTACTGATGATCAATTAGCAGACATTTTTACAAAACCCCTAAGTGAAGAGAGGTTTAGTGTGCTTAGGAGGGGATTAGGAGTGATTGATCCATCCTAGTGGTAGTTTCTACTAGATTCGTTGATTTTGATGATTAGATTGTGGTTAAAATAGAGTTTCTTTTCAATGATCATCAAATCAGATCATAATTTAGCGATTTTCCCTCATTCGGCACGAACATAACATGATTTTTAGGTGCGTGCCAAAGTTAGAGACGACTCGAGTAAGTTTCAGAGTCGGCTCCTGAGGGGGAGTCGACTCGCGCATTTGCGGGAGTCGACTCGAGATTGATGGCAGCAGAGGGGGAGTCGACTCGCGCATATTCTGGAGTCGACTCGAGGTCGAGTCGACTCGCGACTCAGTGGAGTCGACTCGCAGTCGGGATCCGACTTTTTAACCCTAACTTTGTCGTTTCGAAAATACTTCTATTCTCCGCCGCCACTGTTCACAAGCCCTAGAGCCGACTCCTAGGTCGTCCCCGGTCGTCCCCAAGCCTTTTCCGTCAACCTTTCACCGTCCCTTAGGGTTTTCCTCCCAATCTAGGTCCTTATGCCGCGTAAAACCGTAGTCCGGAAGAGGTCCCGACCCGAGGCCGGTCCCGAGAGGCGCTCCAAGGCTCGGCACGATCCCGCGAGGCAACAACCTCCGGCTCGTTCCCCGCCGAGGGCGGTTCCCACGAGGCCGTGCGCCGGGAAGGCCGTCACCACCGGGAGATATGTCGATTTCGACTATCTCTCCCGGGAGGGTTTCACCATAGGTGAGAGATTGCGTGTCCAGGGCTTAGAGTATTTCCTCACATTAGATCTCCCAACTTACCCTGGATTAGTTAGAGAGTTTTACGGTACCATCCATCAGGGAGATGGGGGTATCGAGGGCACGGTAGCCGGTGTCCCTCTGTTCATTACGGAGGATCTTATTGCCCACATCCTCCACCTTCCACAAGTAGGGGTGGCTCCCACACACCCCGAGGACAGGGTTGAGGCCCTTACGGCCATTCTAGGGCATCCACCCCAGTCACCCTTAGACGAGGTATCCGCTAGCTCACTTTCGATTGAGGTGCGGATCCTCCTGAGTATATTGTCTAGGTCCATCTTCCCTAAGACCGGGAGATTTGATTTTGTATCTGAGAGAGACCTAACTCTCATGTTCTACATGCTTCAGGACACCCCAATCAACTTCCCCAAACTCATTTATCGATACCTGTGTGAGCCACTAGACAGACCTAGGCTCACCCTACCCTACGGTATGGTATTCACTCTGTTGTTTAGGGAGTACGAGATTCCTATCCCTGAGGGGGAACCCTTTCGCGCATTGCGATGGACTGATCGCATGCGTCCGGGGACCCTACACAGGATGGGGTTTCGGAAAATAGAGGGGACATGGGTTAGGAAGTCCTCCATCACCACACAGACCACCAGACACTCCCCTAGTCCTGAGCCAGATTCTGACTATCCTGACTTACCGGACTTTCCATCCACTTCTGCTCCTACCACCTCCGCCGGACCCTCCTCCTCGGCTCCACCACCCATGGAGGTCCGCATCGCTCCTGAGCAGCTCCGGGAGCTGCGGCAGGAGATAGTCCGAGATCTGCGGGATGATCTGCTTCGGGAGCTCCGAGGTTCAGTGCCTGCTCCCTCTCCCGCTCCATCTTCAGCGTTGGTCCCTTCCCTGACGGCCGTGACTGACATGACGGCTCATGTGCGGAAAGAGATCTACAACATGAGGACTTTGCTCCAGGCCCAGTTCCATAGCCTGAGTGAGGTCACGAGCACCACTCGACAGATGCGGGATGACATAGGACGTGACATGCACACCACTACCGAGGGGGCCGAGCGCTTGTCGAATGTGCTCATCGACAAGCTGGACGCACTTCAGACGTCGGTGACTGAGCTCTCCACTACACATAGCAGAGCCACTTCGTCGATTATCACTCAGCTCGGGCATGTTACAGATGCAGTCACCCTCCTCATGGAGTAGAGCAGATTGAGAGGAGGAGCCACATCCTCGAGAGGAGGAGCCACATCCTCGAGAGGAGGAGCCACATCCTCGAGAGGAGGAGATACATCTTCGAGAGGAGGAGCTACATCCTCGAGGAGACCATAGCTGTTTTTTGTGTTTTGTTTTGACATGTATTGTTTTTGCTTTACTTATTGTATTCTCAAATGTATTTACATACAAATCAATACAATGAGTAGCCATATCTTCTTCAATTCTGTGCCATTTGATCTATGATTGATTGTGTGTGCTTACCTCCTTTTTTGATACGATGACAAAAAGGGGGAGAAATATGTATAAAATATGTAAAAGGAATCAATGAAAATCAATATAAAAAAAAGAAAAACTTTTAAAACACACAAAAATTTGTTCTAAGTGGATTTGGTACCTCGAGGCTCATTATCTCTCTTTTGGGGCTCCTAATGGAGTAATCTCCAGAATCTATTCAAGGAATATTCGGAGATTAGCTGAATCCTACTCAAGAACAAATTGACAGATTTTCCCTCTAAAAACCAAAAATTTAAAAGTCAAAAATTCTTATGAATCAAAACAAAGTAGATTGCATATGTTGAGGGGGAGAATCTGAATTTTAAGCAAGCTAAATCATTAAAGATATATAAGCCAAACAATTGATTGCATAATATGAAGGCTTATATAATTCCAAATGAAAGGGGGAGCTTTAACTCCGAAATTTATTGTTCACACCTTTCAAACTTGGATAAATTAAATTACCAGACATCTGAATTCATTTATGGATTTTACTTTCTTGTTTATAGAGCAATTCACTTTACATATACTCAATGTTTTGTCATCATCAAAAAGGGGAAGATTGTGGAGTGATTGATTAAAACCCTATTTGATTTTGATGAGCTCAAAGCATTTGAGTATATCTCTTGTTTACTAATGAATTCAATTAAGTGTTTCAGTAAAAATCTTGTCTAAGTGTCTCTAGACTTGGTTCATAATATTTTGGATAAGTTAAGAAGTCAGCTTGAACCAAAGTCTGAGACTCGAGTCGACTCCAGAGTATCACGAGTCGACTCCAAGCGTATCAAGTTCACTGGCACGAGCTCGAGTCGACTCCGGATCAGTACGAGTCGACTCCGACTGAGAACAGACAGACGAACAGAAAGCATCAACTCAAAACCTGTCAGCGAGTCGACTCCTGAACTGCGCGAGTCGACTCCGATGTTCACCGAGTCGACTCCAGGGTAGTATGAGTCGACTCCTAGGAGTCACAGCCAGAAAAGTCAGAGAGCAGTTTTCGGGTCTGAGATTCGAGTCGACTCCAGTGGAACGCGAGTCGACTCCGATGGTTGGCAAGTCGACTCCAAAGAAAGTGAGAGTCGACTCTTAGAGGAACACAAGGAAAAAGTCAGAGAACGTTTTTCGGACTCTGAGATTCGAGTCGACTCCCGCAATACGCGAGTCGACTCCTAGACACCGCGACCCCAAAGAAGACAGAAGACCAATCTGCTGTGTCTGAGAGCCGAGTCGACTCCTAGAAAGCTCGAGTCGACTCCAAGGCAGCGGTACACCAAAAGGGCAGAAGACTTAGTTTCGGAAACTGAGAGCCGAGTCGACTCCGGGGAAGTTCAAGTCGACTCCAAGACTGGACGAGCCAAAAGACAGAAGATCGGGAGTTCGGGCTCTGAGCGCCGAGTCGACTCCCAGGACAGTCGAGTCGACTCGAGTTGGCCAAGTTGAAAATTGGCTCCGTGGACTTCATGGGATGAGCCGACTCCGAAAATGCCAAGTCAGCTCCAGAAGTTGGCGAGTCGACTCCGGGTCAAGACGAGTCGACTCCCAGTCGAAGAGGCTACTTTAATTCAAATCCGAAACAGTTGCTGAGTCGACTCCAGAAAAGCATGAGTCGACTCCCGCTACAGCCGAGTCGACTCCTGATCGCGCGAGTCGACTCCAACCCACCAACGGACATATTGTCAGGCTGTGCAGAGTGTGCAGAACGGGCAGAAAAAGGTCTCTAACGGCTAGTTTCCGTGGGGGTTGGTTTAAATAGCCACAGAGGACTGTAGCAAAGCAGAGAACAACTATTCCACTCAAAGTAATCAAGCATTCAATCTCTGCAACCTGTTCTTCAACGAAAAGAGGGAAGAGCGGCATTAACTCCATCCAACTTCCTCTTCCCAGCAATTAAAGAAGCCTCCTCCTGCATTCAAGTCGACCACACATTCAAGAGGAGACCCGAAGTTCGAGAAGCCCCACTCAACTCCAACTCAAACGTGTTTGAGGGCTTCTAACTTTTCTTCTGTTTATATTGTTATTTATCTGCATTTTGAGAAGCTGTGTTTTCTGTTTGTACCTTTTATTTTCACCTGGTCTTTACTTGGTTCAATCGGGGGATTGAATCAAGGGTATTGAGGTTGGTTGGTGAGCCGAGTGTAAAACCAACGTGTGTAAGGGTTCGATTGTGATCCCGGAAAAACAATCGGGGCGGTTCTAGTCGGTGAGCCAGGGAAAACCGACCGAGTTCGTTGTGAGCTCGTAAAACAACAAGTTTGGTTGTGAGCTTGGAAAACAACCGGCTGTAATCCAAGGGGTTATAGTGAATTCCCAAGTGAGACTTGGGGAGTGGACGTAGGAGCAAGGGTTAGCTCCGAACCACTATAAAACATTGTGTTTGTGATTGTTTGTCTCTCTCTATCTCTCGCATTTCATTCACCGCACATAGAAACTAATTAATCATCTCGCAAAAGAATTAATTAGTTATCCACAAAAGTTTTAATAGCCAAATTATTTTAAAACCCAATTCACCCCCCCTCTTGGGTTGTCTATCTGGGCAACAGTAGTAGATCTTGAGGATCTTGCCAAACATAACCCCTGTTTAGTTGTTAATGATACTAAGGATAATGATGCAAGTTGGTTATGGCACCGTAAGTTAGGTCATGCAAGTATGGATACAATATCAAAACTAGTTAAAAGAGATTCCGTGATAGGTTTGCCAAAACTAAAATTTGAGAAAAATAAAATTTGTGAAGCTTGTCAATATGGCAAACAATCAAGGAACTCCTTTAAATCCATAAATTGTGTCTCTACCTCTAGATCTCTTGAACTACTACACATGGATCTATTTGGACCAACTAGAACCACAAGTCTAGGTGGAAACAAATATGGTCTTGTTATTGTAGATGATTTTTCTAGATATACTTGGGTCATATTTTTAGCTCATAAAGATCAAGCATTTTCAGTATTTAAGAAATCCATAAGGAAGTAACTAATGCTAGAGATGCTTCAGTCATAGCTATTAGAAGTGACCATGGAACGGAATTTGAAAATCATCTATTTGATGAATTTTGTAGTAAAAAGGGGATAACTCATAATTTTTCTGCACCTAGGATACCACAACAAAATGGAGTTGTAGAAAGGAAGAATAGAACCCTAGAGAAAATGGCTAGAACCATGCTATGTGAAAGTAACCTCCCTAAGTATTTTTGGAGAGAAGCCATTAATACATCATGTCATATATTAAATAGAGTTTTATTGAGACCCATTATAAAGAAAACACCTTATGAACTTTGGAAAAATAGAAAGCCCAAAGTAAACTATTTTCATGTTTTTGGATGTAGGTGTTTCATTCATAACAATGGGAAGGATAACTTAGGTAAATTTGATTCTAAATCTGATGAGGGTATATTTTTGGGGTATTTTACAACAAGTAAAGCCTATAGAGTTTTTAATAAAAGAACCCTTGTTATTGAAGAATCTATACATGTTGTTTTTGATGATACTAGTGATATCTCTTCTAACAAGAGAGTTGTTCTTGATGATGATGCTGAAATTCTTGAAGAAAAGATTGATGAGATGACATTACAAGAAGATGAACAAAAACCAAATGGAAATGCATCATCAAGCCAAGAGGCAATTGTGGATCATGGGTTGACTAAGGCTTGGAGGTATGCTCATGGGCATCCTAAGGAATTAATTTTAGATGATCCATCTCAACCTGTTAGGACTAGAGCATCTCTTAGGAACTTAAATAATCATCTAGCATTTGTCTCACACTTTGAACCTAAATACATAGAAGAAGCTGAAAAGGATGTAAATTGGATAAATGTAATGCAAGAAGAAATAAACCAATTTACTAGAAACAAGGTATGGAACCTAGTTGAACGACCCTCTGAATATTCAATAATAGGTACCAAATGGATATATAAAAATAAACTTGACGAAAATGGAGTTGTAGTTAGGAACAAGGCTAGACTAGTAGCAAAGGTCTATAATCAAGAAGAAGGTATAGACTTTGATGAAACCTTTGCTCCTGTAGCTAGACTTGAGGCAATTAGATTGTTACTAGCATTTGCAAAGATTTCAAATTATTTCAAATGAATGTAAAAAGTGCCTTTTTGAATGGGTATATTAATGAGAAGGTGTATGTAGAACAACCTCCTGGTTTTGAAAATCATCAATACCCCAATCATGTGTATAAACTAAATAAAGCACTTTATGGTTTGAAACAAGCACCTAGAGCATGGTATGAAAGACTTAGCAAATTTCTACTAGATCATGAGTTCTCTAGAGGAAATGTAGATACAACATTGTTTTTAAAGAAGAAAAACAAAGAAATGTTAGTAGTGCAGATTTATGTTGATGATATTATTTTCGGTGCTACTAACATCGCCTCTGCGAAGAATTTGCTGACTTGATGCAGAGTGAATTTGAAATGAGCATGATGGAAAAGCTGAACTATTTCCTCGGGCTCCAAATCAAACAATCTGAAGAAGGGATCTTCATCAATCAAGCTAAATACATCAAGGAGATGCTTAAGAAGTTTGATATGGAAGAAAACAAGTCAATCAGTATACCCATGAGCTCATCATGCAAACTAGGCCAAGATGAATCAGGTAAATCAGTAGATCAAAAGATGTATAGAGGTATGATAGGATCTTTATTATATCTCACTGCAAGTAGACCTGATATCATGTTTAGTGTATGCATGTGTGCTAGATATCAATCTAATCCTAAGGAATCACATTTAATTGCAGTTAAGAGAATCTTTAAATACCTAATAGGAACAAAAAATATAGGTTTATGGTATTCTAAAGAATCTAGCCTAAACTTAATAGGGTATACATATTCAGATTTTGCTGGTTGTAAACTTGATAGAAAAAGCACCAGCGGGTCATGTCAATTCTTAGGAGAAAATTTAATCTCATGGTTTAGCAAGAAACAAAACTCGGTTGCATTATCTACAGCTGAAGCCGAATATGTTGCTGCCAGGAGTTGTTGTGCTCAAATCATATGGATCAAACAACAACTTGAAGACTATGGCATTAAACAAGATAAAATTTCCATTAATTGTGATAATACAAGTGCCATTAATCTAACTAAAAATCCAATTCAGCACTCAAGAACTAAACATATTGAGATAAGACATCACTTCATAAGAGATCATGTACTGAATGGTGATGTGACACTTCAATTTGTTTGCACTGATGATCAATTAGCTGATATCTTTACAAAACCCTTGAGTGAAGAGCGATTCTGTGTACTTAGGAGAGGATTAGGAGTGATTGATCCATCCTAGTGATATTCTCTTCTAATTCATTGATTTTGATGATTAGCTTGTGTTAAATATAGAGTTTCTCATCTATGATCGTCAAATCAGCTCATAAACTTAGTGACTATCCCTTGTTTGGCACGAAAATAACATAATTTTTGGGTGCGTGCCAGAGTTCGAGTCGACTCGGATACATTTTAGAGTTGGCTCATGGGGGAGTCGACTCGCACATAGTTAGGAGTCGACTCGAGGTCGATGGCATCATAGGGAGAGTCGACTCGCGCATATTTTGGAGTCGAGTCGACTCGCGACTTACTGGAGTCGACTCGAGGTCGGGAATCCGATGTTTTAACCCTAATCGAAATGTTCAATCGACACTTCTATTCACCGCCGCCACTGTTCAAAAACCTAGAGTCGTCTCCAACCTCGTCTCCGACCTTTGTTAGGGCATTTCCGTCGAGTTTTTCTCCGTTCCTCGTGTCCTTTCCCCCTCCTTAGATCTAGGATGCCTCGGAAAGTTGTTGCCCCGAGCCGGAAAAGGCCCCAACCCGCGAGCGGTACCGAGCGACGGTCAAAGGCTCGGAATGATCCCGTGAGGCCACAACCTCCGGCTCCTTCCCCGCCGAGGCCGGTTCCCTCGCGTCCGTGCACCGGGAAGGCGGTTTCCACCGGGACATACGTCAACTTTGACTTCCTCTCCGGGAAGGCTTTACCCTAGGGCATAGGTTAAGGGCTCAAGGGTTAGAAATGTTTTGTTCCCTAGATCTCCCTACGTACCTGGGGTTAGTTAGGAAATTTTACGGTACAGTAGCTAGGGGTCATGGTGGGATACAGGGAACCGTAGCGGGTGTCCCAATATTTATTTCGGAGGACTTCATTGCTCAAGTCCTCCATCTTTCGCAAGTAGGAGTGTTTCCCTCTCACCCAGCAGATAGGACTGAGACCCTTACGGCCATACTAGGGAGTCCACCTCAGTCCCCCCTAGAAGAGGTGTCTGCAAATCAGCTATCAGCTGAAATGCGGCTCCTCTTGAGCATCATATCTAGGACCCTCTTCCCCAAGACAAGGCGTTTTGATTTTGTATCTGAGAGGGACCTAGCCCTAATGTTCTACATTCTTCAGGATACTCCAATCAACTTTCCAAAGCTCATCTATAATACCTATGTGAGCCTCTAGACAAACCTAGGCTCAGTCTTCCCTATGGCATGCTCTATACCTTGATCTTTAGGGAATTAGAGGTCCCCATTCCTGAGGGGGAACCCTCTCGCTCACTGCGATACACAGATCGCATGGGTGAGGGGACTTTTCACAGGATGGGATTCCATAAGGTTGAGGGAGTCTGGGTCCGGAAACCATCCTCTTCCACACTTTCTGACCCTACTACTCGACACTCCCTCAGCCCTGATCATGACTCCGATTTTTCCACCTATCCCTCCACTTCAGCACCATCTACTTCAGCCGGACCCTCCACTGCACCACCTACTCAGCCACTAGAGGTCCGGATATCTCCTGAGCAACTCCGGGAGTTGCGGCAGGAGATCGTGAGGGATCTTCGGGACGACATACTGAGGGAGCTCCGAGGTCCAGCGACTGCTCCCTCCACTGCCCTAGTTCCATCATTGGCAGCCGTGACCGAGATGACGGCTCATCTGAGGAAAGAAATTTACTATGTAAGAAGCCTAATTCAAGCCCAATTTTCGAATATGAGCGATGTCACGAGCAACACAAGAAAGCTGCGAGAAGACATTCGATAGGAGCTGGGCAGCCAGAATCAGGGTACTGAACGGCTATCCAATGTATTGATCTTCAAGTTGGATACCCTACAGGAGAATCTGACTGAGCTTACCTTGATCCAGAGTAGGGCCACCTCGGAGATCATAAAGCAGCTAGGAAACATTACAGAAGGGATCAGTTTAATTATGCAACAATCTAGACTGAGCAAGGGAGCCACATCCTCCACCACAAAGAAATCCTAGTGTAGCTTGCTTTTTCTTTTTGATATGTACTTACTTCTCTACTTTTGGATGTATCTACAATTGTACTTAAACTTACATCAATACAATGAGTAGACATTTCTCTTCCAAATTGTGCAAATTTGAACTCTAACTGCCCGTATGATGTGCTTTCTGCCTTTTTGCTATGATGACAAAAAGGGGGAAAAATATATTAAATAGACATGTAAAGAAAATCAATAAAAAGAAAATTTTTACTAATTTGTTCTAAGTGGATTCGATACCTCAAGGCTCATTATCTCTCTGTTGGGGCTCCTAAAGGAGTAATCTCCAGAATCTATTCAAGAAATATTCGGAGATTAGTTGAATCATACTCAAGAACAAATTGGCAGATTTTCCCTCTAAAAACCAAAAATTTAAGTTCAAAAGCTTCAATACACTAAAAGAAAATTTCAGAGAATCTAAACAAAGTTGAATGCACGTGTCGAGGGGGAGAATCTGAAATCTTAAGAAAGCAAACTCATTAAATATATATAAGCCAAACAATTGATTGCATGACATGAAGGCTTATATAATTCCAAATGAAAGGGAGAGCTTTAACTTCAAAATTTACTGTTTCACACCTTTCAGTTTTGGATAAATTAAATAACTAGACACTTGAATTCATTTTAAAATTTTACTATAAATTTTCTTTTTGGTTGAGCAATTCACTTTTCAAATACTCAATGTTTTGTCATTATCAAAAAGGGGGAGATTGTGGAGTGATTGATTATAACCCCAATTGATTTTGATGAGCTCAAAGCATTTGAGTATATCTTATGTTATACTGATGAATTCAATCTAGTGTTTCAGTCAAATACTTGTAAATTTATGGTTAAGTGTCTCTAGATTTGGTTCAATACATTTTGGATAAGTAAAGAATTCAATTTGAACCAAAGTCTGAGACTCGAGTCGACTCCGGAAGATTACGGATCGACTCCAAGCGTATCAGAAGCACTGGCACAAGCTCGAGTCGACTCCTGGACATTAAGAGTCGACTCCGACTGAGAACAGACAGCTGGATAGAAAGATTCATCTCAGAACCTGTCAACGTGTCGACTCCTGAAGAATTCGAGTCGACTCCAATGCTTGCCGAGTCGACTCCAGGATAGTACGAGTCGACTCCAGGGTAGTACGAGTCGACTCCAGAAAGTAACAGATAGAAACACAGAGAAGCTATTTTGGACTCTGAGAGCCGAGTCGACTTCCGAAGAACTCGAATCGACTCCGATGATTGGCAGGTCGACTCCTAAGGAAGCGAGAGTCGACTCCCAGAGAAATACAAGGCAAAAAGTCAGAGAGCCAATTTCGGACACTGAGAGCCAAGTCGACTCCCGCAAAGTCCGAGTCGACTCCGAGGCAGCGCAACCCCAAAGACAGAAGACGGTATTTTCGTCTCTGAGAGGCGAGTCGACTCTAAGACAGTTCGAGTCGACTCCAAGGCAGCGCAACCCCAAAAGACAGAAAACTATTTTTTGGATACTGAGAGCCGAGTCGACTCCGAGACAGTTCGAGTCGACTCCGAGACGGCACAAGTCAACAGACAGAAGATCGGGAGTTCAGGCTCTGAGTGCCGAGTCGACTCCCAGAATATCCGAGTCGACTCGAGTGAGCAAATTTGAAAGCAACTTCTCTGGATTCCTTAGAACGAGTCGTCTCCAAAAGTACCAGGTCAGCTCCAGACATTGGGGAGTCGACTCCAGGTTCAGTCGAGTCGACTCCAAGTCAAGACAGCACTTTAATTCAAATCCAGAACAGTTGCCGAGCCGTCTCCAGAAAAGCATGAGTCGACTCCTGCAACAGGCGAGTCGACTCCAGATCGCGCGAGTCGACTCCGATCCCAACGAAAACATTGTCAGGAGTTGCAGAATGTGCAGAACGGCTAGTAATCTGGGTCTAACGGCTAGTTTTCTTGGGGAATGGCTTAAATAGCCACAGAGAACTGTAGCAAGAGAGGAAAGTGACATTTCATTCAAAGAAAACAAGTAATCTCCACCTACCAAAGGATTTCAAAGGGAATACACGTGAAAGAAGGAAGAGAGGCATTAAACTCCATCCAACCAACTCTTCCCAGCATTCAAGAAGTCTCCGTCAGTCATCAAATCTTCTAGACATTCATGTGGAGACTCCGAGTTCGAGAAGCCCTCCTCTACATCTTCATAAATCTGTTTGAGGGCTCCTAACTTCTCTCTTATTAATATCGCTGAATATTTGCTTGTTAAGAAGCTTCCTTTTTCTGTTTGTTTTCAAACCATTTGTTTCTTACTTGATTCAATCAGGGGATTGAATCAAGGGTTGTAAGGTTTGTTGGTGAGCCTAGGTTAAAACCAACGGTGTAAGGGTTGGATTGTGATCCTGAGAAAACAATTGGGTGGTTCTAGTCGGTGAGCCTGGAAAAACCAACCAAGTTCGTTGTGATCTCGTAAAACAACAAGTTGGGTTGTGAGGTTGTAAAACAACCGGCTGTAATCCGAGGGATTATAGTGAATTCCCAAGTGAGGCTTGGGGAGTAGACGTAGGAGCAAGAGTTAGCTCCGAACCACTATAAAATTGCTTGTATTTGTGATTGCTTCATTGTCTCTTACTTTCCCTTCATCCACTGCATATAGCAACTAATTAATCCACTCGCAAAAAGTTTTAATTAGTTACTCACAAAGCTTTTAATTGCAATAATTATTTTAAAACCCAATTCACCCCCCCTCTTGGGTTGTCTATCTGGGCAACAATCTTGGACCTATCCAATCCACCAAGCCCACGTACAAGAACTATGAAAGCTCTGTTAACATAGATAACTCCGTCCAATGTGTAACCCCCAACCAGGTAGTCCGTTTGGTGCCAATTTAAAACTAGATATATGTACAAGGGATGGACATCATCTTGGCCACTCTTCTGCCGAAGGTTCATACGTTACTAAAGCATTTACTCTATTTATAACGCATACGGTCTACTATGTGAGTACACGTGATCTCACCCATCTTATTATAGAGACACTCTCGAAGGATATGGACGTGGCTATAAAAGGGCATGCTTGGAGGAGTCATCCAGAGCAGGAGGCTCTTCTTTGATTACCCTCGGGGATGCTAAAGCCAGACAATCTTCTCCATTTCCTTGGGAAACCTTCATGCCCAAACATCTAGCCCAACCATTCTGGGCGTCTAGTATGCCACTGGAGGATAAAGGAAGGCATTCTTTTGTGAGCAGTCTCATACCATCCGTACCTAAGATGATTGTACCAGAGATTCCCATTGTGAGATGGGAAGCAGAGATCTCTTCTCGTGAGAAGGGAAGATGAAAGGGAAGCACTTCATTTAGGTCTCAGACTCTCAGGCAAGGAGTAATCACATAGTGCTGAAGGATGCCAGACATCCTTTCTTGCTTCGCAATTGGTTACTTGAAGTCAAAGAACAACAAAATGATGGAAACCTAAGCACGGCAAGGATGGACTTCTCTTGGAGTACTGCAAATCTTTCTTAGCGGTTTTGGTGAGGTATAGAACTAGTTATTAGAGAGTGTTTTTTCATTTGTTTTTACAGGAAAGTGTAAAAGCTAGATTCTGAATATAGACTACACTGTTGCTAGCAAATTGATTGATCGATTTGCTATTTTGCTTTTGTTTTTTTTCCTTCCCTCTGGTAAAGCTGTCATCAGGCATGACTAAATTGAGTTGCTAGTACACAAGTGAATTTAATAAAGGATTTCATGTTTCCTTAATTATCATTTGTAGTTTATACATTGAATGATTACTGACATGTTCCAAGAACTTGAGGTTTGTAGAAAGATAGAAGGAATGAAACCCCGCTTTGCTATAATGCATGTTCGGAGTATTGAGGCATAATATTTGTTATTCCATCCCTCATGCAATTGTTTCTATGTCTTCTAAACAACCCCAATGTCATTAAAGTTTCATCACAATGAAAGTGCCAATGACCCTCTAATTGGAAGTAAAATTCAACATATTATATATATATATATATATATATATATATATATATATATATATATATATATATATATATATATGACATTAAACAATGTGAAGTGGGAGCTCAAGTTGTTTATTTCAATTTGAAAGTTAACAAACACACTCAAAGATGATATCATGCTGTTTAAACCTTTTCATCTTAGATGCCCACTTATAATGGGTTAGAGCTTCTAAGCATGGGAATGTCCTATGGAAAGGGAGAAGACAGCATGTCTTCAGCATCACTTCAAGTCACCAAAGGTGAGTTTCTTGCTTTGGATGACTCTCCCAAATACGCCATTTTATAGGCACTCCATATCCTTCCAGAGTGTTCCCACACCATATCCTACTGTAAACTTAAAATCGAAGGTATTTGATAGAGTCTAGAAATAAACTCTTATCACTTTCTAATCTAGAGTGAGAAGACTTGAAGTGACCGAGTGATTCAAGTATGGTGCTAGACTTAACAAATCTCAGTCAAGGTCTCTCATCATCCTTTTTACTCTAATAGAAAAGGCAATGGTTGGACATTTTCTCAAAAACAAGAGAGAAGAAATCGTGAGATAGAAAGACCTCTTATTTTTTCACCAAAGAGAAAAGGTTAATTTTTATCTACTTCCTTTTTTTTGAACCCTAATATTTCACTACTTCAAATCTTGAAGATGAGCCTTGGTACAAATGGAAGGTTCCTCTATTATGACATGTAGGTCATGCATTAGAAAAATAGAAATAGCTTCTCAGCATAGGAGAGTAGGACTGTGTATATTTGACCTTCCCTAGATTCTACAATGGTGAGGGCTTTCAAACACTAGGAAAAGAAGGTGCATGTCTTAGAATCACTATCATAATAGTATAGGAATGCTACCCATTACTTCTGGTGTGTTGTTTTGATTATTGGAAATGATGAGAGCACAAAAGTGCAATCATCATACCATCATAATTAGTATTATAGCTAATCATTAATAATAAAATTAACTAATTAACGTTGTATTTGTGTTTGAGTGCAAGTAATCCAAGAGACCCAATAACATTGGGTTTGAGCCCAATGCCCGGCAGCCCGAGCTCAAGTCAAGCTAGCATTCCAGCGCATCCCAATCCTCCACGCCATCAGCGACGTCCCAAGGATCTCGCGATTAGCCCAAACGCGTCTTCAGCTCCCAGTCCGCCCTTACAGCACCAACTTGATTGTCCCAGGCCGTCCACGTCTTCAGCGCGTCCCCACCACACCTCACAGCCATCCAGCCAATTTCCCAATCCTCCACGCCATCAACGCAATCGAAGCAACGTTTCTTCTCCCAACAGCCATCCGTTTCTTCTCCCAGCAGCCGTCTGTTTCTTCTCTTCCGAGTTCCAGCTCCTTCTCGTGAAGCCAGCGAATCCCATATGCAGCGTCCCAGCCGATTCAAGGAGCCGCTTCAGCCGCCCGTGATTCTCCCCCAAATCCCAACATCCCAGCCTCTTCTCCCATCCGTATTCATCATCCACGGATCCGCTCCTCCCAGCACCGATTTTGGTCGCCCGTTTCAAAGATCCACAGCTTCATCCCGTGCGGAAACAAGGGGGAAGAAAGGATCACACGCCCGTTTCTAATCCGGCGTCCACAAAGCTTCCGGATTCCGCATTTCTTCCGGATTTGAAATCCCAAGCGTCCGAGCTCCACGGATCACACCGGCTGGTCCAGCCTCCTCCGCATCCAAGCACCCGCGGCGCTCTTCATCCGGATCCACCTCCCGAGATCCTGCGGCCGTTTCTCCTCCTCTCCATGCGCAATCAAGGGTTCCATGCTCTGGCGATCTATAAGAAGGGGAGAACGAGAGGAGGAGGGGGGTCCTCGGTTGGGGTTGAGGCCACGAAACAGAGAGGAGGAGGGGAGGTTCTCGGCTTGGTGAGGGGAAGCTCTGTTCAAAAGAAACAGAGGAGGAGCTCTGTTTTCCGAGAAGAAGGAAGAAAAAAAATAATATTTTATTTTTTTTAGTGTTCAATAGAGAGGGGTTACTTGTTCCCTTGTTTTCATTTTTTTTTCCTTCTTACTTTTGTAAGCATTTTCCTTTCTATGCAAGCTATTAAATTTTCTTTTATGCAATCCATGTTATAGGTTTTGTTTAATTTCTGTTCTTTTATGCAATCCATTAATTTTTCTTTCATGCAATCTATGTTCCAGGCTTCAATTTTCTTAAGCACTGTTTTCATCCATGCCAAAGTTTTTCTTTGAGTAGTTAAATATTTCATTAAATTTATAAATGCTCTTCGATTCCAAGTATCTGTCTTTTGTTTACTTTCAAATAAAAAACATTCTCTGGTAAACTAGAGAATCATTCAACATCCCCGAAGTAATGTTCTTCTTTTGTTATTCAAAAATCGATTTTGAATCCGAGTGAATGTTTTAATTTTTATGCAACTCCAATCGCCTTCCTGTGGATCGACCTCTTACGACCACTATTCTTCGAGTAGAAAAGGTAAGAGTAAAATTAAATTAAACTTTATTTGTCGGTTCTAATAACGATATATTTAGCATATTTTTAGGTAAACAGGAATCGGACAACAAAATTTTGGCGCCTTTGCTAGGAAGGCAAATCGAGAAGCAAGAACGATCACGAAAATCAACTCGAATTTTGGATGCCCGAAGTGAACGCAATCTGGTAGTAAGTTTTTTTTTAATTAATTTCTCTTGTTTTGATTATTTTTAGTTAATAATTTCATAGTTATTAAATTCTAAAATTTAAAATTCGGAATTTAAAATTTTAAAAAAAAAGTGAAAAAATTTTAAAATTTAGATTCAAAATTTGAATTCTGAAATTTGAAATTTGAAATTTAAAAAAAGTTAAAAAATTAATTAAATTAAAAAAATATTATTTTTGCTAGTAATTGATAGGGTGCAATCCTCCGAGGTTATCATACCTCTATTGGGGCTCCTCACGGAATAATCTCCAGAGCTTATTCAACGAGCATTTGGAGATTGACTGACGCATAAGGATTAGTTTTAGTTTACATTCAAGTTATTCCTATATAAAAATTTAAATAAAACAAAAACATAAAATTAAAAAATTAAAAAAATATATATAAAAAATTTTTTTTGCTTGCTCATTTAATCAGTACAACCTAATGACATTCCATAAACTTTAAAAAAAAAATCATTGAATATTTGTTGCATTTAGTATTAAGCATTTGCATAAAATAATTTAAGGACAAAACCCATTAAAAAGATAAGGTCGGAAAGTCATTACCTTTCCTAAGCCCAAAAATCACCACCTTGCATACATATCCTAAGCCAAATTAAATTAAAATCAATTAGACGTTGGTCTTAGGATTTTCAAGCTTAATTAGGCTCTTGGAAAGAAGCGGCTGAAAGCCACTCCAGTGAGAATTTAGTAATTGGTGATGTCTAGGAAAGTTTTACAATAGTGAGAACTGTTACGGATATTGTGGTATCGGTGTATCCCTTCTGGCACCACCACGCATCCCGAAACTTTTCTGGTCACTAGTTACTGGATCGTTTAACTGGTAAGCTCAAGCTTAATCTGAAAGGAAGATTAGGAGCTGTCTAATCTATAAAAGAATTTTAGAAACTTTTTAATCTGATAAATCTCTGTGCAACTAGATTAAAAGCTACTAAACCTCACATAATTCTAAGACTAATAGAGTCAAATTGTTGTGTGGTGTTGGTTATGGTCATCTTTGTCTAGCCCTTCTCTTCTCTTAGGATTTCGTTCATTTTAGGAGTCAAATCTAATGAATTGTTGATAATGTATGCATAGTAGAAGGTCATTAAGGGGTAAGTTAACACCATTTGATCCTGAGATTGATAGAACTTTTTATCACAATCAGCGAATTGTAAGCCAACCATCAATCTCTACAATGGGTGAACATATTAGAACTTTGAATGAGTTGTTCGCACCCGCATCCGCTGATCCCCCTACTTGCATAGCATTACCAATTAATAATGCAGCCCAATTCGAGATTCGGGCTGCAACAATAAACATGTTACCCAAATTTCATCGGTTTAAGAGCGAACAACCGTATATTCATCTAAACAAATTTTTGACAATCTGTCAAACATTTAGAAATCAAAACTTAGATGAAGAGGGTATTAAATTAAGGTTGTTTCCAATGACTCTAGAGGATCGTGCTGCTGCATGGTTGTATTCTCTTGCTTCAAATTCCAGCACATCATGAGAACAACTATCTAGGAAGTTCATGGCTAAGTTCTATCCCATGGTAAAGACTGAAAAAATTAAGGATGCCATCAGAACTTTTAGAAAAAAATCTAAGAAGGAATTTTCCCAACTTTGGAAAAGATTTCATGATCTTTTGGTCAAGTGCCCGCACCATGGGCTTGACAAAGCTGATCTAGTACATTTCTTTTACAAAGGATTACCTCCAGCACATTGGAACTGATTGAATCCATGCATAAGGGTAGTTTCATGAACCAAACCCCTAATCAAGCCTATGAGTTCCTTGTAGATTTAGCTAAAAATGCCCAAAATTGGAGTAGCTACGGTCAGGAGATAGATAGAAATGATTATGGTTCTAGAGAACCAAGTACCTATGGAATAAAAATAGATCCCGAACTCAAAAATGTCATATCCAATCTGGTGAATGGGGTGAATAATCTAAGCAAAAAGTTGGATGCTTTTACGGTTTCCACAAACTCAAACTCACAAAAAGAGTCAAATCCCATCAAGAAAGTGGAACATGAGCCACAAGGCTTATGCATCTTGTGTAACAATTCTGAGCATCTAGTGGAGTGTTGTCCTAGTCTACCCAATATTAAGGCTGAGCAGGCAAATGCTCTAAATTCATATAATGCCTTTAAGAAATCCACTCCCAATTCATTCAGCCTAGTTTATCACCCTGATAATAGGTTTCATCCGAATTTCTCATACAGGCAGACTGAACCTATTCAGCATCAGGGTGGTCCACCAGGTTTTCAGAAAAAAAATTTCAGGATAGGTCCACCACAGATGAACCAATCATTAGCTCCACCTATCCCTCCTTATAGTGCCCCTATCACTCAGCAGTCTACATCGTTGGAAGCCGTGATGGCTAACATGATGAAGCAACAATAAGACCTCATCCAACAGCAACAACAGACCAACATGGCTCAAACCCAGACTAACCAATTCCATGTGCAAGCGATTGCAAAATATGAGGTTAGTCTGAGCCAAATAGCTAACTCTCTAGGGGATAGGAAGAGAGGTGAATTATCCAGTCAGCTAGTGCCTAATCCTAGTAGGCAACAGAATCAAGGGCCAAGAGGACAGTTTCAGATAAATTCGAATGAAAACTCAACCCATGAAGTCCAGGCAATTACCACTTTACGGTCTGGCAAGCAAGTGGACAACAAGGTCCAACTTTCTATATAAGAAAAAGAAGAAAAGCATGAACCGAGCCCCACTCAGAAAAAGGCACAAGAACAGGAAACACAAGAAATAGAGGAGAAACCAATAGAGACATACACATCCAAGGCTCCCTTTCCTAGTAGACTACAAGACTCAAAGAAAAAATCTCAGTATGATGAAATCATGGAAGTCTTTAAAAATGTCCAAATAAATTTACCCTTTCTAGATGCCATCAGACAGATCCCCTCCTATACAAAATTCTTAAAAGACCTGACCACGGTAAAAAGAAAAACCAGTATTCCTAGGTAAGCTGTGATGGCGGCACAAGCCTCATCTCTCATTTAACAACAGATTGTCCCAAAATACAAGGACCCTGGTTGCCCCACTGTTGAAATTAAAATAGGAGAAACCATCATTTGAAGAGCTCTCCTAGATTTGAACTTGTTACCCTATTCTGTTTACACAGAGTTGGGTTTAGGGGAATTAAAACCCACAAACATCACTCTTTCATTAGCAGATAGGACTGTAAAGTATCCCAAAGGAATTGTCGAGGATGTGATTGTAAAAGTTAATGAGTTCTACTACCCTATGGATTTTGTAGTCCTTGAAACTGAACCAGTAAAAAATTCAGAAAGTCACATCCTGGTGATCCTAGGTAGACCATTTTTGGCCACTTCAAATGCTGTAATTAGTTGCCGAAATGAAATAATGACTCTAGCCTTTGGGAACATGACTGTCCAGCTCAATATTTTTCACAGTAGTAATCAGTCAACTGAGATGGACGATTTGGAAGAAATTCACATGATTGAGAACATAATTAGCAGTTCTTTTGAAGAGTCCAGTTATTCTGATCCATTAGAAAGATGTTTGGCTAATTTCGGTCAAGATTGTGAATCAAGTCAGGAGGTTAATGCATTGTTAGATTTCATTTCTGTGATGGATACTAGCAGATGGGCCACCAAATTTGAATCATTGCCTATTTCGGAATCTCTGCTAGTGCCATCCAATGTTAAACCTCCCCAGCTAGAACTTAAAGACCTTTCCGAAAACTTGAAGTATGCATTTCTTAGAGACAACAACACCTTACCTGTTATTATTGCATCGAATCTGACTAAAGAATAGGAAGATAAGTTGTTAAGTATCCTTCGGAAGAATCAGGAAGCTATCGGTTGGTCTATAGCTGATATTAAGAAGATTAGTCCTTCTGTGGTCCAACATAAAATCCATCTAGAAGAAGATGCAAAAATCTCTAGAGAACCACAAAGGCGACTTAATCCAATCATGAAGGACGTAGTTCGAGCCGAGGTCATCAAGCTTTTAAATGCAGGAATTATATATCCTATTTCTGATAGTCAATGGGTAAGCCCAGTTCAAGTCGTACCCAAAAAGTCTGGCATCACTATGGTGAAAAATGATCGCCATGAGTTAGTCCCTACTCAAGTCCAAACGGGATGGCGAGTATGCATCGACTATAGGAAGCTTAATGCCATGACTAGGAAATACCATTTTCCTCTATCCTTCATCAATCAAATGCTAGAATGTCTAGCTAGCCACTTTCATTACTGTTTCTCGATGGTTATTCTGGATATAACCAAGTCCCTATTGCACGTGAGGATCAAGAGAAAACCATGTTCACCTGTCCTTATGGCACTTTTGCCTATCGTCGCATGCCTTTTGGGCTATGCAATGCACCGGCTACATTCCAGCGGTGTATGATGAGTATTTTCTTCGACATGGTGGAGAAATTTTTGAAAATTTTTATGGATGACTTTTCTGTATTTGGATCCAATTTTGATGAATGTCTGCACCACTTGACACTTATTGTAGAATGCTGTAAAGAGAAAAATTTAGTTCTTAACTGGAAGAAGTGTCATTTTATGGTAGAATCAGGTATGGTTTTAGGACACATTATGTCACAAAGGAAAATTGAGGTGGATAAGGCCAAAGTAGAATTAATTGCTAAATTGCCACCTCCCAAGACTATTAGGAAAATTCGATCATTTTTAGGGCATGCGGGTTTTTACCGCCGCTTTATCAAAGATTTCAGCAAAATATCAAAATCCTTATGTGATTTGTTGGCCAAAGATGCTATTTTCAATTTTCACCAACTTGTGTAACTGCTTTCGAAAGACTGAAGTCTGAATTGACTTCAGCACCCATCATAAGGTGTCCTGATTGGAGTCATCCTTTTGAAATCATGTGTAATGCATCTGATTATGCCATAGGTGCTGTCTTAGGTCAGCGAGTGGAAAAGCTTCCCCATGTTATTCATTATACGAGCAAAACTCTGAATGACACCCAACTCAACTATTCCACCACTGAAAAAGAATTGTTGGCAGTTGTTTTTGCTCTAGATAAATTTTGCCCCTACCTGATAGGATCTAAGGTTCTTGTTTATTTTGATCATGCCTCCCTTAAGCACCTTCTCATAAAGAAGGATGCTAAGGCAAGGCTCATTCGTTGGATCCTATTGCTCCAGAAATTTGATCTCAAAATTCGAGATAAAAAGGGATCTGAAAATGTAGTAGCTGACCACTTGTCCAGACTGATTGTTGAGTCATCTGCAGAATCCTTACCTGTATCCGAAACTTTTCTGAATGAACAACTAATGATGATTTCCCATACCAATGTTCCATGGTATGCTGACATAGTCAACTACCTCGTTACTAAACAAATGCCCAGCTCTTGGACCAAACGGGAGCAATTTCGCTTCCTAGCTCGTGTGAAGTGATATTTTTGGGATGAACCATACTTATTTAAATATTGCCCTGATCAGATCATCCAACAGTGTATCCCTGAATACGAACAAAGGAAAGTCCTTTCCTTTTGTCATGACCACGCTTCTGGTGGTCATTTCAGTGGTAAAAGGACGACTGCAAAGGTTTTGCAGTGTGAATTCTATTGGCCCACACTATTTCATGACTCCCACGAGTATTGTAAAGCATGTGACCGATGTTAAAGACTAGAAAAAATTTCAAGAAAAAATGAGATGCCCCTGAACCCAATCTTAATTGTAGAAATCTTTGATGTTTGGGGTATTGATTTTATGGGTCCTTTTCCTATGTCATTTGGGCACCAGTACATACTCCTAGCTGTTGACTATGTGTCCAAGTGGATTGAGGCTGTCGCATGTAAGACCAATGATCACAAAGTAGTGATCAAGTTTCTTAAGAAGTCTGTCTTCGCTCGCTTTGGCACCTCTCGTGCTATCATTAGTGATGGAGGGAAACATTTTTGTAATAGAATTTTTAAAGCCCTTGCTAGGAAGTACAACATCACCCATAAGGTCGGTACACCATATCATCCACAAACGAGTGGACAAGTTGAGATTTCCAACAGAGAAATCAAGACCATCCTTGAAAAAACTGTCAATCCATCTCAAAAGGATTGGTCCCTTAGGTTAACAGATGCATTGTGGGCATATCTTATGGCCTACAAAACAGCAATTGGAATGTCCCCATATAGGATTGTCTATGGCAAGGCTTGCCATTTACCTGTCGAGTTAGAACACAAGGCCTATTGAGCAATCAAACGCCTAAATTTCGATCTCGACAAGGCGGAAGAACATAGAAAACTTCAGCAAGACGAGCTTGAAGAAATTAGGAACGATGCTTACGAGTATGTTAAGAAGTACAAGGATCGCATGAAGGTCATGCATAATAAAATGATTACTCTAAAGAGTTTCACCAAGGACAAAAAGTTCTTTTATATGATTCTCGATTATATCTATTTTCTGGGAAACTTAAATCTCGCTGGACTGGCCCATAAACGGTAGAGAAAGTGCATCCGCATGGTGCGGTAGTAATATGCAATACTAAGGATGGTAGGTCGTTTCAAGTCAATGGATATTATTTAAAACCATACCTTAAGTATCTGAGTCTAGAAGTTGAGGAGACACTTCTGACCGATCCTGTCTATCATGAATGAATTAGAATTGTCTGGCTGAAGACAAAACTTAGCGCTCTTGGGAGGCAACCCAAATTATATAAATTGTAAAATTTTACTAACATGCAGGTTTGGGGGTTTTTGGCCCCAATTGTCAATTTACCTACCCATATCAGGTAACTTCTCCTCTGTCCTATTACTGCTTTAAATTTTCTTTAATATTGAGGACAATGAGGTTTGGGGGTATTTTTAAGTATTTAAAATATAAAAAAAAAACCTAATTTCTGTACAACACACAAGGTATATAAAATCTAAGAGCCTAATGACTAGTCAGAAGTAGTGCAAAGTGAGTTCTTTTTATTAAGTTCCTTTTAGTGAGTTGTAAGCTAATTAGTACTTTGAATTTCACAACACATCTGACCTGCATTTCTAAGGTATAGGGTCGACATTGTGTTGA
This sequence comes from Phoenix dactylifera, assembly GCF_051530095.1. Classification (NCBI taxonomy): domain Eukaryota; kingdom Viridiplantae; phylum Streptophyta; class Magnoliopsida; order Arecales; family Arecaceae; genus Phoenix; species Phoenix dactylifera. Next base: position 9,109,456 of record NC_143193.1, read on the forward strand.
GAATATGGTAGCACCCTCGAATCCTGATGAATCATCTTTTTCTGATTCACAAAAAAAAATAAAAAATAAAATAAAATAAAATAATAAAATTTTGTGGATTTAGTCAGGTACATCGAAAAGGGCTACCTATTGTCAAAGGTCAGCGGGCTTGTGATGAGGAACCCAAGCATAGGTCCGTAGGGTAGTCTTGATGCCCGACACCTCATGCCAACTGGTGTGAGAATTGTCGACTAATTGCTCGCTACATGGAGGAATCATCACAGGAGTAAAAGTGCACAATATATACATTATCATGTTTCTTGAAAAAAAAATCTGTATATTGACCTTAAGAAAGATAATAGTGTGAAAGCCGTCGTTACAAAAATTTGAGTAAACTAGAATATTACAGATAAAGCCCATGAGGTATTAAAGTAAACATCCATAGCTCTCAAAATCCTGCATATAAGATGATTTTGAATCAGCAAATAAGTCTTGTCCGACCAATTCTTGGAAACTACTAGCATTAGCAATATTTTGGAGATCCAAAATCTTAGCTTGTGCATGGTTCAGACTTCACTGAGCAATCAAGTATAAATAAGTCTTACAACTTTCTAACGAAAAACTTAATGACTTCAACTTAAATTACATACTAACCTAGAATTTGGGCTACTTAGTAATTAAAACATTGTGTGCTTTTGAAATTCTTATCATTTATGTAGTTGAAATTAGACTTTCATTTCATAAAACAAATTCTATTTTGAGATTGAAGTTTGTGGATAACTTCACTGCAAACCCTCACAAGACAACACTCGTCCACTAGGGTAACCTAGGGGTTTAACGGCTTGTTGCATGTGCTAAGTGCAATCGTGATGCTCTACGAAAGTGGGTACGTATCTCAGTTTTTATGTACTTAGCTTCAATAAAAAGTTATGGGTTAGACTACATCTTTTGTGCCCTCATTTTATCGTTTGCTTATTAATTGCTAGAGACTAGCAATAAGCTGGTTGGGGGGTGTGATGAGAGCACAAAAGTGCAATCATCATACCATCTTAATTAGTATTATAGCTAATTATTAATAATAAAATTAACTAATTAATGTTGTATTTATGTTTGAGTGCAAGTAATCCAAGAGACCCAATAACATTGGGTTTGAGCCCAATGCCCGGCAGCCCGAGCTCAAGTCAAGCCAGCATTCCAGCACGTCCCAATCCTCCACACCATCAGCGACGTCCCAAGGATCTCGCGATCAGCCCAGATGCGTCTCCAGCTCCCAGTCCAACCTTACAGCACCAACTTGAATGTGCCAGGTCGTCCGCGTCTTCAGCGCATCCCCACCACGCCTCACAGCCATCCAGCCAATTTCCCAATCCTCCATGCCATCAACGCAATCGAAGCAACATTTCTTCTCCCAGCAGCCATCCGTTTCTTCTCCCAGCAGCCGTCCATTTCTTCTCTTCCGAGTTCCAGCTCCTTCTCGTGAAGCCAGCGAATCCCATATGCAGCGTCCCAGCCGATTCAAGGAGCCACTTCAGCCGCCCGTGATTCTCCCCCAAATCCCAGCATCCCAGCCTCTTCTCCCATCCGTATTCATCATCCACGGATCCGCTCCTCCCAGCACCGATTTCGATCGCCCGTTTCAAAGATCCACAGCTTCATCCCGTGCGGAAACAAGGGGGAAGAAAGGATCCCACACCCACTTCTAATTCGGCGTCCACAAAGCTTCCGGATTCCACATCTCTTCCGAATTTGAAATCCCAAGCGTCCGAGCTCCACGGATCACGCCGGCCGGTCCAGCCTCCTCCGCATCCAAGCACCCGCGGCGCTCTTCATCCGGATCCACCTCCCGAGATCCCACGGCCGTTTCTCCTCCTCTCCATGCGCAATCAAGGGAACCATGCTCTGGCGATCTATAAAAAGGGGAGAATGAGAGGAGGAGGGGGGTCCTCGGTTGGGGTTGAGGCCAAGAAACAGAGAGGAGGAGGGGAGGTTCTCGGCTTGGTGAGGGGAAGCTCTGTTCAAAAGAAACAGAGGAGGAGCTCTGTTTTCCGAGGAGAAGGAAAAAAATAATATTTTATTTTTTTTAGTGTTCAACCGAGAGGGGTTACTTGTTCCCTTGTTTTCATTTTTTTTTCTTCTTACTTTTGTAAGCATTTTCCTTTTTATGCAAGCTATTAAATTTTCTTTTATGCAATCCATGTTATAGGTTTTGTTTAATTTCTGTTCTTTTATGCAATCCATTAATTTTTCTTTCATGCAATCTATGTTCCAGGCTTCAATCTTCTTAAGCACTATTTTCATCCATGCCAAAATTTTTCTTTGAGTAGTTAAATATTTCATTAAATTTATAAATGCTCTTCGATTCCAAGAATCCGTCTTTTGTTTACTTTCAAATAGAAAACATTATCTGGTAAACTAGAGAATCATTTAACATCCCCGAAGTAATGTTCTTCTTTTGTTATTCAAAAATCGATTTTGAATCCGAGTAAATGTTTTAATTTTTATGCAACTCCAATCGCCTTCCTGTGGATCGACCTCTTACGACCACTATTCTTCGAGTAGAAAAGGTAAGAGTGAAATTAAATTAAACTTTGTTTGTCGGTTCTAACAACGATCTGTTTAGCATATTTTTAGGTAAACAGGAATCAGACAACGGGAAACAACACATGAAAGGTGCTTGGGAAGAAGAATGAAGGTTGTGTGAGATATACTTCTAATTCTATTTCCATATATACCAATTTTGAAGAATTGAGCGGCAGATTCTAAAGAGGTATGTGATATTGCTATTAGCTTCACTTCGAGTAGTACTAATGAGAAGAAGATTGCTACTTCTTTAGCTTTCTATGTGGATAAATCTATGAAATGGGATGTAAAAGGTCAAGTTGGTGTGATTGTTGCCTGGTTTCCATAGAGACACTAAAAAGAGGTCTAATTCTGGTGGTGAAGCAGACTCTTCCATTCAGCTTCTGAAGATCGAGGACAAAGGTGTTGAACATGAATATAAGTTCAAAGTCTTGATTAAGCTCTCTTATAATCCTTTATTTTGTTGGGATAAGAGGATTGTTGTTAACATGATTGGTTCTTTTGATGTTGTGGAGAATTTTGAAGATGACACTATATCTAAGAAGCATATGAAGATTTTTCACAATCTTATGTTAACACTTGAAGAGTGTAAGAAGGTCTATCCTGAGTATAAGAAACAAAGAAAGCTCTGGCTCTTCAAAACCTATTTTTGAGAGTCTTGTGGTAATCTTGGGAATTCTAGTGATGCTGGCAATGAGGTTCCTATCATCAGAAAGATAGTTTAATCTGGTTCACCTGGCTCAGCAGGCAGTTGAAGAACCTCAATTTTAAACATGGTCAATGTTGGTTTTGTCCCTTAACATAAGGTGACAACTGATGGTGCCCTACGGAACAAGCTGGTAGGTTGGATCCCTGGCTAAATTCTCACAAAGCACCGTCTGGGGTGGTTGAACATATAGCTTCGACAGGAGCTAATACTATCAAGAGTGTCAGTCCAAAGTCTAGTGAAGGCAATGATATTGCATATGAATCCTTATTGTAGTTGTGAAAAGATAGCATCAGATGATCAAGAATTGGTTTAGGATGATGTGGCTAGAACTATGGTCTTGGTTGGGTTTTCCATGAGCAAGAGTGCATGCCCTGTAGGTATCTATTCTTAAGATATTTGCATCTTAGAGAAGTGAAGACGAAGTTGGATAAGTTTGGATAGTCTCAGGCTAAAGGGAATTATAGATTGACTACGATTGGTCTATTTGATAGGAACTCCAGGAACCAGCTCATTGATATCGATCGCAAATGTAAGTTGTCAATTATAAAGGATGCGAGTATCTTGTTGGAAGAGCTTAGAAATAAGGTGCGGAAGAAGTCAAGCAAATGGTTAAGATAGAAAAGGAATTGCTAGAAAAGGAGTTTCAAGAGGGTGGTGATGGTGGCTCTTCTTAAATTTGATCTTTTGTCGTAACTGGAGGGGTTTTATTTTCATCATGAAGCTTGTAGCATGGAATGTTAGGGGTTGGAAAACCCTAGAAAGATGATTTAGTAAAGTATAGAATCTAGCGGGTTCATTTTTGTATGCTTGCAAGAGCCAAATTTCTTATCCAATTTCTCCTTTTTTGGAATCTTTTGGTGGTTCTAGTATCAAATCTTGGTTTTGGTTGGATGTGGATGGTGCTTCTGGTGGATTTTTCATCGGTTGGTCTGATCAGTATGTGAACTATTTAAATTAGGTCAAAAGGAAACACTCTATTTCAGTGAAGTTATCTGGGGCAGGCAAAGAGGTCTAGTGTAAGCTTCAATTTTACACACTTGAAGACTAAACTATCTGGGCAAGAAACTTAAGAAATTCTAGAATTAAGGAAGTAAATGAATTTAAACTCAAAGGCAAGATGATGAACTTAGTGCTAGAGGCTAACTAGAGACAACAAGTAGCTTACCTTACTATTGAAGGCCCTTGCTATCATCCCCCGACATCCACCGATCATTGCAGAAGGATGCTAAACTGTCAAAATCCACCAATTCTACCGCCGTCGATCCTGGAATCCCCCTGGAATCTACTAGAGTTGAATAGAATCTATCATGCCAAGAACTAAAAGCAACCACAAGCTAACATATACTAATTAAGGAAAATGTTCATTGCACTAATGTGTGAAAAAACTAAGTATATATACATAGTGTGTGTCTATAAGCTCTAGGGCCCCATATAATGACAAGGATAAAAGGTGCCTTTTGATCTCGACTAATTAAAAACTTGAAAAGCAAGACCCAAAACCACTAGAGCAAGTAATATCGGTTGAAGGGGTGCTTATAGAACAAAAATCATTCATACGGTGGGCTAAGAGCTATCAAAATTCTGGAAGAGTTTATGCTGTCAGACCTTCTGACGGTGGATCTGCTCCTAAAGATAGATCTTGTGCTCCCAGATAAATTCTGAGGGCATAATAGTTATCGTGATATCAGGATCCGGCCCATTTGGTTATTGTTTGAGTTGGGGACGGTTCCCACATGCATCATCTCTCTTAAATTCTTGTATTAATTTATTGTTATTTGTTAACCGATATTTATGGGCCTCTTGAATTTTCTTATATAATGGTTTTAAAGAAAGTATATCATCTAAATATTTTTATTTATTTAGATATAAAGAAATAATAAAGTAGCATGGAAATCTAACAAAATTGCTTATTTGGCGGACATGTGACTCCTTTCTTGCTAATGGAATATACTGTGCAAAACTTTCTAAGTGATCGTACACACACATACATACATACGTTTATATATATATCGCTGGTTATTGATGTATCGCTGTAGAGGATGTCCCATTAACACATGGACCAAGATGAAGGAAAAGTTGCGAGTGATACTTGATGCATATATTGTGGTGGTCTATTAAGGCTTATCAGGAAGTGGGGTTCTTGTCTCACCTGAGAACAATATACAATGGTTTGCACAAAAATTTCTGAACTCACTAATAGCAAATCCCCTATCCAAGCAATACTCTACATATGAATATTTCATTATTTCATTTTCAAAATTTGTCTTATTCATACATTACAATTATACATCCGTAGTAGAGTTCAATGGTCACCAAAGCGAGGCTTCAAACTCAAAAAATTTGATTGATGGAATAGAAGAACAATTCTTTCTCTTTCTAGCAACCTCAAGTTCTTGAAATATATTGGTCATTCAATGTATAAACTCAAAAGCTTGGTATGAAAATTCTTTAGCAAATTCTCTTGTGCACATGAAATTTTTTATTTTTTAAAAGCAAAAGTACCCAAGATGATAGTTAATAGTTCATCTTAAAATCACCACTTGTCCTAAAAGCTTAAGCTAATAGGATAAGGTAGATTCATTTATATATTTTATATTTTCTTATACTCTTCCTTACATATGGGCCAGACTTTTCTTTAATGGATGAGCCTAATATGTGAAAGTTCTAAAAATGGAGTTAAAGAGTGCAAAGACAGGGTTCGAACTCAAAACTTCTGCTTTGATACTATGTTAAAATCACCACTTGTCCCAAAACTAGAAGTTAATAAGATGAGGTAGATTTATTTATATTTTTTATATTTTTTTACAGTTCAAGGTCCTACCAAAATTAATGCATGGCAAATGATAGTTTTACAGCAGCACAAAATAAAGCAAATTTGCAAAATGATCAACACTTGGCTAAAAACATTCTACATCTGTATTTAGTATATAGCTAGCCATTACACTCTTCCCTTAAGAAAAAACGAAAAAAGAAGAAAATCAACAACAAAAACAACAACTATAAAACTTTTGCACTAACAATTAAAGACTTCCTCCTCGAAACTCATTGGAGACCTTCTTTCTTCTCTTTCTTTTTTCTTTCCTCTTGCTCCCTTTCTTCTCTTTCTACAACCTTGCTGTTCCTCCTGATTTCCAGTAACCACTTTCCCATGCGTAAAGTTGCCCTTGAGCACCGTGTGGTTACTCCTCGAAACTCATTGGAGACCTAAAATTATATCTCCTCATTCCTTTCTTTCAACAAGTAGAGACGTACACCTCACGTCTCGTGATTGGTCTCTTTAGCATGAACATATTAGGTACGGATGGTATGGGACTAATTGGAAAAGAGCTAAACCTTTTCATCTTAGATGCCCACTTATAATGGGTTAGAGCTTCTAAGCATGGGAATGTCCTATGGAAAGGGAGAAGACAGCATGTCTTCAGCATCACTTCAAGTCACCAAAGGTGAGCTTCTTGCTCTGGATGACTCTCCCAAATACGCCATTTTATAGGCACACCATATCCTTCCAGAGTGTTCCCACAATTAAGAAGGGAGGCCAAGTGTGCAAGTTGCCTCTCTAATGTTGAATGTTTCAAGATTGTATGAGCTTGGAGGACTACTCAGCAAACTGCTTCCGTTACAAATAGAATAAATGCTTTCGTAACGCATCAGTCTCCAGCAAAGGCTTGGAAAATCTCATGAATATATCATGTTCGCAGAGAATTCATGTTTCTTGCTGAGGATTATACGTTGGATAGAGGACCTTGTTTGTTAGTAGAGTATTCATGTTTTCGTTGCACATAATGTGGATTTGTTGTGTCCAAAAGATTTTGAGTTTGGATGGTTACATGTTAGCTGGTGAAGTTTGGGTGAATAGAGGATTCACGTGTCTTATGCATCTAATAGGTAAGGTCAACAATTTCATTTTGGGTGGTTGTATGTACCTTGATTGAAGTTGTTGGCATGAGCACACTACTAAGAATTGGTAAATTTCCAACTCTGTATTGCCGACGCTAGATAGAAGCATCTGTAATTTTTTCCCAGCAACAAAGCATGCTAACGCTTCCAAAAAGCGTTAGGCAAATAATGGGCTCCACCGACGCTCTGCTTAGTGTCACCGGAAGCCGCCCATTACGGATGCTTATAAGCGTCGGAAGGGTTAATTACCGACGCTTATAAGTGTTGGCGGAAGCGAAAATTTGGCGACACTTATAAGAGTCGTCGGACTCCATTTCCCCCCTAGAAAGCTCTGACCCCCTTCATGAGCCCCAAATCCCTAACTCACACCGACTGACCCCCTCCTCAGCCCCTTTCACCTATCTCAGCCCCAAATCGCTCTCCTCTGCCGCATCTCCTTCTCCTCCTCTCCCTCTCTGCTGGCCTTTCCTCCTTGACAATGTAAATGGAATCATATTTGACAATATGAATATTTCGAATGATCCATTTAATTGTGACATATGACTTTTGTTATGTGTGTAGTTTTTGTTACGCATTTTTTTGGTAAATAATGTATATAGAATTAAAAAATATTAAATAACTTTTTTTTAAAAAGTTAACTCTAACGATACTTTAAAGTATCATTAAAATAAGTATTGCCGATGCTTAAAAGCGTCGGCAATACCAAAATTTTGGATGCTTTTAAGCATCGGAAATGGCCGACTCTTTTGAGCTAGCATCAGCAATGGCCCGAGATGGCCTGACGCTTATAAGTGTCGGCAAAGCGTCTGTTATAACTGATGCTTTTTCAAAGCGTCTGCTATTACCAACGCTTTTTAAGAGCATCGGCAAATAAAATTTCCATGCCAAATACTGACGCTTATATATAAGGTCGGTATATGCATTAAAAAGCATCGGGAATGGTCTTTTTTTTCTCTATAGTGGCAGTGGGCTTACACTTGTTGTGCACCTCATGGGTTGGCTAAATTGGACAGGCTTGAATTTGGGTGGTAGCACACACGATATCGAGTCAGACCTTGGTGTACTATTTAAGTTACAATTTTCATGGTGTAGAGAGAAAGGTGATAGAATTGATATACAAAGTTCTACAATATGCAAACAAGGAAGATGGGGTTGAAAGTGTGGAGAGATGGGTAATAAAAGCTTGATATAAAAAGGTTCACCATATAATATACAGACAAGGAAGGTAGGGCTGGGAAGTGGAGAGGAGGATGGAGCTTGACGGAGTTTCTATTACATTAATAAGACAGATGAAAAAGATATTACAATTTTACCATTAATCTAGCAACGAGGGTAAACCTACTGTAAACTAAAATAGAAGGTATTGGATGGAGTATAGAAAGAAACTCTTATCACTTTCTAATCTACAGTGAGAAAACTTGAAGTGACCGAGTGATTCAAGCATGGTGCTAGACTTAGCAAATCTCAGTCAGGGTCACTCATCATCCTTTGTACTCTAATGGAAAAGGCAATGGTTGGACATTTTCTCAAAAACAAGAGAGAAGAAACAGTTGTTAGATGTATGCCCTAGAAGCCAATCTGGCTGACACATTGTTAATTCTAGGGACATAATTTTGTACTTGACTATTTATTATTGAATAAATAAAAGGCATCTTTTCATTCATATTATTTATGTGTCTATGAATCGTCCAAGAAATTAATAAGATGATGATACATATTCTCAAGAGTTGAGAATTTGAGCCATGTATCATTGGTAATTAATTTCTAAATGCTCCTGATCAATGGATCATCACGAGGACGGTGATCGATCCGATCAGTGCACAGATCACTTTCCTTCTGGATGGACGAGACTTGAGTCCACAGTGTAGGGACACTGAAGTGATAGTGCAGGTGCTTATTAGAGAACAAGGGTACTGAGCGTGACCAAGATAAGAAGTCACTTGGATGTCTATCCACTCGTCAGTGACTTGCTTGATGTTGCAGTAGTGTGACTGGTCCTTTGACCTGCGGTGCTTCGGCTACTCACAGTGAGGTTATTGTAGTTTGACTGCACACATACATGGTCTCTAGCCATATGGGTCCATGCAGTGTAGATTGGCTGCAGTAGGTTCACTGTAGGAGTAGGGTATGCACCTACAAGGAATCTATCGACCTTGATAGAAGAGGAGTGATCCTATGTGATTTGTTAGACTGAGTTCTAAGACCTTGGCCAGGGCAGTAATATAAAGTGGAGAAAGAGTTTTCCACTATCGAACTCGAGTCGAATAAATCTTGACATATGACAGACGATGGGGTTTGACGAGTTGTCCATGACCTCCGTCCTGTAGGGATCCACGATAGTAGGACTGTATCACATGGTAACTGCACCTAGAGGTTCATCTTTCTATTCTACTGGGAAGCCACTACATGCTGCTAGGTGTCACTGGTGGATGGTGGGACTCATAGGGATTATCTCGATGATCGATAAACCCTAATGAGTTGAGTTGGAATCATTCCAACCCATTGAAAGGAGTTTTCAATGATATAGTGATAGAGATCACAATATATCTCACTACCAGTCAGAGTAGAACCTATGGGGTCACACACACTAGAAGTATTGACCGATCCGATGGTTGAAAAGTAATTATGAATCACAAGTAATCAATTCGATTGATATTTAGTTGAAGAAGGAACAAAGGGAATTAATTAATTGGACTTGAAACAAGAGTCCTACTTCGAGTAGGAATCACAAGTAATCAATTCGATTGATATTCAGTTGAAGAAGGAACAAAGGGAATTAATTAATTGGACTTGAAACAAGAGTCCTACTTCGAGTAGGATTCCTAGAGTCCTAATTGGATTAGGACTGGAAATCCTAGTTGGAGTAGGACTGGGATTCCTACTTGGAATAGGATTCCTGCAATCCTAATGAGATTAGGAGTTTTGAATCAAAATTGGATTTCTACTTGGAGTAGGATTCTTAGAGTCCTAATCGAATTAGGACTTCGGATTCAAATAGAGTCCTAATTGAATTAGGACTAAAATTATATATGTCCTAATTTGGATTAGGGTTTCTTAAGTCACAATTAATTATTAATCTAATGAATCAATAAGACTCCTAATTGGATTAGGATTGAAGAGTTCAATTGAGTCAAAATTGATTTAAGTTCTAATTGGATTAGGACTTACCTAGATTGGATCCAAATTGGTTCACCCTTGGGCTAAGCCTAATTGGATTAGGGCTTGACCACATTAGGGCATTCCAATCCCTACCTAATATGGATTAGGGTTTACCATGAGGAAGGGGATAAGCCCCTCCCCTTTCCACGTGGAGAAGGGAGAAGAGACGGCGCCCCCTCTTAGGAAAGACATCAAGAACTCCTAAATGTTAGGAGCTCCACATGTCTATAAAAAGGGACTTGTGGGCGGCACCTAGGGCATAGAAGAAGTCCTCTTCCTCCTTGCCGTATGCCTCCCTCTCCTCTCCTCTTGGTTCAGCCGCAAGCAAGGAAGATAAAAGCCAAAGGTGTTGGCGGCATCCTCTTCCTCCCTTCTTCCTTCCAACGCAGGGAAAAGAAAGAAGGCTGCGTGGGGATTCTTCTTCTTCCTCTTCTTCATCCTTCTTCTTCCTCCTCTCAAGCACAATCAAGGGTTGATTGAAAGAGAGGAAATCAGCCATCAAAAAAAGTCTTTGCAAGGGAGCTAGCACCCCGGAAAGACAAGAGAGCTTTGATCGGATCACTGCTTCGTGTGGATACCCGTAGAGGCCGGACACTTGAACGGCTTCAAGCGAACCTTCATCCTAGACCACGAACTTCAGTTTGCGGTGATCATCTACCCGCACAAGGTGAAGATCTGATCTTTCTAAAGGTTTAAAAAGTTTTAATTCTTATCTAACTACGAACGGTTCATGAAACAACGTTCATGCGATGAACGTCGATCCCGCTTATGCCGATTCCGCTGCCATCTAAATTTTTTTGAAATATCAGCGGCATGGGCAGGTTCCCAACAGTGGTATCAGAGCCTAGGCTTCGTAGATTAAGGTAAGAATTAATTATCTAAAGGCTTATTTGATCTGAAAATTGAATGATCATGCATGCTGAAAATTTCTGCATGCAGATTTTTCAGGGGTGCTGATTTTTGTATGCTGATTTTTATGTGATAAAATGATGATTCTAATTGCATTGTTAATGGATTTACAAAGATTAGAATCATGATTAGCATGATCAGAAACCTATGTCATGATATAATCAGTTAGTTTTCAGATCTGAAAATTATAATTGTTGCATATGGTGATGATCATAGGATTCAAACCCTTTTGGTATCAAATGTGATGACCTGCGATGTGATCTGCAATGTAATGTAATTTTTTAGATGCTTGCATGCATCTTATTTGATGTTTTGAGAGGCATGCGTGCCTCCTAAAAGGAGATGTAATTTATTTTTATTTTTATTTTACATTTGGTTGTATTTCTGTGATGTGATGTACGTCAACGATCAAGTTGAAGACAAGGCATGAGATGAACAGGTGATCTAAGCGGTTGATGGCGATTGGATCAAGAGTTGATCAAGGATCGAATCAAGGAGGCTTGGAACCAATTCAAGAGTTGAAGACCAGTTGATCGATTGACGTGCATGTGCTTGTAATACGACCTAATTAGAATCCATGATCATCACCTATTTAAAGTTTAGCTTTATTTGATGCTGCGATTATAACTGCCTGTGATGTGCCGTTTGCATGTGATGTGAATGCGAGTCGGGTAGATAGGTTTACATGTGATGTAGCAAACCCAATTGAGACCTAAATCAAAACCTCCTCAATCAAGTCGAGGGTGAACCGACATGAGCAAGTCATATTAGATTAATTGATCTAATTGGTGTCTAGGAAAGCATGAAAGGTGGTTACTTAATTAGGACCTTACTCTCTGAGTAAGGGGAGCCTCCCACCTGCTTACCTGGCCAATTGTTCGATTACCTCTTATGAAGAGCTCAAGTTGCAAACACTAAGACCTGATTAACCAATATTAAGTCAATAGGTCTTCCACTGTAGTAGAGCTGCTAAGGCCTTTCTGATGTTGATTTGTCTCGGCTGGACACAGTGGTCAAGTTGCATCGGAGGGCTGGACCTCTCTATAGACATGAGATGTTGTAGGGTAAAGGTGGGGTTGGGCACCAATAACTGTTAGGTGAGGACCCAATGACAACTTTATTCCTACGGTTATACGGTGGGTCTGACTTAACTAAGAAATGGGACCAATAACTGTTAGGTGAGGTTTTCATGGCTTAGAGACCAAGTTACACTGCAACATGCTTGAGAAGCATTGTACAAGAGTTGTACATTCATCAATCTATGTGTCACCAATAACTGTTAGGTGAGGTGGCATGTAAATTGGTGGGACCGCAGTACTCACTAGAAACCCTAGTCGCGTAGGATTTCCGTTTTCCTACCAGGGGAGTGTGAGGAATTCGAGAAAATAGTGGGAGTTATATTTGTTCTAAAAGACCTTAGAACAGATTAGGATCAAGTACAAAAGTCTAACTAGAATTTTTACTCTCTGCAGATACAATGTCAGCTTCAAACCCTTTGACCCGTATTCTTGAGACCAACTGATTGACCAAACCCAATTATAAAGATTGGCTCAACAAATTTCAAAAAAATAGTTTTGAATTGTGAGAAATTCGGGTATATGCTAGACCATGGAATCCACGTGTTACCAATCCGTCCGATCACTGATTAGCGTAAGACGCTTGTTAAGTGGACGAACAATGACAATAAAGTTAGGTGCTGCACAATGGCATCCATGTCCAATGCATTACAATTCCAGCATGAGAACATGAAGACTGCCAGGGATATATTAAATCACCTGCAAGAGTTGTATGGTGATCAGAGTCACGCAGCTCGGTTTGAAGTGTCCAAGAGGCTCTTCAAAGCCAAGATGCACGATGGGCAGTCTGTCCATGATCATGGTTTGACCATGATAAAGGACTTAGAGAAGCTTGAGAAGCTTGGCATGACCATGCACAAGGAATTGCAAACAGCTTTGATCCCGCAATCCCTTCCAGTTTCATATGAATAGTTTATAGTAAACTACCATATGAATAAGGTTGTATGCACTAAAATAGAATTGTTAAATAAATTGGTAACTACAAGAGGGAGCCTTGAAAGGTTCAAGGGGCAATGTCCTTGCTGCTAAGTTGACTTCTGGTTCTAAAAGAGAGTCTATTTGGAAGAAGAAGAAGCCTGCGAAGAAGCAGAAGACTAAGAAAACACCAAGTAAGGAAGTTCCAAGAAAAAGGCCAATTGCAAGGAAAAGTGTTTCCATTGCATCATGAACGGCCATTGGAAGAGGAACTGTCCTACATACATGGGAAGCATAAAGAACATAAAGGGTGACAGACCTTCAGAAGGTATGTCAGATATGCTCAGGATACTTAGGGACTGTTACCTATTGCTAGCAGAATTTTGATTTCTGTATTTTATTTAACACAGAAAGATTTTTATTTATTTGAAAATTAAATTGATTCAAAATGGTTTTATGATTGACAGTCTCTATCACATACATATGGATGTATCTGTGAATATATCTGAGCAAACAGTGAATACCATAGGATCTAATAGATCCAAAAATGAGATAAATCTAAAGTATTTATGGCACCTCAGGCTTGGCCATATAGGAGAAGACAAAATAAACAAATTGGAGAAATATGAGCTTTTGGGCTCATTGACTTTCGAGTCATATTTGATTTGTGAATTCTGCCTTCAAGGAAAGATGGGCAAATTATCCTTTATAGGACACAGGGAGGTCCACTGAAATACTTACCCTAGTGCACACTGATGTGTGTGGCCCATTCGATGAGCAGGCTAGGGGTTGTAATTTTTACTTCATTTTACCAATGATTACTCACGGTATGGATATGTGTATGAGACACAAATATGAAACTTTTGAAAGGTTCAAAAAGCTTAGATATGAAGTAGAAAAATAAGCACAAAAACTCATTAAGGTTCTTCGATCAGATCGAGGAAGTGAATACCTTAATGGAGAGTTCCGTGATTATCTCAAGGAGAATGGTATAGTTTCATAATGGACTCCTCCTGGTACACCTCAGCTCAATGGAGTGTCAGAGAGGAGGAATTGGACTCTATTGATATGGTCCAGTCCATGATGAGCTTCACTGATTTACCCTTGTTTCTTTAGATAGATGCCCTATTTTCAGCTATTTATTTATTGAATAGAGTTCCCTCTAAATCCGTTCCTACCACACCGTATGAGATATGGCATGGTAAGAAACCAAGTCTGGGTCATCTCAAGATTTGGGGATGTCCGGCCCACGTCAAGAGACTACAGGCGGACAAACTAGAGGCTAGGACCATAAGTGCTCATTTTATAGGATATCCTAAAGAGTCATTAAGATACAATTTTTACGTCTCAGAGGATCACAATGTGTTTGTGAGCCGTCATGCCATCTTCTTGGAAAATCAGTTTATCCTTGATAGAGGCAGTGGAAGGAAAATTGAGCTTGAAGAGAAAGTCTCTGAAAAGCAACGAGTCATGGATCCTATTGAACCCATTCATATAGAGCCAGTACACGATGTCCCTCGACCACCTCGTAGATCTAGTAGGGTCTCCCATCCTCCTGATAGATACTTAGGTATATTAGAAGAGGATACCGAGGAAATGTTCCTAGTGGGAGATAGGGATCATATACAGGATCCCAAAACCTACAACGAGGCAATATCTGATATCGATTCCGAGAAATGGCTGGAAGCCATGAAGTCAGAATTAGACTCCATGCATTCCAACCAAGTCTGGACCTTAGTAGACCCACCAGAAGGTATTGTACCTATTGGATGCAAATGTATCTACAAAAGGAAGATAGGTTCGGATGGAGAGGTAGAGACCTATAAGGCAAGGCTTGTGGCGAAAGGGTATAGTCAGCGCGAAGGCATTGACTATCAGGAGACCTTTTCACCTGTAGCCATGCTAAAATCCATCCGAACATTGCTTGCTATTGCAGCATTTCATGATTATGAAATCTGGCAGATGGATGTGAAAACTGCTTTCCTGAATGGATATATTAATGAAGATATCTATATGGAACAGCCTTTGGGTTTTACTTCCAGTGATGGAGATCACAAGGTCTGCAAGCTGCAAAGGTCCATCTATGGACTAAAGCAAGTATCTCGGAGTTGGAACACTCGTTTCGATGACGCAATCAAAACGTTTGATTTCATTAAAAACGAAGAGGAACCGTGTGTTTACAAAAAGGTTAGTGGGAGCGCTGTCGTATTTCTTGTACTGTACGTGGACGACATCCTACTGATAGGGAATGATATTCCCATGCTAACCTCGGTCAAGGTCTGGTTGTCAAAAGAATTCTCCATGAAAGACCTTAGGAAAGCATCCTATATTTTGGGAATAAAGGTCTATAGAGATAGATCTAAAAGGATGCTTGGCCTTTCACAGAAGATGTACATAGAGGAGGTGCTGAAGAGGTTCAGCATGGAAAACTCCAAGAGGGGTCTCTTACCCCTTAGGCATGGAATTCATCTCTCCAAGAAGATGTGCCCCAACACATCTGAAGAGATTCAACGCATGAGCAAGATTCCCTATGCATCGGCAATAGGAAGCCTCATGTATGTCATGCTATGTACACGACCTGATATAGCTCTTGCTGTGAGTGTCACAAGCAGATATCAGTCGAATCCAGGTGAAGAATACTGGACAGCTGTGAAGAATATTCTTAAGTACTTGAGAAGAACTAAAGATTTATTCTTGGTTTTTGGAGGATCATCAGAGTTAAAGGTAGAAGGGTACACAGATTCAGACTTCATGACTGATGTCGATGACAGGAAGTCAACATCTGGATATGTGTTCTTGTGCAATGGTGGTACGGTGAATTGGAAGAGTTCTAAACAACCGATCATTGCTGATTCTACTATGGAAGCTGAATACATCGCCGCCTCTGAAGCTGCTAAGGAAGGCTTCTGGTTCAAGAAATTCATTGCAGAGTTGGACGTGATGACATCAGATGCCATAACACTCTACTGCGATAATAATGGCGCCATAGCCCTTGCTAAGGAGCCAAGGTCTCATCAGAAGTCTAAGCATATAGAGCGGCGCTTCTATCTCATACACGACTATGTTGAGAAGAAATATGTAGAGGTGCAGAGAGTAGACTCCGCGGATAACGTGGCAGACCCGTTCACTAAGCAGCTAAGTCAGCAAAAGACTGAAGCCCACCTTGAGAAGATGGGGCTAAGATATATGACTGATTGGCTTTAATGCAAGTGGGAGATTGTTAGATGTATGCCCTAGAAGCTAATCTGGCTGACACATTGTTAATTCTAGGGACATAATTTTGTACTTGACTATTTATTATTGAATAAATAAAAGGCATCTTTTCATTCATATTATTTATGTGTCTATGAATCGTCCAAGAAATTAATAAGATGATGATACATATTCTCAAGAGTTGAGAATTTGAGCCATGTATCATTGGTGATTAATTTCTAAATGCTCCTGATCAATGGATCATCATGAGGACGGTGATCGATCCGATCAGTGCACAGATCACTTTCCTTCTGGATGGACGAGACTTGAGTCCACAGTGTAGGGACACTGAAGTGATAGTGCAGGTGCTTGTTAGAGAACAAGGGTACTGAGCGTGACCAAGACAAGAAGTCACTTGGATGTCTATCCACTCGTCAGTGACTTGCTTGATGTTGCAGTAGTGTGACTGGTCCTTTGACCTGCGGTGCTTCGGCTACTCACAGTGAGGTTATTGTAGTTTGACTGCACACATACATGGTCTCTAGCCATATGGGTCCATGCAGTGTAGATTGGCTGCAGTAGGTTCACTGTAGGAGTAGGGTATGCACCTACAAGGAATCTATCGACCTTGATAGAAGAGGAGTGATCCTATGTGATTTGTTAGACTGAGTTCTAAGACCTTGGCCAGGGCAGTAATATAAAGTGGAGAAAGAGTTTTCCACTATCGAACTCGAGTCGAATAAATCTTGACATATGACAGATGATGGGGTTTGACGAGTTGTCCATGACCTCCGTCCTGTAGGGATCCACGATAGTAGGACTGTATCACATGGTAACTGCACCTAGAGGTTCATCTTTCTATTCTACTGGGTAGCCACTACATGCTGCTAGGTGTCACTGGTGGATGGTGGGACTCACAGGGATTATCTCGATGATCGATAAACCCTAATGAGTTGAATTGGAATCGTTCCAACCCATTGAAAGGAGTTTTCAATGATATAGTGATAGAGATCACAATATATCTCACTACCAGTCAGAGTAGAACCTATGGGGTCACACACACTAGAAGTATTGACCGATCCGATGGTTGAAAAGTAATTATGAATCACAAGTAATCAATTCGATTGATATTCAGTTGAAGAAGGAACAAAGGGAATTAATTAATTGGACTTGAAACAAGAGTCCTACTTCGAGTAGGATTCCTAGAGTCCTAATTGGATTAGGACTGGGAATCCTAGTTGGAGTAGGACTGGAATTCCTACTTGGAATAGGATTCCTGCAATCCTAATGAGATTAGGAGTTTTGAATCAAAATTGGATTCCTACTTGGAGTAGGATTCCTAGAGTCCTAATCGGATTAGGACTTCGGATTCAAATAGAGTCCTAATTGAATTAGGACTAAAATTATATATGTCCTAATTTGGATTAGGGTTTCTTAAGTCACAATTAATTATTAATCTAATGAATCAATAAGACTCCTAATTGGATTAGGATTGAAGAGTTCAATTGAGTCAAAATTGATTTAAGTTCTAATTGGATTAGGACTTACCTAGATTGGATCCAAATTGGTTCACCCTTGGGCTAAGCCTAATTGGATTAGGGCTTGACCACATTAGGGCATTCCAATCCCTACCTAATATGGATTAGGGTTTACCATGAGGAAGGGGATAAGCCTCTCCCCTTTCCACGTGGAGAAGGGAGAAGAGACGGCGCCCCCTCTTAGGAAAGACATCAAGAACTCCTAAATGTTAGGAGCTCCACATGTCTATAAAAAGGAACTTGTGGGCGGCACCTAGGGCATAGAAGAAGTCCTCTTCCTCCTTGCCGTATGCCTCCCTCTCCTCTCCTCTTGGTTCAGCCGCAAGCAAGGAAGATAAAAGCCAAAGGTGTTGGCGGCATCCTCTTCCTCCCTTCTTCCTTCCAACGCAGGGAAAAGAAAGAAGGCTGCGTGGGGATTCTTCTTCTTCCTCTTCTTCATCCTTCTTCTTCCTCCTCTCAAGCACAATCAAGGGTTGATTGAAAGAGAGGAAATCAGCCATCAAAAAAAGTCTTTGCAAGGGAGCTAGCACCCCCGAAAGACAAGAGAGCTTTGATCGGATCACTGCTTCGTGTGGATACCCGTAGAGGCCGGACACTTGAACGGCTTCAAGCGAACCTTTATCCTAGACCACGAACTTCAATTTGCGGTGATCATCTACCCACACAAGGTGAAGATCTGATCTTCCTAAAGGTTTAAAAAGTTTTAATTCTTATCTAACTACGAACGGTTCATGAAACAACGTTCATGCGATGAACGTCGATCCCGCTTATGCCGATTCCGCTGCCATCTAAATTTTTTTGAAATATCAGCGGCATGGGCGGGTTCCCAACAACAGTGAGATAGAAAGACCACTTGTTTTTTCACCAAAGAGAAAAGGTTCTTAATTTCTATCTACTTCCTCTTTTTTGAACCCTAATATTACACTACTTCAAATCTTGAAGATGAGCCTTGGTACAAATGCAAGGTTGCTCTATTATGACATGGAGGTCATGCATTAGAACAATAGAAATAGCTTCTCAGCATAGGAGAGTAAGACTGTGTATATCTGACCTTCCCTAGATCCTACAATGGTGAGAGCCTCATGCACTATATTGCTCTTTCAAACCCTACGAAAGAAAGGTGCATGTTTTAGAATCACTACCATAATAGTACAGGAATGCTACCCATTACTTCCGGTGTGGTAGTTTTGATTATTTGAAACCTTTCATGAAAGGTGCTCGGGAAGAAGAATGAAGGTTGTGTGAGATCTACTTCTATTTCCATACCTTTTTGAAGCAAATGGTTAAGATTGAAAAGGAATTGCTAGAAAAGGAGTTTCAATTTATATATACTGTGCAGAATTTTCTAAGTGATCGTAGCATTGCTTTTATATATATATACACACGCACGCGCACACACATACAAATGTATATATATGTATACTTGTATATATGTAGGAGGAATCTAATCAGGGTTGGTTTAAAACAAAATCAATTTTGAGTCAAAAGCCTAATATCAAACTTGGCTTGCTTACATTTATTTGAAGATTGATTGAAACTGGATACAAGCTGAACAGAGGCTGTTCACGAGCAGCTTAGCTTAATCGTGAAATAATTACCACCAGTCATGCATTGTTAATGGTGATGATCGCTATTTGCCAATTCAACCCTCTGTTGAGAGTACTTAAGAACGAAATAATGGCTGCGATAATGTCTGTTATTTCTCACTATAACAGCAAAAATGAATGATAACCGAAAATAAGAGCATTGTTTTCTTAAATCAGTAGTCGCCAAATAAGAAGATATTTCTGACAGTTGCTATAAAGATCTAAGGTCCTGCCCACCAATTAAGGTTGTATGCGTGAAAGAGGATATTTAGGTCGTTTAGATAACCACTGAGAAATAAGAGAGGTAAATTTTTAAAAATTAATAAAAATATCCTTCTTACCTTATTGAAGATCAAACTTAATTGTCCTAGTTATGGACAAGAAAAAGGTACACTACATGTCAGTATATGAAGGATACCTGTAGAATAGAAATTTCATTTTGAATGAGCCAACAAAACTACAATACTTCAACCAATTTGCAAATGAACCACTTACAAAACTTTGCCACAATCTCAGAATTCTCCCTTCTGACGGGATGCAACATAAATTATCATCAAATAGGCCTGGTAGCTGTGGTGAATTTATAACATGTAAACATATTTTATATAAAGTTCATTCTTTTTTCTGCTTGCATTCCCAGACCAATCCTCGCCTCTTGTCCAGAAGTTTATATCCAAATGCTGCTGAACGCTTCCTCGATTGCCCTCCTATTGCCCAGCTCAATGGTCCATCCTCCAGCTCTGGCCCCTCTCTCTGCTCGTAGCTTCATTGCTTCCTCATCGTCGACCGCATAGCCCTGCAGGAGATCAGCTGGACCTCCAACAGGGACAGGCTGTGGAGCCATACCTGTTGGGCGTGGCTGTGCAAGCCCACTGCCCAGGACAGCTGCAGGGGCATACTGCCCTTGCACACCAATACCACCGCTAACGCCTTGAGAGCTCTATCCAGCACCCTGTGGTTAGATATCATATGTACTAACATGAATCAACATTTCAGCTGCTCAGATACAGCATCCTTTCGCAAAAAAAAAAAAAAATGGTATCTCAAGAATATAAATACAAACAGCATATCTAGTATCTAAGTGACTCATCCAATTTCGCATCCCCTAATTACACTCTCCTAAGCATCTCCCCTAATATTTATCCAACCTTCTCTTTTTGTTCCATTACATGCCTTGCACATGCAAGTACATTTCCCATCCCCAAAGCATCTCCCCTGATATTCATCCTTCTCTTTTTGTTCCATTACATGTTAGATGTATGCCCTAGAAGCCAATTTGGCTGACACATTGTTGATTCTAGGGACATAATTTTGTACTTGACTGTTTATTATTGAATATATAAAAAGCATCTTTTTCATTCATATTATTTATGTGTCTATGAATCGTCCAAGAAATTAATAAGATGATGATACATATTCTCAAGAGTTGAGAATTTAAGCCATGTATCATTGGTGATTAATTTCTAAATGCTCCTGATCAATGGATCATCACGAGGACGGTGATCGATCCGATCAGTGCACAGATCACTTTCCTTCTGGATGGACGAGACTTGAGTCCACAGTGTAGGGACACTGAAGTGATAGTGCAGGTGCTTGTTAGAGAACAAGGGTACTGAGCGTGACCAATACAAGAAGTCACTTGGATGTCTATCCACTCGTCAGTGACTTGCTTGATGTTGCAGTAGTGTGACTGGTCCTTTGACCTGCGGTGCTTCGGCTACTCACAGTGAGGTTATTGTAGTTTGACTGCACACATACATGGTCTCTAGCCATATGGGTCCATGCAGTGTAGATTGGCTGCAGTAAGTTCACTGTAGGAGTAGGGTATGCACCTATAAGGAATCTATCGACCTTGATAGAAGAGGAGTGATCCTATGTGATTTGTTAGACTGAGTTCTAAGACCTTGGCCAGGGCAGTAATATAAAGTGGAGAAAGAGTTTTCCACTATCGAACTCGAGTCGAATAAATCTTGACATATGACAGACGATGGGGTTTGACGAGTTGTCCATGACCTCCGTCTTGTAGGGATCCACGATAGTAGGACTGTATCACACGTTAACTGCACCTAGAGGTTCATCATTCCATTCTGCTGGGTAGCCACTACATGCTGCTAGGTGTCACTGGTGGATGGTGGGACTCATAGGGATTATCTTGATGATCGATAAACCCTAATGAGTTGAGTTGGAATCGTTCCAACCCATTGAAAGGAGTTTTCAATGATATAGTGATAGAGATCACAATATATCTCACTACCAGTCAGAATAGAACCTATGGGGTCACACACACTAGAAGTATTGACCGATCCGATGGTTGAAATCGTGATTAGGAATCACAAGTAATCAATTTGATTGATAAGAAGTTGAAGAAGGAAAGGGAATTAATTAATTGAACTTGAAACAAGAGTCCTACTTCGAGTAAGATACCTAGAGTCCTAATTGGATTAGGACTGGGAATCCTAGAATAGAATTCCTCAATCCTAATGAGATTAGGAGTTTTGAATCAAAATTGGATTCCTACTTGGAGTAGGATTCCTAGAGTCCTAATCGGATTGGGACTTTGGATTCAAATTAGAGTCCTAATTGGATTAGGACTAGAATTAAACAAATCCTAATTGGATTAGGATTCCTTAAGTCCTAATTAATTATTAATCTAATGAATCAACATGACTCCTAATTGGATTAGGATTGAAGAGTTCAATTGAGTCATGGTTCATTCAAGTCCTAATTGGATTAGGACTAGCATAGATTGAACCCAATTTGGCTAATCCTAATTGGATGGGATTAAACCATAAGAGAGGCACCTAATCCTCTTTGGAAGAGGATTAGGGCATCACAAGAAGGAGGGATCACGCCCCTCCTCCTCTCCTTGTGTGCGGCATGAAGAGAGGGGCCGGCGCCCCCCTTCTCTCTTTGGAAAACCATCTAGGGCTCCTACTTTGGAGGAGCCCTGGATGGCTATAAAAGGCACCATGAGGCCGGCGCCCTAGGGCATTGGAATCCTCTTCCTCTTGTGCCGTGGCCACCCTCTTCCTCTCTTGAGTTGCAGCCGCAAGCAAGGGTAGAAGCTCTCCAAGTGTTGGCGGCCTCCTCCTCTTCCCTTTCTTCATCCAACGCAAGCAACAGAAGAAGGCTGCGTAGGGGCTCATCTTCTTCCTCTTCTTCATCCTTCTTCTTCCTCCTCTCAAGCACTTTCAAGAGTTGAAAGAAAGAGAGGAGATCAGCCATCAAAGGAAGTCTCTGCAAGGGAGCTAGCACCCCGGGGAGACAAGAAAACATTGATCGGTCCTCTACTTCGTGTGGATACCCGTAGAGGCCGGACGTTTGAACGGCTTCAAGCGAACCCTCTTCCAAAACCACGAATTCAGATTTGCGGTGATCATCTACCCGCGCAAGGTGAAGATTTGATCTTCCTATTAGTTTTAAAAGTTTTAATTCTTACCTAATTATGAAAGGTCTCGAAACAACGTTCATGCGATGAACGTCGATCCCGCACATGCCTCTTCCGCTGCCATCTGATTTAATTTTTGAAATATCAGCGGCATGGGCGGGTTCCCAACAGTGGTATCAGAGCCTAGGCTTCGTAGATTAAGGTAAGAATTAAATATCTAAAGGCATATTAGATCTGAAAATTGAATGATCATGCATGCTGAAAAATTCTGCATGCAGATTTTTCAGGGGTGCTGATTTTTTGCATGCTGATTTTTATGTGATAAAAAGATGATTCTAAATGCATTGTTAATGGGATTACAAAGTTTAGAATCATGATTAGCATGATCAGCGACCTATGTCATGATACAATCAGTTAGTTTTCAGATCTGAAAATTATAATTGTTGCATACGGTGATGATCATAGGATTCAAACCCTTTTGGTATCAAATGTAATGACCTGCGATGTGATCTGCGATGTCATGTAATTTTTCAGATGCTTGCATGCATCTTATTTAATGTTTTGAGAGGCCTGCGTGCCTCCTAAAAGAAGATGTAATTTATTTTTATTTTTATTTTACATCTGGTTGTATTTCTGTGATGTGATGTACATCAACGATCAAGTTGAAGCAAAGGCATGAGATGAAAGGTGATCTAAGCGGTTGATGGCGATGGGATCAACATTTGATCAAGGATCGAATCAAGGAGGCTTAGAACCAATTCAAGAGTTGAAGACCACTTGATCGATTGATGTGCATGTGCTTGTAATACGACCTAATTAGAATCCATGATCATCACCTATTTAAAGTTTAGCTTTAATTTGATGCTGCGATTATAACTGCCTGTGATGAGCCGTTTGCATGTGATGTGAATGCGAGTCGGATAGATAGGTTTACATATGATGTATCAAACCCAATTGAGACCTAAATCAAAACCTCCTCAATCAAGTCGAGAGTGAACCGACATGAGCAAGTCATATTAGATTAATTGATCTAATTGGTGTCTAGGAAAGCATGAAAGGTGGTTACTTAATTAGGACCTTACTCTCTGAGTAAGGGGAGCCTCCCACCTGCTTACCTGGCCAATTGTTCGATTACTTCTTATGAAGGGCTCAAGTTGCAAACACTAAGACCTGATTAACCAATATTAAGTCAATAGGTCTTCCACTGTAGTAGAGCTGCTAAGGCCTTTCTGATGTTGATTTGTCTCGGCTGGACACAGTGGTCAAGTTGCATCGGGGGGCTGGACCTCTCTATAGACATGAGATGTTGTAGGGTAAAGGTGGGGTTGGGCACCAATAACTGTTAGGTGAGGACCCAATGACGACTTTATTCCTACGGTTATACGGTGGGTCTGACTTAACTAAGAAATGGGACCAATAACTGTTAGGTGAGGTCTTCATGGCTTAGAGACCAAGTTGCACTGCAACATGCTTGAGAAGCATTGTACAAGAGTTGTACACTCATCCATCTATGTGTCACCAATAACTGTTAGGTGAGGTGGCATGTAAATCGGTGGGATCGCAGTACCCACTAGAAACCCTAGTCGTGTGGGATTTTCGTTTCCCTACCAGGGGAGTGTGAAGGATTCGAGAAAATAGTGGGAGTTACATTTGTTCTAAAAGACCTTAGAACAGATTAGGATCAAGTACAAAAGTCTAACTAGAATCTTTACTCTCTGCAGATACAATGTCGGCTTCAAACCCTCTGACCCGTATTCTTGAGACCAACCGACTGACCGGAACCAATTACAAAGACTGGCTTAGAAATCTCAAAATTGTTTTGGACTGTGAGAAAATAGGCTACATACTCGATTCAGATATCCCTACACTACCAACACGTCCTACTGATGTTCAGCGTGAGATGTATAAAAAGTGGTTGGATGATGACATTAGAGTAAAATGCTATATGATGGCGTCCATGTCTAATGAACTCCAATGCCAGCATGAAAATATGAAGACTGCTAGAGACATACTGGCACACCTGCAAGAGTTGTATGGTGAGCAGAGTCGCACAGCTCGTTTTGAAGTGTCCAAGAGGCTTTTCAAAGCGAAGATGCGCGAGGGGCAGTCTGTCCATGATCACGGTCTGACCATGATCAAGGACCTAGAGGAGCTTGAGAAGCTCGGTATGGACATGCACAAGGAATTACAAGTGGATTTGATCCTACAGTCACTTCCTGATTCATTTGGTCAGTTTATAGTAAACTACCACATGAATAAGATTGAATGCACTAAGACTGAACTAATCAACATGTTGGTAACTGCTGAGGGAGCCTTGAAAGGTTCAAGGGGCAATGTCCTTGCTGCTGAGTTGACTTCTGGTTCCAAGAGAAAGTCTACTTGGAAGAAAAAGAAGCCTGCTAAGAAGCAGAAAAAAGACAAGAAGCCAAAGAAGGAAGTTCAAAAGAAAAAGGCTAACGACAAAGGAAAATGTTTCCACTGCAATGTCGAAGGCCACTGGAAGAGAAACTGTCCTTCATACCTCGAGAGCCTGAAGAACAAGAAAGGTGACACGCCTTCAGTAGGTATAGACTTGCTCATAATTGAAACTAATCTAACGGTTTCTTCTACTTCTAGTTGGGTTATAGATTCTGGTTCTAGTGCTCATTTGTGCGCTACCGTGCAGGGTCTAAAGGAAAGTAGAAGGCTGGCGGAAGGTGCGGTAACCCTTCGGATTGGCAACGGGGCAAAAGTTGCTGCTGTGGCTGTGGGCACCTACCATCTGCGACTACCGTCTGGATTTAGTTTATTACTTAGAGACTGCTATTATGTACCTGCTGCTAGCAGAAATTTGATTTCTGTTTCATGTCTAGCACAGGAAGGTCATGTTTTTACATTTGACAAAGACTGCTGTTCTATTTATTTAAGAAATAAAATAGTCGCACATGGTTTCATGATTGACAGTCTCTATCATTTACATATGGATGTATCTGTGAATGTTACCGAGCAAGATGTGAGTGCCAAAGGATCCAAAAGATCCAGAGATGAGATAAACCAAAGATATTTGTGGCACCTCAGGCTTGGCCATATTGGAGAAGACAGAATGAACAAAATGGATAAAGATGGGCTTTTAGGCTCATTGACTTCCGAGTCATATCCAGTTTGCGAGTCCTGTCTTCAAGGAAAAATGGCTAGACTGCCCTTTGTAGGACATGGGGAGAGGACCACTGAAATACTTACCCTAGTACATATAGATGTATGTGGCCCATTCGATGTGCTAGCCAGGGGACGTTATTCTTACTTCAT
This sequence comes from Phoenix dactylifera, assembly GCF_051530095.1. Taxonomy (NCBI): domain Eukaryota; kingdom Viridiplantae; phylum Streptophyta; class Magnoliopsida; order Arecales; family Arecaceae; genus Phoenix; species Phoenix dactylifera. The sequence continues at coordinate 9,135,669 of NC_143193.1, forward strand.
TACCTTTACCGATGATTATTCGCGGTATGGGTATGTTTATCTTATGAGATACAAGTCTGAGTCTTTTGAAAAGTTCAAAGAGTTCAAGAATGAAGTAGAAAAACAAGCTGAAAAACCTCTTAAGGCTCTTCAATCAGATCGAGGAGGAGAATACCTTAGTGGGGAATTTCGGGACTATCTCAAAAAAAACGGCATAGTCTCACAATGGACACCTCCGGGTACACCTCAACTCAACGGGGTGTCAGAGAGGAGGAATCGGACCCTATTGGATATGGTCAGGTCCATGATGAGCTTCACTAATCTACCTATGTTCCTTTGGGGAGATGCCTTACTCACAGCGATTTATTTATTGAATAGAGTTCCCTCTAAATCCATTCCTACCACACCGTATGAGATATGGCATGGTAAGAAGCCAAGTCTGGGTCATCTCAAGATTTGGGGATGTCCGGCCCACGTCAAGAGACTACAGGCGGACAAGTTAGAGGCTAGGACCATAAGTGCTCGTTTTATAGGATATCCTAAAGAGTCATTAGGATACAATTTTTACGTCTCAGAGGATCACAATGTGTTTGTGAGCCGTCATGCCATCTTCTTGGAAAATCAGTTTATCCTTGATAGAGGCAGTGGGAGGAAAATTGAGCTTGAAGAGAAAGTCTCTGAAAAGCAACGAGTCATGGATCCTATTGAACCCATTCATCAAGAGCCACTACACGATGTCCCTCGACCACCTCGTAGATCTAGTAGGGTCTCCCATCCTCCCGATAGATACTTAGGTATACTAGAAGAGGATACCGAGGAAATGTTCCTAGTGGGAGATAGGGATCACATACAGGATCCCAAAACCTACAACGAGGCGATATCTGATATCGATTCCGAGAAATAGCTGGAATTTATGAAGTCAGAATTAGACTCCATGCATTCCAACCAAGTCTGGACCTTAGTAGACCCACCAGAAAGTATTGTACCTATTGGATGCAAATGGATCTACAAAAGGAAGATAGGTTCGGATGGAGAGGTAGAGACCTATAAGGCAAGGCTTGTGGCGAAAGGGTATAGTCAGCGCGAAGGGATTGACTATCAGGAGACCTTTTCACCTGTAGCCATGCTAAAATCCATCCGAACATTGCTTGCCATTGCAGCATTTCATGATTATGAAATCTGGTAGATGGATGTGAAACTGCTTTTCTGAATGGATATCTTGATGAAGATATCTATATGGAACAGCCTTTGGGTTTCACTTCCAGTGATGGAGATCACAGGGTCTGCAAGCTGCAAAGGTCCATCTATGGACTAAAGCAAGCATCTCGGAGTTGGAACACTCGTTTCGATGACGCAATCAAAACATTTGATTTCATCAAAAACGAAGAGGACCTTGCTTGCTTGCTTTAGTCCATCCCAAAAAGGTTAGTGGGAGTGCAACTCGTTTTTCTCGTACTGTACGTAGATGACATTCTCCTGATTGGGAATGATATTCCCATGCTAACCTCGGTCAAGGTCTGGTTGTCAAAAGAATTCTCCATGAAAGACCTTGGGGAAGCATCCTATATTTTGGGAATAAAGGTCTATAGAGATAGATCTAAAAGGATGCTTGGCCTGTCACAGAAAATGTACATAGAGGAGGTGCTGAAGAGGTTCAGCATGGAAAACTCCAAGAGGGGTCTCTTACCCCTAAGGCATAGAATTCATCTCTCCAAGAAGATGTGCCCCAACACATCTGAAGAGATTCAACGCATGAGCAAGATTCCCTATGCATCGGCAATAGGAAGCCTCATGTATGCCATGCTATGTACACGACCTGATATAGCCCTTGCTGTGAGTGTCACAAGCAGATATCAGTCGAATCCAGGTGAAGAACACTGGACAGCTGTGAAGAATATTCTTAAGTACTTGAGAAGAACTAAAGATTTATTCTTGGTTTTTGGAGGATCATCAGAGTTAAAGGTAGAAGGGTACACAGATTCAGACTTTATGACTGATGTCGATGATAGGAAGTCAACATCTGGATATGTGTTCTTGTACAATGGTGGTGCGGTAAATTGGAAGAGTTCTAAACAACCGATCATTGCTGATTCTACTATGGAAGCCGAATACATCGCTGCCTCTGAAGCTGCTAAGGAAGGCTTCTGGTTCAAGAAATTTATTGCAGAGTTGGACGTGATGACATCAGATGCCATAACACTCTACTGCGATAATAATGGCGCCATAGCCCTAGCTAAGGAGCCAAGGTCTCATCAGAAGTCTAAGCATATAGAGCGGCGCTTTCACCTCATACGCGACTATGTGGAGAAGAAATATGTAGAGGTGCAGAGAGTAGACTCCGCGGATAACGTGGCGGACCCGTTCACTAAGCAGCTGAGTCAGCAAAAGACTGAAGCCCACCTTGAGAAGATGGGCCTAAGATATATGACCAATTGGCTTTAGTGCAAGTGGGAGATTGTTAGATGTATGCCCTAGAAGCCAATTTGGCTGACACATTGTTGATTCTAGGGACATAATTTTGTACTTGACTGTTTATTATTGAATATATAAAAGGCATCTTTTTCATTCATATTATTTATGTGTCTATGAATCGTCCAAAAAATTAATAAGATGATGATACATATTCTCAAGAGTTGAGAATTTAAGCCATGTATCATTGGTGATTAATTTCTAAATGCTCCTGATCAATGGATCATCACGAGGACGGTGATCGATCCGATCAGTGCACAGATCACTTTCCTTCTGGATGGACGAGCCTTGAGTCCACAGTGTAGGGACACTGAAGTGATAGTGCAGGTGCTTGTTAGAGAACAAGGGTACTGAGCGTGACCAATACAAGAAGTCACTTGGATGTCTATCCACTCGTCAGTGACTTGCTTGATGTTGCAGTAGTGTGACTGGTCCTTTGACCTGCGGTGCTTCGGCTACTCACAGTGAGGTTATTGTAGTTTGACTGCACACATACATGGTCTCTAGCCATATGGGTCCATGCAGTGTAGATTGGCTGCAGTAAGTTCATTGTAGGAGTAGGGTATGCACCTATAAGGAATCTATCGACCTTGATAGAAGAGGAGTGATCCTATGTGATTTGTTAGACTGAGTTCTAAGACCTTGGCCAGGGCAGTTATATAAAGTGGAGAAAGAGTTTTCCACTATCGAACTCGAGTCGAATAAATCTTGACATATGACAGACGATGGGGTTTGACGAGTTGTCCATGACCTCCATCCTGTAGGGATCCACGACAGTAGGACTGTATCACACGTTAACTGCACCTAGAGGTTCATCATTCCATTCTGCTGGGTAGCCACTACATGCTGCTAGGTGTCACTGGTGGATGGTGGGACTCATAGGGATTATCTTGATGATCGATAAACCCTAATGAGTTGAGTTGGAATCGTTCCAACCCATTGAAAGGAGTTTTCAATGATATAGTGATAGAGATCACAATATATCTCACTACCAGTCAGAATAGAACCTATGGGGTCACACACACTAGAAGTATTGACCGATCCGATGGTTGAAATCGTGATTAGGAATCACAAGTAATCAATTTGATTGATAAGAAGTTGAAGAAGGAAAGGGAATTAATTAATTGGACTTGAAACAAGAGTCCTACTTCGAGTAGGATACCTAGAGTCCTAATTGGATTAGGACTGAGAATCCTAGAATAGAATTCCTCAATCCTAATGAGATTAGGAGTTTTGAATCAAAATTGGATTCCTACTTGGAGTAGGATTCCTAGAGTCCTAATCGGATTGGGACTTTGGATTCAAATTAGAGTCCTAATTGGATTAGGACTAGAATTAAACAAATCCTAATTGGATTAGGATTCCTTAAGTCCTAATTAATTATTAATCTAATGAATCAACATGACTCCTAATTGGATTAGGATTGAAGAGTTCAATTGAGTCATGGTTCATTCAAGTCCTAATTGGATTAGGACTAGCATAGATTGAACCCAATTTGGCTAATCCTAATTGGATTGGGATTAAACCATAAGAGAGGCACCTAATCCTCTTTGGAAGAGGATTAGGGCATCACAAGAAGGAGGGATCACGCCCCTCCTCCTCTCCTTGTGTGCGGCATGAAGAGAGGGGCCGGCGCCCCCCTTCTCTCTTTGGAAAACCATCTAGGGCTCCTACTTTGGAGGAGCCCTGGATGGCTATAAAAGGCACCATGAGGCCGGCGCCCTAGGGCATTGGAATCCTCTTCCTCTTGTGCCGTGGCCACCCTCTTCCTCTCTTGAGTTGCAGCCGCAAGCAAGGGTAGAAGCTCTCCAAGTGTTGGCGGCCTCCTCCTCTTCCCTTTCTTCATCCAACGCAAGCAACTGAAGAAGGCTGCGTAGGGGCTCATCTTCTTCCTCTTCTTCATCCTTCTTCTTCCTCCTCTCAAGCACTTTCAAGAGTTGAAAGAAAGAGAGGAGATCAGCCATCAAAGGAAGTCTCTGCAAGGGAGCTAGCACCCCGGGGAGACAAGAAAACATTGATCGGTCCTCTACTTCGTGTGGATACCCGTAGAGGCCGGACGTTTGAACGGCTTCAAGCGAACCCACTTCCAAAACCACGAATTCAGATTTGCGGTGATCATCTACCCACGCAAGGTGAAGATTTGATCTTCCTATTAGTTTTAAAAGTTTTAATTCTTACCTAATTACGAAAGGTCTCGAAACAACGTTCATGCGATGAACGTCGATCCCGCACATGCCTCTTCCGCTGCCATCTGATTTAATTTTTGAAATATCAGCGGCATGGGCGGGTTCCCAACATTACATGCATTGCACATGCAAGTACAAGTATTGCATTAAAGAGCATGCAAAATTTATATTTTATAGTTAAGAAGAAAAGGTAAAGAATATGATATGGTACACTTTAGGATCCATAATATGCCAAAAGATTATACTCTAAATTAGGGGGGAAAAAAAAGAAATGGAATGAGAAAGAAAAACATAAATATTTATAAAAAAAAAAGGAGTTAGGATCAAGTTATACTTTGTGTAACTCTTACAGAGTCCCACCTGGAGAAGATCTTATAAATTTATATCTTTTGAATTGGATGACAGAAATCCCACATCGATGATCTGAGCTGTTAGATATGCTTTACTACATATAAATTGCTTGCATATCAAAAGTAGTAATTTAGAAACCCCTAACCTATGCATCGAATGCTCAAAAAACATGCATTTTTTCATGTTATTTAGAATATTCAATTTTTTTATTATTTAATTGCAGCAATAAAGCTGAAAAAGAAGGAGAAGCAAGTTGATATTAGTTGGGAGCATGGTACAATGTTGTGGCTGACACCATTGGAAGTGCAACTGGTACGACTCTAAGTAGGAACAGGTAGGGTAAATAGACTGAAGCAACATCTAACAAGTGGTTACCCTGATATAGCTACCTGTAAGAAGTGTCCTCAAGAGCTCCATCAACCTATTTAAAAGCACTTTCATGACTTCAAGGAGAGCAAGAAAGGGCCAAGACGAATAGAGATTGATCATTGAGCAACTAAGCAACCATCATGTCAACCAAGGACTGGGAGGATTATAAGGTGCTAAATCCAAATAACATGGAGAAGACCCGGACTCAAGCTGCCATACAGGAAATTTTGAATGACCGGTAGCACAAGAAGGAGGTTGCTAGGTGTTGCTGGTGGTCCAAACCGAGAACGATTGACACGACGGTGTGAACGGGGTTCCGCCTGAGTTGTCTTGGTTGGTACTGGTTGCGCTCCACCTTCCGCCAAGGAACCTGCAAACAAGCCTTGCACCACCACCAGGGTGGTGATGGCCCTCCGACGGTCAAGTCAGAGGAGATTGGAGGAGGAGAGATGATAATCACAAGTGGGAGAGAGTGCTCTGGGAGGTATTGCTTACCCCCCCCCTTCTCCCCCCAGCCGCATATATACCTGGCTGGGAGGTCTCTCAGGGGGGTTTGTCGTCGTGGGGCACGATAGAATGGCCACTGACATGGCCGTTACGGGGCGTCGTGGAGCAGCGCCGGGTACGGTCATGGCAGGGCGTAGTGGAGCTCCGCTTTGTACGGTCGATACAGGAGATCGTGGGCAGCATCGGGTACAGCCGTTGCAGGGAGTAGTGGAGCAGGAGGCCGCGGCGTGCCTCTGGAGAATAGCCTGTCGTTATCAAAAGATCTCCGACTCGGGGTCGGAATGCTGGATCATAGGGCAGCCGACCTGGGGTCGGGCTGCGAAGCCGAGGAGGTCCGACTCGGGGTCGGAGTGCTGGATCATAGGGCAGCCGACCCGGGGTCGGGCTGCGGAGCCGAGGAGGTCCGACTCGGGGTCGGAATGCTGGATCATAGGGCAGCCGTAGCTTTCCTGGATACGCGTGCCGATCACGTGGGGCATGGCGGCTCAATTCCCCCATAACAGTAGCCCCCCGCTTCCGAGCCTGGAACCAGAAGGGGAACAGGTGAAGGGAGTGATGTTTCGAGATTGCCGCCATCCTTCGGAGAGGCGCGCGCGCTTCAAGCTTCCCGCCTTCTTTATGGCGTATGGCGGTTGCTGCTGACCTGGCAACCTGAGGATTTCGGCGGACATCCTTCCTTAATGGTGTCGATTCGCCTTTGGGGTGCGAGCGACCCTTCGGCGGCCAGGCGTCTTCTGGCGTCATCGAGGTGTCACTTGCCCTTTCGCCTATTTAATCGGGGGCCCTCCCCCGTCCGTCTTCTTCTTTACGGACATTTTCGAGTTTCTCCTTTGCGCTACCATTGTTGCCGCCGAAACGTTCGCTTGCTTTTCCTTTGACGCTCTCGGAGCCGTTCTTCCTCCTCTTCAAGTGAGTTTCCCACTCTTCTACTTTGAGCTCTTCATACTTTTTCTTTTTGTACTAGTGCACCCCAGTCGTTCCGGCCTTTCCCTCCTTCTTGACCCCGTCCTGACCGTAGATTGGCCATTAGGGATGGGCGAAGTGGGAGCAGATAGCATCAAGTCAAAACTGGTCGCCGAGGACTTAGACGGATTTGTGGCTCGGTACCACCTTCCCGAGGCCTGCAATGTCACGCTCCCAGGGCCTGAGGAGAGGATGTCTCATCCTCCTCGAGGGAAGATCGCCATCAATGAGGGCATCCTCCAAGCCGGGTTCCGCTTTCCCCCTTCAGACCTAGTCTTACAGGTGCTCCGGGGTTTAGGAATGGCACCGACGCAACTGGTGCCGAACTCGTGGCGTGCTCTGACGGTCTTCCAGGTTCTCTGTCGCTTGCATGCGATTCCCGCCACCTTGAACGTTTTCTGGGAGCTCTACGGCCTGAGCGGCCACCCCCAGGACAAAGGGTGGTGGTGCTTCGCAGCGCGGCGAGGGTGCGGCCTTGTCAAGGAGGGTCCTACCTCCATTCACCACTGGAAGGAGCGCTTCTTTTTCGTTGATGCAGACCCCTCCTGGGAAATCAGGGCAATCTGGGGGACGCCGGTGAAGTCCCCAATTGGCCTGTCGAAGTTGTCGAGGGAGGAATCCGAGGGCGTCGCCGCCTTGAAGGGGTTGGTCGCCGAGGGCCAGCTTCCCCCGGTGGGCCGCCTTATTTCTGAGGATACCTTGGTGAACGTCGGTTTGAGCTCGGTCCCCACCGACCGTGAGTCCGCCATCGTTTCTTTAGCTCTTTTCTTCTCTTTCGTTCCTTCTTCCTTTCGGTTTCTCAGTCCCTGACCATCCCGTCCTTCTTGCAGAGGTCGACGACGTCATGCGGTCGGTGAAGTCGAAGGCTGTTGGTAGGGCGTCCCTGCTGGAAGCAGTCCGGAGGAGGAAACGAGCTCTTCCGAGCGGGGCCCCACCGGCGAAGAAGTCCCGTAAGGAGATACCTCCGATGCCGACCGACGAGTCCGGGCCCACCGGTCAGGGAGATGTCGTGGGCACCGACCGGCAGCTGACGCTGTATCAGCCCTCCGGTGGTAAGGTTGCCGCTACTCCGGAGGTGCCACCTGAGCCTGCTCAAGACGGACGGGTCGGACGTGATCGGTCCCCAACCCGGCCTTCGACTCGGTCGGCTCCTGATGACTCGAGGAGGGACGCGCCGAGGCCCCGGCCGAGCGGGACCCTATCAATTCCTGGGGCGACCCCCGCCCCGAGCGTGATCAGCCGGACTCTTCCCCAGGCGATGGATAAGGGTAAGGCTGCAGAACCACCATCCGGCTCCGGGGAGAAATCGGGGTCTGCCTTCACTACCGATGGCGCCCGAAATCTCATCGAAATAGTGTTGCTGGAGAAGGACCGTCGGCGGGTCCGGGAGTTGGATGTCTCTGACGTCGGGGCCGCCAGCTGCGTCTGTCTCATGTCGGTGAGTGTTCTTCTGGCCGTCTTTCACCATTTATTGGCTCTGTTGTTCTCCGCCTGACTCCCTTATTTTTCCTATTTCTTAGCTCGCCCAGTACATGATCCGTCTGGAGGAGTGCTACAAGGAACAGGCGGGGCTTTTGGCGAAGGCCGAGGACCGGCTGAAAGCAATGGAAGAGGGAGGCCGGGCTGCGGCAGGCAGGACGACCGGGGACCTCGAGGCGAGGCTCCGGGAGGCCGAAGAGCGGGCACTCGGCTTCGCCGCCCTGGAGGAGCAACTGTCAGAGGCTCGGGAGCAACTCAAAGCCGCCTCGGGCCTCGAAAGCAGGGTCAAGAAGGCGGAGGAACGGGCTGAAAAGCAGTCCCGGAAGATCGCGGACTATCGAGAGCGGTGGGAGAAGGCCCAGCGGTCTGCCGACAACGCCTGCGACCGAATCCGCTCTTTTGAAGCCAAACTAGGCGAACTGGAGTCGGCCCTGGAGAAGTCATGCACGGACGTCCAAGAGCTCCGTTCGCGCCTGAAGGAAGCCGAGGCCGCTCGGGTTGCTACCGAGGCGAAGCATAAAGAGGCTCAGGCTGATCTGCTGAGGGTCTCCTCTGAGGCCGAAGGCCGGATTGTGGCGAAGGTCTTGGAGGCCAAGGCTCAGATTATGGAGCGAGCTGAGGCGGAGCTGGCCAAGAAGAGGGCGGAAATCGGGCGTCAGGCGGTAGAGGCTTATCGCCAGTCCGCCGAGTTCGCCCATGATATGTCGGAGGCAGTGCGGACCTATCGCCAGTCTGACGAGTTTGTCCATGATGCGTCGGACGCGGGGGCCGAAGCCTTCACCATGGGCTTCGAGGAGGGCCTGGCAAGGGTGTCGGCTAAGTATCCCGAAGTTGACCTGAGCGAGATCTCCCTCCTGGACTCCTCTCCGGCGCCATCGCCTGCTGGTTCTCCTGCTGCTTCCCTGCCTCCCGCGGACGAGCCCGGCGTTCCCGACCCGGGAGTTCCTCCAAGCTGACCTCTTGTACCTTTCATTGTCTTTTTTATTTTTGTACGTCGGCGTTTTGCCCAATTGTATGGGCCTCGGCCCTGAAAATTAATGCACGTCGAATATTTCTTCATCTCGCCCTCGTCCTCTTTTTTTTTTTTTTTTTCTTTTTTTTTTTTAGCTCTTGGTTGCTTCTTGCTGACTTTTGATTCCCGGAGTTCTTCCGGCGCTAGGCCAGGCATCCGAGGGTTAAACCTCAGGAAACTCTTCCGGCGCTAAGCCAGGCATCCGAGGGTTAGGCCTCAGGAAATTCTTCCGGCGCTAAGCCAGGCATCCGAGGGTTAGGCCTCAGGAAATTCTTCCGGCGCTAAGCCAGGCATCCGAGGGTTAGGCCTCAGGAAACTCTTCCGGCGCTGAGCCAGGCATCCGAGGGTTAGGCCTCAGGAAACTCTTCCGGCGCTAGGCCAGGCATCCGAGGGTTAGGCCTCAGGAAACTCTTCCGGCGCTGAGCCAGGCATCCGAGGGTTAGGCCTCAGGAAACTCTTCCGGCGCTAGGCCAGGCATCCGAGGGTTAGGCCTCAGGAAATTCTTCCGGCGCTAAGCCAGGCATCCGAGGGTTAGGCCTCAGGAAACTCTTCCGGCGCTAGGCCAGGCATCCGAGGGTTAGGCCTCAGGAAATTCTTCCGGCGCTAAGCCAGGCATCCGAGGGTTAGGCCTCAGGAAATTCTTCCGCTCGCTGGTCGGCCAAGGCTGGCGCAAGCCGAAGCGACCGGTCGGGGCTTCCGGCTAGTCTGCTCCCAGGATGATCATCGGGTTAGCCAGGCATCTGAGGGTTGTCAAGCCTCAGGGAAATTCCACTCGTTGGTCGGCCTAGGCTGGCGCAAGCCGAGGCGACCGGTCGGGGCTTCCGGCTAGTCTGCTCCCGGGATGATCATCGGGTTAGCCAGGCATCTGAGGGTTGTCAAGCCTCAGGGAAATTCCGCTCGTTGGTCGGCCAAGGCTGGCGCAAGCCGAGGCGACCGGTCGGGGCTTCCGGCTAGTCTGCTCCCGGGATGATCATCGGGTTAGCCAGGCATCCGAGGGCCGAGCCTCGGGAGATTCCACTCGTTGGTCGGCCTAGGCTGGCACAAGCCGAGGCGACCGGTCGGGGCTTCCGGCTAGTCTGCTCCCGGGATGATCATCGGGTTAGCCAGGCATCTGAGGGTTGTCAAGCCTCAGGGAAATTCCGCTCGTTGGTCGGCCAAGGCTGGCGCAAGCCGAGGCGACTGGTCGGGGCTTCCGGCTAGTCTGCTCCCGGGATGATCATCGGATTAGCCAGGCATCCGAGGGCCGAGCCTCGGGAGATTCCACTCGTTGGTCGGCCTAGGCTGGCGCAAGCCGAGGCGACCGGTCGGGGCTTCCGGCTAGTCTGCTCCCGGGATGATCATCGGGTTAGCCAGGCATCTGAGGGTTGTCAAGCCTCAGGGAAATTCCGCTCGTTGGTCGGCCAAGGCTGGCGCAAGCCGAGGCGACCGGTCGGGGCTTCCGGCTAGTCTGCTCCCGGGATGATCATCGGGTTAGCCAGGCATCCGAGGGCCGAGCCTCGGGAGATTCCACTCGTTGGTCGGCCTAGGCTGGCGCAAGCCGAGGCGACCGGTCGGGGCTTCCGGCTAGTCTGCTCCCGGGATGATCATCGGGTTAGCCAGGCATCTGAGGGTTGTCAAGCCTCAGGGAAATTCCGCTCGTTGGTCGGCCAAGGCTGGCGCAAGCCGAGGCGACCGGTCGGGGCTTCCGGCTAGTCTGCTCCCGGGATGATCATCGGGTTAGCCAGGCATCCGAGGGCCGAGCCTCGGGAGATTCCACTCGTTGGTCGGCCTAGGCTGGCGCAAGCCGAGGCGACCGGTCGGGGCTTCCGGCTAGTCTGCTCCCGGGATGATCATCGGGTTAGCCAGGCATCCGAGGGCCGAGCCTCGGGAGATTCCACTCGTTGGTCGGCCTAGGCTGGCGCAAGCCGAGGCGACCGGTCGGGGCTTCCGGCTAGTCTGCTCCCGGGATGATCATCGGGTTAGCCAGGCATCTGAGGGTTGTCAAGCCTCAGGGAAATTCCGCTCGTTGGTCGGCCAAGGCTGGCGCAAGCCGAGGCGACCGGTCGGGGCTTCCGGCTAGTCTGCTCCCGGGATGATCATCGGGTTAGCCAGGCATCCGAGGGCCGAGCCTCGGGAGATTCCACTCGTTGGTCGGCCTAGGCTGGCGCAAGCCGAGGCGACCGGTCGGGGCTTCCGGCTAGTCTGCTCCCGGGATGATCATCGGGTTAGCCAGGCATCTGAGGGTTGTCAAGCCTCAGGGAAATTCCACTCGTTGGTCGGCCTAGGCTGGCGCAAGCCGAGGCAACCGGTCGGGGCTTCCGGCTAGTCTGCTCCCGGGATGATCATCGGGTTAGCCAGGCATCTGAGGGTTGTCAAGCCTCAGGGAAATTCCGCTCGTTGGTCGGCCAAGGCTGGCGCAAGCCAAGGCGACCGGTCGGGGCTTCCGGCTAGTCTGCTCCCGGGATGATCATCGGGTTAGCCAGGCATCCGAGGGCCGAGCCTCGGGACATTCCACTCGTTGGTCGGCCACTTGTCGCTCGCCGCCCATCGGGGTTTCTCTGTGCCCAGCCGCGACCGTGTTTCTCCTCTCCTCCAAGCGTTGCCTGGGGGGAACACGAGAAGGGTATTAAACGCTAATTAATGCGTTACCTGGGAAATCGGATCGCCAGTTGCTGCTGGTGAGGAGTGTTAGTTGAGCGGCCGCGATACGCGGGTTCTTCGAGGAGGATGCGGCCTGGGCGCGAGCGGAGACACGTGGACCTAGGGGTATACGTCACCCGGATCGTCCTGCACAAAGAATGCGATTTAAGGAGAATGACGCTTAGGAAATCGCGGGGAGATACGCCTCGGGAGCCGGAACGGCTCCGGATTCAGTGCGCCTGCATTTATTGGAGCCACCCGTATCGGAACTACCAGGGGGCCGCAGCTTGGCTATAAATACAGGTGCAGGTACGATGGAATTTGCTAAGCCGGAGCTGCAGGTTGCCATGGATCGCGGACCTCCTCCTTGGCATATGACTGAGAGACTCCTGTCGAAGGAAAGGGGAGGCGCTCCCCTTACAACTTCAGCCAACTAGCCGTTTCATCTGGGATCAACAAGGAGGGTCTCCCCGGCGGAACTCCACTCTAGGCGTTTCATCCGGGATCACATCTCCCCTCCTTGAAGTTCAGCCTCCCGGTTGAGCTCTGCGCCGGACGCTCAATCCGGGACCGCGCCTCCATATACTCTTCCCCCTCGAATCCCTTCTCTTCCCTACCACTGGGGAAGATGGGAATATCCTTTGGAGGCGGCGTTCCCCTGGGGGCAGCGGGAGCTTCTTCTGCGGCGGCTCCTCCTCTTTTTGGTGAGGTGCTGGATGGCGCCTCCGGTTAGAAGCACCCACTTCTGGTGGGACTGCAGCCGCCCTGGGTTGAGGGTTTGGGTCCCCACCTCTTCTTTACTTTCTTTACTCCCTAATTCCCCTCTGGGAATTCCTTGTAATCACACGAGCACGCCACTGTAACCAGAAATTATTGAAATGAAAAGTATTGCACCTTTTTAAATTGTCTTTCTGGCCTTGTTGTTCTACTGGTAATACATCCGCAGGTTAGCGGAATTCCAGCCCCTTGGAATTTCTCGGCCATCTAGGGCTTCCAACTGGTAGGAGCCAGGTCGGTTTACCCAACGAACTTTATACGGGCCTTCCCAATTTGGCGCTAGCTTCCCACCTTCCGTAGGTTGAGATGCCTTAGCTCGCCTCAGCACCAGATCTCCAATTCTGAAAAGCTTCGGTCGGACTTTGGAGTTGTAATATCGGGCCACCCTCTGCTGATACATTGCCATCCGTACCTGAGCCATTTCCCTTGCCTCTTCCAAGAGATCCAAGTTCCCTCGGAGTTGCTCTGAATTGGCCTCGGGTCGGTGCGCGGCCACCCGAGGCGAGGGGAGTCCGAGCTCCACGGGGGCAACGGCTTCCGTGCCATAGGTTAGGCTGAAAGGCGTCTCTCCAGTAGGAGTCCGTTGTGTGGTCCGATACGCCCAAAGGACATTCTCGAGTTCCTCGACCCAAGCTTGCCCCGTCCGGCCGATCCGCGCTTTGATACCTTGGAGGATTGTCCGATTTGTGACCTCGGCCTCGCCGTTGGTTTGGGGATGCGACACGGATGTGAACCGATGCTCGATCCCGAATTCCTCGCAGAAGTTCCGGAAGTGCTTGTTATCAAACTGTCGACCGTTATCCGAGATGAGGACCCGAGGTACTCCAAATCGGACAATGATGTTCTTCTTCACGAACTTCCGGACTTGTGCCTCCGTGATGGTGGCCAGTGGCTCTGCCTCCACCCACTTGGTGAAGTAGTCGATGGCGACAATCAAAAATTTCCGCTGGGCCGAAGCGACGGGGAATGGTCCGAGGATATCCATTCCCCATTGTGCGAAGGGCCAGGGCGCGGTGATCGGCGCCAAGGGGACAGAGGGGACTCTCTGGACGTTGGCGTGGCGCTGGCAGGCGTCGCATTTCCGCACGTGGTCCTTCGAGTCCTCCATCAAGGTCGGCCAATAGTAGCCTTGCCTCATGATCTTATGCGCCAAGGACCTAGCCCCCAAGTGCGATCCGCAGATGCCTTCGTGGACTTCGCCGAGGGCGTAGGCCGCTTCCGCGGGGCGGAGGCACCTTAAGAGGGGGGCGGTAAACGAGGTCCGATACAGCCTCCCTTCATAAAGTACGTAGTGGGCGGACTTCTTTACAAGCCGCCGGGCCTGATCTTCGTCTTCAGGGAGGATTCCTTCGGCGAGGTAGGCGACGAGCGGGTCCATCCAAGACGGCTCCGGATCAATTGCCATCACCGCTCCAGCCCCGTCAATGCTCGGGGCATCCAGGGTCTCCAGGTAGATTGCCCTCGACAAGTTGTGCGCGTCTGCGTCCACTAGGCGGGACAACCTGTCGGCCCTGGCATTTTCGCTCCTCGGGACCTGCTGAATGTCAACACTGCCGAGGTCGGGAATGAGTGTTTGCACCTTCCGGACGTAGCTCTGCATGGTCGGGCTCCGCGCCTCGAACTCCCCTCGAACCTGCCCGACCACCAGCTGGGAGTCGGTGAAGACTTTCAGACGCCGGATGCCGAGCTCCTTGGCGAGTTTGAGTCCCGCGACTAGGGCCTCGTACTCCGCCTCATTGTTGGTCACTGGAAATCCGAACCTCAAGGCATACTCGGCTATCACTCCATCGGGATTGGTGAGGACCAGCCCAGCCCCTCCACCTTCAGGGTTCGACGACCCGTCAATGTGGAGCGTCCAGATCGGGAGATCGAGGCTGGGTGTCTCCGGCGGCTTAGGTTCCGCCTCCTGCACAGTGCACTCAGCGAGAAAGTCCGCGAGTACCTGGGCCTTGATGGCTGGTCGGGGCTGGTAGCGGATGTCGAACTCACCAAGTTCTACTGCCCACTTCACCAGCCGTCCCGCATTCTCTGGATTGCTGAGAATCTGCCGCAGTGGTTGATCGGTCAAAAGGGTGACAGAATGAGCCTGGAAATAGGGGCGAAGCCTCCTGGTCGCAGTCAGCAGCGCGAAGGCGATCTTCTCAGCCTTCGTGTACCGCGTCTCGGCATCCCGGAGGACTCGGCTGATGTAGTATACAGGCTTCTGAAGTCTTGCCTCTTCCCGAACCAGTACTGCGCTGACTGCGGTTGGGGAGACCGCCAGGTAAAGGTAGAGCATCTCCCCCTCTTGCGGCTTGGACAGCAGGGGAGGAGACGCCATGTACTCCTTGAGCTGGTCGAACGCCGCATGGCATTCGGCCGTCCAGAGGAAGTCTTTTGGGCGCTTCAACACCTTGAAGAATGGTTGGCAGCGTTCGGCCGACTTTGCCACAAATCGTCCGAGCGCGGCGACCCTTCCAGCGAGCTCCTGAACCTCCTTCACTTTGGTCGGAGGGGACATATCTTGGATGGCTTTGATCTTGTCCGGGTTGGCCTCGATCCCGCGCTGGTTGACAATGAAACCGAGGAACCTCCCGGCCGAAGCACCAAAAGCGCACTTCGCTGGGTCTAGCTTCATGCGAAACTTTCGCAAGGTGGTGAAAGTCTCCTCCAGATCTGCAATGTGCTGGTCTGCATGGCGGCTTTTTACCAGCATATCGTCCACGTACACCTCCATATTCCGGCCGATCTGCTCCTTGAAGATTTTATTGACGAGGCGCTGGTAAGTGGCGCCAGCGTTCTTCAGACCGAAGGGCATTACCTTGTAACAGTACAGCCCCCGGTCTGTTATGAAGGCAGTTTTCTCCTCGTCCTGTGGAGCCATCATTATTTGGTTGTAGCCGGAGAAGGCGTCCATAAAAGACAGTAGCTGATATCCGGAAGTCGCGTCGACCAGTTGGTCTATCCGTGGAAGCGGAAAGCTATCCTTGGGGCACGCCTTGTTCAGGTCGGTGTAGTCGACGCACATCCTCCACTTCCCGCTCGCCTTCCGGACAAGTACGACGTTTGCCAGCCACTCGGGGTAGCTCACCTCTCTTATGAAACCTGCCTCCAAGAGTTTGTCTACCTCCTGGTCGACCACCCGGATCCGATCCGGGGCACAGTGTCTCTTCTTTTGCTTTACTGGTCGGTGGGTCGGGTCGACGTTGAGGGCGTGAGAAACGACCTCCGGGTCGATCCCAGGTACATCGGCCGCCGACCAGGCAAACACATCTGCATTGGCTCGGAGGAATTCCACTAACCGGAGCCGAGCTTCCAAGTCGAGGTTGGCACCGACCCGGACCGTGCGGTCCGGGCGGTCTTCTTCGAGGGGAACTTCGATTACGCCCTCGGCCGGCTCCCCGTGCCGCAAGGCCACTTCGTCTCTGGCGTCAAGTGACTCGACGCTTAGGGCCTCCATGGGCTTCTTCCCTTTGAGAGTTGCTAGGAAACACTGCCGTGCGGTCGGCTGGTCACCTCGGACCTCTCCAATCCCGGCCGCTGTGGGGAACCGCATGAGCAAATGGTAGGTAGAAACCACCGCGCGAAGGGCGTTCAGTCCGGGTCGTCCGAGGATAGCGTTGTAGGCCGAGGGGACACGGACGACCAAGAACCCGAGCCGCACCGTGGCTTCTGCGGGTGCAATGCCCGCAGTCACAGGCAGCTCGATGACACCTTCGGCCGAGATAGCGTCTCCAGTGAATCCTATGAGGGGGGTGGATGTTTTGTGCAACAATTGTCGGGAAAAGCCCATCTTTTGGAAGGCCTCGTAATACAAAATATCAGCTGAGCTTCCACTATCCACAAGAACACGCCTTACATCATAGTCCGCCATAGTGAGAGAGATCACCATGGCGTCATCGTGGGGAGTCTGAACCCCCTTTACATCTTCATCACAAAAAGTGATTACATTTCCGACCCGCTGCCTCTTCGCGACGGCCACTCCTGATACTTCCGCCGAGCCCCCTGCGTTCCTCACGGGCCGAGAGCAGCCCCCAGTGATGGTGTGGATCACTCCCGCAACGGGTCGATTCTGCTCCCGAGGCTCCTGAGGGGCCGGGTCGGCTGGACGCGGGTCTGCGGGGGGACGTCGGTCGTTTACATATCGACCGAGACGCCCTCGGCGAATGAGAGCCTCGATCTCGTCCCGAAGCTGGAAGCAGTCTTCGGTATCGTGGCCGTGGTCTCGGTGGTACTCACAGTACGCCCGAGAAGGCTTCCTCCCAGGGATCTTCTTCATCTGCCTCGGGACCGGGAGGTCCTCCCGCCCCTTGACCTCCATGAGGATCTGGGCCCGGGGGGCCAGGAGTGGGGTGTACCGGTTGAAGCGCCGGTGCGGAGAACGAGGGCGTGTGGCGCCGTGGTTCCTTGCTGGTGACGGGCTTCTGCGCCGGCGTTGAGGCGTCGGGCTCCTCCTCTGGGGTGCCTCTTTTCGCCTTTTCTTCCCGGGCTTTAGAGGGGCTTCGGCGGCCTCCTTGTTCCGGTGGGAGGCTGCCTCCTCGGCGTCTGCATACTGGTTTGCCCGAGACAACAGCTCCGGAAAGCTCCGCGGCAGACGTTTGTCCAGGGAGAAGGTGAGTCTGCCCTTCCGGAAGCCTCGCTTCAGGGCTGAGAGAGCCACCTCCTGGCTCAAATTCCGGACCTCCAGTGTTGCCTTGTTGAAGCGGGTGAGATAATCCCGCAGGCTCTCTCCCTCGTTCTGCCGGACATCGAAGAGGGAGTCGGAGACCAGTCTTCGCCGGCTACTGACGGCGAAATGGCTGATGAAGAGACGGGTGAACTGGTGGAAGGACTGGATGGAATTAGCCTCCAGGCCGGCGAACCACGCCCTTGCCGGGCCGCGGAGGGTCGCCGGGAAGGCCTTGCAAAGGAGAGGATCCGATGCTCCATGGAGGAGCATAAGAGTCCTGAAACTCTCCACGTGGTCCCGTGGGTCCGCCGCCCCGTCGTAGGGTTCGATCGCCGGCATTTTGAACCCCGGCGGGTTTAGGGTTCGCAGGATCCTTGAGGCAAGCGCCGGCTGGGAGGAGATTTCCAAGTCGGCGAAGGGATCTTTGGAGTGGCCCTTCAGGACCTGGAGCTGTCTGTGGAGATCGTCCACCCGCCGGTCCAGGGAGCGCGACCGGTGGGTGGGAGACAAGGAGCGGCGCGAGGGGGACCGACTGGAGTGCGGGCCCCTCGAGGACTGGGGTGTCTGAGAACGCGCCCGGGTCCGCCTCTCGTACCCCGCGCAGCTCCGATGAGAAGGTCCTGGTAGAATGGACCGCACTCGAGAATCCTCCCCGCGCCGGCGCTCCTCTCCATGGGAGAGGAAGGAGCGCGGGTTGTGAGGAAGAGGCGAGTGCTCGGGGAGCAGCGGCTCCTGAGCTCGCTGCGGCACCCGAGAGATCACACCCTGCAGATTCTGCACTGCCTCCGCGAGGGTGCGAACCTGCTGGGCTAGCTGGTCGAACTGAGCAGGTTCGACCGTCTGAATGGGAGGAGAAGCGGTGGAATGCTGCTGAGAGTGTGTTGGGGACGCAGCAGCCTCCCGGCCAGAGGCGCGAGAGGCTCCGCGACCGGAAGCATTGGAAGCTCCGCGACCACCTCGCCGTGCCATTACGATCGTTCTGAGATTCGTTCCCTTCCTCTAGCGCCAACTGTTGCTGGTGGTCCAAACCGAGAACGATTGACACGACGGTGTGAACGGGGTTCCGCCTGAGTTGTCTTGGTTGGTACTGGTTGCGCTCCACCTTCCGCCAAGGAACCTGCAAACAAGCCTTGCACCACCACCAGGGTGGTGATGGCCCTCCGACGGTCAAGTCAGAGGAGATTGGAGGAGGAGAGATGATAATCACAAGTGGGAGAGAGTGCTCTGGGAGGTATTGCTTACCCCCCCTTCTCCCCCCAGCCGCATATATACCTGGCTGGGAGGTCTCTCAGGGGGGTTTGTCGTCGTGGGGCACGATAGAATGGCCACTGATATGGCCGTTACGGGGCGTCGTGGAGCAGCGCCGGGTACGGTCATGGCAGGGCGTAGTGGAGCTCCGCTTTGTACGGTCGATACAGGAGATCGTGGGCAGCATCGGGTACAGCCGTTGCAGGGAGTAGTGGAGCAGGAGGCCGCGGCGTGCCTCTGGAGAATAGCCTGTCGTTATCAAAAGATCTCCGACTCGGGGTCGGAATGCTGGATCATAGGGCAGCCGACCTGGGGTCGGGCTGCGAAGCCGAGGAGGTCCGACTCGGGGTCGGAGTGCTGGATCATAGGGCAGCCGACCCGGGGTCGGGCTGCGGAGCCGAGGAGGTCCGACTCGGGGTCGGAGTGCTGGATCATAGGGCAGCCGACCCGGGGTCGGGCTGCGGAGCCGAGGAGGTCCGACTCGGGGTCGGAATGCTGGATCATAGGGCAGCCGTAGCTTTCCTGGATACGCGTGCCGATCACGTGGGGCATGGCGGCTCAATTCCCCCATAACACTAGGCATATGGCATAATTTGGGCCCTTACAAAGGGGGTTCTAATTTAGTGGCTGCCAAGGTAAATCTTCACTACAGGAGGAGCCAATCAGTAAGATTTGTTTTGCAAAAAAAAAGCCTTTTGGTTTCACAAACCTTGATTTAGGCTTTTTTTCTGATATTTTAGAGGTTAAGTGTCTATCTTATCAAATGCACACAGTCATACGATGTTATAGTCATTTAATATAGAAGACTATAATCTTGTGACATTTCTTGTATTTACTTATCCAGGGTCCTTATAAGGCACTGCAACATGGAACTGCCTGAAATCCTTAACCATCAAGGATTATGTTTATGATTTTTCTTCTCTTTAACATAAAAAAAAAAAGGAAATTAAGAAGAGCATTAAAAATCAACACAATATAGCCTACAGAATTATATAAATAAAATATAACTGAAATATTATAGTAAAACTGAAATAAAACTTTAAAAAAATCTCTAAGCGTGAACACAGAAGAAGCAGAGGAGGGAAAAGAAGGAGGGTTGTGCCCCCCTAGCTGCCTTAGAGGCAGTTTCCTTGGCCAATGAAGAAGTCGTGGCGTGGAACTCATCGACAGACAGTGTGGTGGTCGCGGAAGCGGCGGCGGCAGCAAGAAACCAATCTCAGAACAAAGAAAAAACAAGGCCATAGGAAAAACTTCGGATGGGCTCGGCTAGGGCATCACACCGGCTATGAGAGAAGGAGGAGAAGGAGGGAAGGGAGAGAGGAGAGGCTCGGTGGTGGTCCTATGGAGGCAAAAAATGGAGATTTATAGTAGTTTCCAAATAGGGTTGTGGCTCGCTCATCGCCATGAGAATCGTGGAGATTGAGTGAGATCGGTGGTTGTTCGCACTCATACGGATCCTTACAGTACTATAAAGTAAAATCGAATCCTTCCACCTTATCAAAACCATGAACCGCAAAAGAAACGTGAATCCTTCGCCAGAACAAACAGCGCTTCCATGGCATTTCCCAATTTAAATAATAATATTTGCCCAACACATGAGATGCACAAGAGGCATGAACCCTTTGCTCATACAAACCTTTTCTCCGTCAAACCTATATGTACCCAAATGCAAATAATTGAACTTTAACCAATCCATGAGGTGCACATAGTGGGTGTGAATCCTAAACTCGTACAAATTAACAGCTTCTCCAGCCAACTTGTAACAACTCAAATTGACATATCTTTGACCTATCCAATCCACAAAGCCCACGTACAAGAACTGTGAAAGCTCTGTTAACATAGATAACTCCATCCAATGTGTAACCCACAACCAGGTAGTCCGTTTGGTGCCAATTTAAAACTCGGTATATGTACAAGGGATGGACATCATCTTGGCCACTCTTCTGCCGAAGGTTCATACGTTACTAGAGCATTTACTCTATTTATAACGCACGGTTTACTACGTGAGTACACGTGATCTCACCCATCATATTATAGAGACACTCTCGAAGGATATGGACGTGGCTATAAAAGGGCATGCTTGGAGGAGTCATCCAGAGCAGGAGGCTCTTCTTTGATTACCCTCGGGGATGCTGAAGCCAGACAATCTGCTCCATTTCCTTGGGAAACCTTCATGCCCAAACATCTAGCCCAACCATTCTGGGCGTCTAGTATGCCACTGGAGGATAAAGGAAGGCATTCTTTTGTGAGCAGTCTCATACCATCCGTACCTAAGATGATTGTACCAGAGATTCCCATTGTGAGATGTGAAGCGGAGATCTCTTCTCGTGAAAAGGGAAGATGAAAGGGAAGCACTTCATTTAGGTCTCAGACTCTCAGGCAAGGAGTAACCATATAGTGCTGAAGGATGGCAGACATCCTTTCTTGCTTCGCAATTGGTTACTTGAAGTCAAAGAACAACAAAATGATGGAAACCTAAGCACGGCAAGGATGGACTTCTCTTGGAGTACTGCAAATCTTTCTTAGCGGTTTTGGTGAGGTATAGAACTAGTTATTAGAGAGTGTTTTTTCATTTGTTTTTACAGGAAAGTGTAAAAGCTAGATTCTGCATATAGACTACACTGTTGCTGGCAAATTGATTGATCGATTTGCTATTTTGCTTTTGTTTTTTTTTCTTCCCTCAGGTAAAGCTGTCATCAGGCATGACTAAATTGAGTTGCTAGTACACAAGTGAATTTAATAAAGGATTTCATGTTTCCTTAATTATCATTTGTCGTTTATACATTGAATGATTACTGACATGTTCCAAGAACTTGAGGTTTGTAGAAAGATAGAAGGAATGAAACCCCGCTTTGCTATAATGCATGTTCGGAGTATTGAGGCATAATATTTGTTATTCCATCCCTCATGCAATTGTTTCTATGTCTTCTAAACAGCCCCAATGTCATTAAAGTTTCATCACAATGAAAGTGCCAATGACCCTCTAATTGGAAGTAAAATTCAACATATTATATATATATATATATATGACATTAAACAATGTCAAGTGGGAGCTCAAGTTGTTTATTTCAATTCGAAAGTTAACAAACACACCCAAAGATGATATCATGCTGTTTAAACCCTTTCATCTTAGATGCCCACTTATAATGGGTTAGAGCTTCTAAGCATGGGAATGTCCTATGGAAAGGGAGAAGACAGCATGTCTTCAGCATCACTTCAAGTCACCAAAGGTGAGTTTCTTGCTCTGGATGACTCTCCCAAATACGCCATTTTATAGTTACACCATATCCTTCCAGAGTGTTCCCACAATTAAGAAGGGAGGCCAAGTGTGCAAGTTGACCTCTCTAATGTTGAATGTTTCAAGATTGTATGAGCTTGGAAGACTACTCAGCAAACTACTTCCGTTACAAATAGAATAAATGCTTTCGTAACGCATCAATCTCCAGCAAAGGCTTGGAAAATCTCATGAATATATCATGTTCGCAGAGAATTCATGTTTCTTGCCGAGGATTACACGTTGGATAGAGGACCTTGTCTGGTAGTAGAGTATTCATGTTTTCGTTGGACATAATATGGATTGGTTGTGTCCAAAAGATTTTAAGTTTGGATGGTTACATGTTAGCTGGTGAAGTTTGTGTGAATAGAGGATTCACGTGTCTTATGCATCTAATAGGTAAGGTCAACAATTTCATTTTGGGTGGTTGTATGTACCTTGATTGAAGTGTTGGCTTGAGCACACTACAGGGAATTGGTAAATTTCCGACTCTGTATTGCCGCTAGATAGAAGCATTTGTAATTTTCTCCCAGCAACAATGCATGCTGACGTTTCTAAAAAGCATCGGCAAATAATGGGCTCCGCCAATGCTTTGCTTAATATCGTTGGAAGGAAGCCACCCATTACGGACGCTTATAAGCGTTGGAAGGGTTAATTAACGACGCTTATAAGTGTCGGTGGAAGCCAAAATCCGACGACACTTATAAGCATCATCGGACTCTATTGCCCCCCACCCAAAAAGCCCTGACCCCCTACATTAGCCCCAAATCCCTAACCCACGCAGACTGACCCCATCCTCAACCCCTTTCACCAATCTTAGCCCCAAATCACTCTCCTCCGCCTCATCTCCCTCTCCTCCTCCCCCTCTCCATTGGCCTCCCCTCCTTGACAATGTAAATGTAATCATATTTGACAATATGAATATTTCGAATGATCTGTTTTATTGTGATATGTGACTTTTGTTATGTATGCGATTGTTGTCATGTATTTGTTTAGTAAATAATGTATACAGAATTTTTAAAAAAAATTAAATATTTTTTTTAAAAAACAACTCTAACAATGCTTTAAAGCGTCATTAGAATAAGTATTGCCGACGCTTAAGAGCATCGACATGTTGGGTTGTAGAGCTTGATCCATTCCCTTTTTCTAGATCCCCATGTGCACTATGGTGGTGTAGGATCAAGGGAAGACAAGCCGGAAAGAGTTGGAGAAAATTTATAGTTAAATCAGTAAGAAAAAATCTTCAGCAGGGTCAGGAGTCGACTCCAGCAGACTTGGAGTCGACTCTGGCATGCAGGCAGACTTGGCACAATTTTTGGAGTCGACTCTAGATCTGCAGGAGTCGACTCCCACAGCGTTGGAGTCGACTCGAGACCTGCAGGAGTCGACTCCCACAGGCAGACAGAGAGGTTTTTTCTGTGGACTGTTGCCGAGTCGACTCGCAGAATTGAGGGAGTCGACTCGAGCACGATTTTCACGCGAGGCTGTGTTATGAACCGGGTCCAAGTCAAGGTTTTTTTAGCCATAATCAAAGCAAGAGATTAGTAGGTATATATAGACCTCTTGAGGGACAGGAGCAAGTGTGTGGCAACCTAGAGAAACCCTAAAACTCATCAACAAGAGGTTCCAAAGAGATCCAAGCATCCAAGGGAGGCGGCAGAACAGTTTTTGTTCTTTGTTTGCATCAGGAAGACGATGTGTTGTTTGTCTTGAGAGAGATTATTTGTTGTGAGAGAGAAAGCTTGTTCTCATCTCTTGAATCTCTATAACTTCCTTTGTTCATATAGTGAAACATTGATCTGTGCGGTTGTGGACGTAGCAGGAAAAGATTCCGAACCACATAAATTTGTATGTATTGTGCGTGTGCCATTGTTTTGTCGTGTTCTTCTTCTTTCTCCTATTATTTCTTGTATTCCGTAATCGTAGGGTTGATCCCTAGCACAACAATACAAAATTTCCAAAGCTTTTAAGCATCGAAAATGGCTGATGTTTTTAAGCGTCGGCAATGGCCCAAGATGGCCCGACACTTATAAGCATCGGCAAAGCGTCCGTTACTACAGCAGCGGGCATACACTTGTTGTGCACCTTATGGGTTGGCTAAATTGGACAAGCTTGAATTTGGGTGGTAGCACACACCATACTGGGTCAGTCCTTGGCATACTATTTAAGTTACAATTTTCTTGGTGTAAAGAAAAAGGTGATAGAACCGATATACCAAGTTCTACAATATGCAAACAAGGAAGATGGGGTTGAAAGTGTGGAGAGATAGATCATAAAAGCTTGATATACAAAGGTTTATCATATATACTGACAAGGAAGGTAGGGCTAGGAACTGGAGAGTGGATGGAGCTTGATGGAGTTTCTATTACATTAGTAAGACAGATGAAAAAGATATTACAATTTTACCATTATTTTAGCAAAGAGAGATAAGCCTACTGTAAACTTAAAATCGAAGGTATTGGATAGAGTCTAGAAATAAACTCTTATCACTTTCTAATCTAGAGTGAGAAAACTTGAAGTGACCGAGTGATTCAAGTATGGTGCTAGACTTAACAAATCTCAGTCAAGGTCTCTCATCATCCTTTTTACTCTAATAGAAAAGGCAATGGTTGGACATTTTCTCAAAAACAAGAGAGAAGAAATCGTGAGATAGAAAGACCTCTTATTTTTTTCACCAAAGAGAAAAGGTTAATTTTTATCTACTTCCTCTTTTTTGAACCCTAATATTTCACTACTTCAAATCTTGAAGATGAGCCTTGGTACAAGTGGAAGGTTGCTCTATTATGACATGGAGGTCATGCATTAGAAAAATAGAAATAGCTTCTCAGCATAGGAGAGTAGGACTGTGTATATTTGACCTTCCCTAGATTCTACAATGGTGAGGGCTTTCAAATACTAGGAAAAGAAGGTGCATGTCTTAGAATCACTATCATAATAGTACAGGAATGCTACCCATTACTTCTGGTGTGTTGTTTTGATTATTGAAAATGATGAGAGCATAAAAGTGCAATCATCATACCATCTTAATTAGTATTATAGCTAATCATTAATAATAAAATTAATTAATTAACGTTGTATTTGTGTTTGAGTGCAAGTAATCCAAGAGACCCAATAACATTCGGTTTGAGCCCAATGCCCAGCAGCCCGAGCTCAAGTCAAGCCAGCATTCTAGCGCATCCCAATCCTCCATGCCATCAGCGACGTCCCAAGGATCTCGCGATCAGCCCAGACGCGTCTCCAGCTCCCAGTCCGCCCTTACAGCACCAACTTGATTGTCCCAGGCCGTCCACGTCTTCAGCGCGTCCCCACCACGCCTCATAGCCATCCAGCCAATTTCCCAATCCTCCACGCCATCAACGCAATCGAAGCAACGTTTCTTCTCCCAGCAGCCATCCGTTTCTTCTCTTCCGAGTTCCAGCTCCTTCTCGTGAAGCCAGCGAATCCCATATGCAGCATCCCAGCCGATTCAAGGAGCCACTTCAGCCGCCCGTGATTCTCCCCCAAATCCCAGCATCCCAGCCTCTTCTCCCGTCCGTATTCATCATCCACGGATCCGCTCCTCCCAGCACCGATTCCGGTCGCCCGTTTCAAAGATCCACAGCTTCATCCCGTGCGAAAACAAGGGGGAAGAAAGGATCCCATGCCCGCTCTAATCCGGCGTCCACAAAGCTTCTGGATTCCGCATCTCTTCCGGATTTGAAATCCCAAGCATCCGAGCTCCACGGATCACGCCGGCCGGTCCAGCCTCCTCCGCATCCAAGCACCCGCAGCGCTCTTCATCCGGATCCACCTCCCGAGATCCCACGGCCGTTTCTCCTCCTCTCCATGCGCAATCAAGGTTCCATGCTCTGGCGATCTATAAGAAGGGGAGAACGAGAGGAGGAGGGGGGTCCTCGGTTGGGGTTGAGGCCAAGAAATAGAGAGGAGGAGGGGAGGTTCTCGGCTTGGTGAGGGGAAGCTCTGTTCAAAAGAAACAGAGGAGGAGCTCTGTTTTCCGAGAAGAAGGAAGAAAAAAAATAATATTTTATTTTTTTTAGTATTCAACCGAGAGGGGTTACTTGTTCCCTTGTTTTCATTTTTTTTTTTCCTTCTTACTTTTGTAAGCATTTTCCTTTCTATGCAAGCTATTAAATTTTCTTTTATGCAATCCATGTTATAGGTTTTGTTTAATTTCTGTTCTTTTATGCAATCCATTTATTTTTCTTTCATGCAATCTATGTTCCAAGCTTCAATTTTCTTAAGCACTGTTTTCATCCATGCCAAAGTTTTTCTTTGAGTAGTTAAATATTTCATTAAATTTATAAATGCTCTTCGATTCCAAGTATCCGTCTTTTGTTTACTTTCAAATAGAAAACATTCTCTGGTAAACTAGAGAATCATTCAACATTTCCAAAGTAATGTTTCTCTTTTGTTATTCAAAAATCGATTTTGAATCCGAGTGAATGTTTTAATTTTTATGCAACTCCAATCGCCTCCCTATGGATCGACCTCTTACGACCACTATTCTTCGAGTAGAAAAAGTAATAGTAAAATTAAATTAAACTTTGTTTGTTGGTTCTAACAACGATCTGTTTAGCATATTTTTAGGTAAACAGAAATCGGACAACAAAATTTTGGCGCCGTTGCCAAGAAGGCAAATCGAGAAGTAAGAACGATCATGAAAATCAACTCAAATTTTGGATGCCCGGAGTGAACGCACTCCGGTAGTAAGTTTTTTTTAATTAATTTCTCTTGTTTTGATTATTTTTAGTTAATAATTTCATAGTTATTAAATTCTGAAATTTGAAATTCGGAATTTAAAATTTTAAAAAAAAAGTAAAAAAATTTTAAAATTCAAAAATTTAGATTCAAAATTTGAATTCTGAAATTTGAAATTTGAAATTTTAAAAAAAAGTTAAAAATTAATTAAATTTAAAAAAAAATTATTATTTTTGCTAGTAATTGATAGGGTGCAATCCTCCGAGGTTATCATACCTCTATTGGGGCTCCTCACGGAGTAATCTCCAGAGCTTATTCAACGGGCATTCGGAGATTGACTAACGCATAAGGATTAGTTTTAGTTTACATTCAAGTTATTTCTATATAAAAATTTAAATAAAACAAAAACATAAAATTAAAAAATTAAAAAAATATATATATAAAAAAATTTTGCTTGCTCATTTAATCAGTACAACCTAATGACATTCCATAAACTTTAAAAAAAATCATTAAATATTTGCTGCATTTAGTATTAAGCATTTGCATAAAATAATTTAAGAGCAAAACCCATTAAAAAGATAAAGTCGGAAAGTCATTACCTGTCCTTATCCCAAAAATCACCACCTTGCATACATATCCTAAGCCAAATTAAATTAAAATCAATTAGACGTTGGTCTTAGGATTTTCGAGCTTAATTAGGCTCTTGGAAAGAAGCGGCTGAAAGCCACTCCAGTAAGAATTTAGTAATTGGTGATGTTTAGGAAAGTTTTACAACAGTGAGAACTGTTACGGGTATTGTGGTATCGGTGTATCCCTTCTGGTACCACCACACATTCCGAGACTTTTCTGGTCACTGGTTACTGAATCGCTTAACTGGTAAGCTCAAGCTTAATCTGAAAGGAAGATTAGGAGCTGTCTAATCTAGGAAAGAATTTCAGGAACTTTTTAATCTGATAAATCTCTGTGCAACTAGATTAAAAGCTACTAAACCTCACTTAATTCTAAGACTAATAGAGTCAAATTGTTGTGTGGTGTTGGTTGTGGTCATCTTTGTCTAGCCCTTCTCTTCTCTTAGGATTTCTTTCATTGTAGGAGTCAAATCTAATGAATTGTTGATAATGTATGCATGGTAGAAGGTCATTAAGGGGTAAGTTAACACCATTTGATCCTGAGATTGACAGAACTTTTCATCACAATCAGCGAATTGTAAGCCAATCGTCAATCTCTATAATGGGTGAACATATTAGAACTTTGAATGAGTTGTTCGCACCCGCATCCGCTAGTCCCCCTACTTGCATTGTATTACCAATTAATAATGCAGCCCAATTCGAGATTCAGGCTGCAACAATAAACATGTTACCCAAATTTCATGGGTTTGAGAGCAAACAACCGTATATTCATCTAAACAAATTTTTGACAATCTGTCAAACGTTTAGAAATCAAAACTTAGATGAAGAGGGTATTAAATTAAGATTGTTTTTCATGACTTTAGAGGATCGTACTGCTGCATGGCTGTATTCTCTTGCTTCAAATTCCATCACATCATGGGAACAACTATCTAAGAAGTTCATGGCTAAGTTCTATCCCATGGTAAAGACTGAAAAAATTAAGTGCCCGCACCATGGGCTTGACAAAGCTGATCTAGTACATTTCTTTTACAAAGAATTACCTCCAGCACATAGGAACATGATTGAATCCACGCATAAGGGTAGGTTCATGAATCAAACCCCTGATCAAGCCTATGAGTTCCTTGTAGACTTAGCTAAAAATGCCCAAAATTGGAGTAGCTACGGTCAGGAGATAGATAGAAATGATTATGGGTCTAGAGAACCAAGTACCTACGGAATAAAAATAGATCCCGAACTCAAAAATGTCATGTCCAATCTGGTGAATTGGGTGAATAATCTAAACAAAAAGTTGGATGCTTTTACGGTTTCCACTAACTCAAACTCACAAAAAGAGTCAAATCCCATCAAGAAAGTGGAATATAAGCCACAAGGCTTATGCATCTTATGTAACAGTTCTGAGCATCTAGTGGAGTGTTGTCCTAGTCTACCCAACATTAAGGCTGAACAGGCAAATGCTCCAAATTCATATAATGCCTTTAAGAAATCCACTCCCAATTCATTCAACCCAGTTTATCACCCTGATAATAGGTTTCATCCGAATTTCTCATACAGGCAGACTGAACCTATTCAGCATCAGGGTGGTCCACCAGGTTTTCAGAAAAAAAATTTCAGGATAGGTCCACCACAGATGAACCAATCATTAGCTCCACTTGTCCCTCCTTATAGTGCCCCTATCACTCAGCAGTCTACATCGTTGGAAGTCATGATGGCTAACATAATGAAGCAGCAACAAGACTTCATCCAACAGCAACAACAGACCAACATGGCTCAAACCCAGACTAACCAATTCCATGCGCAAGCGATTGCAAAACTTGAGGTTAGTCTGAGCCAAATAGCTAACTCTCTAGGGGATAGGAAGAGAGGTGAATTACCCAGTCAGCCAGTGCCTAACCCTAGTAGGCAACAAAATCAAGGGCCAAGAGACCAGTTTCAGATAGATTCGAATGAAAAGTCAACCCATGAAGTCCAGGCAATTACCACTTTACGGTCTAGCAAGCAAGTGGACAACAAGGTCCAACTTTCTGTACAAGAAAAAGAAGAAAAGCATGAACCGAGCCTCACTCAGAAAAAGGCACAAGAACAGGAAATACAAGAAATAGAAGAGAAACCAATAGAGACATACACACCCAAGGCTCCCTTTCCTAGTAGACTACAAGACTCAAAGAAAAAATCTCAGTATGATGAAATCATGGAAGTCTTTAAAAATGTCCAAATAAATTTACCCTTCCTAGATGCCATCAGACAGATCCCCTCCTATACAAAATTCTTAAAAGACCTGACCACGGTGAAAAGGAAAACCAGTATTCCAAGCAAGCTGGGATGGCAGCACAAGCCTCATCTCTCATTTAACAACAGATTGCCCCAAAATACAAGGACCCTGGTTGCCCCACTGTTGAAATTAAAATAGGAGAAACCATCATTCGGAGAGCTCTCCTAGATTTAGGAGCTAGTGTGAACCTATTACCCTATTCTGTTTACACAGAGTTGGGTTTGGGAAAATTAAAACCCACAAACATCACTCTTTCATTAGCAGATAGGACTGTAAAGTACCCCAAAAAAATTGTGGAGGATGTGATTGTAAAAGTTAATGAGTTCTTCTACCTTGTGGATTTTGTAGTCCTTGAAACTGAACCAGTAAAAAATCCAGAAAGTCACATCCTGGTGATCCTAGGTAGACCATTTTTGGCCACTTCAAATGTTGTGATTAGTTGCCGAAATGGAATAATGACTCTAGCCTTTGGGAACATGACTGTCCAGCTCAATGTTTTTCACAGTAGTAGTCAGTCAACTGAGATGGACGATTTGGAAGAAATTCACATGATTGAGAACATAATTAGCAGTTCTTTTGAAGAGTCCAATTATTCTGATCCATTAGAAAGATGTTTGGCTAATTTCGGTCAAGATTGTGAATCAAGTCAGGAGGTTAATGCATTGTTAGATTCCATTCCTGTGATGGATACTAGCAGATTGGCCACCAAATTTGAATCATTGCCTATTTCGGAATCTCAGCTAGTGCTATCCAATGTCAAACCTCCCCAGCTAGAACTTAAAGACCTTTCTGAAAACTTGAAGTATGCATTTCTTAGAGACAACAACACCTTACCTGTTATTATTGCATCGAATCTGACTAAAGAATAGGAAGAGAGTTGTTAAGTATCCTTCGGAAGAATCAGAAAGCTATCGGTTGGTCTATAGCTGATATTAAGGGGATTAGTCCTTCTGTGGTCCAACATAAAATCCATCTAGAAGAAGATGCAAAAATCTCTAGAGAACCACAAAGGCGACTTAATCCAATCATGAAGGACGTAGTTCGAACCGAGGTCATCAAGCTTTTAGATGCAGGAATTATATATCCTATTTCTGATAGTCAGTGGGTAAGCCCAGTTCAAGTCGTACCCAAAAAGTCTGGCATCACTGTGGTGAAAAATAATCGCAATGAGTTAGTCCCTACTCGAGTCCAAACGGGATGGCGAGTATGCATTGACTATAAGAAACTTAATGCCATGACTAGGAAAGACCATTTTCCTCTACCCTTCATCGATCAAATGCTAGAATGTCTAGCTAGCCACTTTCATTACTGTTTCCTCGATGGTTATTCTGGATATAACCAAGTCCCAATTGCACGTGAGGATCAAGAGAAAACCATGTTCACCTGTCCTTATGGCACTTTTGCCTATCGTCGCATGCCTTTTGAGCTATGCAATGCACCGGCTACATTCCAGCGGTGTATGATGAGTATTTTCTCCAACATGGTGGAGAAATTTTTAGAAGTTTTCATGGATGACTTTTCTATATTTGGATTCAATTTTGATGATTTTGAATCAGCAAATAGGTCTTGTCCGACCAATTCTTGGAAACTACTAGCATTAGCAATATTTTGGAGATCCAAAATCTTAGCTTGTGCATGGTTCAGACTTCACTTAGCACTCAAGTATAAATAAGTCTTACAACTTCCTAACGGAAAACTTAATGGCTTCAACTTAAATTACATACTAGCCTAGAATTTGGGCTACTTAGTAATTAAAACATTGTGTGCTTTTGAAATTCTTATCATTTATGTACTTGAAATTAGACTTTCATTTCATAAAACAAATTTTATTTTGGGATTGAAGTTTGTGAGTAACTTCACTGCAAACCCTCACGAGACAACACTCGTCCACTAGGGTAACCTAGGGGTTTAACGGCTTGTTGCACGTGCTAAGTGCAATCGTGATGCTCTATGAAAGTGGGTACGTATCTCAGTTTTTATGTACTTAGCTTCAATAAAAAGTTATGGGTTAGACTACATCTTTTGTGCCCTCATTTTATCGTTTGCTTATTAATTGCTAGAGACTATAAATAAGCTGGTTGGGAGGTATGATGAGAGCACAAAAGTGCAATCATCATACCATCTTAATTAGTATTATAGCTAATTATTAATAATAAAATTAACTAATTAACGTTGTATTTGTGTTTGAGTACAAGTAACCCAAGAGACCCAATAACATTGGGTTTGAGCCCAATGCCCGGCAGCCCGAGCTCAAGTCAAGCCAGCATTCCAGCGCGTCCCAATCCTCCACGCCATCAGCGACATCCTAAGGATCTCGCGATCAGCCCAGACGCGTCTCCAGCTCCCAGTCCGCCCTTGCAGCACCAACTTGATTGTGCCACGCCGTCCGCATCTTCAGCGCATCCCCACCACGCCTCACAGCCATCCTGTTGACCCCCTAATGGGTTTTGTTGAATGCAAAACACTAGAGTAAAATTCCATTATATCTTATCTATTTAATTGAGGAATTCATGTGTTTTATTAAGAATATTGCTAAGAAATGTCTAGGCAAGTTCCCATAATTTTTATGAATTTATTGAAGAATATTTTGAGCTAAAGAAAAAGTTCAGGGATAGCCGAGACGTCTCCTGATAGTTTCAGAGACGTCTCTGGCACAAACAGGAAGAACTAGCACAAGCCGAGACGTCCCCGGCACCTGCGGAGTCGTCCCCGCAAGTAAAAAGCAGACCAGCGGAGACGTCCCCTGAAAAAGCGGAGTCGACTCTCTCAGAGAATTCCAGAAGACTTGTTTTTCGGAGATATAACGGCGGAGTCGTCCCCGAAGCAGCGGAGTCGTCCCCATGCAAAAAGCGCAAACAAGCGGAGACGTCCCCGTAAAGCGTGGAGACGTCCCCGAAGCGCGGAGACGTCTCCGTAAAGCGCGGAGACGTCCCCGGAGCGCCTGGGACGCGACTGACAACTTTTTCAGGTTTGATTTGAATTTCAAACGTCTCTTTTTTGTGTCTAACGGCTATATTTGCTTTTTGGGCTATAAAAGGGACCTCTTAGGTGCTTCTAAACAACCTCTTACCAACCCAACACAAGATCACTCAAGAGAGAAGAAAGAAAAAG
The DNA here is from genome assembly GCF_051530095.1 of Phoenix dactylifera. NCBI lineage: Eukaryota > Viridiplantae > Streptophyta > Magnoliopsida > Arecales > Arecaceae > Phoenix > Phoenix dactylifera. The sequence continues at coordinate 9,168,257 of NC_143193.1, forward strand.
AGGTTCAAGGGGGTTAGAGCTTTCAAGAGGAGAAATCAAGTGCATTCAAGCCTTCCCAACTGATTTCGTGCTCAACTACTCACTCCCATTCGGCATTCAAAGCTCACATCCAAGCCAACGCGATCCACATCGGAAGAACCATCATCTCCCACGCTTCCAACGGCTAAAAGGGTTCTTGCGGGTTCCATTGTTTATATTGTTATATTTGCTTGTTTAAGAAGCTTTGATTTGTTTTAAACCTTTATTCTAATATCTTGTAACTTGATTCAATCAAGGGATTGAATCAAGGGGTTAAGGTTTGTTGGTGAGCCAAAGGGAAAAACCAACGTTGTAAGGTTGTGGTTGGTGAGCCTTTGGGGAAAACCAACCGGGTTGGATTGTGAGCCCGTGAAAACAATCGGTTGGTTCGAGTCGGTGAGCCTGTGAAAACCGACCGAGTTCGTTGTGATCTCATAAAACAACAAGTTGGGTTGTGAGCTTGTAAAACAACCGACTGTAATCTAAGAGATTATAGTGAAATTCCCAAGAGGTCTTGGGGAGTGGATGTAGGTGCTGGGGTGCACCGAACCACTATACATCTTTGTGTTTGTGATGTCTTATCTCTTCTATTTCATGCCTTACATTCATGCTTGATTGTGTAATATCTCTAGCTTTGTTTTCTATAGAGTTATAAGTGATTTGCTTAGCTTCCACTCCATTCTTACCATAAACATAGATTAAAATTGATCATACAACTATAAGTTAATTTTAGATCAATTGCACCCTAAAGCCATAGTGTAATTGCTCTAGCTTAATTTTCCACTGCTTTACTTGTAATTGCCTAGAGCTTAAGTAAATAACATCTTATTATTCCGCTGCACTCTATTCAAAGTAAAAATTAGGGAACATAATTTTTAGACAACCCAATTCACCCCCCCTCTTGGCTTGTCACCTTGGGCAACAAGTGGTATCAGAGCAGGTGCTCAAATATTATTTGTAGTCTTAACCGACTAGAGCCAAAGATCATGACAACTCAAATAGATAGTTTTCTAGGAGAAGGACAATCAATTGATACACCTCCACTATTTAATGGCACAAACTATGCACATTGGAAAATACGCATGCGCATCTTTATTCAATCACAGAACTATTATTTATGGAAAATTATAATAAATGACCCTCACACAATCTCTCAAACTTTTTATGAAAAGGACTTAGCACAATTGAACGCTAATGCTATGAACATATTGTACTGTGCTATTCAAAAAACAAAGTTTAATGAAATTTCTGCATGCTTATCTGCTAAGGAGATCTGGGATACTTTAGAAAATATTTATGATAAATCTCAGATTAGCTCTCATGTGCTTCAATCATATACTAACTATGAGACTGCAGAAAAGGGTGTTGAATCTCCCTCAGTCGAGTCGACTCCAAGTATCTCAGAGTCGACCCTCAAGTTAACCGAGTCGACTCCAATAAGGTCCGAGTCGACTCCGAGGCAAATTAGCTTCCTAAAGACAAAGAAGAAGAGGAAGCAAGAAGAAAGGAAGAAAGCGATAAAAAGGAGGAAAGCTTTGAGCAAGAAAGAGTCAAGCAAGAAAATAAAAGTTAGGAGCAACAATGGTGATATTAGCTCCAAGGAACTACAAGAGGTAACTAATTTTTGCTTTATGGCACAAGAAGATAAGGTAGAGTCTCAATCTACTTTTACATCAAATAATTTTCAAGAAGAATTTTCTTATGATGAACTTTTAAATGCTTTTCATGATCTGTATGGTGAATGTAGAAAATTAGCTGTGAAGAATAAAAATCTTAAGAAACTAAATTTGAAAATTTCAAAAGAAAGAAATTCTAATGATGAAATACAAGATAAACTAAATTCTGAAAATGAAATCTTAAGGTCAAATTCAGAACAATTGATCCAGAAAAATCAGAATTTAATTAAAGAAAATCAAAACTTAAGTAAAGAAATTAATCAATTAAAATCTTTTATTAACAAATTCACCGTAAGTTCAGAACGATTAAAAATGATGTTTGAAAGCCAATATGCTGCTTGTGATAAATCAAAACTTGGCTTGACCTCTTTACTTAACTATAAATCTCTAGAGAAAAAGGTTATCAATTCATCAAGCAAACCATTAAATAAGATAACTTATTTCAAAAATGAAAAGAACAGGCATAACAACTTTACCTATCGTTCTAACACAATTAAATCAAATGGTAAAGTTATTACTATCAAACAGATTTGGGTTCCAAAAGGAACCATATGTCCTAACTCTCAAGGACCCAAGCAAGCTTGGGTACCGAAAATGAAAATATGAGGACGTAGACATAAATGTGCCAAGATACCCATGGATCAAATAGATTCGTACAAATGGGTGTTCTAGACACATTGAAACTTAAAACATATTTATGAAAAGTAATTTTTTAAATAAACATAATAATTATAATAATAAGGAAATTAATAATCCTTGCATCTCATCATTACTTTTATTCTAGTATTTGATTAAAGTATGAATTGCATGTGTTGATTAATTTTGGGATATAGAAAATACTTTTAAAAAAAAATATAATCAAATCACTTCATTCTTTACTCACTATTGGATAAGTTGCTAAATGATTAATTAATTTATTAAAAATAACTCTATGAACTCTCTATATGCTTGATTAAGAATTATTATCCACGGCATTATTTTTATTGACCATAAACATGAGAATGTGTACTTGGTATGTTTTTGAATATATGTATCAAAGAATCCTTTTTGGCATGAAAACTTACCTTATGCTAGTATGGACCTAATTTTAAAAAGACCTTGTCATCAGTTTGCTTAGATTATCTACTTAAAGGTCAAAGTTTTGCTATGCATGCTAGCTAAGGAAACAAACAAAAATCATTTCTAAATCTAAAGATGTTGTTTCCATCTCCAAGTTTTTCAAAAGCTTACATTGGATTTATTCTTGGAAAATAAAACTGAAGTATTTTTCTGTATTTACTAAATCTTGTAAAAGTGTTTTAAATGATAAAGGCTTTCAAACTGTGAAGATAAAGAGTATCATGGCACAGTGTTGAAAACCAAAATCCTGATAAAGATTATACAGAAAATAATATTAAATCCAATGATTTCAGCACCAAGGACACCATAAGTAAAATAGAGTTAATAGAATTCTTGAAGAAATGAAAAAGGACAATTATGTATGATAGTCATCTACTCAAATAATTTTTAAAAAAAAGACTATCATCACTGCTTGTCATACATATGATTTCTATTAAATCTATTGTTGATGAAAATTTTGATCTTCTGGAAAATGGACCATTGCATATCTTTCATATTTTTCAGTCGTACATGTTTGATATGCTCTTATGAAAATAATGCCAAATCTGATAAAGATATTTCTATTCTTGGATATCGTTCATCAAGCAATGCATATAGAGTATTCAATGAAAAGTTTTTAGGTGCAAAAATATCAAGGTATTTTATTCTTTATGAGACTAATGATTTATTATCAAGATACTAAAATTAAATTATGTATGTATATGGTTAATCTTTTACATATAACAATCTGAAAAACTTGTTAATAATTAGAACCAACTTGGATTTTTCAGATATGCTCTTAATGAAGAAAAAGTGATGACTATTAAAAGACTAAATCAAAAAGATGAAATAGATCTTGATAAGATTCTTGCATAATTAGAAGTAAAGATCATCATTTGCTTGCTCTATGAGCTTTATATTCTAACAAATGAGTGCGTAGAATGGACTCCTATATGCTTACTTAAAGAAGATGTATGTTAAATTACCACCATATTTGAAAACACTCATTATGAATATGTTAAAGCAATATATAATTTGGAACGAGCATCAAAAGAATGATACAAAAGCTTAAGCAACCTTTTTGATAGAAATTATTAGTGATAAATCTTTGCAACAAAAAGAAGAATGTGTGAAATCTTACTTGCTCAGAGTATACATTAATGACATCACTTCTGGTTCTACTAATGAAGAGTTATATTGCAAGGTGAGTTTGAAATATGTATGATGAATGAATTAACATCTTTTCTCAAACTCCAAATTAAGACAAACAGGAAAGGGGATCTTCATTGACCAACGTTAATCCACAAGAAAACTCTTATAGAAGATTGGCATGAAGAAGGTATATCTATGACCCCATCTTGTAGAATTTGAAAAGGATGAGCAAAGTAGATCTATTATTTTAAAAGCTGTATTGAAGCATGATAGAATAATTATTTTATTATACAGCTAGTAGACCAGAATGTATGCTCATTATGTGTCCTTGTGCAAGACTTCAATCCAACTTTAATGAATCATATTTCATTGATAACAAATAAATCATAATCTGAATTTTGATAGAAACAACCGTTTAAGATAAGTTGACTAAAACTTAGCTAACATATCTTAGTGATAATTATCTTAAGCAAATAAAATTTAAACTAAAATGATTTTGGAAAGAAGAAATTGATTTGACCTTGATAAATCTTTTCATTGCCTCACATGCTTATCCTTGAACCATCTTAGTTAATGAAACTATCTCTTTAGTTCAAGTGATATGTGCTTGCTTATATTTAGGCAATCTCTTGAGTAAAGTGACTCAACAAGCAACTATTGTCATATCTTATAATTGAGTCATCTAGTTAAAAAATATGTTGGATGAATGTTTTGTATCTTGAAGAAACTAATGACTCTCTTTCGAGAAAGAAAAGGAGTTTGTTAATGATGCAGGATCCTTGAGCAAGAAAATGAGAGATCTCAACTTGAAGGATATCCCCATGTAAGATACAACAAACATTCACATGCAAACAAGAGAGAGGACCTTCTTCAGCCAAAAGTTCATACATAAGAAATCTAGTAGGTATTTGACTGAAGAATGCAGAATGAAATGGTAATTCTAGATACTTCTCTCATAAATTAATTGAGCCAAGTCAATAACTTAAATCTTATTATGGCATGATTAAGGTCTTTAATTATTAATTTTTGATATCATGTCTATAATTGATTGACTTATACTTTTAGAGATTGTTTCATGGTTCGCCAAAACTAGAATATATCTTTGCATATGTCATAACCATGAAATACACAAGTTTATGCTTAAAATTTTGATCTAAAATAACTTGTGTGAAATTATAAATCCATGAGCATAATGAAAATGTTGTTTGCATGATACACATATATATGATACACAAGATTAATTCTTTATTCTGCTCTTTCGTGTAAATTACTTGAGAATAACAAAAAGAGAGAGAGATAAAGAAAAGAAAATGGATATTATTCAAGAGAAGTAAAATCCAAGTAGAGGCAAACACTCCAATCTTAAGGAAAAGCAAAACAAGCATAATATATTCAGCACATTTGGAAGAGATAAAATTCGTAATTAATTACACTTAAACAGGGAGGATTTGAAGTAAACATTTTAATCTTTCTATATTGCCCATCATAGGGATGGTGCCAATGGGGAGGCTAGTGGTAGTACCCGGCACTATTTGACCCAACTATTCGATGTAGGGCATATTAGGGACGGCACAAGAGGGAGGCTAGTGGTAGTACCTCGTGCCCCTTCCCAACTCCACCGGATAGGGAGCAAATAGAATATAGAGCATAAGAAAGTAAAAATGAAAGACAAAGTTAATGAAAGTATATAAGAAGAATCAAGTCAATTTTTCTAATCACTTGAAAACACACTTTAAGGATGAAATCAGTGCAAAAGTATATTTAAATAGGGAGAGTTTATTTGAAAAATATTGATTTGGATCCTTGACATGCTTGCTTTTAATATTTTAATGCATGACTTAACACATGATATATTTTGCATATGGTATGATGTCTTGATTTATGGCTTCTCAATATTTTGTAATGCTACATACTTGGACAATTTGATTGAATGGTTGAGTTACTACATAACATCTTTTGTTTGGTTCTATTGAAAAGAAATTTCAGATTTGTCATTCATAATCATCTCTAAAATCTGAAAGTCGAATAAAATTGTAGAAAGGAGAAGAAAAGGATATCTCTATTTAGGCAAAATGAATTGAATTTGTTTTATCCTTCAACTTGCTAGACTTTGATATATAATGTGCTAACTCATACCAAAACTCAACATAAATACAAAGATTCTGAAGGTGCTTTAATGGTATTGAAATATGTATTTTTCAATCGTAATAATTTAAGATGAGCCACAATGTGGAAGATACATGTCTCAAATTATGACTTAGAAAGCCTCTATTGAAAATCCTATGTAATTCGGGATCTGATTTTGTATAAAAGTTTAAACTCCATATGATTACTAAATAAAATGTTAATATAAGAAAAACAGAATTTATTTTGATTGCCCCGATACGCATCCGAAACATATCATTTCTTATCTTCAAAGTATACTAGTATTGATCCAAATGATATGTCTTACGATGATCTTGATTGCAAGTAAATATTTCTAAAATATATGACCTTATTTTAATATTTAAAAAATTTATTGAGCTTCATGTATACATAGCTGAAAAACTGTGATTAAGAAATTGAATTCTATAAATATACATACGTCAATGATCATCTATATGTTTTTCTCTCCTACATTATTAAAGACCTCCATTAATAGAGTGAATGATCTTAAAGCTAGAAATATTTCACCTCACTTAAATGAGTCTAAAAGAAAGAAAATGTAAATGCTTTTGAAAGAAACTGAGCTTCAAATGAATCATTTTGATTAATATTTCAGTACATTTTCTCAAAGTTTAAGAGGAAGCATACCTTGTTCTTAAAGGATTAGAAAGAGTAATTGCTACAAATTTTGAATAATACTAGATTACTCTACATTCTCGATATCATAGAATTTCAGTGTTATTAACGTTTATCACTAAAATCTGAAATTCAACCAAAGAAAAGAATGATTAAAGAAGAATGCATCTTTTGAGGGGGAGCTTTAGATATTCAGTATCTTATCCTAAAGAAACTTTAATTTGATGCATACCTTGATTTTTATGGATTGATTTTGATGAACCTCCTTATATTGAAAGACATGCTTTAATTACCTTGAGATGAGTTCTATAAAGGTTGTCTTATCTCAAACCTTGAGTCTTATGAAAATAAGCTGAAACTTATAGAAAATATATTTTTGAGATTGACAATTTTATTGAACATTATCTTCAAATTCTAAACTCTTAAATAGAATAATCAATTGAGGGGGAGGAAGAAAATTTCAGAAGGAGAGGTCTTATGGAACTTAATTGCATAAATCTATAACTAAAGGAGAGAGAAAGAATACTAAATGAAAAGTGATCCCAATACTCTCCAATATGTATCATCTGAAACTTAAATTGTGTGCCAATTCATATTTTTTGTGTATCAAATTGTGCTTATTTTCTAAAGAAATAAAAGAAAGTCTTTAAAAGAGCTTTAAGAATTGCATAATTTCATATTTTGGTTTTTGTGCCCCAATGCTCTTATTATCATAAAAGAACTTTGAAGTCATTAAGAATTAATGATCCAACATAATGATATGTTTTTCAAGTATATAAGTTTTTGATCTTTTACTCTGAGAATTAATTAAATTGCTCTCATGATTGATAAAATACTTAATAGATTGGGCAAAAGATCTTAAATGAACAAGCTTTCACACTTATTATTGAAGAGAGGTTAGATTTCCACTCGTGTTTTCTTTGAATATCATTTGTGGGACTTCTTGAATTAACTTGATTAGAAAACTATCTATGGTATCAAATTAGAAAACTTCTTGGAATCACATTAGATGCGCTCTCATCATAATTTGCTCTAAAATTATCCAAAATGGCTCTGATCTATGCTCATTTATCCTTTTCACTATCTTTTTGATGTTGTCAAAAAGGGGGAGAAATATCTGAGTATATGTATACTCATAATGCTTTATGTGTTGCATTTACTCCAAGTTTTGTCAAAAAGGGAGAGTAGAACCAATATGGAATGCAAAATGCAAAATTTAAACTCATACTTGAAATTTTAATTAGAATCAACAAAATGAAAAGATAAAATTGAAGAATATTGGCTTTAAGACAATTGTCCTTCTGGAAAAGAAAGGGGGAGTCAAAAGTATTTGGTTTTTAATTGTTGTTAGCATCAATATTTCATCAATTTACATCTTAACTTGATTCAAATTCAGTTGATATGCTAAAATTGCTCAAGAGCTACTAAGATCAATACTTATGCATAAGGATAGAACTGGAAATTGAATATTTTGAATTAATGCACATTGTAAAACTGAGCAAATACTGTGTATATGTTATTTTTCAAATTTTGCATATACTCAGTGTTTTGTCATCATCAAAAAGGGGGAGATTGTTGACCCCCTAATGGGTTTTGTTGAATGCAAAACACTAGAGTAAAATTTCATTATATCTTATCTATTTAATTGAGGAATTCATGTGTTTTATTAAGAATATTGCTAAGAAATGTCTAGGCAAGTTTTCATAATTTTTATGAATTTATTGAAGAATATTTTGAGCTAAAGAAAAAGTTCAGGGATAGCCGAGACGTCTCCTGATAGTTTCAGAGACGTCTCTGGCACAAACAGGAAGAACTAGCACAAGCCGAGACGTCCCCGGCACCTGCGGAGTCGTCCCCGCAAGTAAAAAGCAGACCAGCGGAGACGTCCCCTGAAAAAGCGGAGTCGACTCTCTCAGAGAATTCCAGAAGACTTGTTTTTCGGAGATATAACGGCGGAGTCGTCCCCGAAGCAGCGGAGTCGTCCCCATGCAAAAAGCGCAAACAAGCGGAGACATCCCCGTAAAGCGCGGAGACGTCCCCGAAGCGCGGAGACGTCCCCGTAAAGCGCGGAGACGTCCCCGGAGCGCCTGGGACGCGACTGACAACTTTTTCAGGTTTGATTTGAATTTCAAACGTCTCTTTTTTGTGTCTAACGGCTATATTTGCTTTTTGGGCTATAAAAGGGACCTCTTAGGTGCTTCTAAACAACCTCTTACCAACCCAACACAAGATCACTCAAGAGAGAAGAAAGAAAAAGAGGTTCAAGGGGGTTAGAGCTTTCAAGAGGAGAAATCAAGTGCATTCAAGCCTTCCCAACTGATTTCGTGCTCAACTACTCACTCCCATTCGGCATTCAAAGCTCACATCCAAGCCAACGCGATCCACATCGGAAGAACCATCATCTCCCACGCTTCCAACGGCTAAAAGGGTTCTTGCGGGTTCCATTGTTTATATTGTTATATTTGCTTGTTTAAGAAGCTTTGATTTGTTTTAAACCTTTATTCTAATATCTTGTAACTTGATTCAATCAAGGGATTGAATCAAGGGGTTAAGGTTTGTTGGTGAGCCAAAGGGAAAAACCAACGTTGTAAGGTTGTGGTTGGTGAGCCTTTGGGGAAAACCAACCGGGTTGGATTGTGAGCCCGTGAAAACAATCGGTTGGTTCGAGTCGGTGAGCCTGTGAAAACCGACCGAGTTCGTTGTGATCTCATAAAACAACAAGTTGGGTTGTGAGCTTGTAAAACAACCGACTGTAATCTAAGAGATTATAGTGAAATTCCCAAGAGGTCTTGGGGAGTGGATGTAGGTGCTGGGGTGCACCGAACCACTATACATCTTTGTGTTTGTGATGTCTTATCTCTTCTATTTCATGCCTTACATTCATGCTTGATTGTGTAATATCTCTAGCTTTGTTTTCTATAGAGTTATAAGTGATTTGCTTAGCTTCCACTCCATTCTTACCATAAACATAGATTAAAATTGATCATACAACTATAAGTTAATTTTAGATCAATTGCACCCTAAAGCCATAGTGTAATTGCTCTAGCTTAATTTTCCACTGCTTTACTTGTAATTGCCTAGAGCTTAAGTAAATAACATCTTATTATTCCGCTGCACTCTATTCAAAGTAAAAATTAGGGAACATAATTTTTAGACAACCCAATTCACCCCCCCTCTTGGCTTGTCACCTTGGGCAACACATCCAGCCAATTTCCCAATCCTCCACGCCATCAACGCAATCGAAGCAACATTTCTTCTCCCAGCAGCCGTCCGTTTCTTCTCGCAGCAGTCGTCCGTTTCTTCTCTACCGAGTTCCAGCTCCTTCTCGTGAAGCCAGCGAATCCCATATGCAGCGTCCCAACCGATTCAAGGAGCCGCTTCAGCCGCCCGTGATTCTCCGCCAAATCCCAGCATCCCAGCCTCTTCTCCCGTCCGTATTCATCATCCACGGATCCGCTCCTCCCAGCACCGATTTTGGTCGCCCGTTTCAAAGATCCACAGCTTCATCCCGTGCGGAAACAAGGGTGAAGAAAGGATCCCACGCCCACTTCTAATCCGGCGTCCACAAAGCTTCCGGATTCCACATCTCTTCCAGATTTGAAATCCCAAGCGTCCGAGCTCCAGGGATCACGCCGGTCGGTCCAGCCTCCTCCGTATCCAAGCACCCGCGGCGCTCTTCATCCGGATCCACCTCCCGAGATCCCGCGGCCGTTTCTCCTCCTCTCCATGCGCAATCAAGGGATCCATGCTCTGGCGATCTATAAGAAGGGGAAAACGAGAGGAGGAGGGGGGTCCTCGGTTGGGGTTGAGGCCAAGAAACAGAGAGGAGGAGGGGAGGTTCTCGGCTTGGTGAGGGGAAGCTCTGTTCAAAAGAAACAGAGGAGGAGCTCTATTTTCCGAGAAGAAGGAAGAAAAAAAATAATATTTTATTTTTTTTAGTGTTCAACTGAGAGGGGTTACTTGTTCCCTTGTTTTCATTTTTTTTTCCTTCTTACTTTTGCTAGCATTTTCCTTTTTATGCAAGCTATTAAATTTTCTTTTATGCAATCCATGTTATAGGTTTTGTTTAATTTCTGTTCTTTTATGCAATTCATTAATTTTTCTTTCATGCAATCTATGTTCCAGGCTTCAATCTTCTTAAGCACTATTTTCATCCATGCCAAAGTTTTTCTTTGAGTAGTTAAATATTTCATTAAATTTATAAATGCTCTTCGATTCCAAGTATCCGTCATTTGTTTACTTTCAAATAGAAAACATTCTCTGGTAAACTAGAGAATCATTCAACATCCCCGAAGTAATGTTCTTCTTTTGTTATTCAAAAATCGATTTTGAATCCGAGTGAATGTTTTAATTTTTATGCAACTCCAGTCGCCTCCCTATGGATTGACCTCTTACGACCACTATTCTTCGAGTAGAAAAGGTAAGAGTAAAATTAAATTAAACTTTGTTTGTCGGTTCTAACAACGATCTGTTTAGCATATTTTTAGGTAAACAGGAATCAGACAACAGGAAACAACACATGAAAGGTGCTTGGGAAGAAGAATGAAGGTTGTGTGAGATATACTTCTAATTCTATTTCCATATATACCAATTTTGAAGAATTGAGCAGCAGATTCCAAAGAGGTATGTGATATTGCTATTAGCTTCACTTCGAGTAGTACTAATGAGAAGAAGATTGCTACTTCTTTAGCTTTCTATATGGATAAATCTAAGAAATGGGATGTAAAAGGTCAAGTTGGTGTGATTGTTGCCTGGTTTCCTTAGAGACACTAAAAAGAGGTCTAATTCTGGTGGTGAAGCAGACTCTTCCATTCAGCTTCTGAAGATCGAGGACAAAGGTGTTGAACATGAATATAAGTTCAAGGTCTTGATTAAGCTCTCTTATAATCCTTTATTTTGTTGGGATAAGAGGATTGTTGTTAACATGATTGGTTCTTTTGATGTTGTGGAGAATTTTGAAGATGACACTATATCTAAGAAGCATATGAAGATTTTTCACAATCTTATGTTAACACTTGAAGAGTGTAAGAAGGTCTATCCTGAGTATAAGAAACAAAGAAAGCTCTGGCTCTTCAAAACCTATTTTTGAGAGTCTTGTGGTAATCTTGGGAATTCTAGTGATGCTGGCAGTGAGGTTCCTATCATCAGAAAGATAGTTTAATCTGGTTCAGCTGGCTCAGCAGGCAGTTGAAGAACCTCAGTTTTAAACATGGTCAATGTTGGTTTTGTCCCTTGACATAAGGTGACAACTGATGGTGCCCTACGGAACAAGCTGGTAGGTTGGATCCCTGGCTAAATTCTCACAAAGCGCCGTCTGGGGTGGTTGAACATATGGCTTCGACAGGAGCTAATACTATCAAGAGTGTCAGTCCAAAGTCTAGTGAAGGCAATGATATTGCATATGAATCCTTATTGTAGTTGTGGAAAGATAGCATCAGATGGTCAAGAATTGGTTTAGGATGATGTAGCTAGAACTATGTGTAGGAAAAATTTCCCGAGTTGTCCGATAAAATCGAACGCCAGGCATGAAAAATCAGTTTTAATTTTTTTTTATTTTATTTATAACAATTATAAATATTAAATTTAACTTTTATGTAAAATTACCTCAAGCCCGTAGCGAAAGTTGGTCGAGGTAATTTGAATCTGGATCTGGATCTAGATCCCTGAAGGTAGCTCTCCAGGCCTGGATCTGCAAGCCCTCTACTTCGCACGCACGTCAAGCTTCGCAAGAAGGTTGGATAATGTCTTTACTCGTGCAAAACAATCTTTTGCAAAAAGGACCCTTGGAAGAAAGGAAATCTAGAAAAAGGACCTTCCTATTTCTTTCTTTCTTCTCTTTCTTTCTTTCTTCGGTTTCTTTCCTCCCGTTTCTTCACAATACGCCTGAGCCGAACTGATGCCCGTCTCTTGATCTTGATCACAGAGGGAATGGAAGGAAGGAGAGGACACCGGCCCTAGACCGTACTCCAAACCACCAGAGGGAATGGAAGGGAGGAGAAAGGACTCCCTCTCTCTCTTCTTCTTCTTCACAGAAGCAAATCTCCCCTTCTGTCTGACAATTTTCTTCTCAAGAAAATTCTCATCCTCTGATCTTCAAGATGATACGGTGGCCTCAAATAGGCCAACGCTAAGAGGAGTTAAGAGGCGTTATTGACCGAGCATTAAAGAATTCATTTATGGATGAATTTCATAACGCTTGTTTCAAAACAAACGGTGGGAAAAAACTAGTGAATCCATGAAAACGTGCCAGATTTCAAAAATCTAAATGAACCGGAATGTAACCAGTTCAAAACCGAACATTCCGGTCCAGACGGCAAGCCGAACGGAGGCTAGACGGTGGCGCGGTGTGGAGACGAAGCTAGGAGGAAGAAGGCTATGTTTTCTCCTCCCAGCATTTCTCCATCGCGGCTCACAAAGAAAAGTGTTAAGGGTCCATGAGGGAAAGTGGTCCACGGGTCCATGGGATTTAAAAACCAAGTCAGCCGTTAACCATTGAAATGGGTTTATCCAAATAGGAAATGGGTTAGCCCATTTTGTAATAAAGCAAGCCTATTTGGTTCTAATCCAAATTGACAGCCGATTTAAATAATTTTTGACTCGAAAAAAATTCCACATGAGTCCGACTCATGGGGAATTCAATTGGGTCCAATTTCGGCTCGATCCAAATCCGACTTAGATCAGAATAAATACGAAATTAAATCCCACTTAAATCATGATCGAGCCCAATTACACTAATTTAGACCCAATCAAATCCAATCTCAACAATTGAGTCCTGATCAAGTTTCATTACATTAATTGAAACTTGATTGACCCGAAATACGGACTTAATTAGTTGTTCATCCATGAAATTTAGCATGTACCTCATGTTCAGTGCTAGCGGAACATAGACAGAACTAAATTCCAAATGACTCATAATTTAATTCTTAATTAAATTGGGTCAAGACCTTCCTACTTAGTTTGACTAATGTGCGTGACTCCGATAGGTTCGAACACTAAGCCGGTAGTACATGGACTACTCCATGCACTAATCGAGGTGACCATCTAGCAATGATACCCGACGTCCGGATAGGTCGAATATGCAAAGCAATATTCAAGAACCTAAATGTATGGTTATTGCATAATTCATCCCTATGACCATCGATGCTCAAGATGACCTCAGAGTGGACTGTCGAACTCTGAATCCGGTCATCCATAGTGTATTTCAATTAATCAAATCAAGTGACCTATCACTTGGTTTACCCTGGCCAAGGTTTTACTGAATTGAAATACAGCGAGACATCAACTCCTATAATCTGGAGCGGTCAATCCCATCTTGACTCGTACACAGACTTCGCGAGTACTTGACTGCACCCAGCATCCTTCCGATCCCTGAATTAGAAATTCAGGTCATCCAGTGCCTAAGTACAGTGAGTTGCTTGTAAGTCACCGTGACAGTCTCAGGTCTAAGGGGTACTTATGCCCATACGCTTTGCAAGCTAACTCCTGACAGTAGAGTGCTATGCAGGTGAGTCACTGTTCAGTGACGATGTACTCCTACATCTCACCTATATGCCATACAGTGTCTCCACACTCCTTGATTTGGACAACCAACTAAATGGCACACAACGACCTATACTTGACATAGCTATCGTCCAATTGATAGCTCATCATTTGGTCGCGAACTGGTTTAAGGACTAAATGATAAAACCTCTTTTATCCACTAAATTAGTCCTAAGGACTTCATCACAATACACAGGAGTTCAATTTGAAGATGCAACACTTGTGAGGAATAGAAAATTGCCAGAATAAATTTTTATTCATTTTAATAAAACATATACATAATTCAATTTCTTACAACTAAAAAATTGGCTTTAGGACACAATTCCCAACAACTCCCACTTGGACTAAAGCCAATTTGTACAGTATCTTATACCCATCTTCAATTTATGATAATCAAACTCCTTTAGAGAAAGGGCTTTAGTGAATGGGTCAGCTAGGTTCTCCTTTCCATCGATCTTTTGAAGATTGACATCACCTCATTCCACGATCTCTCGTACAAGGTGGTAGCGACGCAGAATGTGCTTGGTCCTGTGGTGAGACTTTAGCTCCTTTGCTTGTGCAATGGCTCCAGTATTGTCACAATACAAAAGAACTGGACCGTTGATTGAGGGAGCAACACCAAGTTGATTTACAAACTTCTTGATCCAAACAGCTTCCTTTGCCGCATCTGATGCAGCAACATACTCTGCTTCGCATACGGAATCGGCTACTGAATGCTGCTTGGAACTTTTCCAGCAGACTGCTCCTCCATTTAGGGTAAACACAAATCCTGACATACTCTTACTGTCATCATGGTCTGTGAAAACTAGAGTCTGTAAACCCCACAAGTTTTAAGTCAGATTCTCCATAGATTAACCATTGGTCCTTAGTATTTCTCAAATACTTAAGGATGGTTTTCACCACCTTCCAATGGTTCTCACCCGGATCAGACTGATACCTACTCGCTACTGCTAGTGAGTAAGCAACATCCGGTCTTGTATATATCATGGCGTACATGATAGAACCTACTGCAGAAGCATATGGAATTCTACTCATACGCTCTCTCTCCTCGGAAGTTGTCGGACAATCTTTCTTAGAGAGAGAAATTTCTTGGCCTATCGGAAGATAGCCCTTCTTGGAATTCTCCATGTTGAACCGCTTCAACATAGTATCGACGTACGTGGATTGGGACAATCCAAGCAACCTCTTAGATCTATCTCTATAGATCTTCATCCCTAGGATGTAGGATGCTTCTCCCAGATCCTTCATGGAGAACTGTGATGACAGCCAGAGTTTTACATTTTGTAATGCAGGGAGAATGTCATCCACATACAAGACAAGGAATGTGATCACTGAACCGTTAGCCCACTTGTAGACACAAGGTTCTTCTTTGTTCTTAACGAAGCCATACGTTTTGATAGTTTTATCTATGTTCCAACTTCGAGAAGCTTGCTTAAGTCCATAAATGGACTTTTGTAGCTTGCATACTTTGGACTCGTCTGTGGATGTGAAACCCTCAGGTTGTATCATATACACCTCTTCTTCCAGCTCTCCATTTAGAAAAGCTGTTTTCACATCCATTTGCCAGATTTCATAATCCATATATGCTGCTATAGCAAGCATGATCCGAATAGATTTTAGCATTGCCACAGGAAAAAAAGTCTCGTCATAGTCGATACCATAACGTTGACGATACCCCTTGGCAACCAGACGGGCTTTATAGGTCTCCACCTTTCCGTCTGCGCCTCTCTTTCTTTTGAAGATCCATTTGCACCCTATGGGTTTTATCCCTTCGGGTGGATCAACTAGTGTCCATACACTATTGATTTCCATATATTCCATTTCGGATCTCATGGCATTAAGCCATAACTCAGAATCGGACCTCTGCATAGCATCCATATAGGTAATCGGATCCTCATTGTTCTCATCAAACTCAATGGGATCTGCGTCTTGGACTAAGAAACCATAGTATCTGTCCACTTGACGTGGTACTCTACCTGATCGCCTTAATGGTGCTTCTACATTGGGCTCCGGGTTTGATCTAATCGAATTCGGTTCTGTGGGTTCAGTAGTTTGTGTTAAATCTTCCATCTGCTGAGCTTCACTAAGTTCAACCTTAGAGGCAACAATTCCTTCACTAAGGAATTCCTTTTCCAAAAGGTTGTCTTAAGTCCTACGAACACCTTTTGTTCATTAGGAAGGTAGAAGTAATAACCCCTAGTTTTCTTGGGGTACCCTACAAAATAACACTTATCGGATCTAGGACCAAGTTTGTCAGTTTGAGAATGTTTAACATAAGCCGGACATCCCCAAACCCTAAGGTATGAAAGTGTCGGCTTACGCCCAGTCCATATCTCATATGGAGTCTTCTCAACAGACTTACTTGGAACCTTATTTAGTATTATACATGCAGACTCTAAAGCATAACCCCAAAAAGATATAGGCAGACTAGTAAACCCCATCATGGATCGAACCATGTCTAACAGAGTTCGATTCCTCCTTTCGGATACATCATTGTGCTGAGGTGTTCCTGGAGGGATCCATTGTGAGAGAATCCCATTCTCCTCTAGATAAGTCAAGAAATCACTGGAAACGTATTCTCCTTCTCGGTCTGACCGAAGGATCTTAATACTCTTTCCAGTCTGTTTTTCTACTTCACTATGAAATCGTTTGAACATTTCAAATGATTCCGACTTATGCTTCATCAGATAGACATACCCATACCTGGATAGGTCATCTGTGAAGGTTATGAAGTAGGCATAACCACCTTTGGCACTTACGTTCATAGGTCCACATACATCAGTATGTATGAGGCCAAGAACATCGCTGGCTCGTTCACCTTTTCTAGAAAAAGGTGACTTGGTCATTTTACCCAGAAGACAGGATTCACAAGTTAGCAATGATTCACAATCATTGATTTCTAAAATGCCCTGTTGGCCTAACCTGTTTATCCTATTTTTATTTATATGACCTAGCCGGCAATGCCATAAATAGGCTTCATTGACATTATCTATCTTAGGGCGTTTATTAGAAGTGTACATTACATTCACAGGCAGTGATAGAGTATAAATGCCATATTTCAATTGTCCACGAAAAATTTTAATACCATTCAAAATGATATCACAAAAATTTTCTTTTATTGATAAACAATAGCCATTTTTGGCCAAAAGGCCTACAGAGATGACATTCATTAAAAATGTTGGACAATAATGACAATCATCTAATATGACTACTCTAGATTCAAAAACAAGCTGAATGACTCCTAAAGCTAGGACTGGAACTGATCTTCCATCTCCAACGTTCAGGAATCTCTCGTCATTCTTGAATCTTCTACTAACTTGAAGTCCCTGCAACGAATTGCAAATATTAATTGGACTTCCGGTATCCAATACCCAAGTGGTAGAATTATAAATTAAAAAATTACAAGGTGTTATCATATAATTACCTTGTGCAGCAACTGTTTGCTGCTTTTTCTTCTTAGGCCTATTTGGATCAAGGGACGCTATGTAAGCCGGACAGTTCCGCTTCCAATGACCCATCTTCTTACAGAAGAAGCACTCTGCCTTGCTCTTATCGGCTTTACGCTTCTTAGTCTGGCTGGGCTTAGAGACCCCAGCACGAGCTTTCTGCACCTTCTTCTTCTTTCCTTTCTTAAAGGAAGAAAGTCCTGCAGAAGTCCCACCTACCACATTCACCGACTCCTTTTTGAGTTGGTGATCCTTCTCATAGGTCTGCAGTAAACCTAGCAAACCATGATAGGATACTTCAGGTTTAGTCATTCTATAATGACTAAGGAAGGTCAGGTAGGACTTGGGAAGTGAGTTTAAAATGACGTCCTTGCCCAATTGCTCGTGCAAAGGAAAGCCAAGTTTACTTAGGCGATCGATTTGTTCGACCATGTACAATACATGATCGGTGACCGATGCCCCTTCCCTCATGCGGGCATTGAATATAGCGCAGGAGGTCTTATGTCGTTCAACATCATCAGGTGTGCCGAAAGACTCCTTCAATATTTGAAGGATTTCCACTGGCTGCGCTTCCTCGAATTTACGACTAAACTCATCATTCATCGAGGCCCTCATGATGCAACGCACTGTAGTGCGATCGTTGAGCCACTTCTGATAAGCGTCTCTGATTGCACGTGGTGCATTGGCTGCAGGTTCCTCAGATGCAGGATCCGATATCACATACAAGATCCGCTCATGCTCTAATACTATTTTCATCTTTCGATACCAGCTATCGAAGTTAGGTCCATTAAGCTTATCATTGTCTAATAGTGTTCGGAGGGACAATGAGTTAGCCATATCTGAAAAATAAAGGAAAAACCCAACTAATCAGTATATGATTTATTTAATCCTAAAGACTTGGACTTTAGTCTAAAGTTTTCTCCTACTATTTTAATCGAATTAATAGCCTCTACCTTTAATTCGAGGAATTACTTTAATTCCCTAGTGGGTACTAGAATCCGCATAGACTGCATACGGGCCCAAGAAAGGCTCGACCAACCCATGTGCATCTAAGGGTAGGTACATTACCAATTATTTCTCTAAACAATTTCTAGCAATCAATTTTGCCCCAAGTGGTAATCAGTAGGCGGAGGCCTCCACTGAAAATCCTGGTTAGGTCCAACCATTAATGAACTAACTCGATGTTACTACCTAATGTATGATCAGGCCCGAGGAAGGCTCGGCCAACCTAATCACAATTAGATAGCTCAAAAAGCTATCATATAATGAAGGATAATTCCAGTATTTAGAGGAACACCAGACGGAAGTGTCCTGCATGTTCAACTGTAATATTGGACCTATTATCATTCACCTTAATGGGAGGCTATGATCTAGTTATCTATATAACTTTATCATTTTAAGGACCTAATAATTTAGAGGATTTTAAATGATATGTAACCTGATCGATAATTCTAAATCCTCCCACTGATTTCACCAAATCATATAGAGAACTAGCTCTTATTGGTCTATTAGACACCTAAATCAGTCACACTGATTTCCTTAATGGCATGGGTGAGTGCCAAGTCTCAAGGTACCTTAATCAAAACTTGATCGACCAAATTGGCCAGGTAAGAGAGATCATGGGAGGGTTACGCCATTAACCTCTTTCCTAGACACCAACTATGTTGGCCAGGTAAGAGGTAGCCCCAATTAAAAACCATGATCAAATGCCGACTTACCTTAGACACCAATTGGTTTATCAAGTTGATTTAGGTTATCCTTGGAAACTCGGGCTCGACCACTGAGCCACAATCAGATCCAATTGAAATGTTTGGATATGATAAACTACAACTATTAAGTTTGATCATTTTATAAACCTTTATTTAGTCTAGTTCAACTATTGATTAGATTAAATCATGTTTCTTAAGTTAGTCCATTTCAATTTGATTTCATGATTAGGTCTAACCTAGTCAACTAATCTGATTGTGCTAACCCATGCCCCAAATCTCATGTTCAAATTTTAATTTTAATTCGAATTTCAAATTTTTGAATTTTAAATCTTTATTTGAAATTCAAATTTTAAATTTTAAATTCAACATTTAATTCTTTATTAAATGTATTATGATCATGGATTCAAGGTGTCAATTTATTCCAAATATAAACAATTTATATTTAAACTTTGTGGTCATAATAAATTTAAAACTTAAATTTCATAAACATCAATTATGCATAATTTCACAAAAATAAACTATTTATTTTATGATACAAATTAATCTCAATTTTGTGCTAGGACAACCTTTTCACTATAAGGGATTAACCTTATAGCAGGACAACCTTATAATTCAGCACAAGATTGATATTTTATCAATAAATCTAGATCTAATCTAAATTTAAAAATTAAATCATGCATAATTCTAGATGTTATAGGCCAATTCCATCGGCCAACCTGGCTCTGATGCCAGTTGTAGAAAAAATTTCCCGAGTTGTCCGATAAAATTGAACGCCAGGCATGAAAAATCAGTTTAAATTTTTTTTTATTTTATTTATAACAATTATAAATATTAAATTTAACTTTTATGTAAAATTACCTCAAGCCCGTAGCGAAAGTTGGTCGAGGTAATTTGAATCTGGATCTGGATCTAGATCCCTGAAGGTAGCTCTGCAAGGCCTGGATCTGCAAGCCCTCTACTTCGCACGCACGTCAAGCTTCGCAAGAAGGTTGGATAATGTCTTTACTCGTGCAAAACAATTTTTTGCAAAAAGGACCCTTGGAAGAAAGGAAATCTAGAAAAAGGACCTTCCTATTTCTTTCTTTCTTCTCTTTCTTTCTTTCTTCGGTTTCTTTCCTCCCGTTTCTTCACAATACGCCTGAGCCGAACTGATGCCCGTCTCTTGATCTTGATCACAGAGGGAATGGAAGGAAGG
The DNA here is from genome assembly GCF_051530095.1 of Phoenix dactylifera. Classification (NCBI taxonomy): domain Eukaryota; kingdom Viridiplantae; phylum Streptophyta; class Magnoliopsida; order Arecales; family Arecaceae; genus Phoenix; species Phoenix dactylifera. The sequence continues at coordinate 9,188,871 of NC_143193.1, forward strand.
AGAGGACACCGGCCCTAGACCGTACTCCAAACCACCAGAGGGAATGGAAGGGAGGAGAAAGGACTCCCTCTCTCTCTTCTTCTTCTTCACAGAAGCAAATCTCCCCTTCTGTCTGACAATTTTCTTCTCAAGAAAATTCTCATCCTCTGATCTTCAAGATGATACGGTGGCCTCAAATAGGCCAACGCTAAGAGGAGTTAAGAGGCGTTATTGACCGAGCATTAAAGAATTCATTTATGGATGAATTTCATAACGCTTGTTTCAAAACAAACGGTGGGAAAAAACTAGTGAATCCATGAAAACGTGCCAGATTTCAAAAATCTAAATGAACCGGAATGTAGCCAGTTCAAAATCGAACATTCCGGTCCAGACGGCAAGCCGAACGGAGGCTAGACGGTGGCGCGGTGTGGAGACGAAGCTGGGAGGAAGAAGGCTCTGTTTTCTCCTCCCAGCTAGAGTTGGGCAACGGGCCGTGCCGGGCCGGCCCGGCCCAAGCCCCCCGGGCCCAAATTCTAAGCGGGCCGTGCCTGGCACGGCCCGTGAGGCACGGAAGGCCAGCCCGGCCCGGCCCCTGGCCCCTCTATTGGTGGGCCGGGCCGGGCACGGCACGGCACGGGCCTTGCCAGGCACGGCCCGCAACGTCTCTAAATGGGCCGTGCCTGGCACGGCCCGTAACGGCTCCAGACGGGCCGTGCCTGGCACGGCCCGTCTGGAGAGGGGGAGGGAAAATAGCCGTTTCCAACGGCTATTTTCGGGAAAAAGTCGATTTTACCCCTCCCAACAGTCCAATAACGGCTGAATGGAGGGGTATTTTGGGAAAAAAAATTTTGGGCTTCTATAAATAGCCCATTCCTCCCTCATTCTCACCACACCAAACCTCTCATTCTCTCCTTCTCTACTGCTATTATTTCTCTCCTCTAAAGTGCTCTTCTAGCAATTTAATTTTTAGTTTGTTCAAGTGCTACACAAGAGGAGGTTCCTGTTGAGAAGAGAAGGTCGCTTCTGTTGAGAGCACAAGAAGAAGCTCGGAATCTCGGCTCTGCCTCTGCCCTCCGACCCTCTACTCAATTCCTCCTTGCGGTTAGTTTTTATTTTTTGAATTAATCATAGATATGTCATCTTTTGAGGAAAGTCAGTTTGGCATTCCTGTTTCTGAGGGAGAAGAAACTAATCCCCAACCCCCTGTTCCTAGTTCCTCTAGAACTGGTGAACCGAGTGAAGGTCAAACCTCTTCTCGTAAGAGGACTAGTACTGTATGGAATGAATTTGATAGAGTTATGGTTGAGGGAGTCTGAAAAGCTAAATGTAAAAAATGTGCCAAACTTTATAGTTGTAGTAGTAGTGGGGGAACAGGGCATTTAAAAAGACATCAAGAGAGTCATAGGATGCATGATTCTCATGCTCAAACTCAAAGTAGCCTTAATATACAAGGGGGATTACTTGTAGGTAATTTTGCATATAATCATGAAAATCAAAGAAAAGCACTTGTAAAATGGATAGTTAAGGATGAATTACCTTTTAGTTTATGTGAATCTTTTAATTTTGAAGAATATGTTCAATTAAACCTACAACCTGCTTACAAAAGAACTAGTAGGCGTACATTTAGAAGAGTAGCTATGACCAATTTTTTAGCAATGAAACAAAATTTAATTGAAACACTTTCTACTTTAAATGTAAAAATTTCATTAACTTCTGATATTTGGTCAGCATCTGTAGGTAGTAATTGTTTTATTGCCATTACTGCTCATTATATTGATAATGATTGGCAATTAAATAAACGTATTCTTGCTTTTCGTGCTTTTGATTTTCCACATTCTGGGCAACAAATTTCAAATATAATTTATCAAACTGCATGTTCATATAATATTAATGATAAAATTATGTCTATTACTCTTGATAATGCATCTAATAATAATTCTGCTGTTGTATTATTAAAAGACTCATTGCATCCCATATTAGATGGAAATTTACTGCATATTAGATGTGCATGTCATATCTTAAATCTTTCTGTTCAAGCTGGCATGGGCATGATTCAAGATGTGATTTCAAAAATTAGAAATGCAGTTTCTTTTATTCATGCTTCTAGATCAAGACTTCAAGAATTTAAGGAATTATGCATAAATCATGGTAAACGTTTTAAAAAATTTAAACTTGATGTAATTACTCGTTGGAACTCCACATATAGCATGATACATGATGCATACCCATATAAAAATTTATTAAGTGCATATATTAATGATCGTGGATTAGGATTTACATTGACTGAAACTGATTGGAATAAAGGAAAAATTTTGGAAGATTTTTTGCTTAGTTTTTATAATGCTACCAATGTTCTTTCTGGTATTTATTACCCTACTTCATGTTCATTTTTACAACAAGCATATATAATTAGTCAAAAATTTGCAGAACATAGATATGATGATGTTTTAATGCCTATTATTCACCTAATGGAATCTAAATGGAATGAGTATTGGGACAGGATATGTCCTATGCATAACTTAGCTGCTGTATTTGATCCTAGAGTTAAATTAAATGGCGTGCTAATTTTACTTGATGCATACGCTGAAAATATGAATCAAGATGCTGAATCTGCTAAAGATGAGGTAAGACAACTTCTTTATGATATTTATGCTATATATGATGAAAAAATTCGTGGATCTAGAACACAAATACAAACCTCTATTCCTCCTTCTAGTAGTTCTCGTTCGTCATCTATTTTTCATTCATTGCACAGAGAAGACACACACATGCTTCAAGTTCCTCTTCATCTTCTTCATCTTTAAGTAGTGAACTAGAATTTTATTTACGAAATGATCTTCAGTCTGCATATGATGAAAATCAAATAGAGAATCTAGATGTATTATCTTGGTGGAAGAGTGTTAGAAATCAATATCCTGTTATGTCTGCAATTGCACGCGATATTTTAGCTGTGCCGATGTCCACGGTAGCATCGGAATCCGCTTTTAGTGCAGGTCGGCGTGTTCTTGACGAAAAGAGAAGTAGGATGACGGGCGAAACGGTGGAGATGCTTCTCTGCTTCAAGGATTGGCTGGATGCTGAGGCAAGACTTCAAGATAAAGGTGGACATAATACAACATCCTCTGATGATGATGATACAAACACTACTGAAGACTGAAGACTGAAGACTGAAGACTGATTCACTGAATCACTGATGATTAGTAAGATTTCTTAATTTTTTATAATTGTACATTTTTATTGTATTCTGGAGGTCAGACCAAGGTCCAAACCTCGGCCCTTTCTTAGTTTCTTATTGTATTCTAGAATCTAGAGGTCAGACCAAGGTCCAAACCTCCCTTCATGTACCATTTTGATTTAAATTAATAAACTGGTAGGGGTCTATGCCAAACCCCCCACCATTAAGGTGGCTTTATATTCATAAATCAAGATTTCTTAGTGTTCAATATTTATTAATTTATTAAAAAAAATTTATCGGGCCGAGCCGGGCCCAGGCCCGGACCGTGCCAGGCTCGCGTGCCAGCCCGGCCCAGGCCCTTATGGGCCGTGCCGTGCTAGCCCGCGGGCCGTGCCGTGCTTGGCCCGCGGGCCTAGACCGGGCCGTGCCGGCCCAGGCCCGAAGCGGGCCGTGCCTGGCACGGCCCGCTGGCCAGGAACCTCTAGCCCAGCACGGCCCGGCACTGTAGCTGGCGGGCCGTGCCAGGCACGGCCCGCTTCGTGCCGTGCCGTGCCGGGCCGTGGGCGGCCCGGCCCAGTGCCCATCTCTACTCCCAGCATTTCTCCATCGCGGCTCACAAAGAAAAGTGTTAAGGGTCCATGAGGGAAAGTGGTCCACGGGTCCATGGGATTTAAAAACCAAGTCAGCCGTTAACCATTGAAATGGGTTTATCCAAATAGGAAATGGGTTAGCCCATTTTGTAATAAAGCAAGCCTATTTGGTTCTAATCCAAATTGACAGCCGATTTAAATGATTTTTGACTCGGAAAAAATTCCACATGAGTCCGACTCATGGGGAATTCAATTGGGTCCAGTTTCGGCTCGATCCAAATCCGACTTAGATCAGAATAAATACGAAATTAAATCCCACTTAAATCATGATCGAGCCCAATTACACTAATTTAGACCCAATCAAATCCAATCTCAATAATTGAGTCCTGATCAAGTTTCATTACATTAATTGAAACTTAATTGACCCGAAATACGGACTTAATTAGTTGTTCATCCATGAAATTTAGCATGTACCTCATGTTCAGTGCTAGCAGAACATAGACAGAACTAAATTCCAAATGACCCATAATTTAATTCTTAATTAAATTGGGTCAAGACCTTCCTACTTAGTTTGACTAATGTGCGTGACTCCGATAGGTTCGAACACTAAGCCGGCAGTACATGGCCTACTCCATGCACTAATCGAGGTGACCATCTAGCAATGATACCCGACGTCCGGATAGATCGAATATGCAAAGCAATATTCAAGAACCTAAACGTATGGTTATTGCATAATTCATCCCTATGACCATCGATGCTCAAGATGACCTCAGAGTGGACTGTCGAACTCTGGGTCCGGTCATCCATAGTGTATTTCAATTAATCAAATCAAGTGACCTATCACTTGGTTTACCCTGGCCAAGGTTTTACTGAATTGAAATACAGCGAGACATCAACTCCTATAATCTGGAGTGGTCAATCCCATCTTGACTCGTACACAGACTTCGCGAGTACTTGACTGCACCCAGCATCCTTCCGATCCCTGAATTAGAAATTCAGGTCATCCAGTGCCTAAGTATAGTGAGTTGCTTGCAAGTCACCGTGACAGTCTCAGGTCTAAGGGGTACTTATGCCCATACGCTTTGCAAGCTAACTCCTGACAGTAGAGTGCTATGCAGGTGAGTCACTGTTCAGTGACGATGTACTCCTACATCTCACCTATATGCCATACAGTGTCTCCACACTCCTCGATTTAAGAGGACAACCAACTAAATGGCACACAACGACCTATACTTGACATAGCTATCGTCCAATTGATAGCTCATCATTTGGTCGCGAACTGGTTTAAGGACTAAATGATAAAACCTCTTTTATCTACTAAATTAGTCCTAAGAACTTCATCACAATACACAGGAGTTCAATTTGAAGATGCAACACTTCTGATGAATAGAAAATTGCCAGAATAAATTTTTATTCATTTTAATAAAACATATACATAATTCAATTTCTTACAACTAAAAAATTGGCTTTGGGACATAATTCCCAACACTATGGTCTTGGTTGGGTTTTCCATGAGCAAGAGTGCATGCCCTGTAGGTATCTATTCTTAAGATATTTGCATCTTAGAGAAGTGAAGACGAAGTTGGATAAGTTTGGATAGTCTTAGGCTAAAGGGAATTATAGATTGACTACAATTGGTCTATTTGATTGGAACTCCAGGAACCAGCTCATTTGTGGAGTGATTGATCATAACCCTATTTGATTTTGATGAGCTCAAAGCATCTGAGTATATCTCTTGTTTACTAATGAATTCAATTGAGTGTTTCAGTGAAAATCTTGTCTAAAGTGTTTCTAGACTTGGTTCATAATATTTTGGATAAGTTAAGAAGTCAGTTTGAACCAAAGTCTGAGACTCGAGTCGACTCCAGAGTACTACGAGTCGACTCCAAGCGTATCAGAATCACTGGCACGGGCTCGAGTCGACTCCGGATCATTACGAGTCGACTCCGACCGAGAACAGACAGACGAGCAGAAAGCATCAACTCAAAACCTGTCAGTGAGTCGACTCCTGAAGTGCGCGAGTCGACTCCGATGTTTACAGAGTCGACTCCGGAGTAGTATGAGTCGACTCCAAGAAGCTACAGACAGAAAAGTCAGAGAGCGTTTTTTCGACCCTGAGATTCGAGTCGACTCCTGTGGAACGCGAGTCGACTCCGATGGTTGGCAGGTCGACTCCAAAGAAAGTGAGAGTCGACTCTCAGTGGTACACAAGGCAAAAAGTCAGAGAGGAGTTTTCGGACTCTGAGATTCGAGTCGACTCCCGCAATATGCGAGTCGACTCCAAGACAGCGCGACCCAAAAAGACAGAAGATCAATTTGTTGTCTCTGAGAGCCGAGTCGACTCCCAGACAGCTCGAGTCGACCCCAAGGCAGCGCTACACCAAAAAGGCAGAAGGTCATGTTTCGGAAACTGAGAGCCGAGTCGACTCCAGAACAGTCCGAGTCGACTCCAAGACTGGACGAGCCAAAAGATAGAAGATCGAGAGTTCGGGCTCTGAGCGCCGAGTCGACTCCCAGGACTGTCGAGTCGACTCGAGCGGACCAAATTGAAAAGTTCATCTACGGATATCATGGGAGAAGCCGACTCCGAAAATGCCAAGTCAGCTCCAGAAGTTGGCGAGTCGACTCCGGGTCAAGACGAGTCGACTCCCAGAAAAGCATGAGTCGACTCCCGCTACAGCCAAGTCGACTCCTGATCGCGCGAGTCGACTCCGACCCCAACGGACACATTGTCAGGTTGTGCAGAGTGTGCAGAACGGACAGAAAAAGGTGTCTAACGGCTAGTTTCCGTGGGGGATGGCTTAAATAGCCACAGAGGACTGTAGCAAGGCAGAGAACTACCATTCCATTCAAAAAGATCAAGCATTCATTCTCTGCAAGTGGTTTTTCAACGAAAAGAGGGAAGAGCGCCATTAACTCCTTCCAACCACATCTTCCCAACATTGAAAGAGATCTCCTCCTGCCTTCAAGTCGTCCAGAATTTCAAGAGGAGACCCGAAGTTCAAGAAGCCCTTTCTCTTCTCCAACTTAAACGCATTTGAGGGCTCTTAACTTTGCTTTTATTAATATTGCTGTATATTTGCTTTTGAGAAGCTCTGTTTTTCTGTTTGTCCTCATTATTAGCATATTGTCTTAGCTTGGTTCAATCGGGGGATTGAATCAAGGGTGTAGAGGTTGGTTGGTGAGCCGAGTGTAAAACCAACGTGTAAGGGTTCGATTGTGATCCCGGAAAAACAATCGGGGTTGGTTCTAGTCGGTGAGCCTGGGAAAACCGACCGAGTTCGTTGTGAGCTCGTAAAACAACAAGTTTGGTTGTGAGCTTGGAAAACAACCGGCTGTAATCCAAGGGGTTATAGTGAATTCCCAAGTGAGACTTGGGGAGTGGACGTAGGAGCAAGGGTTAGCTCCGAACCACTATAAACATCGTGTTTGTGATTGCTTGTCTCTCTTTCTCTCATTCTCATTTCACTCACAGCACATAGCAACTAATTAATCACCTTGCAAAAGTATTAATTAGTCATCTACAAAAGTTTTAATTGTAAAATTATTTTAAAACCCAATTCACCCCCCTCTTGGGTTGTCTATCTGGGCAACAAGTGGTATCAGAGCCTAAACTCTTCTACCCTAAGAGTAAAAGATCGAAATGACAACCCCATTTGGATCTTCCCACATTGAGGGTCAGTCCACCCAAAGACCTCCATTCTTTAATGGATCCGATTACTCATATTGGAAGGCTAGGATGAGAATATTCATCCAAGCCCAAGACTATGAGATGTGGACCATTGTATCAAATGGACCATACATCCCATCCATCTATGTAGAGGGGGTCACTGTACCCAAACTAGAAAAGAATTGGGATGAACATGACATGAGAAAGGCACAACTCAATTCTAAAGCAATGAATGTGCTTTACTGTGCATTAGATAGGAATGAATTCAATAGAGTCTCTACTTGCAATTCTGCAAAAGAGATTTGGGACAGACTTGAAGTGACCCATGAGGGCACGAATCAAGTCAAAGAATCCAAAATAAATATATTAGTTCATAAGTATGAACTATTTAAGATGGATTCTAATGAGACAATCACTAGCATGTTCACTAGGTTTACTGACATTGTCAATGGCCTAAAAAGCCTTGGCAAAAACTATACTAACAGTGATCTTGTCAGGAAAATTCTTCGCTGTCTACCAAGGTCATGGGAAGCCAAGGTGACGGCAATCCAAGAAGCTAAGGACTTGAACAAACTTCCACTTGAAGAGCTCCTTGGATCCCTAATGACTCACGAGCTAACAATGAAGCAGCACAGCGAAGAAGAGTCCTCCCATAAGAAAAAGGTAATAGCTCTTAAATCTACATCATCTAACAAGGACTTATCTTGCAGTAGCAGCAGTGAAGAAGAGGATCATGAGGGAGATGATGATGAGGCTCTTCTTGTGCGCAAATTCAGAACATTCATCAACAACAAGAAGTCCTATCATCAAAGGAGAGGCCCCTCAAATTCCTATCGCAAGGATAAAGGTAAGGAAAGGGAAAATGAGGGGATTGGTTGCTATGAGTGCAAAAAGCCGGGACACATCAGAGCTGAGTGTCCCTTACTAAAGAAGAGCAGCAAGTACAAGAAGAAGAAAGCCCTTGTCACCACCTTATCGGACTCCGACGCATCATCTTCATCATCGGATGAAGAACAAGAAGAAAAGGCCAATTTCTGCTTCATGGCCAATGAAAATGAGGTAACGTCCGAAACGCATCTAGATTTTACATTTGATGAATTGTATGATGCATTTAATGAATTAATGATAGAATATAAGGCTATAAACCTTAAGAACAAAGAGCTAAAGCTAGCTAATCAATCTTACTTACATAAATACGATAAATTAGTTAAGGATAAGGACTCTATCACTAAAGAAAATTTAGAACTTAAGACAAACAATCAACTCTTAACTCAAAAGACTAATACCTTGAGTAAAGATATTGAAAAACTAACTAAGAAAATTTCAGAACTTAAAAACAATAAACAAATCTTAAACGAGAATGTCATAAAAGATTTAAACATTCTAAAAACCGAAAAACAAACTCTAACTAAAGAACTTGAAAAGTACAAACCTTTGGTTGAAAAATTTACATATAGTTCAGAAAAACTGAATATGATACTTAATAGTCAACGAGCCGTATTTAATAGAGCGGGTTTAGGATATAAACCTAAAAATAAGCAAAAACTTCTTAGTAACTTCTTTGTTAAAGCTGGAGAAAGCAAAACTAAGAAAGTAACCTGCTTTTGTTGTGGAACTGTAGGACATAAAGCAAACATATGTGACTATAGGAAAGGGAAAACTAAAAGAAAAATTAAAAGGGTATGGGTTCCAAAAGGAACCAATATGACTAACCATGAAGGACCCAAGAAAACTTGGGTACCTAAGATTATATGATCTACTTGTGTAGGAGTGTCTTGCAGCCAAGGTCAACAAAAATTGCTGGTATTTGGACAGTGGCTGCTCAAGACACATGACGGGTGACAAGGATCAATTCTTCACCCTTGAAGCTAAGAAGGGAGGTGCTGTGACTTTTGGAGACAACAACCAAGGTCACATCATTGGTATAGGTAAAGTACAAATTACCCCTTCTACTTTTATTGATAATGTTCGATATGTTGATGGTCTTAAGCATAATTTATTAAGCATTAGTCAATTATGTGATAGAGGCTATGATGTTATGTTTAAACCATCACTATGCATCGTAACAAACCCAAATGACAATAGTTTAGTTTTTAAAGGAATAAGACGTGGGAATGTGTATGTTGTAGACCTTGAGGATCTTGCCAAACACAACCCATGCTTAGTTGTTAATGAAACTAAGGACAATGATGCTAGTTGGTTATGGCACCGTAAGTTAGGTCATGCAAGCATGGACACAATATCCAAACTAGTTAAAAGAGATTCTGTGATAGGTTTGCCAAAATTAAAGTTTGAAAAGAATAAAATTTGTGAAGCATGTCAATTTGGCAAACAATCAAGGAACTCCTTTAAATCTATAAATTGTGTCTCAACTTCTAAACCTCTAGAACTACTACACATGGACCTATTCGGACCAACTAGAACCACAAGCCTAGGTGGAAATAAATATGGTCTAGTTATTGTAGATGATTATTCTAGATACACTTGGGTCATGTTCTTAGCTCATAAGGATCAAGCTTTTTCAATTTTCAAGAAATTTCATAAAGAAGTAACTAATGCTAGAGATACTTCAGTAATAGCTATTAGAAGTGACCATGGTACCGAATTCGAAAATCATTTATTTGATAAGTTTTGTAGTAAAAAGGGGATAACACACAATTTTTCTACACCTAGGACACCACAACAAAATGGAGTTGTGGAGAGAAAAAACAGAACTCTAGAGGAAAGGGCTAGAACTATGTTATGTGAAAGTAACCTCCCTAAGTACTTTTGGGGAGAAGCCATTAATACTTCTTGTCATATATTAAATAGAGTTTTATTGAGACCTATTATAAAGAAAATACCTTATGAACTTTGGAAAAACAGAAAACCAAAGGTAAACTATTTTCATATCTTTGGATGTAGGTATTTTGTTCATAATAATGGGAAAGATAATCTAGAAAAATTTGATTCTAAATCTGATGAGGGGATATTCTTAGGGTACTCTACAACTAGTAAAGCATATAGAGTCTTTAATAAAAGAACCCTAGTTATAGAAGAATCCATACATGTTGTCTTCGATGATTCTAGCGATATCTCTTCTAGTAAGAGAGTTAATTTTGATGATGATACGGAAATTCTTGAAGAAAAGATTGACGAGATGACATTACAAGATAACAGTCAAAAATTAATTGAAGATGCATCATCAAGCCAAGAGACTATAGTAGATCATGGGCTAACTAAAGCTTGGAGGTATGCTCACGGGCATCCTAAGGAATTAATTCTAGATGATCCATCTCAACCTATTAGGACTAGAGCATCCCTTAGGAACTTAAACAATCATCTAGCCTTCGTTTCACATTTTGAGCCTAAACGCATAGAAGAAGCTGAAAAAGATGTAAATTGGATAAATGCAATGCAAGAAGAATTAAACCAATTTACTAGAAACAAAGTATGGAATCTAGTTGAAAGACCTTCTGAATATCCAATTATAGGTACCAAATGGATTTATAAAAATAAACTTGATGAAAATGGAATTATCATAAGGAATAAGGCTAGACTAGTAGCAAAGGGATATAATCAAGAAGAAGGTATAGATTTTGATGAAACCTTTGCTCCTGTAGCTAGACTTGAGGCTATTAGATTATTATTAGCATATGCATGCTCTAAGGACTTCAAACTATTTCAAATGGATGTAAAAAGTGCATTTTTAAATGGGTATATTAATGAGGAGGTATATGTAGAACAACCCCCTGGTTTTGAAAATCATCAATACCCTAATCATGTTTATAAATTGAACAAAGCACTTTATGGTTTGAAACAAGCACCTAGAGCATGGTATGAAAGACTTAGCAAATTCCTATTAGAACATGAGTTCTCTAGGGGTAATGTAGATACAACACTATTTCTGAAAAAGGAAAGCAAAGATATGTTATTAGTGCAGATTTACGTTGATGATATTATTTTCGGTGCTACTAACAATCGCCTCTGCGAAGAATTTGCTGATTTGATGCAGAGTGAATTTGAGATGAGCATGATGGGAGAGCTGAACTACTTCCTTGGACTTCAAATCAAACAATCTGAAGAAGGCATCTTCATCAGTCAAGCCAAATACATCAAGGAGATGCTCAAGAAGTTTGATATGGAGGGAAACAAATCAATCAGCACCCCCATGAGCTCATCATGCAAATTAGACCAAGATGAATCAGGTAAATCTGTAGATCAGAAACTATGTAGAGGTATGATAGGATCTTTATTGTATCTTACTGCAAGTAGACCTGATATCATGTTTAGTGTTTGCATGTGTGCTAGATATCAGTCTAATCCTAAGGAATCACATCTAATTGCAGTTAAGAGAATCTTTAAATACCTAATAGGAACTAAGAATATAGGTTTATGGTATTCTAAAGAATCTAGCCTAAAATTAATAGGATACACAGATTCAGACTTTGCTGGATGTAAACTTGATAGAAAAAGTACCAGCGGGTCTTGTCAATTTCTAGGAGAAAACTTAATCTCATGGTTTAGCAAGAAACAAAACTCGGTTGCATTATCTACTGCTGAAGCTGAATATGTTGCAGCCGGGAGTTGTTGTGCTCAAATCTTATGGATCAAACAACAATTAGAAGATTATGGCATCAAACAAGATAAAATACCCATTAATTGTGATAATACAAGTGCCATTAATCTAACTAAGAATCCAATTCAGCATTCAAGAACTAAACATATTGAGATAAGACATCACTTCATAAGAGATCATGTACTGAATGGTGATGTGACACTACAATTTGTTTGTACTGATGATCAATTAGCTGACATTTTTACAAAACCCTTAAGTGAAGAGAGATTTAGTGTGCTTAGGAGGAGATTAGGAGTGATTGATCCATCCTAGTGGTAGTTTCCACTAGATTCATTGATTTTGATGATTAGATTGTGGTTAAAATAGAGTTTCTTTTCAATGATCATCAAATCAGATCATAATTTAGTGATTTTCCCTCATTCGGCACGAACATAGCATGATTTTTAGGTGCGTGCCAAAGTTCGAGACAACTCGAGTAAGTTTCAGAGTCGGCTCGTAAGGGGGAGTCGACTCGGACATTTACGGGAGTCGACTCGAGATCAATGGCCGCAGAGGGTGAGTCGACTCGCATACAGTCGGGAGTCGACTCAAGGTCAATAGGCGGATAAGGAGAGTCGACTCGCGCATACTTTGGAGTCGACTCGAGGTCGAGTCGACTCGCGACTCAGAGGAGTCGACTCGCAGTCGGGATCCGACTTTTTAACCCTAGCTCCATCGTTTTCAAAACATTTCTATTCTCCGCCGCCACTGTTCACAAGCCCTAGAGCCGACTCCTAGGTCGTCCCCGATCGTCCCCAAGCTTTTTCCGTCGACCTTTTCACCGTCCATTAGGGCTTTTCCTCCCATTCTAGGTCACTATGCCTCGTAAAGCCGTTGTCCGGAAGAGGTCCCAACCCGAGGCCGGTCCCGAGAGGCGCTCCAAGGCTCGGCACGATCCCGCGAGGTCACAACCTCCGGCTCGTTCCCCGCCGAGGGCAGTTCCCGCGAGGCCGTGCGCCGGGAAGGCGGTCTCCACCGGGAGATACGTCGATTTCGACTATCTCTCCCGGGAGGGCTTCACCATAGGTGAGAGATTGCGTATCCAGGGCTTAGAGTATTTTCTTACATTAGATCTCCCCACTTACCCTGGATTAGTTAGAGAGTTTAACGGTACCGTCCATCGGGGAGATGGGGGTATAGAGGGCACGGTAGCCGGTGTCCCTTTGTTCATTTCGGAGGATATCATTGCCCACATCCTCCGCCTTCCACAAGTAGGGGTGGCTCCCACACACCCCGAGGATAGGACTGAGGCCCTTACGGCCATACTAGGATATCCTCCTCAGTCCCCCTTAGACAAGGTATCCGCTAGCTCACTTCCAGTTGAGGTGCGGATCCTCCTGAGCATCCTGTCTAGGTCCTTGTTCCCTAAGACCGGGAGATTTGATTTTGTATCTGAGAGAGACCTAGCTCTCATGTTCTACATCCTCCAGGACACCCCAATCAACTTTCCCAAGATGATATATAGGTATCTATGTGAGCCACTAGATAGACCTAGGCTCACCCTACCCTACGGCATGATGTTCACCCTTCTGTTTAGGGAGGCCGAGATTCCCATTCTTGAGGGGGAACCCTCTCGCGCATTGCGATGGACAGATCGCATGCATCCGGGAACCCTACACAGGATGGGGTTTCGGAAGGTCGAGGGAACCTGGGTTAGGAAGTCTTCCACCTCCACACATACCACCAGACATTCCCCTAGTCCTGAGCCAGATTCTGACTATCCTGACTTTCCCTCCACTTCTGCTCATACCACCTCAGCCGGACCCTTCTCCTCAGCTCCACCACCCATGGAGGTCCGGATCGCTCCTGAGCAGCTCCTGGAGTTGCGGCAGGAGATTGTCCGAGACCTGCGAGATGATCTGCTTAGGGAGCTCCGAGGTTCAGTGCCTGCTCCCTCTCATGCACCCACATCTTCTGAGTTGGTCTCTTCCTTGTCCGCCGTGGCTGAGATGACGGCCCATGTGCGGGAAGAGATCGACAATGTAAGGTTCCTGATCCAAGCCCAGTTCCACAGCATGAGCGAAGTCACGAGCACTACTCGGAAGATGCGCGATAACGTCCGACAGGATATGGGCACCACTACCCAGGGGGCAGAGCGCTTGGCGAATGTACTGATCGCCAAGTTGGACACACTGCAGGAGACCCTGACCGAGCTCTCCACCACACACAGCAGGGCCACTTCGGCCATTATCTCCCAGCTTGGGAATGTCACAGACGGGGTCACTCTCCTCATGGAACAGAACAGATTGAGAGGAGGAGCCACATCCTCGAGGAGACCCTAGCTGTTTTTGTGTTGACATGTATTGTTTTGCTTTACTTATTGTATTCTCAAATGTATTTACATACAAATCAATACAATGAGTAGCCATATTTTCTGCAATTCTGTGCCATTTGATCTATGATTGATTGTGTGTTCTGATTACCTCCTTTTTGATACGATGACAAAAAGGGGGAGAAATATTTAATAGATATGTAAATGGAATCAACATAAAAGGAATCAAAACGAAAATTAAAACATAATTTGTTCTTAGTGGATTTGGTACCTCGAGGCTCATTATCTCTCTGTTGGGGCTCCTAATGGAGTAATCTCCAGAATCTATTCAAGGGATATTCGGAGATTAGTTGAATCCAACTCAAGAACAAATTGTCAGATTTTCCCTCTAAAAACCAAAAATTTCAGTTCAAAAACTTCAATGCATTAAAAGGAAATTCAGAGAATCAAAACAAAGTTGAATGCATATGTTGAGGGGGAGAATCTGAATTTTTAAGAAAGCTAAATCATTAAATATATATATAAGCCAAACAATTGATTGCATGATATGAAGGCTTATATAATTCCAAATGAAAGGGGGAGCCTTAACTCCAAAATTTATTGTTTCACACCTTTCAAGATTGGATAAATCAAATAACCAGACACTTGAATTCATTTATGGATTTTATTTCCTTGTTTATTGAGCAATTCACTTTACATATACTCAATGTTTTGTCATCATCAAAAAGGGGGAGATTGTGGAGTGATTGATCATAACCCTATTTGATTTTGATGAGCTCAAAGCATCTGAGTATATCTCTTGTTTACTAATGAATTCAATTGAGTGTTTCAGTGAAAATCTTGTCTAAAGTGTTTCTAGACTTGGTTCATAATATTTTGGATAAGTTAAGAAGTCAGTTTGAACCAAAGTCTGAGACTCGAGTCGACTCCAGAGTACTACGAGTCGACTCCAAGCGTATCAGAATCACTAGCACGGGCTCGAGTCGACTCCGGATCATTACGAGTCGACTCCGACTGAGAACAGACAGACGAGCAGAAAGCATCAACTCAAAACCTGTCAGCGAGTCGACTCCTGAAGTGCGCGAGTCGACTCCGATGTTTACAGAGTCGACTCCGGAGTAGTATGAGTCGACTCCAAGAAGCTACAGACAGAAAAGTCAGAGAGCGTTTTTTCGACCCTGAGATTCGAGTCGACTCCTGTGGAACGCGAGTCGACTCCGATGGTTGGCAGGTCGACTCCAAAGAAAGTGAGAGTCGACTCTCAGTGGTACACAAGGCAAAAAGTCAGAGAGGAGTTTTTGGACTCTGAGATTCGAGTCGACTCCCGCAATACGCGAGTCGACTCCAAGACAGCGCGACCCAAAAAGACAGAAGATCAATTTGTTGTCTCTGAGAGCCGAGTCGACTCCCAGACAGCTCGAGTCGACCCCAAGGCAGCGCTACACCAAAAAGGCAGAAGGCCATGTTTCGAAAACTGAGAGCCGAGTCGACTCCAGAACAGTCCGAGTCGACTCCAAGACTGGACGAGCCAAAAGACAGAAGATCGAGAGTTCGGGCTCTGAGCGTCGAGTCGACTCCCAGGACTGTCGAGTCGACTCGAGCGGACCAAATTGAAAAGTTCATCTATAAATTTCATGGGAGGAGCCGACTCCGAAAATGCCAAGTCAGCTCCAGAAGTTGGCGAGTCGACTCCGGGTCAAGACGAGTCGATTCCCAGTCGAAGAAGCTACTTTAATTCAAATCCGGAACAGTTGCCGAGTCGACTCCAGAAAAGCATGAGTCGACTCCCGCTACAGCCGAGTCGACTCCTGATCGCGCGAGTCGACTCCGACCCCAATGGACACATTGTCAGGTTGTGCAGAGTGTGCAGAACGGGCAGAAAAAGGTGTCTAACGGCTAGTTTCCGTGGGGGATGGCTTAAATAGCCACAGAGGACTGTAGCAAGGCAGAGAACTACCATTCCATTCAAAAAGATCAAGCATTCATTCTCTGCAAGTGGTTTTTCAACGAAAAGAGGGAAGAGCGCCATTAACTCCTTCCAACCACATCTTCCCAACATTGAAAGAGATCTCCTCCTGCCTTCAAGTCGTCCAGAATTTCAAGAGGAGACCCGAAGTTCAAGAAGCCCTTTCTCTTCTCCAACTTAAACGCGTTTGAGGGCTCTTAACTTTGCTTTTATTAATATTGCTGTATATTTGCTTTTGAGAAGCTCTGTTTTTCTGTTTGTCCTCATTATTAGCATATTGTCTTAGCTTGGTTCAATCGGGGGATTGAATCAAGGGTGTAGAGGTTGGTTGGTGAGCCGAGTGTAAAACCAACGTGTAAGGGTTCGATTGTGATCCCGGGAAAACAATCGGGGTTGGTTCTAGTCGGTGAGCCTGGGAAAACCGACCGAGTTCGTTGTGAGCTCGTAAAACAACAAGTTTGGTTGTGAGCTTGGAAAACAACCGGCTGTAATCCAAGGGGTTATAGTGAATTCTCAAGTGAGACTTGGGGAGTGGACGTAGGAGCAAGGGTTAGCTCCGAACCACTATAAACATCGTGTTTGTGATTGCTTGTCTCTCTTTCTCTCATTCTCATTTCACTCACAGCACATAGCAACTAATTAATCACCTTGCAAAAGTATTAATTAGTCATCTACAAAAGTTTTAATTGTAAAATTATTTTAAAACCCAATTCACCCCCCCTCTTGGGTTGTCTATCTGGGCAACATCATTGATATCGATCGCAAATGTAAGTTGTCAATTATAAAGGATGCGAGTATCTTGTTGGAAGAGCTTAGAAATAAGGTGCGGAAGAAGTCAAGCAAATGGTTAAGATAGAAAAGGAATTCCTAGAAAAGGAGTTTCAAGACGGTGGTGATGGTGGCTCTTCTTAAATTTGATCTTTTGTCGTAACTGGAGTGGTTTTATTTTCATCATGAAGCTTGTAGCATGGAATGTTAGGGGTTGGAAAACCCTAGAAAGATGATTTAGTAAAGTATAGAATCTAGCGGGTTCATTTTTGTATGCTTGCAAGAGCCAAATTTCTTATCCAATTTCTCCCTTTTTGGAATCTTTTGGTGGTTCTAGTATCAAATCTTGGTTTTGGTTGGATGTGGATGGTGCTTATGGTGGATTTTTCATCGGTTGGTCTGATCAGTATGTGAACTATTTAAATTAGGTCAAAAGGAAACACTCTATTTCAGTGAAGTTATCTGGGGCAGGCAAAGAGGTCTAGTGTAAGCTTCAATTTTACACACTTGAAGACTAAACTATCTGGGCAAGAAACTTAAGAAATTCTAGAATTAAGGAAGTAAATGAATTTAAACTCAAAGGCAAGATGATGAACTTAGTGCTAGAGGCTAACTAGAGACAACAAGTAGCTTACCTTACTATTGAAGGCCCTTGCTATCATCCCCCGACATCCACCGATCATTGCAGAAGGATGCTAAACTGTCAAAATCCACCAATTCTACCGCCGTCGATCCCGGAATCCCCCTGGAATCCACTAGAGTTGAATAGAATCTATCATGCCAAGAACTAAAAGCAACCACAAGCTAACATATACTAATTAAGGAAAATGTTCATTGCACTAATGTGTGAAAAAACTAAGTATATATACATAGTGTGTGTCTATAAGCTCTAGGGCCCCATATAATGACAAGGATAAAAGGTGCCTTTTGATCTCGACTAATTAAAAACTTGAAAAGCAAGACCCAAAACCACTAGAGCAAGTAATATCGGTTGAAGGGGTGCTTATAGAACAAAAATCATTCATACGGTGGGCTAAGAGCTATCAAAATTCTGGAAGAGTTTATGCTGTCAGACCTTCTGACGGTGGATCTGCTCCTAAAGATAAATCTTGTGCTCCCAGATAAATTCTGAGGGCATAATAGTTATCGTGATATCAGGATCCGGCCCATTTGGTTATTGTTTGAGTTGGGGACGGTTCCCACATGCATCATCTCTCTTAAATTCTTGTATTCATTTATTGCTATTTGTTAACCGATATTTATGGGCCTCTTCAATTTTCTTATATAATGGTTTTAAAGAAAGTATATCATCTAAATATTTTTATTTATTTAGATATAAAGAAATAATAAAGTAGCATGGAAATCTGACAAAATTGCTTATTTGGCGAACATGTGACTCCTTTCTTGCTAATGGAATATACTGTGCAAAACTTTCTAAGTGATCGTACACACACATACATACATACGTTTATATATATATCGCTGGTTATTGATGTATCGCTGTAGAGGATGTCCCATTAACACATGGACCAAGATGAAAGAAAAGTTGCGAGTGATACTTGATGCATATATTGTGGTGGTCTATTAAGGCTTATCAGGAAGTGGGGTTCTTGTCTCACCTGAGAACAATATACAATGGTTTGCACAAAAATTTCTGAACTCACTAATAGCAAATCCCCTATCCAAGCAATACTCTACATATGAATATTTCATTATTTCATTTTCAAAATTTGTCCTATTCATACATTACAATTATACATCCGTAGTAGAGTTCAATGGTCACCAAAGCGAGGCTTCAAACTCAAAATTTGATTGATGGAATAGAAGAACAATTCTTTCTCTTTCTAGCAACCTCAAGTTCTTGAAATATATTGGTCATTCAATGTATAAACTCAAAAGGTTGGTATGAAAATTCTTTAGCAAATTCTCTTGTGCACATGAAATTTTTTATTTTTTAAAAGCAAAAGTACCCAAGATGATAGTTAATAGTTCATCTTAAAATCACCACTTGTCCTAAAAGCTTAAGCTAATAGGATAAGGTAGATTCATTTATATATTTTATATTTTCTTACACTCTTCCTCACATATGGGCCAGACTTTTCTTTAATGGATGAGCCTAATATGTGAAAGTTCTAAAAATGGAGTTAAAGAGTGCAAAGACAAGGTTCGAACTCAAAACTTCTGCTTTGATACTATGTTGAAATCACCACTTATCCCAAAACTAGAAGTTAATAAGATGAGGTAGATTTATTTATATTTTTTATATTTTTTTACAGTTCAAGGTCCTGCCAAAATTAATGCATGGCAAATGATAGTTTTATAGCAGCACAAAATAAAGTAAATTTGCAAAATGATCAACACTTGGCTAAAAACATTCTACATCTGTATTTAGTATATAGCTAGCTATTACACTCTTCCCTTAAGAACAAACGAAAAAAGAAGAAAATCAACCACAAAAACAACAACTATAAAACTTTTGCACTAACAATTAATAATTTTGAATGCCTTAACAAAATTGCATACAAAGACTTCCTCCTCGAAACTCATTGGAGACCTTCTTTCTTCTCTTTCTTTTTTCTTTCCTCTTGCTCCCTTTCTTCTCTTTCTACAACCTTGCTGTTCCTCCTGATTTCCAGTAACCACTTTCCCATGCTTAAAGTTGCCCTTGAGCACCGTGTGGTTACTCCTCGAAACTCATTGGAGACCTAAAATTATATCTCCTCATTCCTTTCTTTCAACAAGTAGAGACGTACACCTCACGTCTCGTGATTGGTCTCTTTAGCATGAACATATTAGGTACGGATGGTATGGGACTAATTGGAAAAGAGCTAAACCTTTTCATCTTAGATGCCCACTTATAATGGGTTAGAGCTTCTAAGCATGGGAATGTCCTATGGAAAGGGAGAAGACAGCATGTCTTCAGCATCACTTCAAGTCACCAAAGGTGAGCTTCTTGCTCTGGATGACTCTCCCAAATACGCCATTTTATAGGCACACCATATCCTTCCAGAGTGTTCCCACAATTAAGAAGGGAGGCCAAGTGTGCAAGTTGCCTCTCTAATGTTGAATGTTTCAAGATTGTATGAGCTTGGAGGACTACTCAGCAAACTGCTTCCGTTACAAATAGAATAAATGCTTTCGTAACGCATCAATCTCCAGCAAAGGCTTGGAAAATCTCATGAATATATCATGTTCGCAGAGAATTCATGTTTCTTGCTGAGGATTATACGTTGGATAGAGGACCTTGTTTGTTAGTAGAGTATTCATGTTTTCGTTGCACATAATGTGGATTTGTTGTGTCCAAAAGATTTTGAGTTTGGATGGTTACATGTTAGCTGGTGAAGTTTGTGTGAATAGAGGATTCACGTGTCTTATGCATCTAATAGGTAAGGTCAACAATTTCATTTTGGGTGGTTGTATGTACCTTGATTGAAGTTGTTGGCATGAGCACACTACTAAGAATTGGTAAATTTCCAACTCTGTATTGCCGACGCTAGATAGAAGCATCTGTAATTTTTCCCAGCAACAAAGCATGCTAACGCTTCCAAAAAACGTTAGGCAAATAATGGGCTCCACCGACGCTCTGCTTAGTGTCACCGGAAGCCGCCCATTACGGATGCTTATAAGCGTCGAAAGGGTTAATTACCGACGCTTATAAGTGTTGGCGGAAGCGAAAATTTGGCGACACTTATAAGAGTCGTCGGACTCCATTTCCCCCCTAGAAAGCTCTGACCCCCTCCATGAGCCCCAAATCCCTAACTCACACCGACTGACCCCCTCCTCAACCCCTTTCACCTATCTCAGCCCCAAATCGCTCTCCTCCACCGCATCTCCTTCTCCTCCTCCTCCTCTCTGCTGGCCTTTCCTCCTTGACAATGTAAATGGAATCATATTTGACAATATGAATATTTCGAATGATCCATTTAATTGTGACATATGACTTTTGTTATGTGTGTGGTTTTTGTTATGCATTTGTTTGGTAAATAATGTATATAGAATTAAAAAAAAAATTAAATAACTTTTTTTTAAAAAGTTAACTCTAACGATGCTTTAAAGTATCATTAAAATAAGTATTGCCGATGCTTAAAAGTGTCGGCAATACCAAAATTTTGGATGCTTTTAAGCATCGAAAATGGCCGACTCTTTTGAGCTAGCGTCGGCAATGGCCCGAGATGGCCTGACGCTTATAAGTGTCGGCAAAGCGTCTGTTATTACTGATGCTTTTTAAAAGCGTCTGCTGTTACCAACGCTTTTTAAGAGCATCAGCAAATAAAATTTCCACGCTAAATACTGACGCTTATATATAAGATCGGTATATGCATTAAAAAGCATCGGGAATGGTCTTTTTATTCTCTGTAGTGGCAGTGGGCTTACACTTGTTGTGCACCTCATGGGTTGGCTAAATTGGACAGGCTTGAATTTGGGTGGTAGCACACACGATATCGGGTCAGACCTTGGTGTACTATTTAAGTTACAATTTTCATGGTGTAGAGAGAAAGGTGATAGAATTGATATACAAAGTTCTACAATATGCAAACAAGGAAGATGGGGTTGAAAGTGTGGAGAGATGGGTAATAAAAGCTTGATATAAAAAGGTTCACCATATAATATACAGACAAGGAAGGTAGGGCTGGGAAGTGGAGAGGAGGATGGAGCTTGACGGAGTTTCTATTACATTAATAAGACAGCTGAAAAAGATATTACAATTTTACCATTAATTTAGCAACGAGGGTAAACCTACTGTAAACTAAAATAGAAGGTATTGGATGGAGTATAGAAAGAAACTCTTATCACTTTCTAATCTACAGTGAGAAAACTTGAAGTGACCGAGTGATTCAAGCATGGTGCTAGACTTAGCAAATCTCAGTCAGGGTCACTCATCATCCTTTTTACTCTAATGGAAAAGGCAATGGTTGGACATTTTCTCAAAAACAAGAGAGAAGAAACAGTGAGATAGAAAGACCACTTGTTTTTTCACCAAAGAGAAAAGGTTCTTAATTTCTATCTACTTCCTCTTTTTTGAACCCTAATATTGCACTACTTCAAATCTTGAAGATGAGCCTTGGTACAAATGCAAGGTTGCTCTATTATGACATGGAGGTCATGCATTAGAAAAATAGAAATAGCTTCTCAGCATAGGAGAGTAAGACTGTGTATATCTGACCTTCCCTAGATCCTACAATGGTGAGAGCCTCATGCACTATATTGCTCTTTCAAACCCTACAAAAGAAAGGTGAGATCTACTTCTATTTCCATACCTTTTTGAAGCAAATGGTTAAGATTGAAAAGGAATTGCTAGAAAAGGAGTTTCAATTTATATATACCGTGCAGAATTTTCTAAGTGATCGTAGCATTGCTTATATATATATACGCGCGCTCGCGCACACACATACAAATGTATATAAATGTATATTTGTATATATGTAGGAGGAATGTAATCAGGGTTGGTTTAAAACAAAATCAATTTTGAGTCAAAAGCCTAATATCAAACTTGGCTTGCTTACATTTATTTGAAGATTGATTGAAACTGGATACAAGCTGAACAGAGGCTGTTCACGAGCAGCTTAGCTTAATCGTGAAATAATTACCACCAGTCATGCATTGTTAATGGTGTGATGATCGCTATTTGCCAATTCAACCCTCTGTTGAGAGTACTTAAGAACGAAATAATGGCTGCGATAATGTCTGTTATTTCTCACTATAACAGCAAAAATGAATGATAACCAAAAATAAGAGCATTGTTTTCTTAAATCAGTAGTCGCCAAATAAGAAGATATTTCTGACAGTTGCTATAAAGATCTAAGGTCCTGCCCACCAATTAAGGTTGTATGCGTGAAAGAGGATATTTAGGTCGTTTAGATAACCACTGAGAAATAAGAGAGGTAAATTTTTAAAAATTAATAAAAATATCCTTCTTACCTTATTGAAGATCAAACTTAATTGTCCTAGTTATGGACAAGAAAAAGGTACACTACATGTCAGTATATGAAGGATACCTGTAGAATAGAAATTTCATTTTGAATGAGCCAACAAAACTACAATACTTCAACCAATTTGCAAATGAACCACTTACAAAACTTTGCCACAATCTCAGAATTCTCCCTTCTGACGGGATGCAACATAAATTATCATCGAATAGGCCTGGTAGCTGTGGTGAATTTATAACATGTAAACATATTTTATATAAAGTTCATTCTTTTTTCTGCTTGCATTCCCAGACCAATCCTCGCCTCTTGTCCAGAAGTTTATATCCAAATGCTGCTGAACGCTTCCTCGATTGCCCTCTCTTGCCGAGCTCAATGGTCCATCCTCCAGCTCTGGCCCCTCTCTCTGCTCGTAGCTTCATTGCTTCCTCGTCGTCGACCGCATAGCTCTGCAGGAGATCAGCTGGACCTCCAACAGGGACAGGCTGTGGAGCCATACCTGTTGGGCGTGGCTGTGCAAGCCCACTGCCCAGGACAGCTGCAGGGGCATACTGCCCTTGCACACCAATACCACCGCTAACGCCTTGAGAGCTCTGTCCAGCACCCTGTGGTCAGATATCATATGTACTAACAAGAATCAACATTTCAGCTGCTCAGATACAGCATCCTTTCGCAAAAAACAAAAAAAAATGGTATCTCAAGAATATAAATACAAACAGCATATCTAGTATCTAAGTGACTCATCCAATTTCGCATCCCCTAATTACACTCTCCTAAGCATCTCCCCTAATATTCATCCAACCTTCTCTTTTTGTTCTATTACATGCCTTGCACATGCAAGTACATTTCCCATCCCCAAAGCATCTCCCCTGATATTCATCCTTCTCTTTTTGTTCCATTACATGCATTGCACATGCAAGTACAAGTATTGCATTAAAGAGCATGCAAAATTTATATTTTATAGTTAAGAAGAAAAGGTAAAGAATATGATATGGTACACTTTAGGATCCATAATATGCCAAAAGATTATACTCTAAATTAGGGGGAAAAAAAAAAGAAATGGAATCAGAAAGAAAAACATAAATATTTATAAAAAAAAAGAGTTAGGATCAAGTTATACTTTGTGTAACTCTTACAGAGTCCCACCTGGAGAAGATCTTATAAATTTATATCTTTTGAATTGGATGACAGAAATCCCACATCGATGATCTGAGCTGTTAGATATGCTTTACTACTTATAAATTGCTTGCATATCAAAAGTAGTAATTTAGAAACCCCTAACCTATGCATCGAATGCTCAAAAAACATGCATTTTTTCATGTTATTTAGAATATTCAATTTTTTATTATTTAATTGCAGCAATAAAGCTGAAAAAGAAGGAGAAGCAAGTTGATATTAGTTGGGAGCATGGTACAATGTTGTGGCTGACACCATTGGAAGTGCAACTGGTACGACTCTAAGTAGGAACAGGTAGGGTAAATAGACTGAAGCAACATCTAACAAGTGGTTACCCTGATATAGCTACCTGTAAGAAGTGTCCTCAAGAGCTCCATCAACCTATTTAAAAGCACTTTCATGACTTCAAGGAGAGCAACAAAGGGCCAAGACGAATAGAGATTGATCATTGAGCAACTAAGCAACCATCATGTCAACCAAGGACTGGGAGGATTATAAGGTGCTAAATCCAGATAACATGGAGAAGACCCGGACTCAAGCTGCCATACAGGAAATTTTGAATGACCGGTAGCACAAGAAGGAGGTTGCTAGGCATATGGCATAATTTGGGCCCTTACAAAGGGGGTTCTAATTTAGTGGCTGCCAAGGTAAATCTTCACTACAGGAGGAGCCAATCAGTAAGATTTGTTTCGCAAAAAAAAAGCCTTTTGGTTTCACAAACCTTGATTTAGGCTTTTTTTCTGATATTTTAGAGGTTAAGTGTCTATCTTATCAAATGCACACAGTCATACGATGTTATAGTCATTTAATATAGAAGACTATAATCTTGTGACATTTCTTGTATTTACTTATCCAGGGTCCTTATAAGGCACTGCAACATGGAACTGCCTGAAATCCTTAACCATCAAGGATTATGTTTATGATTTTTCTTCTCTTTAACATAAAAAAAAAAAAGGAAATTAAGAAGAGCATTAAAAATCAACACAATATAGCCTACAGAATTATATAAATAAAATATAACTGAAATATTATAGTAAAACTGAAATAAAACTTTAAAAAAATCTCTAAGCATGAACACAGAAGAAGCAGAGGAGGGAAAAGAAGGAGGGTTGTGCCCCCCTAGCTGCCTTAGAGGCAGTTTCCTTGGCCAATGAAGAAGTCGTGGCGTGGAACTCATCGACAGACAGTGTGGTGGTCGCGGAAGCGGCGGCGGCAGCAAGAAACCAATCTCAGAACAAAGAAAAAACAAGGCCATAGGAAAAACTTCGGATGGGCTCGGCTAGGGCGTCCCACCGGCTATGAGAGAAGGAGGAGAAGGAGGGAAGGGAGAGAGGAGAGGCTCGGTGGTGGTCCTATGTAGGCAAAAAATGGAGATTTATAGTAGTTTCCAAATAGGGTTGTGGCTCGCTCATCGCCATGAGAATCGTGGAGATTGAGTGAGATCGGTGGTTGTTCGCACTCATACGGATCCTTACAGTACTATAAAGTAAAATCGAATCCTTCCACCTTATCAAAACCATGAACCGCAAAAGAAACGTGAATCCTTCGCCAGAACAAACAGCGCTTCCATGGCATTTCCCAATTTAAATAATAATATTTGCCCAACACATGAGATGCACAAGAGGCATGAACCCTTTGCTCACACAAACCTTTTCTCCGTCAAACCTATATGTACCCAAATGCAAATAATTGAACTTTAACCAATCCATGAGGTGCACATAGTGGGTGTGAATCCTAAACTCGTACAAATTAACAGCTTCTCCAGCCAACTTGTAACAACTCAAATTGACATATCTTTGACCTATCCAATCCACAAAGCCCACGTACAAGAACTGTGAAAGCTCTGTTAACATAGATAACTCCATCCAATGTGTAACCCACAACCAGGTAGTCCGTTTGGTGCCAATTTAAAACTCGATATATGTACAAGGGATGGACATCATCTTGGCCACTCTTCTGCCGAAGGTTCATACGTTACTACAGCATTTACTCTATTTATAACGCACGGTTTACTACGTGAGTACACGTGATCTCACCCATCATATTATAGAGACACTCTCGAAGGATATGGACGTGGCTATAAAAGGGCATGCTTGGAGGAGTCATCCAGAGCAGGAGGCTCTTCTTTGATTACCCTCGGGGATGCTGAAGCCAGACAATCTGCTCCATTTCCTTGGGAAACCTTCATGCCCAAACATCTAGCCCAACCATTCTGGGCGTCTAGTATGCCACTGGAGGATAAAGGAAGGCATTCTTTTGTGAGCAGTCTCATACCATCCGTACCTAAGATGATTGTACCAGAGATTCCCATTGTGAGATGGGAAGCGGAGATCTCTTCTCGTGAGAAGGGAAGATGAAAGGGAAGCACTTCATTTAGGTCTCAGACTCTCAGGCAAGGAGTAACCACATAGTGCTGAAGGATGGCAGACATCCTTTCTTGCTTCGCAATTGGTTACTTGAAGTCAAAGAACAACAAAATGATGGAAACCTAAGCACGGCAAGGATGGACTTCTCTTGGAGTACTGCAAATCTTTCTTAGCGGTTTTGGTGAGGTATAGAACTAGTTATTAGAGAGTGTTTTTTCATTTGTTTTTACAGGAAAGTGTAAAAGCTAGATTCTGAATATAGACTACACTGTTGCTGGCAAATTGATTGATCGATTTGCTATTTTGCTTTTGTTTTTTTTTCCTCCCTCTGGTAAAGCTGTCATCAGGCATGACTAAATTGAGTTGCTAGTACACAAGTGAATTTAATAAAGGATTTCATGTTTCCTTAATTATCATTTGTCGTTTATACATTGAATGATTACTGACATGTTCCAAGAACTTGAGGTTTGTAGAAAGATAGAAGGAATGAAACCCCATTTTGCTATAATGCATGTTCGGAGTATTGAGGCATAATATTTGTTATTCCATCCCTCATGCAATTGTTTCTATGTCTTCTAAACAGCCCCAATGTCATTAAAGTTTCATCACAATGAAAGTGCCAATGACCCTCTAATTGGAAGTAAAATTCAACATATTATATATATATATATGACATTAAACAATGTCAAGTGGGAGCTCAAGTTGTTTATTTCAATTCGAAAGTTAACAAACACACCCAAAGATGATATCATGCTGTTTAAACCTTTTCATCTTAGATGCCCACTTATAATGGGTTAGAGCTTCTAAGCATGGGAATGTCCTATGGAAAGGGAGAAGACAGCATGTCTTCAGCATCACTTCAAGTCACCAAAGGTGAGTTTCTTGCTCTGGATGACTCTCCCAAATACGCCATTTTATAGGCACACCATATCCTTCCAGAGTGTTCCCACAATTAAGAAGGGAGGCCAAGTGTGCAAGTTGACCTCTCTAATGTTGAATGTTTCAAGATTGTATGAGCTTGGAAGACTACTCAGCAAACTGCTTCCGTTACAAATAGAATAAATGCTTTCGTAACGCATCAATCTCCAGCAAAGGCTTGGAAAATCTCATGAATATATCATGTTCGCAGAGAATTCATGTTTCTTGCCGAGGATTACACGTTGGATAGAGGACCTTGTCTGGTAGTAGAGTATTCATGTTTTTGTTGGACATAATATGGATTGGTTGTGTCCAAAAGATTTTAAGTTTGGATGGTTACATGTTAGCTGGTGAAGTTTGTGTGAATAGAGGATTCACGTGTCTTATGCATCTAACAGGTAAGGTCAACAATTTCATTTTGGGTGGTTGTATGTACCTTGATTGAAGTGTTGGCGTGAGCACACTACAGGGAATTGGTAAATTTCCGACTCTGTATTGCCGCTAGATAGAAGCATTTGTAATTTTCTCCCAGCAACAATGCATGCTGACGTTTCTAAAAAGCATCGGCAAATAATGGGTTCCGCCAATGCTTTGCTTAATATCGTTGGAAGGAAGCCACCCATTACGGACGCTTATAAGCGTTGGAAGGGTTAATTAACGATGCTTATAAGTGTCGGCGGAAGCCAAAATCCGACGACACTTATAAACATCATCGGACTCTATTGCCCCCCACCCAAAAAGCCCTGACCCCCTACATTAGCCCCAAATCCCTAACCCACGCAGACTGACCCCATCCTCAACCCCTTTCACCAATCTTAGCCCCAAATCACTCTCCTCCGCCTCATCTCCCTCTCCTCCTCCCCCTCTCCATTGGCCTCCCCTCCTTGACAATGTAAATGTAATCATATTTGACAATATGAATATTTCGAATGATCTGTTTTATTGTGATATGTGACTTTTGTTATGTATGTGATTGTTGTCATGTATTTGTTTAGTAAATAATGTATACAGAATTTTTAAAAAAAATTAAATATTTTTTTTAAAAAACAACTCTAACAATGCTTTAAAGCGTCATTAGAATAAGTATTGCCGACGCTTAAGAGCATCGACATGTTGGGCTGTAGAGCTTGATCCATTCCCTTTTTCTAGATCCCCATGTGCACTATGGTGGTGTAGGATCAAGGGAAGACAAGCCGGAAAGAGTTGGAGAAGATTTAGAGTTGAATCAGTAAGAAAAAATCTTCAGCAGGGTCAGGAGTCGACTCCAGCAGACTTGGAGTCGACTCCAGCAGACTTGGAGTCGACTCTGGCATGCAGGCAGACTTGGCACAATTTTTAGAGTCGACTCTAGATCTGCAGGAGTCGACTCCCACAGCGTTGGAGTCGACTCGAGACCTGCAGGAGTCGACTCCCACAGGCAGACAGAGAGGTTTTTTCTGTGGACTGTTGCCGAGTCGACTCGCAGAATTGAGGGAGTCGACTCGAGCACGATTTTCACGCGAGGCTGTGTTATGAACCGGGTCCAAGTCAAGGTTTTTTTAGCCATAATCAAAGCAAGAGATTAGTAGGTATATATAGACCTCTTGAGGGACAGGAGCAAGTGTGTGGCAACCTAGAGAAACCCTAGAACTCATCAACAAGATGTTCCAAAGAGATTCAAGCATCCAAAGGAGGCGGCAGAACAGTTTTTGTTCTTTGTTTGCATCAGGAAGACGATGTGTTGTTTGTCTTGAGAGAGATTATTTGTTGTGAGAGAGAAAGCTTGTTCTCATCTCTTGAATCTCTATAACTTTCTTTGTTCATATAGTGAAACATTGATCTGTGCGGCTGTGGACGTAGCAGGAAAAGACTCCAAACCACATAAATTTGTATGTATTGTGCGTGTGCCATTGTTTTGTCGTGTTCTTCTTCTTTCTCCTATTATTTCTTGTATTCCGCAATCGTAGGATTGATCCCTAGCACAACAATACAAAATTTCAAAAGCTTTTAAGCATCGAAAATGGCTGATGTTTTTAAGCGTCGGCAATGGCCCAAGATGGCCCGACACTTATAAGCATCGGCAAAGCGTCCGTTACTACAGCAGCGGGCATACACTTGTTGTGCACCTTATGGGTTGGCTAAATTGGACAAGCTTGAATTTGGGTGGTAGCACACACCATACTGGGTCAGTCCTTGGCGTACTATTTAAGTTACAATTTTCTTGGTGTAAAGAAAAAGGTGATAGAACCGATATACCAAGTTCTACAATATGCAAACAAGGAAGATGGGGTTGAAAGTGTGGAGAGATAGATCATAAAAGCTTGATACACTAAGGTTTATCATATATACTGACAAGGAAGGTAGGGCTAGGAACTGGAGAGTGGATGGAGCTTGATGGAGTTTCTATTACATTAGTAAGACAGATAAAAAAGATATTACAATTTTACCATTATTTTAGCAAAGAGAGATAAGCCTACTGTAAACTTAAAATCGAAGGTATTGGATAGAGTCTAGAAATAAACTCTTATCACTTTCTAATCTAGAGTGAGAAAACTTGAAGTGACCGAGTGATTCAAGTATGGTGCCAGACTTAACAAATCTCAGTCAAGGTCTCTCATCATCCTTTTTACTCTAATAGAAAAGGCAATGGTTGGACATTTTCTCAAAAACAAGAGAGAAGAAATCGTGAGATAGAAAGACCTCTTATTTTTTTCACCAAAGAGAAAAGGTTAATTATTATCTACTTCCTCTTTTTTGAACCCTAATATTTCACTACTTCAAATCTTGAAGATGAGCCTTGGTACAAATGGAAGGTTGCTCTATTATGACATGGAGGTCATGCATTAGAAAAATAGAAATAGCTTCTCAGCATAGGAGAGTAGGACTGTGTATATTTGACCTTCCCTAGATTCTACAATGGTGAGGGCTTTCAAATACTAGGAAAAGAGGGTGCATGTCTTAGAATCACTATCATAATAGTACAGGAATGCTACCCATTACTTCTGGTGTGTTGTTTTGATTATTGAAAATGATGAGAGCATAAAAGTGCAATCATCATACCATCTTAATTAGTATTATAGCTAATCATTAATAATAAAATTAATTAATTAACGTTGTATTTGTGTTTGAGTGCAAGTAATCCAAGAGACCCAATAACATTCGGTTTGAGCCCAATGCCCAGCAGCCCGAGCTCAAGTCAAGCCAGCATTCTAGCGCATCCCAATCCTCCATGCCATCAGCGACGTCCCAAGGATCTCGCGATCAGCCCAGACGCGTCTCCAGCTCCCAGTCCGCCCTTACAGCACCAACTTGATTGTCCCAGGCCGTCCACGTCTTCAGCGCGTCCCCACCACGCCTCATAGCCATCCAGCCAATTTCCCAATCCTCCACGCCATCAATGCAATCGAAGCAACGTTTCTTCTCCCAGCAGCCGTCCGTTTCTTCTCTTCCGAGTTCCAGCTCCTTCTCGTGAAGCCAGCGAATCCCATATGCAGCGTCCCAGCCGATTCAAGGAGCCGCTTCAGCCGCCCGTGATTCTCCCCCAAATCCCAGCATCCCAGCCTCTTCTCCCGTCCGTATTCATCATCCACGGATCCGCTCCTCCCAGCACCGATTCCGGTCGCCCGTTTCAAAGATCCACAGCTTCATCCCGTGCGAAAACAAGGGGGAAGAAAGGATCCCATGCCCGCTTCTAATCCGGCGTCCACAAAGCTTCCGGATTCCGCATCTCTTCCGGATTTGAAATCCCAAGCATCCGAGCTCCACGGATCACGCCGGCCGGTCCAGCCTCCTCCGCATCCAAGAACCCGCAGCGCTCTTCATCCGGATCCACCTCCCGAGATCCCACGGCCGTTTCTCCTCCTCTCCATGCGCAATCAAGGTTCCATGCTCTGGCGATCTATAAGAAGGGGAGAACGAGAGGAGGAGGGGGGTCCTCGGTTGGGGTTGAGGCCAAGAAATAGAGAGGAGGAGGGGAGGTTCTCGGCTTGGTGAGGGGAAGCTCTGTTCAAAAGAAACAGAGGAGGAGCTCTGTTTTCCGAGAAGAAGGAAGAAAAAAAATAATATTTTATTTTTTTTAGTATTCAACCGAGAGGGGTTACTTGTTCCCATGTTTTCATTTTTTTTTCCTTCTTACTTTTGTAAGCATTTTCCTTTCTATGCAAGCTATTAAATTTTCTTTTATGCAATCCATGTTATAGGTTTTGTTTAATTTCTGTTCTTTTATGCAATCCATTTATTTTTCTTTCATGCAATCTATGTTCCAAGCTTCAATTTTCTTAAGCACTGTTTTCATCCATACCAAAGTTTTTCTTTGAGTAGTTAAATATTTCATTAAATTTATAAATGCTCTTCGATTCCAAGTATCCGTCTTTTGTTTACTTTCAAATAGAAAACATTCTCTGGTAAACTAGAGAATCATTCAACATTTCCAAAGTAATGTTTCTCTTTTGTTATTCAAAAATCGATTTTGAATCCAAGTGAATGTTTTAATTTTTATGCAACTCCAATCGCCTCCCTATGGATCGACCTCTTACGACCACTATTCTTCGAGTAGAAAAGGTAAGAGTAAAATTAAATTAAACTTTGTTTGTCGGTTTTAACAACGATCTGTTTAGCATATTTTTAGGTAAACAGAAATCGGACAACAAAATTTTGGCGCCGTTGCCAAGAAGGCAAATCGAGAAGCAAGAACGATCACGAAAATCAACTCGAATTTTGGATGCCCGGAGTGAACGCACTCCGGTAGTAAGTTTTTTTTAATTAATTTCTCTTGTTTTGATTATTTTTAGTTAATAATTTCATAGTTATTAAATTCTGAAATTTGAAATTCAGAATTTAAATTTTAAAAAAAAAGTGAAAAAATTTTAAAATTCAAAAATTTAGATTCAAAATTTGAATTCTGAAATTTGAAATTTGAAATTTAAAAAAAAAGTTAAAAATTAATTAAATTTAAAAAAAATTATTATTTTTGCTAGTAATTGATAGGGTGCAATCCTCCGAGGTTATCATACCTCTATTGGGGCTCCTCACGGAGTAATCTTCAGAGCTTATTCAACGGGCATTCGGAGATTGACTAACGCATAAGGATTAGTTTTAGTTTACATTCTAGTTATTTCTATATAAAAATTTAAATAAAACAAAAACATAAAATTAAAAAATTAAAAAAATATATATAAAAAAAATTTTGCTTGCTCATTTAATCAGTACAACCTAATGACATTCCATAAACTTTAAAAAAAATCATTAAATATTTGCTGCATTTAGTATTAAGCATTTGCATAAAATAATTTAAGAGCAAAACTCATTAAAAAGATAAAGTCGGAAAGTCATTATCTGTCCTTATCCCAAAAATCACCACCTTGCATACATATCCTAAGCCAAATTAAATTAAAATCAATTAGACGTTGGTCTTAGGATTTTCGAGCTTAATTAGGCTCTTGGAAAGAAGCGGCTGAAAGCCACTCCAGTAAGAATTTAGTAATTGGTGATGTTTAGAAAAGTTTTACAACAGTGAGAACTGTTACGGGTATTGTGGCATCGGTGTATCTCTTCTGGTACCACCACTGTGGAGTGATTGATTAAAACCCCATTTGATTTTGATGAGCTCAAAGCATTTGAGTATATCTTGTGATTACTAATGAATTCAATTGAGTGTTTCAGTGAAAATCCTGTCCAAGTGTCTCTAGAATTGGTTCATAGTATTTTGGATAAGTTAAGAAGTCTGCTGAACCAAAGTCTGAGACTCGAGTCGACTCCCGAGTATCACGAGTCGACTCCAAGCGTATCAAGTTCACTGGCACGAGCTCGAGTCGACTCCAGACTAGTACGAGTCGACTCCGACTGAGAACAGAAAGAAGAACAGAAAGCCTCATCTCAGAACCTGTCAACGAGTCGACTCCTGAAGTGTGCGAGTCGACTCCAATGATCAACGAGTCGACTCCAGGGTAGAAAGAGTCGACTCCAAGAGGTACACAAAGAAAAGTCAGAGAGCAGTTTTCGAGTCTGAGATTCGAGTCGACTCCCAGACAGCTCGAGTCGACTCCAAGACAAGCTTCACGTCAAAAGGCAGAAGACCAACTTTCGGAAACTGAGAGCCGAGTCGACTCCAAGGAAGTTCGAGTCGACTCCAAGACTGGATGAGCCAAAAGACAGAGAATCGGGAGTTCGGGCTCTGAGATTCGAGTCGACTCCAAGGACAGTCGAGTCGACTCGAGTGGACAAAATTCAAAATTGGATCCACGGACTTCAGTGGATGAGCCGACTCCAAAATTGCCAGGTCAGCTCCAGAAGTTGGCGAGTCGACTCCGGGTCAAGACGAGTCGACTCCCAGTCGTGACGACAACTTTAATTCAAATTTGGAACAGTTGCCGAGTCGACTCCGGAAAAGCTTGAGTCGACTCCCGCTACAGCCGAGTCGACTCCTGATCGCGCGAGTCGACTCCAACCCACCAACGGTCATATTGTCAGGCTGCGCAGAGTGTGCAGAACGGGCAGAAAAAGCAGTGTAACGGCTAGTTTCCGTGGGGGTTGGCTTAAATAGCCACAGAAGACTGTAGCAAGGCAGAGAACATTCATTCCACTCCAACTAATCAAGGATTCAAGCTCTGCAACGTGCTCTTCAACGAAAAAGGGAAGATCTGCATTTACAGCTCCACCTACATCTTCCCAGCAATTAAAAGCCTTCTCCTCCAGTATTCAAGTCGACTACACATTCGAGAGGAGACCGGAGTTCAAGAAGCCATTCCTCTACTTCAGCTTAAAAGCGTTTGAGGGCTTCTAAACTCCTCTTTTGATTATATTGTTTTACATCTGCTTTTGAGAAGCTTATTCTCCTTTCTTTCTATAACTTGTATTTACTTGGTTCAATCGGGGGATTGAATCAAGGGGATTAAGGTTGGTTGGTGAGCCAAGTTAAAACCAACGTGTGTAAGGGTTTGATTGTGAGCCCGGAAAAACAATCGAGGTTGGTTCTAGTCGGTGAGCCTGGAAAAACCGACCGAGTTCGTTGTGAGCTCGTAAAACAACAAGTTTGGTTGTGAGCTTGCAAAACAACCAGCTGTAATCCAAGGGGGTTATAGTGAATTCCCAAGAGAGACTTGGGGAGTGGACGTAGGAGCAAGGGGTAGCTCCAAACCACTATAAAACTCTGTGTTTGCATTGGATTGTCTCTTCTCTTCTTCCTCTCACATCACTCACAGCACTTAGCATTAATTAAATAACTTGCAATAGTTTTTAATTAATCATCCTTAAAGTTTTAAATATCTAAATTAATTTAAAACCCAATTCACCCCCCCTCTTGGGTTGTCTATCTGGGCAACAAGTGGTATCAGAGCCAAAAACTCTTCCACTCAAGAGTTAAAAGATCAAAATGATAACCCCATTTGGATCTTCTCACATTGAGGGTCAGTCCACCCAAAGACCCCCTTTTTTCAATGGATCCGACTACTCATACTGGAAGGCTAGGATGAGAATATTCGTCCAAGCCCAAGACTATGAGATGTGGACCATTGTAGTGAATGGCCCATACATCCCATCCACATATGTAGAGGGTGTTAAGGTACCCAAATTAGAAAAGGATTGGGATGAACATGACATGAGGAAGGCACAATTAAACTCTAAAGCTATGAATGTGTTTTATTGTGCCTTAGATAGAAATGAATTCAATAGGGTCTCTACTTGCAACTCTGCAAAAGAGATCTGGGATAGACTTGAAGTGACCCATGAGGGCACGAATCAAGTTAAAGAGTCCAAAATTAATATATTGGTTCATAAGTATGAACTATTTAAAATGGATTCTAATGAGACAATCACTAGCATGTTCACTAGGTTTACTGACATTGTCAATGGCCTAAAAAGCCTTGGCAAGAGCTATACTAACAGTGATCTTGTCAGGAAAATACTTCGCTGTCTACCAAGGTCATGGGAAGCCAAGGTGACGGCAATCCAAGAAGCTAAAGACTTGAACAAGCTTCCACTCGAAGAGCTCCTTGGATCCCTAATGACTCACGAGCTAACCATGAAGCAACACAGCGAAGAAGAGTCCTCCCATAAGAAAAAGGTAATAGCACTTAAATCTACTTCATCTAACAAGGACTTGTCCTGCAGTAGCAGCAGTGAAGAAGAAGAACATGAGGAAGATGATGGTGAGGCTCTTCTTGTGCGCAAGTTCAAGAGATTCATCAACCACAAGAAGTCCTATCATCAAAGGAGAGGCCCCTCAAATTTCTACCGCAAGGACAAAGGTAAGGAAAGGAAAAACGAGGGGATTGGGTGTTACGAGTGCAAGAAGCCGGGTCACATAAGAGCAGAGTGCCCCTTACTGAAGAAGGGGAGTAAGTACAAGAAGAAGAAGGCTCTTGTCACTACACTATCCGACTCCGACTCATCATCCTCCTCATCAGATGATGAACAAGAAGAGAAGGCCAATTTCTGCTTCATGGCCAACGAAAATGAGGTAACTTCCGATACGCATCTTGATTTTTCTTTTGATGAACTTTATGATGCATTTAATGAGTTAATGGTAGAATATAAGGCTATAAATCTTAAGAATAAAGAACTGAAAATAGCTAATCAATCATACCTACATAAATACGATAAATTAGTTAAGGATAAGTAAGGACTTAATCACCA
The DNA here is from genome assembly GCF_051530095.1 of Phoenix dactylifera. Lineage (NCBI taxonomy): Eukaryota > Viridiplantae > Streptophyta > Magnoliopsida > Arecales > Arecaceae > Phoenix > Phoenix dactylifera. Next base: position 9,224,882 of record NC_143193.1, read on the forward strand.
AAGAAAATATTGAACTTAAAACAAGCAACCAACTTTTAACTCAAAAGACTAACACCTTAACTAAAGATAATGAAAAACTAACTAAGGAATTTTCAGAACTTAAAAAACATAAACAAACCTTAGATAAGGATCTTACAAAAGAACTTAATGATCTAAAAGCAAAAAATCAAACACTAACTAAAGAACTTAACAAATACAAACCCTTAGTTGAAAAATTTACATATAGTTCTGAAAAATTAAATATGATACTAAATAGTCAACGAGCAGTATTTAATAAAGCGGGTTTAGGGTATAAACCAAGAAATAAACAAAAACTTCTTAGTAACTTCTTTGTTAAAGCTGGAGAAACTAAAACTAAGAAAATAACCTGCTTTTGTTGTGGAACTATAGGACATAAGGCAAATGCATGTGACTATAGAAAAAGTAAAACAAAAAGAAAAATTAAAAGGGTATGGGTTCCAAAAGGAACCAACTTGACTAACCATGAAGGACCCAAGAAAACTTGGGTACCTAAGATGACATGATTTGCTTGTGTAGGAGTGTCTTGCAGCCAAGGTCAACAAAAACCGCTGGTATTTGGATAGTGGCTGCTCAAGGCACATGACGGGTGATAAAGATCAATTTTTCACCCTTGAAGCTAAGAAGGGAGGTGCTGTGACTTTTGGAGACAACAACCAAGGTCATATCATTGGTATTGGTAAAGTTCAAATCACCCCTTCTACTTTTATAGATAATGTTAGATATGTTGATGGTCTTAAGCATAACTTGTTAAGCATTAGTCAATTATGTGATATAGGATATGATGTTATGTTTAAACCATCACTATGTATTATAACAAATCCTAATGATAATAGTTTAGTTTTTAAAGGGATTAGACGTGGTAATGTATATGTTGTAGACCTAGATGATCTTGCAAAACATAACCAATGTTTAGTTGTTAATGAAACTAAAGAAAATGATGCTAGTTGGTTATGGCACCGTAAGTTAGGTCATGCAAGCATGGACATAATAACTAAACTAGTTAAAAGAGACTCCGTGATAGGTTTGCCAAAATTGAAATTTGAAAAGAACAAAATATGTGAAGCATGTCAATTTGGCAAACAATCTAGGAACTCTTTTAAATCCATAAAATGTGTCTCTACCTCTAGGCCTCTAGAATTATTACACATGGACCTATTTGGTCCAACTAGAACAACAAGCCTAGGTGGAAATAAATATGGTCTAGTTATAGTAGATGATTACTCTAGGTACACATGGGTCATGTTCCTAGCACATAAGGATCAAGCATTTTCTGTTTTTAAGAAGTTCCATAAGGAAGTAACAAATGCTAGAGAGTCTTCAGTCATAGCCATTAGAAGTGACCATGGTACCGAATTCGAAAATCAATCATTTGATGAATTTTGTAGTAAAAAGGGGATAACCCATAATTTCTCAGCACCTAGGACACCACAACAAAATGGAGTTGTGGAAAGGAAGAATAGAACACTAGAGGAAATGGCTAGAACTATGTTATGTGAAAGTAACCTCCCTAAGTACTTTTGGGGAGAAGCCATTAATACCTCTTGTCACATATTAAATAGAGTTCTATTGAGACCCATTATAAAGAAAACACCTTATGAACTGTGGAAAAACAGAAAACCAAAGGTTAATTATCTTCATGTTTTTGGATGTAGGTGTTTTGTGCATAATAATGGGAAAGACAATCTAGGAAAATTTGACCCTAAATCTGATGAAGGAATATTCTTAGGTTATTCTACAACTAGTAAAGCCTATAGAGTATTTAATAAAAGAACCTTAGTCATAGAAGAATCTATACATGTAGTATTTGATGACTCTAGTGACATCTCCTCTAGTAAGAAAGTTAATTTTGATGATGATGTTGAAATACTTGAGGAAAAGATAGATGAGATGGGATTACAAGATGATAATCAAAAGTTGATTGAAGGAGAATCATCAAGCCAAGAGGCTATTGTGGATCATGGGCTAACAAAAGCTTGGAGGTATGCTCACGGGCATCCTAAGGAACTCATTTTAGATGATCCATCTCAACCGGTTAGGACTAGAGCTTCACTAAGAAATCTAAATAACCATCTAGCTTTTGTTTCACACTTTGAGCCCAAACATATAGAAGAAGCCGAAAATGATGTAAATTGGATAAATGCAATGCAAAAAGAACTAAACCAATTTACTAGAAACAAAGTGTGGGATCTAGTAGAGAGGCCTTCTGAATATCCAATTATAGGTACAAAATGGATATATAAAAATAAGCTAGATGAAAATGGAATTGTTATAAGGAATAAGGCTAGACTAGTGGCAAAGGGTTATAATCAAGAAGAAGGCATAGATTTTGATGAAACCTTTGCTCCCGTAGCTAGACTTGAGGCTATTAGACTATTATTAGCATATGCATGCTCTAAGGATTTCAAACTATTTCAAATGGATGTAAAAAGTGCATTTTTAAATGGGTATATAAATGAGGAAGTGTATGTAGAACAACCTCCTGGTTTTGAAAATCATCAATACCCTAATCATGTGTATAAACTGAACAAAGCACTTTATGGATTAAAACAAGCACCTAGAGCATGGTATGAGAGACTTAGTAAATTCCTATTAGAACATGAATTCTCTAGGAGAAATGTAGACACAACATTATTTTTGAAAAAGCAAAACAAAGATATGTTATTAGTACAGATTTATGTTGATGATATCATTTTCGGTGCTACTAACAATCGCCTCTGCGAAGAGTTTGCTGATTTGATGCAGAGTGAGTTTGAGATGAGCATGATGGGAGAGCTGAACTACTTCCTCGGGCTTCAAATCAAACAATCTGAAGGAGGCATCTTCATCAATCAAGCAAAATATGTCAAGGAGATGCTCAAGAAGTTTGATATGGAAGGAAACAAATCAATCAGCACCCCCATGAGCTCATCATGCAAATTAGATCAAGATGAATCAGGTAAATCTGTAGATCAAAAACTTTATAGAGGTATGATAGGATCTTTACTATATCTTACTGCAAGTAGACCTGATATTATGTTTAGTGTTTGCATGTGTGCTAGATATCAGGCTAATCCTAAAGAATCACACCTAGCTGCAGTTAAGAGAATTTTTAAATACTTAATAGGAACTAAGAACATTGGGCTATGGTACTCTAAAGAATCTAGCCTAAACTTAATAGGGTACACAGATTCAGACTTTGCTGGATGTAAGCTTGATAGAAAAAGTACCAGCGGGTCGTGTCAGTTTCTAGGAGAAAACCTAATCTCATGGTTTAGCAAGAAACAAAACTCGGTTGCATTATCCACTGCTGAAGCTGAATATGTGGCAGCCGGGAGTTGTTGTGCTCAAATCTTGTGGATTAAACAACAATTAGAAGATTATGGCATTAAACAAGATAAAATTCCCATTAATTGTGATAATACAAGTGCCATAAATCTAACTAAAAATCCAATTCAACATTCAAGAACTAAACACATTGAGATAAGACATCACTTCATAAGAGATCATGTATTGAATGGTGATGTGACACTCCAATTTGTTTGTACTGATAATCAATTAGCAGATATTTTTACAAAACCCCTAAGTGAAGAGAGGTTTAGCGTGCTTAGGAGGGGATTAGGAGTGATTGATCCATCCTAGTGGGAGTTTCCACTAGATTAATTAATTTTGATGATTAGTATGCGGTTAAAATAGAGTTTACATTCAATGATCATCAAATCAGATCCCAATTAGGTGATTTTCCCTCATTTGGCACGGTTATAGCATGACTTTTAGGTGCGTGCCAAGGTTAGAGACGACTCGAGTAAGTTTCAGAGCCGGCTCCTAAGGGGGAGTCGACTCGCGCATTTGCGGGAGTCGACTCGCAAAGATGGCAGCTGAGGGGGAGTCGACTCGCACATTGTCGGGAGTCGACTCGAAGTCTACAGGCGCATAAGGAGAGTCGACTCGCGCATATTCTGGAGTCGACTCGAGGTCGAGTCGACTCGCGACTCAGGGGAGTCGACTCGCAGTCGGGATCCGACTTTTTAACCCTAGGTTTGTCGTTTCGCAAACACTTTTCTTTCAAGCCGCCACTGTTCAAAAAGCCCTAGAGCCGACTCCTAGGTCTTCCCCGATCGTCTCCAACCTCTGTTCGGTCGATTTTTCACCGGTTCTTAGGGTTTTCGTCCGTTCCTAGGTCGTCTCCGGTCCGTCCCGAGTCTCCTCCGTCGACCTTTCTCCGTCCTCTAGGTGTTTCTTCCCGTTTAGGTCAAGATGCCTCGTAAGACCGTGGTTAGAAAGAGGTCCCGTCCTGAGGCCGATCCCGAGCGGCGCTCCAAGGCGCGGCACGATCCCACGAGGCAACCACCTCCAGCTCGTTCCCAGCCTAGGGCGGTTCCTGCGAGGCCATTGGCCGGGAAGGTCGTCTCCACCGGGAGGTATGTCGATTTCGACTTCCTCTCCCGGGAAGGGTTCACCATAGGTGAAACACTTAGGGTCCAGGGCTTAGAGTTCTTCCTTACATTGGATCTCCCCACATATCCAGGGCTCGTTAGAGAGTTTTACGGTACCGTCCATCGGGGACATGGGGGTATCGAGGGCACAGTAGCCGGTGTCCCTGTGTCTGTCACGGAGGATCTTATTGGCCACATCCTCCACCTTCCACTAGTTGGGGTGGCTCCCGCACACCCTGAGGATAGAGTTGAGGCCCTTACGGTCGTCTTAGGACATCCACCTCAGTCCCCCCTAGACGAGGTATCTGCTAGCTCACTTCCTGTTGAAGTGAGAATCCTTTTGAGTATTCTGTCCAGGTCTGTGACCTAGCTATTATGTCTTACATTCTTCAGGACACCCCGGTCAACTTCCCCAAACTCATATATCGGTATATGTGTGAGCCCCTAGATAGACCTAGGCTCACCCTCCCATACGGCATGATTTTTACTCTTCTCTTTAGGGAGTACGAGATTCCCATTCCTGAGAGGGAACCCTCTCGTGCATTGCGATGGACAGATCGCTTGTGTACGGGGACCATGCACAGGATGGGGTTTCGGAAGAGAGAGGGGGTATGGGTTAGGAAGTCTACCCTCACCGCTCAGGCCACCAGACCTTCACCCAGTCCTGAGCCCGATTCAGACTACCCAGACCTTCCAGACCATCCAGACCTTCCATCCACTCCTCCTGCTCCTACCACCTCCGCCGGACCTTCCTCCTCGGCACCACCCTCTATGGCGGTCCGAATTGATCCTGAGCAGCTCCGGGAGCTGCGACAGGAGATAGTCAGAGAGGTGAGGGATGAGCTGCTTCGGGAGCTCCGAGGTGCGGTGCCTGCTCCCACTCCTGCACCCGTATCTTCTCAGTTGGTCCCTTTCTTGACAGCCGTGACTGACATGACGGCTCATGTACGGAAAGAGATCTACAATGTCCGGAGTTTGGTCCAGGCCCAGTTCCACAGCATGAGTGAGGTCACGAGCTCCACTCGACAGATGCGAGAGGAGATAGGTCGTGACATGCACACCACCACCGAGGGGGCCGAGCGCTTGGCGAATGTACTCATCGACAAGCTGGACGCACTTCAGACATCGGTAACTGGGCTTCAGGCGTCGGTGACAGAGCTCTCCACTACACATAGCAGAGCCACCACGTCTATCATCATACAGCTTGGCCATGTCACAGATGCAGTCACCCTCCTCATGGAGCAGAGCCGATTGAGAGGAGGAGCACCATCCTCGAGAGGAGGAGCCACATCCTCGAAAGGAGGAGCCACATCCTCCAGAGGAGGAGATGCATCATCGAGAGGGGGAGATACATCCTCGAGGGGGGATCTTCATCCTCGAGGAGACCATAGATGTTCTTTTTGCTTTGTTTTGTATTGCTTTGCTTTACGTATTGTATGCTCAAATGTATTCACATTCATATCAATACAATGAGTAGACATCTTATCTTCATTTCTGTGCCATTGATTGTGTGTGATTACCTCCTTTTTGATATGATGACAAAAAGGGGGAGAAATATGTATACAATATGTAAAAGGGGAGAAATATGGATGAAATATGTAAAAGAAATCAATGGAAATCAATAAAAAGACACACAAATTTGTTCTAAGTGGATTCGGTACCTCGAGGCTCATTATCTCTCTTTTGGGGCTCCTAATGGAGTAATCTCCAGAATCTATTCAAGGGATATTCGGAGATTAGCTGAATCCTACTCAAGAACAAATTGACAGATTTTTCCTCTAAAAACAAAAAATTCAGTTCAAAAACTTCAAAGCATTAAAAGGAAATTCAGAGAATCAAAACATAGTTGAATGCATATGTTGAGGGGGAGAATCTGAATTTTAATCAAGCTAAATCATTAATGACATATAAGCCAAACAATTAATTGCATAATATGAAGGCTTATATAATTCCAAATGAAAGGGGGAGCTTTAACTCCGAAATTTGCTGTTTCACTCCTTTCAAACTTGGATAAATTAAATTATCAGACATTTGAATTCATTTATGGTTTTTGTTTCATTATTTATTGAGCAAGTCATTTTACATATACTCAAAGTTTTGTCATCATCAAAAAGGGGAAGATTGTGGAGTGATTGATTAAAACCCCATTTGATTTTGATGAGCTCAAAGCATTTGAGTATATCTTGTGATTACTAATGAATTCAATTGAGTGTTTCAGTGAAAATCCTGTCCAAGTGTCTCTAGAATTGGTTCATAGTATTTTGGATAAGTTAAGAAGTCTGCTGAACCAAAGTCTGAGACTCGAGTCGACTCCCGAGTATCACGAGTCGACTCCAAGCGTATCAAGTTCACTGGCACGAGCTCGAGTCGACTCCAGACTAGTACGAGTCGACTCCGACTGAGAACAGAAAGAAGAACAGAAAGCCTCATCTCAGAACCTGTCAACGAGTCGACTCCTGAAGTGCGCGAGTCGACTCCAATGATCAACGAGTCGACTCCAGGGTAGAAAGAGTCGACTCCAAGAGGTACACAAAGAAAAGTCAGAGAGCAGTTTTCGAGTCTGAGATTCGAGTCGACTCCCAGACAGCTCGAGTCGACTCCAAGACAAGCTTCACGTCAAAAGGCAGAAGACCAACTTTCGGAAACTGAGAGCCGAGTCGACTCCAAGGAAGTTCGAGTCGACTCCAAGACTGGATGAGCCAAAAGACAGAGAATCGGGAGTTCGGGCTCTGAGATTCGAGTCGACTCCAAGGACAGTCGAGTCGACTCGAGTGGACAAAATTCAAAATTGGATCCACGGACTTCAGTGGATGAGCCGACTCCAAAATTGCCAGGTCAGCTCCAGAAGTTGGCGAGTCGACTCCGGGTCAAGACGAGTCGACTCCCAGTCGTGACGGCAACTTTAATTCAAATTTGGAACAGTTGCCGAATCGACTCCGGAAAAGCTTGAGTCGACTCCCGCTACAGCCGAGTCGACTCCTGATCGCGCGAGTCGACTCCAACCCACCAACGGTCATATTGTCAGGCTGCGCAGAGTGTGCAGAACGGGCAGAAAAAGCAGTGTAACGGCTAGTTTCCGTGGGGGTTGGCTTAAATAGCCACAGAAGACTGTAGCAAGGCAGAGAACATTCATTCCACTCCAACTAATCAAGGATTCAAGCTCTGCAACGTGCTCTTCAACGAAAAAGGGAAGATCTGCATTTACAGCTCCACCTACATCTTCCCAGCAATTAAAAGCCTTCTCCTCCAGCATTCAAGTCGACTACACATTCGAGACCGGAGTTCAAGAAGCCACTCCTCTACTTCAGCTTAAAAGCGTTTGAGGGCTTCTAAACTCCTCTTTTGATTATATTGTTTTACATCTGCTTTTGAGAAGCTTATTCTCCTTTCTTTCTATAACTTGTATTTACTTGGTTCAATCGGGGGATTGAATCAAGGGGATTAAGGTTGGTTGGTGAGCCAAGTTAAAACCAACGTGTGTAAGGGTTTGATTGTGAGCCCGGGAAAACAATCGGGGTTGGTTCTAGTCGGTGAGCCTGGGAAAACCGACCGAGTTCGTTGTGAGCTCGTAAAACAACAAGTTTGGTTGTGAGCTTGCAAAACAACCAGCTGTAATCCAAGGGGGTTATAGTGAATTCCCAAGAGAGACTTGGGGAGCGGACGTAGGAGCAAGGGGTAGCTCCAAACCACTATAAAACTCTGTGTTTGCATTGGATTGTCTCTTCTCTTCTTCCTCTCACATCACTCACAGCACTTAGCATTAATTAAATAACTTGCAATAGTTTTTAATTAATCATCCTTAAAGTTTTAAATATCTAAATTAATTTAAAACCCAATTCACCCCCCCTCTTGGGTTGTCTATCTGGGCAACAACCACACATCCCGAGACTTTTCTAGTCACTGGTTACTGAATCGCTTAACTGGTAAGCTCAAGCTTAATCTGAAAGGAAGATTAGGAGCTGTCTAATCTAGGAAAGAATTTCAGGAACTTTTTAATCTGATAAATCTCTGTGCAACTAGATTAAAAGCTACTAAACCTCACTTAATTCTAAGACTAATAGAGTCAAATTGTTGTGTGGTGTTGGTTGTGGTCATCTTTGTCTAGCCCTTCTCTTCTCTTAGGATTTCTTTCATTTTAGGAGTCAAATCTAATGAATTGTTGATAATGTATGCATGGTAGAAGGTCATTAAGGGGTAAGTTAACACCATTTGATCCTGAGATTGACAGAACTTTTCATCACAATCAGCGAATTGTAAGCCAATCGTCAATCTCTATAATGGGTGAACATATTAGAACTTTGAATGAGTTGTTCGCACCCGCATCCGGTAGTCCCCCTACTTGCATTGTATTACCAATTAATAATGCAGCCCAATTCGAGATTCGGGCTGCAACAATAAACATGTTACCCAAATTTCATGGGTTTGAGAGCAAACAACCGTATATTCATCTAAACAAATTTTTGACAATCTGTCAAACGTTTAGAAATCAAAACTTAGATGAAGAGGGTATTAAATTAAGATTGTTTTCCATGACTTTAGAGGATCGTACTGCTGCATGGCTGTATTCTCTTGCTTCAAATTCCATCACATCATGGGAACAACTATCTAGGAAGTTCATGGCTAAGTTCTATCCCATGGTAAAGGCTGAAAAAATTAAGTGCCCGCACCATGATCCATGATCTTTTGGTCAAGTGCCCGCACCATGGGCTTGACAAAGCTGATCTAGTACATTTCTTTTACAAAGGATTACCTCCAGCACATAGGAACATGATTGAATCCACGCATAAGGGTAGGTTCATGAACCAAACCCCTGATCAAGCCTATGAGTTCCTTGTAGACTTAGCTAAAAATGCCCAAAATTGGAGTAGCTACGGTCAGGAGATAGATAGAAATGATTATGGGTCTAGAGAACCAAGTACCTACGGAATAAAAATAGATCCCGAACTCAAAAATGTCATGTCCAATCTGGTGAATTGGGTGAATAATCTAAACAAAAAGTTGGATGCTTTTACGGTTTCCACTAACTCAAACTCACAAAAAGAGTCAAATCCCATCAAGAAAGTGGAATATAAGCCACAAGGCTTATGCATCTTGTGTAACAGTTCTGAGCATCTAGTAGAGTGTTGTCCTAGTCTACCCAACATTAAGGCTGAGCAGGCAAATGCTCCAAATTCATATAATGCCTTTAAGAAATCTGTTGCTGGTGGTCCAAACCGAGAACGATTGACACGACGGTGTGAACGGGGTTCCGCCTGAGTTGTCTTGGTTGATGCTGGTTGCGCTCCACCTTCCGCCAAGGAACCTGCAAACAAGCCTTGCACCACCACCAGGGTGGTGATGGCCCTCCGACGGTCAAGTCAGAGGAGATTGGAGGAGGAGAGATGATAATCACAAGTGGGAAAGAGTGCTCTGGGAGGTATTGCTTACCCCCCCCCTTCTCCCCCCAGCCGCATATATCCCTGGCTGGGAGGTCTCTCAGGGGGGTTTGTCGTCGTGGGGCACGATAGAATGGCCACTGACATGGCCGTTACGGGGCGTCGTGGAGCAGCGCTGGGTACGGTCATGGCAGGGCGTAGTGGAGCTCCGCTTTGTACGGTTGATACAGGAGATCGTGGGCAGCATCGGGTACAGCCGTTGCAGGGAGTAGTGGAGCAGGAGGCCGCGGCGTGCCTCTGGAGAATAGCCTGTCGTTATCAAAAGATCTCCGACTCGGGGTCGGAATGCTGGATCATAGGGCAGCCGACCCGGGGTCGGGCTGCGAAGCCGAGGAGGTCCGACTCGGGGTCGGAGTGCTGGATCATAGGGCAGCCGACCCGGGGTCGGGCTGCGGAGCCGAGGAGGTCCGACTCGGAGTCGGAGTGCTGGATCATAGGGCAGCCGACCCGGGGTCGGGCTGCGGAGCCGAGGAGGTCCGACTCGGAGTCGGAGTGCTGGATCATAGGGCAGCCGACCCGGGGTCGGGCTGCGGAGCCGAGGAGGTCCGACTCGGGGTCGGAGTGCTGGATCATAGGGCAGCTGTAGCTTTCCTGGATACGCGTGCCGATCACGTGGGGCATGGCGGCTCAATTCCCCCATAACAGTAGCCCCCCACTTCCGAGCCTGGAACCAGAAGGGGAACAGGTGAAGGGAGTGATGTTTCGAGATTGCCGCCATCCTTCGGAGAGGCGCGCGCGCTTCAAGCTTCCCGCCTTCTTTATGGCGTATGGCGGTTGCTGCTGACCTGGCAACCTGAGGATTTCGGCGGACATCCTTCCTTAATGGTGTCGATTCGCCTTTGGGGTGCGAGCGACCCTTCGGCGGCCAGGCGTCTTCTGGCGTCATCGAGGTGTCACTTGCCCTTTCGCCTATTTAATCGGGGGCCCTCCCCCGTCCGTCTTCTTCTTTACGGACATTTTCGAGTTTCTCCTTTGCGCTACCATTGTTGCCGCCGAAACGTTCGCTTGCTTTTCCTTTGACGCTCTCGGAGCCGTTCTTCCTCCTCTTCAAGTGAGTTTCCCACTCTTCTACTTTGAGCTCTTCATACTTTTTCTTTTTGTACTAGTGCACCCCAGTCGTTCCGGCCTTTCCCTCCTTCTTGACCCCGTCCTGACCGTAGATTGGCCATTAGGGATGGGCGAAGTGGGAGCAGATAGCATCAAGTCAAAACTGGTCGCCGAGGACTTAGACGGATTTGTGGCTCGGTACCACCTTCCCGAGGCCTGCAATGTCACGCTCCCAGGGCCTGAGGAGAGGATGTCTCATCCTCCTCGAGGGAAGATCGCCATCAATGAGGGCATCCTCCAGGCCGGGTTCCGCTTTCCCCCTTCAGACCTAGTCTTACAGGTGCTCCGGGGTTTAGGAATGGCACCGACGCAACTGGTGCCGAACTCGTGGCGTGCTCTGACGGTCTTCCAGGTTCTCTGTCGCTTGCATGCGATTCCCGCCACCTTAAACGTTTTCTGGGAGCTCTACGGCCTGAGCGGCCACCCCCAGGACAAAGGGTGGTGGTGCTTCGCAGCGCGGCGAGGGTGCGGCCTTGTCAAGGAGGGTCCTACCTCCATTCACCACTGGAAGGAGCGCTTCTTTTTCGTTGATGCAGACCCCTCCTGGGAAATCAGGGCAATCTGGGGGACGCCGGTGAAGTCCCCAATTGGCCTGTCGAAGTTGTCGAGGGAGGAATCCGAGGGCGTCGCTGCCTTGAAGGGGTTGGTCGCCGAGGGCCAGCTTCCCCCGGTGGGCCGCCTTATTTCTGAGGATACCTTGGTGAACGTCGGTTTGAGCTCGGTCCCCACCGACCGTGAGTCCGCCATCGTTTCTTTAGCTCTTTTCTTCTCTTTCGTTCCTTCTTCCTTTCGGTTTCTCAGTCCCTGACCATCCCGTCCTTCTTGCAGAGGTCGACGACGTCATGCGGTCGGTGAAGTCGAAGGCTGTTGGTAGGGCGTCCCTGCTGGAAGCAGTCCGGAGGAGGAAACGAGCTCTTCCGAGCGGGGCCCCACCGGCGAAGAAGTCCCGTAAGGAGATACCTCCGATGCCGACCGACGAGTCCGGGCCCACCGGTCAGGGAGATGTCGTGGGCACCGACCGGCAGCTGACGCTGTATCAGCCCTCCGGTGGTAAGGTTGCCGCTACTCCGGAGGTGCCACCTGAGCCTGCTCAAGACGGACGGGTCGGACGTGATCGGTCCCCGACCCGGCCTTCGACTCGGTCGGCTCCTGATGACTCGAGGAGGGACGCGCCGAGGCCCCGGCCGAGCGGGACCCTATCAATTCCTGGGGCGACCCCCGCCCCGAGCGCGATCAGCCGGACTCTTCCCCAGGCGATGGATAAGGGTAAGGCTGCAGAACCACCATCCGGCTCCGGGGAGAAATCGGGGTCTGCCTTCACTACCGATGGCGCCCGAAATCTCATCGAAACAGTGTTGCTGGAGAAGGACCGTCGGCGGGTCCGGGAGTTGGATGTCTCTGACGTTGGGGCCGCCAGCTGCGTCTGTCTCATGTCGGTGAGTGTTCTTCTGGCCGTCTTTCACCATTTATTGGCTCTGTTGTTCTCCGCCTGACTCCCTTATTTTTCCTATTTCTTAGCTCGCCCAGTACATGATCCGTCTGGAGGAGTGCTACAAGGAACAGGCGGGGCTTTTGGCGAAGGCCGAGGACCGGCTGAAAGCAATGGAAGAGGGAGGCCGGGCTGCGGCAGGCAGGACGACCGGGGACCTCGAGGCGAGGCTCCGGGAGGCCGAAGAGCGGGCACTCGGCTTCGCCGCCCTGGAGGAGCAACTGTCAGAGGCTCGGGAGCAACTCAAAGCCGCCTCGGGCCTCGAAAGCAGGGTCAAGAAGGCGGAGGAACGGGCTGAAAAGCAGTCCCGGAAGATCGCGGATTATCGAGAGCGGTGGGAGAAGGCCCAGCGGTCTGCCGACAACGCCTGCGACCGAATCCGCTCTTTTGAAGCCAAACTAGGCGAACTGGAGTCGGCCCTGGAGAAGTCATGCACGGACGTCCAAGAGCTCCGTTCGCGCCTGAAGGAAGCCGAGGCCGCTCGGGTTGCTACCGAGGCAAAGCATAAAGAGGCTCAGGCTGATCTGCTGAGGGTCTCCTCTGAGGCCGAAGGCCGGATTGTGGCGAAGGTCTTGGAGGCCAAGGCTCAGATTATGGAGCGAGCTGAGGCGGAGCTGGCCGAGAAGAGGGCGGAAATCGGGCGTCAGGCGGTAGAGGCTTATCGCCAGTCCGCCGAGTTCGCCCATGATATGTCGGAGGCAGTGCGGACCTATCGCCAGTCTGACGAGTTTGTCCATGACGCGTCGGACGCGGGGGCCGAAGCCTTCACCTTGGGCTTCGAGGAGGGCCTGGCAAGGGTGTTGGCTAAGTATCCCGAAGTTGACCTGAGCGAGATCTCCCTCCTGGACTCCTCTCCGGCGCCATCGCCTGCTGGTTCTCCTGCTGCTTCCCTACCTCCCGCGGACGAGCCCGGCGTTCCCGACCCGGGAGTTCCTCCAAGCTGACCTCTTGTACCTTTCATTGTCTTTTTTATTTTTGTATGTCGGCGTTTTGCCCAATTGTATGGGCCTCGGCCCTGAAAATTAATGCACGTTGAATATTTCTTCATCTCGCCCTCGTCCTCTTTTTTTTTTTTTTTAGCTCTTGGTTGCTTCTTGCTGACTTTTGATTCCCGAAGTTCTTCCGGCGCTAGGCCAGGCATCTGAGGGTTAAACCTCAGGAAACTCTTCCGGCGCTAAGCCAGGCATCCGAGGGTTAGGCCTCAGGAAATTCTTCCGGCGCTAAGCCAGGCATCCGAGGGTTAGGCCTCAGGAAATTCTTCCGGCGCTAAGCCAGGCATCCGAGGGTTAGGCCTCAGGAAACTCTTCCGGCGCTGAGCCAGGCATCCGAGGGTTAGGCCTCAGGAAACTCTTCCGGCGCTAGGCCAGGCATCCGAGGGTTAGGCCTCAGGAAATTCTTCCGGCGCTAAGCCAGGCATCCGAGGGTTAGGCCTCAGGAAACTCTTCCGGCGCTGAGCCAGGCATCCGAGGGTTAGGCCTCAGGCAACTCTTCCGGCGCTAGGCCAGGCATCCGAGGGTTAGTCCTCAGGAAATTCTTCCGGCGCTAAGCCAGGCATCCGAGGGTTAGGCCTCAGGAAATTCTTCCGCTCGCTGGTCGGCCAAGGCTGGCGCAAGCCGAGGCGACCGGTCGGGGCTTCCGGCTAGTCTGCTCCCGGGATGATCATCGGGTTAGCCAGGCATCCGAGGGCCGAGCCTCGGGAGATTCCACTCGTTGGTCGGCCTAGGCTGGCGCAAGCCGAGGCGACCGGTCGGGGCTTCCGGCTAGTCTGCTCCCGGGATGATCATCGGGTTAGCCAGGCATCTGAGGGTTGTCAAGCCTCAGGGAAATTCCGCTCGTTGGTCGGCCAAGGCTGGCGCAAGCCGAGGCGACCGGTCGGGGCTTCCGGCTAGTCTGCTCCCGGGATGATCATCGGGTTAGCCAGGCATCCGAGGGCCGAGCCTCGGGAGATTCCACTCGTTGGTCGGCCTAGGCTGGCGCAAGCCGAGGCGACCGGTCGGGGCTTCCGGCTAGTCTGCTCCCGGGATGATCATCGGGTTAGCCAGGCATCCGAGGGCCGAGCCTCGGGAGATTCCACTCGTTGGTCGGCCTAGGCTGGCGCAAGCCGAGGCGACCGGTCGGGGCTTCCGGCTAGTCTGCTCCCGGGATGATCATCGGGTTAGCCAGGCATCTGAGGGTTGTCAAGCCTCAGGGAAATTCCGCTCGTTGGTCGGCCAAGGCTGGCGCAAGCCGAGGCGACCGGTCGGGGCTTCCGGCTAGTCTGCTCCCGGGATGATCATCGGGTTAGCCAGGCATCTGAGGGTTGTCAAGCCTCAGGGAAATTCCGCTCGTTGGTCGGCCAAGGCTGGCGCAAGCCGAGGCGACCGGTCGGGGCTTCCGGCTAGTCTGCTCCCGGGATGATCATCGGGTTAGCCAGGCATCCGAGGGCCGAGCCTCGGGAGATTCCACTCGTTGGTCGGCCTAGGCTGGCGCAAGCCGAGGCGACCGGTCGGGGCTTCCGGCTAGTCTGCTCCCGGGATGATCATCGGGTTAGCCAGGCATCTGAGGGTTGTCAAGCCTCAGGGAAATTCCGCTCGTTGGTCGGCCAAGGCTGGCGCAAGCCGAGGCGACCGGTCGGGGCTTCCGGCTAGTCTGCTCCCGGGATGATCATCGGGTTAGCCAGGCATCCGAGGGCCGAGCCTCGGGAGATTCCACTCGTTGGTCGGCCTAGGCTGGCGCAAGCCGAGGCGACCGGTCGGGGCTTCCGGCTAGTCTGCTCCCGGGATGATCATCGGGTTAGCCAGGCATCTGAGGGTTGTCAAGCCTCAGGGAAATTCCACTCGTTGGTCGGCCACTTGTCGCTCGCCGCCCATCGGGGTTTCTCTGTGCCCAGCCGCGACCGTGTTTCTCCTCTCCTCCAAGCGTTGCCTGGGGGGAACACGAGAAGGGTATTAAACGCTAATTAATGCGTTACCTGGGAAATCGGATCGCCAGTTGCTGCTGGTGAGGAGTGTTAGTTGAGCGGCCGCGATACGCGGGTTCTTCGAGGAGGATGCGGCCTGGGCGCGAGCGGAGACACGTGGACCTAGGGGTATACGTCACCCGGATCGTCCTGCACAAAGAATGCGATTTAAGGAGAATGACGCTTAGGAAATCGCGGGGAGATACGCCTCGGGAGCCGGAACGGCTCCGGATTCAGTGCGCCTGCATTTATTGGAGCCACCCGTATCGGAACTACCAGGGGGCCGCAGCTTGGCTATAAATACAGGTGCAGGTACGATGGAATTTGCCAAGCCGGAGCTGCAGGTTGCCATGGATCGCGGACCTCCTCCTTGGCATATGACTGAGAGACTCCTGTCGAAGGAAAGGGGAGGCGCTCCCCTTACAACTTCAGCCAACTAGCCGTTTCATCTGGGATCAACAAGGAGGGTCTCCCCGGCGGAACTCCGCTCTAGGCGTTTCATCCGGGATCACATCTCCCCTCCTTGAAGTTCAGCCTCCCGGTTGAGCTCTGCGCCGGACGCTCAATCCGGGACCGCGCCTCCATATACTCTTCCCCCTCGAATCCCTTCTCTTCCCTACCACTGGGGAAGATGGGAATATCCTTTGGAGGCGGCGTTCCCCTGGGGGCAGCGGGAGCTTCTTCTGCGGCGGCTCCTCCTCTTTTTGGTGAGGTGCTGGATGGCGCCTCCGGTTAGAAGCACCCACTTCTGGTGGGACTGCAGCCGCCCTGGGTTGAGGGTTTGGGTCCCCACTTCTTCTTTACTTTCTTTACTCCCTAATTCCCCTCTGGGAATTCCTTGTAATCACACGAGCACGCCACTGTAACCAGAAATTATTGAAATGAAAAGTATTGCCCCTTTTTAAATTGTCTTTCTGGCCTTGTTGTTCTACTGGTAATACATCCGCAGGTTAGCGGAATTCCAGCCCCTTGGAATTTCTCGGCCATCTAGGGCTTCCAACTGGTAGGAGCCAGGTCGGTTTACCCAACGAACTTTATACGGGCCTTCCCAATTTGGCGCTAGCTTCCCACCTTCCGTAGGTTGAGATGCCTTAGCTCGCCTCAGCACCAGATCTCCAATTCTGAAAAGCTTCGGTCGGACTTTGGAGTTGTAATATCGGGCCACCCTCTGCTGATACATTGCCATCCGTACCTGAGCCATTTCCCTTGCCTCTTCCAAGAGATCCAAGTTCCCTCGGAGTTGCTCTGAATTGGCCTCGGGTCGGTGCGCGGCCACCCGAGGCGAGGGGAGTCCGAGCTCCACGGGGGCAACGGCTTCCGTGCCATAGGTTAGGCTGAAAGGCGTCTCTCCAGTAGGAGTCCGTTGTGTGGTCCGATACGCCCAAAGGACATTCTCGAGTTCCTCGACCCAAGCTTGCCCCGTCCGGCCGATCCGCGCTTTGATACCTTGGAGGATTGTCCGATTTGTGACCTCGGCCTCGCCGTTGGTTTGGGGATGCGACACGGATGTGAACCGATGCTCGATCCCGAATTCCTCGCAGAAGTCCCGGAAGTGCTTGTTATCAAACTGTCGACCGTTATCCGAGATGAGGACCCGAGGTACTCCAAATCGGACAATGATGTTCTTCTTCACGAACTTCCGGACTTGTGCCTCCGTGATGGTGGCCAGTGGCTCTGCCTCCACCCACTTGGTGAAGTAGTCGATGGCGACAATCAAAAATTTCCGCTGGGCCGAAGCGACGGGGAATGGTCCGAGGATATCCATTCCCCACTGTGCGAAGGGCCAGGGCGCGGTGATTGGCGCCAAGGGGACAGAGGGGACTCTCTGGACGTTGGCGTGGCGCTGGCAGGCGTCGCATTTCCGCACGTGGTCCTTCGAGTCCTCCAACAAGGTCGGCCAATAGTAGCCTTGCCTCATGATCTTATGCGCCAAGGACCTAGCCCCCAAGTGCGATCCGCAGATGCCTTCGTGGACTTCGCCGAGGGCGTAGGCCGCTTCCGCGAGGCGGAGGCACCTTAAGAGGGGGGCGGTAAACGAGGTCCGATACAGCTTCCCTTCATAAAGTACGTAGTGGGCGGACTTCTTTACAAGCCGCCGGGCCTGATCTTCGTCTTCAGGGAGGATTCCTTCGGCGAGGTAGGCGACGAGCGGGTCCATCCAAGACGGCTCCGGATCAATTGCCATCACCGCTCCAGCCCCGCCAATGCTCGGGGCATCCAGGGTCTCCAGGTAGATTGCCCTCGACAAGTTGTGCGCGTCTGCGTCCACTAGGCGGGACAACCTGTCGGCCCTGGCATTTTTGCTCCTCGGGACCTGCTGAATGTCAACACTGCCGAGGTCGGGAATGAGTGTTTGCACCTTCCGGACGTAGCTCTGCATGGTCGGGCTCCGCGCCTCGAACTCCCCTCGAACCTGCCCGACCACCAGCTGGGAGTCGGTGAAGACTTTCAGACGCCGGATGCCGAGCTCCTTGGCGAGTTTGAGTCCCGCGACTAGGGCCTCGTACTCCGCCTCATTGTTGGTCACTGGAAATCCGAACCTCAAGGCATACTCGGCTATCACTCCATCGGGATTGGTGAGGACCAGCCCAGCCCCTCCACCTTCAGGGTTCGACGACCCGTCAATGTGGAGCGTCCAGATCGGGAGATCGAGGCTGGGTGTCTCCGGCGGCTTAGGTTCCGCCTCCTGCACAGTGCACTCAGCGAGAAAGTCCGCGAGCACCTGGGCCTTGATGGCTGGTCGGGGCTGGTAGCGGATGTCGAACTCACCAAGTTCTACTGCCCACTTCACCAGCCGTCCCGCATTCTCTGGATTGCTGAGAATCTGCCGCAGTGGTTGATCGGTCAAAAGGGTGACAGAATGAGCCTGGAAATAGGGGCGAAGCCTCCTGGTCGCAGTCAGCAGCGCGAAGGCGATCTTCTCAGCCTTCGTGTACCGCGTCTCGGCATCCCGGAGGACTCGGCTGATGTAGTATACAGGCTTCTGAAGTCTTGCCTCTTCCCGAACCAGTACTGCGCTGACTGCGGTTGGGGAGACCGCCAGGTAAAGGTAGAGCATCTCCCCCTCTTGCGGCTTGGACAGCAGGGGAGGAGACGCCATGTACTCCTTGAGCTGGTCGAACGCCGCATGACATTCGGCCGTCCAGAGGAAGTCTTTTGGGCGCTTCAACACCTTGAAGAATGGTTGGCAGCGTTCGGCCGACTTTGCCACAAATCGTCCGAGCGCGGCGACCCTTCCAGCGAGCTCCTGAACCTCCTTCACTTTGGTCGGAGGGGACATATCTTGGATGGCTTTGATCTTGTCCGGGTTGGCCTCGATCCCGCGCTGGTTGACAATGAAACCGAGGAACCTCCCGGCCGAAGCACCAAAAGCGCACTTCGCTGGGTTTAGCTTCATGCGAAACTTTCGCAAGGTGGTGAAAGTCTCCTCCAGATCTGCAATGTGCTGGTCTGCATGGCGGCTTTTTACCAGCATATCGTCCACGTACACCTCCATATTCCGGCCGATCTGCTCCTTGAAGATTTTATTGACGAGGCGCTGGTAAGTGGCGCCAGCGTTCTTCAGACCGAAGGGCATTACCTTGTAACAGTACAGCCCCCGGTCTGTTATGAAGGCAGTTTTCTCCTCGTCCTGTGGAGCCATCATTATTTGGTTGTAGCCGGAGAAGGCGTCCATAAAAGACAGTAGCTGATATCCGGAAGTCGCGTCGACCAGTTGGTCTATCCGTGGAAGCGGAAAGCTATCCTTGGGGCACGCCTTGTTCAGGTCGGTGTAGTCGACGCACATCCTCCACTTCCCGCTCGCCTTCCGGACAAGTACGACGTTTGCCAGCCACTCGGGGTAGCTCACCTCTCTTATGAAACCTGCCTCCAAGAGTTTGTCTACCTCCTGGTCGACCACCCGGATCCGATCCGGGGCACAGTGTCTCTTCTTTTGCTTTACTGGTCGGTGGGTCGGGTCGACGTTGAGGGCGTGAGAAACGACCTCCGGGTCGATCCCAGGTACATCGGCCGCCGACCAGGCAAACACATCTGCATTGGCTCGGAGGAATTCCACTAACCGGAGCCGAGCTTCCAAGTCGAGGTTGGCACCGACCCGGACCGTGCGGTCCGGGCGGCCTTCTCCGAGGGGAACTTCGATTACGCCCTCGGCCGGCTCCCCGTGCCGCAAGGCCACTTCGTCTCTGGCGTCAAGTGACTCGACGCTTAGGGCCTCCATGGGCTTCTTCCCTTTGAGAGTTGCTAGGAAACACTGCCGTGCGGTCGGCTGGTCACCTCGGACCTCTCCAATCCCGGCCGCTGTGGGGAACCGCATGAGCAAATGGTAGGTAGAAACCACCGCGCGAAGGGCGTTCAGTCCGGGTCGTCCGAGGATAGCGTTGTAGGCCGAGGGGACACGGACGACCAAGAACCCGAGCCGCACCGTGGCTTCTGCGGGTGCAATGCCCGCAGTCACAGGCAGCTCGATGACACCTTCGGCCGAGATAGCGTCTCCAGTGAATCCTATGAGGGGGGTGGATGTTTTGTGCAACAATTGTCGGGAAAAGCCCATCTTTTGGAAGGCCTCGTAATACAAAATATCAGCTGAGCTTCCACTATCCACAAGAACACGCCTTACATCATAGTCCGCCATAGTGAGAGAGATCACCATGGCGTCATCGTGGGGAGTCTGAACCCCCTTTACATCTTCATCACAAAAAGTGATTACATTTCCGACCCGCTGCCTCTTCGCGACGGCCACTCCTGATACTTCCGCCGAGCCCCCTGCGTTCCTCACGGGCCGAGAGCAGCCCCCAGTGATGGTGTGGATCACTCCCGCAACGGGTCGATTCTGCTCCCGAGGCTCCTGAGGGGCCGGGTCGGCTGGACGCGGGTCTGCGGGGGGACGTCGGTCGTTTACATATCGACCGAGACGCCCTCGGCGAATGAGAGCCTCGATCTCGTCCCGAAGCTGGAAGCAGTCTTCGGTATCGTGGCCGTGGTCTCGGTGGTACTCACAGTACGCCCGAGAAGGCTTCCTCCCAGGGATCTTCTTCATCTGCCTCGGGACCGGGAGGTCCTCCCGCCCCTTGACCTCCATGAGGATCTGGGCCCGGGGGGCCAGGAGTGGGGTGTACCGGTTGAAGCGTCGGTGCGGAGAACGAGGGCGTGTGGCGCCGTGGTTCCTTGCTGGTGACGGGCTTCTGCGCCGGCGTTGAGGCGTCGGGCTCCTCCTCTGGGGTGCCTCTTTTCGCCTTTTCTTCCCGGGCTTTAGAGGGGCCTCGGCGGCCTCCTTGTTCCGGTGGGAGGCTGCCTCCTCGGCGTCTGCATACTGGTTTGCCCGAGACAACAGCTCCGGGAAGCTCCGCGGCAGGCGTTTGTCCAGGGAGAAGGTGAGTCTGCCCTTCCGGAAGCCTCGCTTCAGGGCTGAGAGAGCCACCTCCTGGCTCAAATTCCGGACCTCCAGTGTTGCCTTGTTGAAGCGGGTGAGATAATCCCGCAGGCTCTCTCCCTCGTTCTGCCGGACATCGAAGAGGGAGTCGGAGACCAGTCTTCGCCGGCTACTGACGGCGAAATGGCTGATGAAGAGACGGGTGAACTGGTGGAAGGACTGGATGGAATTAGCCTCCAGGCCGGCGAACCACGCCCTTGCCGGGCCGCGGAGGGTCGCCGGGAAGGCCTTGCAGAGGAGAGGATCCGATGCTCCATGGAGGAGCATAAGAGTCCTGAAACTCTCCACGTGGTCCCGTGGGTCCGCCGCCCCGTCGTAGGGTTCGATCGCCGGCATTTTGAACCCCGGCGGGTTTAGGGTTCGCAGGATCCTTGAGGCAAGCGCCGGCTGGGAGGAGATTTCCAAGTCGGCGAAGGGATCTTTGGAGTGGCCCTTCAGGACCTGGAGCTGTCTGTGGAGATCGTCCACCCGCCGGTCCAGGGAGCGCGACCGGTGGGTGGGAGACAAGGAGCGGCGCGAGGGGGACCGACTGGAGTGCGGGCCCCTCGAGGACTGGGGTGTCTGAGAACGCGCCCGGGTCCGCCTCTCGTACCCCGCGCAGCTCCGATGAGAAGGTCCTGGCAGAATGGACCGCACTCGAGAATCCTCCCCGCGCCGGCGCTCCTCTCCATGGGAGAGGAAGGAGCGCGGGTTGTGAGGAAGAGGCGAGTGCTCGGGGAGCAGCGGCTCCTGAGCCCACTGCGGCACCCGAGAGATCACACCCTGCAGATTCTGCACTGCCTCCGCGAGGGTGCGAACCTGCTGGGCTAGCTGGTCGAACTGAGCAGGTTCGACCGTCTGAATGGGAGGAGAAGCGGTGGAATGCTGCTGAGAGTGTGTTGGGGACGCAGCAGCCTCCCGGCCAGAGGCGCGAGAGGCTCCGCGACCGGAAGCATTGGAAGCTCCGCGACCACCTCGCCGTGCCATTACGATCGTTCTGAGATTCGGCCCTCCTTCTAGCGCCAACTGTTGCTGGTGGTCCAAACCGAGAACGATTGACACGACGGTGTGAACGGGGTTCCGCCTGAGTTGTCTTGGTTGATGCTGGTTGCGCTCCACCTTCCGCCAAGGAACCTGCAAACAAGCCTTGCACCACCACCAGGGTGGTGATGGCCCTCCGACGGTCAAGTCAGAGGAGATTGGAGGAGGAGAGATGATAATCACAAGTGGGAAAGAGTGTTCTGGGAGGTATTGCTTACCCCCCCCCTTCTCCCCCCAGCCGCATATATCCCTGGCTGGGAGGTCTCTCAGGGGGGTTTGTCGTCGTGGGGCACGATAGAATGGCCACTGACATGGCCGTTACGGGGCGTCGTGGAGCAGCGCTGGGTACGGTCATGGCAGGGCGTAGTGGAGCTCCGCTTTGTACGGTTGATACAGGAGATCGTGGGCAGCATCGGGTACAGCCGTTGCAGGGAGTAGTGGAGCAGGAGGCCGCGGCGTGCCTCTGGAGAATAGCCTGTCGTTATCAAAAGATCTCCGACTCGGGGTCGGAATGCTGGATCATAGGGCAGCCGACCCGGGGTCGGGCTGCGAAGCCGAGGAGGTCCGACTCGGGGTCGGAGTGCTGGATCATAGGGCAGCCGACCCGGGGTCGGGCTGCGGAGCCGAGGAGGTCCGACTCGGAGTCGGAGTGCTGGATCATAGGGCAGCCGACCCGGGGTCGGGCTGCGGAGCCGAGGAGGTCCGACTCGGAGTCGGAGTGCTGGATCATAGGGCAGCCGACCCGGGGTCGGGCTGCGGAGCCGAGGAGGTCCGACTCGGGGTCGGAGTGCTGGATCATAGGGCAGCTGTAGCTTTCCTGGATACGCGTGCCGATCACGTGGGGCATGGCGGCTCAATTCCCCCATAACAAAATCCACTCCCAATTCATTCAACCCAGTTTATCACCCTGATAATAGGTTTCATCCGAATTTCTCATACAGGCAGACTGAACCTATTCAGCATCAGGGTGGTCCACCAGGTTTTCAGAAAAAAATTTCAGGATAGGTCCACCACAGATGAACCAATCATTAGCTCCACTTGTCCCTCCTTATAGTGCCCCTATCACTCAGCAGTCTACATCGTTGGAAGTCATGATGGCTAACATAATGAAGCAGCAACAAGACTTCATCCAACAGCAATAACATACCAACATGGCTCAAACCCAGACTAACCAATTCCATGCGCAAGCGATTGCAAAACTTGAGGTTAGTCTGAGCCAAATAGCTAACTCTCTAGGGGATAGGAAGAGAGGTGAATTACCCAGTCAGCCAGTGCCTAACCCTAGTAGGCAACAAAATCAAGGGCCAAGAGACCAGTTTCAGATTGATTCGAATGAAAAGTCAACCCATGAAGTCCAGGCAATTACCACTTTACGGTCTGGCAAGCAAGTGGACAACAAGGTCCAACTTTCTGTACAAGAAAAAGAAGAAAAGCATGAACCGAGCCTCACTCAGAAAAAGGCACAAGAACAGGAAATACAAGGAATAGAAGAGAAACCAATAGAGACATACACACCCAAGGCTCCCTTTCCTAGTAGACTACAAGACTCAAAGAAAAAATCTCAGTATGATGAAATCATGGAAGTCTTTAAAAATGTCCAAAAAAATTTACCCTTCCTAGATGCCATCAGACAGATCCCCTCCTATACAAAATTCTTAAAAGACCTGACCACGGTGAAAAGGAAAACCAGTATTCCAAGCAAGCTGGGATGGCAGCACAAGCCTCATCTCTCATTTAACAACAGATTGCCCCAAAATACAAGGACCCTGGTTGCCCCACTGTTGAAATTAAAATAGGAGAAACCATCATTCGGAGAGCTCTCCTAGATTTAGGAGCTAGTGTGAACCTATTACCCTATTCTGTTTACACAGAGTTGGGTTTGGGAAAATTAAAACCCACAAACATCACTCTTTCATTAGCAGATAGGACTGTAAAGTGCCCCAAATAAATTGTGGAGGATGTGATTGTAAAAGTTAATGAGTTCTTGTACCTTGTGGATTTTGTAGTCCTTGAAACTGAACCAGTAAAAAATTCAGAAAGTCACATCCCAGTGATCCTAGGTAGACCATTTTTGGCCACTTCAAATGTTGTGATTAGTTGCCGAAATGGAATAATAACTCTAGCCTTTGGGAACATGACTGTCCAGCTCAATGTTTTTCACAGTAGTAGTCAGTCAACTGAGATGGACGATTTGGAAGAAATTCACATGATTGAGAACATAATTAGCAGTTCTTTTGAAGAGTCCAATTATTCTGATCCATTAGAAAGATGTTTGGCTAATTTCGGTCAAAATTGTGAATCAAGTCAGGAGGTTAATGCATTGTTAGATTCCATTCCTGTGATGGATACTAGCAGATTGGCCACCAAATTTGAATCATTGCCTATTTCGGAATCTCAGCTAGTGCTATCCAATGTCAAACCTCCCCAGCTAGAACTTAAAGACCTTCCCGAAAACTTGAAGTATGCATTTCTTAGAGACAACAACACCTTACCTGTTATTATTGCATCGAATCTGACTAAAGAATAGGAAGAGAGTTGTTAAGTATCCTTCGGAAGAATCAGGAAGCTATCGGTTGGTCTATAGCTGATATTAAGGGGATTAGTCCTTCTGTGGTCCAACATAAAATCCATCTAGAAGAAGATGCAAAAATCTCTAGAGAACCACAAAGGCGACTTAATCCAATCATGAAGGACGTAGTTCGAACCGAGGTCATCAAGCTTTTAGATGCAGGAATTATATATCCTATTTCTGATAGTCAGTGGGTAAGCCCAGTTCAAGTCGTACCCAAAAAGTCTGGCATCACTGTGGTGAAAAATAATCGCAATGAGTTAGTCCCTACTCGAGTCCAAACGGGATGGCGAGTATGCATCGACTATAAGAAACTTAATGCCATGACTAGGAAAGACCATTTTCCTCTACCCTTCATCAATCAAATGCTAGAATGTCTAGCTAGCCACTTTCATTACTGTTTCCTCGATGGTTATTCTGGATATAACCAAGTCCCTATTGCACGTGAGGATCAAGAGAAAACTATGTTCACCTGTCCTTATGGCACTTTTGCCTATCGTCGCATGCCTTTTGAGCTATGCAATGCACCGGCTACATTCCAGCGGTGTATGATGAGTATTTTCTCTGACATGGTGGAGAAATTTTTAGAAGTTTTCATGGATGACTTTTCTGTATTTGGATTTAATTTTGATGAATGTATGCACCACTTGACACTTATTGTAGAACGCTGTAAAGAGAAAAACTTAGTTCTTAACTGGAAGAAGTGTCATTTCATGGTAGAATCAGGTATGGTTTTAGGACACATTATGTCACAAAGGGGAATTGAGATGGATAAGGCCAAATTAGAATTAATTGCTAAATTGCCACCTCCCAAGACTATTAGGGAAATTCGATCATTTTTAGGGCATGCGGGTTTTTACTGCCGCTTTATCAAAGATTTCAGCAAAATATCAAAACCCTTATGTGATTTGTTGGCCAAAGATGCTATTTTTAATTTTTCACCGACTTGTGTAACTGCTTTCGAAAGACTGAAGTCTGAATTGACTTCAGCACCCATCATAAGGTGTCCTGATTGGAGTCGTCCTTTTGAAATCATGTGTGATGCATCTGATTATGCCATAGGTGCTGTCTTAGGTCAGCGAGTGGAAAAGCTTCCCCATGTAATATATTATGCGAGCAAAACTCTAAATGACGCCCAACTCAACTATTCCACCACTGAAAAAGAATTGTTGGCAGTTGTTTTTGCTCTAGATAAATTTTGCCCCTACCTGATAGGATCTAAGGTTCTTGTTTATTCTGATCATGCCGCCCTTAAGTACCTTCTCACAAAGAAGGATGCTAAGGCAAAGCTCATTCGTTGGATCCTATTGCTCCAAAAATTTGATCTTGAAATTCGAGATAAAAAAAGATCTGAAAATGTAGTAGCTGACCACTTGCCAGACTGATTGTTGAGTCATCTGCAGAATCCTTACCTGTATCCGAAACTTTTTCGAATGAACAACTAATGATGATTTCCCATACCAATGTTCCATGGTATGCTGACATAGTCAACTACCTCGTTACCGAACAAATGCCCAGCTCTTGGACCAAACAGGAGCAATTTCGTTTCCTAGCTCGTGTGAAGTGGTATTTTTGGAATGAACCATACCTATTTAAATATTGCCCTGATCAGATCATCGGACGGTGTATCCCTGAATATGAACAAAGGAAAGTTCTTTCCTTTTGTCATTACCACGCTTGTGGTGGTCATTTCAGTGGTAAAAAAACGACTGCAAAGGTTTTGCAGTGCGGATTCTATTGGCCCACACTATTTCATGACTCACACGAGTATTGTAAAGCATGTGACCGATGTCAAAGACTAGAAAAAATTTCAAGAAAGAATGAGATGCCCCTGAACCCGATCTTAATTGTAGAAATCTTTGATGTTTGGGGTATTGATTTTATGGGTCCTTTTTCTATGTCATTTGGGCACCAGTACATACTCCTAGATGTTGACTATGTGTCCAAGTGGATTGAGGCTGTCGCATGCAAGACCAATGATCATAAAGTAGTGATCAAGTTTCTTAAGGAGTCTGTCTTCGCTCGCTTTGGCACCCCTCGTGCTATCATTAGTGATGGGAGGAAACATTTTTGCAATAGACTTTTTAAAGCCCTTGCTAGGAAGTACAACATCACCCACAAGGTCGGTACACCATATCATCCACAAACGAGTGGACAAGTTGAGATTTCCAACGAAGAAATCAAGACCACCCTTGAAAAAACTGTCAATCCATCTCAAAAGGATTGGTCCCTTAGGTTAACAGATGCATTGTGGGCATATCGTACGGCCTACAAAACACCAATTGGAATGTCGCCATATAGGATTGTCTATGGCAAGGCTTGCCATTTACCTGTCGAGTTAGAACACAAGGCCTATTGAGCAATCAAACACCTAAATTTCGATCTCGACAAGACGGAAGAACATAGAAAACTTCAGCTCGATGAGCTTGAAGAAATTAGGAACGATGCTTACGAGTGTGTTAAGAAGTACAAGGATCGCATGAAGGTCATGCATGATAAAATGATTACTCGTAAAGAGTTTCACCAAGGACAAAAAGTTCTTTTATATGATTCTCGATTACATCTATTTCCTGAAAAACTTAAATCTCGCTGGACAGGCCCATACACGGTAGAGAAAGTGCATCTGCATGGTGCGGTAGTAATATGCAATACTAAGGATGGTAGGTCGTTTTAAGTCAATGGACATCGTTTAAAACCATACCTTGAGTATCTAAGTCCAGAAGTCGAGGAGACACTTCTGACCGACCCTGTCTATCATGAATGAATTAGAATTGTCTGGCTGAAGATAAAACTTAGCGCTCTTGGGAGGCAACCCAAATTATATAAATTGTAAAAATTTACTAACATGCAGGTTTGGGAGTTTTTGGCCCCAATTGTCAATTTACCTACCCATATCAGGTAACTTCTCCTCTGTCCTATTACTGCTTTAAATTTTCTTTAACATTGAGGACAATGTTAGATTTAGGTTTGGGGGTATTTTTAAGCATTTAAAATATAAAAAAAAATCTAATTTCTGTACAACACACAAGGTATATAAAATCTAAGAGCCTAATGACTAGTCGGAAGTAGTGCAAAGTGAGTTCTTTTTATTAAGTTCCTTTTAGTGAGTTGTAAACTAATTAGTACTTTGAATTTCACAACACATCTGACCTGCATTTCTAAGGTATAGGGTCGACATTGTGTTGAGAATATGGTAGCAACCTCGAATCCTGATGAATCATCTTTTTCTGATTCACAAAAAAAATAAAAAATAAAATAAAATAAAATAAAATAAAATAATAAAATTTTGTGGATTTAGTTAGGTACATCAAAAAGGACTACCTATTGTCAAAGGTCAGCGGGCTTGTGATGAGGAACCCGAGCATAGGTCCGTAGGGGAGTCTTGATGCCCGACACCTCATGCCAACTGGTGCGAGAATTGTCGACTAATTGCTCGCTACATGGAGGAATATCACAGGAGTAAAAGTGCACAATATATACATTATCATATTTCTTGAAAAAAAAATCTGTATATTACCTTAAGAAAGACAATAGTGTGAAAGCCGTCGTTGCAAAAATTTGAGTAAATTGGAATATTACAAATAAAGCCCATGAGGTATTAAAGTAAATATCCATAGCTCTCAAAATCCTGTAGATAAGATGATTTTGAATCAGCAAATAGGTCTTGTCCGACCAATTCTTGGAAACTACTAGCATTAGCAATATTTTGGAGATCCCAAATCTTAGCTTGTGCATGGTTCAGACTTCACTGAGCACTCAAGTATAAATAAGTCTTACAACTTCCTAACGGAAAACTTAATGACTTCAACTTAAATTGCATACTAGCCTAGAATTTGGGCTACTTAGTAATTAAAACCATGTGTGTTTTTGAAATTCTTATCATTTATGTACTTGAAATTAGACTTTCATTTCATAAAACAAATTTTATTTTGGGATTGAAGTTTGTGGGTAACTTCACTGCAAACCCTCACGAGACAACACTCGTCCACTAGGATAACCTAGGGGTTTAACGGCTTGTTGCACGTGCTAAGTGCAATCGTGATGCTCTACGAAAGTGGGTACGTATCTCAGTTTTTATGTACTTAGCTTCAATAAAAAGTTATGGGTTAGACTACATCTTTTGTGCCCTCATTTTATCATTTGCTTATTAATTGCTAGAGACTAGCAATAAGCTGGTTGGAGGGTGTGATGAGAGCACAAAAGTGCAATCATCATACCATCTTAATTAGTATTATAGCTAATTATTAATAATAAAATTAACTAATTAACGTTGTATTTGTGTTTGAGTACAAGTAACCCAAGAGACCCAATAACATTGGGTTTGAGCCCAATGCCCGGCAGCCCGAGCTCAAGTCAAGCCAGCATTCCAGCGCGTCCCAATCCTCCACGCCATCAGCGACATCCTAAGGATCTCGCGATCAGCCCAGACGCGTCTCCAGCTCCCAGTCCGCCCTTGCAGCACCAACTTGATTGTGCCAGGCCGTCCGCGTCTTCAGCGCATCCCCACCACGCCTCACAGCCATCCAGCCAATTTCCCAATCCTCCACGCCATCAACGCAATCGAAGCAACATTTCTTCTCCCAGCAGCCGTCCGTTTCTTCTCGCAGCAGTCGTCCGTTTCTTCTCTACCAAGTTCCAGCTCCTTCTCGTGAAGCCAGCGAATCCCATATGCAGCGTCCCAGCCGATTCAAGGAGCCGCTTCAGCCGCCCGTGATTCTCCACCAAATCCCAGCATCCCAGCCTCTTCTCCCGTCCGTATTCATCATCCACGGATCCGCTCCTCCCAGCACCGATTTCGGTCGCCCGTTTCAAAGATCCACAGCTTCATCCCGTGCGGAAACAAGGGGGAAGAAAGGATCCCACGCCCACTTCTAATCCGGCGTCCACAAAGCTTCCGGATTCCACATCTCTTCCAGATTTGAAATCCCAAGCGTCCGAGCTCCATGGATCACGCCGGTCGGTCCAGCCTCCTCCGCATCCAAGCACCCGCGGCGCTCTTCATCCGGATCCACCTCCCGAGATCCCGCGGCCGTTTCTCCTCCTCTCCATGCGCAATCAAGGGATCCATGCTCTGGCGATCTATAAGAAGGGGAGAACGAGAGGAGGAGGGGGGTCCTCGGTTGGGGTTGAGGCCAAGAAACAGAGAGGAGGAGGGGAGGTTCTCGGCTTGGTGAGGGGAAGCTCTGCTCAAAAGAAACAGAGGAGGAGCTCTATTTTCCGAGAAGAAGGAAGAAAAAAAATAATATTTTATTTTTTTTAGTGTTCAACCGAGAGGGGTTACTTGTTCCCTTGTTTTCATTTTTTTTTTTCCTTCATACTTTTGTAAGCATTTTCCTTTTTATGCAAGCTATTAAATTTTCTTTTATGCAATCCATGTTATAGGTTTTGTTTAATTCCTGTTCTTTTATGCAATCCATTAATTTTTCTTTCATGCAATCTATGTTCCAGGCTTCAATCTTCTTAAGCACTATTTTCATCCATGCCAAAGTTTTTCTTTGAGTAGTTAAATATTTCATTAAATTTATAAATGCTCTTCGATTCCAAGTATCCGTCTTTTGTTTACTTTCAAATAGAAAACATTCTCTGGTAAACTAGAGAATCATTCAACATCCCCGAAGTAATGTTCTTCTTTTGTTATTCAAAAATCGATTTTGAATCCGAGTGAATGTTTTAATTTTTATGCAACTCCAATCGTCTCCCTGTGGATCGACCTCTTACGACCACTATTCTTCGAGTAGAAAAGGTAAGAGTAAAATTAAATTAAACTTTGTTTGTCGGTTCTAACAACGATCTGTTTAGCATATTTTTAGGTAAACAGGAATCAGACAACAGAAAACAACACATGAAAGGTGCTTGGGAAGAAGAATGAAGGTTGTGTGAGATATACTTCTAATTCTATTTCCATATATACCAATTTTGAAGAATTGAGCGGCAGATTCCAAAGAGGTATGTGATATTGCTATTAGCTTCACTTCGAGTAGTACTAATGAGAAGAAGATTGCTACTTCTTTAGCTTTCTATATGGATAAATCTAAGAAATGGGATGTAAAAGGTCAAGTTGGTGTGATTGTTGCCTGGTTTCCTTAGAGACACTAAAAAGAGGTCTAATTCTGGTGGTGAAGCAGACTCTTCCATTCAGCTTCTGAAGATCGAGGACAAAGGTGTTGAACATGAATATAAGTTCAAAGTCTTGATTAAGCTCTCTTATAATCCTTTATTTTGTTGGGATAAGAGGATTGTTGTTAACATGATTGGTTCTTTTGATGTTGTGGAGAATTTTGAAGATGACACTATATCTAAGAAGCATATGAAGATTTTTCACAATCTTATGTTAAAACTTGAAGAGTGTAAGAAGGTCTATCCTGAGTATAAGAAACAAAGAAAGCTCTGGCTCTTCAAAACCTATTTTTGAGAGTCTTGTGGTAATCTTGGGAATTCTAGTGATGCTGGCAGTGAGGTTCCTATCATCAGAAAGATAGTTTAATCTGGTTCAGCTGGCTCAGCAGGCAGTTGAAGAACCTCAGTTTTAAACATGGTCAATGTTGGTTTTGTCCCTTAACATAAGGTGACAACTGATGGTGCCCTACGGAACAAGCTGGTAGGTTGGATCCCTGGCTAAATTCTCACAAAGCGCCGTCTGGGGTGGTCGAACATATAGCTTCGACAGGAGCTAATACTATCAAGAGTGTCAGTCCAAAGTCTAGTGAAGGCAATGATATTGCATATGAATCCTTATTGTAGTTGTGAAAAGATAGCATCAGATGGTCAAGAATTGGTTTAGGATGATGTGGCTAGAACTATGGTCTTGGTTGGGTTTTCCATGAGCAAGAGTGCATGCCCTGTAGGTATCTATTCTTAAGATATTTGCATCTTAGAGAAGTGAAGACGAAGTTGGATAAGTTTGGATAGTCTTAGGCTAAAGGGAATTATAGATTGACTACGATTGGTCTATTTGATAGGAACTCCAGGAACCAGCTCATTGATATCGATCGCAAATGTAAGTTGTCAATTATAAAGGATGCGAGTATCTTGTTGGAAGAGCTTAGAAATAAGGTGCGGAAGAAGTCAAGCAAATGGTTAAGATAGAAAAGGAATTCCTAGAAAAGGAGTTTCAAGACGGTGGTGATGGTGGCTCTTCTTAAATTTGATCTTTTGTCGTAACTGGAGTGGTTTTATTTTCATCATGAAGCTTGTAGCATGGAATGTTAGGGGTTGGAAAACCCTAGAAAGATGATTTAGTAAAGTATAGAATCTAGCGGGTTCATTTTTCTATGCTTGCAAGAGCCAAATTTCTTATCCAATTTCTCCCTTTTTGGAATCTTTTGGTGGTTCTAGTATCAAATCTTGGTTTTGGTTGGATGTGGATGGTGCTTATGGTGGATTTTTCATCGGTTGGTCTGATCAGTATGTGAACTATTTAAATTAGGTCAAAAGGAAACACTCTATTTCAGTGAAGTTATCTGGGGCAGGCAAAGAGGTCTAGTGTAAGCTTCAATTTTACACACTTGAAGACTAAACTATCTGGGCAAGAAACTTAAGAAATTCTAGAATTAAGGAAGTAAATGAATTTAAACTCAAAGGCAAGATGATGAACTTAGTGCTAGAGGCTAACTAGAGACAACAAGTAGCTTACCTTACTATTGAAGGCCCTTGCTATCATCCCCCGACATCCACCGATCATTGCAGAAGGATGCTAAACTGTCAAAATCCACCAATTCTACCGCCGTCGATTCCGAAATCCCCCTGGAATCTACTAGAGTTGAATAAAATCTATCATGCCAAGAACTAAAAGCAACCACAAGCTAACATATATTAATTAAGGAAAATGTTCATTGCACTAATGTGTGAAAAAACTAAGTATATATACATAGTGTGTGTCTATAAGCTCTAGGGCCCCATATAATGACAAGAATAAAAGGTGCCTTTTGATCTCGACTAATTAAAAACTTGAAAAGCAAGACCCAAAACCACTAGAGCAAGTAATATCGGTTGAAGGGGTGCTTATAGAACAAAAATCATTCATACGGTGGGCTAAGAGCTATCAAAATTCTGGAAAAGTTTATGCTGTCAGACCTTCTGACGGTGGATCTGCTCCTAAAGATAGATCTTGTGCTCCCAGATAAATTCTGAGGGCATAATAGTTATCGTGACATCAGGATCTGGCCCATTTGGTTATTGTTTGAGTTGGGGACGGTTCCCACGTGCATCATCTCTCTTAAATTCTTGTACTCATTTATTGTTATTTGTTAACCGATAGTTATGGGCCTCTTGAATTTTCTTATATAATGGTTTTAAAGAAAGTATATCATCTAAATATTTTTATTTATTTAGATATAAAGAAATAATAAAATAGCATGGAAATCTGACAAAATTGCTTATTTGGCGAACATGTGACTCCTTTCTTGCTAATGGAATATACTGTGCAAAACTTTCTAAGTGATCGTACACACACATACATACATACGTTTATATATATATCGCTGGTTATTGATGTATCGCTGTAGAGGATGTCCCATTAACACATGGACCAAGATGAAGGAAAAGTTGCGAGTGATACTTGATGCATATATTGTGGTGGTCTATTAAGGCTTATCAGGAAGTGGGGTTCTTGTCTCACCTGAGAACAATATACAATGGTTTGCACAAAAATTTCTCAACTCACTAGTAGCAAATCCCCTATCCAAGCAATACTCTACATATGAATATTTCATTATTTCATTTTCAAAATTTGTCTTATTCATACATTACAATTATACATCCGTAGTAGAGTTCAATGGTCACCAAAGCGAGGCTTCAAACTCAAAATTTGATTGATGGAATAGAAGAACAATTTTTTCTCTTTCTAGCAACCTCAAGTTCTTGAAATATATTGGTCATTCAATGTATAAACTCAAAAGGTTGGTATGAAAATTCTTTAGCAAATTCTCTTGTGCACATGAAATTTTTTATTTTTTAAAAGCAAAAGTACCCAAGATGATAGTTAATAGTTCATCTTAAAATTACCACTTGTCCTAAAAGCTTAAGCTAATAGGATAAGGTAGATTCATTTATATATTTTATATTTTCTTACACTCTTCCTAACATATGGGCCAGACTTTTCTTTAATGGATGAGCCTAATATGTGAAAGTTCTAAAAATGGAGTTAAAGAGTGCAAAGACAGGGTTCGAACTCAAAACTTCTGCTTTGATACTATGTTGAAATCACCACTTGTCCTAAAACTAGAAGTTAATAAGATGAGGTAGATTTATTTATATTTTTTATATTTTTTTACAGTTCAAGGTCCTGCCAAAATTAATGCATGGCAAATGATAGTTTTACAGCAGCACAAAATAAAGCAAATTTGCAAAATGATCAACACTTGGCTAAAAACATTCTACATCTGTATTTAGTATATAGCTAGCTATTACACTCTTCCCTTAAGAAAAAACAAAAAAAAGAAGAAAATCAACAACAAAAACAACAACTATAAAACTTTTGCACTAACAATTAATAATTTTGTATGCCTTAACAAAATTGCATACAAAGACTTCCTCCTCGAAACTCATTGGAGACCACCTTTCTTCTCTTTCTTTTTCCTTTCCTCTTGCTCCCTTTCTTCTCTTTCTACAACCTTGCTGTTCCTCCTGATTTCCAGTAACCACTTTCCCATGCGTAAAGTTGCCCTTGAGCACCGTGTGGTTACTCCTCGAAACTCATTGGAGACCTAAAATTATATCTCCTCATTCCTTTCTTTCAACAAGTAGAGACGTACACCTCACGTCTCGTGATTGGTCTCTTTAGCATGAACATATTAGGTACGGATGGTATGGGACTAATTGGAAAAGAGCTAAACCTTTTCATCTTAGATGCCCACTTATAATGGGTTAGAGCTTCTAAGCATGGGAATGTCCTATGGAAAGGGAGAAGACAGCATGTCTTCAGCATCACTTCAAGTCACCAAAGGTGAGCTTCTTGCTCTGGATGACTCTCCCAAATACGCCATTTTATAGGCACACCATATCCTTCCAGAGTGTTCCCACAATTAAGAAGGGAGGCCAAGTGTGCAAGTTGCCTCTCTAATGTTGAATGTTTCAAGATTGTATGAGCTTGGAGGACTACTCAGCAAACTGCTTCTGTTACAAATAGAATAAATGCTTTCGTAACGCATCAATCTCCAGCAAAGGCTTGGAAAATCTCATGAATATATCATGTTCTCAGAGAATTCATGTTTCTTGCCGAGGATTATACGTTGGATAGAGGACCTTGTCTGTTAGTAGAGTATTCATGTTTTCATTGCACATAATGTGGATTTGTTGTGTCCAAAAGATTTTGAGTTTGGATGGTTACATGTTAGCTGGTGAAGTTTGTGTGAATAGAGGATTCACATGTCTTATGAATCTAATAGGTAAGGTCAACAATTTCATTTTGGGTGGTTGTATGTACCTTGATTGAAGTTGTTGGCATGAGCACACTACTAAGAATTGGTAAATTTCCAACTCTGTATTGCCGACGCTAGATTGAAGCATCTGTAATTTTTTCCCAGCAACAAAGTATGCTAACGCTTCCAAAAAGCGTTAGGCAAATAATGGGCTCCACCGACGCTCTGCTTAGTGTCACCGGAAGCCGCCCATTACGGATGCTTATAAGCGTCGGAAGGGTTAATTACCGACGCTTATAAGTGTTGGCGGAAGCGAAAATTTGGCGACACTTATAAGAGTCGTCGGACTCCATTTCCCCCCTAGAAAGCTCTGACCCCCTCCATGAGCCCCAAATCCCTAACCCACACCGACTGACCCCCTCCTCAGCCCCTTTCACCTATCTCAGCCCCAAATCTTTCTCCTCCGCCGCATCTCCTTCTCCTCCTCCCCCTCTCTGCTGGCCTTTCCTCCTTGACAATGTAAATGTAATCATATTTGACAATATAAATATTTCGAATAATCCATTTGATTGTGACATGTGACTTTTGTTATGTGTGTGATTTTTGTTATGCATTTGTTTGGTAAATAATGTATATAGAATTAAAAAAAATTAAATAACTTTTTTTAAAAAAGTTAACTCTAACAACGCTTTAAAGTGTCATTAGAATAAGTATTGCCGATGCTTAAAAGCGTCGGCAATACCAAAATTTTGGATGCTTTTAAGCATCGGAAATGGCCAACGCTTTTGAGCTAGCGTCGGCAATGGCCCGAGATGGCCTGACGCTTATAAGTGTCAGCAAAGCATCTGTTATTACTGATGCTTTTTAAAAGCGTCTGCTGTTACCGACGCTTTTCAAGAGCGTCGGCAAATAAAATTTCCACACTAAATACTGACGCTTATATACAAGGTCGGTATATGCATTAAAAAGTATCGAGAATGGTCTTTTTTTTCTCTGTAGTAGCAGTGGGCTTACACTTGTTGTGCACCTCATGGGTTGGCTAAATTGGACGGGCTTGAATTTGGGTGGTAGCACACACGATACTGGGTCAGACCTTGGTGTACTATTAAGTTACAATTTTCTTGGTGTAGAGAGAAAGGTGATAGAATTGATATACAAAGTTCTACAATATGCAAACAAGGAAGATGGGGTTGAAAGTGTGGAGAGATGGGTAATAAAAGCTTGATATAAAAAGGTTCACCATATAATATACAGACAAGGAAGGTAGGGCTGGGAAGTGGAGAGGAGGATGGAGCTTGACGGAGTTTCTATTACATTAATAAGACAGATGAAAAAGATATTACAATTTTACCATTAATTTAGCAACGAGGGTTAACCTACTGTAAACTAAAATCGAAGGTATTGGATGGAGTATAGAAAGAAACTCTTATCACTTTCTAATCTACAGTGAGAAAACTTGAAGTGACTGAGTGATTCAAGCATGGTGCTAGACTTAGCAAATCTCAGTCAGGATCTCTCATCATCCTTTTTACTCTAATGGAAAAGGCAATGGTTGGACATTTTCTCAAAAACAGGAGAGAAGAAACAGTGAGATAGAAAGACCACTTGTTTTTTCACCAAAGAGAAAAGGTTCTTAATTTCTATCTACTTCCTCTTTTTTGAACCCTAATATTGCACTACTTCAAATCTTGAAGATGAGCCTTGGTACAAATGCAAGGTTGCTCTATTATGACATGGAGGTCATACATTAGAAAAATAGAAATAGCTTCTCAGCATAGGAGAGTAAGACTGTGTATATCTGACCTTCCCTAGATCCTACAATGGTGAGAGCCTCATGCACTATATTGCTCTTTCAAACCCTACGAAAGAAAGGTGCATGTTTTAGAATCACTATCATATAGTACAGGAATGCTACCCACTACTTCCGGTGTGGTAGTTTTGATTATTGGAAACCTTGGATGAAAGGTGCTTGGGAAGAAGAATGAAGGTTGTGTGAGATCTACTTCTATTTCCATACCTATTTTGAAGTATTGAGCGGCAGATTCTAAAGAGGCATGTGATATTGCTAATAGCTTCACTTCGAGTAGTACTAATGAGAAGAAGATTGCTACTTCTTTAGCTTTCTATATGGATAAATCTAAGAAATGGGTTGTAAAAGCTCAAGTTGGTGTGATTGTTGCCTGGTTTCCTTAAGACACACTAAAAAGAGGTCTAATTCTGGTGGTGAAGCAGACTATCTTATAATCCATTACTTCCATTCAGCTTTTGAAGATCAAGGACAAAGATGTTGGACATGAATATAAGTTCAAAGTCTTGATTAAGCTCTCTTATAATCCATTATTTTGTTGGGATAAGATGATTGTTGCCAACATGATTGGTTCTTATGATGTTGTGGAGATTTTTGAAGATCACATTATATCTAAAAAGCATATGAAGACTTTTCACTATCTTATGTTATCACTTGAAGAGTATAAGAAGGACTATCCTGAGTATAAGAACCAAAGAAAGCTCTGGCTCTTCAAAACCTATTTTTGAGAATCTTGTGGTGCTAATGTTGGGAATTCTAGTGATGCTAGCAATGAGGTTCCTATCATCAGAGAGATAGTTTAATATGTTTCAGATGGCTCAGCGGGCAGTTGAAGAATCTCAGATTTAAACATGGTCAATGTTGGTTTTATCCCTTAACATAAGGTGACAACTGATGGTGCCCTACGGAGCAAGCTGGTAGGTAGGATCCCTGGCTAAATTCTCATAAAGGCCGTCTAGGGTGGTTGAACATTTAGCTTCTACAGGAGCTAATACTATCAAGAGTGTCACTCCAAAGTCTAGTGAAGGCAATGATATTGCATATGAATCCTTATTGTAGTTGTGAAAAGATAGCATCAAATGGTCAAGAATTGGTTTAGGTGGTCTTGGTTGGGTTTTCCATGAGGAATAGTGCATGCCCTGTAGGTAGCAATTCTTAAGATATTTGCATCTTAGAGAAGTGAAGAGGAAGTTGGATAAGGTTGGGGGAGGGACAAGGAAAGAAGAAAGGATAGTCTCGAGATAAAGGGAATTATAGATCGAGTATGATTGGTCTATTTGTTAGGAACTCCAGGAACCAGCTCATTGATATCGATCGCAAATGTAAGTTGTCAATTATAAAGGATGTGAGTATTTTGTTGGAAGAGCTTAGAAATAAGGTGCGGAAAAAATCAAGCAAATGGTTAAGATTGAAAAGGAATTGCTAGAAAAGAAGTTTCAATTTATATATACCGTGCAGAATTTTCTAAGTGATCGTAGCATTGCTTTTATATATATATATATATATATATATATATATATATATATATATATATATATATATATATATATATATATATACGCGCGCTCGCGCACACACATACAAATGTATATAAATGTATATTTGTATATATGTAGGAGGAATCTAATCACGGTTGGTTTAAAACAAAATCAATTTTGAGTCAAAAGCCTAATATCAAACTTGGCTTGCTTACATTTATTTGAAGATTGATTGAAACTGGATACAAGCTGAACAGAGGCTGTTCACGAGCAGCTTAGCTTAATCGTGAAATAATTACCACCAGTCATGCATTGTTAATGGTGTGATGATCGCTATTTGCCAATTCAACCCTCTGTTGAGAGTACTTAAGAACGAAATAATGGCTGCGATAATGTCTGTTATTTCTCACTATAACAGCAAAAATGAATGATAACCAAAAATAAGAGCATTGTTTTCTTAAATCAGTAGTCGCCAAATAAGAAGATATTTCTGACAGTTGCTATAAAGATCTAAGGTCCTGCCCACCAATTAAGGTTGTATGCGTGAAAGAGGATATTTAGGTCGTTTAGATAACCACTGAGAAATAAGAGAGGTAAATTTTTAAAAATTAATAAAAATATCCTTCTTACCTTATTGAAGATCAAACTTAATTGTCCTAGTTATGGACAAGAAAAAGGTACACTACATGTCAGTATATGAAGGATACCTGTAGAATAGAAATTTCATTTTGAATGAGCCAACAAAACTACAATACTTCAACCAATTTGCAAATGAACCACTTACAAAACTTTGCCACAATCTCAGAATTCTCCCTTCTGACGGGATGCAACATAAATTATCATCGAATAGGCCTGGTAGCTGTGGTGAATTTATAACATGTAAACATATTTTATATAAAGTTCATTCTTTTTTCTGCTTGCATTCCCAGACCAATCCTCGCCTCTTGTCCAGAAGTTTATATCCAAATGCTGCTGAACGCTTCCTCGATTGCCCTCCTCTTGCCCAGCTCAATGGTCCATCCTCCAGCTCTGGCCCCTCTCTCTGCTCGTAGCTTCATTGCTTCCTCGTCGTCGACCGCATAGCCCTGCAGGAGATCAGCTGGACCTCCAACAGGGACAGGCTGTGGAGCCATACCTGTTGGGCGTGGCTGTGCAAGCCCACTGCCCAGGACAGCTGCAGGGGCATACTGCCCTTGCACACCAATACCACCGCTAACGCCTTGAGAGCTCTGTCCAGCACCCTGTGGTTAGATATCATATGTACTAACATGAATCAACATTTCAGCTGCTCAGATACAGCATCCTTTCGCAAAAAAAAAAGCCTTACGGTTTCACAAACCTTGATTTGGGCCTTTTTTCTAATATTTTAGAGGTTAAGTGTCTATCTTATCAAATGCACACAGTCATACGATGTTATAGTCATTTTATATAGAAGCCTATAATCTTGTGACATTTCTTGTATTTACTTATCCAGGGTCCTTATAAGGCACTGCAACAAGGAACTGCTTGGAATCCTTAACCATCAAGGGTTATGTTTATTATTTTTCTTCTCTTTAACATTAAAAAAAAAGGAAAGAAGAGCGTTAAAAATTAACACAATATAGCCTACAGACTTATATAAATAAAATATAACTGACATATTATAGTAAAACTGAAATAAAACTTTAAAAAAATCTCTAATTAGTTTCAATCAGTTTTAGCCATAATTCGCCCAGACCATGGAAGATGAACCTAAACAGGTGATCAAAATCTAAACTGAGGGATTAGTTTCAATTTGGCCTCAGAACAGATTGGTTTTGGCTATAATTCAAAACCTTAAGGAAAACTAATTCATCAATTTCTAAATGTGAATATACTCTTTCACCTACAAAAATAAAAGGCCCACAAAGATGCGTGCTACTTCATAATAGGATAAGTTTCAATTTAGGGCAAACTAACAATTTTGCAATTGTAGATCATAGAACCAAATTAATGTGTTATAGGAATTCTGGTGGATGAAGTGTAAACAGATAGGAAAGGAAAAAACTTTGATTTGCATATCATGCTTACCTTTTAGGTACACCAGATATTAATGCTTGTTTACAAATAAGATATATGTTGGATATATATTTCAAGTATCAGATTTCTTAACATAAAAATATAGGATACCTTTTAGATACCCGTAGTGCCGAGCAAAAGTGTTAATGGCGAATAAAATTCTAGACATTTTTGTATTCTTAGATCTTTTATTTACGTAATTTTCAGAATAGCTTTTAGGGCTCGTTTGGTTCGCAGGAAAAGAAGGGGGGAAAGTATGGTCAACGGGAAAGTAATGAAATGCCTCTTGTTTGGTTGGAGTTTTCAAAGGAGAGAGATGGGAAAGTTGTATTCCCATGGGAATATGATTCCCACATTTCATGGGAAAGTCTTTCCCATGAGAAACATGGGAAAGTTACTTTCCCATGAGGTGGGAATCACTCCTTTTTTATTTTTTCCCAAAAAGACCCTTCAGCATTAAAGAAGCATTAAAGAGGCATTAAAGACCTAATTTTTATTAAGGGCATAATAGGAATTATATATAACTTTCCTAGGAAAGTAGATGGTCAACCAAACATAAGTACTTTGGAAATTTGTCACTTTCCCATGGTTAACCAAACATGCCAAAAGTACTTTCCTAGGTATCCTCTTCCTAGGAATCTGATTCCCAGGAATCATATTCCTAGGAGGGAAAATACTTTCCGCGAACCAAACGAGCCCTTAGACTATTATTTTAAATATGACTGATGTAAAAGGGTCCCACTTGATGAAAAAGAAGCAAGAAGAGGAGAAGACCCTCCTTCTGCTTCTTCTTCTGCTGCTGCTGCTCCTCCTCCTCCTTGTCCCCTCTCATTTTGATCTATCTTCTATTATCTTCATCTCTACTAATATTATCTCCGGCATTGCTTTCCTAACCCTCATATTATTCTTTCTTTACCTGTAACTATAAATTTGTGATCCAAACTTCTGTTATAGCAATACTATAGAACATTGCCAACTGACAACTTTTCTTTAGAAACTTGTTTCTAAGGCCTATTTCTCTTCTAAAACGTAAAACAAAAATTTTTTGACCTTGAATTTTACAATCACCAAGAAACCTTTTCTTCTCTATTTTCTGAAGCAGGACAACAGGGTAATTTGTTCATCCAAACTGCAGTTCAATCTCATCCTGGATCTTACACCTTGCAGGCCATCTGCAAATGGTCTTGCATCAATTTGGTATCAGAGCTAAATAGCACTACTTTGTTCTTCTTCTTTTCCTTGATCCCATTTCTCTTCTCTTTGTTTCTTCCCTTTAATTATGTTATCCAATAATAAGCTACTCCAAGAATGGCGGTACCAATCAGCATGCTAAATAATGAGAGGAAGGTTTTTTGGCATATGCATGATAATTTGACATCTATCAAAATGATCTTGCAACGATAAAATTTATGTTGCAGGCAATTACAGTAGACCAAGGCATTGAACTGTGTATTAATGTAGTTCCATTGCCTCCAACTTTCAATCATCAACAAGCGTCTGAAGAAATTCCTTTAGTGAAGCACATATCTAGGTATATAAAGAACC
Organism: Phoenix dactylifera; assembly: GCF_051530095.1. NCBI lineage: Eukaryota > Viridiplantae > Streptophyta > Magnoliopsida > Arecales > Arecaceae > Phoenix > Phoenix dactylifera. The sequence continues at coordinate 9,266,529 of NC_143193.1, forward strand.
ACAAATCAAAAGTGTCACAAGCAAAGTCTATGGAACTGTCCCGAACCGCCCGATTCGGCGCATCGTGGGCCGTACCAACGGCGGACCAGGACGGTTCCGCCGTTGAAACCGAGATGCCTCTCGCCATTGCTGGAGAGGGGGAAGGAGAAGAAAAAAGAAAGACAGAGGGGGGGAGAGGGAGGGAGAGGGAGAGGAAGAGAGAGGCCTCTCCCTCTCCCTCTCTCCCTCCCTCCCTCCCCCACTCTCTCTCTCTCTTTTTCTCTCTCGTTCTCCCTCTCGCCCATCTCTAATATGGTATCGGTACGGGCCCGGTCCGGTACGGTGCTCGGTACCGGTTCCGCCATCCTTGGTCCCAAGCGACAACCCACAAGAATTTTCTGAATGAAAATCTATCTATTGGAAGTCCTAGAAGTATCAAACCTTCACATTAAGAGACTAAACTTGAAGATGCGCCATGCCTACAGAATCCGGTGAATGAGAGTGAAAGCTCTGAAGCTGCAGTTTTGGAACAATTTGTAATTCATGAAGGCATAGGTTGCTATCAATCAAGGCCTGTGCTTGTATCAAAGCACTTCGAAGATCCATTACTTGCTGATTTTGTGATGTCATCAAGGAATGCTATCAAACGGATGATCAAAAGCTTTATGGTCATTGATCAATTGGAACCACAAGAATCAATTAACATCGTGATAGCAAGAAGGTCCAAGTTGGTCTCCATAATCAAATTTGAAAATCCAACAATTGAGCATAAAGGAATGCTATCAAATGGGTGATCAAAAGCCTTATGGTCATTGATCAATTGGAACCAGAAGAATCAATTAACATTGTGATAGCAAGAAGGTCCAAGTTGGTCTCCATAATCAAATTTGGAAAATCCAACGATTGAGCATAAAGCTACAAATTATCAAGATCTCGAGGACAAGATCCACGCAACAAAGTGAATGATGGAGAATAAAAGCATAGATTTCTTTGCAATTTTGAAACATTTTATTTAGGTGATCTTTGGAATAGGTTTTAGGGTCTTGTTTTAGGTAGGACTTATGTCCTGCTTTAGGTATATGTCAGGTTCGACAAGTTTAAAAAAAAAAAAAGAACCCATTAGGATTAGATTTTTGGATATTTTAGGAATCTTTCTATACAAGGTTATGTGGTATTCCAAATTTTGCCTTTTTAGGAAAATTTCTAGGGATTAGGTGCATATTTTTTAAGATCCTAGTTTAGTGTGAAACATCATGTGAAGTCTATAAGAACCTATTAGGGCTTGATTAAAAATCATTATAGTCTATAAGAAAAACTATGTGGGCTTGATTAAAAATCATTAAACATGATTTGTTCTGAAAGAAAAGAAGGATTTCTTTAGGCTAGGTTTGGTCCTTGTCTCTCTCCCCCGCCCTCCTTTCTCTTTTTGATATATCTTCTATCATTCATCTCTACTATTATTATCTCTATCTTTGCTTTCTAACCTCATTGTCCTGTTTTCTCTATAATTGTAAAATGTGTTATCAGAATTCTGCTATAGGACTAAAATGGACCACCACAAATTGACAACCTTTTTTTTAGGAACTTGTTCATAGGACCAATATCTCTTTTAAAAATCTAAAATGGAAATTTTTTGACCTTCTTGAATTTAAAATCACCAAAAAATAAACTTTCTGCTCTGATTTCTGTAGCAGGGACAGCAAGGTAATTTGTGGCCAAAAATGCAGATTAATCTCTTCCCTGATCCTATGCCTTCCAGGCCATCTCCAATTGGTCATGCATCAAGGGCTTTTTGTCTCTTTCCTTTGATGAATGCTGACATCTTAATGATGGACATGATGGATGAATAATCCTATAATGCTATGCTATTGTGCAGAGTGTGTTATAGTTTGTCTTTTTTTTTTTTTGATAGTATGTTATAGTCTGTATATTTGAACAATGACTAAGGTCCCATTTGGTAGAACTGTTGGCAGTAGAGCTTTCAGAAGTAAAGTTTTTTGAAGTAGAGCTTTTATAAAAAGCTATTTGTTGTTTGGTAACTACATTTCTAAAATGCTGTGAAACTTTAATATGTGCTTGGTAAAATAACTGAACAAGTACTTTTGGTATGACAAAATGACCATACAGGACATTGCATAGTATTATACAACAGAGCATAATAAAATATAATATATATTAATATATAAAAATATGATATAGTATAGCATTACTGTAATATAATATAATACTATTCTAATATAGTTAATATAATATTGTATACTATAGCATAATAATATAACATAATTTGATATTATATAACATAACATATCAATGTATTATGATATAATGTAATATAATATTATATTTATAGTATAATACAATATTTTGATATAAAATATTATAATTATTATCATTATATATTAAAATTTGATTAATATAACATTTTTAGAAACTAATTTTTGAAAAAAAATATAGAGGCACACAATCATACTTGCAAAAGTGAGATTTTACGTTTTTTTTCCTTCCAATGCTTTTCTTGTTCAAAATGATGGATAAATAAATAGAGGAAAGAAATAATAATACCTTGATCACGTAGCAAATAATACCTTGATCACGTAGCAAGAAAGAAAGCCAAGGCCAATTAGGATTTCTTGTTTGTTGGGGTTCCTATAGATTTCTTTCTTCGTGCATTATGATATAAAGGGACACTTCCTATAATTACATGATTTTATCATAGATATTTTGGTCTAAAAGAAAAATTTTATAAATTTAAAACAGCTTTTTGATGCGTGCTAAAAGTACTTTTTCGAAGAAGCTCCATTTTGGAGCTTCTTCCAAGTAGACGTTTTCAACTTTCTGGCAAAGCTAAAACAGCTTTCCGATTTTGTTACCAAACACCTCTATTCCATCCAAAAATACTTTTGGAGGGTCAAAAAATGCTTTCGGACCCACCAAAAGCTCTGCCAAACAGGGCCTAAATGAAATTTATGGATGTTGATATTATTGCATGGAGTATGGACCATGTTGTTTTACCAAACCATTTGCTTTATGGAACTCGTTTATATATAGATCATCTATTAAAATATCCAATATGTGTTATACCCTAGTTTTTTAAGATTTTTCATATTGGCATATCCACATTTTTATTCTTGCTTCATAGGTAAGCAGCCTAACATTTGGAACTACAAAATCATAACAAATGATAGTATGACCTAAAGAATTTGACAATGAGGATAGTTATGGTACTTAGAACCATGGTGTTAGTCTCACTGAGTTGCTGCACAAACTGACACTATATTTAAAAGAAATGATCTGCTTATACAAGATTTGTATATTATCACCAACTAAACTTAATTTCTTTCACTACACGCATATTATGAGGCAAATGATAATCTTGATCAAGGTACGCCATATCACTCCAAACTGCCTAGTTTGGGGCATATCAAGCTGAACCAACAGGAAATCACAATGGTTCCCCCTGTCGGCTCGATAAACAAGTTGAACCTATAAAAAAGGTCCCTCCGAGTTCGATTACGGCTCGATCCGCTAGCGATTGCCACTCTGCCCGCCCCCCCTCCCCTTCCCCATGCATGTTTGAAACCCTTCGAAGCCCCCCCTCCAGCCCCTTTGCCTCCTCCGCTTGATCCACTCACGATCCCCCCCCCCCCGCCACGCATCCAAGTGAGTCTCACCCTCTCATTTTTCCTCTCCCCCTTCTCCCTCTCCTTCTTCCTCTCTATCTCTCTATGTTGGTATGCCCCGGAACGACACGGTACAATAAATTGGTCGCTAGCTAGTTCACCCTCCTATACCAGTTCAATGAACCTTGATCTTGATAACTAACATACATTAGCAAGGAACTTGGAAGTTCATCTTGTTTTAATTATCTTCCTAAACAAATCAGTTCAGCAGTTCTTGCTTAGAGCTAGGGAGGCACACAAAATGTACTAGAAGAACAATATGGACCAAAATGATTTGCCAACATGGACTTGCTATAGACAACTTTCAACTAATAAAAGAATGGAAAACATATTATATGCACTCTATGTCCCAACAGTTCAAACTTAGAAGATAGACAACATTAAACCTAACCAATAACTCACCACATCAGCAAGATCTGTCTTTATAGGATTTCCTTGGCCTGCCCTGAGTGCCGCTGCTAGTTCTTCAGCCTAAATGAAAACATTGTCAAAATGAGAAAAATAAACTTGGTAGTCCATGTAAAAGTTATTTTCCACATTTCAAAATTGATAATCCAGACATGATAGGACATAGAAACAAAGAAGGGAGAGGTGTCCCCTCTGATATATAAAATAGAAACAAGAACTGTATAATAAAACGTACCTTACGAGCTCGGGCAACGATTATTTGTTCAGCATTTTCTTCTTGGTATTTAGCTATCTCAGCTTCAATTGCAGCTACATCTATTCCTTCAACTAAGTTGCAAGCTTAGAAAGGAGCAAACCGCATCATTGTCAAAGACCCATGGCATCTAAAATAATATGGAAAGATAGGTAACTTAATTATTATACTTACTCATATCCTCAACTTCTTCCAAATAATCATTGTACTCTCTCAGGGAAGGAAAGTCCTCTTCCCTTTTATTAAATCTGCACAAACAAAAAAATAACATGAACGAACAAGTCGTATTCGAAAGAGCTGAAGGGTTTAACAATAAGAAGTTAGTCCAAGCACTTTGATCTAGCAAGTTTAATAATAGAATCATGAAAATGTTGGCTTTGATGGCAGAACATTCTTCAGCATAAAGATGAAACTTATAGTCGAAAAAACTGATTAACTACAGAAAAAATTGCAAAAAAGAAAATGAAAGGGTTGACATTGTCAAATGAAAGCCATGGATATTACTCTTTCTTGTTACATTTAATGTTTTCTTGTAGATGTGAATATATGATAACTTACAATCTTCTATGGCATGGTATGCCGTCTCCGTATCGGGCTTGGTATTGGTGCCACCCTGTCACCGTGTCAATATGCCCGGTATAGGGGCCGGTTTAGCGTACCGAGTATCCGTACGTCCTCCATACCGTATATCAGTACCGAACCGGTATGATACAATATACTCTGTACCGTCTGGCTCAGTATGGTATAGAATACCATGTTCTATGGTACGTAGAAAAATCTTGCGGTAAGTGTAACAAAAAATAGAGGTCAAAAAAATCTGCTTACTTTGAAAGGTTTCAAAATGTGCCACCACTTTATACTGAGGGGTGGGATGCAAATCAAATGCTCAGAGACAAAAACCAAATGATTTGGATGCTTATAAATTAACTACTTTTCTATGTACTTTTCTATATGAGGTCAGTGGTCTCAAAGTCTCCAATTTAGCTGAATTTCTGTCCAACATTATTTAATAGGTGTATATACTATGATCAGCAGTGTTGATCTTAGCTTGAGGTGTCTTGCATTACGTCTGTGTATATAACACTCCTAATATAGAAAAGTCTTATCTCCAGGTTTCAAAATATTTCACAAGGTTTCATCTTATCTATAGTAAGGCTCGGTTGGTATGATTAGAATGTAAACTGTTAGACTTTCCAAACTACTGAACAACTTTGTTAGCATGAAAATTCTTCTAGTACACTAATTCTAGAATGTTTCACATGATCAAACCAACAAACTTTGGCTCATGTATTTCAGATCAGTTCTGTCGCAGCTTTCTAAATAAGGCAAGTTTAGACCTGAAAAATCAATCAAAACAAGCTTCAACCTTTCTGACAACCACAGCACGCATGTTTGGCCTTTAAGTCTGCTTTACACCTTCCGGAGGCACTCTCCTCACGAACTGAATTGCCAGTTTATACAATGATACCTTCCATGAAGGAAGAAAAATAAATGTTTATTGAATTAAATAAATATTTCGCTAGGCTTCTAGAAATTAAATTTAAAAAAGAAAAAGAGAAAGAAAAAAGAACAGCTATTTATTTTGGATGCTTAGTATTAGAAATGATACTCCCACCTTATTATCATAAATTTTCACCAAAAATTTCTCCAATCATTGTAACAATTAGTTAAGACCCAAATGGATCATTAGAAATATGTGTTCCAATGAGTTGTGCATCAACCACAAGTATATAATTTTTGACTCAAACAAAGAGAACATTCTTAACAAACAAGCATAGTAATAAGTAATAAACACCAATTATGAGAAATGAGAATCATTACGACAATAAACAAGAGAACAAATGTTAAGAGAGACAAACAGAAAACAGCTCAAAAATAGAAAGGTTAAGAGCGCAGACACCAACCTACATTTCAGAAAAAAGTAAAACTATGAGAGGCATGGGGGGAGAGAGAAAGACTTGTTTCCAAACAATTAGTGCAACTGTTCATTTTATGCTTGCCTTGCCAATAGTTTATGCTAGATTACAAATATCAAATGGAAAATATTGGCATGGACAAAAAAGGATGCAACTTTTTATCAAATCACATATGACAATTTATGACAATTTTTGAAAGAGAAATTTATAATTTTAAGTCATCAAGGAAGGCAAGAGAGACATGATTTGGAAGTGAAGTAGAGAGGACACTGAAATTCTTTGAAGTGGTCTACGAAAAACTTGGTTGCAGGAAGGGAATAGGATTTCAACATTCTTTCATGGATATGTTAGTGGTAGAAGAAGAAAGAATCAGATATCTTCAACTGAATTGCAAGAGTAGCATTAACTATGAAAGAGGAGGTAGCAGGGGCTTCTCTAAGAATTTACTTAGACGCTCATGCCAAAGAGGGTCGGATAATGGCTAATTCACAAACTGTCTACCCAAGCATCATATACTCCCTCATGAGCTTGGAAAATCCAAAATTGGGAGGAAATTAAGGAAGTTGTATTTAATTTGGTCAACGACAAGGAAAAATTCTAAGTAATTTATCTTGGACTTTAAAAAGGCATACAACAGCGTCAATTGAAAACGTCCTGCTAGAGTTCTTGGAAGCTAGAGGTTTTGGTGGAAAATGGAGGATACGGATGAATTTGACTTTTATTTGGAGAATCAGCTCTCATTCTGGAAGGAGAACCAGGCGACTGGACTTAATGCCATAGAGGATTATAGCAAGGATATCCTGTAACTTGTTGCCTCTTTGTAATAGTAGATAATGTTTTAGGAAGGATACTTAACAAAACCAGTGAATAAAAACTCATTAGAGGCTTGAGTCTCTAATAGTTTATAGCACGAACATAAACTTACAATTTGCAAATTACTTAAATTTTGCATTAAGCTAAATAGGATCAACTAGTGGGTTCAAAATTTGTACTATATGACGTGCAGCTCCTAACCAGCCTTAAAAGCAATTTTGACAAAAGCCTTCTGGTGTATTTGGGAACTCACCTGACTGAGACACCAGAAGTGGCCTCTTAAGTCTCAGTTCCAAGATCTTCTCATCACCTGTCTTGCTATTCTCCTTCATTCTTGCTCAAAATGAGCTGATTGGATGAAACAGGATAGACAAAATGGCTAGAAGACCAGAGAGATAGAAGAGAAACTCTCTTCAACAAGAAGGCTAACATTGGTGAAATCTGTGCTTCTAGCCATGACATTTTATTGGATGTCCATATTCTACCTTCATAACTGGCTAGAAAGAAGACTGGCTGCCATAGATGAGAGTTTGTCTTGAGAAAATCTAAGAGGCAATCGTTAGTTAATGTCTAGCGAATTAGAGAGTGCTAAATAAGGACAAGGAGGCCTGGGAATCAAGAATCTAAAAAATGTCAACATTGCATTTGAAAATAGTGGTGGAAATTATTCAATTATTCTAGTTAAGTGGTTTGATCCAATATAACTACTACCAAAGAAGGCCTGGTGTTAATTATAGAAGCCTTGGATTTCTTACAACACCTTTCGGAAAGGCATTCACAAGGTGGAAAAGCCATTCTTCACTGAGGGGTCAGATTTCATGTTGGAGGTGAGAGAAATATTAGATTCTGGTGCTTCTTATCATATTCATGTAAATCACTACCCTTTCTCACTTTTTCAAACTGTGGATCTTGCGTACGTCAAGAGCACAAGCCCAATTCCCCTATGAAGTTCCCTAATTATTGTATGAATCTCTGGATTCTCACTTGTTCAATCCCAGGTTACACAGTAAGATTAAAAAAAAGGAAAAAAAAAACAGGAGGAAAGGAAATTTCGAAGTGCATTCATGATGAAGGTATCGATATCTTGATTGAATGATTTTTCTTTTTTTCTTTTTTTTGCTTATTAGGGTTTATCAGTGAAATTTAACTTCTTCACATTCGAAGGGTGATTGTTTTACTTGCAATAATTAAAGAGAAGTGGAGAAACATTAGAAGCAATAGTATTGATTTATGGAGTTTATCTGGCATGCTCAAGTATGGATTTAATAATTCTGAGAATAATACGGAGAGATAGAAGAGAGAGCGACAGAGAAGTACATGTTGGCGATCCTCCTTCGAATGGCCATCTCTTTGGCCCAGGTGTTGGTGGCCGAAGAGACCACCATGACTCCCACTGCAACCGCCACCAGCACCACCACCACCACCACTCTCCCCTCGGTCGGCCGGAGACGAGTCGCAAGATCGCGAACAAAGCGGGCGGAGGCCGCCGGACCCCGGTTAATGTTCAGCCCACAGCATGTCTCAGTCCAAATCCGACATCAATTCGCTACCCTACCTAATTGGGTTCATAACAAGTTCATATCAATCTTTTTACACATTAAAAAATAAAAAAATAATAAAAATGTAATGATATCTTGATCAACATTACCATGCTAGCTAGTTATAGGGCTTGTACATGTATTTTGAAAGAAAAAAAAACTAATGAGTCAGTAATGTTGTCAGACAACTCAATGCTTGGTCCAAATGAGATGATATTTTTTACTTCATAAAAATTTGTTGAGCAAATGTGTTTCTCTAATAGCATTATCTTATTATAATGGCAACCAATCCAAGCCATTGTTGGCATTATAACAGGTGTCATTTTTCCGGGTCAATCCTTTGATTGGTATGCTAAATGCAAAATTTATAGTTGCTATAATGCATCAATAATTCAATATGGTCCATTAACAGCATTAATGACATGGGCCCAATTCTCGTAGTTTTTTGCTCTTTTTAATTTTGCTTTTTCAGTTACTCACCATAATTTTTCATTATAATAATTGTTATAACTATAATAATTATTTCGAACTCAAATAATTTTAGTACATGCTATTGATATTAACCTCATATTGTAGTTAATATTAACCTAATAGCGTACAATGAAAATATTTTGTCACATCCTCAAGATCGCAAGATGGAATCGTATCAATTACCGCACACTTATAGGTAACTCTTCCTGTAAGCATGCAAGGTATCTCAACAAGATATCATAAATAAACAGTAGAATAAATTTAAATAATTAACATTCAAATTTTAATTTAGAAAACCAAATAAAAAATTAAATATCTTGCAAACCAAAAATATTCAAAAGTCTTACATCAACTTTAATAAAAATCTAATCAACATAAAGATAAGAAAATTCTGTCTCTAGTTGCTCTTCCAAAATGAATTCTCGAATCAAGCTAATTCTTCGAATCTGTAAAAACAGTAAAATATAGAATAATGAACTAGACTGCCCGGTTAGCAATGAATATTTTAACTAGATATATCAAGCAATAAAATAAATATTAATAATATACTAAAAATAAGCATGTGAATTATATCAATTCAAAATTAAATCTAAACATTATCCAGTTGTTTCAGAATTCAAATTCCGTTCATAAATCAATTTCTTTCAAAACATCACGTTCATTTTGATAGCAATGAACTATGACCATATTTAAACCATGTAGCTGAGCTAGGATATGAGCTCGGTAATAATCCAAGTGCCAAGGTATAACTCCCAGAGTATCAATATCCCAATATATAATCTCCACTAGGGTATCGATATATCAGCGCATAACTACCACCAGCAGATTATCGATGTATCAACGCATAATTTCTACTGATAGGTTATCAATGTACCAATACAAATCCCCACTAGCATGATACCAAAAAACGTCAAGCTACAAAATCATCTTGAATCAAAACTCTATTTTCATCGAATTTGTATCATATTCCAAATCAAAAAATATGCAAAATCATCTGGCATCAAAATCAATCAATCATAATTCATAATAAAGTCAATACCTTCAATCATGCATCAATGAATACTCTATAATAAGATATATTCAATAAATAAATATTATGCTTCAAGTTCATGAAGCACAAATAATACTACTCAAAATTCAATGACATAAATAATATATAATTTATCAATAAATCTAAAAAAAATAGTTACATTACCTATCTTGCAAGCAAAATCAAACAACATATCCAATTAATTTCAAAAATTCTTCTCAAGTCCTGATATTAGAATTATATTCTCTTCAAAATTTTGTCATAATTGTTTTAAAATAGAATCATAAATTCCAACACCCCCATAAGGCTGACCAAGCGGAAGTACCCAACATCCCAGTTGGTTCGATCAAAATGATATCATCTGATCATGGTTGAACTAGGGTACAATAGTTTGGCAAAAATCGAGAGCGACCAAATCTAACAATATCTAATAAGGGCTAAGATGGGGATTGTTATGTCGTCTAATGGTTATCAATCACGACCCTCTTCACCAAGGTCGATCCAAAATCATTAAGAAGAGTCATTTACTGTATCCAACAACCCTAGAGAGAGTAGAGAGAAGAAGAACAAGTAAAGAGAAATAAGAGAGAGAAAGTGGGGAAAAGAGAGATAAGAGAGAAAAAAGAAAAGAGAGAAACTCACTCTCTCTTTCTCTCTTTTTTTTTCTTTTCTTTTTCTTTTTGTTCTTCATTTTTTTTTTCTTTGGCAAAATAGAGGAACTCACCCCCAGGCCCCTTTAGAACAAAAGAGGACCATCATGCCGACGGTGAGGAATCAACCAAAAAACAAGAAAATAAATAAATAAATACTACCACACCAGTGGAAGAGCAAAGTTTTGAAAGAAAAATAGACTGTAGGGGTAGACATGGAGAAAAGTTAGGAAAAATGCCCTCCCCATTCTCACCTCATCAACTCTTATTTTACTTCAACCTAATAAAACTTGACTATTATTTCTAGAATTCACTATAAATTGCAGGGCAAAATTGAAAAGTAAAAAGGTCTAGAAGAAACCAAGCATAACCTATGAGCAATAGTATACTTGAAGTCTAATTTTTGTGCAACAAATAAACTAATATATAATTGTACTAATAATTAAACATACTTTTCCTAAATAATTATATTCATTTTAATTTTGTAGGTTAAACTAAGGGCTTGTATGGACTACTTAAAACTATTATGTTGCAAATGAAGTCTAATTAATTATTAGTATTTTTAGTTATGGACTAATCTAAATTTTTAACAAAATTTAATTAGTAATTTATATATCATCAACTTATTGTTAGCATTAAGTTGTCAAATTGCTTAATTTTTTATAATTACATGTATCCTTATCCATTTGTTGTTAATTAATCAAATAACTTGTTATTTATTAATCAATTATAATAAATTAATCATAAATGATAAATATTTGTAAATTATCATCATTTAATATGCATCTAATAAATTATGAATAACTAGTAATAAACCAATGTTGATCTCAATGATAATAAGTTAAACAATTGATCGTTTTTAGGAGTTATAGTTTGTGATAATGAAAATATATATACACTATGACTGGAGGGAGATGACACTAATTCCATTTACTTTTTTTTTTGGTAAATCAGCGTCTCACTACATATGGATATGAATATGCCATAATGAATCAGAATGCAAAACACGATCGAGGCCCTGAGGGATGGGGCCAGTGCCATTCCATGAGAAATTCCATTTACTTAGAGATAATAACCTTGTACAAGGCATGATACACATGTAATTTTTAAAAACTTCTACAAATCAACCAACAACTAGAAAGTCAAATCTCTGCCCACACTCCTGTCCAAGTGTTCAAGGGAGTAAGTTGAAGGAACCATGAGAGGGGGGAGAGGTGGTAGAGGAGGTAGAGGAGCTAATTAAGATCATGGTGGTTTTTTTAGAGGAAAAGGAGATAGAGATTTTGGAAGGCCTTCTACTTGGAATGGTTAGTCTGATTTCTCTCTTAGAAACCAATATTTGATATAGATGGTTATGTCGAACCTAGAGAAGAAGATAGTAACAAGAAAAAGAGGATTTAGAGCAAGAGGAAGATGGTTCAAGAATTATCAAAAATAATTTGCTTAGACATACTACTGAAGCACTCAGCTCTTTGCTCCTTCATATTAGTAGTGGAGAAATGGTGTTAGCGTAATTTTAGGGATCACGTAGCAATTTGTATCAGCTCATAATATTTTTTTACTGGTCAGTATTATTTTTCTTTATTAGCATGATCTTATTAGAGTAATTTTATGGATCACATACCAACTTGTATCAACGAGTAACATTTTTCTTTGTTAGTATGATCCTATATTAGCCTATATTATTTTTTATGTATGGAGTTTGTACATGAGTATATATAATCCTAAAGCTATCCTAATTAGGTCACATTCTAACAGTTGCTCCTATAAGAAGACTTTGGCATCAGTAATTATATCTTCAAGGTATTTCATTTCCAAGTAGTATTGGATAATTATAATATATGATGCTCTCCTAATTCAAAAAAAAAAAAAAAAACCTATTATTCACCATTTATATAAACAGTTTTCTTGATTGAAAATTTGTTAATCCACTAGTAAGTTTGGATTTTTTTTTCTTTTGGTAGAAGCAATGAGTTTGGGTTTGAAATTCAACAAACAAACAAAACATGGCTGGTTGTGCTACTGCTAGCTGCAAATCAAACACTCTCTGTCATAGTTCAAACTCGTGTGAGGAATGACAGCCCAAAATCACCACCCTGAAGCTATCTGAAATCTTCTCCCATGGGAAGTCCATATTCTGTTCTCCTCCTAAGGTCAACATGGTGACTTTCAGACTCCATTCCAATGCGATGGGGCTTATGCTAGACAAGTACATGGCATTGGCCCAATTGGCTCCCTACTTTCGATCTTTATTTCGAGGATCCGGCCTCACCTGGATTTGTTGTTGGAAATTGGAACTTTGGATGTGGGAAAAATATGACAAAAGTTACCAAAGATGGCGATAAAGATCCACATCACTAGGTCAAGTCGTTATTGAACCTCTAACAAGTTTCAAAGGAAAATTGATGTTCTTGTCTTGATGTGTGGAATTGCAATGTTGGTGATGAGGAATATTGTGACAAGATCACCAAGAAGAGCAGAAGCTAAAGTATTCACTTCTATAACACATATAATAGCATCAAAGGAAAGGAAGCGTGCTGAAAGAAAGCTCTTTCTTCATGTGCATGTCTGCTGAAAGATGCAATTTTCTTGCGTACATTCTCATACACTCACAATTTGCACGTATACATTTTTTTTTTCGTTAATGCAAGAGTCCTCAATATCCTTCTAAAGTTACTTCCATATAATTCGAGTAATGGTACGATAACTCAGAAAATCCACCCAAAAAAATCACTCAGCTGCCTTGCACAAAAAAAAAAGAATTCTTGTGTTCTTGTCATCAAGTATAAGAATTAGACTTCTGCATGGATTTAGTTGTATCTCTGGTTTAATCATTAGTAGCACTCGAACCATTCACCTATTGGATGAAAGTATTCGAAACTTCACAATTTGCATTTATTATTGTGCTTCATCTTTTTCTTTGTGGTGTCTTTCTGTAATCTGTTAAATTTGCAATAACTGACAATATCATAGCAACTATTAATTTTGTTCAATGTTTGCTTTCGAACAATCTGCTGAAGGGATCATATTTTCAGTATGACCACCCACTGAAGATGCTTTTCCATATACGAATATATCGAAGCATGCCTTTCTTTTTCCTTTTTTTTTTGGAAGAACATGGGAGGCCTTTCTGAAATCTTTTTCACTTATTGTACTAAATAATTAGTCTTTAGTTTATCAAAACTGAAGCATTAGCTAGCTGGAAATAGTCCTTTTAAATTTAAGGTTCAAATTTGATCAAACGAAAAACAATGTTTAAGGTTAAAATGGAAATCTTCTCGCAGAAATAATCCTCCAAAAGAAGAGGAATATGAGCTAAACTTCAAAAGAAACAGTGCCTGGTATTATCCTGCATAGAATCTAGGCAAGTATATGTCTGCATGATGGCAAAAACTAATCTCTTTGTTACATGTTCTCAGAACTCTCCTAACCATCATTCATCAGAGAGGTGGTGTTGCACCTCGATACACTTAGTAGTTTGGACACCACCATCCAATTCATGCCCCACCCCTCTGATTATCCCAAGCCACAATTAGACAAAGTAGTCCACAATGTAACGTATTATCATTAGAGATGGGCACTGGGCCGGGCCGCCCACGGCCCGGCACGGCACGGCACGAAGCGGGCCGTGCCTGGCACGGCCCGCAAGCTACAGTGCCGGGTCGTGCCGGGCACGGCCCCTTTGATAGGGCCGTGCTGGGCTAGAGGGTCCTGGCCAGCGGGCCGTGCCAGGCACGGCCCGGTCTAGGCCCGCGGGCCAAGCACGGCACGGCCCGCGGGCCAGCACGGCACGGCCCATAAGGGCCTGGGCCGGGCTGGCACGCGAGCCTGGCACGGTCCGGGCCTGGGCCCGGCTCGGCCCGATAAAAATTAATGCTTCATAAATTTTTTTAATAAATTAATAAATATTGAACACTAAGAAATCTTGATTTATGAATATAAAGCCACCTTAATGGTGGGGGGTTTGGCATAGACCCCTACCAGTTTATTAATTTAAATCAAAATGGTACATGAAGGGAGGTTTGGACCTTGGTCTGACCTCTAGAATACAATAAGAAACTAAGAAAGGGCCGAGGTTTGGACCTTGGTCTGACCTCCAGAATACAATAAAAATGTACAATTATAAAAAATTAAGAAATCTTACTAATCATCAGTGATTCAGTGAATCAGTATTCACTCTTCAGTCTTCAGTCTTCAGTCTTCAGTCTTCAGTAGTGTTTGTATCATCATCATCAGAGGATGTTGTATTATGCCCACCTTTATCTTGAAGTCTTGCCTCAGCATCCAGCCAATCCTTGAAGCAGAGAAGCATCTCCACCGTTTCGCCCGTCATCCTACTTCTCTTTTCGTCAAGAACACGCTGACCTGCACTAAAAGCGGATTCCGATGCTACCGTGGACATCGGCACAGCTAAAATATCGCGTGCAATTGCAAACATAACAGGATATTGATTTCTAACACTCTTCCACCAAGATAATACATCTAGATTCTCTATTTGATTTTCATCATATGCAGAATGAAGATCATTTCGTAAATAAAATTCTAGTTCACTACTTAAAGATGAAGAAGATGAAGAGGAACTTGAAGCATGTGTGTGTCTTCTCTGTGCAATGAATGAAAAAATAGATGACGAACGAGAACTACTAGAAGGAGGAATAGAGGTTTGTATTTGTGTTCTAGATCCACGAATTTTTTCATCATATATAGCATAAATATCATAAAGAAGTTGTCTTACCTCATCTTTAGCAGATTCAGCATCTTGATTCATATTTTCAGCGTATGCATCAAGTAAAATTAGCACGCCATTTAATTTAACTCTAGGATCAAATACAGCAGCTAAGTTATGCATAGGACATATCCTGTCCCAATACTCATTCCATTTAGATTCCATTAATTCAATAATAGGCATTAAAACATCATCATATCTATGTTCTGCAAATTTTTGACTAATTATATATGCTTGTTGTAAAAATGAACATGAAGTAGGGTAATAAATACCAGAAAGAACATTGGTAGCATTATAAAAACTAAGCAAAAAATCTTCCAAAATTTTTCCTTTATTCCAATCAGTTTCAGTCAATGTAAATCCTAATCCACGATCATTAATATATGCACTTAATAAATTTTTATATGGGTATGCATCATGTATCATGCTATATGTGGAGTTCCAACGAGTAATTACATCAAGTTTAAATTTTTTAAAACGTTTACCATGATTTATGCATAATTCCTTAAATTCTTGAAGTCTTGATCTAGAAGCATGAATAAAAGAAACTGCATTTCTAATTTTTGAAATCACATCTTGAATCATGCCCATGCCAGCTTGAACAGAAAGATTTAAGATATGACATGCACATCTAATATGCAGTAAATTTCCATCTAATATGGGATGCAATGAGTCTTTTAATAATACAACAGCAGAATTATTATTAGATGCATTATCAAAAGTAATAGACATAATTTTTTTATTAATATTATATGAACATGCAGTTTGATAAATTATATTTGAAATTTGTTGCCCAGAATGTGGAAAATCAAAAGCACGAAAAGCAAGAATACGTTTATTTAATTGCCAATCATTATCAATATAATGAGCAGTAATGGCAATAAAACAATTACTACCTACAGATGCTGACCAAATATCAGAAGTTAATGAAATTTTTACATTTAAAGTAGAAAGTGTTTCAATTAAATTTTGTTTCATTGCTAAAAAATTGGTCATAGCTACTCTTCTAAATGTACGCCTACTAGTTCTTTTGTAAGCAGGTTGTAGGTTTAATTAAACATATTCTTCAAAATTAAAAGATTCACATAAACTAAAAGGTAATTCATCCTTAACTATCCATTTTACAAGTGCTTTTCTTTGATTTTCATGATTATATGCAAAATTACCTACAAGTAATCCCCCTTGTATATTAAGGCTACTTTGAGTTTGAGCGTGAGAATCATGCGTCCTATGACTCTCTTGATGTCTTTTTAAATGCCCTGTTCCCCCACTACTACTACAACTATAAAGTTTGGCACATTTTTTACATCTAGCTTTCCAGACTCCCTCAACCATAACTCTATCAAATTCATTCCATACAGTACTAGTCCTCTTACGAGAAGAGGTTTGACCTTCACTCGGTTCACCAGTTCTAGAGGAACTAGGAACAGGGGGTTGGGGATTAGTTTCTTCTCCCTCAGAAACAGGAATGCCAAACTGACTTTCCTCAAAAGATGACATATCTATGATTAATTCAAAAAATAAAAACTAACCGCAAGGAGGAATTGAGTAGAGGGTCGGAGGGCAGAGGCAGAGCCGAGATTCCGAGCTTCCTCTTGTGCTCTCAACAGAAGCGACCTTCTCTTCTCAACAGGAACCTCCTCTTGTGTAGCACTTGAACAAACTAAAAATTAAATTGCTAGAAGAGCACTTTAGAAGAGAGAAATAATAGCAGTAGAGAAGGAGAGAATGAGAGGTTTGGTGTGGTGAGAATGAGGGAGGAATGGGCTATTTATAGAAGCCCAAAATTTTTTTTCCCAAAATACCCTCAATTCAGCCGTTATTGGACTGTTGGGAGGGGTAAAAGCGTCTTTTTCCCGAAAATAGCCGTTGGAAACGGCTATTTTCCTCCCCCTCTCCAGACGGGCCGTGCCAGGCACGGCCCGTCTGGAGCCGTTACGGGCCGTGCCGGCACGGCCCGTTCGGAGCCGTTGCGGGCCGCCCGTTTGCGCCCGTTACGGGCCGTGCCTGGCACGGCCCGTGTCGTGCCGTGCCCGGCCCGGCCCACCAATAGAGGGGCCTGGGGCCGGGCCGGGCTGCAGTTCCGTGCTGGACGGGCCGTGCCAGGCACGGCCCGTTTAGTCTTTGGGCCCGGGGGGCCTGGGCCGGGCCGGCCCGGCACGGCCCGTTGCCCAACTCTAATTATCATGGATCTACCATACATTCATCATCTGCTAGTGGCTTGCACTCAAATAGAGTTCAACTTTTCTTTCATTTTCAAATATAAAAGTGGGGAATAAAAAAGAAGAAAAGGAGAGGCTTAAATCGGTGATCACATTTATTATTTATATATCATTGTATATCTAAAACAAGCCACACAAACTATTACTAAGGAGAAAACAAAGGGTCAACTAAAAGACTAGGAACAAAGTGAAATAGTTGTATAGCAGCTAGGAGCATGCCTCCATTAACTAACATTTTCATCATTAGAAACATGTGTAACAACTCAGGACCTCACCCAAAATGGCTAGCCGGAAGATATTATTTGGGTTCCTTGATCCTGTATAAGTATCTAAGATCTATCCAGATAACTACCGATATAAGACTAAATACACGTCTGTACGAATCCTCACAATATGACTAGAGGAGATGCCTTAGAAAGTTCGGTGCAGAGATCAGTGCAGAGTCGCCTTTATGACTTGGACCAGAGGGTGGGATGGCCTTTCTGATGAGCAGATTTGGTGCAGAGTGGCCTTTATCACTTGGACCAGAGGGTGGAATAGGCTCTCTGACCAATAAACGCCGGGGGAAGCTCGTTGCAAAATGGCCTTTATTACGTAGACTTAAGGGCGGGATAGGCTCTCTGACGAGGACATGGAAGGCCATCTTCTCCTTGTCAGCTTGAAGCAATGAACTCTTTGGAGCCTTGAGAACTCTCTCCATGAAAGTTGGCCGGCGTTCTGGCCTTGCTGAAGACACCCCAACGGCTATGAGAAGGAGAAGAGCTAAAAGTTTTTCATGGGAGGCAAGAGGAGGGAAGTAGCTAGCAGCCATCGTGTTTGGATACCGTGTAAGGTTGAAGGAGTGGCAGGGATACAGGTCAAGGGTGATTCAATTAATAAGAAGCAGATTAAATCCTCGGCAGAAAAAGAGCAAAACTTTTTTGGTTGTAGAAGATTGATGTGCCATGTTCCACCACCTCACAAGTGATAATGTTAGGTTAGTATATAG
Organism: Phoenix dactylifera; assembly: GCF_051530095.1. NCBI lineage: Eukaryota > Viridiplantae > Streptophyta > Magnoliopsida > Arecales > Arecaceae > Phoenix > Phoenix dactylifera. The sequence continues at coordinate 9,285,203 of NC_143193.1, forward strand.
GATGCACTTGCTGACTCACTAGATTACATGAGTCCACACAATTGTAATTGTGGATTAAGGTCCAAGTGTTTAAGATGGCCCAAGTTAGCCTAAAGTAAGTAGGTTATGAATGTGACTTGAGTGTAATATCATGTTGTAAACCTTGTTGAATAAGAACGGATATATTTTCTATATCGAGCACTAAACTAAAGTAAGTAATCATGGAACAAGATTGGGGCACGAGTTGCCTTGAATAGGAAAGGTTGTGCACTAATTGATAAGGCCATCAAATACACAGATGTTCAACTAAGGACACCAAGATAAGATGACACAGCGCGACCATAATCTTGAGAGAAACGTCATATATGGCTAACAATTACACATGGATAAGGATTAAGAGTTTGCTAACCATGGAGATAAGATTAAGTGTTTACTAACCATGGAGATGCTATCCTTATGATATCCAATTCTTGTTGGGCATTTTGGCAAAAGCATTGTGGAACATAGGAGCATTAGAAATTCAAAAATTTTCCCAGAAGAAAAGGCCAAGTATGGTAAGACAAATTAATTATAGGATAAAATAAGGTCATCAATTGTTTCATCTACATGTCCACAAAAAACACGTCAAAGGATGATTCCAATTTCTCCAATCAAATCTACATAGCACCACCAAAAACTGCATTAATAGACTCAAAACCTCCAATTATGACTAGCAAATCTCTAACATAACCGCCAAAGGATGGGGAGAGTAATTGAGACTTTGTGAATATAGATGATATTGATGCTTCATTTAGATGGAAAAAGAAAAGAAAAGAAAATGAGTCTATCGAGAAGGAGACCAGTCGGTGACCGGGAGGACCCATAGAAAAAAAGTCCAAGGAAAAGTTGAGCGCATTCGATGCTTAAAATTTGTAATCACATAGCTCTTACAATTGCAACAATTATGAAAAAAAAGTCTGGAGAAAGTTCTATAGAATCACCAAAAATCAAGGAAGAGAAATAGAATCAAACCATACATCAAGAAAAAGGGAGGATATGACCACTAATCTGGTTTTTTTTTTTCTTCGTAAATTTTGGAAAGTGGTCGTTCTATCCTGTCAATTCATTATATAAAAAAACTACATGAATGGTATAATTTGAAAACATCTGATAAATTTGGAATGACAGGGAGTATATTACATGAATGGAAAGCATACTGATTGATTTGTCTTTTTTCTAAATTCAAGACAGATCTAGGTGGAGATAATCATATTACATTAACATCAAGTTGGATTGGTTCACATATAACCCATATTCAATCCACAAATTGAGTCGCATTATTGAATTCTAGCACAATGCAAATAACTTAGGTTCAGATTGGACTATATTAAGGTCATTTTGGGATCAATTCAACTCAATTTAAGCTCCTCTCCCTCTTCCTCAAAATTATATTGCGCGACATTGGCGATCTAACAACCAGTCTGCTCTTTTCAACGAACGTTTAGCTTAACCATCTCCATCTGCTCGAGTATCCATTCAGTACAATTCCTGCAAATTATAATAGCACCCCTTCTACTACAAAAATATGGTCTACCAGCCATATTACTGTTCCGGTATCAGGATGTCTGTCTGAATAAATTGTTCAAAATAAGATGTTCTCTGAATAGCTGCTATTTGTTGCTTGGATGCTAAAATTCTTTTTGAACATCTTATTACAGAGAATAAGAAGATCAAAAATGTCTTTTATTCAAGGATAATATCAATCATCTAAAAGATATCTTACTCAAATACACAAATACACCTTATCCCAAAAATAAGAGAGATAAAGACGAGGCCGTTTCCAAAGATCAGGGATCGAAAAGAAGGTACCAGAAAAGGTAGAAAAAGGAGAGGAGAGCAGTTGCTTTCAGTATCCATCCAGATAGAGCATATGACTGGCGTGAGTGAAAACAAGAAGCAAAAAAAAAAAAAGTTGGCAGTGCCACTGTACAAATCTAGAAAAGGTGTTCGCATGTTGCAAAAATGAAAATAAGAAAATTCATTTATGAAAAAATATTAAAAATAAAATAAAGATGAATCAAATCTGCAGAAAATAATCTAAGAGTTGCTGGCCATATCACTATTGCAAATGAGAAAGTTCTTGCAGGGATTAAATCACACAAAAGGCTCAGGAAGCCAATACAGAATCCTCGAATAATATTACAATAAGTTGCAATACGATAGTTACTGTTGGATAAAAGCAGTGGAATATTTACTATATAGATAAAAGAAGTGGCTGATGTCTTCCATTTTGGTTAAAAGATGGTAGTTTACAATTCAATGATGGGGAGGCTTGCCTCATACTTCTGTTTTCCCTATCTCCAGATATTTCATGAGTTACTTATCCATCTTCCTTATCTCAGGCAGCCCTGATGATTTGTAGTATGCAGTTCAAATGGTTCCAATTGATCCTGTGTGAAGATGGTCTGAGAATATCTAAAAGAACTTTGTCATCATCTCTTACGAGATTTCACGTACACTCCGCTCATCACTCTGAAGCAGGACCGGTACTTGATCGAGTTCTTCCATAATTCCACAAATCATTCAATTCTCCTCTCACCCAACCCAATATAACAATAAGGCCTAATTGTCAAGGTCATAAAAAGTTGGCATCAGTAAGCCAGGTAGATAGACCACACGAAGACAAGGTTCTAAATTTACACCATATTAGAAGATTGAGATCCTTACCTAAGGTACATGGAACCAGGTATAGAAGGGCAGGTTGTCCGTGTCCGTCCATCAGATATAAAGCAAGATAAGTGAGTAAGAGACCTGCACCCAACAAAAATAAAGGAAAAAAAACACCACTTTCATACAAAGTGTTCATGTTCCAAAATAAAAGTAAAGAAATAAAAACTATAGAAATGTGTTGTTCTGCTGGTCTGTTTGACTCAATAAGAAAACAGGCATCGACCGGGTCTTCTACAATGTGATAGAACAGCAACTAGAGTAGGGAATTTAAGCCACCATGGAAGACAAATACCGAAAAGTGTTTTTCACTACATGAACCAACCCTGATTTGCACAAAAACATGGCTGAATTATTGTTTATATAGTTGTTATGGTTCATGGACTGCAAAACCTGAACAGGATAATCAACCATCTCATGGTAGTTTAGTTGCTAGACTGGGTAATAGGTGCGAGTGCAGGGAAGGGGACAGTTTAGAAACACATTAAATAAACAAGTGCTTAGGAAGCGGGTGCAGGTTCAATTTTCTGGGAAGATTTTGAAACAGGTACATCACCCTAAGAAGATTCCATCTACTAAGAGTGGTAGCATAATAGGAGCCAGGGCATATACTTAAAAAGGGAAAAAAAGTAATATTATAATTATATGTTAAAAGCAATGACAGTAGAATGCATCTGTCACTTAGGGGACAACGGCCCATATTGTGATAGACGTAACACTTAATTATACAATTAGTACATTGAACAATACATACGAGGAACAAAAAATTGATCCAAACACAACTCCAATGTTTGTCGTATTGCATGGGTGGCCCCGGGCAGTGGGACCCTTACAATGCATAGTTACAAGGCCCAGGTGGCCCCTTGGGATTAAATTATGGATCCATGTATGCTGTAAAGTGCCTAACAGTGGTGTTGCTCAAGAGCCCTAGTATAGAAATGCCTCCAAGAAAAGGTAACTGAAATTACAGATGTGAATCAAAAAATAATTTGGTTACAGCAGGTACTCATCATAAAACCAGACATAGAGGTCCACAAAATAAGCACCATCATCCTAATAATTGCATCTTCAGCATGACTATTCTTCTTTAATCCCCCCTCCCAAAAGGCCAAAAAAATCAAAAATGCAGTCCATAAGAAGTTGCAGGTTAGCTTCTACTGATCAATTACAATGTTGCATCAACTAATCTGATAATCATGCCTGAAAACCCAAAATTTGTATGCACATGATCCTCCATTGGAATGGATGGCCTCCATTATGATGATAGAAGAACGAGAAACATGCGCTCTGTTAAGCTGGAGAAAAGCTAGATTGTTGTTCATAATATGATTATCAAAATACATATAGTATTTGAAGTTGATACATCATGTAGATACTACTCTTCCCTAGGCAACATATTACTCCAGTATATGATACAAGGTCTGCGGAACCATTCCGAACCGCCCGATTTGGGGCATCCCGGGCCGTACTGGCGGTAGACTGGGACGATTCCGGCATTGAAACCGAGACGCCGTTGCCGAAGGGGAAGGAGAGAAAAAAGAGAGAGAGTGGAGAAGGGAGGGGCAGAGAGAGAGAGAGAGAGAGAGAGAGGAAAGAAGAGAGGCCGACTTCAACTTAAGTGAAGTCAGCAATGGATTTGTCGATTTCAACTTAAAAAAAAGCAAAAATAAAAGAGACCCCTCCAGGCTCCTGTTTCGAATGAAACAGTGGACCAGAGGCAAAGCCCCGCCTCTGCATCTCCCCGGCCTCTACCTCCTCCGTACGGAGGCTCTCCGGCTTCCGTCGGCTGATCTGACTGGCCTCTCCCTCCCCCGCTCTCTCTCTCCCTCTCCCTCCCCCGCTCTCTCTCTCTCTCTTTTCCTCTCATTCTCCCTCTCCCTGTCTCTTCTACTATGTCGATACGGGCCCTGCACGGCATGGCACGGGCCCGTACCGACTCATCCTGTCAGGCAACCGGTACGGTGCCTAGTACCGGTTCCGCCGACTTTGGTGCTATGTCATTGTTATTGTCGGTAGATGGTGCACAAGAATTTGTATTATGTTGTTTGTATGTTGATCAACTGCCACTATGTTTAGCAGTTCTCAGAAATTATGGTGTCTTTCCGGAACTTAGCATGACATTATGCATGTTCTCAGATTTTTTGAGAATGCTCCAACAAGCAGTTTTGCAGATTCACTGTTAAATTCAAGTTTCTCGCTGTCCATTTCATGTTTGTGCACTTTGATGGGTAAGCAATACATGTATCTTCGTTCACCAGAAAGTGTAACTGAAGCAAAACTGATAATCACCAAACATCACCATTTGATGAATTGACTTCCAGGAGAACTTTAAGCCAACTATGGGGCCTTTACCCGTCTAAGGTCCTAGTGATATGTGGGCAATGAGCATCTAAGAGAATCAAATGGACATAAACTCAAGTCCCAATATTGAAGCAAGTTATATGTGTTGGGAATTGTTTTCTAAATGTCAATCGTCAGCGCGTTGATGATTGAATTTTGTAAATGAATTAACAAATTAATAAAGTGTTATTTGGCATTATTCATCATTTCATTGTACATCTTCAAATGAACTCTTATATGATGAAGTCCTTAGGACTTATTTTATGATAAAGGAGGATTTATCTTTTAAGTCCTTAAACCTGTTCGTGACTAAATGATATGATGTTAATAGAACGACAGCATTGTCGAGATTAGGTCGTTGTGAGACATATACGTTGCTTGTCCTCTTAACCAAGGAGAGTGGAGACACTGATATGTCATACAGGTGAAGTGTAGGAGTACATTTCACTGAACGTGACCAATTCCGGAACGCTCTACTGTCAAGAGATATTCCGAGTGGATATGGGTATAAGTATCCCTCAGACTTGAGATCACCACAGTGATTAGCAAGCAACTCACTGTACTTTGGTACCGGACTAACAGAATTTCTAATTCTGGGACGGAAGGTTACTGGGTGCAGTCAAGTACTTGCGAAATCGGTGTGTGAGTCAAGATGGAATTGACCCCTCCTGAAAATAGAAGATAATGCTTTGTGTTCAATTTAGCAAAACCTTGGCCAGAGTAATCCTTGTGATGAGTCACAGGATTTCTAAAGTTGATCACATAGTGAATGCACTGATTAGAGAGTTGACAGAACTCTGAGGTCATCCTAGCATTAGGAGTCAAAGAAATGAATTATACAATAACCATAGTTCAGAATTTCAGAATATTTGCTTCGCATATATTCGGCTTATCCGGACGTCAGGTACCAATACTAGATGGTCACATCGATTAGTGCAGAAAGTCGTTCCTGTACTACCGGCTTAGGTTTGAACCTATGAGGTCACACGCATAGAAGTTTCCTGATTGATCAAGATAGCTGATGGATGATTAAGAATCGTTCAGAGATAATTTGATCAATTCGATTGGCAAATTATTCTATAAAATAAATAAAATAATTATTGGAGGATTAATTAGTAATTAGATTACTAATAAACTCAATTTGATTGAGTAAATGGACTAAGGATGAGTCAAATTGAATTGGATTCAATTTTGGGTTCAATCAGGGTTTTAGACCTGATTGGGGTCAACTCGAGATGGGGTCGACTCGAGCTTGGCTGGGGTCGACTCTCTCAGAGAATCCAGAGGACGACCTCTTTTGTTTTTCTCGGGTGAGGTCGACTCGAGCTTTCTTGGGGTCGACTCGCTGGGCGTATCAGGGAAAGAAGCTCTCCGTCGTCTCAGCCGAGGTCGACCTGCGAAGCTATGGGGTCGACATGGGTCGATTTTGGAGTCGACTCGAAGGGGAAGGAGTCGACTCAAGGCGACTTGGAGTCGACTCGAGATCGGGAAGGTCGACTCCTGAAACTCCTGGAACTCGCGGACGGCTGAATTCAAGGGATTCGATAAAAGTGGATTTTCAATGAAAAATGATGGGATTTGGATCGTGGGACATGTGGGAGAATGGCTAGATGATGATGGAATATCAGCACCATCCATTTCGATCCTATCTCATCCGCATGAACCATCTAGTGTTTGAATTTTGAATTCAAACAAGATAAGATCTATCTTGTTACAACCATCCCCTTTATGCGCCAACAAAATACAAGATTTTTCTTTGAATTTCGAATTCAGATGATCAGAATGAAATTCAGCCTTCATCTCGCCCATTCCATCTCCTCTAAGTCCATCTCGCCATAGCTGATAGGGATCCCTGAAAAGAGCCTTTAGATCAGATCTAAGTCTTCTTTAATCCCTACAAACCATTCCTCCAAGTTCTTCCAAGAAGGCAAATCAAAAGTTGATAGCGTCGGAAAGAACGATTTTCAGCAACAAGGAAGATCCTGCGCAAGCTAGCACTTCCGCGGGTTTGGATCTCTCCAGGAGCTTCTCGTGGATTACTTGTAGAGGCCAGACGAGTGTGTGGCCACGAAGCTCGAGCATCGGATCCATTACTTTCAGATTTCATAAAGCTATAAATCTAGATCCAAAGATATTTCTTATAGGTTCCAATCCCCAAGGGTTAATCCTCTTTTTGGGCTCTTCACAGAGTAATCTTCAGAGCCTGTTCGATGGGCATTCGAAGATTAGTTGGGTGTTAGATTAATTGAGTTTAGAACTTAATTAATAATCTCATTTCAGATCTGAAATTAATCATGCAATGATTTTAGCATAATCGTTTAAACGATCCCGGCATATTGATCATGAATACTTATAGTGGTACTTTGAAAGTTGATTTCTTATGCATGCTAGAATTAAAATGTTTGATTCGATTTTTCCGCTACGAATTTCAAAATTAAAAGAACTACGTGTGGCTTGATCCCTCTTGTGAAGGGGTACGTTGGCAACCCGAACAGGTACAACCATTGATTTTGAAAAAATTTTAAATTTCAGCATGCTATCACTACTAGTATCATAGGATCACTTTCAATATGCCACTACGCTTATGGAAGATAAATTTCTAATCAGCTAAAATGAAAAGGAACACATAAAATGATAAACCAAAAGACCATGTCAAATGCCAAATCCATGTTGATAACATTATCTCTATTAGCAATCCAAAGGCTTTTACAGGATGATAGATTATTTGAAAAAGAGAAAAGAAAAGAAATACGAAGGGAACATCGGCCACCTACCAAATGCATATCCAAGTGTCAACCAAAGAAAATAGCCATTCAAGGTGCCCTTTTTGTTAGATCTATCATACCTGCATTATGAAGTAGTCATTTCTTGTTAAACCAAATGGCTATTAGTCATTAATAATATACATATGCCAACAATCTCAACCAATACCAATATCCAAAACAACAGACATCTGTGGATAGTTAAAGCACGGCATGGTAAAGGTAGCATAAATGCTATGGTTCCAAGATGAATAAGCTGCTAACATAATGAACATAACTGTAAAACTTAAATGGTGCTCGAGTATGCGCAACAACTGATAAAAGATCAAAATAGCGGGCAGTGCTGCTCTGACAATGCTCAAGTAACATAGGTTCAATGCTAGCAATGAGGAAGCTTTGTACTCCAAGACCATAAGGAGTTGAAAGTAGCATAACTGACTAAAATCAATGTAATGGTGATGAAAAAATTGAATGGAGAGAACTTTATGGTTGATCCAATCTTTGAGGAAACCTCAAATAATGATGATTGTGAAGAAGCTATAGACTTATGATAATAGAAATGTAGAATTGCAAGCACATAATACTCAATATTTATAGAAGACTATGGAGATATGCATTAGTCCATGCTGAACTAACCAAGTCCAATAGCAAAAATCCTGCGATACTAAGGCAAGTTCAGAGACAAAAGCTTATATTATATATGAAAGCCATAACTTGTTGGTGCCATGCCATTTAGAGCTAAAGGTATGGAGGCGAGGACTACAATTTTATGGAGTCTAAACATTGTGCAAGTGTATGATGGGTGAACGAATTGTAATGCCTAACTCTCAAAGAATATTTGGAGTGAAACAAACTCACCAAGTTTGAAAGCTAGGACAAACATAAAATAATGATGCATCAAGCTACTAAGGCAAATAAAGATGCCTGAAAGCAGGAACCCGACCAAAACCAACTGTCTAGTGATTGGTTTGCATTACATGAGATCAACGGGAAAATGTTAAGACCAAATGATTTGTTTGGATTCAGTTGGGTCCAGCATAACCCCAAACAGATGAATAAATACAGGTTTAGGTAGATTTTGGCAGAAGGGTTTTTTACCAAAGATTATGACAGTTAATCAATTCTAACCATTCAAAGAACTATTTTAGCCATCAGACTTTTTTTTTAACCAATCAACCTAATAAACAGGATATCTTTTGCAGAATAATATCCAAGAAATTACAATAGCCCTCTAAGCATCAGCTATCATTTAACCTCTTGGTAGGTACTAGGGCTGCAAATGGATCGGATCGACCCATGTCCCGAACCAACCCGACCCGCGAAAGACCCGACCTGACCCAAATTTTAGGACCTATGGGGCCGGGTTGGTCCTAGATTTGGACCCGTTCTATTTGTCGGGTCAGGTCGGGTCGGATCCACCCAATCTCGACCCGGACCTGACCCGACCCTTTTTTTTTGGGTCAAATTTTTTTTTTAAACCTAGGAAGTTAGAGAGTGATGGCATCATTTGGGCTTACTTTTTGGGTCGGGTCTGGATTATACATGGACCCAACCCAACCCAAATGACCCGTCGGGTCAAAATTTGTGGGCATGGACCTGACCCAACCCGACCCGACCCGATTTTCAACCGGATCGGGTCTGGGTCCAAAATTAGGACCCGAACAAGAAACCGGGTCGAATCGGCGTCACTTAGGATCCGACCCGACCCGACCCGACCCAATTGCAGCCCTAGTAGGTATTGAGACTTTGTCCAGGCTACCTGGTTTCAGATATGCACAAAAGATTTAATTGGAAGTGTTGTTTTGCTTTCCTTTCAAGTTAACAGCCTGATATTGGCCCAAACAACCTGCTCTCCTTCCCTCTCTTCTGCCGTGCTGTCCTTTCCTGTCTAATGCCTCATCAAGGCTCCACAACTCCTAGGACACCAACACTTTTAGTGGCCTTCATAACACCACCAAAGGCCCCAACCATCCTCACATTACCCTTGCCCCATCTAGCAGTGTCACCACAATGTTGTGACAGCTCCAGCAGTACGCCCCACACTCTGACATACAAAGGCTGCTGGCATTAACAATACGACCTATACTCCATAGATCCCCAGGATTTGTATAATTAAGCACACTGCTAGTGAGAGAACTAGGAGATGGATTAGCCAATGAGGCACATAGTTCTTTCGTTATTTACTTGCTAGGTATAATGAAATAGACACATATATAACAGTCTTATATATGAGGACATGGAATAGGCTAGTTGCAACATAATAGAGTCTGGGGCATCTCAGCTCAAAGAGCCTTCACAAAAAGTTAACTTCCTGTGATTTAAGTTTGCTAGCTAAGTTGTCTCTATATTAGGTTGAGATCAAATAGGTGGGAAAGTTGTCAAAGGCTCAAGGCACACTAAGGCGCTCAGGTCACTTGGAGCCTAGAATACAACAGCACCTTGATAAAATGAGGCACAAAATATAACATAGACATAATAATAATGGATACATCATTCAAAACATAAATAAAGTGTTGTATCCTCTTTTCTGTTTCTCATGTACAGAAACACGGCTGCTGCAGCAGCAGCAGCTGAAGAAGAAGAAGAAGAAGAGAAGGGGAGGAACAGGCAGAGCAGCAGCAGCAGCTGAAAGAGGAAGAGGAGAAACTCTGTTCAGAGCCTTCCCAGATCTGCTCCTTTATCTCAATCTGTCCCTCAAAGCCCTAGATCCAACCTTTTCCCTTCTATCCGCCTATCTCTCACTTTAGATCTGTCTGTTGACCACAAAGCCCCACAATCTTGATCAAACCCTGACTGGTTGACGGCTGAGATAAAATACAACAAAGGCACACTTTTCTGCACCTGAGCTATTCTTTCGAGGCACAAAAAACAAGTGCCTTTTTAGCACCTAAGGGGCAGGCAAGGCACTAAGGTTGCACCTCGCTGCACCTTGCACCTTAGGCATGCCTTTGACAACATTAATTAGTGGTCAAATTCTCTCACACATTTGGTCAAAAATTGGACCTCATTGTACTAATTGGTGACTTCTTAAAGAATGTGTCAACTTGTGAAACATAAATCCCTATTCAAACACAAATACCCTAGTTAATGAAATGACCAAAAGAGTATACTAGCACATGTGTTGCTCATTACATCTAAATTATTCATGGGCAATCCACAAGTAAATGCCTAATGTCTAGGTGTTGATAATAGCTAAGTTTATCGCACTAACTAAAGAACATTTCTATTGGTGGCAGCATTACCCAGGCACTTAAACATTTAGGCTTCATGATGTGTTCGGACACTTGAATGCTTCATGACAATCAATGGCTTTTTAAATCAATAAACCGTAGCAGGAATTTTCAAGTCAAACATAATATTTACAAGCACAACTATGTACTATTTGGCATGTCCCTTGTCTGATCTTTTGAGGATTCCTGTGTCCAGCATTTCTGGATGCTTGGATACTTGACACCTGTCTCATATAACCAGGTAATAGTCATTGGTCATGCAGCCCAGTCTAATAACAAGCTTGGTGGTCCTAGTGGGACCACTAAGGTGAGGCCTTTCAGTGGTGGTTGTGGGAATGCTGGTAGGGCTGCAAATGGTTGGTTCTTCCCAAGATCCAACTTGGACCCCTACCTACAAAGACCCCATCAAACACAACCCATGTAAATTTATGGGTTGGATAGGGTCTGAATGTAGACCCCATTTATGGAGCTGGGGTTGGATCTTCCATTTTTTAACCCATTTCTAACCCAACCAACCTTGAGTGCTATATGGACTAACATAGGTTACGCAACTCCCTGACCCACCAATATTCCACTCAACCCATATATATTAGTCTACAGATATATGAGTATGAATGTGTCTCTGTGCATGTTTTTAGTGAATTTGTATTAATAAATCTAAGATAGCCATAATGCAAAATGGTCTGATGAATATTTTTAAGATCGTAGTAATATACATATTGTGTTTTCTTTACCTGCACATGAATTTTACAAAATCTAACTTATTTTTGGCTGGTATTTAGAAGATCCATTTCCCCAAGAAGTAGCCAACCCCAACCCAGGTCACAATTCAATCCCAAAAATATGGGTTCAGACTTGGACCAGACAAAAGCCCAACAAAACCCATTTTGCAGATTGGACCATAAAGATAGAATAATCAACCTAAGCCAGCTTAATCCCATTTGTGTAAGTGGGTTAAGTTGAATCTAGATATTAGATTCAAGTTTAAATGTGTTTCGATCTAGATCAAGGAAGGTTGATGCCATTGATAGGAGTATATGACGGAGAGAGACAGACGTTTTGTGTAGGTCAGAAAGAAAGGCACTTCTCCCATTTTAGGCAATTTCAAGTCAAAAGGAGAGGTGGCAATGTTCCATGTTAGCTCCTGCCACGTTCCTCAAATCCTACTTGATACTCTATCTATCTATCTATTAAATTGTACATGTCAACCTTAAATAAATTAAAATGCCATCAGTAGCAAGTTAATAACAATGTAAGTTTTCACTAGAAGGTAATGAATATTAGAGCATTCGGTATAACCTTTACAAGGTCACCATAAATTTTAGAACCTTAAAATTTTAAATACAAATGAGGTATCCATGTAACATGACTTCTATACTAAGTATGGTAATAGCATAGCCTAGCAAGTGAAATTAGACTACCGGACTTTGCAATTAAAAAGTGAACATGCATAACCATCAGGTCTTATATACACAACAAGGAGATGAATTTAAATAACCCGCTTTTCAGACAATCGTGCAATATCATACAAAGATACCTGTAACTGAAGGCAACAAGCAAACCAGGGAAAAGAATGTCCCCAAAGCCGATCATATCATAGCCACCCCAAGGATCAAAAAAACGAGGCATTCTCAAAAGCATTGGAATTGCTTCTCCCCCACTGCTGTCACCACGAGCAACCTGTGGAGCAAATTATTCTGATCACTGTGGAAATCATTACTGCATAATGTACAAGTAATAATGTCTAACTTGAATATCTCAGTTCTAGATGTTCTAGTGGCAGAATAATTCCACGTGGAGGAAAAACTAGACTAGCAAATGCTATACGGGGCTGCATAGTGGCAGAATAAATTCTCTTGTCAAATCATCCTTATGATATCCCCTTTTTTGGATGTAAGGAGATATACATCTAATAAAAATTGCACATATGGCTATTCCAAAATTCTTTTTTACTAAACATTTTAAAATTAAATATATTCATACAGAATGGTATCCCAGGTACTAAATCTGACAGAATGTAGGGAATTAATTTGTTGCAAATCTATATCTAAAATGATGGGAAGGAGGAGGTTAACATAATAATGAAGTATAGCAAGTAATCAACTCGGTCTAGCCCCATGACCCAACCGTTTATTTGTAGTATGTGGAATAACCAGCGGATAAGATTTCCAGAATCCATGAAATTGTGCATGTTAGTGTGTATTTTACCTATGAGGCAAATAGGCTGAATGCAAGCTAGTCCAATTTTAACGGAAATTTAAATGAAGAATCATCAAATTTTATCCGAAGATATAAACAAGTTCAACTTGGAGAGTGACCATTTCTTTTTTACAATCATAGATTATCATGCATAAAGACTAAATGGGAATCGAGATAAATATTTAAGCAAATAAGAGACGGCAAGAAATACAATAAAAAGTTGTTGTGGAATACGGGTAAGGGAATGCTTGTATTGATCTATGACTAAGGTTCAGACCTAAACAAATTCTAGAATAAGGTAAGAACTAACAATGGAAGATATAGATCTCACATTCTGGGATAAAGCCATAGAATGATTTTTATATCAATATCTTATAGATCATGGGAGAAGAATATGGATATAGGTTTTGTAGCTAAGAACTGCTGCAAAGCTGGATTAATGGCTTATTCAGAGAACGGCAGAAACCTTCAATCTGACAAAAACTATACAATTCTGAACAAACTCATGAAAACTTCATATAAAGTAAAATTATCAAAATTGTGATGGATGCAAAAGCTGGAATTGTGTTTTACTTAGTGTATGGGAAAAAAATGAATCTGACAAATATTCTATAAAATTCTGAACAAACTCATGAAAAATCACATGTAGTAATTATGAAAATTGCAAATGGATGCAGTCAAGCATGTCCACGAAATGATAGGAATGTTGAAATATTTTTTTTATACATAGATTAGATCTCTGTATAACAAGTCATTGACTTATATGATTTTTTGGAATGACGAAAACAGGAAGGAGAAAAAACAAAGAACTGATTCCACTGCAAAGTCATAGTGTTGAAGATGATATAGAGATATATGAAAGGAGAAAATTGTACTAAAAAATATTCTACCAACCAACTGAAATAACCATGATTCTTCCAAGCATTTTAAAAAATGCTACTGGGACCTACTGAATATGAAACATGGTAGTAGAGGCTCATTTCGTCCCTTCTAGGGCATCAAGAAGCTATCAGGTGCATTCAGCAAAACCAGAGGAATGACCAAAAGAGGCAAAGAGTACTAAGAAGACTACAAGAAGTCATAGGAGCATTTAGAATAAGATTTAGAAGCCCTCAACATTAAAAGGGTAATGACATAATTTTGTTATCCCACAAGTCTGTCTAACTAATAATCCCCACATATTAATTTTGATCTCACTCCTCACAAAGTCATAGAAAAAGGCCATAACACAAACTCCTAAATTTCTAATGCAAGATGAACTCTGGAAAACCAATTCCATTAAACTACTATCTCTTGTGCATTTTGCAATGAAAAACAAGATAAACAATTCAACTCTAGGTAAAATAGTCATGGGAAGTTGACGATTGAGCCATATAACATATTCCTGGTTTTTCCACAAAATGCTAAAGGCAAGGAATGAATACATCTGGTCTAACCAGGACAACACGTCATGGCTCCAATTTCAAAACCAATGGCATATCTTTCATTGTCAGTAAGATTAACATCTCAAATGCACCCTCCATGCATATAACTGGAGATGCACTGGGACTAGAAAAATGCATATTCTCTTTCTTCGAATTCAAATAAAAAGATGAAGAGTAAGACTCTGCAGTCTGATTCCAATTAAGAATGATCATCACAGTGGTACTGATGAATGAAACAATAGATATTGGCAGCAAAACAGAATTTTATGCATTTAATGTATACAGATGTAGGTTGTTTCAATGTTGCTTACTCCTTTAACAAAGGAAGCTTTGAGTTACTCAAATGTATATAACAAATTGGAAGTTCAATAAACAAGCTTGCCAGGCTAAGGGATAAGAAAGTGACCATAACCATAACCATCAATGTTTGTCCCAGCTATTTGACCTCGGTTAAGGGGCAAAAGGTGAAATAAGCATGTATTAAACAAAAAAGATATTGCATTTTACTGTTAAGCCCAAAATAAAGATAAATCTTAGCTTAAAAAAAAATGACAAAATAAATCTTAAACAGGAATAATTTCGAATCCTATATGTTGTTATAATAGCTTATGAGTATAAATGTTAGAACAATAGTATTCATGGTGCAAAAAGCATATTCATTTATGGCATCAATAAAAGGAAAAAAATAATAAAGAAACATTAATGCTGAGATATAAGACCATGAGAATAAGACTTACTGCAATCATAACACTTTCGTGGAATATAAGAGGCGATATAAACACCCAGAATATGTCATATACAAATGCACAGCTAAGAAGAGCCGATGCAACCTGCATAGAAATATTGTAATTCGATACAGTAGTCATTTCAGCTATGGCAAACCCAGCATAAAACATTGTTGCTAGAATCTGAGCCTTGCGTAAATGCTTACCTTGATATTTGGCAATCGAGCCATCTGCAGTACAGTTATCATCAAACAGATACCCTGGAAATATCAAAGAGCACCTTATCAGATAAAAATGAGTGAAATCAAAGTTGTAGAGGATATCTACAAGTGCTTAGATGATAAGAAATGTTGATAGATAACAAGAATGAGATAGGTAACATTCTAACTTAGCAGCAAGGTCGGCAGAACCGTACCGAAGCGCCCGGTTTGGGGCCGGTTCAGAGCGTCCCGAGCCGCCCGATTTGGAGCATACCGGGCCGCCCGATTCGGAGTGTCCCGGGCCGTACCGGCCGCGTTCCAGGATGGTTCCGGCGACGAAAACGAGACCGACGTTGGGGGGGAGAAGACAAAGGAAAAAGAGGAAGAGAGAGAGAGAGAGAGAGCGGGAGAGAGAGGATAAGAAAGGAAGAGAAAGAAAAGTTAAGGCCGGCTGATGGAGGCCGAGGAGCCGCCGCACGAAGGGAGCCGCAGAAGAGAGGCTCGCTTCGGTCCCCTGTTTCATTCGAAATAGGGGCCGGAGGGAGCCCTTCTATCTCATGCCAGTCCCACTTGCTCACAAGATCTTACCCCAATCTCTAACAAGATCACATGATAATAGGGTTGAAAGTGTATCAGATAATATTTGTCCAGGTCTGTTTTCGTATCCGAATCTATCCGGATGTGGATAGAAATTTGAGCATCCAACTAATATCTGTATCTATATCCATATCCGTCAAAGAAAATAGATATGGATATGGATAGACAACTACCCAATCAATATCCGAATATCCAATTTTCTTTTTAACCCTATTTAATTTTATATAGCATTCATAAACTTAAGAAAAACAAACCACATCAACATGCTATTAACTTGATTTATCATCCATTTAGTAATATCGTTGATTTCGTAGACATAAAGTTTAATTATTCGATTTATATCCATATTTATATCCATACTTCTGATATCCAATTTTCGTATTTATATCCGTACTTCTAATATCCGATCTGCATCCGTATCTGTTTAAAACAAATATGGATATAAATTTTTGCATCCGATTAACATCCATATCTGTATCTGTATTCGTCAAATAAAAAAAATATGGATATGGATATATCAATATCCGATCCGATTTCAGTCCTACATAGTATGCATATTTCCTGCACCTTAAAAATGATAACAGTGCGCAGGGCAAAAGAAAGAGTAGGCTAAGCCCATTTTACATTTCCAGTTTGTTCTTTGTTCTCTTTATTTTATTGTTATGTATCTAGAGATACATCAAAGGCATACTCCTTCAAGTTTTCCTTTGTCACAAAGCATATGCTTGAACAAAAAGGCATCAAATTTTCTTTTCTTTTCCAATTCTATTGTTTTGTTCTAATTTTTTTATTTTTTCCCTCTAAATCTAGCAGATATCCTCATGCCCTGCACTGGCATTTTTCTGACATTTTTACTTATGATTGTCGCGTGTTGTACTACTATATGTAACAGCAGCAAACATCGTGGGTGTTTGTAAGATGACAAGCACTGATTAAAACTAACTTACAGAACAGTCTGGGACCAACCGCCATTATTCTGAGAAGAGTTGTTCTAATCACAGTTTACATAAAGTCCTTATTGACCTGAGGCTACATACAGACATGTTCGCTCCACAGAAGATACATGTAGATTTGTTGACAGCCAATAGGGGATCCATCATTCCTACTGTAGGAGAGGACATTCTAGATTGTCCCTTACATGTTGGACTGAAATCCGCTGGTCAATTTAGAAAAATATTTTATCATATGTTTTAACATATGTATATAGATGCATTTATTTTACAAATATTTTCTAAATTATTTGGAGAGTCCAACAATTTCAAGTGACTCACATGTAAGACAAGGAATTGGCAGTGTGAGTAATGGCCCAAACCTGTTGGCTTACAAGGAATATTAGTTGGTGGAGGAACTATAATGTAATATACAATGTCAAGGGTCATTTTAATCTCCATTCGTTGGGGAAGAGTGCAGTCTGTTGATGGCTATGATTGCAGTCGCCAAACCAAGTATATTATATCTAAAGTAAATGATTTAATGGTTGGACTAGAACTAGGACTTGGCTTATCAAAAAAAGGGACAGGTAATGGTTCCTACGCAACATCCTCTTTCTCTCTCTAATAAAGAGAGACTAGGAAACCAAGAGTCTGTTGCTACGGTTATAACTTCGAAATTGTTATAAAAACATTCAAGTTATGTTCTATAACTTCTAAGAATGTAAAACAAAGTCCACAATCTCAGTACTGGATACCGTACATGCACATTATTGGTTCAGTATGATACTGCTCGATACAATATGATACGCATCCCGTATCAAAATAGCCATCAAACCATTTTTTCCACTTTTTATCTCAGAACATCTCGGTATAGGTTGGTACGCCTTGGTAATGGGGCCTGCACCGATTCGAACATGAGCAATGTACCAGTTCCAACCCAGTATGGTATGGTACATCCCTTGGAAGGAGACATGTTGATATGTTTTTAAGAACAGCATCATGTGGGAACTAAGGAGGATTTTGCACTTGTGAAATCTTGTGACAAAACCCTTTCCTTTTATTGATTAAACCATGTTGTTCATGTGGATGATCCTAGGGAATTATTTTAAAAAAAAAAGCCTTTATCAAATAAATTTTGGTTTATGCAAACTTTCATATGAATATATTTGTTCAAGATATTACAAGGAAAACAGATACCATAAGAAAGCACAACTAGAGCAGCAAAACCGAACATATTTAGGGCAAAAAAATATCTTACAAGAATATCTTGACAAATCCAAGCATACGAAGCATGCTGATTTGCAGCCCATAGAATTGCGAAGGCTGCACAGAATGGCAAAACCACAACAGATATAATCGAGACTTCGCCAAAAATTGGAAGATGTAAGGTCTTCTGCCCACAATCTTTGGATATTCTGTTCGGCAGAGCAGCATTACTTAAGTCAGGGAATGAGAAAGTGAGAAAGGGACCATAGCCAGATTATAATATGACCGTCAGTCTGTCAACATACCTTGAAATAAGTGTCACTAAGCAAACATGCATTCCCTGTAAAATGAAAGCTTGAGTTACAAAGACTGAAATGATCCAGAGTCAGACAAAAAAGGAGACACTATATGGATCCATAATTATCAGCTGAATAACTATATAGTAATTGAAACAAAAATTAATCAAAAGTCAGCTTACCTCAGTACCACCAATGCAGAACAACACAATCAGCAGCCACACGAACCAAGATGACATAAAATAGAAAAGAAGTAATAGAAAAGCTGATGCTGCTACAACAAAAATTATAGCTCCCTTTGCATTAATCTCTAAGACTTCCTTCTCAGAGTCTTCCCTGTCATTCATTCCAGTGTTAGGCTGATCCTGTCCAACAAACGAATAGGAAAACAATTAAATGTATGCTTCCTGTCATTATGTTATTACTTCTTAATGGAAACAAGCAGAATGCTAGATTAACTTATTTTTCCACCTACATATGCTAAGATGCTAACAGCACAAATTGTAAGTGCATATTCATAATCTCAGGTTTGATCCTAGGCATGTAGCATTAGTGTAATCGTACAAGTGAAAATTGATCTTGCAGTTTAATGACAGGAAAAATCCTGAGGTTGCTGCATAAGGGTTGAGAGGCTCAAATTGTGAAGCATTGCCAATAGGGAAATGAATACAGGAAGAAATACAAAAGCAAGAAGTGGGACGTGAGGCCTAGAAACTTTGAATGTATTCCAAATGCGGCAAACAGCCATCTACACCATATTAGAAAAAACACTGGGAACATACAGAAAGCCACTAAGAAACTAATCTGCAGATTGTTTTCTCAATGATATCTCCACAACTTTTCTAAGCATTTGGACGAGTTTCCACTAGACTACAGTCCACTCATGCTTCCTGCCTGTTCCCATATTTTTGGTAACTGAATGAAATTTGATTGCCAAACTCATTTCCATCCAAATCTAAGTTGCACTAAAAACATGTTATTGGTAACCATGCTTTGAAGTTGTTCCTTAATAAATTAACTGATCAAAAAAGGATTTAGCTATTGCAATGACATGTATTAATGGTTTCTGTGGATGAAATTTCATAACATAAAATGTGTGAGCAACATGTGGAGGTTTAGTTAAGGATCAGAATTGTAGTTTGACATGGTAAGGCATACTGGTTTCACTAACAGATGATTTTTAAGGTTCCTTGTCCTTCAGTGAGTCTGTAGATAAGCAAGTACTGTTCACCTCATTTTCCAGAAAATTGTGTTAATGATGAAATGGTCAGTCCTAGCTTTAATGTTCACTCTATCTTCATGATATTCTTGCAAGTAAGATGGACAATGGTGATGGCAATCTAATGTAAAGAGCTCTTCCCTCTAAATCAAAAGGCCTAAACCATCATGTCTTGGCTGGGAGTACATCTACTCTTTTGTTTTCTTTTCTTTTCTTTTTTTCTGAATAGTTCAGCTTGTAGGCTTAATTGGGCTATACAAACGGGTATAACCAATTCCCCAAAAAATGCCCCAACCAAATAGGCCAAGACCCTGCGGGGCCATCCACAATCAGGGCCTTCAATATTTGCCAATGCAAGGACTAGAACCTGCTACCCAGCCAAAGAAACGTAAGCTCCTATCATGCATGCACTGTGTGCATGGTTTGGATTACCTAAACTTACAGTGTTCCACCATGATGTAGGGGGTTTAGAATGGAAGCAATGTTACTAGACATGAGACAAACTTTAATCCACATCAGAAGTAAATGACACATAAAATTCCATAAAAACTTTGAACAGATACTGTGCTTCATATGCATTCTGTGCTTAAAATACAAATCAATCCAAGAAGACACACATAAAAGTTGTATAGGCAGCTGAACAAAACAGATTCAGTATGAGATCTCCAAATTAATCAATCATTTGATATCGCATCCAGCACATGTTATTGCAACTAAGGAGATGGTCAGCATTCAGATTTTTTCCTTCAAATTTGTTCATTGCTGTTAGTAAAGATTTTTGTTTCTTTCTACAAGCATCCACTGAACAAGGACAAAGCTGAAGAGTTTCAGTACAGATCCTTGCGCTTCTTTTTACTCCATACTGGCAAAAAGAAAACCCAGCAATTGTCCAAAAATGTTCAGCCATGCTTCACAAGGATTACTTTTGTGAACGGAGGACCCTGTCAACATCTAAAACAGACAATTATTATGTGCCTTAAACTGAAGGGTGGTCTTCCCCTAAACCAAAAACCTATATTCATACCAGTACCTTAGACCCCTGCTGATCAGGTAGCGGGTTGGTATGATATGTCAGCATGGCATACTGACACAGAGCATGCAAGATCTTGCTGCTCAAGTAGCGGTACTCCAAAATCCTTCCCAGTGGCCTTGTTGGTGACAACGAAGTGGGATCACCAAAGAGGACACACAAAAAGGAGGAAAAGACGAGGCGACCTGAGCGGTTCGAGGATGATGATGACAAGGTGATTGGCAAGTCTTGCCCTGCAAGAAGAGGCAAACAACTAGGCTTGTCGATACTTGCTTTTTAGAATCCATAATTCTGTAAAAAAAATTATAATATTTTTTTTGTTGGTAAAAGTATTGGGATTGGTTGAATGTATTTTCTGAAATAACCCCATCCTTTTTTGGTAAGACCTGCAAAAAATATGCTACTGACGTGGGTAAAGCTAAAGCAACAATAGTATTTATATGATTCGTAAGCACAACTAACTCTCCATGAGGTGATTGTATGATTTTCCAAGATAAAAGAGCATCTAACCAATTAGAAACAGAAATAAATAAGAACATAGTTCCAATAAAGGGAACCCAAGCCTCGAATAAATTCAAGGACATTCAGAAAGCTTCATCCAGTAGCAGCCGTCATTAAGGGCATCAGATGAGGACTAGGAAAAAGGGGCGGATCGGAGCCCACTTCAATCCCACCACTGCCATCACCTAAAGAGAGACGGTGAGGGCCAGGTGAGGTTTGAGGCAATCAGGATGGTAGTGCATGCCATCGAGATCAGATAGAGACAGGCAAGGACAGAAAAGAAGAGGCAAAGTATTGAACCAAGGTTCGCCGTACTGGTACCAAACCCCGTACCGGTGCCGCACTAGTATAGGCGTACCGAGTGTCGGTACAGTATGGTATGCGGTACGCCAGGCGTACCGATATTGACGTACCGATACCGGTACCCATCGGTACGGGTACGGTACGCTCGGTACCGATCAGTACCGACCGATACAGCATACCATGTATTGAACGCTACTCAAAATGATCTAAACTATAGCATATTGAATGGTTCTTAAGAAAGTGTGTTCATGTACAGAAAAAAGGTTGATTTGCCAAACAATATGGTTTGAAGTTTGAACATTCAACTAATATAGCACCAAGAAAAATTTTTAATTGCACCATAATCTACAGTAGTGAGAGTGACTGTGAGACTAATAATATGAGGAGAAAAAAACAAATTGGATATTTTTGATACTGGAATGATAAAAGGGTTATATAAAGTAAAAAACCTTCCGTGTCAATTGATTATAACGCTCATCAACCTGATCACATGCAATATATTCGGGCCAGATCGAAGCAATGACAATGGTAAAAACAGCCATTAACCACAAAAAGGTTGCTGAGAAATCGACAACTGGCCGGTTTGGAGAGTAAAGGAGCACTTCCACTGTAAGAAGAAAGGGAGTCTTAGTAACAAATATAAAGGGAAACTAGAAGTAACAAAGAACATATAAAAGAGAATACAGATAATAAAGAGATACCTAAAGTTATCAGTATGTTTCTACATTGTACCATCATCTGATTTACAATTTAGAACATTCAAATAAAAGGCAAGATAAAAATAACAAAGTTGCCAGTCAAATTTATAGGCATGCATCAAATGATCAAAATTATTCAATGTGGGGATGGTATCTGATATATACAACTCTAATAGGCAGTGGGGAGTGGCTGAATCCTGAAAGTGCATATGACAATGTTTGGCAGAGGATAACACCTTTCCTATCATGCTAGAGGATGATTAAGCAATGAAGTTGATTAAGAATGGGGAAAGGTCCCCATTTTCCACATACAGGATCCTATTCTGAGGTTTATAACTTAACAATTCAGTACAGATAAAGGACATAAAATTAGTAAAAAATACATAAAGAGAGATTTGGAATTTAGATTTCTAGTCAAGATCTTCACAATGAGATTAATATTGCAAAATCAATGATGGGTTATTTGAACATGAAGAACCACATCTACTGCATTGAACATGATCTATTGCATTTAGAATACTCAAAAACCAAAAGTTTTACGTTTTGGAGGTCTCCAATTTAGGCACCAAATGAACACAGATGATTTTAGTGGCATGACTCGTTATTTGCTATGATCTACTGTTCAGAAGCAAGAAAACTTATTTTCTTACATGTTTCAATTCATACAAATTTAAGATGCATCAACTGTATTAATTTTAAATCCATATAACCTATCATAACACTTTAGTAGCATAACACTGTAAATACCATTTACTTTTGTTTCCCACTTGAAACATAGGAAGGACACCTCACAAAACATATGGATTCTTTTGCACATCATGGCCAATGGGGTGGATCTGTAATCTCCATAATTTATCTTTTTTTTTTTGCATTAATTCTAGATCATGACAAATGCACCTGCTCGGCTGTATCAAAAAAGAAAAAGAAATTTAGAAAGAAGATATAAAATAAAAAACCTTTATAGTTAGATATTTTAAATAATGTGATGGGTTTCATCCTGACACTGTGCTAGTAATGGTTGGGCATCAACCAGCACTTAAAATGGAAAGAACGTCGACGACTCTATTGAGATTGGATCAAGAACATTAAAGAAGCTATTCCATATCATCGAGCTTTTTTTGCCACGATAGTGAGCAAGATCTAAAATCTCAAATCTCAAGATTGAAACATAAGCTGAAGACTGTCTTTGAAGTTGTCCTCTCTAAAAAGGTTGTTTATATGAATTAATTTGGTTGTGGTAAATAAATCAGCAACTTGACAGATTGATTTTCCAGAACTTTCCAAGTGGAAGGACACAGGTAGAAACTAGAAAATGATCTTGTTTTATAATAATGTTAAAAATCATGCAATATAGCAGCCAAGGTAAATTTCAAAATAAATATTAGATACTAGTAGCAAGGATACTACCCAGTATACCATGAGGTTGGGTGGCATCCAGTTGCCTCCAACCTGGACCCATACCCATAGGAAGTTCAGGTCTAAACTTTTGACCCAAAATCCGCCCATCAAGAATCATGAACCCAGATAGTTGAGACTTGAGACTTTACAACACCCAGCAGGGCAGGTCTACGGGTCAGATCTGAATATGTTGAGACCCATACACTACCCAACATTCGTTGGGTTTGAATCAAGGATCATGTCTGGGTCTTCAAAGTGGGTATTCATAAGCCCGATTCCTTTCATGCACTCAAAATGATTCACTAGTGACAGAGGTTCGAAGTATATTTAATAGATTTTATAAGAAAAATGAAAGGTGTAAAAGTAAACTCTGAGGTGCAGATTGGCTTGGGTTAGATCGGATCAGGTTCACAGAGATTAGTCCTGTACCCTAAATATATTATATGATCAGGTTAGATCAGGTCCAAGTCCAGTGCAATTTCACTAGAACCAGATCTGACCTCAGTTTTTTTTAGGGACCTATATTTGAACCACATTTGACCCATAACCCTATGGGTTTGGATCAGGTCTGTCTAGGATCTGGTCTTATGAGTTTTTGTGGCAGGCCTACAAGCTGCTTCATTAAAAAAAGTGATAGAATAAGCTCTACTACTAGAAACTTTATTCTTCACAACAGTTTTCTCTAAACAAATTGTAATATTTGAATTTCTTAATAAAAAAATTGACTGTGAACAAGCATTCAGATGAGACCAAAGAAACCATATATCTTAGAGTCGCAACCATTTATTCTTTTAACCTAAATGCTTTATTAGCTGAACCATACACAAACATCCAATCTAACTATGATAAATTTCTTTCCTCAAAAAAGAAAAAAGAAATATGATGGCTTTCCATAAAATCATATTGAAAAGATGACATTAGATGGTTTTAATATTCATTAACAGCTACAAATTCAAATTTTTCATAAAACAAATTGACTGTGAACAAACATTCAGATGAGACCTAAAAAAAAACGTAAATCTTATTGTCACAACCATTTATTCTTTTAAACCCAGAGCTTTATTCAATGAACCATACACAAAGAGCCAATCTAACTACGATAAGTTTCTTTCCTCAAAAGGCAAAGAAGTATGATGACTTTCCCTAAAAACGTATTGAAAAGATGACATTAGATGACTTTGATATTCATTCACAATGTGAGATAATTGTTCTTGGGTCTGAAACAAATTCAATGAAGAGCCAAATCATTATAATCAGTGCTCAGTGATGACTGGAGCTAATATCCAAATATAGTCCATTTATATACAAGCATGCAAGAATATAGATATGAGATTATCTCCTATATCCCTTATTGTACTTCTTGCAATTTTATGTTAAACATTAATACACTGGAAGATACCCCAAATCAACTAAATAATTGACAGATATTCCACTATGAATGAGGGAGCAAAATGGGAACAAAGAAATATTTGATGCATTAATACAACTAAATATTGTGTGTGTGCCATGTGTATGCGTGTGTAGAGAGAGAGAGACACTATAAAACCCAGATATCTCTAAAAACTATGAAACCAAGATATCCCTAAACACTTCTGAAAGATTTTGAAAAAGAACCAAGAGAGTTTTAATGTTCTTTGACTCAAGTCATAAATAATATCTCTTAAGCATCATCTCAAACCATGCAAAATTTCCCAAAATTCTTCTTGCAATTTCAGAGCGGAAGATTTAAGAGGAATTCACATAATAACTTTTTTGTAGATATAACCATGAAGACTTTTCCAACAACTTACTATCAAAATTTAACAAAAAGAAGTTAATTCCCACACAGAATCAAAGGTAATTCAGGTCCTAAAATGACTCAGAAATTATTGATTCATTCTGTTAAAATGAAAAACTTGTGAAGATATTCATATGGTTGTTGGATTTGATTTTAATCTCTAAAGAGCAAAAGGCTGAAAACGATATCATAGGTGTTATCAGTTAAGTACCTAGACACGGATAAGGGTGCAAATGTGTTGACTGGAACTCAGCTCCATCCAAAGCAAACAAATATCCAATGTTAAGACACATGGATCAAGCATGGGTCCAAAATTTAGGAACCAATGACCAATAGGGTTGAGTATGGATCAGGGTTTTAATTACCAACCGGACGGTGGGGCATCCCACCATCTTGAGCATCGGGATATCACAAGTCAAGAAAATGGGATCATCACCATCCTGAGTTTCAGCACAAGGCATCTCGTTCCATGCAAGGTCTGCCGTACCCGCCCGTACTGGCCGGTACAGGCCGGTACATACCGATACCGCCCTAAACCGGTACCGGATCAGCATGGAATCTGGTACTGAAAGCTTATCGTTGGAGAACCGGTACGGGGCCAGTATGTGAAACCCCAAAACTCGACCATTCAACGGAACCGATACAGAGCCGGTACGGACCGGTACCATGCCAGTACTGCCCACTATCGATACGCCGATCAGTACCGGTACGGCGGACCTTGGTTCTATATAAAAAATGGTACAGATCTATCCCACGGTATTCAAAAGCTTGGTATCCAATCTGATCAAACTTGATTGACCTGATTTGACAAGCAAAAGTTCACTCAAAAATCCAATCTAGCCTTACATAAATCAAAGCTGGACCCAACCTGAAATGAGACCTGATCAGGCCTAGAACCACCAAAGATAAGATGGATTGTGGGGTAAAAACTTAGTCCCAAAACCATTTCAGGTTGGACCTAGGTCAAGCAGGATGCTTGAACCTAGACCCATTCCAACCAACTTGTAGTTGCAGGTAAGGCACTACTGCATTAGTAGTTTAATGACATAAGGAACAATCAAATGGAGACTGAGACATACATAAACATGGTCTTCCTCAAGACTTCAGAGTCCATTTAATTCAGATGTTAGAGCAAGGAGTTACACCTTAAAAATTTATTACCTCACTAAGGAACTAAAAACATGCTTCATGTTGTGCCATAAAACAGTAACAATATGAAGGGTATGAAAAAAAATAAACCGGCTGACAATAAGATGATGAATGTCATCATCCAAGCCTTTGCCCATAAGTTATGGGGTTGACTACAGAAAATTTAGGCAACCTAATACAGTTAGATTTTTACGAAAGTATAAATTAGTTTCCCTTGATAGAAAAGACTGACTGCGCCTTTAAAAACAGAATCCATATAGGAGAAAAAATCTTGAAATTCATTACTATTAGTAGAGGTCATCATAGAGAAATTAAATGAAGGTAAATAAAAGAACAGCATAAAAGAAAATATTCTCAATATAAGAGAAAAGCAACTCTGTTCAGCTTATCATCAAGATGAAAACGGCTATCAAGCTTCTATGCTGATCTGGGGCAGCAAGAAAGACAGTATAAATTTTGAGGCTCAGATGGAAATCATTTACACCTATTTTCAGTTAAGGTAACTAGGCTTGCAAAGTCAGACAAGTATCATAAAAAGGAACATAATGAAAGAAATCAAAATAATGAAAAGGATGGTAAACAAGGACTGTCATAGAGTTAATCTAAAATTAGCCAAGTATGAAAAGGACAGCATACCCCTCTCTCCATTATCAAAGGATTTCCTCAAATTCTCGCCTGCTGACTTGGGTATCATTACAACAGGAATTGTCACATTAAGGGAAGTATCATTTTCATTACAAACCATCTTGTAAAGATCTGCAAAACAAAAGCAAGGAAAGTAAGTAAAATACCTGGAATGCACACAAAACTTCAGATATAAGATGCAAACCAATGCAAATATCAGACGAGAAAACAATATCATTTTCAATGAACAAGAAAACAATGATTAGTGCATACATCAAGATGCTACATATCTTACCTTCATTGTCATTTATCACCAGTAAGCCTGCTGCACCTCCTGCCTGTGCAACCTTTGCTTTGGCAGTGAAAGTACAGTCTCCACGCTTAGCTAAGGCAATTGAACTTGTTAACTGCAGCAAATTGATATTGGTTGAAAAACTAAACAAAGCATTTCAATTATAGCATGACAAGATATCCATAATTGCAAGATTGTCAGTTATTTCCTTGACAGGAATCAATGTGTAAGGTGTCTAAGAATGGAGTCTCCATGGATTAATTTGGTTTAATAAATCCTTGGACAACATAATCTTAAGTCAAGGGTTCAAGCAAGATCGCACATTCACTCAAAAATTTGTATCTAAGTGGGACATATAACAGATATTAGCATGATTCACAGAAGGCCATGGGAACATTAAAGAATATGCATCACTAATTTCACCAGGTTACTGGATAGCCAATTTATGTCGAAGTTGTATTGAGATAAATTTCGCTTATCAAATTACAATAAGGAGGTGCATATTAACCATAATCTTTTTACAATTGATTACTAATAGCTTAGCATATTCAAGCATCAACATCCAAGTCATGTTAGAAGGAATCATTCAACTTTTGTTGCACAGGAAAAAAAATTATTGTCATAGGCTTGAGTTATCAGTTATCCTAGATTGCTAATAAAAAAGATATTCGCCCATTTCTTTTAAAAAATCAGATGTTTTAATGCATAAAATATCAATATCACTTGGACCAAAAAAAATGATCAAAATAAATAAATAATGAGGATTTTATGCATAGTACAGCAAGAAGACAGTGAAAACTTGAGATGCAGAAAAATGAAAATTTAAAGAACTTATTTGTGTCAGCACAGTTATACCATTTGATGTCCGTTCCTTTAAAGTAAGAATATTCATAGGCAGTTCACTGTAACACCATGAATTACACATCACTTATGGCTCGAAAAAAGCTAAGAAGGATGACCATACCACATAAGATCAGGATAAATCAAACACCGAAATCATCACTAATGTCTCAAGCATTTTATGAAGGGGTGACGGCGGTTTAACAAAACCTGGAAGCAAAGCATTGAAAAACTTGAGGTGCAAGGCAGGTGCCTGCACTTATGCAAAGCTGTTCTCAAACACTAGCTAAATTGCAAAATATTTAAAATCTGAAAGTATAAATCAGACCTCACTTATCCTTACAATAATCAAGCCAAAGTCAAAGAAAGGTTAGAGAGGACAAAGAAGAAAACTAGCAGCCTTTTCATTTATCATTGTGAGCATCAATGATCAAATTACACCTTTAACTCTCCTTTTTAGAGCCTTAAGAGGGCTCAAAATTAATCAAATGTTCTATGAGGTTCGAATTGAAACAGATGGCCAAAAAGCAGGGATCAAAAATAAAAGAATATAGGCAACAGAATTTTCAGGGATGAAATGGCTAGATAGAGACAACAAGTGCTTCATTGACCAAATTACACCTTTATTTCTCCATTTTAGAGCCTTAATGGGATCCAAAATTAATTAAATGGTCTATCAGGTCCAAATTGAAACAGATGGCCAGAAAGCAGGGTTCAAAAATAAAAGAAAGTCGGCACAAGAGTTTTCAGGGATGGGATGGCTAGATAGAGGCAACAAATGCTTCCACTTTTCTATTCTTCTTTCTCCTTTGCTTCTCTCTCTCTCTCTCACACACACACACATACACACATTAATTCTCCTATTTTTGATTTTGTCAAGATTTCCATCCAAAACCCTCCATAGCATATGCAATACATGAAGAATTGATGCCTTTCTTTGTGTATCAATAAGTAGGAGGCCCAATAAGCTTCCTGTGTTCTCTTTCTAGTTAAATAGATTCCAAAACCATAATAGAAAGTTGGACAATACAAAGGCGCCATGATAAACATCTAATATCCACATTCATCCAAAAGACATAAAATCTCCAACGAACACAAGACGATCGCACGCTCGAGGCACAATGATACGATTTTAATATCTTCATCTGTCCAAAAGACAGCCAAGACCTCCAGCACAAGCACACCTCTAGGACTGCTTAGATCTATTAAAACTCAAATATCATGCACATACCCGCACATATAGAAGTTATATAACTAAGAGATAGACACAAATTAATTAGCTACATCTCAACCTGTACGAACCTACGAATCAAGTGCCTACGAGCTATGCAGATGCCCAAAGTTCAAGGCATGCAAAATTGGGAAAATTTGTGGAAGAAAAGTCAGGGAAGCTTTGAGTTTCAATTATTCACTATGTGCAGCATGACAAGCTTTGGGAATTCCCTTTGTATGGCCTATCACCATCATCATGAACATGATTGGTCAATGATGAGTAGCACATTCTCCTCTGCGAGAATATAAACTATTTTACTAATTTAAGCTTATATGTTTATATAAACTATGAGCCATTCATGAAAATATTCAGACCGCCAACCAGATAATTGGGATAAGGCAGTATGGTTATGGTTAAAGTTATCAATATTTTGGCTATCAAAAGCAAATATGCATATCCTAGACATCCAACTAATAACTAATATTATCATTTCCTTTTTATGTCACCAACAATGGATATATCCCACATGAGTCATTTGAGTATTATGACCACAAGTAACACAAATAACTTGCCTCTATCACTATATTACTTATAAAAATGCTTGAATGATAAGGACAACTTGCCTCTAAAGAATCAAAAGCTAATCAATAAGAAAAGAGATAAAGGTGTAGTTATAATTTAAAAACATGCACTATAGAAAACAAGAATAGCATAGAATATGTGTATATGTACAGGCTAAGTGGCATGTACCAAATAAATTTCTGTACAGCTTTTTAGGGACCAAACTTCTACATGGCAATTGAGTCAATAAAGATGAGCTACAGCATAGTAAGATATCAGATGCAAGAGAATCATTCAAACTATTTGATCAAATTAGTGAAAGCATTCATTTCAATACAGATTGCTGGAAACCTTTGATGACACATTAGTGCAGCAGTTAAAAGGATTTGTAAGAACTGCAGATGTTTTTATAGCTTCAGAAGCATGACTAGGCAAGGAAGCACCAAATCTGGCACTTAGTCCAACAATGCTAGTGCCTTCAGTCCCATTCACCCATTTCTTTATCTTAACCTGAAGGGGAAAAAATAAAAGCTTAGAAGTCCAGAAATATGCTTGAATATACAAAAACAAAAATGCATGCCAGTAGGGATGCTTGTGTGTTGCTTAGACTGATGAATTATCGCATAAATACAGTCCCTTTCTTTTTGTTATGATTGCTTTTACATAAGAATCTATCTTTCACATGCACCTGTAGTCACTCAGTTCATGAGAACCATAAAGGTATGAAGAGGTGTGTTGCATAGTATTTCCACTCTTGTAATTGTTGCAATACACGCACTTATTAACAAAATTGAGAAAGAGAATAGGTGTATATGAGCAAGTAAATAAATAAGAGTTGTCATGTGTCCAGCTAATGGCAAGCAGTCATCAAATATCCTGTAATATAAATAGCTACGCAAACTATGGCGGCAGAATATAAATTTCATAGAGAAAAGACCAATAATTGATACTTCTGATATCTGGTACATCACAAGTATCAGGAACAACATATCCGGAACAGCAAACATAGGAGCTCCAACATAATTACGTTGCATAGATATTCAATCAACACAAACTGAAGTATAAGAAATTGCTGAATTCCTAGACAATCATGGGATGGTTAACTAGAAAAGATTAATATTAACAACTGACAAAGTTTATCAACAGTTAGAGAGGGATAACCTAGAAAGCAATCACAATCATGATTATAGATGGTTTGGAGTAGGCTTGCAAACAGAATGGATTTTGATTCAAAGTTGAAACAATAATCCAGAACTGATAGGAGTTCTGATTTGTATCTTGATGATGATCCGCATATGATTGGTCCATTTAGAAACAAACCATATTTAGCCTGAGGATGATCCAGACCAAGTGAAGACCCATAGCGGTCAAATACAAACCAAATTTTATAATAATTTAATAATATAAGGGATCAGTTAAGTGCCATTCAGGCTCACCCAACCCTGCAATTGATCCTGCTGCTTATCTCATCCCTCTCTCACTCAATACCATGATCCACCCATCTCATTCTCCTCTCATCCCTTCTCAGTCTCCACCTCCCTCCATTTCAACCCTGCAATCCCACTCCAAATCACCATTTGATCCCTCTCACACAGTCCACCCACATCGCCCCTCAATCCCTCTGCCTCCCTCCACTTGTTCTCTCTGGAAACTCTGGAAGAAGCAGGAGCTCTGATCAGGCCTTTTTTTTTTTTGCAAGAGGATAAGCTTCAGCGACTGGGTTATCTGGCAGAACTAGACTTTAAACCCAAACATCTCACCCCCACCCCAAACCTAGAAAAAAAAGGAACCATTGGCAATGCATCTATGAGAGCATCCTGTGTTCCCCCTCTCTCTAGTGTGCTTATCTCTATTTCTAAGAAAATCTCCAACTAGCCCACAAACAAGAAAACCTCATATTGGGGACAAACAATCAAAGGTGACCCAAAGAGGCAAGGAAACCAAGGGTCATAATGCGGCCAACTGCAGAATATATGGAGAAATGAAAGAGACAAGAAGAGGAAGAGATAAATCAGCTCAGGTTATCACATCAAATATCTAGTTCCAAATAGACTTAAAATTTGATTTCCCCAGATAACCAAATTAGATCATGATTTCAAGTTAATAGATTGACTTTCAATCACTCATGTCCAGTTTGCATTCAGTCCAGTTACAAGCCTAATTTGCAAAAATGCAACATCAACTCATTCCAATAAGTCACAGCCAAAGGCAAAGCCAAAACCTTTAGTTACAAGTATCAAAGTTCCATAGTGTAGATTAATCAACATATACAGTTTTTAGTCTTTATAATAGAAAAAGATCTAGCATCACCATTTAACCTCTCTATGTTTCTTTCATTTTCATGTTCGAGTCTTCCTATACTTAAAGGTTAACATCCTGTGCTTCCCTCTTGGTTTACCAATTGTTCTTTGGCTTTATCATAGTTAACATGGAAGAGTAGATCAATCAATAACATTCAGACTTGTCCTTCCACATTGTGGAGTAATAAAGGTAACATAGGCCTTTGAGAGTGGCGACAGAATATGATACAGTAAATTTCATTGAATTCAAAGTTTGAAACTGGCGTAGGAACATAAGACCAAGGGGGAGTGGGAGCAAGTTGCAAGAACATGATTGCCAAAATTGCTTAGGCCCTGTTTGGGGGAGCTTTTGGAGGGCCAAAAAGCACTTTCTGGCCCTCCAAAAGTACTTTGGGATGAAAAAGGATGTTTGGTAAAAATTTCGGAAAACTGTTATAGCTTTTCGACAAAGCTGAAAACAGCATTTTTCGGAAAGCTTTTTTTTTTACCAAAATACCCCCATTTAAAAGTCTATTTTTCTTCCCAAAATCTTCCATCCCACCCCACGCTTCTTCCTCCCCCTCACCGTTCCCTCTCTCTCTCTCCCTCTCTATCTCCTTCTTCTCAACGCCGCCACCCCTACTTTTTTTTCTGTTTTGGGAGGCAGCCACCACCTGTGGCCGCCTTCCCGGCCGCCGTCCTGTTTTTTTTTTTGGTTCTATTTTGGGAGGCAGCCCGTGGCTGCCCACGGTGGCAGCCACCACCCGTGGCCGCCTTTCCGGCTGCCGCTGTGGCCTGTTGCTTCGGCGAGCCAGCACCAACGTCCGGCTCGCCGCTGCGATCCACCACAGCCGCCGGACGGTGAAAGGTAAAACAAATAAAAAAAAGAGGAAGGGGAGGAAGGGGCAGCCATGGCTGCCGCCTCCCCGTCCCGGCCCCCTCCTGCGGCCGCCGCGGCCCACCATCCCGGCTCCCTCCCGCGGCCGCCACGGCCCGGCCCCCTTCAGGCGTCGCCGGCCTCGCGGGAGGAGAAGAAAGGAGAAGAAGGGAAGAGAGGAAGGAAGAAGAAGAAGAGAAGAGAAAAGACAAGAAAAAAAAAAGAAGGAAAGGAAATAAAAAGAAGAAAGGGAAAGAAAAAAAAAGAAGAAAAAAAAGAAAAGGAAAAAAAAGAATAAATAAGAATAAATAAATAAATGCATAAATAAATATGTATATAAATGAACGAATAAATAAATAAATAAGATAATAAATAAATATATTCCAATAAAATAAAATAATAAATAAATAAAAATATTAGTAATTATTTAACCAATTTTATCACCTAGCTAAAAAATTTGTTAGAGAGCTAAATGGTCATTAGAAGGGTAAAAAATTAATTTACACTAATAATTATAATATTTTATATCTTTATTATTGTATTATACTATAAATATAATATATATTACATTATATAATAATACATTAATATGTTATGTTAAATAATTTAATATTATGTTATATTATGAAAAATTAATTTACTCTAATAATTATATTAATATTATGCTATGCTATACAATGTCATATTACTATATTATAATAATATTATTTTACATTACAGTAATATTATACTATATCGTATATTATGCATTAATATATGTTATATTTTATTATGCTCTGTTGTATAATACTATGCAATGTCCTTTATAGTTATTTTGTCATACAAAAGTACTTTCTCAGTTTGTTTACCAAACACATGTTAAAGTGCCACAGCACTTTAGAAATGTAGTTACCAAATAGCAAACAACTTTTTATAAAAGCTCTACTTCAGACAGCTCTACTTCCAACAGCTCTACTGCCAACAGCTCCCCCAAACTAGGCCTTAGTACTTAATGCTTCTCTAAGTCAAACAAAAACCACCTCGTCCCTTCCCAAGTAAGGCTTATAACATCAAAATCAATGCTTCTGCATTCGGAAGCCTTTAAAGAAAGGCCCTGAATTGATTAACCACCTAATCTAAAGTAATCCTACCGAAACCTCTGAACGACCATTACATCATTACTGTACTTTATAGAAAGGTTTCAAGTTAAACCAGCTTAGACATCTAACTTTTCAGAATTAACATCTTCTTTGGAATCAGCACAAATCCCAATAGGTGTGAGACATAACATAGGTAGCCTGCAGTTGAATTTACAGTATTGAGACTTAAATTTTAAGTCGCTGTAATCTCTGTTCCAAAAGGAAAACTTGGCAGATCTGAAGTTTGATCACCAAATCTCCATCAGAATTCAGATTTTTCTCTTCCATTTATCCTCTTTGGTAGCTAACTTTTGTTTCCTAGCCTCCTTTCATAAGCACCATCTTTCCGCAGGTTGCCTCTTTTATGACCCAAATCTAGGACTCAGAATAGGCTCCGATATACCAAACTTGCGACGCAAACCAATCTCAAAGAAAAGCTTAAGTCTTTACTATATATTGCAGAAAAAAAAAACCGCAATCAACAAACCATGACGATCAAAATAGACATGAATCCAATAGCTCAGCAAGTTACGATTGTGACAAATTTCACTAAAGAACTGGCAAGGGAAACTAATTGCATCCACTTACCAGCTGGAATTTATTGTTGCAGGCAGGGGATTTGGGGGTCTCCGCGTCGTCGTGAGAGGTGTCATCCGCCGCCATCGCAACCATAAGATCCGAAACAACGAAGAGTGATAAAAAGAATAGAAGAAGATGAAGAGAGAGAGAAGCCCTTCGGAACGCCATGGCAGCGATTCCTCCCAGCGAACCACCAAAAACCCTAGAAATCCCCAACTCTCCCCCTGCTCTCCTCGCTCTCTTCCTCCTCTTCTCCTTGGATTGTTCTCCCCCTTTCCTCAATGCGCGTTTGTTTCCTCGGTGGATTTTTGCTTAAAATCCCCTGTCGGGTAGTAGAGGTCGGGGCGGCGCACGTTAGCATCAAGTCCGCCTCTGTTCATTAGGAACTCAATAAGTTATCCGGCTCCCGCGGTAGCACTGAAAAACAGAGGGCATCGTGGGACGCATCCGGTGTTATCCGATTCTTAAAGCGATTGCCGCTGCTCCGTGCGACGTGAAGACTGCTGCGGTTGGGAGTTTTGGCCACGACCCTCTTCAGATTACGGACTGGGACCCAACAATTTTGTGGATATCGGTGGGAACCCGGAGGACACACCGATCGCTAATGCCGATTTTGGAATGCGTACGAAGTTCTATTAAATATCTTTTTGTAAATATAATATGCTCTGAATTATTACAGGAGGATCGTCCCTTGAGTAATGCATTAAATTATTGGTGAGAGATCGCATAATACTGAAATTATTAGATCTTACATGGATTTCATTAATGGATTATACCATTTCCATGAAATTCTCATGGATAATTAGTTCCAATTATTTTGCAAGTATTCTTCTATGTTATCTTTCATGAAATATTGCTTATTATATAAAAATTTTTTGCTTTTTTTTTATAAAGACTACATAAATTAGATGATTCTTTGTTGCATGACCATGCACGCTTGATGTGTAGACAAAGGCTCATATTATAAAGCGTACGAGCTTCCCCAACTAACGTCATCTTTATTCATATTGTGCAATATAATAAGAAACTTAAGATTCCATCTTATGGAGACATTCAGAGACACTCATTCATTAGGCATCATTTGCAACGAAGAGGATCACGATCCAAGATGAATCCATAGCTTTACTTTGAGAGGAAAGAAGAACAAAAGAAATCACCTCATTATCACTCATTGTGCATTTATTGGTGACAACACCTACTACAGCAATATCCATACTTTGCATATTACTAAAAGCCATCCGTTGGATACTTAACCTAGAAAAAAAATCTTAAAAGATGAAAAAAAGAAGAGCATGAAGGGGATTTTTTTAAAGAAAACATAAGAAGAAAATTCCTTTCCTCACCATAACCATTGTAGGTACAAAGTGATTGCTAAATAGGTCTTCTTCCATCATTATTAGTCATTGTTGGATCCTATTCCAAAACTGTTAATACCCAATTACGAGGGGTAAACCTATATTTGATCCAAAATTAGTGTTGTTCTTGCATCAGATTGTGCTTAGAGTTGTCATGCTTCTCTTTTGTTTTTGTTTTTCAAATTTTTCTCAAAAAAAAATCGGTGATTTTACCTACTGAAAGTATCAAATATGATTTTATTCCATCATGAGGAAGACTATGCGTTTCCAGCTTGGTTATATTCGATGCTTAGATGTTGTTTGGCAAGAATCTATAGATAAGCATACACCTGGATCAAATGAGAACACAGTGGAAACAAAATCCGTTCATATGACCGGGTTCTGCAAATTTTACTAGGGACACATTAGTACTACATTTTCAATGGTTTTTTTCATCAAAATTAATGATAATTGCTTACATGGTTGTACTTTCTGCAGACAGCTTATTTGAAAATTGTTGTTGGTTGACTGCTGATTGCCTGATCCATATATTACTGATGCAAAACAGGTTAAATATTATTGGTGAGTACCACCAGAATTGATTACTCAAGGGCCTGAATATGCATAATGAACTCTGATGAAGCTAAAACTGGCAGGTATTGTGAGAAACGAAATGGTATTGATATCTCTAAACTTAAGCTCATGAGTTAGGGCTGACATATGAGCAAGCTGTTTATGGGCTAGCACATGTTAGGCTCGAAAGTTAGCTCAAGCTCGGGTTGCTTGGTTAGCAAACGAGCAAAGCTAAAGCCATGCTGAGCTCCCTCGTGCTCAACCTTGTTCAGCACAAAATATGAATATATAAATAATTTATATATTATATTTATAATTATCATTAATAATACAAAACTTATTCTTTATATTCATTTATCATAAATTAATAAAATTTTTAAAAACAAAATATAAATTTACTTATAAATTAAAATATAATAAAAATGAGTCCAATAGTTTAAAATCTCCTGTTCACTCTAGAATTTGAATGAGCTGGCTCTACCTCAACTTAATTACAAAATAAGATGGGTGTAATCAGGCTTGGCCACGTCCGGCTCCTTTACACCCGGCATAAGCGTTCCATGCTCTTCTCCCCTTCTCCTGTTTACCTTTTTGTCCGCAAGCTATATAAATTTAACATCAGGAATTATATATCAGTCTTTCTTCCATCAACCAGCAACTTAAAAGAAGACCCCAAGCATTATCATTTGAAAAACCCATCCATGTCTTGCTTGCTGACCCCGTGCAAGCAGAAGAGTATTTCATCAATGGTCAAACACGTTGTTCAATTTATCTTACTGCTGCTAACTAAATTTGCACGTATGCAGATGCCTAGTCATCTCTATTGTATTAAAACAAAAAACACAAAACCAGAAGAAAAGCTTTCCATCACATAGCTAAAAAATTTATACAGCTCAGGACAAGAGGGACAAAGCAGAAAAGAAATAGGAGATACGTTGTTATATACAAAACCATATTTTTCATATTTATATACAGTGAGGTAGTTTGCTTGCACTGTTAGAAATTCAAACCAATGTGTTAATCAAACTTGTTAAATAATCAATGTTTCTTTCCATTTTGTCATGCAAACTTGTCGGAAGATGAGAAGAAAATGTCATTACAACCGTCAATAGTCTGGCTATACATCTCCTGATATGAGCAAAAAGTACTTAAAAACATATGCCTCTTGCTCTATGAACATAGCCGAGAACCTATGCACTGAATGCACAACATTTCATCGATAACCAGATCTCACAATGACAGCGATAACAGTGGGCACAATGTTAATAGCTATTGGTCCTGAACTTGTGTCTATAACAAATATCCAATACAGCTTGTCATCCAATTGTTTGTACCATATGCACATTAACATCAATGAGTCCACCTCCAAAATGCAAACACCACAACCACGGTGATGATCATACCAGCATATGCAATCCACTTGTCTACACGGTGCCGCCTCTCAATTAGCTTTAACACCGAATTTGATAGTCCTACTGTGTTGAGGATATCCAGAGCTTTCCTTTGCGCTCTCTGCACCCACAAAACAGAAGAAAACAACACTATGAAGCTCAAATATCTGTCAGAATGAAAATAAATTTCGGACCTGTTTCTTCTGCATATTGAACTCCATAGTTAGAACCATATATTCTAAATGATAAGATTCTCTTATGCACTCAAAGCAAGACATGATGCAAAAAGATATTCTAGTTTGGAGAGATTTCATGTCAAGGGAGAATAATAGTGACCTTCAACCGATCTCTCTGATCAGCATACTTGGAGAGAACAGCCACTCCAGTGGCATAAGCCTCCTCAAGCATCATAGAGGAATTGCGGGCTGACTGCATTGCTTGTGCTTCCTCATCAAAAATTTTCAGGATATGTGCAGACTCGCCATTCTGCAACATGTAATCCCTGTATGAGTGACTAGCTAAAGGGTAAACTTAAAAAATATCTGACCATCAGAAACTCATACAAGCACGTAACAAAAAATACTTCCAATATGAAATACTTATCAGGACATATATAAAATAAGTGCAACACATTCAAAAGCTTGGCATCTGCTAATTTTGCAAATCTCTATAATGTGGTGGTAGGTGTTTGACTCTCCACCAATTTTAATATATACAGGTAGACGATTACACGCAGCAGTTCAATAAAGTGTTAACTATAGAAAAATGTGCCCCCTGTTGTATAAGTGAGATATAGAGAGCTTCCTTTCTAGAGTTTCTACAAGAGTGAGTTTTGGGTGTAAAATCCAATTTCTACAGTAAACTCTTATCTAGAGCTGAAAGAGAAAATTCAATAAGAAGAGAAAAAGAATGAGGATTAAGAAGGAAATGGGAATAATTTTAGTCAGTGAATCTTCTCTCAAGGTAAATTTTCTCATGCAGTTGTCCTCTCATTAAGCTATTTTCCAGAAAATTCTCCTTGCTGATTGATCTTACAAACTGACCTACTTTTCTCTTACCAATCACCATGAGTGGAGCTTATCTATCATAAGTTGTAGAACTTCTGAGGTCTGGTTATGTCTCTCTATCTAATTGGTTCTCTTAGCAGCTTCAGCCCATAGTGTAACACTTGTAATTTGATTGCATAACTCTACATTAGTCCGTACGCTACATTATAATGAGAGGTCATTAAGTTACGTCATTGATGATCCCACCATCTGTATGGTGAACAAATTATTGTTACCAAACTTCCGTACAATAAAGGGGCAGATTCTATACCGCTCTTTCTAGTAATTCTGCTCTCTCTTTAGCTTCCAGAATCCTCTTTTGATGACGCAATGAATGCCTGTCCAGACTTTCCTTAAAGGAATTGGCTTCTTCGGCAACCTGTTCAACTTTTCTGCACCACCATGGAATATTTATGAAGGCTCGAAAATCAATCATTATAAATATATGATAATGATCTACTCGTTGAACTGTTTAATTCAATGCTAATAATTAACACATCATATACATATTAAATCAAGAAACATGGATTGAAAAAACTTGAGATGTAAATGTGAAATGTCAATGTAAGATAATTCTATTTCAATTACAGTTAGTGTCGTCGCAACCTGTACTTCTATCAAATATTGATGTGAACAGTAAATAGTGAGTTCTCTCTGAGCAAAAGATCTGAAGAACTGCAAAGCA
Organism: Phoenix dactylifera; assembly: GCF_051530095.1. Classification (NCBI taxonomy): domain Eukaryota; kingdom Viridiplantae; phylum Streptophyta; class Magnoliopsida; order Arecales; family Arecaceae; genus Phoenix; species Phoenix dactylifera. The sequence continues at coordinate 9,325,286 of NC_143193.1, forward strand.
TCCTAAGCCATGGTTTTCCATTGAAAATAACTGGTAGAAGATGACTGTATTAGCTAGTCTATTGACATGCATCCAGACTTGCTCCAAAATAAACAGAAGAAGAAGAAAAAAAATGCATCCAGAGTCATTATCAGCTCACTCTGATAATATAACACACCAAAACGAGGCTCATCAATTTGCAGACTCGGAATCAACAAAGGCATGGTAATTGAAGACATGCAGAGTTATGCAAAATTTTCTTTTCTTTCTTCCTTTCTTTTTATTTGATACTACCGATGAAAGAGAAGTATCATTTGAAGACAAAACATTCGACAAGCACACAAACTAAACTATTCGACACTACGAAGGTTTGGAGGGCCACCATTGTGCACCATGCTTCAAGAATACTGGCATAGAACCACGGTGCTTAGTTCTGTAGACTGTCCATGCACCCTGTACTGCTTTATTTGGTTTGTGTCAACTCCCCCTTCCCATTTTAAACTCGTGCCCAACCATCCTAGCAGGTTTTATCTTCTATTAAAAACTGTTGGAACTCTTTCCATTTTTAGGATTTTTGAGTGCCTAATCTACAGATTTGACATGGTAATGACAGAAAACCATTGTCCTATATTGACTAAAGGTTACAATCAAGATGGCACATAGTAGTCTGTCTTCTCGTAGTACTACTAGTATGAGCTTCCCATAGTTCTCCAATATGTGTACAATTAAGGCTGCAAGTGGACTGGATTGATAACTCAATCAAATCTGTAATGGGCTTATGTGAATTGAAGCTTGATTTTAGAAATATGATCCATTTCAAATATGGATTGGATTTGGATCCCTAATGACCTTGATCCAAACCCAAACAAACCCAAATGTTGCTGAAATTAATAGCATTCTATATTTCACAACTCTCTTGAATTTAAAAAATTATTCTTTCATTAATAAACATAATGTGGTTGGTTAACCATTAATTTGTGTTGTTGGTCAAAATATATATGTGGTTGTCCATAAAATTTTATGTTGAATAGGTTGTTTGTAAATTATATTGATTGCATAATTAGGTATCAATTTTATTCACGTTTCTTATGGTTTGTGTTTGGATTATTCTGGACCCAATTTAACCTGAAAATCCTGACCGATTGATGAAATATATCATAAATCCGATCTCAATCCGCCCAAATAGAAATGGATTAGTATTGGGTTCAAATTTTTGACCCAACTCAAATATGAATTCGATTTGAGATATGCCAATCTCCATTCCAACCCAACCAGCATGCAACCCTGTGTAAAATGCCTAAATTATATTGTTAATGTGTAGACATAATTAAATATTTTTTGCAGTTATTGTAATGAATCTTGAGCTTACTTTAAGTGTTAACTTGCAAGACAAACTACTTGAAATTATGCAATGCACATGACAAACAAGAATAAATAAAGATATTTAGAATGATTTTGTGATTCTATATTTTCTAAAACAGGCTAAATTATGCTTTTTTAGAACATATTTTCGTATATAGTAGTTACACTTACACGTGTAGTATATCTTAGCACGTAAATCAATAAATATTTTTTATATGCTACTAAATTCTATACATGTGCAAGCCAAGTTTCAACATGATGCTATGGCCCTTGACCCGTCAAAAAAAAAAGAACGAAGGAAGGAGAAAAGAAAAATGAAAAGAGCCACTAACCCTATAGTAGAAGCCAACAAAAAAAGTCAGCAAGTATTGCAGCATGACTAATAATTCATCTACATCTGCAAATTAAGTCTCGGAACAAGTAACTAACAAAAGCAAAATTCATAGTTAAGCCATGCCACAGCCAGCAAGAGGATTTAGGGGTTTAGCTAAGCCATTCATTTATTTATCCTTGTTGTCGTGCATAATTTATTTCCTCCAATTAGGCTTGAATGTGCTTGAGCCAACCTGACACAGAGCATGCCAAGCTACGCTTTGGAATGAACTTTTTCTAGCTTCCAGTAAGGCCTTTAAAATCCAAGATTAGACTATATTCAAAATTGGTTCTGGTGGCCCCTTGCTCAGCCCAAGCCCAACTGAAGCCCATTCAAAAATAATATGTATACAAATACATATATATACATGTCTTTTACGAACAAATCATGACCACTAGTTCATCTTAAATAAATCACTTGGATGAAATCCAAGTCCTCTCAGCTTAATGCTATTAGAACCCTAGTCCCTCTTCTTCACTTTCCCCTTTTCTCCATTTCTCCTCCCATTTCCTGCTTGACTTCTCCCCTTTTCCTTATATCTCCTTCCCTCTTCCTCCTTTGCTCCACCTCCCTCCCCTCTCCCTCTCCTCCCTCTAATTTTTCTTCAATTTTATGTCCATACCAAAGCAGGCTCCTCAATCTTTACATCCATTGAGTTCCAACTCTTGGCAGAACTAGTAATCCCCATTATTACAATAAACCAAGCACATCCATCAACCTCAATCGCTACACTGTCCATTACTCCTCTGCTCTAGATGCCTTTATAATAAATGGGATTGATCAAGTCCAAGCACAATAGAAGCACAAGCATACAATAATAATTTTAGGCTTTGCTTAGGCCCGAGCAAGTGTAAAGCAATGCAAGCTAGGCCCAGGAATTTGGGTAGCCCAATGCAACCTAGCCCATTTCTAAACCTAATTCCATGCTTCTTGTATGAGACTCAAAAGGATGATTTAAAATTTCTAGACAGAAAATTTTTAAGAATCTACATAGGAGAAGGATATCCGAAAGGTATCATCCACAACCTCATAACAACATTATTTCAAACTTGAAATCACAAAAATCATCATCTAGCCTCTTCCCAATTATTTGAGGTTGGCTTTATGGCTCCGCATTCGCCAAGTATTCCTATCTAGGGTTATTTCAAACTTCAAACGTAGGGTAGAAAGAAAGGAAGAGATCATCAAAGTTACAACCACAATCTTTCTGATGAAATTTTCAGATGTTAGCGAAAGTTTTCTTCCATTAGAAGTGGTCTCAAATAATGACCTATAAAATTTGATCCCACAAGGATACAACAGCAAACCACTAAACCAACTCATTAGACCAACTAATAGATATGTCAAACCAATGTGATACTGATGTCGAGAGGTGTTGAACTTGTGCTGAAAATTCAAAACAGAAAGAGAAAGTCAATGCAACTGATTGTGGCGAGATAGAAACCCCACTGTGGCACAATACAACATGAAGTGTTTGAACATCAGCGGCAATGGTGACCCGCAAGCCAGTTGGCTCTAAATAGGAACAAATGGTAGCTAGAAGAGGGCAGAGTCGGTTCATTTTCTCCTAAAAACACCACCTTGGTTGGCCAATCTAAGGATACAGCCCTCACATCACTCGCTTGCAATCCCTAGGAATCCACTGAAAGATAGGAGAGTGAGAGAATAGAGAGAAGGCAAGGATAATTCCCACAGTAAAATTTGCACTAATCAATAACTCTAGCATGACTACACGAGGAGCTCCAATGGGGTATGTATAAGTAGCACAAAGGAATTCTTTTCTTCACCTTTCCAATATGGCATTCCTAATTTTATTATAACTAGAATAACTCTAACTATCAACTTCCCTAATAACATCAAAAGTCCCCTAAAGAAAAGTTCACAACAATTAAAACTTCTTAAAACTGACTAACATCAAACGTTTCTAACAAAGAATTTGCGCCCAAGTGGGGCGGCATCCAATGTGGGACTCAAACCCACTTGCCCAACAAGCAAACTCTACACGCTCTAGCGTTAGATACAAAGATGAAATAATCAAGAAGGGTCTCCATTATGAGATTGTGAACTAGCACTACAAGGTGGGCATACAAATTTGTGAATCTCCATAAGGCGGTAGTTCTTTCACTTGATTGATAGGAGTAAACATGCATTACTCCTCAATACCAACTCAAATTATCTTCAGTTCCATGCTGGCTTATGCTACTATATATTGTGTGGCACACAACATACCAACACTGAACCAACATTGGGGTATAGTTGCATTCCCATTGCCTACAAGCCATGAAGAATTGATATGGTGTGTGATGGCATTTAAAATGCCTATACACGCCTCATGACACTAGCATGCGGCACTTAAAACCCTATATCTAAGTTATATGTAAAGAACCATCCAAAAACCAATGTAGTCGGTAGGAAGGTAGGTGTGAGCAATTGGCTAAAAAGGGTGTGGAGGTCTAAACAAACACTCACCATTGATAACCAATTATCCTCAAGTACAACATCCAAATGATTTATAATTAGTTAGATCTAATTAATCTCACCTCAATGAACTGATAATTCATCTTTAACCAACAAAAAGTTTCTAAAACATTAAACCAATATTGATTTTCATAGTAAAAACCTAGTCTTCTGATTTCCAATGGCAACAAAAGATAGGCTAAAGAAAAGCAAAAAAGTGGGGGAAAAAGTCTCACAATTGTGTTGTCCAACTAGATTTGGTTAGTTATTGTGACAAATTGTGCCGTTGAACATAAAATCTTCATTATCTAGAGCAAAGTTCGTAATCTCGATACCAGATACCATATCAGTACCTTATCGATTCGGTACGGTACAGTATGGTACAGTACGCATTCTGTATTGAAATAATTCTCTAACTATTTTTTCAATTTCTATCTTAGTGCGCCTCGATACAGATTGGTACAGGCCGGTATGCACCTTGGTACAAGTGGGTATGCCTCGATACAAGGTACGAGGTTTGTACCAACTTAAAGTTGAATTTCGTACCCATTTTTTTCGAGTATGGTACGGTACGGCCCGTAGTGGATGATATGGGCGGTACAACAAACCATGATCTAGAGTATTAAACTTGAAGCCTTCCACGAAGTACAGTGAATCCCTTTCAGAAACTTGTTTATAGACTCTTTCTTAGAAAGAGAAATAAAAGAGGAATGAGTCACCTCGCCGTTGTTCCTTGTGACACTCAAGTTTTACCATTTATTAACATAAAGAAAGACTATTCTCTTAGCCAACTTTCTGACTAGCACCAAGACTAGTTTATGGACCATGTACTAAACAAATTCCAATCAATGTGGTTATATGCGATCTTACAAAGGCATTAGAATACCTATAATTACACGCCAATCCTAGTGGCACTATAACATCCATACATCCATCATAAGAATGAGTAAGAAAACCAATCTTTCATTAAGACATTTTATAAGGTCACCATCTTCAGTGAAACGCTTAAACTAAAAATCAGCACTTCCATCACATTCTTGTAAGCACTATTGATTCCATCTTGTACAAGACAATAAACTCAAACTAGAGGCAGAACAGGTAGAATATCTATTTTATCAAAGGATAAAAAGAGGACAAAATATAAATAGGATTTTCTAAATGATAAATGAAAAAAAAAGAAATGGATGGAAACATCATGGTTTTTTATGTGCAATAATGCAATATTAATTGGCTAAGGCAAATATCTTGTCCCCCAAGCAAAATGAAAATAATTTAACTCCCAAGTCACATACTCCAAGATCAACAATTTGCTCCAGATTAGCTCTTATGGCATCCTCTTCATCAAGAGATTAGAATTTTTCAATGATGTAGAGCCATGAGCTCCTTTCAAAAATATGTTTATTAATCTCCAACCTCATCACCTTCTTTGTGATTTCATTCTTTGATTTTATGTTTCGTCATTATGTAAAGAAACAATATGAGGCATGCAAACACCTCATTTAAAGTTTAAACAATATATTGCTAGGCTCAAACTTCTCCATGTCAACCTTGAATGGATGCCACATTTGTTGGATTTCTTCATATCCCATTAGTTTTATAGATTAGCAAATGGCTTCACGATGTTTTAGGGTGTGCCATTAGGAGAAAACTGGAGACTCCATCCAGATCTAGTTTTATCAAAATAGTTGTCCAACTAAGAGAGAATTAAGTCCTATAGTTGATTAATCCATGTAAATTTAGTGAACGAACAACTGAACAAGCTTATCTGTCAAGATGAACATTCAAAAACTGCAGTATACTAGGGCTCACTTCCTTTACAATTTTTCTCATTAACAAGCACAATCAAAATCCTTTAACTTTATACATAAAGAAATTGGTCCGTCTTCGTAGTCATGCAATCATACATGTTCATGTTGATTTCAATATTAGCATTTGTCCTCTACTAAACTTCATGATCACATAGCTGCATGTTAATCTAAACTTCATGACAGTCTAAAACTAATTTATGATTTCACTAATTAATAGAAATGGTCAAAAAACCCTACAAATAACCAAACAAAGTGTCATAAGAGAACAATCCAGACATATGAATAGCCTATATGATTGATGTTTCATGTTAGAGAAAAATATCATTAGTAGTATAAATATACTACCTAAGGCCACATTTGGCATTGCTTTAGGTAGTATAGTTTTTTCCTATAAAGCTTTGGGCAGTAGAGCTTCCGTTAGTATAGCTTTTAATAAAAAGCTATTTGTTGTTTGATATCTATATTTTTAAAGTGTTGTAGAACTTTAATATATATTTAGTATTCAAAGTGAGAAAATACTTTTATTACCAAAAATAATAATAAAGGACATTGCACAGTACTTTCAATTATCTAATTTGTTTGTGTTATCAAAAACTACAATTATAAAGCATTATTAATTTATAAATTATTTATTTTGATATTTTAATATAGAAAGTATAATAAATAATGAACTTTATATTTATTATAAAATATAGCAATAATGCTACAATATTATTATATTATAATATTTTTATATTATAATAAATATATAAATATAATATAATTATTATATTAGAAGAATAACAATGATAGTAGTATAATATTATTATACTATAGTACGATACAATACAATATTATTGTATTCTATTATTGTTATTATATTGTACTATCAAAACTATTACTATAAAATATTGAAAATTTTTAAATTATTTTTCATATTTTAATCTTAATAATAGAATAATAAATTTAAAATCTTTAATTGATTATGGCATAAAAAACACCAACTTAAATGATTATGGCAATAAAAAGTATTTTAAATTAATTTTTTTAAACAAATCTGTTTTCTGGACTCGAATCCAAGTCTCTTGAGTGTGACCTTTTGCTTCCCCCAAAAAAAAACTTCCCGATGCGTCTAAAGTACAGCTTTTGCCTAAAAGCTCCAAATTAAATTTTTAACTTAGTAGACCTTTTCAACTTCTGGAGGAGTAAGAAAGCTATTTCAAAATTTTTACCAGATACCTTAAAATCATTCAAAAAAGATTCTGACCCTCCAAAAAGTGCTTTTTGGCCCTTCAAAAGCAACAGCAAACAGCGCCTAAATCTAAATTTACAACACAAGAGCAAATGAATAGGTTTAAGTTCCATGTGGTATAGGAGAAATTCTTTTGTTTCAATATTATTTCATGTTCTTCAGGGTTCTTTTGAGTAGAGCAACCAAATGTTGACTCAGACTTACTAATATCTTCTTACCAGCAGGGCATGCTTACAGGCCACCTGATGTGCAAGTTAGCTTTCTTAGGCCCAAAGATCATGCAAGGAGTCAACTCCCCATGCACCATAATTATGCCAATAACCTAATTTTATGTTCGACCGATGGGGCACCAATTGGGCCCTGAACACTTCCAGCATTATGTGAATGTCATGCTTAAGTCTCCCTAATATGTTCATGCACACCTATGGGTTTCAAATGGGCTCTCTACAAGCCATACAGCCAATCAGAAGTGTCAGAACTCTTCTCCATGGCTTCCACAATTACTCGAGGTGCATCTCAAACCAATAATTAGACTTCGTAGGAGAAGCCCTCTATATCCACGTCATGTTTACTGGGAGAAAGCAGTTCATTCAGTATCTATTGTTACTCTAGTTTTCTTGAGGTGGTGAAAGATTTCAAAATGATTCCTTTAAATTTCAGCAAGCGATCAAAGGCCTTGGTCTTCTACATTCATGAGTGCAAATCGTAAATACCATTATAACTAATGTTACATCGGTACATCATTAAAGGATAAAGAAATTGAAATTAACTGATGCTATCAACAAACAACAGAAAGACAGCGAAATAGCTTTCTGATCTAAACCAACAACCATCTGAATTCCCTTTTCTTAGCAAATCCAATCAAAGCACTAAAAAACACGATAAAAATCTCGAGAAAACAGATCGAAGAGCCAAAAAATGAAACGTAATAATGAAGACGAGGATCAGCGGAACAGCGAGAGACCTAAATATTCGCATCCTGAAACAAAGAAAGGTGGGTTCATGCATGATTTGATGGCATTTACCTCCTCAAGAATCAAGATTCAGAAACAAAAATGAAAATTAGTATTGTATATAAAAAAATTGAAATCAATAGTTGCTATCAATAAACAACAAAGAGGCAGCGGAATAGCTTTCTGCTCTAAACCGACAACCATCTGAATGCCCCCTTCTTTACTTAGACAAATCCAATCAAAGCACTGACAACCACGATAAAGATCTCAAGGAAACAGATCCAAGAGCCAAAAAAAGGAGCCGTAATTACAAATCCGAGGATCAGAGGAATGGCGAGATGTCTAATTATCCGGAACCCAGAGAAAAGAAAGGTGAGATCATGGGTGACTTTATGGCATGCACCTCCCCAAGAATCAAAATTCAGAAAGAAAAGGGAAAATTAGGATTTTTACGCCCCTCCAGAATCAAATCAAATACAGGAGACCTAATCCCACCATCTAACTATCGGAATCGCAAGAAGACGAGAGAAGATGAGATGATCGAGGGTAACATACCTCTTCCAGAGATCGCGCTGGGATTTGGCAGCGATGGAGCGCCAGAGGCGGTCCATGTCGGCGCAGAGAGTGTGGATCTGGGCGATATCCCTCTTGATCGAGAGGGCGAGCTCCGGCGAGTCCGAGACGCCGGCGGCGATGGCGGACGAGGAGGAGGGGATGGAGGAATCGAGGCGCTCGAGGCGGTCGAGGGCATCTCTGGTGCGGAGGAGCAGGCGGCGGGCGCTCTGGTAGATGTCCGAAATCGTGCCCCCACCGCCCCCGCCTCCGCCGCCGCGTCCTTCCATTGGGTGGCTTCTCTCGGAAGACGAGATCGAGGAAACGAAGGACGGGTGGCGAACTCGGAAAAGTGGCCGCCCGTTTTTCCTCCTTTTAACAGAGGGAGGATATGAAATGGAGACGGGAAAGGTGCTATCGAGTCGGGTCCGGATATCGCCAAAACGACTGAGCCCAGATTTGGTCCATCTAAGAATTGGGTCGGATCGGATTGAGGTAAGATCAAGTAGAGTTCAGGTTAGGTAGACAATAGAGTTGGATTGGGTCAAGACCAGGTTTAAGTCATGTATTATATAAATATAATTGGAGGCTTAGCTCGTGTGAATTCTCCATTTGCTATATGAATATTGATATTAGTGATGCTAATATTAATGTTATTATTAAAATTCATAGCTTAATATGCAATATGTAGTAATGATGTCGGTATTGATGTGCTTTGTCATCATTAATGTTCATTACTTATATGCAATAGAAATATGGATATTGAGGCCCTAAGGTTTAAGTCATGTATTATATAAATATAAATGGAGGCTTTGCTCTTGTGAATTCTCCATTTACTATATGAATATTGATATTAATTATGCTAATATTAATGTCATTATTAAAATTCATAGCTTAATATGCATTATATAGTAATGATGTCGGTATTGATGTGCTTTGTCATCATTAATGTTCATTACTTATATGCAATAGAAATATGGATATTGAGGCTTTCTGTTTAATATAATTTGTTATATTGTCATAATGCATTTCAAAAATAATTAGAAAAAAAATTGCACTTGGTCCATCATACGAGCCGATATTAATGAAGAAAATTTCTGAACAGAGGTTCAACTTATGTAGAATTATGTTGCCTAAGGAGACAACCCAAGAGGAGGGGGTGAATTGGGTTTTAATTAATTATGACCAATTAGAAACTATGATAAGTAATTAACTAAATCTATTGCAAGCAAATTAGTTAATTTACTAGATGAAGTGAGTGTAAAGAGAAAAGGAGACAGCAGCCAATACAAACACAAACAAGTTTATAGTGGTTCGGAGCCAACTCTTGCTCCTACGTCCACTTTCCAAGCCGCACTTGGGTTTCACTATAATCCCTAGGATTACAGCCAGTTGTTTTACAAGCTCATAACCTAACTTGTTGTTTTTCCGAGATTACAACGAATTCTGTCGGTTTTCACAGGCTCACCGACTAGAACCACCCAATGGTTTTTCCGGATTCACAATCAAACCTAGTTGGTTTTTTCCGGTTCACCAACCAAAACCTTACACCGTTGGTTTTATATTTGGCTCACTAACAAACCTTACAACCCTTGATTCAATCCCCTGATTGAATCAAGTGAGAAAAAAATAAAGTTTGGAATTTCACAGAGAAAGCTTCTAAACAAGCAAATATGAAAACAATAAATACGAAGTAAAGTTAGAAGCCCTCAAACAGATTTTGGATTGGAAAGTAGGGGCTTCTCGATTTTTGGGTCTCCTCTGAAAGAGCTGAAGATTTGGGGACAGCAGGAGAGCCTTGAATGCGAAGGAAGTACTGGTCGAATTGCCTTAAATGAACTTCTTCCTTCTTTTGCTTGTATTTTCTCTTGAGAAGTTCTTGGTAGGTGGAAATGCCTTTTTACTTGAATGGAATAGCTCACTTCTTGTCTGCTACTGTTCACTGTGGCTATTTAAGGGGTTTCTTTCGAAAACTAGCCGTTAGGAACATATTTGGAGCCATTCTGTCCAGTCTGCACATCCTGACAATATGTCCGTTGGGATCGGAGTCGACTCATGCGATCTGGAGTCGACTCGGCTGTTACTGGAGTCGACTCGCCCTTTATAGGAGATGACTCGTCCACTGTTCAGGATTTGAATTAAAGTGCTTGTCCCGTTCTGGAGTCGACTCGGACCAAACTGGAGTCGACTCGCCAACATCTGGGGATGACTCGGGCACTTAGGAGTCGGCTCGTTCTCAGGGTTCCAGAAACCCATTTATCTGCTTTTCTCTCTCGAGTCGACTCGGGTTCTCTTGGAGTCGACTCGGCTCTCAGAGTCCGAAAAGCCGATCCTCTATCTGTTGATCTGAACTGCCTCGAAGTCGACTCGGACCTTGTTGGGGTCGACTCGGTTGACTTGGGAGTCGACTCTTGAGCACTTGGAGTCGACTCGTTCACAGGGTCTCCGAAGTTGGTTCTCTGCCTTTTAGACTTGCTTTTCTCTAGGAGTCGACTCGGACATAACTGAGAGTCGACTCGCCAAACTTCGGAGTTGACTCGTAACCTTCTGGAGTCGACTCGGTAACAGGGTCTAAAAAACATCGTTCTGTCTTTCTTCTGTTACCCTTTGGAATTGATTCGGAACCGATGGGAGTCGACTCGAAATCTTCGGAGTCGACTCGGTGACAGGGTCTGAAATTTATCTTTCTGTCCTTCTATCTGTTCTCAGTCGGAGTCGACTCGTAGTGTACCGGAGTTGACTCGAGCTTGTGTCAGAACCTCTAAAACACTTAGAGTCGACTTGCAATTTTCCTGAGTCGACTCGAGCTTCAGACTATGGTTCAATTGAGTTCAACACTTAGCCAAATTACTTTGAACCAAGGCTCGACGCACTTAAACATAAATTCACATATATTTGCCTGAAATACTAGATTGAATTCATTAATACAACATGAAATATACTCAAATGTTTTGAGCTCATCAAAATCAAATAGGGGTATAATCAATCACTCCACAATCTTCCCTTTTTGATGATGACAAAACATTGAGTATTTGTAAAGTGAATTGCTCAACCAAGAGGTGATTCATAGTAAAGTTTTGAAATAAATTCTAATGTCTAGTTATTTAATTTATCCAAAATTGAAAGGTATGAAGCAGTAAATCCTGAAATTAAAGCTCCCCCTTTCATTTACAATTATATAAGCCTTCAAGTCATGCAATCAATTGTTTGGCTTATATGTATTTAATGAATTTCCTTTCTTAAGATTTCAGATTCTCTCCCTCAACATGTGCATTCAATTTTGTTTAAGTCTAGTTCAAGTTTTCTGAATTTTCTTTTAATGTTTTGAAACTTTTGAGCTTAAATTCTTACTTTCAGAGGAAAAATATGACAATTTGTTCTTGAGTATGATTCAACTAATCTTCGAATATCCCTTGAATAGATTCTGGAGATTACTCCTTGAGGAGCCCCAATAGAGGGATAATGAGCCTCGAGGTATCGAATCCACTAAGAACAAATTACATTTTGCTTTAAGGATTTTCTTTTGTTTAGTGATTTCCTTTACATTCAATACATCATATTTTCTTCCCCTTTTGTCATCATAGCAAAAAGCATATAACACAGAAAGAGATAACAAGTCAAATTGCACAGTTTTTTGAAAGAAAATCTCTATTCATTTGTATTAAGTTCAAGATTGAATACATTTCAGAAAGTCCACAAAGGACTGTACATCATAAAAATAGAAGTACTACTAGGGTCGTCTAATAGAGGAGGATGAGGCTCCCAAATTTAGTCGGCTAGATCGGAGGACCAGGCTCATCCCCTCAGATACATTTTCTAGTTGTGTGATGATCTCTGAGGTTGCCTTAGTCTGTGTCTCCGCTAGTTGGGTTACACTTTTCTGAATAGTGTCAAGTTTGAAGATTACGGCATTTGCAAACCTTTCCGCACCTTTACTCTGCCTTTCCATCTCTGCTCTGATACCAAGTGGTATCAGAGCAGGTGCTCTTAAATTAAAAGAGTAAAAGATTAAAATGACAACCCCTTTTAGATCTTTTCTTAGTGAGGGGCAATCCACTAATAGGCCTCCATTCTTCAATGGAACTAACTACACCTATTGGAAGGCTAGAATGAAGATATTTATCCAAGCCCAAGACTATGATGTTTGGAGCATCATAGTTAATGGACCATATATTCCTTCTATCTATGTAGATAACATTGCTATACCCAAGCTTGAAAAAGATTGGGATGATAGTGATAGAAGGAAGGCACAACTAAATGCCAAAGCAATGAATGTACTTTATTGTGCCTTAGACCATAATGAATTCAATAGAATTTCTACTTGCAATTCTGCAAAAGAGATATGGGATAAACTTGAAGTGACCCACGAGGGCACGAATCAAGTCAAGGAATCTAAAATAAACATGCTAGTTCATAAGTATGAACTGTTTAAAATGGAATCTAATGAAACCATCACTTGCATGTTCACTAGATTTACTGATATTGTCAACGGCTTAAAAAGCCTTGGCAAAAGTTATACTAATAGTGACATTGCCAGAAAAATTCTTCGATCTTTACCAAGGTCATGGGAAGCCAAGGTAACGGCGATCCAAGAAGCTAAAAACTTGAACAAGCTGCCACTCGAGGAGCTTCTTAGATCTTTGATAACACATGAGCTCACAATAAAGCAACACAGTGAAGAAGAGTCCTCTCACAAGAAAAAGGTAATTGCCCTTAAGTCTACTTCTTCTAACAAGGATCCTTCTTGCAGTAGCAGCAGTGAAGAAGAAGACAATGAGGAAGATGATGAAGAAGCCCTTCTTGTAAGAAAATTCAGAAGATTCATCAACAGGAAGAAGCCTCTCCATAGAAAAAGAGTTCCCTCGAATTTCTTTAACAAGGATAAAGGTAAGAAAAGGGAAGGAGAGGAAATCGGATGTTATGAATGTAAGAAGCCGGCCCATTTCAGAGCTGACTGTCCCTTGATGAAAAAGAACAACAAATACAAAAAGAAGAAAGCTCTTGTCACCATCTGGACTGATACCGATAAATCATCATCATCATCGGAAGATGAACAAGAGGAAAAGGTCAACTTCTTTTTTATGGCGAACAAAAATGAGGTAATATCTGAAACACATTTGGATTTTACTTTTGATGAATTGTATGATGCTTTTAATGAACTAATGGATGAATATAAGACAATAAACCTTAAAAATAAAGAATTGAAGCTAACTAATCAATCTACACTCATAAGTACGATAAATTAATTAAGGATAAGGACTTTATCATCAAAGAAAACTTAAAACTTAAAACAAGCAACCAATGACTAACTCAAAAAACTAATACTTTAATTAAAGATAACGAAAGACTAACTAAGAAAGTTTCAGAACTTAAAAACAGTAACCGAACTCTAAAAGATAACTTTACAAAAGATCTAAATTTACTAAAAACAGAAAAACTGAACTTAACAAAAGAACTTGAAAAATATAAACCTATAGTTGAGAAGTTTACATTTAGTTCTAAAAAACTAGAAATGATTCTTAATAGTCAAAGAGCTGTATTTAATAAAGCCGGTTTAGGGTATAAGCCTAACAACAAGCAAAAATTTCTTAAATTTTTTTTTATAAAAGTCGGGGAAAGTAAAACAAAAAATGTAACTTATTTTTGTTTTGGTAAAGTAGGACATATAGAAAATGTATGTAACCACAAAAAACTGAAGTTAAAAGAAAGATTAAAAAGATTTAGATTCCAAAAGGAACCAACATTACTAACCTTGAAGGATCCAAGAAAACTTGGGTACCTAAAATTGTATGATTTCCTTGTATAGGAGTGTCTGGCAGCCAAGGTCAACAAACACTGTTGGTATTTGGATAGTGGCTGCTCAAGACACATGACGGGTGACAAGGAGCAATTCTTCACTCTAGAGTCTAAAAAAGGTGGTGCGGTGACTTTTGAAGACAACAACCAAGATCACATCATTTGTATAGGTAAAATACAAATTATCCCTTCAACCTTCGTTGATAATGTTCGGTTTGTTGATGGTCTTAAGCATAACTTACTTAGCGTTAGTCAATTATGTGATAGAGGTTTTGATGTTCTGTTTAAGCCATCTTTATGCATCATAACCAACTCAATTGACAATAGCTTAGTATTCAAAGAAATAAGACGTGGCAATGTTTATGTAGTAGATCTTAAAGATCTCGCCAAAAATAGCTGTTGCTTAGTAGCTAGTGATTCTAAAGTCAATGATGCAAGTTGGTTATGGCACCGTAAATTAGGTCATGCAAGTATGGATACAATATCAAAATTAGTTAAAAGAGATTCTGTGATTGGTTTGTCAAAGCTAAAATTTGAGAAAAATAAAAATTTGTGAAGCATGTCAATATGACAAACAATCTAGAAGTTCCTTTAAATCCATAAATTATGTCTCTACTACTAGAACCCTTGAACTACTTCACATTGATCTTTTTGGACCAACTAGAACCACAAGCTTTGGTGGAAACAAGTATGGTCTTGTTATTGTAGATGATTTTTCTAGATACACATGGGTCATATTTTTAGCTCATAAAGATGAAGCATTTTCAGTATTTAAGAAATTTCATAAGGAAGTAACTAACTCAAGAAATGCTTCAGTTATAGCTATTAGGAGTGATCATAGAACGGAACTTGAAAATCATCTATTTAAAAAATTTTGTAGTAAAAAGAGGATAACTCATAATTTTTCTGCACTTAGGACTCCACAACAAAATGGAGTGGTAGAAAGAAAGAATAGAACCCTAGAGAAAATGGCTAGGACCATGTTATGTAAAAGTGATCTCCCAAAGTATTTTTGGAGTGAAGCTATTAACACATCATGTTATATATTAAATAGAGTTTTATTGAGACCAATTATTAAGAAAACACCTTATGAACTTTGGAGAGATAGAAAGTCCAAAGTAAACTACTTTCATGTTTTTGGTTGTAGGTGTTTTGTTCATAATAATGGCAAAGATAACTTAGGACAATTTGATTCCAAATCTGATGAGGGTATCTTTTTGGGATACTCTACATCAAGTAGGGCATATAGAGTCTTTAACAAAAGAACTCTTGTAATTGAAGAATCTATTCATGTTGTTTTTGATAAGACTAATGATGTTTCTTCTAGCAAGAGAGTAGCTTTCGATGATGAAACAGGGATACTTGAGAAAAAGATGGATGATATGACCTTACAAGAGGATGAACCGAAGCAAATTGAAGAGACTTCAACAAGCCAAGAGATAATTGCTGAACATGGGCTTACAAAGGCTTGGAGGTATGCTCACGGTCATCCTAAAGAGTTAAGCTTAGATGATCCATTTCAACTTATTAGAACTAGAGCCTCTCTTAGAAACTTAAATAATTATCTAGCATTTGTTTCACATTTAGAACCTAAAAACATTGAGAAGCTGAAAATGATGTAAATTGGATTAATGCTATGCAAGAGGAACTAAACCAATTTACAAGAAACAAAGTATGGAACTTAGTAGAGAGACCCACTGAATATTCAATAATTGGAACTAAATGGATATACAAAAATAAACTAGATGAAAATGGAGTTGTGGTTAGGAACAAGGCTAGACTAGTAGCAAAAGGTTATAATCAAGAAGAAGGTATAGATTTTGATGAGACCTTTGCTCCTGTGGCTAGACTTGAAGCAATTAGACTGTTACTAGCATATGCTTGTTTCAAAGATTTTAAATTATTTCAAATGGATGTAAAAAGTGCCTTCCTGAATGGGTATATTAATGAGGAGGTTTATGTAGAACAACCTCCTGATTTTGAAAATCATCAATATCCCAATCATGTTTATAAACTAAATAAAGTACTTTATGGCCTAAAACAAGCCCCTAGAGCATGGTATGAAAGACTTAGCAAATTTCTATTAGACCATGAATTTTTTAGAGGAAATATTGATACAATCTTATTTTTGAAAAAAGAAAACAAAGATTTGTTAGTAGTGCAGATTTATGTAGATGATATTATTTTCGGTGCTACTAACAATCGTCTTTGCAAAGAGTTTGCTGATTTAATGCAGAGTGAATTCGAGATGAGTATGATGGGAGAATTAAACCACTTCCTCGGACTTCAAATCAAACAATCCAAGAAAGGAATTTTCATCAATCAAGCTAAATACATCAAGAAAATGCTAAAGAAGTTTGATATGGATGGAAACAAGTCAATTGGCACTCCCATGAGCTCATCATGTAAACTAGACAAAGATGAATCAGGTAAATCAGTAGATCAAAAGCTGTATAGAGGTATGATAGGATTATTATTATATCTTACAGCAAGTAGACCTGATATCATGTTTAGTGCATGCATGTGTGCTAGATATCAATCTAATCCTAAGGAATCACACCTAATTGTAGTTAAGAGAATTTTTAAATATCTAATAGGAACAAAAAATATAGGTCTATGGTACTCTAAAGAATGAAGCATAAACTTAGTAGGGTATACGGATTCTGACTTCGCTAGTTGTAAACTTGATAGAAAAAGTACCAGCGGATCATGTCAATTCTTAGGAGAGAACTTAATCTCATGGTTTAACAAGAAATAAAACTTGGTTGCACTATCCACGGCGGAAGCCGAAAATGTTGCTGCCGGGAGTTGTTGTGCTCAAATTTTATGGATCAAGCAACAACTTGAAGATTATGGCATTAAACAAGATAAGATTTCCATAAATTATGATAATACAAATGCCACAAATCTAACTGAAAATCCAATTCAACACTCAAAAATTAAACATATTAAGATAAGACATCACTTCATAAGAGATATGTGTTAAATGGTGATGTGATACTTGAATTTGTTTGTACTGATGATCAACTTGCTAATATCTTCACAAAATCCTTGAGTGAAGATCGATTTTGTATCCTTAGAAGAGGATTAAGAGTGATTGATCCATTTTTGTGATACTCTCCTATAATTCATTGATTTTGATGATTAGCTTATGTTGGATATAGGATTTCTCGTCTATCGTCATCAAATCATTTCTTAAGTTCTAAAGATTTCCATATCTCTCTCCTTTGGCACGGAATTAACTGAGTTTTTGGTTATGTGCCAGAGTTCGAGTCGACTCGAATAGATTTTAGAGTTGGCTCGTGGGCGAGTCGACTCGCGCATGTTTAGGAGTCGACTCAAGGTAGAGTCGACTCGTGCATGTTTAGGAGTCGACTCGAGGTCGGAAATCCGACTTTTAACCCTAAGCGAAATATTTTTTTTCTCCACTTCTATTTTCAACCGACATTGTTCAAAAGCCCTAGAGTCGTCTCCTACATCGTTCCCGACCCATTTTTGGCCCTTTCTCTCGTGTTTTCTCCCATTTTTCTTGTCCTTCCCTCGGTTTTAGGTGAAAATGCCTAGGAAAGCCGTTGTCCCGAGCCGGAAGAGACCTCTCACCGTGAGCGGTGCCGAGAGACGGTCCAAGGCATGGAATGAACCCGTAAGGCCAACACCTCCGGTTCCTTCTCCGCCTAGGCCAGTTCCCTCGCGTCCGTGCGCCGGAAGGGTTGTCTCTATCGGGAGGAAAGTCAACTTTGACTTCCTCTCCCGGGAAGGGTTCACCTTAGGGCATCGTCTTAGGGCCCAGGGCTTAGAGTATTTTTGTTCACTTGACCTCCCTACATACCCAGGGTTAGTTAGGAAATTTTACGGGACCGTCACACGGGGTGGCGGTGGTATCCAAGGGACTGTAGCAGATGTCTCTATTTTCATTTCGGAGGACTTCATTGCTCGAGTCCTCCATCTCTCCCAAGAGAGGATTGCTCCCACACATCCATCTGATAGGACTGAGGCCCTTACGGCCATCTTAGGGAGCCCACCTCAATCCTCCATAGAGGAGGTGTTTGCAAATCAGCTTTCAGCTGAAATGCGATTCCTCCTAAGTATCATCTCTCGGACTCTCTTTTCTAAGACCGGGAGGTTCGACTTCATTTCTGAGAGAAACCTAGGCTTGATGTTCCACATTCTACAGGACATCTCCGTGAACTTCCCCAAACTCATCTATAGATATATCTGTGAACCCCTAGACAAACCTAAGTTGAGTCTCCCGTATGGCATGCTTTTCACACTCATCTTTAGGGAGTTAGAAGTTTCTATCCCTGAGGAAGAACCCTCTCGCTCCCTCAGATACACTAACCATATGGGTGAGGGGACTCTCCACCGAATGGGTTTCCACAAGGTGGAGGGTGTCTGGGTTAGGAGGACATCCACATCTACACCATCTGACCCCACTACTCATCATTCACCTAGCTCTGATCATGACCAGGACCACTCCACAGATCCTTTCACCTTTCCATCCACATCTGGTCCTTCAGTCCCTGCTGTGCCATCTACTTCAGCTGGACCCTCCACTGAGCAGCTCCGAGAGCTGAGAGATGAGATAGTGAGGGAGCTGAGAGGTTCATACAGTGCACCCTCCACTGACGTCATTCCCTCCACAGCAGCGGTATCCATGATGATAGCAGAACTTAGGGAGGAGATGTCAAACATGAGGAGCTTAGTCCAGGGTCAATACTTGAGCCTTACAGCCATAAAGGAAGACACGAGGCAGATGCGAGACAGCATCAGAGAAGAGATGGGAAGGCAAAGTAAAGGTGTGGAAAGGCTTGCAAATGCCGTAATCTTCAAACTTGACACCATCCAGAAAAGTGTGACCCAACTAGCGGAGACACAGGCTAAGGCAACCTCAGAGATCATCACACAACTAGGAAATATATATGAGGGGATGAGCCTGGTCCTCCGATCTAGCCGACTAAATTTGGGAGCCTCATCCTCCTCTACTAGACTAAATTTCTGAACAGAGGTTCAACTTATGTAGAATTATCTATTCTCCATGTGAATGCTAATATTAATGATGTTGTATATCAATGATGCCAGTATTATTAATGGGAGTTTTAGCTTGTCTATAATTAAAGTTTATTGCTTGATATACAACAAATATTAATGATGTTGGTATACATATGCTCGATCATTATCAAAGTTCATTACTTAATGTGCAATAAAATTTTGGTTGTTGGAGCATTATATTTATTATAATTTATTATATTACCATATTGCATGTCAAAAATAGATGGAAGAAGAAGAAAAAAAGCATACCTCATGTATCCTGTGGGGCTAATGTTAACAACAGTAGTATTAATGACAGGAGTTTATCCATGAAGTCTTAGCTTATGCTGAATTTTTCATTCACCATGTGGACATCGGTAGTACTAATGATGGGAGGTTTTGCTCGGCAATCATTAAAGTTTATTTCTTAGTATGCAGCAGAAATTTAGCTATTGAAGCCTTCTATCGATGATAATCTATTACATTGCTATATTATTTTGAGAATAGTTAGAAAAAGAAGAAAAAATTGTACTATGCATATTGTACAAGTTATATGCTAGTTAACCATTAACCGGAAAGCTTGATTCCCTTTGTGCCCTTAGAAAGCATTAACAAATGCTATAAGGTATGCTTAGTAAGTTTTATAAGAAATATGAGACACATTAGTGTAAAATTTATAGTGTATTGGGTAAATTATTGGGCATGGATAAGATTTATCTCTCCATGAAAATCAAAACTATATAAATATATCTATTTATCTTTTCTTTCAAGAGTGAATTGAGGTGAATATCTCTAGTGCTAATTTTATATGTTATGACAATATAAGTATGTATTTAATAAGATCAGAATGATATCTACCAAAAAAACAAGATCAGAATGACGAGGATTTTAAGAAAGTATATGGCTAATAAAAGCTATATTTATATTGTCATACTTCTCTAGGGTAATTTAAACTATTTTTTTGGTTACAAGAAGGAAAACCCTAGGCTAACAAGCGAACAGAAAATGCACTCTAATGCATCAGCTAATGCTAGAATTGTTAGAATATATGAAAAGTTTTGGGTCCAAACTTGCAATGAAGAACTACTTGCAACTAGCCTGTCAGCATTGCCTGCAACTTGATCGGCCTCATAATAGACATAGGAACAGTGAAACTCATCAAGGCTAATAGTTGGATCCCATATGCTTGTCATACATGATTGGAAACTATCTGCACCATCAAGGGGAACATATACAAGCAACATGCACTGTGCAATCTAGGATACCACAATTTAAGTTTTCCGTTTAACCATCTAGAACTTGCATGCAAAACTTAGATTATATATCAAGCCTTCCCATGCATCACGTAGCTTTAGCATGGGAACTATTTGCACCATCAAGGGTAAGATATATACCAAAAACAAGGAATTGAACCTAAAAATCATGTACTAAAAATAAGAAGAAGGTGGTTTAGAAGATTGCAATAGAAAGAAAACTTGAATTATTGTGGTAGTAATTCAGTGCATAAGCCTTGGGGTTAAAAGTTGAAAACATGCTATTGTGGTAGTGATTTGGTTTCTAAGCCTTAGGGTTGAAAGCTGAAAAATCATTAAGTTTCACAAAATCCATAATTGTCGAAGGAGCTAACCCAAAATACCTTAAGTCATATGATATTTGATATGCAATTAATTGTACTGAGCTTGAATTTGGTGTTCATACTCAATATAAATAATGAGCCTTTAATTAAAAATAATTAATTTTGAATCGGCACAAAAATCAGCTCAATCAAGATAGCTTGATGGGGCTCAAAATGGTTTATATTTTATTCCATATCATAAACATATATTCGATAGTATTTTTTATGACTTTTCTTTTCTTTATTTATAATAGTTGAGACCCACCTTGAAACCCACATTGGAAAACATTTTTAAAAGTGTTTTTTGTAGACAAATTTGATGTAATTTGGTAAACTTAGTAGAATAAAACAAAGGGAGTGAGGAAAAACTCCCTCATATTGAGACCCACCTTGAAACCCACATTGGAAAACATTTTTAAAAGTGTTTTTTGTAGACACATTTGATGTAATTTGGTAAACTTAGTAGAATAAAACAAAGGGAGTGAGGAAAAACTACCACATATTCTTGGTTTTAGAGTAAGAATAGATTTGCTAAGTTTTCGGTCTTTTCTCATATAACTAATATCCTTTTTGTCCCTATCAATATGAGTGCTTCCAAAAATCATAGACCATCATGCTCACAAATGGAGATTTAAAAGTAGTCATTATCTTCTCTCTAGTACATACTTCTATTGGTGTCTCATGTCATAACCATATTTGCCTCACTTATCCAATTCTTAGTCGGCCTTGTTTTCATATTAACATTCTCAAAAGTATTTGCTTTTTCATCTTCTCTATGTATTATCTTATAAACATATCCATCTTTCTTCTCCAATCTCGATTGACCTCTATCTCAATATTAACACTATTCGAAAATGTTTGCCTTTTCTTCTTTGGATCCTTTCAGCTCAATCTAAAGTTATATCACTTAGACTCTTAACCTATTTGCTTTATTTCTCTTGCTTCAATCCTTCTCTTCAACAAGATATGAGTTTTCCTTTGTTTAGCCTCTTAGAATGTCTTCAATATGGAATTTTTTATCTAAATTTTACTTAGCCTTCTTAAAGTCTATTTTTGGGGCTAACTCAAGCCTAGCATTGCCAATCCTCCTATGTCGTTAAGCACCACCACTTCTTCGGTCTAGTAGCTAATTACTTAAGAATCTTTCTAATAGGGGTAGTAAAGAAATACATTAAGATAGGTCTCAGGGCTCGATGGAGCAAATGAAGTCTTCCAATGCATATACAATTAAGTGCCTATTATCCTAGAAAATATAACCGTAGGCTAATAAGTGTTAACTTTAAGTATAGCAAGCTAACTTATAGGAGAACAATTAGCATACCAACAATTGAAGTTTACACCTCATTCATATTAATTGTACTATCTAAGGCTTTTTAACTTCACTCATATTTTTTACTGGACTTGTAAATATCAGCCTTATATTACCTTTTGGATTAGAACTAAAGTACCTTCTCTCATCTCTTAAATATTAATTATGAAGATAATTGAATGAGTAAGAAAAGCTACAAAATTAAATCTAAATTAATTTATACAAGAAGGTGGCAACATCTGTCCTTCTCGTAACAATGTCAACCCTAAATCCACCTCCCCACTTTTAAACCTCGATGTATTTTAAGTTTAAATATTTTAAATAAATTTTTATTTTTATTTTTTATTTTAGTTATGATTTAATTTATTTCCATATCTTTAGTTTTATTCTTATTTGTTCTTTATTGTCTTCTTTTGCATTTTTATTTTCTATAATTTTATTTTTCATATTTCATGCTTAATATAGTTTCTTATTTTGCATATTTACTTTATGTTTCTAGTTTTATTAAATGTGTTTATTATATTTTTTGATTCATTTTCAATCCTCTACTACATAATTTCATGCTTTGTTTTGTTTCTCATTGTAAATATCTATTTCTATTCTAATATATTTTGTAGAACATATTTCCATATATAAAACTTTATAATTTAAAATTATTATTTTTGTACATGTATATTAATTTTTATTTTGTGGTGATCATATCAATTACTTGATATTCCTTTCTAATTTGCAATCCATCTATATCATTCTAATTGTTTTTATGTATTTCTATTTTATCAATATTTAAATCTTGATTTATCCTTTTCTTTCATTTTCTTTCTATTTATTGCATATTAGAGTATATTTTTGTAGATAATTTTGCATCTTAGGTTTGCTGGATATGATTTTATGTTTCAAATTTTAAATTCCTTATTTGGTTTAGTTTTGATTTCTTATATTTTTTTATCATGATTTTCTATGTTTTCCTGATGATTTGTTTTCTGATATGATTTTATGTTTCAAATTTTAAATTCCTTATTTGGTTTAGTTTGATTTCTTATATTTTTTATCATGATTTTCTATGTTTTCCTGATGATTTGTTTTCTTTCTTTTGAATAATTTGCTATTTCTATATTCATTTCGACTTTAAATAATAATAAAGAAATTATGATAAATATTTTATTATGTAATTTTAGTTGTTATTATTGATCAAATATGTATACTACTATCTGCAAAAGAAAAATTTTGATTTTATTTAAATATTTTTAAAATCATCTTCAAGGAGGCTCCAAGTCAATGCAATGTTCCACTGGATTACCAAGAAAACTTACCGTCAATGTCAATGTATTTTTGCATATATTTCTTAAAAGAAAATATGTTGCACCTTTCATGCGAATGAAGGATTCACCTTTCTTCCTGCGAATCCACTGTTAGATCACGAACATTATTAGAGTATGTGAGGACCTGTGCAGGCATGTGTTTAATCGCACATCAATTATTCGTCGAAGAGATCTTGAGTACTTATACAAGACTAAAAAATCTAAAAAAAATACTTTCTAGCTAGTCATTTTGGGTAAAATCTTAGGTTGTGACAATAACACACTCCACCAAAAATTATGCCAACACCTACGCCTTGATAGATGGCCGAGGACGATACTCCAGGATGAACTCTCCAAGCTCCACCGCTTACTTTGCCAACTGACCTACATTTTTAGGCTTTTGCAGAACCTATCTCATTGGTTGGTCAGTCAAGACTATGATTAAATGAGATCAGAAGTATGACCAAAGCTTTCAAGCCGAAATGATGAGAGCATAGACAGTCTCCTCTAATTTAGAATATTTAGTCTTGACATCACACAGAATTTGACTTGTATAGTAGATTGATTTCTAGCATCCTTCCTCTTCTTGTACCAGAACCGAACTCACAACAAAAGAAGAAACGGTTAAGTATAAGTATTTCTCTGACCTGTGGCTTGGTGAGGAGAGACGACGAGCTGAGGTACTCATTCAGTTAGTCGAAGGCCTCTTGACACTTCTTGGTCCATTAGAAGTCTTTCGGGTGCTTTAGGGCCTTAAAGAATCGGAGGTAGCGCTTTGTCGATCTAGAGACAAACCTCGTGAGTGCGGCAATCTGTCCAGTAAGGCATTGAACTTCTTTGATATTCTTTGGCGGCTATATTTCTTGCATTGCTCGAATTTTATCAGGATTTGCCTCGATGCCTCGTTGTGTCACCATAAATCCCAAAAATTTCTCCGAGATAACTCTGAAGGCATACTTCATCGGATTGAGCTTCATCCAGTACTTTCTAAGAGTCACAAAAGTCTCCTCCAGGTGGGCTATGTGCTGCCCCGCTGCTCGACTTTTTATGAGCATGTCGTCCATATACACATCCATATTTCGGCCGATCTCATCCTTGAAGATCTTGTTGACAAGGCGCTGGTAAGGTGTCATTGTATTCTTTAAGCCGAAAGGCATTATTTTATAGCGATAGAGGTCCTTGTCGGTGAAAAAGGTTATTTTCTCCTCATCTTCAGGTGCCATTGGATATGGTTGTACCCAGAGAACGCCTCCATGAAGGTTAGCAACTGATGTCCTAAGGTCACATCTACGAGCTGATTGATCATTGGGAGCAGAAAGCTGTCGTTATGGCAAGCCTTATTCATGTTAGTATAGTCAGTGCAAACCCACCATTTTCCATTAGCCTTTTTCACAAGTACAACGTTGGTCAGCCAATTAAGATAGTTCACCTCGCGGAAAAAGCCGACCTCTAAGAGTTTGCCAACTTCTTGGTCGATGACTTATTATCTTTCTGCGGCAAAGTTCCTCTTCTTTTGCTGCACGAGTCGATGGGTCACCTCCACATTGAGCCTGTGAACCATTACCTTAGGGCTTATGCATGGGATGTCGGTAGCTGACCAAGCAAGAACATCTGTGTTGGCATGGAGAAAGTTGATTACTTTAGCTCAGTTTTCTTTACTTAAGTTGGAGCCGATGTGAATAGGTCAGTCATACTCATCCTCTAATAAGGGGACCTGCACCAACACCTAGGTAGGTTTTTCTTGCTGCTCCTTCAGTTCGTCCCTTGTGTCCAACCTTTCAATTGGCAAAGTCTCTACTGGTTTCTTTTCTTTGAGGGTAGCCATGTAGCATTGAAGAGCTATCATCTGGTCACCTTAGATTTCTCCCACTCTGCTGCTTATGGGGAATCACATGAGTAGGTGGTAGGTAGATACCACGGCTTGGAAAGCATTCAGACTAGGTCGGCCCAGAATTGCATTGTAGGTCGAGGGAACTCGAACGATAAGGAAGTCTAGCCTCAAAGTGTTACTTTGGGATTCTTGTCTCCCGAGAACTGAGGAGTATTGATCTTTTGGAGCTATTTAGCAAGCAACTTCATTCTTTGGAAAGAATCATAAAACAACACATCGGCCAAGCTTCCATTATTAACAAGTATTCTCTTTACATCATATTTTGCGATAGTCATGAGGAGTCTATACTCCTCCCAAATTGGTGTTAGCAAAGGTAATGATGCCTTATGTGCGTTGTCTTTTTTGGGCAGCTTCGGCCTCTTTTTGAAGCTTGGTTGCTCAAGGTGTTCGAACCTCGGTAGGGCCGTCAGCGATGGTGTTGATGATGTTAGATTTTTTGGTTAAATAATGATTAAAAGTTTTCATACTTAAAACATATATATTTATATATAGGTTAAGATAGGAGTATGGCCTAGATGGTTGGTGTGTTGGTTTGGTTTGGTGGAGGTCGTGGGTTCGACTCTCCATTCCCTTCTTTTTATTCTCACATGGAGGATTTATTCACGTGCAGCTTGGCTTCTTTGTTGCTGATCCGAGGCCCCTTGCGCTTGAGCTCGTTCGAGATGGGAGGGTCCTGCCTTGTGACACGAGCCTCTGAAGTGCGAGGAGCCGAGGCCCTTTGCGCCTGTGCTTGTCCGACCCGCAAGCGGGTGGGAGCCAAGGCCGAGGTCAGACCACAGATGCGATGAGCCAAGGTGCGTGGGCCGTGTCTTGCACCCAAGGCACGAGGAGCCACATTGCTTCCTCGCTTGCACCTTTTCGCAACCGACCTCGCATTTGCTGGCCTTACTCCTAGTGTTTTTTCAAACTTTCTTACCAGTTTTGACCATTGGATCGGTTTTTAGTTGCGTCTGTCCCGAAGAAGTTTATAAATAGACCTCTTCGGATTAGACAGAGGAGATAATCGAAAGCAGAGAACTTCAATTCTCCCTTTCTATTATTTTACTTTCAATCCACAGGCTTTCTGCATACTGATTCTGGGTTCGAAGGCTTCTTTGATCCATGCAAATCATTGAGGCAGAAGGAACATTGCGAGAGGCTGTTGTATCTTAGGAGTAGAACGCCATCCAAGCCTAGTGCACTGTAAGGCGGCGAAATCTACTTCAAGAAAAGTGACCAATATACCACGTCTCAGCATCTCGGGTTTCATTTTTCCACTTTCACTCTTTATTTTGTTTAAGCCTATTTCCGCCTATTATTTGTTGAAGTAGAATATTTTAGATTTTAATTTTTCTGGAAAAGACTACTCCCAACAGATAATTCTAGCAGTCATATGGTTGTCGATCGGCTCCAAAGAGCGGCAGACTAGAGGTTGAGGCAGGTGCTTCTTGATCACGTCGAGCATGGATGTATCGGTCTAACCATCCACATTGGATGAGTACCTCAATCTCGTCCTTAAGCTAGAGACAGTCCTTAGTGTCATGGTTGTGGTTCTGGTGGAAGCGGTAATACTTCTTCTTGTCGCTTTTGAACGTCGAGGCCTTCATCGACTACGGAGGGTGGAGGTAGCCTCAACCTTTGATCTCCACGAGGATCTGGATCCTCGGGCAGTGAGAGGGGTGTACATTTTGAACTTTCAAGGGGGGCTCTTGAGTCGTCGTGAGCCCCTTTCACGTCGAGGTGAAATACTTCTTGGCTCTCTTCGCTCCTTGCGCCCCCTCTTGTCCCCTTGAAGAGGTCTCCCACCAGCAAACTCGTGATGACAGGTCATAGCTTCCTCTACATTGGCATACTTGTCTGCTTGCACCAACATTTTAGCAAAGTCGGCGGGGAAGCGCTTCTCCAAGGAGAAGAGGAAGCATGACGATCGTAAGCCGCTCTTCATTGCCAATATTGCAACCGATTGATCTAAGTCATGGACCTTCAGAGTCGTCGCATTGAAGAGGCTAACATAGCCTCCGAGAGACTCTTTCACTTTCTTCTTAATATTCAGTAGCGCGTTTGAACCACGTCGCCGCCTCTGGCTAGAGACGAAGTGTGCCGTGAAGAGGTGGGTGAGCTGCTTAAAAGAATGGACAAATTTGGGTCAAAGCCCTAAGAACCAAAACCAAGCCGCTTTGTGACGGGTTGTGGGGAAGGTCTTGCAAAGCACGACATCAGTGGCTCCGTGCAGCATCATGAGAGCCTTGGAGCTCTCCAGATAATCTAGAAGATTTGAGATGCTATCATACGACTTTGTTTATGGCATCTTGATCCGAAGTTGGATCGGTTCCTCCATGAGCTACCTGGTGAAGGGGGCTTCGAGGAGAAGTTAAGGCCGTTGCTCGCCCTCAGAGCATGTCTCCTAAGGGCCTAAATCTGTCAGCCCATTTTTTTGATTTTTCTATCGAGGTTGGCATCCTGCTAGGACGGAGGCTCCGTGTGAAGAGGAGGTGAGTGGCTTGAAGTGGAGTTCTTGTTGGAATGGGGGCTTGGAGTGTGCTATTTCCCATCCTGACCATGATTGCTCTGCTGAGTGCGTCGACTCTAGCAAGTCCACTTTGAGTCTCAGCCTCGAGGGTGGTGACTGATTAGGCACATTAGGTGCATCGATGATTGAGAGTGCTGGCTAGGTGAATCGAATTTCGATCAGACCGATTTTAGTCGTGCTGCTGCTTGTTGCAGGCCTTGGATCGCTGCGGTCAGCGACTGCACTTATTGAATGAGTAGGTTGAACTGCTCATTGCCCATAGGCATGGCAGGCTATTCTGGCAGAGCAGGTTTCGGGCTTCGTAATAACCCACGGGAGGTTGGAGCACAATGTTGCGAAGCATACGATGCTTTGCAGGCTTCTCGTGACCTTATGTTGGCAGTTTCTCCCTTCAATCGATATCAATATAGCTGGCGGTGGACCCTTCCTCTAACGCCAATTTGTTGCAGCAAAATTTGGACTGAAATCAAATCGTAGCTCAGAATGACCTTGAGGTCGGCAGAAATCGAGCTGGATGAAGTGGCCATGGTATGCTGGAGCTGGCTTCCTCTAAATTGGCCTGCAAGAAGTTCGCTTGTCGGAGAGGAAAGACCCTATGATGCTTAAGTCAGTATAGAGAGACAACAATATAAAAGGTAGAAAGATCTGCAGAGTTAAGTTCTCTATGAATAATATTGCATGCCACTATATCGCATTGCATCGCGTACAAGAGGTCTCCTGGATCACCTCGTTATATAGGAGAGTCAATTTTGTCGTTATCTAGGTCCGCATGCACTATTGGTCAGGTGGTGGCTAGTAGTATGGCCTCGGCATGGGCGATGTATGGTACTGACCATACCCCAAATGGAGAGTCGTTGCAACGACCAGTCATTGTCATGATGACCTATTGCTAGGACTATCTGTCCCTATCGATACGTGTCAATTGGCTCCTCAGTCGGAGGTGAGTTGTTCACCTCAGTCGGTTGGCTCCTCGGCTTGAGGCGAAGCTACCTAGCTTAGTTTGTACCAAAGTTGTCATGGTCGGTCTGGTTCGAGGTCGAGGTGTTCAATACTTCCTCCATATGTCATCTTTTGGACTCGTGAGTGTGAATAATTAGATTAGATTGGGACTAGGTCAAGTCACGATTTTTGGAAGTATCCTCCCCTAGTTGCTTGCTGGCTATTAAGGATAAAGATATCTAATGATAGATGAGGAAAAAGGTAATGGGAAGAAGGGAAAAAGAAGACACATGTAGATGATCTCTTTACTCCTTTCTCATTTCCCTAGTATTAGTATTAGTATTAGTTAGAAACTAAAAACACTGGAATGGAGGGCTAAGCAAATGAGTGGTTAGCAATAGAAGAGTACAATAGTCAATAGAATGCTTCTTTTATGTTGTTTTTGTATATGCTGCAACCAAAAATATAATTTTTGGACAATTTGAGAAAAGATCAAGAGTGAAAGGATTAATTAAGGAAAAAAAAATTCGATACCTAAAGAAATTTATCCAATATTTTCTCTGCACCCTCCTCCACATATTATATCAAGAATATTTATATAAATTAAAGAATTTATCAGTTGAGCCAATTTATTAGATTAAAAAAAAATATCAATGTTCTAGTTTCAAACATGCTTCTATTTGGATTATCCCTCATAATTAAAAATTCAGCCACACAAAACCTTTGTTCCTAAACTCCTCTGTTCTTCAATTTCGATAATGATGCCACCACCGTATCATTGGCCTATGGCAGAGAACCGACACCACCATGGTTCGCTCCAAATTCTTAAGGTTGAGTCATATGCCTATGTTGGTAGTGATAATATTGGCCAGGGATTGTCCTTGACCAAAATAGCAAGCTTAAGGCAACCTATTGCAATTGCCTCTAGGCTGAGATGGAGCCATTGTGGATGGCTAAGTGGTATTATAGCTGGAGATACACATAAGGATTCCGCAATCATGAGCTTCGTTAGAGATGGGGCGACAAGCGATATTGGGCCGACGAAGAGGGGACTGATTGGAGGGATGTGGAAGAAAGTAATCAACGAGGAGAATGGTTTGGTCGGAGGAGGCGGTGGAGAAGAACAAGAGGAGGAGGAGCCTATCCCTGAGATATTTTAGCCTAGGCTTTAGAGATTCTATAGTATCTGGGTCAATCTCACCCTCTAAACATATCTTGAGATGAACCCCAATCATGAACCAGGCTGATCACTTTCCTAAGTCGATCAATTAAATTAAAGAACTAGCTGATTTGAGAAGACTGGTATTCTAAGCCATCCATTTTGTACCTTAGATATCTAGAGGATGCGTATATATAATATTTGATCTGAATCCAGCATCTAAAAGTATCGAAAAATAACAAGGCTGTGCTGTGAAGCAAAACCTTGGGCTCTGTAAGATAGGGGTAAAGCTGCCGAGAAATTATTAAATGGACTAGGTCCAGTGGACCAATCCGGGATTTGGAATGGTTAATGGGTAAGCAAATAATACCGTTTATGCTAACTTGGATGGTTGTAACATTTTTTTATTATTTCATTAGTCCTCACCTGGGTAAACAACCTTGCGTGCCGGATCAGTACTCAAAAAGAATTAGTTAAAATGGACATCAATGGCTCGGGGGGGGCCCGATCTAGTAAACAGATCCCTACTCCATTATTCGTTCCACATGGCACGAGCAGATTGGCTGGTCCACATGCGTTGCTGCAGCTCAACGGCCTGGTCCCCTTCCCCTAGAAAAATATTAAAAAACCATTTCATTGCTCCCCCACATTGGTTCCCTTTCTCTCACTCTCTCTCTCTTTTTACCGGGACAACATTGGCTCGCTTTGTCTGGAAAAATTAAAAAAACAATTCATAGGCCCCCATATAGGGCTCGTTTGGTTCGCGGAAAGCATTTTCCTTCTTAGGAATATGATTCCTGGAAAACAAATTCCTAGGAAGAGGATGCCTAGGAAAGTACTTTTGGCATGTTTGGTTGACCATGGGAAAGTGACAAATTTTCAAAGTGCTTATGTTTGGTTGGCCATCCACTTTCCTAGAAAAGTTATATATAATTCCTATTATACCCTTAATAAAAATTAAGTTTTTAATGCCTCTTTAATGCTTCTTTAATGCTGAAGGGACTTTTTGGGAAAAAATAAAAATGGAGTGATTCCCGCCTCATGGGAAAGTAACTTTCCCATGTTTCTCATGAGAAAGATTTTCCCATGAAATGTGGGAATCACATTCCCATGGGAATACAACTTTCCCTTCTCTTTCTTTTGAAAACTCCAACCAAACAAGAGGCATCTCATTACTTTCCCGTTGACCATACTTTCCTCCTTCTTTTCCCGCGAACCAAACGAGCCCATAGTGCCACGTTGGAAGGAAAGTAAGAAACCCCCAGGCGATGACATGACGTTTCCGTTCCACGTTAAATGCTTGGTTAACACTTGCCAACTCCTCGACTCCACGCTTCCACCGTCTCTTTCATACTGGTAGTCTCAGATCTCGAGCGATTCCGCGGCATATGCCCTCCTCCCTCCCCTCTAGCCCGCCTCCTCCTCCTCCCCACTCGAGAGCCAGT
The DNA here is from genome assembly GCF_051530095.1 of Phoenix dactylifera. Taxonomy (NCBI): domain Eukaryota; kingdom Viridiplantae; phylum Streptophyta; class Magnoliopsida; order Arecales; family Arecaceae; genus Phoenix; species Phoenix dactylifera. The sequence continues at coordinate 9,356,990 of NC_143193.1, forward strand.
AGAACTGGAGAATCCTTTCATCCGGGGAATGGGATCGCTCCGGAGCCGGGTGGAGTCGTGGATCAAGGATCAGACCGCGAGGATTGGGGTCGCCTGGCCCCCGCCCCCGCCGGAGTGGCGGTGGCCGCCGTGGAAGGGGCGGCACGACCGGCGGGATCAGGAGCGGCGGATCCGGGAGGAGTTCGAGCGCCGGCTCCACGACCTCTGCTGCGCCGTCAAGGCCGATTCCGTCGCCGACCTCCAGGAGGTCCTCTGCTCCATGGTCCTCTCCGAGTGCGTCTACAAGGTCGGATTACCCCCCCGGATTCAATTATTTCTTTTGTTTTCCGTTCTATGGAATTTGGCGTCGATCTTTTTATACAAAAGTTGTTGCTTTTTTTTTTTTTACTTTTTATTTGGTCAAGGTTCGTGATTCTTCGATGGATGATGATAGTTGTTTTCTTTGTTGTGCATGCGTCTGGATCATGTCATAACATTGTGAGCTATCTGTTTGTGCCCTTTGTTTTGCTGTATCCGAGTATCCCACTCCTCTGGTATCGTTCGTGATGACAATTTCGTTAATATGCTATCGTGGACGCAAAATTTTTGCATATTTATTGAAGAACGTTAGTTTAAGACGCCGCCTCTGTAATCTGGCATGTGCTTCTAATGTTTCAGAAAATTGGCACAATGCTGTCCTTTGCCTGAGCTTTCAGATGGCTGGTTAGATGATAATAATTGTTTTCTTTAGAGACCTAGGAGCCACCTTTCATCTAAAGTTGATGATCGATGAGGGGATTTCAGTTAACATTTCTCCCTGGCCTTTATATAATTCATGAAGCCTTTGTACCTTGCTCATATTCTGCTTATTGGTAAGTGTTGTTAAATTGTTGCATAGTATATCCAATGTCTCTTCATCATTTTTTTTGTTGTCCTGATAAGTGCTTCTCAGCATGTTGTATTCGTGAAACAACTCTTGTGACAATGAATCTCCTGCTCTACTATCAATTGATGCAGCTCTCCATTTAATTTCTACTCTGCTATGGCTGGCATGACTAGATTTTGGATTGATTAAATTCAGATTTGATCTGAAATTAAACTCGAGGAAAACTGCAGCAGTATCTTTCCTCAATAGAGGGAAAAAGAAAGAGAAGGGAACGACGGAATAAAAAGAAAATTTGGGGAGATTATAAAGGCAAATGAAAAGATGATAGGGTATATAAGGCCCATGAGGAAGAAGATGAAAGACAGATCTTTATGACCGATTCTTTGAAATATTGGAACATTATTTGGACCAAATACTAGGGGTATAAAGGAGGAAGACTTGTATGAGCTGGGGCCAGCTAGAGCTTGTCTTGGTTTGCTTCTTGGTCAGTTGAAGCTCGGCTTGCATTGAGTTGAGCTGAGATGATCCAGCTGAAGCTCAGCTCATTACCCCAATCCAACTTGAGGCTGGCTTGCTTGGATTGAAATGGGTTTTGGAGTTCCCTACCTCAGCAATAACCAACAAGATTACAAAAGTAAACCCCAAAAAATTAGCCATTAAAAACATATATTTTCAGCTCCAGTCCTCTTATCTTGAACCTAAATCTGCCATCTTCTTTAAGGTTTCTCTGAAAGCATTACTTTTTCCAATCTCACGGTCGAAGGATGATGCCTCTCTTGAGGATTAGCTCTTCATAAGTTGCCAGTGTAGATGCGGGAAGAGGAGAAACGGCTCCTCTGCCAGACAGTGCTTCGATGAGGAGGCCTCCATACTTGGAGCTTGAAGTGCAGAGATGGATAGGCAAGAGGCTGAGCTAGAGAGGGGAACATGACGGTTCAGATCTTGGATTTTACAGCAAATAGGAGAAGGCTTCGATGGATTTAAGCCTTTCACTGTGTGAGTGGGGAAAGCGATGGGTTCTGTCATCACTGTTAAATAGAAATAATAATGAGAGTGGTGGAGGGCTAGGACAATTGTAACATTGTTGGGATTTGGGATAACTCCTTTCAACATGGATCGTTAGATCTTAATCATCTACTGGCTACAAAGTTGCAGTTAGATTAAGATCTAACAACTAAGATGTACTCATCTATGAAAATTAACTAATATATTGTAATAAATATAAATTTTTACAAATAATTAGTTAAAACTGTCTTATTGATATATTTTTAATCTCAGTATTTGTATTTCGAATCAAATCAAGCCGTACATGAGTGAGTTGGGCCTAGCTCATGGTCAGCTCATTTATTTTTCAAGCTTACAATCTTGGCTCCGATTCAGCTCATTTACTAATCGAGTGAGCCAATATCAAGCTGATTTTCAAGCCATACACAAGTGCCTCAAAGACAGTTCCTTCAGTTGACAGCCCTAACAAACATCACTCAGAATCATAAGTTATTAAAAAAATCTAAATTAATCCCTCTCAAGAGGTCGGCCTTAGCTTTATTATTTATTTATTTATTTTTTGGTGGGGGCGAGTGAGAGAGAGAAGGGCGGAGAGAGAGGGAAGAAAGTGATTGGGTCATATGGCCACCCAAAGAAGATTGTGTGGTGTGTTAATATGCCTCATCTTCTCTCCTGTCCTTTCCTTGTTTTTCATTGGTTGAACCCATAAAAGGGCCCTATTACTTGTGTTAATTGCTGATGTGGTCCTTTAGGTTGCCTTATCATACTCTGGTCTTAGCTCCAAGATATGTGATAAATTCATAAAAAGATTTCTAAAACAGAAAGTAATGACTACAGAAAACTGAAAATATAATATCCAATTACGTCCTCTAATCAAATAAATCCACTCAAAAGGTAGTATCTTATACACTTTAAAATATCCTTTTTCTTATTGGTTAAACAAATAGATTCTATAAGTAGATGGAAGCTCAGAAAGAAAGAAGAGAGGATGAAGGGTGATGAGAAGAATGTAGCTATATGAATATTTTGCTCTAAAGGAAAAAAATTATCTGCAAATGCTATTGTAGTAATGATATTATTTTGGGTTCTTGCGCACTAATTTATTTACAAGTCTGCCTATTTATCAAGAATTAAAGTATCCTCCGCATGCTTTTGCCTATCAAAAATCAATACTCTATGCTTATTGTGTTGGCACTTGGTGTGCACTAGCATGAAAGGATGTTCAACTGACATGCTAAGATATACTTTTCAAGCTTTGCAGTACCTTGGTACAAGCACTTATAGTCGTGTATCAGTATGACATGTACTGCAGTAATCCCCTGTGTCTACTCATGGTTTGCTTATGGTGGTGGTACGGCATGGTATGTCCAGCAGTACATACCTTGGTACAAGGTAGTGAGTACTCCAGTACAGTTAGTTTCTCAATCCTTGCTACTACTTTATGCATTTTTAACATGGACCAATTTAAAACACCTTATAATGATGTTCATGAATGCTTTAAGAATATATATGGTTCTCTGTCTATAGAAGGCTAGAATCACCCTTGATGTCTAAGGTGGTTGTAATTAATTCTATGCATTCCATATTTTCAAGTAATTTGACATAATATGAATATTATGCACATAATTTGTGATACAAAGGGAAGCCGATAAACTAGTATTGTAGTTAGGAGCTTAAAAGTTCATGCAGTCGTACTATTGTGGTTCAAGTTAGTTAGAAGGGTACAGGCTACGCATAGGTTTGCATTGATGCATAGCAATTTGATATGCATTGTCTCAGGCTGATACAGAAGAATACCGGATAGCAAATACAATATATAGTTATCCTCTTATATACTGCTGATAAACTTGCTTGATATGTATTGTACATATCTTATGTCAGGGATGAGAATTGGATTCTTTTCTAACTAATTATCCTTGGAATTTGAAATCAAAGGATCTCTGAGACCCTTTAACTTATCTTGACTATATGGTGGCTCTGATCTGGAGAATAAAATGTGGTTTGAATTTCGCAAGGTCTGAAGCAGGTTATTTAATATATAAAATGATGCCTTTTGCTGTCATAAATGTGTTGAATCAATGTAGCTATTCTGGTCGAAATTAAAACTTGCTTGAGGTAAATCCTATATGATAAGATCCACCAAGTATAATGGGTAATCCCAAGTTCATGTTATGTCTGGTTCATGCTTAGTCACCGGTTTTCTTTCTTAACATGTCCATCCTTGACCTGATTCTGAAAAGTTTGGTGAGTTCATGCTTGCTTACCTATTAGGGCAACCACAGAGCTGCACCAATTACAGAAATCCACTGTACTCCTGATAAATGGTTCAAATGGATCCACAATTTACTGCCTAATGTTGCCTCTCTGGCACCTGATATTTGACCGTCATATGGTGCTTTCAATTCAATGCCCTATATTTTAGGATATGTCAGTTTTCTTCATATTGATATATGCTGTTCTGCCATGTTAAAATCTGGGGTTGGTAGATAGAAGTATGGGTTTATGTACAGCAAGAATGAACCATGCATTTAATGGCGAGATTCCGTCTTCAACTCCACAAAAATATCAACTTGAAAAATTATATGATATATATATATATGTGTGTGTGTGTGTGTGTGTGTGTGTTAAACTTTACATGCACTGATGACAATCTTTTCTTTTACATGATAGAGGCCTGCTACTGAAATGATTCGATTTATTAACAAGTTCAAGTCTGATTTTGGAGGACATATCGTATCTCTTGAGCGTGTTCAACCTTCCTTGGATCATGTACCTCACCGGTGGGTTGACATTCTTATAAATTGTCATATGCTTCTAGTTTTGGATTTAAATCCTGTAGGTTAGAGAAATCGCTTACGTCTGTAAATTAAGAATGCATTTTTCTATATATGTAATTAAATTGTCAATTAATGTTCTGAACCTTGGCTTCTCTCTGACCAATGGTGTATTGCGGCTGCAGTAGGTTGGGTTTAGCTTAAGCAGGTACATATGCTTTACATACTATTCATAATGTTATCAGTAAGTAAAGCAATTATTTGTGTGTTTGTGGAGTATAATTTACCACATTGTACCCTTGAAATGAAGGATAGTGCTTAGAGAATCCTGATCTGTTAAGTTGATGTAAACCTAGGTTCAAAATACAAAGGATTGTTACCATCCTGACGAAGGCTCTGTATGGCATGTGCTTGTTGATTGTATCGACAGGGGATGTCAATGATTATGTGTAGTTACAGACCTAGTCTTGTTATGGACATTTTGACCTCCAAACTCTGGATTTTGGGTTTTTAATCACGTTTCTTGTCTAAGTGCTATGTTTTTTTGCAAGAAATAAGATAGGAGAATCAAGTTAAATACCTTAGTCAAGGTTTTCTGTATGCCAATGTCATTGACATGCATATATAGCACCTAACATTTACGTAACTTATAATCTAAAATATATTTGAAAGATATATATTAAAATTGGCAGCTGGAATAAAACGCAACAAAGAAAGATTATATTGATAACATCATTTAACAGTAGTAATACTTGCAACCCAAAATCATTAAAACAAGAGAGAATCACTCTTTAAGCCCTACATAAGCAGTATCCAGGGTGCCGCTTGGTTTAAGAGTGGTTGGGGGGCCGATTTAAAGTGAATCAACCATGATCTGCCCTCAAATCACTTGGTCTGACCTTGAACTGCTCAATTTGCTGTTGATTCAGGCATTTAGGGTAGTTTTAATGTGAACTAGCCTCCCTGTATTGATGAGGCCTCCGGTACAATATTTGCTGAGAGGTATGTGCTGAACCTCTTGATATTTCAAAACTTGATGCAAATGACCCAATAATAGGAGTTGCTGGGCAAGCATCATGGAAGGTCGGAGATGCAAATTGATGGCATGCATCAAGCAAATCCAAGCATTGAAACATTTGGGGCAGAACCTCCAACTGTTCTCACAATATAAATGTATTGAAGTACTGCATGCTAACAAGCTAGTTTTAACATATCATTGTCTCAAAATACTATAACATATTGTCCAATATTGACCTTTCATTGAACTTTCCTGTTTGCTAGAAACCCTACTAACTGGTATCTTTAAATTCTATGATAAACTGATCAGTATGTGCTGGTATTGTGTGCATCAAACATTTTTATATACTGCCATATTAACACTATATACTAACATAGTGATTCTATGAATTGCAGTATACCAATTATTGGGATGACTTGTAATAATAACTAAAGAAAATTTGGCATCTGTTATGTCCAGAGCCAATTAATTGTGCTATTGTATGTCCATGATTGCCGACTAATCCATGGCCAATTAAACTAAACTTTATAGGAGTTATTCATGAATAATAACATAATTGATGTTCTTTCCCATCCAATAAATAAAATAGATTTAATAGATCTACTTTAAGCATGCTAACCTCTAAGATCTGCTTTGTTTACGATGAAATAACAAATTTTTTGTAAGTCTATAATCATTGTTTCCTTCAATTCTTTTTATTTTTTTAATAACCTCTATACTCTATAGTCAATGCACTATTTATCCATGAGTTGTCTGCAATATCCAACCATAGTTTCGTTATATACTAGCAATCCATCACATGCAATGCATGCTTGAAAGAATATAATTAAATATTTAAATCATCATAGTTATATAATTATTTAATTTATTAAAATCAAATTATATTGTGTTATTTTAGAATATCTCTATTAAATAGTCAAGGAATATTATTTATTGATAAATATTACCCTCTTTGCATACAAGGGACAGGATGGAGGATAAAGATGGAAGGTTTTGTAGTTAATACATATGTTCCGGTCATTGTTCATCTTGAAAGAATTGGGACATTACCTATTCTTTGTTTAATTTTTGTAACCACATAATAGAAAAGTTTACCAAGAGTGGGATCATATGAAAGGAAAGGTTTTAAAGGTTAGATTTTTTTAACATATATATATATATATATAAATGATTGATTTGTTGGTAGAAAGCTACTTAGTATATTCAATCTAAAATATATGAGTGTCAAGGACATTTAATTAGATTTCATTTGTAATTAAGCTTATGAAATCATAAATGATTTAAGAGCAGTAGGTACCTAACTAATGAGTGAAGGTGTCCATATCCAAAAAGTCAACATATGGGATCTAAAGTAGAATATCCCAAAATTTAAAACTGTTTTTATTTATTTTCTTTTTTTTCAACTAATATTAACTTCACTAATATTGATATATGTGTACATAATAATTACAATGCCAAAGTATCCAAGTGTGCTTAAGTGACAGATGCAGCTCCAAAAACATATATATATATATATATATATATATATATATATATATATATATATATATATATATATATATATATATGTGCGTGTGCATGTAGAGAGAGAGAGTTATATATGTTAACAAGCAATTAATAGCCATGAGTTTGCTGCTTTTTAGTGCTATGTATTAGGTTCATTTCATTGTTTTAAAAGACCAGAGGTGTTGGACTTGTGGCCAAGGGGCTGCTAAGCACCTAGGTGCCAAGGCCGTCACCCAACCACAGACCATGTTGCTATCAATGGCCATAGCAACCACCAAGCAATAGCAACATCTACTGGTGCAAATGATAGTCTAGAAGTTGTCGGTGTTGGTGATAGCTCTGCCAACAACAATAATGGGACTAGCGGCAGCCCCACTATAACTAGCCTAGTGGCTAGTTGGCAGCCAGAAAGATAGAAAGAAATGAAGCGAATGAAAGAATCAAGAATCAGAAAAAAAATGCCTAAGTTGCTTCCCTTGCCGCCATTTTTGCCTACCACCAGAACCACCTTTTCCCTTTTTACATACAAGCTCAGCATAACCTCCTGTGTATGGACTCACTTTGATGTGACGTCATGCGAGCCAAATCTTTCCCCCACGGCAACCCTCTAGATGTGGGCATTCCATCCAATAATTCCTCATATGCATGGAGATCAATTGGAGATGACTTTCGTCGGGAAGGATGGTCTGTCCTAGAACCAATAAGAGCAGAAGGAGCCGCACATCATCTTCCCTCACTTTCATTTTCATAGAGAAGGTTAGGTTGAAGGCACGGCATTGCACAAATGGTAAAGGGGAAGGGTTAAAGAATTTGACTAAATTGGTTGGATTCTGGGTTATTAGATACTTGACCCATGTAAGCCAAAGCGATGGCATTCACATGCATTAGGTGCCTGTTTTAAGCATGTGCCTTGGGCGTGGGAAGCCACCTAAGTACACACCTTGGACTGGTCCGCCCAAGCCTAGGCGAGGCGCTTGGAGGCACTCTCTTCCTAAGGCAGGTTTCCATCATGTCTTTTAAAACAATGGTGATTTAAGGCTTAAGAAGTGTTGGAATATCTAACTTTATAGTTTTTTTTGGGTGAATTGAATATTTAGTGATAGTTAACCATGATAAACTTATATTTTGAAGCATAATAAACTTCACTTTAAGTATCTATGTAATTGTGTGATAACCAAGGTCCGCCATACCGGTACCGGTCAGCGTACCGGTGACGGCCCGGACCGGTACGAAACCGGTCCCGTACCGGTGGCGTACCGGTCCTGTACCGGTTCCGTACTGGTCCCGTACCGATTCTTCAACAATAAACTACCGGTACCGGATTCCACGCCGATCCGATACCGGTCCCAGGCCGGACCGGTACGTATCGGCCCGTACCGGCCGGTACGGACCGGTACGGCAAACCATGATCACCTCTCTTTCTTGCCGCACGCACCCCCCCTGCGCGTTGAGGCTTACTCCAACCGGAATCAAAACACTACCCTCTTGTCCAAGTGGCAAAGATTGATACCGTCCAAGCAAGCACCCAGAATCAAACCTAATTAATTTAAGGAAATCTAAAAAAGTCAACATTGGAGGCAAACTTTATAACAGGCAAATGACTTGCATATCATGGTAAGTACTAACTACTGTGCTTTATAAAACACTCAGTACATGGTAAAACTATGTAGCTACAAATTTCTATGCTCTCAAGCAAGTTCCTATCTAGGCATCTACTGGCTGCCTTGACCACCTCAGTTATATCCTCAGTCATCTTGAAGATGCAAACCGATCTTGGTAACCTAATAAAGTAGCTTAGAGCACCCACTTACAATTGCAAGGTTTTACCCATGGTCTGCCGTACCGGTCCGTACCGGCCGGTACGTACCGGTCCGGCCTGGGGCCGGTACCGAATCAGCGTGGAATCCGGTACCGGTGGTTTATTATTGGAGAACTGGTACGGAACCGATTTGGGCCGGTACGTGACCGGTTCGGGCCGGTACGTGACCGGTACGGGACCGATTCGTACCGGTCCGGGCCGCCACCGGTACGCCGATCGGTACCGGTACGGCGGACCTTGGAGGTGATTATCCCTCATAATCTCAAAAAAGAAAAAAAGACAGACATAACCAGCAAGACAGACATAAGAATTAGGGTTGCTTCTTAAGTAAATCTATTTGAAATAAATGAAAGCAACAAGCCTTAATCCATCAACTTTGAGCCTTCGCCTCCCATTATTCACTGAAAATGTAGGTCATATATGTTATTTCAGCGAGACAACTTGAACATTTTTTAACAAAATGTTAATTCCATATAATGAGTACTGAGAAGTTCATTATGAGTCTCATGAAGCATCAGAATGTCTTCTGCATACAACATGCAACAATGGATGCCCTCTTGAATATCAACCGATAAATGTTGATATCTTACTTTTGGTGAAGCACTAATGCTGGCAGGAACTCCATAGCTCATTCTTTCTATAAGTAATTTGAATGCTGATGCAATACTGTTTTACAATCTGATTTTTTGATCCCCTTGAATCCGATTGCAATCGCATATTCAGCCAAAGAAACCTAAAAATTTGAAGATGTATTCAAAATTTTAAAAATTTCTTTATACATTCGCTTTTGCAGTTAGTAGGGTTCACCCAGGCTTTAGGATAGGATCGAACTAAGAAAGTCAAGTTAAAGAAGCTGGCTAAGTTGCAATTTGCATTTAAATGTGATCTCAAAACCATCATATTTCACCATATAAATTGCTAAAATATCCATATTTTTATTCTTAATGAAGCTTTGGCATCCTCTGTAGAGTTCTTGAAAAGAAATCAAATAGAATGCTACTTGATACCACATGTCACCAAGAAGGAAGAAGTTACTAGTTAGGGGGTTTAGCTGTGTATACTGTAGGTGATCCTCTTTATAATTTTTCTTAAAGATTACCAAAGGGTAATTATTATATGTCACCTAAGTAATATAAAGAACATTAAAAGACAACATTTTAACTAAAACAAATCACCTACGGTCTACAAAGGTAAAGCAAATGGATGGTTCAAAAATGTTTCTAAAACTGAAACCCGATCAATCTGGGAGAAAAAATTGTTAAAACAGTGAACGGTTAGATATTAATGATGAAGAGGGCTCAAAATAGTTGCAAAGAAACATCAAGGTGACAAAAGCCTTCCAATATTAACTTGTAGGTTGGAGTAATCAGAACTGTAGAATCTGAATTCAGAGGATGGTCCACGTCAGAACTCCTTAGCATAGGATATTAAAATTTGTCAAAATCAAATAGAAACTCTGTACACTTCAATGACAGGAAGGTGGGATAAAAATAATGTTATATCAAGGATCCTAACCTCTAATACACCTTGATCGAAAAACCTTTTCTTGATTCTGTAAAATAATTATTCAATTTGTAACAGCACTATGTTGACTGGTTTTAGAATGATGATGGAGTCCTCTCATGAGAAGAAACCAAACCTATAAGGTATAATCCAATTATGGGTATTTCTGTTGGTTAGTCTTCTATCATTGACCAAGTTTCAGACATTATGCCCTAGGCTGAAATATAATCAGTATTCATACAGCTAAAGACAAAATAATAGAATATTTCAGTTATGGAGAGCAAGCTAAATATATAGGTGATGCAGAATATATACACAAAGATAGGCTTCGTTTTTTTGTTTAACACATTATTTTGGACATATAACAAAAGAAACTTACACTATTTCAGAGCTGGTGTTGCATTGATCAATTATTCTTCATCAAGTTCGAATTGGAATCTATAATTGCATTAGTGAATTTTATTTTCTTTTATGCTGCCATGATCTATATGATTTATTTGCCTTTTTTACCCCTTTAGGTATCTATTAGCTGAGGCAGGTGACACACTATTTGCTTCATTTATTGGAACTAAGCAATACAAGTAAGCATTTATCATGAACCAAACCATGGATTCATAGTTCAGTTGACAAATCTGCAAGTTTTATTAATTTGTTTTTCTGTTCCTCTGTCCTAGAGATATCATAGCGGATGCAAATATACTTCAAGGGGCCATATTCCATGATGATAAGGATGAGGATTTTGATTTGATTGATGCTGTTGAACTTGAAAGTGACCAAATAGGTAGCCAGAAAAAGATTGAAGAAAATTTTGGGAAGTCTGGACAAGTAAAATCAAAACAATTGAAGAAAAATTCAAGGCCTGCTGCACACCGTGTAAGACTGATCATTATATATTAACATTGCCTAGTGTAATGCCTCCATTAGTGCTTTATTTATATATTATTTGGTTAGAAGCTTGCTTACTAGAGCAATGGCCTTTGCTAAAATTATTCTCTAGGGTTTCTTGGCTCGTGCTAATGGAATTCCAGCATTGGAGTTGTACAAGCTTGCACAGAAGAAGAATCGGAAACTTGTTCTCTGTGGACATTCACTTGGTGGTGCGGTAGGTGTAGAAAAATTGATTCCGATCCACTTTGGTCCCTTACTTGTCTGCTGCCTAATGTATCCTTTGCCTACACTTTTGCTTGGTTTCACAGGTGGCAGCATTGGCTACCCTTGCAATTTTGAGAATTCTTGCAACATCTCCTCTATCCAAAGAGCATGATAAAGTTCAAGTGAAGTGCATCACTTTTTCCCAGCCACCTGTTGGGAATGCTGATTTGAGAGAGTAGGTTTCTTGTTATAAAACCAAAATATCATCTATTTATTTTTCTTAATTTGCCAGAAAATATTTTGATTAAATAATGCTTTTGGTTAAAATGTAAAGATTAATACTGATTTAAAAACTATTATCATCTCTGATTTTGATTTCCATTTTCTGTTTTTTGTTTTTGTAATGTGCTTCCAGTTATGTTCATAAGAAAGGATGGCGAGACCACTTCAAAACATATTGCATTCCTGAAGATTTGGTGCCACGGATCTTGTCTCCCGCGTATTTTCATCACTACAGCACCCAAACAGTGCAAACATCTTTTGATGCGGGTTTTACTGGTACATCATTTGTAAAACGTGAAGAAGGGACCAAGAAGACGAGTCTAGAAACACTTAAAAAGATTGATGGGAAACAGCTTGTGCTGGGTTTAGGTCCTGTCCAGACATCATTTTGGAGACTCTTAAAGCTTGTTCCTTTAGAGGCTGTCCAGAAACATTTGCATGTATTTAGAAAGGGTGGAAACAAAAATGAAGAAGCATCTTCAATTCCAGATAGTGGCATGCAATCGATGATTGATGAGACTGAAGCAGAACCACAGCCCCTTGAAATTCAAGAGGGTCCTGATGGGATTTCTTTAAATCCTCTTCCAGATGCAGATAAAGGACTCATAGAAGCAAATAGCAGCCAGATATATGGGAAAAGCAGTGCTGGAGCTGGGAATTCGAAACGATGGCGCAGAGTTCCTTATTTACCTTCATATGTACCATTTGGACAGGTAACGACCATTTTCTTTTGGTTTCAATAGTGTTCTAGTTGTAGCTTGATTGTACATTCATTTGTTAAGAATGATAGATATTTGACAACTACTCTGTTATTAGTTATCTTTGTGCATATATATAGCAAGGTCCGCCATACCGATCGTACCGATGTACCGGTGGGCACAGGTATCGGTACGGTACCGGTATCGTACCGAACCGAACAGGATTGTATCGACCCGGTTCGGGGACAGCGCACGCGAGAGCATGCGGGAGTGCATGCGAGAACGCGGGGGAGCACGCGGGCGTGCGACTCCTCATGCGTGAAGTACGTTTTCACGCGTTTTTCTCGTTTTTCACGTAGATCCGCAACCTGCAAACGTGTTTCCCTGTGCCGTTTTTCTTGTGGGATGCATTTCCTGCACGGGTTTCCTCCTTTTCGAGCCTTCTCGTTTCTTCTCCTCTCTTCTCCGCTTTTCTCCCGCGAACAAGCCCCGACGAGGATCCTCTCTCCTCTGCTCTTCTCCCGCGACCAAGCCCCGACGAGGATCACCCCGACGAGGCCCGTTACCGATAAGTCTCCTCTTTCTCTTCTTCTTCCTCTTCTTTCTTCCTATTTCTTCCTCTTTTTTTCTGTTTTTCTTCTTCCTCGATCGGTTCCGACCCAGAAGGAGTCGGAACCAATTTTATATGCCGTACCGGACCGGTGCCGACAGGCACCGGTTCAGTACGGGCTGAACCGGTCGGTTCAGCATACCTTGATATGTAGGGACATGTTTTTAACTAGGGTACGTAGCATTAACTTGTTTATTATGTATAAATGCAGTTCCCTGTAGCAGACCTTGATCCCCACCATCTTGCTATTGTGGAGATTTAAAAGTTACTCCTCCTTTCCATGATCGTAATTTGGTTAATCATGGGACTGACATCTAGTTGAGTGCTTATTGTGACATATCCTCAATCTTAATGGTTCATACTTCATACTGCGATCCTCAGACACTCAAACCCATCTATACATACTTATGACATAACAATAATTTTCAGGTGTTAATGTTGGCATTCCAGTTCTATATTTTATTTTGATACGTGTTACATGCTCATATCTCTATTGATATCGAAATGTGAAAATCAATTGAGACCTCAATTCTCAATTAATGTTCACAACTTTGATCAGAGCCTGTGAGGATGTCTCTAAAATATTAGTTTGATCTCAAAATTAAAGAAAATTTATACATGTAATAATAAAATTAATGTCTTAATAAAAATTGATAGCAATTAGTGGGTGGACCATGAATAAAAAATCTTTTGGTTGCTGATTTGTGTCTGATCTCTGATGCCCCACTGAAAATTTTAATTGTGTCAAAGTGCTTAATAAATTTCATTCGATTGTCATGCTACTCATGCAATTACCTTATGCATGGTATACTGCCATCAACTAATATTTTTAACCATTACAATTACTGGGATTAAATTTCTGGGACACTCTTAAGGATTGAAGCCTAGCTTATTCAGCTGTACTTGGATGAAAACTAAGCTCAATTAGTGGGTCGTTCGAACAGGTTTATTAACTTCTGTGTAGTTGAGGATTGCAGCTGATTGTCTATATTTTTATATAGGTGCAGTGTATCCTAGGTCTTTTGTGATATCTTCTTTGAATAGTCAGATCCTGCTTATATCACATACCCATCTCCTTGCAGCTTCCAGAATCCAAGCATCAGCCTCCTAGCTTTAGCATACTCATTTCTGAGCATGAAAGCATGCGCTTTTTTGAAGTCATTCCTGACAATAAAACCAAACACAGGATGACTACCGGACAGGGAACCATCACTTTTAAATTTATCCCAGTTGTAAGGGGAGAATTTCGTTTGCATGATATTGTTACTTTAGGGGATGGTAGAAACTAGCAATTCAAATTGTAAGAATCCAGATGATCTCTGGACTTGCTTTTCTCAGATAAGTTAACAGTGTTGTGCTAAACAATAACAGACTAATAGTAGGTTTTATATGCCTCTTTCTTTCGATTTGGGATATAAATTTGGAACTTGTTACATCTCTGATTATTGCTTGATCTACCTTCTCTCAGCTTCGAATTTGTTTGATTTTATGTTGTTAAGATTAGTGTTCTGCTATTTCTTTTCCCCTTGGGTTTCCATATTTAATTGGTTAAATGATGCTATTCTTGTTTTTCTCATATTAAAGTATTAAATTTGCATGGTATTTATTGATGACTTTCCATTAATTGATCCTGTAAAAAATTCTGTACTGATGATGTTTATAGCTCTATCTCTTGGGAAATTCATCAGTGGAGTCGCTTTCTGATGCTGAGTACTCAAAATTGACGTCGGTACGACCATCCATTTTTGTTCATAAATTACAATATTTATATTACAATTATTGTGCATTTGTCAATCACACATCATGTTGTTATCCTTGTTCTTGATGCTTTGGCCATCGATAGATTCTAGCTACTCATCATGGTTGCTTTTCTTGGGAAAGTCATTTGCAGGTAAGGTCTGTAATAGCAGAATTGAAGGAGCGCTTTCAATCCCATTCAATGAAGTCATATAGGTCCCGCTTTCAGAAGTAAGAATTTATTATTTTTTGCATTTTTTTTCTATTGGCTGGTTTTCTGCAGGTAGGTCTAAACGTGTGATTCAGATGTCTAGTTGTTTTATGCTTGAAATTTGTTCTTATCACCTACTTTATGTTTATACATATGAGCATGGTTCGGAGTTTTGTTCTCTCCATTTTTTTGATTGAACATAGTTTCTCACTTCGTGTCTATTGAACCATCCCAAACCAGCTGGTTTGGGCATACCAAACCGGACCAATTGATTACCGGTAAGTTCATTTCCTCGGTTAGAAACAGAGGGAGAGGGAGAAGTAGAGAAGAAAAAGAGAGAGAAAGAGGGAGGGAGGGAGAGGGAGAGGGAGAGGAAGGGAGGGAGAGAGGGAGAGGGAGGGGGGAGAGGGAGGCCTCTCGGGCTCGAAAGCCCTCATTGAAACAGGGATCCCCTGTGGGAGGGAGGGAGAGGGAGGAAGGGTGGGTGAGAGGAAAAGAGAGGCTGAGAGAGAGCTTGAAAGCCCTCATCGAAATAGGGTGTCCATATTTTTTTTTTGTTGTAGATTTCGAACTGAAATTTGTGAATGGTTTGACTTCAAGTCAGAAAATCATTAACTGATTTTAGTTCTAAATTGGAAAATAAATGATCCCCTCTTTCGAAATGAAGTAGGGATCCTTATTTCGTTGAGGGTTTTTAAGGCCCTCTATCTCTAGTCCCTTCCTCTCCCTCTCTCTTCCTTCCTCCCCCCCTCTCTCTCTTCCTCTATCTTCTTCTCCCTCTCTGGCTCTTTTTGCATCGGTACGTCTTAGAACAGCATGGTACGGACCCATACCGTGCTGAATCGGTCATCGGCTAGTACACCCTTTAGTACTGGCTCGGTGAATCTTGCCAAGAGGATAGCGTGATTTGTTTTTTAAGATTTGAAGGAATTCCTAGTGAACGAGGATTGGTAATGCCACTTGAAAATACTTCAGATTAGGCTGAATGGTTATGATCATGGTTTGTTTGAAAAAATTTTTAAGAAAAATTTTTGGATGGGGTTTATGGGATTCATACAACTTTTTAGATCCCAAATTTCTATCATATAGCCATAATAGGCCCAAGATAGTCACAATTCTGAATGAAGAGAATGTCCTCAAGAGACTATTTGGGAGATGTGGAGGTACCATTTTATTAACATATCATTATCATTAGCAAAAACACATAATTTGCTCTTTGCAATGGATATTTGGAATTGGAGAGGCATCAGCCTTGCACTAGAATGTGAGTTTTGAGGAACCCACAATACCTTAGGAAACATTAAAAAGAGACACGACATTGGCTCGAATTCTAGGATTTCTTAGGGGGCAACTCTTATAAGGAAACTTCTCAACAACCCTTGTAGTTTGAAAGCTCCAAACTTTTGCAAGGGCTGCAACCTACCACCTGGTCCCCCTACATGCTTTTGGCTTTGCCATTGCCTTAAAACTAGAGACTTCAGACCAAACTCAACCATGGAAACTTGAAATTCCTAATATTGTCTAGAACACTTTGAAAAGCCCTGCAATGTGCTCCAACACTTGCAATTCTAACTTTGAATTCACCATAGTTTATGAATAGTCATGCATATGGTTTCAAAAGCTATTGGGACTGGATAGCATGACCAGTACCAAACCATTCTAGCATGAAACCGACATCGACATGCGTGCCGAGATGCTGAAGCTGCTGTGCTATTAGTTGGTACATACTGGTGGTATTCGACTGACCATACTAGTTGATACTAATGGTTTTTTTTTTAATTTTTTGGAAGCTATTAGTTTTGATATGTACTGTTGGTACTGATCCCATATCAGTGTCATACTGTTCCAATTTTTAAAAAATGCTATGGGTTTCGGAACTGGTATTTAGAGCCTTGGTTATGCATATATGAGTTGACTCGGTATGTTTAGCAAACTCTCATAAATTAGAGCATGATTGTGCTACTAGCAGGACAAATTACTTTAGATCACTAGGACTTAAAGTTGCTCAACGTTTGATGCAATTTGAGGAAGACCTTTTACGATTCATTAATCTTTTAATGGCGAAGCATGGAAGTAGCTTTATGGAGGTTGAAGGAGTAAGATATTTGTTAAGTGTTGCATAGAAGTAGATATGAGTAAAAGTTGAATGCATACTCAAGCTGGTAATTTATAAGAGTCTAAAAGAGATGTCGGGGCACATAATGGAACAAGGTAACTAAAGGTTTTTTATTATTTTTTATTTTTTGAAACTATTCTAAATTGAACATATTAAAAATAGTTATTAGGGTTTTTCATATTCTGCATACAATAAAGAGAATTCTTTCTTGTCCATATGCAAACTTTTTAAAAAAGTTAAATATTTTTATAATGTTTCTTTTGATTTCAAAAGTTTCAGTTCTTTCAACTTGCATAATGTGTATGTTGAAAGGTGCAACACAATTAAATTTTGATGCTTTTGAGCATGGTTGAAAGTATAAATCATGAAATATAAAATTGTTCACTTGCTATGTTAAGTCAACAAATAAAGAGTATTGCCAATCAAGAATGGCATAAAGACACTCGCAAAAGAGGTACTAGTAATGCACATAGCATGTTATCTTTCAAATGCTTCAAAGGTTGGCTTGCAGATCTTATCAACAACTATTATCTTTCTTTTCTTAATTTTCTTCCTAGGACAGTGTTGGGCAAAGCTAACTTGCTTTCTTTAAGAGAGTGAATAAATTTAAAGATCTGATCTGTCTTTGTCCATTTCGGCCATCTTGGATCGGAATGTGGCCTTGACCAGGATGCTTATAGAACCAGGTCCTCTCAGTTGACCCAGTCTGTGCTTGTCAGAAGTGTCATTCTTAAAGAGAATTGTAATTGTTGAATGCATTATTAGGAGCATATGTATAATAAATGTGCTCTAATTATTTCATAACCATAAGCATGGCCCCTTGTCTCAACTATTAGGGTCGACTTATCCTCATTTATTAAACATTCCTATGTCGAGCTACCTCTGTTATTATTTCAAACTTTTCCAGAAAACAAGGACTATCTAATCTTAGTAGCAGGAATCTTCTACTAGAGCAATGAATCTGCTTCAAACTTCATGGAACCTTGGACCTCTGGACTTGCTTCCTAGGGACATCCTTAAAGAGTTTTAAGATGTCCGCTTTCCCATACCTGTAACCGCCAATACCAATTATGAAAATTAAGATCCTAACATACTTACTATTATCAATTTGAATTCATTTCAACGCTCAACATGCTTTTTATGACTGGCTGTCAACCTAATATCAATTCTCAACCTCTCTTGTTTGAGCTTGGTCCAAATTGGTCATATTTTGTGCTTATTTTTATGGAAGGCTGCTAAACTATGGTTCCCTTTTTCTTTTTCCTTTTTCCTCTTTCAGAGAAAAATTTGAAAGCTTTACGTCCCCATATCTCTTTGTTATCTTGTCAAACATCACATTGTAATGTTGCTTCTGATTGGACCTTATGCTAGATGAATATTGGAGTTAAATTTCAAAAAATCTTGTTTCTAGTCTTTTTTACTATGCAATATGGCAAAGCAATCATGCTTCTGTTCTTTTTTTCTTTTTGCAGAGTATATGATTTGTGCATGTGCATAAATTCTTCACTCTTTCTTGGAATCGAGCAGTTGCCACAATTTCCACATCTACAACAGCTGCTTGGTCTGAGAGCTGCTGGTACTGTAGAACTTGGCCATATTGTGGAGCCTCCTGTTATCCATACAGCAACTTCTATTGTTCCTCTTGGTTGGAGTGGTGTTCCTGGTGAGAAAAATGCAGAACAATTGAAAGTTGATATTGTTGGACATGGATTGCACTTATGCACCCTTGTTCAGGCCCGAGTTAATGGAAACTGGTATGCTTTTTTTTTTTCTACTTTTTTCTGCATTTGAAATGATTTCAAATGCCAAAAGATGGGAATAATTTTATTGCTTGCTAAAATACAAGCATAATATATTTTTGGGTAGAAAAATGTATAAATGCATAGATCATGGTACACATGTTCAGAAACTTGAGTTAGCTTGTAATATATTTTTTTGAACGTGTGTTCAGTTATAAAGTTGGCTTTTTTTATATTTAGACAGGGTCAATTGATCCTATCATCAGGCCAATAGTTGTTCATGGCCAGCTTGGTTCATTTGCAGTCCTAGGCTTAAGCAGACACATCTCCTTAGTTGCAACCATTTTTATATCCTTGTTCTGAAAGGACAAGGAACCATAAGTGTATATTGTATGGCTAACTCACCTATGAACTAATGTTATACAAGATGCAATATAATCTGAAAAGTTGTTTTTCTATGTTTACTTCTAATTTGGGCAGCTTTGTTCTTTTCTTTATTGGTGCAAATCTATGTTCAGTCATTTAATTGTTCTAATGGTTCCCACCCCATCTAGACACTTCTATAATGCAGACTTTTAAGAAAATTTCCCTTTTTTTCATCATATGATCTACATCATGATCTAATATGCAATATTGTAAATCACTACCTAGGTGTTCAATAACAGTAGATTCCTCACCGTCAATGCCTCCATACTCACCAAGTCATGACATGCAACCTGATTTACAAAGGATGCGGATCATAATTGATGCTCCACTGAAACAGCCACCAAAGTTTCCTGTTGTAGATGATTCTTTGCTTCCTGTGTTTTCTTCTGAAGTCACAGAATGTGCCAGTTCCAGTCGGGAGTCTCAAATTGGATCTCCCTTTGAAGAGAGAAGTGTATGGAGTTGCAGTGATGGTCTGAAAGGTTTTGTTGTATATTGTACTAGTGATTTTATCACTGTCTCCAAGGAGGTCCATGTCAGAACCCGGAGGGTTCGGTTACTTGGACTTGAGGTACTGTTTCTGTAAACAGCAGATGTGCATTTTATTTTTAAGGAAGTGTAAAAATAGAAATTTTAAGAATTGGATGTTTGTAGGGTGCTGGAAAAACCTCTCTTTTGAAAGCAATATTGAGTCAGCATAGAAAAAGAAATGGTGCCAATCCTGAGAGCATATTCCCAGATGTGCATATTGAAGGAGTAGCAGATGGATTGTGCTACTTAGATTCAAGAGGAGTAAACCTCCAGGTACATTTTTCCTAGCCTTTTTTTTTTTTTATCAAATTTGATTCTTTTGCTTCTAAGAATGGTGTGCAGTGGCAGGTTAAAGCCCATGGATCAGCTAGTTGACAAGGATATTTGTAGCTATGAAAGTTTTGGTTTAGAACCTAGTTTACCCATCCAAGAAAGTTGTGGAGTATTTCTGTATTTTGACTTATTTCTCTTTTCATAATCCATCTCTATTGTTTGCAATGCTGGTTTCTTCGTGGTTGTAGTATTTGTTCTCTGAATTCATTTTTGTTCTTTCCAGTAATGCTATTGTCATATTTATTGACTTCAATAATATAGCATTGGAGGTTTTGTCAGGTGTCTGGTGCTGCTGGAGTGAATTTTCAAATATTTTTTCAGCACAGGCTACGTGTTTTTGAAACTTTTAGGCTTGTCATTTTCAACTGGTAATCCTATAGTGCATGTAAAAGATGCCAACTACAGGGTTGTTTGGAAAACATATTATCTACAGATGAAGGGGCTGGTTGAATTATGGATGACCATTTTTTTATGGGTTATAGTGGCCATAATGTTTAAAGTGAACATGATTCACATAATAGCTCCATAGAGATTAAAGTAATGAGTGAAAATGAGGTAAGACATAAAATCTTCATAGAGAACAATATGACCAAAAATATTGCACATGGTAATTTGAATTGTTGACTTAAGCTTAAGAATGAGGGAGAACATTAAAGTTTTTAGGCAACTAGAGACATTAAAATGGTGGTCTTGAACAAGCACTAGTTGAGGAAGAGGATACTTCTAAAAGTTATCGATGAATTATTGACTGCTATCAAGGTGATATAAGAGTTGAGGAGTTTGAAGTGTGAAGGTCAAGACCTGATATTTGGAAATTTACGAGATCTCTGGGTTCAAGTGCTGAATATCCATCTCTTAGGCAACTAAAGAACTACAATAATGGAATATGATAGTTTGTATGCAAGTACCAAATGCCATAAGATGTATACTGGAATCTAGTGTACTTGGATAAAAAATAACCAATTTGGCTTTTGGCTAGGATAGCCAACTTAAATTTCTGTTGCCAACCACTTGGAGAGAAAAATAAAGGATGTTTTCTGAGTGAATCATAAGACATGCATTAATAGCTTAAAAGAGTTTTGAGTGATGATGACCACTTCCATGAATGTTTTTAACTTGCCGCAACAAAGAGTATAACTTATGGGAAGAGAAGGAAGATCGCTGTCTCCATGAGAGTTAGACATGCTTGGAAAGCAAACTTGCTTTGAAGAACTCAAAGCCTTTAAACATCAGAAACTGAATTGTTATTTTCTATCTAAATCTATATAAGTTACTTATGACAAATAAAAGACTTGACTTTTTACTCCTCATGAACTTGATACTTGACCTTAGGATGATTTCCCATATGCTATAAAAAAGCTGCTAAACCTCTTCTTGTAAATGGCAAGTCTTACCAAGACATTTTGCACGAGTTGCAAGCATCTTTGTGACTCAAATTGTCTGTAGCTTTGACCTTCAATAATGTGAATAAGGTAAACTATATATAATAGAGTTGTAATACATTTGGTAGAAAGAGAGTATTTTACACCTGCTGCCAAATTCGAAAATGGGGTTTGGAAAACAAAAAATATTTAGACTTTAGTCTGCAATTCACAAGGTCTAAAATGTCTGTAAGCAAAAAAATTGTGTGCGCGCATGTGCTTGCGTGCATGTGCATGTCTGCAAACTGTACACTGCTTGCCTATGCATCTAAATTTTCCAAACAAAAAAGAAAAATCTAAACTTTATCTTGATTCTTGACTGCTTGCCTATGCGTCTTGCCTATGCATCTAAATTTGGAAAACAAAAAGAATCTAAACTTTAATCTGCAATTCACAAGGTATAAATTGTCCATAACCAAAAAAATATGTTTCTATGTGTACTTTAGACTGCTTGCCTATGCATCTAAAATGTCCCAAAATCAAAATATTGCATTGTGCCATTAAAACTGTTATTTGTGACAGCATGATCCGTTGGAAGGGAAAACTAAAACTTCTAGTTTTTCTTTTCTTTTCTTTTATAGGTATTTTAGATCTTATTGATCATGTTCAGCTCTTTAGATTTTCATATTACAGCTTCCATCTTTGAATTTAGTAGTGGATGTGGAATCCTCTTTCCACCCTGTTCATTACAAAACTGTGCAACTATGTAAGCTTGTAGATATTCCAAATTACTGAACTATATTTACCACTGGATTTAGTAGACATTCAATTACATTTCTAGTTAAAAATACCTATACTCATATCAGCTTATAACAGTAAAGTGAATAATATGTGTGACACTAATGTACAAATGTTTATACTTTATGCTGACTGAAGATAGTTGTAAACAAAGTGCTGTAACTAGAGTAACTGTCACTTGACGAGACACCTAAATTAGTTCTGCGAAGGGCCAACATTTTTGCCTAGGCAAGTAGGATGGCCCATTTTTCAAATGTCAAAAACATGTCTTCTTGTTTCTGTTCCTGTCCAAGGTGTCAAAAATTCTCTGCATTCCAAAAATATTTACGAGTTCGCCTTGACTTAATCTTGACTTCACCATTATTGCCTCTGAATTCTCTCATCTTTTTCACTATTCTGGAATTGACAAAATAAAATTACTGCTTGAGTTTGTCATGCATGCCATCAGAAACCTCTCTTGATAAGGCAAAAATACTCTGATCACCCACCATCCATGAAACCGTTGAACTTTCTACGTCTGGTGGCTTGTCCAAGCTTCTTGTGGACCTTATCATGGACTTGAATAATGTGCTGTACTATCATCTATATATCCTTTAGCCCAGGCAGCTATGTGGGCTTAATGTATTGAAGTTGCTGCGCCTTTGCCTTCCTCTAATTTGCATCGTAGGGTTGTTTAGTTGCATATAGTTGAACAGCTATATTTATAGTTGCTGCTACCAACCTCAGCATCTATCAGTTTGTTTTAGGTAAGACAAGTCCAACATATAAAGACAACCACATATTTAGGTCCAACTGTAGGATTTCAGCTGATGAACACATCGACTGTATCTTGAACTACTAGATTAACTTGATATTGTAATTATATTGGCATATAAATATTACTATATTATACAATATATCTCGAACTGTCAGTGTATACACCTAGCCATATAACTAAACTATCAGCGGGCTGTAAAATGAACCAATCCGTTCAAGAACATATCTAGTTTGGCTCGATAATAGCTTGATTAAACTTGTTCAATTAAGAAATAAACCATGCTCAATCCTCTTTTGACCTGTGAACAAGCCAACCATAAAACAGTGTAGGCTCCCAAAAATAAATAGAAGCCAGATTCATATCGAAAATAGGTTCATTCAAGCTCATCCCATTAGGAAACATATCAAACTTGATCGGTTGTTAGTTTGAATATCCTTTAATATAGCAAGCTAAACCTGAGATTTCCAAACCTCACCTCGGATCGGTTGTTATAACTAAAAAAAAAATCATATTTTACTACCACTACAATATTATTAATACTATTTGTACAATCATACTATATACCATAAGATACAATAATATATGTTAATATATAACAGTAATAACTAGAATATATATGATAATGATAATAATAATATGATACCTTATATATTGCATTAACGTGATGCATATCATAATATAAGAGTATCATTACAACCATGGTTCGCCATACCGGCCTGAATCGGGCGGTATGGGTCATACCGTACCCATCTGGTTCAGTACCAGTACTTGGTACGGGTCGTGTGCCGATACTTAGTACGCCGAAAAAATTTTATACTATAATGTACCAACATTGTGCTAGTGTGGTGCTGGTTCGGGTTCGGTTCTAAGACGACAAACCTTGATTACAACAGTTATTTATAAATTAACAGTATATATATGTATTGGTTTTAATGTATTACTAATGCGTCAATTACATGATAACAATCTTTTGGATTGTATATAATAATATTACTTTTCAATATTAAATTAATGAATTGGTTATTATTTTGCCATTATAGTTTATTACTATGTATACTAACTACAAAATGCTAGATTCAGAGTCAAATCTCTCAGCTAATTGAGCCAAATAACTTTGCCCTTATCTATTGCATGTATACCCACAAAGGACCAAACAACAAATGTAATTGAAATTACTAGATTGCTACGACATTTAGTTATAATACATGGCATTCCTAATTACAAGCAATCAAATAAGTCCTTAAAGGAACTCTTTGATTCTGGTATCCTGATAGGTGCTTTTCCATTAGTTAATAAATGACCTGCTCAAATTAGAATATTACATACAGCTATCTGTCATTTGTGAAGGCTTTTAGTTAATAAATGATGAGATTGGAGCATAATGATAACTAACTAAAAATGTGTGACAGAGCTCTTTGCAGGATAAGGTTCTCCTAATCAGGAAAACCTGACATAATTCCTGAAATACATCAAGTGGAGTCAATGATGGATACATTAATCAATATTGAAGGATGATAAATACCCTAAGGAGAATTTCTGGAACCTGACATATGAGGATAGGGACAGATGACCATGTTATCAATATAGTTTGAAGGATGAGGCCTTGCTAAGATATCTATGATTAGGACTCTGAGATATGGGCATATTGAAGCTAGTGTTATGAAGTAGATTAAATTATTGAGACATAAGGCAGTTGCATGTCCTTTGGCAAACGATGATGAAGAGTGAGAATCTGAAGGTGTATGAAGCTGCCTGGCTAAAGTAAGAAGAATAAGTTGGGAACAAGGCCAATTAAACATTAGAAAAGCTGAAAAATTGCATTGCTGAAGCCTAATTGTTTGTACTCTCTAGGTTTAGGCTGGACCTTAAAAATTAGTAAGGATAGGAAATTGCATTCATGGTTAAGCCAAGTGATTCTTGGGGGATGTAGTGCAAGGGACTTGTTGCTTGTAATCATGGTTTACATTTTTTATTCTTTTTTCCCTTGATTTGGATTTAGCGCTGCTGCTTGAAATTATAGAATAAACTTAGGAACTCACAAATGTCCTATGGAAATATTCATGTTCGATCATCTTTTGTATGTGTAAAGTTTCTCTGTCTGTGAATGTGTATGTGTGCATGTGTTGGTGTATCTTTTTTGTGCGCCCATGTCTGGGTTTGCATATGTGTTTGCATGTGTTTTTTGGTGTATGTTTGCATTCCCTTTTTTTTGTGTAAATGCATGGCCCTGTGGGCTGATATTAGGATGCATCTTTTTCATGTTCCATATATGGGACAAGACAATTGAGACCTTTTCTAGATTTATCAACTGGAGTGATAGGAGTCTGTTATTACTGTTCTTACATTTATTGTTTTCTCAGCAATAAGGGTTGGTTACCCTTGCTAAAAGGTTAGTCATGGACCTGGCAAACTGCAAGAATAAACAACCTGAAAAAAAGCTACGGATTGGTTATAAACAATGAATTCATGGTTTTTGGGTACCAGCTCTTGCAAAGCTTTCATTCTTTTCTGTTTGTATTATAATTCATAAAGTACTGTTCACATTGGCCTATAGATCAAAACTCTACATGGTAGCCCTAAACTTCTTTGAAATTGATAGATTGTTAAACTACACCTGATGACTTTTACTGGACTTGTCTGAAATCTACAGTGTACAATTTTTCTAAATTAATAACCCCAAGACTGACTTGAATCCTTAAAGAGGCCATTCATCTGTACCAGTACCATGGTTCACCATAACGACCTTGTACCAGGCAATACTGTACCATAATGGTAGTGGCAGCATACTGAGTTTCAGTATGCCGAACCAACACCCATGTTGGACGGACTGAAGGTGTACCAGCATGGTACCAATATGGGGTCCAATACTGAGACGGTGAACCTTAATCTTTATGATTTTGGTTTAGCATTGTACTCCTATAGCTACTCAACATTTTTGGGACTGCTCTAACATCTAGCTTTTCATTTTTGCTCTACAGGAATTGCATTTAGAGGCTGCTCGTTTTAAGGAAGAATTGCAAATTGGATCTTGTGATCTCAGTAGGAAGACTGATTTAATTATTCTTGTGCATAACCTATCACAAAAGATACCGTATTATCATCCATCAAATGCTTCACAACCACAACCAGCACTTTCAGTTCTCTTGAATGAGGCCAAAGCTCTTGACATCCCCTGGGTTCTTGCCATAACAAATAAATTCTCTGTCAGCACCCATCAGCAGAAAATATTAATCAATTCTGCCATGGAGGCATATCAAGCGCCTGCCAGTATGACTGAAGTTATAAATTCCTGCCCTTTTGTTATGGCAAGTTCTGTGAGTAGTCTGCAGTCAGTGAGTTCAGAAGAAGAAAATTTGAGCAGGAAGGGGGCTGCTCAAAGCATTATCTTTGCTCCAATTAACCTTGCTCGAATGCCTTTTCAGAAGAAACCTCTTGTTATGCCTGAACAAGGTGTTACTGCACTCCGTCAACTTGTACACCATGTGATCCGGAGTCATGAGGAAGTGGCTTTCCAGGTAGAGCTTATTATTATATTTGAAATATGAGAAATTATGATATTTTTGGCAAAGATTAATGAAAATAATGCAGAAGTTATGCCATTTCTTTTTTCTTAATCTCCCATACTGTCACCTCCTTGATCTGTCCTCAAAAGCATATACTTAGGCTGGGCCCTGTATTGCTTGCTTTCTGCAGGAGCTTGCAAATGAGAGGTTGTCCTTGGAATTGGCCAGACAACAGAAAACTTCTGTGGAAGCAAGACATGACTCTCAGGGAAAGGGAAACTCTATCACAGCTGCAGCAGTTGGTGCATCACTTGGTGCTGGTCTTGGCCTTGTAATGGCCGTAGTTATGGGTGCAGCATCTGCCTTGAGGAAACCTTGATTTTGTGCGGGGCATTTAGATATTACTTTGTTGTTCAGTTCAGGCAGAAGCAGCACCATATTGGTAGTATGGAGATATTATATACTCTGTATACTTGGGATATTTTGGAAGATGAGATGTTATTTAGCTGTGCATTTCTCCGAGTTTTGATTTATGCATGAGTGGGCATATTACGAGTTCCCAAGTCATGCGGTCCCTATTTTATGTTCATAGAGCTCATCTGTACAGGTACAAATGGTTACTAGGATCTGTTGCAGAGTCTGATTGGTGTGATACCATCAGTTTTGCAACTCAAGGGCTGTGTACTTCACTGACCTGATAAACATATATAAGTTATTAGATGATTATATGCCGTGCATACCAAATAGTTTGGTAATTCTCATTTTTCTTGATTTGTTTTCTAAAGTACCACTGAGGTATCTCTCAAGCTGCTTCAGTTGTGGCGGTGCCATACGAGCAGGAACGTTTATTGGAAAAATGGCTGCCGAGCTCCAGTTATGGGAATATCAGAACTGCCAGATGTTTGCGACGGTGTGGCTCAATGACTGAAGCATGCTGACTACAAAGCATAAAAAGGTAGATGGCATATTTTGATGGGAAACTGTATAGTGCTTATCAAGATCTGCAATTTTGATATTGGATACCTCATCGGTATCTTATCGATCCGTACGGTATGCTACGATACACTTCTGTACCAAAATAAATCTCTAATTAATTTTTATATTTTATTTCAGTATGTTTTAGTACGAACTAGTATATGTCTCGGTATATTTCGGTACGGGTCGGTATATTTCGGTACGGATAGCATGTTTCGGTACGAGATGGTATGGAGCTTGTACCAAATTGAAGCTAAGTTTCATATCAATTTTTTTTTTATATTGGATTTGGAAATGGTATGTCTTATATTCTTTCCTTGTCTTTTGACACTCAACTGATCGATAGGGTGTCAAACAAAGCAGATAGAAGAAGCATTTGGCTTTATAATAATCTGTCAGGATGGAACAGTGGAAAAAATCTGTGACGGGATCCTGGAATTTGTCTTGATCGTTGGAAGGGGTGAACAAGATAGAAACGTATTACAAACCAATGAACCCCGTTCTTCTATGTTTGGTTTCAGTGTTCCGTACTCTCTGGTTGTTAACAATTGAAGTATACCTGTCTCCAGCATGATTTTGAGTATGGAAGGATTAGATGAGATTAAGGTTGCAACGTCATGCAACACTCTCTAGTCTCCTACCTGTGGTTGTCAGCATGGTGAAAGGAAATCCCATCAGTCCAATCCAACTTGCATTAAATTTATATAGCGACCGATGGTTCATGTTCATGTGGGAAACTGATGGCTAACATCCTTAAAATCCAAATTAGTGTTCTCGGCATGAATGATGCTATTGGTTTTCCAAGAAATCCGCACCCAAGCAATTGTAGCAAAAGCCAAAGAGAGAGACTATGAGGCAGCTGATGTTGCATACATTCATTGACATGACATCAATTTGTGGATATGGTGATGAAGAAGTCGATGACACATCAGTAGTTATTTAAATTTTTTCATAATTAGATTTATCGAGAATTTTCTCATTGCAAAAACTGATAAAGGCCTTAAAGGACTGCTCCTGGGAGTACTTCGTACAGAGGTCTGCTTCCTACATGAGGAGGTTTGAAATAGATTTAGTAATATATCCTCCTCTTTTTAGTATGCGGTCTTTCTTCTCTCTTCTATTGAATGTAGGATTGAAATCAAATGGGATGCGAATTTGATACTACTATATCCATATACATATTTATTTTATTTGACAAATATAGATACAGATATGGAAGTTAATCGGATGTAAAAATTTATGTATATATTGATGATAAATCAATAAATAGCATATTCATGTGGATATATATTTTCTTTAAAAGTTCATGAGTGTTATATAAAATTAAATAATATTGCAAATGGAATCAAATATTCGGATATGGATCGGACAGTTGTCTATTCATATCCATATCTGTTTTTTTGACAGATATGCATATTAATCGGATGCTCAAATTTCTATCCATATCTAGATAGGTTTGGATAGAAGTATGGATTCGAACGGATACTATTCGATTAACTTTCACCCCTAATGGATTGTACACTGAAATGGTCTATTAATGGACACGCAGTTGAAAGTGCGCGTGTATTAGTAAGGTTTACTTTTGCTACAGTGCAAAATTTTTATAATCTTGGTTGTAGGCTCGTAACTATTACATCAGGATGGCTGAATTTAAGTGAAAAATATCTTAGCTGACAAATCCTATGCAAGCCACTTGTAGGAAATTTTCAATCTGAGTACATGCCAACTTTTGATAGATGCAAAATAATTATTGTTGACATTTTTTGCTTAAAATCAACCATCTTGTTGCATTGGACGCAGGTCTAAATTACAAAACCAATTAAAATCTCTCTTTCTTGCAGAAATTTTCTACAGAGAATTTACGCTATTTAGCCATGGGGTTCTTTTAACCCACCTTGCCTTTTTATCAAAATCAATAATAAATAAATGCAGCTCAAAAAAGCCTGCATTGTAGTAGTTGAAGACTAATTGGTCTATATTTTGAAATGCTAACATGTTTTCTTGTTACAATGAACCCTCAATAAGCTGTTATTGATCAATATAGCAATTATAATGGTTCATATTTACCCCAAAAGTGGCATGTCAAACTTTGATATCAAAATAATCACTATTATGATAGACTATTGTGAGGACGTTATAATGAAAAATAACAAAGAAGGGGGTGTTACCTCTTCATTCACTTTTCATTAAATAAAAACATTATGTTTTGAACTGCCTCATTTATATTGTGATGGACCGTCATAATACTAAACAACATACTATAACAGCTATTATCTTGTCCGGTTGTCCCTACATTATATATACAACATAACACAATGGTTAGGTGCTGAAACTATCATAACAGCTGTAATAATAGTTATAACAGTGTGAAATGAAAGATTGAACTAAATCGATCTGCTTCTTTCCACACATTTCACACAGCCAAGTCCAACCATACAAACCTAATGCTTATGAAAGCTTGATGTCACTTTTGATACCCTTTAGATTTTTCTTCCTTCATCCCCACGGCAACTTTGCCTATCAAAGGGAGAATCCAACATACGAAGCTGACCCAAATCTATAGAAAAGAAAGACGTTCTTTAGAGGGACAAGGAAACAGGAAGGTGTCACCAACTAATATTTAATTATGAACTTATAATTAGAAAGTTGGTAGCCTTACATTCTTTATATTTATCTCAGCTTGTTTTCGAACCTTAATGTTGAGCTCGTGACAAGAAGGCCTTCTAGAAAAAAGGGAAAGAATAGGACTTCAAAAATTTGTGTACTCTTATTTAACTAAACAAGACCTAACTAAATGAGACCTATCTACCTATTACTAAGCTCAAACTTCTACCCATGATCAAACCTAGACTTTGATACCACTAAGTGTCACGCCCCATATCTGGTAGCATGATATGGTCGTGCTACCTCGGGGTATTGCCCACAATAACACAAAGCCCACAATAGATAATCTGTATAAAAATTTATGCAATAATAAAAGTGGTCCAAAGTTTTTCATTTATTAAATAAAGAAGAGTGGGTTCTGAGAATCTAAATCCAACATTTGAATATTCAAAGCTACATAACACATAAGTTTATAGACATAGACTAAATATATTATTAGCTTACTACTATGCTTGGAGCTTATTCTCTTGTCCTTCATTTAGTTTATTCCTTCCCGCTCCTAGGAACTTTATTTACCTTTAAAAAAATATAAAGAGACGAATGAACTTCACAGCTCAATAAGTAAACATGCATCACCTTATCAGATCAAGTATCAGTTTTTAGATGATTTAATGCACCATTTAGAAAGTAAGCTTTTACTGTAAAATAAAATATTTCATAGACATATTAACAAAGTATATCATAGCAGTTCAATCATGTATACACAAATCATGCAAGTTTGTAAAGCTAAATTTGAAATTAAAATACTTATAATCATTAGATATTTGCTATTTAGCAATATTATCTATTAAAACAGTGCTCACAGAATTGTCGCGCTACGGTCACTATAACTCGTGATAGGGCTATTTTCGTAATCGAAAAGAAAACATAGTTCGTAATCATTACCAACTTTAACCCATTGGTAGAGGGCTGATTTCATTGGATGCTAGCTGCAAGATGTCAATTGGCCCCCATTTCTAGAAGCTAGCCATGTGAGAGCTCATAAAATATTTCATATTTCTTATAAATCTTACCTATATAATTAGGTTGAAAACATGTTAAATGGCATCATAAAAGTTTAAAATACATGATCATGCCATATTTATCATTTAGCATGCATTGTTCTTCTTCTTCTTCTTCTTTTTTTTCATAATTTTAGAAAACATAATTCATGCACAAATTATTCACAGTAAGCACAATACTAAAATATGAATTATTCATAATCATAATTTTAAAGAATGCAATACCAATCACATCACTATAATTTTTATATTCATACTCCGTATAAATTAAACAAATTAATATTTCAAAAATTAGCAAAGTTTGTGCTAGGGTCACTTACCTCAGTTTGTCCAAAGATCATTAGGTTTAAATGGGTAAATCGGCTACGCCTATCTTAAATCATTATGAAAATAAATTAATTAACATTCAACTATTAAAAAATTTAAATACAAATTAAGAAGTTTTAAGGATATCTAAATTGACTTCTGCAGTCCAAAACTATGTAAAGGGATAGGAAAGGCTGGTCCAAGCGATGGCTGCAATATTAGTCTAGGACCCTTAAATAAAATCTATAAATCAGGTAGAGTGAAAAAATGTTGAACCAAGAAGGAGATCTCTCTTTATTTTTTTTTTAATCTATTTTTTTGTAAATTTTCACTCTTCTCTTTTTTTTTTTTTTTTTTTTGCTGCTCTTTCTCATCCTCTTCTCCTTTTCTTTGATGGAACAGGGAGCTGTGAGCCTGGAGCCTGTCCCTCTCCAACACGGGAAACCACGGGGGTGGGGAAGAAGGGCATGATGGCCCAGCGGAGCTGTGCCCGGTGAGAGCGTCGGTCATAGTAGCTCGGCGATGAGGAAACGATCGCTAAAGGAGTGGCTAGGCCAGAGAAGAGAAGAACTGGGGAGAGGAAGATGAGGGCTTTGGGCGGGATGGCAGCGGGTTTCTCGGCCGACGACGAGCTCCGACACAAGGGGAGATAAGAAGGATAAGGGCGGCAATCGAAGTCTTGGGACCACGCTCCGATGAGGTGTTGTGACCACGAATCCGGCGGCGGCACAAAGACAGGCATGGTCAGCCCAAGTAGAGAAAGGAAGATGGAGGAGATCGTGGTGGTCTTGGCAATTGGGGAAGGAGAAGAAATAGAGGGAGGAGACCAAAGATTCCGCGATCTCCTGGAGTCCAACTTTCCAAAATGGTGAGGGAAAATCGGTACCAGCGGAGGATTTTTGCCGGAAAAGGAAAGAAGTTGGTGGTGCTCCGGTGAAATCATGCGGCTCTGCCTCCCTCGCAATGAGCATCGCGGCCGATTTCCGCCTAGCCAGCCCGAGCCGAGCTGCCCAGATCAAAACAGAGCATCACAAGTCCTATTTTGTAGCATACATGCATGTCCATCTTAATCAGCTAATTGGCTGATTTAGATGAGTATAATTAGTTATTTTGTAAAAGAAAGTACATTCCATAGAGACAAGCCATCTTCAGACTCTAAGCTTCAGCTTCAGGTAGGTTCTACTTCTGCTATAAATCTTAACGTGTCTCCTTAACATCACTCCGTTTGCTGAAGGACAATCCTCACCACGGAAGGTGTGTATTGAAAAAATATATTTAAGCATGCATAGAATTTTTCACCTAACAGGTATCAAGCATCCAAAGAAACCTTTAAAAGTTTGGAATGGTTTGAATCACGACTACCTAACAGGTATCAGTATAATAACCATTATATTCAAATCTT
The DNA here is from genome assembly GCF_051530095.1 of Phoenix dactylifera. Taxonomy (NCBI): domain Eukaryota; kingdom Viridiplantae; phylum Streptophyta; class Magnoliopsida; order Arecales; family Arecaceae; genus Phoenix; species Phoenix dactylifera. The sequence goes on from NC_143193.1 coordinate 9,390,022, forward strand.
TATTTACTCATAAGCCCTTTCTATGTTGTAGTCTTCCATTCCTGCTATATTCTATATTTCTAATAAGGCTATGAGTGCAATGATATGCTTATTACTTCCTTGGAAAGCTAACATTTTGTCGATTAGGAAATAGATATGTCGGTGTAGCAGCATTTTAATTTACATATCATAATAATAGAGAAATAGAGTGTAATCATATTGGTCAAATGTTTCCTTGAGGCCAACAACCCAACCGAGCAAATTCCAGACCTCCGGCCCGATTGAGGACCTCATGGATGAACCATGAACCATCCAATGGAGTGGTGGTTACCTTCCAAGGAGCAAGGAGCCATCTATTAAACTTTCTAAGTGGGTCCTCTGGATTCACCAACCTTATGGATATCCACCTTCCCCCTTACACAAATGGTGGTTGCCTCTTGGGTCCAAGTAATTTCAGAGCTATCCACTCTGGATCAAACCTCTGTCAGTAAAATTACATTCAAAGTAGAGTTAACTTATACAAAAATAAAAAATAAAAAATAAAAAATGAAGACTCAACCTAGCCTTGTTTGACAAAAGTAAATGCTCATATTTCTAATACAAAACAAATTCTTAACATTGGCTTTTTAATAATCTTGGTGGGTGTTTAAGCCATTTTTTTCTCTATTTAAAAACAATGGTGGAATCACCTGTTGGATGAAAAGCATGGGGAACAATACCAAGAATTGAACCTAGAACATCCTTCCACTTATATACAATGATTAATATATTTCAATAAAGAAGAGCAAAATTATCTATCTTGTAGCGCATTTACATCCATGTTTAGTGGTTAGGTTACCCCAACAATATGGTAAAAAAGAAACCAAAAGAACAGTCTCAGCCAGTCAATTAATATCATATCAGCCTAAATCTTTTGAAATGGTAAAAATCCATATTTTACAGATATTACATTCATGGAGGTCGGATACAAACATAGAGTTATCTTGTCCAAGATCAAGATGATGGTACCAATAGATCCCAATCTGCTTAGGTTGGTCCAGAACATGTAACATCACCTGAGGCATCATGTTACGATCGTACTCGACCGCTATATATCCTGACCTGGTCCGAAAACTTGTTTATAAACCTCAATTATTAGATGTCAACATGATTGCTAAATATTTTTTTTTTTGATATAGTGATAATAATTAGTTAACCAGAATGAGATCCTAATCATAGGCACCGAGTATCATTCCGAGGCCAAAATTCTGTCGTCCAATAGAGCTGGATTTTATGCCTATTTTTGACTAATTAGATATATGTCAAGAGTATCATATCTATTTTTGATTGAAGGGGAGGAGCAGGGCATCATATGATTTTCCTATAGCCTATTACATCTGCTGTTACATAACTATGTTATAAAGTTTAGAAACAGTAAACACCATTAACATCATCATCATCATCTATATTATACAATTGTGAGGAGGCTGGTATATTGAACCTTGTCTCTTCTTTTTAGATGTTTGTGGACCTGTGGTCCATGGAAATCGGATAGTTCAATGAATTGAGGGATGCTCACATCATGGTTACATGAGGGTGACATCACCATCCTTCTTTCAAGTTTGACAGCTAAAGGACCGGATCCCAAGTCTTTTCCCCTTCTGATTCTTTTGGACCGGACTTCTGAAAATTTCTTCATCACTCTCCAATGAAGTCCATCACCCATAGATCTCATCATTTTACGTGTAAGGAAGGACAACTCACCTCCCTCACGTCCCACTCATTACCTTGAGCAACGTTTCCGAAGCAAGTCGTTGCATGCTTTGTTCCCTTCCTAATATATAGCCCATATGGAAGGAAAGCATAAGAATAGGAAGGTGGGAGGATTTCCACAAATCTTTACGTGTACATTATATCATGATGATGGGAATGATGAGGGGGTGGTGCTCCCTTATAAATTCTAGCATCCTGTTTTGACCCTCTGCAATCAAAACAGCCATATTTCTTGGCCTCCCTCCTCCCTCTCTCTCTCTCTCTCTGTGTGTCTTCTCTTTTAGAAGCAATAGCAAGAGCATCACCATCATCATGTCCACAACCACTGCTGTTGAGGGTGGGTTGGATCATGAGACCACCCCACCCTTTGAGAGGCCCAGATATGTGCTCAAGAAAGTTCTTGCCGAGCCCCGACAGGAGGGTGAGGGAGCGATTGTTAGAAGAAGCGTTGGAAGGTGATCTCATTCCATCCTTCTCTTCTCTACTTGTTCACAAACTTGGTTACCACAATCTCATATGGGATTCTTGGACTTGGGCTTTTCAGGACAGAGTTGAAGAATTTGGATCCTTTCATCTTGTTGGATGAGTTTTTCGGTGTGTCCGTAATATTTGTTCTTCGAGTCTTTCCTCATCTGATTCTAGTTTTCTGGTATGGAAGATTGATGATTAAAGTTGCTCTGGTTTTCTTGTAAATGCTTTCTTAAATGCAGTTTCTGCACCTGCTGGATTTCCCGATCATCCTCATAGAGGTTTGAGTCTTTGTTCCTCTTTTTGTTCCCTCTCGATGCTAGATTTTCTTGGCTCTACAATCATTGGATGAAGTGATTTCTCCTCCTCTACTGTTCTGTAATAAATATTGCAGGTTTTGAGGCTGTCACCTACATGCTTCAGGTAACAAAAATTCAGCAGAAACTAATGGAAACTTAATCATAAGTGAAACAAGAATTAGATGGATAGACATCTTACTAGCTTTGGTGCTTGAAATGGAATTCAGGGAGCTTTCAGTCACCAAGACTTCACTGGGCACAAAGGCACCATCAGGACTGGGGACTTGCAGGTGTGTCTCGGGACAAACTCTAGTTTAAATCCACTTATCATAGGATTCACATATTTCCAACCTGTTTTTGATAGAATACTGTATTCCAAACACAATGTTTATGATTTCTCTTACTTCAGTGGATGACTGCTGGTAGAGGAATCATTCATTCAGAGATGCCTGCCGGTGAGGGAGTCAATCATGGACTGCAACTTTGGATCAATCTCTCCTCCAAAGATAAAATGTAACTGCCTCGAACCCAAGCCTGTTCCTTTTTCTACTGTTCTTTCTGAAGCTGAAATCTTTTTGCTTTCTCAATCCAAAGAATCGAACCTCGATACCAGGAGCTGCAGAGCAAAGACATAAGCAGGGTTGAGAAAGATGGAGTCGATGTCCGAATTATAGCAGGGGAAGCCTTTGGAGTCAGCTCACCGGTGGACACCCGAACTCCGACAATGTATCTGGATTTCATGCTGAAACCGGGAGCACAGGTCCACCAGCGAATCCCCGAGAATTGGAATGCCTTTGTCTACATCATCGAGGGAGAAGGCATCTTTGGGAACTCGAATGCATCCCCTGTGACATGCTACAATGCATTGGTGCTGAGCCCTGGAGATGGTCTCAGTGTGTGGAATCGTTCAGTGAAGCCTTTGAGGTTTGTTCTGGTCGGTGGGCAGCCATTGAATGAGCCTGTAGTCCAGTATGGACCTTTTGTTATGAACACACAGGATGAGATAGAGCAGACCATTGAGGACTACCACCAGTGCAAAAATGGATTTGAGAAGGCCAAGCACTGGAAGTCTCAGCCTTAGCTGCATTAGAGTGGGACATGAGAGCTCTAGTGTGTTTGGGCCCATAGAGCATAAAATAGGTAGTGAGGAGAAGTGTCAACACCCAACAATATCAGTAGGGGATGACAAGCCTATAGTCCACAGGATGGAGAGTTTCTAGAATCACTGGGGACGCAGGTGGTTGAGTGGGGATGGTGAAAGCAGAGTCATCATTGGTGAGGTGATTGTTTTCTTGATTTCCAAGGAAGTTTTTGCCTCATCATATTGGAGATGGTACTTTTTTTTTTACTGGTATAAGATATCGTTACTGTTATTATTTGTTTTGGTATGCTATTTCTTTTGTGTTTTTGTTGCTGGAGGTGGTCTTCGTGGTTCTTCCGAGAGTTGGGCTCTGAATAATTTTTGCACCTAGAGCTGCCTCTCTAATAGTGGCTGTGTAACAATTGTGAGCAATCTTCCTTAGATTCTTTATATCCTTACCCTCTACATGATTAAGGTAAAATAAGAGGAAAAAATATAATTCGCAATGCCATTAGGATTTTGACTTGAGCTGGAAACAGTATGAGGTTAATGTTCTGCAATTTCTTCATTTACTCATTGCACTGTAGAATGTTTTACTGTTACCTGATCAAGGTAAAATTGAGGGAAAAAATACAGGCAGTTCTATCAAGGATTTAGCACAAATCGATCATTCAAGTATTTGCTTGACAAAAATTTCTCCACTTACTCATATAGATGCCTATTTCTTGCGAATAAAGTGGATGCTTCAGTCTTTTCAAGTAACAGTTAACAGTAGATAAAGAAATCTAGTCGCCCACTCCAAACCAGGTACTAAAAATATTGCTGCTAGTCCACTCTGAATGGCCCCTGTTTTTGAGAGAACCAGAGTGATATATTTGATTAACAAGCCTTACATGGTTGGAGAATTTATATTCCTTTTTTATGCTTATTTACTCTTAATTATTCCATGCGAGTTAATTTCGAAATAATGCAGCAATAGATGTGGCTAAATTCTATTTCATATCTTTAAGCTTCGAAGAACCATTGAAAACTATAGAACTTTTCCTTTTATCAACACTGAATTGCAAGGTCTCCTATTTTTCAGATATCTTCATCTAAAAGACAATAACATGTAAGAAATTTTGTTTTACAACTCCATTGATGTTTCCAAAGTCCTATGACAGCCCATCTGGACCAATATAATTAATATATTGAAAGTAGCCATTCATTCCGCATCAGGAGATAAAAATTTTTCTTTGTAATTTAACTTTACTCTGGAAGTTTGTGTCTGAATTAGTCAATTAGATGAAGATTAGAAATTTATTAACAATCACATACTAGCAATCTCACTACTGTATATTTGAGTAAGGAGATCAAACAGATGTAATTTGGGAAAGGGAAAGCTAGGATCTGAGCAAACTGCAACGACTCCTTACAAATTGGAGGTGTAGTTGCACTTATTTGGCTGCAAAGCATTTTTTTTCTTTTTCCTTCATATTTTTTTTATGATAATGACATTTAAAGCCGCATCCTAATATTACCTTGCATACCATGCAATAAATCATAATATTTGATTAGCCATGACTGGCCATAGACAGAGGTGGTAGCAAGAAAAATTTCAGAATAACCTGCAAATTAGGATCAAGTGTTATCCAGCTTTGCAAATTGTTTTCAGATGGAGGTTCTGTTAGACTGGTTGACGTTTCGATCTCTAGCACCGTGAGGAGAAAATATGATTACATTTCAGCTGGTTGACAGATTTCTTTTCACCTCATTTGGAGGCTCAATGAATAAGATCCTGCTTGCTTCTTTTATGCAGTTGGTTACAGAAATAATTTGAAAGTCTTCACAGCACTTGCAGTTAAAGCTTTCTGTCTTGTGTTTGAATAGGAGTTTCAGTCAGAGAGATGGAATCATGCATCCAAAGCATTTTCCCGAAGTAATCCTTCTAATTAAATCTCATTTTGCGTTCTGCTTCATCATGCAGCTGCAATCTTCCCAAAAAAACAATCAACAATCTTTTGACCTTTTTTTTTTTTTGACATAGTATCTATCTGTACTGTCCTTTAGGGAAAATTTAATCTTGAAGAAAGCTTAATTGCAGGCAATTAAGCAGCTAATAAGAAAGTTATAGAATATATGATATTGTCTGATGGTAAGAATATTTTCTTAAGTATGTGGAGACTCTGGTGTTTGTCCTTTCATCTTTTAGCAAAGCTAATCTTAACCTCTTGAGAGACTACTTTAGACAATAACGTTAGAGAGAGAGAGAGAGAAACATTATATATATATATATATATATATATATATATATATATATATATATATATATATATATATAGCCATAGAGGTAATGTGGTATATAGGAATATTTGTTATGACCTTTCTGCAGATATTTTTCATTGCTGACCTTGGCATCTTGCAGTTCTTGATTTCTCAAAAGTTCTCTTTTCTGCCTTCTCTATTTCTAATAATACTCCATCGGCCTTTTCTTAGAAAATACTCCATAAGCTCCTTCAACATCTTCTATAGTTTCATCAAAAAAAAAAAAAAAAAAAATCCTTCTATAAAACCTCAATTTTAGATACCTTGATTCTATTAAGCCCATTATCGGCTTATATTGTTCTTAAAAATCTCTAGTACAACTAAGAACAAATAGAACTGGACTTGGTCATCCTCATGAAATTATCTAAAATGCCTCCACTAATTTAATAAGTATGTCACACTCTTCTTGCTATGTATGAAAACACTTAATTAGTTCACATAAATAAGAATTTCATAAAAGGAGTAGTAGCTATACACGACTACATTTGAAAGAAAGCATGTTATACATGGAATCAGATTTAAGCCTCAAGTCTAGAGACTTGCTTTAACCATACCTTCTTAGTAAATACAAGAATTAATGCTATTAAAAGATAAATATCTGGTTATCTTTCCAAACTCAATTATCACAATCTAGGACCTCACCCAAAAAGACTAGCTAGAAGTTATTATTTTGATTTCTTGGTTTTGTATAAATACCAAAGATCTATCTAGTGCATAGCCGAGATAGGACTAAATTCATGCCCGCACGGATCCTCACATACTCTCATTTAAGCTTTGGCGTTCTCGTCGGGGTAAGGGTTCAAATCCATTCAAATCTAATTACAAACACCATTATTGGCATGTGGTTAGTCCCAATGGGTTCGTGTTGTAATGTCTTCTACTCCACATAGACTATAGGCTGGGTCGACTCTGATGCCATTTATTCCAACCCAGGACCTTATCCAAAAAGGCTAGCTCGAAAGTATTATTTGGATTCTTTGGTCCTATATAAATACTCCAGATCTATTTAGTGCATAGCCAATGTGGGACTAAATACATGCCTACACGGATCCTCATACCAATATTTCTATTTTTACTCAAAACTTTGCTATTGGAGATCTTCTTCAATTTGGGGTTGAAAATAATAGATAGTGATATGAACAGTATACCCTAAATAATATATCATATCCAGTATATAATGGAAGCTAGCATTCATATTTCAAATTATATAGTACCTACAATACATATTGATAGCATAGCTTACAAGTCATTAAACCATCAATCCTGCCATTATATCAATTTAGTGGCATATAGTAGTACTACAGTTCATCAATTGCACTCATAATAAATTGAAGGTCTTCAACTTAGTCCCTGCAAGCTAAAGCTCGGAGGGCCCCAAATACATTTCGTGGGAACTTAACACTCCATTGGTACCAAATTTAGCAATATAACCCTAGCAATATAAACGACTGACAATTTTACTAAGCAAAAGCATCCCTACAAAATTTCACTACCTTGGCAATGATGCCTACAAAATTTTACTTTAGTGTCAACTTTGACAACTAACCAACTTGGACAAGTGTTTGATTCCTAAGTCAATGTGGTGGCACCGAACTGATACTTTAATTATATTGTTTTCACTTTCCAATTCAAACCTCTCTAATAGCCAAACTCTTTTATACTTAAGTCAATCCTTGGTAATTTCAGAAATTTATTTATTATAGGCACAACATAGGCTTTCATAATCCAAGACATAGAGAGAGAACCTATTTTAATTATAGTTTAAAATGAAAATCAAATATATAGTAAACCAATGCTTAGGTATCAAAATGATATATGATGTAATTAGGATTCTCAACCAACGGAGGCCAATCTAAACTATTATCCATAGCGCAGGTTTGATAGTCAACTAAATAAACTCCTCAAGCTAGGATAATCAGCAATTGTTAATAAGAAATTTTATTACAAAGAACTACTCCTAACTATAGACTAATAAAAAATTAGTCTAATCCAAATTGTTAATTAATATACAAGTTTATTAATGAGATATGATATTGTCTGCTTGGATGGACTAGGAATTCAGTCCATCCAAACTGTTTAACATAATATATACTACAAAAGAAAAGATTATAAGCAAAAATTCATATATTTTGGTGGTCTCTAATCTATCGGTTAAACAAGCATGGAAAAGTATATGATAGGACACATGAGTTGAAAGTTCACTTTATGGATCATGACCTACACATATTAAAACATGGGTCGATTTAAATTAATGAGGTTTTGAGGATCAGACTTCAAGCCTGCCGTGAAAACTCCTTCTGTTCTGTGCAAGTCCATGGAAAAATATAGTATTATGTTTTCTGAACTATCCATTTTGACACCTACTTGATAATTTGATTAGAGATCACCAAAATACATGAATAGTGGTTTTTTGGTCTTTCTTGTAGTGTAGGTTATGTTCATTGAAATTTGGATGGCCTAGCATTGATTTTGAAGGTGGGTGATTTGATTTTTTGATCCACCCATCACACAATAGCAATCTCATTATTTAACTTTGGTTTTAGTTAAAAAGTTTGGTCAAACTAATTTTTGATCAGGCTATATTTGGAAGCAGGTTTCATAGTAATAAAATTTCTTATTAACAATCATTGTTAATCCTACCTTCACTATGAGTTTATTTAGCTAACTATCAAAGTAATAGTAATTTTTTTTTAAAAAATATATGGGCTTTAGTTAATAGCTCAGATTGGACTCCATTGATTCAGAACCCTAAATATATTAGGAATTGTTTGGCTGTCTAAGTGTTGGCTTCATACGCTATACTTTCATTGGATGGAATTCTAATTAGAATAGGTTATCTCTCTTAGTCTTGGACTATGATAACTAATGTTGTGCCTATAATTAGCATGCAAAGTTAGTGGAAATATGTCTAGTTCTAAGTATCTTACCATCACAAAACAACCTCTATTAGTAGAGGCATCAACATATAAATATGTTACCCTCTATAATAGCAAGGAAATTCTCAGTTGCATAAGGCTTTTAGACATGAGATCAGGCCATGAGGTCATATGGCATAGAAATCAGGATGTGAGTACAACTGATAGCACTATGTTTGCACCACATCTTGATGACCTAAAAGGATCGTTTAGATGAAGGCCATGTGAATAAGCCAAACATATTGAAATGGGTAATTCAAAATAATTGAACTACTACATGACACTTGATAGGCCAAGCGGAGTTTAAGGGGATGCTATTCAAGTCTAACTGAATGATCATAGGAAGTGCACTTCAAGAGTACAGGTTAAGTAGTAGTGATTTGGTCGGAGAAAAGAAAGATTTTTCTCAATCCTTTCAACTTGAAACTCTCCAAAAAAATTTAGAAAAAGGTGAAAGAATTTGTGAAAGTAGGGCTTAAGTCCTATTTTCTTTCATTAATGATCCACACACCTCATAAACCAAGATAAATAGCCCCTATTTATAATAGTAGTGAGGTTCTTCCTTTCACATTTTGGATTTCGTATGATCATACAACCATATTTATTTTTGGATTTCTCTTCTAACTGAAATAGGACTAGATCTCTAAAAATAAATAAATAATTAAGAAAAAAATAAAATTCTGTAGGTAGTAAATCTTGACCTATGCACTAACTTTACTTTCTGTCAGTCTACCTAATTCTTTACAGATTGAAAGATAATGTCCGATCAAATTCTTTCCTAAAAAGAAAAGTTTCGGTTTGACTAGCCCATTTTGGAACCTCAATGATGGAATTTTGGTCCAATTCAACCCCATAGGGGGTTGCCCCAAAGTTGCAGATCTTAAAAAGCTACCCAATTTCTTAAAAAAAAGATCATCTTAATTGGATATTGTATGATTAAGTTATGACCTCCTATAATTTGGAACATGATTGGGCTTCTCAATGTGATAGATCTTGTTCTTGGATCCTATCCAGCCCTACTCGTAGTGGCTAAGATAGTCTATATCGAGTATGGTAATTCTCCTAAATCAGTACTCCTGCCTATTAAGAGTATTTAGCTCATGATAAATCAGAATTGAAGGTGAAAAAATGATTGCTTCCCAATTTCATGGTTGAACCACTTGGCTTTGCTTGGAGATGGTTTTTAACTTTGCTCTTAGGTTTTAACAAACCACTCGCTCTACTCTTGCTTCTGGACTTCATGGTAGGGACGCTCCTTTCCATCTTTCCTTGCCGACAATGACTATAGCTCCTCGATGTCAATTAGTTAGTGAAACTAAGACATGAGAGCTTGGCCTCTCAAGTGGTATCAGGTTCTCATACCATAATCACAAATTTGTTGCAGGCATTAATAAGTTCCTTCACTTGGGCAACAGTTGCAAGGTCAATGTTACCTTATGTTCTAGAGATATTGATCATGAACTTCTTTCCATCTTTTATGAGGTTATACTTCCCCTGCTATCCGTAGAAGACTGCATCTCGATCGTAAAGGTACATGCTCCTAAAGATAACCTAGCAAATATCTAAAGAAACTACTTCACAAGTTACCTTCTGAATATACCTCTTAATTATGATGATCTTCAACTCATCATCCTTCTGATTATAATCGAGAGGGTAGGGACATAGATGAGATTTGGTTTGTGACCCTAGCTTGTGAACTAGACTTTTAGAGATAAGGTTCTTCTTGCTTCTAGGATTTACAATACCTCCAATGATGGTCTACTTTACTTGGATCTTCAAGTGGAAGAGTTCCTTTTGCAGCTCTAGGTCTTCCTTAGTTGTTATCTTGGATTTTCTTGCCATCAAGCTCAATTGGGAGTCTGCTTGCTCAAGCTTGGGTAGCTTTTCAACCTCTACAGTATTGAGAACTGCCTTCCCTTTCTTCTTGAAATTATCATACTTCAGCTTCTTCTTCACCTACGGAGGATGATAGTGGTATTTTGATGATTAATACAATGATTAAGAGTATGTTACAAGTTAATTCGATACATTATTAATAAGTCTGTCACTCTCGATACATTAGTATAATGAGATTAAGATATATTTCAATGATTATTAATGAGATAAAATTTGTGATAGGAAAGGGATAGTGAATTCTAAATTCTAATTTCGGCAAAGTTTCAAGTGAAACATATTCTTAAGTGGACAATAGTAATTTTCATTGTTTGGAGTATGTAGCACTACCATGACATATATTCAAAATTATTTAAAGGTTATTTCATTGATTATATGGATGAATCTAACCTTAAGTTGCAGCAAAGTGTGGATTGAGTCGACCCCAAGATTGATTGAGTCGACCCCGGCACATCAAGAAACCATCTGGCACACTTCTGCAAAAATGGCATGGATGAACAGTACTTGGGTCGACCCAAGAAAAGGATGAGTCGACCCAATCCTCAAGCCTCAAGAAAACAGTTCTCTGGAAACCCTGAGAGGGTCGACCCAAATGAAACTTGAGTCGACCCAAACTTGAGTCGACCCGAAGTTAACATAAGTCAACCCAAAGGCAATGACATTCAAAAATAGATTCTCTAGAAACCCTGAGAGGGTTGACCCAAGTGGAAGTTGAGTCGACCCAACTGAACCTTGAGTCGACCCAAAAAGGTGTCGAGTCGACCCAAGTGAAGGAAGGCTGAAATTCAAGGTTCTGTGGTTCTGAGAGGATCGACTACAGTAAAAGTTGAGTCGACCCAAGTGAAAGTTGGGTCGACCCCAGTAAAAGTTGAGTCGACCCAAGCACGGGCAGAAGCATAACGGCTAGTTCTGCAGAAGTACTTTTTGACCTCCCAACAGTGAGTAACGGCTAGTTTTTGAATTCTAACCATTGGGGCTTGTCCAATGGATGAAGGAAACTATTTAAAGTGATACTATTTATCAGAGGAAACATCCTTTTGCAAAATATCAAAGCTTACACAAGAAAGACAAGTGCCCTAATCTTCTTCATCCAAGTGCTTTATTCAAGAGTCAAAAGAAAGTGGTTGAGCAGATTCCAAGAGATATTAAGAGCTCCATCCACCCTTGAAGAGTGAAACATTCTTGACAAAGAAGAGAGAAGTCTCATCAAGCGATAACTATTCTCTAAACTCTTCTTTGTAGCTTATATATGTTATATTTGCTCATCTAGGAGCTTCAACCTTCTTCTTTCTTTTTATTAATCACCTTGTAAAGGTTTGTTGGTGAGCCCGCAAAACCAACGGTGTAGGTTTATTGGTGAACCCGTAAAACCAATTGTGAAGGTTCGTTGGTGAGCCCGTAAAACCAACATAGGTTCTTGGTGATCCCGGAAAACCAAAGTGTAAAGGTTTTTGGATTGTGAGCCCGGAAAACAATCCAACTGTAATCCGCGGAATTATAGTGAATTTCCAAGGGGTCGCTTGGAAAGTGGACGTAGGTGCTTAGGAGAGCACCGAACCACTATACTTCTTGTGTGTTTGTATTGTGCATTGTTCTAATTTCACTCACTCATCAATTGACAAAAGTAAGATAGTAAAAATTCAAGAGAAACCAATTCACCCCCCCTCTTGGCTTGTCACCTTAGGCAACAAGTGGTATCAGAGCAAGGTGCTCATATAGTATTTGTTGATCTCACAATCAAGAGACAAAGATCATGACAATCCAAGTAGAATGTTCTATGAGTGAGGGGCAATCCACAAATAGACTTTCTCTATTTAATGGCACTAATTACACATACTGGAAAGCTAGGATGAGGATATTCATTCAAGCTCTAGACTATGAATTGTGGTATATTATAATTAGAGGACCTCACACACCCACAATTAGTATAGAGGGCACTATCATTTCCAAACCAGAAATGGATTAGAATGAGAATGATAGAAAACTAGCACAATTAAATGCTAAAGCAAGAAATGTACTTTACTGCTCACTAGATGTAAGGGAATTCAATAGAATATCTACACGCATCTCCGCAAAAGAAATTTGAGATAAACTTGAGGTCACACATGAAGGAACTAATCAAGTTAAGGAGTCAAAGATAAACATATTAGTACATAAGTATGAGTTGTTTAAAATGGAATCCACTGAGTCCATAACTGAAATGTTTGCTCGTTTCACGGAAATCATAAATGGGCTAAAGAGTTTAGGAAAGTCTTATACTAACTCTAAATTGGTGCGAAAAATTCTCTTGTCTCTACCAAGAGTTTGGGAGGCCAAGGTAACCGCAATTCAGGAAGCAAAGGACCTCAATACACTGCAATTGGAGGAACTTCTAGGATCACTCATGACCCATGAGTTGACCATGAGGCAAAATTCAGAAGATGAGGTCAAGAGAAGAAAGACCATTGTCCTAAAGTCTACCACTCCAAAACAAGAAACTGAATCGAAAGAATTTGATGATGATGATGAACTTGATGAAGAAGGAATGGCTATGCTTGGAAGAAAATTCAGAAAATTTATGAGAGGTAAGAAGAGATTTCATAAAAAGAAACCCTTCTTCAAAGGTAGCTCAAGCAAAGAAAAGGGTAAGGACAAAGAGAAAGAAAAGGAAACACCAATTTGTTATGAGTGTAACAAGCCCGGGCATTTTAAGATAGATTGCCCGGAATTAAAGTGGATGGCAAGGAAACTTAAGAAGAAGAACTTCATGGCTGAATGGAGTGAAAGTGAGAAGTCAAGTTCGGAAGAGGAAGATCATCAAGAGACGGCCCAAATCTGCCATATGGCCAATGACGATGAGGTAGATTCTGAACTTGAATGTGATTTTACTGTTGATGAATTACATGATGCATTTTTAGAACTCATGGAAGAACACAAAAAACTGATCAATAAAAATAAAGTTCTAAAAGAAGAAAATCAATCTCTTATCAAAGATAAGCTGAAACTATCTAATAATTATGAAACATTAAGTAGGAGACTCACAATGAAACCAAGAATCTAATTGCTGAAAATGTCAAGTTAAAAGAAGATGCTGAAAAATATAAATTCTTAGTAGACAAGTTTACACTTAGCTCAACCAAATTAAATATGATTCTTGATAGTCAAAAAGCTGTATATGATAAAGCTAGATTAGGATATAAAACAAATAGGAAACAAAAATACTTAAAGAACATATTTGTAAAAGCTAAAAATGAAAATATAACTTGCCATTGTTGCAATAAATTAGGACATAAAGCATATGAATGTAACTATAGAAACTCTAGCTACAACAAATTGAGTAACAATTATAAGCTTAAATCCAAGAAAGTTTGGGTTCCAAAAGGAACATCAAGTACTAACCCTAAAGGACCCAACTTAGTTTGGATAACTAAAGCTCATTCTTGATCTTGATTGCAGGGGTATCTTGCAGCTAATAAGGTGGATAAACGATGGTATCTAGATAGCGGCTGTTCAAGACACATGACCGGTGACGTAGACCAATTTGTCACCTTGGAGTCTAAGAAGGGTGGAGTAGTAACCTATGGAGACAATGGAAAAGGGTTTATCATTGGAAAAGGTAAAATTTTCATTACTCCATCTACCTTCATAGAAAATGTCTTATTGTTAATGGTTTGAAACATAACCTACTTAGCATAAGCCGATTTTGTGATAAAGGGTTTAAAGTCACATTTGAAGCATCAGTATGCATAATCACAAATCCTAAAGATAATAGCATTGTACTTATAGAACAAAGGCAAAAAAATATTTACATGGTAGATCTTCATGAATTAGACAAGAAAAATGGATTATGTTTAATTACTAATGAAGAAAAGAAAAATGAAACAAGTTGGCTTTGGCATCGTAGACTAGGACATGCTAGTATGGATTTAATATCAAAACTAGTCAAGAAGGAATTAATAAAAGATGTGCCAAAATTAATCTTTGAAAAGGATAAAATTTGTGGACCATGCTCATTAGGAAAACAAACAAAATCATCCTTCAAATTAAAGAATATAGTATCAACGACTAGGCCTTTTGAACTCATACATATGGATCTATTTGGACCCACTAGAACTGCGAGTCTAGGAGGGAAGAAGTATGGACTAGTTATAGTAGATGATTTTTCAAGATATACATGGGTTTCATTTTTGGCACATAAGAATGAAGCATTTTCAGCATTCTTGAAACATTATAATAATATCATAAATGAAAAAAAGCTTACCTTAATAGCAATTCGAAGTGATCATGGAACTGAATTTGAAAATTAACACTTTGAAGAATTTTGTAATGAAAATGGTATCTCACATCAATTTTCAGTACCTAGAACGTCTCAACAAAATGGGGTTGTTGAACCGAAAAATAGGACCTTGGCAGAAATGGCACGCACAATGTTGTGCGAGTCAAATCTTCCAAAGTACTTTTGGGCTGAAGCTATAAACACTGCTTGCCATATTCTAAATCGGGTTTTAATACGACCTATAACCAAGAAAACTCCTTATGAACTTTGGAAGAATAAGAAACCAACCGCTAAATATCTTAGAGTATTTGGATGTAGATGTTTCATTTTAAACAATGGTAAGGAGGATCTAAGTAAATTTGATGCCAAGTCAGATGAAGGTATCTTCTTAGGATACTCCACATCTAGCAGGGCATACAGAGTGTTTAATAAAAGAACTCTTGTAGTCGAAGAGTCAGTTAATATCATATTTGATGAGTCTGATAGTGAGTCTGCTAGGAAAGAAAATATCCTTGATAATGATGCAGGAATTATTAACTTTGAAAAATTAAATCTTGATGACGTGCCGAATCAAGATAAGGAAAATGATCGCGTGCCACCACAATCTCAAGACTTGCCAAAGGAATGGAGGTATGCATATGGACACCCTAAAGACTTAATCATTGGTGATCCATCTTAAGGGGTAAGAACTCGATCCTCTCTTAGAAATTTAAATGATTATCTTGCTTTTATTTCACAGTTAGAACCTAAGACTTATGAAGAAGCTGAAAAAGATACCAATTGGATAAATGCTATGCAAGAAAAATTAAATCAATTCAAAAGAAATAATGTATGGACATTAACTGAGAGACCAAAGCATAACTCTGTAATTGGAACAAAATGGGTCTTTAGAAATAAATTAGATGAAAATGGGGTAGTTATGAGAAATAAAGCTAGACTTGTAGCTAAGGGATGCAATCAAGAAGAAGGAAAAGACTTTGAGGAAACATTTGCTCCCGTGGCTAGATTAGAGGCTATTAGGTTACTTCTAGCTTTTGCATGTTTCATGGATTTCAAGTTGTATCAAATGGATGTAAAAAGTGCCTTCTTAAACGGTTTTATAGAGGAAGAGGTATATGTAGAGCAACCTCCTGGTTTTGAAAATCATGAATTGCCAAATCATGTGTTTAGACTACATAAGGCATTATATGGACTAAAACAAGCACCTAGGGCTTGGTATGATCGACTAAGCAAATTTCTACTGAATAATGATTTCAGTAGAGGAAATGTAGACAAAACACTTTTTTTTAAAAGAAAAGACAAAAATCTGCTAGTGGTACAAATATATGTAGATGACATAATTTTTGGTGCCATAGATGATAATCTTTGCAAAGAGTTTGCTAATTTAATGCAAGGAGAATTCAAGATGAGTTTAATGGGAGAACTAAATTTTTTTCTCGGGTTACAAATCAAACAAACTAAAGAAGGTATCTTCATTCATCAAACTAAGTATACAAAGGAAATATTAAAGAAGATTGGAAATGAAAATCACAAGGGAGTAGGCACCCCAATGAATCCCACTAGTAAGCTAGACAAAGATGAGAAAGGAAAAAGTATTGATATGAAGCTTTATGGAGGATTAATTGGATCCTTGTTCTACCTTACTGCTAGTAGACCAGACATAGTATTTAGTGTGGGAATATGTGCTAGATACCAATCAGATCCTAAGGAGTCACACTTAAGTGCTGTTAAAAGAATCCTTAGATATTTAAGAGGAACTACAAACATAGGATTATGGTACTCAAGAGACACCTGTCTAGATTTGCTTGCCTTCTCAGATGCAGATTTTGCTAGATGCAAATTAGATAGGAAGAGCACTAGTGGAACATGTCAATTTTTAGGAAATAACTTAGTATCATGGTTTAGCAAAAAAACAGAATTCAGTAGCACTGTCAACGACTGAAGCTGAATATATAGCTGCCGGCAGTTGTTGTGCTCAAGTACTATGGCTTAAGCAATAACTAGAGGACTATGGAGTTAAACTAGTGCTAATACTAGTGCCATCAACCTTACTAAAAATTCGGTTCAGCACTCTAAAGCCAAACACATTGAAATAAGATATCATTTTATTAGAGATCATGTGCAAAATGGAAACATATGTATTGAGCATGTATGTACTGAGAAACAATTAGTTGACATATTCACAAAACCTTCGAGTGAAGATAGATTTTGCATGCTAAGGAGGAAATTAGGCATATGTGATCCTTTTGATTGAGGAGATATAAAAAGGAGCAAGCCGTATCATGATACTCTCCTCCCATTTCTAAAAACCCATGAAACATTAGTCAAACTAGTCATCTATAGATTTCTAACTCATGTATCATTGTCCTAGTAAGAATTTGTAAGGATTGGAAGAAAAGAAAATTTTTTTAAAAAGGAAAAAGGAAGAGAAAGAAAAATTTCTGAACTTGGGTCGACCCAACCCAGAATGGGGTCGACCCAACGTTGAGTCGACCCAAGAAGAATCTAGGGTCGACCCAACGACGGGACCCCACTGTTAAAAAGGGGACCCGTGAGCTATCTAGGGCACTGTATTCTCTTTGTCCTCTTCCGAAAACCCTATTTTCCACTCTCAAATCTCTTTCAATCATCTCCAAACAGTAGATTAGATCAAGATCTTGAAGAAATCAGACCCAAAAGAGCCGTAGCCAAGCGATCTGGGAGGGTTTCACGGACCACCCGTGCGGATAGAGTTGCTACAGAGCCTTCTACAGTGTCTCCACAAGGTGAGACACATGTAGAGCCTCCTCCTCCTCCCTCCCCTTCAGTCCAACTTGCAAAATTTGCGGGGAGACCGGTTACCACGGGAAGAAGGATCCACTCCGAGTTTTTGGATCAAGAAGGGTTCCGTTTGGGGGAATGGATTCGAAGGCAAGGATGGGAGTATCTTTGCTCCCTAGATGTGGTGATTTACCCAAGATTGGTTCGTGAGTTCTATGCCTTCCTGAAAACTGGAATGGGAGGGCTTATATCTGAAGTCCGAGGGGTAAGGGTTAGGATTTCAGAAGAGAGTTTGAGTGAGTTGCTTCAACTCCCCTGCGAAGGAGCAACTCCAGAAAAGTCCGAAAATAAGTTAAGAGCCTTGCAGTTGATTCTTGAGAATGAAGACTTTGATTATTCAGAAAATGTAATAGCAAGCTCTCTTTCAGCTGAAATGAGGTTGTTGCACAACTTCATAGGTTGAATTTTATTTCCGAAAAGCGGAATATTTGATCTCATTTCTGAGCGAGACCTGGTCGTCATGGAGCACATTATTCAGGGCATTCTCCTGAACCTCCCAGCTATGATACTCAGGCAGATGAGAAAGGTCATATGCAATTTCAGAGTCTCCCTGCCTTATGGTATGATACTCACCTTGATCTTTCGACAGCATGATATATCAGTAGAGGGAGAGATCTCCAGGCATCTACTATTCACTGACACATACACTGCACGATCCCTTATTCGCATGGGTTATGAGAAGGTGAACGGGCAGTGGGTACGTGCAGGAGCTGGGATTCAGGGTGATGCACCAGAGGGTGATGCACCAGAGATTGGAGACCCCATCCCTGAGGATGAGGAGCCTACGGATCATCCTACAGCACCTTCAGAGGCTGGACCTTCGTCATCTGTTCCTGCGGGATACACAGATGAGTTTTGAAGTAGGATGACTAAGCTTATGTCAGCTCAGGCGAGGACTATCACTGATGGACTGACGAGCAGATTGGATATTATGACTGCTGAGATTAGCGATCTTAGAGAGCAGATAGGAGCTCTACGGAGAGAGAGAGAGAGAGGTTCATGGACCATCTGTGCCCCAGGCAGCTGAGTCAGAGATTTCGGCATAGAGTCATCCAGCTCACCGAGCTCCACGCTAGACTCAGTCCCATCAGGCTCGACCTCCCCTCGCCACTTATGCTAGGAGGATGAGGACTAGATCACAGCCATTAGATACCCCCTAGGCTGATATTAGCATTATGATTAGAGTCTAGGATATGTATCTAGTTCTCATATGTATTTTGTGTTGATCATGTACTTTGTACTTTGATTGAGGAACATTGTATTTGTTTTGTTTTGGCATTATTGTACTACAATGTTCCATTTTGATCAATGAAACTGAAATGTTTGTTAATTATTGTGTCTACTTATCTATTCCCATGCACCTATTTGATGATAACAAAAAGGGGGAGAAGCAAGGAAAGAGAAATAAGTTGACAAACAAGTTGAAAATTATAATAGGAAAGGATATACATTTAAGGGGGAGCAATTTGTAACAATGAAAATGTTAAAGTCTAAGATTTAAATCGAATTTCAGAATTTGGCACATAGAATTTCAGAATTTGGCACATACCTTTCACACCTCGATACATAATCTGAAACTCATGCTTCATCTCAAATTTTTGAAGTTTCATCTTTAATGAAATATAAAAGAAAGGGGGAGTAATTCAAAAGGTCAAATTGAAAATATTTGGATGAAATAGGGGAAGACTTCACTATCAAATTTGAAAAGCTGAAATTCAGCAACTTGAGCCCTTCTAAAACTAATTTTAAGATAAGTATCAATAGGCTCATACTCAATATTTTGTAATCATCAAAAAAGGGGAGATTGAGGATGATAGTGGTATTTTGATAATTAATACAATGATTAAGAGTATGTTACAAGTTAATTCGATACATCATTAATAAGTCTGTCACTCTCGATATATTAGTATAATGAGATTAAGATGTATTTCAATGATTATTAATGAGATAAAATTTGTGATAGGAAAGGGATAGTGAATTCTAAATTCTAATTCGACAAAGTTTCAAGTGAAACATACTCTTAAGTGGACAATAGTAATTTTCATTGTTTGGAGTATGTAGCACTGCCATGACATATATTCAAAATTATTTAAAGGTTATTTCATTGATTATATGGATGAATCTAATCTTAAGTTGCAGCAAAGTGTGGATTGAGTCGACCCCAAGATTGATTGAGTCGACCCCGGCACATCAAGAAACCATCTGGCACACTTCTGCAAAAATGGCACGGATGAACAGTACTTGGGTCGACGCAAGAAAAGGATGAGTCGACCCAATCCTCAAGCCTCAAGAAAATAGTTCTCTGGAAACCCTGAGAGGGTCGACCCAAATGAAACTTGAGTCGACCCCAAGTTAACATGAGTCGACCCAAAGGCAATGACATTCAAAAATAGGTTCTCTAGAAACCCTGAGAGGGTCGACCCAAGTGGAAGTTGAGTCGACCCAACTGAACCTTGAGTCGACCCAAAAAGGTGTTGAGTCGACCCATGTGAAGGAAGGCTGAAATGCAAGGTTCTGTAGTTCTGAGAGGGTCGACCCCAGTAAATGTTGAGTTGACCCAAGTGAAAGTTGGGTCGACCCCAGTAAAAGTTGAGTCGATCCAAGTACGGACAGAAGCATAACGGCTAGTTTTGGAGAAGTACTTTTTGACCTCCCAACAGTGAGTAACGGCTAGTTTTTGAATTCTAACCATTGGGGCTTGTCCAATGGATGAAGGAAACTATTTAAAGTGATACTATTCATCAAAGGAAACATCCTTTTGCAAAATATCAAAGCTTACACAAGAAAGACAAGTGCCCTAATCTTCTTCATCCAAGTGCTTCATTCAAGAGTCAAAAGAAAGTGGTTGAGCAGATTCCAAGAGATATTAAGAGCTCCATCCACCCTTGAAGAGTGAAGCATTCTTGACAAAGAAGAGAGAAGTCTCATCAAGCGATAACTATTCTCTAAACTCTTCTTTGTAGCTTATATATGTTATATTTGCTCATCTAGGAGCTTCAACCTTCTTCTTTCTTTTTATTAATCACCTTGTAAAGGTTTGTTGGTGAGCCCGCAAAACCAATGGTGTAGGTTTATTGGTGAACCCGTAAAACCAATTGTGAAGGTTCGTTGGTGAGCCCGTAAAACCAACATAGGTTCTTGGTGATACCGAAAAGCCAAAGTGTAAAGATTTTTGGATTGTGAGCCTGAAAAACAATCCAACTGTAATCCGCGGGATTATAGTGAATTCCCAAGGGGTCGCTTGGGAAGTGGACGTAGGTGCTTAGGAGAGCACCGAACCACTATACTTCTTGTGTGTTTGTATTGTGCATTGTTCTAATTTCACTCACTCATCAATTGACAGAAGTGAGATAGTAAAAATTCAAGAGAAACCAATTCACCCCTCCCCCCCCCTCTTGGCTTGTCACCTTGGGCAACACCTACAACTTGGGGTGAAGTTACCAACAGCTCTCTTTGGTGTATCCATCGGGGTCATAGTGATTATAGTAACTTTTGAAGTTATGTTGGCCTGTTTGTTTCCCTGCTTCCCATTCTGGGTTGATTCTCTGCTACTTTCTTGAAGTTAACTCCCTTCTTATTTTCTTTAGACTGATTCTTCTCCTTAATGCTCATGGCATTCATGCTAACCTTTTTGATATCTTCAACTTTAAAGAGCTTCAACTCCTTTTCGATTCTATCATGGAGACTTTCGACGTACTTCATGGAAACTGCATGATCATCGATGGAGATTCTGAGTGAGATTGCTTACTTGTGGAATTTGGTAGTGTAGTCCTAGATAAATTGATCAAACTTCTGCCATAAGTACTGCCACTTGATCTACCATCCTTCTCATGGCTGATAGGATAGAACTATTTCTTTATTAGGTCCTTAAATTTGCTCCATGTCAGATTGGAAATGTTATTGTTTCTTATGTATGAATTTCACCAACTAAGAGCATGGCTAGAAACATTGAGGCAGGCAAAAGTTACCTTCCAGATATTGGAGTATCTATAGATAGTAAAGTAGGCTTCTAACTAGTTTAGCTAGTTATCTAGCTTCTCTGCATCCATAGTTCCGTATATACATGGATCTCGATTCGAGCTTCAACTTTAAAGAATTGAAGAGAGAGATTTTGCGTACCTATAGGTTACTTATCCTCCTCACTAGATGGTGGATCTTTATCTTCAAATATGGGAGATTGCTTCATAACAGGAGTTGCTGGTGCCTGTGCTAAAGGTATCAATAGTTGAAAGACGATCTTGATGAGTTGGGCAATCTTTTTTTTAATTGGGTAAGACGTCTCTTTATCTAATCATCCATCAAGATAGAATTAGTAGCCATACTTGTCTTTATCCTTCGATAAACTTGAAACATGGATATCCCTTCTCTTGATACTTTGTATTGCTTTTGCATTTGGATAATAAACTAAGGCCCCACAAATATAGAAGCTTGAAGCTCTAATACCAACTTGATCCGATTAGAAGAAAGAAGACTTTTCTCAACCTAGTCAACTTGAATCTCTCTAAAAAAATATATAAAAAAAGGTTAAAAATTTTACAAAAGTAGACCTTAAGTTCTCTCTTTTTTTATTATTGATCCATACACATCATAGATACTGTTAGATATATGCCCTAGAAGCCAATCTGGCTGACACATTATTAATTCTGAGATATAGTTTTGTACTTAACTTTATTATTATTGATTAATAAATGGGCATTCTTTTTTATTCATATTATTTATGTGTCTATGAATCGTACAAAAAATTAATAAGATGATGATACATATTCTCAAGAGTTGAGAATTTGAGTCATGTATCATTGATGATTAATTTCTAAATACTTCTGATCAATGGATCATCACGAGGACGGTGATCGATCCGATAAGATCAGTGCACAATTCGCTTTTCTTATGGATGGACGAGATTCGAGTCCATAGTGTAGGGACACTGAGGTGATAGTGCAGGTGCTTTTTAGAGAACAAGGGTACTAAGCGTGATAAAGATAAGAAGTCACTTGGATGTCTATCCACTCGTCAGTGACTTGCTTGATGTTGTAGTAGTATGACTGGTCCTTTGATCTGCGATGCTTCGGCTACTTACAATGAGGTTATTATAGTTTGACTACACATATACATGGTTTCTAGTCATATGGATCCTTGTAGTGTAGATTGGCTGCAGTAGATTTACTATAGAAGTAGGGTATGCACCTACATAGAATCTATCGACCTTGATAGATGAGGAGAGATCCTATGTGATTTATAAGACTGAGTTCGTAAGACCTTGGCTAGGGCAATATATACAGTGGAGAAAGAGTTTTCCACTCTCGAACTCAAGTCGAATAAATTTAGACATATGACAGACAACGGGGTTTGACGAGTTATCCATGACCTCCGATCTATAGGGATCCACGATTGAAGGACTATATCATACGATAACTGCACCTACAGGTTTATCATTCCATTTTGCTGGGTTGCCACTACATGCTGCTAGGTGTCACTGGTGGATGGCGAGACTCACAGGGACCATCTTAATGGTCGATGATCCCTGGTGAGTTGAGTTAGAATTGTTTCAACCTATTGAAAGGAGTTTTCAATGATATTGTGATAGAGATCGCAATATATCTCACTACCAGTCAGAATAGAACCTATGGGGTCACACACATTAGAGGTATTGACCGATCCGATGGTTGAATTGTGATTAGGAATCATAAATAATCAATTTGATTGATAGTTGGTTAACCCGCTAAGAGTTAGTGAGTTGAAGAAGGAATAATTGCAATCAGATTGCAATTTAATTTAATTAATTGGACTTGATCATGAGTCCTACTTGGAGTAGGATTCTTGGAGTCCTAATTGGATTAGGATTTCAAATTAAATTAGAGTCCTACTTGGAGTAGAATTTCTAAAGTCCTAATTGCCTTAGGGCTGAAATTTAATAAGTCCTAATTAGATTAGGATTTTCTTAAGTCCTAATTAATTTTAATCTAATTAATTAAAAGACTCATAATTGGATTAGGATTGAAGAGTTCAATTGAGTCATGGTTCAATTAAATTCTAATTGAATTAGGATTTGGAGGAATTAAAATGGGTGCACATAATCCTATTTTGAATAGGATTGGACCTAGAACTAGTCCTAACCCAATCCCCACTTAATTTGATTAAGTGGGGCTAACCATATGCAAGAAGAGGGAGGGGCATATGCCCCTCTCTTGGCTAGATACGTGAGGGAAAAAAGAGAGGCGACGCCCCTCCTCATTTGAATTAAAAAAGGGGATAAAGATGAGCTCCTAAAATTTAGGAGATCATCTCTATCCACATGCCATAAAAAGGGAGCTTCAAGGGGCTACAAATTTTTATGGTATTTTTCCTTCTTTCACCGTGAACAAGAGCTCCTCTCTTCCTCCTTTCATCCGCCATCAGCAAGAAGGAAAAAAAAGGAGGCGTGCATCTCCTCTTGGACCTTCTTCCTTAGTTCTAGCGCATGGAAAAGAAAAGGCTGCGAAGGGTCTTGCATTCTTCTTCCTAGATCCCTCCTTCTTCTTTCTCCTCTCAAGGCAATCAAAAGTTGATTCAAAAGAGAAGACTTCAGCTATCAATAGCCATCTCTGTAAGGGAGCTAGCACTCCGGGGAGATCCAAAAGTTTCGATTGGTGCTTTACTTCGTGTGGATACCCGTAGAGGCCGGACACGTGTGCGGTTTCAAGCAAACCTTCCATCAAAGCCACGAATATCAGATTTACGGAGACCATATACCCACACAAGGTGAAGTCTGATCTTCCTAATAATATAAAATGATTTAAAAGATTTAATCCTAATCTATCTACAAACGAAGTTTTAAAATACGTTCATGAGATGAACGGGATCTCGCGCATGCCCTTCCGCTGCAATCTGAAAAATTTTTGAAATTTTCTGCGGCTTGTAAGGGATCCTAACAGATACCTAACCCCTATTTATAATAGTAGTGAGGTCTTTCTTTTTATAATTTGGGTCGGATTTCTCTCATAGTTTGAATAGGATTAATCTCTAGAAATAAATATGACTAATAAAATTAATTTTAAAAAACTAAAATTTTATATGGGGTAGATCTCGACTTCTACATCAATTTTGCCTTGTCGCTCTATCTAATTCTTCATGGATTAAAAAGATGACACCTGGTTAAAGTCTTTCTAGAAAGAAGGAGTACTAGTTTGATCTGGTCCATTTTGGGGTGCAAACACTAAAATATTAGCCGGATTCAATCCTTTAGAAGATTTGCCCAAAGTTATAGATCTCGAAAAACTAGCCAATTTCAAAAAAAAAATTATTTGAATCGAGCATCGTATGACCAAGTTATAGTATTCTGAAGTTTGGCATGCGATTTGGCTTCCCAATGCGATGGATCTTGCTCCTGAATCCTATTCAACCCTACTCGTAGTGGCCAAAGTGGTCTACAAAGAGTTCGGTGATTCTTTTAGCTTAGATAGTGACTTATTTAAATACTTAGTACCGAGCTTAAAACTAATTAAGTCTAGCAGCCTGCAAAAATTAAAGCTTCAACTTACTAGAGAAATCTAATGTGGTATGAAACATGGGCATTTACCAAAATGTGTGTCGGTCATTGGATTACCTACTGGGAGAAAGAATGATACTCATATCTTTGGTAGGTTCATGCAGGTGCATAGGCATGCCATTGATATCAATAACTAGAAAGAAGAGAGGATAAATAGTTGGTAATGTGGGTCCTGATATCTGTAATACCGTGGGCTTGAAAGAGAGGGAGGTAGGTTGTAGCCGGATCTATGATTCTACTCTAAGAACTATGAATAAACTAGGATAGTTGAAACAAGTAATTAAGGTTAAATGCAAGTATAATGATAAAGATAAAGATAAAATCACTCATTGTTTCCATCTCTTTGGTACAGCAGGAAGCTATCTAATTGGGAATCAACCAAATGCTGGGTAGAAAATGATCAGGAATATCATATGGAGCTTTTGTTTCAGGTTAAGACCTATTATCCTCTATCTAATTTTGTAAACAAATTATCTTTGACATTGATTTAGTTATATAAGAAAAATTATTAAACTCTACTTATTTAGGTACACAATATGAAATTTCTTTGCATGTAGATGGTTTGTCCATATGATTTCTCATTGTTATTCAGCAACAATCTTGTGGACTACTTCTAATTAGATAACATAGTTACGAGTTGAGATAGTAAAATTCTCTCAAGTGATTGACCAACTATGTCAAGAAAGCGACCGACTATCTCGAGAGATCGTCCGACTATCTCAAGAGAATAACGAATCAGAAGCTTTGGTAATTGAGTTTAAACACTTTTATTCTTTGACATATATGTTACTTACATTAGACTTCCCATATTCATATATATGAGTTTACAACTCGATTAATTTCCGATATGTCTAATTAATGATTTTATAAGCTTTATGCAGATTGTGACTAGGAATGAGTCTATAATAAAGCCTTAATTATTAAAGTTTTCCACTCTAGGAGTAGTCATAACAATGAATTTGTCGTAGTTGCTTTATGACCTTCGAGTATTGCTGAATATTTTGAGCCATTAAAGTTTGACTTTTTTGTTATTTAAATATTGGACTTATTTAAATATTATGTGATTCTGCTACTCGCTTTATGATATTATGATAAGATGTTTTACATGCTTGTGGGCAGAGCTTTCTATGAGTGTGCGGTGATTGTTGTACCCTGACTAGAAATCGCATGTTGGGGATGTGATAAGGGCTTTGCCTAATTCTTTTCTAAAAAAAAAAAAACTAGAGCAGACAACAATGAGATTTATCTCGGCATTGAATCCTAATATTAGTATTCCAAAGTTCCTTCCATCTTATAATAAAATTAACTTTGTTATAACCAGATCTAAAAGAGGTTCTATATGGTACCAAAAAAAAAAACTAAAGTTCTATCATGAAAAAATTCATCTAGTCTTTGAAAGCAAGCTACTAAATTCAGCTATTGCCTAGCCCGCAACGATAAGAAAATAATTTTAATTGAAAAGATGAATGAAGAAGAAAAATAACTTTTATTGATTCAAGAAAAAAAGTCACTCAAAGGTCCAAAAATTCTTTTCCTCGAGCTTTGCTTCCTCTTGAGTAGAAAAGTGGTTTTGATTCCAAAGCATTCAAGACCTATTATCCTATATTTGATTTTGTAAACTAATTGATCTTTAACATTGTTTGAGTTATATAAGAAAATTTATTAAATTCTACTTATTTGGTTACACAATATGAACTTTATTTTCATGTAAATGGCTTGTCCATACTATTTCTCATTTTTATTTAACAACAATCTTGTGGACTACTTCTAATTAGGTAACTTAGTTACAAGTTAAGATAGCAAAATTATCTCAAGCAATTGACCGACTATGTTAAGAAAGCGACCGACTATCTCAAGAGAATAACGAACCAGATGCTTTGGTAATTGAGATCAAAAACTTTTATTCTTTGGCATATATGTTACTTACATTAGACTTCTCAGATTCATGTGTAATGAGTTTATAACTCGATTAATTTCTGATATGTCTAATTAATGATTTTATAAACTTTATGCAAATTGTTATTAGGAATGAGTCTATAATAAAGCCTTAATTATTAAAGTTTTACTCTTCTAGGAGTAGTCATAACAATGAATTTATCGTAGCTTCTTTATATTTATATATGCACATAAACTGTCAAGTGTGATTAAAAAATTATGTCGATAAAACATTAGCTTAATAGGCTTGATATTTTATAAAATTTTCCAATGTTCTTCTTTAAAACCTGCATTAACTATTTGAAGATATCGGAATTTAATACATTCAATGGCATCGTGTTTTGAATATTTCTTAATGAGAAAAAGATTGCTTTTAATACTTTATAATCAGACATAAATATGCCTTAGATGTATTTGATTAGAAAATATATCCTTTTTTCTGATTTTCTTTTTGCAACATTCTTCCGCAAGGTTTTTTTTTTTAATCATTTTGTTTTTGTTTCATGTGTTGCAGAATTTTATATGGATAAGTTTGATTTAATATCAGAGGTGTAATGCTGAGGCAAAGTTAGATGATAATAATTAAATTTATGTTATTCCTATCTTTCTCTCTCTCTTTGTCTACCAAAAAACATGCTGCATCATTTTAGCACTTTGAAAGTTATTATAAGATGGTTTGATGGGCACTATATATAGCAGCATAATATATTTTTAATTCTTTTTGGTTATTTCATAATTTATACTTATCTTATATTATATGTCAAGTAATCAAAGCAACCACTAAGAATAGTCAACTGGACCTTATGAAAAGGTATTTAGTAAATTAATTGATCTGTTATATTATTCATGATTGATTGTTTGTTTTTCTCGTTTATCTTTTAAGTTGGAGGCAGATGAAAAGATGATGCAACAGCAAGCTAAGTCAAAGCATGTCTAGGAATGGGCTTGGGACAATCATAGCAACTTGGCGTTTATGCGATATGGATAGCCTTGATGTGATTGATTTTGAAACATTAATTGACTTATAGATAGAATGTAATATGAAGAAAGATTGACTATATGATACCTAGTGTTAGTGTTGTGGGTTGGTACAAAAACATCTCATTATTGTTTAAGTCACTTCAATTCATATCATCTTCATGCATTTGTTTTTCGGATTATGCTTAATATCTTGCCAACACAATGACAACTTGTTCGATATGCACCTATCTATGTATGCCCAAGCTTCGATCATCAACGTATGTTGAGCTAATTTGTTTATGGTAGATTAAAAGAAAGATGGGAGTTTGCATCTATCTATTGATTATAGGAAGCTAAATAGGGTGACTACGAAGAATAGATATCCCCTGCCTCGGATAGATGATCTATATAATCAGTTGTAAGTTGCTCCAGTCTTCTCGAAGATAGATTTATAGTTTGCTTATCACTAATTAAAAATAAAAGCTGAAGATGTGCCTAAGACTGCATTTTAGACCAGGTATGACCATTATAAATTTTTGGTTATGCCTTTCGGACTAACCAATGCACCTGCTATTTTTATAGATTTAATGAATAGGATCTTCAAGTAGTTCTTGTATCGGTTTGTCATTATTTTTATAGACGACATACTAGTCTATTCTAAAAGCAAGAAAGAATATGAAGATCACTTGAGAGTAGTGCTGCAAACTTTATGAAGATCACTTGAGATGTCGGAAACCAGCTTTCTTGAGAAGAATTTAAAATAATATTTTTTTACCAATATTTTTTAGCATTTGTGAGATTGGAAAAGGAGAATGAATTTCTAGCTCTGCGATAGACAAAAAATATATTAGTGCTAGAATATGTTATTAAGTTTAATGAGCTAGGATGCTTTTGCCCATATGTTATTAAGTCTGAAAGAGACAAGGCTAATAGATTTGAGTAGGGTCTCAGATATGCAATATGGTCTCATTTGTCCTCTCACCTCTTCAGCAACTACAAAGGTGTATTGGAAAGAGCCCTGAAGGTTGTATCAGACTTGAAGAGACCAGAATAAGAGAGGGATGACAAGAAGAGGGTCAAACCAACAGAAAATCAGAATGACGGGTCGATGAACTCTAGGGAAAATTTGAATAAAAAAAAGAAATTTGAGGCTTGGGACTATTGTGGCAAGTTTCATGTTGGGCCTTGTCTAAAGAAGTTGGGAGCTTGCTTTGTGTGCAGTCGGTCGGGACATTTGGCATGGAATTACCCTAACAAAAAAAAAAAAAAGAATGACTCTAGACCTGCTAGATCTACCGATCAAAGACAGAAGGAGGGTGCATGGGTTTTCGCACTGATACAGCAAGATGCTAGTGCTAGTGATGGAGTAGTGGTAGGTATAATTCTTATCAATTCAGTAGATGCTTCTGTATAGTTTGATTCTAGCTCTACGCATTCTTTTGTATCCTCCAAGTTTTCTGCATCTTTGAATTGCATACCTAAAAAACTAAATAAGTCATTGCATGTGCCACTCCTTTAAGAAAATAGTAGTTGTTAATACTGTTTTTAAGAATTGTTGATTCAGATAGGAGAAAGAGAACTAGTAGCAGACTTGGTGCAGCTAGATATGCATGATTTTGATGTTATTCTTGTGATGAATTGGTTAGTTTGAATATCATGCCTATATTGACTATTTTGGAAAAAGAGTAGTGTTCTAGATTCCGGATGAGCTAGAATTTTCTATGCACCCATTGTGAAGCTCATGCAGT
This sequence comes from Phoenix dactylifera, assembly GCF_051530095.1. Lineage (NCBI taxonomy): Eukaryota > Viridiplantae > Streptophyta > Magnoliopsida > Arecales > Arecaceae > Phoenix > Phoenix dactylifera. The sequence continues at coordinate 9,419,956 of NC_143193.1, forward strand.
GTAAGCCCTCTCTACACATCATTTCTACTATGTGTGCAAAAAAGGTGCTAAGAAAATGGTGCTAGTGTTAGAAGTATTCCTTAGAAGCCAACGTGGCTGATGCATATTTGTAATCCGGAGCATAAATTTGTAATTTGATACTTATTAATAAATAAGATTGGGCAATTTATTTTTCATTCATGTTTGTATGTGTCCATGAATCGTCCAAGAAATTAATAGATGATGACACATATTCTCAAGGAGTTGAGAATTTGAGGCATGTGTCATTAGGGATTAATTTCAAAATACTCCTGATCGATGGATCCATCACGAGGGACGGTGATCGATCCGCTGAGATTAGTGCACAGATCACTTAGTCAGATGGACGAATCTTGAGTCCACGGTGTAGAGACACTGGAGTGATTATGCGAGTACTTATTAGAGAACAAGGTATTGAGCGTGGCCAAAGATAGTAGTCATATGGATGTCTATCCACTCGTCAGTGACTACTTATGCTGCAGTTGTATGACTGGTCCTTTGACCTGCGATGCCTCAGCTATTCACTGTGAGATTGCTGTAGTTTGACGAGCATGTGAACTTGGGCCCTAGCCATTCAGGTCCTTGTAGTGCGGATTGGCTACAGTAGGTTCATTTTGGAATAGGGTTGCATCTAGATGGGATCTATCGATCTTGATAGATTAGGAGTGATCCTATGTGATTTATGAGACTGAGTTCGATAAATTTCTGGCCAGGTATTTTGGAAAAAGAGTTTTTCATATCTCGAACTGGAAGTCGTATAAATTTGACATATGACGGACGATGGGGTTTGACGAGATATCCAGAACCTTCGTCACGTCGGGATCCATGATAGAGGGATTGTATCATATGCTAACTGCACCTAGAGGTTCAGACATTTCATTCTGCTGGGTTGCCACCACATACTGCTAGGTGTCACTAGTGGATTGTGAGACTCGAAGGCATTCACTTGGTGATCAGTGAACCCTGAGAGTAGAACTAAAATCATTTCAGTTCACTAAAGGAGTTTCAGTGATATTGAGATGGAGATCTCAATATGTCTCACTACCAGTCAGAATAGAACCTACGGAGTCACACACATAGAGGATTTAATTAATCAGACTATCATAATTGTGATTTGGAATCACAATAGAAATCAATCATCAATATGATTGGTGATTGAATTAACCCACTAAGTGTTAGTGGGTTAATAGAAGAAGAATTAAGTGGAATTGATTGCAATTGGATTGCAATTGGGCTGATTTAATGAGCCAAATCAAATTGGGTTTGACCCAAATTGATTTGGGTTCATGATTGGGTCAATTTGAATAAACCAAGGTTTGTGCGGATTTTAAAGACAACATGTCATCGTAGGATGAATATGATTTAAGTCATGTTCACACTATGCGGACTTTAAAGTCCACATGGCGTCGTAGGATGCATGCTCCCAAATCAATTAATTCTCCTAATGAGATTAGGAGTCTTAATGTGATTAGAAAATTAATCAATTGATTAAGTGGACACTTGTCATGCATCTATGAGCACAAGGATTGGACACTTGGCATTAATCCAAGGGTGGGTTATAGTCCCATACTTCTAATAAGATTAGGATAAGCCCTAGAACCCATCTATAAAAGGCTTGGGGCATGAACCATAGGAATCATCCTTGATCTCCATGCCTCCTCCCTCTTCCTCTCTTCCCTTCCCACAGCAGTAAGAGAAGACCCTCTTCTCTTGTCTCACGACAGCAAGGAAGCCCTTCTTCCTCTTCTTCCAAGGCGTTGAAAGATTGAAGAAGAAGGATAAAAACAAGGGAGATCAAATCGGGAGCAAGGAAGGAGTTCTTCCTCACGCCACGTAGCCCTTCTTCTTCCTCCTTCTCCACGGCAGCAAGGGGTCTTCATCCTCCTCTTCTTCCACGGTAGCAAGGCTACGAAGATCCACGTGCAGAGCTACCTCCTTCTCTTCCTTACTTGCGAGTAAGGTTGAAGAAGAAAGCATTCTTCTTCAAAGAGGTATGCTGCATAATTTCTTCCATCTCTTTTGATAGTCATGAGAGGTCTTTGCAAGGAGCTAGCACTCCGGTAAGACCTTATCTCAGATGATTAGATCCTCGTGTGGATACCTGTAGAGGCCGGACACGTGTGCGGCTAAACTAGGAACCTAGAAAGATCATTAGGCTGCGGTGTTTTACACCTGCAGAATTTTTAAAGATGAGATCTTCAAATCTATAACTTCTGATTTTTGTTTCAGTTTTATAAATCTTAATCAACCCTCCTCAGATCCTAATCTTCCCTCCTTAATGAGTTCAAAGATCTTCTGGATTTGGATCCAGAAAAATTTTTGAATTCTACGATCCGAGGCACGTTCATATGATGAACGACGTCCCGTTCGAATTCTGCTGCGAGCATCACATCGAACGGGGCGTAACTCAGCAGCTAGGCCTATCTAACCTATGTAGTAGATACTCAAAAAAAATGAGGTTAGATGATATTCCCATTGTTATAGAATATTTAGACATTTTTTTTCTAATTGTCTACTTGGGCTAGTAGAGCTAGTAGCCATAGTCGCTTTTGTCCTTTGATGTACTTCAGGTACTGATAGCCCTCCTCCCATCTACTTGTACCACTTATATATCTGGACCACAGATTAAGGTCCGCACAGTTGTAGAGGTCTAATGCCTTGAGGAGCAATTTCCTCAACCCGCTTAACTTGAATCTCTCAAAAAAAAATTTAGAAAAAAAGAGAATCTGGCAAAAGGTCTAGGTCCCTTTTTTTCCATTGATAAAATAATAATCTAGGATATAGACTCTATTTATACTCGTGAGGTCGTCCGTGCACAATGTGGGTTGGATTCCTCTTGCAGTTAAAACATGTCATAATTTTTCTGAATAGACATAACTATTGGAAATAAATATAAAAAGACTAAAATTCTACAAGAAGTAAATCTTAACTTCTATATCAACTTTACCAATATACACTCTATCTAATTCTTTCTGGATTGAGAGATACGTCCTATCAAATTCTATCCTAAAAAGAAAAGTTTTGATTTGGTTGGTTTGTTTCGTGGCTCAAATGGTGAAATTTGGTGCTAATCGCTTGGCGCCGCATCTTCTAGGGGGTAGCACCATGTCATACAACTTGAAAAGTTACCTTATTTTTTTTAAGAAAAAAAGGTTATCTTAATTGAGTATTGTACATCTAAGTAATGGCCTTTAACGTTTAGCACATTATTTGGTTTCTCTGCAGTAGCTGAGTGGTCCGCATCAAGCCTATCAAAATAAAACTTACCTAAAATGACTAACAACAACTTTGACTGACCTAAAATACCAAGAAAAAGATGGAATTGAGATCTGACTAGATGGAATTTTCCTTTCTTTGTGACCTTTCCAATGAGCCTTAAAGCACTAGAATTAGACCTATGGTTGAAAACTTGTACTGGATTTTCTTTGAAGAATGTAGGTTTCGGTCAACGCATACGAACCAACTTGCAACTTAGTTCAATCCATCTTTTCCTGATAATCCAAAGCTGCTTGGCATCAATTTGGTATATACATTGTCTATTTACAAGGAGAAACAACAAATCTCTATAGTTATTCAATAATTTTTCCCTTCTAACTTTGCCTTTCATTCACAATTTCATTCTTATCTTCCCATTTCCCATCTATTAAAAATATGAGTACTCCCCTTTTCCCGTTGTGTTTACACTAGGAGGCACATGTGGATTCGAGAAATGCAAACCAAGGCCATCACTCCAGCCCACAAACTCGGTATCTGAACTTGATGATGTATGGAATGGGGATGGATTCTAACTAAAACCCACCGAGGCTTTCAAGTTGGGTCTGATTTAAGATTGTTAGACCTGCTCCAACCCACACAAATGATCCAGTTTACTACACACATATACATACATACATACATATATGTGTGTGTGTATTATAGATATACACATATGTATATATGTATATGTATTTGTGAGCGTGTAAGTGCATACATACACATATAGAGGCTGACATTCATACGCAATAATAGTTTTATTTATATATCCTTAAATTTCTAAATTCTTATTATATAAAAATTTCTTATATAATTTAAATGAGAAAAAAGAATGATATTTAGAACATGTTTGATAATTTACACTTGAGTTTAAGTGTATCTTTTTAAACTTTACTAAACTGCTAAATGCATATACTCAATCATTCAGTAGTGAATGATGGACACCCATCCAACCTGAACCTAATATGCATTTGTATTACCCGAATCCATTTGTATTACCCAAATCCAGACCTAACCCGATCTATCCACAAATCAAGTATGGAACAAATGATAAAACCCAACGTCTCAATCGATATTGGTCTGGATTTGGTGGCACCCTCAAATTCAGTCACTGATTAGACCGAGTATAGCAGCCTGTGAGATACATTCTTGACATTAGCTCACTGCAAGAAATCTATGAGACATGCTACCATCATAATAGCGGTGGCAATTTATGACCCGACTCATCAATCTGAAATGCAACGATCCGCTTTAAGTAAATTTGGATTTGACATAAAAGGATTTGAGTTGTAAATGAGTCAACCTGCCTAAACTTATTTATTAAATGGGTTGGATTCAGGTTCGAACCTTTGACCTATTTAATAATTAGGTTGGATTATGACTCGACCCATTTAACTAGTTTAAAACCTATTTAACCTATTTGAAACCTACTTACTCTATTTCTGACATGTTTAACCCGACTCGCTTAATCTATTTAAATCTATTTAACCCGTTAAAAATCTGTCTAATCTATTTAACCCGTTCAATCTAACTTAACATGTTTAGTAAATGGCTTACGTGGATTAGGTCGGATTAACTGTTTAATAAATAGATCAAATTCATATTTAAGATTTTGACCTGTTTAACAAACAAGTCGGATTTGGATTGATAAATTTTTTATCCACATTCAACCCGATTTGTATCTGATCCTACCCGACCCGATTGCCATCCCTAATTCTGACTCACAAATATGTTCTTATATGACCTTGCACACCACAAGACAAGCATGACGAAGAGTGCATTGGTTGATATTATGCGCACACCAACAATTATCTTGCTATGTGACAAAATTTCTTAGTACAAATCATAAAATTTGTTGCCATACACAAAGGTTGATTTATTATAAAATTGTCCAATCAGCATTTGCAAGTTGAATTAACTTTTCCGTGTACATAACCAATGCACTTTTGAGAAATGCAACAATTGTGCCAATTAAGGATAGTGGGGCAGAATCAACTAAAATGGTGAGGACATCAACATATAGATTTAAAAAGACTTTAAGCTCCGTTTGAAGTAGCTGTTGACAGTAAAGCTTTTAAAAGTAAAGTTTTTGAAAGTAGAGCTTTATAAAGTAGAGCTTTTATAAGAAGTTGTTTGATGTTTGCTAACTACATTTCTAAAGTATTGTGCCACTTTAACATATGTTTAAAATACTTTTGGTATGACAAAATGACCATAAAGAACATTGCATATTTGCATACAGCAAAACATAATAAAATATAATATGTATTAATACATAAATATATAATATAGTATAATAGTACTGTAATATAATATAATATTATTATAATATGGTAATATAATATTGTATACTATAGCATAATAATTTAATATAATATTAAATTATTTAACATAACATATCAATGTATTATGATATAATGTAATATAATATTATATTTATAGTATAATACAATAACAAATATATAAAATATTATAATTATTAGCGTAAATTAAATTTTTATAATATAACAAATTTTCTAGCTAAATGATAAAATTGTTTCAACAATTATTAAAGGAACATTTTATATAATTATTATATTTTATCACGAATTTTGGTAAAAAAATAGCTTTCCGACCGAGCCTAAAAGTATTTTTCCAAAAAGCTCCAAAATAAAGCTTCTCCTAAAAAACTGTTTTTAGCTTTCTGAAAAAACTAAAACAGCTTTTCGAATTTTTTACCAAACACTCCTATTTTATCAAAAAGTACTTTTGGAGGAGCAGAAAGTACTTTTTGCCGCTCCAAAAACTCTCCTAAATGAAACCTTAGTATATATCTTAGTAAAAATTTACAATAGAATATATCACGGATACGATGTCTAAGAAAACGTCTTAGCAAACCTACAGTGCCACTAGATGCACCACTTAGTTTGGATGACTACTGGAGGATTTATAAAAGCCAGTACCAAATGGTCAGGATAAAAACTGATAAATAGGCTTATATGGAAGAGATAACATCTGTGATTCAGAGTTTAGACACCCTGTGAGCAAAAATAACATAATATAAAGCATACAAAAAATTTAAAACAAAAATGTATATTTAAGTTATGGTGCCATCAGTCCATGATGCTCGCAACAAGATAAGATGACAAACAACTCTCCATTATAAGCAAACTAATAACCATCTCAATCTTATTGAACCATGACAAGTGCATGCCATGGTTTACGCAGCACAACAATTTAGCTCTAGTGGCAACATATAAGAACCTGCTAACAAACTTTCAGCAAGAAAACCAAAATTCATTCTGTATTTAGAATTAACTGACCAGCTATGAGAATGCTCTTTAACACACTGTACCATTTCTTGGATTAAAACAAGCAACTTTAGCAGCAAGAAAACCTGTTGAAAGTTTGTTTGGACTCATCAGTGCCATTGCTGGTAAGGCTTACCCTATTCAGAGACAATTCTTCTTTATAGGAATCGGAATTCAAGACCTTCCTGCTGATATTGTTGTATATCTCCCCGATAACAATCTCAAAGGCCTTCTTTACATTTGTAGAATCTAGGGCTGAGGTCTCAATGAAAAACAGCCCTTCAGCTTCTGCTAAGCTTTTACCATCCTCAACCGACACTTCTCTAATATTCTCTAAATCACATTTGTTGCCAACCAGCATCCTTGCAACGGTGGTGTCAGAATGTGCTGCAACATCATACAGAAATGAGACGTCTTCGAACTAAAATGGTCTTTCCACTAAACAACACAAGGTAAAAATTATCTGATGCATAAAAGAATGATGAGACAGCAACTTTGAACTATACTTTCCGACACCAACACCACACAAGAAAAGCATCAACATTGCAAAGAAATACTCTGGAGTTCACAAAGTCAAAGAGTTCATCAATAGGAGATCATCTACTTTGTAAAATAAGCAACCAGCATTCAAATCCAATTGTCAACAACTATCTTCATGCTCAAGATAGATGTATCCAAAAACATATCTTCTATGATGCGATGACATGGCAACTAGAAGGCATCTATGTACGTCTTGCAAGTTTGAGCAAAGTGAATTGCTCGAGGCTTTCCAGATATTGACAATTGTCCTTGCTACTAGCCATTGCTAGCCATTTCATGTAACCCATATATTTGGAGATTGACCTCCACTGGTATAGGCTCTTGTCAAGATCCAAATCAATGGATAGAAACTGAAAAACACAAGGCTATCAAGAAATAATGAAAAGTAACAGAAAAAAGATCACGGAAGATCCCTGGGCATTAAAATTTTATCAAAATAAAATAACTCATCTTTTGGTGTTCAGGGTTTTGGAGCATTTCATTTCAAAAAAAGATCCCTGGAAGAATTGGAATTTGATGCAATTTTTTACGTTCTAAAGATTACTTGAAACAAATCATCAAGTATACATAGCCGATATAACTCAGGACATTTATAGGTTGCAAGACATGCTTTGTCAGTATGATTATTTCAACACATGGAACTGTGCATTTTGTTATATTACTATCTATTAACTTTCCAGGACTTTGACTTTCACCCATGGTAGTTGGAATATTCTACCTAGGGTAACACACACTTCAGAATCTTCCCAGAATCTCGAACCCCTGTTTGCTTTCTAAATGTTTCCTAACTGAAGTGTTTCTAAAGAATTGGCTTCCCCACACACACACACGCAGCTCCTTTCCTTCTCCTACACCCACTTCTGATTCTGGCAACTATGTTTTCACCACACAAGCATGTGCATCCTTTTTCTTTCCATCTTTTCTGACATGGCAAAATTGCATTTAGTGTATATATAATCAAAATTTGAACATTGTAGTTCTATTTTTGTCCTTCAAATGTTCAACTAAAGATGTTGAAAATTGGGTCCAGAACAAGCAAACCAAGAGTACAACACAGAAGGCAGAATTTACTACTTGCTTACAAACTATGAATATTTCATGGAACAGTCAGATTTGCTTAGATTCTTAATATGCCATCTGTTGATTATATGTCTCTTTTTTTTAAGTTATCAGGACAGTAAATCATAACATTTGTTCTTTTTACATATTTAATTTCATATTTTGGAAATGTTGCTTCTCTGTTCTTGCATCTTAAAGTGCTCCTCCCACTTGGGGCTTTTAAAGAGGCAGATATTCATGTAATTTTCTACACATGCCGCAAACAAGAAATTTAATGATAACAAATCAGCAGTGTTAGAGTCATAGTTCCTTCAGGGTCAGTCATCCCTAAAGAAAAGAATTTCAAAATTTCTCTCAGTCCTTTCCCACTTTTACATGAAGCACTTTGTTTTGTGATTTTGTATTTACTACTAATGTTCATGTCGAGTGTGAAGCTTGGCGCAATGGAAATGTTGTTTTATTGTGACCTGGAGATCATGAGTTCGAAACATGAAAATAGCCTCTCTGTATGTGGGGTAACATTGTGTTCGTCTGACCCCCCAAAAATCTTGCAATGGCAGGAACCTCGTGTAATGGGCCAGCCACTATTGTTCATACACTGCTTCAAAAACTCATTCAGTACCTTAGAATGTAACTTTGAGTAACTAAAACCTATTCTAATGCCAATTCCAAAAAAATGACACACCTATTGTGATCATGTCTATACGAGTATCCTAGTCAGAAATGGATAGCAAACTTCACATAGGATATATTGGATATAGTTGGGTTGAAAATTGAATGAGAGTTGGTGAAACCTGAGGTATGTAGAAATTTTTCAATGTGTCTATGTTAATAATATAACCAACGATCACTTGATAGAAGTGGGTGAATTTCCATCTAAGGATCAATGCACAAGTAAGATAATGAAATGTTGTATGAACAAAAATGATCAAGAGCTTGAAGATGAGATGTTGAAGGTGACACCAAACAAGTTATGCACGGGCTCATAACAAGAGATGAAAGGCTGTTTATGTTTGGCATGGGAAGATAAAGAATCATGAACAAGACTTGATGCCAAGAAAAATGCCCAAAAAAGTAAACCAAAATCCAAAAGGACCTCCAGTTGAACCGCCCTCTTCTCATTGAGAGACAAAGAAGGTTTTGTCCAGTTTTTCCCTATATAATTATGAGTTTTAATTACCTATCCAAGAGCACATGTACCATTTTTGCCTTTTATTTAGTAAGATAGTATAGTAACATGCTACTCTTCCTAGGCTACACCTAAAACTTTACTTATAGTTTATTTTGTCTTAAGATTAGTTAATATAAATAGAAATCTTATATTCAAAAAATACATAAAAACCACCCCAGTAAATTATCTTCATTTTATGGCCAGTATTTTCCATGTTATATAATCTTTCAACCCATAGTGTGATCATTTTTTTAAGCAAATGTCCTTAAAGAGTTTTCCTTGAGATAATTTATAACTCAACTACAGGTATTGGATGCTTGGTAGCAACACCGATATCTATTTATTTAAGAAATTTGGCTCTCTAACAACTTGATCTAACCTAATGGAATAAAAAATATTTTGCTTATATACATTGACATAATTCCTAGTAAATGCAGCAAACAATAGATTACATAGCAATGAAAGTATTCAGCAAAATAAAGCATCCATTTGGGTTCCCAAGGCATCCTTTTCATAACCCCAATGGACATAAAACATTAATCAAATAAATTGAGTAGGCTATGAAGCCAAAAGGCATTTTAGTGGACCTAAAAACTGAACAAATTCAGAAAGATGTGATTGTTGGAAATTCAACAAATGGGTACCAACAATCAAGAATCAAAATAGAAAAAAAGGAAATGAAATGAAACATTAAACCTGAAATAGAGTTCTAATAGTTCTAAATTTAGCATAAAATTTATAAGACTAGGTGACAGTTTATCATGCAATAGGTGGAGCACACGTCCGGTCTCAATTTTTTGTTTAGCTTAGACCAAGATTCATTAAACCAGTATTGGGAGTTGTACCTGCCTGCAACTGGTTCGGTATGTACCAATATATATCATACCAAACTGAGGCATATAGGAACCAAGTGAAGGGAGAGGGAGAGGAAGAGGGAGAGGGAGAGGGAGGGAGAGGGAGAGAAAGAGGTCGAGGCCTTCAGATCCATGAGCGGGACCCAGAGAAAGAAGACTCACTTGGCTGGGACATCATTGTCATCATTGAAGGATAGAGACTGGAGGAGGAGGCGAAAGAGGGAGAGAGAGGGGAAGTGATGGCTTTGTGGGGACTTCAAGAATTTTGAGCTAGCCAATATCTCCGGATCTAGCAGAGGGGGCTGAGAGAGGACTCGCCTGGCTGGGATGCCGTCATCATTGTCTGACATGGATGGGGATGCTATTGAACAACATTATCGGAGGATAGAGGTTGGAGGAGGGAGAAGGCGAGGGCTTCGGGGGTGTCGAAGAGCCGGAGAGGGATTTTAGGGAGGGATTATTCGCATATTAATTCGACAAGCTGAAACGTGCTAATAACCATCTGGTCCAATTTGGTACGTCCCAAACCAGCTGGTATTGGCAGAGTCAGTGAACCATGGCTTAGACTATATGTCATCTGAAAGTAGCCATAGATGATGAAACTTATGAATTGAATCCTTCAATCCATATTTCCACTAGACAAATGATACAAGTTTGCTTTTGTTATATGCTTAACAAAGTGACTTAGGCAATGACTATAACTCAAGTTCATGAGTGATCTATGGTTCAACCAGAAGTTCCATGGACATCCTACATCGCCACACTCAAAAAATGAGTCCTCAGTAAGCACTTTCAATTATACAACAAAAACTGTATAATAGGAGTTCTTTCTATGAATGCATGTCAACTAAGGATGGTCGGGAGTGCATGTGCTCTTGCCCATTATCCAAATAAATTGTATTTACCCATTGAAACATCATTATAAGTTTAATCATTGGAAGACTAGAATTCCACGATCAAAAACTAATTAATGGGCTTTAGAAACACCTTCCACTAAAAAATATAATAGCTTCTTTGACAAAACCTTTGTTCAAATAATCTGCAAGAACTTATAATTATCTTACAAATTTAATTTTACAACAATGATTTAGAACTGATATAAATATCAAGCTTTACTCTTATACTAAATTAATGTTACTTGGAGTCAACAACTTACATCAGCATAAAGTGGTGGCACTTGGCATTGTTTATTAACGACTAGAATCCTATTAAAAGACACTTTTGTGCAATTTATGGCATTTTCACAACCAACTTTAATGCTAAATAAAGTTTTGCCTCAAAAACTTCTCATGAAGTGTTATTCCTTTTCTTTTAATTCATCAACATACCATGGTATGATTACCATGTGTTTTTTTATAAGAACCATGGAATGCCGAACCATATTGAACTGCCCGATTTAGATGGTATCGAACTGTATTGGGCTTGAACAGGCATGGTTCGGTATCTCAATCCGTTAAATGCATGGAACTAGTGCAAAGCTTCTAATACCAGTCTAAACTGCCTGGTTCCAAGTGGTTTGAGTGTCGAATAGGTCCAATAACATTTAAAACACCACCCGCTCGGCGCCCAAGTAGTCCGACTCCATTCTAGAACTTGCACTCGCCTTGCATGACCTCTCCATTGCATGCAACAATTCCCTGCTAGTTTTTTTTTCAAAAAAAAAAAAACTTTTCGCTGCCACTTGCTACCAACACCAACAACGATGCCAACGATAATGGGGGATGACACTGGCCATCTCCCAAGTGGCTCCCTCTCCTCTCGCTCTCTATCCCCTCTCTTTCTCTCTCTCCCCCCTCCCCTTCCTCTCCCTCTTCCTTCCCCTCCACCTAGTTCCGGTACACCTCGGCTCAGTATAGTATGGAACCAATACTGTATTGTACCACTAGCTGGCCATTACTATGCCCAATACCGGCACAACAACCCTTGATGAGAACCAACATCAACTATCTAGTTTAGTCTAACAGACAACAACATCTGATAATATTATATATTTTAAAAAATATTTACGTTGTATGAAAGTACCATGGAGTTGATATTACAGATTGAAGTATCAGACATTTTGGGATGGCTATGCACCTGACATTTGTGCAAATTGTCCATGTAACAATGCTTATCCATCTCTATCCATCAATAATTCCGAACTTTTTTTCTTAGTTACAGCATATTAATTCCCATAGTGAAGTAATATCGTAGGCACTGGTTTGCTAATCGATAGAAGTATGTTAGCATGCATCTAAGTGATAAATGGTATGGGCTAAGCCAACAAATTTAGCTTCCAATGTGTACCGAAATGTTCAATTTGCTTTGTCAACTTCTAGATAAAGCAATGCTAATGAAGGCATATCTATTGGTGGCTTTAGTTTCTTCTGAGTGTTAGATAGCTAAGATCTATATGTTCCTCTAGACAAACAAGAAAATCCATTTAAGTCTGACCTATTGTCAGTATTCCTTTCAAATTAAGCACCATAAAGAGCTTTCCATTTGATCTCCATGCAGCTTACTAATTTGCCAACTTAATCTTCCTATAGCATGAGTTAAATGCCACACTGAACAAGGTGTAAAAGGCTTATAAAAGAACATTTAATTTGGGATATGTTAATACAGATATATTATTTGCCTAGGTTTTTATAAAGACAACATTTGGATTAAATTATTCATTGATTGATCCCTAACTGTAAAACTTGAATTTATAAAGAGTATTTTCTATCAAAGAAAGCATTGGCTTCTCTGAGGTATTTAATATCAAAATCATCTAAAAGATTGATTTTGGTCTTGATTATCTATAGTTATATTTGCACCAAGTATAAAAATATCATCTATATAAAGACATATATGAATAGTCCCATCATCAATTCTACCATTCATTTGCATATGCTATTATTTTAAAATCCAAACCATCAGTTATAACTTATCAGATCTTCTCTGTCACTCATTTTGGGATTTTCTCACCCCATGATCTAATTACCTTTAATATAGCAAACAAATTTCATGCCTCTGTTTGAAGGCAATGAACCCGTTGGCAAGCATGCGTGCATAGATTCTTGGTCCAATGTTTGTTAATTCCTAGCCATAATCACTCTTCATATTTATCATCTGTTCTATCTGTTTTTAGCTTGCATTAATTAAGAACCATTTATAACTATTTTTTAGACAAATCAAGTGGCAAAAGAAGTAACAAAGTGTTAATAAACATGCTAACCTGTTGCTATCAATGGCCTTCTCCAAGAATGATAGCATCAAAATATGTTCAAGAGGTCATTTTCATAATAAATATCACTATTCGAAGGGAGACTAACCCTTGACCAAAAGTTGTTCTCTCCTGCAACTTTTTTTCATTTGGCTTGTCATTTTTGGTTTAGGCCCCGTTTGGGAGAGCTGTTGGCGGTAGAGCTTTTGGAAGTAGAGCTTTTCGAAGTAGAGCTTTCTGAAATAGAGCTTTTGGAAGTAGTTGTTTGCTGTTTGGTAACTATATTTCTAAAATGTTGTGCTACTTTAACATGCATTTGATAAACAAACTGAGAAAATACTTTAGGTACTACAAAATAACTATAAAGGACATTGCATAGTATTATACAACAGAACATAATAAAATATAATATGTATTAATACATAAATATATGATATACTATAATATTACTGTAATGTAATATAATATTACTATAATATAGTAATATAATATTGTATACTATAGCATAATAATTTAATATAATATTAAATTATTTAACATAATATATTAACATATTATGATATAATGTAATATAATATTATATTTATAGTATAATACAATAATAAAGGTATAAAATATTATAACTATTAGCGTAAATTAATTTGTCATAATATAACAAATTTTCTAGCTAGATAATAAAACTGGTTAAACAATTATTAAAGGGGCATTTTGTGTAATTATTATATTTTACTACGGGTATTTTAGTAAAAAAATTAGCTTTCCAACCGGGCCTAAAAGTGCTTTTCCGAAAAGCTCCAAAATGGAGCTTCTCCCAAAAAGTTGTTTTTAGCTTTTTGAAAAAGCTAAAACAACTTTCCAAATTTTTTACCAAACACCCTTATTTCTTCTAAAAGTGCTTTTGAAGGGCCAGAAAGTGCTTTTTGGACCTCCAAAAGCCCCCCCAAATGGGACCTTAGGTCGCAATACCCATTTAACATAACTATACTTCAAACTCTCTAGCATTAGTGTTTCTTCATTTGTCAGCATTGTAAACTTAATCTTCATTGTATATATATCCTTAGAGAAAGAACTATATCTTGAATTTCATTTTTGACTCTACCTCACCTAAAAAGCTAACCTTAAGTTACTATTTGGGTTCCTTGGCCTTGGATAAGTACCCAAGATTTGCACGTTGCACAATCAATGTTGAACTAAACACACGCCCGTATGGGTCCTCACATATTTCTCTTATTTAAATTCCAGCATATTTACAAGTTAAAGGTCCAAATCAAATTAAATTCAATCACAAACATTATGATCAGCTCTTTACATAGCTCCAATAGGGCTTGTGATTTAGTGTCTGCTAGTCCATGTAGGCCATGACCAGGTTTGCTCTAATTCTTTTCGGAATGACCCACAAGCTCACCAAAAGAATAGGCAAAAATTATTGCTTGTGTCCTTGGTCCTGTGTAACTACCCATGGTCTCTCCAACATACAATGGACTCAATCGACCCCAAAGAAATTAACATGGAGTATACCATGTACATAAGAAATCCATGCTTTCTTTTTACTACTAGATTCAATTTGTTGTAAATAAAGTAGTGTTATTTCATATATGATGCCATCATATTCAAAAAATTAATTAAATTCATAAGATGTGTATTCACCACCCTATCGGACCTTAGAATTTTTTTTATCCATTTGATATTTGAAATTATAATTTATAAGCCTTCATCATCTTTAATGTTTCATCTTCAACACCAATAAAGTTAACATAATAAAACTTAGAGTGGTCATCTTAATTGTTAGCTACAGGAAACAGGGATCGAAGAGACTAGATTGTGTGAAAAGATAAGATAAATGGGAAGTAAAGACTAAAGAGAAGGGCTGGATCCAATTTTGCATTTCTTCACAGGACAGCGCCAAAGTCTAACAACCCACAGTTTAATGCTGAAGGACCAATGACTGCAAATACCCTATTAAACTTAACTATGACTATATATCCATTTCGGACCAACAGCAATCTAGTAAATTCCTTATGACAGGCATAGAGAAAACATGCCGAAGTGCCAGGAAATTCCAAAATGAGGGACCAGAGATGCTAGAAATGTTTTTGATTCAAAACGGATATCAGAATTTTCTTTGACCTGATTCTTAGCTGCAAAATACAGCAGATAGGAATAGGAATAAATAAGGTTAACAGAGAAGCAGAAAAGAAGGAAAGAATAGCTGAAGGCTGATTGATGAAGATTTGTAGCAAGCACTGATTCAGATTTATTTGGGTTTGAACTTCTGACTGAAGAAAACAGAGAGAATAAAAAAAGAAGATACAAGAGGAATAAACAGATGGGCCAAAGCCCATTATCCCTTAGATTTTGTTCACAAGAAATTCAAAAAAGAATTGGGTTTAACAACCCACAGTTGTATAAAATTATTTAACCTTTACCATGGATTGCCAGCATTGCCTATTAGGAGTCCTCAACTACTAATGGTTACATAGAATCGAAGCCAATTACATAAATCCAAATAAACCCCTCAGTTTATGAACTAGATAGAAGGAAATCAATTAATGGAGGACCCTGAATCAAAATAAAAGCCATATCACTAGATTTCCTCATTAAATCTGAATCAAAATTTATTAAAATGGACTCAAGCAAAGATAAACATAGGGAAAGCAAGATCCAGTCAAAGCTTTTTCAATCACAATTTTTTCCTTGACCAGCAAGGTCTATCTTTATACTGTATCTGGCTGGTTCTTTGCTGATATCTTATCAAATAATTGAACATCCTCACCAACTCAACCAATAATAAAACAGGATCTAAGTAATATTATAATTATTAAGTAAATCCATCATGTATATATATATTCCAGTCTTCTGCACATGCTTTGATTCTAATGCTTGCCATAACTCATATGAACAATAGTAGAACAGTGACTATTATAAAAAACAAGAAGGAATGTGTCTGTCCTAAAGAAAATCAATTTGGCATGACTTAACATCCTAAATAATAAAAGGATCAATAATTATCATGAGACTTTCACTTTCAACGGCGGCAAACATGACTTCCTTCTCATTTGGAAGAATAGGTTCCTTCATTCAGGTTTTGGTTCTTTTGTTTGATTTTTTAGAGAGTGAAGAAAGAAGAAGGAACATCTTAAGACATTTAAAACCCCCAACGTTGGCAGCTCTTGGAGAGGATGATGCTAGTGGAGATATTATCTTTCCTTCATGTGACTTGTGACCATCTAAAATTGTTTATATTCAACTAATTTCAAAATGTTAGTTAACCTGATCCATCTAAGGTGTGGCTGGTCATTTTTCCCCTCAGGCATATCAGGGAACTTCTCTGTTAAGGCATTAGCCAGTTTAGTAAAATAATACTACGCAGGCACATGGACCAAAAGATTAGAAGTGACCATAAACTATATTCTTGAGCTGGATATTTCAAAATAAACAAATAAAATAAAATAAAAACTATACAAGCAAAAAAATAAAGGAAAGCACTATAAACCTGAATGAGAATTTTATTATAATATGGTCTATTCCAAGCAGTACCGAGGGTCCTGATAGCCCGGATTATGCAGGTCATAAGCCAGATTTGCAAAATCCATCCTCTGCATAATCCATCCCAAGAATATATAGATCGAAAAAAATTATGTTTATATCAAGACCAGATTCTCATTGGCTTGTGCCTAGACCACAGCTTTCCACAAGCGCATTCATTGTTTCTTGATGTGGACAAGTGAAACAATCTCTCTCTCTCTCTCTCTCTCTCTCTCTCTCTCTCTCTCTCTCTCTCTCTCCCGAAAATATTTTCTATGTTGTTGTTCTGAATGTACTTTTTCAAGGTTGAAGTTCTTTTTTTTTTCAAAAAAAGAAAAACTTTAGTTAAGAACATATGATAGATCAACATACAATACATGCAAAGCACCCCAAGATGAGGAAATCAAGAAATACAAATAAACTCATTTCTAGTTAGTCAAAAATAAATGCATTGACAATATCAATTCAACATGTTCGTTTTGGAATAAAAGTTCCATCTTTTATGTGCAAACAAATAAATTACCAAATACATTGTTTTGAAAAAAGTGAAACTTTAGTATCAGCATCTACCATTTCATCAATGAATAATGAAAAATAAAAACAACCAGTAGAAGAAATAGATCCAAATCAAAACAACCCTTGACAGAGAAAGAACAGATCTACCGCATAACACTTCGCAAAGCTCTCACCTTTACTCTTCCTTTGAACAATTTTCACAATGCTCCAACTAAAATTAGCAGCAGATAGACCAATACTAATAAGAACACCAGCAATTAGAAACAAAAATAGAAGAAAAGAAGACAATGGTAGGTAAAGATGGGATCTTTGGCTTACTGCTGAGCTCCTGGAGCCAGCGGGAGACGCTGTCGAAGGTGGTGCGGCGGGAGATGTCGTAGACGATGAGGGCCCCGACGGCGCCGCGGTAGTAGGCAGAGGTGACGGCCCGGAAGCGCTCCTGGCCGGCAGTGTCCCAGATCTGGGCCTTGACCTCCTTGCCGTCGATGTCCACGCTCTGCGTCTGGAACTCCACCCCAATGGTGGCCTTGGAGTTGATGTTGAACTCGTTCCGCGCGTACCTCGAAAGAAGATTCGACTTCCCAACCGCTGAGTCGCCAATGATCACTATCTTGAAGAGGTACTCCTCTCCCTCCTCCACTTCCTCCATTACTCCTAAAAATCCCTCCTTTCTTCTCTTCTTCTACTCTCCTTCTATGGGAGGAATCACCTTCTACTCTCTTCTGCTCTCCTTCTACTCTCCTTCTACTCTCCTTCCCCCAGAAGCCAAGATGGTCACTGGATTTCCTCTCTCAGGCCTCCTGGATTATTAGCTCACTGTTTTGGTGCCAAGACAGATCAGTTAAATGGTGGTGCGCTGGAACCTGGGGATTTTGTGAGGGACGCCTCTGCCCTTGCAATGGTACGGCTGTCATCGCTATAATTTCCACTTTGCATACCAAAGACGCCAATTTTTATTTCTTATTTTTTATTTTTAAAAGTAAAATGATAAAAATCAAAATAAAAAATATGTTTGCTACTTTTTTTTATTTTAGAACTTATGTTTTAAAAAAATAAAAATAAAAAAATTTTGCTTTCAATATTTTTGAAAATTAAAAACTCATGCTTTTTTTATCACCACCAACACCCCCTCCATCATCAGGCTCCACCACTACGTTCCGCCACGAACAGTATTGTGGACACTGCCGTCATCGTCACTATCACACTCGTTGTTGTTATCACTATCATTATCACTACTTTCACCGTATCGTTAATGTCTCCACCATCTTTGCCACTCTATTATTGTTGTTGTCACCTTCACTACACCACTACCATCTTTTTGTTGCCTCTATCACATCGTTAATGCTCTTGCCACCACCACCATCATCCATTGCCACCATCGCCATCACCAATGTTGTCACCTCCACTATGCCACTATCACCATCATCATCATCTCCACAATACCACCGCCAAAACTACCAATACCATCGTAGTTTTTCTCTCTTTTTTTTTTTTGACAAGACAGACGGGTCATACATGCCTAGTATGAATATGTCCAAGAAGGTTAGAAAACAAAATGCCATTTAACACGGTCAAAACAGCTGAAGGGTTGGTTTAAAGTATCCCTCCAGACCGCCATATAGGAGGTAATCTAGTCCGCAGCACTGTTCGCTTCATAGTAGACATGCATGGGCACCTAAGAAACACACTGCCTCACACTCCTCTAGATATCAAACAGGAGCCGATGGGCAGCAACAAACACTATCTAACCATGGATCCAACCGATCAAGATTGTTGAATTCCCCTTAATAACCAAGTAGTCATCCCTCAAAGCCTGCCTCGCATAGGTAATCCTTGCCCAGACTGCCCTCAGGTCAGGTTCAAAACTGAGATATTGAAGACCCACGACCCCCTGTTGCAATTAGTTTGAAGTCTGGACCACAGATCATGAACCGAGCTCCGCCTCTACTGACGTCGCCCATCACACTACCATCAAAGTTGACCTTAAGGAAGCTTAAGGGTTGAGACTCCCAAGTGATGTAAACCAATCAGATCACTATATAAGCAGAAAGGGAGTCCTAGATGTCCCAAGCTATCTCAGTCTCTTTAGTTATAGAGGGAGAGGAGACCTCAGCAGCCTGCACCAGCGCTCTCTCCCATACAAGCCTCATGGCATGTGTGCTGCCCTCAAAAAGATAGGCATTCCTAGTGAGCCAGATGTGATAGGCAATATAAGCAACCCTAATGCCCCGCAAATTGAAAGATTGGCCATCAAAATTCCCTTGAATGGACTCCAACAAGGTCTGGGTGGGAGTCGTCAATCGGAGAAATGATGGGAAGAGATCGACAAGGATTCCACATATGCATCACTCTTCGGCATTGAAACAAAATATGATCCACTGTCTTCTCCTCCAGGTCACAAAAGGGGCAGGTTTGGGGGATGTTTAGACCCCAACCACTCAACAAAATCCTAGTGGGCAGACAGCCCCAAGCCACCTTCTAAATGAAGAGGTTGACCCTAGGGTGGACCCCAATCTTTAGATCCGGCACCATCTAATATCCGGGCAGGCTGCCCTTTGGCCAAACCATAAAGGTCTCTTGTCCTCACTTTCAAGTTGTGGGAGGATCTCAAGACTCTCACGTCAGCGCAATGATGATCTGGGATTGGAAGGGGGAGAATCAACTCTGCCAACCTCCCTCCTAATAGGCGGGTAACAAACGCTTTATTCCATCTCCTCTCCCTATGTTAGAAAAGACTACGGACGAGCAAGCTCGCTGCAGCCTCCATACCAACCGTAATATACCACCAGCTTAGAGGGAGGTCCACTAACCATACATCTCCATCATATCCACTAAATGATTGTCCCCAATCAGCCATCTAATGCTGACCATCATCTCCAGGGCATGGGAATAGATCCCCCTCCACATGTAAGAGAAGCTCCAACAAGCTCGGATCACCGCATCGCAAGTCCATGGGCCAAAACTAGCCCTTATAATAGAGCTCCAAAGGCACTCCGGCTCAAAGATGAATTTCACAGCATGTTTGGCCATCCTAGTAGTTAGCAGCTAAATACCCAGACCCCCATCATGGAGAGGCTAGCAAACAATGTCCTATGCCACTAAGTGCACCCCTTTCCTACCACTAAAAATCTTTTGAACATATGCTCCAACTTCAGGAGTAGGGCTTTCAGCAGGATAATATTAGACAAGAGGTAGATTGGCAAAGAGCCAAAGATTGACCTGACTAAAGTCACCCCACCCATCATAAACAAAGATCTGCACTACCACCCCTCCAACTGGTCTCGAATCTTCTACTCCACCGCCGCACACTCAATACGCTAGAGCCTCCACCCCATAATAGGCATGCACAGGTAGCTCCAAGATCTGTTGTGCTCTGTGATCCCCAAATAGTCCCTGATGGCATGCTTGACCTGAGGCTTGGCCTTCGGGCTAAACTGGATCACCGACATGCAGAGGTGAACTTTCTGACTCGACACTAAATAGTACCCCTCTAGGATCCTCATGAAGAGCGCAGAATTCTGCATAGAAGACTGACTAAGTAGGAGCCAGTCATATGCAAAAAGTAAGTGCGAAATCAGCTAGGCCCCTGGACTGGGTGAATTAGCCTCAAGGCCTCGATACAAGGTCATGCCTGGATTGCTTAGGACAAAGCATCAAGGCTAATGATAAAGAGATAGCGAGACAGGAGGCACCCTTAGTGAAGACCCACTGAATAGTGAAAGAAGTTTGTTGGGGTGCCATTGACCAAGATAGCGAAGTATGGAACACAAATACAACCAAGGGTCTTGCTAATCCACGTGCTATGGAAGCCAAAGCACTCTAAAAAGAGCTAAAGAAAATCCCATTACATCCGATCATAGGCTCTCTCTATATCGAGCTTGATGGTCAAGAGATTGCAGCGAAACAAGGCTCTTTGTAAATCATTTATAAATTTTTAAGCAATGAGAATATTGTCGGAGATATTGCAATGATCCATAAACGTCCCCTACTCCAGGCTAATAAGTTGTGGGAGGTTTGTCTTCAGTCTAGACATCATGATCCTAGACATAGCCTTATACAGGGTCGTACACAAGCTAATTGGCCTGAAGTGACTGGGTTCTGAGGTGTCTAACCACTTCGGCATCAGAGTGATGAAAGTCCTCTTTCAGAAATCCAGCATGCTATTTGTGGCAAAGAACTGCTGAATAGACGCCACCACCTTATGATGGATGATGGGTCAATATCTCCTGAAGAACAAGGAAGAGAAGCCATCTAGCTTGGGCACTTTGTCCTCCTCCATGGACTAGAATGCCCTCTAGATCTCCTCTGTCGATACCTCAGTAATTAGGGAGCCATTAGTCGAGGTGGAGACCAACACATTAGAAGGGGGGCAAGAGAAGGACCCATTCCCCCACCCCCAACTTGGTTGTCCACCTCAATCTAAAGAAGGAAAGGACTCATATTTGATCGCCTCCTAACTATCCACACACAGTCCGCTGGCGCCTTTGAGGTCACAGATCCAATTTCGATGCCTCTTGATGATCGTGGATTGGTGGAAAAATTTAGTATTCTCTTTCCTTGATCTACTAAACCCTCGACTTACTAAACCCTCGACTTTTGCTACCACGACACCTCCTGCTATCGGAGTAAGGAGTGGTGAGCTGATAGCTTTCACCGAAGCTGAGTCACCTTAGCCTATGAGAGCTCACCATCGCGATCCTCGCTCAACTACATATTGGAGATGAAGGCCTTGATCTCATCCAACTTTCTAAAGATGTTGCCCACCTCCACCCGTTCCACTGACGGAGCCTCCGCTTGGTTAGCTCCAATCTGCACATCAAACGATACATGGCATCACCATACACTGGAATCCTCCAAACACCTTGTACGATATCCCATGATTGGGGGTAAGAGAGTCAAAATTTCTCAAACCAGAAAGGGCTACAATAAGAAAGATAGAGTCAGAGCTAATGAGGACTAGGCAGTGTTTAGAAGCAATCCAAGAAAGATGACACACCTGATGGTCAGGAAATCACTGAATCCAACTAGCTGTAGTGAATGCCCTGTTATTCCACTCCCAAGCTCTGGCATTGCCCAGGTGGTTGTTGTATAAGTGAACCTAGGCATAGAAAAGCCGAGGTCAATCAGGTCGTTCACCATGATAAAAGTCTTAGAATTTCCTAGTCCCAACTTTATCCGAGAAGGGTCTGCCTCCCCCTCTTCTCTTGAGGCCTATCAATGCAGTTGAAATCACCAACAATTAAAGCCGAAATGCCCTGATCAATCAACATTGAGACCTTATCCCATAGCAGTCGATGTTGTCATTACTCAGTACTTGCATAAAGTCCAGACAAGGGGGTCTGTTAGGTTCTAATATTACAAGAGTGACTTGCCGAGTACACTTGTGAAACACATTCATAGTAGCATCACCTACCCTCTAGACAGCAACAATACCCCCCAGCAAGACCTCGAGATTCAATGGCATAGAAATCTTAGGATGTTGGGACTATGATGGATGCGGGTCAAACCCCTACCGGAAAGCCGCATCTTTAGTAGTAAGCATAAATCTAGCAACTAGTGCTGCACAAATCTCATGAAGGTGGAGAAGGAGGGTTTCCCCGTCCCCTACAGTTCCATATTAAGATTCTCATTGCTTATGATTAGCTAGTGATGGAAGGGTACCTCACCAATCCCAACTGCAGCCCCAAGGCCCACTCTATAGTGGCTGGGTGGCTGCCCCCTCCATCTCTGCCCCAAGGTCCACCAAGATCGCCTTGATATGGAGAATCTGAAAGAGTAGATGCCCTACAAGCCAATCGCAATATGTATTGCGAAAGGTTTTTTCTTTTGATTTGTCCAAATCATGTACATGACATTTAAATATGAATAAAGGCGTTATGTTTTATCATATGCTGTTGATTATATTTATGATAAACTCCTTAGATTAGGGCAATGGTTTTAAGACTATGATGAGATCATACTAGTGAGACTTAAAATCCTAAAATCCTAATCTTAAATATTTCCAGTCATTGGTACATTGAGTCGGGGATCAATGATTACCGGAAAGACTGGCATGTCTTATGTATGCTCGATGCAGAGGATGATTGATCTCACAATCATTTGTGTGGAGACACTAATACAAAGATGTGGGTGCTCATTAGAGGAATGAGTTCACTGAATTGACCTACAAAGAGAAATCTTATGAAGTCTTACTTACATGTCAAAAGATGATTCTCTTAGTGGGAGTTGTGCAACTGATCCTATGACCTGAGATCACCATGGTATCTTATGCACATGAACCCATATTTTGGTTTACACTCATTCATGACAATAAGTTATGTACGAGGTCTTCTGGATATGGTGAATTGTGTACGAAGATTATGAGTAGGTCAACAAGGAATTAATCACTTCTAGTAAGAGAAGATAGCATCCTATTTATTCTAATCATATGATAATTCAGAAAACCTTTGATCAAAGTAGAATGAAAATTAGAAAGAGTTTCTAATGTTTCATTATTTGAATTATCATTAAAAGATTGAGAAAAATATGAATATGAAATTGAGTTTGACATATATTCATACTCATATGCATTTTTGGGATGCAGTTTGATTAAAGGATTGAATTGCATGGTAACTTGCCACTGAAGGATATTTTTGGTATTTCCACCAAATTCCATATTTTCCGGGTAGACATGACACGTTGCTAGACGTCAATCTTGTTTTATAGGTTTGATCAAATTAAAGAGTTAATTCGATCACCAATTAGAAAGGATTCTAATTGTTAAGTTCGGGTTCGCGCAGTTTGGACTTAAATCGATTAGAAGAGTTCTAATCAAGTTGGGTCAACTCGCACTCACACCTATTGCTGGCTAAGTATGAAACCCAATGGGTCACACACAAAAAAACTTATCAAGGGTCTAATTGGATTAGATCATGTTTGCAAGATAAACATCCTAGCAGGTGTTGCAAACCTTAGCTCCTAATTCGAATTGGATTCGAATCTGATTCGAATTGGATTCGAATCTGATTCTTAATTGATCTAATTTGATTAGATCATATTCTAATATGGGTTAGCCAAGAGTTGGCACCTAATTGGCTTGGTTTGAGTCTAATTGGATTAGATTTAATAAATCATTCAATCTAGACCGTTAGATCTTGATCTACCGTTGGATGAAGACATAATGGAGAGTTGGTTTAACCCAATTGGATTGGGTTAGAGGATGGCTACCATAATTGACCATTGGATCTTAATCCCACCATTGGATGAAGACATAATGGGTCAAGTGAATGGCGCCTTGCATTGGAGCCCTTGGATCATCATCATGAAAGATCAAGAGGTGAGGCGTGATGGACATGTGATTAGCATGTGATGTTGACTTGGTCAAAATATGGCACCACATGAAAGGACATATCATTTGATACACCTCCTCACTTGATCTGCACCTCCTCTTATTTGATATGGCCCTTTAGATGATGCCCTTTCATGAGAGGATGTGTGGATGGGATGCATCCCTTGGAGATGCATCCCTACACCTATTATAAATAGGTTAGCACTCCATGGGTTTCATCATTCCAATTCCACCCCACTCCTCTTTTCTTTCTTTCTTACATTAGTTTCTTTCTTTCTAGCATTGCTTCTAGTGTGTCCTAAGCCAAGACAAGGTGGTCTTCTTTAGGACAAAAGGATTAGAAGTGATTTTAGAAGGCTAAAGGAAAATAGAAAGGAAGGAAAGCAAGCCATTAGAGTTCTTTAGAAGAATTCTGCATTAAGGATCAAAAGTCTTTGGAGCTAAAGTCTTGATCAAGTTTTCGTATGGATCACCATTGGAGGGCGGACACTTGGACGCCTCGTGGAGATTGTACACTTTGGATTAGCGTTTGAGGTATTCTACTAATTCTGCATTTATTTTATATCATTTGATTGTAATCATTAAGGTGATCTAGGCTTAAAAGGGTTTCATGCATAGGGACTTTATTAGGAAATTTTTAAAATCCCTAGCTTCCGCTGTGCATTATAACATGCTAAAACCCTACAGTGGTATCAGAGCCATCCTTAATTGGTTCAATCAAATAATTATGTATGATGTATGATTATTAATTTACTATGAGATAGTAATGTCATATGCTTAGAGAAATGCTGAAATGTATGATTAATATATGATATGTTATGTAATAAAATATCATGATATGAAATTTTCCATATGAAAATATGTTGAAGCATGTTAATTAATTGCTTATGATTTATACATGCTATGAGATAGCCATGATGCATAATAGTTTATTTTAGACATGTTAAATGTATGTTACAATTAAAGAATGTGCTAGAGACTAGTAAGCCCTCAATAAAAATTATATTAAGTCATAGTGTTGAAAAACTTTGAGCTAACCCATTCTAGAACAATTAATCTAATTGGTGTCTAAGGAAAGCACTAAAGGTGGTTACTTAATTAGGACCTTACTCTCTGAGTAAGGGGAGCCTCCCACCTGCTTACCTGGCCAATTGTTTGATTGCCTATTATGGATAAGCTTAATATTGATATAACACTATTGATAGCCTTCCTTCATGCCTCGATATTATTATGTCAAGATCCATGCTAGTTTGTTGTGCTAACACAAGACTTGCAATGGGGACTGATGTTATACTATCTTGGTGCATTAAGATGCTTATGGCATATTTTAATATATTGCCTTGTTGTGCAACCACAAGGGCAATATTATTCGAATATGACTATATGGAAATGAAGGGTTTGACTTAACTAAAATATTATTGTTTGTTGTGCTAACACAAGGCAATAAGTATTTTAAGAGGACAAGATAAAGTTGAGAATTGCATGAGATGCAATTGGAAAGAGTTTCCTACCTTTGAACTCATAAGAGTTTGTTGTGTAAACACAAAGCTTTTTATGATGAATTAGGATCTCAACCCTACTAAGAAAAATTATATTTTCACGTTTATCATAGGGGAGGGCTATGATATTCGATAAAAATAGTAGGAGACAAATTAGATTAAAGTCCTTATCTAGTTGCAAACATGTCATCATGATTGGTCTGCTTATATTAGTTTTGTTCTTGCATATGTAGAATTATTAAATGGCTTCTTCACTTTCACTAAGAGGCATCTTAGATGCCAACAAGTTGACCGGACCAAACTATGTGGACTGGTTGAGGAATTTAAAGATAGTACTCACTCAGGAGAAAATTTTCTATATACTTGAAACCCCTGATCTTGGAGATCTAGGGGATGATGCTACAGAAGAGGAGGTTGCCACACATAAGATGTGGAAAAATGACAGTGTGACTGTCAAATGTATCATACTTGCCTCTATGAACAATGAATTACAGAGGCAACATGAAGGCATGGACACTCAATCCATACTTCTCAATTTAAAAGAGTTGTATGGAGAACAAAGCAGGACTGCTAGGTATGAGATATCTAAGCAGTTGTTCCGTGCTAGAATGAATGAAGGAACTCCAGTGCAAAACCATGTTCTTATGGTTATAGACTTGATCACCAGATTAAGTCAATTAGGTTTTGCTATGGATAGTGAGCTCAGTCAGGATTTGATCCTGCAATCACTGCCTGATTCATTCTCTCAGTTTGTTGTGAACTTTCACATGAACAAGCTGAATACCTCCCTGCCCGAGCTGTTAAATATGCTCAAAACAGCTGAAGGACATATTAAGAAGGATAAAGGTCCACTCCTTCTTATAAATAGCACCTCTATGAGGAAATCGGGAAATAAGGGTTCTAAGAAACGATTGAACCCCAAGAGTAGCATCAAAAAGAAAAAAGGAAAGAAAAACTCCGGATCAAGTACCTGTTTTCATTGCGGCAAAGCTGGCCACTGGAAAAGGAATTGCAAGAGTTTTCTTGCAAGTATGAAGACCGATGCAAGAGTTGCATCAAAAGGTATGTTTATGTTACATGCCAACTTGTCATTAAGTTCTTCAAATTCAAATTCATGGGTATTGGATACCGGTTGTGGTTTTCACATTTGCAAATCTTTGCATGGACTACAGAAAATTAAAATTTTGAAGAAAGGTGACTTCGAGCTGTATGGCGCTGGAGGAGAGTCCATCCAGGCTGAAGCTGTTGGAACCTACAACTTGGAATTGCCTTCGGAAAAGCTCCTACAATTAGAAGATTGTTATTATATGCCCAAAATTATTAGAAATGTAATTTTCATTCCTTTGTTGTTAAAGAAAGGTTTTGAAATTAATGGAAAGGGCAATGGTTGCTCTATTTATTTTTCTAATAAGCATCTTTGCAATGGCATTATGGAAAATGGTCTTCTAGTTTTATTACTTAATGACAATGTCTTTCATATTAATAAAAGCAATAAAAGAAAGAGAGAGGAAGTGAATAATACCCTCCTTTGGCATTGCCGACTTGGTCACATAAGTGAATCAAGAATTAACAAGTTATACAAAGAAGAGTTCTTTGATCCTTATGATTATGAATCATTAGGAACTTGTGAATCTTGTCTTATGGGAAAAATGACCAAGTCTCCATTCACTGGACATGGAGAAAGGGCAAGTGAGTTATTAGGACTTATACATATAGATGTATGTGGTCCTATGACAACTCCAGCTAGAGGTGGATACTCTTACTTCATCACATTCACTGATGATTTATCAAGGTTCGGATTTGTGTATCTTATGAAACATAAATACGAAGCCTTTGATAAGTTTAAAGAGTATCAAAGTATGGTTGAAAAACAAACCGGAAAGTGTATTAAAATCCTTCGATCTGATCGAGGAGGTGAATACCTTTCTAGTGAATTTTTAAATCATCTTAAAGAAAATGGCATTCTCTCTGAATGGACACCTCCGTATACGCCACAACTAAATGGTGTAGCTGAACGGAGGAATCGTACTCTATTAGATATGGTAAGGTCCATGATGTGCTTTACAGATCTTCCTATTTCCTTCTGGGGTTATGCCTTAGAAACTGCTACATATGTGCTAAACAGGATACCTTCAAAATCTGTATCTAGTACTCCATATGAGATATGGAGAGGTAGAAAGCCCAATCTTAAATATTTTAAAATATGGGGCTGCCAAGCATATGTCAAAAGAAATTTTGGACATAAGCTAAGTGCTAGATCAGATAAATGTACATTTATAGGTTATTCCAAAGAAAGTATTGGATATCTCTTCTATCACCCTACTGAACAAAAGGTATTTGTTAGTAGGCATGCCACTTTCTTAGAAAAAGAGTTTATCTTAGAAAAGGGCAGTGAAAGAAGAATTGAACTTAATGAAGTTCAAGACCTACAAATAGAAACACAAGAAATTCTTCAACCAGATGTACCCATTGATGAAGTACAACCACAACACACATCTCCTCTCCAAAGGTCAGATAGAGTGCGAAATGCACCTAAGAGGTATGGGTTTATCATTGAGAATGATGAAGCCCACATCATCGAAAATGATGATCCTCTGACCTATTCGGAAGCTATCATGAGTAATGACTCTAACAAATGGTTAGAAGCTATGAAATCCGAAATAGACTCTATGTATACCAACCAAGTATGGACTTTGGTTGATGCACCAGAAGGTGCTAACCCTATAGGTTGCAAATGGGTCTATAAGAAGAAGATTGGAGCAGATGGCCAAGTAGAAACCTACAAGGCTAGATTGGTGGCAAAAGGTTTCAGGCAAAAGCAAGGAATTGACTATGATGAAACTTTTTCACCAGTTGCCATGCTTAAATCTATTCGGATTTTGCTTGCAATAGCTGCATACTATGATTATGAAATTTGGCAGATGGATATCAAAACCGCCTTCCTTAATGGTTATCTTGAGGAAGAGGTTTACATGACACAGCCAGAAGGATTTGTCTCAAGTGGGAGAGCAAATCAAGTATGCAAGCTTAAGAGATCCATTTATGGATTAAAGCAAGCATCGAGGAGTTGGAACATCCGTTTTGATACAACAGTCAAAGAGTTTGGTTTTATCAAAAATGTGGATGAACCATGTGTGTACAAGAAGACTAGTGGGAGTGCCGTTGTCTTCTTAATATTGTATGTAGATGACATACTAATCATTGGAAATGATATTCCAATGTTACAATCGGTCAAGACTTGGCTATTAAAAAGCTTTTCCATGAAAGACTTGGGAGAAGCATCCTATATACTTGGTATAAAGATCTATAGGGATAGATCTAAAAGGATGCTAGGCTTGTCCCAGTCTAAGTACATAGATCGTGTGCTAAAAAGATTCAGCATGGAAGGAAGTAAAAGAGGTTACTTACCTATGAGTCATGGCATACGTCTCTCTAAGAAGATGTCTCCTAAGACATCTGAAGAGAGGAATAGAATGAATTCTATTCCCTATGCTTCGGCAGTAGGATCAATTATGTATGCTATGCTATGTACTAGGCCTGATGTTGCTTATGCCTTAGGCATAACAAGCAGATTCCAGGCTGATCCAGGATAAAATCATTGGATAGCTGTGAAAAATATTCTTAAGTACTTAAGAAGGACTAAAGATATTTTTCTAGTTTATGGAGGATCTGAGTTGAAACTAGAAGGATTTTTTGATTCTAGTTTTCAATCAGATCCAGATGATAGCAAGTCCACTTCAGGGTATGTCTTTACCCTAAATGGTGGTGCAGTGAGCTGGAAGAGTTCCAAGCAGCAAACTGTAGCTGACTCAACTACTGAGGCAGAATACATCGCTGTAAGTGAAGCCGCTAAGGAAGCTGTCTGGATGAAGAAGTTCATCGCTGAGTTGGGAGTAGTTCCTGAGATTGCTGGACCAGTTTCAGTTTATTGTGACAACACTGGAGCTGTTGCTCAAGCAAAGAAACCAAGATCTCATCACAAATCCAAGCACATTCTAAGACGCTTCCACCTTGTTCGAGAGATCATCGAGAGACAAGACATAGTCATTGAACGAGTAGACACAAAGAACAACTTAGCAAACCCGTTCACTAAAGCTCTACCACAACAGCAGTTCGATCGCCACCTCGATTGTATAGGGATAAAATATAAGAGCGATTGACTTTAGTGCAAGTGGGAGATTGAAAGAGTAGATGCCTTACAAGCCAATCGCAATATGTATTGCGAAAGGTTTTTTCTTTTGATTTGTCCAAATCATGTACATGACATTTAAATATGAATAAAGGCATTATGTTTTATCATATGCTGTTGATTATATTTATGATAAACTCCTTAGATTAGGGCAATGGTTTTAAGACTATGATGAGATCATACTAGTGAGACTTAAAATCCTAAAATCCTAATCTTAAATATTCCCAGTCATTGGTACATTGAGTTGGGGATCAATGATTACCGGAAAGACTGGCATGTCTTATGTATGCTCGATGCAGAGGATGATTGATCTCACAATCATTTGTGTGGAGACACTAATACAAAGATGTGGGTGCTCATTAGAGGAATGAGTTCACTGAATTGACCTACAAAGAGAAATCTTATGAAGTCTTACTTACATGTCAAAAGATGATTCTCTTAGTGGGAGTTGTGCAACTGATCCTATGACCTGAGATCACCATGGTATCTTGTGCACATGAACCCATATTTTGGTTTACACTCATTCATGACAATAAGTTATGTACGAGGTCTTCTGGATATGGTGAATTGTGTACGAAGATTATGAGTAGGTCAACAAGGAATTAATCACTTCTAGTAAGAGAAGATAGCATCCTATTTATTCTAATCATATGATAATTCAGGAAACCTTTGATCAAAGTAGAATGAAAATTAGAAAGAGTTTCTAATGTTTCATTATTTGAATTATCATTAAAAGATTGAAAAAAATATGAATATGAAATTGAGTTTGACATATATTCATACTCATATGCATTTTTGGGATACAGTTTGATTAAAGGATTGAATTGCATGGTAACTTGCCACTGAAGGGTATTTTTGGTATTTCCACCAAATTCCATATTTTTCGGGTAGACATGACACGTTGCTAGACGTCAATCTTGTTTTATAGGTTTGATCAAATTAAAGAGTTAATTCGATCTCCAATTAGAAAGGATTCTAATTGTTAAGTTCGGGTTCGCGCAGTTTGGACTTAAATCGATTAGAAGAGTTCTAATCAAGTTGGGTCAACTCGCACTCACACCTATTGCTGGCTAAGTATGAAACCCAATGGGTCACACACAAAAAAACTTATCAAGGGTCTAATTGGATTAGATCATGTTTGCAAGATAAACATCCTAGCAGGTGTTGCAAACCTTAGCTCCTAATTCGAATTGGATTCGAATCTGATTCGAATTGGATTCGAATCTGATTCTTAATTGATCTAATTTGATTAGATCATATTCTAATATGGGTTAGCCAAGAGTTGGCACCTAATTGGCTTGGTTTGAGTCTAATTGGATTAGATTTAATAAATCATTCAATCTAGACCGTTAGATCTTGATCTACCGTTGGATGAAGACATAATGGAGAGTTGGTTTAACCCAATTGGATTGGGTTAGAGGATGGCTACCATAATTGACCATTGGATCTTAATCCCACCATTGGATGAAGACATAATGGGTCAAGTGAATGGCGCCTTGCATTGGAGCCCTTGGATCATCATCATGAAAGATCAAGAGGTGAGGCATGATGGACATGTGATTAGCAGTTGATATTGACTTGGTCAAAATATGGCACCACATGAAA
Organism: Phoenix dactylifera; assembly: GCF_051530095.1. Lineage (NCBI taxonomy): Eukaryota > Viridiplantae > Streptophyta > Magnoliopsida > Arecales > Arecaceae > Phoenix > Phoenix dactylifera. The sequence continues at coordinate 9,451,988 of NC_143193.1, forward strand.
GGACATATCATTTGATACACCTCCTCACTTGATCTGCACCTCCTCTTATTTGATATGGCCCTTTAGATGATGCCCTTTCATGAGAGGATGTGTGGATGGGATGCATCCCTTGGAGATGCATCCCTATACCTATTATAAATAGGTTAGCACTCCATGGGTTTCATCATTCCAATTCCACCCCACTCCTCTTTTCTTTCTTTCTTACATTAGTTTCTTTCTTTCTAGCATTGCTTCTAGTGTGTCCTAAGCCAAGACAAGGTGGTCTTCTTTAGGACAAAAGGATTAGAAGTGATTATAGAAGGCTAAAGGAAAATAGAAAGGAAGGAAAGCAAGCCATTAGAGTTCTTTAGAAGAATTCTGCATTAAGGATCAAAAGTCTTTGGAGTTAAAGTCTTGATCAAGTTTTCGTGTGGATCACCATTGGAGGGCGGACACTTGGACGCCTCGTGGAGATTGTACACTTTGGATTAGCGTTTGAGGTATTCTACTAATTCTGCATTTATTTTATATCATTTGATTGTAATCATTAAGGTGATCTAGGCTTAAAAGGGTTTCATGCATAGGGACTTTATTAGGAAATTTTTAAAATCCCTAGCTTCCGCTGCGCATTATAACATGCTAAAACCCTACAGAACCATGGCCTCATGGCGGAACAGCCCCCCCAGAAGCATGGATGGTGGACGATCGCCTTACCTCGACAGCCCTCGCTGTCATTGTAGCAGTGGTCGGTACAAACTACTGAGAGGGGGGGTTACAGCAAGCAGTTTGGGAGGGAAGTGACCCTAGATCACTCATTCCCCATAACATCTGATAGGTCTCCAACTAGGGGGCTGGTGATTGGTGGCATGGCACTAGGCGGAGAGGAGAGAGAAGCGTGATGTCGTCTGGTAGAGGAGATGGAGGCCGACCAACGAGGAGGGAATTGGCTTCCTAATCTCGTTGTTCTGTCCGACAATGAATGTGGGCAGGTGTCTGGATGACTCTCGGCCGAGGAAGGAGGCTCGCGGTCGGTAGTCAAGTGTGGGGGTGCTTGGGGCCGGGGGAGAGCGATGCAATTGGTGGTGGTGATTGACTCCTCCTTCAGCACTGGCGAAACACTAGTGGATTTGATTAACTAAGGGGTCTTTGCTAGACCCTCAACTAGGCTTAGGCCTTCCACGGCCCGCTCCGTGCTCGATTGTGCTCAGGACAAAGGTGGGCTCCTAGGCCACTTCAATTGTAACGAGCGTGAGCCCGCCTCACCCATTGCCATGTCCAGCCCATTGGAGTTAGATATCTTCAGTGAGCCCAACTCTATCAACAACTTGTTGAAGCCCAATCTAGACCTAACCGGGTGGGGGGCCAGGCTCGGAGTCCGGCCCTTCTTTGCTGAGCACGATGTGCAACATTTGATGGCTTTTGCCACCTATCTGAGTCCGACAGTGAACTGGGCGAACTCGGGCCATTGAGTTGCGAGTTCGAGCGTGTTGCCCAGATAGACAACCCAAGAGGGGGGGTGAATTGAGTTTTAAAATAATTTTACAATTAAAACTTTTGTAGATGACTAATTAATACTTTTGCAAGGTGATTAATTAGTTGCTATGTGCTGTGAGTGAAATGAGAATGAGAGAAAGAGAGACAAGCAATCACAAACACGATGTTTATAGTAGTTCGGAGCTAACCCTTGCTCCTACGTCCACTCCCCAAGTCTCACTTGGGAATTCACTATAACCCCTTGGATTACAGCCGGTTGTTTTCCAAGCTCACAACCAAACTTGTTGTTTTACGAGCTCACAACGAACTCGGTCGGTTTTCCCAGGCTCACCGACTAGAACCAACCCCGATTGTTTTCCCGGGATCACAATCGAACCCTTACACGTTGGTTTTACACTCGGCTCACCAACCAACCTCTACACCCTTGATTCAATTCTCCGATTGAATCAAGCAAAGACAATATGGAAAGAATAAGAAACAAACAGAAAAACTGAGCTTCTTAAAAAGCAGATTTGCTACAATATAAACTAGAGAGAAGTTAAGAGCCCTCAAACACTTTTGCGTTGGAGTAGAATAAGGCTTCTTGAACTTTGAGTCTCCTCTGGAACGTCTGATCGACTTGAATGCAGGAGGAGACTTCTTTCAATGCTGGGAAGAGGTTGTTGGATGGAGTTAATGGCGCTCTTCCTTCTTTTTCGTTGAAAGCAAGTTTGCAGAGAATAAATGCTTGATCTCTTTGAATGGAATGGTAGTTCTCTACCTTGCTACAGTCCTCTGTGGCTATTTAAGCCATCCTCCACGGAAACTAGCCGTTAGACACCTTTTTCTGCCCGTTCTGCACACTCTGCACAACCTGACAATGTGTCCGTTGGGGTCGGAGTCGACTCGCGCGATCAGGAGTCGACTCGGCTGTAGCGGGAGTTGACTCATGCTTTTCTGGAGTCGACTCGGCAACTGTTCCGGATTTGAATTAAAGTAGCTTCTTCGACTGGGAGTCGACTCGTCTTGACCCGGAGTCGACTCGCCAACTTCTGGAGCTGACTTGGCATTTTCGGAGTCGGCTCCTCCCATGAAATCCGTAGATCAACTTTTCAATTTGATCCGCTCGAGTCGACTCGACAGTCCTGGGAGTCGACTCGGCGCTCAGAGCCCGAACTCCCGATCTTCTGTCTTTTGGCTCGTCTAGTCTTGGAGTCGACTCGAACTTCTCCGGAGTCGACTCGGCTCTCAGTTTCCGAAACTTAGTCTTCTGCCTTTTTGGTGTACCGCTGCCTTGGAGTCGACTCGAGCTGTCTGGGAGTCGACTCGGCTCTCAGAGACAACAAATTGATCTTCTGTCTTTTTGGGTCGCGCTGTCTTGGAGTCGACTTGCGTATTGCGGGAGTCGACTCGAATCTCAGAGTCCGAAAACGGTTCTCTGACTTTTGCCTTGTGTTCCACTGAGAGTCGACTCTCACTTTCTTTGGAGTCGACTTGCCAACCATCGGAGTCGACTCGCGTTCCACAGGAGTCGACTCGAATCTCAGGGTCGAAAAAACGCTCTCTGACTTTTCTGTCTGTAGCTTCTTGGAGTCGACTCATATTACTCCGGAGTCGACTCGGTAAGCATCGGAGTCGACTCGCGCACTTCAGGAGTCGACTCGCTGACAGGTTTTGAGTTGATGCTTTCTGTTCGTCTGTCCGTTCTCAGTCGGAGTCGACTCAAGCCCGTGCCAGTGATTCTGATACGCTTGGAGTCGACTCGTAATATCCTGGAGTCGACTCAAGTCTCAGACTTTGGTTCAAACTGACTTCATACCTTATCCAAAATATCTTGAACCAAGTCTAGAAACACTTAGACACGATTTTCACTGAAACACTTAATTGAATTCATTAGTAAACATAAGATATACTCAAATGCTTTGAGCTCATCAAAATCAAATAGGGGTTTTAATCAATCACTCCACAATCTCCCTCTTTTTGATGATGACAAAACTTTGAGTATATGTAAAGTGAATTGCTCAATAAACAATGAAATAAAATTCATAAATGAATTCAAATGTCTGGTAATTTAATATATCCAAGCTTGAAAGGTGTGAAGCAATAAATTTTGGAGTTAAAGCTCCCCCTTTCATTTGGAATTATAGAAGCCTTCATATTATGCAATCAATTGTTTGGCTTATATATATAATTAATGATTTAGCTTTCTTAAAAATTCAGATTCTCCCCCTCAACATATGCATTCTACTTTGTTTTGATTCTCTGAATTTCCTTTTAATGCATTGAAGTTTTTGAACTGAATTTTTGGTTTTTAGAGGAAAAATCTGTCAATTTGTTCTTGAGTTGGATTCAACTAATCTCCGAATATCCCTTGAATAGATTCTGGAGATTACTCCATTAGGAGCCCCAACAGAGAGATAATGAGCCTCGAGGTACCAAATCCACTAGGAACAAATTATGTTTTAATTTTCATTTTGATTCCTTTTATGTTGATTCCATTTACATATCTATTAAATATTTCTCCCCCTTTTTGTCATCGTATCAAAAAGAAGGTAATCAGAACACACAATCAATCATAGATCAAATGGCACAGAATTGCAGAAAATATGGCTACTCATTGTATTGATTTGTATGTAAATACATTTGAGAATACAATAAGTAAAGCAAAACAATACATGTCAACACAAAAATAGCTAAGGTCTCCTCGAGGATGTAACTCCTCCTCTCGAGGATGTGTCTCCTCCTCTCGAGGATGTGGCTCCTCCTCTCAATCTGTTCTGCTCCATGAGGAGGGTGACCGCATCTGTAACATGCCCGAGCTGAGAGATAATGGACGAAGTGGCCCTGCTATGTGTAGTGGAGAGCTCGGTCACCGACTTCTGAAGTGCGTCTAGCTTGTCGATGAGCACATTCGACAAGCGCTCGGCCCTCTGAGTAGTGGTGCTCATGTCCTTCCGGATGTCATCGCGCATCGTCCGAGTGGTGCTCGTGACCTCGCTCATACTGGAGAACTGGGCCTGGATCAAGCTCCGGACATTGTAGATCTCTTTCCGTACATGGGCCGTCATGTCTGTCACGGCTGTCAAGGAAGGGACCAACTTAGAAGATGTGGGTGCAGGAGAGGGAGCAGGCACTGAACCTCGGAGCTCCCTAAGCAGATCATCTCACAGGTCTCGGACAATCTCCTGCCGCAACTCCAGGAGCTGCTCAGGAGCGATCCGGACCTCCATGGGTGGTGGAGCTGAGGAGGAGGGTCCGGCTGAGGTGGTAGGAGCAGAAGTGGAGGGAAAGTCAGGATAGTCAGAATCTGGCTCAGGACTAGGGGAATGTCTGGTGGTATGTGTGGAGGTGGAAGACTTCCTAACCCAGGTCCCCTCTACCTTTCGAAACCCCATCCTGTGTAGGGTCCCCGGACGCATGCGATCAGTCCATCGCAATGCCTTAGAGGGTTCCCCCTCAGGAATGGGAATCTCGGCCTCCCTAAACAAAAGAGTGAACATCATACCGTAGGGTAGGGTGAGCCTAGGTCTATCTAGTGGCTCACATAGATACCTATACATCATCTTGGGAAAGTTGATTGGGGTGTCCTGGAGGATGTAGAACATGAGAGCTAGGTCTCTCTCAGATACAAAATCAAATCTCCCGGTCTTAGGGAACAAGGACCTAGACAGGATGCTCAGGAGGATCCGCACCTCAACTGGAAGTGAGCTAGTAGATACCTCGTCTAAGGGGGACTGAGGAGGATATCCTAGTATGGCCGTAAGGGCCTCAGTCCTATCCTCGGGGTGTGTGGGAGCCACCCCTACTTGTGGAAGGTGGAGGATGTGGGCAATGATATCCTCCGAAATGAACAAAGGGACACCGGCTACCGTGCCCTCTATACCCCCATCTCCTCGATGGACGGTACCGTAAAACTCTCTAACTAATCCAGGATAAGTGGGGAGATCTAATGTAAGGAAATACTCTAAGCCCTGGACATGCAATCTCTCACCTATGGTGAAGCCCTCCCAGGAGAGATAGTCGAAATCGACGTATCTCCCGGTGGAGACCGCCTTCCCGGCGCACGGCCTCGCGGGAACTGCCCTCGGCGGGGAACGAGCCGGAGGTTGTGACCTCGCGGGATCGTGCCGAGCCTTGGAGCGCCTCTCGGGACCGGCCTCGGGTTGGGACCTCTTCCGGACAACGGCTTTACGAAGCATAGTGACCTAGAATGGGAGGAAAAGCCCTAATGGACGGTGAAAAGGTCGACGGAAAAAGCTTGGGGATGACCAGGGACGACCTAGGAGTCGGCTCTAGGGCTTGTGAACAGTGGCGGCGGAGAATAGAAATGTTTTGAAAACGATGGAGCTAGGGTTAAAAAGTCGGATCCCGCCTGCGAGTCGACTCCTCTGAGTCGCGAGTCGACTCGACCTCGAGTCGACTCCAAAGTATGCGCGAGTCGACTCTCCTTATGCGCCTATTGACCTTGAGTCGACTCCCGACTGTATGCGAGTCGACTCACCCTCTGCGGCCATTGATCTCGAGTCGACTCCCGTAAATGTCTGAGTCGACTCCCCCTTACGAGCCGACTCTGAAACTTACTCGAGTCGTCTCGAACTTTGGCACGCACCTAAAAATCATGCTATGTTCGTGCCGAATGAGGGAAAATCACTAAATTATGATCTGATTTGATGATCATTGAAAAGAAACTCTATTTTAACCACAATCTAATCATCAAAATCAATGAATCTAGTGAAAACTACCACTAGGATGGATCAATCACTCCTAATCCCCTCCTAAGCACACTAAATCTCTCTTCACTTAAGGGTTTTGTAAAAATGTCAGCTAATTGATCATCAGTACAAACAAATTGAAGTGTCACATCACCATTCAGTACATGATCTCTTATGAAGTGATGTCTTATCTCAATATGTTTAGTTCTTGAATGCTGAATTGGATTTTTAGTTAGATTAATGGCACTTGTATTATCACAATTAATGGGAATTTTGTCTTGTTTAATGCCATAATCTTCTAATTGTTGTTTGATCCACAAGATTTGAGCACAACAACTCCCGGCTGCAACATATTCAGCTTCAGCAGTAGATAAAGCAACCGAGTTTTGTTTCTTGCTAAACCATGAGATTAGGTTTTCTCCTAGAAATTGACAAGACCCGCTGGTACTTTTTCTATCAAGTTTACATCCAGCAAAGTCTGAATCTGTGTATCCTATTAATTTTAGGCTAGATTATTTAGAATACCATAAACCTATATTCTTGGTTCCTATTAGGTATTTAAAGATTCTTTTGACTGCAATTAGATGAGATTCTTTAGGATTAGACTGATATCTTGCACACATGCAAACACTAAACATGATATCAGGTCTACTTGCAGTTAAATACAACAAAGATCCTATCATACCTCTATATAGCTTCTGATCTACAGATTTACCTGATTCATCTTGGTCTAATTTGCATGATGAGCTCATGGGGGTGCTGATTGATTTGTTTTCCTCCATATCAAACTTCTTGAGCATCTCCTTGATGTATTTGGCTTGACTGATGAAGATGCCTTCTTCAGATTGTTTGATTTGAAGTCCAAGGAAGTAATTCAGCTCTCCTATCATGCTCATTTCAAATTCACTCTGCATCAAATCAGCAAATTCTTCGCAGAGGCGATTGTTAGTAGCACCGAAAATAATATCATCAACATAAATCTGTACTAATAACATATCTTTGTTTTGCCTTTTCAGAAACAGTGTTGTATCTACATTATCCCTAGAGAACTCATGTTCTAATAGGAATTTGCTAAGTCTCTCATACCATGCTCTAGGTGCTTGTTTCAAACCATAAAGTGCTTTGTTCAATTTATAAACATGATTAGGGTATTGATGATTTTCAAAACCAGGAGGTTGTTCTACATATACCTCCTCATTAATATACCCATTTAAAAATGCACTTTTTACATCCATTTGAAATAATTTAAAGTCCTTAGAGCATGCAAAAGCTAGTAAAAGTCTAGTTGCTTCAAGTCTAGCTACCGGAGCAAAAGTTTCATCAAAATCTATACCTTCTTCTTGATTATAACCCTTTGCTACTAGTCTAGCCTTATTCCTTATTACAATACCATTTTCATCAAGTTTATTTTTATAAATCCATTTGGTACCTATAATTGAATATTCAGTAGGTCTTTCAACTAGATTCCATACTTTGTTTCTAGTAAATTGGTTTAATTCTTCTTGCATTGCATTTATCCAATTTACATCTTTTTCAGCTTCTTCTATGTGTTTGGGCTCAAAATGTGAAACGAAAGCTAGATGATTGTTTAAGTTCCTAAGGGATGCTCTAGTCCTAATAGGTTGAGATGGATCATCTAGAATTAATTCCTTAGGATGCCCGTGAGTATACCTCCAAGCTTTAGTTAGCCCATGATCCACAATAGCCTCTTGGCTTGATGGTGCACCTTCAATTAATTTTTGATTATCATCTTGTAATGTCATCTCATCTATCTTTTCTTCAAGAATTTCAGCATCATCATCAAAATTAACTCTCTTGCTAGAAGAGATGTCACTAGAATCATCAAATACAACATGTATAGATTCTTCTATAACTAAGGTTCTTTTATTAAAGACTCTATAGGCTTTGCTAGTTGTAGAGTACCCCAAGAATATAGCCTCATCAGATTTTGAGTCAAATTTTCCTAGATTATCTTTCCCATTATTATGAACAAAACACCTACATCCAAAGACATGAAAATAGTTTACCTTTGGTTTTCTGTTTTTCCAAAGTTCATAAGGTGTTTTCTTTATAATAGGTCTCAATAAAACTCTATTTAGTATATGACAGGAAGTATTAATGGCTTCTCCCCATAAGTACTTAGGGAGGTTACTTTCACATAACATAGTTCTAGCCATTTCCTCTAGAGTTCTATTTTTCCTCTCCACAACTCCATTTTGTTGTGGTGTCCTAGGTGCAGAAAAGTTGTGTGTTATCCCCTTTTTACTACAAAATTCTTCAAATAAATAATTTTCAAATTCGCTACCATGGTCACTTCTAATAGCTATTACTGAAGTATCCCTAGCATTGGTTACTTCTTTATGAAATTTCTTGAAAACTGAAAAAGCTTGATCCTTATGAGTTAAGAACATGACCCAAGTGTATCTAGAATAATCATCTACAATAACTAGACCATATTTATTTCCACCTAGGCTTGTGGTTCTAGTTGGTCCGAATAGGTCCATGTGTAGTAGTTCTAGAGGTCTAGAAGTTGAGACACAATTTATAGATTTAAAGGAGTTCCTTGATTGTTTGCCAAATTGACATGCTTCACAAATTTTATTCTTTTCAAACTTTAATTTTGGCAAACTTATCACAGAATCTCTTTTAACTAGTTTGGATATTGTGTCCATGCTTGCATGACCTAACTTACGGTGCCATAACCAACTAGCATCATTGTCCTTAGTTTCATTAACAACTAAGCATGGGTTGTGTTTGGCAAGATCCTCAAGGTCTACAACATACACATTCCCACGTCTTATTCCTTTAAAAACTAAACTATTGTCATTTGGGTTTGTTACGATGCATAGTGATGGTTTAAACATAACATCATAGCCTCTATCACATAATTGACTAATGCTTAATAAATTATGCTTAAGACCATCAACATATCGAACATTATCAATAAAAGTAGAAGAGGTAATTTGTACTTTACCTATACCAATGATGTGACCTTGGTTGTTGTCTCCAAAAGTCACAGCACCTCCCTTCTTAGCTTCAAGGGTGAAGAATTGATCCTTGTCACCCGTCATGTGTCTTGAGCAGCCACTGTCCAAATACCAGCAATTTTTGTTGACCTTGGCTGCAAGACACTCCTACACAAGCAGATCATATAATCTTAGGTACCCAAGTTTTCTTGGGTCCTTCATGGTTAGTCATATTGGTTCCTTTTGGAACCCATACCCTTTTAATTTTTCTTTTAGTTTTCCCTTTTCTATAGTCACATATGTTTGCTTTATGTCCTACAGTTCCACAACAAAAGCAGGTTACTTTCTTAGTTTTGCTTTCTCCAGCTTTAACAAAGAAGTTACTAAGAAGTTTTTGCTTATTTTTAGGTTTATATCCTAAACCCGCTCTATTAAATACGGCTCGTTGACTATTAAGTATCATATTCAGTTTTTCTGAACTATATGTAAATTTTTCAACCAAAGGTTTGTACTTTTCAAGTTCTTTAGTTAGAGTTTGTTTTTCGGTTTTTAGAATGTTTAAATCTTTTATGACATTCTCGTTTAAGATTTGTTTATTGTTTTTAAGTTCTGAAATTTCCTTAGTTAGTTTTTCAATATCTTTACTCAAGGTATTAGTCTTTTGAGTTAAGAGTTGATTGCTTGTCTTAAGTTCTAAATTTTCTTTGGTGATAGAGTCCTTATCCTTAACTAATTTATCGTATTTATGTAAGTAAGATTGATTAGCTAGCTTTAGCTCTTTGTTCTTAAGGTTTATAGCCTTATATTCTATCATTAATTCATTAAATGCATCATACAATTCATCAAATGTAAAATCTAGATGTGTTTCGGACGTTACCTCATTTTCATTGGCCATGAAGCAGAAATTGGCCTTTTCTTCTTGTTCTTCATCCGATGATGAAGATGATGCGTCGGAGTCCGATAAGGTGGTGACAAGGGCTTTCTTCTTCTTGTACTTGCTGCTCTTCTTTAGTAAGGGACACTCAGCTCTGATGTGTCCCGGCTTTTTGCACTCATAGCAACCAATCCCCTCATTTTTCCTTTTCTTACCTTTATCCTTGCGATAGGAGTTTGAGGGGCCTCTCCTTTGATGATAGGACTTCTTGTGGTTGATGAATTTTCTGAATTTGCGCACAAGAAGAGCCTCATCATCATCTCCCTCATGATCCTCTTCTTCACTGCTGCTACTGCAAGATAAGTCCTTGTTAGATGATGTAGATTTAAGAGCTATTACCTTTTTCTTATGGGAGGACTCTTCTTCGCTGTGCTGCTTCATTGTTAGCTCGTGAGTCATTAGGGATCCAAGGAGCTCTTCAAGTGGAAGTTTGTTCAAGTCCTTAGCTTCTTGGATTGCCGTCACCTTGGCTTCCCATGACCTTGGTAGACAGCGAAGAATTTTCCTGACAAGATCACTGTTAGTATAGTTTTTGCCAAGGCTTTTTAGGCCATTGACAATGTCAGTAAACCTAGTGAACATGCTAGTGATTGTCTCATTAGAATCCATCTTAAATAGTTCATACTTATGAACTAATATATTTATTTTGAATTCTTTTACTTGATTCGTGCCCTCATGGGTCACTTCAAGTCTGTCCCAAATCTCTTTTGCAGAATTGCAAGTAGGAACTCTATTGAATTCATTCCTATCTAATGCACAGTAAAGCACATTCATTGCTTTAGAATTGAGTTGTGCCTTTCTCATGTCATGTTCATCCCAATCCTTTTCTAGTTTGGGTACAGTGACCCCCTCTACATAGATGGATGGGATGTATGGTCCATTTGATACAATGGTCCACATCTCATAGCCTTGGGCTTGGATGAATATTCTCATCCTAGCCTTCCAATATGAGTAATCGGATCCATTAAAGAATGGGGGTCTTTGGGTGGACTGACCCTCAATGTGGGAAGATCCAAATGGGGTTGTCATTTCGATCTTTTACTCTTAGGGTAGAAGAGTTTAGGCTCTGATACCACTTGTTGCCCAGATAGACAACCCAAGAGGGGGGGTGAATTGGGTTTTAAAATAATTTTACAATTAAAACTTTTGTAGATGACTAATTAATACTTTTGCAAGGTGATTAATTAGTTGCTATGTGCTGTGAGTGAAATGAGAATGAGAGAAAGAGAGACAAGCAATCACAAACACGATGTTTATAGTGGTTCGGAGCTAACCCTTGCTCCTACGTCCACTCCCCAAGTCTCACTTGGGAATTCACTATAACCCCTTGGATTACAGCCGGTTGTTTTCCAAGCTCACAACCAAACTTGTTGTTTTACGAGCTCACAACGAACTCGGTCGGTTTTTCCAGGCTCACCGACTAGAACCAACCCCGATTGTTTTTCCGGGATCACAATCGAATCCTTACACGTTGGTTTTACACTCGGCTCACCAACCAACCTCTACACCCTTGATTCAATCCCCCGATTGAATCAAGCAAAGACAATATGGAAAGAATAAGAAACAAACAGAAAAACTGAGCTTCTTAAAAAGCAGATTTGTTACAATATAAACTAGAGAGAAGTTAAGAGCCCTCAAACACTTTTGCGTTGGAGTAGAATAAGGCTTCTTGAACTTTGAGTCTCCTCTGGAACGTCTGATCGACTTGAATGCAGGAGGAGACTTCTTTCAATGCTGGAAAGAGGTTGTTGGATGGAGTTAATGGCGCTCTTCCTTCTTTTTCGTTGAAAGCAAGTTTGCAGAGAATAAATGCTTGATCTCTTTGAATGGAATGGTAGTTCTCTACCTTGCTACAGTCCTCTGTGGCTATTTAAGCCATCCCCCACGGAAACTAGCCGTTAGACACCTTTTTCTGCCCGTTCTGCACACTCTGCACAACCTGACAATGTGTCCGTTGGGGTCGGAGTCGACTCGCGCGATCAGGAGTCGACTCGGCTGTAGCGGGAGTCGACTCATGCTTTTCTGGAGTCGACTCGGCAACTGTTCCGGATGTGAATTAAAGTAGCTTCTTCGACTGGGAGTCGACTCGTCTTGACCCGGAGTCGACTCGCCAACTTCTGGAGCTGACTTGGCATTTTCGGAGTCGGCTCCTCCCATGAAATCCGTAGATCAATTTTTCAATTTGATCCGCTCGAGTCGACTCGACAGTCCTGGGAGTCGACTCGGCGCTCAGAGCCCGAACTCCCGATCTTCTGTCTTTTGGCTCGTCCAGTCTTGGAGTCGACTTGAACTTCCCCGGAGTCGACTCGGCTCTCAGTTTCCGAAACGTAGTCTTCTGCCTTTTTGGTGTACCGCTGCCTTGGAGTCGACTCGAGCTGTCTGGGAGTCGACTCGGCTCTCAGAGACAACAAATTGATCTTTTGTCTTTTTGGGTCGCGCTGTCTTGGAGTCGACTCACGTATTGCGGGAGTCGACTCGAATCTCAGAGTCCGAAAACGGTTCTCTGACTTTTGCCTTGTGTTCCACTGAGAGTTGACTCTCACTTTCTTTGGAGTCGACCTGCCAACCATCGGAGTCGACTCGCGTTCCACAGGAGTCGACTCGAATCTCAGGGTCGAAAAAACGCTCTCTGACTTTTCTGTCTGTAGCTTCTTGGAGTCGACTCATATTACTCCGGAGTCGACTCGGTAAGCATCGGAGTCGACTCGCGCACTTCAGGAGTCGACTCGCTGACAGGTTTTGAGTTGATGCTTTCTGTTCGTCTGTCCGTTCTCAGTCGGAGTCGACTCGTACTGGTCTGGAGTCGACTCGAGCCCGTGCCAGTGATTCTGATACGCTTGGAGTCGACTCAAGTCTCAGACTTTGGTTCAAACTGACTTCATACCTTATCCAAAATATCTTGAACCAAGTCTAGAAACACTTAGACACGATTTTCACTGAAACACTTAATTGAATTCATTAGTAAATATAAGATATACTCAAATGCTTTGAGCTCATCAAAATCAAATAGGGGTTTTAATCAATCACTCCACAATAGCGAGATGGGACTATTTGGGCCTAGAAGAATTAGGGTCGACTCGGAACCCCTCCTCACCCGATGCCCCCCCTTAGCGACTCACGACCGTCGGATCTTCGCCGTGGCTAGCTAAGGGCCGAAGATCGGCCACCGCCAAGATTTCTTTGGTCTCTCTCAGCTCCACTCGATTTACTATGGTGTATACCTTCTTCCACCACCATAGGCTAGCGGTTGGCAAAGTTCCCCGGTTGGAGCGAAGGGGTGGTCTCTAACGCTAGCTCCGATAGGAGGAACTTGCAGTCCCCATCTTGGTGGCCGATTTGGACGCACTGGAAGCAAAAGACAGGGATGTTCTCATAGATGAAGACCTGCAAAACAACCTTCTTCCACCCCTGTATGAGAATGCCTGGCTTCATTAGCTCGAGGGCGTTGATGTCAACCTTAGCCCTCGTGTAGACAAGCTTCTGAAGGATGTTTGTGAACTTGTCCATTACGATGGGGCGGCAAGCGAAGGCGGTGATCCTCAAGATCATCTTGCTGTCCCAATATTCAAATGGTAACTTTGGCAGGCTCACCCAAACCATTGCTGCCCTTACAACATCCGTCTCAAGGACAAAATCAGGAACCCATGGTTCCATAGCCACGATTTGCTTGGGATGAGCCAGGGGCTACCCAGCAAAGCTAGTCTCGGTCCTCTTCCGATCGAAATTGAAAGATACAATGGTCTTCTGCCGATGGAAAGGCTTCGACATTGTACCGGAGCTCCCCCCTTGCCTTCAACTCCTTGCTAACCCATTCAGCTAGGACTCTGTGGCCCAGCTTCGAGCTATCACCATCATTTTTTCCTAGGATTGCTGGAAATACTTGATCCGCTCCTCTGATAGCTCCAGCACTTCAGTAAAAATATTTCTGAGATTCTTAAGGTCCTCATTGGAGATTTATGACTCGTTCAAGATGGTTGCCTCGAGTGGCCCTACGCCACCTTTGCCCATGTCTGGTCCTCACCTCCTCTACTAAAATAGAAGTGATGCCAAAAAGCACCTAAAATAAGTTAACACTCTTTATAGCAATTAAAATAAAAATAATATTTAAATCCAAATTTTTATAGTAACAAAAAATAATTTTTTGTTAAGTTAGAAATCAATAAAATAAATCTGTTCAGTCAATTATGACTTGAAAAATAGTAGCAGTATTTTTTATCATCAGTTATACATTTCTGTTATAATATCAAATTATGGTTCTTGGCCAAACAGGAAACAAATAGCGATCCTTTTAACTATCGTTAAGTTGTCCTGGAATATTCTCTTCCTTAGCAATTTTAGGCAAATAAATGACAAGTATAACTATTATAATGGTTAATAAAAGTGAGGGTACGGTTTTCAAAATAGCAGATTAAGGAAACTGATAAAACATTAAAACCTTGTTCCAAAGAAAAGAAGTAGGGAAAAATTTTCAAGAAAAGAAAAAATATTATCATTTGCAAACCAAGTGTGTGTTTGGTTACAGCTAGGTCAAGAAAATTTATTTTCATCTTTTGCTTTAACAGAAATTTAGAAATTTTAAAATTATTTTTTAATTTTGAAAAGAAGTTGTTGTTTATTAGAAAATCTACTTTTTCTTTTTTTCTTCAAAAAGAAAAAAGAAGACTTTCTCGCAGCCAATTATAGACACCAATAGAAATCTCAATTGATTTTGCAGTCACAAAGTTCTGGGTCAGTGTATTATTTGCAAGAAATCTTGTTCACAAACTTTGGACTCTGGTCTAAACTGTTTTGTACTTATGTTTGCTATTACGGTCCAAGATATCTCTTTTGCTTGGTTTTTCTCCTGGTGGCTCTCTACTTGGAATCTCTGGTTCAAAGGGATTCCGACCAGGGGAATCAGAAATGGCGCCGTGAGTTTTGGAGACTTTTGCCGACAAACCTCGCGTGCTGTGCGTGAGTGGTTGCCAAGTTGAAGCACCAATCTGTTCTATTATATTATTAATAGAATAGACTAAGGTTGAATGGAAGAGGTGAGAGCAGTCTGCATGCGTACTCATTTGGACACCCTGCCAAGGAGTCGCCATGGGCCCGCTTTCGTAAGTCACGCAACTCCATGCGCATTCCCCATTGTCAGGGCCGCTAGTTTCGGGGTGAGTTCGGACCCTCTCCAGGCACGAGATGCGCATATGTGGACCATAAAAACAGGAGGCGGTGTTGGGACAAATCTACCCCAAAATCTAGATCATTAAAAGCAAATGCTCATCCCCTCAATCATACAGTTAAGATCCATCTCCTACTTGAAGACGACTCCTCATCGATTATCACGCCTTGAGCTCGTAGCACGACAGACGCCGCATGCATGCACAGTGGACAAGACTATAAATCATATTAAAGCCATAATAAATTCTAAAACTTTATTTAATCAATAATTTAATCACATCCAACTTTCAAAGTTTCAATGTAATATTTCTCAATATGTGCTAACTAATAACATAATTCAAATAAATACTCTAACTAATCTAACTAAAACTTTAATAACTAGAAGTATCCTCAAAGTACTAGCGCACTCTCCTATCCGTATAATCATGCCTCTAGATCTAAAAAATAAGAAAATAAGATAATGAGCTGCACTAACCCAGTAAGCAATAAAATACCTCAGAGTGGAGTCAAAGCATGCCATTTTTTAATCAAAACACAAAATAATAACCAAAAAATAAATCATAATAACATAATTTTCTTTTCAAAATTTATTATCATTTTTACAAAAACTCTGATACCAAAATTCCAACATTAATAGGCTATGACAAATAACCCAGTGGCATTGGTTGCACAAGGTGCCAAAAACTACTATTATTAACTACCTATGGTAATGGTATCTAAAATTCTAATCACCGATGGCAACCATGTCCAAAAACCATTATTCTAATCACCAGTGGCGCAATGTTGAAACTAGTTTCTCACATATACAAATTGATAGGACCAACGAATAATCCTCATTTGCGGAGCCAAAACAGATCATAGTCATGCTGAGAATACATACATGTATACAAAATAGATTTTTTATAATTAGCCCAGTCACATTTTATAAATTTTATAGCATATAATATAATTTTTAAAAGATATTTAACATGTCTGATCCATTTCACTAAGTACAAAAATATATGTCAAAATTTAATCAACTAATAATTATTTTACCAAATACTTTAGAAAATATATTTTGAAGCATTAAGTTACTTACTTCTTTTCACTTTAAATCCCACTTTAGACAAACATATCAGATATAAATATTTAATATTAAAAATTATTAATTTTAATATTATTTTAGAAGTCAAAATTAAATACCAATGGAGAACAACCTCGTGCTCCCAAATCAAGTCATTTGGGTGATTGAGACTGATTGCCTATGTCAGTTTGGGCCAGAAGGATTTAACGGGTCAGATGAAGATCAAAAGTGGTCAACCGCTCAGGTACCGAGGCAGTTCAGGGTTTTCAAACTAGGTCAACTTGCCACAAGAAGGACAGGGCTTACCTAGGATCCCCGAGCTTGTCTAGAGGGAGAAAAAAGGAGGAGAGAGAATCTCAGCTCGGGTCTAAATTTGGTTTGATCTTGGTCTTGGGCTTGGTTCGAATATTTCGGATTGACCCTTAGAGGAAAGGTCTAGATCTAATCACAACGTGGGCTTGCTCAAAGAGAGAAAGAGATACATAATCTAAGGCTATTTGTGCTTTTGGGTTTGATCCACTTAGTTAGGTCTAATTAGAGGCTTGGCCTATTTAGTCCGATTTGACCAAAATCGAAAAAGAGATATTTGGCCTAGGTCGACCTGGATCAATGAATGTATCTGGTCCATAATAAACGGACTTGGTCTAGAATAGATGAACAAGACCCAACAAGGCCCAAAAGGAATATGACCAACAATAGATGAGTAGGGCCCAAAATGAATGATCACGACCCAAAATGAACATGACCCACAAGGGACGAATAGGGCCCAAAATGAATACGGCTCGCAACGGATGAACGAGCCCACAACGGATGAATGGGCCCACAACGGGTGAAAAGGGCCACAATGGGTGAACGAGCCCACAATGGGTTAATAGGCCCATAATGGGTCAACAGGCCCACAACGGATGAATGGGTCCACAATGGATGAACGGGCCCATAACGGATGAGCGAGCCCACAATGGTTGAATAGGCCCACAATGGGCAAACAAGGCCCAGTAGGGCCCACAATGGACACGGCCCAACAGGGTGAACATGATGGGTCCACAATGAGCACGACCCAATTGGGCCCAAAATGTCTGAATTGATCCTAAGCTTGTCCCCACAATGGGCATTGCCCAACAGGGCCCAAAATGACTGAACTGAGCCTATAGAGACGAAAATGGGCACGGCCCAAAGAGTGGACAAGGCCCAAAATGGGCACGACCCAAAGAGTGGACAGGGCCCAAAATGGGCATGTCCCAACAAAGTGAACAAGACCCAATAGGGTCCAAAATGGGCACGACCCAACAAGGCCCAAAATGAATGAACTGGGCCCAATTCAAACAGGGCCCAGATGAATAATCATGCCCCAATTACAACCCAAAATTGGGGTTCTTCATCTCGTTGAGAACACAAGGAAGAAGGAGGAGAAGAAGAGAGGAAGAAGAGGGAAGAGCGGAGAGGAGAGGTTCCGAC
The DNA here is from genome assembly GCF_051530095.1 of Phoenix dactylifera. Taxonomy (NCBI): domain Eukaryota; kingdom Viridiplantae; phylum Streptophyta; class Magnoliopsida; order Arecales; family Arecaceae; genus Phoenix; species Phoenix dactylifera. The sequence continues at coordinate 9,469,730 of NC_143193.1, forward strand.
AGTGGCCAGCCTGGGGGATGATGGCCAGTCGTTGAAGCTTTACTTCTTTCTTCTTTCACTTTATCTTCCTGATTGGAGGATTTGAATGCTAAAACTTTCTTTTTTTCACCGCTGTCCTCTTCTTCTTGATTTATTATGATGAGCTCATGGGTCATGAGAGAACCTAAGAGCTCCTCCAAGGATAGCTCATTTAGATTCTTTGCCTCTCGAATAGCTATCACTTTTATTTTCCAAGATCTTGGCAAAGCTCTAAGAATCTTCCTCACACGATTGGTTTTAGTATAAGATTTTTCTAATAATTTCAAAATATTACTAATATTTAAAAATCTTGAAAATATTTTAGAAATAGAGTCATATTATTCTATTTTAAATATTTCATAATTTGTGCTAGCATATTAATTTTTGATTCTTTCACTTTGTTAGTTTCTTCATAAATTATTTCTAATATATTCCAAACTTTTTTAGTGGAACAACATGTACAAATTCTATTAAATTTATTTGTATTTGTTGCTGGTGGTCCAAACCGAGAACGATTGGCACAGCGATGTGAACGGGGTTCCCTTTGAGTTGCTTTGGTTGCGCTCCGCCCTCCGCCGTGAAACCTGCAAGCAAGCCTCGCACCACCACCGGGGTAGTGGGGGCCCTCCGACGATCAAGTCAGAGGAGATCGAAGGAGAAGGAGAAGGAGAAGGTAGCAGGTGAGATGATACTCTGGAAGATATATCTTACCCTCCCCCTTCCCCCCCAGCCCCATATATATCAGGCTGGGGGGTTTATCCGGGGATTCGTCATCGTGTGGCACGATGGGGCTGCCACTGACATGGCCGTTACAAGGCGTCGTGGGGCAGCGCTGGGTACGGCCATGGCAGGGCATAGTGGAGCTCCGCTTTGTACGGCTGTTACAGGGGATCGTGGGGCAGCGCCGGATACGGCCGTTGCAGGGAGTAGTGGAGCAGGGGGCCGCGGCGTGCCTCAGAGGAACAGTCTGTTGTTGTCGAGAGATTGCCGACTCGAGGTCGGATTGCTGGATCAAGGGGCAGCCGACTCGGGGTCGGGCTGCGGAGCCGAAGATATCCGACCCGAGGTCGGATTGCTGGATCAAGGGGCAGCCGACTCGGGGTCAGGCTGCGGAGCCGAAGATATCCGACCCGAGGTCGGATTGCTGGATCAAGGGGCTGCCGTAGTCTTCCTGGGCGCGCGTGCCGGTCACGTGGGGCATGGTGGCTAAGTTCCCCCATAACAGTAGCCCCCCACTCTCGAGCCTGGAACCAGGAGGGGAACGGGTGAAGGGAGTGATGCTTCGAGATTGCCGCCATCCCTCGGAAAGGCGCGTGCGCTCCGAGCTTCCCGCCTTCTTTATGGCGTATGGCAGTTGTCGCTGATCTGGCGGTCTGCGGATTTCGGCGGACATCCTTCCTTAATGGCGTCGATTCGCCTTTGGGGCGCGAACAAACCTTCGGCAGCCAGGCGTCCTCTGGCGTCACCGAGGCGTCACCTGCCTTTCCGCCTATTTAACCGGGGGCCCTCCCCCGTCCGCCTTTCTCTTCACAGGCATCTTCAAGTTTCTCCCTTGTGCCGCTGCCGTTGCCGCCGAACTGTTCGTTCGCTCCTCCTTTGACGCTCTCGGAGCCGTTCTTCCTTCCTTTCCGGTGAGTTGCCCCACTCTTCAATTTAGGGCTCTTCGTACCTTTTCCTTTCGTGTTAGTGTACTCCAGTCGTTCCGGTGCCTTCCCCCCTCTTGACCCCGTCCTGACCGTAGGTTCACTGGCCATTAGGGATGGACGAAGTAAGGGCGGACCGCATTCAGTCGGAGCTGGTCCCTGAAGACCTAGATAGGTTCGTGGCCCGGTACCATCTTTCCGAAGCCTGCAACATTACGCTCCCGGGGCCTGAGGAGAGGATGTCCCATCCACCTCCAGGGAAGGTCGCCATCAATGAGGACATCCTTCGGGCTGGGTTTCGCTTTCCCCCCTCGGAATTAGTCGTGCAGGTGCTTCGGGGTTTAAGAGTGGCGCCGACGCAACTGGTGCCGAACTCATGGCGCACCCTGACGGCCTTCCAGGTTCTCTGCCGCATGCATGAGGTTCCCGCCACCCTGAATGTCTTTTGGGAATGTTACGGCCTGAACGGCCACCCCCGGGACAGAGGGTGGTGGTGCTTCGCGGCGCGGCGAGGGTGCGGCCTCGTCAAGGATGCTCCTTCCTCCATTCACGGCTGGAAGGAGCGTTTCTTTTTCATTGACGTAGATCCCTCTTGGGGAATCGGGACAACCTGGGAGACGCCGATGAAGTCCCCGATCGGCTTATCAAGGTTGTCGAGGGAGGAGTCCGATGGCATTGCCGTCTTGAGGGGGCTGGTCGCCGAGGGCCGGCTTCCCCCGGTGGCCCGCCTTATTTCCGAGGATGCCTTGGTGAACGTCGGTCTGAGCTCGGTCCCCGCCGACCGTGAGCCCGCCACCACTTCTTTTTTAGCTCTTTTCTCCTCTTTCGTTTCTTCTTTCCATCAGTTTCTCAGTCTCCGACCATCTCGTCCTTTTTGCAGAAATCGACGACGTCATGCGGTCGGACAAGGCGACGGCTGTCAGTAGGGCGTCCCTACTGGAAGCGGTCCGGAGGAAGAAACGGACTCCTCCGAGCGGGGTCCCACCGGCGAAGAAGTCCCGCCAGCAGGCGACTCCGATGCCGACAGACGGGTCCGGACCCACCGATCAGGGGGACGCCGCGGGCTCGGACCGACAGTTGACGCCGTATCAGCCCTCCGGTGATGAGACTACCGCTTTTCCGGAGGCGTCACCCGGGCGCGCCCGAGACGGCCGGGTCGGACGTGATCGGTCCCCAGCCCGGCCTTCGACTCGGTCGGCTTCGGATGATACGAGAAGGAGCGCGCCGAGGCCCCGGCCGAGCGGGACCCTGTCGATTTCTGGAGCGGCCCCCGCCCCGAGCACGGTCAGCATGACTCTCCCCCAAGCAATGGGTAAGGGTAAGGCCGCAGAATCACCGTCCGGCTCCGGGGCGAAGTCGGGGTCAGCCTTCACTTTCGCCGGCGCCCGAAACCTCATCGAGACGGTGCTGCTGGAGAGTGACCGTAGGCGTGTCCGGCAGATGGGGATCCCTGACGTCGGAGCTGCCAGCTGCGTCTGTCTCATGTCGGTGAGTGTTCTTCTGGCCGCTTTCGTCATTTATAGGCTCTATTGATCCCCGCCTGACGCCCTCATTTTTCCTATCTCTTAGCTCGCCCAGTACATGATCCGTCTGGAGGAGAGCCACGAGGAACAGGCGAGGCTTCTGGCGAGGGCCGAGAGCCGACTGAAAGCTGTAGAGGATGGAGGCCAGGCTGCGGCGGGGAGAACGACCAGGGACCTCGAGACGAGGCTCCAGGTGGCCGAAGAGCGGGTACTCGGCTTCGCCGCCCTCGAGAGGCAACTGTTGGAGACTCAGGAGCAACTCAAGGTTGCCTCGGGTCTCGAAGGCGAGATCAGGAAGGCGGAGGAGCGGGCCGAAGAGCAGTCCCGGAAGGCTGCCGACTTCCGGAAGAGGTGGGAGAAGGTCCAGCAGTCAGCCGACAACGCCCGCAACCGAGCCCGATCTCTTGAAGCCAAGCTGGCCGAATTGGAATCGGCCTTGGAGGAGTCCCGCGCGAGCAACCAGGAGCTTCATTCGCGCCTGGAGGAGGCTGAGGCTGCTCGCGTTGCTGCCGAGGCGAAGCACATGGAGGCTCGGGCCGATCTGCTGAGGGTCTCCTCCGAGGCGGACGACCGGATTGTGGCGAAGGTCATGGAGGCGAAAGCTCAGATTATGGAGCGAGCGGAGGCGGCGCTGGCCGAGAAGAGCGCGGAAATCGGGCGTCAGGCGGTACAGGCCTATCGTCAGTCCGCCGAGTTCATCCGTGACATGTCGGACGCGGGGTCCGACTCCTTTGTCTTAGGCTTCGATGAAGGCCTGGCGAGGGTGTCCGCTAGATACCCCGAAATTGACCTGAGTGGGGTCTCCCTCCTCGACTCCCCTCCGATGCCATTGCCTGCTGATTCTCCAACTGTCTCCCTACCCCTTGCGGATGTGCTCGCCGTTCCCGACCCAGGAGTTCCTCCAACCTGACCCTCTGTACTTTTCTTTATTTTTTTCTTTGTATGTTGGCGTTTTGCCATGTTGTATGGGTCTCGGTCCTGATGCAACGAAAGTTAATGCAAACAGAGTGTTTCCTCATTTCACTTTCATCCTTCCTCTTTTTAACTCTCGGTAGCGCCTCGCCGACTCCTGATTCTTGAAGTTCCTCCGGCGCTAGGCCAGGCATCCGAGGGTTAGGCCTCAGGAAATTCTTCCGGCGCTAGGCCAGGCATCCGAGGGTTAGGCCTCAGGAAATTCTTCCGGCGCTAGGCCAGGCATCCGAGGACTGAGCCTTGGGGAATTCCGCTCGTTGGTCGGCCAAGGCTGGCGCAAGCCGAGGCGACCGGTCGGGGCTTCAGGCTAGTCTGCTCCCGGGATGATCATCGGGTTAGCCTGGCATCCGAGGGCCGAGCCTCGGGGAATTCCGCTCGTTGGTCGGCCAAGGCTGGCGCAAGCCGAGGCGACCGGTCGGGGCTTCAGGCTAGTCTGCTCCCGGGATGATCATCGAGTTAGCCTGGCATCCGAGGGCCGAGCCTCGGGGAATTCCGCTCGTTGGTCGGCCAAGGCTGGCGCAAGCCAAGGCGACCGGTCGGGGCTTCAGACTAGTCTGCTCCCGGGATGATCATCGGGTTAGCCTGGCATCCGAGGGCCGAGCCTCGGGAAATTCCGCTCGTTGGTCGGCCAAGGCTGGCGCAAGCCGAGGCGACCGGTCGGGGCTTCAGGCTAGTCTGCTCCCGGGATGATCATCGGGTTAGCCTGGCATCTGAGGGCCGAGCCTCGGGGAATTCCGCTCGTTGGTCGGCCAAGGCTGGCGCAAGCCGAGGCGACCGGTCGGGGCTTCAGGCTAGTCTGCTCCCGGGATGATCATCGGGTTAGCCTGGCATCCGAGGGCCGAGCCTCGGAGAATTCCGCTCGTTGGTCGGCCAAGGCTGGCGCAAGCCGAGGCGACCGGTCGGGGCTTCAGGCTAGTCTGCTCCCAGGACGATCATCGGGTTAGCCTGGCATCCGAGGACTGAGCCTCGGGGAATTCCGCTCGTTGGTCGGCCAAGGCTGGCGCAAGCCGAGGCGACCGGTCGGGGCTTCAGGCTAGTCTGCTCCCGGGATGATCATCGGGTTAGCCTGGCATCCGAGGGCCGAGCCTCGGGGAATTCCGCTCGTTGGTCGGCCAAGGCTGGCGCAAGCCGAGGCGACCGGTCGGGGCTTCAGGCTAGTCTGCTCCCGGGATGATCATCGGGTTAGCCTGGCATCCGAGGACTGAGCCTCGGGAAATTCCGCTCGTTGGTCGGCCAAGGCTGGCGCAAGCCGAGACGACCGGTCGGGGCTTCAGGCTAGTCTGCTCCCGGGATGATCATCGGGTTAGCCTGGCATCCGAGGACTGAGCCTCGGGGAATTCCGCTCATTGGTCGGCCAAGGCTGGCGCAAGCCGAGGCGACCGGTCGGGGCTTCAGGCTAGTCTGCTCCCGGGATGATCATCGGATTAGCCTGGCATCCGAGGGCCGAGCCTCGGGGAATTCCGCTCGTTGGTCGGCCAAGGCTGGCGCAAGCCGAGGCGACCGGTCGGGGCTTCAGGCTAGTCTGCTCCCGGGATGATCATCGGGTTAGCCTGGCATCCGAGGACTGAGCCTCGGAGAATTCCGCTCGTTGGTCGGCCAAGGCTGGCGCAAGCCGAGGTGACCGGTCGGGGCTTCAGGCTAGTCTACTCCCGGGATGATCATCGGGTTAGCCTGGCATCCGAGGGTCGAGCCTCGGGGAATTCCGCTCGTTGGTCGGCCAAGGCTGGCGCAAGCCGAGGCGACCGGTCGGGGCTTCAGGCTAGTCTGCTCCCGGAATGATCATCGGGTTAGCCTGGCATCCGAGGACTGAGCCTCGGGGAATTCCGCTCGTTGGTCGGCCAAGGATGGCGCAAGCCGAGGCGACCGGTCGGGGCTTCAGGCTAGTTTGCTCCCAGGATGATCATCGGGTTAGCCTGGCATCCGAGGGCCGAGCCTCGGGGAATTCCGCTCGTTGGTCGGGCGCCTGTCGCTTGCCGCTCGACGGGATTTCTCCGTGGCCAGCTACGATCGTGTTTCTCCTCTTCTCCAAGCGTCGCATGGGGAACACCAGAAGGGTATTAAATGCTAATTGAGGCGTTACCTGGGAAATCGGATCGCTAGTTGCTGCTTGCAAGGAGTGTCAGTTAAGCGGCCGCGATACGCGCGTTCTTCGAGGCGGATGCGGCCTGGGCGCGAGCGGAGATATGTGGGCCGTGGGATACACACCGCCCGGAGTGTCCTGCATGAAGAATGCAATTAAGGAGAACGACGCTTAGGAGATCGTGGGAGGATACGCCTCGAGAGCTGGAACGGCTCCGGATTCGGTGCGCCCGCCTTTATTGGAGCCACCCGCATCGGAACGACCGGGGGGCCACAGTTTGGCTATAAATATAAGTGCAGGCGCGGTGGAGCCTGCCAAGCCGGAGCTATTCAGGTTGCCATGGATCGTGGACCTCCTCTCCGGCGTGTGGCTGGGAAACCCCCGCCGGAGGAACGGGAGGCGCGCCCCTCGCGACTTCCGCCAACTAGCCGTTTCATCTGGGATCAACAAGGAGGTTCTCCCCGGCGGAACTCCGCTCTAGGCGTTTCATCTGGGATCACATCCCCCCTCCTTTCAGCCCCGCCTCCCGATTGAGCTCTGCGCCAGACGCTTCATCCGGGATCGCGCCTCCTCGCGCTCTTCTCCCTTGTATTCCTTCCCTCCCCTTCTCCTGGGGAGGACCGGAATATCCCTTGGAGGTGGCGTTCCTCTGGAGGCAGCGGGAACTCCTCCCTCGTCCACTTCTTCTTCGTCCGCGCCGGCTCTTCGTCTTTTGCGTGAGGCGTCGATGGCGCCTCCGGGGAGAAGCACCCACGCCCGGTGGGATTGCAGCTGCTTCGGATGGAGGGTTCGGGATCCCAAATCTTCAGCTCCACGGAGTCTCCACCTCTTCCTTGTTTTCTTTACTCCCCAATTCCCCTCTGGAAATTCTTTGTAATCACACGAACACACCGTTGTAACCAGGAATTATTGAAATGAAAAGAATTGTACATTTTTCGAACTGTCTTCCTGGCTTTGTCGTTCTACTGGTGATACACCCGCAGGTTAGCGGAATTCCAGCTCCTCGGAATTTCTCGACCATCTAGGGCCTCCAACTGGTAGGAGCCAGGTCGGTTTACCCAGCGAACCCTATACGGGCCTTCCCAATTTGGTGCCAGCTTCCCACCTTCCGCGGGTTGAGATGCTTTGGCTCGCCTTAGCACCAGATCTCCGATTCTGAAAAGTTTCGGTCGGACCTTGGAGTTATAATATCGGGCCACCCTCCGCTGATACATTGCCATCCGAACCTGTGCCATTTCTCTTGCTTCTTCCAAGAGGTCCAGGTTCCCTCGGAGTTGCTCCGAATTGGCCTCGGGTCGGTGCGCGGCCACCCGGGGCGAGGGGAGTCCGAGCTCCACGGGAACAACCGCTTCCGTGCCATAGGTTAGGCTGAAAGGCGTCTCCCCGGTAGGGGTCCGATGCGTGGTCCGATACGCCCAAAGGACATTCTCGAGTTCTTCGACCCAAGCTTGCCCCGTCCGACCGATTCGCACCTTAATTCCTTGGAGGATTGTCCGATTTGTGACCTCGGCCTCACCGTTGGTTTGGGGATGCGACACAGATGTGAACCGATGCTCGATCCCGAACTCCTCGCAGAAGTCACGGAAATGCTTGTTGTCGAACTGTCGACCATTATCCGAGATGAGGACCCGAGGTACCCCAAATCGGACAATGATGTTTTTCTTCACGAACTTCCGGACTTGCGCCTCCGTGATAGTGGCCAGCGGCTCTGCCTCCACCCACTTGGTGAAGTAGTCGATTGCAACAATCAAAAATTTCCGCTGGGCTGAAGCGACGGGGAATGGTCCGAGGATATCCATTCCCCACTGTGCGAAGGGCCAGGGCGCGGTGATTGGTGCCAAGGGGACAGAAGGGACTCTCTGGACGTTGGCGTGGCGCTGGCAGGCGTCACATTTCCGTACGTGATCCTTCGAGTCCTCCAACAAGGTAGGCCAATAATAGCCTTGCCTCATGATCTTGTGCGCTAAGGACCTAGCCCCCAAGTGCGATCCGCAGACGCCCTCATGGACTTCGCCGAGGACGTAGGCCGCCTCCGAGGGGCGGAGGCACCTTAAGAGGGGGGCGGTGAACGAGGTCCGATACAGCCTCCTTTCATAGAGTACGTAGTGGGCGGACTTCTTGACAAGTCGCCGAGCTTGATCTTCTTCTTCAGGGAGGATCCCTTCGGCGAGGTAGGCGATGAGCGGGTCCATCCAAGACGGCTCCGGATCAATCGCCATCACCGCTCCAGCGTCGCCGATGCTCGGGGCATCCAGGGTCTCCAGGTAGATTGCCCTCGACAAGTTGTGCGCCTCTGTGCCCACCAAGCGGGACAACCTGTCGGCCCTGGCATTTTCGCTTCTGGGGACCTGCTGGATGTCGACACAGCCGAGGTCGGGAATGAGTGCTTGCACCTTCCGGACGTAGTTCTGCATGGTCGGGCTCCGGGCCTTGAACTCCCCACGAACCTGCCCGACCACCAGCTGGGAGTCGGTGAAGACCTTCAAACGCCGAATGCCGAGCTCCCTGGTGAGTTTGAGTCCCGTGACTAGGGCCTCGTACTCTGCCTCGTTGTTGGTCACTGGAAATCCAAACCTCAAGGCATACTCGGCTATCACTCCATCAGGACTGGTAAGGACCAGCCCGGCCCCTCCACCCTCGAGGTTCGACGACCCATCGATGTGAAGCGTCCAGATCGGGAGGTCGAGGCTGGGCGTTTCCGACGGTCTAGGTTCCGCCTCCTGCACCGTGCACTCAGCAAGGAAGTCCGCGAGCACCTGGGCCTTGATGGCGGGTTGAGGCTGGTAGCGGATGTCGAACTCACCGAGTTCTACTGCCCACTTCACCAGTCGTCCCGCATTCTCGGGGTTGCTGAGGATCTGCCGTAGTGGTTGATCGGTTAAGAGGGTGACCGAATGAGCCTGGAAATAGGGGCGAAGCCTCCTGGTCGCGGTCAGCAGCGCGAAGGCGATCTTTTCAGCCTTCGTGTACCGCGTCTCGGCATCCCGTAGGACCCGACTGATGTAGTACACAGGCTTCTGGAGCTTTGCCTCTTCCCGAACCAGCACCGCACTGACCGCGGTTGGGGAGACCGCCAGATAGAGGTAGAGCATCTCCCCTTCTTGCGGCTTGGACAGTAGGGGAGGAGACGCCAGGTATTCCTTGAGCTGGTCGAATGCTGCTTGACATTCGGCCGTCCAGAGGAAGTCTTTCGGGCGTTTTAACACCTTGAAGAATGGTTGGCAGCGTTCGGCCGATTTTGCCACAAATCGTCCAAGCGCGGCGACCCTTCCAGCGAGCTCCTGAACCTCCTTTACTTTGGTCGGAGGGGACATACCTTGGATGGCCTTGATTTTGTCCGGGTTGGCTTCGATACCCCGCTGGTTGACAATGAAACCGAGGAACCTCCCGGCCGAAGCGCCGAAGGCGCACTTCGCTGGGTTCAGCTTCATGCGAAACTTCCGCAAGGTGGTGAAAGTCTCCTCCAAATTCGTGATGTGCTGGTCTGCATGGCGGCTCTTCACCAGCATATCGTCCACGTACACCTCCATGTTCCGGCCGATTTGCTCTTTGAAGATTTTGTTGACGAGGCGCTGGTAAGTGGCGCCAGCATTCTTCAGACCGAAGGGCATTACCTTATAGCAGTACAGCCCCCGGTCTGTTATAAAGGCAGTTTTCTCCTCGTCCTGTGGGGCCATCATTATCTGGTTGTAACCGAAGAAGGCGTCCATGAAAGACAGCAGCTGATATCCGGAAGTCGCGTCGACCAGTTGGTCTATTCGCGGAAGCGGAAAGCTATCCTTAGGGCACGCCTTGTTCAGGTCGGTATAGTCGACGCACATCCTCCACTTCCCGCTCGCCTTCCGGACAAGTACAACATTTGCCAGCCACTCGGGGTAGCTTACCTCCCTTATGAATCCTGCCTCCAAGAGCTTGTCTACCTCCTGGTCGACCACCCGGATCCGATCCGGGGCACAGTGTCTCTTCTTCTGCTTTATTGGTCGGTGGGTCGGGTCGACATTGAGGGCGTGAGAAATGACCTCCGGGTCGATCCCAGGTACATCGGCCGCCGACCAGGCAAATACATCGGCATTGGCTCGGAGGAATTCCACCAACCGGGCCCGAGCTCCCGGGTCGAGATTGGCGCCGACCCGGACCGCCCGGTCGGGGCGGCCTTCCTCAAGGGGGACTTCGACCACACCCTCGGCCGGCTCCCCCTGACGTAAGGCCACCTCGTCTCTGGCATCAAGGGACTCGACGCTTAGAGCTTCCACGGGCTTCTTCCCTTTGAGGGTTGCTAGAAAACATTGCCGTGCGGTCGGTTGGTCACCTCGGACCTCTCCGATCCCGACCGCCGTGGGGAACCGCATGAGCAAGTGGTACGTGGAGACCACCGCGCGAAGGGCGTTCAACCCGGGTCGCCCGAGGATAGCGTTGTAGGCCGAGGGAACACGGACGACCAAGAACCCGAGTCGCACCGTGGCTTCTGCGGGTGCGACGCCCGCAGTCACAGGCAGCTCAACGACACCTTCCGCCGGGACAGCGTCACCGGTGAATCCTACGAGGGGGGTGGACATTTTGTGCAACAACTGTCTGGACAAGCTCATCTTTTGGAAGGCCTCGTAAAACAAAATATCAGCTGAGCTTCCACTATCCCCAAGAACACGCCTTACATCATAGTTTGCCATAGTGAGGGAGATCACTATGGCGTCATCGTGGGGAGTCTGAACCCCCTTTACATCCTCATCAGAAAAGGTGATTACATTGCCGACCCTCTGCCTCTTTACGACGGCCGTCCCTGACGCTTCCGTCGAGCCCCCTGCGTTCCTCACGGGCCGAGAGCAGCCCCCAGTGATAGTGTGGATCACGCCCGCAACGGGTCGATTCTGCTCCCGAGGCTCCGGAGGAGCCGGGTCGGCCGGACGCGGGTCTGCGGGGGGACGTCGGTCGCTCACATATCGATCGAGACGCCCCCGACGGATAAGAGCCTCGATCTCGTCCCGAAGCTGGAAGCAGTCCTCTGTGTCGTGGCCGTGGTCTCGGTGGTACTCACAGTACGCCCGGGAGGGCCTCTTTCCAGAGATCCTTCGTATCTGTCTCGGGGCCGGGAGGTCCTCCCGCCCCTTGATCTCCATAAGGATCTGGGCCCGGGGAGTCAGGAGAGGGGTGTACCGGTTGAAACGTCGGGGCGGAGAACGAGGGCGTGGGGCGCTGTGGTTCTTCGCCGGCGACGGGCTTCTGCGCCGACGCTGGGGCGTCGGGCTCCTCCTCTGGCGTGCCTCTTTCCGCCTTTTCTTCCCAAGCTTTTGTGGGATCTCGGCGGCCTCCTTGCTCCGGTGGGCGGCCGCCTCCTCGGCGTCCGCATACTGATTCGCCCGGGACAACAGCTCTGGGAAGCTCCGCGGCAGGCGTTTGTCCAGGGAGAAGGTGAGTCTGCCCTTCCGGAAGCCACGCTTCAGGGCTGAAAGAGCTACCTCCTGACTCAGGTTCCGGACCTCCAGCGTAGCCCTGTTGAAGCGGGTAAGATAATCCCGCAGGCTTTCTCCCTCGTTTTGCCGGACATCAAAGAGGGAGTCGGAGACCAGTCGCCGCCGGCTACTGACGGCGAAATGAGTGATGAAGAGGCGAGTGAACTGGTCGAAGGACCGGATTGAGTCAGCCTCCAGCCCGGCGAACCATGCCCTCGCCGGGCCGCGGAGGGTTGCCGGGAAAGCCTTGCAGAGAAGGGGATCTGATGCTCCGTGGAGGAGCATAAGGGTCCTGAAACTCTCGACGTGATCCCGCGGATCCGCCGCCCCGTCATAGGGCTCGATCGCCGGCATTTTGAACCCCGGCGGATTCGGGGTCCGCAGGATCCTCGAGGCGAGCGCCGGCTGGAAGGAGATCTCTAAGTCGGCGAAGGGATCTTTGGAATGGCCCTTCAGGACCTGGAGTTGACGGTGGAGATCGTCCACCCGCCGGTCCAGGGAACGCGACCGGTGGGTGGGAGACAAGGAGCGGCGAGAGGGGGACCGACTGGAGCGCGGGTTCCTCGAGAACTGGGGGGTCTGGGAACGCGCCCGGGCCCGCCTCTCGTACCCCGCGCAGCTCCGGTGGGAAGGTCCCGGCAGAATGGAGCGTGCTCGAGAATCCTCCTCGCGCCGGCGCTCCTCCCCATGGGAGAGGAAGGAACGCGGGTTGAGGAGGACAGGCGAACGCTCAGGCAGCGGCGGCTCCTGAGCCTGCTGCGGCGCCCGGGACATCGCACCCTGCAGATTCTGCACCGCCTCCGCGAGGGTGCAAACCTGCTGGGTTAGCTGGTCGAACTGGGCGGCTTCGACCATCTGAATGGGCGGTGGGGCGGTGGAGTGTTGCTGAGAGCGTATTGGGGATGCAGCGGCCTCCCGGCCAGTGGCGCGAGAGGCCCCGCGACCGGAAGCATTGGAAGCTCCACGACCACCTCGCCGTGCCATTACGATCGCTCTGAGATCCGGGCCCTTCCTCTAGCGCCAACTGTTGCTGGTGGTCCAAACCGAGAACGATTGGCACAGCGATGTGAACGGGGTTCCCTTTGAGTTGCTTTGGTTGCGCTCCGCCCTCCGCCGTGAAACCTGCAAGCAAGCCTCGCACCACCACCGGGGTAGTGGGGGCCCTCCGACGATCAAGTCAGAGGAGATCGAAGGAGAAAGAGAAGGAGAAGGTAGCAGGTGAGATGATACTCTGGAAGATATATCTTACCCTCCCCCTTCCCCCCCAGCCCCATATATATCAGGCTGGGGGGTTTATCCGGGGATTCGTCATCGTGTGGCACGATGGGGCTGCCACTGACATGGCCGTTACAGGGCGTCGTGGGGCAGCACTGGGTACGGCCATGGCAGGGCATAGTGGAGCTCCGCTTTGTACGGCTGTTACAGGGGATCGTGGGGCAGCGCCGGATACGGCCGTTGCAGGGAGTAGTGGAGCAGGGGGCCGCGGCGTGCCTCAGAGGAACAGTCTGTTGTTCTCGAGAGATTGCCGACTCGAGGTCGGATTGCTGGATCAAGGGGCAGCCGACTCGGGGTCGGGCTGCGGAGCCGAAGATATCCGACCCGAGGTCGGATTGCTGGATCAAGGGGCAGCCGACTCGGGGTCGGGTTGCGGAGCTGAAGATATCCGACCCGAGGTCGGATTGCTGGATCAAGGGGCTGCCGTAGTCTTCCTGGGCGCGCGTGCCGGTCACGTGGGGCATGGTGGCTAAGTTCCCCCGTAACAGTATTAAGTGCACAATAAAGTGTATTCATTGTTTTGCATTCATTTGAACTAATTTCTTTTCATTATTATCCCATTCACTTTCGTGTTTGGGAACCTGAACTCTATTTATAATTTAAGTGGGTGTGTATAGCCCATGTACTATTATATTCCATAAATCATAACTTTGTGCTTGAATAAAAATTTTCATTTGGGCTATCCAATAAGTGTAATCAAACCTACTAAAAAGAGAAGGTCTAACAAAGGAGTGCTTTTTAGCAAAGGGCATTCCAAGGGCTACCATATAGATCTTAAGCTTTAGACGGTTAGGTTTACAAAAGATAAAAGAGCACCTACTTTGATACTAATTGTTGAACAAGATGAGGGAGAAAGGGAGGGGGGGTTGAATTAGGTTTTCAAAATTTTTTTACAAACTTAAACAAAGCTTAAGTAAAACTATTCCAAACTTAAGTATGCGCAGCAAAATGAGTAATTAGTAGATGAAAAGAACAAAGACAAACAAATCCAATACCAAAAAAAATTTACTATAATCTATAAATAAGATTACAACACAGTAGCTTTCCAAGCTCATAACTAAACTTAGTTGATTTTTCTACCAATCAACTAAAACTAAACTATTTTGTTAATATAACTAAACCAACCTTGAGTTCCAACACTGAGGAACTCCTTGTCGAATTTCAAGCTTAGTAAAACTTAGTCGATTTTTTAAGACAATCGACCATAATCTAGCTATCCACGAGTATAGCCAAATCTTACAAGATTGCTGATTTTTTATAGTGTCATCCACACCAAAAACCCCACATAAAATTTTCTAATCTCGTGCATAAAAGAAAGATAGAAAATGTAATAACCTCAAAATTTTTTTTTATATAAAAAGGGATAGAATAGTCCTTTAAAATTGATATAAGGGGTAAAATTGGAAGGAATCAAAAGATAATGGCATAGTTGTAGATATGTTGAAGTGTTAGGGGCAAAATGAGAATTTAATAATATTAAAAAGGGTGAATAGTGCTTTGATGTGATTTAAAGGGGGGTTTACTGTGGCTTTTGGAATGAAGCCGAGAGAAGAAAGGGAGGGGTTCTCAGGCGACAGAGAGGAAAAAAAAAAGAAGAAGAGGGAAGGAAAGGAAGAAAAAAAGAGGAAGGAAAAGAAGAAAAGGGAAAGGAAGGAGATTCCGGTTGCACTTCCAACTGAAGAAAAAAACATAGATCTCCTTCCCCTCTACGCTAGGACCTCGATTTCCAAAAAGAAAAAGATAAATATCCATCCCTATCTAGTCTTTTGATGACATTAGGCTATACAAAGGGTGGATATAGTCTAGAGGGGTCGGATAAGGGTTGTAGAGGCGGTTAAAAGAGGAAAAATCGGATTTTGACAAATTTTTCCGGCACTACGGAAAAACTGTGTCGAAGTCCCAACTTCGGCGAATTATTTAGGAGGTCAAACGATATCCGATAGCAATGCATGTTACTCTTTAGAATCCCCTATGAGTGTAGAATGTTAGGTAAAAATTTCATCAAATCTGGAGTTTGGAAAGTGGATCAAACCCGGGATGAAGTAACCGGCTATCGGTCCGAGTTACTGTTCATCCGGGTGAGAAAATAAGAAATTTTATGCCAAAATAGGGTAATAAGCCTAGATTAGGCTAAGGAAGACCTTGTACTCATGCAAGGGAGTCCCTAATACACATAAATGGTGAGTTAATTAATAGAAAAAGAAAAAAAGAAAGAAAAGAAAAGATTTAGGGAACGGGGGAGTTGAATCAATTAACGTCCCCTATATAATTGGCACGTAGATTATAGCCCTTGATACAAAACTAAATATATTGTAAATGCATGTATCAGTTGGGCAAGAAGCTAGGGAACAAGAGGAAGAAGTTTCCCACTGCCAGCTGTAGATTTTTGGAGGCGTATCAGGGCTGTGCCAGATTGACAGGTGAGTGGGAGCTTGTACTTTGCACCATGAGCACATTCCTTATTCATTTTCATGAATGTTGCCAAGTGTGACTTGATTCCACCTGAGCTTATTGATTAATTGTTGTAGTAGATTCCTCTATAATCTTGATTCTCTATGCTTGATTATTCTGTACATGCATTTGAGGGAACATTGAGAGGAATTACGAGGGGTTGATGAGTAATCAAATTGATTCCGAATTGTGAAATAACTTCTTTTGTAAATTGATTTCATTTCCTCTATTTCAAAGACTTGTGAGTGGTAGCTTTGATTATACTCCTTTATGAGTAATTAAATTGGATCTGAATTGTGAAATAACTTCTTTTATAAATTGATTTCATTTTCTCTATTTCAAAGACTTGTAGAGCCCTTCTCATGGTATATTGAGTTGCATTGTACTCCCGTGATTCCTCACTCCCAACTCTGATGTTAGTTATAATTGGGTCGTGGCCGAGTGAGTGGTAGTCTTGATTATGCTCCTTTTTAGTAGAGTATTGGGAGGGTGCATTATGGCATTTATGCATGGCTTGGCAGTATCTGCAGGACACCTATAGTCGATGGGGTTGAACATCGGCCTTTGTGCACATAGTAGCCTTCTGAGTGGGCGGAGCCCAGTCCCTTCCTAGGGGGGACACGGCCCTAGGCGTAGGATCGGCCGGTCCTACGACTTATATTCTGCTTGCCGCCGGGCATAGTAAGACCCCGCGAGGTGCAGTATGGCTTTCCGCGGATGTAGAATTCTCGCGAGGTGCCGTTTAGTATGTAGATGTGAGATGGATTTCTGTTCTGGATACTGGCCGGTATTTACATGATTAGTGTGGTGTCTTATCCTGCATATGCATGTGACAGTAGGGAGTTGTTGCTGGTTCGCCTGGGGCGTAAAATCCACCTTCCGACAGCTGTCTAACATTTACATTATCGATATGGTGTCTTATCCTGCATATACATGTGACAGTAGGGAGTTGTTGCTGGTTCGTCTGGGGCGTAAAACCCACCTTCCGACAGCTGTCTAGTGATGATTTCAGCATATTGACACCTGATTTGTATGTTCCAGCATTATGATCTGTTGAGCATATTCATGAGTAGCATATATGTTTACTTGATTATTCCATATATGCTTCAGATGAGTTGATATTGATTGTGGTGATATTTATGATTTACTCCATATTCTCTATGTTGAGTTCATGTTCATGTTGTTATTGATCTTGAGATTTCATCTCGAGCCATGATTATATTCTGTCTCATGTGTATAGTACTCTCTACTCCACTCACTGAGTATTCATATACTCACTCCCCAGTTTGGTGTTTTTGATTGCAGGGCAGGTATTGTATAGAGAAGAGCAGGGTTAGAGATTGCCTGCTAGCTGTGTCGCTCCATAGTATAGTATAATGTAGATAGAGGTTTATACCCTTTTGGTGTATTATAAATCTTCTATTGTATTTAGTGTATAGTTACAGTCATAGATCCTGTTGTGGATATGGGTTTGACATGGATGGAATGGGAACCAGATTTTTATACAGTTGAGTTATATGCCTGTGATGATGTATTGATATATATTGTCCAGGTTCGTTATGTGACAGGTTATGTGATTGCTGCTCTGACAGGTAGCGTTGTTGTATGTAATGAGATAATCCTGACATGTCACCATAGGAAAGGTGATCATTTTGTGCATGCATCATGCCAAAATTTTTCAGAAATTATTGATGATTGATAGGTAGTAGGGTTCTACGTGGTGGCTGGTGGCCTTATGCCTACCCGCACCCTAGGACCGTCGCGGCGGCCCGCCGGGAACGGGGCGGGGGTCGTGACAAAGCTTGGTATCAGAGCAAAGGTTAAACAAGAGTCCTGTCAGAGCAATAGGGTGAGTTAGAATTAAGTATAGGATTATACTATGGAGCATAGGATTTTTCTGTATATTAATTTATGAGTCATTTATAATTCAGTAAAATATATTATGGCTCTGTGTAACGACTACCCTCTCTTTTTGACTCTTTTAGAGACATATAAAGAATACTTCCAAGGAGAATGGAGCCAGATATAGCATTGGATGCGGGTTCCGCACATGTCGAGCCCCAAAGAGAAAAATCTCCTCCTGCTGATAGACGGAGGGTTGATGATCAAGAAGAGGTAGGAAGTAGAGATGCATTAATGGAACAGTTACTGGCGGAGAATCAGGCTCTGAGGGAGTAGATTGCTCGGGGAAAATCTCCTACCCCGTCAGTAGTATCCATCCCACCTCCTGTAGTTGTGCCAAGAAGTTTGGCCAGGCGAGCTCTAGATGATGAGGGGATTACTGTACAGGAATTTCTGAGGCTCAGAACTCCAGAGTTTAAGGGGGAAGAAGGTGAAGATCCTCAGAGATTCCTGGAGGAGACTGAAAAGATGATACGGAGACTGCCCTGTTCTGATGCAAGGGCAATAGAACTTGTAGGGCTCACAATGAAAGAAGATGCCTGGGGCTGGTACCAGAGGCACGTGGAGGACAGATTGTATAGTAGAAATCCTCCAACCTGGGAAGAGTTCAGGCAAGCAGTGATGGATGAGTTTTTGTCTCCGGCTGAGAGGCAGAATCGGGCTCTTCAGTTTGAGAGGCTGAAGCAGATGCCCGGAATGAGCGTATCTGAGTACGCTCGTGAGTTCACTAGATTGGGGAAGTATGCTCCTTACATCATCCCCACTGAAGCTGCCAGGATAGAGAGATTCAGGCGGGGTCTGATTTCCCCGCTTTATAATGCAGTACTGGCAGTAGAGGTCTCCACCTTGTCTAGGCTGATTGATAAAGCAAAACAGTGGGAGATCAGAAACAAAGAGGAAAGGGCTGAAAGAGAACAGAGGAAAATGAGTAAGGGGAAAGAGCAAAGCAGCCGAGGTAGATCTGAGGGAGCAAGTCTCCCGGAGGGCCCAACGGAGCAGTCTGTACGCTCAGCTCCACCTGCCCCACGTAAGAGAAAGTGGAGGAGAAGAGGTCAGTCACAGGATGCTTCTCTACCATTAGCACCTCGTCCTCCGGTCACTATGGCCAGAACTGAATCCAAGTTCCAATCATGGCCAGTGTGTGGCATATGTGGGAAGCAGCACCCTGGCAGATGCAGAATGGGTCAGAGAGTGTGCTACAGATGTGGACAGCCGGGTCATTTTGTCAGAGAATGCCCGCAGGGTGCCACCCAGCAGTTTGTGCCTTTAACATCCTACCCTTCTGTGCAGATGGACAGGCCTAATAGTAGGAGGCCTATAGGCAGAGGCAGAGATCAGACACCAGCGTCACAGCAGAGTGTTGGACCATCTCAGCTGTTAGCTCCAGCAGGCAGAGGGCAAGGAAGGGTGTTCACGGTAAATCCACAGGAGGCACAGGCATCAAATGCAGCTGTGACAGGTATGCTCCTCATTGATAAGATTAAAGCTAGAGTGTTATTTGATTCTGGAGCTATCCATTCATTTGTGTCCCCTTATTTTGCTAAAAAGTTAGCTAAGGATAAGATATTGATGCATATTCCCTTAGTTATTAGCACACCTGTAGGGGATAGTATAGAAGTGAGATATGTGTATCCTACCTGTGTGGTAGAGATAGAAGGTAAGACACTCCCAGTCGATTTGATTGAGTTGGCAGTGTTAGACTTTGATGTCATACTGGGCATGGATTGGTTATCAGACAATCGTGCCACCATTAACTGCCAAGAAAAGAGTGTTATCTTCAGACCTTTAGATAAGGAGAAATTTACATATCAAGGGGACAGGAGTGAGATCCCAATGAATTTGGTGTCTGCAGTAAAAGCAAAGAGGCTGCTGAGAAAGGGGTGTCAAAGCTATCTAGCTTATGTGATGGACACCCAGGTAGAGTCTGTGGATCTGCAGCAGATTTCAGTTGTTAGGGAGTATCCTGATGTATTTCCAGGGGAATTACCAGGATTGCCACTTGATAGAGAAATTGAGTTCAGTATTGAACTTCTTCCTGGTACAAACCCTATATCAATTGCTCCCTATCGTATGGCACCTACAGAGCTGAGGGAGTTGAAGGTGCAGTTGCAGGATCTGCTAGACAAGGGGTTTGTTAGGCCCAGTACATCACCATAGGGTGCCCCAGTTCTGTTTGTGAAGAAGAAGGATGGGTCGTTGAGATTATGTATAGATTATAGACAGCTGAATAAAGTGACCATCAAAAATAGATACCCACTCCCCAGGATAGATGACCTGTTTGATCAATTACAAGGGGCTGAGTACTTCTCGAAGATTGATCTGCAGTCTGGGTATCATCAGTTAAAAATCAGAAAGGAAGATATATTGAAGACTGCATTCAGAACGAGATATGGGCACTATGAGTTTCTAGTGCTTCCGTTTGGGTTGACAAATGCCCCAGCAGCATTCATGGATTTGATGAATAGGGTCTTTAAACCCTATCTTGACAGATTTGTGATAGTCTTTATAGATGATATCCTCATATATTCTAAGAGTCAGGCTGATCATGAAGAGCATTTGAGGATAGCACTACAAACCTTGAGAGAACATGAACTGTATGCCAAACTTACCAAATGTGAGTTCTGGCTACAAGAAGTTGGATTCTTGGGACACATAATATGTAAGGAAGGAATCAGGGTGGATCCCAAGAAGATTGAGACAGTTATGGATTGGCCGAGACCAACAAATGTAACAGAAATCAGGAGTTTTCTGGGTCTGGCTGGGTACTATAGGAAGTTTGTAAAGGACTTTTCAAAAATAGCTACCCCATTAACAAAGCTGACTCGGAAGCAGGTTAAGTTCACTTGGACAGATTCTTGTGAACAGAGCTTCCAGAAGCTGAAAGATTGCCTCACATCAGCTCCAGTTTTGACTCTACCCACAGATACAGGCGGGTTTGTAGTCTACTGTGATGCTTCTAAAGTGGGATTGGGATGTGTGTTGATGCAGAATGGCAAGGTGATTGCATATGCATCCAGACAGCTAAGAAAGCATGAAGTAAACTATCCCACTCATGACTTGGAAATGGCTGCTGTCATATTTGCATTAAAGATATGGAGGCATTATTTATATGGTGAGAAATGTGAAATATATACTGATCATAAAAGCCTCCAGTACATTCAGCAGCAAAGAGATTTGAATCTCAGACAGAGAAGATGGATAGAACTGTTGAAGGATTATGACTGCCAAATCCTGTATCATCCGGGCAAGGCTAATATTGTAGCAGATGCATTGAGCCGGAAATCAATGGGCAGTTTATCTCACATCTCCGGCCAGAGGAGAGAGATAGTCAGAGATCTGGCAGATTTATTTGCTCAGGGACTATCTTTTGAGGTATTAGAGGTTCGTCCTTTGATTGCACAGTTTCAGGTGAAACCGAGGTTGATAGATGAAATCAAAGTTTCACAGGATTTAGATCCAATCCTTGTGAAACTGAAAGGAGAAGTGCAATCAGGACAGACAGAAAAGTTCCAGATTATGGATGAGATGTTGATGTGTGGCAGTAGGCTATGTGTGCCGAATGTGGGAGATCTGAGACAGAGGATTATGCATGAAGCACACAACACTCCCTATAGCATTCATCCTGGTTCCACCAAAATGTATCATGATATCAAAGGCATATATTGGTGGAACGGATTAAAAAGGGATGTGGCCAAATATGTGGCTTCTTGTTTGACTTGTCAACAAGTGAAATTTGAACATCAGAAGCTAACAGGGCTTTTGCAAGAGTTACCTTTGCCCGAGTGGAAATGGGAAAGGATAACTATGGATTTTGTGGTCGGGCTGCCCAGAATACAAAAAGGATATGATTCCATCTGGGTGATTGTGGATAGATTGACAAAATCAGCCCATTTTCTACCGGTGAAAACCACATATTCAGTAGCTCAGTATGCCGAAATATATGTGAATAAAATAGTATCTCTGCATGGAGTGCCAGTTTCTATTATATCAGATAGAGGTTCATAGTTTACTTCTAGATTTTGGCAGAAACTCCATGAGGCATTAGGAACTCAGCTTGATTTCAGTACAGCATTTCACCCTCAAAGAGATGGGCAATCGGAGAGGACCATTCAGACCCTCGAGGATATGCTCAGAATGTGTGTACTGGATTTCAGAGGTAGCTGGGACAGATACTTACCTTTAGTGGAGTTTGCATATAATAATAGTTATCACTCCACTATTGGTATGGCACCTTATGAGGCACTTTATGGGAGGAAATGTAGATCTCCCTTGTGTTGGTCTGAGATTGGAGAGAAGCACCTAGAAGGACCAGATTTGATCAGAGAGACATCAGAAAAAGTGCCAATGATACAGGAAAGGTTGAGGACAGTGTTCAGTAGGCAGAAGAGCTACTCAGATGTCAGAAGAAGAGATGTACAGTTTGGCACGGGGGATCATGTTTTCTTAAAGATCTCTCCTATGAAAGGGGTAATGAGGTTTGGAAAGAGGGGCAAGCTTAGTCCCAGATACATTGGCCCCTTTGAGATATTAGATAAAGTTGGCAATGTATCTTACAGATTAGCACTGCCTCCAAACCTCAGCCATGTGCATCCAGTATTCCACATATCTATGCTCCGGAAGTATGTGCCGGATCCATCTCATGTGCTATCAGTGCAGGAAGTTATAGTAGAAGAAGATCTTTCTTATGAAGAACTTCCTGTCGCTATTCTTGATACTCAGATCAGAAAGCTGAGAAATAAGAAAATATGTATGGTAAAGGTCCAATGGCACCGGCACAATGTTGAAGAATGCACTTGGGAGTCGGAGCAAAGTATGAAGAGCAAATACCCTCACCTCTTTGAGTAATCAGGTAATTTACTCTTTTAAATTCGAGGACGAATTTTATATAAGGAGGGGAGGATGTAATAACCCCAAAATTTTTTTTATATAAAAAGGGATAGAATAGTCCTTTAAAATTGATATAAGGGGTAAAATTGGAAGGAATCAAAAGATAATGGCATAGTTGTAGATATGTTGAAGTGTTAGGGGCAAAATGGGAATTTAATAATATTAAAAAAGGGTGAATAGTGCTTTGATGTGATTTAAAGGGGGGTTTACTGTGGCTTTTGGAATGAAACCGAGAGAAGAAAGGGAGGGGTTCTCAGGCGACAGGGAGGAAAAAAAAAGAAGAAGAGGGAAGGAAAGGAAGAAAGAAAGAGGAAGAAAAAGAAGAAAAGGGAAAGGAAGGAGATTCCGGTTGCACTTCCAGCTGAAGGAAAAAACATAGATCTCCTTCCCCTCTACGCAAGGACCTCGATTTCCAAAAAGAAAAAGGTAAATATCCATCCCTATCTAGTCTTTTGATGACATTAGGCTATACAAAGGGTGGATATAGTCTAGAGGGGTCGGATAAGGGTTGTAGAGGCGGTTAAAAGAGGAAGAATCGGATTTTGACAAATTTTTCCGGCACTACGGAAAAACTGTGTCGAAGTTCTAACTTCGGCGAATTATTTAGGGGGCCAAACGACCTCCGATAGCAATGCATGTTACTCTTTAGAATTCCCTATGAGTGTAGAATGTTAGGTAAAAATTTCATCAAATCTGGAGTTTAGAAAGTGGATCAAACCCAGGATGACGTAACCGGCTATCGGTCCGGGTTACTGTTCATCCGGGTGGGAAAATAAGAAATTTTATGCCAAAATAGGGTATTAAGCCTAGATTAGGCTAAGGGAGACCTTGTACTCATGCAAGGGAGTCCCTAATACACATAAATGGTGAGTTAATTAATAGAAAAAGAAAAAAAGAAAGAAAAGAAAAGATTTAGGGAACGGGAGAGTTGAAACAATTAAAGTCCCCTATATTATAATTGGCACGTAGATTATAGCCCTTGATACAAAACTAAATATATTGTAAATGCATGTATCAGTTGGGCAAGAAGCTAGGGAACAAGAGGAAGAAGTTCCCCACTGCCAGCTGTAGATTTTTGGAGGCGTATCAGGGCTGTGCCAGATTGACAGGTGAGTGGGAGCTTGTACTTTGCACCATGAGCACATTCCTTATTCATTTCATGCATGTTGCCAAGTGTGACTTGATTCGACCTGAGCTTATTGATTAATTGTTGTAGTAGATTCCTCTATAATCTTGATTCTCTATGCTTAATTATTCTGTACATGCATTTGAGGGAACATTGAGAGGAATTACGAGGGGTTGATGAGTAATCAAATTAATTTCGAATTGTGAAATAACTTCTTTTGTAAATTGATTTCATTTCCTCTATTTCAAAGACTTGTGAGTGGTAGCTTTGATTATACTCCTTTATGAGTAATTAAATTGGATCTGAATTGTGAAATAACTTCTTTTGTAAATTGATTTCATTTTCTCTATTTCAAAGACTTGTAGAGCCCTTCTCATGGTATATTGAGTTGCATTGTACTCCAATGATTCCTCACTCCCAACTCTGATGTTAGTTATAATTGGGTCGTGGCCGAGTGAGTGGTAGTCTTAATTATGCTCCTTTTTAGTAGAGTATTGGGAGGGTGCATTATGGCATTTATGCATGGCTTGGCAGTATCTGCAGGACACCTATAGTCGATGGGGTTGAACATCGGCCTTTGTGCACATAGTAGCCTTCTGGGTGGGCGGAGCCCAGTCCCTTCATAGGGGGGGACACGGCCCTAGGCGTAGGATCGGCCGGTCCTACGACTTATATTCTGCTTGCCGCCGGGCATAGTAAGACCCCGCGAGGTGCAGTATGGCTTTTCGCGGATGTAGAATTCCCGCGAGGTGCCGTTTAGTATGTAGATGTGAGATGGATTTCTGTTCTGGATACTGGCCGGTATTTACATGATTAGTGTGGTATCTTATCCTGCATATGCATGTGACAGTAGGGAGTTGTTGCTGGTTCGCCTGGGGCGTAAAACCCACCTTCCGACAGCTGTCTAACATTTACATTATCGATATGGTGTCTTATCCTGCATATGCATGTGACAGTAGGGAGTTGTTGCTGGTTCGTCTGGGGCGTAAAACCCACCTCCCGACAGCTGTCTAGTGATGATTTCAGCATATTAACACCTGATTTGTATGTTCCAGCATTATGATCTGTTGAGCATATTCATGAGTAGCATATATGTTTACTTGATTATTCCATATATGCTTCAGATGAGTTGATATTGATTGTGGTGATATTGATGATTTACTCCATATTCTCTATGTTGAGTATACCCTTTTGGTGTATTATAAATCTTCTGTTGTATTTAGTGTATAGTTACAGTCATAGATCCTGTTGTGGATATGGGTTTGACCATGGATGGAATGGGAACTAGATTTTTATACAGTTGAGTTATATGCCTGTGATGATGTATTGATATATATTGTCCAGGTTCGTTATGTGACAGGTTATGTAATTGCTGCTCTGACAGGTAGCGTTGTTGTATGTAATGAGATAATCCTGACAGGTCACCATAGGAAAGGTGATCATTTTGTGCATGCATCATGCCAAAATTTTTCAGAAATTATTGATGATTGATAGGTAGTAGGATTCTACGTGGTGGCTGGTGGCCATATGCCTACCCGCACCCTAGGACTGTCGCGGCGGCCCGTCGGGAACGGGGCGGGGGTCGTGACAGAAAATATATACAAAATGACCTCTATAGAGGTTGGATTAATGCTGTTGCAGCTCAAGTTTGATTGCTCTAAAAGTTGGAATCTTGGTGAATACTATTCAACTCCTTTTCTTTCTCTTTGTTACTTGCTCTCAATGATTGACAGTTAAAGCTCTCTCTAAACATTTGGAAGCTCTATTTCAAGTGGGTGGAGGCTTTGAATAGTCACTTCTTAAATTGATCCTCAAGTTGAAGCTCTAAAAGTAGTGATTAACTTTGTATTCCTTCTCCTTTACCTCATCCACTTATTATCCTTAATCTCCTTTCTTCCTCTTGTATCCCTTGGATATTTCCATGCATTTATATCTTCAAAAATTAGTTGAAAGATATTTCTAGCTATTAGAGAGGTTGAAATAGCTATTGAGAGTGAATATGGTCGTTCTGGTTTTGCAAAAAAATAGCCGTTACTATTGTCCGGTACCGATGAGTCGACTCGAGAAATTGCTCATTTTTACTACGGTCTATCTTTCTCCTATGCTTACTGTGGGGTTGACTCATCTAACTTTAGAGTCGACTTGTGATCTACTAAGGTCAACTTGTGATCTATTAGGGCCGACTCGCGAGAGGGCTAGTTTCATTGCTTTCTATTTTTTATATGCGGCTATTCTGGAGTCGACTCGTGCTCAACAAGAGTTGACTTATGATTCTTTAGGGTCGACTCATCTGCTACAAAACTCTTCAAAAAATTTCTGCATATTTTTCTAACCTTTCAACCTCATTGAGCTTTCTATAAAACAAATTACTACTCCAACAACACAATTAGTATTATACTATATGTTACGGGGGAAATAAGCCGCCATGCCCCACGTGACCGGCACGCGCGCCCAGGAAGACTACGGCTGCCCTTTGATCCAGCGCTCCGACCCCGAGTCGGACATCCTCGGCTCCGCAGCCCGACCCCGAGTCGGCTGCCCTTTGATCCAGCGCTCCGACCCCGAGTCGGACGTCCTCGGCTCCGCAGCCCGACCCCGAGTCGGCTGCCCTTTGATCCAGCAATCCGACCCCGAGTCGGATATCCTCGGCTTCGCAGCCCGACCCCGAGTCGGCTGCCCTTTGATCCAGCAATCCGACCCCGAGTCGGATATCCTCGGCTCCGCAGCCCGACCCCGAGTCGGCTGCCCCTTGATCCAGCGCTCCGACCCCGAGTCGGAGATCTCTTGATAACGACAGGCTATTCCCCAGAGGCACGCCGCGGCCTCCTGCTCCACTACTCCCTGCAACGGCTGTATCCGATGCTGCTCCACGATCTCCTGCATCAGCCGTACAAAGCGGAGCCCCACTATGCCCTGACGTGGCCGTACCCGGTGCTGCTCCACGACGCCCTGTAACGGCCATGTCAGTGGCCACACCATCGTGCCCCACGATAACGAACCCCCCTGAGAGACCCCCCAGCCAGGTATATATGCGGCTGGGGGGAGAAAGGGGGGGTGAGCAATATCTCCCAGAGCACTCTCTTACTTGCGATTATCACCTCTCCTCCTCCTCCAATCTCCTCTGACTTGACCGTCGGAGGGCCATCACCACCCTGGTGGTGGTGCAAGGCTTGTTTGCAGGTTTCTTGGCGGAAGGTGGAGCGCAACCAACACCAACCAAGACAACTCAGACGGAACCCCGTTCACACCGCAGTGCCAATCGTTCTCGGTTTGGACCACCAGCAACAGTTGGCGCTAGAGGAAGGGACGAATCTTAGAACGATCGTAATGGCACGGCGAGGTGGTCGTGGAGCTTCCAATGCTTCCGGTCGCGGAGCCTCTCGCGCCTCCGGCCGAGAGGCTGCTGCGTCCCCAACGCACTCTCAGCAGCACTCCACCGCCCCTTCTCCCATTCAGACGGTCGAAGCTGCTCAGTTCGACCAGCTAGCCCAGCAGGTTCGCACCCTCGCGGAGGCAGTGCAGAATCTGCAGGGTGTGATCTCTCGGGTGCCGCAACGGGCTCAGGAGCCGCTGCCCCCCGAGCACTCGCCTCTTCCTCACAACCCGCGCTCCTTCCTCTCCCATGGAGAGGAGCGCCGGCGCGAGGAGGATTCTCGAGTGCGGTCCATTCTGCCAGGACCTTCTCATCGGAGCTGTGCGGGGTACGAAAGGCGGACCCGGGCGCGTTCTCAGACACCCCAGTCCTCGAGGGGCCCGCACTCCAGTCGGTCCCCCTCGCGCCGCTCCTTGTCCCCCACCCACCGGTCGCGCTCCCTGGACCGGCGGGTGGACGATCTCCACAGACAACTCCAGGTCCTGAAGGGCCACTCCAAAGATCCCTTCGCTGACTTGGAGATCTCCTCCCAGCCGGCGCTTGCCTCGAGGATCCTGCGGACCCCGAACCCGCCGGGGTTCAAAATGCCGGCGATCGAACCCTACGACGGGGCGGCGGACCCGCGGGACCACGTGGAGAGTTTCAGGACTCTTATGCTCCTCCATGGAGCATCGGATCCGCTCCTCTGCAAGGCCTTTCCGGCGACCCTCCGTGGCCCGGCAAGGGCATGGTTCGCCGGCCTGGAGGCTAACTCCATCCAGTCCTTCGACCAGTTCACCCGCTTCTTCATCAGCCATTTCGCCGTCAGTAGCAGGCGGCGACTGGTCTCCGACTCCCTCTTTGATGTCCGGCAAAACGAGGGAGAAAGCCTGCGGGATTATCTCACCCGCTTCAACAAGGCTACACTGGAGGTCCGGAACCTGAGCCAGGAAGTGGCTCTCTCAGCCCTGAAGCGTGGCTTCCGGAAGGGCAGACTCACCTTCTCCCTGGACAAACGCCTGCCGCGGAGCTTCCCGGAGCTGTTATCTCGGGCAAACCAGTATGCAGACGCCGAGGAGGCAGCCTCCCACCGGAACAAGGAGGCCGCCGAGGCCCCTCTAAAGCCCGGGAAGAAAAGGCGAAAAGAGGCACCCCAGAGGAGGAGCCCGACGCCTCAACGCCGGCGCAGAAGCCCGTCACCAGCAAGGAACCACGGCGCCACACGCCCTCGTTCTCCGCACCGACGCTTCAACCGGTACACCCCACTCCTGGCCCTCCGGGCCCAGATCCTCATGGAGGTCAAGGGGCGGGAGGACCTCCCGGTCCCGAGGCAGATGAAGAAGATCCCTGGGAGGAGGCCTTCTCGGGCGTACTGTGAGTACCACCGAGACCACGGCCACGATACCGAAGACTGCTTCCAGCTTCGGGACGAGATCGAGGCTCTCATTCGCCGAGGGCGTCTCGGTCGATATGTAAACGACCGACGTCCCCCGGCAGACCCGCGTCCGGCCGACCCGGCCCCTCAGGAGCCTCGGGAGCCGAATCGACCCGTTGCGGGAGTGATCCACACCATCACTGGGGGCTGCTCTCGGCCCGTGAGGAACGCAGGGGGCTCGGCGGAAGCATCAGGAGTGGCCGTCGCGAAGAGGCAGCAGGTCGGAAATGTAATCGCTTTTTGTGATGAAGATGTAAAGGGGGTTCAGACTCCCCACGATGACGCCATGGTGATCTCTCTCACTATGGCGAACTATGATGTAAGGCGTGTTCTTGTGGATAGTGGAAGCTCAGCTGATATTTTGTATTACGAGGCCTTCCAAAAGATGAGCTTGTCCCGACAATTGTTGCACAAAACATCCACCCCCCTCATAGGATTCACTGGAGACGCTATCTCGGCCGAAGGTGTCATTGAGCTGCCTGTGACTGCGGGCGTTGCACCCGCAGAAGCCACGGTGCGACTCGGGTTCTTGGTCGTCCGTGTCCCCTCGGCCTACAACGCTATCCTCGGACGACCCGGACTGAACGCCCTTCGCGCGGTGGTTTCTACCTACCATTTGCTCATGCGGTTCCCCACGGCGGCCGGGATTGGAGAGGTCCGAGGTGACCAACCAACCGCACGGCAGTGTTTCCTAGCAACTCTCAAAGGGAAGAAGCCCATGGAGGCCCTAAGCGTCGAGTCCCTTGACGCCAGAGACGAAGTGGCCTTGCGGCACGGGGAGCCGGCCGAGGGCGTAATCGAAGTTCCCCTCGAAGAAGGCCGCCCGGACCGCACGGTCCGGGTCGGTGCCAACCTCGACTTGGAAGCTCGACTCCGGTTAGTGGAATTCCTCCGAGCCAATGCTGATGTGTTTGCCTGGTCGGCGGCCGATGTACCTGGGATCGACCCGGAGGTCATTTCTCACGCCCTCAACGTCGACCCGACCCACCGACCAGTAAAGCAAAAGAAGAGACACTGTGCCCCGGATCGGATCCGGGTGGTCGACCAGGAGGTAGACAAACTCTTGGAGGCAGGCTTCATAAGGGAAGTGAGCTACCCCGAGTGGCTGGCAAACGTCGTACTTGTCCGGAAGGCGAGCGGGAAGTGGAGGATGTGCGTCGACTACACTGACCTGAACAAGGCGTGCCCCAAGGATAGCTTTCCGCTTCCGCGAATAGACCAACTGGTCGACGCGACTTCCGGATATCAGCTGCTGTCTTTCATGGACGCCTTCTCCGGCTACAACCAAATAATGATGGCTCCACAGGACGAGGAGAAAACGGCCTTCATAACAGACAGGGGGCTGTACTGTTACAAGGTAATGCCCTTCGGTCTGAAGAACGCTGGCGCTACTTACCAGCGCCTCGTCAATAAAATCTTCAAGGAGCAGATCGGCCGGAACATGGAGGTGTACGTGGACGATATGCTGGTAAAGAGCCGCCATGCGGATCAGCACATTGCGGATCTGGAGGAGACCTTCGCCACCTTGCGGAAGTTTCGTATGAAGCTAAACCCAGCGAAGTGCGCCTTTGGTGCTTCGGCCGGGAGGTTCCTCGGCTTCATTGTCAACCAGCGGGGGATCGAGGCCAACCCGGACAAAATCAAGGCCATCCAAGATATGTCCCCTCCGACCAAAGTGAAGGAGGTTCAGGAGCTCGCTGGGAGGGTCGCCGCGCTCGGACGATTTGTGGCAAAATCGGCCGAACGCTGCCAACCGTTCTTCAAGGTGTTGAAGCGCCCGAAAGACTTCCTCTGGACGGCTGAATGTCAAGTGGCGTTCGACCAGCTCAAGGAGTACATGGCGTCTCCTCCCCTGCTGTCCAAGCCGCAAGAGGGGGAGATGCTCTACCTTTACCTGGCGGTCTCCCCAACCGCAGTCAGCGCAGTACTGGTTCGGAAAGAGGCAAAACTTCAGAAGCCCGTGTACTACACCAGCCGAGTCCTCCGGGATGCCGAGACGCGGTACACGAAGGCTGAAAAGATCGCCTTCGCGCTGCTGACTGCGACCAGGAGGCTTCGCCCCTATTTTCAGGCTCATTCTGTCACCCTTTTGACCGATCAACCACTGCGGCAGATCCTCAGCAATCCTGAGAATGCGGGACGGCTGGTGAAGTGGGCAGTAGAACTTGGTGAGTTCGACATCCGCTACCAGCCCCGGCCCGCCATCAAGGCCCAGGTGCTCGCGGACTTTCTCGCTGAGTGCACTGTGCAGGAGGCGGAACCTAGGCCGCCGGAAACACCCAGCCTCGATCTCCCGATCTGGACGCTCCACATTGACGGGTCGTCGAACCCTGAAGGTGGAGGGGCTGGGCTGGTCCTTACCAATCCCGATGGAGTGATAGCCGAGTATGCCTTGAGGTTCGGATTTCCAGTGACCAACAATGAGGCGGAGTACGAGGCCCTAGTCACGGGACTCAAACTCGCCAAGGAGCTCGGCATCCGGCGTCTGAAGGTCTTCACCGACTCCCAGCTGGTGGTCGGGCAGGTTCGAGGGGAGTTCGAGGCACGGAGCCCGACCATGCAGAGCTACGTCCGGAAGGTGCAAGCACTCATTCCCGACCTCGGCAGTATTGACATTCAGCAGGTCCCAAGGAGCGAAAATGCTAGGGCCGACAGGTTGTCCCGCTTGGTGGGCGCTGAGGCACACAACTTGTCAAGGGCGATATACCTGGAGACCCTAGATGCCCCGAGCATCGGCGAGGCTGAAGCGGTAATGGCAATTGGTCCGGAACCATCTTGGATGGACCCGCTTGTAGCTTACCTCGCCGAAGGGATCCTCCCTGAAGATGAAGATCAAGCTCGGCGACTTGTTATGAAGTCCGCCCACTACGTACTCTACGAAGGGAGGCTGTATCGGACCTCGTTCACCGCCCCCCTCTTAAGGTGCCTCCGCCCTTCGGAAGCGGCTTACGCCCTCAGCGAAGTCCACGAAGGCATCTGCGGATCGCACCTGGGGGCTAGGTCCCTGGCACATAAGATCATGAGGCAAGGCTACTATTGGCCGACCTTATTGGAAGACTCAAAGGATCACGTACGGAAATGCGACGCCTGCCAGCGCCACGCCAACATCCAGAGAGTCCCCTCTGTTCCCTTGGCGCCAATCACCGCCCCCTGGCCCTTTGCACAGTGGGGAATGGATATCCTCGGACCATTCCCCATCGCTTCGGCCCAGCGGAAATTTTTGATTGTCGCCATCGACTACTTCACCAAGTGGATGGAGGCAGAGCCACTGGCCACCATCACGGAGGCGCAAGTCCGGAAGTTCGTAAAGAAGAACATCATTGTCCGATTTGGGGTACCTCGGGTCCTCATCTCGGATAACGGTCGACAGTTTGATAACAAGCATTTCCGAGACTTCTGCGAGGAGTTCGGGATCGAACATCGGTTCACGTCCGTGTCGCATCCCCAAACCAACGGCGAGGCCGAGGTCACAAATCGGACAATCCTCCAAGGTATCAAAGCGCGGATCGGACGGACGGGGCAAGCTTGGGTCGAGGAACTCGAGAATGTCCTTTGGGCGTATCGGACCACGCATCGGACTCCTACCGGGGAGACGCCTTTCAGCCTAACCTATGGCACGGAAGCCGTTGTCCCCGTAGAGCTCGGACTTCCCTCACCTCGGGTAGCCGCACACCGACCCGAGGCCAACTCGGAGCAACTCCGAGGGAACCTGGATCTCTTGGAAGAAGCAAGGGAAATGGCGCAGGTTCGGATGGCAATGTATCAGCGGAGGGTGGCCCGATATTACAACTCCAAAGTCCGACCGAAGCTTTTCAGAATTGGAGATCTGGTGCTGAGGCGAGCTAAGGCATCTCAACCTACGGAAGGTGGGAAGCTAGCGCCGAATTGGGAAGGCCCGTATAAAGTTCGTTGGGTAAACCGACCTGGCTCCTACCAGTTGGAAGCCCTAGATGGCCGAGAAATTCCAAGGGGCTGGAATTCCGCTAACCTGCGGATGTATTACCAGTAGAACAACAAGGCCAGAAAGACAATTTGAAAAGGTGCAACACTTTTCATTTCAATAATTTCTGGTTACAATGGCATGCTCGTGTAATTACAAGGAATTCCCAGAGGGGAATTAGGGAGTAAAGAAAGCAAAGAAGAGGTGGAGAATCCGTGGAGCTGAGGACCGAGGATCCCAAACCCTCAACCCAAAGCAGCTGCAATCCCACCGGAAGTGGGTGCTTCTAACCGGAGGCGCCATCCAGCACCTCACCAAAAAGACGAGGAGCCGCCGCAGAAGAAGCTCCCGCTGCCCCCAGGGGAACGCCGCCTCCAAAGGATATTCCCATCCTCCCCAGTGGTAGGAAAGAGAAGGAATTCGAGGGGGAAGAGCATATGGAGGCGCGGTCCCGGACTGAGCGTCTGGTGCAGAGCTCAATCGGGAGGCTGAACTTCAAGGAGGGGAGATGTGATCCCGGATGAAACGCCTAGAGCGGAGTTCCGCCGGGAAGACCCTCCTTGTTGATCCCAGATGAAACGGCTAGTTGGCTGAAGTCGCAAGGGGAGCGCCTCCCCTTTCCTTCAACAGGAGTCTCTCAGTCATATGCCAAGGAGGAGGTCCGCGATCCATGGCAACCTGAACAGCTCCGGCTTGGCAAACTCCATCGTACCTGCACCTGTATTTATAGCCAAACTGCGGCCCCCTGGTCGTTCCGATGCGGGTGGCTCCAATAAATGCAGGCGCATTGAAACCGGAGCCGTTCCGGCTCCCGAGGCGTATCTCCCCGCGATTTCCTAAGCGTCATTCTCCTTAAACCGCATTCTTTGTGCAGGACAATCCGGGTGTCATGTACCCCTAGGTCCACATATCTCCGCTCGCGCCCAGGCCGTATCCTCCTCGAAGAACCCGCGTATCGCGGCCGCTCAACTAACACTCCTCGCAAGCAGCAGCTGGCGATCCGATTTCCCAGGTAACGCATTAATTAGCGTTTAATGCCCTTCTCGTGTTCCCCCAGGCAACGCTTAGAGAAAAGGAGAAACATGATCGCGGCTGGCCACGGAGAAACCCCGTCGGGCAGCGAGCGACAAGCGCACGACCAGCGAGCGGAATTTCCCGAGGCTCGGCCCTCGGATGCCTGGCTAGCCCGATGATCATCCCGGGAGCAGACTAGCCGGAAGCCCCGACCGGTCGCCTCGGCTTGCGCCAGCCTTGGCCGACCAACAAGTGGAATGTCCCGAGGCTCGACCCTCGGATGCCAGGCTAGCCCGACGATCATCCCGGGAGCAGACTAGCCTGAAGCCCCGACCGGTCGCCTCGGCTTGCGCCAGCCTTGGCCGACCAACGGGTGGAATGTCCCGAGGCTCGGCCCTCGGATGCCTGGCTAGCCCGATGATCATCCCGGGAGCAGACTAGTCGGAAGCCCCGACCGGTCGCCTCGGCTTGCGCCAGCCTTGGCCGACCAACGAGTGGAATGTCCCGAGGCTCGACCCTCGGATGCCAGGCTAACCCGACGATCATCCCGGGAGCAGACTAGCCTGAAGCCCCGACCGGTCGCCTCGGCTTGCGCCAGCCTTGGCCGACCAACGAGCGGAATGTCCCGAGGCTCGGCCCTCGGATGCCAGGCTAACCCGACGATCATCCCGGGAGCAGACTAGCCTGAAGCCCCGACCGGTCGCCTCGGCTTGCGCCAGCCTTGGCCGACCAACGAGCGGAATGTCCCGAGGCTCGGCCCTCGGATGCCAGGCTAACCCGACGATCATCCCGGGAGCAGACTAGCCTGAAGCCCTGACCGGTCGCCTCGGCTCGCGCCAGCCTTGGCCGACCAACGAGTGGAATTTCCTGAGGCTTGACAACCCTCGGATGCCAGGCTAACCCGACGATCATCCCGGGAGCAGACTAGCCTGAAGCCCCGACCGGTCGCCTCGGCTTGCGCCAGCCTTGGCCGACCAACGAGCGGAATTTCCTGAGGCTTGACGGCCCTCGGATGCCTGGCTAGCCCGATGATCATCCCGGGAGCAGACTAGCCGGAAGCCCCGACCGGTCGCCTCGGCTTGCGCCAGCCTTGGCCGACCAACGAGTGGAAGGTCCCGAGGCTCGGCCCTCGGATGCCAGGCTAACCCGATGACCATCCCGGGAGCAGACTAGCCTGAAGCCCCGACCAGTTGCCTCGGCATGCGCCAGCCTTGGTCGACCAACGAGTGGAATTTCCTGAGGCCTAACCCTCGGATGCCCGGCTTAGCGCCGGAAGAATTTCCTGAGGCCTAACCCTCGGATGCCTGGCTTAGCGCCGGAAGAGTTTCCTGAGGCCTAACCCTCGGATGCCTGGCTTAGCGCCGGAAGAATTTCTTGGGGCCTAACCCTCGGATGCCTGGCTTAGCGCCGGAAGAATTTCCTGAGGCCTAACCCTCGGATGCCTGGCTTAGCGCCGGAAGAATTTCCTGAGGCCTAACCCTCGGATGCCCGGCTTAGCGCCGGAAGAATTTCCCGAGGCCTAACCCTCGGATGCCTGGCTTAGCGCCGGAAGAATTTCCTGAGGCCTAACCCTCGGATGCCTGGCTTAGCGCCGGAAGAATTTCCTGAGGCCTAATCTTCGGATGCCTGGCTTAGCGCCGGAAGAGTTTCCTGAGGCCTAACCCTCGGATGCCTGGCTTAGCGCCGGAAGAATTTTCTGAGGCCTAACCCTCGGATGCCTGGCTTAGCGCCGGAAGAATTTCCTGAGGCCTAACCCTCGGATGCCTGGCTTAGCGCCGGAAGAGTTTTCTGGGGCCTAACCCTCGGATGCCTGGCTTAGCGCCGGAAGAATTTCCTGGGGCCTAACCCTCGGATGCCTGGCTTAGCGCCGGAAGAATTTCCTGAGGCCTAACCCTCGGATGCCTGGCTTAGCGCCGGAAGAGTTTTCTGGGGCCTAACCCTCGGATGCCTGGCTTAGCGCCGGAAGAATTTCCTGGGGCCTAACCCTCGGATGCCTGGCTTAGCGCCGGAAGAATTTCCTGAGGCCTAACCCTCGGATGCCTGGCTTAGCGCCGGAAGAATTTTCCGAGGCCTAACCCTCGGATGCCTGGCTTAGCGCCGGAAGAATTTCCTGAGGCCCAACCCTCGGATGCCTGGCTTAGCGCCGGAAGAGTTTCCTGAGGCCTAACCCTCGGATGCCTGGCCTAGCGCCGGAAGAATTTCGGGAGCCAGGAGTCAGCAAGACGCTACCGAGAGTTAAAAGAAAAAGAAGGACGAAGGCGAGATGAAGAAACATTCAACTTGCATTAATTTTCATTGTTTCAGGGCCGAGGCCCATACAATTTGGCAAAACGCCGGTATACAAAAAAAAAAGAAGACAATGAAAGGTACAAGAGGTCAGCTTGGAGGAACTCCCGGGTCGGGAACGTCGGGCTCGTCCGCAGGAGGTAGGGAAGCAGCAGGAGAACCAATAGGCAATGGCGCCGGAGAGGAGTCGAGAAGGGAGATCTCGCTCAGGTCAACTTCGGGGTACTTAGCCGACACCCTTGCCAAGCCCTCCTCGAAGCCTAAGACAAAGGCTTCGGCCCCCGCGTCCGACGCGTCACGGACAAACTCGTCGGACTGACGATAGGTCTGTACTGCCTCCGACATATCATGAGCGAACTCGGCGGACTGGCGATAAGCCTCTACCGCCTGACGCCCGATTTCCGCACTCCTCTCGGCCAGCGCCGCCTCTGCCCGCTCCATAATCTGGGCTTTCGCCTCCAAGACCTTCGCCACAATCCGGCCTTCCGCCTCGGTGGAGACCCTCAGCAGCTCAGCCCGAGCCTCCTTGTGCTTCGCTTCGGCAGCAATGCGAGCAGCCTCAGCCTCCGTCAGGCGCGAATGAAGCTCCTGATCGCTCGCACGGGACTTCTCCAAGGCCGACTCCAATTCGCCCAGCTTAGCTTCAAGAGACCGGGTTCGGTTGCGGGCGTTGTCGGCTGACCGCTGGGCCTTCTCCCACCTCTCCCGGTAGTCGGCAGCCTTCCGGGACTGCTTCTCGGCCCGCTCATCCGCCTTCTTGACCTCGCCCTCGAGACCCGAGGCAACCTTGAGCTGCTCCTGAGCCTCCAACAGTTGCTTCTCGAGGGCAGCAAAGCCGAGTGCCCGCTCTTCGGCCTCCCGGAGCCTCGCCTCGAAGTCCCCGGTCGTCCTGCCTGCCACAGCCTGGCCTCCCTTTTCCACTGCTTTCAGCCGGTCCTCGGCCTTCGCCAGAAGCCCCGCCTGTTCCTTGTAGCACTCCTCCAGACGGATCATGTACTGGGCGAGCTAAGAAATAGGAAAAATAAGGGAGTCAGGCGGAGAACAACAGAGCCAATAAATGGTGAAAAGCGGCCAGAAGAACACTCACCGACATGAGACAGACACAGCTGGCAGCCCCAACGTCAGAGACCTCCAACTCCCGGACCCGCCGACGGTCCTTCTCCAGCAGCACTGTTTCGATGAGATTTCGGGCGCCATCGGTAGTGAAGGCAGACCCCGATTTCTCCCCAGAGCCGGACGGTGGTTCTGCAGCCTTACCCCTATCCATCGCCTGGGGAAGAGTCCGGCCGATCGCGCTCGGGGCGGGGGTCACCCCAGGAATTGATAGGGTCCCGCTCGGTCGGGGCCTCGGCGCGTCCCTCCTCGAGTCATCAGGAGCCGACCGAGTCGAAGGCCGGGTCGGGGACCGATCACGTCCGACCCGTCCGTCTCGGGCAGGCTCGGATGATACCTCCGGAGTAGCGGCAATCTTACCACCGGAGGGCTGATACAGCGTCAGCTGCCGGTCCGTGCCCACGACGTCTCCCTGATCGGTGGGCCCGGACTCGTCGGTCGGCGTCGGAGGCACCTCCTTACGGGACTTCTTCGCCGGTGGGGCCCCGCTCGGAAGAGCTCGTTTCCTCCTCTGGGCTGCTTCCAGCAGGGACGCCCTACCAACAGCCTTTGTCTTCACCGACCGCATGACGTCGTCGATCTCTGCAAAAAGGACGGGATAGTCGGAGACGGAGAAACCAAAGGAAAGAACGGGACGAAAGAAGAGAAAAAGTCAAGAAAGAATCGGTGGCGGACTCACGGTCGGTGGGGACCGAGCTCAGACCGACATTCACCAAAGTATCCTCGGAAATAAGGCGGGCCACCGGGGGGAGCTGGCCCTCGGCAACCAACCCCTTCAAGGCGGCCAAGCCATCGGACTCCTCCCTTGACAGTCTCGATAGGCCGATCGGAGACTTCATCGGGGTCTCCCAGGTCGCCCTGATTTCCCAAGAGGGATCTGCATCAACAAAAAAGAAGCGCTCCTTCCATTTGTGAATGGAGGTAGGAGCCTCCTTGACAAGGCCGCATCCTCGCCGCGCTGCGAAGCACCACCACCCTTTGTCCTGGGGGTGGCCGCTCAGGCTGTAGAACTCCCAAAAAACATTCAGGGTGGCGGGGATCTCGTGCATACGGCAGAGAACCTGGAAGACCGTCAGGGCCCGCCACGAGTTCGGCACCAGTTGCGTCGGTGCCACTCTTAAACCCCGTAGCACCTGCATGACCAAGTCCGAAGGGGGAAAGCGGAACCCGGCCTGGAGAATGCCCTCATTGATGGCGATCTTCCCTGGAGGAGGATGGGACATCCTCTCCTCAGGCCCCGGGAGCGTGGCGTTGCAGGCCTCGGGAAGGTGGTACCGAGCCACGAGTCTGTCTAAGTCTGTGGCGACCAGCTCCGACTTAATTTGGTCTGCTCTCACTTCGCCCATTCCTAATGGCCAATAAACCTACGGTCAGGACGGGGACAGGAAGGGGGGAAAGACCGGAGCGACTGGAGTACACTAGTATAAGAGGGGAAAGTATGGAGAGCCCTAAGTAGAAGAATGGGGAAAACTCACCGGAAAAGAGGTAAGAACGGCTCCGAGAGCGCCAAAGGAGAAACAAGTGAACAGTCCGACGGCAGCAACAGCTGCGCAAAGGGGAAACTTGAAAATATCTGTAAAGAAGAAGACGGACGGGGAAAGGCCCCCGATTAAATAGGCGGAAAGGCAAGTGACGCCTCGATGACGCCAGAGGACGCCTGGCTGCCGAAGGGTCGCTCGCGCCCCAAAGGCGAATCGACACCATTAAGGAAGGATGTCCGCCGAAATCCTCAGACTGCCAGGTCAGCAATAACCGCCATACGCCATAAAAAGGGCGGGGAGCTCGAAGCGCGCGCGCCTCTCCGAGGAACGGCGGCAATCCCGAAACATCACTCCCTTCACCTGTTCCCCTTCTGGTTCCAGGCTCGGAAGTGGGGGGCTACTGTTACGGGGGAAATAAGCCGCCATGCCCCACGTGACCGGCACGCGCGCCCAGGAAGACTACGGCTGCCCTTTGATCCAGCAATCCGACCCCGAGTCGGACATCCTCGGCTCCGCAGCCCGACCCCGAGTCGGCTGCCCTTTGATCCAGCGCTCCGACCCCGAGTCGGACGTCCTCGGCTCCGCAGCCCGACCCCGAGTCGGCTGCCCTTTGATCCAGCAATCCGACCCCGAGTCGGATATCCTCGGCTCCGCAGCCCGACCCCGAGTCGGCTGCCCTTTGATCCAGCAATCCGACCCCGAGTCGGATATCCTCGGCTCCGCAGCCCGACCCCGAGTCGGCTGCCCCTTGATCCAGCGCTCCGACCCCGAGTCGGAGATCTCTTGATAACGACAGGCTATTCCCCAGAGGCACGCCGCGGCCTCCTGCTCCACTACTCCCTGCAACGGCTGTATCCGATGCTGCTCCACGATCTCCTGCATCAGCCGTACAAAGCGGAGCCCCACTATGCCCTGACGTGGCCGTACCCGGTGCTGCTCCACGACGCCCTGTAACGGCCATGTCAGTGGCCACACCATCGTGCCCCACGATAACGAACCCCCCTGAGAGACCCCCCAGCCAGGTATATATGCGGCTGGGGGGAGAAAGGGGGGGTGAGCAATATCTCCCAGAGCACTCTCTTACTTGCGATTATCACCTCTCCTCCTCCTCCAATCTCCTCTGACTTGACCGTCGGAGGGCCATCACCACCCTGGTGGTGGTGCAAGGCTTGTTTGCAGGTTTCTTGGCGGAAGGTGGAGCGCAACCAACACCAACCAAGACAACTCAGACGGAACCCCGTTCACACCGCAGTGTCAATCGTTCTCGGTTTGGACCACCAGCAACACTATATATTTTATACTCATCAAAATCAATCCATTGGATCAACATCAAGCTAATAGAAACTACTACTATCTATCCTTTCCGATGTGGAAATCAGTGGCACACTCATGCATCGATCCAGCCTCGTCATAAACTTGTTCTCCTTGCCATCCTATCTCAAGAGGAAAAAGGAGAAGAACAATCACATTGTACTCTTAATGGAATTTGCATAGTGTATTCCAGTACAACATTTCTATAACACAAGAAGTAAAATCATGGGGTCAGCCATACTTCGTCTAATTGTAAATATGAAATGTAGCCATCTAGTACATTGTGTAATATTGTATGTGATACATATATACATACATACATATATAACACTTCTCCAAATCATCTTCATCTTCTATAATATTCTGTAATCAGTAGCAAATAAGGATAATACTTTGTTCTTCAGTGAAGAGATAAATATTTTTGTCTATATGTGAAGAGGCAATGATATATAATTATTGTCATGATATGTGATGACAAGAAAAGGGAAGGAAAAATATCAATTATAGAGCTTCGTTTTTGTCCGTCAAATGAAGCATCATAAATATACTTTGTAATCATATAAACTAGAATAAAAAGTGATGCTAAAAAAAAGCAAAAGATATGGATGTTGTGGAACAGTTGGGTGCATAAAAGATGAAGGATTTCTAAGCAAACTAGCATTACTTCTTTAAAAACAACACTCATATTTATCCATGCTCACAAGATCCATTGCAGAAAGCTAAACAAATGAGCAATGCACTTTAAATATAACCATAGCTATACATAATATTGCAACTTGTATAGAGTTGGAACAAAAAACTAGTTGCTGGTGTTGAGCAACAATGCCTCTATTATTTTTTTCGAATGGTTGGTCGAGACAAAGATGGAAGTTGAAGTACCTGGAATTGCAAGTAGCTAAACTTTGCAAGTAGTATAAATTTTTGCCTTCAACAAGAGTATCATTAAATAAGGGTTAACCCAAAGCAACACACCTTCTACCATGCCTCAGAAAAGCAATGCTGAGCACAATGTCCAAAATAATGTGGTACAATCAACCTATTAGAAATTTAGAATAGTGTATGTCCTGAAGGCTATTTTCATGTAAATTGTAAGTATGTGTATACTTACTGCATGATTTTTTTCTATTCCATATTACATGAATAGTGTAACATATGTGTCATAAAGTACTAGTATTGTATGCGTTTATCCAAGTGGACAAAGTATTCCACGGGAAAGATCAGATACATCAAGGTATTCGAAAATTTTTTATAGTTAGCACCTATAAGACTTTTGGGGGAGAGTGACTTCATAGACTTCTTCCTTCACTGAGGTGAGACTCCACACTGACAATCAGGTATTCTATCCTATTAAATAATCAGGTGTTCTATCATACTAAACAATTGACCCTAGCAATCCTCCTCCTAAAGGACTAGAAGTATGAACTACATGCACGAGCTTGCAAGTGGTACCTTAACTTGAATGATAGAATATTTTACTATATCTTAGAGATTAGTAAATTTGTAGCCAAACTCATGTATCAACAATGATACCTTGTACTATATCTTTAACAGATAGCATAGTCGTTTATAGATGCAAGTGAAGATCTAGCTATCTCAAATTGAAATCATTATAATGGCATAGTATCTATATTAGAATAGAGATATAATCAATCATATAATATCTCAGGCTCAAGCAGTAATGTGAAAGGTTTTGGAAATAGTTAGATTCACAAAATTATTATGATTAATAATTAATTATTTTCGAAAAGAAGAATGGATCTTATACAAGGATTTTTGCCATGATCAAGGGTTCTAACGTGTGATGACATCATACGATTAAGGCTTTGGTAGTGCAATACTCAATAATCATATGAGGTAATTGGAATGATAGGGATTGAATTACAAAATGTAGCTTGTGAAATAAAAAGGATACCAACCGGCTTCATCCTACTTATCAAGAGGTTCCCCATGCTGGACCACCGATCTAATATGTGACTAAAATGAACCTAAAGAGGCATGTTATTGGTGAGTGAGAACCTGAGTAGATTATCATGCTGTCGCAATTAACATATGCTATCTATCTCCAGATTAACTGAAATAAGATTTCAAATGACAATTCTCCATAGATCGGACCAAGAAAGATTCAAAAATTTAATTAGAGAAGAGATTCAGCTAGAGTAAAAGTCTGGATACAAGGATTAGATTAGGTCATATTAAGTAAGACCGGATGTGGGTCAACCCTAGATGCCACTTGATGTGGCCCTATGCATGGAATAACAACAAAGGAAAACCCTTGACATTTCAAACAATAGCAGCATCGAGAAATTGATAGTTTTGTCATTATTTTTCCTGGGACATGGTACTTTCAGTAGAATCTTCAAAAAAGTAGGAAAACATTAATACTACAATCATTGCTGCCAGATAACAATTACAAACATATATTCTTCTGAACCTTACAATGTATTTGTCTGCTTTGCAACAAACGTCACAATTTTGAATCTCTCTTACTTCCACTAAAGCTTTGGCTAGAGCATCATGACTTGGAGAAAACTTGGCAGAACTTTTCACTATTAAAATCAAATATATCTAAATTTTGTTGGAGAAGATTTGATAAACTCAAATAACCATAATGCTTTTGTTTTGCAATTGGTTTTTCTCAAAATAATGATTTACCAAATTTTACACTAGAATTATAATATATGCAGCAAAGAAACAATACTAGAATAAAATCACTTATTGACTGCAAAAATTATACTGAGTATTTAGTTACATAGCTGAAGGACTGCTCACAAAACCATTGAAGCAGCACTACTAGCCAACAAGAAACGCACCAACAGCTCCTTTATTCTAATCGGTTCGCCTTTCCCCGCAAACCAGCTGACCAGCATCTACAATTTTACAATTCCAACAACTAACAGCAACCACACCAAGATACAAGCAACGTGATAAAAGCATATGATTACTGTAGTTTGTTATAATTGACGTTAGCAACATAAGCCAACTACCATGCTATAAATTATGTTAGAATCATTGTAGGACATCGTGCCAAACTTAGTTAAACATTGTGCCAAATTTAGTCGGTACTTACCAAATTTTGTCAGCCTCCTAATCTACATAAAAGCTTGTTTTTCTATATTGTAAAAGATGGGCAAAAATATATGTATACATTTTTTTTTTTTTTTTTTTCTTCTCCAAATATTACAATATGGTGTCAAAATCAGACCGTTCAGTCCCGTCGTTTTGTCAGAAGTGTGAAGCTTCGGATCAGCGCCTGTGTCGCCACGCGCCAGCCTAGATTTGTGCCGTGGTCTTAAAATTCTCCTTTCTTTTCCCGCAGGCCCACCAACCGTGCTTACGCCGGTCCCCTCCCGTGCTCTTCTGATTTTGGCTTGCTCCATCCTCAATCTCTTTTATTATTAATTATTTCCACCCTTCCCACGCCACCGTACCTCACTTCTGTAGTTTCTCCACTCTCCCTGCACACCACCTCCCTTCCAACTTTCGTGCCATTATTAATTGTTTCCACCTCACTTCTGTGGATTCAATGCAGTGTTTAATGTTATTAGAATTTTAGTAGAGCTACTTTATTGTTTGCTTCACATTATTTTAGCTCTTTTATTTATATATTTGTGAAATTCTTCAATCATGTTTGGAATCTTATACTGACTTGTGCCAGAAATAATTCCATGGACCACACTTAATGATAGAAATATGCTTGCCCAAATACATGGTATTGGGAGATAGCTAGGGGATGTCAGATGGAATCGGCTGCAAATGTCTGTTCATCCTATGTGAATAGGGAACAATGAGATATCATGTAACTCCTGCACAATATGTGACTCACACGTGTACATGGGACCATATTTACTAGTTGGATGACACTAATGAAACTAGCATGGTTAAATTGTTTTCCCAAGTATTACATTATAGCAGTTATGAAAGTTAGTACACATTTGACTTATTTTGAGAGGCATATGATAATGAATCACCTAGGCATGAGATATGGGATGTTATATACTTAAGAATGGAGGCCTCACATTTCTAGATATTAATTTCACACGAGTACCCATCTAGACTAAATTAACCATGTCAGTATTACTGTTTACTTAGCATATTACTTATGCATATATTAACTCAAAAATATTACATAGTTGGTTTATCTTATTTTATAGAGGATGCATAAGACGGTTGTGCGTACTTGTTAATGTAAATCTATATGTGTTATCTTGTTTTACTCACCACGTGTTTGACAGAATGCACAAGAGGGTTGTGCATGCTTCTTGAACATAACTTGCAATTTTGTGTTGGATTTACACCATTGCGTCCTGGGGCATTACGTATCACCAAGGGGATTTGCTATGTTGCTGCATTTGCTATGAGGGCAAAGGGTCATCCACTGTTGATGTTCGATGTTCGAAGACTGCACATGACATGTTTGTGGAAATGCCTGAGTGAAAGCAGAAGCTTATCTCTCACCACAGTTCTTGGATCTCTTCATTCATCATCAAAGATAGATTCTCTCTGAGAGGAGCGTTAACCTGGGTATACTCTTTCCATTACTCTTTGCTTTAGATTATCTACATTGGAAGCAATGATTTCTGAGTGTGCTTTAACTGAAATGCTTAAAAAACATAAGTTTGACGGATCTGATTATATAAGTTGGAAACGGAAGCTTTAACATGTTGTTGCCGAAGATGATTATGAGCATGTGCAAACAGAGAATCCTCCTAATGAACCTAAAAAGCAAGCCAAACATGACGAGATAGATGCATATAGATCATGAGAAAAGGATGACGAGATGACTAGAATTTATATGTAGGGTTGGCTGATTACTTGGCTTTGGAATGTGAGAAGTATGATACTGCAAAGAAAATGATGAAAGCATTGGATAAAAGCTTTGCACGAACTTCTGTAACTAAAATTCAGATGCTTATGAGTAAATATTTCACTGGCAATATATTGAGGGAGCGATCATCAAATATTTTACTAGAGTCACATTGCCGAGTCATCAAAATAAGCACACGCAAAAAGAACAGACCGGAAAAGAAAGGAACGTAATTGGCGTGATAGAGACCTTTCAAAGAATATGGATGTGGAATATATAAGGAGCTGCAGATAAAAGCAAGTTTAGTTGCCATAATTACAGATCATTAGGCCATTTCAGATCTGAATGCTCAAAACCAAGGAAGAAGCCGAATCATAATGATCAAAAGGAATCTGGTAGGTCTTGTCATTATGCTTGTGTTTTCACTGAATCATTGGTAGCTGCTACGAGGACAAAAATTTGGTTGTTAGATTCTGAAGCTACCTCCAATTTTGCTATCATGAAAGAAGGTTTTGAGTGTGTCTAAAACAAGTTTGTAATGGCTAGCATTTGTTTATATGGGAACTAATGCAAAAGCTGAAATTTTGGAATTGGAACTTTCAAACTTCAATTACATTAAGGTGGCTCTCTTTCTTTGAAGGAAACTTTGTATGCTCCCAG
Organism: Phoenix dactylifera; assembly: GCF_051530095.1. Lineage (NCBI taxonomy): Eukaryota > Viridiplantae > Streptophyta > Magnoliopsida > Arecales > Arecaceae > Phoenix > Phoenix dactylifera. Next base: position 9,514,450 of record NC_143193.1, read on the forward strand.
CATGTGAAGGAATTTAACTTCTGTTCCGAAGCTAGACATGCACGATTTTGTAGCAACCCCGAACAAGGGAAAGGCAGTTGTTAGGAAGAATGGTGATTTTGTTTCTGTGCTTGCTTAGTTGATTAGTTGCATCTTTTTTCTTTCAATTCTAATAATGCCTCAAGTTCTTCTGATGATATTTCTTATTCATATTCTATGAGTGCAAATAGCAAGATCTTGCATTGTGTGTTGGGAACTTCTGATGAACCTATGCTTGAGTCATATAAGATGAAAATTGATTCTCATGAAAAAATGGAGCTGCTGAGAGAAGGAACAGAATGCTATTAGACAAGGTCAGATCCATGACGGCCTAAGCATCAGCTCCTCTTAAGTTTTGGCAAGAAGAACTTCAGACAACTGCTTACATTTAAATCATGCGACTTCTAAATTTACTGCTGCCACTTTTATGAATTATAGACTGGTAGGAAACCACACTTGAGTGATATTGCTATGAGGGGTTGTAATGCACGTGTTTGAGTTCCACATGGAAATAGAACCAAGTTGGATCCTGAAAGTATTCCAGCAACATGTATTGGATACTCGAAGGTATCCAAAGGCTATGAATTTTATGATGCTGAAAATAATGGTCTTATTGAAAGTAGAGATGCTACATTTTTGTAAGATGCTTTTTTCACATAAAGAAAGAGGATTCATGTGGAATTAGATAAAGCTCAACCCTCACTTGTAGAAAGCAGCATACCTCCATGAAGAAGTGAAAGAACTAGAAGAACACCAAAATACCTCACCAACACTACCTTCTTAGGGGAACTATACCCCAGAATAGAGAATTATGAAGGAGAACCCCCACAACTTATCATGAGGCTATCAAAAATCTCGAATCAAAACTATGGTGGAACCAGTGCATGAGACAATGAACTTAATAATGAAGAATGAGGTTTGGTAATTAGTGGATCGATCTCAAGATCACAAACCAATTGGTTGTAAATGGATTTTTAAAAGAAAGCTTATGTCAGATGGAACCATTTATAAATATAGGGCAAGACTTTAGCAAAAGGATACACACCCAAAAGGAAGGATAAATTTTTTGTAGAAACTTTTTACTGGTAGCCAAATTTACACTAATTCACATTTTGGGGGCTTTGGTAGCTCAATTTGATTTTGAAGTTTAGTAAGTGGATGCCAAAACAGCTTTCTCTGGATGGAGAGATGGAAGAAGGCATATATATGTTACAGTTTGAAGGTTTTATTGAGAAATGAAAAGAACCCAAAATTTCAAATTGTGGAAAGCCTTGCATAGGCTAAGACAGGTGTCTAGCCTTGATAGGGCTATTAATGCTTTTGGGTTTCTATGACAGAAGGGGATCGCTGCATTCTGCATCTACACAAAGGTAAGTGGCAGGAACACTGCACTCCTATCACTTTATGTGATGATATATTAATTGCAGGTAATAATATGCCTATGTTGTCTGACACCAAAGCCTGGTTATTAATGAACATTGATATGAATGACTTAGGAGAGACATCATTTGTCTTGGGAATAAATTTAATGAAGAAATGTGACCTAAAATTCTTGAGGAAAAAATCAAGATGGTAAAGATTCTTTATACCTTTGTCATAGGAAGTCTAATCTATGCAATGTTATGCACATGACCGGATCTCAATTTTGTTGTTGGATTACGTAGTAGATACCAATGTAACCCTGAAATACAACATTGAAAGTTGGTTAAATGTGTTCTGAAATATATCAAAGGCACTAAAGATCTATAAGTTGACACAAGTACAGACTTGAAATTGCAGGATTATACAGATGCTGATTAGCAAGGTGATTTAGATGAAAGGAAATCAACTTTAGGATTTATCTTCATGTTTGATGGAGTAGTTTCAGGGTTAGTAGAAAATAGTCATCTGCTGCATTATCTTCAATGGAAGTAGTGTACATTGCAGGTTCAGAAGCATCCAATAAAGCAGTTTGGCTAAAAGAATTTTTAGAAGTAAAGGTTGTGGAAGGATTAAAGAAATCAGTTACTCTTTCCTGTGAAAATCAGGCAGCAAATGCTATCACAAAGGATCCCAAGTTCCATTCAAAGCGCAAGCATATTGAAGGAAGATATTGTTCTATTCGTGATACGCTAAAGAAAAAAGAAATTTGCATGGAATATCAACCTAGCCATGATATGATGGCAGATCCTTTAACAAAAGCCATTCATCAGGAAATGTTCAATAAGCATATAGACAGTATGAGACTTAAGAATAATAAAAAAATAGTCTTTTAAGCCAAGTGGGAGATATTCTACAAGAAAGATTTTTAGTAAAGCTGCTTTACATTTTTTCCTTCACATTATGTGTGCTTTATTCTTTTTATGCTTGTGAAATTCTTTAATCATGTCTGGACTCTTATACTGACTTTAGCCTAGAAAAATTCTGTGGAACTCATTTATTGAAGGAATTATACATGTGGATGTGTTTGTTAAGGAAATTGTTGAAAATAACCAAAATTCATCTGCTGATGGTTAGGTTGGGTGAGTTGGGAATATTTTGATTTGTGTTTATCTATATAATCTTAGGAGATATGCTCATCTTACTATTAGGTGGTGTAGTCTTTAGAAACCTACGAGGTCCCACTCTCTAGCTCATGGAAGAAAAGAGAAAAAAAGAAAAGTGCGTTGTGAGCAAGCACCTTCAGGAAAAGCATATGGGTATGGAGAGTAGAATTGAAGGGAGACTATTACTATGGAGTTTCAAGTCGGCCTCAAATTATTGGATAAATAATTATAAAATGATAAAACCTAAAAGAGGGCAACCAAGACAATGTAGCAAATGAACTACGAAAACACCAACCAGTCCATGCTGCAACAGTAGAACATCTAGATCCAGATAAAAACCCAAAACATTAGACATAACTCCAAGTAAGTAATCAATAAGACAACACAACTATATAATAGCCTAGACCATGAAAAAAAAAAATGTAGAGAATAAATGTAGGATGGGAAAAACCGAAAAAGTTGAAAAACTTGCTAGGCATGTGCTGTTTCCATTTTGAAGAATAAAAATTATCAAAAACTTGAAGATGTTTAGATGAGCTTGCTCCTTGCACTAGGGACATCTAGATCGAAATAATAGAGAGATAAGAAGCGGAAAGAAGAAGGGAAGCTAAGGGGATTCTAAGGCTAGGAGATCAAATGAGAAGAGGGGCTGGAAGAATGGACCATGGAGCTATTTATTGATAGGTGAGAGAAAGATCAGTTGCTGAATTTAAAATTTTTTGAATGGAAAATAGGTTTAGATGATGCCAAGTTGCATCCTAGGATTGGCTTAGGGGAGAGTTGTGGATCATGGTACAAAAATATTTGAGTTAATGGCTTACATGCTTTCTCCAAGATATGAGACATAGAACCTTTCACTTCAATTGGCTTTTGGGAGCGTAAGTTTGTTAGAGCTATAACAATCAAATCTAGTTTGTATTCTCACCGTTTTTTGGTTGATTTTTACGCAAAGTTTTGGATATTTTTATGGTGATTTTTGTTGGTAGGAGTAGATATGTTCAGAAAATATAAAATAGGAACATCTAGGCTTTAAGGAGAGGCTACAGATCGAAGTAGAGTGCTATTAGAAGCTGTTGGACTAGATTTCAAAAAAAAAAAGAAGCTCAAAATTGAATAGATCGAGTCCAATCGACTTGTAAATGTATTACATTGGCCAATTTAATTGTGGAAAAGTTTAATTTGACTTAAAAATATTAAATTAGGTTAGAAATAACGTGGAATTGGCGGTCAATTGAGAGATAATTGGATCGAATTAGTGAATTGAGCTTGATCGAGTGAACTTGAATATTAAGTTCATTCAATTAATTGATGGAATTAGTGGGATTTCTGTTTAATTGAGCTTACAATTTATTAAATGGTGTTGGGTCGAGGAATGAGTGAATTGAGTTTGAAATGTCAGTGGGTGAAAAGTGGGAGATTTTAGAATTTAAAATTGGGGAAAATGGCTCAAATGATGCAGTTGGGTATAATATATTTGAGTTCAATTAATGATAATTGATTTCATGATATGATCAATTGAGGGTGAGACGGGATGGAATTGTTCAGTTTTAGGCTAATTGAAGCAAGGAATAATGGTAAGTAAGATGGAGATTTTGATAATTCAACGAGCATTCCATTTAGGATTATTAGATTTAAGCTATAAAGCTTTGAAGAGGATGCCTAGGGGTTCATGAAAGGCAAAACAGCCCTAATCTCAAAGCTCACAACCCACTCACATCTCGCTTCTCCATTTCACCCCTATAAAAGTAAGAAATAGTAATACAAATATAAACCAATACCAATGTAAGCACGCTAGCTAAACCAACAAAGATACGAAGAAAGTCAAAATTAAGCCAACCTAGATGCAACACACAATCTAAATTGAACTCTGCATGGAAATTTTGGCCATTATGAGTTTTTGCAACATTCCGCATATGCTTAAACACAGACGAACCCAAACACAACACTTAGCCAAAAATGACATCCAAACCAAGGCAACCCAACTCACTGTTGAGGCTTGCTTCAGCTTTGCATGATTTTTGCCCACATGTTGGAAGGCATACTCCAAAGATTCCTAACCTGCTTTATACCTCTAGATGTTGATAGATCGTTGGGGTTTTCTATTTCCACAAAGATGCCTAGAGGTACATAAACCAAAAAGGCAAAACAACTCTAATCTCAAAGCTCACAACCCACTTACATCTCGCTTCTCCATTTCACTCCTATGATAATAAGAAATAGTAATACAATATAAACCAATACCAATACAAGCACCCTAGCTTGAACCAACAAAAATACGAAGAAAGTCAAAACTAAGCTAACCCATATGCAGCACACAATCCAAATTGAACTCTGCATGGTAATTTTGGCCATGCTTAAACACAGACATGAACCCAAGCACAACACTTAGCCGAAAATAACATCCACACCAAGGCAACCCAACACACTGTTGAGGCTAGTTTCGGCTTTGCCTGCTTTGAACCTCTAGATGTAGATAGATCGTTAGGGTTTCCACAAAAACTCATGCTTGAGTGGGCCCAAGTCTTACTCATCGAATCTTTATAAAGATTTTCTTCAACATCACTCTGGGCATATCAAACATCAATAGTATTCAAGAGACCACTATCCAATTTCACTAATTAGTGGATAAGATTAAGTCCAACAGATTCTTTACATGAGATGGACTTCTCTCTATCGACAAGCATTTTCAGTATGTTGCATAAGATTTTTGTCTACATGAATCTTTTGGCAAAAGACATTCTGTCCTACAAACATGTCAAGCAAAGTGATAATGTACACTTATATGTTTTGTTGTATCACGAAGTGCCAGATTTCCTATTGTAAAAATATAAGTACTCTTAACACCCACTATTGTGGACAGTTCTATATATACACACATAAGTGGTAAGTGATTGATTTGTTTAAAGATTTATGATTTATATTCTTTTTTTTATTTACTCTGTTATGTTATATGATGTGGATTAGTGAAACCTATAATTAGATGGCTTTGGACCAAATAAAATGGGTTAGCGTGTGGATGCAGGTCAGTTGGTTGACTATGAGCCAATTTTGGGTCAGGTGTTCTTAACCAACTGGCAGGTTAGGTTGGGTTTTGGTTAGGCCCTATGGGTCTTGATATGTGTTTTCAATCTGACTTGAACTCAACTGATTGATGGATTGGCACCCCTAGATTGGGTTGGGTTGAGAATTTGATTGATCCATATAGAATCCCATTTAAATATGGATCTACTATCTAGATCCAACCCAACCTATATATTGGTCAGATCAAGTGGAGGAAATGGTTTGGCTTAGGTTGGTCCAAATCCAAGTCCAAGTTGAGTCAAGATTAACTGCTGTAACTTGATAATTTTAGGTGTAGAATACTTTAAACATCAACAAATATTATTTAAACTTTATAAACTTCTTATGAAGGAATAGAAAATATTTGTGTATAACTAGGTATTACAAGAAAATCCATTGGCATTATGAAAATCATAGTTGTCCAGGAGGATCACTGAAACTATTGTACACCAATTCGGTCGCTTCTTAGATGGCTCTAGATGGGGTTTGGGCATAAGATCTTCTATATCTAGGACTTGATCATGAATTATAATTTCTGAAGGCTATAACTTTATTATATACCTATTTTGGCATTCTAGGCATCAAAAAAAAGCCCTTGACGAATATTATGAGGTGTGACCACCCTTAAGGGGTTGGTTGCACTCCACTGATGCAAAGATTTGGTGATATTTGGGCCTAGAAACAAACCAATCAAAGTAAAAAATTTCTTTTGAATAAGATTTTGATTAGGTATGTTCCAAGTAAAGAAGAATTAAATAATATGGTGGAGTATAAAGTTCATGTAGAAGTCGAAAGCTGCAGGATAAATTTTGTCTTGGTATAATTTTTACATCCTTTAAATATAAAAGTAATCCAATTCGAGTTCTCAAAGGCTGACATCACTAGTATAAATAAAGGTACTGTATATCAATATATGATCAATTAATGAAAGCCCCTACTTAAATTTTTTTCTATATTTTCTATTATTTTCTATAAGAGGTCCAAGTTCAAGAGAGTAAAGGAATTGCTTCCTTTTCTCTCTAATCAAATCATTGGCTCGGTAACTCATTGGGTAGAAAATGGAATTTTGAAGCATAAGTTCATACGAAAGTGGGATGTAGAGACTTCATATTGTTTGGGTATGATTGAGTCTCACTTAATCCAAGTTTAGGTCAGATATTTGGGAGGCATAGTCCTTTTGTAGTCCTAACTATTGTAGGCTTGCTGCTTAGGTGCAATTCAATCTGAACATAACTTGCTTTCCATGATTCATTTAGTTAACAGACTGCTTGTTTGAGGTATTATAGCAGTTCAAAAACATTGATGTGGAATTAATTGGCTTTCCATGACCTAAATCTTAGGGAGCTTGTAGCTATTGATATCACTTTTTTTTTTTTTTTTTTTGGAATCAATTAGAGAGTAGTCATGACATTTACAATCAAAAAGCAGAGGGCGCATTTGCTCATTGCCCCTAGGGCATTTGTTCACATTCCCATATTCAGTAATCTCGTCTTTATCTGTCACCAGCTTTTGGCCGTTGTAATATATTTCACGATTCAAAAGAAGAATCTTCTATTCATTCTTCTTATTTTTCTGTTTTTTCTGTTTTTATATTTTTATATTTTTATTTTTAATAAAGGGAGGCTTGGCAGAGTAGAAGGTTTCAAAGATGAGAAAGGAAAAAGAAATATTACAAAAGCCTCAGCCTCTGAAGGCTCACTCTTATATTCATTCTTGAGATTTGGTTGCTGCCTATGCCACTGTCATCTCACAAGACATCCATAAGTCCAAGGTTATTTTGCCATGGATAAGTCCCCTATCTCTTGATAGAAGACACATGCTTGTTGGTTTGTTAATGTTATTGGTAGTGGGTTAGTAGGTGTCCATTTTTCGAATCTAATTGGGGCATTGGTTGATTTGCAAACCCGGACACTTAGGGATAAAAAAGCCTCTATAACTGCATTTTCGCAGTTGTGATTCTAACAGTTGTTTATTTCCAATTTTATGCCCATTTTGGGGTAAGTTTGACTAGTACGAGGACACTTTGCTTCTTTTTTTTTTTTTTTTTTCCCTCAGGTATCTCTTGATAGTAGACTTGATTAATGCCAGCCACAATCACAAGATATGCCAATATGATTATTATTTCTAGTGTATTTCAAAATTGGATTTGCATCTCAAACTTCAGCAATGCAATCGTCTTGCCTCGATCTTGAGATATGAAAAATTACCACTTCTTTTGTATTATAAATTTGAATTTGAAATTTGTAACTAAATCGAAATCAATTGGGCCAAATTTTCTATCTATGTTCTTATCAATGTATGTGTCTATATATATAATACAATACAACAATGACGAAGATTACCACTATTCTCACTCTCAAAAATTTTCTATTCTTTCTCCAAAATCTTCTTTTCTTTCTTGGTATTGGAGCAATATAGGACTCGTCACCACTTGTGCCTGGAAGCATTACTATCTTTAGCCACTACATCAGAAACGTCATTAACTTCTCTAGTAGTTGCCAATATCGCCAGTCTAATTCCTATTAAGCTTTGAGTCCAACTATTATCTTATGTAAAATTCTCTTTTTCTTCCAATCCAAAGATATCATAAATTAATTGGTCTCGTAGATGGGAGCACTCTTGCTCCTCTAGAAACCATCTTAGCAGGTGATAAAAGAATAGTGAATATCGCCTTTGATAAGTGGTATGAAAAAGATCAAATGGTGCTGCTTTAGATTAATGCTATGCTTTCAAAAACTGCCATCCCAAACACTAGGGGTGTCAAATCTGCTACGGAGATATGTAAAGCACTTGAGAGACACTTTGGGACTATTACCTAGTCCCACATTGTTCATCTGAAGCGACAGCTAGGTGAAATCAAGAAAGATCCACTCTCAATGCTTATACAAAATTAAACAAATCAAGAACCAACTAGTTGCTAGTGGGGAACTTGTAAGTGACATGGATATTCTTATATGGATATTCTTATATACATCCTGAAAGGTCTTCTAGAATCTTATAGACTATTCTAAACTGCAATTAGAACATGTGCAAAATATACACTAGTAACTGTAGAAGAACTCTATAGCCTTCTTTTGGCAGAAAAAATAAGTCTTAGTGAGCTCTCCAATCCCAACAACTCAATACTATTGTATTTGTTGCAAATCATAATGAGTTCAACAGATAAAACAATAGTCATCCTCCATTCAATAACGAGCAACAACAATGCTCCAACAATTATCAATAGCAACAGTATGCATTTGGCACTCAAAATTGATTTCAACAGCATCATAGAGGGCTCAACAATCAAGCAAATAATTATACAACACGAGTCTAACAAAACACTATATGGCCTACCTGTCAATATGTAACAAAGATGGGCATATAACTTTGGATTGCTATCATCATCTTGATCTTGCTTTCCAAGGTCAATTCCTCCTTAGTGACTAGCTGCCATGATGGCCACGCCACATCCCACGGATAACTCTAAATAGTACATGGATAGCGGAGGTACTCACTACATTGTTGCTAATCTTGGAAAATTGACCATCAACTCTCCATACCAAGGCTCAGATAATGTGCAAATCGGAGATGGTGAAGGTTTGGTTATCAATCATATTGGATCCTCTCATGTCACCACTTCATTCCAATCATTTATATTAAATGATATCCTCTATTGTCCAAATGCATTCGCTAATTTACTTTTAGTTAAAAAATTTGCTCATGATAATAATTACTCCTTCATATTTCATGCTATTAGCTTTGTAGTATAGAACAAGACTATAGAGAGGATTCTCCATCGTGGGTAACTTGAGAATGGACTTTACGCCTTTTGCTAACTCCAACCATCAAATAAGATCTCTCCAACATAATTTATTGGGCATTGGGTCTCAGATGAGGTATGGCACCATTGACTAGGGCGCCCATCTTCTCTACAATATTTAATTCTGTCTAAAGTTTCTCCTTCAATAAAGTCTTCCAAGAGCATTTGCCTATCTTGTCAACTCGGAAAGAGTCAAAAAAATTTCCTTTTCTTCTTCAAGTTTCTTGTATTCTAAACTTTTGGAACTAATATATTATGATGTATGGGTCCTTGCTCCCATTGCTTCGATTTCAAATTTCAAATATTATCTTATTTTTGTTAATAATTATAGTTGTTATACATGGTTATTTTTACTTGTATGTAAGTCTGATGTGTTCATCACATTTGTTCACTTCAAACGACAAGTTGAAATTTTTTTTGAAACAAAAATCAAAATTTGATGTTTGGATGGTAGGAGAGAATTCACGAGACATGCATTCACTAATTTTCTTAAATTTTACTATATTGTTCATCATTTAACTAGTGTACGCCTAAATAGAATGATGTTTTTGATCTAAAATATCACCATATTGTTGAATCCACACCAAGTTTATTGTTAAAGCCTTTTTAACTACTATATTATCTTATTAACAGGTTGCCCACTTTTTTTACACCTTGCATATTATCTTATGAAATTTTAATTCAAAAATCACCAAACTACACGCATGTCAAGGCCTTTGGATGCATATGCTATCTCTATCTTTGCCCTTACCAATCCATAAACTGGAATTTTAGTCCTCTTGTTATATTTTCCTCGACTACAATATCAATCAAAAGAGGTATCTATGCCTTGACATTAAATCAGGTCATGTTTTTGTATCCAGGCATGTCGTCTTTGATGAGTCATTCTTCCCATATTGCAATGTCACCTCTTTTCCTTCCATCTCATCCCCATCGATTTTAGATTTACAAACATGGTGGGTTGCATTCGGTTAGTTCCTAGTCACCTCAGCTAACCGTATCGCACCAAAATGTTGGCCGACGTTCAGGCTTCAGTTCAAATTTTCAGTCTGTTTTAAACATTTTACCAATAGCTTAGAGTCCATCTCATGCCTCACTGGGTCCCTCTTTAAACTTACTATACTACAATAATAGCACACTCAACTAACAGCCCACACTAATCTCATACCTAACTGCCAATCACCATCGACCAACCTTTCGAACTGCTCCATTCAACTCACTCAGAACAGATCCAAAATAACTTTACCCACAACCTAAACCAACATCTAATTTATCCCCATCTGGACCACCTCAATCAACCTCAAACCCAAGTCGCACTCATCAATGGTGACAAGATCTCAATATGGAATTGTTAAAAAAAAACCTTCAGAACCAAATATCTTGTTCCTACTATATTATTCGTTGCTCATCTGTTTGAGCCATCATACTTTACACAAGCATTTAAAGTTTTTGAGTGACATGTTGCTATAGACATTGAATTCACTGCTCTCCAACGTGCTGGTACGTTGTCTCTTGTCCCACTTTAGTTCAACATGAATATTGTAGGATTTAAGTGGGTGTATTGTCTGAAGCAAAATTCTGATGGTTCCATCAATAAATACAAGGTGCATCTTGTTTCAAAAAGCTTTTATCAACAATTAGTAGATTTCATTGAAATGCTTGATCCTGTGGTGAAGCATAACACTATTTGTATCATGTTTACTTTGGCCCTCAACTTCAATAGACCTCTACGCCAACTCGCTATTGACAGCGCCTTTCTTCATAGAGATATTTAAGAAGAAGTGTACATGGCACAACCACCTGTCTATGTGGATCTAGAACAACCCACATATGTTTGCCGCATCTTCGACAAGCCCCTACAGTGGTATGAAAAATTTGCTTCAAAACTTCTTGAGTTGGGTTTCTTCACATCCTGTTGTAATCCATCACTCTTTATTCGTCATGAGGGCTCCCACCCCATTTTTCTCCTTCTCTATGTTAATGATATTATTATCACTAGTAGTAGCCCCACTCACGTTTAAGCTTGCATTTCAAAATTAAAGGCCTTGGGCCCTTATTTTCTTGGTATTGAGGTCATCGCCTTCCTCATTGCCTTCACCTATCTCAAACTAAATATGCTCTTGACCTCCTTGAATGGACTGAAATGCTTGGATCTAAACTTGTTTGTTCTTCAGCCACTTCAGCCAAGTTATGCCATACCACCAGTCGCTTACTATCCGACCTGTGTCGCTATCATAGTATTATCAGTGCTTTGCAATAGCTTAATCTCACCAAGCTAGACCTCTTCTTTGCAGTAAACCAAGTTGCCCAACACATATAGTCCCCAACTAAAGACCATTGGTTGTTGTTAAATGTATCTTGCGTTACCTAAAAGCTACTCTCAGTCATGAGATTTTTCTATGGCCTGGTCCAATTAAACTTGAAGCTTATAATGATGTTGCTGGGCTAGCTACCCCATTGATTGTCGCTCAACAAGTGGATATTGTGTTTATCTTGGTTTTAATCTAATCTCTTAGTCTGCTAAGAAGCAACTTACTATCGCCCAATCATCTATGGTGGTCGAATATAGAAGCTTGGCCCACACGGCTACTCAAATCACATGGATTTTCTTCCTCTTGCATGAACTTTATCTTCTATTATGTACCAGTCCTCTCATTTGATGCGATAATGTTTTTGCTATCTCCATCATATTCAATCCAATTTTTCATGCTCGCACTAAGCCTATTGAGCTAACTATCACTTTGTCCGTAAAAAAGGTGGCTCATAAAGTCCGATTTATTTTTACTATTGATCAAATGGCAAACATCTTCGCTAAACGTCTACATGCTAGCCGCCTATGCTATTTACATGTCAAGCTCAACATTCAGGCTTGCCCGTTTAGGTTGAGGGGGCATGATAGCTGGCTTGATTCATGCTAGCTGTCACGCCTCCGGCCCGAGATCGCGAGCCGGGGGTCCGCGCCAACCGCCTCACACCCGTAGGAAACTCTCCTTACGAGCATGCAAGGCATCTAAACCAAACATCTCAATTATATATATATCTAAAATAATTCAGCTGAAATAAATGCAATCCTACTCCATTGACTGACCTAAATTATATAGTCTCACAGTTCTAAATACGCAGCGGAACAATAAAGATAAAACATCAATTTAAATAAGCCTAATATAGGATAACTTGTGCTTCAGTTCTTCTAGTCGCTCTCTCATTTTAAATCCCCGATAGGTTAGTTCTCGGAATCTGTAAAACAACAAGAAATTGTATAATGAGCTAGACAGCCCAGTAAGTAATAAACACCTTAACTAGTCAATTCATATAATAACATAAAATATAAATATAAATTACGATGAATCAACGTAATAACATAATCAATTCCTTTTCAAGCACAAATTCATTAAAATTCGTATTTTTCAAAATATCTATATACATAATCATAAATTTGATTCGAAACAAATCACATTCATCTCATCAGCCTTTAGCTACGACCACACTTATACCATGTGGCTAGGTCAGAAATTGAACCGCACTTATACCCTGCGGAGTGGGCCAGAATACCGCACTTATATCCTGCTGAGTGGGCCAGAATACCATACTTATACCCTGTGGTGGGGCTAGAATTGCCAATGTATAACCTCCAATTAGCAGGGTACAGAACATAGTCAGGCTGTGAGTTCCAAATCTAATGCACATCAAAATTCTTTTTGTAACAAAATAGATATATCATAATCCGATCTAAATATGCATATACGATGCAAGAACAGTAAATATAACAATAGTCCGAAAAATATTATTGCAGTTCACATATCCATTTTTTATTCAAATCATCATCTCGTAAATTCATAAATCACATATAAATTCATTAACAATTTATTTAATTCAAAAATAATATTATATAAATGAAGAGTCTAGAAAAGGCAGTTCATTACTTACATCGAACACGATCCACAACAAATCCAATTAATCTCACAAATCCCTCGCAGGACCTAATATCAAAAAATCATATTCTTCTTTTAAAATTCATCACAATATATATAAAACTTAAATTTTAACATTCTCCGAAGGGCCGACTCTGCAGAAGTGTCTAGCACCTTGGGTTCGGGTTTGGATTCGGGTTCATACCTGTAAACCACTCTCCTCCCTTTATTTAATTATTATTATTTTTTTTTCTTTCTTTCTTTCTTTTCTTTTTCTTTCTTTTCTTTTCTTTTCTTTTCTTTTCGTTTTCTTTTCATTTTTTTTTCTTTTCTTCTCTTCTCCGGAACCTTCTCCCAACTTCTTTCTTCCTTCCCCTCTTTCTTTCTTCTTTCTTTTTTTCTTCCTCCTCCTCCTCTTCTCCCGACTTCTTCTCCTCCCCCCCTTTCTTTCTTCTTCTTTCTTCTCCCACGAAGGGAGGTCAGCGAGCTCGGGAGACGTCAAGTCGAGGCCGGCGGCGCCTGCGGCGGCCGGCTCTCTCCTTCTTCCCGCGGAGGAGGTATGCGCACGGGAGAAGAGGAAAAGCCCGCAGCAGTCGGCCTTCTCCTTCTTCCCTCTCTTCTCCTTTCTTTCTTTCTCTCTTACTCCTTCCACTATTCCTTCTATGTTTTCACTGAACAGAGAAGAGGAACAAGGGAAGGTGGTGCTCTCCGGTCCTCAAGGTGGCCGCCACTGAGGGCCGGCGACGCCTGTGGCCGAAAGCATGCCGACTGCCACAAGTGCCTCCCCCTCCTTTTCCTTCTCTCTCTCTTCTTCTTCTTCTTCTTTTATCAAATGGTATAACAAAGCGGTGAAGCTAGAATCCTTACCTCAGCCCCGGCGAAGATCTGGCGGCTCCCTTCCGGCGGCAAACAGAGGAAGAAGATCACCCGAAAAAGAAATTCGGCTTCGATGGCTCCTTCTCTCTCTCTCTCTCTCTTTCTCTTTCTCTCTCTCGGGCAGCTGCACGTTGGGGTCCGGCGGCTTTTCTTCAGATGGCCTCACAAGAGAAGGAGAAGAAGCCCTAAAACAGGGCTTCCTTCTTCTTCGGGCACGTGAGGCTGAAACTTGAGACTGGGCCGGTCAAATGGACCGGGCCCAGTTCCAGGGTCTCACATCCTTCCCCCCTTAAAAAAAAAATTCATCCACGAATTTTTCATAAATGCAGTTGAAGAGTAGAGAATACTTCTTCTAAACTAAGTTATAACACTCTTCAAATCAAAGTCGTTTTATCTGACTAATGTCACATAATTCTATTCACCACACTTTCTCTGCACACACAGAATTAAACCTCAACATACTCGTGTCAAGTCTAAATTTTTTTTTTAGAATTACTTGCTTATTGGTACATTCATTATTATGTCTTCATCCGTGTGAACACTTTCGAAATTTAAAAGTTTATATTCTTCTTTTGACAATTAATCAAAAATGTTATGTAACTATTTAATCTTTTCTAGCAGCATAATGAGTTGTCTAACAAAGAACAGTGGGTATGGCTAGACAATAAATAGAAATAAATATTGGGACTAGATTAATACCTGTCGTCAACACATTAGAAGCCTGTGCATCTTGCTGTGTAAGTGCAAATACTCTTTCTTGAGTCTTTGGCCCCTGGTTTTCTTCCATTGCCTGAGTAGATCTATTCTCATTTCTTTGTGGGCAGTCTGCAATTTTATGACCTATCTTACCGCATCTAAAGCAGGCATCGGTGTTCCAATGGCAATCCTTGTCAGCATGAGCCTTACCACATCTAGAACATTTATTGATATTCATCTGCTTAGGGTTGTCACTCGTTGATTTCTTGTTTGAACTTTCAGCATTTTCATTGCTCTGCCCCTGAAATTCATTCGATCTATTCCTCTTCTTTTGATTTTTTCCCTTTCCAATCGTTCATCATTAACTTCCCTTTCAATTATTAAAGCCTTATTTACCACAGCTGCATAGGCAGTCAATTCATAAGGTACCACTTGTTTTCTAATTTCAGTCTTTAGTCTCATCTCAAATTTATGCGCTTGATCTAGCTCATCCTCGACTAACTTTAGAACAAATTTGGCTAGCTCGGTATAGCTTCGTATTCTGCAACAGTCATATTTCTTTGCTTTAGATGAATAAACTCTTGCTCTTTTTGCATCCTTACACTCCGAGAAAAATACTTATCATAAAATGCTCCTCGTAATTTTTTCCAAGTGAGTGGCTCCCTATCTTGCTCATATTTATGTTCCAACATCCGCCACCAGTTGAATGCCTCACCTTGCATCATGTATGATGCAAACAAAATCTTTTCATCATCCTGGCATCTCAAGACAGCAAATGCTTTTTCCATATCTGTAAGCCAATTGTCTGCTTCCAACGGTTTTGTAGTCCCCTTGAAAGCTGGAGGAGCCAGCCTCTTAAATTCAGCTATACTGCTACGCTGTTCACACTGTTCCCCTCGTCCTTGCTGTGGTTGTGTCTGGGGCAACTGCGCTTGTTGTTGGAGCAACTGTTGTTGCATCTGCATAAGGCCCACTATGGTCTGCATAACCTGGCATAGGCCCGGCTCTTGTTGTCCTGAGTATCACTAGCAGGATTGACGACTCTCTCCTGCTGAGGGGTGTTACCAACTTGTTGGGGTGTGCTGTCATTTTGCGGGTTGGGTGCCTTATTAGTAGCTCTGCGAGTAGTCTTTTTCTCGTCCGACATGGAGGCATCCTGACCTATGTCTATCAGATAGCAGCATGCCAATAATAAGCTTACCAGTTCATTACAAGTACATAGAATGGTTACTACAATCATCATAAACTAACGTCCCAATGTTCCTAGTGTCTACCCATCTACACTCATGTCATGTCAGATTTTCTTATCTCATAATTTATCCAATTATGCTCTGATACCATAAAAGTTGTCACGCCTCCAGCCCGAGATCGCGAGCCGGGGGTCCGCGCCAACCGCCGCACACCTGTAGGAAACTATCCCTACGAGCATGCAAGGCATCTAAACCAAACATCTCAATTATATATATATCTAAAATAATTCAGCTGAAATAAATGCAATCTTACTCCATTGACTGACCTAAATTATATAGTTTCACAGTTCTAAATATGCAGCAGAACAATAAAGATAAAACATCAATTTAAATAAAGCCTAATCTAGGATAACTTATGCTTCAATTCTTCTAGTCGCTCTCCCATTTTAAATCTCCGATAGGTTAGTTCTCGGAATCTGTAAAACAACAAGAAATTGTACAATGAGCTAGACAGCCCAGTAAGTAATAAATACCTTAACTAGTCAATTCATATAATAACATAAAATATAAATACAAATTATGATGAATCAACGTAATAACATAATCAATTCCTTTTCAAGCACAAATTCATTAAAATTCATATTTTTCAAAATATCTATATACATAATCATAAATCTGATTCGAAACAAATCACATTCATTTCATCAGCCTTTAGCTACGACCACACTTATACCTTGTGGCTAGGCCAGAAACTGAACCGCACTTATACCCTGCGGAGTGGGTCAGAATACCGCACTATACCCTGCGGAGTGGGTCAGAATACCGTACTATACCCTGCGGAGTGGCCAGAATTGCCAATGCATAACCCCCAATTGGCAGGGTGCAGAACATAGTCAGGCTGAGAGTTTCAAATCTAATGCACATCAAAATTCTTTTTGTAACAAAATAGATATATCATAATCCGATCTAAATATGCATATACGATGCAAGAACAGTAAATATAACAATAATCCGAAAAATATTATTTCAGTTCACATATCCATTTTTTATTCAAATCATTATCTCGTAAATTCATAAATCACATATAAATTCATTAACAATTTATTTAATGCAAAAATAATATTATATAAATGAAGAGTCTAGAAAAGGCAGTTTATTACTTACATCGAACGCGATCCACAACAAATCCAATTAATCTCACAAATTTCTCGCAGGACCTAATATCCAAAAATCATATTCTTCTTTTAAAATTCATCACAATATATATAAAACTTAAATTTTAACATTCTTCCAGGGCCGACTCTGCAGAAGTGTCTAGCACCTCGGGTTCGTGTTCATACCCGTAAATCACTCTCCTCCCTTTATTTAATTATTATTATTATTTTTCCTTTCTTTTTTTCTTTTCTTTTTCTTTCTTTTCTTTTCTTTTCTTTTTCTTTTTTTTTTCTTTTCTTTTTTTGTTCTTTTCTTCTCTTCTCCAGAACCTTCTCCCGACTTCTTTCTTCCTTCCCCTCTTTCTTTCTTCTTTCTTTTTTTCTTCCTCCTCCTCCTCTTCTCCCGACTTCTTCTCCTCCCCCCCTTTCTTTCTTCTTCTTTCTTCTCCCACGAAGGGAGGTCGGCGAGCTCGGGAGACGTCAAGTCGAGGCCGGCGGCGCCCACGGCGGCCGGCTCTCTCCTTGTTCCCGCGGAGGAGGTATGCGCACGGGAGGAGAAAAAGCCCGCAGCAGTCGGCCTTCTCCTTCTTCCCTCTCTTCTCCTTTCTTTCTTTCTTTCTCTCTTTCTCCTTCCACTATTCCTTCTCTGTTTTCACTGAACAGAGAAGAGGAACAAGGGAAGGTGGTGCTCTCCGGTCCTCAAGGTGGCCGCCACTGAGGGCTGGCGACGCCTGTGGCCGAAGGCATGCCGACTGCCACAGGTGCCTCCCCCTCCTTTTCCTTCTCTCTTCTTCTTCTTCTTCTTATTATTTTATCAAATGGTATAACAAAGTGGTGAAGCTAGAATCCTTACCTCAGCCCTGGCGAAGATCCGGCGGCTCCCTTCCAGCGGCAAACAGAGGAAGAAGATCACCTGAAAAAGAAATCCGGCTTCGACGGCTCCTTCTCTCTCTCTCTCGGGCGGCTGCACGTTGGGGTCTGGCGGCTTTTCTTCGGATGGCCTCACAAGAGAAGGAGAAGAAGCCCTAAAACAGGGCTTCCTTCTTCTTCGGGATGGATCCTTCCATCCCGCTGCGCACGTGAGGCTGAAACTTGGGACTGGGCCGGTCAAATGGACCGGGCCCAGTTCCAGGGTCTCACACTAGCAATAATCACAAGATATGCTAACAGGATTACAATTTTTGGTGCATTTCAAATTTGAATTTGAATTTCAAATATTAGTCATTGATAACAGACTTGATTCATGCAATCACAAGATATGCTACTATGATTGCCATTTTTAGTGCATTTCAAATTTGAATTTGAATTTCAAACATCAGCTATGTAATTGTCTTTCTCAATCTTGGAATATGCAAAATTACCATTTTTGTTGTATTTTAAATTTAATTTTAAAATTTGTAATTTAAACCTAAATCAATTGGAACAAATTTTTCATTTGTATTACATAACGTAAGCATGTGTTTATAAATATAATACAATATACAACAGTGGTAAATGTAACGGCTATTTTCATTCTTAAAAATTCTCTGTTCTTTCGCCACAATCTTTTTTTTGTTACTTCTTGGAAGAACTTCACAGTTATAGTTTCCATAGAAAATTCAGATCTAAAGCTCTCACATTTCTGAAACCATGCTTCCATTGCTAGCCACATTGGAGAACTATTTGGTCTTGGCCAAGCATGGCAGCATAAAGATGCCTCAATGCTTGACTATATCAATTGACATCTGGCTTCTCCTTAACAGTTTCACATCAGAAGTTTTGAAGACACACAATCAACGTTATCCGTATGTGAGCTCATTCCCATGCAATTTTGGACCACTGACCAGAAAAAAAAGGAAAATAGAAAAGAAAAGAAATCAATGTAGAGAAACATTATAAGGTGGCTTCGTTTTCAGAAGTCTCATCGGCCTTCTATTTATTCACAAGGTTAATCTTATTTTTCTACCATTTTTTCATTATAGCTATAGTTTCTTCTTCTCCTCATCCTTCTTTCCTTCGTCTGCTAAACAGTGTTAAAAGGAGTAAAAGCTAAATTGGTTGAAGAGTCACGTCCATAGGACGATTTGATATTTTCTTGTTGACGGCTTCTGAAAGTGTCGTTCCAACCATCAAATAAGGACCACATACTACAATGGATATGGCTACCCAGTCCAAAAGGTATCCATCCTTCAAATTTTTTAATTTTAAATAAAACCTTCAAAATTTAAAAGCTAAGTCATGCAAGTATGAGAACAATTTTAGGGTGTTTTTTGTATTGTGCATATAATAAATGATGTGGCTTTAAATGAATTAGCCAATTAAAAGACAACATGTAGTATAATAGGGATTCAATTTCCCCTGGGCTCAAATTTGTGAGCTGATCCATATAAGAAAAACTCAGATAGCTTCTCACTCAGCCATGGACTGTACGTAGAGTTTGAATCTAGTGGAACAAAGGACTTTCTATCTATAAAAGAAGGCCCAAATGCTAGATATGCATAGGAGGACATATTTTGCTTTTATTTTCTGACCATTTTGCTCTCCCCTCGAACAGTTCTCCAGAGTCCTTTCTGACTTGAATTTTAGAGGGCCTTCGGCCGAATTAGTTTCGGCAACATTCGAGCTTTTCTTCCTTCTTGTGTACAGTGGACCAGTCAGGAGCCTTCTGACCACCAGATTAGATTTTGGCGACAATATATTGGTGCTGTCTCAGAAAAATAAAAGAGCGAGATTAGAAAAGATGAAGTCTAGAAGGAACAATGGACTGATAGTAGCAGGCAAGTTGCATGGAACAATCGAGCGAAATTTTCTAATTCTCACGGCTTGGATCCTCTTTCTGCACTAGTGGCTCCATAACATTCAGTCGCTATATCAGATGAGTAGTTCAATTTGCTCTTTCAGCAAATACAGAACTTATCTACAGTGGTGCAGAACCTACTTTCGGCGGACAACAAGGATCAAGCCAATGCATAACCTCAGATAGATCAACCTACACAAAATGACGACCATCCTCATCTGAGCAGCCTATAAAGAACTTAATAGAATAGCTAGGCTGAAATTTGCTCGCAGTCGAATTCGATACACAGAGAATCTCTATCAAGCCGACCTGAAAGGGTTCCTACAAAGAAAATGAACCTTAAGAGGCGGATCGAGGAGATGGATCGGAAGACTTGACGCTATGCTGCAGAACATAAAAGAGAAAGCAATTGGAGCACATGCCGACTTACCATGAGCCTCCCTTTACCAAAGAGATCAGATCATGGTGGATTTCTTACCCCCAAAATTCTTCCTTTCTGTGTGTGGGGCAGTAGACTACTACCTTCTTGGAGCACAGGTCAAATTTCGCCAGCAACAATAAATATTTAATAATAAAAATAGTTATCCTGACTACATACTAATAGGCACCTGGCTTCTCCTTACAGTTTCACATCAGAAGTTTTGAAGACACACAATCAACGTTATCTGTTGTGAGCTCATTCTCATGCAATTCTGGACCATTGGCCAGAAAAAAAGGAAAATAAAAAAGAAAAGAAATCAATGTAGAGAAACAGGAAAGCTGCAATCAGACAGCTCCGGATTCTTTATTTGAATGTCAAAACATTATAAGGTGGCTTCGTTATCAGTAGTCTCATCGGCCTTCTATTTATTCACAAGGTTAATGTTATATTTCTATCATTTTATCATTATAGCTATAGTTTCTTCTTCTCCTCATCCTTCTTTCCTTCGCCTGCTAACAGTGTTGAAAGGAGTAATAGCTAAATTGGTTGAAGAGTCACGTCCATAGGACGATTTGATATTTTCTTGTTGACGGCTTCTGAAAGTGTTGTTCCAACCATCAAATAAGGACCACATTACTATAATGGATGTGACTACCCAGTCCAACAGGGATCCATCCTTCAAATTTTTTAATTTTAAATAAAACCTTCATAATTTAAAAGCTAGGTCATACAAGTATGAGAGCAATTTTAGTGTGTTTTTTGCATTGTGCATATAACAAATGATGTGCCTCTAAATGAATTAGCCAATTAGATCGAAGACAACATGTAGTATAATAAGGATTCAATTTCATTTGGACTCAAATTTATGAGCTGATCTAGGTAAGAAAAACTCAGATAGCTTCTCACTCAGCCATGAACTCTAGAGTTTGAATCTAGTGGAACAATGACTTTCTATCTATAAAAGAAGGCCCAAGATACTAGATATGCATAGGAGAACATCTTTACTCTTATTTTCTGACCATCTTGCTCTCTCCTCCTACAGTTCTCTAGAGTCCTTTCTGATTTAAGCATTAGAGGGTCCTCGGCCGGATTAGTTCTGGCAACATTCGAGCTTTTCTTTCTTCCTGTGTGTACTGACCAGTCAGGAGTCTTCTGACCCCCAGCTCAGATTTTGGTGATAATAGATTGGTGTTGTCCCAAAAAACAAAGAGTGAGATTAGAAAAGATGAAGTCTAGAAGGAACAATTGGACTGATATTAGCAGGCAAGCTGCATGGGACAATCGAAATTGCCTAATTCTCACGGCTTGGATCCTCTTTCTGCACCAGTGGCTCTATAACATTCAGTCGTCATATCAGTTGAGTAGTTCAATTTGCTCTTTCAGCAAATGCAGGCCTTGTCCACAATGGTGCAAAACCTAGTTTCGGTAGATGACAACTATCAAGTCAATGTGCAACCTCAAATAGATCAACCTACACAAAATGACGACCAGCCTCATCTGAGCATCTCATAAAGAGCTCAATAGAATAGCTAGGCTGAAATCTGCTCAGAGTCAAATTCGATCTACAGAGAATCCCTGTCAAGCTGACCTGAAGGGTTCCTAGAAAGAAAACGAACTTTAAGAGGCAGATCAAGGAGATGGATTGGAAGATTGAGACTATGCTGTAGAACATAAAAGAGAAAGCAATTGGAGCGCTTGACGACCCAGAGCTTACCATGAGCCTCCCATTACGAAAAAGATCATGGTGGAGTCCTTACCCCCAAAATTCTTCCTTTCTGTGTGTGGGGCAGTAGACTACTACCTTCTTGGAGCATAGATCAAATTTCGCCGGCAACAATAAATATTTAATTATAAAAATAGTTATCTTTTATTTTTTTCTTTATAATGCAAACTCTGGATGTATATATTCGTCCACGAGTTTTGCTCCTCTTTGCATCATGCAGCATTACTCTCCTCGGACCAAAATACCCCAAGAAGTGAACATTTTTCTCTTTCCTTTTGGGAAGTTCCTCTCTCTCACATACTTTGCCAGTCTAGAGATCTAATGGATGATAACTTCAACGGCCCCTATTTCTATACTAACTGCCATGGTAGTCTTTTGGTGGCCATTTTACAATCTCACGAGCCAAGCCATGTGTTTAATTTTAAAAACAAAAACATTTACAATCATGACATTATGGGAAGCCGATTGCATAAACAATTCGAATACATAACACTAACTGACGACTCTAATCTTAATAGGATCTTGATAGCTACAGAAGATGAAAGCTATACATACAAGCCAATATTCTTGTTGACGTAGAATTCAGACCGAGGTGGAAATACAGCTCGGATGACCTTGAGGTCAGCTAGAAATGGATGAGTGGGCTAGTTGAGGTGTATGGTGTTGATTTCCTCCACTGGGTGGCCTGCAAAAAGTCCGTTTATTGGAGAATTTCTGGCGGGAACCCTCTAATACCTAAGTCAGAATAACGGAACAATAGTGTAGAAGGGAGAGAGTTTCAGTAGAGAGTCGCTCTATGAGTAGGGTTGCATATATATTGCATACTTGAGGTTCTTCGAGTTGCTCTCCTAATATAGGAGAGCTAGTTTGTCGTTATCTAGGCCGACATGACATACAATGATAGCCTAACAGGGGCCTATGGTACGGTTGTGGCATGGATGCTAGTCCACATGGGCGGTAGAGTGCGCTAGTGGGGCGCAGGAGTTATATCGCAGCAACTGTGGACTACCTGGGCTGTCAGTTGATAGGGCTATCAGTTGTTGGGACCGTCAGCCCTTGTCGACTCGTGCTAATTGTCTTGCCTGGGTCATGACTCCTCGATCAATCAGTTCTTCGGCTGTGGTTGGGGAGTTCACATTAGATGGTCAACTACTCGATTGTGGTCGAAGTAGTTCTCTTTGGCTTACATCCGAAGTAAAGGGAGAGAGCTGGTCTGAGATCGAGGTATCCAATATTTTTTCCATCACTTGCTCCCCATTTTCGAGGCCGACTTGCACTCTGGTTCGGGCGATGAAAGTCGAGTGGTTACCTCGATCGAGGGCGATACCTTTGTTAGAGGCGTTGAATGCGCTGTTTGGTCTTTCTAAAATATCGCCAGTTCTGGGCTATCCTGAGATGTCATCATTCTGGGGCGACTCTAAGGTGCCATTAATGCGGAGATTCGACAAATCGCTCACACCATATCCCCGATTGACGCGTGGACTGATTTTCCTGAGTAGACGAATCAGCACATTGATGAAGATCGTCTGCACCCCTATATAAGGACATCTTTATCCTTCAAACGCAACTTCTCACTCAATCTTCTTTCTTTACCCAAGTGCTTGAATCATTCAAGTGCCCGAAAGGTGCTCCGGCGTAATATTTTGTTTTCGGCTTTGGCATCCTCCGTGTCTCTCCATTTTCAGCGGGTTTTTGCTCCTTGGTTACTTGGCCTTTTCTCATCTTCTCCCTCGCTACCTTGTCTCTTTTTCCCTCCATCTTCATCTTCCTCATAATGAGCAACCATGAGGTTAGAACCCCAAAGAGGAGTCGGTCGTTGGACCATACTTTCGAGGCTCGGCAACCATCACCTTCGACTAAGTCTGGAGCCCAACTAGGCTCGGACCATGAGGTGTCCGTCCTCA
Organism: Phoenix dactylifera; assembly: GCF_051530095.1. Lineage (NCBI taxonomy): Eukaryota > Viridiplantae > Streptophyta > Magnoliopsida > Arecales > Arecaceae > Phoenix > Phoenix dactylifera. The sequence continues at coordinate 9,538,506 of NC_143193.1, forward strand.
CACAAGAGGAGATGGACCTAATTCGAATCGAGCACTTTCTCCCTCCCGAGTTCGTCTTCGATCTTGCTGGCCTCAATGACACCCGACCTCCTCCTTCTTTGCTCGGCCTATATGAGGAAACTCTGAGAGTCGGACTGAGGTTGCCTCTCCATCCTTTCTTCGTTCAGCTAATGAAGACCTATAGCTTTGTCACGACTCAACTTGTGCCAAACTCCTAGCAAGTCCTTGTCGGCTTTCTAATTTTTTATCTTCTCTAGGGCATCTAGGCCTCGACTTTCCTCTTCTAAAGGTGTTTCACTCTGCAGAAGCATTCTTGGGACAGCGGCTGGTGGTACTTTTCTTCTAAGAAAGATCGTCAGCTAATCCGAGGTGCTCCCCCTTCCTTTCATGGGTGGAAAGGAAGGTTTTTCTTTGTCCTCTCCAAGTAGCTATGGATTCAAGACCACGTGGAGGGCACCCTAAACTAACTTGAGTCGGCCCCCTGAGGTTATCTGGTGACGATCGAAGGGCCTTGGACAAGCCTCTAGAATCTCTATCCAAGACTCCCGCCATGCAGGAGCTACTGTCTTCATCCTCGGTTTTGTAGTTCTCTCTTCCATGAAGTTTGATCCCTCCCAGATTCATGAGAGGAGGAAGGGGAAGAAGAGATCAGCCGAGGTCGAAGACGGGGAAGCTCCCCATAGAGGAAGCTAGAGGGGGGAGTCTTCTTCGGTTGCCGCCGCTGAAGTTTTCGTAGAGGTTGGAGCCCCTTAGAAGAAATAGCCGAGGGGGATCCTCTTCGGCTACTGTCATCGAAGTCCCTATGAAGGTCGGGGACCCTCAAAAGAAGAGAGTGAGGGGAGAATCCTCTTCGGCTCCTATCGTTGAAGTCGTTGCAATGGTTAGGGCCCTTTAGAAGAAGAGAATGAGGGGGGAACCCTCTTCAACTGCTATCACCAAATTTGTCGTTAGGGTTCCCCCTGAGGCTCCAGCTCCCGAGATCTGCGGTCTGGCATGGTCTGGTCCAAGCTCGTCTGCTCGCTAGGAGCGCCCTCCTACTTCGAGTCACGCTCCCAGGTTTTGCTCTCCACCGTGGTCGGTTCTAGAGTCAGACTCAGCTTTGGCGAGCCTCAGGGCGACGATGGAGTTGGTCGAGGTTATGCGGGTCCCGACCAACACGAAGACCATATGCTCTGCTAGCATTGATGGGTTCTTTAGCGATGCCAACACTACGGTCATTTGAAAAGGTCTCTGATCCACAATTTGTGTGGTCCTTCACTTTGGTTACTGATTCTCATATTTCTTTCTAGCATGCCCATGTGGTCAGTGAGACACAGTGGTTGGTTGAGATGTTCTCGAAGCGTATTTTGACTCTTGAGGGGCAATGTAAAGTGGTCTTTGAGAGGGCTGAGTTGTGCGAGGCAAAAACTATGAATGCCAAGGCAAAGGCCAAGTTGGTCGAGCCAAGGGCCAAGTCAGCCAAGGATGAGTCTAGCTCCGTAGAAGCCCGTGCTTTGAGGTGAAGGAGGTCCTATTATCTGCGACCAAGAAGACCCTCAAAGTTGCCGACCAGAGAGTGGCATACCTTTCTGCAGAGCTAGCCCAAGCTGCATAGAGGGCCTGAGAGGCTGAACAGCAGGCCGCCGAAGTCAAGCAATGGGTTGATGAGGCTAGAGGCGGTTCAAGGAGGCGAGCAGTAGGCCAACGATGTTGACCGATGAGTTGTCGAAACTAGGGAGCAGGCCCTTCACATCGAGGCGAAGGTCATGGGATTTGTCGAAGAGTACCACCCCTCGAGGGAGTTTCGAGAGGAGGTCTTGGAGACTGTGGCTAATGCCTTTGGGAAGGGCTTCAAAGCTTGTCGAGCTCAAGGTCATCGGCTTTTCTCGAGGATGGACTTCTCCACCCTCGATGTCGACGATGGCAACATTGGTGATGGCGGCGACCTTGACAACGGTGAAGGGGGGGATGCTAGCCATAATGAAGGCGCTAATGGGGGCGAGGGCGAAGAGTGAAGTCTTCGCCTCACTATTTTTGCTTGTTTGTTTCTTTTTACTTGAGTGACCCGAGCTTGATGTACCTTCTTTTTATTTGGTTTCTATTGGGGCCAGTGTAGATGGCTACGAATTTAGTAAAATCAAAGAATTTCTCGAGTACCAAGCTTCGATTTTTGCCTCACTTTTATTTTAGTCTAGGTCGTCGTGCTGAACTTGAACTTTTCATTGTAGTCTTTTTTGCTTGATTTCAAGCCCCTCCCCTCTCAGAGCTTTGGGCCTATCTTGGGTTTCTTGGCCAATCTTTCCAAAGTCCGGCACCCAAGAGGGCTCGGTTTCTACTTGGTTCGTTTCTAACCTAAAGGGGTCGGTTGGCATGCCAAACCTTCAGCGTGGCGGTCAGTTGTTTTACTCGAGCCATTTTCGACCTAAAAGGGTCAGTTGGCATGCCAAGCTTTCGGCGCGGCGGTCAGTTGTTTTACTCGAGCCATTTTCGAGGGGCTCGATCTTCAGAAAGTTGGTTAGTCCATTCATCTATGGAGCATGCTCCTCAAGGCATCTTTGGGGTTGGCTTCCAGAAAAAATTTGAGGGGGCTCGGTCTTTGGGAGGTTGGTGCCTCTGTTCATCTCTTGAGTATGCTCTTGGAGGTATATCTGTGGTTGGCTACTAAAGGAAATCCGAGTGGGCTCACTCTTCGGAAGGTTGGCACCTCCTTTCCTCTTTGGATTGGGGTCTCGGAGGGATGCCAAGAGAGCTCAGTTTAGGAAGTCTCGATGCATCACTGGGGTGTCTCCTTTATTGGGGCCCGGGCATCTCCGGGCTGTCTCAAGTCGAGTATAATTAGCACAATCGTCAGATCTGAAAGATAAACACAATAAGAGGATTTTTATTAAAAATAAGTTTGGACTTCAATGAGCCTTACTAATAACATGCACAAAGGTTGTTGTAGTCCTAAGCCCGGGGATCGGGAAACTGTCGAGGTCTCCTAACCTATATGCCGAAGATCTTTAGTTGTTGGATTCTGTGATTCTTCAAATGCTTGAGTCTTGTAATGAGCGCCTTGCACTTAGCTTCACTACTTGGGGCGGAGGATTTGAACCGGGAGGCGTACTCTACTAGGGTCAGTGAGCTTGGGTTGCTATTGCTACCTCTCGGGCTTGATGACCTATCCATATGCACGATTTATGGCGGCTCTATGGTCAGCTTTTTTGAGGAGTTCGGCTATCTGAGGCACTTCGAGGCTTTAGCAAGCCCACCTACGATGGTTTTGATGGCTCCTGCAATCGGACGATTGTCGATCGATTTTGGGGGCTGTGGATCAGAGGCCGAAGCAGGCTCTTCCTAGTTCTGCCAAGGGCGTACATATCGATCTAGGCGGGATGAGTGCTTCGATTTTGTCCTTGAGTTGAACACACTCCTTGGTGTCGTGGCCGCAGTCTCGATAAAGCAAAAGTACTTTTTCTAGCTTCTCTTAGTTATTGGGCCCTTTATCAGATGCGGCAGGCGTAGATAACCTCATCCTTCATTATGCATTAGGATATGGGCCCTCGGAGCAGTAAGAAGGGTGTACCCCCCAACTTCTAAGGAGGGCTCTTGGGCCATCGCGAGCCCCTCTCACACCAAAGTGAGACACTCCTAGGCTCTCTTCGCTCCTCGCGTCCCCTCTAGGTTCTTTAAGGGAGTCTCCCGTCAACAAATTGCGGCGGGAGGCTATGACTTCTTCGACATTGACATACTTATCGGCTTATGCCAATATTTCAGCAAGGTTAATAAGAAAGCAGTTTTCTAGGGAGAAGAGGTAGCTCTATGGTCGCAGGTCGCTCTTTATTGCAGGCATTGTGACCTATTGGTCCAAGTCCCAGACCTCCAACATTGCTATGTTGAAGCGACTGACATATTCTATGAGAGATTTCCTCTCTCTCTAGTTGATGCCGAGCAGTGTGTCCGAGTTGTGACATCATCTTTTGCTGGAGACGAAGTGCGCTGCGAAGAGGTAGGTGAGCTATCTGACAGAGTGGATAAACTTAGGCCGAAGCCTAGAGAACCAGAATTGAGCTGCCTTGCGAAGGGTCATAAGAAACGCTTTGGAAATTATGGCATCGATGGCTCTATGCAGCTTCATGAGAGCTTTGAAGCTCTCAAGGTTGTTCAAGAGAATTGAGTTGCTATCGTACAGCTCCACTTGAGGCATCTTGAACCAAAGAGGGATCGGTTCCTCCATGATCTACCGAGAGAAGGGGGTTTGACGAGAAGTTGAGGTCGTTGCTTATCCTCGGAGCCTGCCCTTTGAGGACCTAAATCTGGTGATCAATTTCCTCAATCCTCCTATTGATGTCGACCCCCCATTGAGGTGGTAGTTCCACAAAATGAGCAAGCGAGAGGCTCTGGACGGAGTTCTCACCGAAATGAGGGCTTTGAGTGCGCTGTCTCCCATTTCGAGCAGGGTTGCTCTGCTAGGTGTACCGACTCTATTGCAATCACTCAGGATCCTAGTCCTAAGAGCGGTGATTGTCCTAGGGCACGTGGTGTGCTAGTGATTAAGAATGGGGGCTATGCTGGCTGGGTTCCAGTTGGACTGGCCATGCCATTGCCCGCTGTAGACTCTAAACCACCGCGATTAACGCTTGTACCTGTTAAGTGAGCAACTTGAATTGCTCATTATCTAAAGGCACAACAGACCACTCCGATGTAGCAGGTACAGGGCTCTATAACAACCCTTGGGAGGTTAGAGCGCGATGTTGTGAAGCAATCGATGTGCCACAGGTTCCTCGCAACTTCATGCTGGTTGTTTCTCCCTTCGGTTGATATTGATGTAGCTGGGAGATAAGCCCTTCCTCTAACGCCAATCTATTGCCGCAGAATTCGTACTAAGGTGGGAATATAACTTGGATGACCCTGAGGTTGGTTGGAGATGGCTGAGCAGGTTGGTTAAGGTGTCGGGTGCCGATCTCCTCTGCTAGGTGGCTTGCAAGAAGTTCACTTGCTAGAAAGTTTCCAGCCGAGGACCCTTCGATGCCTAAGCAAAACAATGGGGCAACAGTATGGAAGGGAGAGAGTTTCAGCAGAGGGTCACTTTGTCAGTAGGGTTGCACATATATTACGTTCATGAGGTCCTCCGGGTTGCTTCCCTTGTATAAGGAAGCTAGTTTGTCATTACCTAGGCTAACGTGGCGTGAAATAAAGGCCAGGTAGTCGCCGATGGTACAACAATCCACTAGGCGGCACAGTACGCTAGTGGGGTGTAGGATATGATGCCCCCGCGACTGCAGACTACTAAGGCTGTCAGTTGTTAGGATTGTCGGCCCTTTTTGACTTGTGCCAATTGTCCTGCTCGACCAAGGATTACTTGGTCGATCGGCTCTTCGGCTAGGGCTGAGGAGTTCATGTTGGATGGTCAGCTGCTCGGCTGTCGTCATGATAGTTGTCTTTGGCTTAGATCCAAAGTAAAGGGCGAGATCTGGTCAAAGATTGAGGTACCTAATATTTTCCACGTCACTTCCTATCAAGGTCAACACCCTGCTGAGGCAGGGGTCCTACGGTACGAACAAGCGTTTGGACAGAGTCCTCGCTAGAATGGGGGCTTGGAGTGCATCGTCTCCTATTTCTGGCAGGGTCACTCTGCTGGGTGTGCCGACTCTGACGTAACCGCTCAAAATTCCGATCCTGAGAGCAGTGGCTATCTTGGGGCACGTGGTGTGCTGATGACTAAGAATGGGGGATGTGCTGACATAGTTCCAGTTGGATTGGCTGCGCCATTGCTTGCTACAGGCCTTGGACCGCCGCAGTTAACATCTACACCTGTTTAGTAACAAGGTTGAATTGCTGATTGTTTATAGGCACAACGGGCCGCTTTAGTGGAGCAGGTTTGGAGCTCTGCAACGACTCTTGGAAGGTCGGAGCGCGGCAATGCGAAGCACGCAATGCGCTGCGAGTTCCTCGTGACTTCATACTGGTTGTTTCTCCATTCGATTGATGTTGATGTAGCTGAGGGATGACCCTTCATCTAGCACCAATCTATTACCACAGAATTCAGACTGAGGTCGGAATACAACTCAGATGACCCTGAGTGTGATTGGAGACGGATGAGCAGGCTAGTTGAGGTGTCGGGTGCGGGTATTCTCTGTTGGGTGGCCTGCAAGAAATCTTCTTGTCAGAGAGTTTTTGGCGAGGACCCTCCAACGCTTAAGTAAAAATAATGGGGCATTAGTATTGAAGGGAGAGTTTTTCAGGACATGGTCGCTCTATGAGTAGGTTTGCTTTAATATTGCATACTTGAGGTCCCTTGGGTTGCTCCCCTTATATAGTAATGCCAGTTTGTCATTACCTAGGTCGACATGACATGCAATGATAGCCAAGCAGCAGCTGGTGGTATGGTTGCAGCATGCGTGTTAGTCCTTGCCTATCCAAATCGTCAGGTGATCATGCATTTTTTAATCGCCGGTACAAGCACATACTCATCAGGCCCTCCCAGGTAGGTGAAAAATAGGGTTTTCACGTGGACGACAGAGTGCGCTAGTAGGGCATAAGATGTGATGCCGCCACGATCGCTGACTGCCAGGACTGTTGGTTGTTGGGACTGTCAGCCTTTGTCAGTTGTGCCAATTGTTCTACCTGGCCAATGACTCCTCTGTTCATCGGCTCTTCGGCTAGGGTTGAGGAGTCCACGTTAGATGGTCACCTGTTTGGCTGTGGTCGATGTAATTCTCATTGGCTTACATCCGAGATAAAGGGAGAGATTTAGTCCGAGGTAAAGATAGCCAATATTTTTCTCAACAATTCTCATGCAAGGAGATTGTATTGCTTCCATAAAAATCATGGACTGGAACCGAAGATGTCAATATTCCCGATACTGCAAACCATGGGAAGTATAATTCAACGCCAAAATAACTGTTTAGGTTAATGCATGAGCGTAACTAAAAAACGTCACATCCTTGTCGTTTTTACTTGACTGTTTGCTGGCTGCTTCCTCATCGAAACATAATCTTTTCTACCCAACTGTAAAAGCTTTAGCCGATGGCTAACAACAATCCCAGATTGTGTCTGTCCACCATCCTGTCTTTGGGAAAAGGATGCCATTGGAGTTGGCTCGAGAGACCATTATCATGCGCAATATGAGCGCTCAGTTGGAAGTTAGAACGAGATGAATTTGAGATGAGACTTTATATTCTGATTTCTCTCAAAAAAGAAATAGTAAGAAATATATACATTGATCTCTTTTAAAAATACATATATAGATGTATATGCTGACATAACTTGGGAGATTAGAATGCTCCAAGGATCTCTTTTTTTTTGGTTGAGTGAAGGAATGATTTCATGGTCAAGGAATTCTATTGTGGCTTGGAAGAGCAATGATGGCCACCATGACGAATTCCACTGCAATGCATGCAGTAAGGTGCCTGGCCATCAAGTGTCCCTCTGCTAATAATTTGAGTATAGGGATGGTTGAACTGGACCATAACCTATAGTAACAAGGCCACCTTTAAAGGGTCACCGAATGCACCTCGTCGAAGGGACAGGTGTACTGGTGACCTTGTAGATGTCGGGCAGCAAGCACATGGATTCCAATGTGAAGCTACATCTTTGTCTCTGTCGAGATTGGATAAGAAGCTTCCCTTTGGATTTTGACAATGATGATGTCGCTTCCAAGAGACAAAATCTAAGGAGCCATGAGGATGAGCCTGAACCACCCTACACACTGTAGACGTCTTTCCATCAACTATTCCTACAAACAGTATAAGATATAATGCAAATTCAGGGATATTTGTTCTTAAAATCCGCCACCCTATCTTCTTCTCATTTTTATGTATTATTTATTACTTTTTTCCTTCTAAAGGCGATAGTGTTGTTTCCATTTCCTTTTCAATTCTTCAGAATCTTCTGAATTTTCAAATGCCTACTAGAAAGGGACAACTGGGTGGGAGAAAAACTTGACCTCTTGAACATCTGTGGAGACTAGAACAAGCACAAAAAAAACAAGTGGTAGATTAAACAAATAATTGGCGTGAATAGGATGCCATGTTTCATGAGCAAACATAGATGATATTATGTAATTAACTGAGCTCAAAAGCTCAAGCTAACAGACAAAGGAGAATAATGCCTCAAGTCTTCGGTCGGTGTTCTATTTAATAATTCTTTATGAACTTCTACGATTAGAATTCTTGGAAATAGCCTATCCTAATTTGGAGGTGGCATAAGGTTTTATGGCCACTTATTATCGTTTCTTATTCAAATCAAGTAATGATTATGGGAATATATGCCTCCAAATAGATTCATGCACCAAAGGCTTTGAAGATAATAAATCATACCTGGCAAGGGCCGAGCCAAAGCCAGAATCTTTCATTTGGGTTGCCAATTGCAATATGAAATAGAGGGTTGCAACGAGCGTGCATTCCCATTCATAACGGGCATTTAAATTTGATTAAATAGAATCACATCACGTAATCATGCTTGTAAGGGGATCCTTTAATAATCAATTCAATTAATTTATCTTTATCTTTGCCTCAGTCGTTTATTCTAGGAGTAGGCATAACTTAACTTTCTATAATATCCCAATGGTACATTCTTATTGAAACCCAATGCTGCATTTTTTTACCATAGCCTAATGTTGTACCGTTCTACTATAGCTCAGCGCTATATCCCATCCATTTCCATCTCCTTCGAACGGTGGTGGGATCGTGGCCAATGTCTTTGATGTCAAGGCATTTTGATAAATGCTACTCCTTATCCTCTATTCTAGCTCAACACTAGTGGTATGCCTGTGCATACATCCAGACCTCATCCAGTCAAGCTTGGCAAGTTGCACTTTATCACGACCAACTGAGCTCTCCGAAGATCTAGAGTTTTCTAGCTCTCTTAAATTGGGATGGAAAAGGCAATAACAAGTTTTTTGGCACTCCTAGTGGGATATTGTATGGTTATCATCATATTATCTTGGTTAGATGCTACATAGTCATCGTCATGCTATTTTCAATGGACAACTGTGTAGGTGCCATCTTGCTATTGTCAAAGTAAACCAAGGAAGCAGCTAGCGGCCACCATACTAAGGCTGTTTTTGGAGCGACATATAGCATCTTTGGCTCAGATAACGGAATGCTTTGAAAGACTTGTTTCCGAATTGAAAGTTGATAAGCAAGGGCACAACACATTCCAGTGAGTTCTATAGTAAAGATAGTTGTTCCCATCCTTATGATGGACAAATCAATTTATCAGCTATCATGTGAAAGTACTATGGTACACAAGAAATCAAAGTTAGAGAATTTGGATCATCAAGTGCCAACCGCCGAAGACTATACCTAGGGACCTCGGAATCTACCGAACATGACATAATGGATGTCACACTTGTGAAGTTGCAGTAGACCGAATCATCAAGGGATATTTGTCAATGCACGGTCGAAGTCCAAGATTGTTGGTCATGATGAGACATAAAGGAATGCCGGTGAAGTTACCAAATCCCTATCGATATTAGTTTCTGATCATTTGCCCATGAGTTAAAGGTAAAGGTATGATAGCCTCATAATACTGGCCATGAGCACACAAGGGCTGGCAGACAACCATATCAAAGAGAGCTTCCAAAAGTTTTCTATATCATGTGTATCCATTTGCCTAGGAGAAACATGACAATGTAAGAACTGATTCGGCCCGGTACTTGGTGTTACGAACGATCAAAGACCCTCATGTGAATTAAAGTGATAAATTTGGTATGAAAGTGAAACAAATAATAATATATATTATTTGGTTAAGAATTCTAAAAAAGTTTCGTCCAATAGGCTGATACAGATCATAATATTACTAAAAATCTCGAAAAAATTTTGGCCAATAAACTGATACAAATTGTAAGACAAATTTTGTTCTTCATGCCTTTAATAACTTCTCAGCTCCAAACTTCTTGGAGAACTTTGGATATTAGTTTGCAAGCTTCTCCAGGAATTGGACATTTCAATGGGCATCAATCAATTTCGTATCAAGGCATCTAGTTCTTCTAACCAGCATGGAAAATCATTGGTCTGGTTTGCCATAGGGTAGGCCAAATACTAAAGAATACTGATATTTGAGCTATTAATGGGGTGATTATATTGATAAAGGCATGTAGGAAAAGACAAAGATAGCTGGCCATATTATTATTTTATTACTTTCGGCTAAGCATAGTTACAAGTATGAATACAAGACTGAGTAGACTAGTACTTTCAAGATGTTCACTTTGCTCCCTAAGTTAATACAGTTCTTCACCATTGACAACTTGTCAGGGCTTCAGATTTGTGCACTACACAATGTCATCAATTGCAATAAAGATTCATCAAGTGCAACGAGTCAAGGGTTTAGGTGTGGATATAGTTAATACGAGCAGCCATGCGGAGGGGTCCACCTAAACCAACCCGAAGATGTTGAAGAAATGATATTAGCCAAAGGCTGGTTAGTGAGATATTAGTATGCCGATTTGGAAGCCCTGACCCTAGCAACAAGCTGCTGGTAGGGCAATTCCAATTCTACAATGTCACCCATTTGTGGTAAATTCTGATTTCTGATGGTATTCCAATTTGGCAAATTGGTTGAGAGTTGGTTGGTCAAAGTGAACATGTTGCACCAGCCAAAAATCAGGTTCATTCATCATGGTAAAGGAAAGAAAAAAGAGAGGAGGCTTGAGGATAGTCCGGAAGAAGAAAAATGAGCATCAAATAGAGGGTTGCAAGGCCTATCTATAGAAGTGGAGCATGCCTTATCTAAAGGTAAATCGAAATCCTTATTAATATAAAAGATAATGCTAAACCCCTATAGATTTATAAGATTCTTCGAGTTGTGTGTGGGCTATTTTGGTACCTAAAAGCGTTCCATATGAGGAGATGTGGCACGAGAACAAGGTTTAGTGGAATCAAAAGAGATAGGAGTGAATTGTCAAAGGCAAATACTTTGGTAGAAGAGCATCCCTCGGTTATCAGATCAAAGCTATAATTATGAGACTTTTATTCTACAGGTATCAAGGAGATAGTGATAGGAGTCCCATCAACCTTATGGTCATCAACTAATAAGTTGTGAGGCATATTTTCTATACTACATCTCAACAATACAACTAATAGCTAGAGTCTAGCACAATGTAGATGAAGTTTGATAGAATTAAAAAGAATGAAAATCACATGATCTTGTTAAGATTGGAGAGAGTTTGGTTCTCAAATCATATAAGGGTAGAAACCAAAGATGAATAGATAGAATTCGATCATGAGATGGAAAAGTAGGTCAAAAAATCAAGTCTTGAGTCATTGTCTAATAGAAGATTGAGGTGATCCTATAGGTCTCAGATTTTCAAAAATAGAAGACTATTCTAGACCGAATGAGGGGAGACAACCAACATAAGCAACGTCAAGATAAGTTAAGATCTATAAGGTATGAATATTGGTTTAGAAATTATAGAATGATTGTGTTTATGTACAAATATAGTGGAAGATGGTTGGCAGCAGATATGAGAACTGTTGGAAGTAGAGAGCTATGTAGGAAGCAAACATTGGAGTGGATAATTATTATATTTATAGGAAGTTATTATGTATTAGATAAATTAGTGGAATTATACTCTACAAGGGGATCCTCAATAATCAATATAATCATCTTATTTTTATCTTTACTTTTACTTTAATCCTTTATCCTAAGAGTAGGAGTAACTTAGCTCTACCATAGCCTAGCGCTACAATTCCATCCATTTTCATCTCCTTCTAATGGTGGTATAACGGTGGCAAGGATTCTTAAAGATCAAGGTACTTGGACCTATGCTACTCTCAATTCTTCATTTAATCCATATCTTTTCGGCTAGCCCAACACTGGCAGCACGCCTGTGCATAGATCTAGATCTAGCTCGATCAAGCTTGGTGTGTTGTCCTCTACCTCAACCAACCAAGCTACTGAGGAATCCCAAGTTTTCTGGCTTGCTTGGAATGGGATGGAGAAGGGGGCAACAATGAGTACTACTAGTAGCACGACCATCCTTCTCTCTCTCTCTCTCTCACACACACACACACACACACACACACACTAGCATTGACCCCCCCAATCCTCTTCTTCCCTACTCATATGTAGTTGAGGAGGATGAATTGTTCTTGGCATCACTACTGTCCTCCTCTCTTCCATCCTTTCCTCCCTCCCTCTCCCAATCCAACCTTGAGGAGGATGAATGACCACCAACAATGCCACTATCCTCCTCTTTCATTCATTTCCCTCCCCCCCCCCCTCTCTCTCTCTCTCTCTCTCTCTCTCTCTCTAAACCTTTATCAATTCTATGATGGACGGAGTATCATCTTCGAAGAAGCAAAATACTTGATTATTATTTCTTAGATCCATACACTTAAGCTTTTTGTCCTAATGCAATTTTCTAATCTTATTGAAGAATGAGTATATGTTATATTACGTTAGATTAAAAACAAAATATTATTTTGATATCAATGTGTAGTTGCCCATGTAACATGTCGAGACGCCCATTCGGAATCTCTTTCAGCAATCAAAGGATCAACTAAAAACCAGGGTATGGCCAAAATTTTGAGTACTTATACAAGGCTAAGGAGTACAATTGATACCTTCTATCTAGCCTTTTTAGATAAGATCCTAGGTCGCTACAAACAGCATCAAAGCGAACTCAACTCATTGCCCATGTAGTAGGGCATGGTGCAATATAGGTTGACCATAAGCTGATCATAATGTTTGTGATTGGATTTGAATGAAGTTGGATTCTTAGCATGATAAGGATGTTAGGGCTTAAACAAGAATATAAGGACCCATGCGAGTGTGTTTAGTCCCATCAATTATGCACTGTGCAAATCTTGGGCACATATATAGGGACAAAAAATTTAGAAATACCTTCCAGCTAGTCTATTTGGGTGAGGTCTTGAAACATACAAGAAAATCTTACTACAACCGTAGAAATAGAGCAAAGAGAAAAAGAACATAGAGAGAAAGAGTAGGGGGAAAGATTAGAAAGAAAGAGAGCAAAGGATAAAGTGGAAATAGAAAGAGGTTGAGAAAGCAATAGGAGAACATAGGATCAAAAAGGATAATAGAGGTAAAAGGAGCAAAGGCAAATAGGAATGGTGATAAAAAGAAACAAAGGAGTGAGAATAAGAGGAAAAGGAACAAATAAAATAAAGCATAATTGAGATGGACAGACTCCCGACCCTCTTTCCTCAAGCCGCAAAATCTAACAAATACGAACTAAACTAATAATAACCTAACATGATATATAGAGTCGAAAGTTCGTTATGCTTCCAATCATCTTCTATGTTCAAATGTCTAGTCATCATTTATTTAGAACTATTTGCACAAAAAATTTAAATTCTAGGTGAGACTTTTTTGAATTCTACCAACCTTAAAATTCCCTCCCAATAATATATTTAAGCATATTATAGTAGCAATCAATAATAAATATAAACTAAAAGATACGTAACATACTATTAATAATTTCAAATGAAATTCATATAGATTCATTTGCACAAGAGACTATTTACAAGAGTAGGAAGTTTAATAAACAAATTTTAAGGCACATGCTTTACAATCACACAAAGTATTATTTCAAAGCATAATTTCTGTTAACTCTTCTATGCCCTTGATATGACAACCTATTTCCTATATTGAAAAGAAACTGCTCTAGAATGATCTTGTGTCTCTCTCTCCCTAGCCATGTATCCCTAGAATCCTTATCGCGTCCCCAATAACTCAACTGTCTTATGCTGCAAATGTTTGGAAACGGTTATAGTACTATGGTTCACCTAATGGTCGATAATATATGGTGCTCCTTAGCCAACTCAAACTCACAGGCTATTTGGTAGATAATTTTAGCTTCTCTCTTTTTGTATTTTTTTCATAGCGAGTGTTAGAGTTTCCCATTCTGCTGGTACAGAATTGAGTAGAGTAATAATCTATTTCGGAATAGGGACATTGATACCATAATCTCTAAGAGATCTCATTAAATTATATAATTTTTGTATATGTATCTGCATGGTGTATTTAGGGTTCATCTTATAATTTTTGAAATCTTTAAAAATAATAAGCATTTCTTCACCTATTTTTCGCTACATGCACAAGAGAAAAAATATTAAAATATAAGCAATGTTGAATGTGTACTAATAATATAACATTTAACAACCAGCCGCGTGCACAAAATCAATTCTCCTTTAAATAGATTTTTTTATTTCTCTTTTTTTTTTTTTGAGAAACAAGAAGAAAGGAGAATAAAATAAAACAAAATATTTGCACCCACACACATTCTGGCGCGCGCGAACACGCGCGAACGCGCAGCCGCGGGCCACATGGACATGCAGGCCACGTGCCCTGCGTAGGCGCAACGCCAGCCGCGCGTGTCACACGCGGACGCGCAGGCCGCACGCCATGCGAACGTCCCGGAAGGCGAGGAAAAAGTTTGGGCCCGGGTGCCGACGTGCGATCACGCAGGGCGCACATGCGAAACCGGAATCATTCCTAAAAAAGATATATTAGAACTATAATATCTTATATATCGTTGGAAACTATAATTTTCAGAAACTCTAATTTTCACTATAAAGCTCAAAAAAAATACATTATATATCGTTAGAAAGCTTATGCTGAAAACTTTCTAATAGTACTAAATTCGAACACAAAAATTATTGTATAAAATGATATATTAAAACAAAGTTTCAGATTTTTAATCTAAGGATTGTAATATCTTTTACTACAATGAATATCTGGCCATGAGATTTTCTAGATTAAAATAACTAATATAGAAATTCTATTAATAAAGTTTCAAGTAATCTTGGTTAAAAAAAAAAAAGGAATAATGAATATAACAGATAAACTGGAACTTCTTGTGCATATCAAAAGCCAAATAGGAACCATGAATTCAACCAACAATCCTCTGATATCAATGACAAAATAAAGAATTTAAATAAAATTTAGTATTTTATAAGTTACCCTGAAATAGTGCAAATATGGAACTCCAAGGATCTAAAGAGTTGAACCATATATTTTTTTATCTCTAGAATGCGCTTAAGATCGAGCGCTCTATCATAATAGAAAAAACATGAAAAAGCAGTATTTAAGTTCTTATAGTGGAAGGAAAGGTCGAAAGGGAGTTATTCCATGTTTCTCTCTTTGGAATACTTAAAATTTCGGGAGGGTTCTAGATATGATTAGTGTTAAGAAACACAGACAGAGGAGGAAGGAGAGAGAGGGTGAAACTATATGATAGTTTCTTTTTCTCTTTCCAACTATTCCATCTCTCATTTGAATATTAGATAATCTTGGTTGGGCTAGCCCTTCGTAGGTGGCTCAACCATACCCAAAAATCAACACATCTTATTAAATCTTGAAGCCTATTCCAAAACAAAAGAGGATTTAATCAGTTATGATTGTGTCATAACATGGATTTGTTTCTTTTTTGCAGCAAGTAGATCGAATTGCTTGTTTGTATGCAACCCGATAGCTAGGTTACCAAGGGTGAGATATGATCATGCCTTCAGGAGGGAGACTTGCTAAGAAAGGAAATGGGACCTATTTACACCTTATCCTCACAACCTGTGATCGCTCCAGGATGATGCCATATGGATAAACCTGATGGATAGAATAACTTTAGATAAGTTGTCACATGACATCCGATAGGCCAAATGGAGTTCAGACTATATAGGTCGAATGACCAAAAGGAGCACAAAGGTGCAAGCTAAGTGGGCTAGAATATCAGATATAGAGTTAACCCATTCTAGTGATGAATGATAGATAAGTAGACTTTTAGCCTGATGATAGTGGTTACGTGATATAAAGAAGTATGTGAGTGGTTGCGGCAAAGAGAAAACGTGGGAATCATAGGGCATAACTATCGGAATCGTTGGAGATACATGGAGAGTCGATGTGAATGGTTACCTAACCATTTAGAATTGTGTTGTATAACTATGGAGATGTAGCTTTGGGGGGGGGGGGGGAAATAGCCAATCAAACTCCTATCGTTAGTTTTGTTTTTTATCTTTATCCTTATCATTACATTTACCTTGCTTTAGTTATCCTTTCTTACTGATGCAGAATGGAGGTGGGTGCTACTGAATTTTTGTGGATGATGGCTGAAATTGGTTGGACTCAAAGCTAATTTGAGGTAGGACGTGGGAGGAAGGGATTAAGCCTGCAGTTTAAATCTGAAACCTAAAGAACTTTGTAATGATTGGGCGTTTAAGGGATTAGAGCTATGGCATGATGAAGGTTGGCGGGTGGAAGAAGGAACAATGGAAGGTGCTGCAGTTTTGATAGTAACAAGATAACTATGGGCTGAATAGAAGAATCTCACCTCTATTCTAAACCAAAAAATTTTCCGGCATCTCACCGAGAAAGAAAAGAACCATTGGAGTCTCACCAAAGAAGAAAGAAGTAGCCTCATGCCTCTCAATCTCAAAAGCAATTGAAAACCAAAATTAATTCTGCCTTTATTCTTCAACGTCCACCCTTTAAATAGATGGGGCGTTGGAATAAAATAGAAAATTAATCTTATGACAAAACTCAGATTAAGACTCATGACTAAACTCCTAACTAAATTAAGTAATTAAGTAGGATTTGACGAAGTCAAGGGACCAAGTAAGACTCTTAATCAAAGTAGCACTGCAAAAAAATCAACCTATCTCGGCACGTTTTTTCGACCTTTAGCGATGCTTCTACGCGCTGGCTAAAGTCCCGCCGACGCAAAGCGAAGCGTCGCCAAAGCGTCGGCAATATCGGAGTGGCAAAACTTTTTGCCGACGCTAGAAGAAAGCGTTGACAAAAACAGAGATTTGCCGATGCTTATAAAGCGTCGGTGAATACCCGACGGACAAATTCCTCATGGTTTTCCTCCTGGTTTTCACCTACGCTTTAAAGCGCCAGCCATTCTCGACGCTTCAAAGCATCAGTAAATTCCGTTTTTGTCGATGCTAATGAAAGCGTTTGAAGCGTCGGCATAGGCGTGCTGGGGCTGTACCACAACGTTTTTTACCGACACTTAAAAACGTCGAGAATTATATTTTTTTAAAAAAAATAAAAATGCCAATTCATATTATAAAACAGACATTATAAAACCCACATTATAACAATATGAACCTGTATTACATTGACACAAACATTCAGATCATTCGAAATATGAATATTGTCATATCTGATTAAATTTACATAATAAGTTTAGAATTACAATGTACTTTGAAAAATAAGAAACATATATATATCAAACTCCATAAAAAAACAGTCTAGAAGGCATCAAGGATGGGATTCAGCTCCATCATCATCATCTCTACGAGCATTTAAAGTATCAGAAATCTACAAAAAAAAAAAAAAGAAACCTTAGAAGTTAGGAATAATGTGATATATTAACTCATATATCATAATTGATAATATGTAAATTATTCAAATATATATAGTTATTTACCTGAGAAGGAAGAATTCATTATAACATAGATGAAATATTTGCAAGCTGAGACTGCAATTTTCTTGATTCTCCTTCAGCTCTTCAATAGTTGCTTGAAAATGACGAACTTCTACAGTATTACTACCTTCTCTGGCATTTCTTCTATACATGCCCACTGAAGACAACTGAGTGAGGGTAACTCCAACTCTGTAACCCCTCACTCGAGCATAACGCTCTGAGCCCATCAATTCAGCGAGCACTTGAGCTTCAATATGACTGGTCGCATCGGATGATGATGACTCTCCAACGCGCTCTGAAATAAGATTTGTTGCCCTGTCCTATACCTCTCAAAAGAAAAAATCAAATTAATGTATGCCAATAATAGAACAAAAAAAAAATCGTTTTACAAGTCAAATATGAATACATACAACTATATCTCTTGACTTCTTCCAAACAAAGCTGCCATCTCGGTAGGTGTGAGTCATCTTATAAAACTCCACCCTACCAGGCTTCCTCCCATTATCATCCATCTACAACAAAAAATATATTTCAAAAGTATACATGCTATATGATAGAACAATTTAAGATAAATTTAAAGAGTTTCAAAAAAATTTACGAATTCAGCTCTACGCCTCGCATAACTCATGGAGCCTGAAGTGTGGGGAACATTCTGCGATGCTTGAGCAGCTCTACCAATGTTGGAATATGTCTTCCCAAAAAATAATAAACAATGTAATTTATACAACATATAAATTTTTAATCTATAATAATAGTTGTTGTGGGATGGGGTTCCCAGTTTAGTCCCACATCGGATAATCAGCGGAAAGGTCTGTGCCTTAAATGGGGGGTGCAAACACCTCTTCTCACCGAAGGCCCACGGGCTGGAGGTAAGAGGGCCCCCCTACGGGGGGACAAAACCGTGAGGGACATCTGTCCAGCTGCCACGCGCCAGCAGGTGGGTCCGCCACCGTGCGAGCCAAAGCGCCCACGGTTCCCAAAGCGGACAATACCATATCGCTCTGAGCTGAGCTGCTCCAGCACTCTCTCATGACCGAGGGCCCTTTTGTAGGACAAAACCGTGAGGGTAAGGGTAGTACCTCCGCGGACCCCCGCGCCGGCAGGGCTCGGGACTGTCATTGGGCCACGGCCCTGGGCGACCTCCCGCAGACCCGAAGCGGCAATCCCAGAGCGGACAATACCTCGGGGAGGACGCGGATGCTTTCCCTGCTCGTCCGGTGTGCGGGCTGGTGTCGGGGTTCCGACCCCACATCAGATGGCGCTAGAGGAAGGGACCCGGCCACGCACAGACCTTCCCGCACGGGGGGCTGTGTTGTGGGATGGGGTTCCCAGTTTAGTCCCACATCGGATAATCAGCGGAAAGGTCTGTGCCTTAAATGGGGGGTGCAAACACCTCTTCTCACCGAAGGCCCACGGGCTGGAGGTAAGAGGGCCCCCCTACGGGGGGACAAAACCGTGAGGGACACCTGTCCAGCTGCCATGCGCCTGCAGGTGGGTCTGCCACCGTGCGAGCCAAAGCGCCCACGGTTCCCAAAGCGGACAATACCATATCGCTCTGAGCTGAGCTGCTCCAGCACTCTCTCATGACCGAGGGCCCTTTTGTAGGACAAAACCGTGAGGGTAGGGGTAGTACCTCCGCGGACCCCCGCGCCGGCAGGGCTCGGGACTGTCATTGGGCCACGGCCCTGGGCGACCTCCCGCAGACCCGAAGCGGCAATCCCAGAGCGGACAATACCTCGGGGAGGACGCGGATGCTTTTCCTGCTCGTCCGGTGTGCGGGCTGGTATCGGGGTTCCGACCCCACATCAGATGGCGCTAGAGGAAGGGTCCCGGCCACGCACAGACCTTCCCGCTCGGGGGGCTGTGTTGTGGGATGGGGTTCCCAGTTTAGTCCCACATCGGATAATCAGCGGAAAGGTCTGTGCCTTAAATGGGGGGTGCAAACACCTCTCGCCCAGGGCGGTGGCACAATGACAGTCCCGAGCCCTGCCGGCGCGGGGGTCCGCGAAGGTACTACCCCTACCCTCACGGTTTTGTCCTACAAAAGGGCCCTCGGTCATGAGAGAGTGCTGGAGCAGCTCAGCTCAGAGCGATATGGTATTGTCCGCTTTGGGAACCATGGGCGCTTTGGCTCGCACGGTGGCGGACCCACCTGCAGGTGCGTGGCAGCTGGACAGGTGTCCCTCACGGTTTTGTCCCCCCGTAGGGGGGCCCTCTTACCTCCAGCCCGTGGGCCTTCGGTCATGAGAGAGTGCTGGAGCAGCTCAGCTCAGAGCGATATGGTATTGTCCGCTTTGGGAACCGTGGGCGCTTTGGCTCGCACGGTGGCGGACCCACCTGCAGGCGCGTGGCAGCTGGACAGGTGTCCCTCACGGTTTTGTCCCCCCGTAGGGGGGCCCTCTTACCTCCAGCCCGTGGGCCTTCGGTGAGAAGAGGTGTTTGCACCCCCCATTTAAGGCACAGACCTTTCCGCTGATTATCCGATGTGGGACTAAACTGGGAACCCCATCCCACAACACAGCCCCCCGAGCGGGAAGGTCTGTGCGTGGCCAGGTCCCTTCCTCTAGCGCCATCTGATGTGGGGTCGGAACCCCGACACCAGCTCGCACACCGGACGAGCAGGGAAAGCATCCGCGTCCTCCCCGAGGTATTGTCTGCTCTGGGATTGCCGCTTCGGGTCTGCGGGAGGTCGCCCAGGGCCGTGGCCCAATGACAGTCCTGAGCCCTGCCGGCGCGGGGGTCCGCGGAGGTACTACCCCTACCCTCACGGTTTTGTCCTACAAAAGGGCCCTCGGTCATGAGAGAGTGCTGGAGCAGCTCAGCTCAGAGCGATATGGTATTGTCCGCTCAGCTCAGCTCAGCTTAGCTCAGCTCCAGCCCGAAGGCCCACGGGCTGGAGGTAAGAGGGCCCCCCTACGGGGGGACAAAACCGTGAGGGACACCTGTCCAGCTGCCACGCGCCTGCAGGTGGGTCCGCCACCGTGCGAGCCAAAGCGCCCACTGTTCCCAAAGCGGACAATACCATATCGCTCTGAGCTGAGCTGCTCCAGCACTCTCATGACCGAAGGCCCACGAGCTGGAGGTAAGAGGGCCCCCTACGGGGGGACAAAACCGTGAGGGACACCTGTCCAGCTGCCACGCGCCTGCAGGTGGGTCCGCCACCGTGCGAGCCAAAGCGCCCACGGTTCCCAAAGCGGACAATACCATATCGCTCTGAGCTGAGCTGCTCCAGCACTCTCTCATGACCGAAGGCCCACGGGCTGGAGGTAAGAGGGCCCCCCTACGGGGGGACAAAACCGTGAGGGACACCTGTCCAGCTGCCACGCGCCTGCAGGTGGGTCCGCCACCGTGCGAGCCAAAGCGCCCACGGTTCCCAAAGCGAACAATACCATATCGCTCTGAGCTGAGCTGCTCCAGCACTCTCTCATGACCGAAGGCCCACGGGCTGGAGGTAAGAGGGCCCCCCTACGGGGGGACAAAACCGTGAGGGACACCTGTCCAGCTGCCACGCGCCTGCAGGTGGGTCCGCCACCGTGCGAAAAAAAGCGCCCACGGTTCCCAAAGCGGACAATACCATATCGCTCTGAGCTGAGCTGCTCCAGCACTCTCTCATGACCGAAGGCCCACGGGCTGGAGGTAAGAGGGCCCCCCTACGGGGGGACAAAACCGTGAGGGACACCTGTCCAGCTGCCACGCGCCTGCAGGTGGGTCCGCCACCGTGCGAGCCAAAGCGCCCACGGTTCCCAAAGCGGACAATACCATATCGCTCTGAGCTGAGCTGCTCCAGCACTCTCTCATGACCGAAGGCCCACGGGCTGGAGGTAAGAGGGCCCCCTACGGGGGGACAAAACCGTGAGGGACACCTGTCCAGCTGCCACGCGCCTGCAGGTGGGTCCGCCACCGTGCGAGCCAAAGCGCCCACGGTTCCCAAAGCGGACAATACCATATCGCTCTGAGCTGAGCTGCTCCAGCACTCTCTCATGACCGAAGGCCCACGGGCTGGAGGTAAGAGGGCCCCCCTACGGGGGGACAAAACCGTGAGGGACACCTGTCCAGCTGCCACGCGCCTGCAGGTGGGTCCGCCACCGTGCGAGCCAAAGCGCCCACGGTTCCCAAAGCGGACAATACCATATCGCTCTGAGCTGAGCTGCTCCAGCACTCTCTCATGACCGAGGGCCCTTTTGTAGGACAAAACCGTGAGGGTAGGGGTAGTACCTCCGCGGACCCCCGCGCCGGCAGGGCTCGGGACTGTCATTGGGCCACGGCCCTGGGCGACCTCCCATAGACCCGAAGCGGCAATCCCAGAGCGGACAATACCTCGGGGAGGACGCGGATGCTTTTCCTGCTCGTCCGGTGTGCGGGCTGGTGTCGGGGTTCCGACCCCACATCAGATGGCGCTAGAGGAAGGGACCCGGCCACGCACAGACCTTCCCGCTCGGGGGGCTGTGTTGTGGGATGGGGTTCCCAGTTTAGTCCCACATCGGATAATCAGCGGAAAGGTCTGTGCCTTAAATGGGGGGTGCAAACACCTCTTCTCACCGAAGGCCCACGGGCTGGAGGTAAGAGGGCCCCCATACGGGGGGACAAAATCGTGAGGGACACCTGTCCAGCTGCCACGCGCCTGCAGGTGGGTCCGCCACCGTGCGAGCCAAAGCGCCCACGGTTCCCAAAGCGGACAATACCATATCGCTCTGAGCTGAGCTGCTCCAGCACTCTCTCATGACCGAGGGCCCTTTTGTAGGACAAAACCGTGAGGGTAGGGGTAGTACCTCCGCGGACCCCCGCGCCGGCAGGGCTCGGGACTGTCATTGGGCCACGGCCCTGGGCGACCTCCCGCAGACCCGAAGCGGCAATCCCAGAGCGGACAATACCTCGGGGAGGACGCGGATGCTTTCCCTGCTCGTCCGGTGTGCGGGCTGGTGTCGGGGTTCCGACCCCACATCAATAGTAAATACAATCTAAGGTATGGAAAAAATATACATAACCTGAGCTCTCTCGAAAAATCAGTAGTGGACAAGCTCCCTCCACTGATGAGAGATTACATCTGGAGGACAAACACGGGCCACCTCCTCTTCAGTCATGCCCTTATGCTTCCAATTCGTCTTTAGCTTCGCCTTATATTCTTTCCATTTGCGGTTGACGGACTTCAGCACCCAATCATGGCTATTTGCAGGAAGGACGAACTTTTTTTACACCGAAGTCAAAAATGTTTTATCAATATTAAATCAAAAAATAATTGAAGATAGTAAGCAACTTCAATTCTTTACCTCAATAACTCTAAAAAGCTCAACCTTATACGAAGGAATCATTTCATTCCATTTCGTATAGTTGAGCAGACACAACTGTCCCTTCCACACAACCGATCCTAAAAAGTGGATAAAATGCTTGCAGCCTTCTTGATGGGCAACCCCAGTTTGTTGTAATGAACAACAATCTTCTCCCCAATCCATCTATAAAATAAGAAGTTCATTAAAGGCAAATGATTTAAAATAATTAGATTGTAAGAGAAAATAATATATAAACTGTAAATCAAATTACCCTGGACATCCACGTCATCCGCGTCTGGACAATCTGCAGGTGGTGCAGGCTCAGACTGGGACTCGAGCTGAGTATGGGGCTCGTCGGGTTGCTGGAGTTTGTCGGGCTGCTGGGAATGATCAGAAGTAGATCCCACGGATGTGTGCTGAAACTCAATATCTCTGAAACATTTTTCTCACGACATGTTGTAATCTAGTATGCACAAAAAAGAATCAATAACAGTTAAATATTAAAAGTATAGAAATAATTTAAAATTTGCAAAATAATTTAATGTATAAAAGTAATGTTTTTCTTACCATTAAGAAACTAGCCAGCTCTCATTCAACATCCATCCTAACCAAACTAGTAGAATTCAGTTCATCAATTGGCGCAACATTAAAAGGCATACACTGAGTATAGGTCTCATCATCCTCCTCTTCTAACCCTTTTTCCATATCATACAAATTCCTAGGTTTAGTCTTAATAACAACAGACCAATGTTTATCTTTTGAGTCTTGCATAAAGAATACTTGTTGAGCTGGAGATGAAAAAACAAATGGGTCATCTTTCAATAGCACACCAGTATGTATCAACCTTGAAGAATTTACTAGTGTGAAGCCATTTATATCTTGCCTCAAACCTCTAGATAAGTTTATATCCACCCAATCACATCGAAATAATACTACCTTAAAGTTTCCATAATAATCCAACTCATAAATATATGTTAGGGCACCATAATAAATTTTTCCGTCCGCCTCAACCATAACCCCACTATTTTGGATTTTTCTAAATTTCTCATATTTTTTAATATAAAATTTAAAACCATTTATAACGAACCCATCATATCTATTGACAATATTGTTCGGACCTCGAGCAAGGACTATTAATTCATTGGAACAATGTCTCTCCATCATGGTCGGTACCTAAAAAAAATTATAGAAGTAATGATTAATTTTTCAAAGTTCCAATCGTAGAATATAATAAAAGATCTAATAGGATTCAACGTCTAACCTGTTTTAATAACCATTTAGGAAATAACTCAACCAACCATCTTTGCTCAATCCTTTGGGTAGGATGAATGTTATTGTTAACATTTCGCTGAGCCACTAAAAATTCTCTGCACGAGTAAAAATTTATTTGTTTTGAATATAATATCTGATATGATAGTAAATTGTGATTTCTTATAACCATACTAACCTGCAATACTCGGATATTAAGTCATTGTGAAGTAAGATATAACGATGTGCCTATGCCAATAATTTGTGATGAACTACAGTACTTTCAGCTTTCCCCAGAAATCTTCCATCAGATGAGAACTTGTACTCCTCTGCATTCTGTACAATATCGTAATTTCTTTGTGGTCGATTAAAAGCAGTTTCAACACCTTCAAGGTATCTCGAGCAAAATGTCAAACACTCATAAACAATATATCCCTCAGCAGTTGATCCCTCGGGATAGGCTCGATTGCGTACATATCCTTGGTGGTAAATTATATGGAACCAAAACAACTAACTAAGTGTTGTATGTAGAACTCATCGTTCGAAATGGATTAAATCCATCAGTAGCCAAACCCAGCCTAACACTGCGAACATCAGAAGCAAATTCGTGATGCCTATTATTAAATGCTTTCCATGTTAAACTATCCGCTGGATATCTTAACATTCCATCCCTTGTATGGTCTTCATCATGCCATCTCATTAAGGAAGCCATCTTTGATGATGCATACATTCTTTTCAATCTAGGTATGAGAGGAAAATACCTCAAAACTTTAGCCGGAATTGTTTTAGATTATGCAGCATCCACTTCATTCGACAAATCTTGCTCATATTCATTTTATTTTTTCCATCGTGAAGATCCACATGTTCGGCATGAATCTTCATTAATATTTTCATCACAGTATAAAATGCAGTCATTTGGATAACTGTGTATCTTCTCATATCCAAGATTCAAGTCTTTTACTAGTTTTTTGGCTTCATAAGTAGTTAACGGCAAAATAACACCTTCTGAAAATGCATCTTTTAATAATTGAAGAAGCATAGTAAAAGACTTGCCAAACCATCCATTCAAATATTTCAAATGGAATAAATGTATCATAAAAAAAATCTTCGTAAAATTCTTACAACCCGGATATAGTTCTTTATTACAATCTTTCAGCAAGTTATAATACTGAGTTGTGTTATCTTCAGAGTCTATAGGTTCCTCAACATGTATAGATTCAGTAAAGGTATGCTCATCACCTATTGGAGCTCCTTCTTGCTCTCCACTAAAATCTGTTAAATTTCTAATATTATGTTCAAGAGCATCTATAAGTAAGCCCCTCATATCATCTTCTACAACAGGATTTTTGTCCGTGTTACTACATCCAATACTAGCAGTGTGTTCCATAATTAAGGGTTGGTTAGATAAAGACGACAAGCAAGACTCTCCATGAAATATTCATTCTGTATAACCTTTTAGAAAACCATTTCATACCAAATGTTCTTCAACAGTTTTTAGAGCGATGGCAAAACAATTTACACATTTTTGACATGGACAAAAAATATTCCCATTCATTTCAGATTTCTCAAAAGCAAACTTAACGAAATTCTGAACTCCATTCAAATATTCGGCACTGGATCTCGACTTATTTATCCAACTTTTGTCCATTCTCTTAAAATACTGATTGAACTGCAACTAATAAAAAAAATAATAAACAAAATTAGGGTATGAATCACTAATACAAACTCATGGATCTATAGGGTGGCTTTTCAAAATTAAACTCTAATTGATGTACGGCCCTAATGATTGGTTTTTGATCTTTTTGTAGTGTTTTACCTTCAATTCAGAGATATATGCATCTGATCGATAACTGATTCCATCAGATCATACACTATATTTTTCTTTTACAATTATCAGGTTGTTAACTAGTAAAGGTTATTTGTGCGATATTTAGTAGAGGATTAAAATAATTTGTGAATATTAGTTCTGAACAACTAAACTATACTTCCAAGAAAAAGAAGATGCCTCCCATGAAAAAAGAGTTCATGGGTAAAACCTGAACTTTTTCCTTGTGTGTGTCTGTGTGCGCTTGGGGAACGGGGAGTGGAGTGGGCCGGGCGTGGATGAATAGGATTCCTCATCCTTTTCTGGAACAAAAAAGTTGGCTTTGCATTGTTGTTTTCTCAATTCATGCGAAACCCATGCCAATTAGCTTTGCTTTTCTTAGCTCTTCTGAAAGGATTTGAGATGTGATTCATAAGACGAGAGCAAAGTTTCCATTTTGTTCTCAAGACTACTTTATCTAATAAAATTCTAAATTCAATAGCTTTTTATTATATTCTATTGAACATTGCGAGAATGCTTGACCCCAGGGTTGAGCTAAGTAAACAAGTCCCCTTGGCCAAATTCAAACAATTTATACCAAATTACATGCTGCATGGGCTAGAGAAGATATCGTAACTAGAGATTAGTTGTGTAATGTGTGTGAGATGTCTGTGTCACTTGGAGATGCCCCTCAAGAAAACTGGCAGCATCCATTCTTTTATCCCCTCCCACTAGAAAATTAATCAAACTAAAGCAAGTAATCAGAAACTGTCAATCAATAGCTACAAAAGGAAAAGATTCCTCTTCTTTTATGACTTCCTAAATTCCATACACTACCACCACCATCTCCTCCTGAGAAACTAAGAAATGCTTGAAATGGCTTTGGGTGCATCCAAAAGCCATTATCTAATTGGTCTAAATCAGATCCACTTAGTACATTCTTTTTAAGCAAACATTGCTACCTCTAAGAAAAAATTGTATGTGCCCTCTCCAACCGGAAGATGAGTACAAAACATAGTGTTCACGCACGAAATTCCACCAACTAATAAGATCTAAAGAAGTACAAAAATCGGAAGAAGAAGATAAAAGATAATCAAAACTATATTTCACCAAATTAATCAAAACATTTAGAGATTAGAACGCTATCACGAGATCAAAACTGCAAAATTAGAACGAAACTAGAAATTCTTCTTCCATACCTTCGGCCGGAGATTCGTTGGGAGAAGCGGTTGGAGGAGAGGGTGGGGAGCCGGTGTGCGGAGGACACCGAATGCTGGAGCGCCGCCGCCGGAGAGGAGGGAGGAGTAGGGGACAAGGGTCGGTGCTCAGAAAACCCTAGAAACCCTAGGTTTTGGAGAGCATGGAGACGAAGGAGGGAGGAGGGTCGGCTAGGGCTTGATATCGATCAAGGATGGGGGAGAAGGGAGGCGGCCGCTGGGTTTTATTTAGAATTAGGTTTTCGACGACACGAATACGCATCGTCTTAGGTTAGATAATACAACGACGCTAATTAGCGTCGTATATTGCCGACGCTTTTTAAAAGCGTCGGCCATTTTAGGCGTTACAAAGAAAAATGTCGTCGCTTAAGCATCAGCAAAAAATGTCGGCGAAAACTAATTTTGCTGTAGTATAGGAGTGGACCAAGTTCTCTTTTCACACTACATGATGTAGACCCTTTGATACCACTTGACAATCAATTACATAGATTCAATTAAAAGACTCAATTCAGCAAACTACAACTCAATTAAGAACTCAATCTAGAACCCAATATGAGAAATCAAACCAAGTCCTGGTATATTGAACTAATCTCATATTGGATATATAACATTGCACCAGTGTAGTATGGGTATGAGATTCGGTATTGAGATGGTAAGAATTGCGGAAAGAATCAGCCTTAGTCGTATGCGGGGAAAAGGCCGTTTACATATACCTTTACAAATTTGCTATTTATATGTTTGCTCTTATAATTTTTTTTTTTTTACTTACATATCTTTCAAATATTTGAAATTGAATGTATACTATTTGCAAATTTACTATTGATCTATGTTCCCTTATAAATTATATTTCTCTACCTTGTATGCCCTTAATAAGGGAAAGATGTGTCAAAAGAAATATTTATAAGGATATATTAAATTAGTTTATGAGGGTCTACATGTAGTTTTTGATATTCATAAAGATATATATAAAAATAATAAGTTTACCATATTATATACACAACTACAAGTATTTATAAGGGTGTGTATATACATATATACATATACATACATATATACATATACATATATACATACATATACATACATATATACATACATATACATACATATATACATACATATACACATACATATATACATACACATATATACATATATATATACATATATATACATATACATACAAAGATATATATACACACACACACATATATACGTGTGTGTGTGTGTGTGTGTGTGTGTGTGTGTGTGTGTGTGTGTGTGGAACACAGTACTTCTAGGTTTCTGTGTAGTGAATTTAATTGATTCAATTTAGTCAGTATTCTCTCAACAGAGTTTGGTAGTGATTTTCTAAAAACATGCAATATCAATTTTGCTGTACTTCGAGGGCATCTGGTGGTGATCCCATGAAAGCTAATGGATACACCTTTTGTAACCTCGAGTGTCAATTCAGCGGGTGGACAAAAAAATATGTGGCGCACTGATCCTCTACAACTGCCTACGACATGTAGATCCATCGCTAATGAAATCTAATGGATTTATGCTTCTATGCAGTGAAACAAACTGATTTCAATTGAGTTAATATTCGCTTGAGATGGTTTCACTACAACAAAAGTGAGTTTTCCCGATGCTTTCCCGCCGATGCTTGAAAGAAGCGTTGGTAATTTGGGCACAGCACCGAAATTTGCCGACGCTTCTTGATAGCATCGGGAGAAATTCAGATTAGACGACGCTTATAAGTGTCATCACAATTCTACGATGCTTAAAAGCGTCGTCGGAGGCCTAATTATCTTCCGAGTCTTCTTTCCCCAAAATGATGCTTTATAAAGTGTCGTTGGAGGCCTAATGATTCGCTAATCTACCCCAAAGATGACGCTTTAAAGCGTCGTCGGAGGCCTAATTGACCAAAATGACAATAAATCCAACCTCCTTTCTTTTTTCCCCGAACCCAACCCCTTCTCTCTCTCTGGTGCGCGCAGAGAACAAACCCTAACGCCTTCACCCAACTGCCATCATCCCAGCGCCCTCTCCCCCTTCATGCCCTTCCTCCCTTGATGGGGACAAGCCCGCGCCGTTGAGAAGGGCACTTTATTGATCCATGTCGTCTTCTTGGTTCTGGTCTTCGTCTTCTTTCTTTTGGTCTCAGTTTTAATGGCGGAGGAACCCACGAAGATCCCCGACCAGGCCGCCGGCAAGGTGCCGAAGGAAGAGGCTGAAGCCTTCCACATTCGGACTCTCTCCGCAGTCGTCGGTAGGTTTTGATCCGCGCCCTTCTCCCTATTTTGATTTCTAGGGTTAGGGTTTTGGATTCGTAGTGTCGAGATCTTCTTTGTGTTTTTGTCGTGATCCTTAGTGAGGAGAAGGCGAAGGATGCGGTGATCTACCACTACACGCACGTTGCCAGTGGGTTCTTCGCCAAGCTCACTCCGAAGCAAGTCGAGGAATTGTCGAGTGAGTTCTCTTCTTTCTTTCATCTCTGCCTGCGGTTCTTCTTTTTTTTTTTGTATTTGGTTTTCGATGTTTGTTTGATCTATTTCATGTTCGATTGAATTGTTACCTGTTAGTATGGATTTGGCAAGTGATTTCGATACCAGAGGCTTTCGATCTAGAACGACTCAAGAATTTGGGGGTTTTTTTTTCTTGGATCAGTGTAGAGAAGGTTGGTCGCCTGTGTTTTTCTTCTTGCCCTTTTTGCTGGCAGCTGGGTTTTCAGGGATTTGAAAAGGAAGAAGATGAAGACCAAGATGAAGATAAAGATGAAGGCTTTTTCGCTGGCAGCTGGGTTTGCATTTCT
The DNA here is from genome assembly GCF_051530095.1 of Phoenix dactylifera. Classification (NCBI taxonomy): domain Eukaryota; kingdom Viridiplantae; phylum Streptophyta; class Magnoliopsida; order Arecales; family Arecaceae; genus Phoenix; species Phoenix dactylifera. The sequence goes on from NC_143193.1 coordinate 9,568,186, forward strand.
ACTGTAATTTGTGATTTTCTTTCTATTCCTATTGTAATAGATTTCTATTGTAATTCAAAAAAAAAATAAATAAATTGAGCATTTGTTGTTGTTTTTGTATTGTTGTTGTTCCTGTGTTATTGTTCCTATGGTATTAGAAGAAGCAAAATCATGTTGTTGTAATGGAGAACGGATTTCTTGTTAATCACTATCTATAGATTTTTCCCCAAAATAAAATTTAATTAAGTTTTTTTATTTTTGTAAAAAAATAATTCTAACGACGCTTTAAAACGTCGCCAAAGCTTTTGAAGAGCGTCGGCAATTTATTTCTCCACATTAACATGAGCGACGCTTTTAAAAGCGTTGGAAAAAAAAATATCGGCACTTATAAACGTCGGTAAAGATTATATAAAGCGTCACCAAAGCCTCTTTTTGCTGTAGTGTTTGGTGGTGTTTTATAGGAATTTGTAGTGTGAATTCTGCATATCTGAAGAACATCTAAATGGTGATGACGAAAAAACTAATAGATTACACTTTAAAATTAATATTTGCATGTCTCTCATAAAAAACATTATTTTTGTATGAATATCTTTTACATAATAATGCTGTTAAGTTTTAATACAGTTAATCAAAATTATATTTTCTAAAACAAAATCAAAATTATTTTTGTATGAATATCACCTCATCTTCGCTATAACAAGCATGATGAGACTGGCCCTCCTTGCTTGGCCTCTCCAAACCCTCTTTGCTTGGCCTTCCGGTGAGCCCTCTTTGATCCGCATCGACGGTGAGGCCAAGCTAGGCTGTCTCCCCGCCCACACCATCTTTTGGAGGTATATCATGTTAGCCCAGATGCATAAATATTATTGATAAATCAATAATTAAATATTTTTAATATTCAAAAATAGTAAATAAGAAAAATAAACTAGCAAATAATTAACTTGACAATACAATAATAATAATAAAAAAATAAGATGGTCTGTGGATCAAAGAACGTTGATGCATTGTTTCAGAAAAGTTTATGCCCTCCACGCATGGATCCGCTGGCACAGATCTCCTAGAGATACGATAACCCAATACAGAACCACGTCTTCCCCGTCAGTGCGCCTCCAGGGAAGAAAGAAGAGCACGTTCACGCTTGCAAATAGCTCAAAAGAAACTCAGAAAAATAATTAAAATTATGAAGAGAAGAAAAATTTTCTTTATTTTTTTTCTCCCCAATAATCTCTAAAGCCCTTTTTATATAAGCTCTTGCAATAGAGAGAAAAAAAATTTTCATTGTGTTTGAAATGATCTCTAGAGCCCTTTATATAGGCTCAATCGCGTAAAACAAAACAGACTCTCCTCCCGCGGATTGATGATGTGTTTTCTTGTGCTCCTTTGATCTTGCAACTTGTTGCATCTTGGCCGCCCATGCTTCTTTCCTTCTTCGGAGGGTATTTCCATGCTTGCTCTCGCACGTGGATGTATGACACTTGTCATGGCCTGCTTCCTTTGGGGATCATTCCATGTTTGCTCCCTTGCTTGTGTGCAGATGCTTGCCACTTGGTCGTTGACCAAGTCAAATGTTTAGTTTTAAAATTTTAAATTCAACAATCCCCCACATAAATTAAATATTTAAAAAATTTAAAATCAAAATAAATTTAAAAATCAAAATAAAGTACTGAGTATCTTATATTATGCAATAGATGTAGGTACTTTTCGGTTTAAACATTCACTTAGTGACAATTGATTACTTCTGTGGAGCCAAAATAGACTATGCCTTGAACCTTGGTCCATGGCTTAGATTTTATCAACAGCACACATAATATAAGGTGAATAATGCTCGAAGCAGGTTTGCGCTTTACGACCATGCACAGGTATCTCTTCATGTGTGTTATTAGGGAACAACCCACTTTCCACAGTCACGGCCTCACGACTACACGCATATAGGTGAATCCTCAAAGGGTACAAGCAAGTAGGTACCCTGCCTCCTGGGTCTCGAATTCATTAAGAGTAAAAACTCAACCTAACTCTTGCTTTTTATGAGCACTGTTGCTCTAGGGATGGAAAAAACAAATAGTGCTCCTCATTAGTCACTTATCTGGCTTGTTTCTACCAATTAAACTTTTTTAGATTGGGTTACCACCATGGTGACTTTATTTATGGGCTTAGCCCCATCCCCCTTGACAACTCTAGAACCACTGTTTTAGATAATTCTTTGGTAAGTTGATCAGCTAGATTTCTTTCGGATCTTACAAAATTTAGTGTAATCAAGTTATTTTTTAATTTATATCTCAATGATTTATGGCGCACTTTCAAGTGCTTATTCATTTTCACATTTGCATTTTCTTGATTGCATTTATCTATAACAGATCTGCAGTCACAATGAATAGATATAGAATATAATGATGAAGTCACAAGAGGTAAATCTACTAGTAATTTCTAAGCCACTCGGCCTCAATATTAGTGGTATCTTGGGTAATAATTTCAGATTATGGTGGTCCTAGCCACTACAGTTTGTTTGGTAGACTTCCATGATACAGCTGCACCTCTAAAAGGAAGACAAAATCAGTGGTAGATTTAGTGTCAACTATATCAATAATCCAGTTGGCATCACTATAGCCTTCTAGAATAACAGGATAACCACAATAGTGTAATCCCAGAGATATGGTACCCTTAAGGTACCAGAGAATTCTTTCTAGAGCAGTCCAAGGATCATTATTAGGGTTGTAAATATATTTACTCGGTTAGTTCACAGAGTATGAAATATCAGGTCTGGTATAATTTGCAAGAAACCCTAGAGAACTAATGATCTGGGCATACAAGCTTCGATTGACTGGATCACCTAAGTTCTTCTTTAGATAAAGAGATGGATTATAGGGAGTAGATACAGGATGACAATTAGAGTAGCGAAACTTTTTTAAGAATCTTCTCCACATAGTGGCTTTGGGACAAAGTTATACCATTTTCATTTCTTATAATTTTAGTATTTAGGATTGCTTCTCTTAAATCTTTCATGTCAAATTTTAGAGATAAAAATTGTTTTACTTCATTAATAATTTCTAAGTCTGTTCCAAAAATTAGGATATCATCTACATGTAGATGTAGGATTATAATTTTGTTATTCTTCTTTTTATAATATACACATTTATCTGTATTATTAATTTTAAATATATTAGTTAGGATTATTTCATCAAATTTAAAGTGCCATTGTTTGGGGGCTTGTTTTAGACCATAAAGAGATCTAATCAACCTACATACCTTTTTTTCTTAACCTAGGACAATGAAACCTTCGGGTTCATCCATGTAGATTTCTTCATCGAGGTCCTCATTTAAGAAAATGATTTTAATATCCATTTGATGTATAACCAGCTTATGAATGGAACCCAAGGCAACAAGGATCCTGATGGTAGTGATTCTAGCTACAGGGGCATAAACATCAAAGAAGTCAATTCGAGATTTTTGAGTAAAACCTTTGGTTACTAACCTAGCCTGTACTTGTCTACAGTTCCATCTGGCCTAAGTTTCTTCTTAAAGATCCATTTATACCTTATGGGTTTACTTCCTAGGGGTAGGTCTGCCAATTTTCAAGTGTGGTTTTGAACTATGGATTGCATTTCATTATCAATTGCTTCTTTTTAGAAGAGTACATCTAGAGATTTGAAGGCATCCTCTAAAGAAGTAGGAGAGTCTTCTATTAGGAATGTGTAGTAGTCTTCTCCAAAGTTCATTTCAATTCTGGTTCTTTTACTTCTTCTAGATTCAATTTCTTCTTCTTCCTCCTCTCTAAATCTGGTTCTGCTTGAGCTAGTCCGTAGATTATTATTGGTATTTATTTGATCATTTATCCTTGTTTTAAAGGAAAATATACTTTCAAAGGAGATTGCATCTCTTGCTTCCATTATAGTGTTGTTATTAATTTTATTTATTTGAGAGTTAAATACTAAAAATCTATTAGCATACTCTCAATTGCATATCCTATAAATATTGCATCTACTATTTTGGGTCCAAATTTTTTTCTTTTATTTTCTAGAATTTTTACTTTAGCTAAGCACCCCCACACTTTTAAGTATTTTAAGTTAGGTTTTCTATGTTTCTAGATTTCATATGGAATTTTATCATTATGTTTGAATGAAATTCTGTTCAAGATATAAGATGCAGTTACTAGTGCTTCCTTCCAAAGATTTTTTTGGTGCACCTGAACTAATTAGCATAGAGTTAACCATATCCATTAAGAATCTATTCTTTCTTTCAGCTACTCCATTAAATTGGGATGAATAAGGAGCTGTCACTTCATGAATTATCCCATATTCTTCATAGAACTGGGCCAGCTCAAATGAGGTATATTCACCTCCTCTATCAGACCTTAAGATTTTAATCTTTTTATCTAGTTGGTTTTCAGCCTCTGCTTTATAGACTTTGAATTTATTTAAGACCATATTTTTAGCTTTGATAAGATAGAGGTGACAGTATCTAGAAAGGTCGTCTATGAAAGTTACAAAGTATTTATTTTCACCCCTTGAGATTTTTCTGAGTCACATACATCACTATGTATGAGTTCAAGGAGATCAGAATCTCCACTTATAGAGTGGAAGGGTCCTTTTAGTAATTTGGCCTCTACACATATCTCACATTTGTCATTATTCCTAAGTTCTGATTTTGAGATTAAGTTCAAGTGCATTAATCTTTTAATTGAGCTGTAGTTTACATGTCTCAGCCTACCATGTCAGATAATAGAAGAGTCAATATGAAGAACAATAGAATTTAGGACTTAAGTTAGAGACAGATCACCTTGGGTGTGGCTCAAAGTCTTGGCGAAGTCTGACCAAATAGAGAAAAGTTTGTCTATAATACAGGCAACTTGGAAAGACTCATCTAGGTGGGTTCCATTTGCCTGGAGTTGAAGAATCAGGGTTTCATATTCATAGATTTGATCATTCATAGGTTTGGAATCAACAAATTGAAACTTGCTAAAGTCAAAAGCTTTGAATCTCTTTATCCCGGCATCATCAAGTCCATATTTATTCTTTAAGATATCCTAGAGATCCTTGGCACTCTTAGCTATATAATAAATAGCATAAAGCCTATCAGAAAGGGCTCCTAGGATTTTATGAAGGCAGTGATGGTTTCTTCTAAAGTTCTAGTAGAGGAGGTGGAGGAAACAGCAGCAGTTTGAGAATAGGAAGGAGCAGGATTTGGGTTGCTGCGAGTAGCAAGTTGTGAAGCAGATGGGTTAGACCCATTACTGACTTCAGTAGTGCTCTCACCAATGGCTGAGATCAAGCCTAAGGTGGTGAGCCAGAACCGCATTTGATTCTACCACCTCCTAAAGTTTTGACCATCAAACTTTTCAGGTTTAGCATTAAAATTTTTCAGATGTGTGGGAAGCCATTAATTTGTAGCTTAACATAGTTTTGACACCTGTGGAAATGAGAAAATTTATGTCAAATTATTGCACTGATATCTAATTTGAACTTTATATGTCTAGTTGAAAAAATCCAAAGAATAACAGCCACATCAGCTCCAGATCGATAGTGGAGCACTTGGCTCACTTAAGTACAAGCCTTTCTTAGGCACGTAGGTCTTTTTGACAAGTTTTTCTTAGATACCGTTATTCGATGGATGATTTCACTAAATATCATTCAATTTTATCCTAAGTGCAATATTAAGCTCGCTCCTATGAATTAACCAATTTTTGAATTTTCGTTTGAATGAAATCTGGAAATTACTCCATGAGGAGTCCAAATGGAAGTATTAATAAACATCTTAGAGGTTAGGCAATTTAATATTTTGCTTGAAAAATTAAGCACTAAAGTGAAGTTAGCATAAATGTCTAACAGCTAAAATATAACAATTTGCAATTATGCGGCAAAATGTATAATAAATGTTGAAATTTAATATCTAGTGCTAACAGTACATAAACTTTTCTGGATTGTTAGCCTAGATGCACAAATATAATTGATAAATCAAAAATTAAATGTTTCTAATATTCAAAAATAGTAAATAAGAAGAATAAGCTAGCAAATAAATAACTTGACAATAGAATAATAAAATAAAAAAAAGAAAGAAGATGGCCTGTGGATCGAAGCACGCTAACGCGTTGTCCCAAAAAAGTTTATGCCCCCCACGTACGGCTCCGCTGGCACAGATCTTCTAGAGATACGACGACCCAGTACATAACCATGTTTTTTCCGTCAGTGCGCCTCCAGGAAAGAAAGAAGAGCATGTTCACGCTTGTAGATCGCTCAAAAGAAACTCAAAAAAATAATTGAAATTATGAGGGGAAGAAAAAATTCTTTATTTTTTTTCTCTCTAATGATCCCTAGAGCCCTTTTTATATGAACTCTTGGAATAGGGAGAAGTGAAATTTTTTATTGTATTTGAAATGATCCCTAGAGCCCTTTATATAGGCTCAGGCACGTCAAAAGAAGCAGACTCTCCTTCCGCGAATTGATTACGTGTCTTTTTGTGCTCCTTTGATCCTACGGCTTGTTGCATCTTAGCCGCCCATGCTTTCTTCTTTCTTCGGAGGGCCTTCCATGCTTGCTCTTGCGCGTGGATGCATGACACTTGTCATGGCCTGCTTTCTTTGGGAATCTTTCCATGTTTGCTCCCTTGCTTGTGCGTGGATGCTTACCACTTAGCCGTTGACCAAGTCATATATTTGGTTTTCAAATTTTAAAATATTTAATTTAATTCAACATATCAATGGCGACACTTTTTTCCTCGGTGACATCCGCTGCCTCTAGAACCTAGACCTCCCAGACTTGGTGGGCACCATCAAGCTCAAGAATATATAGGTCCTCCGTGGCCATAATACCAGCATCTCTGGTACTAGCAATGCTATTATATATATGTAGATATTTTATATCATCCCAACCATCTTAAAGCCGTATGCCATCTTTTATTTTAATTCCTATATGTGAACGTCTATTTGTATTTTGTTCCTTAAACTAATCTATACAATTCTTATAGATAACTATTTTCTAACGTGAAATAGCTCAATATGATATTGTTATCTAAATTTCCGAAATTTTTGTCAGAATTATATTCTAAAACCAAAAAAATAATGAGAATAATGAGAAAGGTGAGGTTGGCACTCCTGAATGTTATGCTTCTTTCAAGTTCCAGATGTTATATGCCATGTTTTGATTGGTATTTTGCTTAGAATGTGCTAAAATATTTTGTCAATTTTATCACTATGCTTTTTGTGGTTTTGATCACCTGAATTGGTAAAAGCATTATTCTTCCTTTTCTTTTATTTTTGTAGTATAGTTTTGGTTAATAACCTCTCTTTCTTATATGATATATCATGAATATTTACTTAATCCATGTTCAGGCTTTTTAAAATGGAGCAACCACTTTTCAAATTAGTGAAATTTAGAGGGAATTTTAAGAAGGTTAAGAATTCTACAAAGATGAAGTATTATTTTGGGAAATAAAAGAGCTGGTTAGTTAATATTGACTATTACTAATGATATGTATAGTGGCTACAAGGACATGTATGATGATATTGTGCACATCTTCAATTTGAAGCTTATAGAGACCATAAAGATATGGTCTATAGTTAGACATTTATCATCCATGTCTTATATGATACTGGACATAGATCATAAATTAATGAGTTTGTTTGAGGAGTACAAAGATTTAAATGAGTACCTCTGATTTGTCACAAAATAAGCCAATGATATACCTTCTCAGTCAACACTATGTAGCCAGGACCAAATTGAAACATAAGAAGCGTTATAGCTGCAATAGGAGAGGTTCGAATGGATGACCAAAGGGAGAAACAAAGGCAAAATGAAAGTGAGATTCTAGCTGCAATGGTGATTGATATCTCAGATATTGGTATCAAGAGTAATGATGTTGTTGGGGTAATGATGAAACTATTTTTAAGAGGAGTAGAAATCATATACTGAAATTTGTAGTTCTGAGATTAGTTATCACAGTATTTATAGTAGTGATTTTGATGATGATGATGATGATGTCAGAGTATCAGAGAAAGACATATAAGATAGATAATGAGAATTCTAACATATTTGTAAGGGTAAAATATGCAAGTCGAGAACACATCAAAGTAGCACCAAGTCAGTGTGCTATATTGAATGAATTTGCTGTAAGGATTCTCAAAAGTGACTTGGGTAGAATATAAATAAGTTGCAAAAATGAAGCTTATAATTGGAGGCTCCATGCTTCGCGATTATGTGATGGCTATATATTTTAGGTATTATGGTAGAAATGTCGATCCTGTGTATGGTAGTGCATATGAATAATGTTGCATGGAATATGTTGTTGTGTTTGTATGTGTAGGTCAAAAATTGAAGAAGCCTCATACATGCTCATCTATGAACAAGTGTAGCAATAAGATTGCAATACAATTTTGGATATGTAATAGGATGATTAGTTGGCTAAGGAAAGAGGGTAACCTGTCACTTATGAACTAAAAAGGAGACTATTGTAGTTCTATCATCTTAAGCTTCCATATCACAAAGTTTGTTAAGAAAAGGAGCTTGCCATGTCCATTATTGGTGCATTTCAATATTAAAGTTTAATATTTATTTTATTTATGAGGTTCACGTATTTAATGACTCATGAATGGTTCATGTATTTGGGGGAAATGAAAGGATTACTATTTGGGGAGATGAAAAGTTCATGTATTTGGAGAGATGAAAGATTCATGGGAAATAAATGGGAATAATTCATGAACCGTTTTTGAAATTGGAATTCAATGTCTATTTGGTGGGGGAGTTACTCTTAGAATTTTTAAGTATATTTATGCTATCATTATTCTCATAAATTTAAAATTACAAACTCTTTATATAAATCCTTCTCCCCCTTTATTCAAAAATATACAATATCATCTTATTTTACTCATAAAAAATATTTTGAGAAAGTTCTTGCCAAAGAAGGGTGTTTCTTGGGTGGAGCTTTGGGCTAGACTACTTGTGCAGAGTTGTCCTTGCCATAAGACGATCGTCGGGCTGTTGTATCCTGGAGGAGACAAGCCATAGTATTTTCTGCTGCACCAGGTTCTAGGCTTTGCCAACCACAGAGGGCTTAAATCTCCTTAAAGAAAGCGAGATTTCCATGCCTTAGTCCGATTGGTTTCGTCCTCTTATTGTAATTTCCCCAACAATTTTAAAGAGATTCAATGGAAATGGAGCCAATCCCTAAGAAGCATGATGGTAATGTTGGAGATCTTAACAAGCCCTTCCGATTCAAGGGAGCCACTTCAAGAGATGGAAAAGCAAGGTGTTGTTCTATTTGAGTCTTCTCAATGTTTCCTACATTCTCACCAAGAAAAATCCAACCAAGATCTCAACCGATGAGATGATGGATGAAGAGTATCAAGCTCATCAAGAGAAAGTGGACAAATATACTAGAGATGAGTATAATTGTCGATGTTATCTCTTAAATTACCTTGCCGACAATTTTTATGATTATTACAATACTACTTACTCTTCTGCAAAAAGCATTTGGAAAGCTTTACAAAGCAAATATGATACAGAAGAAGCTGGTGCAAAGAAATATGCAGCAAGCCGATTTTTTCGTTTTCAAATGGTGGATGGAAAATCTATTGCTGAGCAAGCACAAGATTTTCAAATGATCGTTGCAGAGGTTAGATCTGAAGGCATCAAGATTGGGGATAACCTGATTGTGGCTGGTATTATTGACAAGCTACCACCATCATGGAGATAATTTTAGAAATCTATGCGCCATAAGCAGAAGGAGACGTCCCTAGAGACCTTGATCACTCGCATCTGAGTGCAGGAGGAAGCTCGAGGCCAAGATGCACTGATTACACAAGAGGGTAATGAACATTCCACCACCAAGGTAAATTTAATGGCTTCAAATAATGCTTTGCCTAGTGATCATTTTCCTAAAAATAGTCATTTGAAGCCAAAAAGAAAAAATATGAAATTTTATGGCAAACTTCATAGGGGAACCCCGAGTCAGAAAAATAAGAACCAAATACCCCCTTCACAAAACCATTCTTTTGGTGCATATTTTGTCTGTGGCAAAAGTGGGCATATTGCTCGAACTTGCAGATTCCAAAAACGTCGGCCTATTCCTCAGGCTAATGTAATCGAGGAACCTCTTGTAGCAATAATTACAGACATCTACATGGTTCAGTGTGTTGAAGGGTGGTGGGCAGACTCTGGTGCCAATAGGCATGTTTGCTATGACAGAAATTGGTTTAAGAACTACACTCCCTTCAAGGATGATAAGACTATTATGCTTGGTGATTCTAGCCAAACAAAGGTCCTTGGGAGTGGTGAGGTTGAGCTGAAATTCACCTCTGGACGTGTGCTATTCTTGAAAGATGTGCTTCACGCTCCATCTATGAGGAAGAATTTGATGTCGAGTTTTCTACTCAACAAGGCTGGCTTTAAACAAACTATGGAATCTGATCAATATGTAATTACCAAGAATGGGATATTTGTGGGCAAAGGATATCCATGTGATGGGATGTTTAAGTTGAATATTGAAAATAATAAAGCATCATCTAGTTCTATTTATATGCTTTCTTCTGTGAATTTTTGGCATTCTCGTTTATGTCATATAAATAGTAGATACGTGAGAATCATGAGTAGTTTGGGATTAATTCCGAGATTGATAAAAGATTTTAAAAAATGTGAAATTTGCAATCAAGCAAAAATCACAAAGAGGCCTCATAAAAGTGTTGAATGAAAAACTGGATTATTAGAACTCGTTCATACTGATCTTTGTGAATTTGAAGCAATTTTAACCCGTGGAGGAAATAGATATTTTATCACTTTTATAGATGATTTTTCAAAATATACTTATGTTTACTTATTGAAAAATAAAAGTGATGCTTTTGAAAAATTCAAAGATTTTCTCCAAGAAATTGAAAATCAATTTGGTCGAAAAATTAAAAGATTTCGAAGTGATAGAGGCCGTGAGTATGAATCTATGAGTTTTAATACTTTTATGCAATCTTTGGGAATTATCCATGAAACTACTCCTCCATACTCTCCTGCATCTGACGGTGTAGCTGAGAGAAAAAAATAGAACTTTGATTGATTTGACAAATGCCATGTTAATTGACTCAAGTGCTCCCTTAAATCTTTGGGGTGAAACAATTTTGACTGCATGTCATGTGATGAATAGGGTGCCTCATATAAAAACCAAACTCACTCATTTTGAGTTGTGGAAAGGGTATAAGCCAATTTTGGGATATTTGAGGGTCTGGGGCTGTTTGGCTTTTGTAAGGCTAACAGATCCTAAAAGACCAAAACTTGGTATTAGAGCTACCACTTGTGTTTTTCTTGGATATGCAGCAAACAGAACAACCTATAGATTTTTAGATATTGAAAATAATGTACTTTTTGAGTCAGGTGATGCTATTTTTCATGAAGATAAATTTCCTTTCAAAACTAAAAATAGTGGGGGTCAACATTTTAGAGAAAATATTTTATATGCACCTAGTTCTTCTAATTCTTCACAAAACCATGAAAATCTTGAAGTTGAGCTGAGAAGGAGTAAACGAGTTAGAGTTGAAAAAGATTTTGGCCATGACTATTATGTTTTTAATACGGAGGACATTTCTTTAACTTTACAAGAAGCTTTAAATTCACCTGATGCTATTTTTTGGAAAGAGGCTGTAACTGATGAGATGGATTCTCTAATTTCTAATGAAACTTGGAAATTAATAGAATTACCACAAGGTTGTAAAACTATTGGTTGTAAATGGGCCCTCCGGAAAAAACTAAAACCTGATGGTTCTATTGATAAATTCAAAGCCAGGCTTGTAGCAAAAGGTTTTAAACAAAAAGCTGACCTTGATTTTTTCGATACATTTTCTCCGGTCACTAGGGTTACATCCATTAGATTATTAATCACAGTGGCTGCAATTCATAATCTGATCATTCATCAAATGGATGTAAAAATAGCATTTTTAAATGGAAACCAATATGAGAAAATTTACATGGATCAACCTGAAGGCTTTGTAGAGCATGGTCAAGAAAGTAAAGTGTGTAAGCTTAACAAATCCCTATATGGCTTAAAACAAGCTCCTAAGCAGTGGCATGAAAAATTTGATTCCTGCATGATTGAGAATGGCTATAAACCAAATGAATGTGATAAGTGCATATATTATAAATCTTGGGAAATTGCACATGTTATTGTTAGCCTCTATGTGGATGATTTATTGATTTTTGGCTCAAGTTTGCATGTTATAAATGAAACAAAAAATATGTTTTGTAGCTATTTTCAAATGAAAGATCTTGGTGAGGCTAATTTTATTTTGAGAATGAAAATCTCAAAAACTTGTGATGGAATTTTTCTTGATCAGTCGCATTATATTGAAAGAATTTTGAAAAAATATAACTATTTTTATTGCAAGCACGTTGCTACTCCTTTTGATGCTAATAGGTTACGGGAAGAAAAACGCTAAACTCTTTGCTTTTTAGTCAAGTGCTCCTTCAAGCGAGAACCGAGGAAAGAGACAGAGCTTTCACCAGTACCTCATTCATTTCCTATGAAAAATGAGATTGATGTGATTAACCAAAAGGAGTATGCTAGTATTATTGGGAGCTTGTGTTATGCGACCGATTGTACTAGACCTGACATTGCATATGCAGTGGGAGTACTTAGCAGGTTTACCAGCAAACCAGGTAGAGAACATTGGCATGCCATTGAGCGAGTTATGAAATACTTATCCGGTACCAAAAATTATGGGTTGTTCTATAAAAAAATATCCTGCTGTACTTGAAGGTTTTAGTGATGCAGATTGGAACACATTATCAGGTGATTCTCTCTCTACCACTGGTTATATTTTTACATTGGGTGGTGGTGCTATATGTTGGAAATCTAAAAAACAAACTATTATTGCTAACTCTACTATGGAGGCTGAACTTATAGCTTTAGCTTCAGCTAGTGAGGAAGCAAATTGGTTGAGAGATTTGTTGCATGAAATTCCTCTTTGGGAGAAACCAGTTCCACTTGTGATAATTCATTGTGATAGCACTGCTGCAATTGGTAGAGTGAAAAACCGTTATTATAACGGTAAATCCAGGCCTATCAGGAGAAAACACAGAATTGTAAGATCTTATTTGAGCAGCTGCATAATTAATGTGGATTATATTAAATCTTATGATAATCTTGCAGATCCACTGACTAAGGCTTTGTCAAAAGAAAAGGTCTGGAATACATCGAGGGGGATGGGACTAAAGCCTATACAATCAACAACCACATCTGAGGATACCCAACCTGGAGATTAGAGATTCTGAGAACTGGGTTCAATGGGAAAAACGAATCATATGGTGGTCGAAAGAAATGCACAATTTATTTTTTCTATCCCTATGGTGTAGATGTATTTATCCTGTAATGTTGTGGAGGTTGAGTTTTTCAAAAACTCTTAATGAAAATCTGTAGCTCGTATGAGTAGGGTGTCAGTATTACAGGAGCGCCCTTGACAGATTTCACCTATGTGAGCATGGAAGTGGGGCCATTGGGCTTATTCTCAAAAATGCTCATGAAATTGGGATAGCACATGGCCATAACGTGCTGGCTAATAAAGCTCATGTCAACACCTGGATTATTATGTGTGAGCAGTAATTCTTTATATCCCCTAAGCAGTCATAGTTCAAGTTTGAGACTACTACTGGCTCTGGAGTAGAGATTGCTGTTTCACTAAGTGAAGGTTCAATGCAGAGCACACCTATATGATGCATAATGATCTCTCTTTGCCTAGTAATTTCTCTAAACTTTGGTTTTAACATTAAAATGAGTGGGGGAATGTTGGTGCATTTCAATATTAAAGTTTAATATTTATTTCATTTATGAGGTTCACGTATTTAATGACTCATGAATGGTTCATGTATTTGGGGGAAATGAAAGGATTACTATTTGGGGAGATGAAAGGTTCATGTATTTGGAGAGATGAAAGATTCATGGGAAATAAATGGTAATAATTCATGAACCATTTTTGAAATTGGAATTCAATGTCTATTTGGTGGGGAAGTTACTCTTAGAATTTTTAAGTACATTTATGCTATCATTATTCTCATAAATTTAAAATTACAAACTCTCTATATAAATCCTTCTCCCCCTTCATTTCAAAAATATACAATATCATCTTATTTTACTCATAAAAAATATTTTGAAAAAGTTCTTGGCAAAGAAGGGTGTTTCTTGGGTGGAGCTTTGAGCTAAACTACTTGTGTAGAGTTGTCCTTGCCATAAGACGATCGTCAGGCTGTTGTATCCTGGAGGAGACAAGCCATAGTATTTTCTGCTGCACCGGGTTCTAGGCTTTACCAACCGCAGAGGGCTTGAATCTCCTTAAAGAAAGCAAGATTTCCATGCCTCGGTCCGATTGGTTTCGTCCTCTTATTGTAATTTCCCCAACATCCATGATTCATGGAAATTGGGCAATTTTTTTTTTAGGAGAATGGAGGATTTAAAGCATGAACTTTTGAGAAGAAACCCGAGTAGTGTAGTAAAGACACAATTAGATATGGTTTATGACAAGCATTACTTCCACCTCTTCTTTGTTTCTCTAGCAAGTTGTACACTTATTATAGACCTAGATGGCTGCCACTTAAAAAGAAAATTTTGGAGTGTGATGATAGCTGCTACAGCACTTGACAGAAATAATGATTTGTTTCTAGTAGCCTTTGGTATAGCGGAATTTGAAAATAGTGATAGCTGAACTTGGTTTTTAGAGGCACTCAAAAAAGCAATTAGAACTCCAGAAGGTCTAGTAGTTGCATCGGATCAATAAAAGGGATTGGAAGAAGCAGTGCAGTATATATATCCTTAACTAGAACCTAGAAAATGCATGAGGCACATGTACAAAAACTTCCAAACAAAGTTTCCAGGAGATTGGTTTAAAATCAAGGTATGAAAAGCTACAAAGGCACTCCCAAAAGTTCAACATGATGATATCACATATTAAACTAAGAAGGCTAAGAGGCATTCAAGTATCTTAGTACTGAAAATATTGATTTATAGAGTAGATCTCAGTTTGGCATTACAACTAAGGGATCTTATATAACAAACAACTTTTTAGAGTCATTCAATAACAGAATTTCTGAGGTTAGACATATACTAGTTCTTGATTTATTGGACGTTGTAAGGCAAAAATTATAATGAAGATGGAAGCTAGAAGGAGAATAGCTACGCACTGGAAGGAAAATTTAGTTCTTGTGGTAATGGATATAAAGTAATTGAGATTAGTGGAAGATATAAAGTAATTCTAAATGAATGAAGGTGCTCTTGTCGTGTGTAGGAGGTGTCAAGCATTCCTTGTGTATAGCCTTTACTTGTAGTATAAGAGTTGTAAATTTAGATAATTAAATCTTAGAATACTTCACCATTATGAAGTACAAGACTACCTATGCATTAGAAATTGGGCCATTACTTGAAAAGTCCCCATGGATTAAAGTGGATATTGGATACAGTGTTGCCTTCTTAGGTCAGTCTAAGACCGTCTGGAAGGCTAAAATAGAAGGAAATTAGAGGTACAAATAAGAATATATAGAAAAAAATGCACAAATATAAGTACTGTAGTGAGCTTGGGCATCATGCAAAGACTTGCTAAAACCTAGTAGTAGAAGAATCTCAAGCATCAGTATCCTCATCTTCTGCACCGAAGAAGCCTAGGATGTAACATATAGCACTAGTCTAAGTTAATGATATTTTTTTCTATTTTTCATTTTTTTAGCATTCCTGATAGTCTAGCATCATGCTATCTTTTGGCAACAATTGGAATTTGGACTCTAAAAGTCTTATTACAAATGAGTATTTGTCACAAATGAAAAAAACACAGTCATATGGGCTTCTCATGATCAATGTAGTATTTCTCTCTCATATTTAATAAGTAGAAGCTATATCCTACAAAAATTAAAAAATTCAAGAAAACAATTTTTGCATGAGAAATACAAGTATTCCAACCATTACATTTATTTCCTTTTTGGTCAATTGGCAAATAATGTTTAACAATTAAAGGATCACTTATTATTTACCAAAAGAAAGGATCACTTATTAGGAGATATAACCTCTTTTATTCAAAATGAGAAAGAAAATGTTGTAATAAATAAAAATATACACTATAAATAATCAGAAGGGTTTGTTGATCAATGAATATCTGAAAAATTACTCCAAAAATTAATTCTCCAGCATGAGATATACTACTATGTTGTAAATGACTATAATGGATTGATTTGTAGCTATCCTTTTGAATATATCTTTCATTGGTTTCATATACATTTATTACATATAATATATTAATTTGCAAATGAAACTAGGAAAACAATTAGTTTCTTCAACTCTCTTTTATGATTATAATTTCCAAAATTTTAATAGATATTTCTAAATTTCCATCCATGTGAGCATCTTTATACTCTTGAACAAGTATCAACCTCTCCTGCTCCTCTTCTTTGATCTGCCCTAAGGTTCAAATTCATGCAAACATGAATTGCTTGATACCTTGCATTGTGCTTTCTAAATCATCTTTTACTCCTCCCTCCTGCATATCTATCAAGGAATTATTGGTGTTTAAGGTTTAAGATTGTACCAATATTTCTATATTGTTTACCTAAATTTTAGGTCCATACTTTGTGCCAATGTTGCTCTAGGAGGTGTTGTGGTCAAAAGCCATAGGAGTTTATTAGGAATTTTGTGAAGGCAATAGGTGTTGCAGACTAAGGATTCATTGATTGTCAAGTTTCACTAAAACAAATCTACACAAAATTCAAAAGTAAAAATAAAAAGTTCATTAGTTGCTTTCAATAAAATTGGTTTTGTGAAAACTAGCAAGTTGTAAAATCTCAACAAATAAGTTTGATGAAAAAAAATCCTTAGTTATTAAACATTGGTTTTCATAACATTATTTTACAAAAAATTGAAGTTCTGTGTTTATCAATTTGGAGAATTTAGCAATAACTCGCTATGTTTAGTTATTAAACAAAAAACCTAAATTAACTTCAACATAGCTATCGATGAAGAGGAGGTGGTGGTGTTCTTATAGGTGGTTTCCCTAACCAATAGATTGGGAGTAAACTGCATCACAAGCTAGTTGAACTATTATTCTCCATCCATTGCAACTTAAGAACGTCCAACTCTAGCAAGGGATTGTTGTCAGCATGATTCCACCAACATCTCTCTCTTAACATCCGTTTGCAAATTAGGATTAGAGGTGGGCATTGGGCCGGGCCGCCCATGGCCCGGCACGGCCCGCTAGCTACAGTAACGGGCCGGGCTAGGCACGGCCCATAAAAGGGGGTCGGGCTAGGTTTAGAATTTCTGGCCCGCGGGCCGAGCCCGACACGGCCCATAAGGGCCTGGGCTAGTACGATTCGTGGGCCAAGCACGGCACGGCCCGCAAGCCAGCCCGACACGGCCCATACGGGCCTGGGCTGGCCCGATTCGTGGGCCAAGCACGGCACGGCCCGCGAGCCAGCCCGGCATGGCCCATAAGGGCCTCAACCGGGCCTGGGCCGGGCCAGGCACGGCTCGTCTCTCTTAAAATAAATAAAAATATTTTTTTTAATAAACTAATAAATATTGGGAACTAAGGATTTATTAATATGAAGCCACCTTAATAGTGAGAGATTTGGTATAGACCCCTACCAGTTTATTAATTTAAATCAAAATGGTACATGAAGGAAGGTTTGGACCTTGGTCTGACCTCCAAAATACAATAAGAAAGGAGAAAAAATAAAGATGACTCACTTTAATAATTAAAAAAATAAAAATGTATAATTCTAAAAAAATTAAGAAATAAAAATAAATGATCAAAATCTTACTAATCATCAGTATTCACTATTCAGTAGTGTTTGTATCATCATCATCAGAGGATGTTATATCATGTCCACCTTTATCTTGAAGTCTCGCCTCAGCATCCAATCAATCTTTAAAGCAGAGAAGCATCTCAACCGTTTCGCCAGTCATCTTACTTCTCTTTTCGTCAAGAACACGCCGACCTGCACTAAAAGCGGATTTCGATGCTACTGTGGACATCGGCACAGCTAAAATATCGCGTGCAATTGCAGACATAACAGGATATTGATTTTTAACACTCTTCCACCAAGATAATACATCTAGACTCTCTATTTGATTTTCATCATATGCAGACTGAAGATCGTTTCGTAAATAAAATTCTAGTTCACTACTTAAAGATGAAGAAGATGAAGATGAACTTGAAGCATATGTGTGTTTTCTCTGTGCAATGAATGAAAAAATAGATGACGAACGAGAACTACTAGAAGAAGAAATAGAGCTTTGTACGGAGAATCTAGATCCACGAATTTTTTCATCATATATAGCATAAATATCATAAAGAAGTTGTTTTACCTCAATTTTAGCAGGTTCAGGATCTTGAATCATATTTTCACAATATGCATCAAGTAAAATTAGTACGCCATTCAATTTTACTCTTAGATCAAATACAGCAGCTAAGTTATGCATAGGACATATCTTGTCCCAATACTCATTCCATTTAGATTCCATTTGTTCAATAATAGGCATTAAAACATCATCATATCTATGTTCTGCAAATTTTTGACTAATCATATATGCTTGTTGTAAAAATGAACATGAAGTTGGATAATAAATACCAGAAAGAACATTAGTAGCATTATAAAAACTAAGCAAAAAATCTTCCAATTTTTTTTTTTATTTTAATCAATTTCAGTCAATGTAAAGCCTAATCCACAATCATTAATATATGCACTTAATAAGTTTTTATATGGGTATGAATCATGTATCATACTATATGTTGAATTCCAACGAGTAATTACATCAAATTTAAATTTTTTAAAATATTTACCATGATTTATACATAGTTCCTTAAATTCTTGAAGTCTTGATCTTGAAGCATAAATAAAAGAAACTGCATTTCTAATTTTTGAAATCACATCTTGAATCATGCCCATGCCAGCTTGAACAGAAAGATTTAAGATATGACATGCACATCTAATATGCAATAAATTTCCATTTAACATGGGATGCAATGAGTTCTTTAATAATGTAACAGCAGAATTATTATTAGATGGCATTATCAAAAGTAATAGACATAATTTTATCATTAATATTATATGAACAAGCAGTTTGATAAATGGCATTTGAAATTTGTTGCCCAGAATGTGGAAAATCAAAAGCACGAAAAGCAAGAATATGTTTATTTAATTGCCAATCATTATCAATATAATGAACAGTAATAGCAATAAAATAATTACTACCTACAGATGCTGACCAAATATCAGAAGTTAATGAAACTTTTACATTTAAAGTAGAGAGTGTTTCAATTAAACTTTGTCTCATTGCTAAAAAGTTAGTCATAGCTACTCTTCTAAATGTACGCCAACTAGTTCTTTTGTAAGCAGGTTGTAGGTTTAATTGAACATATTCTTCAAAATTAAAAGATTCACATAAACTAAAAGGTAATTCATCCTTAACTATCCATTTTACAAGTGCTTTTCTTTGATTTTCATGATTATATGCAAAATTACCTACAAGTGATCCCTCTTGTATATTAAGGGTACTTTGAGCACGAGAATCATGCATCCTATGACTCTCTTGATGTCTTTTTAAATGGTCTGTTCCCCACTACTACTACAACTATAAAGTTTGGCACATTTTTTACATTTTGCTTTCCAGACTCCATCAACCATAATTCTATCAAATTCATTCCATACAGCACTAGTCCTCTTATGAGAAGAGGTTTGATCTTTACTCGGTTCACTAGTTCTAGAGGAACTAGGAATATGGGGTTGGGGATTAGTTTCTTCTCCCTCAGTAACAGGAGGAATGCCAAAATGACTTTTCTCAAAAGATGACATATCTAAATTGGTGAATGCAAAAAATAAAAACTAACCACAAGGAGGAATTGAGTAGAGGACCAGAGGCAGAGGTAGAGCCGAGATTTGTGAGCTTCCTCTTGTTCTCTCAACAAGAACCTCCTTCTCTTCTCAACAAGAACCTCCTCTTGTGTAGTACTTGAACACTTGCTAAATGCAAACTAAAAATTAAATTGCTAGAAGAGCACTTGCTAAATATTGCTAGAAGAGAAAAATAGTAGTAGTAGAGAAGGAGAGAAGAGTTGGTTTGGTGTGGTGAGAATGAGGGAGAAAAGGGGTATTTATAGGACTATAAATATTTTTTCCCAAAATACCCCTCAAATTAGCCGTTTTATGATTGTTGGGAGGGGTATTTTGGGTAAAAACCAAAAAAAAGCCGTTATTGCAACGGATCTTTTTTTTCCCCAGACGGGCCGTGCGTGGCACGACCCGTAACGGCAATTTTTTTTTTGCCATACGGGCCGTGCCAGGCACGGCCCGTCTCGTGCCAGGGCCCGGCACGGCCCGCCACCCCACGGGCCTAGGGTCGGGCCAGGCTAAGCAGGCCGTGCTTGGCCCGGCCCGTTTAGTAACAGGCCAGGCCAGGCACGGCCCGTTTAGCCTGTGGCCCGGCGGGCCTGGGCCGTCATGTCTAATTAGGATGGCCGAATCTTTTTTTAGGATTAAATATCAGTCTAATATTTACAAAAGATTTATGGATTGCTAGTTCGATCTGATTTGCTCATGCAGTTGCCTGTAGAATCTCTTCCTCATTGCTCCAGTGGTAGATTCTAAGGACTTCATAGAGCAAATTTTGGCCTAGTCCTTTAACTGGGCCAAAAAATGAAAGTCAAGTTTTTTGAGGATCCTAACATCCTCATACTATGAAAATTGATAAGCCTATTTGCCCAACAAAGTGGTAGGATCGGCTGATTTCACCATAGCATATACTAGAATATGTTATAGTACATTATACTAACTCTTAATAATGGAAACAAATTTATCTACTTGTTCCACCACTAAAATTGAAAATGTTGTGTATTGCTCCATAAGTGACTTTAGTAAGACGGCCACTTTACTCTTAACTACTTCGTCAATCTCCAAGCTAAGCAGCATAATTGTAGCTATGTGATGATGTCCCACTAGGCTTGCAAGAGAGCTTGTTTGCCTTTTCCTCGCCCTATTCGAGTGCACTAATCCAGGAGGATTTTAAAACTCGATGTGGACCACTTTGGCTACTACAAGTAGATATAGCGACAGACTTTGATCGAGCATATCTTCTAATATGTGAAGAATTTGATATAGGGACAGAAAGCAAAGTTGATGTAGAAGTTGAGATCTAGCTCTTGTAGAATTTTAATTATTTTAGTAATTATTTCTATTAGCAATGTTTATTTTTGGAACCTAGTTCTTTTCAAACTAGAAAAGAAATCTAACTCAAATTACGAAAGGGAGGATCTTACTACTATTATAAATAGGGCCTATATAGCTCAATTTATGGGATGTAGATTACAATAAAAGAAAAGAAGACGTAAATCCTACTTTCACAATTTCTTCACCTTCTAATTTTTTTTGAGAGATTCGAGCTAATGGGATTGAGAAAATTCTTTATTGTTCCTGATCAAATCAAGCACTATGGAACTCGTTAGCAGAGAGGAAGGATGGCAAGTTAGATGGCACGGGGTTGATGTGTGCATGGGAGAATAAAGATGGTGATCAAAGAAAGGATAAAGAGAGTTGGGTCTAGGTACCTTGATCTTTAAAGATTTTCACCACCATCACACCACCATTCTAAGAAGATGGATTTAGACAAGGGTAGGGGTGTACCATTGGGCTTGATTGCTAAGATTTTTAAGTTATAGCTACTTCTAGGGTAGAAACTATTGGTAGATTAAGTATTACGATAAAAGGGTTGCCATCAGAGCACAAATCTATTATTTATATTAATAACAAAATAACTAGAATACAACTACTGATCCCTATAACTACCCATGTCATGAAGATCATCAGTAGTTTTGACAGTTCGCTCATATGTAGTGTAACTACAAATCAGGTCACGACGTCCTTCAACTTGTGGTTCATACTAGTGCATCACAATTAATCATGCTAGGTTCTAATTTTTTGGCCTACCATCTATGTCATGGCCAAATCCTAACATTTTAGCCTATGCCTCCATACTTAGTGTGATTCATTGTAGCCGAACTCTGCCCCATTCAGCAAGGATCACGCGACTCTCATATGTTTTATTTCTATTGAAATCTAATTCATGTGGCACTCACTCTTAGCCGTTTGCTAGATTGTCGAGATAGGGTACAAACACCCACTATTGCATATATGGTGGGCAGTGCCACCACTCTTACTTTTTGCATGGTGTGCCTACCCTTTTTGCATCATAGGTAGTGGCAACTATTGACCAACTATCATCCCTGGACTTTAATCCATTTCTTAAGCTGATAGCTCTCACCCCATTTGGTCTATACATTAATTACTTGGCCTATAATCTTGGTGTATCAGCCTACACCCCCTTTGTTTTCACCTTGCACCATTATTGTATTGGCCTTTTGGCAGATCACAATCGTCGGTCTAGAGGTGGTATAAGCATGTAATCATTATTTTTTGATTATAGTATACCCCATTTTAGTAATACTAAGAATTTTGCTCAAATAGTATACTACTTGCTCTTTGCCTTCATCATTATATTGTGCAAATAAACTTCTGGAATAATCAGCAACAAACACATACAATTTTAGCAGCTTTCCTTGCATTGGAGGAATAAATGTAGGAGGATTAATCAAATATTTTTTTGTCAAATCGAAAGCTTTTTGTTGTTGTTCTTCCCACACAAATTCATCATTCTCTTAAATCTCAATAATGATGAAAATAATTGTATTTTGTAGCCACATTTGCAATGAACCTTTGCAGGAAATTAACTCGGCCAAAAATCTTTATAATTCTTTCTTATTTAAAGGGGGTTTTGCATGTATGATGACCTTTGCTTTGATTTTATCAATTTCAATTCCTCTTTTATATACAAGAAACCTAAGAAGTTTTCTATAGATACACCAAGCCAAATTTCAAGGGATTCATTTTTAACTAATGATATTTTGTCCTTTGAAATGTTCTGTTTAGATTGACCAGATGATTTTGTTTTGGTTTCTAATTTCACTACCACACCATTGATGTAGATTTATGTGAATTTTCTAATCATATTATGGAAGATAGTATTCATGGCTCATTGGTACACCACAATAGCATTTTTCAACTCAAACGACATTACAATCAATTTGTAAGTACCAAAGGATCCTAGACATGTAAAAGCAGCTTTATATATATATCTTCTTCGACTATATATATTTAATTATAGATGAAATGCTTATCGATGAATGTCAATGTTACATATGCATGCAGCTCTGCCGATCTGCAGATCTACTATTGGAATGAGATATTTCATTTTTAGAAGTAGTTGCATTCAAAGTTTTAAAATCAATATAGACCCTGAGCTTTCTATTCCATTTCATAACAGGGGCTTTATTTGTAACCACATTACATACTAAGCTATTCCAATGAACTTGGCTTTGAATAGCTTTTTGATTGCTTTCCTTAACTTTCAAAATTACAAGTAAAATAATTTTTAAATTGATGCAATAAGTATTGCATCCTTGAAGTCAATGTCCAATTGAGTGCAAATATAAGTTGGATTATCATCTGATCCAATATTAACTTCCTATAGTGGATTTTGTGATTCCACTTTTAATATCTTAGGAGTCTTGTATATCAAATGCATGGTCTGTATTTAGTGCTGATTTATTTTAAATAGCTGCTTTACAAACTATAAATTTGTAATCATTGCTCAATTACACTATAGAAACATCTAGCATTGTCGAAGCTTTTTAATGGATTTGCCGACGCGAAAAAATGCTGCTAGTAAGATTCCTGATACTTTCTAAAAAGTCACAAAAGTGTCGGCAATGTTACTGTAGAAAAATAATTTTACAACGCTTTTGCTTTACGTCGTGAGTTATAATAAACGACGCTTATAAGTATCGCTAATTGCTGATGCTTTTAATAAGTGTTGGCATTGAAGCATGGTATATTAGCAACGCTTATTTGTGTTGTTAATTAACAATGCAAATTAGCATTGCTAATGTATATTTTAATGACGCTTTAAAGCGTCATAATGCAAATTATATTTTTTAAAAAATATTAAAAAAATAAAAATCTGTATACAAATATGCTGATCCTTGTGAGATTTTGATGTTTACAAAGCCGTTGAGGATATTTTATTGTACTAATGATGTTATATTTAGTGTTTCTGAAAAATATCAAAATAATTCAAGATAAATTAGTAAGGATTAAAATGAAAATATTTTGGATCAGTTAATGGCCAAGGAACAGTCCTTGAGTCGACTCAAGAAGGGTTCGAGTCGACTCTGGCACAAACAAGACATGTGGCACACTTCTGGCATGCTCAGGAGCCGACTCATGTAGAGCTTGAGTCGACTCCATCAAAGTGCAAGTCGACTCCAAAGGATCAAGAGATGACCCCTTTAAAAATGAGCTAGAGGACAAAGTCAGAAATAGTGGCCGAGTCGACTCATGGAAAGCTTGAGTCGACTCTCTGAGACACTCTCAGGAGAGATAGAAATCTGATTTTTGAATGAACAACAACCGAGTCGACTCCAGGAGACATCAAGTCGACTCCTTGAGAAAAAGACAGAAATCCAATTTTCGAATGAATAGTGGTCGAGTTGACTCCAGGAAACATCGAGACGACTCCCTGAGAAAAAAACAGAAACCTGATTTTCGGATGTACAGTGGCTGAGTCGACTCCAGGAGACATCGAGTCGACTTTCTGAGAAAAAGATAGAAACCCAATTTGCGGATGAATAGTGACCAAGTCGACTCTAGGAGACGACGAGTTGACTCGCTAAGAAAACAACAGAAGAGCGATTTTCGGAGGAATAGTAGCCGAGTCGACTCCAGAAATTTTCGAGCTGACTCACTCAAAGGGAAGAGCAAAACGCAAGCTCAGATGAACAGTTTGCCGAGTTGACTCCAGAAAATTCCAAGCCGACTCCATTGATGAACGACATAAGATCAATTTTGAAGGACCCGACCTCGAGTCGACACCTCAGAAGTTTGAGTCGACTCTAGGTTCAGCCGAGCCCACTCCAAGTTTACACGAGTCGACTCCAAATCGACTGGTAGCTCTAACGGCTATATTTTCAAAGAAACAGTATGGAGGAAAAATATTAGTAACAATTATATTTTTGTGTCTAACAGCTAGTAATGTATTCCCTACTGCTCAAATACTATAAAAACAAAGGATTCAACTAGGATTTTAACAAGGAAGTGAAAGAAGAGAGAAAAAGAGAATTCAAAGAAAGCAATCGAGAGCTTGAGCCAAAAAGAAAGCTTATTTTTCTATGAACTACTAAATTAGAGCAAGGAGCTAAGTAGATTAGAAAAGCATTCAAAGAGAGATCCATCAACAGTCAAAGATCCAGCTCTACACGGCACCATTCTCTCATCGGCAAAAATCTAAAGTGCAATCAACCATTGCTCAACTTACTGAGTTTGCTTTTATTTCAAATTGAGCAATAGTTATTTTGTATACATTTCAATTTGTTTACATTTGTTTGTAACAAGTTTCAAGGATTGAAACTTGGTGGTAAAGGTTTATTGGTGAGTCCGTAAAACCAACGGTTAGATTTATTGGTAAGTCCGCAAAACCAATGGGTAGGTTTAATTAGTGATCCCGTAAAACCAATTGTAAGGTTTGGATTGTGAGCATGGAAAAACAATCCGGCTGTAATCAGGCAGATTATAATGAATTCCCAAAGAAAGTCTTGGGGAGTGGACGTAGGTGCTTTGGAGTGCACCGAATCACTATAAAACTTTGCGTCTATGTGTATCTGACCATTATCTTTATTTTTGAGTTTTATATTTCTGCAAAGTACTTAGAATCAATTTCATTCCGCTGCGCTATTAAGAGTTAAACTTTGAAAAACCCAATTAACCCCCCCTCTTAGGTTGTCACGTTTGGGCAACAAAATATATACACAAAATACATGCATAATAGAAGTCATATAATAACACATGTCATGTATATAGAAATAGCAAATATGTATATTGTCAAATATGATTATATTGATATTATCATACATGATTGAAAGTCAATTTACAACTCAATGTGCTTCAAAAAATATAAAAAGTACACACATAAAACTTCTAAAAAAATAGTCTAAGGGCTATCAGGGGTCGATGGCAGCATCATCATCATCTATATGACTATTGTAATTATTAGAAGCCTACAAAAAAAAATATAAACTTTAAAAGTCAAAAATAAAAAAATCACAAAGTATTATAAATCATTAAATTCATATCAAAATACATGATAATTATGTAAAATATTCAAATAGATATAGTTATTTACCTGAGGTGGGACAAACCTATGCAACAAGAATGCAATCTGGTCAAGTTGAGCCCTCAAAGATTGTATCTTTGTCTAATAGCTCTATCTCATCTCTCCCATCTCTAACTTCAGACTATTACAGTGCTACTACTATATATGGCATCCTGGGTATATCTAGTCGCTACAAACAACTGAGTGGAGGTAACTCTAACACCATAACCCCTCACTTGACATAATGCTTTGGTCTCATCAATTTGATGAACACTTGAGCTTCAATGCAACTGGTCTCATTAGATGATGATGACTCTCTGACACGCTTTGCAATAAGAGATATAGTCTTGTCCTATATTTTAGTAAAAAAATCACATATTAATGTTTAAAAAAATGAAACTACAAATTGTTGCACAAATCAATTATCAATACATACAACTATCTCTCTCGACTCCTGCTAGATAAAACTGTCATCTTAGTGGGTATGAGTTATTTTGTAGAATTCTACCTCACTAGGCTCCCTCCCATGCTCTTTAATCTACAACAAAAAGTATATATTATATGATACATCATCCATGATACGTTATATGTGATAGAAGATCCACAGTTTATGATATACATTATATGATTCATGATATGCATTATATGATATATAATACAGAGTTCAATATGAAGATTAAAGTTTCAATTTGAATTAAAGAAGTCAAAGAGTTTTAATAAGACTTATAAGTATCATGATACATGGTAAACGATACATGACACATAGTTTCATTAAAAAGCATAAGTGTCTCAATATAAGATAGAGTAATTGTCTGAGAAGAGTTTTAGTATAGGTGTTTTATTGAGTAGTTTGAAATATGGCAAAGAGTTTCAAAGAAATATATGAATTCATCTTTACACCTCACATAACCCTTAGAGCCTGATGTGTGCGGAACCACCTGAGACACTCATGCAGCTCTACCAATATCGAAATATGTCTGCCAAAAAAAAGTAAATAATATAATATATTTGATGTATATATTTACAATCTATATTAATAATAAATATAATATAAGGTATAAAGAGAGTATACACAACCTCAGGAGGGTATACATCAGTAGTGAACAAGCTTCCTCCACTAATGAGGGTATACATCAGAAGGATAATTATAAGCAACCTCCTCTTTTATCATACCTTCGCCCTTGTAGTCCATCTTCAACTTCTCCTTATATTCTTTACATTTGTGGTTGAGAGACTTTAGCACCAAAGTAAAGAATGTTATTACAATATTAAATCAAAAATTATAATTATGACCGTAAGAAAATTAACATATAATATCAAATTCAATTATTTATATGTATAACTCGTGAAGCTCAATCTTATAAGAAAAAAACTTATCATTCCACTTAGTATAGTTGAGCGGACACGGCTGACCTTTCTGTGCAACTGAGCCTAGAAAACTTGCTAAAATGCTTCCAGCCCTCTCGATGTGTTGCCCCAATTCGTTGCATCCGATAATGATCTTCTCACCCTCATGATACTGCCACACATTCCTTGCTCGAGTGGGTCTCCATCTCGTCCTCACTCCCCATGTCCATCTATAAAAATACAATAAAATATGCATTAAAAAATTAAAATTACTTGTATTAAAATATTTAGATTGTAATAGAAATTAAAATATAATATTTTAATTAAATTATCTTAGATCTACAAGTCATCCATAATAACCTCCTCACCTAGGTAATCAGCAAGAGGCTCGTGCTGGGATTGGACATGTGTTGGGATTGGAGCTCATGCAACTAGGGCTCATGGGGTTGCTAGAACTGCAAAGACTGTTGAAACTCTATATCTCTAAATCATTTCCCTCGCCGCATGATATTACCTAGTATGCATAAATAAAAACTAATATCAGTTAAATAAAAATCAATACTATAACTAATAAGAAACAATATTTATTAACTTAATATAATAAAAGAAGACAATAATTCATATAATGTATACATCGTAAATATTTCTTACCATTAAGAATCAAGCATCATTATTTTCTCATTCAACATCCATTCTAATCAAACTCGTTGTAGTATTTAGTTCATCAGTTGGCACAATATTATGAGGCATATACTGAGTATAAGTCTCATCATTCTTTTTTTCAAACCCTTTTTCTATATCATACAAATCTCTAGGTTTAGTCTTAATGATATCAGTTCAATATTTAACTTTTGAGTCTCACACAAAAAACATTGTCGAGCTTGAGATAAAATAAAGAATGGGTCATCCTTCAATAACGCACCAGATGCATCAATCTTGAAAAATTTATATGTGTGAACCCATTTGTGTCTTATCTCAAACCTCTAGGTTAGTTTACATCCACCCAATCACATTGAAATAATACTACCTTAAATTTTTTATAATAATCCAACTCATACATATCTATACAGGCACCATAATAAGTTTTTCCATCCGGCTCGACCATGACTCCACTGTTTTAGGTTTTCTAAATTTGTCACACTCTTTAGTATAAAATTTAAAACCTTTTATAATGACCCATTGTATATGTTGACAATATTGTTAGGACCTCGAGCAATAACTATTAATTCATTAGAACAATTTTTCTCAATCATTGTTGGCACTTAAAAAATATGATGGAACTAATGATTAATTATTCGATGTTAATGTCCACCAAAATTAAAAAAACTTAATGTATTAAACATCTAACCTATTTAAAAAGCCATTCAAAAAATAACTTAACCAACCATCGTTGCTTATTCCTTGGGTTAGGTTAGGATGAATGTTATAGTTGACTCGTTGCTGAGCAACTAAAAATTCTCTGCACAATCAAGAAATTATTGGTTAAGAATATTATATATGATATGCCATTAAATTAAATTATCTTATAACTATACTAGCATGCAATACTCTGATATTATGTCACTATGAAGTAAGATATAACGATGTGCTTGTGCTAATGATCTTTGATCAAGAACAACACTTTCAACCTTTTCTAAAACTCTTCCACTATATAAGAACTTGTAAACTTCTATATTCTCTATAATGTTATAATTCTTTTGAGGTCGATTGAAAGCAGTCTCTACACCTTCCAGATATCTTAAACAAAATATTAAATACTCCTCAACAATATATCATTCAGCAATCTAGCCCTCGGAATGGGCTCGATTGCATATATAATCCTTTAAGCATACAAAAAACCATCAAAAATTAATTTTTTTTGAAATATCAACATCGGTATGATGTTGCTGAAGATAAAGATTTCTAAATATTGATTATAGAGTTTAGCAAACTCACCTCTTAATAAGATACATCTATCGTTAGTAAACCGGTCTGCCAAGTTTAGCTTCAGAAGCTAAATGAATGAATAGATGAACTATAATGGTAAAAAATTCAAAAGAAAAGATCTTCTCCATATGGCAAAGTATAAGTGCCATATTAGACTCTAATTGATCAAGCTCTCGAGGATCAAAAATTTTGGAACATAATGTCTTAAAATGATGACAATTGAGAAACAATTGGAAGAACCTATTTCGGTATTGATAATCTTAAAGCCAGTAAAAAGATATATTACATCAAAATATGACCATCATAACTTTTAAGATTTGAAAGTTTCTATTCTTTGATATTTACACATCGTGAAATATTCGATGCATACCCATTAGGAACCTTCATATTTTTCAGAACTGTTAGAAAAAGATCTTTCTCTCAAGTAGACTTGTATAAAATGAAGGAGGTATATAAATTTTATTATTGGCAAGCTCTTTCGGATAAAGTTCTTTTCTTATATCCATGTCTTTCAAATCAAGATGCGCTTTTAAGTTATCCATGGTCTTCCATCAATATTTACAATGTTCCAAATAAGTTATCTCAAACATTCTTCTCTATATGCAACACATCAAGATTATACTCCCAATAAAGTAAATCAAAGAAAATACTTCTTTCTTCTATAACTGTTTATGTGTAGATGCTACCATTGTGTCATCATCATTTTCTGTCCATATATGTTGTCATTATTCTCGAAGAAGTTGTCAACATTCTCAAAAATCCCTACATCAAGATTGCTAGTAGCGATCTCCTCTATTTGCCCTTCATTCATCGAGCTTCCAACATCCTCCATTCCCCTTTTCTTTGAATATTTGAAGACCTTACCATAACTATAATTGATGCCATGCATTTGTCTAAGAATTTTAGTTTCAGTTGATAGAATAGGGGCAGATCGCAACACTATAGTACTATCAAACAAATCATTCTAAAATCAAAATGGATTGTTTGCTCCTAACCATCGACGATGACTCATATAATTGAACTTCCTTCCATGTTTCAACCAATACGAATGGGTTGAATCCCTATAAGAAGGACATGCAATACACCCCTTAGTGATCCAACTAGATAAATTAGCATATGCAGAAAAATCATTGATAGTCCGAATAAGAGTTGATCATAATTTTAATGTTTGGCCAGTAAAGCATCAAATGCATTGATACCCTCCCATAATTGCTTCAATTTTTCTATTAAAGAATATAGAAAATATCAATATCATTATCTAGACCCTTATCACCTGAATTAACTATTGATAAAATAAGTGAAGATTGTTTCATATACATTCATGGTGGCAAATTATAAGAAATCAAAACAACCAACCAAGTGTTATATGTAGAACTCATCGTTCGAAATAGATTGAATCCATCAGTAGCTAAATCCAGCCTAACATAGCGAATATCAGAAGCAAAATTGTGATACTTATCATCAAATTTTCCTCATGCTAAACTATCCATTGGGTATCTTAAGATTCCATCCTTTGTATGACTTTCATCATGTTATCTCATTGACGAAGCTATCTTCTTTATACCACAAAACTTCAACTGGTTTTTTTTTAGTCTGTATAACATCCACTTCATCCTCAGAATCATGCTTATCTTCTTTATATTTTTTCCATCGTGAAGATCCATATATATAGCATGACTCTTGATTAATATTTTCATCATGGTATAAAATACAGCCATTCGGACAACTGAGTATCTTCTCATATCAAAGATCTAATTCTTTTACTAGTTTTTTGGCTTCATAAGAAGATGATGGCAAAGTAGCACCTTTCAAAAATGCATCCTATAATAATTGAAACAGCATAGTAAAAGACTTGCTAGATTATCTATTCAAATATTTTAAATGGAATAAATGCAAAAAGAAAAAAGAAAAATTCTTACAATCCAAATATAGTTCTTGATTACAATCTTTGACCAAGTTATGATACCGAGCTATCTCATCATTAGATAAATGTATAGATTCTTCAATATGCATAGAATCAGTAAATATACGCTCATTAC
Source organism: Phoenix dactylifera (assembly GCF_051530095.1). Lineage (NCBI taxonomy): Eukaryota > Viridiplantae > Streptophyta > Magnoliopsida > Arecales > Arecaceae > Phoenix > Phoenix dactylifera. The sequence continues at coordinate 9,599,670 of NC_143193.1, forward strand.
CTATTGCAACTACGTTTTATCTTAAACTGAAATCTGTTAAATTTTCAATACTATGTCCAAGAGCATCTCTGAGTAAGTTCATTATATCATCTTCTCCTACAAATTTTTTTTCGTGTTATTGGAGAAATTTCTTGATCCTAAGTAGTAAAATCCTTTCATCCAATGAACTAGGGTTTCTATGTTCCTAGTTTCCTCAAGTTGGGGTAAGTACAATCATACAGAATCATAGAATTTGAGCTCCTATAAAAGGTCAAAGCGATGAAACGCCCAAGAAATGGATGCACGTGCGAGATTTTGGTGAGAATCTAAAATCAATGCATACATGGTTGGAATTCTCGGCTAGGATTAGTTTTGCATGCAAATAACTTTGCAGTCTTCCATTATGTGATTAGATCTCCATGCTGTCAATTGGCAATTTGTTGGAAATTACAAAACAATGAGGATCATAACTTATTGTCCACAATTTCTTGATGAAAGTTATTGCAGTATAATTATGACTACTTAGAAAGTTTTAAGCAGAACCAAAGTTTCCATAATGGTGGTGTTCCACTATAACAGACCCTACTAAGCTTGAAGCGACAGATTTTTATAGGGTATGAATCTCGAAAGCCTTCTTGATTGGCTTGCCAGTTATGCTAATTATTTTCATGACATTAACTGAGGAAAGAAAAGCTCAACTTGCTATAGCAAAATTAACATGTGTTGCTCATATTTGGTGAAGTTGATTCAAAGAATTAAATCAATGCTATGTTCGAGGAGGCACTACTACTCGGTTGGAGATGAAAGAGCACATGCAGATTTCTTCCTGTTGACCGGAACCAAAAATTATACGAAGCTAAAGATACAAGATACAAGATACAAGATACAAGATACAAGGTACAATGTATGCACTGAAATAACTTAAAGAATGTTACAAGAATTTGTAAAGAACGTCGGCAAATTCCTTCACATAAGTAAATTTAGAGGAGGAGAAGTAAACCTTTAAGAAATGGGTGGAGGAAGTCGGTGAAGAAGAAGGAGCCCGGCGGATCGAGAGGCAGTATGTTGGTGCTAGAGAAGTGGTGGAGCAGGGGTAAGTCATCAGCGCTAGAGAGGCGGCGAAGCAAAAAGAAATTCGTTGGCGCTAGAGAGGCGGCAAAGGAGGACGGAGCTTGCGGTGTGGACAGCAGTGAGAAGAAAGGGGCTGGGTCGGACTAGAGATTTGGGATATTAATGGATCTCGACGATGCTTATTAGTGCCATAGTATTTTTGGCTTCCGACGACGCTTTAAAGCGTCATAATATAACGAAGCTTTGTAAAAAGCATTGAAAAAATGGCATATTTCGTTGTCGACGCTTTTAAGCATCATCATATTCCGACGCTACTAAAAAGCTTCGGCATATTTGGCATGCTTCGTTAATTAATGATACTTGCACCTAGCATCGGAAAATTAGTGGTGGAATTTCTACTTTTTTTCATAGTATTAGTTCAACAATCTTTGTTTAATTGATTTTGAATGACTCCTGTCCGATTTATTCATCATAAGTAGCAAAATGTAGTCTTCTTCTACTCAATGAGAACCAGAAATATACAGAAGATAATGAGAACCAAAACTTTTAATAAACTATGTTTGGTTAATTTTACATATTCATATTCATAGAACCTTGATTTCAACATTAATACAAGATACAATTGGCCTATTATCGGCCCATTCTACTTCCATCTCATCCCTATTTCAGAAGATTAAGAATTAATGAAGGGATGAACAAATACACATTATTTGCATGAATCCAACCATTGCCGAGTGCTGCGCCTTTGATCTAGTTGGTAGCGTAGATCGAAAGCATCCCTCGAGCACTTTGGCTTCATCCAGCAAAAATGCCGATGGTCAAGTCAAATGGGATCAAATCATCCGTACCCTAATCAAGTATTTTAGGCATTTTACGCAAACAATAAATTAATCATAAACCCATTTTTGACGAAAACCCTTTTCACGAGCCGACCATCCAAATGTATCTTTAAATACAAGGATTTTAAACTCCTAGTCAAGCCGACATCAGTCTTTTCAAAGAGAAAATCTTTTCGGAAGATCTCTTCCAATCCAAATCTTCGGCCTAGATTTTGTAGCCTTTGGCCATCTCTTGTGCTTGATCTAGGTTGGAATATAACCCATGGTCGATACTGCTCCTAAATCCTCAGTCGCATCATTTGGGAGCCTTCCCAGCTATTAGGATCCACCTCAAAGGACGAAGGTGATACGAAAATTATATACAAGATATAGGAGGAAGAGAACCAAACCGTGTACTACCATAATTATTCCTGATCTTACTTGGAGTAGTACTCCATCTGGATCATCCTTCATGGGCTTTTTTTCAACTTATAAATCGAGGGATGTTCTCTAGATCATATTCTTTTAAGTATTTCAACCTTATGGCTGCAACCTTCCTCAAAAACTTTTTCAGAGTTCATGTTCAGTTCTAGCTTGATCTAATTATATATAAATGAGCCACCTATCATAGTCGAGCTTTTGGCTCTTTCTGATAATTAGGCACATGCCATTCCTCTGATGTAGCCATCAGCTTGACCATTTTTTGGGGTCTAGGTTGGGGGGGGGAGGCGTTGCTGGACCATAGCTTAATAAGCCACTCCGTGAAAATATTCCTGTACCCACAACCAGATAGAAAACTAGATTATCAGAATAAAAAAAAAATCACTTGGTTAGGATTGACCTCATGATCTGATTAGCTGCCCGACAATGACCCAATATATCTAGGTCTTTGCCAAAGTTTGTTGTGACATTGATCACATAGAATAACATATTCGCTATTCCTTTGATAATTAATGTGGTTGGTATTTCTGATACTCATGGAATGATCAAGAAAACTAATCATCCTTAAACTTTTCCTTTTGCTTTCCCTTGATCTCCTTTTCATCAGCTTTCTTTTACCCTTGTAGGTTGCCTCTCGAATCATTTGGAGTTGCAGAAACCATGTTGATTGCAGGAGCATCATAGAACAATAAGAATTCAGCCACTTACGATAATCTCCTCCTTTTAATGCATCAATTGTTGGAAGCTTTTGATTTTGATGTAGTTGAATGGAATGGCCATGCAATAAATGGTCGAAAATATGGTCAGCCTTGGTTAACATCAGATGTGTATATTTTTGGCCGGTCTCATGTAAAATTTTCTACCATCTAAACCTTGACCAGATGAAATTATCATGTCCGGTTGAGGTTATGCTAATGCATCACACACAGATGGTTTTCAATCAATTATCTCAGCCATATCAACATCCATGTCATCAATCTCAAAGCTAGAATCTTTAGGAAGAACTCCATTTCTATTTTTCTTCTCGAGTAGTACTTTCATACCATATTGCACCATCAGACAACTCTAGCAGCTGGTCTCTAAATTATAGACCTTCAAATGTCTTTTTCTGTAACTAAGCCCACTTTGAGCCATTTGTATGAACTCTTCTACAGGTTCATTCCTAGAGAATTGTGCATGGAATGGAATTGCTCTTTCATCTCATGCAGTTCTGAATCTTATTCTGAGAAAGACCAATATGCCAAGAAAAGGCCATTCTCAATAAAGAACCTAGAACTAATCTTAATTTAAGGGTAAAAAAAACATTTCCACCTTCTTCATATTAGATAGTAATTCAAGCAATATACTCGATCATAGATTATTTGTGATCCCCTGAAAATATGGTGAAATCAGGAATTTATACCCTTATGGATATAGATGCATATGATCTTATTCGTCGGGATATAATCATTGATATGCAGGCCGAACAAAATCTCTTAGGCATGTGACCCATATATTCATTTTTCTATAATTTGTCCTCTATCGACCAACTGGTTGTCATCAGCCTCTCTATTTGTAGCCATATTTGGCTAATTACCAATATTTACTTCAGGCCCTTCACCTTGACCTTGATGTTGATTTATAGAAAAATCTAGCTCGTGTTCTATCACATATTGGATTATTGAATATCAGTCTATGGAGACTCGTCCACAAGTCACCTATTATTGAAATTATTTCTAGCATTATCTAGTGGCCTTTTTCGTTGCCTCTTTTTATAATGTGAAATTGATGATCAGTTTGTCTATTGCTACCTCTGAGTCTTTTAAAATGAATGAGAATGTTCGTGTTTGTGAACCTGGTCAGTTTGCACTCTTGCTTAAAGTGTTCTTTCTCGCAATTATCATTAGTATCCTAATAAACGTGCCAAAAATATTTTTCAAAAAATATAAAATGTAAAAATTAAGAATTAAAAAAGGGGAAACTAATCACCGGTCCAGTGTTGGACCGGAGTATAACGAATAGTCCCTGTTGACCGAAAATGTAACTCCCGGTCCAGAGACTCAGGAAACCATAATTTTCGGTCCCTGGGAGGAGAAATGTCCAAGAAAATTTGCCTAATATGCCCCGATCCAGTATTTTGAAGGCGGGAAATGGAGACGTTTGGAGTTTCGATTCGGTCTGGCCAACGGAAGAGGAGATTCTGTTTGAAGGCGGGAGGAACAATGTCGTTTGGAGTTCGGCACCGATTTCCTGTTCGCGTGGCCAACGGAAGGCGGGAGAGGAAGACCGTTGGAATTCCAGAGAAGACTTTGGAGCTCCACAAGCATTCTGCTCTATTCTTTGAGGTTCGAACGGACTGTAGGGCAGCTTTTTGGTTTGATGTCCTCTGTTCTTTGGAGCTCCACAAGCATAGTTTGTGCTATTCTGTCAGGTTCCAACGGACTGTATGCTTATCGGCCCAGCCAACGGAAGGATTTTTAGAGCAAGACCTTGGGGACCCGAATTGGAGGCCAACGGAAGGCTTTTTGGTTTGAAGGCGGGAGAAGGTGTGGGGAATTAACTTAACTGTTTTCCATCTTGTTTCATTTTGCCATAGCTTGTGGGGAATTAAGTTAACTGTTTTCTTTGTTTATGAATGCCTTGTTCTGCTCCAGTGTGCCATCTTCTTCCGTTTTGCCTTAGGGTGTGGGGAATTAAGATCAGGTGTGCCTCTAACTTTGTTTTAACAGAGATATTTTGCTGATGTGCCTCTGATTCTGCACTCTTCGTCTGACTTTGTTATAACAGAGCTGAGGTCCAAGAATTGTCGCCAAATCATTTGTGCTGATCCCTCCTATTTTCATTATGATGGCTTCAAAGAACAGTAGTAGCCTGGTTTTGATGGCCATTTGTTGTTACGGTAGCGAAGCTGTTATTATTTCCATATGTGTAGACACAACTCTTGATCAAATATTCAAGGAAATAGTGGAAAGGTGGAGACATTTATCTTCTACAATGATAGAAATTAAGTTTTATATTCCAAACAAATCTAGAATGGTTGTTACGCTCATGAGCGATAAAGATGTTCATAACATGCATCAAATACATGTGAACTTAAATGCGGCAGTGATTGAGATGGTTGTTACTCATTCTCCAAGCTTGATCGAAGCTGGTGATGTGGTAATCAATACCAGGTATTCCATATTTGAAATTTTATTTTGTTCATTTCAAGCTAAAAGAACATTAATAAGTGTGCTGAAATTATGTTTATCGTTTTGTATGGACAGTGGCTCATCCCATGGTGCTGAAATTAGTTGGAGATCCAAAAATATTTCAAAGAGTAGCTCAAGTAATTTTGTCCAAGTTGTTGAAGAGACGAGAGCTGCAATTGAAGAGGAAGGAAGTCAAAGAAATTCGTTGGATGCTTGGAAAAGTTGTATAGAGAGCGTTGGTCAGGAGTTCAGGAATGTCGAAACTCTTCGTGACAGCATTTGCAACTTTTGTATCGCAAATTGCAGAGATTTTGTGTTCATAAAGAACGATCGTGAGCGACTTACTGTGGAATGTGCATATGAAGAATGTGAATGGCGTATCCATGCTTCTCGACTTGGTAATGGTGAAAAGTTTGCAATTAAAAAAATGAACGGTAACCATACATGTGGAGGAGGGATGCAAGTCCGGTCGCATCCGAAGGCTTCAAAACGTTGGGTTTCGAACATTGTCAAAGATAAACTTCAAGATATGCCATTATATAAGCCGACTGACATTGTAAAAGATATTCGTCGGGAATATGGTGTTCAATTGCCGTATCATCAAGCTTGGCATGGTAAGGAGGTCGCTATGAAGGAGATTTATGGTGATAGATCGCTATCTTATGACCGAATTCGGTGGTATTGCGACGCCATTGTTCAAACCAACCCCGGCAGCATTACAAAGTACGAAACATGTGAAGGTCGACTTATATTCTGCTTGCCGCCGGGCATAGTAGCCTTCTGGGTGGGCGGAGCCCAGTCCCTTCCTAGGGGGGACACGGCCCTAGGCGTAGGATCGGCCGGTCCTACGACTTATATTCTGCTTGCCGCCGGGCATAGTAAGACCCCGCGAGGTACAGTATGGCTTTCCGCGGATGTAGAATTCCTGCGAGGTGCCGTTTAGTATGTAGATGTGAGATGGATTTCTGTTCTGGATACTGGCCGGTATTTACATGATTAGTGTGGTGTCTTATCCTGCATATGCATGTGACAGTAGGAAGTTGTTGCTGGTTCGCCTGGGGCGTAAAATCCACCTTCCGACAGCTGTCTAACAGTTACATTATCGATATGGTGTCTTATCCTGCATATGCATGTGACAGTAGGGAGTTGTTGCTGGTTCGTCTGGGGCGTAAAACCCACCTTCCGACAGCTGTCTAGTGATGATTTCAGCATATTGACACCTGATTTGTATGTTCCAGCATTATGATCTGTTGAGCATATTCATGAGTAGCATATATGTTTACTTGATTATTCCATATATGCTTCAGATGAGTTGATATTGATTGTGGTGATATTGATGATTTACTCCATATTCTCTATGTTGAGTTCATGTTCATGTTGTTATTGATCTTGAGATTTCATCTCGAGCCATGATTATATTCTGTCTCATGTGCATAGTACTCTCTACTCCACTCACTGAGTATTCATATACTCACTCCCCAGTTTGGTGTTTTTGATTGCAGGGCAGGTATTGTATAGAGAAGAGCAGGGTTAGAGATTGCCTGCTAGCTGTGCCGCTCCATAGTATAGTATAATGTAGATAGAGGTTTATACCCTTTTGGTATATTATAAATCTTCTATTGTATTTAGTGTATAGTTACAGTCATAGATCCTGTTGTGGATATGGATTTGACCATGGATGGAATGGGAACCAGATTTTTATACAGTTGAGTTATATGCCTGTGATGATGTATTGATATATATTGTCCAGGTTCGTTATGTGACAGGTTATGTGATTGCTGCTCTGACAGGTAGCGTTGTTGTATGTAATGAGATAATCCTGACATGTCACCATAGGAAAGGTGATCATTTTGTGCATGCATCATGCCAAAATTTTTCAGAAATTATTGATGATTGATAGGTAGTAGGGTTCTACGTGGTGGCTGGTGGCCTTATGCCTACCCGCACCCTAGGACCGTCACGGCGGCTCGCCGGGAACGGGGCGGGGGTCGTGACGGAGCTTGGTATCAGAGCAAAGGTTAAACAAGAGTCCTGTCAGAGCAATAGGGTGAGTTAGGATTAAGTATAGGATTTTACTATGGAGCATAGGATTTTTCTGTATATTAATTTATGAGTCATTTATAATTCAGTAAAATATATTATGGCTCTGTGTAACGACTACCCTCTCTTTTTGACTCTTTTAGAGACATATAAAGAATACTTCCAAGGAGAATGGAGCCAGATATAGCATTGGATGCGGGTTCCGCACATGTCGAGCCCCAAAGAGAAAAATCTCCTCCTGCTGATAGACGGAGGGTTGATGATCAAGAAGAGGTAGGAAGTAGAGATGCATTAATGGAACAGTTACTGGCGGAGAATCAGGCTCTGAGGGAGTAGATTGCTCGGGGGAAATCTCCTACCCCGTCAGTAGTATCCATCCCACCTCCTGTAGTTGTGCCAAGAAGTTTGGCCAGGCGAGCTCTAGATGATGAGGGGATTACTGTATAGGAATTTCTGAGGCTCAGAACTCCAGAGTTTAAGGGGGAAGAAGGTGAAGATCCTCAGAGATTCCTGGAGGAGACTGAAAAGATAATACGGAGACTGCCCTGTTCTGATGCAAGGGCAATAGAACTTGTAGGGCTCACAATGAAAGAAGATGCCTGGGGTTGGTACCAGAGGCACGTGGAGGACAGATTGTATAGTAGAAATCCTCCAACCTGGGAAGAGTTCAGGCAAGCAGTGATGGATGAGTTTTTGTCTCCGACTGAGAGGCAGAATCGGGCTCTTCAGTTTGAGAGGCTGAAGCAGATGCCCGGAATGAGCGTATCTGAGTACGCTCGTGAGTTCACTAGATTGGGGAAGTATGCTCCTTACATCATCCCCACTGAAGCTGCCAGGATAGAGAGATTCAGGCGGGGTCTAATTTTCCCGCTTTATAATGCAGTACTGGCAGTAGAGGTCCCCACCTTGTCTAGGCTGATTGATAAAGCAAAATAGTGGGAGATCAGAAACAAAGAGAAAAGGGCTGAAAGAGAACAGAGGAAAATGAGTAAGGGGAAAGGGCAAAGCAGCCGAGGTAGATCTGAGGGAGCAAGTCTCCCGGAGGGCCCGACGGAGCAGTCTGTACGCTCAGCTCCATCTGCCCCACATAAGAGGAAGTGGAGGAGAAGAGGTCAGTCACAGGATGCTTCTCTACCATTAGCACCTCGTCCTCCGGTCACTATGGCCAGAACTGAATCCAAGTTCCAATCATGGCCAGTGTGTGGCATATGTGGGAAGCAGCACCCTGGCAGATGCAGAATGGGTCAGAGAGTGTGCTACAGATGTGGACAGCCGGGTCATTTTGTCAGAGAATGCCCGCAGGGTGCCACCCAGCAGTTTGTGCCTTTAACATCCTACCCTTCTGTGCAGATGGACAGGCCTAATAGTAGGAGGCCTATAGGCAGAGGCAGAGATCAGACACCAGTGTCACAGCAGAGTGTTGGACCATCTCAGCTGTTAGCTCCAGCAGGCAGAGGGCAAGGAAGGGTGTTCACGGTAAATCCATAGGAGGCACAGGCATCAAATGCAGCTGTGACAGGTATGCTCCTCATTGATAAGATTAAAGCTAGAGTGTTATTTGATTCTGGAGCTATCCATTCATTTGTGTCCCCTTATTTTGCTAAAAAGTTAGCTAAGGATAAGATATTGATGCATATTCCCTTAGTTATTAGCACACCTGTAGGGGATAGTATAGAAGTGAGATATGTGTATCCTACCTGTGTGGTAGAGATAGAAGGTAAGACACTCCCAGTCGATTTGATTGAGTTGGCAGTGTTAGACTTTGATGTCATACTGGGCATGGATTGGTTATCAGACAATCGTGCCACCATTAACTGCCAAGAAAAGAGTGTTATCTTCAGACCTTTAGATAAGGAGAAATTTACATATCAAGGGGACAGGAGTGAGATCCCAATGAATTTGGTGTCTGCAGTAAAAGCAAAGAGGCTGCTGAGAAAGGGGTGTCAAAGCTATCTAGCTTATGTGATGGACACCCAGGTAGAGTCTGTGGATCTGCAGCAGATTTCAGTTGTTAGGGAGTATCCTGATGTATTTCTAGGGGAATTACCAGGATTGCCACTTGATAGAGAAATTGAGTTCAGTATTGAACTTCTTCCTGGTACAAACCCTATATCAATTGCTCCCTATCGTATGGCACCTACAGAGCTGAGGGAGTTGAAGGTGCAGTTGCAGGATCTGCTAGACAAGGGGTTTGTTAGGCCCAGTACATCACCATGGGGTGCCCCAGTTCTGTTTGTGAAGAAGAAGGATGGGTCGCTGAGATTATGTATAGATTATAGACAGCTGAATAAAGTGACCATCAAAAATAGATACCCACTCCCCAGGATAGATGACCTGTTTGATCAATTACAAGGGGCTGAGTACTTCTCGAAGATTGATCTGCAGTCTGGGTATCATCAGTTAAAAATCAGAAAGGAAGATATATTGAAGACTGCATTCAGAACGAGATATGGGCACTATGAGTTTCTAGTGCTTCCATTTGGGCTGACAAATGCCCCAGCAGCATTCATGGATTTGATGAATAGGGTCTTTAAACCCTATCTTGACAGATTTGTGATAGTCTTTATAGATGATATCCTCATATATTCTAAGAGTCAGGCTGATCATGAAGAGCATTTGAGGATAGCACTACAAACCTTGAGAGAACATGAACTGTATGCCAAACTTACCAAATGTGAGTTCTGGCTACAAGAAGTTGGATTCTTGGGACACATAATATGTAAGGAAGGAATCAGGGTGGATCCCAAGAAGATTGAGGCAGTTATGGATTGGCCGAGACCAACAAATGTAACAGAAATTAGGAGTTTTCTGGGTCTGGCTAGGTACTATAGGAAGTTTGTAAAGGACTTTTCAAAAATAGCTACCCCATTAACAAAGCTGACTCAGAAGCAGGTTAAGTTCACTTGGACAGATTCTTGTGAACAGAGCTTCTAGAAGCTGAAAGATTGCCTCACATCAGCTCCAGTTTTGACTCTACCCACAGATACAGGCGGGTTTGTAGTCTACTGTGATGCTTCTAAAGTGGGATTGGGATGTGTGTTGATGCAGAATGGCAAGGTGATTGCATATGCATCCAGACAGCTAAGAAAGCATGAAGTAAACTATCCCACTCATGACTTGGAAATGGCTGCTGTCATATTTGCATCAAAGATATGGAGGCATTATTTATATGGTGAGAAATGTGAAATATATACTGATCATAAAAGCCTCCAGTACATTCAGCAGCAAAGAGATTTGAATCTCAGACAGAGAAGATGGATAGAACTGTTGAAGGATTATGACTGCCAAATCCTGTATCATCCGGGCAAGGCTAATATTGTAGCAGATGCATTGAGCCGGAAATCAATGGGCAGTTTATCTCACATCTCCGGCCAGAGGAGAGAGATAGTCAGAGATCTGGCAGATTTATTTGCTCAGGGACTATCTTTTGAGGTATTAGAGGTTCGTCCTTTGATTGCACAGTTTCAGGTGAAACCGAGGTTGATAGATGAAATCAAAGTTTCACAGGATTTAGATCCAATCCTTGTGAAACTGAAAGGAGAAGTGCAATCAGGACAGACAGAAAAGTTCCAGATTATGGATGAGATGTTGATGTGTGGCAGTAGGCTATGTGTGCCGAATGTGGGAGATCTGAGACAGAGGATTATGCATGAAGCACACAACACTCCCTATAGCATTCATCCTGGTTCCACCAAAATGTATCATGATATCAAAGGCATATATTGGTGGAACGGATTAAAAAGGGATGTGGCCAAATATGTGGCTTCTTGTTTGACTTGTCAACAAGTGAAATTTGAACATCAGAAGCCAACAGGGCTTTTGCAAGAGTTACCTTTGCCCGAGTGGAAATGGGAAAGGATAACTATGGATTTTGTGGTCGGGCTGCCCAGAACACAAAAAGGATATGATTCCATCTGGGTGATTGTGGATAAATTGACAAAATCAGCCCATTTTCTACCGGTGAAAACCACATATTCAGTAGCTCAGTATGCCGAAATATATGTGAATAAAATAGTATCTCTGCATGGAGTGCCAGTTTCTATTATATCAGATAGAGGTTCACAGTTTACCTCTAGATTTTGGCAGAAACTCCATGAGGCATTAGGAACTCAGCTTGATTTCAGTACAGCATTTCACCCTCAAAGAGATGGGCAATCGGAGAGGACCATTCAGACCCTCGAGGATATGCTCAGAATGTGTGTACTGGATTTCAGAGGTAGCTGGGACAGATACTTACCTTTAGTGGAGTTTGCATATAATAATAGTTATCACTCCACTATTGGTATGGCACCTTATGAGGCACTTTATGGGAGGAAATGTAGATCTCCCTTGTGTTGGTCTGAGATTGGAGAGAAGCACCTAGAAGGACCAGATTTGATCAGAGAGACATCAGAAAAAGTGCCAATGATACAGGAAAGGTTGAGGACAGTGTTCAGTAGGCAGAAGAGCTACTCAGATGTCAGAAGGAGAGATGTACAGTTTGGCACGGGGGATCATGTTTTCTTAAAGATCTCTCCTATGAAAGGGGTAATGAGGTTTGGAAAGAGGGGCAAGCTTAGTCCCAGATACATTGGCCCCTTTGAGATATTAGATAAAGTTGGCAATGTATCTTACAGATTAGCACTGCCTCCAAACCTCAGCCATGTGCATCCAGTATTCCACATATCTATGCTCCGAAAGTATGTGCCGGATCCATCTCATGTGCTATCAGTGCAGGAAGTTATAGTAGAAGAAGATCTTTCTTATGAAGAACTTCCTGTCGCTATTCTTGATACTCAGATCAGAAAGCTGAGAAATAAGGAAATATGTATGGTAAAGGTCCAATGGCACCGGCACAATGTTGAAGAATGCACTTGGGAGTCGGAGCAAAGTATGAAGAACAAATACCCTCACCTCTTTGAGTAATCAGGTAATTTACTCTTTTAAATTCGAGGACGAATTTTATATAAGGAGGGGAGGATGTAATAATCCCAAAATTTTTTTTATATAAAAAGGGATAGAATAGTCCTTTAAAATTGATATAAGGGGTAAAATTGGAAGGAATCAAAAGATAATGGCATAGTTGTAGATATGTTGAAGTGTTAGGGGCAAAATGGGAATTTAATAATATTAAAAAAGGGTGAATAGTGCTTTGATGTGATTTAAAGGGGGGTTTACTGTGGCTTTTGGAATGAAACCGAGAGAAGAAAGGGAGGGGTTCTCAGGCGACAGGGAGGAAAAAAAAGAAGAAGAGGGAAGGAAAGGAAGAAAGAAAGAGGAAGAAAAAGAAGAAAAGGGAAAGGAAGGAGATTCCGGTTGCACTTCCAGCTGAAGAAAAAAACATAGATCTCCTTCCCCTCTACGCAAGGACCTCGATTTCCAAAAAGAAAAAGGTAAATATCCATCCCTATCTAGTCTTTTGATGACATTAGGCTATACAAAGGGTGGATATAGTCTAGAGGGGTCGGATAAGGGTTGTAGAGGCGGTTAAAAGAGGAAGAATCGGATTTTGACAAATTTTTCCGGTACTACGGAAAAACTGTGTCGAAGTTCCAACTTCGGCGAATTATTTAAGGGGTCAAACGACCTCCGATAGCAATGCATGTTACCTCTTTAGAATCCCCTATGAGTGTAGAATGTTAGGTAAAAATTTCATCAAATCTGGAGTTTGGAAAGTGGATCAAACCCGGGATGAAGTAACCGGCTATCGGTCCGGGTTACTGTTCATCCGGGTGGGAAAATAAGAAATTTTATGCCAAAATAGGGTATTAAGCCTAGATTAGGCTAAGGGAGACCTTGTACTCATGCAAGGGAGTCCCTAATACACATAAATGGTGAGTTAATTAATAGAAAAAGAAAAAAAGAAAGAAAAGAAAAGATTTAGGGAACGGGGGAGTTGAAACAATTAAAGTCCCCTATATTATAATTGGCACGTAGATTATAGCCCTTGATACAAAACTAAATATATTGTAAATGCATGTATCAGTTGGGCAAGAAGCTAGGGAACAAGAGGAAGAAGTTCCCCACTGCCAGCTGTAGATTTTTGGAGGCGTATCAGGGCTGTGCCAGATTGACAGGTGAGTGGGAGCTTGTACTTTGCACCATGAGCACATTCCTTATTCATTTTCATGAATGTTGCTAAGTGTGACTTGATTCCACCTGAGCTTATTGATTAATTGTTGTAGTAGATTCCTCTATAATCTTGATTCTCTATGCTTGATTATTCTGTACATGCATTTGAGGGAACATTGAGAGGAATTACGAGGGGTTGATGAGTAATCAAATTAATTCCGAATTGTGAAATAACTTCTTTTATAAATTGATTTCATTTCCTCTATTTCAAAGACTTGTGAGTGGTAGCTTTGATTATACTCCTTTATGAGTAATTAAATTAGATCTGAATTGTGAAATAACTTCTTTTGTAAATTGATTTCATTTTCTCTATTTCAAAGACTTGTAGAGCCCTTCTCATGGTATATTGAGTTGCATTGTACTCCCGTGATTCCTCACTCCCAACCCTGATGTTAGTTATAATTGGGTCGTGGCCGAGTGAGTGGTAGTCTTAATTATGCTCCTTTTTAGTAGAGTATTGGGAGGGTGCATTATGGCATTTATGCATGGCTTGGCAGTATCTGCAGGACACCTATAGTCGATGGGGTTGAACATTGGCCTTTGTGCACATAGTAGCCTTCTGGGTGGGCGGAGCCCAGTCCCTTCATAGGGGGGACACGGCCCTAGGCGTAGGATCGGCCGGTCCTACGATTTATATTCTGCTTGCCGCCGGGCATAGTAAGACCCCGCGAGGTGCAGTATGGCTTTTCACGGATGTAGAATTCCCGCGAGGTGCCGTTTAGTATGTAGATGTGAGATGGATTTCTGTTCTGGATACTGGCCGGTATTTACATGATTAGTGTGGTGTCTTATCCTGCATATGCATGTGACAGTAGGGAGTTGTTGCTGGTTCGCCTGGGGCGTAAAACCCACCTTCCGACAGCTGTCTAACATTTACATTATCGATATGGTGTCTTATCCTGCATATGCATGTGACAGTAGGAAGTTGTTGCTGGTTCGTCTGGGGCGTAAAACCCACCTCCCGACAGCTGTCTAGTGATGATTTCAGCATATTGACACCTGATTTGTATGTTCCAGCATTATGATCTGTTGAGCATATTCATGAGTAGCATATATGTTTACTTGATTATTCCATATATGCTTCAGATGAGTTGATATTGATTGTGGTGATATTGATGATTTACTCCATATTCTCTATGTTGAGTTCATGTTCATGTTGTTATTGATCTTGAGATTTCATCTCGAGCCATGATTATATTCTGTCTCATGTGCATAGTACTCTCTACTCTACTCACTGAGTATTCATATACTCACTCCCCAGTTTGGTGTTTTTGATTGCAGGGCAGGTATTGTATAGAGAAGAGCAGGGTTAGAGATTGCCTGCTAGCTGTGCCGCTCCATAGTATAGTATAATGTAGATAGAGGTTTATACCCTTTTGGTGTATTATAAATCTTCTGTTGTATTTAGTGTATAGTTACAGTCATAGATCCTGTTGTGGATATGAGTTTGACCATGGATGGAATGGGAACTAGATTTTTATACAGTTGAGTTATATGCCTGTGATGATGTATTGATATATATTGTCCAGGTTCGTTATGTGACAGGTTATGTGATTGCTGCTCTGACAGGTAGCGTTGTTGTATGTAATGAGATAATCCTGACGGGTCACCATAGAAAAGGTGATCATTTTGTGCATGCATCATGCCAAAATTTTTCAGAAATTATTGATGATTGATAGGTAGTAGGATTCTACGTGGTGGCTGGTGGCCATATGCCTACCCGCACCCTAGGACTGTCGCGGCGGCCCGCCGGGAACGGGGCGGGGGTCGTGACAGAAAATATATACAAAATGACCTCTATAGAGGTTGGATTAATGCTGTTGCAGCTCAAGTTTGATTGCTCTAAAAGTTGGAATCTTGGTGAATACTATTCAACTCTTTTTCTTTCTCTTTGTTACTTGCTCTCAATGATTGACAGTTAAAGCTCTCTCTAAACATTTGGAAGCTCTATTTCAAGCGGGTGGAGGCTTTGAATAGTCACTTCTTAAATTGATCCTCAAGTTGAAGCTCTAAAAGTAGTGATTAACTTTGTATTCCTTCTCCTTTACCTCATCCACTTATTATCCTTAATCTCCTTTCTTCCTCTTGTATCCCTTGGATATTTCCATGCATTTATATCTTCAAAAATTAGTTGAAAGATATTTCTAGCTATTAGAGAGGTTGAAATAGCTATTGAGAGTGAATATGGTCGTTCTGGTTTTGCAAAAAAATAGCCGTTACTATTGTCCGGTACCGATGAGTCGACTCGAGAAATTGCTCATTTTTACTACGGTCTATCTTTCTCCTATGCTTACTGTGGGGTTGACTCATCTAACTTTAGAGTCGACTTGTGATCTACTAAGGTCGACTTGTGATCTATTAGGGCCGACTCGCGAGAGGGCTAGTTTCATTGCTTTCTATTTTTTATATGCGGCTATTCTGGAGTCGACTCGTGCTCAACAAGAGTTGACTTATGATTCTTTAGGGTCGACTCATCTGCTACAAAACTCTTCAAAAAATTTCTGCATATTTTTCTAACCTTTCAACCTCATTGAGCTTTCTATAAAACAAATTACTACTCCAACAACACAATTAGTATTATACTATATATTTTATACTCATCAAAATCAATCCATTGGGTCAACATCAAGCTAATAGAAACTACTACTATCTATCCTTTCCGATGTGGAAATCTGTGGCACACTCATGCATCGATCCAGCCTCGTCATAAACTTGTTCTCCTTGCCATCCTATCTCAAGAGGAAAAAGGAGAAGAACAATCACATTGTACTCTTAATGGAATTTGCATAGTGTATTCCAGTACAACATTTCTATAACACAAGAAGTAAAATCATGGGGTCAGCCATACTTCGTCTAATTGTAAATATGAAATGTAGCCATCTAGTACATTGTGTAATATTGTATGTGATACATATATACATACATACATATATAACACTTCTCCAAATCATCTTCATCTTCTATAATATTCTGTAATCAGTAGCAAATAAGTATAATACTTTGTTCTTCAGTGAAGAGATAAATATTTTTGTCTATATGTGAAGAGGCAATGATATATAATTATTGTCATGATATGTGATGACAAGAAAAGGGAAGGAAAAATATCAATTATAGAGCTTCGTTTTTGTCCGTCAAATGAAGCATCATAAATATACTTTGTAATCATATAAACTAGAATAAAAAGTAATGCTAAAAAAAAGCAAAAGATATGGATGTTGTGGAACAGTTGGGTGCATAAAAGATGAAGGATTTCTAAGCAAACTAGCATTACTTCTTTAAAAACAACACTCATATTTATCCATGCTCACAAGATCCATTGCAGAAAGCAAAACAAATGAGCAATGCACTTTAAATATAACCATAGCTATACAATAATATTGCAACTTGTATAGAGTTGGAACAAAAAACTAGTTGCTGGTGTTGAGCAACAATGCCTCTATTATTTTTTTCGAATGGTTGGTCGAGACAAAGATGGAAGTTGAAGTACCTGGAATTGCAAGTAGCTAAACTTTGCAAGTAGTATAAATTTTTGCCTTCAACAAGAGTATCATTAAATAAGGGTTAACCCAAAGCAACACACCTTCTACCATGCCTCAGAAAAGCAATGCTGAGCACAATGTCCAAAATAATGTGGTACAATCAACCTATTAGAAATTTAGAATAGTGTATGTCCTGAAGGCTATTTTCATGTAAATTGTAAGTATGTGTATACTTACTGCATGATTTTTTTCTATTCCATATTACATGAATAGTGTAACATATGTGTCATAAAGTACTAGTATTGTATGCGTTTATCCAAGTGGACAAAGTATTCCACGGGAAAGATCAGATACATCAAGGTATTCGAAAATTTTTTGTCGTTAGCACCTATAAGACTTTTGGGGGAGAGTGACTTCATAGACTTCTTCCTTCACTGAGGTGAGACTCCACACTGACAATCAGGTATTCTATCCTATTAAATAATCAGGTGTTCTATCATACTAAACAATTGACACTAGCAATCCTCCTCCTAAAGTACTAGAAGCATGAACTACATGCACGAGCTTGCAAGTGGTACCTTAACTTGAATGATAGAATATTTTACTATATCTTAGAGATTAGTAAATTTGTAGCCAAACTCATGTATCAACAATGATACCTTGTACTATATCTTTAATAGATAGCATAGTCGTTTATAGATGCAAGTGAAGATCTAGCTATCTCAAATTGAAATCATCATAATGGCATAGTATCTATATTAGAATAGAGATATAATCAATCATATAATATCTCAGGCTTAAGCAGTAATGTGAAAGGTTTTGGAAATAGTTAGATTCACAAAATTATTATGATTAATAATTAATTATTTTCGAAAAGGAATTTTACAAAAATGGATCTTATACAAGGATTTTTGCCATGATCAAGGGTTCTAACGTGTGATGACATCATACGATTAAGGCTTTGGTAGTGCAATACTCAATAATCATATGAGGTAATTGGAATGATAGGGATTGAATTACAAAATGTAGCTTGTGAAATAAAAAGGATACCAACCGGCTTCATCCTACTTATCAAGAGGTTCCCCATGCTGGACCACCGAGCTAATATGTGACTAAAATGAACCTAAAGAGGCATGTTATTAGTGAGTGAGAACCTGAGTAGATTATCATGCTGTCGCAATTAACATATGCTATCTATCTCCAGATTAACTGAAATAAGATTTCAAATGACAATTCTCTATAGATCGGACCAAGAAAGATTCAAAAATTTAATTAGAGAAGAGATTCAGCTAGAGTAAAAGTCTGGATACAAGGATTAGATTAGGTCATATTAAGTAAGACCGGATGTGGGTCAACCCTAGATGCCACTTGATGTGGCCCTATGCATAGCATAACAACAAAGGAAAACCCTTGACATTTCAAACAATAGCAGCATCAAGAAATTGATAGTTTTGTCATTATTTTTCCTGGGACATGGTACTTTCAGTAGAATCTTCAAAAAAGTAGGAAAACATTAATACTACAATCATTGCTGCCAGATAACAATTACAAACATATATTCTTCTGAACCTTACAATGTATTTGTCTGCTCTGCAACAAACGTCACAATTTTGAATCTCTCTTACTTCCACTAAAGCTTTGGCTAGAGCATCATGACTTGGAGAAAACTTGGCAGAACTTTTCACTATTAAAATCAAATATATCTAATTTTTGTTGGAGAAGACGTGATAAACTCAAATAACCATAATGCAATTGGTTTTACAATTGGTTTTTCTCAAAATAATGATTTACCAAATTTTACACTAGAATTATAATATATGCAGCAAAGAAACAATACTAGAATAAAATCACTTATTGACTGCAAAAATTATACTAAGTATTTAGTTACATAGCTGAAGGACTGCTCACAAAACCATTGAAGCAGCACTACTAGCCAACAAGAAACGCACCAACAGCTCCTTTATTCTAATCGGTTCGCCTTTCCCCCCCCAAACCAGCTTACCATGCAAAGCAACTACAATTTTACAATTCCAACAACTAACAGCAACCACACCAAGATACAAGCAACGTGATAAAAGCATATGATTACTGTAGTTTGCTATAATTAACGTTGGCAACATAAGCCAACTACCATGCTATAAATTATGTTAGAATCATTGTAGGACATCGTGCCAAACTTAGTCAAACATTGTGCCAAATTTAGTCGGTACTTACCAAATTTTATCAGCCTCCTAATCTACATAAAAGCTTGTTTCTCTATATTGTAATAGATGGGCAAAAATATATGTATACTATTTTTTTTTTTTTCTTCTCCAAATATTACAATATGGTATCAAAGTCAGACGGTTCAGTCCCGTCGTTTTCTCAGAAGTGTGAAGCTTCGGATCAGCGCCTGTGTCGCCACGCGCCAGCCTAGATTTGTGCCGTGGTCTTAAAATTCTCCTTTCTTTTCCCGCAGGCCCACCAACCGTGCTTACGCCGGTCCCCTCCCGTGCTCTTCTGATTTTGGCTTGCTCTATCCCCAATCTCTTTTATTATTAATTATTTCCACCCTTCCCACGCCACCGTACCTCACTTCTGTAGTTTCTCCACTCTCCCTGCACACCACCCCCTTCCAACTTTCGTGCCATTATTAATTGTTTCCACCTCACTTCTGTGGATTCAATGCAGTGTTTAATGTTATTAGAATTTTAGTAGAGCTACTTTATTGTTTGCTTCACATTATTTATATATTTGTGAAATTCTTCAATCATGTTTGGAATCTTATACTGACTTGTGCCAGAAATAATTCCATGGAACACACTTAATGATAGAAATATGCTTGCCCAAATACATGGTATTGGGAGATAGCTAGGGGATGTCAGATGGAATCGGCTGCAAATGGCTGTTCATCCTATGTGAATAGGGAACAATGAGATATCATGTAACTCCTGCACAATATGTGACTCACACGTGTACATGGGACCATATTTACTAGTTGGATGACAATAATGAAACTAGCATGGTTAAATTGTTTTCCCAAGTATTACATTATAGCAGTTATGAAAGTTAGTACACATTAGACTTATTTTGAGAGGCATATGATAATGAATCACCTAGGCATGAGATATGGGATGTTATATACTTAAGAATGGAGGCCTCACATTTCTAGATATTAATTTCACATGAGTACCCATCTACACTAAATTAACTATGTCAGTATTACTGTTTACTTAGCATATTACTTATGCATATTTTAACTCAAAAATATTACATAGTTGGTTTATCTTATTTTATAGAGGATGCATAAGACGGTTGTGCGTACTTGTGAATTTAAATCTATATTTGTTATCTTGTTTTACTCACCACGTGTTTGACAGAATGCACAAGAGGGTTGTGCATGCTTGTTGAACATAACTTTCAATTTTGTGTTGGATTTACACCATTGCGTCCTGGGGCATTCCGTATCACCAAGGGGATTTGCTATGAGGGCAAGAGGTCATCCACTGTTGATGTTCGAGGACTGCGCATGACATGTTCGTGGAAATGCCTGAGATGAAAATTGATTCTCATGAAAAAATGGAGCTGCTGAGAGAAGGAACAGAATGCTATTAGACAAGGTCAGATCCATGACGGCCTAAGCATCAGCTCCTCTTAAGTTTTGGCGAGAAGAACTTCAGACAACTGCTTACATTTAAATCATGCGACTTCTAAATTTACTGCTGCCACTTTTATGAATTATAGACTGGTAGGAAACCACACTTGAGTGATATTGCTATGAGGGGTTGTAATGCACGTGTTTGAGTTCCACATGGAAATAGAACCAAGTTGGATCCTGAAAGTATTCCAGCAACATGTATTGGATACTCAAAGGTATCCAAAGGCTATGAATTTTATGATGCTGAAAATAATGGTCTTATTGAAAGTAGAGATGCTACATTTTTGTAAGATGCTTTTTTCACATAAAGAAAGAGGATTCATGTGGAATTAGATAAAGCTCAACCCTCACTTGTAGAAAGCAGCATACCTCCATGAAGAAGTGAAAGAACTAGAAGAACACCAAAATACCTCACCAACACTACCTTCTTAGGGGAACTATACCCCAGAATAGAGAATTATGAAGGAGAACCCCCACAACTTATCATGAGGCTATCAAAAATCTCGAATCAAAACTATAGTGGAACCAGTGCATGAGACAATGAACTTAATAATGAAGAATGAGGTTTGGTAATTAGTGGATCGATATCAAGATCACAAACCAATTGGTTGTAAATGGATTTTTAAAAGAAAGCTTAAGTCAGATGGAACCATTTATAAATATGGGGCAAGACTTTAGCAAAAGGATACACACCCAAAAGGAAGGATAATTTTTTTGTAGAAACTTTTTACTGGTAGCCAAATTTACACTAATTCACATTTTGGGGGCTTTGGTAGCTCAATTTGATTTTGAAGCATAGTAAGTGGATGCCAAAACAGCTTTCTCTGGATGGAGAGATGGAAGAAGGCATATATATGTTACAGTTTGAAGGTTTTATTGAGAAATGAAAAGAACCCAAAATTTCAAATTGTGGAAAGCCTTGCATAGGCTAAGACAGGTGTCTAGCCTTGATAGGGCTATTAATGCTTTTGGGTTTCTATGACAGAAGGGGATCGCTGCATTCTGCATCTACACAAAGGTAAGTGGCAGGAACACTGCACTCCTATCACTTTATGTGATGATATATTAATTGCAGGTAATAATATGCCTATGTTGTCTGACACCAAAGCCTGGTTATTAATGAACATTGATATGAATGACTTAGGAGAGGCATCATTTGTCTTGGGAATAAATTTAATGAAGAAATGTGACCTAAAATTCTTGAGGAAAAAATCAAGATGGTAAAGATTCTTTATACCTTTGTCATAGGAAGTCTAATCTATGCAATGTTATGCACATGACCGGATCTCAATTTTGTTGTTGGATTACGTAGTAGATACCAATGTAACCATGAAATACAACATTGAAAGTTGGTTAAATGTGTTCTGAAATATATCAAAGGCACTAAAGATCTATAAGTTGACAGAAGTACATACTTGAAATTGCAGGATTATACAGATGCTGATCAGCAAGGTGATTTAGATGAAAGGAAATCAACTTTAGGATTTATCTTCATGTTTGATGGGAGTAGTTTCAGGGTTAGTAGAAAATAGTCATCTGCTGCATTATCTTCAATGGAAGTAGTGTACATTGCAGGTTCAGAAGCATCCAATAAAGCAGTTTGGCTAAAAGAATTTTTAGAAGTAAAGGTTGTGGAAGGATTAAAGAAATCAGTTACTCTTTCCTGTGAAAATCAGGCAGCAAATGCTATCACAAAGGATCCCAAGTTCCATTCAAAGCGCAAGCATATTGAAGGAAGATATTGTTCTATTCGTGATACGCTAAAGAAAAAAGAAATTTGCATGGAATATCAACCTAGCCATGATATGATGGCGGATCCTTTAACAAAAGCCATTCATCAGGAAATGTTCAATAAGCATATAGACAGTATGAGACTTAAGAATAATAAAAAATTAGTCTTTTAAGCCAAGTGGGAGATATTCTACAAGAAAGATTTTTAGTAAAGCTGCTTTACATTTTTTTCCTTCACATTATGTGTGCTTTATTCTTTTTATGCTTGTGAAATTCTTTAATCATGTCAGGACTCTTATACTGACTTTAGCCTAGAAAAATTCTGTGGAACTCATATGTTGAAGGAAATATACATGTGGATGTGTTTGTTAAGGAAATTGTTGAAAATAACCAAAATTCATCTGCTGATGGTTAGGTTGGGTGAGTTGGGAATATTTTGATTTGTGTTTATCTATATAATCTTAGGAGATATGCTCATCTTACTATTAGGTGGTGTAGTCTTTAGAAACCTACGAGGTCCCACTCTCTAGCTCATGGAAGAAAAGAGAAAAAAAGAAAAGTGCGTTGTGAGCAAGCACCCTCAGGAAAAGCATATGGGTATGGAGAGTAGAATTGAAGGGAGACTATTACTATGGAGTTTCAAGTCGGCCTCAAATTATTGGATAAATAATTATAAAATGATAAAACCTAAAAGAGGGCAACCAAGACAATGTAGCAAATGAACTACGAAAACACCAACCAGTCCATGCTGCAACAGTAGAACATCCGGATCCAGATAAAAACCCAAAACATTAGACATAACTCCACAGTAAGTAATCAATAAGACAACACAACTATATAATAGCCTAGACCATGAAAAAAAAAATGTAGAGAATAAATGTAGGATGGGAAAAACCGAAAAAGTTGAAAAACTTGCTAGGCATGTGCTGTTTCCATTTTGAAGAATAAAAATTATCAAAACTTGAAGATGTCTAGGAGATCAAATGAGAAGAGGGGCTGGAAGAATGGACCATGGAGCTATTTATTGATAGGTGAGAGAAAGATCAATTGCTGAATTTAAAATTTTTTGAATGGAAAATAGGTTTAGATGATGCCAAGTTGCATCCTAGGATTGGCTTAGGGGAGAGTTGTGGATCATGGTACAAAAATATTTGAGTTAATGGCTTACATGCTTTCTCCAAGATATGAGACATAGAACCTTTCACTTCAATTGGCTTTTGGGAGCGTAAGTTTGTTAGAGCTATCACAATCAAATCTAGTTTGTATTCTCACCGTTTTTTGGATGATTTTTACGCAAAGTTTTGGATATTTTTATGGTGATTTTTGTTGGTAGGAGTAGATATGTTCAGAAAATATAAAATAGGAACATCTAGGCTTTAAGGAGAGGCTACAGGTCGAAGTAGAGTGCTATTAGAAGCTGTTGGACTAGATTTCAAAAAAAAAAAGAAGCTCAAAATTGAATAGATTGAGTCCAATCGACTTGTAAATGTATTACATTGGCCAATTTAATTGTGGAAAAGTTTAATTTGACTTAAAAATATTAAATTAGGTTAGAAATAAGGTGGAATTGGCAGTCAATTGAGAGATAATTGGATCGAATCAGTGAATTGAGCTTGATCGAGTGAACTTGAATATTAAGTTCATTCAATTAATTGATGGAATTAGTGGGATTTCTGTTTAATTGAGCTTACAATTTATTAAATGGTGTTGGGTCGAGGAATGAGTGAATTGAGTTTGAAATGTCAGTGGGTGAAAAGTGGGAGATTTTAGAATTTAAAATTGGGGAAAATGGCTCAAATGATGCAGTTGGGTATAATATATTTGAGTTCAATTAATGATAATTGATTTCATGATATGATCAATTGAGGGTGAGACGGGATGGAATTGTTCAGTTTTAGGCTAATTGAAGCAAGGAATAATGGTAAGTAAGATGGAGATTTTGATAATTCAACGAGCATTCCATTTAGGATTATTAGATTTAAGCTATAAAGCTTTGAAGGGGATGCCTAGGGGTTCATGAAAGGCAAAACAGCCCTAATCTCAAAGCTCACAACCCACTCACATCTCGCTTCTCCATTTCACCCCTATAAAAGTAAGAAATAGTAATACAAATATAAACCAATACCAATGTAAGCACGCTAGCTAAACCAACAAAGATACGAAGAAAGTCAAAATTAAGCCAACCTAGATGCAACACACAATCTAAATTGAATTCTGCATGGAAATTTTGGCCATTATGAGTTTTTGCAACATTCCGCATATGCTTAAACACAGACGAACCCAAACACAACACTTAGCCAAAAATGACATCCAAACCAAGGCAACCCAACTCACTGTTGAGGCTTGCTTCAGCTTTGCATGATTTTTGCCCACATGTTGGAAGGCATACTCCAAAGATTCCTAACTGCTTTATACCTCTAGATGTTGATAGATCGTTGGGGTTTTCTATTTCCACAAAGATGCCTAGAGGTACATAAACCAAAAAGGCAAAACAACCCTAATCTCAAAGCTCACAACCCACTTACATCTCGCTTCTCCATTTCACTCCTATGATAATAAGAAATAGTAATACAATATAAACCAATACCAATACAAGCACCCTAGCTTGAACCAACAAAAATACGAAGAAAGTCAAAACTAAGCTAACCCATATGCAGCACATCCAAATTGAACTCTGCATGGTAATTTTGGCCATGCTTAAACACAGACATGAACCCAAGCACAACACTTAGCCGAAAATAACATCCACACCAAGGCAACCCAACACACTGTTGAGGCTAGTTTCGGCTTTGCCTGCTTTGAACCTCTAGATGTAGATAGATCGTTAGGGTTTCCACAAAAACTCATGCTTGAGTGGGCCCAAGTCTTACTCATCGAATCTTTATAAAGATTTTCTTCAACATCACTCTGGGCATATCAAACATCAATAGTATTCAAGAGACCACTATCCAATTTCACTAATTAGTGGATAAGATTAAGTCCAACAGATTCTTTACATGAGATGGACTTCTCTCTATCGACAAGCATTTTCAGTATGTTGCATAAGATTTTTGTCTACATGAATCTTTTGGCAAAAGACATTCTGTCCTACAAACATGTCAAGCAAAGTGATAATGTACACTTATATGTTTTGTTGTATCACGAAGTGCCAGATTTCCTATTGTAAAAATATAAGTACTCTTAACACCCACTATTGTGGACAGTTCTATATATACACACATAAGTGGTAAGTGATTGATTTGTTTAAAGATTTATGATTTATATTCTTTTTTTTATTTACTCTGTTATGTTATATGATGTGGATTAGTGAAACCTATAATTAGATGGCTTTGGACCAAATAAAATGGGTTAGCGTGTGGATGCAGGTCAGTTGGTTGACTATGAGCCAATTTTGGGTCAGGTGTTCTTAACCAACTGGCAGGTTAGGTTGGGTTTTGGTTAGGCCCTATGGGTCTTGATATGTGTTTTCAATCTGACTTGAACTCAACTGATTGATGGATTGGCACCCCTAGATTGGGTTGGGTTGAGAATTTGATTGATCCATATAGAATCCCATTTAAATATGGATCTACTATCTAGATCCAACCCAACCTATATATTGGTCAGATCAAGTGGAGGAAATGGTTTGGCTTAGGTTGGTCCAAATCCAAGTCCAAGTTGAGTCAAGATTAACTGCTGTAACTTGATAATTTTAGGTGTAGAATACTTTAAACATCAACAAATATTATTTAAACTTTATAAACTTCTTATGAAGGAATAGAAAATATTTGTGTATAACTAGGTATTACAAGAAAATCCATTGGCATTATGAAAATCATAGTTGTCCAGGAGGATCACTGAAACTATTGTACACCAATTCGGTCGCTTCTTAGATGGCTCTAGATGGGGTTTGGGCATAAGATCTTCTATATCTAGGACTTGATCATGAATTATAATTTCTGAAGGCTATAACTTTATTATATACCTATTTTGGCATTCTAGGCATCAAAAAAAAGCCCTTGACGAATATTATGAGGTGTGACCACCCTTAAGGGGTTGGTTGCACTCCACTGATGCAAAGATTTGGTGATATTTGGGCCTAGAAACAAACCAATCAAAGTAAAAAATTTCTTTTGAATAAGATTTTGATTAGGTATGTTCCAAGTAAAGAAGAATTAAATAATATGGTGGAGTATAAAGTTCATGTAGAAGTCGAAAGCTGCAGGATAAATTTTGTCTTGGTATAATTTTTACATCCTTTAAATATAAAAGTAATCCAATTCGAGTTCTCAAAGGCTGACATCACTAGTATAAATAAAGGTACTGTATATCAATATATGATCAATTAATGAAAGCCCCTACTTAAATTTTTTTCTATATTTTCTATTATTTTCTATAAGAGGTCCAAGTTCAAGAGAGTAAAGGAATTGCTTCCTTTTCTCTCTAATCAAATCATTGGCTCGGTAACTCATTGGGTAGAAAATGGAATTTTGAAGCATAAGTTCATACGAAAGTGGGATGTAGAGACTTCATATTGTTTGGGTATGATTGAGTCTCACTTAATCCAAGTTTAGGTCAGATATTTGGGAGGCATAGTCCTTTTGTAGTCCTAACTATTGTAGGCTTGCTGCTTAGGTGCAATTCAATCTGAACATAACTTGCTTTCCATGATTCATTTAGTTAACAGACTGCTTGTTTGAGGTATTATAGCAGTTCAAAAACATTGATGTGGAATTAATTGGCTTTCCATGACCTAAATCTTAGGGAGCTTGTAGCTATTGATATCACTTTTTTTTTTTTTTTTTTGGAATCAATTAGAGAGTAGTCATGACATTTACAATCAAAAAGCAGAGGGCGCATTTGCTCATTGCCCCTAGGGCATTTGTTCACATTCCCATATTCAGTAATCTCGTCTTTATCTGTCACCAGCTTTTGGCCGTTGTAATATATTTCACGATTCAAAAGAAGAATCTTCTATTCATTCTTCTTATTTTTCTGTTTTTTCTGTTTTTATATTTTTATATTTTTATTTTTAATAAAGGGAGGCTTGGCAGAGTAGAAGGTTTCAAAGATGAGAAAGGAAAAAGAAATATTACAAAAGCCTCAGCCTCTGAAGGCTCACTCTTATATTCATTCTTGAGATTTGGTTGCTGCCTATGCCACTGTCATCTCACAAGACATCCATAAGTCCAAGGTTATTTTGCCATGGATAAGTCCCCTATCTCTTGATAGAAGACACATGCTTGTTGGTTTGTTAATGTTATTGGTAGTGGGTTAGTAGGTGTCCATTTTTCGAATCTAATTGGGGCATTGGTTGATTTGCAAACCCGGACACTTAGGGATAAAAAAGCCTCTATAACTGCATTTTCGCAGTTGTGATTCTAACAGTTGTTTATTTCCAATTTTATGCCCATTTTGGGGTAAGTTTGACTAGTACGAGGACACTTTGCTTCTTTTTTTTTTTTTTTTTTTTCCCTCAGGTATCTCTTGATAGTAGACTTGATTAATGCCAGCCACAATCACAAGATATGCCAATATGATTATTATTTCTAGTGTATTTCAAAATTGGATTTGCATCTCAAACTTCAGCAATGCAATCGTCTTGCCTCGATCTTGAGATATGAAAAATTACCACTTCTTTTGTATTATAAATTTGAATTTGAAATTTGTAACTAAATCGAAATCAATTGGGCCAAATTTTCTATCTATGTTCTTATCAATGTATGTGTCTATATATATAATACAATACAACAATGACGAAGATTACCACTATTCTCACTCTCAAAAATTTTCTATTCTTTCTCCAAAATCTTCTTTTCTTTCTTGGTATTGGAGCAATATAGGACTCGTCACCACTTGTGCCTGGAAGCATTACTATCTTTAGCCACTACATCAGAAACGTCATTAACTTCTCTAGTAGTTGCCAATATCGCCAGTCTAATTCCTATTAAGCTTTGAGTCCAACTATTATCTTATGTAAAATTCTCTTTTTCTTCCAATCCAAAGATATCATAAATTAATTGGTCTCGTAGATGGGAGCACTCTTGCTCCTCTAGAAACCATCTTAGCAGGTGATAAAAGAATAGTGAATATCGCCTTTGATAAGTGGTATGAAAAAGATCAAATGATGCTGCTTTAGATTAATGCTATGCTTTCAAAAACTGCCATCCCAAACACTAGGGGTGTCAAATCTGCTACGGAGATATGTAAAGCACTTGAGAGACACTTTGGGACTATTACCTAGTCCCACATTGTTCATCTGAAGCGACAGCTAGGTGAAATCAAGAAAGATCCACTCTCAATGCTTATACAAAATTAAACAAATCAAGAACCAACTAGTTGCTAGTGGGGAACTTGTAAGTGACATGGATATTCTTATATGGATATTCTTATATACATCCTGAAAGGTCTTCTAGAATCTTATAGACTATTCTAAACTGCAATTAGAACATGTGCAAAATATACACTAGTAACTGTAGAAGAACTCTATAGCCTTCTTTTGGCAGAAAAAATAAGTCTTAGTGAGCTCTCCAATCCCAACAACTCAATACTATTGTATTTGTTGCAAATCATAATGAGTTCAACAGATAAAACAATAGTCATCCTCCATTCAATAACGAGCAACAACAATGCTCCAACAATTATCAATAGCAACAGTATGCATTTGGCACTCAAAATTGATTTCAACAGCATCATAGAGGGCTCAACAATCAAGCAAATAATTATACAACACGAGTCTAACAAAACACTATATGGCCTACCTGTCAATATGTAACAAAGATGGGCATATAACTTTGGATTGCTATCATCATCTTGATCTTGCTTTCCAAGGTCAATTCCTCCTTAGTGACTAGCTGCCATGATGGCCACGCCACATCCCACGGATAACTCTAAATAGTACATGGATAGCGGAGGTACTCACTACATTGTTGCTAATCTTGGAAAATTGACCATCAACTCTCCATACCAAGGCTCAGATAATGTGCAAATCGGAGATGGTGAAGGTTTGGTTATCAATCATATTGGATCCTCTCATGTCACCACTTCATTCCAATCATTTATATTAAATGATATCCTCTATTGTCCAAATGCATTCGCTAATTTACTTTTAGTTAAAAAATTTGCTCATGATAATAATTACTCCTTCATATTTCATGCTATTAGCTTTGTAGTATAGAACAAGACTATAGAGAGGATTCTCCATCGTGGGTAACTTGAGAATGGACTTTACGCCTTTTGCTAACTCCAACCATCAAATAAGATCTCTCCAACATAATTTATTGGGCATTGGGTCTCAGATGAGGTATGGCACCATTGACTAGGGCGCCCATCTTCTCTACAATATTTAATTCTGTCTAAAGTTTCTCCTTCAATAAAGTCTTCCAAGAGCATTTGCCTATCTTGTCAACTCGGAAAGAGTCAAAAAAATTTCCTTTTCTTCTTCAAGTTTCTTGTATTCTAAACTTTTGGAACTAATATATTATGATGTATGGGTCCTTGCTCCCATTGCTTCGATTTCAAATTTCAAATATTATCTTATTTTTGTTAATAATTATAGTTGTTATACATGGTTATTTTTACTTGTATGTAAGTCTGATGTGTTCATCACATTTGTTCACTTCAAACGACAAGTTGAAATTTTTTTTGAAACAAAAATCAAAATTTGATGTTTGGATGGTAGGAGAGAATTCACGAGACATGCATTCACTAATTTTCTTAAATTTTACTATATTGTTCATCATTTAACTAGTGTACGCCTAAATAGAATGATGTTTTTGATCTAAAATATCACCATATTGTTGAATCCACACCAAGTTTATTGTTAAAGCCTTTTTAACTACTATATTATCTTATTAACAGGTTGCCCACTTTTTTTACACCTTGCATATTATCTTATGAAATTTTAATTCAAAAATCACCAAACTACACGCATGTCAAGGCCTTTGGATGCATATGCTATCTCTATCTTTGCCCTTACCAATCCATAAACTGGAATTTTAGTCCTCTTGTTATATTTTCCTCGACTACAATATCAATCAAAAGAGGTATCTATGCCTTGACATTAAATCAGGTCATGTTTTTGTATCCAGGCATGTCGTCTTTGATGAGTCATTCTTCCCATATTGCAATGTCACCTCTTTTCCTTCCATCTCATCCCCATCGATTTTAGATTTACAAACATGGTGGGTTGCATTCGGTTAGTTCCTAGTCACCTCAGCTAACCGTATCGCACCAAAATGTTGGCCGACGTTCAGGCTTCAGTTCAAATTTTCAGTCTGTTTTAAACATTTTACCAATAGCTTAGAGTCCATCTCATGCCTCACTGGGTCCCTCTTTAAACTTACTATACTACAATAATAGCACACTCAACTAACAGCCCACACTAATCTCATACCTAACTGCCAATCACCATCGACCAACCTTTCGAACTGCTCCATTCAACTCACTCAGAACAGATCCAAAATAACTTTACCCACAACCTAAACCAACATCTAATTTATCCCCATCTGGACCACCTCAATCAACCTCAAACCCAAGTCGCACTCATCAATGGTGACAAGATCTCAATATGGAATTGTTAAAAAAAAACCTTCAGAACCAAATATCTTGTTCCTACTATATTATTCGTTGCTCATCTGTTTGAGCCATCATACTTTACACAAGCATTTAAAGTTTTTGAGTGACATGTTGCTATAGACATTGAATTCACTGCTCTCCAACGTGCTGGTACGTTGTCTCTTGTCCCACTTTAGTTCAACATGAATATTGTAGGATTTAAGTGGGTGTATTGTCTGAAGCAAAATTCTGATGGTTCCATCAATAAATACAAGGTGCATCTTGTTTCAAAAAGCTTTTATCAACAATTAGTAGATTTCATTGAAATGCTTGATCCTGTGGTGAAGCATAACACTATTTGTATCATGTTTACTTTGGCCCTCAACTTCAATAGACCTCTACGCCAACTCGCTATTGACAGCGCCTTTCTTCATAGAGATATTTAAGAAGAAGTGTACATGGCACAACCACCTGTCTATGTGGATCTAGAACAACCCACATATGTTTGCCGCATCTTCGACAAGCCCCTACAGTGGTATGAAAAATTTGCTTCAAAACTTCTTGAGTTGGGTTTCTTCACATCCTGTTGTAATCCATCACTCTTTATTCGTCATGAGGGCTCCCACCCCATTTTTCTCCTTCTCTATGTTAATGATATTATTATCACTAGTAGTAGCCCCACTCACGTTTAAGCTTGCATTTCAAAATTAAAGGCCTTGGGCCCTTATTTTCTTGGTATTGAGGTCATCGCCTTCCTCATTGCCTTCACCTATCTCAAACTAAATATGCTCTTGACCTCCTTGAATGGACTGAAATGCTTGGATCTAAACTTGTTTGTTCTTCAGCCACTTCAGCCAAGTTATGCCATACCACCAGTCGCTTACTATCCGACCTGTGTCGCTATCATAGTATTATCAGTGCTTTGCAATAGCTTAATCTCACCAAGCTAGACCTCTTCTTTGCAGTAAACCAAGTTGCCCAACACATATAGTCCCCAACTAAAGACCATTGGTTGTTGTTAAATGTATCTTGCGTTACCTAAAAGCTACTCTCAGTCATGAGATTTTTCTATGGCCTGGTCCAATTAAACTTGAAGCTTATAATGATGTTGCTGGGCTAGCTACCCCATTGATTGTCGCTCAACAAGTGGATATTGTGTTTATCTTGGTTTTAATCTAATCTCTTAGTCTGCTAAGAAGCAACTTACTATCGCCCAATCATCTATGGTGGTCGAATATAGAAGCTTGGCCCACACGGCTACTCAAATCACATGGATTTTCTTCCTCTTGCATGAACTTTATCTTCTATTATGTACCAGTCCTCTCATTTGATGCGATAATGTTTTTGCTATCTCCATCATATTCAATCCAATTTTTCATGCTCGCACTAAGCCTATTGAGCTAACTATCACTTTGTCCGTAAAAAAGGTGGCTCATAAAGTCCGATTTATTTTTACTATTGATCAAATGGCAAACATCTTCGCTAAACGTCTACATGCTAGCCGCCTATGCTATTTACATGTCAAGCTCAACATTCAGGCTTGCCCGTTTAGGTTGAGGGGGCATGATAGCTGGCTTGATTCATGCTAGCTGTCACGCCTCCGGCCCGAGATCGCGAGCCGGGGGTCCGCGCCAACCGCCTCACACCCGTAGGAAACTCTCCTTACGAGCATGCAAGGCATCTAAACCAAACATCTCAATTATATATATATCTAAAATAATTCAGCTGAAATAAATGCAATCCTACTCCATTGACTGACCTAAATTATATAGTCTCACAGTTCTAAATACGCAGCGGAACAATAAAGATAAAACATCAATTTAAATAAGCCTAATATAGGATAACTTGTGCTTCAGTTCTTCTAGTCGCTCTCTCATTTTAAATCCCCGATAGGTTAGTTCTCGGAATCTGTAAAACAACAAGAAATTGTATAATGAGCTAGACAGCCCAGTAAGTAATAAACACCTTAACTAGTCAATTCATATAATAACATAAAATATAAATATAAATTACGATGAATCAACGTAATAACATAATCAATTCCTTTTCAAGCACAAATTCATTAAAATTCGTATTTTTCAAAATATCTATATACATAATCATAAATTTGATTCGAAACAAATCACATTCATCTCATCAGCCTTTAGCTACGACCACACTTATATCATGTGGCTAGGTCAGAAACTGAACCGCACTTATACCCTGCGGAGTGGGCCAGAATACCGCACTTATATCCTGCTGAGTGGGCCAGAATACCATACTTATACCCTGTGGTGGGGCTAGAATTGCCAATGTATAACCTCCAATTAGCAGGGTACAGAACATAGTCAGGCTGTGAGTTCCAAATCTAATGCACATCAAAATTCTTTTTGTAACAAAATAGATATATCATAATCCGATCTAAATATGCATATACGATGCAAGAACAGTAAATATAACAATAGTCCGAAAAATATTATTGCAGTTCACATATCCATTTTTTATTCAAATCATCATCTCGTAAATTCATAAATCACATATAAATTCATTAACAATTTATTTAATTCAAAAATAATATTATATAAATGAAGAGTCTAGAAAAGGCAGTTCATTACTTACATCGAACACGATCCACAACAAATCCAATTAATCTCACAAATCCCTCGCAGGACCTAATATCAAAAAATCATATTCTTCTTTTAAAATTCATCACAATATATATAAAACTTAAATTTTAACATTCTCCGAAGGGCCGACTCTGCAGAAGTGTCTAGCACCTTGGGTTCGGGTTTGGATTCGGGTTCATACCTGTAAACCACTCTCCTCCCTTTATTTAATTATTATTATTATTTTTTCTTTCTTTCTTTCTTTCTTTTCTTTTTCTTTCTTTTCTTTTCTTTTCTTTTCTTTTCTTTTCGTTTTCTTTTCATTTTTTTTTCTTTTCTTCTCTTCTCCGGAACCTTCTCCCAACTTCTTTCTTCCTTCCCCTCTTTCTTTCTTCTTTCTTTTTTTCTTCCTCCTCCTCCTCTTCTCCCGACTTCTTCTCCTCCCCCCCTTTCTTTCTTCTTCTTTCTTCTCCCACGAAGGGAGGTCAGCGAGCTCGGGAGACGTCAAGTCGAGGCCGGCGGCGCCTGCGGCGGCCGGCTCTCTCCTTCTTCCCGCGGAGGAGGTATGCGCACGGGAGAAGAGGAAAAGCCCGCAGCAGTCGGCCTTCTCCTTCTTCCCTCTCTTCTCCTTTCTTTCTTTCTCTCTTACTCCTTCCACTATTCCTTCTATGTTTTCACTGAACAGAGAAGAGGAACAAGGGAAGGTGGTGCTCTCCGGTCCTCAAGGTGGCCGCCACTGAGGGCCGGCGACGCCTGTGGCCGAAAGCATGCCGACTGCCACAAGTGCCTCCCCCTCCTTTTCCTTCTCTCTCTCTTCTTCTTCTTCTTCTTTTATCAAATGGTATAACAAAGCGGTGAAGCTAGAATCCTTACCTCAGCCCCGGCGAAGATCTGGCGGCTCCCTTCCGGCGGCAAACAGAGGAAGAAGATCACCCGAAAAAGAAATTCGGCTTCGATGGCTCCTTCTCTCTCTCTCTCTCTCTTTCTCTTTCTCTCTCTCGGGCAGCTGCACGTTGGGGTCCGGCGGCTTTTCTTCAGATGGCCTCACAAGAGAAGGAGAAGAAGCCCTAAAACAGGGCTTCCTTCTTCTTCGGGCACGTGAGGCTGAAACTTGGGACTGGGCCGGTCAAATGGACCGGGCCCAGTTCCAGGGTCTCACATCCTTCCCCCCTTAAAAAAAAAATTCATCCACGAATTTTTCATAAATGCAGTTGAAGAGTAGAGAATACTTCTTCTAAACTAAGTTATAACACTCTTCAAATCAAAGTCGTTTTATCTTACTAATGTCACATAATTCTATTCACCACACTTTCTCTGCACACACAGAATTAAACCTCAACATACTCGTGTCAAGTCTAAATTTTTTTTTTAGAATTACTTGCTTATTGGTACATTCATTATTATGTCTTCATCCGTGTGAACACTTTCGAAATTTAAAAGTTTATATTCTTCTTTTGACAATTAATCAAAAATGTTATGTAACTATTTAATCTTTTCTAGCAGCATAATGAGTTGTCTAACAAAGAACAGTGGGTATGGCTAGACAATAAATAGAAATAAATATTGGGACTAGATTAATACCTGTCGTCAACACATTAGAAGCCTGTGCATCTTGCTGTGTAAGTGCAAATACTCTTTCTTGAGTCTTTGGCCCCTGGTTTTCTTCCATTGCCTGAGTAGATCTATTCTCATTTCTTTGTGGGCAGTCTGCAATTTTATGACCTATCTTACC
Source organism: Phoenix dactylifera (assembly GCF_051530095.1). Classification (NCBI taxonomy): domain Eukaryota; kingdom Viridiplantae; phylum Streptophyta; class Magnoliopsida; order Arecales; family Arecaceae; genus Phoenix; species Phoenix dactylifera. The sequence continues at coordinate 9,634,999 of NC_143193.1, forward strand.
GCATCTAAAGCAGGCATCGGTGTTCCAATGGCAATCCTTGTCAGCATGAGCCTTACCACATCTAGAACATTTATTGATATTCATCTGCTTAGGGTTGTCACTCGTTGATTTCTTGTTTGAACTTTCAGCATTTTCATTGCTCTGCCCCTGAAATTCATTCGATCTATTCCTCTTCTTTTGATTTTTTCCCTTTCCAATCGTTCATCATTAACTTCCCTTTCAATTATTAAAGCCTTATTTACCACAGCTGCATAGGCAGTCAATTCATAAGGTACCACTTGTTTTCTAATTTCAGTCTTTAGTCTCATCTCAAATTTATGCGCTTGATCTAGCTCATCCTCGACTAACTTTAGAACAAATTTGGCTAGCTCGGTATAGCTTCGTATTCTGCAACAGTCATATTTCTTTGCTTTAGATGAATAAACTCTTGCTCTTTTTGCATCCTTACACTCCGAGAAAAATACTTATCATAAAATGCTCCTCGTAATTTTTTCCAAGTGAGTGGCTCCCTATCTTGCTCATATTTATGTTCCAACATCCGCCACCAGTTGAATGCCTCACCTTGCATCATGTATGATGCAAACAAAATCTTTTCATCATCCTGGCATCTCAAGACAGCAAATGCTTTTTCCATATCTGTAAGCCAATTGTCTGCTTCCAACGGTTTTGTAGTCCCCTTGAAAGCTGGAGGAGCCAGCCTCTTAAATTCAGCTATACTGCTACGCTGTTCACACTGTTCCCCTCGTCCTTGCTGTGGTTGTGTCTGGGGCAACTGCGCTTGTTGTTGGAGCAACTGCTGTTGCATCTGCATAAGGCCCACTATGGTCTGCATAACCTGGCATAGGCCCGGCTCTTGTTGTCCTGAGTATCACTAGCAGGATTGACGACTCTCTCCTGCTGAGGGGTGTTACCAACTTGTTGGGGTGTGCTGTCATTTTGCGGGTTGGGTGCCTTATTAGTAGCTCTGCGAGTAGTCTTTTTCTCGTCCGACGTGGAGGCATCCTGACCTATGTCTATCAGATAGCAGCATGCCAATAATAAGCTTACCAGTTCATTACAAGTACATAGAATGGTTACTACAATCATCATAAACTAACGTCCCAATGTTCCTAGTGTCTACCCATCTACACTCATGTCATGTCAGATTTTCTTATCTCATAATTTATCCAATTATGCTCTGATACCATAAAAGTTGTCACGCCTCCAGCCCGAGATCGCGAGCCGGGGGTCCGCGCCAACCGCCGCACACCTGTAGGAAACTATCCCTACGAGCATGCAAGGCATCTAAACCAAACATCTCAATTATATATATATCTAAAATAATTCAGCTGAAATAAATGCAATCTTACTCCATTGACTGACCTAAATTATATAGTTTCACAGTTCTAAATATGCAGCAGAACAATAAAGATAAAACATCAATTTAAATAAAGCCTAATCTAGGATAACTTATGCTTCAATTCTTCTAGTCGCTCTCCCATTTTAAATCTCCGATAGGTTAGTTCTCGGAATCTGTAAAACAACAAGAAATTGTACAATGAGCTAGACAGCCCAGTAAGTAATAAATACCTTAACTAGTCAATTCATATAATAACATAAAATATAAATACAAATTATGATGAATCAACGTAATAACATAATCAATTCCTTTTCAAGCACAAATTCATTAAAATTCATATTTTTCAAAATATCTATATACATAATCATAAATCTGATTCGAAACAAATCACATTCATTTCATCAGCCTTTAGCTACGACCACACTTATACCTTGTGGCTAGGCCAGAAACTGAACCGCACTTATACCCTGCGGAGTGGGTCAGAATACCGCACTATACCCTGCGGAGTGGCCAGAATTGCCAATGCATAACCCCCAATTGGCAGGGTGCAGAACATAGTCAGGCTGAGAGTTTCAAATCTAATGCACATCAAAATTCTTTTTGTAACAAAATAGATATATCATAATCCGATCTAAATATGCATATACGATGCAAGAACAGTAAATATAACAATAATCCGAAAAATATTATTTCAGTTCACATATCCATTTTTTATTCAAATCATTATCTCGTAAATTCATAAATCACATATAAATTCATTAACAATTTATTTAATGCAAAAATAATATTATATAAATGAAGAGTCTAGAAAAGGCAGTTTATTACTTACATCGAACGCGATCCACAACAAATCCAATTAATCTCACAAATTTCTCGCAGAACCTAATATCCAAAAATCATATTCTTCTTTTAAAATTCATCACAATATATATAAAACTTAAATTTTAACATTCTCCCAGGGCCGACTCTGCAGAAGTGTCTAGCACCTCGGGTTCGTGTTCATACCCGTAAATCACTCTCCTCCCTTTATTTAATTATTATTATTATTTTTCCTTTCTTTTTTTCTTTTCTTTTTCTTTCTTTTCTTTTCTTTTCTTTTTCTTTTTTTTTTTCTTTTCTTTTTTTGTTCTTTTCTTCTCTTCTCCAGAACCTTCTCCCGACTTCTTTCTTCCTTCCCCTCTTTCTTTCGTCTTTCTTTTTTTCTTCCTCCTCCTCCTCTTCTCCCGACTTCTTCTCCTCCCCCCCTTTCTTTCTTCTTCTTTCTTCTCCCACGAAGGGAGGTCGGCGAGCTCGGGAGACGTCAAGTCGAGGCCGGCGGCGCCCACGGCGGCCGGCTCTCTCCTTGTTCCCGCGGAGGAGGTATGCGCACGGGAGGAGAAAAAGCCCGCAGCAGTCGGCCTTCTCCTTCTTCCCTCTCTTCTCCTTTCTTTCTTTCTTTCTCTCTTTCTCCTTCCACTATTCCTTCTCTGTTTTCACTGAACAGAGAAGAGGAACAAGGGAAGGTGGTGCTCTCCGGTCCTCAAGGTGGCCGCCACTGAGGGCTGGCGACGCCTGTGGCCAAAGGCATGCCGACTGCCACAGGTGCCTCCCCCTCCTTTTCCTTCTCTCTTCTTCTTCTTCTTCTTATTATTTTATCAAATGGTATAACAAAGTGGTGAAGCTAGAATCCTTACCTCAGCCCTGGCGAAGATCCGGCGGCTCCCTTCCAGCGGCAAACAGAGGAAGAAGATCACCTGAAAAAGAAATCCGGCTTCGACGGCTCCTTCTCTCTCTCTCTCGGGCGGCTGCACGTTGGGGTCTGGCGGCTTTTCTTCGGATGGCCTCACAAGAGAAGGAGAAGAAGCCCTAAAACAGGGCTTCCTTCTTCTTCGGGATGGATCCTTCCATCCCGCTGCACACGTGAGGCTGAAACTTGGGACTGGGCCGGTCAAATGGACCGGGCCCAGTTCCAGGGTCTCACACTAGCAATAATCACAAGATATGCTAACAGGATTACAATTTTTGGTGCATTTCAAATTTGAATTTGAATTTCAAATATTAGTCATTGATAACAGACTTGATTCATGCAATCACAAGATATGCTACTATGATTGCCATTTTTAGTGCATTTCAAATTTGAATTTGAATTTCAAACATCAGCTATGTAATTGTCTTTCTCAATCTCGGAATATGCAAAATTACCATTTTTGTTGTATTTTAAATTTAATTTTAAAATTTGTAATTTAAACCTAAATCAATTGGAACAAATTTTTCATTTGTATTACATAACGTAAGCATGTGTTTATAAATATAATACAATATACAACAGTGGTAAATGTAACGGCTATTTTCATTCTTAAAAATTCTCTATTCTTTCGCCACAATCTTTTTTTTGTTACTTCTTGGAAGAACTTCACAGTTATAGTTTCCATAGAAAATTCAGATCTAAAGCTCTCACATTTCTGAAACCATGCTTCCATTGCTAGCCACATTGGAGAACTATTTGGTCTTGGCCAAGCATGGCAGCATAAAGATGCCTCAATGCTTGACTATATCAATTGACATCTGGCTTCTCCTTAACAGTTTCACATCAGAAGTTTTGAAGACACACAATCAACGTTATCCGTATGTGAGCTCATTCCCATGCAATTTTGGACCACTGACCAGAAAAAAAAGGAAAATAGAAAAGAAAAGAAATCAATGTAGAGAAACATTATAAGGTGGCTTCGTTTTCAGAAGTCTCATCGGCCTTCTATTTATTCACAAGGTTAATCTTATTTTTCTACCATTTTTTCATTATAGCTATAGTTTCTTCTTCTCCTCATCCTTCTTTCCTTCGTCTGCTAAACAGTGTTAAAAGGAGTAAAAGCTAAATTGGTTGAAGAGTCACGTCCATAGGACGATTTGATATTTTCTTGTTGACGGCTTCTGAAAGTGTCGTTCCAACCATCAAATAAGGACCACATACTACAATGGATATGGCTACCCAGTCCAAAAGGTATCCATCCTTCAAATTTTTTAATTTTAAATAAAACCTTCAAAATTTAAAAGCTAAGTCATGCAAGTATGAGAACAATTTTAGGGTGTTTTTTGTATTGTGCATATAATAAATGATGTGGCTTTAAATGAATTAGCCAATTAAAAGACAACATGTAGTATAATAGGGATTCAATTTCCCCTGGGCTCAAATTTGTGAGCTGATCCATATAAGAAAAACTCAGATAGCTTCTCACTCAGCCATGGACTGTACGTAGAGTTTGAATCTAGTGGAACAAAGGACTTTCTATCTATAAAAGAAGGCCCAAATGCTAGATATGCATAGGAGGACATATTTTGCTTTTATTTTCTGACCATTTTGCTCTCCCCTCGAACAGTTCTCCAGAGTCCTTTCTGACTTGAATTTTAGAGGGCCTTCGGCCGAATTAGTTTCGGCAACATTCGAGCTTTTCTTCCTTCTTGTGTACAGTGGACCAGCCTTCTGACCACCAGATTAGATTTTGGCGACAATATATTGGTGCTGTCTCAGAAAAATAAAAGAGCGAGATTAGAAAAGATGAAGTCTAGAAGGAACAATGGACTGATAGTAGCAGGCAAGTTGCATGGAACAATCGAGCGAAATTTTCTAATTCTCACGGCTTGGATCCTCTTTCTGCACTAGTGGCTCCATAACATTCAGTCGCTATATCAGATGAGTAGTTCAATTTGCTCTTTCAGCAAATACAGAACTTATCTACAGTGGTGCAGAACCTACTTTCGGCGGACAACAAGGATCAAGCCAATGCATAACCTCAGATAGATCAACCTACACAAAATGACGACCATCCTCATCTGAGCAGCCTATAAAGAACTTAATAGAATAGCTAGGCTGAAATTTGCTCGCAGTCGAATTCGATACACAGAGAATCTCTATCAAGCCGACCTGAAAGGGTTCCTACAAAGAAAATGAACCTTAAGAGGCGGATCGAGGAGATGGATCGGAAGACTTGACGCTATGCTGCAGAACATAAAAGAGAAAGCAATTGGAGCACATGCCGACTTACCATGAGCCTCCCTTTACCAAAGAGATCAGATCATGGTGGATTTCTTACCCCCAAAATTCTTCCTTTCTGTGTGTGGGGCAGTAGACTACTACCTTCTTGGAGCACAGGTCAAATTTCGCCAGCAACAATAAATATTTAATAATAAAAATAGTTATCCTGACTACATACTAATAGGCACCTGGCTTCTCCTTACAGTTTCACATCAGAAGTTTTGAAGACACACAATCAACGTTATCTGTTGTGAGCTCATTCTCATGCAATTCTGGACCATTGGCCAGAAAAAAAGGAAAATAAAAAAGAAAAGAAATCAATGTAGAGAAACAGGAAAGCTGCAATCAGACAGCTCCGGATTCTTTATTTGAATGTCAAAACATTATAAGGTGGCTTCGTTATCAGTAGTCTCATCGGCCTTCTATTTATTCACAAGGTTAATGTTATATTTCTATCATTTTATCATTATAGCTATAGTTTCTTCTTCTCCTCATCCTTCTTTCCTTCGCCTGCTAACAGTGTTGAAAGGAGTAATAGCTAAATTGGTTGAAGAGTCACGTCCATAGGACGATTTGATATTTTCTTGTTGACGGCTTCTGAAAGTGTTGTTCCAACCATCAAATAAGGACCACATTACTATAATGGATGTGACTACCCAGTCCAACAGGGATCCATCCTTCAAATTTTTTAATTTTAAATAAAACCTTCATAATTTAAAAGCTAGGTCATACAAGTATGAGAGCAATTTTAGTGTGTTTTTTGCATTGTGCATATAACAAATGATGTGCCTCTAAATGAATTAGCCAATTAGATCGAAGACAACATGTAGTATAATAAGGATTCAATTTCATTTGGACTCAAATTTATGAGCTGATCTAGGTAAGAAAAACTCAGATAGCTTCTCACTCAGCCATGAACTCTAGAGTTTGAATCTAGTGGAACAATGACTTTCTATCTATAAAAGAAGGCCCAAGATACTAGATATGCATAGGAGAACATCTTTACTCTTATTTTCTGACCATCTTGCTCTCTCCTCCTACAGTTCTCTAGAGTCCTTTCTGATTTAAGCATTAGAGGGTCCTCGGCCGGATTAGTTCTGGCAACATTCGAGCTTTTCTTCCTTCCTGTGTGTACTGACCAGTCAGGAGTCTTCTGACCCCCAGCTCAGATTTTGGTGATAATAGATTGGTGTTGTCCCAAAAAACAAAGAGTGAGATTAGAAAAGATGAAGTCTAGAAGGAACAATTGGACTGATATTAGCAGGCAAGCTGCATGGGACAATCGAAATTGCCTAATTCTCACGGCTTGGATCCTCTTTCTGCACCAGTGGCTCTATAACATTCAGTCGTCATATCAGTTGAGTAGTTCAATTTGCTCTTTCAGCAAATGCAGGCCTTGTCCACAATGGTGCAAAACCTAGTTTCGGTAGATGACAACTATCAAGTCAATGTGCAACCTCAAATAGATCAACCTACACAAAATGACGACCAGCCTCATCTGAGCATCTCATAAAGAGCTCAATAGAATAGCTAGGCTGAAATCTGCTCAGAGTCAAATTCGATCTACAGAGAATCCCTGTCAAGCTGACCTGAAGGGTTCCTAGAAAGAAAACGAACTTTAAGAGGCAGATCAAGGAGATGGATTGGAAGATTGAGACTATGCTGTAGAACATAAAAGAGAAAGCAATTGGAGCGCTTGACGACCCAGAGCTTACCATGAGCCTCCCATTACGAAAAAGATCATGGTGGAGTCCTTACCCCCAAAATTCTTCCTTTCTGTGTGTGGGGCAGTAGACTACTACCTTCTTGGAGCATAGATCAAATTTCGCCGGCAACAATAAATATTTAATTATAAAAATAGTTATCTTTTATTTTTTTCTTTATAATGCAAACTCTGGATGTATATATTTGTCCACGAGTTTTGCTCCTCTTTGCATCATGCAGCATTACTCTCCTCGGACCAAAATACCCCAAGAAGTGAACATTTTTCTCTTTCCTTTTGGGAAGTTCCTCTCTCTCACATACTTTGCCAGTCTAGAGATCTAATGGATGATAACTTCAACGGCCCCTATTTCTATACTAACTGCCATGGTAGTCTTTTGGTGGCCATTTTACAATCTCACGAGCCAAGCCATGTGTTTAATTTTAAAAACAAAAACATTTACAATCATGACATTATGGGAAGCCGATTGCATAAACAATTCGAATACATAACACTAACTGACGACTCTAATCTTAATAGGATCTTGATAGCTACAGAAGATGAAAGCTATACATACAAGCCAATATTCTTGTTGACGTAGAATTCAGACCGAGGTGGAAATACAGCTCGGATGACCTTGAGGTCAGCTAGAAATGGATGAGTGGGCTAGTTGAGGTGTATGGTGTTGATTTCCTCCACTGGGTGGCCTGCAAAAAGTCCGTTTATTGGAGAATTTCTGGCGGGAACCCTCTAATACCTAAGTCAGAATAACGGAACAATAGTGTAGAAGGGAGAGAGTTTCAGTAGAGAGTCGCTCTATGAGTAGGGTTGCATATATATTGCATACTTGAGGTTCTTCGAGTTGCTCTCCTAATATAGGAGAGTTAGTTTGTCGTTATCTAGGCCGACATGACATACAATGATAGCCTAACAGGGGCCTATGGTACGGTTGTGGCATGGATGCTAGTCCACATGGGCGGTAGAGTGCGCTAGTGGGGCGCAGGAGTTATATCGCAGCAACTGTGGACTACCTGGGCTGTCAGTTGATAGGGCTATCAGTTGTTGGGACCGTCAGCCCTTGTCGACTCGTGCTAATTGTCTTGCCTGGGTCATGACTCCTCGATCAATCAGTTCTTCGGCTGTGGTTGGGGAGTTCACATTAGATGGTCAACTACTCGATTGTGGTCGAAGTAGTTCTCTTTGGCTTACATCCGAAGTAAAGGGAGAGAGCTGGTCTGAGATCGAGGTATCCAATATTTTTTCCATCACTTGCTCCCCATTTTCGAGGCCGACTTGCACTCTGGTTCGGGCGATGAAAGTCGAGTGGTTACCTCGATCGAGGGCGATACCTTTGTTAGAGGCGTTGAATGCGCTGTTTGGTCTTTCTAAAATATCGCCAGTTCTGGGCTATCCTGAGATGTCATCATTCTGGGGCGACTCTAAGGTGCCATTAATGCGGAGATTCGACAAATCGCTCACACCATATCCCCGATTGACGCGTGGACTGATTTTCCTGAGTAGACGAATCAGCACATTGATGAAGATCGTCTGCACCCCTATATAAGGACATCTTTATCCTTCAAACGCAACTTCTCACTCAATCTTCTTTCTTTACCCAAGTGCTTGAATCATTCAAGTGCCCGAAAGGTGCTCCGGCGTAATATTTTGTTTTCGGCTTTGGCATCCTCCGTGTCTCTCCATTTTCAGCGGGTTTTTGCTCCTTGGTTACTTGGCCTTTTCTCATCTTCTCCCTCGCTACCTTGTCTCTTTTTCCCTCCATCTTCATCTTCCTCATAATGAGCAACCATGAGGTTAGAACCCCAAAGAGGAGTCGGTCGTTGGACCATACTTTCGAGGCTCGGCAACCATCACCTTCGACTAAGTCTGGAGCCCAACTAGGCTCGGACCATGAGGTGTCCGTCCTCACACAAGAGGAGATGGACCTAATTCGAATCGAGCACTTTCTCCCTCCCGAGTTCGTCTTCGATCTTGCTGGCCTCAATGACACCCGACCTCCTCCTTCTTTGCTCGGCCTATATGAGGAAACTCTGAGAGTCGGACTGAGGTTGCCTCTCCATCCTTTCTTCGTTCAGCTAATGAAGACCTATAGCTTTGTCACGACTCAACTTGTGCCAAACTCCTAGCAAGTCCTTGTCGGCTTTCTAATTTTTTATCTTCTCTAGGGCATCTGGGCCTCGACTTTCCTCTTCTAAAGGTGTTTCACTCTGCAGAAGCATTCTTGGGACAGCGGCTGGTGGTACTTTTCTTCTAAGAAAGATCGTCAGCTAATCCGAGGTGCTCCCCCTTCCTTTCATGGGTGGAAAGGAAGGTTTTTCTTTGTCCTCTCCAAGTAGCTATGGATTCAAGACCACGTGGAGGGCACCCTAAACTAACTTGAGTCGGCCCCCTGAGGTTATCTGGTGACGATCGAAGGGCCTTGGACAAGCCTCTAGAATCTCTATCCAAGACTCCCGCCATGCAGGAGCTACTGTCTTCATCCTCGGTTTTGTAGTTCTCTCTTCCATGAAGTTTGATCCCTCCCAGATTCATGAGAGGAGGAAGGGGAAGAAGAGATCAGCCGAGGTCGAAGACGGGGAAGCTCCCCATAGAGGAAGCTAGAGGGGGGAGTCTTCTTCGGTTGCCGCCGCTGAAGTTTTCGTAGAGGTTGGAGCCCCTTAGAAGAAATAGCCGAGGGGGATCCTCTTCGGCTACTGTCATCGAAGTCCCTATGAAGGTCGGGGACCCTCAAAAGAAGAGAGTGAGGGGAGAATCCTCTTCGGCTCCTATCGTTGAAGTCGTTGCAATGGTTAGGGCCCTTTAGAAGAAGAGAATGAGGGGGGAACCCTCTTCAACTGCTATCACCAAATTTGTCGTTAGGGTTCCCCCTGAGGCTCCAGCTCCCGAGATCTGCGGTCTGGCATGGTCTGGTCCAAGCTCGTCTGCTCGCTAGGAGCGCCCTCCTACTTCGAGTCACGCTCCCAGGTTTTGCTCTCCACCGTGGTCGGTTCTAGAGTCAGACTCAGCTTTGGCGAGCCTCAGGGCGACGATGGAGTTGGTCGAGGTTATGCGGGTCCCGACCAACACGAAGACCATATGCTCTGCTAGCATTGATGGGTTCTTTAGCGATGCCAACACTACGGTCATTTGAAAAGGTCTCTGATCCACAATTTGTGTGGTCCTTCACTTTGGTTACTGATTCTCATATTTCTTTCTAGCATGCCCATGTGGTCAGTGAGACACAGTGGTTGGTTGAGATGTTCTCGAAGCGTATTTTGACTCTTGAGGGGCAATGTAAAGTGGTCTTTGAGAGGGCTGAGTTGTGCGAGGCAAAAACTATGAATGCCAAGGCAAAGGCCAAGTTGGTCGAGCCAAGGGCCAAGTCAGCCAAGGATGAGTCTAGCTCCGTAGAAGCCCGTGCTTTGAGGTGAAGGAGGTCCTATTATCTGCGACCAAGAAGACCCTCAAAGTTGCCGACCAGAGAGTGGCATACCTTTCTGCAGAGCTAGCCCAAGCTGCATAGAGGGCCTGAGAGGCTGAACAGCAGGCCGCCGAAGTCAAGCAATGGGTTGATGAGGCTAGAGGCGGTTCAAGGAGGCGAGCAGTAGGCCAACGATGTTGACCGATGAGTTGTCGAAACTAGGGAGCAGGCCCTTCACATCGAGGCGAAGGTCATGGGATTTGTCGAAGAGTACCACCCCTCGAGGGAGTTTCGAGAGGAGGTCTTGGAGACTGTGGCTAATGCCTTTGGGAAGGGCTTCAAAGCTTGTCGAGCTCAAGGTCATCGGCTTTTCTCGAGGATGGACTTCTCCACCCTCGATGTCGACGATGGCAACATTGGTGATGGCGGCGACCTTGACAACGGTGAAGGGGGGGATGCTAGCCATAATGAAGGCGCTAATGGGGGCGAGGGCGAAGAGTGAAGTCTTCGCCTCACTATTTTTGCTTGTTTGTTTCTTTTTACTTGAGTGACCCGAGCTTGATGTACCTTCTTTTTATTTGGTTTCTATTGGGGCCAGTGTAGATGGCTACGAATTTAGTAAAATCAAAGAATTTCTCGAGTACCAAGCTTCGATTTTTGCCTCACTTTTATTTTAGTCTAGGTCGTCGTGCTGAACTTGAACTTTTCATTGTAGTCTTTTTTGCTTGATTTCAAGCCCCTCCCCTCTCAGAGCTTTGGGCCTATCTTGGGTTTCTTGGCCAATCTTTCCAAAGTCCGGCACCCAAGAGGGCTCGGTTTCTACTTGGTTCGTTTCTAACCTAAAGGGGTCGGTTGGCATGCCAAACCTTCAGCGTGGCGGTCAGTTGTTTTACTCGAGCCATTTTCGACCTAAAAGGGTCAGTTGGCATGCCAAGCTTTCGGCGCGGCGGTCAGTTGTTTTACTCGAGCCATTTTCGAGGGGCTCGATCTTCAGAAAGTTGGTTAGTCCATTCATCTATGGAGCATGCTCCTCAAGGCATCTTTGGGGTTGGCTTCCAGAAAAAATTTGAGGGGGCTCGGTCTTTGGGAGGTTGGTGCCTCTGTTCATCTCTTGAGTATGCTCTTGGAGGTATATCTGTGGTTGGCTACTAAAGGAAATCCGAGTGGGCTCACTCTTCGGAAGGTTGGCACCTCCTTTCCTCTTTGGATTGGGGTCTCGGAGGGATGCCAAGAGAGCTCAGTTTAGGAAGTCTCGATGCATCACTGGGGTGTCTCCTTTATTGGGGCCCGGGCATCTCCGGGCTGTCTCAAGTCGAGTATAATTAGCACAATCGTCAGATCTGAAAGATAAACACAATAAGAGGATTTTTATTAAAAATAAGTTTGGACTTCAATGAGCCTTACTAATAACATGCACAAAGGTTGTTGTAGTCCTAAGCCCGGGGATCGGGAAACTGTCGAGGTCTCCTAACCTATATGCCGAAGATCTTTAGTTGTTGGATTCTGTGATTCTTCAAATGCTTGAGTCTTGTAATGAGCGCCTTGCACTTAGCTTCACTACTTGGGGCGGAGGATTTGAACCAGGAGGCGTACTCTACTAGGGTCAGTGAGCTTGGGTTGCTATTGCTACCTCTCGGGCTTGATGACCTATCCATATGCACGATTTATGGCGGCTCTATGGTCAGCTTTTTTGAGGAGTTCGGCTATCTGAGGCACTTCGAGGCTTTAGCAAGCCCACCTACGATGGTTTTGATGGCTCCTGCAATCGGACGATTGTCGATCGATTTTGGGGGCTGTGGATCAGAGGCCGAAGCAGGCTCTTCCTAGTTCTGCCAAGGGCGTACATATCGATCTAGGCGGGATGAGTGCTTCGATTTTGTCCTTGAGTTGAACACACTCCTTGGTGTCGTGGCCGCAGTCTCGATAAAGCAAAAGTACTTTTTCTAGCTTCTCTTAGTTATTGGGCCCTTTATCAGATGCGGCAGGCGTAGATAACCTCATCCTTCATTATGCATTAGGATATGGGCCCTCGGAGCAGTAAGAAGGGTGTACCCCCCAACTTCTAAGGAGGGCTCTTGGGCCATCGCGAGCCCCTCTCACACCAAAGTGAGACACTCCTAGGCTCTCTTCGCTCCTCGCGTCCCCTCTAGGTTCTTTAAGGGAGTCTCCCGTCAACAAATTGCGGCGGGAGGCTATGACTTCTTCGACATTGACATACTTATCGGCTTATGCCAATATTTCAGCAAGGTTAATAAGAAAGCAGTTTTCTAGGGAGAAGAGGTAGCTCTATGGTCGCAGGTCGCTCTTTATTGCAGGCATTGTGACCTATTGGTCCAAGTCCCAGACCTCCAACATTGCTATGTTGAAGCGACTGACATATTCTATGAGAGATTTCCTCTCTCTCTAGTTGATGCCGAGCAGTGTGTCCGAGTTGTGACATCATCTTTTGCTGGAGACGAAGTGCGCTGCGAAGAGGTAGGTGAGCTATCTGACAGAGTGGATAAACTTAGGCCGAAGCCTAGAGAACCAGAATTGAGCTGCCTTGCGAAGGGTCATAAGAAACGCTTTGGAAATTATGGCATCGATGGCTCTATGCAGCTTCATGAGAGCTTTGAAGCTCTCAAGGTTGTTCAAGAGAATTGAGTTGCTATCGTACAGCTCCACTTGAGGCATCTTGAACCAAAGAGGGATCGGTTCCTCCATGATCTACCGAGAGAAGGGGGTTTGACGAGAAGTTGAGGTCGTTGCTTATCCTCGGAGCCTGCCCTTTGAGGACCTAAATCTGGTGATCAATTTCCTCAATCCTCCTATTGATGTCGACACCCCATTGAGGTGGTAGTTCCACAAAATGAGCAAGCGAGAGGCTCTGGACGGAGTTCTCACCGAAATGAGGGCTTTGAGTGCGCTGTCTCCCATTTCGAGCAGGGTTGCTCTGCTAGGTGTACCGACTCTATTGCAATCACTCAGGATCCTAGTCCTAAGAGCGGTGATTGTCCTAGGGCACGTGGTGTGCTAGTGATTAAGAATGGGGGCTATGCTGGCTGGGTTCCAGTTGGACTGGCCATGCCATTGCCCGCTGTAGACTCTAAACCACCGCGATTAACGCTTGTACCTGTTAAGTGAGCAACTTGAATTGCTCATTATCTAAAGGCACAACAGACCACTCCGATGTAGCAGGTACAGGGCTCTATAACAACCCTTGGGAGGTTAGAGCGCGATGTTGTGAAGCAATCGATGTGCCACAGGTTCCTCGCAACTTCATGCTGGTTGTTTCTCCCTTCGGTTGATATTGATGTAGCTGGGAGATAAGCCCTTCCTCTAACGCCAATCTATTGCCGCAGAATTCGTACTAAGGTGGGAATATAACTTGGATGACCCTGAGGTTGGTTGGAGATGGCTGAGCAGGTTGGTTAAGGTGTCGGGTGCCGATCTCCTCTGCTAGGTGGCTTGCAAGAAGTTCACTTGCTAGAAAGTTTCCAGCCGAGGACCCTTCGATGCCTAAGCAAAACAATGGGGCAACAGTATGGAAGGGAGAGAGTTTCAGCAGAGGGTCACTTTGTAAGTAGGGTTGCACATATATTACGTTCATGAGGTCCTCCGGGTTGCTTCCCTTGTATAAGGAAGCTAGTTTGTCATTACCTAGGCTAACGTGGCGTGAAATAAAGGCCAGGTAGTCGCCGATGGTACAACAATCCACTAGGCGGCACAGTACGCTAGTGGGGTGTAGGATATGATGCCCCCGCGACTGCAGACTACTAAGGCTGTCAGTTGTTAGGATTGTCGGCCCTTTTTGACTTGTGCCAATTGTCCTGCTCGACCAAGGATTACTTGGTCGATCGGCTCTTCGGCTAGGGCTGAGGAGTTCATGTTGGATGGTCAGCTGCTCGGCTGTCGTCATGATAGTTGTCTTTGGCTTAGATCCAAAGTAAAGGGCGAGATCTGGTCAAAGATTGAGGTACCTAATATTTTCCACGTCACTTCCTATCAAGGTCAACACCCTGCTGAGGCAGGGGTCCTACGGTACGAACAAGCGTTTGGACAGAGTCCTCGCTAGAATGGGGGCTTGGAGTGCATCGTCTCCTATTTCTGGCAGGGTCACTCTGCTGGGTGTGCCGACTCTGACGTAACCGCTCAAAATTCCGATCCTGAGAGCAGTGGCTATCTTGGGGCACGTGGTGTGCTGATGACTAAGAATGGGGGATGTGCTGACATAGTTCCAGTTGGATTGGCTGCGCCATTGCTTGCTACAGGCCTTGGACCGCCGCAGTTAACATCTACACCTGTTTAGTAACAAGGTTGAATTGCTGATTGTTTATAGGCACAACGGGCCGCTTTAGTGGAGCAGGTTTGGAGCTCTGCAACGACTCTTGGAAGGTCGGAGCGCGGCAATGCGAAGCACGCAATGCGCTGCGAGTTCCTCGTGACTTCATACTGGTTGTTTCTCCATTCGATTGATGTTGATGTAGCTGAGGGATGACCCTTCATCTAGCACCAATCTATTACCACAGAATTCAGACTGAGGTCGGAATACAACTCAGATGACCCTGAGTGTGATTGGAGACGGATGAGCAGGCTAGTTGAGGTGTCGGGTGCGGGTATTCTCTGTTGGGTGGCCTGCAAGAAATCTTCTTGTCAGAGAGTTTTTGGCGAGGACCCTCCAACGCTTAAGTAAAAATAATGGGGCATTAGTATTGAAGGGAGAGTTTTTCAGGACATGGTCGCTCTATGAGTAGGTTTGCTTTAATATTGCATACTTGAGGTCCCTTGGGTTGCTCCCCTTATATAGTAATGCCAGTTTGTCATTACCTAGGTCGACATGACATGCAATGATAGCCAAGCAGCAGCTGGTGGTATGGTTGCAGCATGCGTGTTAGTCCTTGCCTATCCAAATCGTCAGGTGATCATGCATTTTTTAATCGCCGGTACAAGCACATACTCATCAGGCCCTCCCAGGTAGGTGAAAAATAGGGTTTTCACGTGGACGACAGAGTGCGCTAGTAGGGCATAAGATGTGATGCCGCCACGATCGCTGACTGCCAGGACTGTTGGTTGTTGGGACTGTCAGCCTTTGTCAGTTGTGCCAATTGTTCTACCTGGCCAATGACTCCTCTGTTCATCGGCTCTTCGGCTAGGGTTGAGGAGTCCACGTTAGATGGTCACCTGTTTGGCTGTGGTCGATGTAATTCTCATTGGCTTACATCCGAGATAAAGGGAGAGATTTAGTCCGAGGTAAAGATAGCCAATATTTTTCTCAACAATTCTCATGCAAGGAGATTGTATTGCTTCCATAAAAATCATGGACTGGAACCGAAGATGTCAATATTCCCGATACTGCAAACCATGGGAAGTATAATTCAACGCCAAAATAACTGTTTAGGTTAATGCATGAGCGTAACTAAAAAACGTCACATCCTTGTCGTTTTTACTTGACTGTTTGCTGGCTGCTTCCTCATCGAAACATAATCTTTTCTACCCAACTGTAAAAGCTTTAGCCGATGGCTAACAACAATCCCAGATTGTGTCTGTCCACCATCCTGTCTTTGGGAAAAGGATGCCATTGGAGTTGGCTCGAGAGACCATTATCATGCGCAATATGAGCGCTCAGTTGGAAGTTAGAACGAGATGAATTTGAGATGAGACTTTATATTCTGATTTCTCTCAAAAAAGAAATAGTAAGAAATATATACATTGATCTCTTTTAAAAATACATATATAGATGTATATGCTGACATAACTTGGGAGATTAGAATGCTCCAAGGATCTCTTTATTTTTTTTGGTTGAGTGAAGGAATGATTTCATGGTCAAGGAATTCTATTGTGGCTTGGAAGAGCAATGATGGCCACCATGACGAATTCCACTGCAATGCATGCAGTAAGGTGCCTGGCCATCAAGTGTCCCTCTGCTAATAATTTGAGTATAGGGATGGTTGAACTGGGCCATAACCTATAGTAACAAGGCCACCTTTAAAGGGTCACCGAATGCACCTCGTCGAAGGGACAGGTGTACTGGTGACCTTGTAGATGTCGGGCAGCAAGCACATGGATTCCAATGTGAAGCTACATCTTTGTCTCTGTCGAGATTGGATAAGAAGCTTCCCTTTGGATTTTGACAATGATGATGTCGCTTCCAAGAGACAAAATCTAAGGAGCCATGAGGATGAGCCTGAACCACCCTACACACTGTAGACGTCTTTCCATCAACTATTCCTACAAACAGTATAAGATATAATGCAAATTCAGGGATATCTGTTCTTAAAATCCGCCACCCTATCTTCTTCTCATTTTTATGTATTATTTATTACTTTTTTCCTTCTAAAGGCGATAGTGTTGTTTCCATTTCCTTTTCAATTCTTCAGAATCTTCTGAATTTTCAAATGCCTACTAGAAAGGGACAACTGGGTGGGAGAAAAACTTGACCTCTTGAACATCTGTGGAGACTAGAACAAGCACAAAAAAACAAGTGGTAGATTAAACAAATAATTGTCGTGAATAGGATGCCATGTTTCATGAGCAAACATAGATGATATTATGTAATTAACTGAGCTCAAAAGCTCAAGCTAACAGACAAAGGAGAATAATGCCTTAAGTCTTCGGTCGGTGTTCTATTAAATAATTCTTTATGAACTTCTACGATTAGAATTCTTGGAAATAGCCTATCCTAATTTGGAGGTGGCATGAGGTTTTATGGCCACTTATTATCGTTTCTTATTCAAATCAAGTAATGATTATGGGAATATATGCCTCCAAATAGATTCATGCACCAAAGGCTTTGAAGATAATAAATCATACTGGCAAGGGCCGAGCCAAAGCCAGAATCTTTCATTTGGGTTGCCAATTGCAATATGAAATAGAGGGTTGCAACGAGCGTGCATTCCCATTCATAACGGGCATTTAAATTTGATTAAATAGAATCACATCACGTAACCATGCTTGTAAGGGGATCCTTTAACAATCAATTCAATCAATTTATCTTTATCTTTGCCTCAGTCATTTATTCTAGGAGTAGGCATAACTTAACTTTCTATGATATCCCAATGGTACACTCTTATTGTAACCCAGTACTGCATTTTTTTACCATAGCCTAATGTTGTACCGTTCTACTATAGCGCAGCACTATATCCCATCCATTTCCATCTCCTTCGAACGGTGGTGGGACAGTGGCCAATGTCTTTGATGTCAAGGCATTTTGATAAATGCTACTCCTTATCCTCTATTCTAGCTCAACACTAGTGGTATGCCCGTGCATACATCCAGACCTCATCCAGTCAAGCTTGGCAGGTTGCACTTTATCGCGACCAACTGAGCTCTCCGAAGATCTAGAGTTTTCTAGCTCTCTTGAATTGGGATGGAAAAGGCAATAACAAGTTTTTTGGCACTCCTAGTGGGATATTGTATGGTTATCATAATATTATCTTGGTTAGATGCTACATGGTCATCATCATGCTATTTTCAGTGGACAACTGTGTAGGTGCCATCTTGCTATTGTCAAAGTAAACCAAGGAAGCAGCTAGCGGCCACCATACTAAGGCTGTTTTTGGAGTGACATATAGCATCTTTGGCTCAGATAACGGGATGCTTTGAAAGACTTGTTTCCGAATTGAAAGTTGATAAGCAAGCGCACAACACATTCCAGTGAGTTCTATAGTAAAGATAGTTGTTCCCATCCTTATCCTTATGATGGATGAATCAATTTATCAGCTATCATGTGAAAGTACTATGGTACACAAGAAATCAAAGTTAGAGAATTTGGATCATCAAGTGCCAACCGCCGAAGACTATACCTAGGGACCTCGGAATCTACCGAACATGACATAATGGATGTCACACTTGTGAAGTTGCAGTAGACCGAATCATCAAGGGATATTTCGGTCAATGCACAGTCGAAGTCCAAGATTGTTGGTCATGATGAGACATAAAGGAATGCCGGTGAAGTTACCAAATCCCTACCGATATTAGTTTCTGATCATTTGCCCATGAGTTAAAGGTAAAGGTATGATAGCCTCATAATACTGGCCATGAGCACACAAGGGCTGGCAGACAACTATATCAAAGAGAGCTTCCAAAAGTTTTCTATATCATGTGTATCCATTTGCCTAGGAGAAACATGACAATGTAAGAACTGATTCGGCCCGGTACTTGGTGTTACGAACGATCAAAGACCCTCATGTGAATTAAAGTGATAAATTCGGTCTGAAAGTGAAACAAATAATAATATATATTATTTGGTTAAGAATTCTATAAAAGTTTCATGCAATAGGCTGATACAGATCATAATATTACTAAAAATCTTGAAAAAATTTTGGCCAATAAACTGATACAAATTGTAAGACAAATTTTGTTCTTCACGCCTTTAATAACTTCTCAGCTCCAAACTTCTTGGAGAACTTTGGATATTAGTTTGCAAGCTTCTCCAGGAATTGGACATTTCAATGGGCATCAATCAATTTCGTATCAAGGCATCTAGTTCTTCTAACCAGCATGGAAAATCATTGGTCTGGTTTGCCATAGGGTAGGCCAAATACTAAAGAATACTGATATTTGAGCTATTAATGGGGTGATTATATTGATAAAGGCATGTAGGAAAAGACAAAGATAGCTAGCCATATTATTATTTTATTACTTTCGGCTAAGCATAATTACAAGTATGAATACAAGACCGAATAGACTAGTACTTTCAAGATGTTCACTTTGCTCCCTAAGTTAATACAGTTCTTCACCATTGACAACTTGTCAGGGCTTCAGATTTGTGCACTACACAATGTCATCAATTGCAATAAAGATTCATCAAGTGCAACGAGTCAAGGGTTTAGGTGTGGATATAGTTAATACGAGCAGCCATGCGGAGGGGTCCACCTAAACCAACCCGAAGATGTTGAAGAAATGATATTAGCCAAAGGCTGGTTAGTGAGATATTAGCATGCCGATTTGGAAGCCCTGACCCTAGCAACAAGCTGCTGGTAGAGCAATTCCAATTCTACAATGTCACCCATTTGTGGTAAATTCTGATTTCTAATGGTATTCCAATTTGGCAAATTGGTTGAGAGTTGGTTGGTCAAAGTGAACATGTTGCACCAGCCAAAAATCAGGTTCATTCACCATGGTAAAGGAAAGAAAAAATAGAGGAGGCATGAGGATAGTCCGGAAGAAGAAAAATGAGCATCAAATAGAGGGTTGCAAGGCCTATTTATAGAAGTGGAGCATGCCTTATCTAAAGGTAAATTGAAATCCTTATTAATATAAAAGATAATGCTAAACCCCTATCGATTTATAAGATTCTTCGAGTTGTGTGTGGGCTATTTTGGTACCTAAAAGCGTTCCATATGAGGAGATGTGGCACGAGAACAAGGTTTAGTGGAATCAAAAGAGATATGAGTGAATTGTCAAAGGCAAATACTTTGGTAGAAGAGCATCCCTCGGTTATCAGATCGAAGCTATAATTATGAGACTTTTATTCTACAGGTATCAAGGAGATAGTGATAGGAGTCCCATCAACCTTATGGTCATCAACTAATAAGTTGTGAGGCGTATTTTCTATACTACATCTCAACAATACAACTAATAGCTAGAGTCTAGCACAATGTAGATGAAGTTTGATAGAATTAAAAAGAATGAAAATCACATGATCTTGTTAAGATTGGAGAGAGTTTGGTTCTTAAATCATATAAGGGTAGAAACCCAAGATGAATAGATAGAATTCGATCATGAGATGGAAAAGTAGGTCAAAAAATCAAGTCTTGAGTCGTTGTCTAATAGAAGATTGAGGTGATCATATAGGTCTCAGATTTTCAAAAATAGAAGACTATTCTAGACCGAATGAGGGGAGACAACCAACATAAGCAACGTCAAGATAAGTTAAGATCTATAAGGTATGAATATTGGTTTAGAAATTATAGAATGATTGTGTTTATGTACAAATATAGTGGAAGATGGTTGGCAGCAGATATGAGAACTGCTAGAAGTAGAGAGCCGTGTAGGAAGCAAACATTGGAGTGGATAATTATTATATTTATAGGAAGTTATTATGTATTAGATAAATTAGTGGAATTATACTCTACAAGGGGATCCTCAATAATCAATATAATCATCTTATTTTTATCTTTACTTTTACTTTAGTCCTTTATCCTAAGAGTAGGAGTAACTTAGCTCTACCATAGCCTAGCGCTACAATTCCATCCATTTTCATCTCCTTCTAATGGTGGTATAATGGTGGCAAAGATTCTTAAAGATCAAGGTACTTGGACCTATGCTACTCTCAATTCTTCATTTAATCCATATCTTTTCGGCTAGCTCAACACTGGCAGCACGCCTGTGCATAGATCTAGATCTAACTCGATCAAGCTTGGTGTGTTGTCCTCTACCTCAACCAACCAAGCTCTTGAGGAATCCCAAGTTTTCTGGCTTGCTTGGAATGGGATGGAGAAGGGGGCAACAATGAGTACTACTAGTAGCACGACCATCCTTCTCTCTCTCTCTCTCTCTCTCTCTCTCTCACACACACACACACACACACACACTAGCGTTGACCCCCCCCAATCCTCTTCTTCCCTACTCATATGTAGTTGAGGAGGATGAATTGTTCTTGGCATCACTACTGTCCTCCTCTCTTCCATCCTTCCCTCCCTCCCTCTCCCCAATCCAACCTTGAGGAGGATGAATGACCACCAACAATGCCACTATCCTCCTCTTTCATTCATTTCCCTCCCTCCCTCTCTCTCTCTCTCTCTCTCTCTCTAAACCTTTATCAATTCTATAATGGACGGAGTATCATCTTCGAAGAAGCAAAATACTTGATTATTATTTCTTAGATCCATACACTTAAGCTTTTTGTCCTAATGCAATTTTCTAATCTTATTGAAGAATGAGTATATGTTATATTACGTTAGATTAAAAACAAAATATTATTTTGATATCAATGTGTAGTTGCCCATGTAACATGTCGAGACGCCCATTCGGAATCTCTTTCAGCAATCAAAGGATCAACTAAAAACCAGGGTACGGCCAAAATTTTGAGTACTTATACAAGGCTAAGGAGTACAATTGATACCTTCTATCTAGCCTTTTTAGATAAGATCCTAGGTCGCTACAAATAGCATCAAAGCGAACTCAACTCATTGCCCATGTAGACTAGGGCATGGTGCAATATGGGTTGACCATAAGCTGATCATAATGTTTGTGATTGGATTTGAATGAAGTTGGATTCTTAGCATGATAAGGATGTTAGGGCTTAAACAAGAATATAAGGACCCATACGAGTGTGTTTAGTCCCATCAATTATGCACTGTGCAAATCTTGGGCACATATATAGGGACAAAAAATTTAGAAATACCTTCCAGCTAGTCTATTTGGGTGAGGTCTTGAAACATACAAGAAAATCTTACTACAACCGTAGAAATAGAGCAAAGAGAAAAAGAACATAGAGAGAAAGAGTAGGGGGAAAGATTAGAAAGAAAGAGAGCAGAGGATAAAGTGGAAATAGAAATAGGTTGAGAAAGGAATAGGAGAACATAGGATCAAAAAGGATAATAGAGGTAAAAGGAGCAAAGGCAAATAGGAATGATGATAAAAAGAAACAAAGGAGTGAAAATAAGAGGAAAAGGAACAAATAAAATAAAGCATAATTGAGATGGACAGACTCCCGACCCTCTTTCCTCAAGCCGCAAAATCTAACAAATACGAACTAAACTAATAATAACCTAACATGATATATAGAGTCGAAAGTTCGTTATGCTTCCAATCATCTTCTATGTTCAAATGTCTAGTCATCATTTATTTAGAACTATTTGCACAAAAAATTTAAATTCTAGGTGAGACTTTTTTGAATTCTACCAACCTTAAAATTCCCTCCCAATAATATATTTAAGCATATTATAGTAGCAATCAATAATAAATATAAACTAAAAGATACGTAACATACTATTAATAATTTCAAATGAAATTCATATAGATTCATTTGCACAAGAGACTATTTACAAGAGTAGGAAGTTTAATAAACAAATTTTAAGGCACATGCTTTACAATCACACAAAGTATTATTTCAAAGCATAATTTCTGTTAACTCTTCTATGCCCTTGATATGACAACCTATTTCCTATATTGAAAAAAAACTGCTCTAGAATGATCTTGTGTTTCTCTCTCCCTAGCCATGTATCCCTAGAATCCTTATCGCTCCGCAATAACTCAACTGTCTTATGCTGCAAATGTTTGGAAACGGTTATAGTACTATGGTTCACCTAATGGTCGATAATATATGGTGCTCCTTAGCCAACTCAAACTCACAGGCTATTTGGTAGATAATTTTAGCTTCTCTCTTTTTGTATTTTTTTCATAGCGAGTGTTAGAGTTTCCCATTCTGCTGGTACAGAATTGAGCAGAGTAATAATCTATTTCGGAATAGGGACATTGATACCATAATCTCTAAGAGATCTCATTAAATTATATAATTTTCGTATATGTATCTGCATGGTGTATTTAGGGTTCATCTTATAATTTTTGAAATCAATTCTCCTTTAAATAGATTTTTTTATTTCTCTTTTTTTTTTTTGAGAAACAAGAAGAAAGGAGAATAAAATAAAACAAAATATTTGCACCCACACACATTCTGGCGCGCGCGAACACGCGCGAACGCGCAGCCGCGGGCCACATGGACATGCAGGCCACGGGCCCTGCGGAGGTGCAACGCCAGCCGCGCGTGTCACACGCGGACGCGCAGGCCGCACGCCATGCGAACGTCCCGGAAGGCGAGGAAAAAGTTTGGGCCCGGGTGCCGACGTGCGATCACGCAGGGCGCACATGCGAAACCGGAATCATTCCTAAAAAAGATATATTAGAACTATAATATCTTATATATCGTTGGAAACTATAATTTTCAGAAACTCTAATTTTCACTATAAAGCTCAAAAAAAATACATTATATATCGTTAGAAAGCTTATGCTGAAAACTTTCTAATAGTACTAAATTCGAACACAAAAATTATTGTATAAAATGATATATTAAAACAAAGTTTCAGATTTTTAATCTAAGGATTGTAATATCTTTTACTACAATGAATATCTGGCCATGAGATTTTCTAGATTAAAATAACTAATATAGAAATTCTATTAATAAAGTTTCAAGTAATCTTGGTTAAAAAAAAAAAAGGAATAATGAATATAACAGATAAACTGGAACTTCTTGTGCATATCAAAAGCCAAATAGGAACCATGAATTCAACCAACAATCCTCTGATATCAATGACAAAATAAAGAATTTAAATAAAATTTAGTATTTTATAAGTTACCCTGAAATAGTGCAAATATGGAACTCCAAGGATCTAAAGAGTTGAACCATATATTTTTTTATCTCTAGAATGCGCTTAAGATCGAGCGCTCTATCATAATAGAAAAAACATGAAAAAGCAGTATTTAAGTTCTTATAGTGGAAGGAAAGGTCGAAAGGGAGTTATTCCATGTTTCTCTCTTTGGAATACTTAAAATTTCGGGAGGGTTCTAGATATGATTAGTGTTAAGAAACACAGACAGAGGAGGAAGGAGAGAGAGGGTGAAACTATATGATAGTTTCTTTTTCTCTTTCCAACTATTCCATCTCTCATTTGAATATTAGATAATCTTGGTTGGGCTAGCCCTTCGTAGGTGGCTCAACCATACCCAAAAATCAACACATCTTATTAAATCTTGAAGCCTATTCCAAAACAAAAGAGGATTTAATCAGTTATGATTGTGTCATAACATGGATTTGTTTCTTTTTTGCAGCAAGTAGATCGAATTGCTTGTTTGTATGCAACCCGATAGCTAGGTTACCAAGGGTGAGATATGATCATGCCTTCAGGAGGGAGACTTGCTAAGAAAGGAAATGGGACCTATTTACACCTTATCCTCACAACCTGTGATCGCTCCAGGATGATGCCATATGGATAAACCTGATGGATAGAATAACTTTAGATAAGTTGTCACATGACATCCGATAGGCCAAATGGAGTTCAGACTATATAGGTCGAATGACCAAAAGGAGCACAAAGGTGCAAGCTAAGTGGGCTAGAATATCAGATATAGAGTTAACCCATTCTAGTGATGAATGATAGATAAGTAGACTTTTAGCCTGATGATAGTGGTTACGTGATATAAAGAAGTATGTGAGTGGTTGCGGCAAAGAGAAAACGTGGGAATCATAGGGCATAACTATCGGAATCGTTGGAGATACATGGAGAGTCGATGTGAATGGTTACCTAACCATTTAGAATTGTGTTGTATAACTATGGAGATGTAGCTTTGGGGGGGGGGGGGGGGGGGGGGAAATAGCCAATCAAACTCCTATCGTTAGTTTTGTTTTTTATCTTTATCCTTATCATTACATTTACCTTGCTTTAGTTATCCTTTCTTACTGATGCAGAATGGAGGTGGGTGCTACTGAATTTTTGTGGATGATGGCTGAAATTGGTTGGACTCAAAGCTAATTTGAGGTAGGACGTGGGAGGAAGGGATTAAGCCTGCAGTTTAAATCTGAAACCTAAAGAACTTTGTAATGATTGGGCGTTTAAGGGATTAGAGCTATGGCATGATGAAGGTTGGCGGGTGGAAGAAGGAACAATGGAAGGTGCTGCAGTTTTGATAGTAACAAGATAACTATGGGCTGAATAGAAGAATCTCACCTCTATTCTAAACCAAAAAATTTTCCGGCATCTCACCGAGAAAGAAAAGAACCATTGGAGTCTCACCAAAGAAGAAAGAAGTAGCCTCATGCCTCTCAATCTCAAAAGCAATTGAAAACCAAAATTAATTCTGCCTTTATTCTTCAACGTCCACCCTTTAAATAGATGGGACGTTGGAATAAAATAGAAAATTAATCTTATGACAAAACTCAGATTAAGACTCATGACTAAACTCCTAACTAAATTAAGTAATTAAGTAGGATTTGACGAAGTCAAGGGACCAAGTAAGACTCTTAATCAAAGTAGCACTGCAAAAAAATCAACCTATCTCGGCACGTTTTTTCGACCTTTAGCGATGCTTCTACGCGCTGGCTAAAGTCCCGCCGACGCAAAGCGAAGCGTCGCCAAAGCGTCGGCAATATCGGAGTGGCAAAACTTTTTGCCGACGCTAGAAGAAAGCGTTGACAAAAACAGAGATTTGCCGATGCTTATAAAGCGTCGGTGAATACCCGACGGACAAATTCCTCATGGTTTTCCTCCTGGTTTTCACCTACGCTTTAAAGCGCCAGCCATTCTCGACGCTTCAAAGCATCAGTAAATTCCGTTTTTGTCGATGCTAATGAAAGCGTTTGAAGCGTCGGCATAGGCGTGCTGGGGCTGTACCACAACGTTTTTTACCGACACTTAAAAACGTCGAGAATTATATTTTTTTAAAAAAAATAAAAATGCCAATTCATATTATAAAACAGACATTATAAAACCCACATTATAACAATATGAACCTGTATTACATTGACACAAACATTCAGATCATTCGAAATATGAATATTGTCATATCTGATTAAATTTACATAATAAGTTTAGAATTACAATGTACTTTGAAAAATAAGAAACATATATATATCAAACTCCATAAAAAAACAGTCTAGAAGGCATCAAGGATGGGATTCAGCTCCATCATCATCATCTCTACGAGCATTTAAAGTATCAGGAATCTACAAAAAAAAAAAAAAGAAACCTTAGAAGTTAGGAATAATGTGATATATTAACTCATATATCATAATTGATAATATGTAAATTATTCAAATCTATATAGTTATTTACCTGAGAAGGAAGAATTCATTATAACATAGATGAAATATTTGCAAGCTGAGACTGCAATTTTCTTGATTCTCCTTCAGCTCTTCAATAGTTGCTTGAAAATGACGAACTTCTACAGTATTACTACCTTCTCTGGCATTTCTTCTATACATGCCCACTGAAGACAACTGAGTGAGGGTAACTCCAACTCTGTAACCCCTCACTCGAGCATAACGCTCTGAGCCCATCAATTCAGCGAGCACTTGAGCTTCAATATGACTGGTCGCATCGGATGATGATGACTCTCCAACGCGCTCTGAAATAAGATTTGTTGCCCTGTCCTATACCTCTCAAAAGAAAAAATCAAATTAATGTATGCCAATAATAGAACAAAAAAAAAATCGTTTTACAAGTCAAATATGAATACATACAACTATATCTCTTGACTTCTTCCAAACAAAGCTGCCATCTCGGTAGGTGTGAGTCATCTTATAAAACTCCACCCTACCAGGCTTCCTCCCATTATCATCCATCTACAACAAAAAATATATTTCAAAAGTATACATGCTATATGATAGAACAATTTAAGATAAATTTAAAGAGTTTCAAAAAAATTTACGAATTCAGCTCTACGCCTCGCATAACTCATGGAGCCTGAAGTGTGGGGAACATTCTGCGATGCTTGAGCAGCTCTACCAATGTTGGAATATGTCTTCCCAAAAAATAATAAACAATGTAATTTATACAACATATAAATTTTTAATCTATAATAATAGTTGTTGTGGGATGGGGTTCCCAGTTTAGTCCCACATCGGATAATCAGCGGAAAGGTCTGTGCCTTAAATGGGGGGTGCAAACACCTCTTCTCACCGAAGGCCCACGGGCTGGAGGTAAGAGGGCCCCCCTACGGGGGGACAAAACCGTGAGGGACATCTGTCCAGCTGCCACGCGCCAGTAGGTGGGTCCGCCACCGTGCGAGCCAAAGCGCCCACGGTTCCCAAAGCGGACAATACCATATCGCTCTGAGCTGAGCTGCTCCAGCACTCTCTCATGACCGAGGGCCCTTTTGTAGGACAAAACCGTGAGGGTAAGGGTAGTACCTCCGCGGACCCCCGCGCCGGCAGGGCTCGGGACTGTCATTGGGCCACGGCCCTGGGCGACCTCCCGCAGACCCGAAGCGGCAATCCCAGAGCGGACAATACCTCGGGGAGGACGCGGATGCTTTCCCTGCTCGTCCGGTGTGCGGGCTGGTGTCGGGGTTCCGACCCCACATCAGATGGCGCTAGAGGAAGGGACCCGGCCACGCACAGACCTTCCCGCACGGGGGGCTGTGTTGTGGGATGGGGTTCCCAGTTTAGTCCCACATCGGATAATCAGCGGAAAGGTCTGTGCCTTAAATGGGGGGTGCAAACACCTCTTCTCACCGAAGGCCCACGGGCTGGAGGTAAGAGGGCCCCCCTACGGGGGGACAAAACCGTGAGGGACACCTGTCCAGCTGCCATGCGCCTGCAGGTGGGTCTGCCACCGTGCGAGCCAAAGCGCCCACGGTTCCCAAAGCGGACAATACCATATCGCTCTGAGCTGAGCTGCTCCAGCACTCTCTCATGACCGAGGGCCCTTTTGTAGGACAAAACCGTGAGGGTAGGGGTAGTACCTCCGCGGACCCCCGCGCCGGCAGGGCTCGGGACTGTCATTGGGCCACGGCCCTGGGCGACCTCCCGCAGACCCGAAGCGGCAATCCCAGAGCGGACAATACCTCGGGGAGGACGCGGATGCTTTTCCTGCTCGTCCGGTGTGCGGGCTGGTGTCGGGGTTCCGACCCCACATCAGATGGCGCTAGAGGAAGGGTCCCGGCCACGCACAGACCTTCCCGCTCGGGGGGCTGTGTTGTGGGATGGGGTTCCCAGTTTAGTCCCACATCGGATAATCAGCGGAAAGGTCTGTGCCTTAAATGGGGGGTGCAAACACCTCTCGCCCAGGGCGGTGGCACAATGACAGTCCCGAGCCCTGCCGGCGCGGGGGTCCGCGAAGGTACTACCCCTACCCTCACGGTTTTGTCCTACAAAAGGGCCCTCGGTCATGAGAGAGTGCTGGAGCAGCTCAGCTCAGAGCGATATGGTATTGTCCGCTTTGGGAACCATGGGCGCTTTGGCTCGCACGGTGGCGGACCCACCTGCAGGTGCGTGGCAGCTGGACAGGTGTCCCTCACGGTTTTGTCCCCCCGTAGGGGGGCCCTCTTACCTCCAGCCCGTGGGCCTTCGGTCATGAGAGAGTGCTGGAGCAGCTCAGCTCAGAGCGATATGGTATTGTCCGCTTTGGGAACCGTGGGCGCTTTGGCTCGCACGGTGGCGGACCCACCTGCAGGCGCGTGGCAGCTGGACAGGTGTCCCTCACGGTTTTGTCCCCCCGTAGGGGGGCCCTCTTACCTCCAGCCCGTGGGCCTTCGGTGAGAAGAGGTGTTTGCACCCCCCATTTAAGGCACAGACCTTTCCGCTGATTATCCGATGTGGGACTAAACTGGGAACCCCATCCCACAACACAGCCCCCCGAGCGGGAAGGTCTGTGCGTGGCCAGGTCCCTTCCTCTAGCGCCATCTGATGTGGGGTCGGAACCCCGACACCAGCTCGCACACCGGACGAGCAGGAAAAGCATCCGCGTCCTCCCCGAGGTATTGTCTGCTCTGGGATTGCCGCTTCGGGTCTGCGGGAGGTCGCCCAGGGCCGTGGCCCAATGACAGTCCTGAGCCCTGCCGGCGCGGGGGTCCGCGGAGGTACTACCCCTACCCTCACGGTTTTGTCCTACAAAAGGGCCCTCGGTCATGAGAGAGTGCTGGAGCAGCTCAGCTCAGAGCGATATGGTATTGTCCGCTCAGCTCAGCTCAGCTTAACTCAGCTCCAGCCCGAAGGCCCACGGGCTGGAGGTAAGAGGGCCCCCCTACGGGGGGACAAAACCGTGAGGGACACCTGTCCAGCTGCCACGCGCCTGCAGGTGGGTCCGCCACCGTGCGAGCCAAAGCGCCCACGGTTCCCAAAGCGGACAATACCATATCGCTCTGAGCTGAGCTGCTCCAGCACTCTCATGACCGAAGGCCCACGAGCTGGAGGTAAGAGGGCCCCCTACGGGGGGACAAAACCGTGAGGGACACCTGTCCAGCTGCCACGCGCCTGCAGGTGGGTCCGCCACCGTGCGAGCCAAAGCGCCCACGGTTCCCAAAGCGGACAATACCATATCGCTCTGAGCTGAGCTGCTCCAGCACTCTCTCATGACCGAAGGTCCACGGGCTGGAGGTAAGAGGGCCCCCCTACGGGGGGACAAAACCGTGAGGGACACCTGTCCAGCTGCCACGCGCCTGCAGGTGGGTCCGCCACCGTGCGAGCCAAAGCGCCCACGGTTCCCAAAGCGAACAATACCATATCGCTCTGAGCTGAGCTGCTCCAGCACTCTCTCATGACCGAAGGCCCACGGGCTGGAGGTAAGAGGGCCCCCCTACGGGGGGACAAAACCGTGAGGGACACCTGTCCAGCTGCCACGCGCCTGCAGGTGGGTCCGCCACCGTGCGAAAAAAAGCGCCCACGGTTCCCAAAGCGGACAATACCATATCGCTCTGAGCTGAGCTGCTCCAGCACTCTCTCATGACCGAAGGCCCACGGGCTGGAGGTAAGAGGGCCCCCCTACGGGGGGACAAAACCGTGAGGGACACCTGTCCAGCTGCCACGCGCCTGCAGGTGGGTCCGCCACCGTGCGAGCCAAAGCGCCCACGGTTCCCAAAGCGGACAATACCATATCGCTCTGAGCTGAGCTGCTCCAGCACTCTCTCATGACCGAAGGCCCACGGGCTGGAGGTAAGAGGGCCCCCCTACGGGGGGACAAAACCGTGAGGGACACCTGTCCAGCTGCCACGCGCCTGCAGGTGGGTCCGCCACCGTGCGAGCCAAAGCGCCCACGGTTCCCAAAGCGGACAATACCATATCGCTCTGAGCTGAGCTGCTCCAGCACTCTCTCATGACCGAAGGCCCACGGGCTGGAGGTAAGAGGGCCCCCCTACGGGGGGACAAAACCGTGAGGGACACCTGTCCAGCTGCCACGCGCCTGCAGGTGGGTCCGCCACCGTGCGAGCCAAAGCGCCCACGGTTCCCAAAGCGGACAATACCATATCGCTCTGAGCTGAGCTGCTCCAGCACTCTCTCATGACCGAGGGCCCTTTTGTAGGACAAAACCGTGAGGGTAGGGGTAGTACCTCCGCGGACCCCCGCGCCGGCAGGGCTCGGGACTGTCATTGGGCCACGGCCCTGGGCGACCTCCCATAGACCCGAAGCGGCAATCCCAGAGCGGACAATACCTCGGGGAGGACGCGGATGCTTTTCCTGCTCGTCCGGTGTGCGGGCTGGTGTCGGGGTTCCGACCCCACATCAGATGGCGCTAGAGGAAGGGACCCGGCCACGCACAGACCTTCCCGCTCGGGGGGCTGTGTTGTGGGATGGGGTTCCCAGTTTAGTCCCACATCGGATAATCAGCGGAAAGGTCTGTGCCTTAAATGGGGGGTGCAAACACCTCTTCTCACCGAAGGCCCACGGGCTGGAGGTAAGAGGGCCCCCATACGGGGGGACAAAATCGTGAGGGACACCTGTCCAGCTGCCACGCGCCTGCAGGTGGGTCCGCCACCGTGCGAGCCAAAGCGCCCACGGTTCCCAAAGCGGACAATACCATATCGCTCTGAGCTGAGCTGCTCCAGCACTCTCTCATGACCGAGGGCCCTTTTGTAGGACAAAACCGTGAGGGTAGGGGTAGTACCTCCGCGGACCCCCGCGCCGGCAGGGCTCGGGACTGTCATTGGGCCACGGCCCTGGGCGACCTCCCGCAGACCCGAAGCGGCAATCCCAGAGCGGACAATACCTCGGGGAGGACGCGGATGCTTTCCCTGCTCGTCCGGTGTGCGGGCTGGTGTCGGGGTTCCGACCCCACATCAATAGTAAATACAATCTAAGGTATGGAAAAAATATACATAACCTGAGCTCTCTCGAAAAATCAGTAGTGGACAAGCTCCCTCCACTGATGAGAGATTACATCTGGAGGACAAACACGGGCCACCTCCTCTTCAGTCATGCCCTTATGCTTCCAATTCGTCTTTAGCTTCGCCTTATATTCTTTCCATTTGCGGTTGACGGACTTCAGCACCCAATCATGGCTATTTGCAGGAAGGACGAACTTTTTTTACACCGAAGTCAAAAATGTTTTATCAATATTAAATCAAAAAATAATTGAAGATAGTAAGCAACTTCAATTCTTTACCTCAATAACTCTAAAAAGCTCAACCTTATACGAAGGAATCATTTCATTCCATTTCGTATAGTTGAGCAGACACAACTGTCCCTTCCACACAACCGATCCTAAAAAGTGGATAAAATGCTTGCAGCCTTCTTGATGGGCAACCCCAGTTTGTTGTAATGAACAACAATCTTCTCCCCAATCCATCTATAAAATAAGAAGTTCATTAAAGGCAAATGATTTAAAATAATTAGATTGTAAGAGAAAATAATATATAAACTGTAAATCAAATTACCCTGGACATCCACGTCATCCGCGTCTGGACAATCTGCAGGTGGTGCAGGCTCAGACTGGGACTCGAGCTGAGTATGGGGCTCGTCGGGTTGCTGGAGTTTGTCGGGCTGCTGGGAATGATCAGAAGTAGATCCCACGGATGTGTGCTGAAACTCAATATCTCTGAAACATTTTTCTCACGACATGTTGTAATCTAGTATGCACAAAAAAGAATCAATAACAGTTAAATATTAAAAGTATAGAAATAATTTAAAATTTGCAAAATAATTTAATGTATAAAAGTAATGTTTTTCTTACCATTAAGAAACTAGCCAGCTCTCATTCAACATCCATCCTAACCAAACTAGTAGAATTCAGTTCATCAATTGGCGCAACATTAAAAGGCATACACTGAGTATAGGTCTCATCATCCTCCTCTTCTAACCCTTTTTCCATATCATACAAATTCCTAGGTTTAGTCTTAATAACAACAGACCAATGTTTATCTTTTGAGTCTTGCATAAAGAATACTTGTTGAGCTGGAGATGAAAAAACAAATGGGTCATCTTTCAATAGCACACCAGTATGTATCAACCTTGAAGAATTTACTAGTGTGAAGCCATTTATATCTTGCCTCAAACCTCTAGATAAGTTTATATCCACCCAATCACATCGAAATAATACTACCTTAAAGTTTCCATAATAATCCAACTCATAAATATATGTTAGGGCACCATAATAAATTTTTCCGTCCGCCTCAACCATAACCCCACTATTTTGGATTTTTCTAAATTTCTCATATTTTTTAATATAAAATTTAAAACCATTTATAACGAACCCATCATATCTATTGACAATATTGTTCGGACCTCGAGCAAGGACTATTAATTCATTGGAACAATGTCTCTCCATCATGGTCGGTACCTAAAAAAAATTATAGAAGTAATGATTAATTTTTCAAAGTTCCAATCGTAGAATATAATAAAAGATCTAATAGGATTCAACGTCTAACCTGTTTTAATAACCATTTAGGAAATAACTCAACCAACCATCTTTGCTCAATCCTTTGGGTAGGATGAATGTTATTGTTAACATTTCGCTGAGCCACTAAAAATTCTCTGCACGAGTAAAAATTTATTTGTTTTGAATATAATATCTGATATGATAGTAAATTGTGATTTCTTATAACCATACTAACCTGCAATACTCGGATATTAAGTCATTGTGAAGTAAGATATAACGATGTGCCTATGCCAATAATTTGTGATGAACTACAGTACTTTCAGCTTTCCCCAGAAATCTTCCATCAGATGAGAACTTGTACTCCTCTGCATTCTGTACAATATCGTAATTTCTTTGTGGTCGATTAAAAGCAGTTTCAACACCTTCAAGGTATCTCGAGCAAAATGTCAAACACTCATAAACAATATATCCCTCAGCAGTTGATCCCTCGGGATAGGCTCGATTGCGTACATATCCTTGGTGGTAAATTATATGGAACCAAAACAACTAACTAAGTGTTGTATGTAGAACTCATCGTTCGAAATGGATTAAATCCATCAGTAGCCAAACCCAGCCTAACACTGCGAACATCAGAAGCAAATTCGTGATGCCTATTATTAAATGCTTTCCATGTTAAACTATCCGCTGGATATCTTAACATTCCATCCCTTGTATGGTCTTCATCATGCCATCTCATTAAGGAAGCCATCTTTGATGATGCATACATTCTTTTCAATCTAGGTATGAGAGGAAAATACCTCAAAACTTTAGCCGGAATTGTTTTAGATTATGCAGCATCCACTTCATTCGACAAATCTTGCTCATATTCATTTTATTTTTTCCATCGTGAAGATCCACATGTTCGGCATGAATCTTCATTAATATTTTCATCACAGTATAAAATGCAGTCATTTGGATAACTGTGTATCTTCTCATATCCAAGATTCAAGTCTTTTACTAGTTTTTTGGCTTCATAAGTAGTTAACGGCAAAATAACACCTTCTGAAAATGCATCTTTTAATAATTGAAGAAGCATAGTAAAAGACTTGCCAAACCATCCATTCAAATATTTCAAATGGAATAAATGTATCATAAAAAAAATCTTCGTAAAATTCTTACAACCCGGATATAGTTCTTTATTACAATCTTTCAGCAAGTTATAATACTGAGTTGTGTTATCTTCAGAGTCTATAGGTTCCTCAACATGTATAGATTCAGTAAAGGTATGCTCATCACCTATTGGAGCTCCTTCTTGCTCTCCACTAAAATCTGTTAAATTTCTAATATTATGTTCAAGAGCATCTATAAGTAAGCCCCTCATATCATCTTCTACAACAGGATTTTTGTCCGTGTTACTACATCCAATACTAGCAGTGTGTTCCATAATTAAGGGTTGGTTAGATAAAGACGACAAGCAAGACTCTCCATGAAATATTCATTCTGTATAACCTTTTAGAAAACCATTTCATACCAAATGTTCTTCAACAGTTTTTAGAGCGATGGCAAAACAATTTACACATTTTTGACATGGACAAAAAATATTCCCATTCATTTCAGATTTCTCAAAAGCAAACTTAACGAAATTCTGAACTCCATTCAAATATTCGGCACTGGATCTCGACTTATTTATCCAACTTTTGTCCATTCTCTTAAAATACTGATTGAACTGCAACTAATAAAAAAAATAATAAACAAAATTAGGGTATGAATCACTAATACAAACTCATGGATCTATAGGGTGGCTTTTCAAAATTAAACTCTAATTGATGTACGGCCCTAATGATTGGTTTTTGATCTTTTTGTAGTGTTTTACCTTCAATTCAGAGATATATGCATCTGATCGATAACTGATTCCATCAGATCATACACTATATTTTTCTTTTACAATTATCAGGTTGTTAACTAGTAAAGGTTATTTGTGCGATATTTAGTAGAGGATTAAAATAATTTGTGAATATTAGTTCTGAACAACTAAACTATACTTCCAAGAAAAAGAAGATGCCTCCCATGAAAAAAGAGTTCATGGGTAAAACCTGAACTTTTTCCTTGTGTGTGTCTGTGTGCGCTTGGGGAACGGGGAGTGGAGTGGGCCGGGCGTGGATGAATAGGATTCCTCATCCTTTTCTGGAACAAAAAAGTTGGCTTTGCAATGTTGTTTTCTCAATTCATGCGAAACCCATGCCAATTAGCTTTGCTTTTCTTAGCTCTTCTGAAAGGATTTGAGATGTGATTCATAAGACGAGAGCAAAGTTTCCATTTTGTTCTCAAGACTACTTTATCTAATAAAATTCTAAATTCAATAGCTTTTTATTATATTCTATTGAACATTGCGAGAATGCTTGACCCCAGGGTTGAGCTAAGTAAACAAGTCCCCTTGGCCAAATTCAAACAATTTATACCAAATTACATGCTGCATGGGCTAGAGAAGATATCGTAACTAGAGATTAGTTGTGTAATGTGTGTGAGATGTCTGTGTCACTTGGAGATGCCCCTCAAGAAAACTGGCAGCATCCATTCTTTTATCCCCTCCCACTAGAAAATTAATCAAACTAAAGCAAGTAATCAGAAACTGTCAATCAATAGCTACAAAAGGAAAAGATTCCTCTTCTTTTATGACTTCCTAAATTCCATACACTACCACCACCATCTCCTCCTGAGAAACTAAGAAATGCTTGAAATGGCTTTGGGTGCATCCAAAAGCCATTATCTAATTGGTCTAAATCAGATCCACTTAGTACATTCTTTTTAAGCAAACATTGCTACCTCTAAGAAAAAATTGTATGTGCCCTCTCCAACCGGAAGATGAGTACAAAACATAGTGTTCACGCACGAAATTCCACCAACTAATAAGATCTAAAGAAGTACAAAAATCGGAAGAAGAAGATAAAAGATAATCAAAACTATATTTCACCAAATTAATCAAAACATTTAGAGATTAGAACGCTATCACGAGATCAAAACTGCAAAATTAGAACGAAACTAGAAATTCTTCTTCCATACCTTCGGCCGGAGATTCGTTGGGAGAAGCGGTTGGAGGAGAGGGTGGGGAGCCGGTGTGCGGAGGACACCGAATGCTGGAGCGCCGCCGCCGGAGAGGAGGGAGGAGTAGGGGACAAGGGTCGGTGCTCAGAAAACCCTAGAAACCCTAGGTTTTGGAGAGCATGGAGACGAAGGAGGGAGGAGGGTCGGCTAGGGCTTGATATCGATCAAGGATGGGGGAGAAGGGAGGCGGCCGCTGGGTTTTATTTAGAATTAGGTTTTCGACGACACGAATACGCGTCGTCTTAGGTTAGATAATACAACGACGCTAATTAGCGTCGTATATTGCCGACGCTTTTTAAAAGCGTCGGCCATTTTAGGCGTTACAAAGAAAAATGTCGTCGCTTAAGCATCAGCAAAAAATGTCGGCGAAAACTAATTTTGCTGTAGTATAGGAGTGGACCAAGTTCTCTTTTCACACTACATGATGTAGACCCTTTGATACCACTTGACAATCAATTACATAGATTCAATTAAAAGACTCAATTCAGCAAACTACAACTCAATTAAGAACTCAATCTAGAACCCAATATGAGAAATCAAACCAAGTCCTGGTATATTGAACTAATCTCATATTGGATATATAACATTGCACCAGTGTAGTATGGGTATGAGATTCGGTATTGAGATGGTAAGAATTGCGGAAAGAATCAGCCTTAGTCGTATGCGGGGAAAAGGCCGTTTACATATACCTTTACAAATTTGCTATTTATATGTTTGCTCTTATAATTTTTTTTTTTTTACTTACATATCTTTCAAATATTTGAAATTGAATGTATACTATTTGCAAATTTACTATTGATCTATGTTCCCTTATAAATTATATTTCTCTACCTTGTATGCCCTTAATAAGGGAAAGATGTGTCAAAAGAAATATTTATAAGGATATATTAAATTAGTTTATGAGGGTCTACATGTAGTTTTTGATATTCATAAAGATATATATAAAAATAATAAGTTTACCATATTATATACACAACTACAAGTATTTATAAGGGTGTGTATATACATATATACATATACATACATATATACATATACATATATACATACATATACATACATATATACATACATATACATACATATATACATACATATACACATACATATATACATACACATATATACATATATATATACATATATATACATATACATACAAAGATATATATACACACACACACATATATACGTGTGTGTGTGTGTGTGTGTGTGTGTGTGTGTGTGTGTGGAACACAGTACTTCTAGGTTTCTGTGTAGTGAATTTAATTGATTCAATTTAGTCAGTATTCTCTCAACAGAGTTTGGTAGTGATTTTCTAAAAACATGCAATATCAATTTTGCTGTACTTCGAGGGCATCTGGTGGTGATCCCATGAAAGCTAATGGATACACCTTTTGTAACCTCGAGTGTCAATTCAGCGGGTGGACAAAAAAATATGTGGCGCACTGATCCTCTACAACTGCCTACGACATGTAGATCCATCGCTAATGAAATCTAATGGATTTATGCTTCTATGCAGTGAAACAAACTGATTTCAATTGAGTTAATATTCGCTTAAGATGGTTTCACTACAACAAAAGTGAGTTTTCCCGATGCTTTCCCGCCGATGCTTGAAAGAAGCGTTGGTAATTTGGGCACAGCACCGAAATTTGCCGACGCTTCTTGATAGCATCGGGAGAAATTCAGATTAGACGACGCTTATAAGTGTCATCACAATTCTACGATGCTTAAAAGCGTCGTCGGAGGCCTAATTATCTTCCGAGTCTTCTTTCCCCAAAATGATGCTTTATAAAGTGTCGTTGGAGGCCTAATGATTCGCTAATCTACCCCAAAGATGACGCTTTAAAGCGTCGTCGGAGGCCTAATTGACCAAAATGACAATAAATCCAACCTCCTTTCTTTTTTCCCCGAACCCAACCCCTTCTCTCTCTCTGGTGCGCGCAGAGAACAAACCCTAACGCCTTCACCCAACTGCCATCATCCCAGCGCCCTCTCCCCCTTCATGCCCTTCCTCCCTTGATGGGGACAAGCCCGCGCCGTTGAGAAGGGCACTTTATTGATCCATGTCGTCTTCTTGGTTCTGGTCTTCGTCTTCTTTCTTTTGGTCTCAGTTTTAATGGCGGAGGAACCCACGAAGATCCCCGACCAGGCCGCCGGCAAGGTGCCGAAGGAAGAGGCTGAAGCCTTCCACATTCGGACTCTCTCCGCAGTCGTCGGTAGGTTTTGATCCGCGCCCTTCTCCCTATTTTGATTTCTAGGGTTAGGGTTTTGGATTCGTAGTGTCGAGATCTTCTTTGTGTTTTTGTCGTGATCCTTAGTGAGGAGAAGGCGAAGGATGCGGTGATCTACCACTACACGCACGTTGCCAGTGGGTTCTTCGCCAAGCTCACTCCGAAGCAAGTCGAGGAATTGTCGAGTGAGTTCTCTTCTTTCTTTCATCTCTGCCTGCGGTTCTTCTTTTTTTTTTTGTATTTGGTTTTCGATGTTTGTTTGATCTATTTCATGTTCGATTGAATTGTTACCTGTTAGTATGGATTTGGCAAGTGATTTCGATACCAGAGGCTTTCGATCTAGAACGACTCAAGAATTTGGGGGTTTTTTTTTCTTGGATCAGTGTAGAGAAGGTTGGTCGCCTGTGTTTTTCTTCTTGCCCTTTTTGCTGGCAGCTGGGTTTTCAGGGATTTGAAAAGGAAGAAGATGAAGACCAAGATGAAGATAAAGATGAAGGCTTTTTCGCTGGCAGCTGGGTTTGCATTTCTACTGTAATTTGTGATTTTCTTTCTATTCCTATTGTAATAGATTTCTATTGTAATTCAAAAAAAAAATAAATAAATTGAGCATTTGTTGTTGTTTTTGTATTGTTGTTGTTCCTGTGTTATTGTTCCTATGGTATTAGAAGAAGCAAAATCATGTTGTTGTAATGGAGAACGGATTTCTTGTTAATCACTATCTATAGATTTTTCCCCAAAATAAAATTTAATTAAGTTTTTTTATTTTTGTAAAAAAATAATTCTAACGACGCTTTAAAACGTCGCCAAAGCTTTTGAAGAGCGTCGGCAATTTATTTCTCCACATTAACATGAGCGACGCTTTTAAAAGCGTTGGAAAAAAAAATATCGGCACTTATAAACGTCGGTAAAGATTATATAAAGCGTCACCAAAGCCTCTTTTTGCTGTAGTGTTTGGTGGTGTTTTATAGGAATTTGTAGTGTGAATTCTGCATATCTGAAGAACATCTAAATGGTGATGACGAAAAAACTAATAGATTACACTTTAAAATTAATATTTGCATGTCTCTCATAAAAAACATTATTTTTGTATGAATATCTTTTACATAATAATGCTGTTAAGTTTTAATACAGTTAATCAAAATTATATTTTCTAAAACAAAATCAAAATTATTTTTGTATGAATATCACCTCATCTTCGCTATAACAAGCATGATGAGACTGGCCCTCCTTGCTTGGCCTCTCCAAACCCTCTTTGCTTGGCCTTCCGGTGAGCCCTCTTTGATCCGCATCGACGGTGAGGCCAAGCTAGGCTGTCTCCCCGCCCACACCATCTTTTGGAGGTATATCATGTTAGCCCAGATGCATAAATATTATTGATAAATCAATAATTAAATATTTTTAATATTCAAAAATAGTAAATAAGAAAAATAAACTAGCAAATAATTAACTTGACAATACAATAATAATAATAAAAAAATAAGATGGTCTGTGGATCAAAGAACGCTGATGCATTGTTTCAGAAAAGTTTATGCCCTCCACGCATGGATCCGCTGGCACAGATCTCCTAGAGATACGATAACCCAATACAGAACCACGTCTTCCCCGTCAGTGCGCCTCCAGGGAAGAAAGAAGAGCACGTTCACGCTTGCAAATAGCTCAAAAGAAACTCAGAAAAATAATTAAAATTATGAAGAGAAGAAAAATTTTCTTTATTTTTTTTCTCCCCAATAATCTCTAAAGCCCTTTTTATATAAGCTCTTGCAATAGAGAGAAAAAAAATTTTCATTGTGTTTGAAATGATCTCTAGAGCCCTTTATATAGGCTCAATCGCGTAAAACAAAACAGACTCTCCTCCCGCGGATTGATGATGTGTTTTCTTGTGCTCCTTTGATCTTGCAACTTGTTGCATCTTGGCCGCCCATGCTTCTTTCCTTCTTCGGAGGGTATTTCCATGCTTGCTCTCGCACGTGGATGTATGACACTTGTCATGGCCTGCTTCCTTTGGGGATCATTCCATGTTTGCTCCCTTGCTTGTGTGCAGATGCTTGCCACTTGGTCGTTGACCAAGTCAAATGTTTAGTTTTAAAATTTTAAATTCAACAATCCCCCACATAAATTAAATATTTAAAAAATTTAAAATCAAAATAAATTTAAAAATCAAAATAAAGTACTGAGTATCTTATATTATGCAATAGATGTAGGTACTTTTCGGTTTAAACATTCACTTAGTGACAATTGATTACTTCTGTGGAGCCAAAATAGACTATGCCTTGAACCTTGGTCCATGGCTTAGATTTTATCAACAGCACACATAATATAAGGTGAATAATGCTCGAAGCAGGTTTGCGCTTTACGACCATGCACAGGTATCTCTTCATGTGTGTTATTAGGGAACAACCCACTTTCCACAGTCACGGCCTCACGACTACACGCATATAGGTGAATCCTCAAAGGGTACAAGCAAGTAGGTACCCTGCCTCCTGGGTCTCGAATTCATTAAGAGTAAAAACTCAACCTAACTCTTGCTTTTTATGAGCACTGTTGCTCTAGGGATGGAAAAAACAAATAGTGCTCCTCATTAGTCACTTATCTGGCTTGTTTCTACCAATTAAACTTTTTTAGATTGGGTTACCACCATGGTGACTTTATTTATGGGCTTAGCCCCATCCCCCTTGACAACTCTAGAACCACTGTTTTAGATAATTCTTTGGTAAGTTGATCAGCTAGATTTCTTTCGGATCTTACAAAATTTAGTGTAATCAAGTTATTTTTTAATTTATATCTCAATGATTTATGGCGCACTTTCAAGTGCTTATTCATTTTCACATTTGCATTTTCTTGATTGCATTTATCTATAACAGATCTGCAGTCACAATGAATAGATATAGAATATAATGATGAAGTCACAAGAGGTAAATCTACTAGTAATTTCTAAGCCACTCGGCCTCAATATTAGTGGTATCTTGGGTAATAATTTCAGATTATGGTGGTCCTAGCCACTACAGTTTGTTTGGTAGACTTCCATGATACAGCTGCACCTCTAAAAGGAAGACAAAATCAGTGGTAGATTTAGTGTCAACTATATCAATAATCCAGTTGGCATCACTATAGCCTTCTAGAATAACAGGATAACCACAATAGTGTAATCCCAGAGATATGGTACCCTTAAGGTACCAGAGAATTCTTTCTAGAGCAGTCCAAGGATCATTATTAGGGTTGTAAATATATTTACTCGGTTAGTTCACAGAGTATGAAATATCAGGTCTGGTATAATTTGCAAGAAACCCTAGAGAACTAATGATCTGGGCATACAAGCTTCGATTGACTGGATCACCTAAGTTCTTCTTTAGATAAAGAGATGGATTATAGGGAGTAGATACAGGATGACAATTAGAGTAGCGAAACTTTTTTAAGAATCTTCTCCACATAGTGGCTTTGGGACAAAGTTATACCATTTTCATTTCTTATAATTTTAGTATTTAGGATTGCTTCTCTTAAATCTTTCATGTCAAATTTTAGAGATAAAAATTGTTTTACTTCATTAATAATTTCTAAGTCTGTTCCAAAAATTAGGATATCATCTACATGTAGATGTAGGATTATAATTTTGTTATTCTTCTTTTTATAATATACACATTTATCTGTATTATTAATTTTAAATATATTAGTTAGGATTATTTCATCAAATTTAAAGTGCCATTGTTTGGGGGCTTGTTTTAGACCATAAAGAGATCTAATCAACCTACATACCTTTTTTTCTTAACCTAGGACAATGAAACCTTCGGGTTCATCCATGTAGATTTCTTCATCGAGGTCCTCATTTAAGAAAATGATTTTAATATCCATTTGATGTATAACCAGCTTATGAATGGAACCCAAGGCAACAAGGATCCTGATGGTAGTGATTCTAGCTACAGGGGCATAAACATCAAAGAAGTCAATTCGAGATTTTTGAGTAAAACCTTTGGTTACTAACCTAGCCTGTACTTGTCTACAGTTCCATCTGGCCTAAGTTTCTTCTTAAAGATCCATTTATACCTTATGGGTTTACTTCCTAGGGGTAGGTCTGCCAATTTTCAAGTGTGGTTTTGAACTATGGATTGCATTTCATTATCAATTGCTTCTTTTTAGAAGAGTACATCTAGAGATTTGAAGGCATCCTCTAAAGAAGTAGGAGAGTCTTCTATTAGGAATGTGTAGTAGTCTTCTCCAAAGTTCATTTCAATTCTGGTTCTTTTACTTCTTCTAGATTCAATTTCTTCTTCTTCCTCCTCTCTAAATCTGGTTCTGCTTGAGCTAGTCCGTAGATTATTATTGGTATTTATTTGATCATTTATCCTTGTTTTAAAGGAAAATATACTTTCAAAGGAGATTGCATCTCTTGCTTCCATTATAGTGTTGTTATTAATTTTATTTATTTGAGAGTTAAATACTAAAAATCTATTAGCATACTCTCAATTGCATATCCTATAAATATTGCATCTACTATTTTGGGTCCAAATTTTTTTCTTTTATTTTCTAGAATTTTTACTTTAGCTAAGCACCCCCACACTTTTAAGTATTTTAAGTTAGGTTTTCTATGTTTCTAGATTTCATATGGAATTTTATCATTATGTTTGAATGAAATTCTGTTCAAGATATAAGATGCAGTTACTAGTGCTTCCTTCCAAAGATTTTTTTGGTGCACCTGAACTAATTAGCATAGAGTTAACCATATCCATTAAGAATCTATTCTTTCTTTCAGCTACTCCATTAAATTGGGATGAATAAGGAGCTGTCACTTCATGAATTATCCCATATTCTTCATAGAACTGGGCCAGCTCAAATGAGGTATATTCACCTCCTCTATCAGACCTTAAGATTTTAATCTTTTTATCTAGTTGGTTTTCAGCCTCTGCTTTATAGACTTTGAATTTATTTAAGACCATATTTTTAGCTTTGATAAGATAGAGGTGACAGTATCTAGAAAGGTCGTCTATGAAAGTTACAAAGTATTTATTTTCACCCCTTGAGATTTTTCTGAGTCACATACATCACTATGTATGAGTTCAAGGAGATCAGAATCTCCACTTATAGAGTGGAAGGGTCCTTTTAGTAATTTGGCCTCTACACATATCTCACATTTGTCATTATTCCTAAGTTCTGATTTTGAGATTAAGTTCAAGTGCATTAATCTTTTAATTGAGCTGTAGTTTACATGTC
The DNA here is from genome assembly GCF_051530095.1 of Phoenix dactylifera. Taxonomy (NCBI): domain Eukaryota; kingdom Viridiplantae; phylum Streptophyta; class Magnoliopsida; order Arecales; family Arecaceae; genus Phoenix; species Phoenix dactylifera. The sequence goes on from NC_143193.1 coordinate 9,678,210, forward strand.
TCAGCCTACCATGTCAGATAATAGAAGAGTCAATATGAAGAACAATAGAATTTAGGACTTAAGTTAGAGACAGATCACCTTGGGTGTGGCTCAAAGTCTTGGCGAAGTCTGACCAAATAGAGAAAAGTTTGTCTATAATACAGGCAACTTGGAAAGACTCATCTAGGTGGGTTCCATTTGCCTGGAGTTGAAGAATCAGGGTTTCATATTCATAGATTTGATCATTCATAGGTTTGGAATCAACAAATTGAAACTTGCTAAAGTCAAAAGCTTTGAATCTCTTTATCCCGGCATCATCAAGTCCATATTTATTCTTTAAGATATCCTAGAGATCCTTGGCACTCTTAGCTATATAATAAATAGCATAAAGCCTATCAGAAAGGGCTCCTAGGATTTTATGAAGGCAGTGATGGTTTCTTCTAAAGTTCTAGTAGAGGAGGTGGAGGAAACAGCAGCAGTTTGAGAATAGGAAGGAGCAGGATTTGGGTTGCTGCGAGTAGCAAGTTGTGAAGCAGATGGGTTAGACCCATTACTGACTTCAGTAGTGCTCTCACCAATGGCTGAGATCAAGCCTAAGGTGGTGAGCCAGAACCGCATTTGATTCTACCACCTCCTAAAGTTTTGACCATCAAACTTTTCAGGTTTAGCATTAAAATTTTTCAGATGTGTGGGAAGCCATTAATTTGTAGCTTAACATAGTTTTGACACCTGTGGAAATGAGAAAATTTATGTCAAATTATTGCACTGATATCTAATTTGAACTTTATATGTCTAGTTGAAAAAATCCAAAGAATAACAGCCACATCAGCTCCAGATCGATAGTGGAGCACTTGGCTCACTTAAGTACAAGCCTTTCTTAGGCACGTAGGTCTTTTTGACAAGTTTTTCTTAGATACCGTTATTCGATGGATGATTTCACTAAATATCGTTCAATTTTATCCTAAGTGCAATATTAAGCTCGCTCCTATGAATTAACCAATTTTTGAATTTTCGTTTGAATGAAATCTGGAAATTACTCCATGAGGAGTCCAAATGGAAGTATTAATAAACATCTTAGAGGTTAGGCAATTTAATATTTTGCTTGAAAAATTAAGCACTAAAGTGAAGTTAGCATAAATGTCTAACAGCTAAAATATAACAATTTGCAATTATGCGGCAAAATGTATAATAAATGTTGAAATTTAATATCTAGTGCTAACAGTACATAAACTTTTCTGGATTGTTAGCCTAGATGCACAAATATAATTGATAAATCAAAAATTAAATGTTTCTAATATTCAAAAATAGTAAATAAGAAGAATAAGCTAGCAAATAAATAACTTGACAATAGAATAATAAAATAAAAAAAAGAAAGAAGATGGCCTGTGGATCGAAGCACGCTAACGCGTTGTCCCAAAAAAGTTTATGCCCCCCACGTACGGCTCCGCTGGCACAGATCTTCTAGAGATACGACGACCCAGTACATAACCATGTTTTTTCCGTCAGTGCGCCTCCAGGAAAGAAAGAAGAGCATGTTCACGCTTGTAGATCGCTCAAAAGAAACTCAAAAAAATAATTGAAATTATGAGGGGAAGAAAAAATTCTTTATTTTTTTTCTCTCTAATGATCCCTAGAGCCCTTTTTATATGAACTCTTGGAATAGGGAGAAGTGAAATTTTTTATTGTATTTGAAATGATCCCTAGAGCCCTTTATATAGGCTCAGGCACGTCAAAAGAAGCAGACTCTCCTTCCGCGAATTGATTACGTGTCTTTTTGTGCTCCTTTGATCCTACGGCTTGTTGCATCTTAGCCGCCCATGCTTTCTTCTTTCTTCGGAGGGCCTTCCATGCTTGCTCTTGCGCGTGGATGCATGACACTTGTCATGGCCTACTTTCTTTGGGAATCTTTCCATGTTTGCTCCCTTGCTTGTGCGTGGATGCTTACCACTTAGCCGTTGACCAAGTCATATATTTGGTTTTCAAATTTTAAAATATTTAATTTAATTCAACATATCAATGGCGACACTTTTTTCCTCGGTGACATCCGCTGCCTCTAGAACCTAGACCTCCCAGACTTGGTGGGCACCATCAAGCTCAAGAATATATAGGTCCTCCGTGGCCATAATACCAGCATCTCTGGTACTAGCAATGCTATTATATATATGTAGATATTTTATATCATCCCAACCATCTTAAAGCCGTATGCCATCTTTTATTTTAATTCCTATATGTGAACGTCTATTTGTATTTTGTTCCTTAAACTAATCTATACAATTCTTATAGATAACTATTTTCTAACGTGAAATAGCTCAATATGATATTGTTATCTAAATTTCCGAAATTTTTGTCAGAATTATATTCTAAAACCAAAAAAATAATGAGAATAATGAGAAAGGTGAGGTTGGCACTCCTGAATGTTATGCTTCTTTCAAGTTCCAGATGTTATATGCCATGTTTTGATTGGTATTTTGCTTAGAATGTGCTAAAATATTTTGTCAATTTTATCACTATGCTTTTTGTGGTTTTGATCACCTGAATTGGTAAAAGCATTATTCTTCCTTTTCTTTTATTTTTGTAGTATAGTTTTGGTTAATAACCTCTCTTTCTTATATGATATATCATGAATATTTACTTAATCCATGTTCAGGCTTTTTAAAATGGAGCAACCACTTTTCAAATTAGTGAAATTTAGAGGGAATTTTAAGAAGGTTAAGAATTCTACAAAGATGAAGTATTATTTTGGGAAATAAAAGAGCTGGTTAGTTAATATTGACTATTACTAATGATATGTATAGTGGCTACAAGGACATGTATGATGATATTGTGCACATCTTCAATTTGAAGCTTATAGAGACCATAAAGATATGGTCTATAGTTAGACATTTATCATCCATGTCTTATATGATACTGGACATAGATCATAAATTAATGAGTTTGTTTGAGGAGTACAAAGATTTAAATGAGTACCTCTGATTTGTCACAAAATAAGCCAATGATATACCTTCTCAGTCAACACTATGTAGCCAGGACCAAATTGAAACATAAGAAGCGTTATAGCTGCAATAGGAGAGGTTCGAATGGATGACCAAAGGGAGAAACAAAGGCAAAATGAAAGTGAGATTCTAGCTGCAATGGTGATTGATATCTCAGATATTGGTATCAAGAGTAATGATGTTGTTGGGGTAATGATGAAACTATTTTTAAGAGGAGTAGAAATCATATACTGAAATTTGTAGTTCTGAGATTAGTTATCACAGTATTTATAGTAGTGATTTTGATGATGATGATGATGATGTCAGAGTATCAGAGAAAGACATATAAGATAGATAATGAGAATTCTAACATATTTGTAAGGGTAAAATATGCAAGTCGAGAACACATCAAAGTAGCACCAAGTCAGTGTGCTATATTGAATGAATTTGCTGTAAGGATTCTCAAAAGTGACTTGGGTAGAATATAAATAAGTTGCAAAAATGAAGCTTATAATTGGAGGCTCCATGCTTCGCGATTATGTGATGGCTATATATTTTAGGTATTATGGTAGAAATGTCGATCCTGTGTATGGTAGTGCATATGAATAATGTTGCATGGAATATGTTGTTGTGTTTGTATGTGTAGGTCAAAAATTGAAGAAGCCTCATACATGCTCATCTATGAACAAGTGTAGCAATAAGATTGCAATACAATTTTGGATATGTAATAGGATGATTAGTTGGCTAAGGAAAGAGGGTAACCTGTCACTTATGAACTAAAAAGGAGACTATTGTAGTTCTATCATCTTAAGCTTCCATATCACAAAGTTTGTTAAGAAAAGGAGCTTGCCATGTCCATTATTGGTGCATTTCAATATTAAAGTTTAATATTTATTTTATTTATGAGGTTCACGTATTTAATGACTCATGAATGGTTCATGTATTTGGGGGAAATGAAAGGATTACTATTTGGGGAGATGAAAAGTTCATGTATTTGGAGAGATGAAAGATTCATGGGAAATAAATGGGAATAATTCATGAACCGTTTTTGAAATTGGAATTCAATGTCTATTTGGTGGGGGAGTTACTCTTAGAATTTTTAAGTATATTTATGCTATCATTATTCTCATAAATTTAAAATTACAAACTCTTTATATAAATCCTTCTCCCCCTTTATTCAAAAATATACAATATCATCTTATTTTACTCATAAAAAATATTTTGAGAAAGTTCTTGCCAAAGAAGGGTGTTTCTTGGGTGGAGCTTTGGGCTAGACTACTTGTGCAGAGTTGTCCTTGCCATAAGACGATCGTCGGGCTGTTGTATCCTGGAGGAGACAAGCCATAGTATTTTCTGCTGCACCAGGTTCTAGGCTTTGCCAACCACAGAGGGCTTAAATCTCCTTAAAGAAAGCGAGATTTCCATGCCTTAGTCCGATTGGTTTCGTCCTCTTATTGTAATTTCCCCAACAATTTTAAAGAGATTCAATGGAAATGGAGCCAATCCCTAAGAAGCATGATGGTAATGTTGGAGATCTTAACAAGCCCTTCCGATTCAAGGGAGCCACTTCAAGAGATGGAAAAGCAAGGTGTTGTTCTATTTGAGTCTTCTCAATGTTTCCTACATTCTCACCAAGAAAAATCCAACCAAGATCTCAACCGATGAGATGATGGATGAAGAGTATCAAGCTCATCAAGAGAAAGTGGACAAATATACTAGAGATGAGTATAATTGTCGATGTTATCTCTTAAATTACCTTGCCGACAATTTTTATGATTATTACAATACTACTTACTCTTCTGCAAAAAGCATTTGGAAAGCTTTACAAAGCAAATATGATACAGAAGAAGCTGGTGCAAAGAAATATGCAGCAAGCCGATTTTTTCGTTTTCAAATGGTGGATGGAAAATCTATTGCTGAGCAAGCACAAGATTTTCAAATGATCGTTGCAGAGGTTAGATCTGAAGGCATCAAGATTGGGGATAACCTGATTGTGGCTGGTATTATTGACAAGCTACCACCATCATGGAGATAATTTTAGAAATCTATGCGCCATAAGCAGAAGGAGACGTCCCTAGAGACCTTGATCACTCGCATCTGAGTGCAGGAGGAAGCTCGAGGCCAAGATGCACTGATTACACAAGAGGGTAATGAACATTCCACCACCAAGGTAAATTTAATGGCTTCAAATAATGCTTTGCCTAGTGATCATTTTCCTAAAAATAGTCATTTGAAGCCAAAAAGAAAAAATATGAAATTTTATGGCAAACTTCATAGGGGAACCCCGAGTCAGAAAAATAAGAACCAAATACCCCCTTCACAAAACCATTCTTTTGGTGCATATTTTGTCTGTGGCAAAAGTGGGCATATTGCTCGAACTTGCAGATTCCAAAAACGTCGGCCTATTCCTCAGGCTAATGTAATCGAGGAACCTCTTGTAGCAATAATTACAGACATCTACATGGTTCAGTGTGTTGAAGGGTGGTGGGCAGACTCTGGTGCCAATAGGCATGTTTGCTATGACAGAAATTGGTTTAAGAACTACACTCCCTTCAAGGATGATAAGACTATTATGCTTGGTGATTCTAGCCAAACAAAGGTCCTTGGGAGTGGTGAGGTTGAGCTGAAATTCACCTCTGGACGTGTGCTATTCTTGAAAGATGTGCTTCACGCTCCATCTATGAGGAAGAATTTGATGTCGAGTTTTCTACTCAACAAGGCTGGCTTTAAACAAACTATGGAATCTGATCAATATGTAATTACCAAGAATGGGATATTTGTGGGCAAAGGATATCCATGTGATGGGATGTTTAAGTTGAATATTGAAAATAATAAAGCATCATCTAGTTCTATTTATATGCTTTCTTCTGTGAATTTTTGGCATTCTCGTTTATGTCATATAAATAGTAGATACGTGAGAATCATGAGTAGTTTGGGATTAATTCCGAGATTGATAAAAGATTTTAAAAAATGTGAAATTTGCAATCAAGCAAAAATCACAAAGAGGCCTCATAAAAGTGTTGAATGAAAAACTGGATTATTAGAACTCGTTCATACTGATCTTTGTGAATTTGAAGCAATTTTAACCCGTGGAGGAAATAGATATTTTATCACTTTTATAGATGATTTTTCAAAATATACTTATGTTTACTTATTGAAAAATAAAAGTGATGCTTTTGAAAAATTCAAAGATTTTCTCCAAGAAATTGAAAATCAATTTGGTCGAAAAATTAAAAGATTTCGAAGTGATAGAGGCCGTGAGTATGAATCTATGAGTTTTAATACTTTTATGCAATCTTTGGGAATTATCCATGAAACTACTCCTCCATACTCTCCTGCATCTGACGGTGTAGCTGAGAGAAAAAAATAGAACTTTGATTGATTTGACAAATGCCATGTTAATTGACTCAAGTGCTCCCTTAAATCTTTGGGGTGAAACAATTTTGACTGCATGTCATGTGATGAATAGGGTGCCTCATATAAAAACCAAACTCACTCATTTTGAGTTGTGGAAAGGGTATAAGCCAATTTTGGGATATTTGAGGGTCTGGGGCTGTTTGGCTTTTGTAAGGCTAACAGATCCTAAAAGACCAAAACTTGGTATTAGAGCTACCACTTGTGTTTTTCTTGGATATGCAGCAAACAGAACAACCTATAGATTTTTAGATATTGAAAATAATGTACTTTTTGAGTCAGGTGATGCTATTTTTCATGAAGATAAATTTCCTTTCAAAACTAAAAATAGTGGGGGTCAACATTTTAGAGAAAATATTTTATATGCACCTAGTTCTTCTAATTCTTCACAAAACCATGAAAATCTTGAAGTTGAGCTGAGAAGGAGTAAACGAGTTAGAGTTGAAAAAGATTTTGGCCATGACTATTATGTTTTTAATACGGAGGACATTTCTTTAACTTTACAAGAAGCTTTAAATTCACCTGATGCTATTTTTTGGAAAGAGGCTGTAACTGATGAGATGGATTCTCTAATTTCTAATGAAACTTGGAAATTAATAGAATTACCACAAGGTTGTAAAACTATTGGTTGTAAATGGGCCCTCCGGAAAAAACTAAAACCTGATGGTTCTATTGATAAATTCAAAGCCAGGCTTGTAGCAAAAGGTTTTAAACAAAAAGCTGACCTTGATTTTTTCGATACATTTTCTCCGGTCACTAGGGTTACATCCATTAGATTATTAATCACAGTGGCTGCAATTCATAATCTGATCATTCATCAAATGGATGTAAAAATAGCATTTTTAAATGGAAACCAATATGAGAAAATTTACATGGATCAACCTGAAGGCTTTGTAGAGCATGGTCAAGAAAGTAAAGTGTGTAAGCTTAACAAATCCCTATATGGCTTAAAACAAGCTCCTAAGCAGTGGCATGAAAAATTTGATTCCTGCATGATTGAGAATGGCTATAAACCAAATGAATGTGATAAGTGCATATATTATAAATCTTGGGAAATTGCACATGTTATTGTTAGCCTCTATGTGGATGATTTATTGATTTTTGGCTCAAGTTTGCATGTTATAAATGAAACAAAAAATATGTTTTGTAGCTATTTTCAAATGAAAGATCTTGGTGAGGCTAATTTTATTTTGAGAATGAAAATCTCAAAAACTTGTGATGGAATTTTTCTTGATCAGTCGCATTATATTGAAAGAATTTTGAAAAAATATAACTATTTTTATTGCAAGCACGTTGTTACTCCTTTTGATGCTAATAGGTTACGGGAAGAAAAACGCTAAACTCTTTGCTTTTTAGTCAAGTGCTCCTTCAAGCGAGAACCGAGGAAAGAGACAGAGCTTTCACCAGTACCTCATTCATTTCCTATGAAAAATGAGATTGATGTGATTAACCAAAAGGAGTATGCTAGTATTATTGGGAGCTTGTGTTATGCGACCGATTGTACTAGACCTGACATTGCATATGCAGTGGGAGTACTTAGCAGGTTTACCAGCAAACCAGGTAGAGAACATTGGCATGCCATTGAGCGAGTTATGAAATACTTATCCGGTACCAAAAATTATGGGTTGTTCTATAAAAAAATATCCTGCTGTACTTGAAGGTTTTAGTGATGCAGATTGGAACACATTATCAGGTGATTCTCTCTCTACCACTGGTTATATTTTTACATTGGGTGGTGGTGCTATATGTTGGAAATCTAAAAAACAAACTATTATTGCTAACTCTACTATGGAGGCTGAACTTATAGCTTTAGCTTCAGCTAGTGAGGAAGCAAATTGGTTGAGAGATTTGTTGCATGAAATCCCTCTTTGGGAGAAACCAGTTCCACTTGTGATAATTCATTGTGATAGCACTGCTGCAATTGGTAGAGTGAAAAACCGTTATTATAACGGTAAATCCAGGCCTATCAGGAGAAAACACAGAATTGTAAGATCTTATTTGAGCAGCTGCATAATTAATGTGGATTATATTAAATCTTATGATAATCTTGCAGATCCACTGACTAAGGCTTTGTCAAGAGAAAAGGTCTGGAATACATCGAGGGGGATGGGACTAAAGCCTATACAATCAACAACCACATGTGAGGATACCCAACCTGGAGATTAGAGATTCTGAGAACTGGGTTCAATGGGAAAAACGAATCATATGGTGGTCGAAAGAAATGCACAATTTATTTTTTCTATCCCTATGGTGTAGATGTATTTATCCTGTAATGTTGTGGAGGTTGAGTTTTTCAAAAACTCTTAATGAAAATCTGTAGCTCGTATGAGTAGGGTGTCAGTATTACAGGAGCGCCCTTGACAGATTTCACCTATGTGAGCATGGAAGTGGGGCCATTGGGCTTATTCTCAAAAATGCTCATGAAATTGGGATAGCACATGGCCATAACGTGCTGGCTAATAAAGCTCATGTCAACACCTGGATTATTATGTGTGAGCAGTAATTCTTTATATCCCCTAAGCAGTCATAGTTCAAGTTTGAGACTACTACTGGCTCTGGAGTAGAGATTGCTGTTTCACTAAGTGAAGGTTCAATGCAGAGCACACCTATATGATGCATAATGATCTCTCTTTGCCTAGTAATTTCTCTAAACTTTGGTTTTAACATTAAAATGAGTGGGGGAATGTTGGTGCATTTCAATATTAAAGTTTAATATTTATTTCATTTATGAGGTTCACGTATTTAATGACTCATGAATGGTTCATGTATTTGGGGGAAATGAAAGGATTACTATTTGGGGAGATGAAAGGTTCATGTATTTGGAGAGATGAAAGATTCATGGGAAATAAATGGTAATAATTCATGAACCATTTTTGAAATTGGAATTCAATGTCTATTTGGTGGGGAAGTTACTCTTAGAATTTTTAAGTACATTTATGCTATCATTATTCTCATAAATTTAAAATTACAAACTCTCTATATAAATCCTTCTCCCCCTTCATTTCAAAAATATACAATATCATCTTATTTTACTCATAAAAAATATTTTGAAAAAGTTCTTGGCAAAGAAGGGTGTTTCTTGGGTGGAGCTTTGAGCTAAACTACTTGTGTAGAGTTGTCCTTGCCATAAGACGATCGTCAGGCTGTTGTATCCTGGAGGAGACAAGCCATAGTATTTTCTGCTGCACCGGGTTCTAGGCTTTACCAACCGCAGAGGGCTTGAATCTCCTTAAAGAAAGCAAGATTTCCATGCCTCGGTCCGATTGGTTTCGTCCTCTTATTGTAATTTCCCCAACATCCATGATTCATGGAAATTGGGCAATTTTTTTTTTAGGAGAATGGAGGATTTAAAGCATGAACTTTTGAGAAGAAACCCGAGTAGTGTAGTAAAGACACAATTAGATATGGTTTATGACAAGCATTACTTCCACCTCTTCTTTGTTTCTCTAGCAAGTTGTACACTTATTATAGACCTAGATGGCTGCCACTTAAAAAGAAAATTTTGGAGTGTGATGATAGCTGCTACAGCACTTGACAGAAATAATGATTTGTTTCTAGTAGCCTTTGGTATAGCGGAATTTGAAAATAGTGATAGCTGAACTTGGTTTTTAGAGGCACTCAAAAAAGCAATTAGAACTCCAGAAGGTCTAGTAGTTGCATCGGATCAATAAAAGGGATTGGAAGAAGCAGTGCAGTATATATATCCTTAACTAGAACCTAGAAAATGCATGAGGCACATGTACAAAAACTTCCAAACAAAGTTTCCAGGAGATTGGTTTAAAATCAAGGTATGAAAAGCTACAAAGGCACTCCCAAAAGTTCAACATGATGATATCACATATTAAACTAAGAAGGCTAAGAGGCATTCAAGTATCTTAGTACTGAAAATATTGATTTATAGAGTAGATCTCAGTTTGGCATTACAACTAAGGGATCTTATATAACAAACAACTTTTTAGAGTCATTCAATAACAGAATTTCTGAGGTTAGACATATACTAGTTCTTGATTTATTGGACGTTGTAAGGCAAAAATTATAATGAAGATGGAAGCTAGAAGGAGAATAGCTACGCACTGGAAGGAAAATTTAGTTCTTGTGGTAATGGATATAAAGTAATTGAGATTAGTGGAAGATATAAAGTAATTCTAAATGAATGAAGGTGCTCTTGTCGTGTGTAGGAGGTGTCAAGCATTCCTTGTGTATAGCCTTTACTTGTAGTATAAGAGTTGTAAATTTAGATAATTAAATCTTAGAATACTTCACCATTATGAAGTACAAGACTACCTATGCATTAGAAATTGGGCCATTACTTGAAAAGTCCCCATGGATTAAAGTGGATATTGGATACAGTGTTGCCTTCTTAGGTCAGTCTAAGACCGTCTGGAAGGCTAAAATAGAAGGAAATTAGAGGTACAAATAAGAATATATAGAAAAAAATGCACAAATATAAGTACTGTAGTGAGCTTGGGCATCATGCAAAGACTTGCTAAAACCTAGTAGTAGAAGAATCTCAAGCATCAGTATCCTCATCTTCTGCACCGAAGAAGCCTAGGATGTAACATATAGCACTAGTCTAAGTTAATGATATTTTTTTCTATTTTTCATTTTTTTAGCATTCCTGATAGTCTAGCATCATGCTATCTTTTGGCAACAATTGGAATTTGGACTCTAAAAGTCTTATTACAAATGAGTATTTGTCACAAATGAAAAAAACACAGTCATATGGGCTTCTCATGATCAATGTAGTATTTCTCTCTCATATTTAATAAGTAGAAGCTATATCCTACAAAAATTAAAAAATTCAAGAAAACAATTTTTGCATGAGAAATACAAGTATTCCAACCATTACATTTATTTCCTTTTTGGTCAATTGGCAAATAATGTTTAACAATTAAAGGATCACTTATTATTTACCAAAAGAAAGGATCACTTATTAGGAGATATAACCTCTTTTATTCAAAATGAGAAAGAAAATGTTGTAATAAATAAAAATATACACTATAAATAATCAGAAGGGTTTGTTGATCAATGAATATCTGAAAAATTACTCCAAAAATTAATTCTCCAGCATGAGATATACTACTATGTTGTAAATGACTATAATGGATTGATTTGTAGCTATCCTTTTGAATATATCTTTCATTGGTTTCATATACATTTATTACATATAATATATTAATTTGCAAATGAAACTAGGAAAACAATTAGTTTCTTCAACTCTCTTTTATGATTATAATTTCCAAAATTTTAATAGATATTTCTAAATTTCCATCCATGTGAGCATCTTTATACTCTTGAACAAGTATCAACCTCTCCTGCTCCTCTTCTTTGATCTGCCCTAAGGTTCAAATTCATGCAAACATGAATTGCTTGATACCTTGCATTGTGCTTTCTAAATCATCTTTTACTCCTCCCTCCTGCATATCTATCAAGGAATTATTGGTGTTTAAGGTTTAAGATTGTACCAATATTTCTATATTGTTTACCTAAATTTTAGGTCCATACTTTGTGCCAATGTTGCTCTAGGAGGTGTTGTGGTCAAAAGCCATAGGAGTTTATTAGGAATTTTGTGAAGGCAATAGGTGTTGCAGACTAAGGATTCATTGATTGTCAAGTTTCACTAAAACAAATCTACACAAAATTCAAAAGTAAAAATAAAAAGTTCATTAGTTGCTTTCAATAAAATTGGTTTTGTGAAAACTAGCAAGTTGTAAAATCTCAACAAATAAGTTTGATGAAAAAAAATCCTTAGTTATTAAACATTGGTTTTCATAACATTATTTTACAAAAAATTGAAGTTTTGTGTTTATCAATTTGGAGAATTTAGCAATAACTCGCTATGTTTAGTTATTAAACAAAAAACCTAAATTAACTTCAACATAGCTATCGATGAAGAGGAGGTGGTGGTGTTCTTATAGGTGGTTTCCCTAACCAATAGATTGGGAGTAAACTGCATCACAAGCTAGTTGAACTATTATTCTCCATCCATTGCAACTTAAGAACGTCCAACTCTAGCAAGGGATTGTTGTCAGCATGATTCCACCAACATCTCTCTCTTAACATCCGTTTGCAAATTAGGATTAGAGGTGGGCATTGGGCCGGGCCGCCCATGGCCCGGCACGGCCCGGCACGGCCCGGCACGGCCCGCTAGCTACAGTAACGGGCCGGGCTAGGCACGGCCCATAAAAGGGGGCCGGGCTAGGTTTAGAATTTCTGGCCCGCGGGCCGAGCCCGACACGGCCCATAAGGGCCTGGGCTAGTACGATTCGTGGGCCAAGCACGGCACGGCCCGCAAGCCAGCCCGACACGGCCCATACGGGCCTGGGCTGGCCCGATTCGTGGGCCAAGCACGGCACGGCCCGCGAGCCAGCCCGGCATGGCCCATAAGGGCCTCAACCGGGCCTGGGCCGGGCCAGGCACGGCTCGTCTCTCTTAAAATAAATAAAAATATTTTTTTTAATAAACTAATAAATATTGGGAACTAAGGATTTATTAATATGAAGCCACCTTAATAGTGAGAGATTTGGTATAGACCCCTACCAGTTTATTAATTTAAATCAAAATGGTACATGAAGGAAGGTTTGGACCTTGGTCTGACCTCCAAAATACAATAAGAAAGGAGAAAAAATAAAGATGACTCACTTTAATAATTAAAAAAATAAAAATGTATAATTCTAAAAAAATTAAGAAATAAAAATAAATGATCAAAATCTTACTAATCATCAGTATTCACTATTCAGTAGTGTTTGTATCATCATCATCAGAGGATGTTATATCATGTCCACCTTTATCTTGAAGTCTCGCCTCAGCATCCAATCAATCTTTAAAGCAGAGAAGCATCTCAACCGTTTCGCCAGTCATCTTACTTCTCTTTTCGTCAAGAACACGCCGACCTGCACTAAAAGCGGATTTCGATGCTACTGTGGACATCGGCACAGCTAAAATATCGCGTGCAATTGCAGACATAACAGGATATTGATTTTTAACACTCTTCCACCAAGATAATACATCTAGACTCTCTATTTGATTTTCATCATATGCAGACTGAAGATCGTTTCGTAAATAAAATTCTAGTTCACTACTTAAAGATGAAGAAGATGAAGATGAACTTGAAGCATATGTGTGTTTTCTCTGTGCAATGAATGAAAAAATAGATGACGAACGAGAACTACTAGAAGAAGAAATAGAGCTTTGTACGGAGAATCTAGATCCACGAATTTTTTCATCATATATAGCATAAATATCATAAAGAAGTTGTTTTACCTCAATTTTAGCAGGTTCAGGATCTTGAATCATATTTTCACAATATGCATCAAGTAAAATTAGTACGCCATTCAATTTTACTCTTAGATCAAATACAGCAGCTAAGTTATGCATAGGACATATCTTGTCCCAATACTCATTCCATTTAGATTCCATTTGTTCAATAATAGGCATTAAAACATCATCATATCTATGTTCTGCAAATTTTTGACTAATCATATATGCTTGTTGTAAAAATGAACATGAAGTTGGATAATAAATACCAGAAAGAACATTAGTAGCATTATAAAAACTAAGCAAAAAATCTTCCAATTTTTTTTTTATTTTAATCAATTTCAGTCAATGTAAAGCCTAATCCACAATCATTAATATATGCACTTAATAAGTTTTTATATGGGTATGAATCATGTATCATACTATATGTTGAATTCCAACGAGTAATTACATCAAATTTAAATTTTTTAAAATATTTACCATGATTTATACATAGTTCCTTAAATTCTTGAAGTCTTGATCTTGAAGCATAAATAAAAGAAACTGCATTTCTAATTTTTGAAATCACATCTTGAATCATGCCCATGCCAGCTTGAACAGAAAGATTTAAGATATGACATGCACATCTAATATGCAATAAATTTCCATTTAACATGGGATGCAATGAGTTCTTTAATAATGTAACAGCAGAATTATTATTAGATGGCATTATCAAAAGTAATAGACATAATTTTATCATTAATATTATATGAACAAGCAGTTTGATAAATGGCATTTGAAATTTGTTGCCCAGAATGTGGAAAATCAAAAGCACGAAAAGCAAGAATATGTTTATTTAATTGCCAATCATTATCAATATAATGAACAGTAATAGCAATAAAATAATTACTACCTACAGATGCTGACCAAATATCAGAAGTTAATGAAACTTTTACATTTAAAGTAGAGAGTGTTTCAATTAAACTTTGTCTCATTGCTAAAAAGTTAGTCATAGCTACTCTTCTAAATGTACGCCAACTAGTTCTTTTGTAAGCAGGTTGTAGGTTTAATTGAACATATTCTTCAAAATTAAAAGATTCACATAAACTAAAAGGTAATTCATCCTTAACTATCCATTTTACAAGTGCTTTTCTTTGATTTTCATGATTATATGCAAAATTACCTACAAGTGATCCCTCTTGTATATTAAGGGTACTTTGAGCACGAGAATCATGCATCCTATGACTCTCTTGATGTCTTTTTAAATGGTCTGTTCCCCACTACTACTACAACTATAAAGTTTGGCACATTTTTTACATTTTGCTTTCCAGACTCCATCAACCATAATTCTATCAAATTCATTCCATACAGCACTAGTCCTCTTATGAGAAGAGGTTTGATCTTTACTCGGTTCACTAGTTCTAGAGGAACTAGGAATATGGGGTTGGGGATTAGTTTCTTCTCCCTCAGTAACAGGAGGAATGCCAAAATGACTTTTCTCAAAAGATGACATATCTAAATTGGTGAATGCAAAAAATAAAAACTAACCACAAGGAGGAATTGAGTAGAGGACCAGAGGCAGAGGTAGAGCCGAGATTTGTGAGCTTCCTCTTGTTCTCTCAACAAGAACCTCCTTCTCTTCTCAACAAGAACCTCCTCTTGTGTAGTACTTGAACACTTGCTAAATGCAAACTAAAAATTAAATTGCTAGAAGAGCACTTGCTAAATATTGCTAGAAGAGAAAAATAGTAGTAGTAGAGAAGGAGAGAAGAGTTGGTTTGGTGTGGTGAGAATGAGGGAGAAAAGGGGTATTTATAGGACTATAAATATTTTTTCCCAAAATACCCCTCAAATTAGCCGTTTTATGATTGTTGGGAGGGGTATTTTGGGTAAAAACCAAAAAAAAGCCGTTATTGCAACGGATCTTTTTTTTCCCCAGACGGGCCGTGCGTGGCACGACCCGTAACGGCAATTTTTTTTTTGCCATACGGGCCGTGCCAGGCACGGCCCGTCTCGTGCCAGGGCCCGGCACGGCCCGCCACCCCACGGGCCTAGGGTCGGGCCAGGCTAAGCAGGCCGTGCTTGGCCCGGCCCGTTTAGTAACAGGCCAGGCCAGGCACGGCCCGTTTAGCCTGTGGCCCGGCGGGCCTGGGCCGTCATGTCTAATTAGGATGGCCGAATCTTTTTTTAGGATTAAATATCAGTCTAATATTTACAAAAGATTTATGGATTGCTAGTTCGATCTGATTTGCTCATGCAGTTGCCTGTAGAATCTCTTCCTCATTGCTCCAGTGGTAGATTCTAAGGACTTCATAGAGCAAATTTTGGCCTAGTCCTTTAACTGGGCCAAAAAATGAAAGTCAAGTTTTTTGAGGATCCTAACATCCTCATACTATGAAAATTGATAAGCCTATTTGCCCAACAAAGTGGTAGGATCGGCTGATTTCACCATAGCATATACTAGAATATGTTATAGTACATTATACTAACTCTTAATAATGGAAACAAATTTATCTACTTGTTCCACCACTAAAATTGAAAATGTTGTGTATTGCTCCATAAGTGACTTTAGTAAGACGGCCACTTTACTCTTAACTACTTCGTCAATCTCCAAGCTAAGCAGCATAATTGTAGCTATGTGATGATGTCCCACTAGGCTTGCAAGAGAGCTTGTTTGCCTTTTCCTCGCCCTATTCGAGTGCACTAATCCAGGAGGATTTTAAAACTCGATGTGGACCACTTTGGCTACTACAAGTAGATATAGCGACAGACTTTGATCGAGCATATCTTCTAATATGTGAAGAATTTGATATAGGGACAGAAAGCAAAGTTGATGTAGAAGTTGAGATCTAGCTCTTGTAGAATTTTAATTATTTTAGTAATTATTTCTATTAGCAATGTTTATTTTTGGAACCTAGTTCTTTTCAAACTAGAAAAGAAATCTAACTCAAATTACGAAAGGGAGGATCTTACTACTATTATAAATAGGGCCTATATAGCTCAATTTATGGGATGTAGATTACAATAAAAGAAAAGAAGACGTAAATCCTACTTTCACAATTTCTTCACCTTCTAATTTTTTTTGAGAGATTCGAGCTAATGGGATTGAGAAAATTCTTTATTGTTCCTGATCAAATCAAGCACTATGGAACTCGTTAGCAGAGAGGAAGGATGGCAAGTTAGATGGCACGGGGTTGATGTGTGCATGGGAGAATAAAGATGGTGATCAAAGAAAGGATAAAGAGAGTTGGGTCTAGGTACCTTGATCTTTAAAGATTTTCACCACCATCACACCACCATTCTAAGAAGATGGATTTAGACAAGGGTAGGGGTGTACCATTGGGCTTGATTGCTAAGATTTTTAAGTTATAGCTACTTCTAGGGTAGAAACTATTGGTAGATTAAGTATTACGATAAAAGGGTTGCCATCAGAGCACAAATCTATTATTTATATTAATAACAAAATAACTAGAATACAACTACTGATCCCTATAACTACCCATGTCATGAAGATCATCAGTAGTTTTGACAGTTCGCTCATATGTAGTGTAACTACAAATCAGGTCACGACGTCCTTCAACTTGTGGTTCATACTAGTGCATCACAATTAATCATGCTAGGTTCTAATTTTTTGGCCTACCATCTATGTCATGGCCAAATCCTAACATTTTAGCCTTTGCCTCCATACTTAGTGTGATTCATTGTAGCCGAACTCTGCCCCATTCAGCAAGGATCACGCGACTCTCATATGTTTTATTTCTATTGAAATCTAATTCATGTGGCACTCACTCTTAGCCGTTTGCTAGATTGTCGAGATAGGGTACAAACACCCACTATTGCATATATGGTGGGCAGTGCCACCACTCTTACTTTTTGCATGGTGTGCCTACCCTTTTTGCATCATAGGTAGTGGCAACTATTGACCAACTATCATCCCTGGACTTTAATCCATTTCTTAAGCTGATAGCTCTCACCCCATTTGGTCTATACATTAATTACTTGGCCTATAATCTTGGTGTATCAGCCTACACCCCCTTTGTTTTCACCTTGCACCATTATTGTATTGGCCTTTTGGCAGATCACAATCGTCGGTCTAGAGGTGGTATAAGCATGTAATCATTATTTTTTGATTATAGTATACCCCATTTTAGTAATACTAAGAATTTTGCTCAAATAGTATACTACTTGCTCTTTGCCTTCATCATTATATTGTGCAAATAAACTTCTGGAATAATCAGCAACAAACACATACAATTTTAGCAGCTTTCCTTGCATTGGAGGAATAAATGTAGGAGGATTAATCAAATATTTTTTTGTCAAATCGAAAGCTTTTTGTTGTTGTTCTTCCCACACAAATTCATCATTCTCTTAAATCTCAATAATGATGAAAATAATTGTATTTTGTAGCCACATTTGCAATGAACCTTTGCAGGAAATTAACTCGGCCAAAAATCTTTATAATTCTTTCTTATTTAAAGGGGGTTTTGCATGTATGATGACCTTTGCTTTGATTTTATCAATTTCAATTCCTCTTTTATATACAAGAAACCTAAGAAGTTTTCTATAGATACACCAAGCCAAATTTCAAGGGATTCATTTTTAACTAATGATATTTTGTCCTTTGAAATGTTCTGTTTAGATTGACCAGATGATTTTGTTTTGGTTTCTAATTTCACTACCACACCATTGATGTAGATTTATGTGAATTTTCTAATCATATTATGGAAGATAGTATTCATGGCTCATTGGTACACCACAATAGCATTTTTCAACTCAAACGACATTACAATCAATTTGTAAGTACCAAAGGATCCTAGACATGTAAAAGCAGCTTTATATATATATCTTCTTCGACTATATATATTTAATTATAGATGAAATGCTTATCGATGAATGTCAATGTTACATATGCATGCAGCTCTGCCGATCTGCAGATCTACTATTGGAATGAGATATTTCATTTTTAGAAGTAGTTGCATTCAAAGTTTTAAAATCAATATAGACCCTGAGCTTTCTATTCCATTTCATAACAGGGGCTTTATTTGTAACCACATTACATACTAAGCTATTCCAATGAACTTGGCTTTGAATAGCTTTTTGATTGCTTTCCTTAACTTTCAAAATTACAAGTAAAATAATTTTTAAATTGATGCAATAAGTATTGCATCCTTGAAGTCAATGTCCAATTGAGTGCAAATATAAGTTGGATTATCATCTGATCCAATATTAACTTCCTATAGTGGATTTTGTGATTCCACTTTTAATATCTTAGGAGTCTTGTATATCAAATGCATGGTCTGTATTTAGTGCTGATTTATTTTAAATAGCTGCTTTACAAACTATAAATTTGTAATCATTGCTCAATTACACTATAGAAACATCTAGCATTGTCGAAGCTTTTTAATGGATTTGCCGACGCGAAAAAATGCTGCTAGTAAGATTCCTGATACTTTCTAAAAAGTCACAAAAGTGTCGGCAATGTTACTGTAGAAAAATAATTTTACAACGCTTTTGCTTTACGTCGTGAGTTATAATAAACGACGCTTATAAGTATCGCTAATTGCTGATGCTTTTAATAAGTGTTGGCATTGAAGCATGGTATATTAGCAACGCTTATTTGTGTTGTTAATTAACAATGCAAATTAGCATTGCTAATGTATATTTTAATGACGCTTTAAAGCGTCATAATGCAAATTATATTTTTTAAAAAATATTAAAAAAATAAAAATCTGTATACAAATATGCTGATCCTTGTGAGATTTTGATGTTTACAAAGCCGTTGAGGATATTTTATTGTACTAATGATGTTATATTTAGTGTTTCTGAAAAATATCAAAATAATTCAAGATAAATTAGTAAGGATTAAAATGAAAATATTTTGGATCAGTTAATGGCCAAGGAACAGTCCTTGAGTCGACTCAAGAAGGGTTCGAGTCGACTCTGGCACAAACAAGACATGTGGCACACTTCTGGCATGCTCAGGAGCCGACTCATGTAGAGCTTGAGTCGACTCCATCAAAGTGCAAGTCGACTCCAAAGGATCAAGAGATGACCCCTTTAAAAATGAGCTAGAGGACAAAGTCAGAAATAGTGGCCGAGTCGACTCATGGAAAGCTTGAGTCGACTCTCTGAGACACTCTCAGGAGAGATAGAAATCTGATTTTTGAATGAACAACAACCGAGTCGACTCCAGGAGACATCAAGTCGACTCCTTGAGAAAAAGACAGAAATCCAATTTTCGAATGAATAGTGGTCGAGTTGACTCCAGGAAACATCGAGACGACTCCCTGAGAAAAAAACAGAAACCTGATTTTCGGATGTACAGTGGCTGAGTCGACTCCAGGAGACATCGAGTCGACTTTCTGAGAAAAAGATAGAAACCCAATTTGCGGATGAATAGTGACCAAGTCGACTCTAGGAGACGACGAGTTGACTCGCTAAGAAAACAACAGAAGAGCGATTTTCGGAGGAATAGTAGCCGAGTCGACTCCAGAAATTTTCGAGCTGACTCACTCAAAGGGAAGAGCAAAACGCAAGCTCAGATGAACAGTTTGCCGAGTTGACTCCAGAAAATTCCAAGCCGACTCCATTGATGAACGACATAAGATCAATTTTGAAGGACCCGACCTCGAGTCGACACCTCAGAAGTTTGAGTCGACTCTAGGTTCAGCCGAGCCCACTCCAAGTTTACACGAGTCGACTCCAAATCGACTGGTAGCTCTAACGGCTATATTTTCAAAGAAACAGTATGGAGGAAAAATATTAGTAACAATTATATTTTTGTGTCTAACAGCTAGTAATGTATTCCCTACTGCTCAAATACTATAAAAACAAAGGATTCAACTAGGATTTTAACAAGGAAGTGAAAGAAGAGAGAAAAAGAGAATTCAAAGAAAGCAATCGAGAGCTTGAGCCAAAAAGAAAGCTTATTTTTCTATGAACTACTAAATTAGAGCAAGGAGCTAAGTAGATTAGAAAAGCATTCAAAGAGAGATCCATCAACAGTCAAAGATCCAGCTCTACACGGCACCATTCTCTCATCGGCAAAAATCTAAAGTGCAATCAACCATTGCTCAACTTACTGAGTTTGCTTTTATTTCAAATTGAGCAATAGTTATTTTGTATACATTTCAATTTGTTTACATTTGTTTGTAACAAGTTTCAAGGATTGAAACTTGGTGGTAAAGGTTTATTGGTGAGTCCGTAAAACCAACGGTTAGATTTATTGGTAAGTCCGCAAAACCAATGGGTAGGTTTAATTAGTGATCCCGTAAAACCAATTGTAAGGTTTGGATTGTGAGCATGGAAAAACAATCCGGCTGTAATCAGGCAGATTATAATGAATTCCCAAAGAAAGTCTTGGGGAGTGGACGTAGGTGCTTTGGAGTGCACCGAATCACTATAAAACTTTGCGTCTATGTGTATCTGACCATTATCTTTATTTTTGAGTTTTATATTTCTGCAAAGTACTTAGAATCAATTTCATTCCGCTGCGCTATTAAGAGTTAAACTTTGAAAAACCCAATTAACCCCCCCTCTTAGGTTGTCACGTTTGGGCAACAAAATATATACACAAAATACATGCATAATAGAAGTCATATAATAACACATGTCATGTATATAGAAATAGCAAATATGTATATTGTCAAATATGATTATATTGATATTATCATACATGATTGAAAGTCAATTTACAACTCAATGTGCTTCAAAAAATATAAAAAGTACACACATA
The DNA here is from genome assembly GCF_051530095.1 of Phoenix dactylifera. Lineage (NCBI taxonomy): Eukaryota > Viridiplantae > Streptophyta > Magnoliopsida > Arecales > Arecaceae > Phoenix > Phoenix dactylifera. The sequence continues at coordinate 9,699,546 of NC_143193.1, forward strand.
AAACTTCTAAAAAAATAGTCTAAGGGCTATCAGGGGTCGATGGCAGCATCATCATCATCTATATGACTATTGTAATTATTAGAAGCCTACAAAAAAAAATATAAACTTTAAAAGTCAAAAATAAAAAAATCACAAAGTATTATAAATCATTAAATTCATATCAAAATACATGATAATTATGTAAAATATTCAAATAGATATAGTTATTTACCTGAGGTGGGACAAACCTATGCAACAAGAATGCAATCTGGTCAAGTTGAGCCCTCAAAGATTGTATCTTTGTCTAATAGCTCTATCTCATCTCTCCCATCTCTAACTTCAGACTATTACAGTGCTACTACTATATATGGCATCCTGGGTATATCTAGTCGCTACAAACAACTGAGTGGAGGTAACTCTAACACCATAACCCCTCACTTGACATAATGCTTTGGTCTCATCAATTTGATGAACACTTGAGCTTCAATGCAACTGGTCTCATTAGATGATGATGACTCTCTGACACGCTTTGCAATAAGAGATATAGTCTTGTCCTATATTTTAGTAAAAAAATCACATATTAATGTTTAAAAAAATGAAACTACAAATTGTTGCACAAATCAATTATCAATACATACAACTATCTCTCTCGACTCCTGCTAGATAAAACTGTCATCTTAGTGGGTATGAGTTATTTTGTAGAATTCTACCTCACTAGGCTCCCTCCCATGCTCTTTAATCTACAACAAAAAGTATATATTATATGATACATCATCCATGATACGTTATATGTGATAGAAGATCCACAGTTTATGATATACATTATATGATTCATGATATGCATTATATGATATATAATACAGAGTTCAATATGAAGATTAAAGTTTCAATTTGAATTAAAGAAGTCAAAGAGTTTTAATAAGACTTATAAGTATCATGATACATGGTAAACGATACATGACACATAGTTTCATTAAAAAGCATAAGTGTCTCAATATAAGATAGAGTAATTGTCTGAGAAGAGTTTTAGTATAGGTGTTTTATTGAGTAGTTTGAAATATGGCAAAGAGTTTCAAAGAAATATATGAATTCATCTTTACACCTCACATAACCCTTAGAGCCTGATGTGTGCGGAACCACCTGAGACACTCATGCAGCTCTACCAATATCGAAATATGTCTGCCAAAAAAAAGTAAATAATATAATATATTTGATGTATATATTTACAATCTATATTAATAATAAATATAATATAAGGTATAAAGAGAGTATACACAACCTCAGGAGGGTATACATCAGTAGTGAACAAGCTTCCTCCACTAATGAGGGTATACATCAGAAGGATAATTATAAGCAACCTCCTCTTTTATCATACCTTCGCCCTTGTAGTCCATCTTCAACTTCTCCTTATATTCTTTACATTTGTGGTTGAGAGACTTTAGCACCAAAGTAAAGAATGTTATTACAATATTAAATCAAAAATTATAATTATGACCGTAAGAAAATTAACATATAATATCAAATTCAATTATTTATATGTATAACTTGTGAAGCTCAATCTTATAAGAAAAAAACTTATCATTCCACTTAGTATAGTTGAGCGGACACGGCTGACCTTTCTGTGCAACTGAGCCTAGAAAACTTGCTAAAATGCTTCCAGCCCTCTCGATGTGTTGCCCCAATTCGTTGCATCCGATAATGATCTTCTCACCCTCATGATACTGCCACACATTCCTTGCTCGAGTGGGTCTCCATCTCGTCCTCACTCCCCATGTCCATCTATAAAAATACAATAAAATATGCATTAAAAAATTAAAATTACTTGTATTAAAATATTTAGATTGTAATAGAAATTAAAATATAATATTTTAATTAAATTATCTTAGATCTACAAGTCATCCATAATAACCTCCTCACCTAGGTAATCAGCAAGAGGCTCGTGCTGGGATTGGACATGTGTTGGGATTGGAGCTCATGCAACTAGGGCTCATGGGGTTGCTAGAACTGCAAAGACTGTTGAAACTCTATATCTCTAAATCATTTCCCTCGCCGCATGATATTACCTAGTATGCATAAATAAAAACTAATATCAGTTAAATAAAAATCAATACTATAACTAATAAGAAACAATATTTATTAACTTAATATAATAAAAGAAGACAATAATTCATATAATGTATACATCGTAAATATTTCTTACCATTAAGAATCAAGCATCATTATTTTCTCATTCAACATCCATTCTAATCAAACTCGTTGTAGTATTTAGTTCATCAGTTGGCACAATATTATGAGGCATATACTGAGTATAAGTCTCATCATTCTTTTTTTCAAACCCTTTTTCTATATCATACAAATCTCTAGGTTTAGTCTTAATGATATCAGTTCAATATTTAACTTTTGAGTCTCACACAAAAAACATTGTCGAGCTTGAGATAAAATAAAGAATGGGTCATCCTTCAATAACGCACCAGATGCATCAATCTTGAAAAATTTATATGTGTGAACCCATTTGTGTCTTATCTCAAACCTCTAGGTTAGTTTACATCCACCCAATCACATTGAAATAATACTACCTTAAATTTTTTATAATAATCCAACTCATACATATCTATACAGGCACCATAATAAGTTTTTCCATCCGGCTCGACCATGACTCCACTGTTTTAGGTTTTCTAAATTTGTCACACTCTTTAGTATAAAATTTAAAACCTTTTATAATGACCCATTGTATATGTTGACAATATTGTTAGGACCTCGAGCAATAACTATTAATTCATTAGAACAATTTTTCTCAATCATTGTTGGCACTTAAAAAATATGATGGAACTAATGATTAATTATTCGATGTTAATGTCCACCAAAATTAAAAAAACTTAATGTATTAAACATCTAACCTATTTAAAAAGCCATTCAAAAAATAACTTAACCAACCATCGTTGCTTATTCCTTGGGTTAGGTTAGGATGAATGTTATAGTTGACTCGTTGCTGAGCAACTAAAAATTCTCTGCACAATCAAGAAATTATTGGTTAAGAATATTATATATGATATGCCATTAAATTAAATTATCTTATAACTATACTAGCATGCAATACTCTGATATTATGTCACTATGAAGTAAGATATAACGATGTGCTTGTGCTAATGATCTTTGATCAAGAACAACACTTTCAACCTTTTCTAAAACTCTTCCACTATATAAGAACTTGTAAACTTCTATATTCTCTATAATGTTATAATTCTTTTGAGGTCGATTGAAAGCAGTCTCTACACCTTCCAGATATCTTAAACAAAATATTAAATACTCCTCAACAATATATCATTCAGCAATCTAGCCCTCGGAATGGGCTCGATTGCATATATAATCCTTTAAGCATACAAAAAACCATCAAAAATTAATTTTTTTTGAAATATCAACATCGGTATGATGTTGCTGAAGATAAAGATTTCTAAATATTGATTATAGAGTTTAGCAAACTCACCTCTTAATAAGATACATCTATCGTTAGTAAACCGGTCTGCCAAGTTTAGCTTCAGAAGCTAAATGAATGAATAGATGAACTATAATGGTAAAAAATTCAAAAGAAAAGATCTTCTCCATATGGCAAAGTATAAGTGCCATATTAGACTCTAATTGATCAAGCTCTCGAGGATCAAAAATTTTGGAACATAATGTCTTAAAATGATGACAATTGAGAAACAATTGGAAGAACCTATTTCGGTATTGATAATCTTAAAGCCAGTAAAAAGATATATTACATCAAAATATGACCATCATAACTTTTAAGATTTGAAAGTTTCTATTCTTTGATATTTACACATCGTGAAATATTCGATGCATACCCATTAGGAACCTTCATATTTTTCAGAACTGTTAGAAAAAGATCTTTCTCTCAAGTAGACTTGTATAAAATGAAGGAGGTATATAAATTTTATTATTGGCAAGCTCTTTCGGATAAAGTTCTTTTCTTATATCCATGTCTTTCAAATCAAGATGCGCTTTTAAGTTATCCATGGTCTTCCATCAATATTTACAATGTTCCAAATAAGTTATCTCAAACATTCTTCTCTATATGCAACACATCAAGATTATACTCCCAATAAAGTAAATCAAAGAAAATACTTCTTTCTTCTATAACTGTTTATGTGTAGATGCTACCATTGTGTCATCATCATTTTCTGTCCATATATGTTGTCATTATTCTCGAAGAAGTTGTCAACATTCTCAAAAATCCCTACATCAAGATTGCTAGTAGCGATCTCCTCTATTTGCCCTTCATTCATCGAGCTTCCAACATCCTCCATTCCCCTTTTCTTTGAATATTTGAAGACCTTACCATAACTATAATTGATGCCATGCATTTGTCTAAGAATTTTAGTTTCAGTTGATAGAATAGGGGCAGATCGCAACACTATAGTACTATCAAACAAATCATTCTAAAATCAAAATGGATTGTTTGCTCCTAACCATCGACGATGACTCATATAATTGAACTTCCTTCCATGTTTCAACCAATACGAATGGGTTGAATCCCTATAAGAAGGACATGCAATACACCCCTTAGTGATCCAACTAGATAAATTAGCATATGCAGAAAAATCATTGATAGTCCGAATAAGAGTTGATCATAATTTTAATGTTTGGCCAGTAAAGCATCAAATGCATTGATACCCTCCCATAATTGCTTCAATTTTTCTATTAAAGAATATAGAAAATATCAATATCATTATCTAGACCCTTATCACCTGAATTAACTATTGATAAAATAAGTGAAGATTGTTTCATATACATTCATGGTGGCAAATTATAAGAAATCAAAACAACCAACCAAGTGTTATATGTAGAACTCATCGTTCGAAATAGATTGAATCCATCAGTAGCTAAATCCAGCCTAACATAGCGAATATCAGAAGCAAAATTGTGATACTTATCATCAAATTTTCCTCATGCTAAACTATCCATTGGGTATCTTAAGATTCCATCCTTTGTATGACTTTCATCATGTTATCTCATTGACGAAGCTATCTTCTTTATACCACAAAACTTCAACTGGTTTTTTTTTAGTCTGTATAACATCCACTTCATCCTCAGAATCATGCTTATCTTCTTTATATTTTTTCCATCGTGAAGATCCATATATATAGCATGACTCTTGATTAATATTTTCATCATGGTATAAAATACAGCCATTCGGACAACTGAGTATCTTCTCATATCAAAGATCTAATTCTTTTACTAGTTTTTTGGCTTCATAAGAAGATGATGGCAAAGTAGCACCTTTCAAAAATGCATCCTATAATAATTGAAACAGCATAGTAAAAGACTTGCTAGATTATCTATTCAAATATTTTAAATGGAATAAATGCAAAAAGAAAAAAGAAAAATTCTTACAATCCAAATATAGTTCTTGATTACAATCTTTGACCAAGTTATGATACCGAGCTATCTCATCATTAGATAAATGTATAGATTCTTCAATATGCATAGAATCAGTAAATATACGCTCATTACCTATTGCAACTACGTTTTATCTTAAACTGAAATCTGTTAAATTTTCAATACTATGTCCAAGAGCATCTCTGAGTAAGTTCATTATATCATCTTCTCCTACAAATTTTTTTTCGTGTTATTGGAGAAATTTCTTGATCCTAAGTAGTAAAATCCTTTCATCCAATGAACTAGGGTTTCTATGTTCCTAGTTTCCTCAAGTTGGGGTAAGTACAATCATACAGAATCATAGAATTTGAGCTCCTATAAAAGGTCAAAGCGATGAAACGCCCAAGAAATGGATGCACGTGCGAGATTTTGGTGAGAATCTAAAATCAATGCATACATGGTTGGAATTCTCGGCTAGGATTAGTTTTGCATGCAAATAACTTTGCAGTCTTCCATTATGTGATTAGATCTCCATGCTGTCAATTGGCAATTTGTTGGAAATTACAAAACAATGAGGATCATAACTTATTGTCCACAATTTCTTGATGAAAGTTATTGCAGTATAATTATGACTACTTAGAAAGTTTTAAGCAGAACCAAAGTTTCCATAATGGTGGTGTTCCACTATAACAGACCCTACTAAGCTTGAAGCGACAGATTTTTATAGAGTATGAATCTCGAAAGCCTTCTTGATTGGCTTGCCAGTTATGCTAATTATTTTCATGACATTAACTGAGGAAAGAAAAGCTCAACTTGCTATAGCAAAATTAACATGTGTTGCTCATATTTGGTGAAGTTGATTCAAAGAATTAAATCAATGCTATGTTCGAGGAGGCACTACTACTCGGTTGGAGATGAAAGAGCACATGCAGATTTCTTCCTGTTGACCGGAACCAAAAATTATACGAAGCTAAAGATACAAGATACAAGATACAAGATACAAGATACAAGGTACAATGTATGCACTGAAATAACTTAAAGAATGTTACAAGAATTTGTAAAGAACGTCGGCAAATTCCTTCACATAAGTAAATTTAGAGGAGGAGAAGTAAACCTTTAAGAAATGGGTGGAGGAAGTCGGTGAAGAAGAAGGAGCCCGGCGGATCGAGAGGCAGTATGTTGGTGCTAGAGAAGTGGTGGAGCAGGGGTAAGTCATCAGCGCTAGAGAGGCGGCGAAGCAAAAAGAAATTCGTTGGCGCTAGAGAGGCGGCAAAGGAGGACGGAGCTTGCGGTGTGGACAGCAGTGAGAAGAAAGGGGCTGGGTCGGACTAGAGATTTGGGATATTAATGGATCTCGACGATGCTTATTAGTGCCATAGTATTTTTGGCTTCCGACGACGCTTTAAAGCGTCATAATATAACGAAGCTTTGTAAAAAGCATTGAAAAAATGGCATATTTCGTTGTCGACGCTTTTAAGCATCATCATATTCCGACGCTACTAAAAAGCTTCGGCATATTTGGCATGCTTCGTTAATTAATGATACTTGCACCTAGCATCGGAAAATTAGTGGTGGAATTTCTACTTTTTTTCATAGTATTAGTTCAACAATCTTTGTTTAATTGATTTTGAATGACTCCTGTCCGATTTATTCATCATAAGTAGCAAAATGTAGTCTTCTTCTACTCAATGAGAACCAGAAATATACAGAAGATAATGAGAACCAAAACTTTTAATAAACTATGTTTGGTTAATTTTACATATTCATATTCATAGAACCTTGATTTCAACATTAATACAAGATACAATTGGCCTATTATCGGCCCATTCTACTTCCATCTCATCCCTATTTCAGAAGATTAAGAATTAATGAAGGGATGAACAAATACACATTATTTGCATGAATCCAACCATTGCCGAGTGCTGCGCCTTTGATCTAGTTGGTAGCGTAGATCGAAAGCATCCCTCGAGCACTTTGGCTTCATCCAGCAAAAATGCCGATGGTCAAGTCAAATGGGATCAAATCATCCGTACCCTAATCAAGTATTTTAGGCATTTTACGCAAACAATAAATTAATCATAAACCCATTTTTGACGAAAACCCTTTTCACGAGCCGACCATCCAAATGTATCTTTAAATACAAGGATTTTAAACTCCTAGTCAAGCCGACATCAGTCTTTTCAAAGAGAAAATCTTTTCGGAAGATCTCTTCCAATCCAAATCTTCGGCCTAGATTTTGTAGCCTTTGGCCATCTCTTGTGCTTGATCTAGGTTGGAATATAACCCATGGTCGATACTGCTCCTAAATCCTCAGTCGCATCATTTGGGAGCCTTCCCAGCTATTAGGATCCACCTCAAAGGACGAAGGTGATACGAAAATTATATACAAGATATAGGAGGAAGAGAACCAAACCGTGTACTACCATAATTATTCCTGATCTTACTTGGAGTAGTACTCCATCTGGATCATCCTTCATGGGCTTTTTTTCAACTTATAAATCGAGGGATGTTCTCTAGATCATATTCTTTTAAGTATTTCAACCTTATGGCTGCAACCTTCCTCAAAAACTTTTTCAGAGTTCATGTTCAGTTCTAGCTTGATCTAATTATATATAAATGAGCCACCTATCATAGTCGAGCTTTTGGCTCTTTCTGATAATTAGGCACATGCCATTCCTCTGATGTAGCCATCAGCTTGACCATTTTTTGGGGTCTAGGTTGGGGGGGGGAGGCGTTGCTGGACCATAGCTTAATAAGCCACTCCGTGAAAATATTCCTGTACCCACAACCAGATAGAAAACTAGATTATCAGAATAAAAAAAAAATCACTTGGTTAGGATTGACCTCATGATCTGATTAGCTGCCCGACAATGACCCAATATATCTAGGTCTTTGCCAAAGTTTGTTGTGACATTGATCACATAGAATAACATATTCGCTATTCCTTTGATAATTAATGTGGTTGGTATTTCTGATACTCATGGAATGATCAAGAAAACTAATCATCCTTAAACTTTTCCTTTTGCTTTCCCTTGATCTCCTTTTCATCAGCTTTCTTTTACCCTTGTAGGTTGCCTCTCGAATCATTTGGAGTTGCAGAAACCATGTTGATTGCAGGAGCATCATAGAACAATAAGAATTCAGCCACTTACGATAATCTCCTCCTTTTAATGCATCAATTGTTGGAAGCTTTTGATTTTGATGTAGTTGAATGGAATGGCCATGCAATAAATGGTCGAAAATATGGTCAGCCTTGGTTAACATCAGATGTGTATATTTTTGGCCGGTCTCATGTAAAATTTTCTACCATCTAAACCTTGACCAGATGAAATTATCATGTCCGGTTGAGGTTATGCTAATGCATCACACACAGATGGTTTTCAATCAATTATCTCAGCCATATCAACATCCATGTCATCAATCTCAAAGCTAGAATCTTTAGGAAGAACTCCATTTCTATTTTTCTTCTCGAGTAGTACTTTCATACCATATTGCACCATCAGACAACTCTAGCAGCTGGTCTCTAAATTATAGACCTTCAAATGTCTTTTTCTGTAACTAAGCCCACTTTGAGCCATTTGTATGAACTCTTCTACAGGTTCATTCCTAGAGAATTGTGCATGGAATGGAATTGCTCTTTCATCTCATGCAGTTCTGAATCTTATTCTGAGAAAGACCAATATGCCAAGAAAAGGCCATTCTCAATAAAGAACCTAGAACTAATCTTAATTTAAGGGTAAAAAAAACATTTCCACCTTCTTCATATTAGATAGTAATTCAAGCAATATACTCGATCATAGATTATTTGTGATCCCCTGAAAATATGGTGAAATCAGGAATTTATACCCTTATGGATATAGATGCATATGATCTTATTCGTCGGGATATAATCATTGATATGCAGGCCGAACAAAATCTCTTAGGCATGTGACCCATATATTCATTTTTCTATAATTTGTCCTCTATCGACCAACTGGTTGTCATCAGCCTCTCTATTTGTAGCCATATTTGGCTAATTACCAATATTTACTTCAGGCCCTTCACCTTGACCTTGATGTTGATTTATAGAAAAATCTAGCTCGTGTTCTATCACATATTGGATTATTGAATATCAGTCTATGGAGACTCGTCCACAAGTCACCTATTATTGAAATTATTTCTAGCATTATCTAGTGGCCTTTTTCGTTGCCTCTTTTTATAATGTGAAATTGATGATCAGTTTGTCTATTGCTACCTCTGAGTCTTTTAAAATGAATGAGAATGTTCGTGTTTGTGAACCTGGTCAGTTTGCACTCTTGCTTAAAGTGTTCTTTCTCGCAATTATCATTAGTATCCTAATAAACGTGCCAAAAATATTTTTCAAAAAATATAAAATGTAAAAATTAAGAATTAAAAAAGGGGAAACTAATCACCGGTCCAGTGTTGGACCGGAGTATAACGAATAGTCCCTGTTGACCGAAAATGTAACTCCCGGTCCAGAGACTCAGGAAACCATAATTTTCGGTCCCTGGGAGGAGAAATGTCCAAGAAAATTTGCCTAATATGCCCCGATCCAGTATTTTGAAGGCGGGAAATGGAGACGTTTGGAGTTTCGATTCGGTCTGGCCAACGGAAGAGGAGATTCTGTTTGAAGGCGGGAGGAACAATGTCGTTTGGAGTTCGGCACCGATTTCCTGTTCGCGTGGCCAACGGAAGGCGGGAGAGGAAGACCGTTGGAATTCCAGAGAAGACTTTGGAGCTCCACAAGCATTCTGCTCTATTCTTTGAGGTTCGAACGGACTGTAGGGCAGCTTTTTGGTTTGATGTCCTCTGTTCTTTGGAGCTCCACAAGCATAGTTTGTGCTATTCTGTCAGGTTCCAACGGACTGTATGCTTATCGGCCCAGCCAACGGAAGGATTTTTAGAGCAAGACCTTGGGGACCCGAATTGGAGGCCAACGGAAGGCTTTTTGGTTTGAAGGCGGGAGAAGGTGTGGGGAATTAACTTAACTGTTTTCCATCTTGTTTCATTTTGCCATAGCTTGTGGGGAATTAAGTTAACTGTTTTCTTTGTTTATGAATGCCTTGTTCTGCTCCAGTGTGCCATCTTCTTCCGTTTTGCCTTAGGGTGTGGGGAATTAAGATCAGGTGTGCCTCTAACTTTGTTTTAACAGAGATATTTTGCTGATGTGCCTCTGATTCTGCACTCTTCGTCTGACTTTGTTATAACAGAGCTGAGGTCCAAGAATTGTCGCCAAATCATTTGTGCTGATCCCTCCTATTTTCATTATGATGGCTTCAAAGAACAGTAGTAGCCTGGTTTTGATGGCCATTTGTTGTTACGGTAGCGAAGCTGTTATTATTTCCATATGTGTAGACACAACTCTTGATCAAATATTCAAGGAAATAGTGGAAAGGTGGAGACATTTATCTTCTACAATGATAGAAATTAAGTTTTATATTCCAAACAAATCTAGAATGGTTGTTACGCTCATGAGCGATAAAGATGTTCATAACATGCATCAAATACATGTGAACTTAAATGCGGCAGTGATTGAGATGGTTGTTACTCATTCTCCAAGCTTGATCGAAGCTGGTGATGTGGTAATCAATACCAGGTATTCCATATTTGAAATTTTATTTTGTTCATTTCAAGCTAAAAGAACATTAATAAGTGTGCTGAAATTATGTTTATCGTTTTGTATGGACAGTGGCTCATCCCATGGTGCTGAAATTAGTTGGAGATCCAAAAATATTTCAAAGAGTAGCTCAAGTAATTTTGTCCAAGTTGTTGAAGAGACAAGAGCTGCAATTGAAGAGGAAGGAAGTCAAAGAAATTCGTTGGATGCTTGGAAAAGTTGTATAGAGAGCGTTGGTCAGGAGTTCAGGAATGTCGAAACTCTTCGTGACAGCATTTGCAACTTTTGTATCGCAAATTGCAGAGATTTTGTGTTCATAAAGAACGATCGTGAGCGACTTACTGTGGAATGTGCATATGAAGAATGTGAATGGCGTATCCATGCTTCTCGACTTGGTAATGGTGAAAAGTTTGCAATTAAAAAAATGAACGGTAACCATACATGTGGAGGAGGGATGCAAGTCCGGTCGCATCCGAAGGCTTCAAAACGTTGGGTTTCGAACATTGTCAAAGATAAACTTCAAGATATGCCATTATATAAGCCGACTGACATTGTAAAAGATATTCGTCGGGAATATGGTGTTCAATTGCCGTATCATCAAGCTTGGCATGGTAAGGAGGTCGCTATGAAGGAGATTTATGGTGATAGATCGCTATCTTATGACCGAATTCGGTGGTATTGCGACGCCATTGTTCAAACCAACCCCGGCAGCATTACAAAGTACGAAACATGTGAAGGTCGATTCAGACGTCTGTTCATTTGTTTTCATGCTTCACTATTGGGTTTCATAAAAGGATGTCGACCTCTAATTTTTATGGATGGGACATTTATAAAACATAAGGATGGGGGTGTATTGCTTGGCGCCACTGCCAAAGATGGCAATGATGATATGTTTCCTATAGCTTATGGTGTGGTAGATACAGAAACTGATGAGAATTGGGAATGGTTTTGCCAGATTTTCAAAGAAGCTATTCATAGTTGCAGTGCGTATCATGGTCAAAAGTTCACATTTATGACAGATAGACATCAGGGAATTATTAAATCGGTGCCGAAGTACTTTCCTGGTTGCTACCACTCATATTGTATTCGTCATGTGAAAGAAAACTTCAAGAATCAGGTTTGCATCATAATATTGAAAATAATTTTAAGTAGAAAGTATCTAAGTAATATACCATCCGGAATGTCTGATATTTAATTGTGATCGCAGGTGCTTGTCCATTATCGTGCAGCTAACAGAAAGAGGCTGCTTGATTTAGTAAATGCTGTTGCGTATACTCCAAGGCTTAATGTTTTTCAGAAGCTAATTGGGAAGCTTACATCAGAAGTCCCTGGTGCTTCCACCTTTCTCCTACATGCCAACCCCGAGCATTGGGCAAACGCAATTTTTCCAGGTCCACGCTGGGGCACTATGACATCTAACGTGGCTGAGTGTTTTAATAGTTGGATCTTGGAGGCTCGTCATCTGCCTATCCCTCATATGGTTGACCATATCAGGCTTCAAATTATGCAGATGATGCATGAACGGCGTAATCAAGGATATAGCATTCAAACCCACCTATGTCCAGATGCTGAGAAAGTGTTACATAAAAATGCAGAAGATGGTCGGAGATTATCCGTGTTTACGTCCAACATAATGTTATATGACGTAAAGGATACAAACTACTCATGCAAAGTTGACCTCCAGAATTGCAGCTGCTCTTGTGGCGAGTGGCGAATCTTCGGCATGCCATGTAAGCATGCTTGTGCTTGCATCGAGAAGGCCGGCAGATCCTTGTACCAATTCACTGACATTTGGTTCCAAGCTGAATTGTATAGAACAACATATGCCGAAGCAATTAATCCAATTCCTGATATTGAGGAGCCGCACAGTGCATCTGAAGAGATTCACATTCTACCCCCTATGAAAAAGACACGTCCTGGCAGGCCTAAAAAGAAGAGAAGACCTTCTCAAGTTGAGTTAGTACGTGATATGAGATGTGGACGATGCGGGAAGCTTCGGCACAACAGAAGGACATGTAATGAGGTCATACTGTAAACAATATGGTGCTCTACTATACATTGAAGGTATCGAACACCTTTGGCACACCCTTGGCACACCTTTTGCACACCCTTGGCACACCTTTGGCACACCTTTGGCACACCATTGCATACAGTTTCAATCCCATGGCACGCCATGGCACACCCTGTATTCTTATTTTAAATGCCATTATACTCCATGTTTTTTAATAGAAATCTGTAGAAGAAAAAAAACATCGCTTTAACCTCTGTGCACACAGTTACCTGTTACCTGCTTCTCTGCACACAGTTACCTGTTACCTGCACTCAGATATGGTTTCTGTGCACACTTAAAACTTAAGCAATCTGATTTTTTTCCCTTTACTTATCTGGTACTTTCAGATTCTAGATGGTTTAAAAGTGGTGCAATTGCAATGGCCAAATGATTATCGATGGTGCAGTCGAGAATGTATGCCTAACCTTTCATGTTTATGTTTCTTTTTCTTTGCCTATGCTGCAAGTTCACATTACTTATATTTAGTAATTTTTTCCATTGTCGTCGCAGATGGGGAAGGATGTGGTGACGTTGTAGTAAAGGAAGACCTTTTGAAGTAAAGGAAGTTGATTGTTGATGTTGTCAACTAATACAAATTTTGGATTATTTCAGAATTTATCAATGTGGAATACTATTAAGTTCCTTTGTCATATTAATTTTTTGATGTTAGCTGATGCTATGTCTTTTTGGGTGGCTGATTTATGTGGAGAGAGTCGACCCCATAACTCTCTCAGAGTATTCCAAATAGCGCCTGTGTACGCAGCCAAGCTACGAGTCGACCTCTCATCAAGAGGGAGTAGACTCCATTTCGTAGGAATCGACTCGAGCTGCCTGAGGTCGACCCGACTGATATTTGGAGTCGACCCCATAACTCTCTCAGAGTATCCAAATAGCGCCTGTGTACGCAGCCAAGCTACGAGTCGACCTCTCATCAAGAGGGAGTCGACTCCATTTCGTAGGAATCGACTCGGGCTGCCTGAGGTCGACCCGACTGATATTTGGAGTCGACCCCATAACTCTCTCAGAGTATCCAAATAGCGCCTGTGTACGCAGCCAAGCTACGAGTCGACCTCTCATCAAGAGGGAGTCGACTCCATTTCGTAGGAATCGACCCGTAACTCCAATAAGGAAATAAAACCTGAGGTCAATCGACTCCCTCTTCCCTTCTATTTCCGTGGTGTCGACCTAAGTTCCCTTCCCGTGCTCCTTGCGTCTCTTCGTTCGTCGAATTCCTTACTTCCCTCCTCTCTATCTATCATCCATCCGTCGCCATGCCGAGGAAGCAGGTCGTGCGGCCTTCAAAGAAGAGAAGTAATGTTCCGGAAGCAACCGAGCGAAGGTCCAAGGCAAGAAACGACGTTCCTCCTCCTCGTCCGCATGCTCCATCTCCTCCTAGGCAAGTACCCTTGGTAACTCGTCGTGTTTCTCTCGGTAGGAAAATAGATTTCGACTTCTTAGAAGGCCAGGGTTTTACCATAGGTCTGAAGCTGAAAGCCATGGGTTGGGAAACCCTATGTTCCCTTAACATTCCGACGTACCCGAACCTTGTTCGCCAATTCTATGGCAATCTCAAAACCGGAATTGCTAGCATTGAAAGTGTGGTAAACAAAACCCCAATTCTGCTAAACCCGGAAACCCTAGGGAGTCTTGTGAACATCCCAACCTCTGGTTCAACCGAAGATTTTTTAGAAAATAGAGTGTTGGGCATTCAATATCTTCTTGGCACAGAAAATGTTAGTCCACTTGAGCAAATTTCGGCCAACCGACTTACTGTGGAAAATCGACTATTACATCATATTGTTAGCCGAATCCTCTTTCCGAAAACAGGTAGGTTTGATTTTGTGTCCGAAAGAGATATTCTTGTTATGTTCCACATTCTGAATGGTAGCCCCCTTAGTTTACCTCACCTGATGATTAGACACATGGTAGAGTCTGCCTCTAGAGCTAAGGCATCCTTACCATATGGAATGCTCTTAACCTTAGTCTTCGAGGAGTTCGGTGTAAATACTGAAGGGGAACCATCTACAACTCTTGGTCCTTGGGATACTTACAATGACCGGTCGCTACATCGAATGGGTTTTCGTAAGAAAGATGGTCAGTGGATAAGAAAAGATAAAGGGAAGAGCAGTGCGTGCCATAGAGAAGAGCAGCAACCTGTCGAAAATGAAGAATCATTTCATCCTCCCACTGAAGAACCAATTGGCCAAACTCAGCAGCCCACTGAAGTTAGACTTAGTGCTGAGCAGTTCAGAGCACTAAGGGAAGATATCGTGCAAGAGCTAAGAAATTCTAGAGATGTTGCTTGTACAGACTTGGTACCTTCCAACGCAACCGTGTGTGAATTGGTCGCTGATATGAGGGCGGAAATGGTCAGTCTTCGATGTCTTGTTCAAGGACAGTACCAGAGATTTGTGGACATAGAAGAGGAGACAAAAAAACTTCAACAATCTGTCAGAAAGGACATGGAGAATCTGAATGAAAATGCACAGGATGTATGCGACAAACTACTACAATCACTTCATAAGATCAATCAGACTTTAGCTGACCTGAACAAGTCCTATCTCCAGTCCAACTCTGAAGTTGCAGCCATTCTGCAGAAAGTTTCAGAGGTTCTGGGTCTTGTATTGGGGAGACTGCCAAGAGCTTCTTCGAGTTTCACTGCCCCATGATTTCTTCTTTTCCTAGAAACTAAGGTTATTTTGTCTGCAAGAGTTTAATAGGTCTCGAGGAGACTCATTGTAATATATTTATGTAATGTCTACAAGTGCAATGAAATGTTCTATTTTTGACCAACATGGCTTGTATAATGATATTTTGATTCTATGGTAATTGTGTATTCGTAACATCCAGAAGATTGCTAAATAAGGGGAAAGAAAGAATAATTAACTAGATTAAGGGAGTCGACCCCAGTGAATGGCGAGTCGACCCCTTAAGTGGCACAGAGCCAAGACAGAGAGCACCCAAAAACAGCCAGCGACGCCTAAGTGTCGACCTCAGGCATACTGGAGTTGACCTCTGGACATAAGGGAGTCGACTCCAGTGAATGGCGAGTCGACCCCTTAAGTGGCACAGAGGCAAGACAGAGAGCACCCAAAAACAGCCAGAGCCTAAGTGTCGACCTCAGGCAGACTGGAGTCGACCTCTGGACATAAGGGAGTCGACTCCAGTGAATGGCGAGTCGACCCCTTAAGTGGTACAGAGGCAAGACAGAGAGCACACAAAAACAGGCAGAGCCTAAGTGTCGACCTCAGGCAGACTGGAGTCGACCTCTGGACATAAGGGAGTCGACTCCAGTAAATGGCGAGTCGACCCCTTAAGTGGCACAGAGCCAAGACAGAGAGCACCCAAAAATAGCCAGAGCCTAAGTGTCGACCTCTGAACATAAGGGAGTCGACTCCAGTGAATGGCGAGTCGACCCCTTAAGTGGCACAGATCCAAGACAGAGAGCAACCAAAAATAGCCAGAGCCTAAGTGTCGACCTCAGGCAGACTGGAGTCGACCTCTGGACATAAGGGAGTCGACTCCAGTGAATGGCGAGTCGACCCCTTAAGTGGCACATATCTGTGTGCAGTAATCGATAAACTGTGTGCAAAAAAAAAGCAGAAACTGTGTTTCGGGATAAATTAAGTGTGTGCCAAGGTTAATTAAGTATGTTTCCAGGTTAATTGAGTTTGTGCCATGCTCTAGGCTTACAACAATAAGTGTGTGCAAATGACACATATCTGTGTGCAGTAAACAATAAATTGTGTGCACAGAGCAGAATGCTGAACTTAACTATGTGCACATGGCACATATCTGTGTGCAGTAATCGATAAACTGTGTGCAAAAAAGCATAAAACTGTGTTCGGAAAATTGTGTGCATGGAGCAGAATGCTTAACTTAACTGTGTGCACATGGCACATATCTGTGTGCAGTAATCGATTAACTGTGTGCAAAAAGCAGAAAACTGTGTGCAAAAAGCACAAAACTGTGTTCGGGGGTAAATTTAGTGTGTGCCAACGTTAATTAAGTATGTTTTCAGGTTAATTGAGTTTGCGCCATGCTCTAGGCTTACAACAATAAGTGTGTGCAAATGACACATATCTGTGTGCAGTAAACAATAAATTGTGTGCACAGAGCAGAATGCTTAACTTAACTGTGTGCACATGGCACATATCTGTGTGCAGTAGTCGATTAACTGTGTGCAAAAAGCAGAAAACTGTGTGCAAAAAGCACAAAACTGTGTTCGGGGGTAAATTTAGTGTGTGCCAACGTTAATTAAGTATGTTTCCAGGTTAACTAAGTTTGTGCCATGCTCTAGGCTTACAACAATAAGTGTGTGCAAATGACACATATCTGTGTGCAGTAAACAATAAATTGTGTGCACAGAGCAGAATGCTGAACTTAACTGTGTGCACATGGCACATATCTGTGTGCAGTAGTCGATAAACTGTGTGCAAAAAGCAGAAAACTGTGTGCAAAAAGCATAAAACTGTGTTCGGGAAATTGTGTGCATGGAGCAGAATGCTTAACTTAACTGTGTGCACATGGCACATATCTGTGTGCAGTAGTCGATTAACTGTGTGCAAAAAGCAGAAAACTGTGTGCAAAAAGCACAAAACTGTGTTCGGGGGTAAATTTAGTGTGTGCCAACGTTAATTAAGTATGTTTCCAGGTTAATTGAGTTTGTGCCATGCTCTAGGCTTACAACAATAAGTGTGTACAAATGACACATATCTGTGTGCAGTAAACAATAAATTGTGTGCACAGAGCAGAATGCTTAACTTAACTGTGTGCACATGGCACATATCTGTGTGCAGTAGTCGATTAAGTGTGTGCAAAAAGCAGAAAACTGTGTGCAAAAAGCACAAAACTGTGTTCGGGGGTAAATTTAGTGTGTGCCAACGTTAATTAAGTATGTTGGGGAAATTAATCACCGATCCAGTGTTGGACCGGAGTATAACGAATAGTCCCTGTTGACCGAAAATGTAACTCCCGGTCCAGAGAGTTTTTGGCTTTCTAAATGGTGACGAAACTACCCTTTTCTCATCCGTTGGGCTTTCCGGCTTCCTTTGCTCCTCTTTCGCTCGGTCGAGTCCTCTTCCTCTTCCTCTCATTTTCTTCTTCCTCTGTACCCAGGAAGAAACCCTTCTTCGTCTTCGTTTCCCTCTCGACCGAAAGAATTTCTCTTTCGCCTTCGGAAAGAACCCCTTCTTCTTCTTCCTCTTGAACGATTCCTGTTCGTGTCGACGGAGTCCTCTTCCAGTCGACGGAGTCGTCTTCCTGCCGATCGAGTCCGCCCCGATAAGCATTCCGAATCGCAGGTAAGGTTCCGTTCGCCCAATGTGGATACCATAATGCTTGCTATTATCGAAGCTAAACCCTAATCAATATTGCTTCCCAAATATTTTTTTCGAAGAAATTTTTCTTTTGGGTTTTGAATGTTACGAAATGAAATAATGATTTGGCTTAGGGAAGATTTGTTCTTACTTTTTGAGAACCATAATCTGGCTATAGTGGAAGGTAAACCGTAATCTCTCTTGCTTTCCGTTTTTTTTGTTCGGAATAATATTTTGATTTCGTTTTTGAATGCTATGGAATCGATTATTGATTTCGCCCAGGGAAGATTATTGGTAGGTGATATATTGGTATAGTTTCCTGCGAATACATGATATAAGGTTGCTGTTATCTTTAATTTTACCCTGCAGTGATTCTTAATTTGATCTTTATTATTTGTTTGACAATGCATTCTTGAAAGATTTGTTTTATGGATAACGTATTTCATTAATATTTTTGATGCAGACATTTGATATGGCTCCAATTGTTGGCCCGAATAATATGGTCAATGGAAGGTGCTACTTCAGCCGCTATGTCCAATTTATTGCCACCCTTGTGCAGTCTATGTCTCGGGAGCAGAATGATAGGGTGACCGCAACTCCTTTTGGACATATGCTAAGTTTGCCGTATATCAAGCAGAGTAGGCCTGTCCTAGACACTTTGGTCTCTTTTTGGGATGATGTCGAAGAAGGTTTTTGGTTTGGTAAAGTTTTAGTGCCTTTTTTAGGGAGTGAGTTTGCACTCATCCTAGGTTTGAGTGCCACGGGTGATGAAGTAGAATTGTATAGAGAGGGGAGGGTTACTTCTGACCTTATCACCCGTTTTTTTGATGGTGACCACAAAAAGGCCGGTAGGGATGCAATAGAAAATAGATTACAAATACTAGTTGGAAAGAGAGGACGACAAGATGTAGAGGATTTTACCAAATTATGGGTTTTATACCTCTTTGTCACTATTCTGTTTCCAACTGTACACTACAATATTCCAAAGGCATTATGTTCATATATTGATGATTTAGGGCGGTTAGGTTCATATAGTTGGGGTCTTGCCGTTTTTGCTTTTATTCGGCAGCAGCTACCTACTATATCCGAGAGTGTCCGGAGAAGGAACATCAGCGGGAATGGATGTGGTGGATATATGGATGGATGCACGGTGGCTTTGGTGGTAAGCATCTTTATATTTTTTTAAATTTCATTGTTAAGATATGTATTGTGTTGAAATTTGATGTTCACATTGTTTTTTGGCAGGTATGGGCTGTTGAGCATTCGAATATCATTTTAGGCAGGCACCGGCCACCGTTTATGTATCCACGTCTATTGCGTTGGAGCAATGCCAAATTTCCTCGCAAGGTGGACGTGATTGCCAAAGTTATGAAGAACTTAAAAAAATTTCAGGTTTGAATATTAATTTGTAACATCATATTTATTTTTACATGATGCAAGACTTAAGTTTTTGCTTGCGACAGGTGATCGAGAAGCTAGAGCCTAGAGAGGAGGAGTTGCATCTTCTCTCGCGAGGAAGGCCAATATTAGAAGCTCCGAAAGAGAAAAGTCAGGTAGTACACATTTACAAGTACTTGGCACAGATTTATTTCCATATGGCACGCACCTTTTATTTTGCGGCACAAACTTATAACCACTTGGTACACATTTAATTTCATTTGGTGGCACTTAGTTAAAGACATACTATAAATTGGATAATTGTGTTGTTTTAGTTTCCATCATCCAGCCAGAGTGAAGGACCTACATTGGAAAGCTTACATACCCGCTTAAAAGTGGCTGAGAGGTATTTGTTTTTGGTTGATAAGAGGGTGTCCAGAATTGAGAAGGTCCTCCGAGATAATGGTCTCTTAGTGGATGACGAAAATGTTAAGCATGATACAGATTTTACCGAGGTAAGCAATGTTTGATGAATTATTAAGTATGTTGTCGTGGGGATCATGGTTGTTGTTATTTGTTAAATACAACTCATTATTAGGTGAGTGAAGAGCATACTGCAGTTGAAGCTAAGGACAAAGGTGTAGTGGAGAAGGATGAAATTCAGGATAGTGCAGATGAGGTGGAGGTATGTATTTATTTGATTTTGATAAAAATTTTTTTTATCATTATACTATCTTGTTTATTAGATGAAATGCATATTGTTATCAGGTTATTTGGGCCACTGATGTTGAGGGTGAGAAAGAAGTTGGACCTATCTCCTCGAAATATGTTTCCTCCTTATGCCGGCGCGTGAAGTTTGGAGCACGTGAGCGAAAGGCAACAGAGAAAGCAAAGGCCATAGCACACTTTCCAAATACTTATAGAAGGGCAAAAAAGAAACAAAAAATAGCCTCTCAAGGTGAAGGTAGTAGGGCACTAGCAATTAAAAAGGAGGATTTGCCCACTCGGCCGAGTAAATTATTGGAGCCTATCACTACTGCACTTATGGAGCTCCGCAAGTCAATTCCACTCGACAAAGAAACATCACCCCCTATAGAGGTATACAAATTTGTTCTGTTCCTTAAATATTCTGCGTACATATGCAATTTTGTTCTACCATATCATGTTCTTTGGTAAGTAAAATTGTTGTATTCTCGTTTCATTTCACTTAGCTTTTAGAAAAAACCACTAAATTCATTGATGTTGAAAGAGTGGAGACGCCAAAGAGTAAACTGAAAATGGCAAGGAAACATATGTATTACGAGAAGGGGGAAGGTGTGCTCCCTATGTACCATGAAGAAGCTATTGATTTCTTCCTTCAAGAAAATCACACGGAGTAAGTTACCTAAATTAAGTTTGCAATTTCACATTTATCACTATGTAAGTAGCTTAAATATTGGAATGAATTTTGTAGGCACACCATTTGGGAGGATGCAGATACTTTGAAACCATCATGCAATGGTGATGCTATAGAGCAGCTCCTACATGATGGGCCACTACGCAGTGATGTAGGTTAATTGAAGACATACCTCACATGTATTTCTCTTCTCAACGGTTCTATTTGATGGAGTTCTTTTAATAAATGCAGGTCGTCAACGTTTACTTTCGTGTCATGGAGCTTTGGCATCGAGAGAAGACTGAGTCTGTTGATAACCCATCTATATTCTTGCGTTGTGAAATACAGGTTTTGAATCACCCAAAATTTTTTAAGACTCTCCTACAAATTATGTGTATTCTGACATAATGAATTTTGTAGGCTGCCGTGAATCGACATCTATTGGGCATTGGTGAGGTAACTGCTGATGTTACAAAAAGTATTTTACAGTCCTTGCAGCCTAGTATTATAAAATGGTTAGGGGACATACAACTCTGCGATCTCCAAAACTATAGATATCTATTCATTCCAATGAATATGGAATGGCATTGGTATTTACTTGTTTTGGACTTGAAGCAGCAGTGTTTTCAATGCTACAATTCTATGTGGAGCTTCAATGATGCAAAGTATAATATTAAATTTGTGAGTGTCACTTTAAAGATTTGTTACATTTTTTTTTAAGACTCACAGGTACATTAAAATAATATATTCTTCACATCCATGCAGGCATCATTTCTGCGATTTTGGCTAAGCGACCGCGTAGGATACCATATCCCGGAAACTATCATTCATGAAATTCGAGAGTGTCCACAGCAAATGCCGGATACTCTCGACTGTGGGGTATACTTGCTCATGTATGCGGAGGAACTGATACGGGGCACTTCGAGACCATTGCTGGAACAGTTCAAGGATCCCTCTTTATATAGAAGCTGGGTTGCGGGCAATATTTTGTTGAATGACCATTGCAGTACAAATGATAGTTTCTGGATTTGGTATGAGAAGATATGTAGAAAGAGAGATTAGAGCAGGCAACCTACTCCTACATTTTCTTTTTTTGTGTAATGTAACAATGAGACAGTTATGATGAATACATTTTTCTTTTTTTGTGTAATGTAACAATGAGACAGTTATGATGAATACATTTTTCTTTTTTTGTGTAATGTAACAATGAGACAGTTATGATGAATACATTTGTATTATTCAGATGATTGGCATTATTGTCTATCTTGTCGTGCTCTAAATTGGTTGTAATGATTTATAAAATGTCTAGTTACATATGTTAACTGTGCCATGCCGTGCCGCTATTATAGCTGATGCTATGCCTTTTTGGGTGCCTGATTTATGTGGAGAGACCTTATGATGCCTTTTTTCTTTAGGGCTAACTACAATATTTGATCTATAAACATGGTGTGCCATGGCACACCATGCAACACAGTTTCAGATCCCCTGGCACAGCAGTGTTGCTTGGTTCATTAAGCTTGAAACATACTTAACAAAGTTAAGTTAAGGATTCCGATTTATGTAGAGTATGGCGCATAGTCGCTTAAACTGAAAACACACTTAATTAACCATCGCACACACTTAATTTATCCCGAAACACAGTTTTCTGCTTTTTGCACACAGTTTAACGATTACTGCACAGATATGTGCCATGTGGACACAGTTAAGTTAAGCATTTCCTAATACGTAGAAATAAAGAAATAATGCAATCAGTTACAAGAACGTCGTACACACTTATTATTGTAAGCCTATTGCACACAGTTTTCTGCTTTTTTGCACACAGTTAATCGACTACTGCACACAGATATGTGCCATGTGCACACAGTTAAGCCTAGAGCATGGCACAAACTCAATTAACCTGGAAATATATTTAATTAACGTTGGCACACACTAAATTTACCCCCGAACACAGTTTTGTGCTTTTTGCACACAGTTTTCTGCTTTTTTGCACACAGTTAATCGACTACGGCACACAGATATGTGCCATGTGCACACAGTTAAGTTAAGCATTCTGCTCTGTGCACACAATTTATTGTTTACTGCACACAGATATGTGTCATTTGCACACACTTATTGTTGTAAGCCTAGAGCATGGCACAAACTCAATTAACCTGGAAACATACTTAATTAACGTTGGCACACACTAAATTTACCCCCGAACACAGTTTTGTGCTTTTTGCACACAGTTTTCTGCTTTTTGCACACAGTTAATCGACTACTGCACACAGATATGTGCCATGTGCACACAGTTAAGTTAAGCATTCTGCTCCATGCACACAATTTCCCGAACACAGTTTTATGCTTTTTGCACACAGTTTTCTGCTTTTTGCACACAGTTTATCGACTACTGCACACAGATATGTGCCATGTGCACACAGTTAAGTTCAGCATTCTGCTCTGTGCACACAATTTATTGTTTACTGCACACAGATATGTCTCATTTGCACACACTTATTGTTGTAAGCCTAGAGCATGGCACAAACTCAGTTAACCTGGAAACATACTTGGGGAAACTAATCACCGGTCCAGTGTTGGACCGGAGTATAACGTAACGAAATATTTTTGAATGAGAGGCAGTTTACATAAATCGTTCATTTTCATTTATATATATGGATAACAAAATTATTTGAAATTGACACGAACCATTTTAAGAGTTTGTTTGGATGGTAAATAGATTTTTTTAACCTTCTTATAAAATTTGAGTCATCCTAATTTAAAGAATTTTAGATGTTTATAAATATAGCTCCAGCCTAACTTGAAATTCTATATTTTTTCCAGGCGTGCTTGTCCCATCTAGGAAGATTTTGAGTCGAATTGTCCAATCCTAAGTCGATCTAAAGTTTCTACGACCTTCCCTCAATTTTCCGTCGTGAACAATCCTTGACTAGTTTTTACCACAAAAAAAAGAAAAAAAAAAAATCTTTGACTAGTCAAATGATAATCATACCGTTCTTTTCATCCTGCCATGTTATCATTATTGCCGTATATTGTTATTGATAGGATATAATCGATTTGTACAACTCATGCATTCAAATTAATATTTTGACCGAACAAATTAAGAAAAAACAAAAAGAAGCGGGTTGGAAGCTCAGCCGGTGCTATTTTGGCATGTTTTGCGCCACATATTGCTCGCTTATACCGGCCCCTGAATTGTACGACTTGGATGTTATTGGTTGTACTGGTTATCCGATTACACTGAAAAAAATAGTACTATATACGAATGGGAGACAAAAAGGAAATAATAGTTTTATTGTAACATTAATAACTGCAACCTTGGTATCATTTTAAAATTAGCATATAAGTTCAGAACAACAGCTGTTAACAGATACTTATATATATATATATATATTGAATGGGATTGGAACAAGCAAAATGATGCGGGCTCACGTTCTTAACCAATATATTAGATTTTATAAAATTATTATCTAAAAAAGAAGGAATAATTCGATCGAGCCGAGAAGGGGGAATGCGCGCGGGCCCCACGATAAAAAGCCTGGATTCGAGGCGTCGACCGGATGGCTGGCCATTTCTGGTCCCACTCCTGAAATTTCAAAAGTTCATTAATATCGATTATTTTAATACGAACCGTAAGAATACAACAAGGAGCCCGAAACAACAAGGCAACAGGGCCCAACGGAAGGCGGTTTCTCTGCCCCCCTTTGTCTCTCTCTCTCTCTCTCTCTCTCTCTCTCTCTCGTCTCTGCTCGTCCCTCTTCCAAATCTGTCTTTCCTTTTGGGAAAGCGCAGGAAAAGGGTGCCCTCCGGCACTCCATCTTTTTTAAGTGTCGCTCTGTCCCTTTGGTTTCCTCAACCCACCCACCAAAGGACACATAAGTCACAGAGTTAGAGAGAGAGAGAGAGAGCAATAGAGAGAGAAGCATGAAAGGAGTGTTCTCAGAAGAAGAAGAAGAAGAAGGCATGGAGGAAGGAGGGAGCGTCACCCTGGACGATCTTAAGAAGAAGATGGCCGAGTTTGCAAGAGAAAGAGACTGGGACCAGTTCCACAGTCCTAGAAACCTCCTCCTAGCCTTGGTACCCTTCTCTCTCTCTCTCTCTCTCTTTCTCGAAGCCTCTACTTTGTTCCCGTATAATCCCATTCTTTTCTCTCGTCACCCATTACTATTATTTTTTCTTTGTTAATGTTACTTTTTTTTTTTTTTGATCTTTTTATTGTATGTTTTGTTTGGAGGGGAAAGGGATGGTTTTGGTTAAGGGCAGCTTTGGGTTGCAGTAGTTTGCCCCCTAAAACCAACCTTTTCTCTTCCTTTACTGGTGGGCTGGGGTGTGGAGGAGCAAAAGTCGAAACATTGCGAAGGGGAACAAAAGGGGAACCTAATATGCGTCGAGTACTGATATCATTCCCTTTTGTTGTTCCTTTGCCTTTTATTTCTGAGCCCACTGCCAACATAAGGAGGAATAATGAAAACCATCTTTGTTCTCTTTTCTTGGTTTAATATTTTGTTGGATTATCTTCTTCTCATCTTTTTTGTGTTCCGGGTTTGGTGGCGGTGGTGGTGGTGGAGGAAGGTGGGAGAGGTCGGGGAGCTGTCGGAGATCTTTCAGTGGAGAGGGGAGGTCCCCAAGGGCCTCCCAGACTGGAAGGAGGAGGAGAAGGAGCACCTGGGGGAGGAACTCTCTGATGTGCTGCTCTACCTTGTGAGGCTCGCAGACATCTGTGGGGTGGACCTGGGAAAGGCTGCCCTCAGGAAGGTGGAGCTCAATGCCCTCAAGTACCCTGTTCACCAGTGCAAGGGCTCTTCAAAGAAGCACACCCACTACTCCAACTCCAATTCCAACACCAGTAGCAACAACAAGACCTCCTCCCTCACCGAGCACTCCAAAAATGGCTCTTCTGAGGGGCTCTGATGTACAAGTCTTTTTGGATTTGGTGTCTTTTGTGCTTCAGCGGTGGTTTTGTACAGACTGTTTTCTTGTGGGCTTTAGAGGGATAGATGGACAGATAGAGAAGAAGACAAGTTTATTTTGCTTTTTAGCTTTTCTCTTTTGGCTGCATGGAAACCATCTTGGGTGGTAAATGGAGGCTAGAAGACAGTGTGGGCAAAACACTTTCAAATGCAGTGCTTATTGATCTATTTTGTGTTTCAACTTGCAAGGACTTAATTAATTTGTATGCTGGCTTTTTTTTCTCCAGGCTTCTCTTGCCTAACTTTGCAGTGCATATGAAATCTACACGATTCTCTTTCATAATTTTAGTCCTTCACTGCAATTTTGCTTTTGGTGAATGGTGTTTTGCCAAGAAACATAGGAGTGCAAGGGCAACAGGTTTCTTGTCTGCCACTTGGCAGGAATAAGAGTCTGGTGGGACCCCCATATGGAGTCTAGTCCTCAACGCCATTGTTTTCTGTTCCTTTTTCAACTTGGACTGCCTTGAGGTGTGAGGCTCCATGACTTTGCTGTGGAATTAGCTTGGAAGGTGAGGCTGCTTGGAAAGTTGAGTTTTGACTTGGCTTCCCCCATGGCTGTCCCCAGCAATAACTTGGATGCCTCGGGACTAGGTTTGTCTTCCACATGTTTACATTGGTTTACGATGCGAAATAAATCACTCTATTTTTTTTTAAAAAAAAAACTTTGTTTATGTTGTGAAATATATTTTTGCCATTTATTTTTGTTCTCTTGTTTGTGGCTGAATGAACTTCGCTCTCTCTTTTACTTGTAGCATGACATATTCTATTCTTTTATTCTGTGTTTTATTGTGTTCTTTTACTTGTTCCTGACTTCCCAGCTATCCAACATGAACAAGAGCTTTCAACCAAAAAACCACCTTTGACTTGTATTCTTACTTTATATCAAGCTGTTACTGCCAGCCTTTTTGTATAACTGCCCATCTTGTTCTTTGCATTCAAGTTTTAGCAACAACCTAATCTTTGATTTGTTTTTCCCTCCCTTTCTTACTGTGCACTTTTCAACATCCTCTTTTGAGCTACACTTCTCTTTTCAAGTCTGCTCTCCTTTGATCAGCTTGCTGGTTTTTGTTTCAAAACTAGCACCATTCATTTAACAAGCTTTGATGAAAGCTTTTGTACTTCGTTGAATAGATAAGGATCATTTGACAGGCAACATTTATATTATTGTTCTATGTATATTACATTACTGATTCTTGAAAATGATCCATTTTTCTATAGACTAATTTGTCATAGCATATTAATCTGAGTCTCAAGTCAGAAGAGCTGCGGGGTATGCTAGACACAGTAATCATGGGATATACCATTACTTTCGCTGCACTGGAAGTCCAAAATTTTCCATTCAATCATCATTCTTTAAAATAACAATGTCATCCAGGACAATTGCATGAACTTCTGTTTTATTAGGTGGATTCAGCTTCAAGTTTTGCCTGCTGTGTGATTTTTTGGCTACTCGAGAAGTCAATGTTTCCGATGGATTTCCAATGGGAAGTTTGATCTGGGAATTTCATTATTTGCTCAAGTAATTGATGTTCTATGATATGCTTAACTGTTTGCATTATTTCTATTTGTTTTTCTGCACTTTTTGTTTATTTTGCTACCATTTCACAAGCAGGAAAATAAATATCAGCCAATTTGTTGCTAAGCCATTTACGCATGATAGATATATCTGTTTAATTGTATCGATGCCACTAATTTCTTAAGTGCAGAGGTGGTGTTGCAGTTTAACTATCACCATCTTGGCAATTTTTGCAGCTAGGTTTGGTTTTATATTTTGATTTCTGGGATGCCAAAATCCTGACACCTTAATTAGTGCATATATTAATACAAATTCATTACCATGTACTTTTTTCTCATCCATGGGAAGTCTTTTTTCATCATCGTCTTAAAATTATTTTCTAAATAATTTAACATAAGTTGTCATGAGAATACATATACTCTGATCCTGATCACATGTGTGCATGGTGCACTTGATTGTTTCAAGTGGAATGAGTAGTGATGGTCATAATCTGCTCCCGAACGAGTTAAATATTTAGGATTAAGATTTTTTTTTTTTAATTTGAATATTAGCCAAGTAGTGATGTTTGCAAGGACCTAGCAGTGCAATTAATTATGGCTTCAAGAGTTAAGAATGGGATGGTTTATGAATAGAGACAAACAATAGTGCAGTACTAAGATTTGGAACAACCCATGGATGAAAGGCATTAGAATTAGATTTAAGAACTTAATACCTTAGTGACTTGAATGGCATTCAGATGCGGCATGAGACCGGACTTTATCGAAATTAATTAGTGTTGAGATTTAGGCCAATAAGGTTACCTTTTAATGTAATTATTCTCGCTGTTAAAATCAAGATGTATTCCAGTGCAAGGCAAATTCCATCTGTGGCTAGGTAGCTTATACTTGATCTATATAATAGAGTGGCAAAGTTAAGGTCCCATCAAGAGCACAGCACTAAGGCCTATTGAATCAGTCATTTCAGCATCCATAATCTTTTTCCTTTGAGCAATAATTTAAGCATCCGCAATCATTAGTTTCACAGGTGATTCTGTGGTATCCTGCAACCATCAAGAGGCTTAATGGCTTTACTAGTTGGTTAAAGTGGCACTTTATGCATCAGATTGTAATTAGAATTGGTGTTTATATGCCTCTAGGCTGATGTAATTTCTTCCTCCTTGGCCCCTTGGGTAGGAAAAAGATGTTGCTCTTTTGACTTTTTCTTTCCCCCATAAACAACTACATCACTTTCACTTCATTTTCACCAAAGCTTTACATCACCTAAATAATAGTTACCTTGGCATTCTTCTCTCTGATTATGACACCTAATTTAGTGCATAAAATCCCCCCTGTTCTTTTTAGTTTTATTACCTCATGACATCCTCTTGAAAGCAAAATTGACGCATAGGAGTCCAGAGTGCATGAACCATGCAGAGGTTAATAGTAGCCTGCTACGTCCACTCAAATCTCAAATATGGAACTTGTTCTTATCACCATTTATCTTCATCTGCCATGTTATCCATCTGAGCACATTCAAGTTCAACAATGATTTGGGATAGTTTCCCACAAATCTCGGTTCTTACGATGGAAAAAATTAAATTATTCACAGCATAACAGCACCTTGATCATCAGGATCGATGAAATGAGATTTCAAAAGCTTCTGCTTGGAGGGTCCTCATTTCAATAGTTATAGATGACTTCAACACAATTTTGATTGCAAGAGAACAATAATGAGTAGCTGTTTATGCATGGCGGATCTGAGTGATTGTATGTTACTTTGAACTAATTTACTTGATATAGGCTATGGAATCATCTAGGAGCAATAGAACTGCTTTGAGGAAGTAAGCTGCATACTCTCACCAGATGAGCCTCTTCTTGAATCAAGAGTTTTAATTACTTCTAGAGGCCTGCCATATGACCGTATGAGCACCGCTTTGTTTTCCATATTTTAAAAGAGGTATGATTCGATTTTCAGAAGACTCTTGATACAAATGACATATTACTTACTATGTAAATAAGTAAAGGGGCTTTTACATCTCAACTCGTTCATCGAGTTGCATTCCATTTGAAAAAAAACTACTCCCACAAGCTCGATAGAAG
This sequence comes from Phoenix dactylifera, assembly GCF_051530095.1. Taxonomy (NCBI): domain Eukaryota; kingdom Viridiplantae; phylum Streptophyta; class Magnoliopsida; order Arecales; family Arecaceae; genus Phoenix; species Phoenix dactylifera. Next base: position 9,729,199 of record NC_143193.1, read on the forward strand.
TCACATCATTTACACAAATGTAATACTCATGGAAACTTCTGCGCTAGCCACCACCAGATCTGGAAGTTGTTGTCACCACTATATATTGCCTAGTCCTTTCCTTTCCTGAAATGTGATTGTATATACTTGAACAAATATACTTGATGTAGGCTTTACAGGTAAATCATTAATTTGGACTAATGGGCCTGGCTCGGCTTGCCTGTACTGCTTGCAAGTGTTGAATGATATAATCTGTTGGGTTTTGTGAAACACTTTCAGTGTCTTTCACAGACATTGCCTGAGACCTTTCAAGTTCAGAAACTTTTTGACTGAAGTGGGAGCAAGTTGTTCCACAGGCATGGCATAGGCAGACATGGTTTGTACAATCACAGGTTCTGAGCTAAAATTTTAGCAGTTGTCATATGAAACGAAAAACATAAATTATCATACAAGAAATTTTGTCCTAGAACTTGTTCTTAGTACCATTGGTTGAAGTGTACATTTGGAATGTTTTAGCAAAACCTTGGAGTCATTTAAGGTTAGCCAGTCAATTATGACTCTATTCCTCGTACTGGGAGACTGCAGGGTTCTTGTAAGGATAGTGACTCTTGTTTGTTGCTATCTCTCCTCATGAAAAGCAATGCTGTAGCATGGTCACTATTGGTCTTCCTTTTAAGAGTGAAAGAGCATGGAGATAGATGATTGACATGCCAATATGGTCTCTTGTAGATCATGCAATGGTTTATCTATTGGTCAAGCATCAATGAACATGAAAGAATTTGCACCAGTTACATTGATTGCACAAGTGTCTCATCTTAGAAAATTCATGATTCTGCATTGTCGCACGAACCCTGATATTATAAATTGATATTGTATTGCTAACATATTTCTCAACCAATAAGAAAAATAGTGTAAATCAAAAAGTTGCAAGTTGAAGTCAAATCAAACTAATAGCATTTTTGATGAAAGAGTCACATTGTTATCTGCTCTCTCAACATAGAAGAAAAATAGTGTAAATCAAAAAGTTGCAAGTTGAAGCCAAATCAAACTAATAGCATTTTTGATGAAAGAGTCACATTGTTATCTGCTCTCTGGAGAACATCATTACTGATAGGTTAAAATCAATAACGAATACAACATGGCTGAAGAGAGGAAAAAGAAGGGGCTAATATTTGGTTGACTTGCTTCATCTCATCACTTGCTAGCAATGAAGAGTGTGGCTTCATTATGACAAGTTTCTTGTTATAATATAGAACAATTTATTATGCAAATCAAATTAGGGTAATAACGAATCCTTTTAAAAGCATAAAGACTTTAATGTACCAAGCCAACATGTTACTCTTGCACAAGAATATCTTTCATATCTGTTACTTAGAAGACTAGAACATAGATGTGAACATAAAAACCAATTTAAAGATGTAATTATGTTAAGCAAAATCAATATAGTTATATTATACTTCACAAGGTTTTTAGATACTAAGGAGCCAAGTGCATATAATCACATAATATCATATCCCTCTCATTTAATTGAAATTATTTATATCTAATTATCTTTTTTACAGAAGATTTATAATAGAAAATTGTAAATTTTCTTATGACTAAACCACATATTGTGTGATAAGTCATAACATTTATATGATTCTGCACATCAATAGCATTTTGTTTATTTTAATGCTATTTTACCTAGATACTTTATGCAAAATGTTTTAGCATCTAAACATTTTTTCATATAAATAAAAGTAATCGCAACCTTCAAACAACTTCCTGTCCCTATCTTTCTTGAGCAAAGTTTCCCCTATCAAATTAGACAAAATTATGAGAGAGTATTACTATCCTTGTGTCATGGCATTAGGTCAAAAGAATAAACTTACAAATTGGGATATTGAAGGAAACTAATATAGATAATTAAGGGCTGATGACCTCCAATAATGCTATGTACATTAGTATATAAATACATATGTATTTTTATAAAGAAGTTTTCGAACCTACTTTTTCTCATAGAAAAAATACTTAGATAATTAGCTAAGATAAATTTTAATTTTATTTGATAATTTTTTACGTTTATATTTATATGTTTTATCTCAATTTAGTTTATTATGAGTATATCTCGAAGTAAACTTAATACTGGAGGCCTTAAAAAATAGAAACAAACAAGAATTCAGCCAATCCTTAGAAGAGAGGTGAAGCTGAGAAGAGTAGTAAGAGCAAGTGTTTAGGTGTGTTACTCAAGCCACATCACTAATATCAACATGCAGTGACATTATCGACTGAAGTAGTTGGTACTATTAAGTAATTTATAGGACACTGTATATAACTTCATATGGTTTAATAAGCAACACCAGCCGTCAATTTTGAATTACTTTAATCATTGCTAGTCCCACCCCAGTCTCTTAGAAAAAGAGTAACAAGTACATGTATTTATTGCCTTATGCTTTTCTTCTTTAATTCGACTTCACCAAAATTTGGGGAATTAGAGGTATTTAGGAAAGGATGTGATTTGTAGCATATTGCCTATGACCTTTTTTTAAGGAAAAATGGAAAAAATAAACAATCTTTTGATTGATGGGCAAATGGTAGGGAACATTTTCCCAAATTTCCTGTGACTAAATACTATGACCAAATAACAACTCTTTTAGATCCATTTCTCATCAAGTATTGACATGCTACATGCTACATGCTACATGCTAACTCCACGCTAAAATCTAAACATATAGGTTACAAGATCTACGCTAGTGCAATAATACATTTTACATTTGTCAATCTGATATAACATTATTGTTGTACAAGTCATGTAGGTTGGGACAAGATTTTGACAAAATGGATATTGGGGATTTTAACCCATTCAAATAGTTAGGAACACCACTCATATGGTCTTGGAAATTATAGCAACAGCAGTTTTTAATTCATTGGACTTGTAGGATTATAAGGTAAAATTTGATCAACTAAGTTAGAACAAGAGGAAAAACAAAAATAACAGTAGAATGAAAAGGAAAGGAAAGAGAAAGAACGCAAACCGAAGAATGAATCAAAACAACGGGAAGAGCAAAGAAATTTTAGGCTTTATAACTTACAATTCCAAATGTGCCCTTCACTTTATGATAATCCATATATTTGCTATTAACACATTGTTTCAAGTTGAAATAGCCAGTTATAATCAACAATACTTTTCTATTTGAAATGTAACCTTCAAGAAAATAGATAGTTAATTATTTGTTTGTGTACCATGCTTTTCTATTTGTTACAGCTGCTCATCCGACCAAAGTGCTCCATTCGATCATGAATTTGTCTTGCTTAATTGTTCTCTCGCTTAATTGTACCGATAGTTTACCATCTTTTGATGCGAAAAATGCAACACACAATTCAGGAATAAGCATGGGTGGAAGAATTTGGAGTGTTCGATCATGCATTCGTCTCGCTTAATTGTTCCTCTCAAGCTTTCCAAATTGTGCCAATAGTCTACCATCTTTTGATGCGAAAAATGCAACCCACAATTCAGGAATAAGCATGGGCACAAGAATTTGGAGTGTAGCTTTTCCAATATTAAGTATGTGACACAACAATACAACATCAAATGCTATTATTGCAAGAAATGTTAAAACCATGCCTACTTGTCAAATATGCATATGATTGGTTACGTTGGAAAAATGATTAGTTATTAAAATAGAAGGCATAATTTTGCAAGAAAGAGTGTTTTTTTTTTCTTTTCTTTTTTCGTTTTCATGTTACCTCATTGATGGACGTACAAATGCATGTGACATTCATGCATCGCTCAGCTTGAGCTTGAGCTAGAGCCAATGAAGCAGCCAATGTTGACAATGGGGAGAGGAAGTCGAGCTCCTTGGAGCCGAAGTTAGTGCTAACATGAGCATTTTAACTACGGCCATGAGCCAGAACACTAGGCCTCCACCTTGAACGATTTTCTAAGACTAGAAGTCCATAGTTGCACACTACCTGTAGAATCACCGTAATGAGTAGAAGTCGCTGGGTCTCTCCCTTGAGCAATCCTCTAAGACATGAAAATACTTATAAAAGGGTACTACTTGTGATAGTGTTGGCAATGAAAACATGGACTGGACAATTGTCCAAAGAAAATATTGGAACATAACAATGATGATAGAGGAAAAAATAGATCGTCCAGCCCACAACTAAAAGGCCGCCCAATTCCGGCCCAATAAATATCAGCAACAATCAGCTGGATTTTCACTTCGGCCCAAGGTCAACTCGTCCTCGGGACTCCACCGAAGGCTCCATCAACTTCTGATATTCGTCGACTTTCCCAACCAAGCCGAGGCACTTCTAGATATTTACCAATCCGCCCCGGCCGAGCTCGGGGAGCCCACTCCAGTAGTATGCCCCGACCCTCGAGTTTGGAGCACTCCACCAAGCACGCCTCGGAGTCCGGAAACCCGAGCTACTTCCCGCACCCGACAAGCCGACCTCGTCAAACACATAACGCGACTGCTCGACGAGCTCGACCTCGCCAATAACCACACCCATATGTGGGCTTACGCCCACCCACATGGTCGTACTTCACCATACTACTGTATCATGTCTACATAACCGGCCAACAGCCGTCAGACGGCACCTTGACTACTCCGACCATACCCTGTTGTGACTTCCAACACCCTACCGTTCTCAAGAACGGGCTGTACCACACGTCACCAGCTAGCTTGAGCTGTGTGCCATCTGGCTCAGAGCCATGCCCTCTCATGATGAGGGCTGACAGTACCTCCGCCACCTGGGCCACTCTATCGAGGCTATAAATAGCTCGGTCAGATAATTTCTAAGGGACCCTTTTTGGTTGGACAAAATTTATCCCCACTCTAACTTGATCATCTGAGGGCCCTCACCAGAACCCCACCGGAGAGGCTTTGTGTAGGTTCACGGCTGTCGCACAGGAGGTGGCTCACGTCCTCTCCCTTCAACCACCGTTGGCTCCCTCAACTCCACCGGCGTGGTCACCCTCAGGCCGAATTTGAACCACAACATTTTTAGCACTAGAAGAAAGGCCTGAGTTGTGATCATAAGGATAATGAGCCAAGGGGCCCCAAGCGCATCGAGCAGTCGAGAGTCGGCGCCCGACTGCTCTCTCCAAGGTCCACCCCCTGCATCGCATGTCCCTGCAGACCAAACCTCTCAAGTCCAGCCAGAGCAGTTTTACCTGCTCGCCCAGCAAGTCCAAACCCTGGCCGTGGTTATCCAAACCCTTCATTCGGTTGGAGTTTCGTCAACCACCGAACTCGATAAGAAGGTCGAGGAAGCAGAGCGACAAATCCAAATGTTTTGGGATCAGATCGCGGAACTCCACGAGGAATGTTATCGATCGAGGAGCAGGTCCCCTCGGAGATCTGGGAGACATCTCTCCCATCGAAGTTTTGAGGAGTATACTCCTCTTACGTCCTCCCGGGCCGAGATCCTTACGGAAATTGAGGGTTGCGGCTACCTCCAATCTCCTCCGAAGATGCGATCATCCAAATTGTGGAAGCGCTTAGGCAAGTACTGCTGCTTCCATAGAGATCATAGCCATGACATGGAGGATTGCTATCAGCTCTGTGATAAGATCGAAGTGATCGTCCGCCAAGGCCATCTGAGCCGATTCGTTGGCGGGTCAACCAACAGAGCGGAGCATGATGGGCAAACTTCGGGACCATCTAACGAACCCGACGACGGATGCCCCAGTGCGGGCACTACCAATACCCCGCCTATGAGTCTTACATTGATGCCGCCCTAGTGTTGCCCAAGGTGACAACCCAAGAGGGGGGGTGAATTGGGTCTTTTAAAAACTTTTCAACTACTTCTAATCTTTTAGAGTTAATTATGCTAAGTTGTATGGATGCTTAGTAAAATTTAAACTTAGCAAGAGTATGATTCTAATCTAATCAACTATTAAGCAGTGGACTCAATAAAAGATTAGTCTAAGTTTGCCCAAGTATGCAATTCAATACAATGAGTCTTAATGCTGTTATATTGAATGAGACTTGATTAAGTAAATTGAATATGCTTGCAACTAAAGGATGCACGGAGAAGAGTTAAGCAAGCATAGTATCTAAGTAAGTAAGTGAGTGAGGAAGTTAGACAACAAAGAGCATCACAAACACAACAAAAGTATAGTGGTTCGGTGCATCCCAGCACCTACATCCACTCCCCAAGACCTCTTGGGAATTTCACTATAATCCCTCAGATTACAGCCGGTTGTTTTACAAGCTCACAACCCAACTTGTTGTTTTGCGAGATCACAACGAACTCGGTCGGTTTTCACAGGCTCACCGACTAGAACCTACCGATTGTTTTCACGGGCTCACAATCCAACCCAGTTGGTTTTTCCAAAGGCTCACCAACCACAACCTTACAACGATTGTTTTCCGGGTTCACAGTCAACCCAGTTGGTTTTCCCCAAAGGCTCACCAACCACAACCTTACAACGTTGGTTTTTCCTTTGGCTCACCAACAAACCTTAACACCGTTGGTTTTTTTTTTGGCTCACCAACAAACCTTAACCTCTTGATTCAATCCCTTGATTGAATCAAGTTACAAGATATTAGACTAAGAATTTAAAGCAAATACAAGCTTCTTAACTAAGCAAATATAGCAAATATAAACAAATGGAGTAAAGAGAAGCTCTCAAACGAATTTTGAAAATGAAGGAACTCGGCTTCTTCTTTACTTGACCCTCTTCTGATTTGGCACGAGGTAGAGGATCATTGAGGCAGCACACGGATGGAGAGGAAGCTTTGGGATTCACTTGGATGCTCTTCTTCTCTCTATTTCGCTTTGGATGGCCCTTTTGTGCTTATAGGAGATTTTCCTTGTAATCTCTTTGAAATCTCTTTCCTAAATGTTCTCTCCTACTTCCATACCTTCTCCCCTAGCTCTCCTCTTGATTTTATAGCTTTAGATGGCGTGGAAACAAGAATCTAGCCATTAGAGATGAAAATAGAGCCGTTGGACACAGCCTGTACCTCCTAACAATATTTTCGTTGGGATCGGAGTCGACTCGCGCGATCTGGAGTCGACTCGCCTGTTGCAGGAGTCGACTCGTGCTTGACTGGAGACGACTCGGCCACTATTCCAAATTTGAATTAATGTGCATGCCTTGTCCTAGAGTCGACTCGGACCAAATTGGAGTCGACTCGCCGATAGCTGGAGACGACTCGGGCACTTGGGGGTCGGCTCATTCTCAGGAATTCAGAGGACATATTTTCTGATTTTCTTCCTCGAGTCGACTCGGATTCTCTTGGAGTCGACTCGGCTCTCAGAGCCCGAAAACTGATCCTCTGTCTTTGGAGTTGAACTGCCTCGGAGTCGACTCGGACTTTGCGGGAGTCGACTCGGCTCTCAGTGTCCGAAATTGTCTCTCTAATTTTTTGCCTTGCTTTTCTCTGGGAGTCGACTCTTGCACAATTAGGAGTCGACTCGCCTGACTTCGGAGTCGACTCGTGGTCCTCTGGAGTCGGCTCGGTTGCAGGGTCTAAAATTTTTTATTCTGTCTTTCCTCTATTACTTTTTTGAGTCGACTCGGAAACGTTGGGAGTCGACTCGGCATGTATCGGAGTCGACTCGAATTTTCGAGGAGTCGACTCGAGAACTATTCTTTTGAATTTTTCTTTAGAATTTGCCCCTCCAACTTGAATACTTTAAACTTGAAACTTGGGCCAATAAATTGTAGCTTTCTTCCAACTTTTCTTGAGAGCTTTGGAGGCCTTCTTGTATTCTTCCAACTTGCTATGTTCCTTGCAAAATAAATATCTTTCTCCTTGCAACACAAACATTAGTATTTATACTTCAAAGTTTTGTGATCATCAAAATCAATCTTTAAATCAATCTTTGGGTCATCAGTCTCTCCCTTTTTGATGATGACAAAACTTGGAGTATATGCAATATAAAATATATTGTGTTCTAGAAGTAATGCATAGCTAAGTTGTTTGAAGTAGAAAAAATATATATCTTTAAAATATACTTCATGATAATGCTTTTAGATTTAATCTTAACATAATCAACACATAAAGCATTATGAGTATATACTCAGATATTTCTCCCCCTTTTTGACAACATCAAAAAGGTTGTAAAATAATGAATCATTAAGCACAAGGTTAATGGTACTCAAATATTTCTTTTCCTTATAGTACTCTGATTTTCAGTTAATGCATGTTAAATTATTGCAAGTATGAATCATATAACTCAAGGCAATAATGTCAGAATAAGATTAATTAGCATAGATCAGAGCCAATTAAGATGATTTCAGAGCAAATTATGATGAAAGCACATCGAATGTGATTCCAAAGATAGTTTTCAAATCAAGTACAGGTGGAATTTTTCTTAAGTTAATTCAAGAAGTACCACAAATGATATTCAAGGAAAGCACGAATGGAAATCTAACCTCTTTTCAATAATAAGTATGAAAGCTTGTTCATTTAAGATCTTTTGCCCCAATATATTAAGTATTTTAGCAACAAGAGAGCAATTAAGCTAATTTTCGGAGTATAAGAGCAATATATTAAGTATGATTGCAAAGTTCTTTTATGGTGTAAACATATTGTGGCATAAATACCAAAACATGAATTCATGCAATTTATGATATATCTTAGAGCATACATAAAATTCAAAGCTTTGAAGGTTCTTATAAAGACTTTATTCCTTTAAAAAAGAAGCACATTTTGGTACATATAATAATGAATTGGCATAAGAACTCATTAGTGAATTCCAAAAATAGGTTTTCTAAAAGATACTCAAGAAAATTAAACACATTATTCTCCCCCTTTTTCAGTAAGTTAGAGGCTCTTAAAATCAACTGTTTGAATTGCAATTTGGTTCATGATATATGCATAAGATATATTAACCAAATAACAAGCCTCAAGGTGTATCATAAAGATTTTCAGATTTTAAATTTCAGATGATACATATTGGAGAGTATTAGAATCACTTTTCATTTAGTATTCTTTCTCACTCCTTTAGTTATAGATTTATGCGATTAAGTTCCATAAGATCTCTCCTTCTGAGATTTTCTTTCTCCCCCTCAATTGATCATTCCATTTAAGAGTTTAGAATTTGAAGATAATGTTCAATAAAATTGTCAATCTCAAAAAAAAAATATTTTCTATAAGTTTCAGCTTATTTCCATAAGACTCAATGTTTGAGATAAGACAACCTTTATAGAACTCATCTCAAGGTATAAACTTATTATATAATTAAAGCAAGTCTTGCAATATAAGGAGGTTCATCAAAATCAATCCATAATTAAAGTAACTTTAGGATAAGATACTGAATATCTAAAGCTCCCCCTCAAAAGATGCATTCTTCTTTAATCATTCTTTTCTATTGTTGAATTTCAGATTTTAATGATAAACGTGAATAAAATTGAAATTCTATGATATCGAGAATGTAGAGTAATCTAGCATTATTCAAAATTTGTAGCAATTACTCTTTCTAATCCTTCAAGAACAAGTTATGCTTTCTCTTAATCTTAGAGAAAATGTATAGAAATATTAATTAGAAAATGATTCATTTGAAGCTCAGTTTCTGTCAAAAGCATTTACATTTTCTTTCTTTTAAGAATCATTTGAGTGAGCTGAAATATTTCTAGCTTTAAGATCATTCGCTCTATATATATATATTTTGATGGAAGTCTTTATGCATGTAGGAGAGAAAAACATATAGATGATCATTGAGGTATACATATTTATAGAACTCAATTTCTTAATCATAGTTTTTTTTCAGTAATGTATACATGAAACACAATAAATCTTTTTAATATCAAAATAAAATCATATATTTAGAAATTTTTGTTTGCAATCAAGATCATCGAAAGACACATCATTTAGACCAATATTAGTACACTTTAACGATAAGAAAAGATATGTTTCGGATGCGTATCGAGACAATCAACCAAGGGGTCAAAATTAATTCTGTTTTTCTTATATTAAAGTTTTCATTTAGAAATTCATATTGAGTTAAAGCTTTTATACAAAGTCAGATTCTGAATTTCATAAAGATTCTCAAGGAGGCTTTTAAAGTTGTAATTTGAAATATGTATCTTCCACATTGTAGCTCATCTTAAATCATAACGATTCAAAACACATAAACATATAAGAGCATATTCAGAATATTTGTATTTAATATTGAGTTTCGATACAAAATGGAGGATATTTTAACAAGTATTAGGATATTATGTATCAAAGTTAGGCAAGTAGAAAGATAGATCAAGATCAATTCATTTTGCTTAAATAAAGATATCTTTCTCTTCTCCTTTTTACAAATTTATTCAACTTTCAGATTTTAAAGATGATTGTGAACGACAAATCTAAAATTTCTTTTCAATAATACTAAAAAAAATTTATGCAGTATTTCAAACATTCAATCAAATTATCCAAGCATGGAGCATTACAAAATATTGAGAACCCATAATTCAAGACATCATGCCACATGCAAAATATATTATGTGTTAAGTCATGCATTAAAATATTAAGGACAAGCATGTCAAGGATCAAAATCAATTCTTTTCAAATAAACTCCCCCTATTTAAATATAATCTTGCATTGATTTCATCCTTAAAGTGTGTTTTCAAGTGATTAAAAAATTTGACTTGATTCTTCTTATATACTTTCATTTACTTTGTCTTTCATTTTTACTTTCTTATGCTCTATACTCTATTTGCTCCCTATCCGGTGGAGTTGGAAGGGGCACGAGGTACTACCACTAGCCTCCCTCTTGTGCCGTCCCTAATATACCCTACACCAAATAGTTGGGTCAAATAGTGCCGGGTACTACCACTAGCCTCCCCATTGGCACCATCCCTATGATGAGTAATATAGAAAGGTTAAAATGTTCACTTCAAACTCTCCCTGTTTAAGTGTAATTAATTACGGATTTTATCCCTTTCACAAGTCTCATAAATGTGCCAAATATATTATGCTTGTTTTGCTTTTCCTTAAAATTGAAGTGTTTGCCTTTACTTAGATTTTACTTCTCTTGAATAATATCCATTTTCTTTTCTTTATCTCTCTCTCTTTTTGTTATTCTCAAGTAATTTACATGAAAGAGCAGAATAAAGAAATAATCTTATGTATCATATAGATGTATATCATGCAAACAACATTTTGATTGTGCTCAAGGATTCATAACTTCTCACAAGTTATTTTTCATCAAAATTTTAAGCATATACTTGTGTATTTCATGGTTATGATATAGGCAAAAGAAATAATTTAGTTTGGGCAAACCATGAAACACTTTCTAAAAGTATAAGTCAATCAATACATATATAGACATGATATCAAAAATTAATAATTAAAGAATTTAATCATGCCATAATAAGATTAAGTTATTGACTTTGCTCAATTAATTTATGAGAGAGGTATCTAAAATTACCTATTCATTTTATATTCTTCAAGCCAAACTAGATTTCTTATGTGTGAACTTTTGGCTGAAGAAGGTCCTCTCTCTTGTTTGCATGTGAATGTTTATTGTATCTTATGTGGAGGTGTCCTTCAAGTTGAAATCTCTCATTTTCTTGCTCAAGGATCCTGCATTATTAACAAACTCCTTTTCTTTCTTGAAAGAGAGTCATTAGTTTCTTCAAGATACAAACCATTCATCCAACATATTTTTTAACTAGGTGACTCAAAATAAGATATGACAATAGTTGAATATTGAGTCACTTTACTCAAGAGATTGCCTAAATATAAGCAAGTACATATCACCTGAACTGAAGAGATAGTTTCATTAACTAAGATGGTTCAAGGACAAGCATGTGAGGCACTAGGAAGATGTTGCCCAAGGTGACAAGCCAAGAGGGGGGGTGAATTGGTTTCTTTTAATTTTAACTATCTTACTTGTGTTAAATGATGAGTTAGTGAACTTAAACAAATTACAATGCAAACAACAAGAAGTATAGTGGTTCGGTGCTCTCCTTAGCACCTACGTCCACTCCCCAAGCGACCCCTTGGGAATTCACTATAATCCCGCGGATTACAGTTGGATTGTTTTCCGGGCTCACAATCCAAAAACCTTTACACTTTGGTTTTCCGGGTTCACCAAAAACCTATGTTGGTTTTACGGGCTCACCAACGAACCTATACAATTGGTTTTACGGGTTCACCAACAACCTACGTTGGTTTTACGGGCTTACCAACAACCTATGTTGGTTTTACGGGCTCACCAACGAACCTTTACAATTGGTTTTCCGGGTTCACCAATCAACCTATTCCGTTGGTTTTGCGGGCTAACCAACCAACCTTTACAAGTAGTTTAATAAACAAAGGAAGAAGATTTAAACTCCTAGATGAGCAAATATAACAATATAATCTACAAAGAAGAGTTTAGAGAATATTTATCGCTTGATGTGACTTCTCTCTTCTTTGTCAAGGATGCTTCACTCTTCAAGGGTGGATGGAGCTCTTGATGACTCTTTGAATCTGCTCAACCACTTTTTTTTGATTCTTGAATGAAGCACTTGGATGAAGCTTGCCTTGCTAGGGTTCTCTCTTGAATGCACTTGATGTATTTTCCAAAGCTTGCTTCCTCTGATGAATACTCCCTCTTAAATACTTCTCCAACCTCCAAATAGTCCTTCCTGACCGTTGGATTGAAGAAACTAGCCGTTTATAGCCGTTGGGAGTCCAAAAAGCACTTCTGCACAACTAGCCGTTATGCTTCTGCCCGTGCTTGGGTCGGCTCAACCTGTCCTTGGGTCGACCCAACTTTCACTTGGGTCGACTCAAACATTCCTTGGGTCGACCCTCTCAGAGTCCACAGAAACTTGAAATTCAGCATTCCTTCACTTGGGTCGACCCAACCTTTCTTTGGGTCGACTCAAAGTTCAGTTGGGTCGACTCAACTTCTTCTTGGGTCGACCCTAACAGGGTTTCCAGAGAACCTTTTCTGTCTTCTGTTTTGTCTTGCCTTTGGGTCGACCCTCTCAGGGTTTGGGTCGACTCAAGCTTGGGTCGACTCAACTATATCTTGGGTCGACCCTCTCAGTAAATCTAGAGAACCATTTTCTGTCTTCTGTTTGAGGATCTTGATGTTTGGGTCGACTCATGCTTTTCTTGGGTCGACCCAACTCACTGTTCATTTGTGCCATATTTGCAGAGGTGTGCCAAATATTTTCTTGATGTGCCGGGGTCGACCCAATCATCCTTTGGGTCGACTCAATCCACACTTTGCTGCATCTTAAGGTTAGATTCATTCAAATGAACAATGAAATGTATTTATATCAATTTATACAAACATACTGAGAGTAATAGACTTATAAATGAAGTATTGATTTAACTTATAACATACTCTAGACAATTGCTTGTTAATCATCAAAATAACACTATCATCCTCAATCTCCCCCTTTTTGATGATTACAAAATAAAGAGTATGAGCCTATTGATACTTATCTTAAATTCAGTTTTTGAAAGGGTTTAACTTGCTGAATTTCAGCTTTTCATATATAAGAGTGAAGTCTCCCCCTATATCATTTAAATGTTGCCAATTTGACTTTTTGTGTTACTCCCCCTTTCATTTATAATTCATTAAAGATGAAACTCCAAAAATTTGAGATAAAACATGAGTTTCAGGTTATGTATCGAGGTGTGAAAGGTGCGTGCCAAATTCTGAATTTATGTGTGCCAAATTCTGAAATTTGATATAAATTGTTGAGTTGAACATTTTCATTGTTGCAAATTGCTCCCCCTTGGATGTATATGCTTTCCTATATGATTTTCAATTTGTTTTATAAATTATTTTACTTTCTTTCTTTACTTCTTCCCTTATTACTCTTTCTTTACTTCTCCCCCTTTTTGTTACTCTATTTACTTTTATCTTTACTTCTCCCCTATTTACTCTTTCTTTACTTCTCCCCCTTTTTGTTATCATCAAATAGGTACATGGGAAAAGATGCAATAAATAACAACCATTCAAACTTCATTGATCAAAATAGGAACATTTGAGTACATTCATGTCCAAAAACAAAAACAAATACAATGTTCCTCAATCAAGGTTCAAAATACATGATCAACACAAAATACATATGAGAACTAGATACATATCCTAGGCTCTAAACAAGATCGTGAGACTCTCCCGGATCGCTTGGCTACGGCTCTCTTGGGTCCCATTTCTCCAAGATATTGAAGTAATCTACTGTTTGGAGATGATTGGAGAAGATTTGAGAGTGGAAAATAGGGTTTTCGGAAGAGGACAAAGGGTAAACAGTGCCCTAGATAGCTCACGGGTCCCCCTTTTAACAGTGGGGTCCTGACGTTGGGTCGACTCAAGAATTTTCTTGGGTCGACTCAATGTTGGGTCGACCCTATTCTGGGTTGGGTCGACCCAAGTTCAGAAATTTTTTTCTTTCTCTTCCTTTTCGCTTCTAAAAATTTTTCTTGCTTCCAATCCGTACAAATTCTTTCTGGGACAATGATACATGAGTAAGAAATCTATAGATGACAAGTTTGACTTATGTTTCATGGATTTTTAGAAATGGGAGGAATGTATCATGAGACTGCTTGCTCCCTTTTATATCTCTTCAATAAAAAGGATCACATATGCCTAATTTTCTCCTTAGCGTGCAGACTCTATCTTCACTCAAGGATTTTGTGAATATGTCAGCTAATTGTTTTTCCGTACATATATGCTCAATACATATGTTTCCATTTTGCACATGATCCCTAATAAAATGATATCTTATTTCTATGTGTTTGGTTTTAGAAATGAGACATTTAAGATGTGAGCCAAAAGAGATCTCTAAATGTAGATTCCAAAGATATTTTTCAAATCAAGTGTAGATGGAATCTTTTTCAAGTTATTTCAAGGAGTATCAAGAATAATATTCAAAGAAGGCACGAATGAAAATTCAACACCTTTATATATATATATATATTAAGTATATAGCAAGATGAGAGCAATCTAATTAATTTTCAGAGTATAGTATAAGAGCAAATAAAGATCAAAACTTATATACTCGAAAAACATAAGATTATGTTGAATCCTTAATTCTTAATGACTTCAAAGTTCTTTCATGATATAAAAGTATTGGGGCATATATACCAAAACATGAATTTATGCAGTGTAGGATACATAAAATTCAAAGCTTTGAAAGTTCTTTTAGAGATCTCTTAAAAACTTTCTTTTACTCCTTTAAAGATCATAGCATCAAAATCAATTAAAATGAATTGGCTCAGAATTGAAACACCAAAGTGCAAGCCAATAAGAACTCATAAGTAGATTTCAAGATAAATTTTCAAAACTAAGACAGATGAAATCCTTTTCAATTAAATTTTCAGAAATAAATGATTTACCGATGAATACAGATGGAAATCCAACTTTCAAAAGATATTCAATGAAGCACAAAGTTTACTACCACTTTACATTTAGTATTCTTTGTCTCATCTTTAGATGTGAATTTATACGATTAAGTTCTATATGATCTCTTACTCTGAAATTTTCTTTCTCCCCCTTAATTAATCATTCCATTTGAGAGTTTAGAGTTTGAAGATAATTTTCAATAAAGAGATTGAGTATTTAAAGCTCCTCCTCAAAAGATGCATTTTCTTTCAAACCTTTTTTTTTCTCTCTTCTATAATATCAAGAATGTAGAGTGATCTAGAATTTTTCAAAATTTATAGCAATCACTCTTTTTAATCTTTCAAGAATAAATTATATTTCCTCTTATTTTTTTAATATGTATGGAAATTTTAATCAGAAAATAATTCTTTTGAAGCTCAAATTTCTTTCAAAAGTAATTACATTTTCTTTCCTATAAGAATTATTGAAGTGAGTTGAAATATTCTAAGCTTTAGGATCATTAACTCTCTTCTTAAAAATAGCTTTTCTTTTTAATGATAGAAGCATTTAATTATGTAGGAGTGTATATTCAAAATATTAATTTCTTAGTCATAGTTTTTTTTTTTCAGCAATGTATATATGAAGCACCATAAATCTTTTTAATATCAAAATAATATCATATGTTTAGAACCATTTATTTGCAATCAAGATCATTGAAAAACACATCATTTAGACCAATTTCAGTACACTTATAGGATAAAAAATGATATGTTTCAGATGCGTATCGGAGCAAACAACCAAGGTATCCAAAGTAATTCTATTTTTCTTAAACCGTAGTTTTCATCTAGAAATCATATTGAGTTATTCCCCAAAATGATGCAATCATTGAAGTATATAATGAAAGTTACAAAAATGCAACGATAGAAGCATTTTTAAATTAAGTTTAAGCTTTTATCCTTAAGGTGTGTTTTCAAGTGATCGAAACTTCATTTGGCTTTTCACAAGCTTTTTATATACTTTCATTTATCTTGTCATTCATTTCCTCATTTTTGAATTTCTTCTTTTGACCGCTCAGTGAATATTCTAATCTTCATTTCTTTTGGTTTTACTTTTCTATGCTCTATACTCTATTTGCTCCCTATCCGGTGGAGTTGGAAGGGGCACGAGGTACTACCACTAGCCTCCCTCTTGTGCCGTCCCTAATATACCCTACACCGAATAGTTGGGTCAAATAGTGCCGGGTACTACCACTAGCCTCCCCATTGGCACCATCCCTATGATGAGCAAAATAGAAAGGTTAAACCGTTTTCTTTAACAACAAGATATTCACTCCAAACTCTCCCTATTTAAATATAATAAATTATGAATTTTATCCCTTCCAAAAGAATGCTCACACAAGTCTCACAAATATGCTGAATATATTATGCTTGCTCTGCTTTTTCTTAAGATTAAAGTATTTACTTAGCTTTTAC
Source organism: Phoenix dactylifera (assembly GCF_051530095.1). NCBI lineage: Eukaryota > Viridiplantae > Streptophyta > Magnoliopsida > Arecales > Arecaceae > Phoenix > Phoenix dactylifera. Next base: position 9,745,911 of record NC_143193.1, read on the forward strand.
TTCTTCCGAACAATGTTCATTTTCTTTTTCTTTATATCTCTCTCTTTTTGTTATTTTCAAGTAATTACATGAAAGAGCAGAATAATTAAAAAAAATAATCTAATATGCTGCATATAAATATATATCATGTAAACAGTATTTCATTATGCCCAATAATTCATAGCTTATCACAAGTTATTCTGAATTAGAGATTTGAGGCATACACTTGTGTATTTCATGGTTATGCATTATACACGCAAGAGTATATTTCAATTTAGGCAAATCATGAAACAAATTTCAAAAGCATAAGTTAGTCAAAATATATGTAGACATGATATCAAGAAATTAGTAATTAAGGACTTTAATCATGCCACAATATGACTTTGCTCAACTGATTTATAAGAGAGATATATGAAATTACCGATTCATTCTGCATTCTTTAAGTCAAATACTTAATAGACTTCTCATGTATAAACTTTTGGCTGAAGAAAGTTCTCTCTTTTGTTTGCATATGAATGTTTATTGTACCTTACGTGGAGGTGTCCTTCAAGTTGAAATCTCTCATTTCTTGCTTATAGATCCTGCATCATTAGTAGAATCTTTTTTCTTTCTTGAAGGCAAGTCATTAGGTTGTCCAAGATACAAGAATATTCATACAACATATTTCATAACTATATGACTTGACATAAGATATGACAATGATTGAATTTGAGTCACTCTACTCAAGAGATTGCCTAAATATAAGCAAGCACAAGTCACTTGAACTAAAGAGATAATTTTATTAAATAATATAGTTCAAGGATACCCATGTGAGGCAATAGGAAGATTTATCAAAGTCAAACCAATTTCTTATTTTCAGAAACAATTTAGCTTAGATTCTATTTGCTTAAGATAATTATCAATAAGATATACCAGTTAAGTTTTAATCAAATTATCTTAAATAGTTGTTTCTATCAAAATTTTGGTTATGATTCAGCTTTCAATACAAATAATCTTGTTTCAGAGAGATAGGCAATTTTCTTTTAGATTAATTAAGATTTTACATTTGACTTATGGGAGATGGTTCAAAGGAATTAATATTCATACTTTTAGAATATTTTTATGCTCAGATTAAACATGACGTGTTAACATTAATCAGTAGAATTTGAGGTAATTTTATGTAAGGATATTAATCATTCAATCAAGGATACAATGATTATACTAAATGAAACACTTTAAAGATCAGATTTATTAATCTTAGATTTTTAGAATAGTCTTGAGAATTACTTATAAAGAAAAAACAATCCATTGTTATAAAACTTTTTAGTAGAATTCCCATTATGATCACGACACATTAATCATTTATGATTGAAACATATGATGCATACATGCGACTTATAGAGTAAATCATAATATATTTCAAATAATCACATAAGGAATGAGTGATATAATGATAAATTATACTCATACCTTCACAAATAATGAAATAAGATTTCATAAGTATTATGCTCAATAAAGTTTTAACATGAAGGTATGAAATCAGCATCAAGTGTTTATACTAGAGAGGGAATTTAGATTTTGTAAACTTGAAGAAGAAGGTTATATATATATATATCCATTCATTGTTTTCTTATCATGATGCAAGCACTAGAAAGTTTCATGCTAAAATCGTTAAGATAAGATTTAACATATGAGGCATTTAAAAACTTTGATGCAGAGAGTACGTAATTTCATAAAAAGATAATTTCAATACATGAAGTAGAATGTTAAACCTTATACTAGATTTAATGAATAAATTGAGACTTATCTTTAATTATGTGTCAACGCACCCATTTGTATGAAAATTTCATTTATTCCATGGGTAGCTTAGCACACCTACATCTACACCCTCATATTTTCATTTTGGGTACCCAAGCTTGCTTGGGTCCTTGAGGGTTAGTGCATATGGTTCCTTTTGGAATCCAAATCTGTTTAATCGTAATCACTTTACCATTTGATTTATTCGTATTAGAACCATAGGTAAAGTTTTTATGCCCAATCTTTTTATGTTTGAAATAAGTTATCTTATTTGATGGTTTGCTTGGCGAATTGATAACCTTTTTCTTTAGGGGTTTATTATTGAGCAAAGGAATCCAGCCAAGTCTTGATTTATCAAAAACAGCATGTTGGCTTTCAAACATCATTTTTAATCTTTCTAAACTTACAGTGAATTTGTTAATAAAAGATTTCAATTGGTTAACTTCTTCACTTAAGTTTTGATTTTCTTTAATTAAATTCTGATTTTTCTGAATCAATTCTTCCGAATTTAATCTTAAGCGTTTATTCTCAGAATTTAATTTGTCTTTCATTTCAGCGGAAGAATTTCTTTCTTCTGACATTTCCAGATTTAGCTTTTTAAGATTTTTATTTTTCGTAGCTAATTTTCTACATTCACCATACAAATCATGAAAAGCATTTAATAGTTCATCATAAGAGAATTCTTTCTGAAATTCATTAGGTGTGAAATCAGATTCAAATTTTACCTTATCTTCTTGTGCCATAAGGCATAAGTTAGTTACCTCTTGTAGTTCTTTGGAGCTAGTATCATTATTGTTGCTCCTCACTTTCATTTTCTTGCTTGACTCTTCCTTGGTCAAGGCTTTCTTGCTTTTTATCTCTTTCTTCCTTTCTTCTTGCTTCCTCTTCTTCTTTGTCTTTAGGAAGCTTTTGAATTTTTCGGTGTTTGGGTATGGGTCCTTGTTTTCATCACCGAATTCTTCATTTGTTGTTCTTTCTTCCGGATTGGGAGATTCAACATCTTTTTCTGCAGGCTCACTGTTAGTGTGTAATTGAAGCACATGTGAGCTAATCTGAATTTTGTCATAAATATTTTCTAAAGTATCCCAGATTTTCTTAGCAGATAAGCATGCAGAGATTTTATTAAGTTCAGTTTCATGGATAGCACAATATAGTATGTTCATAGCATTAGCATTCAATTGTGCTAAGTCTTTTTCATTAATAGTGTGAGAGAGTGAGTGAGGGCCTCTAGTAACAATGTACCATAATTCATAGTCTAAAGCTTGAATGAATATCCTCATCCTAGCTTTTCAGTATGTGTAGTTTGTGCCATTAAATAGAGGTGGTCTATTTGTGGATTGTCCCTCACTCATAGAACATCCCACTTGGGTTGTCATGATCTTTAACTCTTGATTGTGAGATCAATGAGTACTATTGGAGCACCTTGCTCTGATACCACTTGTTGCCTAAGGTGACAAGCCAAGAGGGGGGGTGAATTGGTTTCTTTTAATTTTAACTATCTTACTTGTGTTAAATGATGAGTTAGTGAACTTAAACAAATCACAATACAAACAACAAGAAGTATAGTGGTTCGGTGCTCTCCTTAGCACCTACGTCCACTCCCCAAGCGACCCCTTGGGAATTCACTATAATCCCGCGGATTACAGTTGGATTGTTTTCCGGGCTCACAATCCAAAAATCTTTACACTTTGGTTTTCCGGGTTCACCAAAAACCTATGTTGGTTTTACGGGCTCACCAACGAACCTATGTTGGTTTTACGGGCTCACCAACGAACCTATACAATTGGTTTTACGGGTTCACCAACAACCTACGTTGGTTTTACGGGCTTACCAACAACCTATGTTGGTTTTACGGGCTCACCAACGAACCTTTACAATTGGTTTTCCGGGTTCACCAATCAACCTATTCCGTTGGTTTTGCGGGCTAACCAACCAACCTTTACAAGTAGTTTAATAAACAAAGGAAGAAGATTTAAACTCCTAGATGAGCAAATATAACAATATAATCTACAAAGAAGAGTTTAGAGAATATTTATCGCTTGATGTGACTTCTCTCTTCTTTGTCAAGGATGCTTCACTCTTCAAGGGTGGATGGAGCTCTTGATGACTCTTTGAATCTGCTCAACCACTTTCTTTTGATTCTTGAATGAAGCACTTGGATGAAGCTTGCCTTGCTAGGGTTCTCTCTTGAATGCACTTGATGTATTTTCCAAAGCTTGCTTCCTCTGATGAATACTCCCTCTTAAATACTTCTCCAACCTCCAAATAGTCCTTCCTGACCATTGGATTGAAGAAACTAGCCGTTTATAGCCGTTGGGAGTCCAAAAAGCACTTCTGCACAACTAGCCGTTATGCTTCTGCCCGTGCTTGGGTCGGCTCAACCTGTCCTTGGGTCGATCCAACTTTCACTTGGGTTGACTCAAACATTCCTTGGGTCGACCCTCTCAGAGTCCACAGAAACTTGAAATTCAGCTTTCCTTCACTTGGGTCGACCCAACCTTTCTTTGGGTCGACTCAAGGTTCAGTTGGGTCGACTCAACTTCTTCTTGGGTCGACCCTAACAGGGTTTTCAGAGAACCTTTTCTGTCTTCTGTTCTGTCTTGCCTTTGGGTCGACCCTCTCAGGATTTGGATCGACTCAAGCTTGGGTCGACTCAACTATATCTTGGGTCGACCCTCTCAGTAAATCCAGAGAACCATTTTCTGTCTTCTGTTTGAGGATCTTGATGTTTGGGTCGACTCATGCTTTCCTTGGGTCGACCCAACTCACTGTTTATTTGTGCCATATTTGCAGAGGTGTGCCAAATATTTTCTTGATGTGCCGGGGTCGACCCAATCATCCTTTGGGTCGACTCAATCCACACTTTGCTGCATCTTAAGGTTAGATTCATTCAAATGAACAATGAAATGTATTTATATCAATTTATACAAACATACTGAGAGTAATAGACTTATAAATGAAGTATTGATTTAACTTATAACATACTCTAGACAATTGCTTGTTAATCATCAAAATAACACTATCATCCTCAGAAGATTTATCAAGGTTAAATCAATTTCTTATTTTCAAAATCAATTTAGTTTAGATTTTATTTGCTTAAGATAATTATCAACAAGACACGCTAGCTAAGTTTTAATCAACTTATCTTAAACAGTTGTTTCTATCAAAATTCATATTATGATTTATTTGTTATCAATAAAATACGATTCATTAAAGTTAGAATGAAGTCTTTCACAAGGTCACATAATGAGCATACAATCTGGTCTACTAGCTGTATGATAAAATAATTATTCTATCATGCTTCAATACAGCTTTAAAACAATAGATCTACTTTGCTCATCCTTTTCAAATTCTACAAGATGGGGTCATAGACATACTTTCTTCATGCCAATCTTCTATAAGAGTTTTCTTGTGGACTAACTTTGGTCAATGAAGATCCCCTTTCTTGTTTGTCTTAATTTGGAGTTTGAGAGAAGATGTTAATTCATTCATCATACATATTTCAAACTCACCTTGCATGAGCTTAGTAAAATCTTCATATAACTCTTCATTAGTAGAACCAAAAATGATATCATCAATGCGTACCTTGAGCAAATAAGATATCACAAATTCTTCTTTTTGATGCATAGATTTATCACTATTACTTTCTATAAAAAAAGGTTACTTAAGCTTTTATATCCTGCTTTTGATGCTTGTTCCAAATTATATATTGCTTTATCATATTTGTAATGAGTGTTTTCAAATATGGTGGTTATTTAACATATATCTTCGTTAATAAGCACCTAGGAGTGCATTTTACACATTCATTTGATAGAGTATAAAGCTCATAAAGCAAGCAAATGATAATGGTGATTTTTACTTCTAATCATGCAAGAATTTTCTCAAGATCTATTTCATCTTTTCTTGATTTAGTCTTTTAGTAGTCATCAATCAAATTTTTTTTTATTAAGTACATTTCTGAAAAACTCAATTTGGTTCTAATTATTAATAAGTTTTCAGATTGTTATATGTAACAGATTAACCATATACATATATAATTTTAATTTTAGTTTCTTGATAATTAATCATTAGTCTCATAAAGAATAAAATGAATTGATATTTCTACAACTCGAATCTTTTCATTGAATGTTCTATATGCATTGCTTGATGAATGATATCCAAAAATAGAAATATCTTTATCAAATTTGGCATTATTTTCAAAAGACCATATCAAGCATAACATATACTACTGAAAAATATGAAAGATATGCAATAGATCATTTTCTATTTTTCAGAAGATCAAATGGAGTTTTCATCAAAAATAGATCTAATAGAAATCATATATATGACAAGCAATGATGATATTTTTTTAAAAAAAAATCATTTAAGTAGATGACTATCATACAATATTGCCTTTTTCATTTCTTCAAGGATTCTATTAATCCTATTTTACTTATGGTGTTCTTGGTTCTGAAACAATTGTATTCAATATTATTTTCTGTGCACAACTTAATACAAAATTGGTTTTCAAAACTATGCCATGATACTTCTTTATTTTCATAGTTTGCAAATCTTTTTCATTTGAACCATTTTTGTGAGTTTGTGCCAATGTAGAAAATATTTCAATTTGAGTGCCAAGAACAAAACTAATGTAAGCTTTTGAAAACTTAGTGATGGAAACAACATCTTTAGATTTAGAAATTGATTTTTGTTTGTTTTCTTAGTTAACATGCATAGCAAACTTTGACCTTTCAGAAGATAATCTAAGTAAGCCAATGGCAAGGTCTTTTGAGATTAAGTACATACTAGCATGAGTTGATTTTATATGCCAAAGATGGTTTCTTTAATCTTGGTATTCATAGTGCATATATTCAAAAGCATACCAAGTATACATTATCATATCTATGATCAATAAACAATAATGCCATGGATAAAAACTCTCAATCAAGCATATAGAGATTCATAGAGTTATTCTTAATAAATTGATTAATCATTTAGCAACTTATCCAATAGTGAGTAAAGCATACTATAAAATGAAGTGATTTGAATATATTTTCTTTTCATACCAAAAATATCACTTATATCACAAAAATGATTAATACTTGCAAGTTATGTTTTAATCAACTAATAAAGTAATTTCAATACGAGAGGATGCAAGAATTACTTATTTCATTATTTCTTTCATTTAAATCATTCTTCTTAATTACATTTTAAATTCAATTCTTTAACACATGTCTAGAGCACCCATTGTTTAGATAACATCTTTCATTAGAACCTTGGATAGCTAGACATACTTGCTGAAAAATAATCATATTTTCAACTTAGGAACCCAAGCTCTTTTGGGTCCTTGTAGGTTAGCTATAATTGTTCCTTTTGGAACCCATATTTTCTTAATAGCTATTTTGTCCATAAATTTACAGATTTTAGGATTACAAGGGATGTATTTCTGTATCCTCTTGTTGAATTTAACAAATATAGATCTAACATAAGTAGTAGATAAATTTTCAGTTTTCTGTTTTTGCCTTTTAGGTTCATCAAATTTGTAATGTATAGATTTAGAAACAATAGAAGAGATTTTACTTAGCTTTTGTTCCTGTTTATCAGTATTATAAGAATCTGTTTTAGAATAATTAAAAACTGTTTTAACAAACATATTCTTGAAAGATTTTTGGGTGTACCAAGGTTGATATCCTAATCCAACTTTATCAAATTCAGCTCTTTGATTATTTATCATTAGGTTCAATTTTTCAGAGCTGAAGGTAAATCTTTCAACAACAGATTTTAATTTATCAACTTCTTTAGTTAATCTTCTGTTATCTGAAAGTAATTCATTGTTTTTCTTAAGTTTATCATGGCTTTCAGTGAGAAGTTGATTTCTTTGATTTAGTTCTTGATTTTCTTTAATTAAGATTTCAGTTTTATTACTTAGTTTCAGTTTTTCATCTATTAGAATTTGATTTTCCTTCTTCAAATTCTTGTTCTTACAAATAAGTTTCTTATATTCTAAATACAAATCAGAAAAGGCATCGTGAAGTTCATCAAATGTAAAATTGCTTTCAGTTTCAGCATGTACCTCATGTGCCATGAAGCATGGATTTGCAATATGATACTGCTCTTCTTCTACACATGATGTTTCAGATTTGTTATTGCATTCATATTTGTCTTCAAGCATATTCCATATTTCTTTAGCAGTCATGCAAGAAGATATGCAACTAAACTCATTCCTATCTAATGCACAATATAATAGGTTCATGGCTTTTGAATTTTGTTGAACCATTTTCTCATTATGACTAGTGTTTGTGTGTGTTCCATTGACTATAATGCTCCATAAATTATAATCAAGTGATTGTATGAAAATGCGCATGCGTGCTTTCCAATGTGTATAGTTTATGCCATTAAATAGTGGAGGTGTATCAATTAATTGTCCTTCTCCTAGAAAACTATCTATTTGAGTTGTCATGATCTTTAGCTCTTGATCGTGAGATCAATAATTAATCTTAGAGCACCTGCTCTGATACCACTTGTTGCCCAAGGTGACAACCCAAGAGGGGGGGTGAATTGGGTCTTTTAAAAACTTTTCAACTACTTCTAATCTTTTAGAGTTAATTAAGCTAAGTTGTATGGATGCCTAGTGGAATTTAAACTTAGCAAGAGTATGATTCTAATCTAATCAACTATTAAGCAGCGGACTCAATAAAAGATTAGTCTAAGTTTGCCCAAGTATGCAATTCAATACAATGAGTCTTAATGTTGTTATATTGAATGAGACTTGATTAAGTAAATTGAATATGCTTGCAACTAAAGGATGCACGGAGAAGAGTTAAGCAAGCATAGTATCTAAGTAAGTAAGTGAGTGAGGAAGTTAGACAACAAAGAGCATCACAAACACAACAAAAGTATAGTGGTTCGGTCCATCCCAGCACCTAAATCCACTCTCCAAGACCTCTTGGGAATTTCACTATAATCCCTCAGATTACAGCCGGTTGTTTTACAAGCTCACAACCCAACTTGTTGTTTTGCGAGATCACAACGAACTCGGTCGGTTTTCACAGGCTCACCGACTAGAACCTACCGATTGTTTTCATGGGCTCACAATCCAACCCAGTTGGTTTTCCCAAAGGCTCACCAACCACAACCTTACAACGATTATTTTCCGGGTTCACAATCAACCCAGTTGGTTTTCCCCAAAGGCTCACCAACCACAACCTTACAACGTTAGTTTTTCCTTTGGCTCACCAACAAACCTTAACACCGTTGGTTTTTTCCTTTGGCTCACCAACAAACCTTAACCTCTTGATTCAATCCCTTGATTGAATCAAGTTACAAGATATTAGACTAAGAATTTAAAGCAAATACAAGCTTCTTAACTAAGCAAATATAGCAAATATAAACAAATGGAGTAAAGAGAAGCTCTCAAACAAATTTTGAAGATGAAGGAACTCGGCTTCTTCTTTACTTGACCCTCTTCTGATTTGGCACGAGGTAGAGGATCATTGAGGCAGCACACGGATGGAGAGGAAGCTTTGGGATTCACTTGGATGCTCTTCTTCTCTCTATTTCGCTTTGGATGGCCCTTTTGTGCTTATGGGAGATTTTTCTTGTAATCTCTTTGAAATCTCTTCCCTAAATGTTCTCTCCTACTTCCATACCTTCTCCCCTAGCTCTTCTCTTGATTTTATAGCTTTAGATGGCGTGGAAACAAGAATCTAGCCGTTAGAGACGAAAATAGAGCCGTTGGACACAGTCTGTACCTTCTGACAAAATTTCCGTTGGGATCGGAGTCGACTCGCGCGATCTGGAGTCGACTCGCCTGTTGCAGGAGTTGACTCGTGCTTGACTGGAGACGACTTGGCCACTGTTCCAAATTTGAATTAATGTGCATGCCTTGTCCTAGAGTCGACTTGGACCAAGCTGGAGACGACTCGCCAATAGCTGGAGACGACTCGGGCACTTGAGGGTCGGCTCATTCTCAGGAATCCAGAGGACATATTTTCTGATTTTCTTCCTCGAGTCGACTCGGATTCTCTTGGAGTCGACTCGGCTCTCAGAGCCCGAAAACTGATCCTCTGTCTTTGGAGTTGAACTGCCTCGGAGTCGACTCGGACTTTGCGGGAGTCGACTCGGCTCTCAGTGTCCGAAATTGTCTCTCTGATTTTTTGCCTTGCTTTTCTCTGGGAGTCGACTCTTGCACAATTAGGAGTCGACTCGCCTGACTTCGGAGTCGACTCATGGTCCTCTGGAGTCGGCTCGGTTGCAGGGTCTAAAATTCTTTGTTCTGTCTTTCCTCTATTACTCTTTTGAGTCGACTCGGAAACGTTGGGAGTCGACTCGGCATGTATCGGAGTCGACTCGAATTTTCGAGGAGTCGACTCGAGAACTATTCTTTTGAATGTTTCTTTAGAATTTGCTCCTCCAACTTGAATACTTTAAACTTGAAACTTGGGCCAATAAATTGTAGCTTTCTTCCAACTTTTCTTGAGAGCTTTGGAGGCCTTCTTGTATTCTTCCAACTTGCTATGTTCCTTGCAAAATAAATATCTTTCTCCTTGCAACACAAACATTAGTATTTATACTTCAAGGTTTTGTGATCATCAAAATTAATCTTTAAATCAATCTTTGGGTCATCACCTAGCCCCAAGGGGCCAAGAAGAGGCCGCGCTCACCGACCCGAGGCTGGTGACCCCAGATGTAAATTACTCCCCCAAGGAAGGACCTTAGCCTCCTTCAGGTCAGGGCTTTCTTCCTTAGACCGCAATCTAATGAAGTTATTTTCCAGAATTCTCCCAAGGCATCTCTAAAGTATCCTAGGAAGCTCAGTGCACGTTTGATATCCTGGCAGCACGAGTCGTATGCCGACGACTTTATAAAGTCGCCCTCGGAGCTTGCCTCGGGGCGCCCTGCAGGACTTAGTGAGGGCTCAAGGGTCTTGCAATTGCAGGTGCGAGATACAAAGTCACCCTTTGAGCTTGGCTCCGAGTGCCCTGCGGCGTCAATGGGGAGCCGAGGAAGAGCACCCCCGTCTGCAGGATTCTACGAGTTCGCCCTTGATCTGAGTGGGGGGCATCTACAAAGTCACCCTTTGGAATCGGCTCGAGGTGCCCTGCGGCGTCAACGAGGAGCCGAGGAAGAGCAGCTCCGTTCGCAGGATTCTACGAGTTCGCCCCTGATCTGAGTGGGGGGCATCTACAAAGTCACCCTTTGAGCTCGGCTTGGGGTGTCCTATGGCGTCAACGGGGAGCCGAGGAAGAGCACCCTCGTCTGTAGGATTCTACGAGTTCGCCCCTAATCTGATGGGAGACATCTACAAGTCATCCTTTGAGCTCGGCTCGGGGTGCCCTGCGGTGTCAACGGGGAGCCAAGGAAGAGCACATCCGTCTGCAGGATTCTACGAGTTTGCCTCTGATCTGAGTGGGGGGCTTCTACAAAGTCATCGTTTGAGCTAGGCTCAGGATGCCTTGCGGCATCAATGGGGAGCCGAGGAAGAGCACCCCCATCTGCAAGATACTCGGGTACATGTTTATCCCCGAACTTATTATTCTCAAGATGGCTTCAACTCTAGGGTGGATTTCTAAATCTCGAGTTGGCCTCGACCATTGAGTGGATTTCTACGCTCGGGTAAATATTTATCCCTGAACTTATTATTCCCGAGGTGGCTTCGGCTCTCGGGTGAATTTCTAAATCTCGAGTTGGCCTCGACCCTCGAGTGAATTTCTATGCTCGGGTAGATGTTTATCTCCGAACTTATTATTCCCGAGGTGCCTTCGGCTCTCGGGTGGATTTCTAAATCTCAAGTTGGCCTCGACCCTCGAGTGGATTTCTACGCTCGGGTAGATGTTTAACCCCAAACTTATTATTCTCGAGGTGGCTTCGGCTCTTGGGTGGATTTCTAAATCTCGAGTTGGCCTCAGCCCTCGAGTGGATTTCTACGCTCGGGTAGATGTTTATCCCCGAACTTATTATTCCCGAGATAGCTTCGGCGCTCGGGTAGATTTCTATATCTCGAGTTGGCCTCGATCCTCGAGTGGATTTCTATGCTCGGATAGATGTTTATCCCCGAACTTATTATTGCAGAGGTGGCTTCGGCTCTCGAATGGATTTCTAAGTCTCGAGTTGGCCTCGGTCCTCAAGCAAATTTCTGCTCTCGGGTGGATGCTTGGCCCCGAGCTCGCTTGTGCTCCTGAGTTAACAAAAGCCCCCGGACGGGCTTCTATTCTTAAGATGATTTACGATTGTTTCTTTCGCTCTCCTGAGCAAGGCTTAAAGCGGCTCGCACTATTACGAGCTCGCCTCACATGAGGTTTGTTTTTAAATTGGGGGTGTATTGAACCCGGAGATCCCTACAAGTACTAAATGCAACCTCTGCTATGCGAAATGGGCCCAGATTTGGGATACATAATTCGGATCTTAATCTCCAAGCATGAAGCAGAACAAACTCAAAACATTTGTTGAAAAAAAAGGAATTTTATTGATAGAAAAGGCCGAAGGCCGAATACAAGAGTACCCGACATTGTGGTCGGAATAATTACAAAGGGCCTAAACGGCTAGCCTTACAAAAATAAAAATAAAAATTAATCGACATGGACGACCTCCACATTAGTGTCAGCTACGGCCTCCGGCTCGATGCGACCTCGGGAGTGCCATTCCCGCCTACTTCAGTGGCTTCATATCCAGTGCTGGCGTTAGGAACGACTCATGATTCTACCCCTTTGGCAGCTTCTGGGGCAATCTCCGGCCTAGCCTCGGCAGTGGCATCCACAACACCCTCACCTGCCTCATCAGCTTCGTCCAGATCTGGTTCAAGGCCGCTGAGGTCGACTCCGGGGTAGAACTGCTGAACTTTGAGATGACAATTGTTGAAACCTTGGATCATATCAGCAGCATGTTGGGGTATGTGGAGACCTTTGGTGATGAAGAGAATTGAAGGAAAATCAATTCTGCATAGTTTTCTGTCTGGCGGACTGTCGGAGTCGACTCGAGCTTCAGTCGAGTCGACTCGGGAACAGTCGAGTCGACTCGAGGTCCGTCGAGTCGACCCGGGAGAAGAAAGGCCGAAAAACCATGTTTCTGTCTGGACTGTCAGAGTCGACTCGAGCTACAGTCGAGTCGACTCGAAGCATCGTCGAGTCGACTCGAGCTACAGTCGAGTCGATTCTAGATCGTGCCAGTTTTGTCCAGACGTGCCAGAGTCGACTCGAACCACAGCCGAGTCGACTCGGGCTCGCGAAAAATCGTACGGACGATTTTCTTTTGGTGTTTTTGGTGGCGTTTCGACGACTATGATCATCTGAAGGTCTTGAGACTATATATAGGACTCATGAGAGCCCTAGGGTAGGATGATTGGCCGTATATTTGAGAGAGACTCTTGTTTGTGAGGCTAGGGTTCTAGAGAAGAAGAGGATTGGGATCCTACTTCTTGTGCAAAGGGAATTCTGTGTGAATCTCTTGTAGATCGATCGCTTGTGATCGTTCGGGTGTGTGCTATCTCTATAATCAGTTCATCCTTATTGAGATTTGGAGCGGTGGAGGACGTAGGCTATTTGTAGCCGAACCTCGTTACATCTTTGTGTTTGCTTTGCTATTTTCTTCCTTCTTCTTCCTTTGATCTTTGATAATCCGTTGCGGTGCTCAAGTGTTTTACCCTACTGATACCACGGGGTAATCTTTTGCCCTTCGTAGGCGGAGCGAAGAGGTGATCCTTGAGTCCGGAGTCGAGGGAGCGAGAGAGTGCTTATCCGTTTGTATCTCTCTTGCTTGTCCGACGTCGGTGGCGGCGCTGGTGTGAGTGGGTTCCGGTGCGGGGCGCCGACAACAATTGGTATCAGAGCTATTGGTTATTCTGCAATGGCGGATGAAGGGAAGTTGCGAATTGAGAAGTTCAATGGCACGAACTTCGGGTTTTGGAAGATGCAAATAGAAGATTACCTTTACCAGAAGGATCTCTATTTACCTCTTGGAGGTAGAGCAAAGAAACCAGAGAAGATGTCCGATGAAGACTGGGAGGTCCTCGATCGGAAGACGCTCGGCACCATCAGATTGTCACTTGCATCCCAAGTGGCATTCAACATCAAAAACGAGAAGACGACGATGGAGTTGATGGCAACATTGTCGCGGATGTACGAGAAACCCTCAGCATCAAACAAGGTATTTCTCATGAAGAGGTTGTTTAATCTTCGTATGAAAAATGGCGGCAGCATAGCAGAATACCTCAACGAGTTCAATGGACTCACGGCCCAGTTGGAGTCAGTGGAGATTAGTTTTGACGATGAGATTCGGGCATTGCTAATCCTCTCCGGATTGCCTGATAGCTGGGAGGGCCTGGTGATGGCGGTGAGCAACTCTTCGGCAACGGGGAAGTTGATTTTTGATGACGTTGTGGGAGTGCTTCTGAGTGAAGAAGCAAGAAGGAAATCTTCTGGAGCTACGGAGTCGTCTGGAAGTGCACTAAACACCTCTGACCGGGGAAGACAAAAGAAGGACGGTCGATTTCGAAGCGACTCGAAGTCGAGATCCAGCAGGTCTCGAGCACCTCAGAACAAGGGAGCGAAGTGCTGGAACTGCGGGAAGACGGGGCACTTTAGGAGGGATTGCAAATCTCCTAAAGGGAAGCAAGGCGACCACACCGAAGGAGTCAGCAAGGATCTGGCAAATCTTGCTGAAGACGGTGATATGGATGCCCTCGTTCTATCTTTGTCTACCTGTGACGAGTCTTGGGTGATAGACTCGGGCGCGTCTTTCCATGCTACATCCCAACGGAAGCTTCTTGAAGGATATGAGAAGGGAGACTTTGGCAAAGTCTACCTAGGGGATGGAGAGCCTTGCACCATACAAGGAAGGGGAAGCGCGGAAGTGAAGTTGGTTTCTGGATCTTCACTTGAGCTTGAGGACGTACGGCACGTACCTCAACTGCAGAGGAATCTGATTTCTGTTGGACAGTTGGCGAGCCAGGGGTACAAGGCTACTTTCACAGCTGATCAGTGGAAGATATCCAGAAGTTCGTTGACGGTGGCTAGTGGCAAGAAGGTTGGGACACTTTATGTCACCAACGGCACGGAGAACTCTATTGGAGTTGTTGCAGCAGATGTGGACACCAAGTTATGGCATTGTAGACTTGGGCACATGAGTTATCAGGGACTGGAGGTGATGCACCAGTTGGAAAAGCTGCAGGGTCTCAGGAGTGTTGAGATGGACTTCTGTGAGGATTGTGTTCTCGGAAAGCAGAAGCGTGTTTCATTCAACAAAGAAGGTAAACCTCGGAAGCAAGAAAAGCTAGATCTCGTGCACACGGACGTGTGGGGGCCTGCACCAGTTTCTTCCATTGGTGGATCTCAGTACTATGTTACTTTTATTGATGATGCTACCAGGAAGCTTTGGGTGTTCTTCTTGAAGCACAAGTCAGAGGTATTTGGGGTCTTCAGGAGATGGCAGGTGATGGTAGAACTCGAGACAGGAAAGAGGTTGAAATGCCTGAGATCGGACAACGGTGGTGAGTATTGTAGCAGGGAGTTTGAGGACTACTGTGCAGATGCTGGGATCGTCAGGCAAAGGACAGTTCCAGGAACACCATAACAAAATGGAGTTGCTGAAAGGATGAACAGAACAATTAATGAGCGTGCCAGGAGTATGAGGATACATGCTGGATTGCCACAGCAGTTTTGGGCGGAAGCAGTTAACACTGCTGCCTACTTGATCAACAGAGGGCCATCAAAGAAACTTGAATTTGGAATTCTTGAGGAAGCATGGACAGCGAAGAAGATTGATTTGGCGCACTTACGAGTATTCGGTTGTACCAGTTATGTCCATGTTGATTCCAGTCAAAGAAGCAAACTAGACGCCAAATCAAAGAAGTGTATTTTCGTTGGATACGGAGGTCAACAGTTTGGGTACCGGCTTTGGGATCCCGAACACAAGAAGATCATTCGTAGTAATGATGTGGTATTCAATGAGAAAATGCAGCAGAGCACTGAATCAGAAACAAAACCTGTTGAGCCGTGTTTTGTGGATCCTGAAGAGGAGTCTACAAATTCTGGTCAGAAGACTCAGTCAGAGCAAGAACCTGAAGCATTGGCACCCCCTCCACAACTAAGAAGGTCCACTCGTAGTACTCATGGGAAGCCTCCTCAAAGGTATGATGGGACTCTTAGTTATTTGCTGCTCACAGATAATGGCGAACCTGAATGCTTCACGGAGGCATTGGAGGTTGATACCAGGAAGGAGTGGGAGTTGGCCATGGATGATGAGATGAAGTCATTGGAGCAGAATCAAACGTGGGATTTGGTGGATCTGCCCAAGGGGAAGAAAGCACTGTCAAACAAATGGGTTTACAGGCTGAAGGAAGAGCAAGGCGGGAAGAAGCGATACAAGGCCAGGCTGGTTGTAAAAGGATTTCAGCAGAGAGCAGGTATCGACTTCACAGAGATCTTTTCTCCTGTAGTCAATATGAGTACTATTCGAGCGGTGCTGAGCATGGTGGCAGTAGAGGATCTTCACTTAGAGCAGCTTGATGTGAAGACGGCCTTTCTCCACGGAGATCTCGATGAGGAGATATATATGCAGCAGCCGGAGGGATACATTGCAGCTGGCACGGGTGACTTAGTCTGCAAACTAAAGAAAAGCCTCTATGGTTTGAAACAGGCACCCAGACAATGGTATCTCAAGTTCGATAGTTACATGCTTGAGATAGGATACAGGAGATGTCAGGAGGATCACTGTTGCTACTTCCGGGACTTCGGTACATCTTACATTATCTTGCTATTGTATGTTGATGACATGTTAGTTGCAGGAGCTAGCATGCATGAGATTGCAAAATTGAAGCTGAAGCTGTCAAGAAAATTTGCAATGAAGGATCTAGGAGCAGCAAAACAGATCCTTGGGATGCAGATCAGTAGAGATAGGTCTAAACATATCCTCAGACTATCTCAGGCGGAGTACATCAGCCGAGTACTCAGGAGATTCTGCATGGAGGGTGCCAAACCTGTTGGCACACCGCTGGGTGCCTGTGGAGTGATCGATTAAAACCCCGTTTGATTTTGATGAGCTCAAAGCATTTGAGTATATCTTGTGATTACTAATGAATTCAATTGAGTGTTTCAGTGAAAATCCTGTCCAAGTGTCTCTAGACTTGGTTCATAGCATTTTGGATAAGTTAAGAAGTCTGCATGAACCAATGTCTGAGATACGAGTCGACTCCCGAGTTTCACGAGTCGACTCCAAGCGTATCAAGGTCACTGGCACGAGCTCGAGTCGACTCCTGATCAGTACGAGTCGACTCCGACTGAAAACAGACAGAAGGACAGAAGAGCAGTTTTTCAGGTCTGAGATTCGAGTCGACTCCAGTGGAATGCGAGTCGACTCCCAGCGGTACACACAAAAAAAGTCAGAGAGCATTTTATGGACTCTGAGATTCGAGTCGGCTCCAGTGGAACGCGAGTCGACTCCCAGCGGTACACAAAGAAAAAGTCAGAGAGCGTTTTATGGACTCTGAGATTCGAGTCGACTCCCGCAGTACGCGAGTCGACTCCGAGACTGTGCGACCATCGACAGACAGAAGACCATGTTACTGCCTCTGAGATTCGAGTCGACTCCCAGACAGCTCGAGTCGACTCCAAGACAAGCTTCACGTCAAAAGGCAGAAGACCAACTTTCGGAAACTGAGAGCCGAGTCGACTCCAAGGAAGTTCGAGTCGACTCC
The DNA here is from genome assembly GCF_051530095.1 of Phoenix dactylifera. Lineage (NCBI taxonomy): Eukaryota > Viridiplantae > Streptophyta > Magnoliopsida > Arecales > Arecaceae > Phoenix > Phoenix dactylifera. The sequence goes on from NC_143193.1 coordinate 9,763,333, forward strand.
AAGACTGGATGAGCCAAAAGACAGAGAATCGGGAGTTCGGGCTCTGAGATTCGAGTCGACTCCCAGGACAGTCGAGTCGACTCGAGTGGACAAAATTCAAATTTGGATCCACGGACTACAGAGGATGAGCCGACTCCAAAATTGCCAGGTCAGCGCCAGAAGTTGGCGAGTCGACTCCGGGTCAAGACGAGTCGACTCCCAGTCAAGACGGCAACTTTAATTCAAACTGGAAACAGTTGCCGAGTCGACTCCGGAAAAGCTCGAGTCGACTCCTGCTACAGCCGAGTCGACTCCTGATCGCGCGAGTCGACTCCAACCCACCAACGGTCACATTGTCAGGCTGCGCAGAGTGTGCAGAACGGCCAGAAAAAGCAGAGTAACGGCTAGTTTCCATGGGGGTTGGCTTAAATAGCCACAGAAGACTGTAGCAAGGTAGAGAACACACATTCCACTCCTAGCATTCAAGTCTTCAAGCTCTCTAAGTGCTCTTCAACGAGAAAAAGGGAAGATCTGCATTTACTGCTCCACCAACATCTTCCCAGCATTCAAAGCTTCCTCCTCCTGCTTTCAAGTCGATCACTCTTTCAAGAGGAGACCGGAGTTCCAGAAGCCACACCTCTTCACCATCTTAAAAGCGTTTGAGGGCTTCTAACTCCTTTACGATTATATTGTTTTAAATCTGCTTTTTGAGAAGCTATTTTCTGTTTTCTTCTATCTCGTGTATTTACTTGATTCAATCGGGGGATTGAATCAAGGGGATTAAGGTTGGTTGGTGAGCCGGTTTAAAACCAACGAGTGTAAGGGTTTGATTGTGAGCCCGGGAAAACAATCGGGGTTGGTTCTAGTCGGTGAGCCTGGAAAAACCGACCGAGTTCGTTGTGAGCTCGTAAAACAACAAGTTCGGTTGTGAGCTTGCAAAACAACCGGCTGTAATCCAAGGGGGTTATAGTGAAATTCCCAAGTGAGACTTGGGGAGTGGACGTAGGAGCAAGGGTTAGCTCCGAACCACTATAAAACTTTATGTTTGTAGTGCATTATCTCTCATCTTCTTCCCCACACATTACTCACAGCACTTAGCTTTAATTAAATAACTGGCTATAGTATTTAGTTAATCATCCACAAAGTTTTAATTAGCTAAGTTAATTTAAAAACCCAATTCACCCCCCCCCTCTTGGGTTGTCTATCTGGGCAACAAGTGGTATCAGAGCCAAAAACTCTTCCACTCAAGAGTTAAAAGATCAAAATGACAACCCCATTTGGATCTTCTCACATTGAGGGTCAGTCCACCCAAAGACCTCCTTTCTTCAATGGATCCGACTACTCATACTGGAAGGCTAGGATGAGAATATTCATCCAAGCCCAAGACTATGAGATGTGGACCATTGTAGTGAATGGCCCATACATCCCATCCACATATGTAGAGGGTGTTAAGGTACCCAAACTAGAAACGGATTGGGATGAACATGACATGAGGAAGGCACAACTAAACTCTAAAGCAATGAATGTGTTTTATTGTGCCTTAGACCGTAATGAATTCAATAGAGTTTCAACTTGTAATTCTGCAAAAGAAATTTGGGACAGACTTGAAGTGACCCATGAGGGCACGAATCAAGTCAAGGAATCCAAAATAAACATCTTGGTTCATAAATATGAACTATTTAAAATGGATTCAAATGAAACAATCACAAGCATGTTCACTAGGTTTACTGATATTGTCAATGGCCTAAAAAGCCTTGGCAAGAACTATACTAACAGTGAACTTGTCAGGAAAATCCTTCGGTGTCTACCAAGGTCGTGGGAAGCCAAGGTGACGGCGATCCAAGAAGCTAAAGACTTGAACAAGCTTCAACTTGAAGAGCTCCTTGGATCCCTGATGACGCATGAGCTTACCATGAAACAACACAACGAGGAAGAGTCCTCCCATAAGAAAAAGGTAATAGCTTTAAAATCTACTTCTTCTAACAAGGACCTGTCTTGCAGCAGCAGCAGTGAAGAGAAAGAAGATGAGGAAGATGGTGGTGAGGCACTTCTTGTGCGCAAGTTCAAGAAGTTTATCAACCACAAGAAGACGTATCATCAAAGGAGAGGTCCCTCAAATTCCTACCACAGAGACAAAGGTAAGGAAAGGGAAAATGAGGGGATTGGGTGTTACGAGTGCAAGAAGCCGGGACACATAAGAGCAGAGTGCCCCTTACTGAAGAAGGGGAGTAAGTACAAGAAGAAGAAGTGTTGCCCAGATAGACAACCCAAGAGGGGGGGGTGAATTGGGTTTTAAAACAATTTGGATAATTTAAAACGTTATGGATGATTAATTAAAAACTATGCCAAGTTATTTAATTAATTACTATGTGCTGTGAGCAATATGAAATGAGAAGAGGAAGAGACAATCAATCACAAACACAAGTTTTATAGTGGTTCGGAGCTATCCCTTGCTCCTACGTCCACTCCCCAAGTTTCTCTTGGGAATACACTATAACCCCCTTGGATTACAGCCGGTTGTTTTGCAAGCTCACAACCAAACTTGTTGTTTTACGAGCTAACAACGAACTCGGTCGGTTTTCCCAGGCTCACCGACTAGAACCAACCCCGATTGTTTTCCCGGGCTCACAATCAAACCCTTTCACACGTTGGTTTTAAAACTGGCTCACCAACTAACCTTTATCCCCTTGATTCAATCCCCCGATTGAACCAAGTAAATACACGTAGTAGAAAGAAAACAGAAAATAAGCTTCTCAAAAGCAGGTATGAAACAATATATTCAAGGATGAGTTTAGAAGCCCTCAAACGCTTTTAAGCTTAAGTAGAGGAATGGCTTCTTGACTCTGGTCTCCTCTTGGATGAGTGATCGACTTGAATGTAGGAGGAGGAAGCTTTGAATGCTGGGGAGAAGTTGGTGGCGCAGTAAATGCTGATCTCCCCTTTTTCTCGTTGAAGAGCACTTGCAAAGCTTGAAGACTTGAATGCTTGGAGTGGAATGTATGTTCTCTATTTTGCTACAGTCTTCTGTGGCTATTTAAGCCAACCCCCACGGAAACTAGCCGTTACTCCACTTTTTCTGGCCGTTCTGCACACTCTGCGCAGCCTGACAATGTGACCGTTGGTGGGTTGGAGTCGACTCGCGCGATCAGGAGTCGACTCGGCTGTAGCGGGAGTCGACTCAAGCTTTTCAGGAGTCGACTCGGCAACTGTTCCAAGTTTGAATTAAAGTTGCCGTCACGACTGGGAGTCGACTCGTCTTGGCCCGGAGTCGACTCGCCAACTTCTGGCGCTGACCTGGCAATTTTGGAGTCGGCTTTTCCTCTGTAGACCGTGGATACAAATTTGAATTTTGCCCTCTCGAGTCGACTCGACTGTCCTGGGAGTCGACTCGAATCTCAGAGCCCGAACTCCCGATTCTCTGTCTTTTGGCTCATCCAGTCTTGGAGTCGACTCGAACTTCCTTGGAGTCGACTCGGCTCTCAGTTTCCGAAAGTTGGTCTTCTGCCTTTTGACGTGAAGCTTGTCTTGGTGTCGACTCGAGCTGTCTGGGAGTCGACTCGAATCTCAGTGGCAGTAACATGGTTTTCTCTGTTGATGGTCGCACAATCTTGGAGTCGACTCGCGTAATGCGGGAGTCGACTCGAATCTCAGAGTTCATAAAACACTCTCTGACTTTTTCTTTGTGCACCGGTGGGAGTCGACTCGCGTTCCACTGGAGTCGACTCGAATCTCAGAGTCCATAAAATACTCTCTGACTCTTTCTTTGTGTACCGCTGGGAGTCGACTCGCGTTCCACTGGAGTCGACTCGAATCTCAGAGTCCATAAAACACTCTCTGACTTTTTCTTTGTGCACCGCTGGGAGTCGACTCGCGTTCCACTGGAGTCGACTCGAATCTCAGATCTGAAAGACTGCTCTTCTATCCTTCTGTCTGTTTTCAGTCGGAGTCGACTCATACTGATTAGGAGTCGACTCGAGCTCGTGCCAGTGACCTTGATACGCTTGGAGTCGACTCGTGAAACTCGGGAGTCGACTCGAGTCTCAGACATTGGTTCAGCAGACTTCTTAACTTATCCAAAATACTGTAAACCATGTCTAGAAACACTTGAGCAGGATTTTCACTGAAACACTCAATTGAATTCATTAGTAATCACACGATATACTCAAATGCTTTGAGCTCATCAAAATCAAACGGGGTTTTAATCAATCACTCCACAATCTCCCCCTTTTTGATGATGACAAAACTTTGAGTATACGTAAAATGAATTGCTCAATAAATAATGAAATAAAATTCACAAGTGAATTCAAATGTCTGAAAATTTAATTTATCCAAGTTTGAAAGGTGTGAAACATTTAAATTTCGGAGTTAAAGCTCCCCCTTTCATTTGGAATTATATAAGCCTCCATATTATGCAATCAATTGTTTGGCTTATATGTTATCAATGATTTATCTTGATTAAAATTCAGATTCTCCCCCTCAACATATGCATTCAACTAGTTTTAGTTTTCTGAATTTCCTTTTAATGCTTTGAAATTTTTGAACTGAATTTTTTGTTTTTAGAGGGAAAATCTGTCAATTTGTTCTTGAGTACGATTAAGCTAATCTCCGAATATCCCTTGAATAGATTCTGGAGATTACTCCATTAGGAGCCCCAAAAGAGAGATAATGAGCCTCGAGGTACCGAATCCACTTAGAACAAATTTGTGTGTGTTTTTAAGAGTTCTTTTACATATTTTAACCATATTTCTCCCCTTATTACATATTTTATACATATTTCTCCCCCTTTTTGTCATCATATCAAAAAGGAGGTAATCACACACACAATCAATGGCACAAATGGCACAATCAAACATCAAATGGCACAGTCAATTGGCACAGAAATAAAGATAAGATGTCTACTCATTGTATTGATATGAAGGTGAATACATTTGAGCATACTATAAGTAAGGCAAAAACAATACAAAAGAAGATAAAACACAACTCAAAATCATCTATGTCCTCCTCGAGGATGTAGCTCCCCCTCTCGAGGATGTAGCTCCTCCTCTCGAGGATGTAGCTCCTCCTCTCGAGGATGCGTCTCCTCCTCTGGAGGATGTGGCTCCTCCTCCCAATCTGCTCCGCTCCATGAGGAGGGCGACTGCCTCTGTGACATGGCTAAGCTGTGTGATGATAGACGAGGTGGCTCTGCTGTGCATAGTGGAGAGCTCAGTCACCGACGTCTGAAGCCCAGTCACTGAGGTCTGAAGTGCGTCCAGCTTGCCGACAATCACATTCGACAAGCGCTCGGCCCCCTCGGTAGTGGTGTGCATGTCACGGCCTATCTCCTCTCGAAACTGTCGAGTGGTGCTCTTGATCTCCCTCATGTTGCGGAACTGGGCCTGCATCAAATCCCTGATATTATATATCTCTTCCCGCACTTTAGCCGTCATGTCTGTCACGGCTGTCAAGGATGGCACCAATGCGGAGGATGGAGTGGGTGCAGGAGTGGGTGCAGGAGTGGCAGCTGGCACGGAACCTCGGAGCTCCCGGAGCAGCTCGTCCCTCAAATCTCGGACGATCTCCTGCCGCAGCTCTCGGAGCTGCTCTGGATCAATACGGACCTCCATAGATGGTGGAGCTGAGGAGGAAGGTCCGGCAGAGGTGGTAGGAGCAGGAGGAGTGGATGGAAGGTCTGGATGATGTGGAGAGTCTGGGTAATCAGAGTCTGGCTCAGGACTGGGTGATGGTCTGGTGGTCTGAGCAGTGAGAGTGGACTTCCTAACCCAGATCCCGTCTTTCTTCCGAAATTCCATCCTGTGCATGGTCCCCGTACCCAAGCGATCAGTCCATCGCAAGGCACGAGAGGGTTCCCTCTCAGGAATGGAAATTTCGTACTGCCTAAACAGGAGAGTGAATATCATCCCGTATGGGAGGGAGAGCCTAGGTCTATCTAAAGGCTCACACATATACCTATAAATCAGCTTGGGGAAGTTGACCGGGGTGTCCTGAAGAATGTAAGACATAATAGCTAGGTCCCTCTCATTCACAAAATCAAATCTTCCTGTCTTAGGGAAGATGGACCTGGATAGAATGCTCAAGAGGATTCTCACTTCAATAGGAAGTGAGCTAGCAGATACCTCATCTAGGGGGGACTGAGGTGGCTGCCCTAAGACGATCGTAAGGGCCTCAAATCTATCCTCAGGATGTGCAGGAGCTACCCCTACCAGTGGGAGGTGGAGGATATGGGCAACGAGATCCTCCGTGACACGTAATGGGACACCTAATACCGTGCCCTCAATACCTCCATCTCCCCGATGGACGGTACTATAGAACTCTTGAACTAGGCCAGGATAGGTGGGAAGGTCCAAGGTGAGGAAGTACTCTAGACCCTGGGCTCTAAGCCTATCGCCTATGGTGAACCCTTCCCGGGAGAGGAAGTCAAAATCGACATACCTCCCGGTGGAGACGGCCTTCCCGGCCAATGGCCTAACATGAACCTCCCTAGGCGGGGAACGATCCGGAGGTGGTTGCCTCGCGGGATCATGCCGCGCCTTGGAGCGCCGCTCGGGAACGGCCGCGGGACGGGACCTCTTCCTAACGACGGCCTTACGAGGCATCTTGACCTAAACGGGAATAAAAATACCTTGAGGACGATGAAGGACGGACAGAGGAAGCTCGGGACGGACCGGAAATGACCTAGGAACGGATGGAAACTCAATGTCCGGCGAAGAATCGACGGGAAAAAGGCTTGGAGACGATCGGGGATGACCTAGGAGTCGGCTCTAGGGCTTTGTGAACAGTGGCGGCTTGAGGAAAAGTGTTTGCGAAACGACAAACCTAGGGTTAAAAAGTCGGATCCCGACTGCGAGTCGACTCCCCTGAGTCGCGAGTCGACTCGACCTCGAGTCGACTCCAGAATATGCGCGAGTCGACTCCCCTTTTGCTGCCAGCTTTGCGAGTCGACTCCCGCAAATGCGCGAGTCGACTCCCCCTTAGGAGCCGGCTCTGAAACTTACTCGAGTCGTCTCTAACCTTGGCACGCACTTAAAAACTCTTGCTATAATCGCGCCAAATGAGGGAAAATCACCTAATTAAGGACTGATATGATGATCATTGAATAGAAACTCTCTTTTAACCTCATTCTCATCATCAAAATCAATTAATCTAGTGGTAACTCCCACTAGGATGGATCAATCACTCCTAATCCCCTTCTAAGCACACTAAATCTCTCTTCACTTAGGGGTTTTGTGAAAATATCTGCTAATTGATTATCAGTACACACAAAGTGGAGTGACACATCACCATTCAATACATGATCTCTTATGAAGTGATGTCTTATCTCAATGTGTTTAGTTCTTGAGTGTTGAATTGGATTTTTAGTTAGATTTATGGCACTTGTGTTATCACAATTAATGGGGATTTCATCTTGTTTAATGCCATAATCTTCTAATTGTTGTTTAATCCATAAGATTTGAGCACAACAACTCCCGGCTGCAACATATTCAGCTTCTGCAGTGGATAATGCAACCGAGTTTTGTTTCTTGCTAAACCATGAGATTAGGTTTTCTCCTAGAAATTGACAAGACCCGCTGGTACTTTTTCTATCAAGTTTACATCCAGCGAAGTCTGAATCTGTGTACCCTATTAAGTTTAGGCTAGATTCTTTAGAGTACCACAGTCCTATGTTCTTAGTTCCTATTAAGTATTTAAAGATTCTTTTAACTGCAGCTAGGTGTGATTCTTTAGGATTAGCCTGATATCTAGCACACATGCACACACTAAACATAATATCAGGTCTACTTGCAGTAAGATACAGTAAAGAACCTATCATACCTCTATAAAGTTTTTGATCGACGGATTTACCTGATTCATCTTGGTCTAACTTACATGATGAGCTCATGGGGGTGCTGATTGATTTGTTTCCCTCCATATCAAACTTCTTGAGCATCTCCTTGATATATTTTACTTGATTGATGAAGATGCCTTCTTCAGATTGTTTGATTTGAAGCCCGAGGAAGTAGTTCAGTTCTCCCATCATGCTCATTTCAAACTCACTCTGCATCAAATCAGCAAATTCTTCGCAGAGGCGATTGTTAGTGGCACCGAAAATGATATCATCAACATAAATCTGTACTAACAACATATCCTTATTTTGTCTTTTCAGAAATAATGTTGTGTCTACATTTCCCCTAGAGAATTCATGTTCTAATAGGAATTTACTAAGTCTCTCATACCATGCTCTAGGTGCTTGTTTTAACCCATAAAGTGCTTTGTTTAGTTTATACTCATGATTAGGGTATTGATGATTTTCGAAACCAGGAGGTTGTTCTACATACACCTCCTCATTAATATACCCATTTAAAAATGCACTCTTTACATCCATTTGAAATAGTTTGAAATCTTTAGAGCATGCATATGCTAATAATAGTCTAATAGCCTCAAGTCTAGCTACGGGAGCAAAGGTTTCATCAAAGTCTATACCTTCTTCTTGATTATAACCCTTTGCTACTAGTCTAGCCTTATTCCGTATAACAATTCCATTTTCATCTAGCTTATTTTTATATATCCATTTTGTACCAATAATTGGATATTCAGAAGGTCTCTCTACTAGATCCCACACTTTGTTTCTAGTAAATTGGTTTAGTTCTTCTTGCATTGCATTTATCCAATTTACATCATTTTCGGCTTCTTCTATATGTTTGGGCTCAAAGTGTGAAACAAAGGCTAGATGATTATTCATATTCCTAAGGGATGCTCTAGTCCTAACCGGTTGTGATGGATCATCTAGAATTAGTTCCTTAGGATGCCCGTGAGCATACCTCCAAGCTTTAGTTAGCCCATGATCCACTATAGGCTCTTGGTTTGATGATTCTCCTTCAATCAACTTTTGATTATCATCTCGTAATCCCATCTCATCTATCTTTTCTTCAAGTATTTCAATATCATCATCAAAATTAACCTTCTTACTAGATGAGATGTCACTAGAGTCATCAAAAACAACATGTATGGATTCTTCTATAACTAGAGTTCTTTTATTAAAGATTCTATAGGCTTTACTAGTTGTAGAATAACCTAGGAATATTCCTTCATCAGATTTAGGGTCAAATTTCCCTAGATTATCTTTCCCATTATTATGTACAAAACACCTACATCCAAAAACATGAAAATAGTTAACCTTTGGTTTTCTGTTTTTCCACAGTTCATATGGTGTTTTCTTTATGATGGGTCTTAATAGAACTCTATTTAATATATGGCAAGAAGTATTAATGGCTTCTCCCCAAAAATACTTAGGGAGGTTACTTTCACATAACATCGTTCTAGCCATTTCCTCTAGTGTTCTATTTTTCCTTTCAACAACTCCATTTTGCTGTGGTGTCCTAGGTGCTGAGAAATTATGGGTTATCCCCTTTTTGCTACAAAATTCATCAAATAATTGATTTTCGAATTCGGTACCATGGTCACTTCTAATAGCTATAACTGAGGATTCTCTAGCATTTGTTACTTCCTTGTGGAACTTCTTAAACATAGAAAATGCTTGATCCTTATGCGCTAGAAACATGACCCATGTGTACCTAGAGTAATCATCTACTATAACTAGACCATATTTATTTCCACCTAGGCTTGTTGTTCTAGTAGGACCAAATAAGTCCATATGTAATAATTCTAGAGGCCTAGAGGTAGAGACACATTTTATGGATTTAAAAGAATTCCTAGATTGTTTGCCAAATTGACATGCTTCACAGATTTTGTTCTTTTCAAATTTTAATTTTGGCAAACCTATCACGGAGTCTCTTTTAACTAGTTTAGTTATTGTGTCCATGCTTGCATGACCTAACTTACGGTGCCATAACCAACTAGCATCATTTTCTTTGGTTTCATTTACAACTAGACATTGGTTATGTTTTGCAAGATCTTCTAGGTCTACAACATATACATTTCCACGTCTAATCCCTTTAAAGACCAAACTATTATCATTAGGATTTGTTACAATACATAGTGATGGTTTAAACATAACATCATATCCTTTATCACATAATTGACTAATGCTTAACAAGTTATGTTTAAGACCATCAACATATCTAACATTATCTATAAAAGTAGAAGGGGTGATTTGAACTTTACCAATGCCAATGATGTGACCTTGGTTGTTGTCTCCAAACGTCACAACACCTCCCTTCTTAGCTTCAAGGGTGAAAAATTGGTCTTTATCACCCGTCATGTGCCTTGAGCAGCCACTATCCAAATACCAGCAATTTTTGTTGACCTTGGCTGCAAGACACTCCTACACAAGCAAATCATGTCATCTTAGGTACCCAAGTTTTCTTGGGTCCTTCATGGTTAGTCAAGTTGGTTCCTTTTGGAACCCATACCCTTTTAATTTTTCTTTTAGTTTTCCTTTTCCTATAGTCACATGTATTTGCTTTATGTCCTATATTTCCACAACAGAAACAGGTGATTTTCTTAGTTTTTGTTTCCCCAGCTTTAACAAAGAAATTACTAAGAAGTTTTTGCTTATTCCTTGGTTTGTACCCTAAGCCTGCTTTATTAAATACTGCACGTTGACTATTTAGTATCATGTTTAACTTTTCTGAACTATATGTAAATTTTTCAACTAAGGGTTTGTATTTGTTAAGTTCTTTAGTTAATGTTTGATTTTCTGTTTTTAAATCATTTAGTTCTTTTGTTAGATCCTTGTTTAAGACTTGTTTATGGTTTGAAAGTTCCTTAGTTAGTTTTTCATTATCTTTAGTTAAGGTGTTAGTCTTCTTAATTAAAAGTTGATTGCTTGTCTTAAGTTCTAGATTTTCTTTGGTAAGATTATCTTTATCCTTAATTAATGAATCATGCTTATGAATATAAGTTTGATTAGTTACTTTTAGTTCTCTGTTTTTAACATTTATATTCTTATACTCAATCATTAATTCATTGAACGCATCATAAAGTTCATCAAAAGAAAAATCAGGATGCGTATCGGAAGTTACCTCGTCTTCGTTGGCCATGAAGCAGAAATTGGCCTTTTCTTCTTGTTCCTCGTCAGAAGAGGAGGATGATGAGTCGGAGTCGGATAGTGTAGTGACAAGAGCTTTCTTCTTCTTGTACTTACTCCCCTTCTTCAGTAAGGGGCATTCAGCTCTTATGTGACCCGGCTTCTTGCACTCGTAACATCCAATCCCCTCGTTTTCTCTTTCCTTACCTTTGTCCTTCCGGTAGAAATTTGAGGGCCCTCTCCTTTGATGATAGGACTTCTTGTGGTTGATGAATTTCTTGAATTTGCGCACAAGAAGAGCCTCACCACCATCTTCCTCATCTTCTTCTTCTTCACTGCTGCTGCTGCAAGATAAGTCCTTGTTAGAAGAAGTAGATTTTAAAGCTATTACCTTTTTCTTATGGGAAGACTCTTCCTCGTGTTGTTTCATGGTGAGTTCGTGAGTCATCAGGGATCCAAGGAGCTCCTCAAGTGGAAGCTTGTTCAAGTCTTTAGCTTCTTGGATCGCTGTCACTTTAGCTTCCCACAACCTCGGTAGACATCGAAGGATTTTCCTGACAAGCTCACTGTTAGTATAGTTCTTGCCAAGGCTTTTTAGGCCATTGACAATATCAGTAAACCTAGTGAACATGGATGTGATAGTTTCATTTGAATCCATTTTAAATAGTTCATATTTATGAACCAAGATGTTTATTTTGGATTCCTTGACTTGATTCGTGCCCTCATGGGTCACTTCAAGTCTGTCCCAAATTTCTTTTGCTGAATTACAAGTTGAAATCCTATTGAATTCATTACGGTCTAAGGCACAATAGAAGACATTCATTGCTTTAGAGTTTAATTGTGCCTTCCTCATGTCATGTTCATCCCAATCCGTTTCTAGTTTGGGTACCTTGACACCATCTATATATATGGATGGGATGTATGGGCCATTTACAACAATGGTCCACATCTCATAGTCTTGGGCTTGGATGAATATTTTCATCCTAGCCTTCCAGTATGAGTAGTCGGATCCATTGAAGAAAGGGGGTCTTTGGGTGGACTGACCCTCAATGTGAGAAGATCCAAATGGGGTTGTCATTTTGATCTTTTAACTCTTGAGTGGAAGAGTTTTTGGCTCTGATACCACCTGTTGCCCAGATAGACAACCCAAGAGGGGGGGGTGAATTGGGTTTTAAAACAATTTGGATAATTTAAAACGTTATGGATGATTAATTAAAAACTATGCCAAGTTATTTAATTAATTACTATGTGCTGTGAGCAATATGAAATGAGAAGAGGAAGAGACAATCAATCACAAACACAAGTTTTATAGTGGTTCGGAGCTATCCCTTGCTCCTACGTCCACTCCCCAAGTTTCTCTTGGGAATACACTATAACCCCCTTGGATTACAGCCGGTTGTTTTGCAAGCTCACAACCAAACTTGTTGTTTTACGAGCTAACAACGAACTCGGTCGGTTTTCCCAGGCTCACCGACTAGAACCAACCCCGATTGTTTTCCCGGGCTCACAATCAAACCCTTTCACACGTTGGTTTTAAAACTGGCTCACCAACTAACCTTTATCCCCTTGATTCAATCCCCCGATTGAACCAAGTAAATACACGTAGTAGAAAGAAAACAGAAAATAAGCTTCTCAAAAGCAGGTATGAAACAATATATTCAAGGATGAGTTTAGAAGCCCTCAAACGCTTTTAAGCTTAAGTAGAGGAATGGCTTCTTGACTCTGGTCTCCTCTTGGATGAGTGATCGACTTGAATGTAGGAGGAGGAAGCTTTGAATGCTGGGGAGAAGTTGGTGGCGCAGTAAATGCTGATCTCCCCTTTTTCTCGTTGAAGAGCACTTGCAAAGCTTGAAGACTTGAATGCTTGGAGTGGAATGTATGTTCTCTATTTTGCTACAGTCTTCTGTGGCTATTTAAGCCAACCCCCACGGAAACTAGCCGTTACTCCACTTTTTCTGGCCGTTCTGCACACTCTGCGCAGCCTGACAATGTGACCGTTGGTGGGTTGGAGTCGACTCGCGCGATCAGGAGTCGACTCGGCTGTAGCGGGAGTCGACTCAAGCTTTTCAGGAGTCGACTCGGCAACTGTTCCAAGTTTGAATTAAAGTTGCCGTCACGACTGGGAGTCGACTCGTCTTGGCCCGGAGTCGACTCGCCAACTTCTGGCGCTGACCTGGCAATTTTGGAGTCGGCTTTTCCTCTGTAGACCGTGGATACAAATTTGAATTTTGCCCTCTCGAGTCGACTCGACTGTCCTGGGAGTCGACTCGAATCTCAGAGCCCGAACTCCCGATTCTCTGTCTTTTGGCTCATCCAGTCTTGGAGTCGACTCGAACTTCCTTGGAGTCGACTCGGCTCTCAGTTTCCGAAAGTTGGTCTTCTGCCTTTTGACGTGAAGCTTGTCTTGGTGTCGACTCGAGCTGTCTGGGAGTCGACTCGAATCTCAGTGGCAGTAACATGGTTTTCTCTGTTGATGGTCGCACAATCTTGGAGTCGACTCGCGTAATGCGGGAGTCGACTCGAATCTCAGAGTTCATAAAACACTCTCTGACTTTTTCTTTGTGCACCGGTGGGAGTCGACTCGCGTTCCACTGGAGTCGACTCGAATCTCAGAGTCCATAAAATACTCTCTGACTCTTTCTTTGTGTACCGCTGGGAGTCGACTCGCGTTCCACTGGAGTCGACTCGAATCTCAGAGTCCATAAAACACTCTCTGACTTTTTCTTTGTGCACCGCTGGGAGTCGACTCGCGTTCCACTGGAGTCGACTCGAATCTCAGATCTGAAAGACTGCTCTTCTATCCTTCTGTCTGTTTTCAGTCGGAGTCGACTCATACTGATTAGGAGTCGACTCGAGCTCGTGCCAGTGACCTTGATACGCTTGGAGTCGACTCGTGAAACTCGGGAGTCGACTCGAGTCTCAGACATTGGTTCAGCAGACTTCTTAACTTATCCAAAATACTGTAAACCATGTCTAGAAACACTTGAGCAGGATTTTCACTGAAACACTCAATTGAATTCATTAGTAATCACACGATATACTCAAATGCTTTGAGCTCATCAAAATCAAACGGGGTTTTAATCAATCACTCCACAAGAAGGCACTTGTCACCACCCTATCGGACTCCGACGCATCATCTTCATCATCGGATGAAGAACAAGAAGAGAAGGCCAATTTCTGTTTCATGGCCAACGAAAATGAGGTAATTTCCGATACGCATTTTGATTTTACATTTGATGAACTTTATGATGCGTTCAATGAATTAATGATTGAGTATAAGAATATAAATGTTAAAAACAGAGAACTAAAAGTAACTAACCAAAGTTATATTCATAAGCATGATTCATTAATTAAGGATAAAGATAATCTCACCAAAGAAAATCTAGAACTTAAGACAAGCAACCAACTCCTAATTAAGAAGACTAACACCTTAACGAAAGATATTGAGAAACTAACAAAGGAATTTTCAGATCTCAAAAACCATAAACAAGTCTTAAACAAGGATCTAACTAAAGAGCTAAATGATCTAAAAACCGAAAATCAGACATTAACTAAAGAACTAAACAAATACAAACCCTTAGTTGAAAAATTCACATATAGTTCTGAAAAGTTAAACATGATACTTAATAATCAACGAGCCGTATTTAATAAAGCGGGTTTAGGGTATAAACCAAGGAATAAGCAAAAACTTCTTAGTAACTTCTTTGTTAAAGCTGGGAAAACTAAAATTAAGAAAATAACTTGCTTTTGTTGTGGAATAGTAGGACATAAAGCAAATGCATGTAATTTTAGGAAAAGTAAAACTAAAAGAAAAAATAAAAGGGTATGGATTCCAAAAGGAACCAACTTGACTAACCATGAAGGACCCAAGAAAACTTGGGTACCTAAGATGACATGATTTGCTTGTGTAGGAGTGTCTTGCAGCCAAGGTCAACAAAAACTGCTGGTATTTGGATAGTGGCTGTTCAAGGCACATGACGGGTGATAAAGATCAATTTTTCACCCTTGAAGCTAAGAAGGGAGGTGCTGTGACTTTTGGAGACAACAACCAAGGTCACATCATTGGTATTGGTAAAGTTCAAATCACCCCTTCTACCTTTATAGATAATGTTAGATATGTTGATGGTCTTAAGCATAACTTGTTAAGCATTAGTCAATTATGTGATAAAGGATATGATGTTATGTTTAAACCATCACTATGTATTATAACAAATTCTAATGATAATAGTTTAGTTTTTTAAAGGGATGAGACGTGGAAATGTATATGTGGTAGATCTAGAAGACCTTACAAAACATAACCAATGTTTAGTTGTTAATGAAACTAAAGAAAATGATGCTAGTTGGTTATGGCACCGTAAGTTAGGTCATGCAAGCATGGACACAATAACTAAACTAGTTAAAAGAGACTCCGTGATAGGTTTGCCAAAATTAAAATTTGAAAAGAACAAAATATGTGAAGCATGTCAATTTGGCAAACAATCTAGAAACTCTTTTAAATCCATAAAATGTGTCTCTACTTCTAGGCCTCTAGAATTACTACACATGGACCTATTTGGTCCAACTAGAACAACAAGCCTAGGTGGAAATAAATATGGTCTAGTTATAGTAGATGATTACTCTAGGTACACATGGGTCATGTTTCTAGCGCATAAGGATCAAGCATTTTCTATGTTTAAGAAGTTCCATAAGGAAGTAACAAATGCTAGAGAGTCCTCAGTTATAGCTATTAGAAGTGACCATGGTACCGAATTCGAAAATCAATTATTTGATGAATTTTGTAGTAAAAAGGGGATAACCCATAATTTCTCAGCACCTAGGACACCACAACAAAATGGAGTTGTGGAAAGGAAAAATAGAACCCTAGAGAAAATGGCTAGAACGATGTTATGTGAAAGTAACCTCCCTAAGTACTTTTGGGGAGAAGCCATTAATACTTCTTGCCATGTATTAAATAGAGTTCTATTA
Organism: Phoenix dactylifera; assembly: GCF_051530095.1. NCBI lineage: Eukaryota > Viridiplantae > Streptophyta > Magnoliopsida > Arecales > Arecaceae > Phoenix > Phoenix dactylifera. Next base: position 9,779,243 of record NC_143193.1, read on the forward strand.
AGACCCATCATAAAGAAAACACCATATGAACTGTGGAAAAACAGAAAACCAAAGGTTAACTATTTTCATGTTTTCGGATGTAGGTGTTTTGTACATAATAATGGGAAAGATAATCTAGGGAAATTTGATCCAAAATCTGATGAAGGAATATTCCTAGGTTATTCTACAACTAGTAAAGCCTATAGAATCTTTAATAAAAGAACCCTAGTTATAGAAGAATCTATACATGTTGTTTTTGATGACTCTAGTGACATCTCATCTAGTAAGAAGGTTAATTTTGATGATGATATTGAAATACTTGAAGAAAAGATAGATGAGATGGGATTACAAGATGATAATCAAAAGTTGATTGAAGGAGAATCATCAAACCAAGAGCCTATAGTGGATCATGGGCTAACTAAAGCTTGGAGGTATGCTCATGGGCATCCTAAGGAACTAATTCTAGATGATCCATCCCAACCCGTTAGGACTAGAGCATCCCTTAGAAATTTGAATAACCATCTAGCTTTTGTTTCACACTTTGAGCCCAAACATATAGAAGAAGCCGAAAATGATGTAAATTGGATAAATGCAATGCAAGAAGAACTAAACCAATTTACTAGAAACAAAGTGTGGGATCTAGTAGAGAGACCTTCTGAATATCCAATTATAGGTACAAAATGGATATATAAAAATAAGCTAGATGAAAATGGAATTGTTATAAGGAATAAGGCTAGACTAGTAGCAAAGGGTTATAATCAAGAAGAAGGTATAGACTTTGATGAAACCTTTGCTCCCGTGGCTAGACTTGAGGCTATTAGACTATTATTAGCATATGCATGCTCTAAGGACTTCAAGCTATATCAAATGGATGTAAAAAGTGCTTTTCTAAATGGGTTTATTAATGAGGAGGTATATGTGGAACAACCTCCTGGTTTTGAAAATCATCAATACCCCAATCATGTGTATAAACTGAACAAAGCACTTTATGGTCTAAAACAAGCACCTAGAGCATGGTATGAGAGACTTAGTAAATTTCTATTAGAACATGAATTCTCTAGGGGAAATGTAGATACAACATTATTTCTGAAAAAAAAAAATAAGGATATGTTATTAGTACAGATTTATGTTGATGATATCATTTTCGGTGCTACTAACAATCGCCTCTGCGAGGAATTTGCTGATTTGATGCAGAGTGAGTTTGAGATGAGCATGATGGGAGAGCTGAACTACTTCCTCGGGCTTCAAATCAAACAATCTGAAGGAGGCATCTTCATCAATCAAGCCAAATATATCAAGGAGATACTCAAGAAGTTCGATATGGAGGGAAACAAGTCAATCAGCACCCCCATGAGCTCATCATGTAAGTTAGACCAAGACGAATCAGGTAAATCTGTAGATCAAAAACTTTATAGAGGTATGATAGGTTCTTTACTGTATCTTACTGCAAGTAGGCCTGATATTATGTTTAGTGTGTGCATGTGTGCTAGATATCAGGCTAATCCTAAAGAATCACACCTAGCTGCAGTTAAGAGAATCTTTAAATACTTAATAGGAACTAAGAACATAGGGCTGTGGTACTCTAAAGAATCTAGCCTAAACTTAATAGGGTACACAGATTCAGACTTCGCTGGATGTAAGCTTGATAGAAAAAGTACCAGCGGGTCTTGTCAATTTCTAGGAGAAAACCTAATCTCATGGTTTAGCAAGAAACAAAACTCGGTTGCATTATCCACTGCAGAAGCTGAATATGTTGCAGCCGGGAGTTGTTGTGCTCAAATCTTGTGGATTAAACAACAATTAGAAGATTATGGCATTAAACAAGATAAAATCTCCATTAATTGTGATAATACAAGTGCCATAAACCTAACTAAAAATCCAATTCAACACTCAAGAACTAAACACATTGAGATAAGACATCACTTCATAAGAGATCATGTATTGAATGGTGATGTGACTCTCCAATTTGTTTGTACTGATAATCAATTAGCAGATATTTTCACAAAACCCCTAAGTGAAGAGAGGTTCAGTGTACTTAGGAGGGGATTAGGAGTGATTGACCCATCCTAGTGGGAGTTTCCACTAGATTAATTGATTTTGATGGTTAAAATGAGGTTAAAATAGAGTTTCTATTCAATGATCATCAAATCAGATCCCAACTAGGTGATTTTTCCTCATTTGGCACGGTTATAGCATGATTTTTAAGTGCGTGCCAAGGTTAGAGACGACTCGAGTAAGTTTCAGAGCCGGCTCCTAAGGGGGAGTCGACTCGCGCATTTGGGGGAGTCGACTCGCAAAGTTGGCAGCTGAGGGGGAGTCGACTCGCACATTGTCGGGAGTCGACTCGAAGTCTACAGGCGCATAAGGAGAGTCGACTCGCGCATTTTCTGGAGTCGACTCGAGGTCGAGTCGACTCGCGACTCAGGGGAGTCGACTCGCAGTCGGGATCCGACTTTTTAACCCTAGGTTTGTCGTTTCGCAAACACTTTTTCTCAAGCCGCCACTGTTCACAAAGCCCTAGAGCCGACTCCTAGGTTATCCTCGATCGTCTCCAAGCCCTTTTCCCGTCGATTCTTCGCCGGACATTGAGTTTCCGTCCGTTCCTAGGTCTTTTCAGGTTAGTCCCGAGCTTCCTCTATCGATCCTTCTTCATTCTCTAGGTTTTCATCTCGTTTAGGTCAAGATGCCTCGCAAGGGAGTTGTTAGAAAGAGGTCCCGTCCCGTGGCCGGTCCCGAGCGGCGCTCCAAGGCGCGGCACGATCCCGCGAGGCAACCTCCTCCGGATCGTTCCCCGCCTAGGGTGGTTCATGTTAGGCCGTTGGCCGGGAAGGCCGTCACCTCCGGGAGGTATGTCACTTTCGACTATCTCTCCCGGGAAGGATTCACCATAGGCGATAGGCTTAGAGCCCAGGGTCTAGAGTACTTCCTCACCTTGGACCTTCCCACCTATCCTGGCCTAGTTCAAGAGTTCTACAGTACCGTCCATCGGAGAGATGGAGGTATTGAGGGCACGGTATTAGGTGTCCCATTGCGTGTCACAGAGGACCTCATTGCCCATATCCTCCACCTTCCATTAGTAGGGGTGGCTCCTGCACATCCTGAGGATAGATTTGAGGCCCTTACGATCGTCTTAGGGCATCCACCTTAGTCTCCCCTAGATGAGGTATCTGCTAGCTCACTTCCTATTGAAGTGAGAATCCTTTTGAGCATTTTGTCCAGGTCCATCTTCCCTAAGACAGGGAGATTTGATTTTGTGAATGAGAGGGACCTAGCTATTATGTCTTACATTCTTCAGGACACCCCGGTCAACTTCCCCAAGCTCATTTATAGGTATATGTGTGAGCCCCTGGATAGACCTAGGCTCTCCCTCCCATACGGAATGATATTCACTCTTCTCTTTAGGCAGTACGAAATTTCCATTCCTGAGAAGGAACCCTCTCGTGCCTTGCGATGGACTGATCGCTTGGGTACGGGGACCATGCACAGGATGGGATTTCGGAAGAGAGAAGGGATCTGGGTTAGGAAGTCCACTCTCACCGCTCAGACCACCAGACCATCACCCAGTCCTGAGCCAGATTCTGACTACCCAGAGTTCCCAGACCATCCAGACCTTCCATCCACTCCTCCTGCTCCTACCACCTCTGCCGGACCTTCCTCCTCAGCTCCACCATCTATGGAGGTCCGTATTGATCCAGAGCAGCTCCGGGAGCTGCGGCAGGAGATCGTCCGAGATTTGAGGGACGAGCTGCTCCGGGAGCTCCGAGGTTCCGTGCCAGCTCCCACTCCTGCACCCACTCCATCCTCAGCATTGGTCCCATCCTTGACAGCCGTGACAGACATGACGGCTGAGGTGCGGCAGGAGATCTACAACATTAGGACCCTGGTGCAGGCCCAGTTCCACAGCATGAGCGAGGTCACGAGCACCACGAGAAGGATGCGGGATGACATCCGCCGTGACATGCACACCACCACCGAGGGGGCCGAGCGCTTGTCGAATGTGCTCATCGACAAGCTGGACGCACTTCAGACCTCGGTGACTGGGCTTCAGACGTCGGTGACTGAGCTCTCCACTACACATAGCAGAGCCACCACGTCTATTATCACGCAGCTGGGCCATGTTACAGAGGCAGTCGCCCTCCTCATGGAGCAGAGCCGATTGAGAGGAGGAGTCACATCCTCGAGAGGAGGAGCTACATCCTCCAGAGGAGGAGATGTATCCTCGAGAGGGGGAGCTACATCCTCCAGAGGAGGAGATGTATCCTCGAGAGGGGGAGCCACATCCTCCAGAGGAGGAGATGTATCCTCGAGAGGGGGAGGCACATCCTCGAGGAGGTCATAGATGATTTTGAGTTGTGTTTTGTCTTCTTTTGTATTGTTCTTGCTTTACCTATTGTATGCTCAAATGTATTCACCTTCATATCAATACAATGAGTAGACATCTTATCTTCATTTCTGTGCCATTTGATGATTGACTGTGCCATTTGTGCCATTGATTGTGTGTGATTACCTCCTTTTTGGTATGATGACAAAAAGGGGGAGAAATGTGTAAGTATAAAATATGTAAAAGGGGAGAAATATTAAAAAATATGTAAAAGAAATCAATGGAAATAAATAAAACGATAAACTCTTAAAAACACACATAAATTTGTTCTAAGTGGATTCCGTACCTCGAGGCTCATTATCTCTCTTTTGGGGCTCCTAATGGAGTAATCTCCAGAATCTATTCAAGGGATATTCGGAGATTAGCTGAATCCTACTCAAGAACAAATTGACAGATTTTCTCTCTAAAAATAAAAATTTTAGTTCAAATATTTCAAAGCATTAAAAGAAAATTCAGAAAATCAAAATATAGTTGAATGCATATGTTGAGGGGGAGAATCTGAATTTTAATCAAGCTAAATCATTAATGTCATATAAGCCAAACAATTGATTGCAGAATATGAAGGCTTATATAATTCCAAATGAAAGGGGGAACTTTAACTCCGAAATTTAATGTTTCACTCCTTTCAAACTTGGATAAATTAAATTATCAAGACATTTGAATTCATTTATGGAGTTTATTTCATTATTTACTGAGCAACTCATTTTACATATACTCAAAGCTTTGTCATCATCAAAAAGGGGGAGATTGTGGAGTGATCGATTAAAACCCCGTTTGATTTTGATGAGCTCAAAGCATTTGAGTATATCTTGTGATTACTAATGAATTCAATTGAGTGTTTCAGTGAAAATCCTGTCCAAGTGTCTCTAGACTTGGTTCATAGCATTTTGGATAAGTTAAGAAGTCTGCATGAACCAATGTCTGAGATACGAGTCGACTCCCGAGTTTCACGAGTCGACTCCAAGCGTATCAAGGTCACTGGCACGAGCTCGAGTCGACTCCTGATCAGTACGAGTCGACTCCGACTGAAAACAGACAGAAGGACAGAAGAGCAGTTTTTCAGGTCTGAGATTCGAGTCGACTCCAGTGGAATGCGAGTCGACTCCCAGCGGTACACACAGAAAAAGTCAGAGAGCGTTTTATGGACTCTGAGATTCGAGTCGACTCCAGTGGAACGCGAGTCGACTCCCAGCGGTACACAAAGAAAAAGTCAGAGAGCGTTTTATGGACTCTGAGATTCGAGTCGACTCCCGCAGTACGCGAGTCGACTCCGAGACTGTGCGACCATCGACAGACAGAAGACCATGTTACTGCCTCTGAGATTCGAGTCGACTCCCAGACAGCTCGAGTCGACTCCAAGACAAGCTTCACGTCAAAAGGCAGAAGACCAACTTTCGGAAACTGAGAGCCGAGTCGACTCCAAGGAAGTTCGAGTCGACTCCAAGACTGGATGAGCCAAAAGACAGAGAATCGGGAGTTCGGGCTCTGAGATTCGAGTCGACTCCCAGGATAGTCGAGTCGACTCGAGTGGACAAAATTCAAATTTGGATCCACGGACTACAGAGGATGAGCCGACTCCAAAATTGCCAGGTCAGCGCCAGAAGTTGGCGAGTCGACTCCGGGTCAAGACGAGTCGACTCCCAGTCAAGACGGCAACTTTAATTCAAACTGGGAACAGTTGCCGAGTCGACTCCGGAAAAGCTCGAGTCGACTCCTGCTACAGCCGAGTCGACTCCTGATCGCGCGAGTCGACTCCAACCCACCAACGGTCACATTGTCAGGCTGCGCAGAGTGTGCAGAACGGCCAGAAAAAGCAGAGTAACGGCTAGTTTCCGTGGGGGTTGGCTTAAATAGCCACAGAAGACTGTAGCAAGGTAGAGAACACACATTCCACTCCTAGCATTCAAGTCTTCAAGCTCTCTAAGTGCTCTTCAACGAGAAAAAGGGAAGATCTGCATTTACTGCTCCACCAACATCTTCCCAGCATTCAAAGCTTCCTCCTCCTGCTTTCAAGTCGATCACTCTTTCAAGAGGAGACCGGAGTTCCAGAAGCCACACCTCTTCACCATCTTAAAAGCGTTTGAGGGCTTCTAACTCCTTTACGATTATATTGTTTTAAATCTGCTTTTTGAGAAGCTATTTTCTGTTTTCTTCTATCTCGTGTATTTACTTGATTCAATCGGGGGATTGAATCAAGGGGATTAAGGTTGGTTGGTGAGCCGGTTTAAAACCAACGAGTGTAAGGGTTTGATTGTGAGCCCGGAAAAACAATCGGGGTTGGTTCTAGCCGGTGAGCCTGGGAAAACCGACCGAGTTCGTTGTGAGCTCGTAAAACAACAAGTTCGGTTGTGAGCTTGCAAAACAACCGGCTGTAATCCAAGGGGGTTATAGTGAAATTCCCAAGTGAGACTTGGGGAGTGGACGTAGGAGCAAGGGTTAGCTCCGAACCACTATAAAACTTTGTGTTTGTAGTGCATTGTCTCTCATCTTCTTCCCCACACATTACTCACAGCACTTAGCTTTAATTAAATAACTGGCTATAGTATTTAGTTAATCATCCACAAAGTTTTAATTAGCTAAGTTAATTTAAAAACCCAATTCACCCCCCCCCCTCTTGGGTTGTCTATCTGGGCAACAGTGCCCATTTTAAGCTCTCAAAAGGGCAAAGTCCGAAGACGCGGGTGGAGGAGCTCAATATGTCAAAAATCCCGTATGCATCGACAGTGGGGAGCTTGATGTACGCTATGGTGTGTACGAGACCAGACATTGCTCAAGCAGTGGGAGTTGTGAGTCGCTTCATGAGCTGCCCAGGCTTGGAGCATTGGCGCGCAGTCAAATGGATACTGAGGTATCTGAAAGGCACTGAGCACATGTCATTGTGCTATGGAGGTTCTGAGATCCGGTTACAGGGCTATGTGGACTCAGACATGGCAGGGGACCTGGACGGCAGGAGAAGCACGACAGGGTACTTGTTCACCTTGGGCAGTGGAGCCGTCAGTTGGATTTCCAGGTTACAACCAGTTGTTGCATTGTCGACTACGGAGGCGGAGTATGTGGCAGCCACAGAGGCGTGCAAGGAACTAATATGGCTTCAAGTCTTGATGAAGGAGCTTGGGAAGGAACAGAAGGATTGCATGTTATATTCAGATAGTTAAAGTGCAATTCATCTGGCAAAGAATTCAGCTTTCCATTCAAAGACGAAGCATATTGACATACGGTACCACTTCGTGAGGTCATTGCTCGAGCAGGGACTCGTCAAGTTGGAGAAGATTCATACAAGTCAGAATCCTGCAGATATGTTGACGAAGGTCGTCACGGTGGAGAAGCTGAGGAGTTGTTCAGCTTCTGCTGGTCTTCATGCTTGAAGACGTTGAGGAGGCATCGTACCTATTTCACTAGGATGATTTAGTTTCAGTGGGAGCACAGAGGAGAGCCAAGTAACAAGAGGATATACCCAAGGTCTCCAAGTGGGAGATTGTTGGGGTATGTGGAGACCTTTGGTGATGAAGAGAATTGAAGGAAAATCAATTCTGCATAGTTTTCTGTCTGGCGGACTGTCGGAGTCGACTCGAGCTTCAGTCGAGTCGACTCGGGAACAGTCGAGTCGACTCGGGAACAGTCGAGTCGACTCGAGGTCCGTCGAGTCGACCCGGGAGAAGAAAGGCCGAAAAACCATGTTTCTGTCTGGACTGTCAGAGTCGACTCGAGCTACAGTCGAGTCGACTCGAAGCATCGTCGAGTCGACTCGAGCTACAGTCGAGTCGACTCTAGATCGTGCCAGTTTTGTCCAGACGTGCCAGAGTCGACTCGAACCACAGCCGAGTCGACTCGGGCTCGCGAAAAATCGTACGGACGATTTTCTTTTGGTATTTTTGGTGGCGTTTCGACGGCTATGATCATCTGAAGGTCTTGAGACTATATATAGGACTCATGAGAGCCCTAGGGTAGGGTGATTGGCCGTATATTTGAGAGAGACTCTTGTTTGTGAGGCTAGGGTTCTAGAGAAGAAGAGGATTGGGATCCTACTTCTTGTGCAAAGGGAATTCTGTGTGAATCTCTTGTAGATCGATCGCTTGTGATCGTTCGGGTGTGTGCTATCTCTGTAATCAGTTCATCCTTATTGAGATTTGGAGCGGTGGAGGACGTAGGCTATTTGTAGCCGAACCTCGTTACATCTTTGTGTTTGCTTTGCTATTTTCTTCCTTCTTCTTCCTTTGATCTTTGATAATCCGTTGCGGTGCTCAAGTGTTTTACCCTACTGATACCACGGGGTAATCTTTTGCCCTTCGTAGGCGGAGCGAAGAGGTGATCCTTGAGTCCGGAGTCGAGGGAGCGAGATAGTGCTTATCCGTTTGTATCTCTCTTGCTTGTCCGACGTCGGTGGCGGCGCTGGTGTGAGTGGGTTCCGGTGCGGGGCGCCGACAACACAGCAGCCCCTTCCGCCAGCTCAGCAAGGCACTCCTCTGAACGACAGAACCTCTCAATGGCCTCACTGGCGGATGACTCCACTAGGCCCTCGAGCCACCCGACCTTCAGCTCCCGCTCCTCCGCCTCGCCTTGAAGGCGAACTAGAGCGGCTTCAAGCTCGAAGATGCGGCTTCAAGCTCGAAGATGCAAGCCCGAGAATGCTCGGCCTCCATAGCTTGGATCTGAGCCAGCTTATCCTTTATTACGACCTCAGAAGCACGCACCTTCTTCTTGGTCTTTCGAAGCCGCTGTGCAGTGGCAGCAGCTCTCTCTTCAGCTTCACGCCACTGCTACTCAACAGCTGCCACCCGATCCTCGGCCTCCTGCTGACGCTGCGCAGCCGACGCTGCTCGACCTTCAGCCTCTTGTCCTTGGAGCTCGGCGCGCTCCATTCTCGACCGAAGCGCCTTCAGCTCCTCCTAGTCGGCGAGCATGTTGGACATCAACACGTCGACTATGTGAAGAGACTGGCACAGAAAAAAGTGTCAGCAAAAGTTAAACATCCACAAAAGAAACAAACAAGGGACAGAAGGGTGACATCATTTACCCGTACGCTCGCCGAGTAGACATGATGGACAAGGTTGCCAAGGTCGTCCTCCATCAATGCGCGGTAGCGCAGAAGCATGATGCTACGCACAAGCCCGTAAGCAACCTCTTTGGATCGGAGGGCCGAATCACCCTCAGGTAAGCGCCGTGATGGTTCCCCGCCACACTCGGAAAACATTGGCTCAATCCTCGCCAAGGCCGGAGCTTCGGAGAAGGTTGCAGCCTCGGCGCATAATGAGACCGTGGGGGGACTGAAGTCCCGGGCCCACGCCTCGGCTCGAAATCCGGTCCAGATGGCTGGATTCTTATGGTGATCTCCGAGATTTGGTCGGTAGGTGTGACCGCCGCTTGGATGGGAGGATCCTCCCCAGTCGTCGACTGAGGGATCTCGGCCTCTTCTGCAGGCCTCCGGGTAGGTCCGACCAGAGAAGGGGCGACAACCTCGGGCTCTCCCTGCTCGACCTCGAGGCTAGAAGCGACTCTTGCCTTCTTTGGCCTCCCCTTAAGACGGACCCCTTCGGGGGCAACCCTCTTCTTCTTATATAAGGCCATCAGCGTCTTGGTGTTGAAGATCGTCCCTGCAATATCTGTAGACAAAAAGTCTTATCAGCATCCCCAACATAAAAGAGAAAGAAGAAAAAGTCAAACTATTCTTACCCTCGGGACGAGCCGGGCTCAGGTCAAGATTTACCAGGGCCTCCTCACTGAGCAGGTCAGGGAGCCGAGGAGTTTCTTTCAGCCCGAGCAAACTATTCAAGGTCTTCTGCTCGGATTGCGACAATTGCAGGAGCCTATTGTTTACTGAGGCCAATGGAAAGCTTCAGGTCGGATTAAATCCCCACGACCGCTCGGAGGAGATATAGAAGAAATTATCCTTCTACCCATGGATGGAAGTACGCAGGCCCCCAAATAGCTTACGACCTCCTCGAGGGGAGAAGTACCACCATCCTTTATCTACAGGGTTACCTTTTAATATAAAGCAACTCCTGAAGACATTCACCAAGCGGGAGCCGTGTGCCAGGCAGAGGGCGAGAAAACCGATGATTAACCTCCATGAATTTGGGGCAAGCTGCGCAGGCACCAGGCCGTACGCCGTCAAAAGCTCACCCACAAACTCATGTAGAGGAAATCTCAGCCCTGCTTGGAGTGTATCTATGTACACCCCGACCCAACCACTGGGTGGGTTGGTGACTCGGCCTCCGAGGTCTGGGAGTTCAAGCATGAACTCCGGAGGAATGAAGAATTGGGCTCGAATCGAGCCCAGATCCTCATCGGTCATGAGCGAGCCCGTTCCATTCGGGTTCGGGCCCACCTCAAGTTCAACCTCTTCCACCTCGGAAGAAGCCGGAGCTCGCGATGGACCTACATCGAACATCGATGCCCTCGTCGGCGAGTCCATTGCCCTGGTCTTAAGATTAAAAGAAAAAGGGGGGAAGAAGACGAAAGACTCTCCGAGCGACTGAAAGAAGGGATAAAATACCTATCCAAAAGCTCGCCAAAAAGAGACGGACGGATGGAGAAAGAGAATGACTCCCGGAAGAGGAAATCAACAGGTGGCGCAAAAGCTAGCAGAGAGCTCCCAGGAATGCCCAGAAGAAAGCTCCAACACCCCGGCAACGGTGGCTGAGGAAAGGAGATCAGGAGCAGGGGGAGGGTCAAGCAACGACCCTACGACCCCTTATTCAGGCCTTATATAGGCCACTGCAGTGGCTTCGATTGGGCAACCTAAATGATCATACGGCTCGGGATTCGCCATGTGGCGAGCCCTAAGATGGCCTCAACAAATCTCTTCGAATCGTCTCACTAAATGCTGATCATTATGGAGGGCGCTCCGGAGCTTAAAATATTGATGATTGACCTTCCACCTTTCGCCGAATGAGACGCTTCGGGGAAGGGAGCATTAATGGCCGACTCCTCATGTTCCGCCAGATGAAACGCTTCGGGGGACGGGGAATTAATGATCGAAACCCTCCTCATCCCGATCCAACCACTCTCCAAAAAGGAACGCCCACATGGAACCTTGGAAAATTTCTATGGCGAATTTCATCCCAAAAAGTTTAGTAGCTTGGACGTCCCAAGTCCGACGTCAAGCTCTTAGCCAAGAAGTGCACCGAAACATATCCAGTTTGGTACATGCCTCTTTTTGCTTATGTAGCTGAAGCACTAGATGATCAGGAGTCTGACTACTTCCATCGTCCGAGCCACAAGACAGCTCGACCTCGGAAGTGGGGGGCAAATGATAGAGAAAAAAATGGATCGTCCATCCCATAACTAAAAGGCCGCCCAATTTCGGCCCAATAAACATCAGCAACAATCAGCTGGATCTTCATTTCGGCCCAAGGTCAACTCGTTCTTGGGACTTTGCCAAAGGCTCCATCAATTTCTGATATTCGCCGACTTCCCCGAGCAAGCTCGAGGCACCTCCAGATATTCACCAACCTGCCCTGGCCGAGCTTGGGGCGCCCACTCCAGCAGTACGCCCCGACCTTCGATTTCAGAGCGCTCCACCAAGCACACTTCAGAGTCCGAGAACCCAAGCTACTCCCCACACCCGACAAGCCGACCTCATCAAACACATAATGCGACTGCTCGACGAGTGCGGCCTCGCCAATAACCACACCCATGTGTGCGTCTACGCCCACCTACATGGTCGTACTTCACCACACTACCATGTCATATCTCCATAATCGGCCAATAGCCGTCAGACAGCACCTTGACTACTCCGGCCATACACTGTCGTGACTATCATCATCCTACCGTTCTCAAGAATGGACTGCACTATACATCACCAGCCAGCCTGAGCTGCGCGCCATCCGGCTCAAAGCCACGCCCTCCTCATAATAAGGGCTGACAGTACCTCCGCCACCTGGGCCACTCCACCAAGGCTATAAATAGCTCGGTCAGGTAATTTCTAAGGAACCCTTTTTGGCTGGACAAAATTTGCCCGCACTCTAACTTGATCGTTGGAGGGCCCTCACCGGAACCCCACTGGTGAGGCTTTGTACAGGTTCACGGCCGTCGCACAGGAGGTGACTCCCGTCCTCTCCCTTCAACCACCGGTGGCTCCCTCGACTCCACCGGCGTGGTCACCCTCAGGCCGAATTTGAACCACAACAAATGGCATTACTCTTTCTCGAATATAATCCAAGTGCTAAATACAAGGGTATATCAAGGTTATTTTCAAGTGATGAATAAATATGAAGCTATTAAATCATTCTAGGAGCAATATCTAAAATATTATATGCTATTTTTTATTTTGTTTATGGATTTTTTGGCTTCATTGAAGAAGGTGGAAAGAATTATTTTTGATAGAGCAGGATTCATTTATTGCCACTATGACAGCTTGGCAGTAGAAGGTTTTGAATCCAGGACACAAGAATGAGAAATGGAAACGAAACCCTAAGCTAGGACCATTAGAAAAGTAGGAAGAGCATGTAAGAGAGAGTTTGAGTGAATTGATAGTAATATTCGACTAGAGAACTCTTTTCAAGATTTCTTGCTTGGGGGTTTGGCTAAATAAGGCCCCGTCTTTTACAAGCTCACCTTATATGATGAATGGCTAGGATTGTATACGAGTGTCATAAATTTAATGGCCAAGATCATTTTAGATCACTCTCTATAACTTTTTCACCTTTTATCATGAAAAGCCTCTAGAATTTTAGTTCTTGTATGTCCTTCTATGTGCTAAACAAAAAAGGAAAATAGATGCAAATGTTCGTTGAAAAGCATGGCCCATAACACCTAAGATAGTCATGACATACAAGTTTGCTCGCTATTAACAATTAACGAATGTAACTTTTTTCCATTATAATATGCAACTTATTGTACATATTTTTTGTGTAGCGATAACTGGTGGGGAGAATCCCTCCTTTGTTCTCTACAAAAAGAAATTGACATTACTTCATTTGTATTATTAGGCTAACTGAAGTAATATTTTCTCAAAGATCTATTCTTATCAAATTACATCCTCCAATGGATATTATATAGTATCCAAAAAATAAGAATGTTTTTTATTTAAATTAGTGATATGAAATGTAATAATGTTGTCACGCCCAGAGCCTGGAGCACGACAAATGTCACATGCATGCATGACGGACGGTACAGACATACAAGACAGCTGATCATATTAAAGCAATGACAAATCCTTAAAATTTATTTAAGCATTAATTTATTCATTTCTTACAATAGTTTCAAAGTAACATATGTTAACATAATTCAAATAATCTAACTAAAATGTCAATAATTGAAAAATATTCAAAAAATCTAGTGCACTCCCCAGTCCCGTGCGATCATACATCTGGATCTGAAAACATAGAAAAATAGTAATGAGCTATACAAGCCCAATAAGTAACATAATACCCTAGAGTGGGGTCAAAGCATGCCAGATATTTATTAAAACACAAACTAATGACTGAACAATAAATCATCAATCAACATATTTTCTTTGAAATTTATTACTATTTTCACAAAAACTTTGATACCAGAATCCTAACATTAATAGGCTATGGCTACATAACCCAGTGGCATGGATTGCACGAAGTGCCAAACTCCACTATTATTTGTTGGAAACCCTGGTGGTCCCATGCATATATTTTTAAAAATTTTACAGCGGAAGCATGAATTAAACTATTTAATTTCTATGCATGCTAGAGATCATATCTCTACAACAAAAATAGATCCAGAACTTTAAACATTTATCCTAAATAAGTAGGCATGATTCTATGTCTAACATGTAGTCATGCAGAATTTCAGCAACCTATTTGATTTCTAATCTTAATTTTTAATGAGATCAGATCTTATACCTTTTTGCTTTGAGAACTTTGATGATGCCTTGATCACCTTTTATAGCCGCACACGTGTCCGGCCTTTATGGATAGTCCACGCGAAGCTCTAAGAAGATCCACAACTGCAGGAGTGCTAGCTCGTGCAGAGGTGCTGCAGTGGCTGAACGTTTCTCCCTCGAAGCACTCAACTTTTGATTCTTCTTCGAGAGGATGAAGGATGGAGATGAAGAAGAATGAGGAGAGAAGGTGGCTGGCTCTCAGAATTTTTTCAGAATTTAGAACCCTTTCTAAAGACCATCTCATGTAAACCCTAGGCGTGGGGGTCTTTTTATAGCCAAAAGACCCCCCACGCCTCACACCTCTTTTGGCCATCGAATTTGGCTGATAAAATTTTCAAAAAATTTTGGTGAATCGGCAGCTAAGAGATGAACAAATTCTTTTTTTAGTCTTGTGCCAGGAATCCCTAAAAATCAGGGGGTTATTGCGCTCCAAACTTTAGCTGCACGCCACCCTCCTTGATGTGCCATGCAGTCCCTACAAATTAGGGATTTGATTCCTATCTTTTTAGGAAGATTTGAGGCGCCATATTTTTTGAAAAATAGCCCCATGCCTCCTCATTCCTCACGCCAAAAATTGGTGAAAAATAAAGAGGATAGGCACCACTGCTTTTAGGGATAAGGATGAGGTGTCTTTCTTCTCCAATAAAGAAAGCTAGGGTCCTAAATTTTAGGAATTCTTCTCCATAATAAATTTTGATTATTTGGACTCTTAATTCTCATCAAATAAGGACTCTTAATTGACTTAAGTCAAGCCCAATCCAATTGGGTCAAATCTGATCAATTAGGTTATGCCCAATCGGCTCGGGTCGAACCCGATCGAATTAGGTCAAACCCTAATTTAGCCCAAATTAAATCTAATTCAATTTGGCTTAATTAAAATCCAATAATTCAATCAAAATCCATTTATTAGTAATCTAATTACTAATTAACCCTCCAATAATTCAATAATTATTTTAATGCAACTTTTGCTTAGGATAATTTGTCAATCAAATTAACCAAATTACCCCTGAGTGATTCTTAATCATCAATCAGCCATTTGATCAACCTAGAAATTTCTATGCGTGTGACCCCATAGGTTCGAACCTAAGCCGGTAGCATAAGAACAACTTCTTGTACTAATCGAAATGACCATCTAGCAATGGTACCCGACGTCCAGATAGGCCGAATATATGCAAAACAAAAAATTCTGGAACTCTGGATTATGGTTACTGTATAATTCATCCCTTTGACTCCTAATGCCAGGATTACTTCAAAGTTCTGTCAACTTTGTAATAAGTACATCCTATATGTGATCAACTTTAGAAATCCTGTGACTCCTCACAAGGATTACCCTGGCCAAGGTTTTGCTAAATTGAACACAAAGCATTATCTCCTATTTTCAGAAGGGGTCAATTCTATCTTGACTCACGCACTAATTTCGCAAGTACTTGACTGCACCTAGTAACCTTCCATCCTAGAATTAGAAATTCTGCTAGTCCGGTACCAAAGTACAGTGAGTTGCTTGCTAGTCACTGTGGTGATCTCAGGTCTGAGGGATACTTATACCCATATCCACTCGGAACATTTCTTGATAGTAGAGTGTTCCGAAATTAGTCACGATCAGTGAAATGTACTCCTACACTTCACCTGTGCGACATATCAGTATCTCCACACTCCTTGGTTAAGAGGACAACCAACGTATATGTCTCACAACGACCTAATCTCGACAATGCTATCGTCCTATTAACAGCAAATCATTTGGTCGCGAACAGTTTTAAAAACTTGAAGATAAATCCTCCTTTATCATAAAACAAGTCCTAAGGACTTCATCATATAAGAGTTCATTTGAAGATGTACAATGAAATGATGAACAATGCCAAATAGCAATTTATTAATTTGTCAATTTATTTACAAAATTTAATCATCAGCACACTGACGATTGACTCTTAGGATACAATTCCCAATATTATTAACCACCGATGGCAACGGTGTTCAAATGCCACTATTCTAATCACCGGTGGTGCGGTGTCGAAACCACTTGCTCACAGATTACAAGTCGATAGGGCTAACAAATAATTTCTATTGGCGAGGCCAAAATAGATCATAGCCATACTGAGAATACATATATACAAAATAGATTTTTTATAATTACCTAGTCATATTTTTCAGATTTCATAACATATAACATAAATTCAAAATAATTATTAATATTTCTGACCCAATTAACTAAGTACAGAATATATATCAAAATTTAATCAACTAATAATTATTTTACCAAATAATTTTTAAAATATACTTTGAAGTATTAGGTTACTTACCTCTTTTCACTTTAAATCCTACTTCACGTAGGTGGCTCAGATTCACTTGTTTAAATATCATTAAAATATAATTATTTTTTTTAAATTTCAAAGCCAAGCAAAATCAAAAATACTATCAGACACAACGTCATAATGGATAAACAAGCCCAAGATGAATATAGCCTAATAGGGCTCGAACTCGGCCCACAGTGGACACAACCCAATAGGGCCCGAACTTGGCCCACAATGGACACAGCCCAACATGCCCGAACTCAGCCCCCAATGGACATGATCCAACTAGCCCGAACTTGGCCCATAATGGACACGACCCAATAGGGCCCAAACTCAGCGCACAATGGACACGACCCAATAGGGCCCAAACTCGACCCACAATGGATATAATCCAACAAGGCCCAAACTTAGCCCACAACGGATATGGCCCAATAGAGCCTGAACTCGGTCCAAAATGGACACGGCCCAACAGGCCTAAACTTGGCGCACAATGGGCACATCCCAAAAGGAATGAGCTGGGCCCAAATTTGAACAGGGGCCAAATGAATGTTCACGGCCCAATATGGCTCACTGTGGGTGTCCTTCATCTTGTTGAACATGGAGGAAGAATAAAAAAGGGAAGAGAAGGAAGGAGAAGCTGGCGGGTCGGCCGGGCCCTAGTGGTCGGAGGCTGTCGTCTGGTCGACGGCCAACCGATCGCAGTGGTGGCCACTGCGGCGACCGACGAGAAGGAGAAATCGAGAATAGTCTCGATTTGGGGCCGGAACAGATTACTCGACGAAATGAACAACAGAGAAGAAGAAGGAAGGAGACTTACCAGTGGTCGATAAAGGCGGCAGATCTCAGCCGCAACTACTCAACCGGTGGCGACTGGTGGTGGTGCTTGGCCGGGGCAGCATGCAGACCACTAGGAGGGGAGGAGGAGGGAGGAGAGGGAGGAGAGGAAGGATCTCGGTGCTCTCAAAAGGATGACGGCGGAGGGGTTTTATAGGGCTTCTGAGCGGATAAGACCAAGGGCAGTTGCATCGCCGATGAGGATCATGGGAAAAAGCACAACAAGATGACCGACGACCGTTCTAGCTCCCCACGAAGACGGAGAGTTCAACTACCACAGAGTTGGCCATGACTCCGCGGCCTCCTCACACCAAGGAAGCCA
This sequence comes from Phoenix dactylifera, assembly GCF_051530095.1. Lineage (NCBI taxonomy): Eukaryota > Viridiplantae > Streptophyta > Magnoliopsida > Arecales > Arecaceae > Phoenix > Phoenix dactylifera. The sequence goes on from NC_143193.1 coordinate 9,796,903, forward strand.
GAGCAAAGGATCACAATCACGATCCTCTATTCTGGCTCCTCGTTGGGCCATGGGCTGAAGTCGGCTGGGCCCGGCTTCAGCCCAAAACAACTAGCCCAAAATGGCCTAGAAGCCCGGCTTCAGCCCAAAACAACTAGCCCAAAATGGCCTATCTAGGTCGAATCTCACATTCTCCCCTCCTTAAAAAATTTCATCCTTAAAATTTGAGGTAAAATCTTGATCTTCCAAACTTCAAGGTGCTTAGCCCAAAACATACCATAAATCCAAGATCTTGCTCTCCTCAATCAAAATTAGTGTGATAGATAAATTTGGATCAATTATCACAAATTTCATATAGTAAGATTAGCATTAGATAAATAACTAATTAAAATCTAAGATTGAAATCATCATCTTGATGTGCATGCAGGCTCACTTTAGATCTTATTGGAATCATTTCACAACCGGATCAATTAAAATTAATTGTATTTAGGATAGAATTTGAAATAAAATGGATTTGATACAGTTATTATGGTAGGGTGCTGATTCACAAAAGATAATAACCAACCTTAATTCGAGTCAAATCATTATATCACTAGGAATATGATTCACAAAATGAATATGTAATGATGGCCATCAAACAACAACAGTCTATCTCGAAAATGATTGGCATCAATCATAAGAGTCCGAGAAGGCAAAGTTTTGATGCCATGATTCAATATGTTTCAAAGCTTAAAATTTAACTTAAACTTATAAATCATAAAGTGGGAGCGAATAATTCATGATTTATTCAGATACTTAACAAATTACACCATATTTGATCAATAATTAGCTAACCCTAGTCATGATATGCTCGATTTTTTCTTTAGCATGCCAATAAAGAATCTTTTAGAGAGATAACATAGTCATATCATGATTACCCCAAGAATCAACAATTTTCACCTTCCCTTATTAACAAAAGTATTCTTTATTGAAAAAATCTAGTCTTCTATCATAACATATTGGAAAAAAAATCAATATTTTTGACCAGTTTAAAATGACTAGTCCACCATACTTTCATTGCGCAACTCTAATCAATATTCTCCAAAATTCTTTAAGGATCCTAGATCATCATCATTTTTATTTTTTAATAATATCCAAGCCAAATTTTATCCTTACTTTTCGAGTACACTAGATCAAAATTAATCCTCGAGATAATTGCCATATTTACACCATTGTATGATCAAGTAATCGTATTCTAGATCTAATTTGATGAATTGGACAGCCTATTTGAACTCAGCTCATATCAACCCAAAACCCTCGAGCCTTAGTTCCATATGAGAAAAGAAAAGAAAAAAAAAAAAAAAGAATACCCCCACATATACTTCCTGTAGACCAATGGACCATGACTGAGACTGGCATCTGTTCTGCTTTGTTTTATTGTCTTTTATTACTCTACTCATTGAAGAGTCCTTTCTATCTCTTTCTATATCATTCTTAACCTGTGCTTCACCCTAACACTTACTATTTTATTCATGTGGTGTGGTGTGCTTGATGACTCAGCAGTGAGGTTTTTTTCTTCTTCTTCTTCTAATTTTTTATATTTTTATTTGTTTTCTTGAAAGTTAAAAATTGTCTTTTCTTTTTCAACAGTTCATTAACTTGTACTCTCATGCAGTGCTGAAAACTTAAGGATTGGATTCAATAATCTTAGGTTATTAGGTATACTGCACAATTTCTTTAGTGGATGGATGAAGGGTTGACTTAGAGAAGGGGTACCTAATATTGATGTAATGGTAAGTTCAACTAATCAAATTTCATGAAATACATCACTACAATGTTTTGGATTTTGTGACGAACCCCACTACTTGATGTGGACCATTTTAGTAATTATATGTAGGGTTGGATAGGATCCAAAAGTGAGATTCGTTATTTTAAGAACCTGAATTGCGAGCTAAACTTTCTAAGACCATAACTTGGCCATATAATGTCTAATTAAAATAATTTTTTTTTCAAATCGAGTCACTTTTTGAGCTCTAGGATGTGGTGGCCCCCCCTAAAAGGTGTGGTGCACTGAGTAATCAAGGCCCAATTTCATCTTTTGGATCCAAATATAGGTTGGTCAGATCACAAATTTGCTTTCAGGGAAAGACTTGGACTAGGCATATCTCCAAAACTAGAAAGAATTAGTCAGAGAGATTGAAGGAAGAATCAATGTTGGAGTCTAAATATACCTTTTGTGAGATTTAACATTTCTATATTTATTTTCACTAGTCATGGTTATTTGGAAAAAAGAGTCCTATTTGAATTAGAAGAGAACTCTGACTCAAATTACGTAAGAACATGGCTCACTATTATAGATAAAGGCTATATTTTTCAGTTTTTTCACGATCAATGAAAGAAAAAGTGACCTAGACTCTACTCTTACCTTCTTTTTATGTTTCCTTAATCTTTTTGAGAAATTCGAGTTTAGCAGGTTGAGAAAATTCTACCTTTTCCCCAATTGGATCAAATTGTAAACTTGATTATTCATGTCTAATATGAAGACATATAGTTGTATAGACTAGTTAGATTTGGTGGAACTGGAGATAAATAACATATAAGAGGGAGAGAAATATATTTATTTTTGGTACTTTGATAATATGAATAATGGTAAATTATATCAATATAACTATCTTCTTATGAAAGTTATCATTGTTTTGGAAGAAAAGTTGATCCCTAGAAACTCCAAAATCCTTGTTATCAATGTAATATAGATAAATAAATAAAATAGTTTATAGCCTAGCAATTGCATGGGAGGAGGTTGCTAGGAGCTGTTTCCATGAATAGAGTAAATTGTAATTTTTAAAATTTTTGAAATCATTCAAGAATCATATTTATCATTTGTTGATACTACATGTAGAGATGAGATGGTTCATCATGATTCATGTCATATGTTACCAAAGCCACAATCATCAAGATTTGGACGCCTTTTTATGAGTATGATGATCTACCTCTCCACCATCCTCAACTAATTTTGACAATCACCAATGGATCATATTGCCTAAGACATGCATCACTAAGCTTCGAATATAGATCCATGGTCGTATCTGATTAATTACTTCTTGGCAATTTGATACTAGAATGTTCTCATTTCATAACTCATTAAATGGTTCATTATTTGAAATGTGCAACCAATTGACCATTTTGTCCAATTCAAGTCTTTGAGCCTTGCCATGACGTTGTACACTTGTACTAGCTATGGACCAGGCTGTGCAACTTTATAATAGTGATCCACCCAGTGGATTTTGCATGCATGAGCTGAAAATTATAGTTGCATTCTCATCTTTCAGTCATTTTCATCATCTTGATGCATATGTCCTTTTCCAAAGTATTCCTTTAGAATCTTTGGTGATCCTTCATAGTAGCTTAATTTAAAATCAACTAGAGTAAACCATATTTATGTTATATGTTAGTTACAAACGTTGAACTTGTTTCAAAAATGACTATGAATCACAAACAACAATTTTTTCCTGGCATAAGTAAGAGGATTCCTCTAGATGGGCACATTTCGCTTCCCTAGCATCCTCAAAAGGTAATACTTCATTAAACAGAGGGGTATCTCTTCTAAATTTTAAACTGTATACTAGCTGAAGTAGGAGGATTCCTCTACATGGGCATGTTTCGCTTCCCTAGCATCCACAAAAGGTAATACTTCATTAAACAGAGGGGTACCTCTTCTAAATTTTAAACTGCATACTAGCTAATCCAACTCCATCTTGTTGAGGAAGGTGTTTATCACTAGTCTAGTTATAGTTAGGACATTTCTGCTATACATATTTGCATCCATGGAACAATGTGCGATTCGAATAACATCAATGAACAACATAACTAATAGTGAACTCTTTGAAACAAGAAAATGGATATGAACATTGGTCATGTTGAATAATTGTGTGTATATTCATTTTTGATTTTTCTTCCCATCTATTGTCAATTGATGCATGAGAATTGCTTAGATTTAGTGTCCCTTGTCTCTTGCAATTGTTTAAACATAATTGGCATAGGTGGTGGTTGTCGAAGAAATAATATAGTAATAATTAGCCACTAAATGTCAGGGGCATATATGCCGACTGATTCAGAGAGAGGAGGATGTAAGGGTATAGAAAAACAAGTGAATAAAGAGTTATCATTTAAGATTGATGTCCGAGTAGAGATGCATAAGAATCATTATATTAAATCTCAGTTTGTTGGTGTCTGAATAAAAAATAATAGTACAATATGATTTTGGCTCTCTATCTCGAGGTGAGTTTGCGAGAGACTACATTGATATATTTATAGAAGCTGTATATAGGCAGGACTATTACAGTATTCCTATGATTGTAGGATTTGTTCCTGTTCAAAATTCAAAAAGATGAAGAAAAAAAGAAATCTATACAATATAAGGAGATTCCGTTATGTGATGGAATTGTCTAGGGTCAACTACCAAAAATCTCTCCCTTTGTGTAAATTCCATCATGTGATCTCCTGGCATGATTTGAGGCAAAGGATTGATTGTTGCTCTCATCATCCTTATTGCTATCACCCCCCCTCCCCACCTCAAACTTGGCCATGGCCAAAGGCCTAGTTTAACTCGAAGATCAAGAAATTGAACTCGTGATAGTGGCTTAATCATTATATCAGCCACTTGTTGATTTGAAGCTATGTAGAAAGTAAGTAGAGTACCTTTGGCCACTTTCTCCCAAACATAATAGTAATGAATTTCAATGCGCTTAGACTGAGCATGGAAAATTGGATTAGCAGTCACAAAATAGTATTGGAGGGTGGGGTAAAGAGACCCCTATATATGTCATGTAACATGAATGAGAGCCATGTCAATTTAGCTACTACAGATGCTATGGCTCGATATTCTACCTTAGCACTAGATATTGTAGTGGTTGATTGTTTCTTTGCACTCTAGGATAAACAATTGCTTCCTAAAAATGCACAATAGCCCATAGTTGACCGATGAGTAAGAGAACAACTGTCTCAATCAGAGTCCGAAGAAGTATACAGATCCATTGAACTATCCTTTAAATTCTTATTCCATGATCCAAGGTGTGAGTAACATACCTGAGTAATTTAAAAATTTTGTAGTGATCGATTGTTGGTGCATGCATGAATTGACAAACAAAATTGACATTGTAAAATAAGTCTGGCCTTGTGAAAATAAGATATTGTAAGGCGTGAACTATGCTTCGATAGTAAGTAGGATCCAAATATGGATTATCATCTAACAAAGCTTTGCGATGTTTTATAGCCATTGGCATTGAGATAGGCTTGCAATGCAATATATGTGATCCATTGATGACCCAAAAGGTTTGATTTTGATGCTACAAAATATTTGAGCATAATTTTACTAATCATATGTTTTGGAGTACTGAAGAATGTCTGCATGAAGAAAAAATAGTCCCAAAATAACTTAGATAATTGAAGACCAAATCAACTTAAAATTCTCAAGAAGAAAAGAATTTTGCAAGCTCGTTTGAAGTTCTGAGGTAGAGAAGTTGACCCCAAGACATAAGGAGCCGATCTCTGAATGACCACAAACTTAGACAGAAGATCTTGATTTTGAAGAGTTTCGGAAGTCAACCCTAGCACTACTCGATTCAACCTAGGTAGATTAGAGAAGATAGAACGTTTTCACAAGTCAACCCTAGAATCAATCGAGTTGATTCTAGAACAGCTTAGGCAAAAGATAGAATGCAGAAAAAAACAGGCTTTTTGCGAGTCGACCCAAGTAGCATAAGAGTCAACACCTACTGAGCATGAGTCGACACCTGCTGAGCATGAATCGACCGCAAAATCAATGGAATCGACCCTAGAATGGTCTCAGGCAAAAAACATGACACAGAAAAGATCAGTTTTTTTTTTTGAGGTGACTCAAATAGAAGAAGAGTTGACCTTTGAAGACTACAATTCGACCCCTAAAGAACACGAGTCGACCTAGAAGAACACAAGTTGACCCTTTTGCATCTGATAGTTTAAATAACTAGTTTTTCTGTGAGTTCAAAACATAAGTTTTTATTTCCAACAGCTATTTTCACCCCTCCAACAGATAGAAACTACTTTCCAACCACTTCTAAAGGTATAAATACCTCGAATACAAATTGGGACATAAAAAATAAAGTAAAACTAGAGAAAAGTGATATTAAGAATAAAATATGTATGATGAAGTGGGCAATGATTAGTAGTAATTATAGCATCATCAATATGTGTAATTGGCAAAGTTTCAATGTTTGCAACCACAACACCATCACTACCAATATAAGGTTTCAAGTTTATTGATCTAAATGATTTGATTTTGATGATACAAAATATTTGAGTACAAGTTTACTAATTGTACATTTTTGGAGTACTTAAGGATGCATATAGGAGGCAAAAATAATCTCAAAATGACCTAATAATATGAAGGAGAAATCAACTTAAAATACTCAATTTGGAAAGGACTTGACATGTATTTTTGAAGTTCTGAAATAGAGGAGTTGACCTCAAGTCATAAGGAACTGACCTTTGAATGCCCACAGGCTTGGATAGAAGATCTTGATTTTGAAGGATTTCAAGAGTCGACCCCAAAGTTACACAAGTTGACCTCAGCACAGTGGAGAAGACTGGCACACTTCTTGAGTCGACTCCAAGTTCAGCCAAGTCGACTTTAGAATAGTCAAAAGTGAAAGACAGAACATAGTTAAATAAAACTTTTCTATGAATCAGTTCAAATAGCTTAAGAGTTGACCTATCCGGAGCATGAGTTGAACATAGATTCAGCCGAGTCGACCCCATAGTGGTCTTAGATGAAGGACAAAATACAGTGAAAATCCATGCTTTCTTGAGTTGACTTGAGAAGAAAAGAGTCGACCCCCGGATATCACGAATTGACCATTTAAGAACTCGAGTCGACTCCTCTACGTTTGTCACTCAAATGGCTAGAAGCTTTGTTTTTTATTCTTACATCGATTGTATCTTTATATTTTTATATTGTAACAAGTTTCAAAGGGCTTGAAACTTGGGGGAAAGGTCCATCCAAATTTGAATTGGATTGTGAGGTGTAATAAGCCTTGAGAAAGCTTTGATTGGGGTGGCTTTGGTTGATTTCTAGAGAAAACCAACTAAGTTTGATTGTGAACCAGGGTAGAATAATCGTGTTGTAAACTTAGAAAAGATTATAGTGAAATTTTCAAAAAGAAAGTCTTAGAGAGTGGACATATGTAGGTACTGATTTTGGCACCGAACCACTATAAAAATTTGATATTTGTTGTGTTATACATTTCTCTCATCTTGCATTCATCTCTTTCTGTCTATATTTGTACATGCATATTATAATTCACTACATAATTGCTCAAGTGGTATTGGCATCACTCCTATAGAAAATATATTACTTGTGGATGGTTTTAAGCATAATTTATTTAGCATAAGTCAACTTTGTGATAAAAATTTTAAAGCTATCTTTGAAGCACCTATGTGCATTGTCTCCAGTCCTAATGACAATGGCATAAAATTTGTTTGACCTAGACATAAAAATGTTTACATGGTTGATCTAGATGATCTCTTCATGCAAAATATACAATATCTTGTTGCAATAAATGCCAAAGTCAATAAGACTAGTTAGTTATGACATCATAGGTTAGCATATAGTAGTATAAATTTAATTTTAAAACCTGTGAGAAAATATTTTTTTGTAGGTTTGATTAAATTAAATTTTAATAAAGATAAAATATGGGATATATGCCAACTAGGAATGTAGTTTCAACTTCTGGGCCATTGAAATTTTTGCATATGGATTTATTTGAACCAATTAGAACCAAAAGCTTAGGTAGTAAATATTTTGGTTTAGTAATTATCAATGATTACTCTCGATTTACTTGGATTTTATCCTAAGATCATAAAGATGAATTATTTGGTGCATTTTCAAAATTTTATCAAAAAAAAATTAGATGAAAAGGGTTTAGCAATTTTGCGTATTTGAAGTGAAGATGGAATTGAATTCGAAAATCATGATTTTGAGAAGTTTTGTAATTAAAATAGTATTTAACATAATTTTTCTGTACCTAGGGTATTCCAACAAAATAGGATAGTAGAAAGAAAGAATAGAACTTTAGAAAAAATGACATGTACCATGGTATCTAAAGGGAACCTTCCAACATATTTTTGGGAGGAAGCAATTAACACAACATGTTACATTTTGAACCATGCTTCGATGAGATCTGTTCTAAACAAAATTCTATATGAACTTTGGAAATGAAAAAACCTAATGTTGGATAGTTTCATATTTTTGGTTATCATTATTTCATATTGAATAATGGAAAAGATAGGCTAGAAAATTTTAGTACAAAAGATGAAGCCCTCTTTCTTAGATATTCTTCCACTAGCAATGCTTATAGAATTTTTACAAAAGAACACTAGTGGTAGAGGAATCCATTGATATAATATTTGATGAATCTAACGGTCTTCTATTAAGGAAGAAAGATGTTTGTGATGATAAGAAGATAGAAGAGCTTACTTTAAAGGGCACCCCGGCCTCCATTTTATCGAACCATTCTAACTTGTCTGCAATAGTCAAAGTTGTTAGTTCTTAAGGAACGTCATCATCTTGATATGAATGATTATATCTATTAAAGCATTTTAAAACTGTATGGCCATGTTTCCCATATATTTAATAGATAATTTCATCCCTAATTTTGTTATTTTGATGGTTTTGATTCAGCTTTCTTGGAATTTTATTCCTATATTAGTAAGGGCACCATTTCTTCTGCTCTTTTGAAATTGTTCACTTTTGCTAAAGCTTTCCCCTCGGACAAAACCTCATCCTTTTGAATTGAAACGTGAGTTTCTTTTTTTCTTGTTAAAAGCCTATTGGCTTATGTAAGCAATTTGTGGTTGCCTATAAGATTCACTATCATGGGGATGAATAATCTTTTTATAGGTTTGTAATAAAGGTATAAAATTTTTGTATAAGGGAACAGGTGGCTTTAACATGGTTGTCAAAATGTCTTGATAACCAACCCTAGTCCCCTAATAATGATAGGACCTCATTTTGATTTGATATAGGTTTTTCCTATTGCAGTCAAATTATCACATATATTCTTAAAATGTCTTAAGTATTCATGCAAAAAGTCTGTACCTTTTGAATGATAGCCAAATCATGAGTAAGGTTTAACTCACGTTGAATTAAATCTTAGGCGTATGTATCCTTTAGTGCTTTCCAAACATTTACAGGAGTATCAAGTCCAACAATAATGCCGATGATCTCTTCTGATAATATACTTGCAATCCAACCTATTAGTAGACAGTCAGACTGTTTCCAATCGACATAGTTAGGATTTGATACTAATTTTGATCAACCAGCAATAGTGCTACTTGGATCTGTAATAAGTGGCTCAAGCATGGGAGTCTCACTACTAAGAAAGCCTTGGAGATCTTGGCTTTGAACTAGGAAAGTAAGCTGTGTTATCCACAACAAATAATTTATTGGAGTGAGCCGAAGTGATACAGAGTTGTCAACATGAAGTGTTGATAGATAAGAGTACTTAGATCCTAGGTTTGAACTTGAGGAGGAGGTCATTATTTATTTGATCGAAGAGTGCTATGATACTATGGAAAAGATAACAAAACATCATAACTACTAGTCCTTTTATCACAAGGAAACCAAGAGCCATATAATCCCATGTAATACACCCAACACAAAACACCAAACAACAACCAATAAAAAAAAAATAAACACTTTGTTAAACTTGGTTTACTAACTCCTACATTGCCTCCCTTAAACCAAGTTCTTCAAACTTGATCATACCAATCATCTCTTTAAGCTTCATAACAACATCTGCTTTTAATGGCTTTGTGAAAATATTTGTGATTCAGATGAGCAAAACTCAACCACAATCTCCTTTTTCTTCACTAAATCTCGAATGTAACGAAACTTGAAATCAATATGCTTGCTGCAATATCAATATGCTTGCTGCAATCAAGAAACACATGATTTTTTATCATTGTATTTTTAGACTTGTTATACAAAAAAAATCTCATAGGCATGTCGTGATGATGTTGCAACTCTTCCATCATTCTACGTAATTATACCACTTGAGTAGCACTATTCGCTACTACAATATACTTTGCCTCGTGATACAGGAGCAGGAGCCCTAGTCATCATGTACATGCATGGAGTTTGGAGCCTTGCTTGGGCGTGCCCAAAACACATTGGGTCCAAGAGTTCCAGCGCCAAAACATATTAGATCGAAAAGTGCCAGCATCAAAACACATTGGGTCCAAAAGTTCCAGCACCAAGCTACATTGGGTCCAAGGGTTTTAACGCCAATATACATTGAGTCCACGAGGCATTGAAGATTCCTAATTTATTTAGAGTCTTGTGTGATGAGTCCATGTGCCGTTTGGAAAGAGTCCTAGCTAATTTGGGCTCTTAGTCATGTGTCAATTCAAGAGTTTAAGTTGATTAGGAGTATTGAGTTAAGGAGTTTGGGTTCAACATTGGGTGTGTCCAATATTAGATTGAGTCCTCTAGTTTGGTTTTGTTGAGTCAATTGGAATTTGGATCCCAACGCCATGAAATCACATTGAGTCCATGGCGTTGAGGAGTTCTTGAGTGATTAGGAGTTGTCTATTTGGTCCATATGGCGTTTGGGCTAGTTGATTTGGACTCTCTTCCGTGTGCCATGAGGAGTCTTAGATTATTTAAAGTTTTGTTTATTGAGTCTATGTGTCATTTAAAAGAGTCCTAGTTCATTTAGACTCTTAGTCCATGTATCTGTAAAAAGTCCTAGTTATTTGAGAGTCTTAGTTGGTTTAGTTGATTTCGTCAGTTGATTTCATCAAATGAATGATTTGATTTTAAAAAGTTCATGTTTAGTTGGAGTCCTAAAATTTTGGTTGTAAGAGTCCTTATTTTTTTCAACTCTTATTGTATATAAAAGGGAGGTTGAAGAATAAAATTTACAAATAGATTGATTTGAGTTCAGAAAAAAAAAGAAGAGAGTAATTCTGTTTGTTCTAGGAGTGTGATACTCCATCTTCTTTTCTTGGTGAGATGCCAAGCTTTGGAAGAAGTTGATGAAGGTGAGACTCCTCCTTTTTCACACCAACCCTTGAAGAGTTTGAGTGAAGATGAGACTCTTCCATCCATCCTTTTTAGTTATCCTTTCCTTTTCACGCCAACCTTTCATTTTCACGTTACCTTAATTAAGAGTCCTAGTAAGAGAACGACTCCTCTCTTTTCTCATGCCATCTTAGTATTTTTTCTCATGCCATATTGCTTTCTAATGCCGACCCTAGAGTACTAATTCCATGAGGACTCCTACTCCCTATCCATGCCACCAACTCCTCATGCCCAAACCCAAGTCCCAAATTGGTCCAAAACCAATTCTAATTTTGCGTCCCAACCAAACTCCATTTGCCCACTATCTTTCAAGCACAATCTTCAATTCGGCCACCACTCATTAAACCCAATTGAACCAACTAGCCATCCATCATCTTCCTCCTTTCTCCATCCACAATGAACCCTAGCCGCCACAGAGAAAAAGAAAATATCAGCCACCATCTTCTAGAAATTTCAGCAACCTCCCACCCCCAACTGTGTTAATTGGTATCATAGCAAATTTTCTGCTGATCACCATGTGTACAAGAAGCGATCATCCCTATAATGCTCATCATCAACTTAGGTACTCTACCACCATGAGTACGAGAAGCGGTCGTCCCTACAACGCCGATCAACATCAACTTTGGTACTCTACCTTCATAAGTATGAGAAGTGTCCGTCTCTACAATGTCGATCAACATCAACTTAGGTACTCTACCTTCATAAGTATGAGAAACAGTCGTCCCTATGATGACGATTGAGAAGAAGACGAGATGTTGGCTAGAATCACCAATCAACTTGTTGTTATGGTACAAAAGATGGATGCTGTGGAGGCACAACTACAGCGTCGCCCTCAAGTTGGGCGAAGATCTATATAATGCAGCAACAAGAGCATTTCTTTTCCTCGAGATTTTTTTTTTTAAGATCTGAAATTTCTGCAAATAGGACAAGCCAATCCAATTGCAGCAAGTGCGGTGGTCGAGGGTACTTTTCTGATATTTGTCCATCAAAGATCAGCAATTTACGTTGGTTTGTGAGGAAGACGAGATCGCTACGATATCTGAAATTAAGTAGCCTTTCGTCGCCCTACCCTAAGAAAGAAGTCACTATCAAACTGCTTGCCCTACTGAAGTGCTAAGGTTAAAGAAGAGAAAAAAAGGCAACGAAGAAGAAGCCAACGCGGTGGAACTAGAAGGTTCAGATCTGTCCGTTTGCATGGTTCACAGGATTCTTTTGGGTTGCAAGCAAGGCGAGAAAGTTGGATCTAAAATTTCAGGGGTAATCCCTTCTTCCCCACCATCGTCTTCTCCAATACCTTCTTTCCCATTGCTACACCTTCCTTCTTCCGCTCCACCAAAAGTGGTCCATGTTTGTGTCGAGCATAACAACAAGGCCATAAACCTCATCATCGACAATGAAAACAGGAGGAACATCGTCTCCTACAAGTTACTGAACAAGATAATGCGGAAACCGGAGCCTCATCCCGAGCCATATCGACCAATTTGGATTGCTGAATTCAAGCCCGAATTAGATCCATGCGTGGTGCCATGCCCTGCGCCTGCGCGCAAGTCCGCAACCGAGTGCAACAGCCGCTGCAGTCGTGCGCAACACAACCTCCCGACGTTCATCCGGATCTGCATCTCGTACGTACCAGACCCACATCTCGTGCGCACCAGAACCGTGTCCACTAGGATTAGAACTTTTCCGGCATGCATCAGCCCATGTCTTTCTACTGAATCATTAATAAATGAAATAAAATACCTGTTACCACCAATTGAAGGAGCCTCAATAGAGCATAAATCTGAATAATGGGTTCAACCAGTCTCTTGGCACTCCAAGATTTTCCTTTATAGAAGACATCCCTATGCTTCTTCCTCAAAGCACAGGTATCACAAGCACTATTAGAACAGTCAATATACGACAACCCTTAAGCCAACTTCTTACTAGCAGGAGATTTCAGGCTACCAAAATTGAAGTGTCCAAACGCATATGCTGTATGCCTCAGCTAATTACCATCACCAACTATAGAACTAAGGCAAGGTAATGGTTAATATTTAATGGGAAACAATGATTGAGTCATATTAACCTTTGCTATTCGTCCTTTTTGATCATCGCTGATGGTAAGCCACTCTTGTTGATATGCATGTTGTAGCCCTTTTATGCAAGCTGCCCTGCACTCAAAAGATTCCGATGTAGACTCGGCAAAAAAAACATCTGAAATGTAGTTAAGAGGCTGACTTTTCAATTTGATTATAATCTGAAACTGCACCTTTGTATTATTTTTAAGTTTCATCTCTATGCAAGATGACTCATCTAATTTAGCAAACATCTGCTTTTTGCCACATATATGATTTTCCAATAGCCTGTATCCAAAAACCACTCATTTTTTTCATCTTGTTTTGTTACATTACTTGCTAGTAATAAAGTCTCCAAGATATCACCACCATTTTCAGCAATTTTAGCATGCAAATCTCTATTCTCTAATCTTCTAGGGCGACATTCATGCTGATAGTGGCCGTACCTTTTTTAGCTATGGAATTAAATATGAGATTTACACTCTTGCTGATAGTGGTCGAACTTCTTATATTTATAGCATTGGATATGAAAATTATCATATTTTTATCAGAATCATTACCTCTTCCTTGTCTCTGACCTAATCTGTAAGTTCTTCCTCCCCTACCTTTAAAACTTTGATCTCTTTGGTTTGGTTGGGCATTGTTGAAGAACTCTTCTTTTTTATTCTTCAAATTTAATTAGATTTGCAACACCTCTTCTATAGCCATCTTTGATTTATCATATATATCCTTCTTATAAGCCTTCAACGACCCCTATAACTCATCAATTGTCATGATACTGAGATCTTTTGACTCTTCAATTGCCACCACCGCATACTCAAAGTATATTTTTGCAGAATTTTCTTGATAATTTGAACATCATTTATATTTTCTCCATTGGCTCTTATTTAGTTAACCATAGCTTGTGTTTGCAAAAAAATAATCCATAATAACTCATCCTTTTTCCATCTGAGGAAGAACAAACTTTTTCTGCAAATTCTACAATCACATCCTTTTAGCCTGATTGTTAACCTTGTAAGAACTTATTAAAATATCCCAGGCTTCCTTCACTGCTTTTGCATGCATAAATTTTTCAAGAACCGGTAATTCAACATTTTGCTATAGATGATAGATAGCTTATTCATCCTTTAATTTGTTACGTTCCAATTTTTGTCTCTCGACTCGTGATAATTACTGAAGATTGAATAAAATCTTTTTCTACAACATCCCAAATACCCACAAATAGAAAATAATATTGCATCTGAATCTGCCAATGCTCAAGATTTTTTTTTTTTTCATCAAATTTGAAAATTGTACATGATACATGAGACATATTTGCAGCCATATATGAAAACTGCAAAGCTGTGATACCAGATGTTGGAGATCAAAATTGTGTAAATTATTCAGCCACACAAATATTAAAAACAAAACTCATAAAGGTAGTGGAGGCCTTTTAAGGAAGAGCATGGCAACACAAAACTTTCCTACTTTTCCTCCATTTAAAAACTCCTAACACCATAACTACTAGTTCTTTCATAATAACGAAACCAAGAGCCATATAATCCCATGTAATACACCCAACATAAAACACCAAACAGCAAGCAATAAAAAACAAATAAATATTTTTTAAACTTGGTTTACCAAATCCTACACAACTGTCTGTGTCATCAATGATGATGATTTGGAATACCTAATCTGCTGGTGCAAATATATTATCTGATGATACACCTCAAATGGTGGAAGGATGGAAAAGTAATAATTGCTCAAAATCCTGTAAATACTTACATCTTTGTAATGTATTTCTTACCCAATAATGAAGAAACATGGGAGTTACCGATATATTTTTGTGATCTCTGTCATGATTGTTGCTTGACTCGGTTAAGTTGGTGACAGTAAAATTTGAAATCTTCATTCACATAGAAAAGCAAACTCCTTGCTATTTTCTTAGCAAGATCAATTGAACACTCTCGATTGGAAAATGATAAAAATTAAAAGTTGATTTTAGTTACATGTCAGCTGAGAAGATCAATGGGAACTCTAATATAGAGCGTCTGGATCGGAGAATGAAGAACATGACACAATGATACTGGGATAGGATTTAGGATTAGCGAAAACCTAAATATAGAATTCAGGATGCAAGAGAACAAGACAGAAGGGAATTAAGCAGACAAGTTTAAGGGCTATGCATGTCCTTAATCTTATTATTTTCGAAGCTTCATTGTTTCTTGCGACCAATCAAATTTGAATTCCTAGAAATACATCATGGCAGTACAACCACAGACCGCCTCCTGCAAGATGACAACTGCTTATTTTACCATGCATGATGTATGTACATTTACAAAAGTTTTGAGTCCATGAGCATGAAAAAGATACCAATGATGATGGTGGTGTGTAAAGTTTTTGGGCCTGGTTCTGTCATGTTCCAATATTGGGTACTTGTCGGCAGCCTGAGTGTTGCAATGATCCAGAAATGGATGGGCAATTGATGTAAACAAACAAAGAAGTCTTGTGATCATAGGCGAGTCCTCTCCGGGACCACTGCTCATGCATTCACTCTACCCCATTTCCACAACAAAGTGGGCACAGGAGCTCTCTCAGCTGGCAAGTGCTGCATCATAATCCCAAGTAGCTTTCATTGCATGGACTGGAATGTTTGTCTTTCTGACACTATCTGTGGTCTCCCTCCGCTGCTGAAGATTGAATCAATGGGTTGGGAGAACGCCTGTTGTTTTTCAACAAACCATTTATGCAGAAGTGGTAAACCACTAAAATAGTAGTGCATGTTTTATTCTTCTTTCTTTCTAGAAGTTCTAGTAGGAGCTGTAGTCATGGTTGATCACTGTGAAAAGATGACAAATGTTAAAATTAAAGAGTAAAGAACCCATAGCATGTATGAACTATGAGGTCATTCAACTCTTCAGACAGGTCACTAGATTTCACTATGAAGAGGTCCAGCAACAATTTATTTCATGTTTTTATATCGGCAAGCCCATATGATATTTTTACAAGAATCTATAGCAATGCATGTCAAACAACTATATGAATGTTTATCTCCTAATAGGTCATTCTATGGATCGATAAAAATCCATCATTTTGTAAAGTAGGGTTTTATGCTTCTAGGCTACCAATTTGGCTGTAAACCTCTATTTTTCAGAAGGGTGGTGGCTGCCAGTGCACTGCATGATCTAAAGTAGAAGCCACATAATGAGATGGGAGCACTTTATATCATGAAATTTACAAGTAAGAGGAATTAGTAGTCCAACTCTAATAGTTGTTAGGAAAGAATTTTATATACTGGAAAGCCAAAAAAAGAACACTGAGAAAATGATAGAAATAGCGGAAACAAAAGTTTTTAAAGGTCTGTTTGGATAATCCTATGCCATCTAGCAGGATCACAGGACCACAAGCTGGGATAGGCCTGGAATCCTCGGAACCTAGCTATCAACCGATGCCATGAGGAAGAGATCTTGCAGACAAAGGCAGCAGCACGTAAGACCGAATAGACACTTAGGGATGTTTGAGTTAACATTAGGCCAATATTCGAGTCTGAGATGAGTTTCTACCACCTTGATAGGCAGATAGCTGTGAAAAGGAATATCAGTATGGTCATGCCGACACCAGTTCTTCTACCAGGACTGAATGTTCCCTAATGGCAATGGACGAATGGTAGTGGTTCAACTAGTTTGCAGCGCAGCTTACCTCTGTTTCAACAGCTGGGGGAAAACATGATAATGGATACTACTACTACTACTGCCTCATCATCAACAGCCATTTGAGTCCAATCCAAGAAAACATAACAACAAAAGGGTTGATTCGGCCGAGTACCCATCGATGCGCATAATTGGAGACCCACATGTAGATCACTGATGTTCTCCACCAGGGATCAATATCTGCTGATGGTTCGTTTGATCCAAAAACGAAAAGTTTAATAGTAGTATAATAAATTTCACACAATGGTTGCAATTTCACACTAAGAGGTGTGCAAGAAAATGCAAGAGCCTTGGTATTTTATTATATTCGGCTAATATGGTTATAAGCATGAATACAAGGCTGAATAAAACAATACTTTCAAGGTGCTCACTTCACTCCTGATCTAAGCTAATTCCTTCACTAATGTTGGCTTGCTAAAGCTTGAGAATGATCTGATGTTCTACCCACTGCACATCCTTATTGATTGCAAGGGAAGTAGAGCGAGTGTAGCGGGCTTCGGGCTTAAGGGATGGGTACTATTGATAAAAGTGGAAATACAAGACGTCCACCTTAACCATCTTGAAAGAGGTAAGGGAACAAGATTAGCTGAAGGTCAGCTTGAAAGATGTTGACTTGCTGATTTGGAAAAACTCAACCAAACAGCAAGATTGGGGTGATGATATTCCAATTCGACAATACAATATGGTTGTGATGATTCTCTATTTATGATGGCATTCCAATTTGGTAGACCGGTGAAATAGATCAACACAAATTGGTTGTGACAGCCAATACTCAGTCTAACCCATCATAATAAGAGAAACTTAATTAGGAGGAGGCATGGGGATTAGTTAGGAGAAAGAAGAATGATCCAATCAGGGACAAGAGTTTAGGTATTATTTCCTTTCATTGATGATTGATTATTCAAAGATTGATGTACATAGCCAATATTAATAATATTAGTGAGGTCCTTCCTTTTGAATTTTGGGTTAGATTCTTTTTCTAATTCAAATAGTAGCTTTTCATAAATAGATATGACTAGTATAAATAAACATTATAAAAGTAAAATCCAACCAAATATAAATTTTGACTCTTACATCAAGTTTGCTTTCTATCGCTCTATCTAATTCTTTTT
This sequence comes from Phoenix dactylifera, assembly GCF_051530095.1. Lineage (NCBI taxonomy): Eukaryota > Viridiplantae > Streptophyta > Magnoliopsida > Arecales > Arecaceae > Phoenix > Phoenix dactylifera. The sequence goes on from NC_143193.1 coordinate 9,814,835, forward strand.
GGATTGAAAGATATGCTCAATCAAAATATTTTCCAAAAAACAAAAAAGTCCGAACAACCTGTTTTATAGTTTAAATAATAGAATTTTGAGGCTCTACACTATAGATCTCAAAAAGTTATCCATTTTTTTAAAAATAGTATCTTAATCGGACGTTATTTGATTAAGTTATGACCTCTGAAAGTTTAGCATGCAATTTAGCTTCTCGATGTGGTGGATTTCGCTCTTGAACCTTGTCTACTTCTATACATATTGTCTAAGGTGTTTGAGTCGATGATCCTCTTGGATCAAGGCTTTTCTTGTTTAGAAAATTTAGCTCCTGCTAAATTGGAACTAAAAGTGAAAAATATCTACTTCCTTATCTTGTGGCTGAGCTACTTTGCTTTTTTTTTTTTTGGTACAACGGTAGCTCATATCAGCCTAGCATGAACACTACCCTCAGTATCAAGAGAGAGAATGCGACATAAAAAAAAGAGAACAAAATCGAGCTCAGTCCATAGAACCTCTCCTGAATGGTGAGCAGCAAAAGAGGTGACCGAGTCTGCAGCCCTGTTCGTCTCCCAAAACACATGGGCAACCTGTATCGAACGGCATCCCGCTACCAGCCTATGGATGTCCCTGAAAATAGGGTGGCCGTCTTCCTAGCGCCTAACATCACAAATCTACTCGATCATCGTAGTAGAGTCTTCCTCCTCCTCGCATAAGTGACTCCCTCCCATGCAGTCCTGAGCTCAGCTCCAATAGCCGTCATATCACAAGTGCGTCGCCTGCCTGTCGTGACTAGTCTGGAATTGTGATCCTGAATCACAAATCCAGTTCCTCTTCTGTCACTTCCTACCAAGGCGTTACCATCAAAGTTCACCTTGAGGTAGCTAGGAGGTGGGGGTTCCCAAGAGATAATGGTCACTCAGGGCGCTTTGGCAGTAAAGTGGGAACCTCGAATGTCCCTAGCCAACCCTGGAGGAGATGCCCGGGCAGTAGCGATGATCTCAGTCGCCTGACAAATGGCCCTATCCACCACGACCTTTGGAGGGGTTCTCCTATCCTCAAAGATACGCGCATTCTGGTCCAACCATATGTGGTACACCATATAAACGCATATGATGCCTCTCTCCACGGTGCCCGATGAGCCTCCCAACTACCTCAAGTGGTCCAGAAGATCCTCCGCCGACTCCACATTCCGCAGTAAGGATGTTAGAAGTATGCCCTAGAAGCCAATTTGGCTGACGCATTATTTAGTCTGGGACATAAATTTGTACTTGACCTAATTATGAATTTATTAAGTTGGGCATTCTTCTCATTCATGTTCTTATGTGTCCATGAATCATTCAAGAAATTAATAAGATAATGACGCATATTCTCAAGAGTTGAGAATTTGAGGCATGTGCCATTGGTGATTGGTGCACAGATTACTTTCTTTGATGGATGAGTCTTGAGTCCGCAGTGTGGGGACACTGGAGTGATTATGCAAGTGCTTGTTAGAGAACAAGGTTATCGAATGTGACCATAGCAAGTAGTCACTTGGATGTCTATCCACTCGTCAGTGACTTACTTGATGCTACAGTTGTATGACTAGTCCTTTGACCTACGATGCCTCGGCTATTCACAGTAAGGTTGCTGTAGTTTGACGAGCATATAAACATGGGCCCTATCCATTTAGGTCCTTATGGTGCAGATTGGCTGCAGTAGATTCATTGTAGGAGTAGGAGTGCATCTAGATAGAATCTATCGATCTTGATAGATTAGGAGAGATTCTATGTGATTTATGAGACTGAGTTTGTAAATCCTTGGCCAAGGTAGTTTTTGGAAAAGCGTTTTTCAATCTCGAACTAGAGTCGAATAAATCTTGACATATGATAAATGATGGGGTTTGACGAGTTATACATGACCTCCATCCTGTCGGGATCTAAGATAGAGGGACTGTATCATACACTAACTGCACCTAAAGGTTCATCTATTCCATTCTGCTAGATAGCTACTACATGCTAATAGGTGTCATTGGTGGATTGTGAGACTCAAAGACATTCACTTGATGATCAGTGAACCCGAATGAAAAGAGTTGAAATTGTTCCAACCCATTGAAAGGAGTTTCAATGATATTGTGATCGAGATCACAATATATCTCACTACCAGACAAAATAGAATCTATAAAATCACACACAATAGAGGATTTGATCGATTTGATGGTTGGATTGTGATTTGGAATCACAATAGTTTATAATTGTCAATTTGATTAATAATTAGTTTAACCCACTAAGAGTTAGTAAGTTGAAAAAGGAATTAATTGCAATTGAATTGCAATTTAATTGAATCAATTGGACTTACTTAATTAGGCTCGATCTTATTAGATAAGGTTCAAGAGTCCTACTTGGAGTAGGACTCCTAGAGTCCTAATTAAATTAGGACTTCAAATTATTAGAGTCCTACTTGGAGTAGGATTCCTAAAGTCCAAATTGGATTAAGACTAAAATTATATGAGTCCTAATTGGATTAGGATTCCTAGAGCCCTAATTAATTTTGGTCTAATAGATAAAGATGACTCCTAATTAGATTAGGATTCATGTGAATCAAATAGGAAGACTAATTAGGTCCTAATTAGATTAGGATTCAATGAACCAAGGACCACCTAAATCCTAATTTGATTAGGATTAGAAGGGAGGGGCAAGAGCCCCTCCTTTCCTTGGATACTCCCGATATTCGCATCTCGGTTGGCCGAGACGCGCATCCCGGGTGTCCGAGATGCGAGACCTATTTTGGCTGCCATAAATCAGGACGCGCGTCCCGGGTGTCCGAGATGCGAGACCCATTTTGGCTGAACTATGGCGTGGCTCCTCCTAATTTCTAGGAGTCCACGCCTAGGGTTCCAAAGGAAAGAAGAAAAAGGGGGTCGCCCCCCCTTGGATTGATTCTTGGTGGTTCCTTTTAGGTGCGTGGCCTCCATCTCTCCCTCTCTTCCTTCTTCCATCCACAAGGCAAAAGAGGGGCAGCAAGGATGTCTTCTTCTTCCTCCTCTAGGTCAACCACATGGAAGAAAATATAGAGAGGAAGGTGTTCCTCTCTTCCCTCCTTCTTCCATGGCAAAGGAAAGGGAAAAAAATGTTTCTTCCTTCTTCTTCTTCCTCCTCTTGAGAGCAATCAAGAGTTGATTGCTTAGAGGAGTTCCAACCATCAAAAAGAATCTCTACAAGAGAGCTAGCACCCCGGTGAGATCGCAACCTTAATCAATCCACATCTTTGCGTGGATACCCGTAGAGGTCGGACACTTATGCGGCTTCAAGCGAACCCGATTTCATGATCATCAGATAGCGGTGAAAATCTATCCGCTCAAAGTTAAAGATTTGATCTTTACAATTTTAATTGTAGATCTGAAATTGTCAAGTAATTAATTTTAATCTTTTCTTAGATTTTATAATTTTCTGAGTTAGAGAACTCAGAATTTTTTTGAAATCTATGTTCCCTAGGGTGTTCATGTGATGAACGACCTCATGTGTGTATCGTCGCAACGCATGCAGGGGTAACCGGACAAAGAAAAAGGGTGCCTACTGCAGGCCTGCACTGCTCGAGGACATCCAAGCAACACATGGCTAATAGTCTTTTCTAGGTCCGTGCACTCCTCCCACATCGGAGATACCCTGACTCCTCTACTGGCCAACACACCTCGGGCCGGTAGACATCTCCAAGCTATATTCCATATAAACAGTGTTGGGATTTGTATCCTAAATGTCAATCGTCAGCATATTGATGATTGAATTTTGTAAATGAATTGACAAATTAATAAAGTGTTATTTGGCATTATTCATCATTTCATCTTCAAATGAACTCTTATATGATGAAGTCCTTAGGACTTATGTTATGATAAAGGAGGATTTATCTTTGAGTCCTTAAACTTGTTCGCGACCAAATGATATGTTGTTACTAGGACGACAGCATTATCGAGATTAGGTCGTTGTGTGACATATATGTTGGTTGTCCTCTTAACCAAGGAGTGTGGAGACACTGGTATGCCACACAGGTGAAGTGTAGGAGTACATTTCACTGAACGTGACCAATTCCGGAACGCTCTACTGTCGAGAGATGTTCCGAGTGGATATGGGTATAAGTTTGGCCCTCTGACCTGAGACCGCAACCTGTGACTAGCAAGCAACTCACTGTACTTTGGTACCGGACTACCTGAATTTTTAATTCAGTGATGGAAGGTCACTGGGTGCAGTCAAGTACTTGCGTAGTCAGTTGTGAGTCAAGATGGAATTGACCCCTCCTGAAAACAGGAGATAATGTCTTATGATTAATTTAGCAAAACCTTGGCCAGGGTAATCCCAGTGAGGAGTCACGGGATATCTAAAGTTAATCACATAATGGATGTACTAATTATAGGGTTGACAGTGAGCTCTAAGTCATCCTGGCATTAGGAGTCAAAGGGATTGAATTATACAGTAACCATAGTTCAGGATTCCAGAATATTTGCTTCGCATATATTTGGCCTATCCGGACGTTGGGTACCATTGCTAGATGGTCACATCAATTAGTGTAGGAAATTGTTCCTATACTACCGGCTTAGGTTCGAACCTATGAGGTCACACGCATAGAAGATTCCTGATTGATCAAGAAAGCTGGTGAATGATTAAGAATCATTCAGGGATAATTTGGTCAATTTGATTGACAAATTATCTTATAAAATAATTAAAGTAATTATTGAAGGATTAATTAGTAATTAAATTACTAATAAACTCAATTTGATTGAGTAATTGTGCTAAGGATGAGCCAAATTGAATTGGATTCAAGTTTGGGCTCAATCAGGATTTTGACCTGATTGGATTAGGTTAGAACCAAAAAGGACTTAAGCTGATCAAATTAATTTTAAATTAATTTGTTCTTAATTGGAGATTGACCTAATTGGATTAGGTCCAACACAAAGTAATTAATTCAATTTGATTGAGTTTGCATGAGCCAAAATTGAATTGGATTCAATTTGAGCTCAATCAGGGTTTGACCTGATTAGATTGTGTTCAACCAAATTACTTTGTTTTAATTCGGGTTTGACCAAATTTGATTAGGTGCAACCCAAGGGAATTAGGCTCAGATGATGTGGCAATTATTGTTGACATGGAATTGGATTTCATGAATTTTAAATAAACCAAAATTATTGCATGGCACATGGACCCATTGCTTGACACATGGCGACATTGTTTGTTATTTGAATTTAAATTCAAACATTAAGCAATGTGTTAAATAATTTTAATCACTCAAACCATCAGCCAAGGTGGCGTATGAGTTTTTGAATGGATTAAATTCGAATTTCAAGAGGTGATTTCGAAATTATGAAGTGTTTTACCTTGCCGCATGGATTTCAAATTCCTTCCCTCTTGCACATGTGTTTAAAATTTGAATTTAAATCAAATTTGGTTGAGATCTGATTTGGGTTGTTCCTATTCCTTTGCATGTGTCAACTAAAAGAGGTTTTCTGAAAATAAATTTCAAATTTTGAATGAAAATTCGGAGGCCATTAAAAGGGGTCAAACATGGGCACCAAAAATACATCCATTGCAGCCTTCTTCCTCACCCGCCTCCTCTTCCTCTTCTTCTCCATTTTAGATAGGGTTTTCAAGGTGAATATCTAGAAGATTCAAGATCAGATCTGAGTCCTCTACTTTTCTTACAAACCTCATCTCCATCTGCTTCAAGACGATTGATCAAGAGTTGATTGAATCCCGACGGGCAGATTTCAGCTTTCAAGTGTTCTGCAACTGCTAGCACTGTTGCGGAGGAAGATCCTTCAGGACTTCGCGTGTACTTCTCGTAGAGGCCATTCGTGTGTGTGGCTGCGAAGTCAAGAATCAGATTCACAACTTTTATTCATCATAAAAGGTATTAATCTAGCATTAATCATTTATTATGGTGTCAAGGTTTAGGTCCGATTCCCCGAGGTTTTACCCTCTTTTGGGGCTCCTCACGGAGATATCTCCAGAATCCATTCGATGGATATTCGGAGATTAATTAGAATAGAGTTCTTAAGTTTCAGATCTGATAGTTAATCATGCATAAAAGTTTTAGCATAATTGTTTAAACGATTCCGGCATAATCCTATGTGTTCTTAATGTGCTGATTTCTAGATTTGATCTTGTAAGGATGCATGAATTAAATTGTTTGATTCATTTTTCCGCTGTATTTTTGAAATTTTAAAAGAACTACATGTGGCTTGATTCCCCTTGTGAAGGGGTACGTAGGCAACCCGATCAGGTTCAGCCATGGTTTTCAAAAAAAAAAAAAAAAATCAGCATGCTAAACACCGAAGAACCTAGGGATCACTTTTATTGGTATCAGAGCCAGGTTCAAGTTTAAACTTTTATGTTTTAATTCTTGTAATTAAATCTGAAATCATTAACATATTTAGATTAGATCTAAAGTATTTTTTATGATTGATTTAATTGCTGATTATGCATGATTAAGTAGATCTGAAATTTTGGATGCATATAATGCATGTTTGTGTTAGGATTAGTAACATGAATAAATCTGAAATTATAATATTATTTAGATTAGATCTAAATAAAGTTTATGATTTATATGATCTCTGATTTTAAGGAATAAATCAGATCTGAAAATAAAAGTGAAAAAATAAATACATAAGATGTATGTTGTTTGAATTGATTCATGTTGTTGTATATATGTGATGCATGAACATAAAACATAATGACTTAAACATGAATTAAATCTGATTACATGTGATTAATTACAAAAACTCAGATCTGAAAATATGTTTTAAGAACTGAAAGATTGTAATTAATATGTAATTAAAAAGAAATATGCAATGATCAAAACTTTCATAAGTCTAAACTTAATTGAGAATTAAGTGTTATGAAATAGAATTGTAACTCAATTAATTGACATTGCATAATTCTTTGGGCATATGGGTTAGCTTGAATCAAGTTCTTAGGATTGGGTTAGACCTAAGGTTAGAATCAAATATGGTCTAATTAGAGTTAATTGATCAAATCTAATTAAGTAGTAACTAGATTAGGTCAAGAAAACTCTAGGTTAAATACAATAGTTGTAGATTGATCAATTCCATGTCTTCGATTAGACCAAGATGGAACTTGATTTAGGCTTAGAGGTGTAGCCCGAGTCATTTGAGTAATCAAATCGAAATTGATTAACCAGTCGGTGTCTAAGGTAAGTTTGGCAGTTTTGACCGGTGGTTTTTAATTGGGAGCTACTCGCACTGATTCGTCTTTGTCGAGTTAATGGCATATCCCTTCCACCGATCTCACTTACCTGGCCGACATGGTCAATCACATTTTGATTGGATCACTTAATGATTCGAGTTAGCCCATGCCTTAAGAAAAATCAGTACGACTAATTTAGGTGTCTCCTTAACCGGTTTGAGTCTAATCTGATTTGGTGAAGTCAGTGGGAGAAATTAGACTAACCGGATCTTCTCATCTATTCTAATTATGAAATCCTCTAAAATTATTAGATCCTTAAAATGAAATGGTTATGGGGATAACTAGGTCATAGCCTCCCATTAAGTTGGGTGATAATGGGTCCAATGTTTTTGTTGCTGGAAATTGGACCCGGGGGCAATCTTCGGTCGAGGGAGAGGGAGCTGCGGGTCACCACGGCGGGGCGGCGACCAGTCGGCGGGCGGCGTCCTCCGTTTGGGGTGGCCGGAGAGAGGGAGCAGGGGGTCCTCACGGCGGGGCGGCGATCCGTCAGCGGGCGGCGTCCACCGTCTGGGGTGCCTGCAGGCAAGCCGGTGGCCAGGTTTTCCGGCGCCGGCCCTCCGACGCTCAAGTCAGGGAGGGGGCAAAGTGTGTAGAGAGGAGATAAACAGTGTTTGTAGGGCGCGGAATTTTCCAACCCCCTCCTGAGAAGCCAAGGCTCCCTTTTATAGGTGGGGGTCGGTTTACCTGTGATGTAACGGGGCGGGGCCATAGTACGGCTCGGCATGCGGCTCAGGTCGGCGCACGGTCAGGCGAATCATTGTGCTGATGTCGGCGGTGAGGGCGTCGTACGACCCGAACCAGTACGCTACCAGGCGAATCATTGCATTGGTGTCGGAGGTATGGCCGAGATCAGAGACTTATCATGGTTGACCAGACTCTGCTGGGCTAACTTGCCGTGGAGAGCTGAGAGTCCGTAGATGACAGGAGCCATACGCATTAAATGTGGAGTAAGCCGGAGATCCGCATTAATTGCAGAGTAGGCCGGAGATCCGCATTAATTGTGGAGTAAGCCGGAGATCCGCATTGATTGTTGAGTGAACTGGAGGTTTACAGTAGCCATGCGCAATAAATGCTGAAGCAGCGGCAGGATATGGTCCTCGGTTGGACCTCGGAGGAATACGGCCGTAGTAGGTGGCTAACAAGGGTAGACCTTGAGCATCAGGATTTTCCTAGGTCGGAGATCTCGAGGTCGGATGTCTTGAGGTCGGGCGTTCCGAGGTCGGACGCCAACTTTGGCTGTTCAGGGTCGGCGATTGTGCGGCTTCTTGGGGCATTCGTGTCACTTGGGGGGAAAAATCTTATTCTCCCAACACTACCCCCCGACTTCCGAGTTCGAGCGGCTTGCGGGCTCGGACGTGGGAAGTAAAGTCTATCATTAAAGTTGGGGGCGAATCTCGTCCGCGCCCTCGTGTTTCTCGGAGTTTTCATGGCGAGACCTGCGCCCTTGGGCGTTTCGAGGTTGCTTTATCCAGCGAACTTATGGTGGAGCTCGTATCCTTACATTTCTCGGAGCGGATGTAACGGGGGTGGCGTCTCTTGGATCGCCAAGATCGCTTCGTACGGCGGACCCATGATGAGGGTCCTCGGGCTCAACGAGGCGGCGCCTCGATCCCGTAATCGAGACTCCCCGCTTATTAATGAGTGTGCCGTTATTCGGGGGGTCTAGTCGGATTCCCGAACTCAACTCCGGACCCTTTGCGGGGAACGTGGACTAATAATCAAGTTATTGCCGAAGGTTTTCATAGTTATCGTTCTCGGACTCTGCCGAGATTTCGGTGAGCAAGGCTGAGATTTTCAAAGATTGCCTTGGTATTTGTGTTTGGCTGGTACACTCGCGGCCGGGACCACTTTCTCAGCTAAACATCGAAGTTTACGCATGGGGGCCATGTTGGGCCCTAATTTATGAAGACTTTGTACAAATTGTGGAGACTTGATGAGCGGAGCATGCATAATGTGGTTAGGAGATCGGTCTTAAGCCGACCCATTAGAGAAGCCCGGCTTTGGGGCGAGATAAGACTCCAACGTTGGATGAGATTCCGCTTAGCAGTATGTAGATAAAATTTGACAAGGAGGGCGTCGAGTTAGATGTACCTCTTGCCTTCTCAGAGTTATGCTTCACATGGTGGAGTAGGTTGCCTCCCTTCCTCGTCGACCTCCGGAGTCATTTTTGACTTTAAGGGGGCTCGGGCTTCTCACGGACCCGAAGGCACCCGCCGAGGTTGAGAGGATTTGGGAAGATTTTATTGATTTGTAGCTTTTTGCGAGGTTGAGGGAACTTGAGACCCTATGGTCGGACCTCGGGGCGCCCCAACCTTGGTCGAGGGATCTCACGTCAGGTCGGCGGGTCTGTGGACGCTTTGCTGACCTGTGGTGCCTCCCGAGGTCGAGGGAGTTTGGGACTCTACGGTCGACCCTCGGGGCATCCCGACCTTAGTCGAGGGATCGTTCGTCAGGTCGGCGGGTCTGGGCACGCTCTACCGACCTGCGACGCTTTTCGAGGTCGAGGGAGTCTGGTTCTCTACGGTCGACCCTCGGGGCATCCCGACCTTAGTCGAGGGATCGTTCGTCAGGTCAGCGGGTCTGGGCACGCTCTACCGACCTGCGACGTTTTCCGAGGTCGAGGGAGTCTGGTTCTCTACGGTCGACCCTCGGGGCATCCCGACCTTAGTCGAGGGATCGTTCGTCAGGTCGGCGGGTCTGGGCACGCTCTACCGACCTGCGACGCTTCCCGAGGTCGAGGGAGTCTGGTTCTCTACGGTCGACCCTCGGGGCATCCCGACCTTAGTCGAGGGATCGTTCGTCAGGTCGGCGGGTCTGGGCACGCTCTACCGACCTGCGACGCTTTCCGAGGTCGAGGGAGTCTGGTTCTCTACGGCCGACTCTCGGGGCATCCCGACCTTAGTCGAGGGATCGTTCGTCAGGTCGGCGGGTCTGAGCATGCTCTACCGACCTGCGACGCTTTCCGAGGTCGAGGGAGTCTGGTTCTCTACGGTCGACTCTCGGGGCATCCCGACCTTAGTCGAGGGATCGTTCGTCAGGTCGGCGGGTCTGGGCACGCTCTACCGACCTGCGACGCTTTCCGAGGTCGAGGGAGTCTGGTTCTCTACGGTCGACCCTCGGGGCATCCCGACCTTAGTCAAGGGATCGTTCGTCAGGTCGGCGGGTCTGGGCACGCTCTACCGACCTGCGACGCTTTCCGAGGTCGAGGGAGTCTGGTTCTCTACGGTCGACCCTCGGGGCATCCCGACCTTAGTCGAGGGATCGTTCGTCAGGTCGGCGGGTCTGGGCACGCTCTACCGACCTGCGACGCTTTTCGAGGTCGAGGGAGTCTGGTTCTCTACGGTCGACCCTCGGGGCATCCCGACCTTAGTCGAGGGATCGTTCGTCAGGTCAGCGGGTCTGGGCACGCTCTACCGACCTGCGACGTTTCCCGAGGTCGAGAGAGTCTGGTTCTCTACGGTCGACCCTCGGGGCATCCCGACCTTAGTCGAGGGATCGTTCGTCAGGTCGGCGGGTCTGGGCACGCTCTACCGACCTGCGACGCTTCCCGAGGTCGAGGGAGTCTGGTTCTCTACGGTCGACCCTCGGGGCATCCCGACCTTAGTCGAGGGATCGTTCGTCAGGTCGGCGGGTCTGGGCACGCTCTACCGACCTGCGACGCTTTCCGAGGTCGAGGGAGTCTGGTTCTCTACGGCCGACTCTCGGGGCATCCCGACCTTAGTCGAGGGATCGTTCGTCAGGTCGGCGGGTCTGAGCACGCTCTACCGACCTGCGACGCTTCCCGAGGTCGAGGGAGTCTGGTTCTCTACGGTCGACTCTCGGGGCATCCCGACCTTAGTCGAGGGATCGTTCGTCAGGTCGGCGGGTCTGGGCACGCTCTACCGACCTGCGACGCTTCCCGAGGTCGAGGGAGTCTGGTTCTCTACGGTCGACCCTCGGGGCATCCCGACCTTAGTCGAGGGATCGTTCGTCAGGTCGGCGGGTCTGGGCACGCTCTACCGACCTGCGACGCTTTCCGAGGTCGAGGGAGTCTGGTTCTCTACGGTCGACCCTCGGGGCATCCCAACCTTAGTCGAGGGATCGTTCGTCAGGTCGGCGGGTCTGGGCACGTTCTACCGACCTGCGACGCTTCCCGAGGTCGAGAGAGTCTGGTTCTCTACGGTCGACTCTCGGGGCATCCCGACCTTAATCGAGGGATCGTTCGTCAGGCCGGTGGGTCTGGGCACGCTCTACCGACCTGCGACGCTTCCTGAGGTCGAGGGAGTCTGGTTCTCTACGGTCGACCCTCGGGGCATCCCGACCTTAGTCGAGGAAATCTTGCGCCAAGCCGATGTCTCATCGTCCTGCGATAATTCCCGAGGTCGAGGGAGTTTGGGACTCTACGGTCGAGCCTCGGGGCATCCCGATCTCAGTCGAGGAATCTGAGGATCACAAAACGACCCAACATTAGAAGAGAATTGTAATCATTGAAATAGGCGATTCATTCGCAGAAAAGAGATTGAATCTATGGTCCCGATCGTCTTAAACCCCATGGGGTTTCATTGGTAGTACACTCGTAGATTCTCAGAGTTCCAGCTTCGCGGGATCAGAGTCCCCTCCAGGGACTTCAATTTGTACGCCCCTGGTCGTTGTACCCGGGCGATTTGATACGGCCCTTCCCAATTTGGGGCGAGCTTTCCTTGCTCGGTCGGTTGAGAAGCCTCGGCTCTTCTGAGGACGAGGTCCCCCACTTTGAAGAGCTTGGGCTTGACTCTGGAGTTGTAGTATTGGGCCGTTCTCTGTTGGTATCTTGCCATACGAACCCGGGCGACCTCTCGTGTCTCTTCAACGAGGTCCAAGTTGCCCCGAGCTGGGAGGAATTGGTGTCAGGGTCGTAGTGCTCCACCCTTGGAGAAGGAAGGCCGATCTCTAGCGGGATGACGGCTTCAGTGCCGTATGCTAGGCTGAAGGGGGTCTCTCCTGTGGGCAGTCGGAAAGTAGTCCGATACGCCCAGAGGACGTTGTACAAGTCCTCGACCCACTGTCCTTTGGACCGATCAAGTCTAGCCTTGAGTCCCTGCAAAATAGTGTGGTTAGTTACCTCGGTTTCTCCGTTTGTCTGGGGATGAGCAACCGAGGTGAAGCTGTGGTCGATGCCGAGCTCAGAGCAAAATTTCCTGAAATGGACATTATCGAATTGCCGACCATTGTCGGATATAAGGATACGGGGTAGTCCGAATATGCAAATTATGGACTTCCACACGAAGTCCCGCATCTTTTGCTCGGTAATCCGGGCGACGGGTTCGGCCTCGACCCATTTGGTGAAGTAATCGATGAAGACGACTAGGAACTTTCTTTGTCCAGAGGCTAGGAGAAAGGGCCCCGGGATGTCGATCCTCCATTGGGCAAACGGCCAGGGGGCGATGATGGAAGTCAGCAGGGCCGAAGGTCGGCGCTGGATATTGGCGTTTCGTTGACACCGATCGCACCTCCGGACGAAATCAGTCGCATCTTTCTGGAGCGTGGGCCAGTAATATCCTTGCCGCAGGATCTTATGGGCCAGTGCCCGACCCCCCAGGTGATTTCCGCAGATCCCTTCATGGACCTCTCGGAGGGCATAGTCCGCCTCGGAGGGGCGGAGGCATCTGAGAAGGGGAGAAGTAAATGATCGTCGATAAAGCCTATTCTCGTACAAGACATACCGGGGGGCTTGGCGCTTGATTCGGCGAGCCTCCGTCTCGTCATGAGGTAGGGTCCCGTCTTGGAGGTAGCAGACGAGCCCATCGATCCAGCTTGGCTCGGAGTCGATGCACATGGTGGGCTCGGGTTCCTCCGTGCTGGGGATCTGAAGATACTCGAGCGTTGTTCCCTTGGGAAGCTCGCTCATGCGGGTGGTTGCCAATTTGGACAGCTGGTCTGCCCTGAGGTTTTCCGCTCTGGGAATGTACTGAATATTGAAAGAATTCAGGGCAGACGTAAGTTCCCGCACCTTTTGGAGATACTTTTGCATTGAGGGCTCTTTAGCTTCAAAGTCTCCTTGGATCTGGTTCACTACCAGCTGGGAGTCGCTGAAGGCCTTTAGGTCCTTTACTTTCAGTTCTTTCGCCAGCTTGAGCCCGGCGATGAGAGCTTCATATTCAGCCTCGTTGTTCGAGGCTGGAAATTCGAGGTGCAAGGCTTGCTCGGCCACCACTCCATCTGGACTGGTGAGGATGAGCCCGGCTCCGCTACCCCCCGAAGTTGAAGACCCGTCCGAGTGTAGGACCCATGATGGCCTCGGTGCTTCCTCCGTGGATACGGGAGGCAACTCGGGGTCGTCCGGCAGGGTACATTCCACGATGAAGTCGGCGAGTATCTGAGCTTTGATGGCCGGCCTGGGCCGATATTCGAGGTCAAATTTCCCGAGCTCGACCGCCCATTTGGCGATCCTCCCCGCACGATCCGACCTTTGCAATATTTGCTTCATAGGCTGGTCGGTCAATATAGCTATTGTGTGGGCTTGGAAGTAAGGCCTGAGTCTCCGAGCCGAGATGATGAGAGCGAAGATGGTCTTCTCAAGTTTAGAATATCGGGTCTCAGCATCCCTGAGAACCCGGCTGGTGTAATAGACCGGCTTTTGGAGCTTGTCCTCTTCCCGGACGAGGACTGAGCTCACTGCGGCCGGGGAGACGGCCAGGTATAGATAAAGAACCTCGCCCTTCTGGGGCTTGGTGAGCAGCGGGGGAGAGGCCAGAAGGCTCCGGAGCTCTTCAAAGGCTCGCTGGCATTCTTCTGACCACCAGAAGTCTTTCGGCCGTTGGAGGCTTTTGAAGAAAGGGAGGCAGCGCTCGGCTGACCGAGAGACGAACCTTCCCAAGGCGGCAACTCGCCCTGCGAGCCGCTGCACCTCCTTAACTGTCTTCGGAGGCGACATCTCTTGCAGTGCCCGGATTTTCTCCGGGTTGGCTTCAATTCCGCGCTGGGTCACTATGAAATCCAGGAACTTGCCCGAGGTGACCCCGAACGCACACTTCGCCGGGTTGAGCTTCACTTGGTATCTCCTGAGCTTGGTGAATGTCTCGTTGAGATCGGCTATGTGGTGTTCCGCCGCTCGGCTTTTTACCAGCATGTCGTCCACGTAGACTTCCATATTTCGGCCGATCTGATCTTTGAAAATTTGGCTGACCAGCCTCTGATAGGTGGCTCCAGCATTCTTCAGGCCGAAGGGCATCACCTTGTAACAGTAGGTGCCCTTGTCGGTGATGAAGGCCGTCTTTTCCTCGTCTTCCGGCGCCATTCGGATTTGATTGTACCCTGAAAAGGCGTCCATAAAAGTTAGCAGTTGGTATCCTGAAGTGGAGTCGACGAGCTGGTCGATGCTTGGGAGGGGGAAGCTGTCTTTCGGGCAGGCCTTGTTCAGGTCGGTGTAGTCCACGCACATACGTCATTTTCCATTGGCCTTCTTTATGAGGACTACGTTGGCGAGCCAGTCCGAGTAGGAGACCTCCCGGATGAAGCCGGCTCCGAGGAGTTTGTCCACCTCCTCGGCCGCAGCTCGTTGCCGTTCCGGGGCGGAGCTCCTTTTCTTCTGCTTTACAGGCCTGCTAGTTGGCCTCACCTGGAGTCGGTGGACCATGACCTCAGGGTCAATTCCCGGCACGTCCGCAGGCGACCAGGCGAAAACGTCAGTATTGTCCCGCAGGAAGCTGACAAGGCGATTCCTCTCGCGGGTGCCGAGGCCGGAGCCGACCTGCACAGTTAGCTCGGGAAAATTTTGTTGTAGTGAAACTTGAATAAGAAGCTTACTGGGCTCTACTTGCTTCTTCCAGAGGGTGTCCCTCGCATCGAGGGTTTCTATGGGCAATGAGGGGCCTGTTGGCTGAATTGTCGCCTCGGTCGGTTGCTTTACTCCGTGGGCCGCCATGTAGCATTGCTTAGCGACCAGCTGGTCTCCGCGGACCTCGCCTACTCCTTGGCCGGTGGGGAACCGCATGAGCAGATGGCGGGTGAAAACCACGGCCCGAAGGGCGTTTAGCCCTGGCCGCCCAAGGATGGCGTTGTAGACCGAGGGCAGACGGACCACCAGGAAGTCCGTCCTCACAGTGCTCTCCCGGGGGGCGAGGCCAACCGTAACAAGGAAGCTGGCCTCACCTTCAACCGGGACCGAATCTCCGGTGAACCCGACCAGCGGGGCATTGATTCTCCGGAGATGTCCTTCTGGCAACCCCATTTTTTGGTAGGCATGATAATACAAAATGTTGGCTGAGCTTCCATTGTCAACTAGGACACGCTTTACATCAAACCTATTTACAATCATTGAGATGACCACAGCGTCATCGTGAGGGGTCTCAACCCCTTCTAAGTCCTCGTCCGAGAACGAGATGACTTCATCAGTGCGTGGGCGCTTCGGGGGTGCTCCCTGGGCGGCCGTTCCTGCCGAGGCCCTCCCAATCATGTTGATGGTGCCGGCAACGGGCCTGTTGTCGTCTGGATTTTCAGACGGTATGGTGTTCTCCGCCGGCCTCCTTTCCTCACGTCGGTTCCTCACGAACCGGTTGAGTACTCCCCGACGAATGAGCGCTTCTATCTCGTCCCGGAGCTGGAAGCAGTCCTCCGTGTCGTGCCTACGGTCTCGGTGGAAGCGACAGTACTTCCTGGGATTACGGAGAATTTCCGTGTCTCGCATAGGAGGCGGGGGTCGGAAGAAGTCCCGACCCTCGATTTCCATCAGGATCTCGGCCCGGGGAGCATTGATGGGTGTGTAGTTATCGTACCTCCCTGGGTGCGTTCGAGGCCGTAGCGGAGACCTCGGTCGGGGAGGTGTCCTCTGCTGAGGTCGCCCCTGCTGACGGGGCGGGCTCCTCAGTCGGGGGAGATTCTTCTCATGGCGGGGGGATCGGCTCCTCTGTCGGCCGTGCTCCTCGCGGCGCTTCTTCTGCTTCTTCGAGGCGGGCTCAATTGTTCCCCGCCTAGAGGCGACTGCCTCCTCGGCCTTGGCATACTTCCGGGCCCGGGCCAACATCTCAGTGAAGTCGGCCGGGAAGCTCTTCTCGATGGAGAAGAGGAATCGGTAGGAGCGAACCCCAGTCTTCAGAGCCGACATGGCTATCGACTGGTCGAGCTCGCGGACCTCCCATGTGGCGGCGGTGAAGCGGTCCAGGTACTCTTTGAGGGACTCCCCCTCTTTCTGTTTGATGTCCAGGAGGGAGTCTGACGTCCGTCGCTGGCGCCGGCTGGCAGCAAAATTGGTGGCGAACTGCCTGCCGAGCTGCTCAAAAGAGGATACCGTGTTCGGCTTCAGTCCAGAAAACCAAAGCCGAGCGGTCCCTCGGAGGGTTGCTGGGAAGGCTTTGCAAAATATGGCCTCCGAGGACCCTTGTAGGGCCATGAGGGCTCGATAGCTCTCCAAGTGGTCGAGGGGGTCGGTAATTCCGCTGTAGGGCTCCACCTGAGGCATTTTGAACCTTGCGGGAACCGGCTCATCCTCGATCTGGCAGGAGAAGGGGGACTTGGTAGTGAACTCAAAGTCTCCCTCCTGCCTCGCCTTCTTACTGTGGAGCGCTGCAATTTGGCACTCCAAGTGCTCAACCTTTCTGTCGAGCTCCCCCACCCGCGGGATTGTCGCCGCGGTTTGCGCCGGCTCACGGCGGTCCGGGGCTGACTCAGCCTCAGAAGGCTGGAGTCTTCTGTTGAAATCTTCCCCCGGTAGCTCTCTCTGGGGGGAAGTCCGCTCTTCGTTGTTGGCTCTGGAGGAGCCATGTAAATTCTAGCCGGGGAGAACCGGGCCGTTGGGAGGAAATTCCGGCGGGACCTGGGCCCGCGGGGGAAGCGCTGGTAAAGCTTCCTCGCGTCGCAGGCCCTGAACGGCGGCGGCCAGGGCCTGGACTTGTTGTACTAAGGCATTGAACTGTTCCGGCTAGACCTGAGGAACTGGGTCAGCCGGAGTTGGAGAATTCTGGACGGAGCGTCCAGGACTTTGCGGGGGACGCCGGGAGACGTTGGAGGCTCCCTTACTTCTCAACTTCATGACTGCTACTCGAGCCCTCCTTCTAGCGCCATCTGATGCGGGATTTGCACCCCGTCACCAGCAGAGCCCACACACCAGCCGAGCAGGGGAAGAGAGAGTGTCCCTCAGAAGGTATTGTCCGCTTTGGGTCTGATTTGGGGGTCGAGCGTACCCGGAGCCCTCCTCACGGCGCCTCACGATTTTGCCCCACAAAAGGTGCCTCCTAAGGGAAAGGTGATTGAGCCCCCCATTATATGGCACAGACCTTTCCGCTGATTAGCCGATGTGGGACTAAATTCGGGGAACCCCCCGTAACACAGCCCCCCCAGCGGGGAGGTCCTGTGCCCGGGTCGGCTCCTTGCTGGATAGGCGGAGGGCCGAGGCCCTTCCTCTAGCGCCATCTGTTGCTGAAAATTGGACCCGGGGGCAATCTTCGGTCGAGGGAGAGGGAGCTGCGTGTCACCACGGCGGGGCGGCGACCAGTCGGCGGGCGGCGTCCTCCGTTTGGGGTGGCCGGAGAGAGGGAGCAGGGGGTCCTCACGGCGGGGCGGCGATCCGTCAGCGGGCGGCATCCACCGTCTGGGGTGCCTGCAGGCAAGCCGGTGGCCGGGTTTTCCGGTGCCGGCCCTCCGACGCTCAAGTCAGGAAGGGGGCAAAGTGTGTAGAGAGGAGATAAACAGTGTTTGTAGGGCGCGGAATTTTCCAACCCCCTTCTGAGAAGCCAAGGCTCCCTTTTATAGGTGGGGGTCGGTTTATCTGTGATGTAACAGGGCGGGGCCATAGTACGGCTCGGCATGCGGCTCAGGTCGGCGCACGGTCAGGCGAATCATTATGCTGATGTCGGCGGTGAGGGCGTCGTACGACCCGAACCAGTACGCTACCAGGCGAATCATTGCATTGGTGTCGGAGGTATGGCCGAGATCAAAGACTTATCATGGTTGACCAGACTCTGCTGGGCTAACTTGCCGTGGAGAGCTGAGAGTCCGTAGATGACAGGAGCCATACGCATTAAATGTGGAGTAAGCCGGAGATCCGCATTAATTGCAGAGTAGGCCGGAGATCCGCATTAATTGCAGAGTAGGCCGGAGATCCGCATTAATTGTTGAGTGAACTGGAGGTTTACAGTAGCCATGCGCAATAAATGCTGAAGCAGCGGCAGGATATGGTCCTCGGTTGGACCTCGGAGGAGTACGGCCGTAGTAGGTGGCTGACAAGGGTAGACCTTGAGCATCAGGATTTTCCTAGGTCGGAGATCTCGAGGTCGGATGTCTTGAGATCGGGCGTTCCGAGGTCGGACGCCAACTTTGGCTGTTCAGGGTCGGCGATTGTGCGGCTTCTTGGGGGCATTCGTGTCACTTGGGGGGAAAAATCTTATTCCCCCAACAGTTTTGATAATTATTGGAGGCGCCACACGCCTGGTACTTATCAAGCATTGGAATTGTCATTCAATATATGATGAGTTAAGTGTACCTTCAATAGGCGGTCAGGTGAGCCAAGCCACACTCGGGCTTGGTCGTCTATTAGTTGATTAGACTTAACCCTATCATTTAATGGTTGGACCTGACTAGGGTATTCGATGGAGGCGCCACACGCCTGCCGGAAAACCTAGGGCAAAATCATCACTAGAAGTTGCTTGGTGAAGCAATTGGTTAAGAACCTACCAATAGGTGCATATGGGTTGGCCGAGCCACACTCGGGCCTATATGTGATCTATTGGGTTCTAGTGCCCACTAAAGAATTAGGAGTAATTTTTCGAATTAGAGGTAGAGGCTACCAATTTGTATAAAATAGTGGAAATACCTTTAGACTAAAGTCCAAGTCTATTGAGTTTAGTCAATTCATATACTAATAGCCAAATTTTCTTTTTATGCAGAAATGGCCACTAATTTGTCACTTCGCTTATTGTTGGACAATGACAAGTTGACTGGTCCAAATTTCAATAATTGGCATAGGAAACTGAAAATAGTGCTAGAGCATGAGAGGATCCTTTATGTGATAACGGATCAAGCACCTGAGCAGCCCGCTGCTAATGCATCAAGATCGGCCAGAGACACTTATCAGAAGTGGCTCAGTGACCGGATCACTGTTCGATGCATCATGTTGGCAGCAATGAGTGATGAGTTTAGTAGGCATTTTGAGAATACGCAGTCGGAAGATATCATTCAAGTGTTGAATGAATCATTCGGCGTTCCTGACGACGTTGAGAGGCACAAAACTAGTTGTGCCATCTTCAGCGCCCGAATGAAAGATGAGACCTCGGTAACTGATCATGTACTGTACATGATTGAGTTGATCGAGCGTCTAAGCTCTCTTGGCTTTTTCCTTCATGATCAATTGGGGAAGGATGCCATACTAAACTCATTGCCTGGATCATACCGTCCTTTTCTCACTCATTTTCGTATGACGAAACCTGTAGTGAATTATCACCAATTGTTGGGGTTACTACAGACGTTTGAGAATGATCACCAACTTCTTAAGAAGACGGTGAACTTAGTGGGAGGTTCATTCAAGGGTCGCTCCTTTAAGAAAGGAAAAAAGAAAAATAAAATCCAAAAGAAACAAGTGCACCATGCTCAGCCTAGTCAGAAAAAGAATAAAAAGGCTGATCAGAGCAAGGCGGAGTGCTTCTTCTGCAAGAAGCAAAGACATTGGAAGAGGAACTGTCCTCTTTACATTACATCTCTCGATCCGAACCAGCCTAAGAAAAGTGGGCAATCAGTTGCCAATCAAGGTACTTATATGATAACACCTTGCAATTTTTCTATTTGTGATAATTCGACCTGGGTATTGAATACCGGTAGTCCTTTTAATATTTGCAATTTGTTGCAGGGGCTACAAGTCAATAAGAGATTTGAAGAAGGAGAAAGATTCCTGAATGTTGGAGATGGAAGACTAGTTCCAGTTCTAGCTTTAGGAATTCTTAAACTTAAATTCAGCTCTTATGTAAATGTCCTTAGTGATTGTCACTATTGTCCAAGTTTTCTATTGAATATCATTTCTGTAGGCCTTTTGGCCAAAAATGGTTATGAAATATCAATAAAAAAGGATTATTGCAATGTCATTTGGAATGGTGTTGTTGTAATGAATGGAATTCTGAGTAATGGCATTTATATTTTGTCACAGCCTGTTCATGTAATGTATAAATCCAATAAGCGCCCTAGAATAGACAATGTCACGGATGTCTACCTTTGGCATCATAAGCTAGGTCATATTAAGAAGAACAGGATGAACAGGTTAAGTAAAGAAGGAATCCTTGATGTTAATGATTGTGAATCATTGACAACCTGTGAATCATGTCTTCTTGGTAAAATAACCAAATCACCTTTTACCGAAAAAGGTAAACGAGCCAATGATTAATTGACCCTTGTACATTCTGATGTATGTGGGCCAATGAGCACAGATGCTAGAGGTGGGTATTCATATTTCATTACGTTTACAGACGACCTTTCAAGGTATGGTTATGTCTATTTAATGAGACATAAATCTGAATCATTTGAAATGTTCAAATTATATCGTAATGAAGTAGAAAAACAAACTGGAAAGAGTATTAAAACTCTTCGATCAGATCGAGGAGGTGAATACCTCTCTAGTGAATTTTTGACATATCTAGGAGAAAATGGGATTCTCTCTCAATGGACTCCTCCTGGTACACCACAATATAATGGTGTGTTAGAAAGGAGAAATTGAACTCTGTTAGACATGGTTCGATCCATGATGGGGTTTGCTAATCTGCCCATATCCTTTTGGGGATATGCTCTTAAGTCAGCCTGCTATATTCTAAATAAGGTTCCAAGTAAGTCTGTAAATAAAATACCACATGAGATGTGGACTGGACGCAAGCCAATGCTCTCTCACCTTAGGATTTGGGGGTGTCCGGCGTACGTCAAACGTTTGAAGACAGACAAACTTGAACCCAAGTCTGACAAATGTTTCTTTGTTGGTTATCCTAAAGAAACTAAAGGATATTACTTCTACTTTGCTGAAGAACAAAAATTGTTCGTAAGCAATAGAGCAATTTTCTTAGAAAAGGAATTCCTTGGTGAAGGAACAAATAGCTCTAATGTTGAGCTTAGAGAAGTTCAACATGTAGAAGATCCGACACCATCTACTGAACTAGTTGAGTCGGATTTGATTAGATCAGATCCAGAACCCATATTAGATGCACCATTAAGGCGATCGGATAGAGTACCACGTCAGCCGGACAGATACTACGGTTTCTTGGTCCGGAATGGGGAACTTGATAAAAACGATGAGGATCCGATCACATATATGGATGCAATGCAGAGGTATGACTCTGATAAAAGGCTTGGAGCCATGCAATCCGCAATGGAATCCATGAAGGTCAATGATGTTTGGACATTAGTTGACCCACCCGAAGGAATTAAACCCATAGGGTGTAAGTGGATATTCAAAAGAAAACGAGGCGCAGACGGAAAGGTAGAGACCTATAAAGCCCGTCTGGTTGCCAAGGGTTATCGTCAACGTTATGGTATTGACTATGACGAGACGTTTTCTCCTGTGGCAATGCTCAAGTCCATTCGGATTGTGCTTGCGATAGCAGCACATTTAGACTATGAAATCTGGCAAATGGATGTAAAGACCGCATTTCTAAATGGAGATTTAGAAGAAGAAGTGTATATGATACAACCTGAAGGTTTTACATCTGTAGATGAGTCTAAAGTGTGCAAGCTTCAAAAATCCATTTATGGATTAAAGCAAGCTTCACGGAGTTGGAATATACGTTTTGATAAGGTAATCAAAACATATGGCTTCATTAAGAATGAAGAGGAACCTTGCATTTATAAATGGGCAAATAGTTCAGTTATTATATTCCTTATTTTGTATGTGGATGACATTCTTTTAATCGGGAATGACATTCCTGCATTACAAGGAATAAAGGTTTGGCTATCATCTCAATTTGCTATGAAGGATTTGGGAGAAGCATCTTACATCCTAGAGATGAAGATCTATAGAGATAGATCTAGAAGATTGCTTGGATTATCCCAATCCACATACATTGATACTATACTGAAGAGGTTCAGTATGATTAATTCCAAGAAAGGCTATCTTCCAATGGGCCATGGAATTAACCTCTCTAAAAGGGATTGTCCGACAACCTCTCAAGAAAGAGAGAGTATGGATAGAATTTCATATGCTTCGGCAGTGGGATCTATAATGTATGCCATGACATGTACTAGACCAGACGTGGCATACTCACTAGGAGTAGTGAGCAGATACCAGTCTGATCCAGGTAGCAACCACTGGAAGGTTGTAAAAACCATCCTTAAGTATTTGAGAAATACTAAAGATCAGTGGCTTGTCTATGGGGATTCTGACTTAAAACTTGAGGGATATACTGATTCAAGTTTTCAGTCAGATCAAGATGATAGCAAGAGCGTGTCAGGATATATCTTCACTCTTAAGGGTGGGGCCATATGCTGGAAGAATTCCAAGCAGCATACAGTGGCAGATTCTACATGTGAAGCAGAATATATCGCAGTATCTGATGCCGCCAAGGAAGCTGTATGGTTGCGGAAGTTCATCACCGAGCTTGGAGTGACACCCTCCATTGATGGTCCAGTGCCTGTATTTTGTGACAATACTGGGGCCATAGCTCAAGCAAGGGAACCTAAAGCACATCAGCGGACCAAGCATATTCTACGTCGCTACCACCTCGTTTGAGAGATCATCGATCGAGGTGATATTGATCTTCAGAAGATTGACACAAAAGAAAATCTGGCTGACCCATTTACCAAAGTCCTCGGCATCAAAGAGTTCGACGAATACAAGTCGAAGATGGGTATTAGATGCTGTGCCGATTGGCATTAGGCTAAGTGGGAGTTGTTGGGATTTGTATCCTAAATGTCAATCGTCAGCATATTGATGATTGAATTTTGTAAATGAATTGACAAATTAATAAAGTGTTATTTGGCATTATTCATCATTTTATCTTCAAATGAACTCTTATATGATGAAGTCCTTAGGACTTATGTTATGATAAAGGAGGATTTATCTTTGAGTCCTTAAACTTGTTCGCGACCAAATGATATGTTGTTACTAGGACGACAGCATTATCGAGATTAGGTCATTGTGTGACATATATGTTGGTTGTCCTCTTAACCAAGGAGTGTGGAGACACTGGTATGCCACACAGGTGAAGTGTAGGAGTACATTTCACTGAACGTGACCAATTCCGAAACGCTCTACTGTCGAGAGATGTTCCGAGTGGATATGGGTATAAGTTTGGCCCTCTGACCTGAGACCGCAACCTGTGACTAGCAAGCAACTCACTGTACTTTGGTACCGGACTACCTGAATTTCTAATTCAGTGACGGAAGGTCACTGGGTGCAGTCAAGTACTTGCGTAGTCAGTTGTGAGTCAAGATGGAATTGACCCCTCCTAAAAATTGGAGATAATATCTTATGATTAATTTAGCAAAACCTTGGCCAGGGTAATCCCAGTGAGGAGTCACGGGATATCTAAAGTTAATCACATAATGGATGTACTAATTATAGGGTTGACAGTGAGCTCTAAGTCATCCTGGCATTAGGAGTCAAAGGGATTGAATTATACAGTATCCATAGTTCAGGGTTCCAGAATATTTGCTTCGCATATATTCGGCCTATCCGGACATTGGGTACCATTGCTAGATGGTCACATCAATTAGTGTAGGAAATTGTTCCTATACTACCGGCTTAGGTTCGAACCTATGAGGTCACACGCATAGAAGATTCCTGATTGATCAAGAAAGCTGATGAATGATTAAGAATCATTCAGGGATAATTTGATCAATTTGATTGGTAAATTACCTTATAAAATAATTAAAGTAATTATTGAAAGATTAATTAGTAATTAAATTACTAATAAACTCAATTTGATTGAGTAATTGTGCTAAGGATGAGCCAAATTGAATTGGATTCAAGTTTGGGCTCAATCAGGATTTTGACCTGATTGGATTAGGTTAGAATCAAAAAGGACTTAAGCTGATCAAATTAATTTTAAATTAATTTGTTCTTAATTGGAGATTGACCTAATTGGATTAGGTCCAACACAAAGTAATTAATTCAATTTGATTGAGTTTGCATGAGCCAAAATTGAATTGGATTCAATTTGAGCTCAATCAGGATCTGACCTGATTAGATTGGGTTCAACCAAATTGCTTTGTTTTAATTCGGGTTTGACCAAATTTGATTAGGTGCAACCCAAGGGGATTAGGCTCAGATGATGTGGCAATTATTGGTGACATGGAATTGGATTTCATAAATTTTAAATAAACCAAAATTATTGCATCGCACATGGACCCATTGCTTGACACATGGTGACATTGTTTGTTATTTGAATTTAAATTCAAATATTAAGCAATGTGTTAAATGATTTTAATCAATCAAACCATCAGCCAAGGTGGCGTATGAGTTTTTGAATGGATTAAATTCGAATTTCAAGAGGTGATTTCGAAATTATGAAGTGTTTTACCTTGCCGCATGGATTTCAAATTCCTTTCCTCTTGCACATGTGTTTAAAATTTGAATTTAAATCAGATTTGGTTGAGATCTAATTTGGGTTGTTCCTATTCCTTTGCATGTGTCAACTAAAAGAGGTTTTCTGAAAATAAATTTCGAATTTTGAATGAAAATTCGGAGGCCATTAAAAAGGGTCAAACATGGGCACCAAAAACACATCCATTGCAGCCTTCTTCCTCACCCGCCTCCTCTTCCTCTTCTTCTCCATTTTAGATAGGGTTTTCAGGGTGAATATCTAGAAGATTCAAGATCAGATCTGAGTCCTCTACTTTCCTTACAAACCTCATCTCCATCTGCTTCAAGATGATTGATCAAGAGTTGATTGAATCCCGACGGGCAGATTTCAGCTTTCAAGTGTTCTGCAACTGCTAGCACTGTTGCGGAAGAAGATCCTTTAGGACTTTACGTGTACTTCTCGTAGAGGCCATTCGTGTGCGTGGCTGCGAAGTCAAGAATCAGATTCATAACTTTCATCCATCATAAAAGGTATTAATCTAGCATTAATCATTTATTATGGTGTCAAGGTCTAGGTCCGATTCTCCGAGGTTGTACCCTCTTTTGGGGCTCCTCACGGAGATATCTCCAGAATCCATTCGATGGATATTCAGAGATTAATTGGAATAGAGTTCTTAAGTTTCAGATCTGATAGTTAATCATGCATAAAAGTTTTAGCATAATTGTTTAAACGATTCCGGCATAATCCTATGTGTTCTTAATGTGCTGATTTCTAGATTTGATCTTGTAAGGATGCATGAATTAAATTGTTTGATTCATTTTTTCGCTGTATTTTTGAAATTTTAAAAGAACTACATGTGGCTTGATTCCCCTTGTGAAGGGGTACGTAGGCAACCCGATCAGGTTCAGCCATGGTTTTCAAAAAAAAAAAAAATTCAGCATGCTAAACACCGAAGGACCTAGGAATCACTTTCAAACAGAGCTACTCGGGGGTACACCCGCATCCTCTATATCTACCTAGCCTTAATCTATTAGGTAGCCTCTCTGCCCATCAGCACCTGTAGTTCTCCAGCTCTCACCCTCGCCCTCTCCATCAGAGACACATATCCAAAGTTCTCCAAAAAAAGTAGAATTGAGAAGTTGCAAAAGCCATAAGGAATAGAATTTATCGTATAATCTCTATCAACCTATTGGTTGAAACTTTTGTGAAATTCTTAATAATATTACAATATGTATTGACTTATTGGCAGAAACTTATGTGGAATCCTTAACTAAATAATAGTATATACAATATTATTATTTATTCTTCTTTCAAACTAAATTCATCATTTGTTCGATCTTTTAGTGGTTTGTTATATTGCATCAAGACATATACTATCCATAATCCAAATAAGGATCTTTGATCATTTGAAACAATACGTACCAGGCCAAATTGGCCCTTATGATGTCAAGTTTCTTTGTAGCATATGGGACATGCGCCACATAGAAAACTTACAAAAACTTCCTTTGATAAGGTTGCCCCCAAGCCCTTGTAATGCTCATCGCCTATATTATGAGGCCACTATACTTTTGCCAGGTACTCTTAGGTAAACAATTAGGAACTAATGTCAGTAAAGATTTGCCGACTTTACGATGATTCTTTGAACTTCTTCATGATCGACAGTCTCTGGCTTTGGCTAGGTACTAATCAAAATATCCTTTAATGGTTTAGTCTGCTATAACTTCACTTCCATGACTTCCACAATACCTTGGTCAATAGATTCCGAGGTCTCCATAGTCTATTCTTCGGCTATTGCCTCTAGATGAGCCAATGTCTCCAACTCAGGTTCCTCATGCACCACAATACTTTCATACTTTAGCTGATAAGTTGATTCCTCCATCATAAGAATAGGCAAAGCTATCTTTATTTATGGAACTCACTAGAATATACCATAGCTTCGCGAAACGGATTGCATAGAACTAAGTCTTCCAAACTATCTTTCTATGAGAGTTGAAGATGTTGCATACTGCTTCAAAAATAGTGCTAATATAGTGGTTGCTTTCTTTGTAGTATCCTATTGGAGACATTGTGATGATGACTACATAGTATCCCACCGAGCATGCTAGAAAGTTAATTTGTTGCCATACTTTCCATCCCTTTCCAAAAGAACTAGAAAACTCGAGATCCTTAAAAAGCTTGGTTGGTGGACGTGAAGAGTAGCTCATCAAGTTTAATTGGGTGAGGCTTAAATATGTGCATAGGTGTGCCACCGATGTTGGGCAACCGAAAAGGTATGAGTCGAATGGAGAATAGAAAGTAACATAGATTCATGTGTCTTGACTTTTAAGAACTTTCAATACTATCACACCATCAGTTAAAGGAGATGGGAATGGATGGAGGTGTAGCATTGGGCTACGATAGAAGGATGCAGCACTCGGCTGTGATAGAAGGATAGTGCTATGCTATAGTAAGGGCGTAGCTCTAGTTATAGTAAAAAGCTAAATTTTGCCTACTCTTAGAATAAATAATTATGGTAAAGATAAAGATAAAGATAAACTAATGAGATTGATAGTCTAAGAATCTTTATAGAGTATTTTTTCACTTATTTATAATAATATAATAACTGCCCACAAATACAATAATTGTCTACTCTGATGGTTACTTCTTATGTTAAATTTCTACTCCTAGTAGTTCTATGTTAGATTTCTACTCCTAGTAGTTCTAATAACTACCGTCAATTGTCTTCCAACTATGCACAAGCATGATTATTCTATAACCACCAGACCGATAATCATGCCTCACAAGCTTTCAACTCATCCTGACGTAGCTTGTGTTGACCATCTCCTCTTATTCAGCCTATAAGGAAATCCTCTATTATTAGAAATCTAAAATGGCATGATTGCCTCAATCTTATGTCGACCATCATTCACAGCCAAGACTTAACTTTTCGATATGGCCAAATTATACCTATTCGGCTCAATTTTCTGCCTTTTGTATGATTTTCATAGCTGAATTTTATTTAGCCTTAACAAAAAACATGCAATTCTTACTTACTTTGATTACTTTGATTCAATTACCTTAATCCAGATGGCTCTTACTCTTAGTCACTAGCTAAATTGCTAAGATGTGATATAAACATATGCATGTATATACATACATACATAACTCATTGGCCCTTATCTCAAGTAGTAGCTCCTCCGCATGGCAAAGAGAAGATGAGGAATAAAAATAGAAAGGGAGAGAGTGTAAGAGCGAGAATGAAAGATAGAGTAAGAGAGCGAGAATGAAAGATAGAGACATGAAGAGAGAAAAGTATGAGGCGGTAGAGAGGAGGCTGGGTTAAGATGTTATGGACAGCAACGAGGCACGACCCCTATTATAATAACGGGCCGGCCTTGCCTCACAGATGGGCCTAATAGTGGCCTAGGCCATGAGCCCAAGTGCACATGCATGCAAAGATATATATATGTATATGCGCGCATGCTTGCGCATAAATGTACGAATGTTTGTGTATGTATGTATAAAATAAGTATTTAATATAATCATGTAAGGACAGCGAACAAATTAAATTGAATTCAAACTAATTTTCCTCTTTCCTTCGTATGAAAATAAGCATTAAAATATGAGTTTCTGGCCGAAAATGGTACCAAAGCGTATATTGTGCAATTCACCCAGGGTAACAATCTGATCCAATTCGTCTGTCAGCATGTAATATTACTATCACAAATATACATGAAGCCCAGTCCTTAATTCCAAATTTGAGCATCCTGCTATTTCATTGAGATCGAACCGCTAATAATTTTTTTTTTTCCTGATTTGTTCTGAATCTGCATCATCTAATGCACCAAGCCAGCATTTGCGGACCAAATTCAAAAGCCATCTGACACGTGAAGTCTAGGGGTCCAAAAGTCGGTCAAGCTCATAAAATTGAAGTCAACAACAGCTAGCCTTCTATCCTCCTTCCTACTTGGAGCCGTCCTCAACTCCTCAAAGCAATAATGGAGACGTTCAGTGCATTTAGACACATGAATCGAGTCACAATCCAACTAACCAAGTCACACTCGACGCACAATCATATATATGAATTCTTGTAAGGGAATATACTTTTGTATCTTGGACTTTAGCGTCATATGAGATTAAACAATGCAAGCCATGCTCTTCCACCTGTCTTATTTTATTTCATCTAGCTGTTGCTGTCTTTGTTCTCAATCTTTACCAAGCTTTGTCTATCCACATGCCAAGACTAATGAAGCTTCCTGGCACCACGGATGGGAGCATTGCAAAATGGGTGCTTTCCTTGTGGGCAGGAGATTCTGATACTTTGGTTGATGTGACCCTGATATATAAGACTTTGTAGCTCGGTTGTTGGGTGGGTAGCTTCGGAATCTCAGGACCACTGCCTAAACCTCCAAGATCTAAAATGATATCATGAGATTAATAAAGTCTGCATGCTGATAAATCCTAGAACAAAGACACCATAAAGTATCTTTCATTATTTCAACAATTTCTGCTGATTTGGATGCTTAATTTTGACTCTAGATACCTAGCTAAGTGTTACCGGAACTATTAGTCCTAAGGGGTCACTGTTATGTATAGTTAAGAAAACATTTTTTGGGCATGTCTAATTATGTCACAAGTCGGCCATAAATCTGGAGGTGCATGTGACATGGTATGGAGGATGGCAATTCTTGATGCTGCCAATGGAAGCAAGGTTGGATGAAAATTATGTGTATCTTGAAAGGTAAAAATATAAAAAACCAAACAATTCTTTTAGTCAACTAAAAAACAAGGGGGTCTGCCTTGTCTAAATTGACGTGGTTGGTGCAGCATCATTTTTCTAGTGGAAACTTGAGTTAAAGAAGGGCACAAGTCACCAAGATTTTTTGAATGAACTGTTAAAGTGAAGACTGGGTGGGGTCGTACCCTTCACATCAAGAAACTATAAAAAACTAAATTCCTCCTTTTCCGAAAGATGTAATGCAGGCCACCATGCAAGCAATGAAGGCTCTCTTTGCCCTGTGACATTGAGTCCGATTGCCTCTTTTTTTCTCTTGGCCGCTTGCCTATGCCTTTCAATTGATCACTAACCCAACTAACCTATTTCAATACTTCATTCATATTTTTTCATAAACAATACATGCAAATTTGATTTGGGGCTCGGCTCAATGCGTGACTAATATAATCAGACCTTCTTCACTTCCATATTCTTAGACCAAGTCGAGCCTGCAAATATCCTGGCCTTTGAAACCATGTATTAATATGACCATCAAAGAATGCCAATCTCATTTGATAAATTTTAGTAAGCATCCTCCTGATAATTAATTGTTGGGTCCTTCTGGACTTTGCATGCCCCTTGGCAATTATTGATTGTAATTGGATCACAGCATGGGGAGAGAAAGCCAGAAGGACCCAAAAATGTCAACTTCAACGTTCATACAACTTTGAAATCGGGATAAAAATATTGGAAGGAATAGAACAAATATCTCGCATCACGTCACCAAGGACAGAAAGCTCTCCTGCCCTTTTACCAGGAAAATGCAGTGGAGGTCGCAATAATTATTATTTTTTAATTTTTTTCAAATAACAATGAGTGTCATAAGGTTACAAGAACTAATAAGAGTTACAGGGCTTGGACAAATGCTGGCTCTCTCTTTCCCACCTTTTAGACTTCGACGACTAAAAGCGTGCAGAAATACTACACGATATAAACGTAATAAACTTCCTTTTCCATTGAGATACTTTGTCCTCCTTGTACGTAATGGGAGTATGGGACCGGCCGGCATCTTGGACCCCTACTTGGAGACTTTGAAAAAGCTTTTCCGGAGGACAGCATCCGAGCTTTTGTGGTAGAGTGTTCATGGATGATACAGTGAGCATCACTTAATGTTGGTATTTGTAACGTGAAAAATAATAGACGTAGCTTCATGCACGGGTGTTCATCGGCACATCAAAGTTTTGGCACCTGGTAGTTTAGTGTCAAGTATCCACGCAGTTTCATGCTCGATTATTATACATGGAATTGGCTTTCAGCATATATATTCAGGAACGAAGTCAGGACTTTTATCTTAATGAATAGCAAAATCTATGATAACAGAGGAAATAACTTTATTATATAATAAAAATATTATTTACGCTAAAAATTTATTTATATGGTGAGAAAGTGCAAAATTAATTTTTTTTCCTAAATGTTTAGATCAACAAGCACAATGACTAAATTATCTATTACAGATTTCCCATCTATAATCCAGAAGCATAAGTACTTCATCTGTTGTATACCATATTATATATTCTTATACTTTGTTTCTTTCTTATTTACAAAACCCTTTTATTATAAGAATATAAACAAGTTCAACAGTATACAAGTGCCATACTAGATTTGAAAAATAACAAAAACTTTGACTCTCAACATGAATCTCCTTAATTAGAATAGTGACACGTAACTAAATATCTTTGTGCCAAAAAGAAAAAACTAAAAGATTGAAGAATTCATGATTCAAATATAAGAGAGCATCCAATAATATATAAGTAATTAAGTAGATATAAATATTTCTTAACAAGTAGTATCCATTGTACGGTAAATTGATAGCCGGTCCCTCCATTGACCGAGCTATAATTTTTAATCTCTGTTGGCTAGAATTTTAACACCTATCTCAAGTTTCAAAAGTTTTTTAATTTGCAGTCCTTAGTAACACTTATACCCCCATGATGTACAAAGCTATAAATAACTGTGCGCGCATAGATACAACTATGTGCAGGGACAATATAACTGTATGCAAGAACTAGTGTAGCTAATATAAATGTAAGTGTGTACAAATCCAGTAGTGTGCAAGACTAAAAATGAAATGCTAATGATCAAGAAAACGGATATGGAAGAGCTTAGAAGAAGATGACCTCTCTGCTTCTCTCTATTCAATGCCTTTCTTCACACATACATAAAAACAAATGCATTAATTCTTACATATAATTTAAGCCCGGTGGGGTGTTTATCCTCCATTATTCCTACATGGTGCTCCGTGTGTAAGGAGTCCGTGCATTGCTTTAGTTAGGGTCCATGCAATGTATCCATGGAGGTCGACGTAGACATTAATGCAGCATGCGTGTCTCGATGCACGGGCCAACCACATTTGCATAGAAGGGTGCGAAACAAAGAAAATGCATTCATAATGCGGGAGGCAACTGCTAAAAAGAAGAGGGAAATGTTCTGAAAACCTGAGATACTGCACATGCAATATGTATGTTGTGCTTAAGAGGGGTCGCTGATATCACTTTTCTCTCTCTTTATTTTTTATTTTCTATGTACAAATATTTTAATATGGTATCAGAACTACTAATCACTTAATCTGCTGCCACAATTTCTTCTGCCTTTACTATGGTCGTCGTTGCCCTGTCTAGAAGCTTTGAAGACCCATATTGCCAATTTATCGATCTCTATTTTTTGGTGAATCAACATCCAAAGATCTTTTATTTTTTGGTAGATCTGTAGATTCTCTATTTTCTAGTAAATCAATATTCAAAAATCTCATTAGTAGATCTGCATATCGTCTATTTCTGGTAGATTAATAACCAATGTTTTTTTTAATAGATATGTAGTTCCTCTCTATTGCTTTTCTTCTCAGCTTCAAATCTTCGACCATTTCTCCTCACTGTTGTTTGTCCTCTTTCTCTCCATCTTCGATTTTATTTGTTGTCTTTAACTCCTTCGCCCTTCAGTTCGAGGTCCCTTGCTTCTCTTCTATAGTATCTTTGTTTACGAGAATTGTCGACCTTTGGTTGCCTTCTCTTTAAGCTTTGTCCTCACTGTAATTGTATCTTGTATGTGTCTTCTCGCTATCACATCATCAGATAAGTAATCAGCCATATGAATAGACACGTCAGTCTGTTACGTCAGTCAGACACATCGACAAACATACTAGTTTGCTATGTTAGTCAGTCATGTTAGTGATGCCAAATACATTAGTTTGCTGCATCAGCTTCCAGATCTGCCGCATCACTTTCTAAATTGCTATGTCAGCTTCTGTTATGCCATATTAAATTCTATATTATCACATCAGCTTGACACATCAGTCTGTCATATTGGCTTCTATATTGTTATGTCAACTACTAATTTACTATATCAACTTCTGAGCTATATAACAACTTCTGTTCTACCACATCAGACTTTATACTGCCACGTCAGTTATTGATCTACCACCACGTCAGCCTCTAAACTGCTATGCCATTTTCTAGTACATAAATTTAGCTCTTGATCTACTTTAGCTCTTGATCTAGTACATCAGTTTCTAGGTACATTCGTAATTTAATTTTCAAGCTCAAGTTGGCACCTATAGTGTCATCTTGAGTTTGAGGGGGGACGTTAGCATAATATTATCTTTTAGCCTCAAGGATTTTCAAACTCAAAAATTCTTTTCCATGGCTTTGTACAATATTTTAATTTCAATAATTCTATAACTCAATTAACGGTATTTTCTTTCTCATCCATTTTTATTCTCCCTATGAAACCCCTTTAATTAATCTTAGATCCCTACGGATTCAAACTAACAAGAGCTCATTATTCTTTTTCAAAATCTTATTTTTCTATATTAATATAGACATCCTTAATACTTATTTGCATGTTGTTGGAGCCTTTATTCTTCCTCCTCAGCGCATCCTTAATGCATCATGTACTTCACACCGCGTATATTTCCATTTCAGGCAACGTTGCATTATATTTCCTTAATGCATCAAGTGCTAACACTTCCTTTTGAGGAGTTCTTGCCCAAGTAGATTTCCTAAGGACATGCTCTAAGGTGGTATAATTTTGAAAGAAAGTTTGCTTCATAATCTAAGATTCATTTGTTCAAGTTCTAAGAAAAGTAACCTGATGGAGGACAAAGTATTATATTATATTTTTAGATATTTTCTTAGGCATTCTTTAGAGTTAGTTTTACAATCCTATTTTAAGATTAGTTTGTATGAGTCATAGTTTAATTACATAATATGTTGGTTAAGTTAGAAAGTTGTTAGGATTTAATTTTTAATTATTTTGGTAAATTTGGATATAATAGAATTTTAGGCTGATTTAGGAGCTTTTTATGGAATCAAATTATGTGAAAAGAGTCCTAAGATCATAAAAGATAGATCAAAAAATATTCCTTAAACAGAAAGCAAAACTATTCACTATTTTAGAATCTATAATATAGGCTTACATAAGTGATAAATTTATGAAGATTCTGGAGTTATTTTTGTGTAGATTTCTAATGGCCAAGTTTGACCTTCTCTCCCTACTCTCTCTCTCTCTCTCTCTCTCTCTCCCCTCTTCTTTCTTAATCTATAACCTCTTTTCTCTATTTCCTTCTACTTATTTCCCTTTTATCTATCTTAATCTTCTTCTTCTTATCAATGCTGTCAATTGATTACATCATTATCTATAGGGTTGCCATTCAATCTTTGATATCAAATGCTCTATTTCCTTTATAGGAGTCTACTTAATTTATAAAAAAAAAGAGGGTCCATCATTATTGATCAGGGAAGTATGGGACTTGAAATGAGGATGGGAGATAAAAAAAATGAAG
Organism: Phoenix dactylifera; assembly: GCF_051530095.1. Classification (NCBI taxonomy): domain Eukaryota; kingdom Viridiplantae; phylum Streptophyta; class Magnoliopsida; order Arecales; family Arecaceae; genus Phoenix; species Phoenix dactylifera. The sequence goes on from NC_143193.1 coordinate 9,849,023, forward strand.
CCTAAGTCCCGATTTATCTAATCCATCTACATTGTTTACACCAGATCTAGACCAGTATTTATGATCCGAAGATCGATCAACAACAAGCCTTAGAAGGCTAATAGACTGAGCAGTAAGAAATCTCCAAAAAGACATCTTGTGCAGGCTAAATAGAAGTTCAATATAGTACCTAGCCACCAAGCTAAGTTGTATCAGAAGATCAAAGTTGTATTCGATTAGCAGGCTAGAATACTTGGACAGTAGGTTAAAATAAAAAGCTAGTAGGCTGAGTACTACTAGAAGTATGCTAGCCTACTACCAAGTGTCAGATAAGTAAGTTGAAACACCAAGGATATAGGTTAATACACTAAAGCACTAAAGGTGTAGGCCGAAACACCAAAGTGGGTGCAAGCAGAAACACCAAGGGTACAAGTTGAGACACCAAAGATTCAGGCCAAAATACCAAGATTGTAGGCCAATACACCAAGATTGTAGGCCGATACACAAGAAGGGTGCAAATGAAAATACCAAGAGCATCGTCTGAAATACCAAAGATGTAGGCCAATACACCATAGAGGATGCATATAAAAATACTAAAGATGTAAACTGATGCACCAAGGATGCAAACTGATACATCAAGGGTGCAAGCCGATACACCAAGTGTGCAAACTAAGTAACTATGGTATAAACTGAGAGGGCTGAGAGTTATCCACTTAACACGATGCCTTTAATGAAGCAAAATCCAAGAAGTAGCTAGCTAGTAGTTACTACTGCCTAGCATATGAAAGAATGGTAGCACTACCTAGAATATGTGTAGTGGGTGGTAATTGGCATTTATAACAAAGTAGGCTATATGATGCAAACTAGCAAGGACAAATATCATAGTTAAGAAGTGATACCTATTCTATCTTTTAATGGAAGCTACTTATAAGTATCAACTTGTAATTCTTAGAAAGGACCCTTTGCCCAAACAAAAACTTGTCGTTTAACTTTATCTTTGCCTTTATTTTATCATTACTTGTATCTTTAATTTTTTTGTTTAATATACCTTGCTCTATCCTAATTTATCTATAGTTGTTGTCATGTAGACTCTTAGCCCCGGCTATCAACCCTTTTACCTTTTCTTCTTTTTGGTTTCTAACAATGGTGTCATTCTCACACATTTGCACAATCCGAACAGTGGTGCACGCATGTTTCCCTCACACAAAGAATCCAGCACCAACATATGTTTAAAGAACTTTAATGAAGACTCTTCCTAAATATTCGTTGCCCTTAATTTCATATTCTCTCATTGGCTATCCTATTTTCAAATTTTGGATAGGAAGTAGCATAAGTGCTTGCAGTCCTAATTCAACTCTATTTTAGGACCCTCACACCTATTATAGATGATCTCTAAAATTGTCCTGCATCATAACCACTCAATTTGTATCTATTTCAAAAATAAAAAGTTTAGCTAATGCTTTTGCTATTGCTAGTCAACATCTTCGTGCTTTAAAACTTTCTTAAGCACAAAATTTATTTCTTTATTGGTATTTGTTGCTAACCAAGTGAGATGATGCCATTTGATCATCATTGTGGCTATCCTTGAGCATTTCCAATATCATTCAATTCCCAACTTCTATCTTCCATAAGATGATATTAGCTTCCGTCCTATCCTTAACAACTATGTTAGGGCACCTGCTTTTAGCAGTCTTCTTTTGATTGGTGATTGGTTAGGTGTTAAGGTTATTATGCTTGCTTCAATGGTGTTTATATTGTGGCATCCACTAGAACCAGTTCAGCCATAATTTAGTCTGATCGGTTTTGGTATTATTCCCATCTTGGTCTTGTATCTTATTTCATATCTTAATGAAATGATAGATTTGCACCCAAAAAAACGAAATGAGATAGGTCTCTGCCGGTTTGCTCAAAAAATTACAAAAAAAATCATTAGCTTGTTAATTTTGCTCACTAGATCCTACTTCCAATCATTTCTTGTTAACGATTATGAAAAATATAATTATTTTGGAGCCTCCCCTTTGCTTCTATCAATATAGAGATACACGTGTGCCTACCAAAAATATAAAAATATATGCAAATAGCTGTTATTATTGAATTCCTTGACATGTGCTCTTTGAATTTCAAACATATTCCTAAAGAAAAATCGAGAAGGACATTTGGTATTTTCTTGATGCTGATTCCAACAGTGAAAATGAAAGTTATTACTTTTCTTCTTGATGCCAATTAGGAGAATTGTTATAACCAATAATAGTCCTAATTTAGAGGAATTTATCTAATCAAATTAGATAATATGAAAAGAAAATCCTCTCTCACCCACGAGAACCGTCATATGCTCTCTCTCTCTCTCTCTCTCTCTCTCTCTCTCTCTCTCTCTCTCTCTCTCTGGGGGTGAGGAGAACAGGAGAGATCCACAAACTCTATTTCAAACTTAAAACTAATAAAAACATAATAAATAATATTCTAATCCAATACTAGATTTTTTTACAAATATGTAGCACTAAGTTAATTTTTTTTAAAAAATAGTTAACTTGCTGAACTGATAAGCAAATTAAATATCAATGCAAGTCTTAATTTTAACAACCAAGCTTTAATTTTTTTTAAAAAAATACTATATATTTTAAATTGCACTGAAGCAAAATTATTCCAAAATAGCTATAAATATAATAATATACAATTTAACAAGCATGCCAGGAATGGTCTCCCACCCTGATACTGACCAGAGAGATTAGTCTCTTCCAATTTACTTACGAAAAGGTTAGATAGGCTCCACACGGTACATGTATAGGACTCTCTATCTCTCTCACACACACATCAAATCTATGCCCATTTTACATGTCTAATGCTTATAGTGGCCGTAAGAACTTGCAACCAAGCAGACCCTGGAAACTTGAAAGGGACAAGCAGACGCCAGAATGGGCTGCCATGCGCTAATTGCACGCTGAGAACATTTGAGAAACGGTTCAAAGGGGCCTAAGAAGCTGTCAACTTCATCCATGCAAGAGTAGGTGAATGTTTTTATATATTTTTTCATTTTGCCGCTTGGAAAGAACGGTTCTGCGCTGCAGGGTGGCAACCTCCCCTCGTCCAAACCTTCCCCGAACGCATATGTGATTTTAAACTTCAATGGGCGACTCGAAACGTGCCACCTCGCCAATAAGTCATTCAATGGAGAGAGCGGTTAGCTTACCGCCATCCTTTGTGCTTATAAAAACCGATCCCCGGCCTCGGGCTTCTGCTCGCAGGAGAAAGCCTTCTTTTTCTCTCTCTTCTCCTCTCTTTCTATAATCTCTCCTACTTTCTGGAGCTATTCTCTTCCCCATAATGGGGGAAGAAGAAGTAGTTGAGGGGGTTGTGTTGAAAATAGAGATGGGGAATGATGAGAAGGAGAACACCATGAGAGAAAGAGAAAGGGAGGAAGGAGTAGAAGAACAGATGGGCAAAGAGCAGCAGCCCATAAGCACACGCTTGAACAGGATTGACTCTCTTGACAAAGAGGCTAACCGGGTCTCCGGCATGCCCGCCTCTTCTAAAGTAAGCACAAACACTGTTAGACTCTCTTCCATTTTCTTACCATGTTGTTACTTCTTTGTACCGCTATATCCACACTTTACAACAAAGGAACTTCCATGGATTCCTTGTTAGTAGTGATAGTTATGTTTTATGTTCTCATCCTGTTTTCAAATGGATATTTTCGGTCTTTTCTTTTACTAAATGGCATTTGGGGGGTGGAACAGGTCCTTTCAATGGCCGTCGTAATGCAGCTGGCTTTTCAAAGCATCGGAGTGGTGTACGGGGACATTGGAACGTCGCCATTGTATGTGTTTGCAAGCACATTTGCAGACAGGGTACCGAGCAACGATGACATAGTTGGAGCTCTATCTCTCATCATATATTCTCTCACCCTCTTTCCCCTCATCAAATATGTCTTCATTGTCCTCTGGGCCAATGACAATGGAGATGGTAAGTTATTGCAAATCGCAAAGCCTTATGATTTTGTAGAATTATTGCTCAAATTGATGAGGTATATTAGGGAGATTGACTTGTTTGTCTTCGACCACAGGTGGAACCTTCGCGATGTATTCCTTGATATGTAGACATTCCAAGGTGAGCGCGATTCCAAACCGGCAAGCAGAAGACATGGATCTCTCTGCTTATAAGCTGCAGATACCCAACAGGCACCTAAAGAGAGCTGAGAAGATAAAACAGGCCTTGGAGAAGAGCAGTTGGGCTAAAACTGGCCTTCTGTCTTTGGCCCTTCTTGGAACATGCATGGTCATTGGTGATGGCATCCTAACTCCTTGTATTTCAGGTTGGTTCCAACGAATTTCCGCACTTCATTATACCTCTCACTCTTTCATAGCTTTTTAATTTTAATTTCTAATTCCGTTCCATATTTGCTAACTTGTTAAGAAAATTTCAATGATGCAGTTCTCTCAGCAATAGATGGAGTGAGGAAAATTGATGCAGGACTAAGCAAAGGTAAACTCTTTGAACCTAGCTTTGAATTTGCCTTGTTAACTCTTTCTACTGAATCTTTCTTGTAGGTAGGAGTCCTGCAGTGTGTTCTAATTAGTATTGTTCAATGTTGATGGTATCTCAGATGTTATTGCGATGATATCGGTGGCCATACTGGTGGCTCTTTTTGCCATTCAAAGGTTCGGGACCGACAAAGTGGGGTACACATTTGCCCCTTTGATCGTTACGTGGTACTTGTTCATAGGGACCATCGGAATCTTCAATTTCATGAGGCATGATTCAACAGTATTAAAGGCTTTCAACCCCATCTACATCATCTCATACTTCAGGAGGGATCCTAAGGAGGCCTGGATCTCTCTTGGAGGAGTTGTGCTCTGCATGACAGGTATCTTCTCCTTGCAGTATATGAGTGAATTATATCCTCAAAACTTGTTCTGTTCTCAAATGGTTATTGCTTTTTAATGGAACAGGAACTGAGGCCATGTTTGCTGATCTTGGTCACTTCTCAGTTAGATCGATTCAGGTTTGACATCTCTTCATTGCAACCTTAGCTTCTGAACGGATTATTCAGAAGATGTTCAGCCATTCTAACATTGTTTTCTTCTTCTTTCTAGATTGCATTCGCTGGATTGATATACCCTTGCTTAATTTGCGCTTATGTGGGACAAGCTGCCTACCTCTCTAATGTTCCAACTGACGTATCGGATGCCTTTTACAAGTCTACTCCTGGTACGCCCTCTGTTGCTTCATTTGGTGGTATAAAATCGGTGCTAGAACTTGGATACACAAGGAGCATCTCTCTTAAATCCTCCGTCTGTTGCCTCGATGTGTTGCAGAATGTGTGTACTGGCCAATGTTCGCTGTCGCCGTCTTGGCATCAATCATCGCAAGTCAAGCCATGATCTCTGCCACATTTGCAATAGTGAAGCAGTCCATGGCTTTGGGCTGCTTCCCTCGAGTGCGAGTCATCCACACCTCCCACAAGCATGAAGGCCAGGTCTACATTCCTGAGATAAATTTCCTCCTAATGTTTGCCTGCGTCATGGTCACCGCCTCCTTCAAAGAGACGACTAAAATTGGAAATGCTTATGGTAATAGTTTGCTTCGTATATCAATCTCTGGCAAGTATAATATTCTTGGTCAGCTCTCAAATTGACCATGTCTTTCCCAATTCACAGGGATTGCAGTGGTTGCAGTGATGATCGTTACATCCTCCCTTCTCGTCCTAATAATGCTGATGATATGGCAAACCAGCCTTATGCTTGTGGCCCTATTTGTTCTTGTGTTTTTCTCCTTTGAGTTCCTCTACTTCTCTTCAGTGCTCTACAAATTCAGCAAAGGGGGTTACCTTCCGCTCTCCTTTGCTGCAATGCTCTTCTTCGTCATGTATGTGTGGCATTACGTGCAGTCGAGGCGTCATGCATTTGAAGTAGAACAAAAGGTCTCGACCCAATACCTGCACAACCTCGGTTCCAACCTCGGTATCTCACGGGTGCCCGGCGTCGGGCTCCTCTATACCGAGCTGACCCGGGGGATCCCTGCCATATTTCCTCACTTCCTTACCAACCTACCGGCAATTCACTCTGTGCTGATATTTGTCTCGGTCAAGTACCTGCCTGTGAACAGGGTCATGGCCGACGAGCGGTTCTTGCTGAGAAGAGTGGGACCTAAAGACTACAAGATGTATCGTTGTATTGTGAGGTATGGATACCGAGATCGACGTGTAGGGAATGAGGAGTTTGAGCGCCTGCTCATGGAGCATCTCAAGTCACTCATTCGGATGGAGAATTGGAAAGAAGATGGCAAAGGAAATGCAGAGGCAGAGGAGGAGATCAGGTTCTTGGAGAGTTCCTGGACCTCAGGAGTGGTGTACTTGTTGGGTCACAGTGAGGTGAAAGCTAGTGAGGATTCGGGATTGTTAAAGAGGGTGGTTGTCAACTACGTATATGATTTCTTGAGGAGGAATTTCAGGCAGGGATTCGTCGATCTGCAGATACCCAACAAGAACTTGCTGCAAGTAGGCATGAATTACTACATTTGATGAAACTGATCATCCTGCAAGAAGATTCGAGCCAACTCTCAGGCATCGTAACGCTTTTTGACAACATCAATGCTGACTGCAGTGTAAGTAATCACTGTGATGCTGCATGCAGCTTGAACCAAAACTGTGGCTTCCTTTGTATAGATAGAGACAGTATGAATGGCAAAACTTAATTTAAACCAGGTAGCATGAACCTGCAGTTCAAATATATGAGACACAGCAGTTGCAGTGTACACCTCATAGGGCTAAGTTAGCTAATATAATGCAATAGAGTTCAGTTTAGAGCTTAAACAAATAACATTGGTCGAAAGAACTAGAGTCTTCAATTCTTTTCTGAACAATGCTTGCACACTCGCTAAGGGAAATATACATCTATAAGCAGGTAAGTGGTTAACCATGCAACCTATTTCAGTTTAAGACACAATGTTAGAATGGTTATCAAGCAATTGAGATGGCATGCACCAGATACTGAATTGCAAATTGTGGGGTTTGTGGTATTACTTGTTGGCAAACAAAGACATTTTTTCGGCTATGAATACAAGATAAATTACAGAACAAGAGCTTCATTGGATAATGATAGAATGGTTACCCAGCAACGGAGAGGCCGGAAATTGAATTGCAAATTGTGGGGTTTGTGTTATTATTTGTTGGCAAATAAAGACAGGCTTCCCGACTATGAATACAAGATGAATTACAGAACAAGTCCTTCACTGCATAATCACTCCGCAATAATATTAATACCTTACTGCCGATCACAATTGCTTACAGTTTCAGAAGCTAAAAGAAACAGTATGCTTTTGTAGTGGCTCTACTCAGAATCAATAGTTAGATGAAGTAATAAATGTACTTTGAGAGAAGTGCAACAATTGTATAACATAAGAAGGGAAACATACGATTGAGCATTTTTTTTAAGACTAGCAAGTTATAGTACTCAATGAGCCTGGATAAAGCTCTACCTTCCAGGTGCAACTTCTGCCTGCAGTGACAAAAGGAAGACTAAGTCAGAGTAGAAGAAACAACATAAAAATAAACTCCAAATTTGTGGCTTGACATGATATAGCAAACTACAGGTCCAATAACCTCCTGTTGGGATTGGAAACAACCTACTTGATTATCTCCTAAGAAGGCAAAATGAATAATCACAAGCAATCCAAGCAAATTAGGATATCGAGTTTATGCATTCTTGTAAGTTGTACGCAACCATAGCCTAACTAACATCTCTAAACCTCTCCGATATATCAAAGTAAGGCTTTTGCAATTTGAGCTTATCAATGATTCCCACACAATAGCGGCAGTCCCTTATGCCCTCAAATGGATCGATAAACCCTCCGCACAACCTCATGCTATCCTGATTAAACCTTGTAATGGCTAGTAAACTGGGCCAGTCCACTTGATCGGCCCAAATGATTCGGCTAAAAAGAAAAAAAAAATTGACGTGCGTGCCGCGTGCACGTGCGAGGAGGAAAGAGGACTCCCAATAGAAGCCATCTTCCTTCTGAGTTTGTTGGATGGAATCCGACTGTAGACCAAATTCTAGTCATGACTAAGCTCTATTGAGAACTCCTCTCATCGCCACTTCCACCCCACCAGAGAACCCAACACCTGATCGAAGCCATCGTCAAAATTCTTGGGTTTATTCTCCAAGCCCCAGTCGCTACCAACATTGTTGCTACTGCAAATCATCGTCGAAGGTTGGGTTAAGAATTCAGAAACCTTTAATTGGCTTTTCTCTCCTTTATCTGTGGCCCTTAGAAGTCCGATTTCGGCCGGTGATCGCCAGATTTTTTGCAAAAAAGAGTGATGTCCTATTTTCTCTGTTTCGATAGGCTGACCCCTATTTTCTTCTCAATTCTGACTATTTCTACCACCGAGGTTTTCCTTTGGTCCCTCGCAGTGGCTAGAAGCCATGGCCAAAGTTTCGGCTAGTGGAATGTCACAGATTTCATGATCCAAGGGGTTAAAAGCTTGCTTTGACCGATTTTAGCGTTGTCAGTTGCCTATTGCCGTCGGGCACCTATTGACCGGTCGTGGGTCCCTAAACCCCTAGGCACCACCCGCAGCCACCCTCTATCTGTTCCTCTTCTCAGGTTAGAGAGAGAAGCTTGTTCTCTCTCTTTACTTTCTCTCTTTTACCCATCCTTTCTTACTTTTTTTTTGTCTACCTAGACTTTCTCTCTCTATTCTTTTATTAGAGGTGTTGGATCTGGCAAAAGACTCCTCCGAGTGATTGTGGATTGATTCTAGAGAAGAGCCCTGATCTATGATCATCAGGCGGTGTAACAATCTCCACCTTAATCCTTGTCAGACACCGTTAGATTTGGTTATCCCAATATCTGTTGAACCATCTTTACCCTAATCTGAGTATGATCCGATGAAATCACCTTGATCAGACCGACCGGGATGCTGGGTACTCCCGCTTGGTTAGCCTTATGTGGGTGTTAGAATTCAGAATTTTATTTTTAAATAATTATAATAAAATTTTAATAAAAAATATTTTTTTAATATTAGACTCTGAGAGGAATTTTGGAATTAACTAGCTCGATTAGTTGGATTGCGCTCGTAAGGTAAGTACTGTAACTCTTTTCTAGATTTATAGAAAATTATTAAATATTTTCTATATGAAATTATTCATGATTTATAAATTGATGCATAGTACTTAATTATGGATAATATTATATGACTCATGATTCAAAGTGTTGATTTTGATACGGATTATATCCTATTGATATTGATATTGCATACTTTTAAGAATTTTTCAATTTCGAATATGACATATATTTTTTTAAAAAAAGTTTTGATTTGAAATGGTTTTGGGCCCACAGTCATACTATGTTTTGATACCCTACCAGTGGGGATTATGCATTAGCAGTTCGATACCCTGCTAGTCCAGATTATACGTTGGTACTTCGATACCCTGCCAGTAGAGGATTATATGTTGGTAATTTGTTATCCTACAATTGACGTTATACAGTGGCACTTGAATGTGATCATAGTTTATGAATATCAAAATGAACTTGATGTTTTGAAAGAAATTAATTTTTTAAATTAAATTTGAATTTGAAATGACTAGATACTATTTAGATTTAGTTTTGAATTGATGTAAGTTGCATGCTTATTTTCAGCATATTACTAATTATTTTATTAGTTAATTTATCTAACTAAGGTGTTCATTGCTTGCTGGATTGTCTGTCCTATTATTTTATATTTTACTATTTTGACAAATTTGAAGAACTAGCTTGACCTGGGAATTTGTTATGGGAGAGCGACTCGAGATAGAAATTTGACAAACATTATCTTGGATTAGGGTTTATTTAAGTTGATGCAATATTTTAGAATATTGTTGGAATTATGATATATTTAAATTTTAAAAATAGTTATTTAAATAAAGTTTGGAAATTATTATTTAAATTTATTCTGCAGTTTGTTTATGATATCATTTTGAGATATCTTGCATGCTTGTGGAAAGAGTTTTCTATGAGTATGTGGCGGTTACTGATGAGAGCACAAAAGTGCGATCTACACGCTGCTTAAATTAGTATTACTGCTAACATATAACGATAAAATCACTAAGTTAATATTATATTTTTGTTTGGCACAGGTTAGTATAAATTAAAGTTACAATGCGCATTTAGTACAGATTGGATGTAGAAAAATGCACAACCCAGGCCGCGCACGCTCAACTTCGACATGGTATGATCGAACCCACCATTCATCCAGCATACTTGCACTCGAGGGACACATGGTAGTCATCCGGTGTCCGTTTCGAGTCCGTGATCCCACGCCCCGTTGATCATGATCTTCCAACGCTCCTAACCTGTCGTAGCCCAAAGAAGGAAGCAGAGTCCGCATTCATCTTCCACGTCTCAGCTTCCTTCCCAAATCAACATCGTGTGATCCGTCTTCCTCCGTCCGACTGCAAGCATGATCTCAGCCTTCCGGAATCCCTCTGCATCCCAGCCGCTCGTGAAGCCCCGTTGATCGCGATCTCCCTGCATCGCATCTGCCCTCTTGCTCCTCCCAGCGATCCCGAGAGATCACGTGTGATCTCAGCATCCAACCTTCAACATCTCAGCAAGGCGTGATCCCAGACACCATCCCCAACTCCTTCCATTTCCGCATCCAAGCATCTGCAGCATCTTCTTCTTCTGCTCGTCCCAGCACATTCACAGCAGCGGAATGGCAACCCAATCATCCGGATCTATGTCTCAGCCTTCCCACGGATCACGCGTTCGTTCCGAGTCCGCGTCCCAGCCAGCTTTCGGAGCTCCCATAATCCATCGATTCCGTGGCCAGCTAGATCGGCATTCCACATCTCCTCCCTTCTCGGATCAGCCTCTCAGCATTCCGTGGCCAGCCAGATGGGCATCCATGTCCTTCCTCCCGTTGATCCTGCAATCAACTCTCCTCCGCGTTCCCAGCCTTCCGTGCGTGATTCTAGTGCCCGTTCCCCCTCCTCTCCACGTGAAATCAAGGGACCCATGGCTGGCTTCAAGGCTCTGGCGATCTATAAGAGGACGGAAGGAGAAGGGGAGAAGGGAGAGAAGCTCACAGCCGGGAAAGAAAAAAATAGAGCCATGCTCCGTTTTTGAAAGAAGGAAAAGAAAATCCGAGAAGAAGGAAGAAAAAAAAGAAAAAATATATATTTTATTTTTTTTAGTTTTCACCGAGAGGGGTTACTTGTTCCCTTGTTTTCAATTTTTTTTTTTCTTCTTACTTTTGTAAGCATTTTTCTTTTTATGCAATCTATCAAATTTTTTTTTATGCAATCCATGTTATAGGTTTTGTTTAATTTCTATTTTTTATGCAATCTATCAATTTTTCTTTTATGCAATCCATGTCTAAGTTTTAATTTAATATTCTGCAATTTATTTTATGCATTTTGAAATTCTTATTTTAATTGCAAAGTTTTTTTTTTTCTTTCCTTTGTTTATTTTTGAGTAGAAAACTAGCTCTGTTTGGTTAGAGATTAATCAAATATCCTCAAAAAATTGTCTTAATATATATATATATATTGCCATAAATCTTAATGGAGTTTATATTCTTTATTTGTGTGCTCCAATCGCCTCCCTATGGATCGACCTCCTACAACTACTATTCATCGAATAGAGGATGGTAAGAGTAAAAAAATAATATTTGTTTGTTGGTTAAGATTTTGACAACAACATCCTTTTTAAGTAATCCTCAAGTCTACAAGAGAATAGCTGACAACAGTTGTTGTGACCCTTGGCTCACGATCTTATGTCGGGGACATGATAATTAATATAGTATCAGAGCATAAGTAGATAAATTGTAACACATAGAGCCAAACATAGGATCAATGTAGGTGGGTAGACACTAAGGATATTGGGACGTACAACTATGTTGATTAAAAAATAAATTATTCGAAGAATTGAGACAACTTATTCGAGGATTTTTAAATTAAAAAATATATATTATATATTATATATTTGATACTTTTGGGTCTTTTTGTTCAAAGGTATTTAGTAAATTCAATGAATGTTGGTGGTTTAAGTTAGAGTTATGTAGTGAAAGCATGGTGAACTGAATTACTTTAAAACTAGTCATCTACGATAACTTTGATTCAAGAGATGTTATAATTTGATTTGGAAGAAGTATCCCCAACTCTTTGAAGACTCAAATACGAAAATTTCATTGGAGAAACTTTTTTTAGGGGAGGAGAATGTAACACTTAGTAAACTAGGCCTAGTCCACTTGACCGGCCCATAAGATTGGGCGGAAACAAAATTGATGCACGTGCAACACACGTGCGAAAGGGAAGAGGACTCCCTAATGGGAGTCTTCTTACTCCCAAGCTTGTCGGACGGAAGCCAACTCTGGGCTAGATTGTAGTCATAACCAAGCTCTATTTAGAGCTCCTCTCGTCACCCCTTCCACCCCACCGAAGAACTCAAGCTTAACAAAGTCGTCGATAGAATTCTTGGGTGTTTCTCTCCGAAAGTCGGCCGCTACAAATGTTGTTGCCGCTCCCAATCATCGTCCAAAGCCAAGTAAGAAGCTGGCAACCTTTGATTGGCTTTTCTCTTCTTTTTTCCATGGCCCTAAGAAGCTCGGTTCCAGTTGGTGATCGCGGGATTTTTGGCTAAAAAATGAGATGCCCTATTTCCCCTATTTTAGTAGGCTGCCCCCTATTATTTTCTTGATTTTGCTACCACCAATGCTCATCACCGGAGTCTTTCGCCAATCCCTCATGATGGTTGGAAGCCATTGCTAGAGCTCCGGCCTCATAGATTCCATGATCCAAGGGGTTGAAACCCCAATTTTTAACAGCTTTAGCACAAACGGCTGCCTGTTACTGTCGATCACCTATTGGTCGGCCATTGGTCCCAAGACCCCAAGGCACCACCTGCAACCACCCTCTCTCTCTCTCTCTTTCTCTTTCTTGGTTAGAGAGAGAAACTTGTTCCCTCTCTCTTTCTCTCTCCTTCTCTCTGTTCCCCAACCTCTCTTTTTACCTGGACTTTCTCTCTGTACTCTCTCATTAGAGGTGTGGGTCTCCTCCTAGTGATTTTAGATTGACCTTGATGAAGAGCCCTAATCTATGGTCATCGGACGGCGTGCCAGTTTTCACCTTGGCTCTATCCATATACTGTTAGATTTGACTATTTTGATCTTTATTGAACCAATTGTACCATAGTTTGAGCATGATCTGGTGAAATCATCTTGATTGGACCGACCAGAATGCTGGGCACTCCCACTTTGTCATCCTTATGAGGGTGCTAGATTTAGAATTTTATTTATAAAATAATTATGATAAAATTTTAATAAAAATATAATTTTTGAATATTAGGTTCTCAGAGGGATTTTCAAAATTAATTGTATCGGTTAGTTAGATTGCACTTGCAGGGTAAGCAATGTAACTCTTTTTTTAGATTTATTGATAAATTATTAAATATTTTTTTATGGAATTATTTATGATTTTTGAATTGATTCATAGTACTTTAATTATTGGATATGCCCTTGCCTAGAATATTAAATGACTCATTATTGGAAATGTTGATTTTGATATGTATTATGTTGGATTGATTTTGATATTGTGTAGTTCAAAAAAAAATTTGATTTGGAACATGAGATATATTTTTTAGAAAAAGAGTTTTGATTCAAAAAAAATTGGACTTGCAGACAAACTATATTTTGATACCTTATCAGTGAGATTGTATGTCGGCATTTCGGTACCCTACTAGTAGAAATTGTACGTTGGCACTTTGACATTCTGCTGGTGGAGGTTGTATGTTGGCACTTCGATACCCTACCAGTGGGGGGGCTATATGTTAGCACTTTGGTACCCTACCATTGGTGGTTATGCAATAGCATTTTGATGCGGTCATAGTTCATGGTTGTCAAGATGAACTTGATATTTTGAAAGAAATTGATTCATGAACAAAATTTGAATTTTAAAATACTTGGATAGTGTTTTTTAGTTTTAGATTGATGTACTTTACATGCTTATTTTTATCATATTATTTATTATGTTTATTGCCTGAATTATCTAGCTAAGGTATTTGTTGATTACTGGGTTATCTAACTCGTTATTCTATGTTCTATGGTTTTTTAGATTTGAAAAACTAGTTTTACCATAAGATTCGTTATAAGAGAGCAACTAGAGATAGAATTTTAACAAACATTATCTTAGATTAAGGTTTAAATTGATGAAATATTTTAGAATATTTTGAAATTGTGCCAAAGGGCTGAATTTTACTTTCTTCTGTCTTCTGTCTGTGGCCATTTTGAGGTCGACTCGACTTGTGTTGGGGTCGACTCATGCTCGGTAGAAGTCGTCTCATGATTCTTCAAGGTCAACTCATCCACTATAAAAGCTCCCAAAACTCTTCAAAAAACTTCTCCAACTTTAAGATTTGTTCTTCTAGACATCTCCATGCTTCTCTATCCTTCCAACCTCATTGAGCTCCCTATGAAACAAATTAACTACTCCAAGAACACAAGATCATTAGTACCATACTCAATTATTTGGTCCTCATCAAAATCAATCCATTGGATCAATAATCTCTTCTTTTTTGATGATGCCAAAATATTAAGTATATGCAAAATAAAGCATATTGTGTTTCTAGAATTTTTGCATACTTAATTCATTTATGTCAAGCATGAAATAAACAAATATATATCTTAAGAACATACTTCATAAATGCTTCATAAAATATTCAAATTACCTCAAGATAATATATATTCAATTAAACATATACTCAACTTATTCTCTCTCCCCATTTTGACGGTATCAAAGAGTTACATTTTAAAATTTAGAGGATGTCAAGAAAATTGTAGCAACTTCAAGTTTATCCCACTAAGATTTTAGGGTAATTGAAGAGCTAAAGGATACAAGTAAGAAAGATCATATTTAGAGCTTTAATCAAATTTTAAAGCATTTTGGGGTCAAGAGATAGTTTCCTTCAAAAATTTCAAACTTAGCAATACTTAACTTTCTCTCTCCCCCATTTCATTAAATTAGAGCTATTCAAGATAAATTTTATTGGTGCTAGAAAATATCAAATATAGGAGTTGTGATTTCATTTATGATTAGAGAATATGATGCATCAAGCAAATAGCAACCTTCGAATTTTACAAAGTGTATCAAAACAATTTTCAAATTTAAATTTCAGATAAGGCTTATTTGAGAGAATCACTTTTCATTTTTTCATATGTTTAGCATTCTCTCTCCCCCTTTAATTTTCTTTCTCCCCCTTAATTGATCATTCCTTTTAAAGTTTTAAAATTTGTGAGTAGTTTCCAATGAAACTTTCAGATTTAATAATTTGAGACAAGTATTTTCTATACAATGTAATTCAACTTGATTTAATTTTTTTATTTCAAATTATAGTATAACTTAAGTCATTAGGTTTAAGATTACCATGATATAGAAATACATATTTCAAATCATTAATAATATATGATTTCAATTCACTAATAATATTTGTAAATCTTTCTCACAAGATCGGCATTAGTATATGATTTTTCTAATGATTTCAAATCACTAATAATATTTGTAAATTTGAAAATATTTTAAAAATAGATTCATATAATTTTATTTTAAACATTTCATAATTTTGTGCTAGCATATTAACTTTTGATTCTTTCACTTTATTTGTTCCTTCATAAATTATTTCCAATTTATCCCTATTTTTTTAACAAAATACATGTACAAATTCTATTAAATTCATTTTCATTAAGTACACAATAAAGTATATTCATTACCTTTGCATTCAATTGAGCTAATTTATTTCCATTATTATCCCATTCACTTTCATGTTTAAGAATCTGAACTCCATTAAATAATTCTTAAGTAAAGTTAATTTGAATTTTAGTATGCACAGCAAAATGAGTGATAAATAAATGCACAAGATGGGAACAAGCAAAAAATACAAACATAAAGATTTTATAGTAGTTTGAAGCCAAATTCAGCTCCTACATCAACTTCCCAAGA
Source organism: Phoenix dactylifera (assembly GCF_051530095.1). Classification (NCBI taxonomy): domain Eukaryota; kingdom Viridiplantae; phylum Streptophyta; class Magnoliopsida; order Arecales; family Arecaceae; genus Phoenix; species Phoenix dactylifera. The sequence continues at coordinate 9,864,973 of NC_143193.1, forward strand.
CTTTTTTCTTGAAAATTTCACTATAATCTATGACCAAGATTACAGCTCCGTTGCTTTTCAGGCTCACAACAAATTCAGTTGATTTTTTTTGGCAATTAACCAAAACCAAACTATTTTGCTGGTACAACAAAACCAACCCCGAGTTTTAACACCTAGGAACTCCTTACTTCCAAGTTTAGGAAAACTTAGTTCATTTTTTAGAATAATCTACTGTGACCTAGCTGTTTCACAGGTACAGCTAAACTTTGCAAGGTAGCTTATTTTTTATGGTGTCAACCACACCAAAACCCATCACAGATTCTCTAATCTTGTGAAAAAAAATGATAGTAATATCATTGTAACTCGAGTTTGATTGCTCTGAAAGTTGGGATCTTGGTGAATGGAAGTGAGCCCTTTCCCTTTCTCTTCCTTGCTTGCTCTTCATATTATGATGGAAATCAATGATTGGAAGTTGAAGTTATCTCTAAATATTTGGAAGCTCTCTTTGGTGAGTAGAGGCTTTGAATGGCCACTTCTCCAATTGATTCTTAAGTTGAAGCACTAGAAGTGGCGGTTGACTTGCATTCCTTCTCCTTTACCTCATTCACTCAATCTCCTTAATCCATCTTTCTTCTCCACCTCAATTTGGAAGCATTTATAGCTTGAAAATTGTTGGAGAGCCGTATTTGGCCATTGGAGAGGTTGAAATAGCCGTTGGGAGTAAAAACAATTGTTCTGATTTTGCAAAAAAACTAGTTATTACTGTTGTCAGACACAGACAGATCGACTTAACTTCTTCAAGAGTCGACTTGAGAAAGTGTTCATTTTTGTTGTTCTCAGTCTTTCACCTGTGGTCACTATAGGGTCGACTTGTGATCTTCTAAAGTTTGCTTGCGAAAGGGGTTGTTTTTTCTACCTTCTATCTTTTGTAATGGCCATTTTAAAATCAACTCGACTCATGCTCGGCAGGAGTCGACTCATGATTCTTTAGGGTCAACTCTTTCACTATAGAAGCTCCCAAAACACTTCAAAAATCTTTTTGGAATTTGTTCTTTTTAGCTTCTCCATACTTCTCTATCCTTTCAATCTTATTGAGTTTCCTATAAAACAAATTAACTATTCCAAGAATACATGATCCTTAGTATCATACTTAAATATTTTTTTCTCATCAAAATCAATTCGTTCGGTCAACAAAATGGATAAATTGTAACACATAGAGCCAAACATAGAATGAGCATAGGTGGGTAGGCACTAGCGATATTGGGACGTACAACTATCTTGATTATAGAATAAATTATTCAAAGAATTGAGACATCTTATTCGAGGATTTCTAAATTAAAAAAATATCGTATATTATCTATTTGATGCTTTTGGTTCTTTTCATTAAAAGACATTTAGTGAATATAGTAAATATTGGTGGTTTAAATTAGAATTGCGCGGCAAAAGCGTGGTGAACTTCATTATTCTGAAACTAGTCAGATACGATAACTTTGATTTGAGAGATGTTATGACTTGATTTACAAGAAGTGTTTCCAACTCCTAGAAGACTCAGGTATGAAAATTTTTTGGACAAAATTTTATTTTTAGGGAGGCAAAATGTTACGAAATTTTATTTTCAAGGGACAATAATGTAATATGGTGCTCTCGAAAAATTGCTCTCCCAAGTGCAGGAAAATCGCACAAGTAGTATAACTCGGAAATCCGAGGTCGATTCCTCAGGAAATGATCTATAGATTATTAGCATAATTTTTAGATGTAATTTTTTTCAATAAACTTATAGATTAAGATGATGTTTTGCAAATAGAAAATAAATCACTCAATAGAGAATCGAAGTTAGGATAGATTAAGATGGTGTAGGAATCCAGAATCTCCTTTGATAATATCAAATTCATGCGATAAATTCTATGATTCTTTTGTTTTCTTCAAGAATTATAAGTAGATAAAATTTAATTATGGAGTGTGTTCTTGATAACATGAATTCTTTTTTTAAGCATTCAACATGCCTTATAACGTCAACGATGAATCAAATAATCGAGGAAGACATGTATCAATAAGCATAAATCATAAAAGAATTTTCAACATATAAGAATCATGACTTAATCAAAAGATAAATCATTTTGTGGAGTGATTGATTAAAACCCCATTTGATTTTGATGAGCTCAAAGCATTTGAGTATATCTTGTGATTACTAATGAATTCAATTGAGTGTTTCAGTAAAAATCCTGTCCAAGTGTCTCTAGATTTGGTTCATAGTATTTTGGATAAGGTAAGAAGTCTGCTGAACCAAAGTCTGAGACTCGAGTCGACTCCCGAGTATCACGAGTCGACTCCAAGCGTATCAAGTTCACTGGCACGAGCTCGAGTCGACTCCAGATCAGTACGAGTCGACTCCGACTGAGAACAAACAGAAGGACAGAAAGCTTCATCTCAGAACCTGTCAACGAGTCGACTCCTGAAGTGCGCGAGTCGACTCCAATGTTCACCGAGTCGACTCCAGAAAAGTAAGAGTCGACTCCAAGCAGTCACAGGCAGAAAAGTCAGAGAACGATTTTCGGACTCTGAGATTCGAGTCGACTCCCGCAATACGCGAGTCGACTCCGAGACTGAGCGACCATCGACAGACAGAAAACCATGTTACTGCCTCTGAGATTCGAGTCGACTCCAAGGACAGTCGAGTCGACTCGAGTGGACAAAGTTCAAAATTGGATCCACGGACTTCAGTGGATGAGCCGACTCCAAAATTGCCAGGTCAGCTCCAGAAGTTGGCGAGTCGACTCCGAGTCAAGACGAGTCGACTCCCAGTCGTGACGGCAACTTTAATTCAAATTTGGAACAGTTGCCGAGTCGACTCCGGAAAAGCTTGAGTCGACTCCCGCTACAGCCGAGTCGACTCCTGATCGCGCGAGTCGACTCCAACCCACCAACGGTCATATTGTCAGGCTGCGCAGAGTGTGCAGAACGGCCAGAAAAAGCAGAGTAACGGCTAGTTTCCGTGGGGGTTGGCTTAAATAGCCACAGAGGACTGTAGCAAGGTAGAGAACAGATCTTCCACTCCAAGCATTCAAGTTTTCAAGCTCTCCAAGTGCTCTTAAACGAAAAAGGGGAGATCTGCATTTACTGCTCCAACAACTTCTTCCCAACAATCAAAGCTTCCTCCTCCTGCATTCAAGTCGACCACTCTTTCAAGAGGAGACCGGAGTTCCAGAAGCCATACCTCTTCACCAGCTTAAAAGCGTTTGAGGGCTTCTAACTCCTTTACGATTATATTGTTTTAAATCTGCTTTTTGAGAAGCTATTTTCTGTTTTCTTCTATCTCTTGTATTTACTTGATTCAATCGGGGGATTGAATCAAGGGGTTTAAGGTTGGTTGGTGAGCCAAGTTAAAACCAACGTGTGTAAGGGTTTGATTGTGAGCCCGGAAAAACAATCGGGGTTGGTTCTAGTCGGTGAGCCTGGAAAAACCGACCGAGTTCGTTGTGAGCTCGTAAAACAACAAGTTTGGTTATGAGCTTGCAAAACAACCGGCTGTAATCCAAGGGGGTTATAGTGAAATTCCCAAGTGAGACTTGGGGAGTGGACGTAGGAGCAAGGGTTAGCTCCGAACCACTATAAAACTTTGTGTTTGTAGTGCATTGTCTCTCATCTTCTTCCCCACACATTACTCACAGCACTAGGCTTTAATTAAATAACTTGCTATAGTTTTTAATTAATCATCCACAAAGTTTTAATTAGCCAAATTATTTTAAAAACCCAATTCACCCCCCCCCCCCCTCTTGGGTTGTCTATCTGGGCAACAAGTGGTATCAGAGCCAAAAACTCTTCCACTCAAGAGTTAAAAGATCAAAATGACAACCCCATTTGGATCTTCTCACATTGAGGGTCAGTCCACCCAAAGACCCCCTTTCTTCAATGGATCTGACTACTCATACTGGAAGGCTAGGATGAGAATATTCATCCAAGCCCAAGACTATGAGATGTGGTCCATTGTAGTAAATGGGCCATACATCCCATCCATTTACGTAGATGGTGTTAAGGTACCTAAACTAGAAATGGACTGGGATGAACATGACATGAGGAAGGCACAATTAAACTCTAAAGCAATGAATGTCTTCTATTGTGCCTTAGACCGTAATGAATTCAATAGGATTTCAACTTGTAATTCAGCAAAAGAAATTTGGGACAGACTTGAAGTGACCCATGAGGGCACGAATCAAGTCAAGGAATCCAAAATAAACATCTTGGTTCATAAATATGAACTATTTAAAATGGATTCAAATGAAACAATCACATCCATGTTCACTAGGTTTACTGATATTGTCAATGGTCTAAAAAGCCTTGGCAAGAACTATACTAACAGTGAGCTTGTCAGGAAAATCCTTCGGTGTCTACCGAGGTCGTGGGAAGCTAAAGTGACAGCAATCCAAGAAGCCAAGGACTTGAACAAGCTACCACTTGAGGAGCTTCTTGGATCCCTCATGACGCACGAGCTCACCATGAAACAACACAACGAGGAAGAGTCCTCCCATAAGAAAAAGGTAATAGCCCTTAAATCTACTTCTTCTAACAAGGACTTGTCTTGCAGCAGCAGCAGTGAAGAAGAAGAAGATGAGGAAGATGGTGGTGAGGCTCTTCTTGTGCGCAAGTTCAAGAAATTCATCAACCACAAGAAGTCCTATCATCAAAGGAGAGGCCCCTCAAATTCCTACCGCAAAGACAAAGGTAAGGAAAGGGAAAATGAGGGGATTGGTTGTTACGAGTGCAAGAAGCCGGGTCACATAAGAGCGGAGTGCCCCTTACTGAAGAAGGGGAGTAAGTACAAGAAGAAAAAGGCACTTGTCACTACCCTATCGGACTCCGACTCATCATCCTCCTCATCAGATGATGAACAAGAAGAGAAGGCCAATTTCTGTTTCATGGCCAACGAAAACGAGGTAACTTCCGACACGCATCCTGATTTTTCTTTTGATGAACTTTATGATGCATTTAATGAATTAATGGTAGAATATAAGGCTATAAATCTTAAGAATAAAGAACTGAAAATAACTAATCAATCATACCTACATAAATACGATAAATTAGTTAAGGATAAGGATTTAATCACCAAAGAAAATATAGAACTTAAAACAAGCAACCAACTTTTAACTCAAAAGACCAACACCTTAACTAAAGAAAATGAAAAACTAACTAAGGAATTTTCAGAACTTAAAAAATATAAACAAACCGTAGATAAGGATCTTACTAAAGAACTTAATGATCTAAAAGCCAAAAATCAGACACTAACTAAAGAACTTAACAAATACAAACCCTTAGTTGAAAGATTTACCTATAGTTCTGAAAAATTAAACATGATACTAAATAGTCAACGTGCAGTGTTTAATAAAGCCGGTTTAGGATATAAACCAAGGAATAAGCAAAAACTTCTTAGTAACTTCTTTGTTAAAACTGGGGAAACAAAAACTAAGAAAATAACCTGCTTTTGTTGTGGTACAGTAGGCCATAAAGCAAATGTATGTAATTTTAGGAAAAGTAAAACTAAAAGAAAAATTAAAAGGGTATGGGTTCCAAAAGGAACCAACTTGACTAACCATGAAGGACCCAAGAAAACTTGGGTACCTAAGATGACATGATTTGCTTGTGTAGGAGTGTCTTGCAACCAAGGTCAACAAAAATTGCTGGTATTTGGATAGTGGCTGCTCAAGGCACATGACGGGTGATAAAGACCAATTTTTCACCCTTGAAGCTAAGAAGGGAGGTGCTGTGACGTTTGGAGACAACAACCAAGGTCACATCATTGGTATTGGTAAAGTTCAAATCACCCCTTCTACTTTTATAGATAATGTTAGATATGTTGATGGTCTTAAGCATAACTTGTTAAGCATCAGTCAATTATGTGATAAAGGATATGATGTTATGTTTAAACCATCACTATGTATTATAACAAATCCTAATGATAATAGCTTAGTTTTTAAAGGGATTAGACGTGGAAATGTATATGTTGTAGACCTAGAAGATCTTGCAAAACATAACCAATGTCTAGTTGTAAATGAAACTAAAGATAATGATGCTAGTTGGTTATGGCACCGTAAGTTAGGTCATGCAAGCATGGACACAATAACTAAATTAGTTAAAAGAGACTCCGTGATAGGTTTGCCAAAATTAAAATTTGAAAAGAACAAAATATGTGAAGCATGTCAATTTGGCAAACAATCTAGGAACTCTTTTAAATCCATAAAATGTGTCTCTACCTCTAGGCCTCTAGAATTATTACACATGGACCTATTTGGTCCAACTAGAACAACAAGCCTAGGTGGAAATAAATATGGTCTAGTCATAGTAGATGATTACTCTAGGTACACATGGGTCATGTTTCTAGCACATAAGGACCAAGCATTTTTAATGTTTAAAAAGTTCCATAAGGAAGTAACAAATGCTAGAGAGTCTTCAGTCATAGCCATTAGAAGTGACCATGGTACCGAATTCGAAAATCAATTATTTGATGAATTTTGTAGTAAAAAGGGGATAACCCATAATTTTTCTGCACCTAGGACACCACAACAAAATGGAGTTGTGGAAAGGAAGAATAGAACTCTAGAGGAAATGGCTAGAACGATGTTATGTGAAAGTAACCTCCCTAAGTACTTTTGGGGAGAAGCCATTAATACTTCTTGCCATATATTAAATAGAGTTTTATTAAGACCCATTATAAAGAAAACACCTTATGAACTGTGGAAAAACAGAAAACCAAAAGTTAACTATTTTCATGTTTTTGGATGTAGGTGTTTTGTACATAATAATGGGAAAGATAATCTAGGGAAATTTGATCCTAAATCTGATGAAGGAATATTCCTAGGTTATTCTACAACTAGTAAAGCCTATAGAATCTTTAATAAAAGAACCCTAGTTATAGAAGAATCTATACATGTTATTTTTGATGACTCTAGTGACATCTCATCTAGTAAGAAGGTTAATTTTGATGATGATATTGAAATACTTGAAGAAAAGATAGATGAGATGGGATTACAAGATGATAATCAAAAGTTGATTGAAGGAGAATCGTCAAACCAAGAGCCTATAGTGGATCATGGGCTAGCTAAAGCTTGGAGGTATGCTCACGGGCATCCTAAGGAACTAATTCTAGATGATCCATCACAACCGGTTAGGACTAGAGCATCCCTTAGGAATTTGAATAATCATCTAGCTTTTGTTTCACACTTTGAGCCCAAACATATAGAAGAAGCCGAAAATGATGTAAATTGGATAAATGCAATGCAAGAAGAACTAAATCAATTTACTAGAAACAAGGTTTGGGATCTAGTGGAGAGACCTTCTGAATATCCAATTATAGGTACTAAATGGATATATAAAAATAAGCTAGATGAAAATGGAATTGTTATAAGGAATAAGGCTAGACTAGTAGCAAAGGGTTATAATCAAGAAGAAGGCATAGATTTTGATGAAACCTTTGCTCCCGTAGCTAGACTTGAGGCAATTAGACTTTTATTAGCATATGCATGCTCTAAGGACTTCAAACTATATCAAATGAATGTAAAGAGTGCTTTTCTAAATGGGTTTATTAATGAGGAGGTGTATGTAGAACAACCTCCTGGTTTTGAAAATCATCAATACCCTAATCATGTGTATAAACTGAACAAAGCACTTTATGGACTAAAACAAGCACCTAGAGCATGGTATGAGAGACTTAGTAAATTCCTATTAGAACATGAATTCTCTAGGGAAAATGTAGATACAACATTATTTCTGAAAAAGAAAAATAAAGATATGTTATTAGTACAGATTTATGTTGATGATATCATTTTCGGTGCTACTAACAATCGCCTCTGCGAGGAATTTGCTGATTTGATGCAGAGTGAGTTTGAGATGAGCATGATGGGAGAGCTGAACTACTTCCTCGGGCTTCAAATCAAACAATCTGAAGGAGGCATCTTCATCAATCAAGCAAAATATATCAAGGAGATGCTCAAGAAGTTTGATATGGAGGGAAACAAGTCAATCAGCACCCCCATGAGCTCATCATGTAAGTTAGACCAAGATGAATCAGGTAAATCTGTAAATCAAAAACTTTATAGAGGTATGATAGGTTCTTTACTGTATCTTACTGCAAGTAGGCCTGATATTATGTTTAGTGTGTGCATGTGTGCTAGATATCAGGCTAATCCTAAAGAATCACACCTAGCTGCAGTTAAGAGAATCTTTAAATACTTAATTGGAACTAAGAACATAGGGCTGTGGTACTCTAAAGAATCTAGCCTAAACTTAATAGGGTACACAGATTCAGACTTCGCTGGATGTAAGCTTGATAGAAAAAGTACCAGCGGGTCCTGTCAATTTCTAGGAGAAAACCTAATCTCATGGTTTAGCAAGAAACAAAACTCGGTTGCATTATCCACTGCAGAAGCTGAATATGTTGCAGCCGGGAGTTGTTGTGCTCAAATCTTATGGATTAAACAACAATTAGAAGATTATGGCATTAAACAAGATAAAATCCCCATTAATTGTGATAACACAAGTGCCATAAATCTCACTAAAAATCCAATTCAACACTCAAGAACTAAACACATTGAGATAAGACATCACTTCATAAGAGATCATGTATTGAATGGTGATGTGTCACCCCAATTTGTGTGTACTGATAATCAATTAGCAGACATTTTTACAAAACCCCTAAGTGAAGAGAGGTTTAGTGTGCTTAGAAGGGGATTAGGAGTGATTGATCCATCCTAGTGGGATTTTTCACTAGATTAATTGATTTTGATGATTAGAATGAGGTTAAAATAGAGTTTCTATGCAGTGATCATCAAATCAGTCCTTAAGTAGGTGATTTTCCCTCATTTGGCACGATTATGGCATGGTTTTTAGGTGCATGCCAAGGTTAGAGACGACTCGAGTAAGTTTCAGAGCCGGCTCCTAAGGGGGAGTCGACTCGCGCATTTGCGGGAGTCGACTCGCAAAGTTGGCAGCTGAGGGGGAGTCGACTCGCACACTGTCGGGAGTCGACTCGCGCATATTCTGGAGTCGACTCGAGGTCGAGTCGACTCGCGACTCAGGGGAGTCGACTCGTAGTCGGGATCCGACTTTTTAACCCTAGGTTTGTCGTTTCGCAAACACTTTTCCTCAAGCCGCCACTGTTCACAAAGCCCTAGAGCCGACTCCTAGGTCATCCCCGATCGTCTCCAAGCCCTTTTCCCGTCGATTTTTCGCCGGACATTGAGTTTCCGTCCGTTCCTAGGTCATTTCCGGTCCGTCCCGAGCTTCCTCTGTCGGTCCTTCACCGTCCTCTAGGTATTTTTCTTCCCGTTTAGGTCAAGATGCCTCGTAAGACCGTCGTTAGGAAGAGGTCCCGTCCCGAGGCCGGTCCCGAGCGGCGCTCCAAGGCGCGGCACGATCCCGCGAGGCAACCACCTCCGGATCGTTCCCCGTCTAGGGTGGTTCTCGTTAGGCCGTTGGCCGGGAAGGCCGTCACCTCCGGGAGGTTTGTCGATTTCGACTATCTCTCCCGGGAGGGGTTCACCATAGGCGATAGGCTTAGAGCCCAGGGCCTAGAGTACTTCCTCACCTTGGACCTTCCCACCTATCCTGGCCTAGTTCAAGAGTTTTACAGTACTGTCCATCGGGGAGATGGAGGTATCGAGGGCACGGTAGTAGGTGTCCCGTTGCGTGTCACAGAGGACCTCATTGCCCATAACCTTCACCTTCCATTAGTAGGGGTGGCTCCCGCACACCCTGAGGATAGAGTTGCGGCCCTTACGGTCGTCTTAGGGCATCCACCTCAGTCCCCCCTAGATGAGGTATCTGCTAGCTCACTTCCTATTGAAGTGAGAATCCTTTTGAGCATTCTGTCCAGGTCCATCTTCCCTAAGACAGGGAGATTTGATTTTGTGAATGAGAGGGACTTAGCTATTATGTCTTATATCCTTCAGGACACCCCGATCAACTTCCCAAAGCTCATTTATAGGTATATGTGTGAGCCCCTAGATAGACCTAGGCTCTCACTCCCATACGGGATGTTATTCACTCTTCTTTTTAGGCAGTACGAGATTCCCATTCCTGAGAGGGAACCCTCTCGTGCCTTGCGATGGACTGATCGCTTATGTACGGGGACTATGCACAGGATGGGGTTTCGGAAGAGAGAAGGGATCTGGGTTAGGAAGTCCACTCTCACTGCTCAGACCACCAGACCATCACCCGGTCCTGAGCCAGATTCAGACTACCCAGACCTTCCAGACCATCCAGACCTCCCATCCACTCCTCCTGCTCCTACCACCTCTGCCGGACCTTCCTCCTCAGTTCCACCATCTATGGAGGTCCGTATTGATACAGAGCAGCTCCGGGAGCTGCGGCAGGAGATCGTCCGAGATCTGAGGGATGAGCTGCTTCGGGAGCTCCGAGGTGCGGTGCCTGCCCCCACTCCTGCACCCGTATCTTCTCAGTTGGTCCCTTCCTTGACAGCCGTGACTGACATGACGGCTCATGTACGGGAAGAGATCTACAATGTCCGGAGTTTGGTCCAGGCCCAGTTCCACAGCATGAGTGAGGTCACGAGCTCCACTCGACAGATGCGAGAGGAGATAGGTCGTGACATGCACACCACCACCGAGGGGGCCGAGCGCTTGGCGAATGTACTCATCGACAAGCTGGACGCACTTCAGACATCGGTGACTGGGCTTCAGGCGTCGGTGACAGAGCTCTCCACTACACATAGCAGAGCCACCACGTCTATTATCACGCAGCTCGGACATGTGACAGATGCAGTCACCCTCCTCATGGAGCAGAGCCGATTGAGAGGAGGAGCACCATCCTCGAGAGGAGGTGCCACATCCTCCAGAGGAGGAGATGCATCCTCGAGAGGGGGAGCTTCATCCTCCAGAGGAGGAGATGCATCCTCGAGAGGGGGAGCTTCATCCTCGAGGAGGACATAGATGTGTTTGAGTTTTGTTTTGTATTGTTTTACTTTACTTATTGTATGCTCAAATATACTTCAATTCATATCAATACAATGAGTGGACATCTTATCTTCAATTATGTGCCATTTGATGATTGGTTGTGCCATTGATTGTGGTTGATTACCTCCTTTTTGGTATGATGACAAAAAGGGGGAGAAATATGTATAAAATGTGTAAAAGGGGAGAAATATGAAAAAATATGTAAAAGAAATCAATGAAAATAAATAAAAAGATAAACTCTTAAAAACACACTCAAATTTGTTCTAAGTGGATTCGGTACCTCGAGGCTCATTATCTCTCTTTTGGGGCTCCTAATGGAGTAATCTCCAGAATCTATTCAAGGGATATTCGGAGATTAGCTGAATCCTACTCAAGAACAAATTGACAGATTTTCCCTCTAAAAAGATAAAATTCAGTTCAAAAACTTCAAAGCATTAAAAGGAAATTCAGAGAATCAAAATATAGTTGAATGCATATGTTGAGGGGGAGAATCTGAATTTTAATCAAGCTAAATCATTAATGACATATAAGCCAAACAATTGATTGCATAATATGAAGGCTTATATAATTCCAAATGAAAGGGGGAGCTTTAACTCCGAAATTTAATGTTTCACTCCTTTCAAACTTGGATAAATTAAATTATCAGACATTTGAATTCATTTATGGATTTTACTTCATTGTTTTATGAGCAATTCATTTTACATATACTCAAAGTTTTGTCATCATCAAAAAGGGGAAGATTGTGGAGTGATTGATTAAAACCCCATTTGATTTTGATGAGCTCAAAGCATTTGAGTATATCTTGTGATTACTAATGAATTCAATTGAGTGTTTCAGTGAAAATTCTGTCCAAGTGTCTCTAGATTTGGTTCATAGTATTTTGGATAAGGTAAGAAATCTGCTGAACCAAAGTCTGAGACTCGAGTCGACTCCCGAGTATCACGAGTCGACTCCAAGCGTATCAAGTTCACTGGCACGAGCTCGAGTCGACTCCAGATCAGTACGAGTCGACTCCGACTGAGAACAAACAGAAGGACAGAAAGCTTCATCTCAGAACCTGTCAACGAGTCGACTCCTGAAGTGCGCGAGTCGACTCCAATGTTCACCGAGTCGACTCCAGAAAAGTAAGAGTCGACTCCAAGCAGTCACAGGCAGAAAAGTCAGAGAACGATTTTCGGACTCTGAGATTCGAGTCGACTCCCGCAATACGCGAGTCGACTCCGAGACTGAGCGACCATCGACAGACAGAAAACCATGTTACTGCCTCTGAGATTCGAGTCGACTCCAAGGACAGTCGAGTCGACTCGAGTGGACAAAGTTCAAAATTGGATCCACGGACTTCAGTGGATGAGCCGACTCCAAAATTGCCAGGTCAGCTCCAGAAGTTGGCGAGTCGACTCCGAGTCAAGACGAGTCGACTCCCAGTCGTGACGGCAACTTTAATTCAAATTTGGAACAGTTGCCGAGTCGACTCCGGAAAAGCTTGAGTCGACTCCCGCTACAGCCGAGTCGACTCCTGATCGCGCGAGTCGACTCCAACCCACCAACGGTCATATTGTCAGGCTGCGCAGAGTGTGCAGAACGGCCAGAAAAAGCAGAGTAACGGCTAGTTTCCGTGGGGGTTGGCTTAAATAGCCACAGAGGACTGTAGCAAGGTAGAGAACAGATATTCCACTCCAAGCATTCAAGTTTTCAAGCTCTCCAAGTGCTCTTAAACGAAAAAGGGGAGATCTGCATTTACTGCTCCAACAACTTCTTCCCAACAATCAAAGCTTCCTCCTCCTGCATTCAAGTCGACCACTCTTTCAAGAGGAGACCGAAGTTCCAGAAGCCATACCTCTTCACCAGCTTAAAAGCGTTTGAGGGCTTCTAACTCCTTTACGATTATATTGTTTTAAATCTGCTTTTTGAGAAGCTATTTTCTGTTTTCTTCTATCTCTTGTATTTACTTGATTCAATCGGGGGATTGAATCAAGGGGTTTAAGGTTGGTTGGTGAGCCAAGTTAAAACCAACGTGTGTAAGGGTTTGATTGTGAGCCCGGAAAAACAATCGGGGTTGGTTCTAGTCGGTGAGCCTGGGAAAACCGACCGAGTTCGTTGTGAGCTCGTAAAACAACAAGTTTGGTTGTGAGCTTGCAAAACAACCGGCTACAATCCAAGGGGGTTATAGTGAAATTCCCAAGTGAGACTTGGGGAGTGGACGTAGGAGCAAGGGTTAGCTTCGAACCACTATAAAACTTTGTGTTTGTAGTGCATTGTCTCTCATCTTCTTCCCCGCACATTACTCACAGCACTAGGCTTTAATTAAATAACTTGCTATAGTTTTTAATTAATCATCCACAAAGTTTTAATTAGCCAAATTATTTTAAAAACCCAATTCACCCCCCCCCCCCCCTCTTGGGTTGTCTATCTGGGCAACACATTTAAAGCAAAGGATTAGAATTTACATCATGAACTTGGTGCACCAAATGATTTTCCTTCACCCTATCACCTAGGACTTTAGCCGATCATCTCCCTCTCTCTTTCTCACTCTTTTTTTTAATAACAGAAATAGGGCATCCCCTGTTTCTTTCTACTTCTTTTTTTTTTCTTTCTACTGCAGCAACCCGGCTCCACTCTTCTTCCCCAAATCGGAGCTCCCCTTGAACCGATCCCCCATCTCCTTTTTATATCTTTCTCGACCTATCAAGCGGACATAATCTTCCGCGTGAGAAGATTAGGGCGGAGGAATGGGGCTGGGAGATGATTGCAGCCGGCTGGGGCGCTGAGAACGGACGCTGGGCTGAATGCACGTGGAGATGGAAGAATCACGGACTGCTGAGGAGCTCTGTTCACGGAGCGGACGGATAAGGATGGTGTAGAGATGCTGGGATCGTTGGAACGGAGGAGGAAAGTGGACGCGGGACCTGCGGGAGCTGATCACGGCTGGATCTGATGCTGAGATCGGATGCGATGGAGGAGGCGGACGGCCGGGAGGTGATCAGCTGGAATCGATTGAAGAAGAAGGATCTTTGATCACGGAAGAATTGCTTCGCGAACGCTGTGGAGGACGGGATCAGTGGAGGAGGCGGGCGGACGCGTGGGAATTGCGATTGCCTTTGCTGGGGGCTGAGATGCTCATGAATGGCTGGAGGCGAGGAAGAAGCGGCCGCTGATCTCGGTTTGCTGGATGGCTGCAGGCGGGATTAGCGAGATGGGCATGGGAGAAGAGCGGGAATGATCACGGGTGCAGATGGAATCGGGGATGCTGTGGAGGAAGCTGGGAGATCCGATTGCAAATCCTCTTGGCTTGATGAATCTAAGCCCTTGGATGTTTCATTACGCATTGCCTCCAAATGGCTACCATGTGTCCCTCGGGTGCAAGTGTGCTTGACCAGGTTCAATTCTGTTCTAGTGTAATCAGGCTTGAAGTCGACCAAATGCATATTTAAACTCTGATTTACGATAATCTGTGCCAAATAAAATATAAAATTAATGCAGCCCTTTTATCATTATTTGTTAGCAATAATATTAATTTAAGCAACGTGTAGAACGCACTTTTGTGCTCTCATCACACCCCCCAACTAGCTTATTACTAGTCTCTAGTAATTAACAAGAAAACTATAATGAGGACACAAAAGATGTGGTCTAAGCTATGACTTTTTATTGAAGCTAAAGACACAAGACTAAGATACGTACCCACTTTCATAGGGCATCACGATTGCACTTAGCACATGCAACAAGCCGTTAAACCCCTAGGTTACCCTAGTGGATGAGTGTTGTCTCGTGAGGGTTTTCAGGGATGTTACTCACAAACATCATGAATGATATGACATGAGATTCTAAAAAAATATGAAATAAATTTTAAGCTAATGCACATGTAATTAATTAATATATATTTTCAAGCATGGCAACTATCAAAGCAAGAAAAATATGAAAGTGTAGTGTGCATAAAATAGTATAACTTTCTCAGAGTACTAATACCTCCACCACAACATGGTACCGCTTGAATTTTAGGTGTACTACTCAAGTTCACAAGTGTTTACTACAGTTTATTAGAACCTGATCCATCAAATTTTTGGAATATCTCATGTTGTCTAAAATTGTCAAGAATGGTTTGCATAAAAAGAAGGAGCTATCAAACCTAACTAAATATCCAAAGTACACAAAGGTCCAATACAATGGAGTCAAACAAGCCATTACCACATGTCACTGGGTTCAGCCCGACCAACCCTATTCATGCTTTTTTTTTAAAAATAAAACAATTAACATATGGTGATTACAATAGTCCAACCCCCTTAGGCTCTAGCAAGGTCCATGTAGCGAGTTTTCGGCCAATAACTCCTAATCCAGTTGGCTCAAGGTATTAGGTGAAACATCCCTCTGGCTACTCGAACCAGACTATGCCACGAGGTTAGACTTGTCATCTTCTTATTTTTTTTATTTTTTTATTTTTTTTTCAAAATAGAGAAGGTAAACTGAACCATATAATGTGACTGCAACGTGACTATAGGTCAACCAAGGTCGGAACATAAGGCACTTAGATGATCTAGCCGGGGTATTCAACCTCTATTTTTATGTGAAAACCAAATCAAGAACCTTATAGTACGGACAAGGATACTCGTACTTCTTTTACAGATATGGCTTAATAAAAATGCATTAAATAAATATGAACTCCTGAGGCCTTCCTATAATCATTAAATACATGTGCGGGAATCTAATAATAGGTCTCTGATTAGTCATAATACGCATGTATTCCTTGCCTTAATAGTTGCACAAACTCAATATGAAAATACATGTGCATTTTCTTAGAAAAGAATGCAAAAACAAGTTTTTTTTTTTTAATCAAATACTTCCCTCCCCCCAACTTAAATATTGTATTGTCCTCAATGTAATAGATACAAGAAAAGTATAATAAAAGACAGTAGAGAAAATAATATTGGAGAGAAAAGGAATACCTTGAGCTGTTGATATCCAGAAAATAAAACCTACAAAACTAGAAAAAATAATCCTAACTAATAGTCACATACCTTTGCCTTCATGCTCAGTCATAAGAAGGCTCCCCCAAGGAAAAGGAGTCCTCTTCATCTGCAAAATTCTCAAGAAAAGGTTTTAACCTATGTCCATTTACCTTAAAAATTCTACCATCCCGTGGATTCTCAATCTCAACCGCCCCATGTGGAAAAACAGTTTTTATAATGTAAGGACCTGTCCATCTCGATCGCAACTTACCAGAAAACAGATGTAAGCGGAAATCATATAAAAGAACTTTTTGCAAAGGTTCAAAAGATTTTTTTTAAAATTGATTTATCATGTAAGATCTTCATTCGTTCTTTGCAAATTTTAGCATTGTCATAAGCATCTCTGCGAATCTCATTAAGCTCGTTCAATTACAATTTCTAGCTAGACTGGCATCTTGTAAATCAAAATTCAATTTTCTAATTGCCCAATACGATTTATGTTCTATTTCTACAGGCAGATGACACGCTTTTCCGTAGACTAGCCGGTAGGGAGACATGCCAAGAATGGTTTTGTATGCAGTCCGATAGGCCCATAATGCATCTGATAGTTTCAAGGACCAATCTTTTCGTGATGGATTTACCGTTTTTTCTAAAATACGCTTGATTTCCCTATTGGCTAATTCTACTTGGCCACTAGTTTGCGGGTGATATGGGGTAGCAACTCTGTGGGTGACACCATACTTTTTTAATAATGTCTCAAAAGGCTTATTACAAAAGTGTTTTCCACCGTCACTAATTATAACTTTAGGCATCCCAAATCGTGAAAAAATATTTTCTCTTAAAAACTTCAGGACAGGTTTGTGATCATTGGTCCTACAAGCGACAGTTTCTACCCATTTGGACACATACTCGACCCCAACTAAAATGTACTCATATCCAAAAGATGGTGGGAATGGGCCCATAAAATCGATGCCCCAACAATCGAAAATTTCGATAATAGTAATGGGTTGAAGAGGCATCATTTGCCTACGAGTTAGACTTCCAATACGTTGACATAGATCACATGTCCTGCAGAACTCGTGGGCATCTTTGAACATAGTAGGCCAATAGAAACCACATTGCAAGACCTTTGCAATAGTTTTCTTAGAGGCAAAGTGTCCACCGCAAGCATCAGTGTGGCAGAAAGAAAGTACGCTTTGTATATCATGATCCGGTATGCATCGTCTAAAGATTTGATCGTTACAATATTTAAATAAATAGGATTCGTCATAGTAATAATTCTTTACTTCGCGCAAAAAAAATTTTCTATCGGTCGACCCCCAATGCTCCGAAATCCGGTTTGTAGCAAGAAAATTTACAATGTCAGCGTACCATGGCACAGTAGAGAGTGCAAACAACTGCTCTTCAGGGAATGAGTCTCTAATAGGAAACTGTGGCACCGAATCATGAAAAACTAGCCGTGATAAATGGTCAGCAACCACATTCTCTACTCCCTTCTTATCTTTGATTATGATGTCAAATTCTTGGAGTAGAAGTATCCATCGTATTAGGCATGGTTTGGCCTCTTTCTTATCCAGCAAATATTTTAGTGCTGCATGGTCCGTGAAGATAACAATAGGAGCACCAAGGATATAAGAACGAAATTTGTCTAATGCAAATACTACTGCAAGCAATTCCTTCTCGGTGGTGGTGTAATTCATTTGAGCATCGTTTAAGGTTTTGCTTGCATAGTAAATGACATATGGCTTATTATCCTTGCGTTGTCCTAAGACAGCTCCTATTGCATAGTCGCTAGCGTCGCACATGATCTCAAAAGGTAATGACCAATTGGGTGGTCGCACGATGGGTGCAGTGCTAAGCATAGACTTCAACTTTTCAAATGCCTCCTGACAAATGTCAGTCTAATTGAACGGTGTATCAAGGGATAGGAGGTTACATAATGGTCAAGCTATGACACTAAAGTCCTTGATGAACCTCCTGTAAAATTCGGCGTGACCCAAAAATGATCTAACATCTCTAACCGTCTTGGGTGCAGGTAGCTTAGCAATTAAATCGATCTTAGCTCTATCTACTTCCATGCCCTTTGATGAAACAATATGTCCTAGGACAATTCCCTTTGGCACCATGAAGTGGCATTTCTCCCAATTCAGTATCAAATCCTTTTCTATACATCGAGCTAAGACTGCTTGTAAATGTGACAGGCAATCATCAAATGAGTTGCCAAAAATGGAGAAGTCGTCCATGAACACTTCTAAAAATTTTTCGTTCATGTCTTCAAAAATACTGAGCATGCATCTTTGGAATGTTGCAGGTGCATTACACAACCCAAATGGTACTTCGTCGGAAAGCATGTGTGCCAAAAGGACAAGTGAAGGTAGTCTTCTCTTGATCTTCTGGTGAAAGTTCAATTTGATAATATCCCGAATAGCCATCGAGAAAACAATAGAAATCATGCCCTACAACTCTCTCCAACACTTGGTCTAGGAAGGGTAGAGGAAAGTGATCCTTTCGTGTGACCAAATTTAGCTTTCGGTAGTCAACACACATGCGCCAACTCGTCAGGACACGAGTTGGAACTAGTTCACCTTGTTCATTTTCTACTACCGTCAAACCTGATTTCTTAGGAACGACTTGAGTAGGGCTTACCCACTTGCTGTCGGAAATTGGATAAATAATACCCACGTCAAGCAACTTGAGGACTTCTGCCTTAACCACATCTCTCATCGTAGGATTTAACCTTCGTTGTATTTGCCTTGTGGTTTTGGCATTGTCCTCCAAATATATCCGGTGCGTGCAAATTAAGGGGCTAATTTCCTTCAAGTCGGCAATAGACCACCCTAAGGCTCCTTTATGATTTTTTAGAACACCGAATAATTTTCTTTCTTGGTCATGATTAAGATCAGACGAGATGATTATAGGGTAAGTGTCCTCGGGTCCAAGAAAGGCATACTTGAGTTCCTTCGGTAAAGGTTTTAACTCGAGCTTAGGCACTTGCTCATGGGATGGTACTATCTTTGCTTCTCGAGGTGGCAAGTTCTCAAATTTCCTTACTTTTGGTCTCCACCCAGTGACCATCTTAATATCCAGATTATCCATAATAGGTGTGACTGACAAATCACCATCATTGGTTCCATTAGGACACCAATCAATTAAGCTATCATCAGATGGGTCGTTAATTGCTTTAGCTAACAAATATTCTTCTGTAATGGTTTCAACCCAATCAGCCTTCTTACTCTCTTCGGAATCATTGGGTTGTTTGCATACATTAAAAATATTTAGTTCTAAGGTCATGTTACCAAAAGAAAGCTTCATGACACTATTCCTACAATTAATCAATGCATTAGAAGTTGCAAGGAATGGACGTCCTAAAATGACCGGAATCTGAGACTGTGAGTTTGAAGCCGGATGTGTGTCCAATACGATAAAATCGACAGGAAAATAGAACTTGTCTACTTGGACTAATACATCCTCGATAATCCCCCTTGGAATTTTAACTGACCTGACAGCTAATTGCAAAGTGACGGAGGTTGGCTTCAACTCACCTAAATCAAGTTGCTCATCTACAGAATATGGCAACAAATTCACACTCGCCCCTAAATCTAACAATGCTCGCTCTATCCTAAAGTCGCCTATGATGCATGAGATGGTTGGGCAACCTAGATCCTTAAATTTAGGGAGAATGTTGTGCTGCAAAATAGCACTCACATTTTTAGTTAAAAATGACTTCTTCTTAACATTTAATCGGCGTTTGACAGTACACAAGTCCTTCAAAAATTTGGCATATGAGGGTACTTGTTTGATTGCATCAAGAAGAGGTATATTGATCTTTGCTTGCTTGAAAAGCTCAAGAATTTTAGAATTAGGTTCGAGCTTTTGCAACGGCTTTAACCGTTGTGGAAAAAGTGGGGAAAAAGGACATTCAACTTTCTCGGTAGAAGTTGGGACCTCAACTTCTTCTTTGTCCTTTTCATCGGCTTTGGGAGCATTAGAATTAGAAGTGACCTGCGGTCTCAATGGGACGGTCTGATCAATGACTTTTCCATTATGCAAAGTCATGATGCTCTTTGCATGTTCTGTATGCGAACTAGAAGGAGCCGTATTATTACTACCGTGCACTTGTGGGTTAGGTTGGGGTTGAGCTGGAAGCTTACCCTTCTCTTGGATACTTAAGACGGTAGTCAACATTGACAATTGGTTCCTTATATCTTCAAAATTTCGAGTATTTTGAGCATTGATATTAGCTTGACCTTGTAGAAAAGTTTGTATAGATTGCAAGGTATCCTCAATATTCGGCTTCTGAGAGAGTGGTGATGCCAAAGTAGGATGTGCAGGTGGAGGAGCCGAATGGTGTGACTGTTGAGGATGATCATTTCTCCACCTAAAATTTGGATGATTCTTCCAACCAGGGTTATAGGTATTCGAGTATGGATCATTATAAGGCTTTTGGTAGGAGTTTATAGCATTTGCTTGATCGTGCAAGACTTCTTTGAATGCCGGTATGGTGGGGCAATCTGTAGTGGTATGACCCGACATATCGCAGATACCACAACACTCGTTTCTAAGCTCTATAGTCTTGACAGGTTCAACCTTTCTAAGCTCAATTTTCCTAGTGAGGGCTGCCATTTTAGCATGAAGATCATCCTCAGTTTTGAGGTTGTAAAGGCCTCCCTGTACAGAGCTAGTAGGCTTAGGTAAAGACTTATTGTTTTTATCCCCGTTATCCCAAAGTTGGGCAGTCTCAGCAAGGGAATCCAAATACTCCCACGCCTCATCAGGGTGTTTTTTTAAAAATCTATCATTGCACATGGTCTCTACAAACTGTTTCAACTGTGGAGATAAACCTTCATAAAAGAAGCTAATGGTTCTCCAAGTTTCGAATCCGTGATGAGGGCATGAGAGAAGAAGGTCTTTAAATCTTTTCCAACATTCATAAAATGTTTCATTATCTTTTTGTTGGAAATTGCTTATATGTCTTTTCAAAAAGTTGGTCCTTTGTGTGGGGAAGAATTTCTTTAAAAATTCTCTCTGCATATCTTGCCAAGTTCTTATTGATCTAGGTCGCAAAGAGTTTAGCCATGTTTTGGCCTTATCCTTTAGAGAGAAAGGAAACAATGTCAGCTTGAGGACATCCTCGGTGACGTTCGGCACTCTAAATGTAATGCTCAATTCTTCAAAATCCTTTAAATGAAGATACGGACTCTCGGACTCTAACCCGTGAAACTTGGGCAGCAATTGAATTACCCCGGGTTTGATGTCAAAATGTCCTACATTATCAGGAAAAATTATGCATGAAGGCTGACTAGTCCTAGCCGGTTGTAGGTATTATCTTAGGGTCATAACATTGGGTTCTCGTTCTTGATTGTGGTGACTTGATAAGTACTTAATAATTTATAATTTAGTTATCTTTCCATAGCACTTATCAATATTTTTAAACTGATAAATACATATTTTACCATAAAATTAAATAAACATTGAAATGAATTTAAAATATGGTAAGAGGTAAATAATTCTTTTCTCAAAACAGACTCTAAACTTGTCTCTCTCCTGGTTGTAATCGTTCATGAAAACATATAAGGAGGAGATTGTGTTGACCCGATTTGGTAACCTGATGGAGTTGTAATCAAGCTAAGGTTATAATTAAATGGGTTTTGGTCCTGATTCGATCGAAAGTTATAATTAATTATATATGGGGCAAAGGTTTGATTAACTATTTTTATTAGGTCACGGTCCGGTTTTTAGTCTTGCCTGGTCGAGTTCGATCTGAAGCAGCTTAGCAAGAATTAAATTTAAATGACAATAGGCTCAAGGACAAGTCAACCATCATGACCCACCTCAAACCCAAAGTCAATTCCCAACCAATTCCTTACTAGCCTTCATATAAAATTTATAAACAAAAAAAAAGAAGATAATTAATATAATAAAATAAATAAAAATAATTTCGGGAGAATCACTGGATTCACTGTTCATATGAACAGTGTCCCGTAAAAATACTGTTCATATGAACAGTGAGAAATAATATAATATATATATATATATAATTGTTTCACTGTTTATCTTCTTCCTCCCTCTATCTATTCTTCCCGTGATCTCGCCTCACAGAGCGCCCCCCCGCCCGTTCACGAGTCCCACGCGATGCAATCCTCCCCCGCGCGATCGAAGGAGCTCGTCCCAGCCGAACGCCCCAACGTCGTCGTCGTCCCCGGGTCCTCCGCCATCAATCGCGTGCGGCGTCTTCTCCTCCAAGATCAGCGACCCAGCCGCGTCGAAATCCCAGCATCGTCGCCCCGTCTTCCGCCCGTGGTGCATCCGGAGCGACCAGATCCTCCCCCACTTCATCAGTCGGCACCTCTCTCCGCCATCACCGACCAGATCCCGCGGCCCCTCTTCCTGCTCTCCCGCGATCTGCATCCCGGCACCACGCCCCGAAATCAGCCGCCGTGATCCCTTCTTCCCTCTCTCCGCGTGCGCCGGACGGCTATAAAAGGAGGGGGCTGAGGCGTTCGAAAAGGGGGTAGGCAGGGAGAGAGCTCGGTTGAGAAGAAAGAAACAGGGGGGAGGCTCTGTTTCGGTGAAGAAGAAGAAGAAGTAAGCCGAGAGAAAGAAATAAAAAAAAAGAAGAGAGAGGGGAGGAAAGAGAAGAGTTGTGATATTTTGGGAATAATGAGAGGTGATCAATTTCATTTGAAGATGGGAGGTCATCCGGAAGCCGTGCTTGGCTAAACGTCTAGTCTAGGGCTGGATGAAGCCCTAGCAATGTATCAGGGCAATTGTAGTTCTTACTTTTTTATTATTTTGGAGCTTGTTTAAATTCTTATTTTCAATGAAATATTTCTTTATGATATTTAAATTTCGAGCATGCTAGTTACTAATCATGTTTGCTAAAGTAGTCTAAGATGATCCATGCCTAGGAAGATGAAGTGTGCTGCATCCTAGATTAGCATACTTAGGTAGACACTTCATGCTACACCGAAGATGGATCTTCCTAACACTCTTTATGCTTTTATTTTAAAAGGCTTGTAGCCAAAATTGCATGCCTCTCCAAAAGACAAAAATTAAGAACACAATCCTTGATGCAATGCTATGTGGTGGAT
Organism: Phoenix dactylifera; assembly: GCF_051530095.1. NCBI lineage: Eukaryota > Viridiplantae > Streptophyta > Magnoliopsida > Arecales > Arecaceae > Phoenix > Phoenix dactylifera. The sequence goes on from NC_143193.1 coordinate 9,887,944, forward strand.
TCCAAACCCTAGATCTATTTACTCTGATAAATTCCAATCCGTACTCATAGTTTAATTTAGTTAAATCAAGTTAGCAAATCCTTCTTTTTGATTTATTTTTAAAAGAAAAATAACTTATTCTTCAATCCCTGTGGACCGACACCCGTAATCCCTATCCTACAGGATACGTGCTATTGCGTGGTTTATTTTCAAAATTGAAAGAACCGATCAATTTTTGGCGCCGTTGCCTTGTTTCATTATCTTTTTGTTGGAAATTGCTTATATGTCTTTTCAAAAAGTTGGTCCTTTGTGTGGGGAAGAACTTCTTTAAAAATTCTCTCTGCATATCTTGCCAAGTTCTTATTGATCTAGGTCGCAAAGAGTTTAGCCATGTTTTGGCCTTATCCTTTAGAGAGAAAGGAAACAATGTCAGCTTGAGGACATCCTCGGTGACGTTCGGCACTCTAAATGTAATGCTCAATTCTTCAAAATCCTTTAAATGAAGATACGGACTCTCGGACTCTAACCCGTGAAACTTGGGCAGCAATTGAATTACCCCGGGTTTGATGTCAAAATGTCCTACATTATCAGGAAAAATTATGCATGAAGGCTGACTAGTCCTAGCCGGTTGTAGGTATTATCTTAGGGTCATAACATTGGGTTCTCGTTCTTGATTGTGGTGACTCCCCGCATCTTCATTTAAATCAGCCATCTCACAAGGTGTGAGATATTGCGAAGGAATTTCAGGGGTATGTCCTAATGGATGATCTAAAGTTGTACGACTTAATCGACCGGTGTCGTCCCTATTCCACTTTAGCATGCAAAATATTTCCCTCTCTTTTTTTTTATTTTTATTCTTTTTTTTTAATATAAGTGCTACCTAAAGATATCTAAAAGGACAACCTAATACAGAAAAATAAAAATCTATTCACAATTAAGCATGCATCAAAACATTACACCTTAATTTCTAATGTTTTTCTTAAATTTTTAGACAGCTCCTAACTGGTTTGAAGAGGACACCTAAGCCTCCAATCCGGTCTAGTAACCTAGTCGACCAGGTAAGTGGAGGGGTCACGATGCGTTTAGCAAGGGTCCCACTTAAAACCCACTTTCCTCGAACAGAGACTGTCTCCCTTAAAGGGACAAAGCTTGCCTAGACATCGACTGGGCCATAGAGCGAAATTGGTGCAACTTTCGGTAGTCTTCGTCCTATTGAGCTCGAATATCCTTAGGGGCCAATGTCTAGTTGATTTTAGTTAAGCTTAGGATATTTATGCACTGGGGTGATTTTTGGGCTAAGGACGAGTGATGAAATCCCGACCTTATCTTTTTTAATGGGTTCAGCCCTTAGAATATTTTATGTTGATGCCTTATGCTATATGCAACAATCAAAAGATTTTTTTTTTAATGTTTTATGACATGACATTAAATTTCATTGAATAGGTGATCAAGCAAATTATTATTCTTTTTTTTAAAAATTTTATGAGTTGAAGTTTGAAATTTGAATTCTGAAATTTGAAATTTAAAATTTGAAATTTTAGGTTTCCCTCTCTTTTTTTTTTTGAATAATCACCCTTGACCTTCTCTTAAAGTTTTTTTTTTATTGATTTTCAATTAGCAATAAGGGTTAATGAGATATAATAACAATAAAATTCTGATTCTAAAAAAAAATTAAATACAGAAAATTCAAAACAGAGAGCAGCAAGGTTTTGTATTAATCTAATGGTCTTAAAAGTCTCAGAATATCAATCAGACCGTTCAGATTATTGAACAATGTGTCTTGCACTAGCTGACCAAATTTGAGGCCGATCAGACGGATAATTTCTATGATATCAGAGTTTGATGCAAACTGTGTAGGGAATTAAAAATAGTAGTAAAGATTTAATTTTTTTTTCAAAAGAAAAATACTAACTACTAAGGTAAAAATTAAATCCAAAATTATACTAATAACTCAGCCATTCTCCGGCAACGGCGCCAAAAACTTGGTGCTCTCGAAAAATTGCTCTCCCAAGTGCAGGAGAATCGCACAAGTAGTATAACTCGGAAGTCCGAGGTCGATTCCTCAGGGAACGATCTATAGATTATTAGCGTAATTTTTAGATGTAATTTTTTTCAATAAACTTGTAGATTAAGATGATGTTTTGCAAATAGAAAATAAATCAGTCAATAGAGAATCGAAGTTAGGATAGATTAAGATGGTGTAGGGATCCAGAATCTCCTTTGATAATATCAAATTTATGCGATAAATTCTATGATTCTTTTGTTTTCTTTAAGAATTATAAGTAGATAAAATTTAATTATGGAGTATGTTCTTGATAATATGAATTCTTTTTTTTAAGCATTCAACGTGCCTTATAACGTCAACGATGAATCAAATAATCGAGGAAGATATGTATCAATAAGCATAAATCATAAAAGAATTTTCAACATATAAGAATCATGACATAATCAAAAGGTAAATCATTTAAAGTAAAGAATTAGAATTTACATCATGAACTTGGTACACCAAATGATTTCCCTTCACCCATCACCTAGGACTTTAGCCGATCATCTCCCTCTCTCTTTCTCACTCTTTTTTTTAATAACAGAAACGGGCATCCCCTGTTTCTTTCTACTTCTTCTTTTTTTTTCTTTCTACTTCTTTTTTTTTCTTTCTACTGCAGCAACCCGGCTCCACTCTTCTTCCCCAAATCGGAGCTCCCCTTGAACCGATCCCCCATCTCCTTTTTATAGCTTTCCCGACCTATCAAGCGGACATAATCTTCCGCGTGAGAAGATTAGGGCGGAGATGATTGCAGCCAGCTGGGGCGCTGAGAACGGACGCTGGGCTGAATGCACATAGAGATGGAAGAATCACGGACCGCTGAGGAGCTCTGTTCACGGAGCGGACGGATACGGATGGTGTAGACATGCTGGGATCGTTGGAACGGAGGAGGAAAGTGGACGCGGGACCTGCGGGAGCTGATCACGGCCGGATCTGATGCTGAGATCGGACGCGATGGAGGAGGCGGACGGCCGGGAGGTGATCAGCTGGAATCGATTGAAGAAGAAGGATCTTTGATCACGGAAGAATTGCTTCGCGAACGCTGTGGAGGACGGGATCAGTGGAGGAGGCAGGCGGACGCGTGGGAATTGCGGTTGCCTTTGCTGGGGGCTGAGATGCTCATAAATGGCTGGAGGCGAGGAAGAAGCGGCCGCTGATCTCGGTTTGCTGGATGGCTGCAGGCGGGATCAGCGGGATGGGCGTGAGAGAAGAGCGGGAATGATCACGGGTGCAGATGGAATCGGGGATGCTGTGAAGGAAGCTAGGAGATCCGATTGCAGATCCTCTTGGCTTGATGAATCTAAGCCCTTGGATGTTTCATTACGCATTGCTTCCAAATGGCCGCCATGTGTCCCTCGGGTGCAAGTGTGCTTGACCAGATTCAATTCTGTTCTAGTGTAATCAGGCTTGAAGTCGACCAAATGCATATTTAAACTCTAATTTACGATAATCTGTGCCAAATAAAATATAAAATTAATGCAGCCCTTTTATCATTATTTGTTAGCAATAATATTAATTTAAGCAACGTATAGAACGCACTTTTGTGCTCTCTTCATAATACTCAATAAACTTGGCCTTATCCACTTGACTGGCCCAAATGGTTTGGCCCAAAGAGGGAAGAGGACTTCCAATAAAAGTCTTCTTTCTTCCAAGTTTGTCGGACGAAATTCAACTCCGAGATGGATTCCAGTCACGATCGAGCTCTATTTAGAGATCCACTCATCATCTCTTCCTTCTCACTAGAGAACCCAGGCCCTTGATCGAAGTCATCGCCAGAATTCTCGTGTTTTACTCTCCGAAAGCCGACTGCTACCAACGCCATTGCCACTACCAATCATCGTCGGAAGTCAGGTAAGAATCCAGCAACCTTTGATTGGCTTTTCTCTCCTTTTTTCGTGGCCCTTAGAAGCCCGATTTTGGCCAGTCATGACTGACTTTTGGAAAAAAAAGGGTGATGCCCTATTTTCCTTATTTCAATTGGCCAACCCCTATGTTCTTCCTCAATTTTGGCTATTCCTTCTACCGGGGCTCGTCGTCGAGATCTTCCTCTAGTCCGTCGTGATGGCTGGAAACCAGGGCTAGAGCGTCGGCCACCGAGATACCATAGATTCACTGATCTAAGGGGTCAAAACCCCTATTTTTTACCAGTGCCACTGGCCGCCTCTTGCTATCAGTTGCCTGTTGGCTGATTGTGGATCTCCTGACCCCCAGGTTGCACCCGCAACCAACCTCTCTCTCTTCCTCTTCCTTAGTTAGAGAGAGAAGCTTATTCTCTCTCCCTTTCTCTCTCTTTCCCATCCTTTTTTTATCTTATTTCTCTCTCTGCCTAGACTTTCTCTCTCTACTCCATCATTAAAGGTGTTGGATCCAGTAAGGGACTCCTCCTAGTGATTTTGGATTGACCCTGATGAAGAGCCCTAATCTATGGTCATTGGGCAACATGCTAGTCCCCGTCTTGGCTCTTGTCGGGCACAATTAAATTTAGCCACCCTAATCTCTACTGAACCACCTATACCCTACTCTAAGCATAATCCTATGAAATCACCTTTATCGAATCCACTAGGATGCTCGAAGCACTCCCATTTAGTTAACCTTGTGAGAGTATTGGAATTTAAAATTTTATTTTTAAAATAACTATGATGAAATTTTAATAAAAATATAATTTTTAAATATTAGGCTCTAAAAGGGATTTTGAAATTAATTGGATCGTTTAGTTGGCTCGCACTCGTAAAATAAGTAATGTAACTATTTTACTAGATTTACGAATAAATATTATATATTTTCTAATAAAATTATTCATGATTTATGAATTGATGCATAGTACTTTAATTACTGGATATGCCCTTGTTCATAATATTAAATGACTCATGATTGAAATATTAATTTTGATATGAATTATATTCGATTGATTTTGATAATACATAGTTTTAGAAATTTTTTAATTTAGAACATGAAATATATTTTTAAGAAAAAGAGTTTTGATTTATAATAGATTTGGACTCGCAGCTAGACTATATTTTAACAGACTGCTAGTAGGATTGTATCTTGGTATTTTAACACCCTACAAGTGGAGGTTGTATGTTGGCTCTTTGAAAAAAAATCCTACCAGTGGAGGTTGTATGGTGGCACTTCGATAACTTGCCAGTGAGGGGTTATATATTGGCACTTCGATACTCTACCATTAAGGGCTCGTTTGGTTCGCGGGAAAAGAAGGGGGGAAAGTGTGGTCAACGGGAAAGTAATGAGATGCCTCTTGTTTGGTTGGAGTTTTCAAAGGAGAGAGAAGGGAAAGTTGTATTTCCATGGGAATGTGATTCCCACATTTCATGGGAAAGTCTTTCCCATGAGAAACATGGGAAAGTTACTTTCCCATGAGGCGGGAATCACTTCATTTTTACTTTTTCCCAAAAAGTCCCTTCAGTATTAAAGAAGCATTAAAGAGGCATTAAAAACCTAATTTTTATTAAGGGCATAATAGGAATTATATATAACTTTCCTAGGAAAGTGGATGGCCAACCAAACATAAGCACCTTGGAAATTTGTCACTTTCCCATGGTCAACCAAACATGCCAAAAATACTTTCCTAGGCATCCTCTTCCTAGGAATTTGTTTCCCAGGAATCATATTCCTAGGAAGGAAAATGCTTCCCGCGAACCAAACGAGCCCTAAGGGTAATGCGATAGCACTTTGATGTGGTCATAGTTCATTGTTGTGTAAATGAACTTGATATTTTGAAAGAAATTGATTTATAAACGAAAATTAAATTTTGAAATGACTCGATAGTGTTTAGATCTGGTTTTGAATTGACATATTTTGCATGCTTGTTTTTCATATATTATTAATTATTTTATTGCTTGATTCATCTAGCTAATGTGTTCATTGCTTACTAAACTATTAGGCTTGTTATTTTATATTCTATTATTTTTACAGATTCGAAGAACTAGCTTGACTCGAGGATTCGTTATGAGAGAGCGACTAGCGATAGAATTTTGACAAATATTATCTTAGATTAGGGTTATTTAAGTTGACGCAATATTTTAAAATATTGTAGGAATTGTGAGATATTTAAATTTTGAAATTAGTTATTTAAAATAAAGTTTAAATATTATTATTCAAATTTATTCCACTGTTTGTTTATGCATGCTATTATGCGGAGATGCCTTGCACTCATGGAAGGAGAGTTTCCTATGAATATGTAGCAGTTGTCGTGATCTCTGACTTGCGATCTGAGGTCAAGGACGTAACTGACCAGCTCTAAGCCAGCTTTTTCAATCCTTGGGTCACATCTGTGTTTAAATTATGATCCATTAATAATAATTCCTGCATAACCAGCTCAACTAGATATGAATGTATTGGGTTAGATTTGGTTCTTCCTTTCTTCCTGCTTGATCCAATCCATTTAACCAATGGTTTGGATATGAGTCTAAAATCAAGGTTTCACAAAAATAATCTTCCTCACCGGTGGGTACGGTCCGGTATGAAGAACCTACAAAAATCTAGCTTAGTGTAAGCCCTGCTAGACCCAACATGGAAGGTGGCCCAGCTACAAACCTAACGAGCCGTATGGCTCTAAAATCTAAAACTAATGCTCCTAAAGTTAGCCAGCCTTCTGCTCTTTTAAACCTTCGTTCAATTAAAACGCTGAAGAACCCTCTTTAAGCATTCATTTCAGAGTTTTCAGCATAGTCTGATCAAATTTCCCTAGTCCTCCACCGACCTCACACGGGAAGCATTTGTACTGCTTAAATGTTATAGCATCGAGAAATTATGATGAAATAGAACAAAAGGTTAGCTTCCAATTGAAACCAATTGGGGCTATAGGTCATAGTCGCAACTGCAAGTTGAAAAGGAGCAAGGAGCAGTGAACCAAGTAAGAATATTAGGTAAAACAAACTGTCCAAGCACAGAATACTTCATACAGTGATCTTTGAATTTGATATGGAATTTATTGACCAGGAGATTGCAATGAAGATTCACAAGAAGATGCACGATCCAAAAGCAGGGGACTAGTCATACTACCCAAAGGCACCCAAGACCCATTCTGTCTCATGCCCATATAGCCATGAAAAAAAATAAATAAAATCAACCGTGCTTCCATTAGACAATGTTTCACTTCTTTTTATCTTGGTCATCATAGCTTCTTAACCCTGAGAAATGCCCGTTTTGGTGATATTTGAAGTTGCATGCTGTGGACCTTGGTTCGAGGAATAAGCTTTGTGCTTACTTCCAACTTTGGCAAAATCAAAGAGCAAAGGCATTCTCAGAATCTGCTCCCAGAACTAAAAAGGCCATCTCTGGAAGAATTTGAAGGGTCTTCTCATGAATCTGGGGAGGAGAGGTAAATGCTCTCAGTTATATTTTATTAAAAAAAATCTTGATATATGTGATTGTAACAGTAAGGAAGGTAGAGCAATTACCCATTCTAAATGTTGAGCTGCAATACCAGATGCATTCTCTGCACAAATTCCTCCCAAAACCTAACATGCCACGAAAAGAAATGAGAGTGCCAGTTTCTATACATGTTCTGCATATCAGTATCTAGAGTATGCTCACATTTAAAGTTTATCTGAAGAACATTTGATTTATTTGTCACCTTAAATTGTCAACCAGACAATGTCACAAGATAAAAATTTGATTTTAAGATCATGAACCCAACGATGAGCGAATACCTTGCAAACAGTCTCTAGGAAGATTCCAGGATGAACACGACGCCGCTTTTGGCCTGTAACACTACCCTGAGAAAACCAAGGGTTGTTAATATTCAAGAATATTTTGTTGCCTATGACATTGACGCTACCTTATACTGTGACGCTGCCCAAATGCATCTTTCCAAAAATTTCGATAATTTCCTCGGTTTCTTCACTGCCGACTCAGATTCTTATCTTTTAGAGGAATCTATAGGGGTGGCATATAAATATTCCTAATAACCACAAGCACCAGGGATTTGGAGCATCAAGCAAATAAAAACTCACCCTAGCTGCTATTTTACTCTGCGTTGTTAGGATCTTCATCTTCATTGTTCAAGCTGTCTGCACTTCCATCTTTCCCATGCATCACTCATCATTTTTTGGACAGTTTTTCCGTGTCTCAGAGCAACTAGCTTGCTCAAGAAGTTCACCTGCAACTCCATTAGATAGATTTTATGAAAAATATTCATTACATGGCTTCATAACATAAAATGAGACGAACAAGAAAAAAGAGTTAAGAGGCATGAGGAAAAGGTTCAAGTTAAACAGTTATCAGAAAACATTTAGAAATTGTGGATTCCTGTAATAAAATAATTTGGAAGAGATTAGAACCTTAGGTCATAAATGCATTATGGACAGAGATAATTAATCTCATCAACTTAGTTGATTGGTAAAAGCAAACAACATACACTGTTAAATAGAATGTACAAATTCTGAAAAGAAAATTTGATGTTTCTGAAACTTTGCTGTCTCTTGCCAACAGAAAAAGCAAAAAAAGAGGGAAAAATCCTGCCATGTCATTCCACAAATCCCCATTTTCCTCAATGACCATTAAATCAATGTTTTCTGACTTGACATGGTTTGGTATTATACAAACAAAGTACTGAAGGAACTGAGATGAAGAAAGATCTGAGATTTGGACATATTGTTCATTACCAGAGTCAGGATCAGGATGCCAACGGTTTGGGAAGCTTCCTTCTAACGTGGAAGAGAAAAAAGTTGGATTAGTATTGAAGCAGAAAACCTATGAAGTCCTGGATGGTTTCCCTTCTTATTTTATGAAATCTGCTTACAAGCGTGTTTGAGGAGTTCTATGAAGGTAATTTCCAGGTGCATAGGTCAAATTTAAATTTTGCTGATACCTAGAAACAAAATGGTAGGCTGCGTGGGGAAATTCAGACACATAAGCTTGTTTAATTGAGTTTTCAGGATCACTGCCAAGGTTTTGAAGCATGAATTTTTTGGGATCATCATCTATGGTATGCTAAGGATGCATGCTTTTATTCTTCCAGATGGACTGGGACTTAAAACTGCCGATTTGCTACTTCCACAGAATATTTGGGCAAAGGATCTAACCTTAGATACTCCCACAAATATTTAAATAAGCCTCAGGAGAGAAAAGGATTTGGTTATGATGTCAAACTGTAAGTCGTCATTTTGCCACTCAAGGGTGTTAACTGGCTTATTTGGTAAAGTCATTGGGTGTTGGTAGTAACCTGGGTTCAAATCTCACTCTCACCCGATCTTGGCTGGGCTTCCAACCTATCCTAGTTCTCAAAGAAAAAGAAAAAAAAAGGGAGAAAAAGAAAAGAAAAAAAAAAGAGGCATGTCAAACTGCTGCTTGATAGTTTGGGTATGCCTACCCACGCTGAGAGTTATATCAAACTGCCTTTAAGCTTTTTCCCTTTTTTTCCTTTTGATAGAAAAGATGGCTTTGCCATCAACAATCACCAAAATTATGATCAAAAGTATAGGTGAGTTACAATGGAGGAGATAGGGAGTACCCAACAAAGAGAGAGTTGTAGTTTGCTGATCATCTTCAGTGCCTTCTCACGTACTTTTCACTTAAGACTACGACCAAAGCCAAACTGAAAAAGCACATTCTTCTTTTAATTTCTCCTACTTCTATTTTGCTGACAGTAAAGGCCTCGCATAGTGCTTAAGCTAGATGTGGTTGATGCATAAAAGCAAAACAAGCTATTAGAGGTGACTAATTTCCCATCTCATTTGGGGCGGAAAATAAATTGACATCTCAATGCTGTTTCTGTTTTAATTTAGGCCCCTCAAATACAGCATTGCTTTTTGTCCGTTTCAGTGGTTTTGCTCCAAGTCCCAAAGTATTGGTCAATAAAGCAACTCCAATCAACTAAGCCTTAACCGCAAACTATTTGGGATCAATTACAAGAATTCTTTCCTTCTACATGTATCGGATCACTCCTTCATACTAGTGCAACTCTCAATCATGATGAGTCCAAATTATCTAAGTCATCCTTCTTTCAGTTTGTCCTCAATTGGTGTTACCTCTATGTTTTTTATAAAAGACTTCATTTTTAGTCTATCTTTTCTTGTATTACCACACATCCATCTCAATATTCTCATTTCAGCCAATTTCACCTTTATTTACATATTGCTTTCTAACTATCTAACATTCTGTACCAAAAAGTATAGCTGGTCGTTTGCTGTCCTATAATTTTTTTCCTCAATTATGATCGCATTCTAGTTGTACTTCTCTATTTTATCTACCCTGCTTTAATCCTATAGATAACATCCTCTTCAAACTCTTCTTCTTTTATGAATAATTGATCCTTAAAACTGAAAATAATCACTCTTAAAAACTTCGTGATCCTCAATTTTCACTCCACCATCTCTATTTCTAATTTTACTAAAATTGTATTCCATATATTCTATCTTGATCCTACTAAACCTAAAATCCTTAGATTTTAATGCATCTCCTCCATAATTTCAACTTACGATTAACTCCAACCTTAGTTTCAGTTACTAATACTATATCATCCGCAAATAACATGCACCAAGGAATATCATCCTACATATGCCTAACATGCTCACTTATAACTAATGCAAAAAGGTAACGGTCTGGAGCAGATCCTTGCTGTAAACCTATGATGATTGGAAATTTACTAGTATTATCACCAGTAGTTCTTATACTAAACCAATCCATTATACATGTCTTCAATCACATTAATATTAGGAGTGGCAATCGGATCAGGTTGGACCAAATACTGGAGGTCAGATAAGGTTACACAAAAATTTATCAACCCGAACCCCACATATTTATAAAATAGGTCAAAAATCCGGACCCGAACATAATCATTTTATTAAACTGGTAATCTACCATGATGCATAACATGATGAATCATGGTATGCTAAATCAGCCCGTATCGGCCAATTCAGCCCATACTGGACCGGTCTGTTCCCTGACCAGTCCGGTTTGGCTGTGGAAAACGGTTACGGCTCCTTCAAGGCCAGAACTGAGCGGTAAATCCACTGTACCGGTCCGGACCGGTTCGCACCGGTACAAGCCTGATACCGGGCAAAGCGGACCGGTTCGCACCGGTACAAGCCTGATACCCGGGCAAAGCGGACCGGTTCGCACCGAAGTAGCGCGCCCGCGCGCGGTTCTTCGTGCTGAGCAGCACGCCCGCGGGGGCGTACAGTGGGAACCGCGCCCACGCGCAGTTTCCACGCACGAATCCGCCTGCGCGCCCGCGCAAGGTCCCTGCGCGGGGCCTTTAATGCCACAAAGTGGCATTTAAGCCACTCTGTGGCATCTAACACGGGCGCGTGCACGCCCACGGACTTTTTTTCCTTCCGCGATGCATCTCTATTTGCCGATTTGGTACCGGTTCAAACCGATCTGAACTGGTACCATACCGGTCTAGTAAGCGACCGGTACGCCTACCGATTCCGATACGGCGTACCTTGGGATGAATTGAGTCAAATGGGTTAAATGACTTCAGCATTGGCATCCCTAATTAATATAGATAATGAAAACTCGTTTCTTTTCTAACTTCCATCATAAAACTTCTTCAAAATACTCTATCATATACTTTCTCTAAATTAATGAAAATCATATAAAGATCTTTTCTCTTTTATTTGTGTTTCTCCATTAACCTTCAAAAGAAAAAAATAGCTTCCATAGTCGACCTTCCTAGCACAAAACTAAATTGATTCTCTAAACTTTTTGTCACACCTCAATCCATAATCATCCTCTCCCAAAGTTTCACAGTATGGCTCATGAGTTTAATACCACGATAGTTAGAATAATTTTGAATATCACCTTTCTTCTTATAAATTGGTATGATAGTACTCTTCCTCCATTCATCAGACACGTTCTTGGTTTTTAAGATCTTATTAAACAAATTAGTCAAACAAATTACTCCCATATCATCTAAATGCTTCCAAACCTCTATAGGGATTTTTCCAAGTCTAACCATTTTTTTCTATTTTTATCTTTTTCATAGCCTTCATTTTTTATCTTAGATACTCCAATTCTACATGCATACTTAGTATTTTTATCCTTAACGGAACTAATAAGGCATCCTAAATCGTTTACATAAACAACTTATCAAAATAACTCCTCCATCATTCTGTGATCTCGTCCTCCTTAACCAAAACTTTTAGATTTTGTTCTTTGATGCATTTAACTTGAGTCAAGTCTCTAGTTTTCCATTCTCTTAATCTTCCAATCTTATAGATATTTATCTCCCTATCTTAAATTTCTAACTTGTGATATAACTTCGAATATGCTTTGAATCTAGTATTTAGTACCGCCTTCTTAACTTCCTTCTAAGCCATCTTATAGTTTTATATGCTTCTCCATTTCTACATTTAAATAATCTTCTATAGCACTTTCTTTTAGCCTTAACTGTTAACTGAACTTTCTCATTCACCACCAAGTTTCCCTATTGAATGGCCCTTTTCCCTTTCGTTCTCCTAATATCTCTATAACCATTTTCTTAATATTGTTAGACATGGTTTTGATTTCCCTCTAGTCCCCATTTTCTTTCCTTCAACATTCCATTCTTGAAAGTTATTTGTTTCTCTTCTCGCATATTTCACCACTTAGTCCTCGGGTTCCTATTTTCTTTAGTCCTTCTCTTCTATTTTCGAAAACAAACATTGAAAACTACCAATCTTTGTTGGCTAGTTAAACTCTCATCTAGTATAATTTTACAATCTTTACACAAAACTCGATCAATATTTCTAGCAAGCAGAAAATCTGTTTGGCTAGTATTATATTCACTTTTGAAACACCAAGTGAAAATCCTTCTTGTTAAAGCAAGAGTTAGCTAATACTAGGTCATATACCATCATGAACACAAAAATGGCATTTCCTTCCTAGTTTCTATCTCCGAAACAGTAATCTCCATGCACCCTTTCAAAATCTAAATCATATTTTCCCATGTGCCCAATCAAATTTCCTGTAATAAATACTCTACTAGGAATCTCTTGTATTAGTTCATCCATGTCCTCCCAAAAGTGTTGCTTTGTAGCACATCCAATCCAAAGTGATGCTTTGGTCAATAAAGGGAAATCTAAAAAAATCAAAAGAAACATAGAAAAGTGAAATAAATCAAGGCAAGTTATCTATAATTATTTTGTTGTATTTGAATTATTTGGGACCATGTATGTCTAGTTTGAGTAAATGAGCACAATCCTTCAATGCACATTATGTTTATCTATACAATGGTTTTATGTATAAGACACATGCCTAAAAATTTAATAGAATATACATAAAGCAAGAACAAAGGACTTTTTCTATTTTGTGAATATCTCAAAGAGGCAATGAAAATCTAGAGGCTTTTTGGATGATGATTTAGAATTTCACTCATTCTTAAGAAATAGCATGATAAACCATGTTTCAGAACCTAATGGTGAGTCATGAGAACAAAAGTGATTTGCTCAGTCCTTTGGATCTAGTCATAAATAAGCAATTTCATTCACTAAATCCATCACAATGTAAAACTCTGTCCATGCTTCAGTAAGGTTGTCAACATATTTTTCAAATACATTAACATTCTAGTTGTCTTACTGACTGATAACTGAAACTTAGGACAACAGCATATATTATCTCTTTAATAGACATGAGACGACAGGCTTATTGATGTATTATATTGCAAGACAGATGTTTAATATAAGCAAAGAATTCAGTTAGTTTTTCTCTTTTTTTTTGTGTGTGCGCACGTGTGTATGTGGAACACGTTATACTCACAAACTAGCAGGATCTTTAGAAACTATTTACAATATGAGTCTTACAACAAGAGGGAAAGGAAAAACTGGGGAAAAAGAAAAGAAACAACAATCTTGCTCAGCTACAGCCTAAACTGACCAAAACCTGCTTGAATGACTGAAATCAGAGAAAGTCAAAACTGAAATTCTAGTCACTTTTGGACCAGTTTCGGTTAAAAATTAAAACCTTGGAAAGGATGCTGGCTGATTAGAACAAAAGATACCGTCTCTAAGTGGAAGAAAAACTCTAACTAAATATCAATCAACAAAAGATATTGTCTCTAAGTGGAAGGAAAACTCTAATTAAATATCAATCAACAATGTCCTCAACCCATACATATTTGTCTTTACTTGTCCGTATTTTAAGAAATTTATTATAAAAAAAAGGGATCTGCAAGGACATTATTTAGTTAGTTGAAAGCATGCAAATGGAAGAGTATTGGGGGCTTCATCTGGTTCATACAAAGGGCATGTGTTTGCTATTCCTGCAAAATGGGTTGGAGACTTCTTTCTAAGTGGTGATTTTTGAGCATGTAAAATTTGAAAAGATTATAAACAAGTATAACTAATTCTCTCTAGCCAGAAAAAGATTTAGGACAAGGATTTCAGTTTTCAGCAGAAAGTTCCTGAGACAGGGAACAACATTCAAGGTACTATCGGGGTTTGTGCTTGTTATGTGTTGAAACATCTCGAGTCATGTCCAGCACCTTTAATTGGGACTAGCTATCTGGGTAGGAGACATGTTCTTGTACCCAAGAGAAAATTAATTGGATCTTTCTCTTTTGAGCATGTGAGAGAACAGACGTGTGAGTTGTCAGGTTTCCTTGTGTTTTGTACCATCAAGTCTGTGTGAACAACTTGGAGGAAAAAAATATGAAGAGAATGGCATCATGATGGAACCGAGATATCTTTAAGTGAGGGATATGGAAACATAGAAATTCTAACATACGGTGAGGTGGCCACATGACTAATATTTCATAGGCAAAAGCCAACTGAGATGACTAAAAAAATCGATAGAAGATATTAGAAGGGAAACCACGAAGAGCTGTGATTAAGCAAGATGTGGGCACTCAACTTGTTCCTGGGGACGATACTGCGGAACCTAGGGGATCAGCTGTTTGGCTCTTATATGTGGGGTTTGGCATTGTTTTGCTCTGCTGTGGTTCTGCTTCTGTATATGAGATGATCTGCTGTGGATCGGTGCACATTCTTTTATAAACAAAAAAAGGGACGTTCATCACTTTTGTTCAGTGATTTGTTCCTCTAATTGTTTCTCAAATCTCATCTTTGGCTAGGTTCTTGCTCCCCAACTTTCAGCCCAGGGAGAAAAGAAAAACCACAGAATCTATAAAATTCAAAGGTCCTTGTCTCTGCAGATATTCTCCAAATTGCTTGGTAGCATTTTGGCTGCATAAAATAAAACACCAACTTTATAACATACTAATTTTATTTATCAGAACAAAAAGAAAATATAAAGATATTTATTTGCACAAAATCCCTATATTAGCCTTAATTCCTCATTTTGGTTGCAAGAAGAAAAGGCTAAGTGATTTTATTTGTTTCAAAACTCACGGTGATGATAAGGAAGTCTCCTGAACATTCTTCATATAAATGAAAGGATGAGAATATCTTTGTTGACATTTAAAACTTCTTTGCACAACAATAGGTAGTGGGTAGTAAAGCCAAAATCTTCACAAGTAATTGCAGCTGCATGTGTAAATTTGACATGTAATCTATGAAATTATCAAAGGTATGTTATGAAATGCAATTTATTTGCCAAAAAACATAGTATTTGAGACTATTGAACCATTGTATTTGTTCAGTTGGAAGATTGTTTCTTGCACCCAAAACACCACCCATAACTTTTGCAAGTTTAACGTCAGAAGAATATACGAGGGAATAGAAACAGACCACTGCCTGGGATGGGATGGTGTACTAAAATTATGATCATTTCTTTCATCTAATATTCCACCACCCATCATAGTCTGAGCTTCCTCTCTGATCAAAGCAATTCTCGCAAGCAGGTTCCGATCAGGAACAGTAGGCCTAGATACCATTGTCTATAGAGACATAGAAGCAATCAGAAACTAGCAGAAAATCTTCCCACAGAAGAATCATTAGACCATTTAAAAATGACAATTAATATTTTGCAGCTTCTCTAACAATTTTTATCAAAAATACTATCTTTCCTCCAATACTGCTTCGATGAACAAAAGGAAATGAGAAGAAAACCAATGTAACAGAGGAAGATACTAGATAATAAATTGAGTTGGGAATACTCAGTGTACTCATGAAATTTAGAATTCAAGCATTCGAAGTAATTTTCGAGCATCATAAATGTGAAATCAATTTGATTAAACATTTGAGGGAAAAATTGCCATTCAAAACTGTTCGAGCAATGCTTGATGTTTCTGTTATGGTGTAATGTAAATGTAGTCTTAAGAACCTCAGGCCTGCCAGGATCCTTACAATTCAATTGATCCCAAGATGTTTTTTCTTTTTTAGTTCAGAAAACCATCCAAAAAGAAATGCGAGTTTGGCTGGATCCCAACTCCCAACCTGTTCCAGATGCATAAAATATTATGTCCAAAAATGCCATCTTGGGTGCATGCAATATTATTGATGGATAATCCTAAGAACTTGAAAGTAGAAACTAGAAACAATATTTTATTCATCTGTTGACAGTAGGTAAAGTCTGCGCTGGGCTCCTTCATTGGTGGAAAAGCTTTGGTCAGTGTTCTTTCCACAACTTCTAAAAACCATATCTGATTGTCATGTACCATGTTCAGTTTGGCCAAGGTCATCCTCATCTGGTCAACAGGTCAGCTTGATTGAGCCCTCTCTATGTTAAGGTCGAAAAAAGGATCCCATGAAGAAGACTTAGGGCAGGCAAAGGGAGTATGTGATCCTTCCAGCCAAGGAACAATACATCAGTGTGGAGAAAAATAACATTTCTGAAGAATTTCGCATGCTAGTATATCTCATTCCATGCCCCTCAAGGCACCATTTGATTTTAAACATTCATTGCAGAACTATGAGCACAAGAAGCTCAAATCTGAGATCCAACAAAGCACATTGTATTCAGTACAGCCACCATCTTGTCGAGTGCCAACAGTGAAGCCAATTTAGTGGAGAAACCAGAGACAAGCAATCTCAGTCCCACCAAGTAGCCAATTTGGAAATCCGGGAGGCTCATGTTTGACCTAGAAGAAGGAAAATTATGTGGTTGTAGAAATGGTGGCTGTACTGAATACAATGTGCTTTGTAGGCCTAGCCTAAGCCAACTGGTCAGAAACTCCTGCCCAAGCACACCTAAGATTAACAAAATGGGTCAGGTTGCATATAGTTTGCCAAGTCTAATTGTCATGTCTTAGTTGAGTCATATCCTATATCTTCAAGATTTATCATATATGCATCCACATTCTATCACACGTATATTTATCCATGTCCAAGCTTTATAGGTGCTTAGCAACTTTTCTATGACCTCCATATGTTTTAATCATAAGTGCAAGCATGTAATACTATAGTATATTTATATGGAAAATCAGTGCTATTATACTACAGAGACATATTATAAGCATAGCCCTCAGTTAAATTACCAAGAGGCTTATAATTTTGATTGCTGCAGCAAGAAAATCCAAAACGCATTCTATACATGTTTATGGTCAGGAGTTGTCATAGGATGCTGTATCAAGCCTGTACCCAAGTATGTGCCTAAATTTTGCAAGGGTGCTATACTTCGACTATGCTTTACAGTTGACACGCAACTATCAAATATTAATATTCTAAGATAGCTAGGAGGAAAATTGATTTTCTTGGTCCAAACCCAATTTATAAAATAAAAAACATGCACATACTCTTACATCCTCAAGCCTTACATACATCATCAGCCCCGTTAGCAATATCATTAAGATTTGCACTTGGAAGTTGAACTTTAACATCGTTCTCTCTTTTAAACACACCACCACCTGCAGCAATTCAGCGTAGTAATTCATGTCTGCTTTCCTTTTGAGGAATCTGACAAAGAAGGCCAATCACATAAACCTGTTTCGAAAAAAAAGATGGTAGCACAGGAAATTCAATAGAAAGTCATGTTGGAAGTTCTCCTTAATTTTCAGAACTATAATCAGGAATTTTCTACAACATGTTGAGAAGCTTACACGTGGAGCACACTTTCTGGTGAGATGGTCTAATGCTGTTTGCTCGATCACTTCCAAAAGTGACTTGCACTGGACACATAAGACAATGTCAATGTGATAAGTTTAAGACTACAGAATTACAGAAAGAATCAATTAGTTAAATAAGCATAGGGAAAGCAGAATGTAAGGCCCAAACAAAAATATTGTATTTAAACAACAAACAACTTGACTGAAGACTGCTAACATAGCTATTGAAAGTTGACAGGGAACTCCAAGGATGTAAAAAAAAAAAACATGTTTAATTGGTTCATATTTAATGAAGTTCATAAAACTGGTGTCAGAATACACTTCCTCTAGATTTAACACGTCTGACATGAATTTACTAACTTTTCAATGTGATGGGAAGATTAGAATGCCAGAGCATCACCATGAATATCAAATATGAATTTTAAGATGCATTGATGATGCAGGCATATGATATTGGTGCAGAACAGCTAAATACAATTGATCAATAGTCAGTGTCAGGGATAATGAAAGGACATCTTATCAAAACAACCTTTGCCAAT
Organism: Phoenix dactylifera; assembly: GCF_051530095.1. Classification (NCBI taxonomy): domain Eukaryota; kingdom Viridiplantae; phylum Streptophyta; class Magnoliopsida; order Arecales; family Arecaceae; genus Phoenix; species Phoenix dactylifera. The sequence goes on from NC_143193.1 coordinate 9,906,389, forward strand.
TTTCAGGAAAGGTATATGGCAGTAGCCACAGTTTCTAGTCACAAAATAATAGGAGAAATTGAAAAAAAATTATCAAAGAAATACAAGATAAAATCATTTCAAAAATGATTTCCATTTTATCAACACATTTATATTATGGAGTTACATCACAATCCACTCAGAATACAGTGATAATTGCATTTAATTTTCAACAAGGTTCATTTAGTAACTCAACTAATCTAACTTTAAGACTTACCAAGAGTTCATTTACTGACTTCTTGACTTGCTGACTGACACAAGATTAATGATTTCACTTGATAAAGTAAAAATGCAGAGTAAATGAGGGAAAAAGAAGATGAGACAATGTTCAAGAGGCTGGGCTGATCAGCTGGGCCTAACATGGCAATGTAAGATTGGATAATGTAAAGTTCTCCAAAGTTTAATAGGGAATCAGGACCGTGAAAACCAAAACTAATGGTTACTGAAATCAAAACCTAATCTACATTTGAGTTAAGGTGTATAGGATGATGTCTTCCCATAATTATAATGGTGACTGAGGAAAGGGAATAGGTGTGGAATTGCTTGGGTTATGGTGGGCTCTTTTAATGGGTAATAGGTTTATTGCAACTTTATTCCTGATTCAAATTTGGCTTATGATTGAATCTTGAAGGCTCATTTTAAAAAAAAAGAGTGAGAAAGAGAGAGAAACTATGTTAGAAAGACGGTATAGAGGCTAGGGTTTATTATCTTAGGATTTTAGCGAGATTGAGATGAGAATGAACAAACCCTTGTTTCTCAAACTAGTATGAAAGTAAATAGAAGCCTCTCGAGTTAATTCAACCTTATTTTCTTCAGGAAAAATGATTCCACAATGAAATATAAGGAGGATCAGTACCTTGACTTGAGAGAACTTGGATCCGAAGCATCATAAGGATCCAATCCTATGCATTGGAAATCCCCGTCCAAAATATGCATACTAGAAAAGAAACGATGATATAGAATCCCTTGTTGAGATGCTTTGATTCTGTAATTCAAAAACTGTGGAACAGAAGGCGATTTCATTGCTTATTTTTTGTGTCTCATCTACATGAGGGGCACAATAGATGGTCAAATCTTCCATATGAAAGGTAATGCTAATGTTAAGAACCTAAATGATCCCAAAAAATGAGCATTGGTAATCAGCTTCTTCAGAAAGGTTAAGAACTATAAGAATGAAATTATTAATATTTTCGCTTAAATCTTTTTTACCAAAAGCAAACCATGATGACATCTCCTAAATGAAATCAACAGACGTTCAATGAACATCAGCCCTTGCTTTATAACTTTCTTTCCCAAAGGCCGTCATTTGCTCATCTCTTCATGAATATCTTGCGAGTTACATGCAGAAGAGTTTGTGTCATCAATGATTTGATCGAATGATATGAATCAGATTCCAATAACACCTTGAAAGGAGGAATCCCCATGGACCTATTCACTGACAAAACATTGCGGGAAAACTTAGTCATAGAACTAATTTGATCCCACGAAAAGACATGGCATTCAACAGTTCACCCTAGTCATCCATTTGTCATGCACTATGCATCATCAACTGAGGTTTGCTATTTATTACTTACTGCATTCACTTAAAACAATTTACAAACCACACATCCCTGTTCAAAACAGTTATCTGACAGAGCAATAGCTCTTTGAAGCATTAACTAATCCTTCAGGGAGAATCAGTTCACCACAACATAAGAAATCACATAGGCAAACAGATTTGGTAACTTAATCAATGAAGTCACACTTGCTAGGGCATGAGTATAGAAGCCCATATGATGATGTTTTATTCCCTTGGCTAGATACCATATCTTATCAAGGAGTCAAAATCCATATGATACTAAACACCCCCATCCCCCCATCAATGGCTAAATTTGCAATATTGATTTAGTGTGACCATATCACTTTTAAACCAAGACAAGCAAATCTATCTACAATAATAATAGTCTACTCCACATTTTGATCAAGTGTCCTTCTAAGTCTCCAAAAGTCTCAATCCTCAAATAGCCTTCTTGAGACCAAACCATCAACCAGTTGGACCCATCATATATTGGAGTGCTGACATGGGTGGAGATGGATGTTTTCTTTTGGGGGGGTAAGTCGGCCTCTCACTGCGTGGAGACGGATGTTTGCTATGTCATTCCATCAAAGGAAAAGAAAGAAACCTTACTTCCAAATTGTGAGGAGAATTGTAAAGAGATATCATCTGCTTTGTGCCTATCAATTTAAGGTGCTGAGCTCCGGGGTGGCAAAAACTTACCTGACCAAGTTGGGCTTCAGTTGAGATCAACTATAGGTCAAATTTCTTCCCATGGATTTTAAACAGGTGTAGGTCAGATCTTTGACTAGACTCAAGTCATGAAAGTAGAGATTTATCTAGGTGGGGTCAGGTCAAATCCTGACCAAAGGATAAGATTTTTAATAGCGATTAGTTTCTTTTAATCAGTCAAAATGCAGGTTCCCCCCTCTCTGTTGCATGGTAATTCAGCATTAAGTTGAATTGGAATGGATTCCATCCAGTCGTGTCGAGGTTGGACTAGATATTTATCTACGTGGGGTAAAGTCATGCCAATGGGGTAAGGTTTCCAAGAGTGATTAGTCTCTTTTAAGCGTCAAAATGGAGATTCCCCACTTCTGTTGCATGGTTATTCAACATTAACTTAAATTATAGAGGATTGCATCCAATCATGTCAAGATTGGATCATGTAGAGTATGGTATAGGTCAGTCAGGTTGGATTCTGGGAGTTGACTTATGGCTGGATATGGCTCAAAGAATCCAAACAAACCTTCCCTGACAAGCCCCGTCAATGTTTCACACATTAACAAGTCAATATTTTGTGTGTTATTGTTTTAGATTGATCCAAACCAACTCACCACCCCTAGGTGGTCTACATCAAATGACTCTGCAACTTTCTTGGATGCAATGTGATGATAGACCTTCACAACAAGGTTTAGATACCAGAGTCAAAACCTGTACCTTTTTTCATCGAAATGGTACAATACCTATACTGATGGTAAGTACCGAAGCTGACAGCTTAAAGAAAATATGAAAAGTCATTGGTACCGACCAGTATGGTTAGTACAGTATCACAAGTTATGCACCAATACAGAACCTGGTATGCACCAATACAAATGCCTGTACATAGTGGTACAGCAGGTTTCAACATTGCAGCATCCATATAGGTGCTGGTTTTGCATCAAAACAGTATAAACTGGTGTTATTATCCCGTTCTAGTGGTTTTTGAAACTATGCTTCAAAATGTAGCGGGCAACATCAATGACTTCACATAAGGACTTTTCAAGTTTTGTTCCACAATAACGTCCCTAATATGGTCTCTCTTCAAGCAGCATTCAAATAAACATCCGTAGTAAGCTGCAAAGCATACAAATTTCTCATCCTTTTTTAGTTTACAAGTTTCTTGATGTTGAAATTCATCGATAGCCATTTTTTTGCAGCAATTATGCAGCAATTAGTGGTTTAAACTCTTTAATGATCTTCATCTTATCTTCCTAAAATCTTATCAATAATAATCTTATTATAAACTGGTTGGTAGATTTGATTGACGAACTTTTCTCTTTCACAAAAAAGGCAATATAGAATCAGCGTTAGAATCACTTCTAACTGCACTTCACAATGGTTCCCGGTGCAGCAAACTACCTAACTGATCTAGTTAAAATTTTAATAAACCATTCCTGCCTACAAAATGCATTCATCTCAGCATCATGACACATAGGCACATAATTACCCAGAAAGGATTTGCTAGAGATGGCAGACAATTGTTGACAGCATGTTAAACCTTTACCTTTATCATACTAACTAGAAATGAAAGCTAAGTTCCTTCACAATAAAACTTCATCATCTTCCCTAACTAGAAATATTTACATGATCTGGTTTTCTTCAAAAATAATTTAGGATGAGTCATTCATATTCTTTAATCATATTCATGAGACTGCAAGGATATATCAAGATTACAAACATCTTATATATGGAAGATAATGGCTTAGACTAACGTCAAAATCCGGAATTTCAAGATGGTTAAGCGATCTCCACTACAAGACTTTGAATATAAAGGTCTGGATTTTGTTGTTTTACATTATAAGGCTCTTGTTTGGCACCATGGCTTCTAATTTGTTCAAACTTCATCTTCAACATATAAAGTCAAAACACAAATAGTTGAGAAGGCTGGATTGTTACAGTTGATTTGATTATAATTACATCCTCCTCTAAACATGCAAAGGTTGCTTCCAGACTGGATTTTTCCAATTCAACACTTTGTCAGTCCTCTTTATGCAACGGTATGATAGATCTTAAACTAGTGAATTGTTTAACATGCTTTAATAGCAATTAGCTATATGAACTTTTATTTGATAGGAATAAAGATGACATAGTTCTAAATTGTAATGTTGTCGATGAGAAAGAAAATGGTACGGCTGCATGGGAAAGAAAATATAATTGAAAAATGCAGCCTTCAATAAGTGTAAAAAAATTATAAAAAACAATTTCTTAAGTTATTAATGAAAATGTATGGAGTATCAATATCATTAAGTTAGAGAAATATAAAACATTCTGTCCATCAAAGAACTACAATGTGGTAGTACATGGGTTTAAGCAAACTCAAGGAGTAAGGAAGTACTAAAGAGGCAAGGACCACAGGATGTAAGATATTAATTTTTCTGATCTTTTTGCTCTTGTTTGGTGAAATATTATGTTTGCAGCTCTTTCTAGATTTCTTCTTCTGGTGTTTATTTGATGGATTATTGGAGAAGCTGTAGACGTTGTCCAAAACAAGGACCAGTGATGGAAAATCAATTGAGATCGTTTAGACATGCGCAACGAAAAGAAGGTTCCAGAAAGAAGAGGTACTTTAGTTTTAGGCTGCAGAACAATGCGACTGTACTAGAGGGGAAAAAACGAGCAAAATAAAGCAAAATAAAATGCTGCAGAAAATGACTAAGTCATCATGAAATGGTATTAAGCGACGCATTCTATCAGTAACCTTGTCATCGTAATCGTTGTCGACAATCTCGATCATGTAAACAATGAGCATCACGAATCCAGAGTCCATCTCGTCGACCCTCTTTCCTGATAACCCCCTGAGCCGCTATCTCCACCGCCACCCTCTCTGACGACTCGTCCAACTCCATGTCCTCCAACTGCGCCACCAACCATCAAACTCAACAAAGAAAAGCACATAAAAAAAAAACGAGATAAAAAGAAGAAGAGAATGGAGCTTTGGGCTGGGAGAGAGGCAGAGAGTTACTGATGGGAAAAATTTTAGAGTGCGCCATAGATTTTCTAAATTTTACGCCGTCTGTGGGAATCGAACCCACGACCACATGGTTAAAAGCCATGCGCTCTACCGGCTGAGCTAAGACGGCACGTCGTACGTTTACAATTATTTTATTGTAACTAATTTGTAGATAATCTTTGTTTATATCCTACTAAGGTGGATAAATTATTAAAATCTTACCTCTTTCCAAAAGTAAAAATGCTTCCCCATTAAAACTCCATCAAACTTAACAAAGAAGATATCTCAAGCATTCAAAACCAAATATAGGATTATTTTCGGTTATATTGTAACCACTCTCGTGAATCAGATAATTATTTTCCAAAAACACCATTATCTCTGTTTTCCAGCATTCAGTCATGCTGACATATACTAAATCCATGTCTTTTATTGTGTAAATTTGTACATTGTGCTCATCAGAAAATTATTTTGCGAAAGTATTGGTTAGATTATTGTTAATGCTCCAATTTCATTAACATTTTTTAGGGCATAGATGAATTTTTCATTATGCTAGGGATAGTTGCCATAATGTTATTGTATGTTTGATGCATGTGACTAAGCTATAAAATAGAATTGAATTACACAATTTGCTTTTTTATATATTGTATATAATATCTTTCATCTTATCATATGGATGTATATCCCAATCAGAAAGCTATAAAAATTTCAAAAGTCGGAATAATCTTCTCTCAAGTGCCTCTCATTCTTTATTTGAAGATGAAACACCAACAGTAGATGATGATGCAAAAACTTGAAAAGTGATGCATTCATCCATGATAAAAGGGTTTGCTCCCTCTCAGGACTAGATGGAGATGGTGCCGGAGTGCTTCCATCAGTGAAAACCAAAAGACGATGGACACAAAGTATGGGAAGAAAAAGAGACTTCTACAATAGATAACTACTTGCATTTAGTTTGATATTAGAAATCACTATGATAGGGGCTGCGGCACTTTGGACAGATGATGTAACGGGTGGCAACATCTAGGAGCTTGCAGCAGATGAAGTCATGGCAGACAGATCATAGGAAGCTGAGATGGAAGGATCGTTTGGCTATCATGCTCTTCTGGCCTTGATACCAAATTACAAAGTGAGTTTTGACAATGAACGGTAGCCCACTCTTGGGTTTCTCCTTGATTGGGTATTTATAATGAAATGTTGTTATAGTAAATTACAAAAAAATGTTTGTTACAGGGTAGGTTATAACAAAATGTTGTTACAAATTGGAACCAAGATTACAACACAAAGTCATTATGAGCTAGCTTCTTGGCATGGTTTGAATATTTTCAAATTACTATTGCTTATGATCTGTTGGGTTCATAGGCTCCCATCTAATATGTACGTATGTATGTGTATATGTATGTGTATGTATATGTGTATGTGTGCAAATGTATATGTGTGTATATATGTGTGTGCTTGTATGTATGTCTGTGTATATCTATGTTTATTTGTATGTATGTATGTATCTATGTTTGTGTATTGTTGGTATATATGTATGTGTGTATATTCAAGTAGATCTCTACATGGCTAGACCAAAAATTATGTGATTTGGAGATTCCTAATCTAAACATTAAGTAACAAAAAAATAAAATGCATTATTTCATACTATTTAGAGTTTTCGATTTTTTGGGGCTACATGATGCATAGACTAAATGGTTTCCAAATTATATAACTTGTATATATAGGTAATTTAGAGATAGTAGATCAACAACTCGAATCACTAATATAGTATATCTTACACCCAATCTTGATCTGAACAGATAGGTACATATAGATATTGGTTTGGATCACTAATATAGCATATCTTACATCCAATCTTGATCTGAATGGATATGTATATATAGATATTGGTCTTATTATGTTCGCTAGCAGTTAATACAAAGTTCAACCACTCTTTTGCTTCCTTAAATAACTTTTAATTAATGAAACTTAAAATATTTAAATGTAATTTTAATCTTTGATTTATCATATTGGACGGGTTTTGATATCTCAATCCGAAAACAGTCGCCAAGACATTGGAAAATCTTGGTTGTCTTACTTGCCATTTCAGGATAAGATCTATCATGTCAGTCTAGCTGGATGTAATATATTAAGATTTGAAATCTTGCTGGCAGGTAAATTAGCCAATCTGGCTTATGATAACCAATACAGGTTGGGACTACCAGCCAAGGTCAAGAAGGACAGGATAAAGTTTGCTGCTATAAGCTCCTAGAAGCAAGCGACAACCACATCCATTGACATTCCCGTGTTTAAAATAGCTGATACCTAGAGAGGCTTTCTCGTCATTCGCTCTAATCTTCTGCCCTTTCACGATTACACAAGTGATAAGATAGGACTGGACTTGAGAATGTGAATGAGAGAAGGGCCTGTTGACTTTGGTTTGGTTTACTTTGATTTGGCTTGGGATTTCGAAAAATCCGAGTAAGCAGACCGTTTAGAAAACCAGGAGACACCGTAACTTTCTTGCCATTTTGCAAGACTTCCAAATGTCACGTCGCAGCACAAGACACGTCTGTCTTAAGGTTATATGGTCCACCCACAAATCAAATCATATCGAACAAGTCTCATAAAAAATTGGTAGACTCAAAAACGACCACCACTGCTCAGAACATCAAAAAAAAATCGTTCTTTAATATCAACAAGCAAAGACCCGAACGGAGACGGTAGTATTGATTGATGTGTAAGGACAAAAAGGAGATACAGCAATCAAGCAGAACCACTATTATAACAAAAAGATCACCCATTGAGGACAACTTGCCGATGACTCTCCCCCCCCTCGCTTTCTGGAATAAAGTTTGTGACCACAGGGATGCAGAAACAATGGAAAGACCCACAGTATAGCTGACAATATCCCGATTAATCCAATTGATTCAACCATTTCTAAATCAGATAAGAAACTTATGTAATAAAAAATAGTCAGACTCAAAATTTTAATCTATTTAATCAATAAACTTTTGATCGTCCTAGAGAGATTTTTGATTTATATAATAAACAAGATCGAAACCTAGCAATTCCCATCCATCAGAAAAATCAAGTGAAAAATTAAATTCAGCAGTAACATAAAATACAACAAACAACATATTTTTTTTGAGGGTTCACAAAATATTTAATTAATTTACAACTGAATAAGGAATCACATACAAGGCATGATCTGTCGACTACACTAATACGGCACACAATTTCCTCGCAACAGCAAACTGGACACAGTCTTTGGAGAATAAATAAATTCCATAATATACATAAGGCAAATAAACTTATCCACCCTTATCAATCCAGAAGGCCACCAATATAATATCCACAATACCAACAAACCACTCAATCCTGGAATTCCAAACTAGTCAGTCAGTCGGTCAGTCAAACCAGGATTTAAAAAACAGCAGGAAAACCCAGAGACAAGACAAGCATCATCCACAATCATTATTTAGTCCCAGTAGCTCCCAATACCAAAAGGCCACCAGTTCGATGACTCCACGGAGAACCTTTGCCCTCTTCGAAGCCTTTCCTGCAAAAGCTCCACCTCCGTCCAAGTGGCCCAGGGAATAAGAATAAATAAAGACAAACTAAACATCATTACATCAAATCAAAAGCAAATATAGAAATGATAATTAAAGAGTTAATTAGAGATTAGAGGAAATAAAATAGAGACCATAAAAAAGAGAGATACGGATAAGGGTGGAAATCGACGCATGAAGGTCAGTCTTTTCCACTTGCCCAGAAAAATCCACATCAACCGCAATATCCGCAATCGTCAATGACCGTCAAAGTTAACGGCGACCGTGACGACCGCCTTAATAATGTCTTTACTTAAAACAGAGACCACTGTCATCATTTAAGTATCTAAGTACTTAGAACTACTTAAGTACTACTGTTTTACTACTAGCGATAATAAGATAAACTAGGTAGAAGAGTCCGTTCCGTTCCAAAAGGAGAGAATCGATGGAGATCTAGGCCTCAGCCGCGGCGCACTTCTGGGCAGTGGATGCGACGTACCAGACGACGCCGAAGGGGTCCTTCACCTTCCCGAGGAGACCGCAGCCGCACGCGCTCTCCTCCTCCGTGATCTCCCCTTGCAGCACCGCTCCCGCCTTCACTGCCTGCGCCACGGTCCCCTCCACGTCCTCCGTCTCCAATCGGAACACGATCGCCACCCCCTCCCCCCTAAATCAACGAGAACGAAACAAATGACTTAGATCTGGGATTATTCCAGGAAGAAAACGGAGGAAAAGAGGCGGATCTCAGAGGCTTACGCGCGGGAGGAGTCGTCCTCGGTCTGGTCGCAGACGAGAAGGAAGGAGGAGCCGATCTTGAGCTCGGCGCAGAGGATGAGGGGGACCTCCTGCTCGGCCTTGCGCTTGGGGTGGTTCATCCGCTTCAGCTCCTCCGCCCCGAACGCTGCCTTGTAGAACTGCACCGCCTCGTCGGCCTTCATCGCCGGCACCAGCAGCTGCGGCTTGAACGAAGCGATGCTCGCTGACGCCGGCGCCTCCCCGTTCCCTGCTCCCTCCTGCGCCATCGCCGTCCCCCGCAACGAAAAAGAGAAGGAAAATCCTAGCGAAAACCCTAACCCTAACAGAGAGAACCGAGAAGAAAAGAGAGGGCAGAAGGAACGAAATGAGATCCTAGTTTGGGGGCAGGTGAGGGCGTATTTATAGAAGCCGAGGGCCGCGAAACCGTTTCACAGGTGCGGGCGATTTGTTGCTATTTATTTATTCTGTCCCCGAAAACCCCTTCTTCTCACTTCGAAACTACAACTCTGGCCCCGGTCTTTGTTTGAAGCCTCTCCCTCTTTCGCTTTTATCGATGCGGGGAATGGACCGTTGCGGACTCCATCAAATCACCGGCGTTGATTTCTATTCAACGGTGTAAAACGCATTTAATAAAAAATCTGACAGCACGAAGGCCGAGTGGGTGGCGGGGTGTTATTTTTATTCACCCGAGTAGGGGTATATGGGTAATTCGGAGGAAATCCAAGGGCCATTCGGTTCCTTTTGCTCACGTTTATCCACCCGCTGCTGGGCAGCACTCGCAGCGTTGTTCGTATCCGCCATAATTATCTTCTGCGCTAACGCTTAGCGCCACCGATATGAAACACCCAAAAACAAGCCCTGTGATAACACCCGCGGGACCCGCATTCAGTGTAGGGTGTCATGTGGGGCTTTAATGATATTTGTTGCTATTTTTCCCTGGTACGTGGGAGGGGTGGTTTCGGGCCCGGCGGGCCGAGGAAGAAGGGGCCACGTGGAGTTCATGTAACGGTCGGATGCGAGGGCGCCGTGGTTCCGGGTTAAAGACTGGAGTGGTACACGTATCAAAGTCTCAACGGTTGGTGGTCCTTATTCATAGTTCATTTGTCGTGCTAGGATTTGGCGGCCCCTCAGGATGCGGAGGGAAGATAAGAAGACAAGGGGGTTGTATCTTTCGCACGAAAGAAGGAATCACCTTCCTTCGTGCGAATCCACCGTACATCACCCGCCGCACAGCCCTAAAGCGCTCCAAACGCGATCATTCTTTGCCTCAAAGCCACCAGTCGACGATCCAACGGTGGATTCTGACGAAGGAAGGATTGACCTTCCTTCGCCTGAAAGATACAACCCCGATCCAATAGGACGAGCTGGTCCTAGGGTCTGATTAAGAAACGCTATGCAGCATCTGATCTCAGGGAGGCGAGAGTTTGTTTTTTTGTTTTCTCCCTCTTTCTTTCTTTTTCTTTTTCTGTTTCTTTTTTTTTCTTTTTTTTTTTTTTAGGGGGGGGGGGGGGGATTATAGAAGCATGCAAAACTACAAAATCATATCAAAATAATAATAATTTTTAAAAATTTATTTAGTTAAAAACTTATTTAAAAAATTCTTACAATAGTTTCAAAGTAACATAAGTCAATATATGCTAACTATTTACTTAAATCAAGTAAAATATTCTAACTAGTCAAAATAGTCTGACTAAAACTTTTATAACTAAAAGTATTTTCAGAAGATCTAGCACACTCCCTCAAGTCCCAAGCAATCATGCATTTAGATCTGAAAAAAATTAAAGAAAGTATAATAATGAGCTATACTAGCCCAATAAGTAACATAACACTCCAAAGTGGGGTTTAAGCATTCCAAATAATTAGTTGAAGATCAAGATATTGACTGAAAAATAAATCAATTTTCGAATAATATATATATATCTCTCTCTTTTTTTAAGTTTACTATTATTTTTATAAACTGATACTAGAAATCCAACATCAAACTGTGGTCACATAATCCAGTATCATGGGTCAGAATACACAAAGCGCCAATTACTACTATTCTTAACCACCGGTTGTTCAGTGTCCAAATACTACTATTTAATCATCAGTGATTCGGTGTTGAAACCAATTTCTCATATTACAAGTTGGTACGGCCAGCGAGTAATCCCTATTGGCGAGGCCAAATCATAGCCATGTTAAGAATATATACATATAAAACAATTTTTACCCAGTCATATTTTTCAAATTTTATAACATAACACATAATATATTTTTTTAAAAAATTTACTATTATAACAAAAATATGCTCGAGCCATTTGACCAAGTATAAAACAAATATAACAATCATATTCAATAAAGTAATTATTATTTTACAAAAATTTGGAAAACACACTTTAAAATATTAAATGACTTACCTCTTTTTGCTTCAAAATCTTATTTCAGGTAGGTGGGTTAGATTCATCTATTTTAATATCATTAAAATATTATTAATTTCATCATCATTTTAGAATCCAAGTAAAGTCAAAAATTTAAACACTACTGGAAAACAATCTCATGCCCCCAAATTAGGTCGGTTAGGTGCAGTGCTCAACTGCCCAGGTCGATCTGGGTAAGGAGAATTCAACTAGTCAGGTGAAGATCAATAGTGGCCAAATTTTAAAAATATCTAGCCGGGACTGAAATAATGGGCTGGTCTACTGCCTGGATACTAGGGCAGTTCAGGGCCTCCACACTAGAGTCAACTTGGATCTAAGCAATATGAAAAGCAAATCTTACACTAGGATCCCTAAGCCTGTCTAGAGAGAAAAAGAGGAAGAGGAGAGAGAATCTTAGCTCGGGTTCAGTCAAGGATCTGGGTTTGGTTTGTCGATGGCATGGGGCATTCTGGATTAATCATCATGTATGGCCCATGAGTCAGGAGAGAGAAAAGAGGATTTGTGAATTAATCCATAGCTAAATAAATGAAAGGAAATGGAGGATTAGAAGAGGAAGAAGAATATAGAATGGAAGGGAAGAGAAGAGAACGAGAAGGAAGAGAGAAGCGGGAAGAAGGTCCGGCAACAGCCGACAGCAGCCGACAGTGGCTATGGTGACCAGTAACAAGGGAGAAGCCAAGGATTTGGCTCAGAACAAAGAAACGAGCTTGATTTGTCTAGGAACAGAGGAATAGAGGCTCGGTTAGCTTGGAATAGAGGAATAGGAGGAAGGGGAGCACTGGCATGGTAGAGATGGTGAATCTCAGCCGAGAATAGCTTGATACGGCGGTGTAGTGGCGGCGGCGCTCGAAACAGTTGAGAAGAAGAAAAACAGGGTCGTCGGGGATCTAGAGAGAAATGGAGAGAATTTTGGGATGGTAGAGCTCAGATTCGGTAGCACGATGGCCGCTTGAGGTGAGGAAGAAGGATGAGATACTTGATGGTGGATCAATCGTAAAAGATGAGGGGGATTTAAAGGATTTCAGATGGGAGAATAAGCTTGATGTCGTCGCACCCGCTCGCAATCCTTGCGGCGGATGAGTACGACCCAACGGCCGGCGGCCATTCGAATGGTCCGCAGAATCCACAGAAGCCACAGTTGATGTGGCTTATCTGCTTAACCAAAGAGGAGGAGAAGACGCAGAGGATCACGATCGTGATCCTCTTTTTCATTCATCCAATCCTGCTTTGGGTCGAAGGCTGAAGTCAGTTGGGCTTGCCGACTTCAGTCCAATATGGCCCATTCCGAGTCTTTTGATTTCAATTTTATGGATATAGAAAAGTTCAAGAAAGGTGTATTTAATAGATGAATGGAGTGTCCCTGCAATAAAGCTTAGGCCGATGCAAGGAATTTTCTTTTAAGTTCTACTAACAATTACAACGTGGTTGATTCTATGAGAAGGTAGGTGTTTAATGTTGGGTAGAGTATGCACAGCGGAATAACAAATATATAAAATAATTTTTACTGACCTCCGCCCATGTTGCTCAAGCATGTAGTTGTCACACCAGAAAAAGGAAGAAGAGAAGAACTTCCACGAGAGAGAGAGAGAGAGGAGGCCCGAATCTTCTAAACCTATACAGGACTTGAGTGCCTTAGGTGATGGATCCACAGGCTTATTTATACTGCTAGGTTAGGGACTCGTATGCTTATCCATAAGATTTATCTCTAATTATTTCCATCCATCACAGAAACTACCAGATAAGATAAACTCCATATAACCTCTTTCTTGATTGGATTTAATCACCATTTAAACGAGGTTTATCTTGCTGAGGGATAAGCTTGATCAAGTGGGCCACATCAAGTCTCCTAGAATTAGGAGGCATGCTAACATTCTCCCGCTTGGCCCATGACATAATGGTGATAAAACCATAGTATGGCCATAAATTAAATTTATCCAATCATGTAACTTAATCAATAAATACCATTATATGAATTATAGCGGTTATATCTTATTATGAAGACATTTCCTTCCATGTATTACAATGTAGGATATATTGATGTATACTTTATAAGATATATCTATATCTTATTGAATGACTAAATAATAGTTCATTAGGGTCCTTTCTTTATATATCAAAAGATATCATATATGACAAAAGATAAACTTTATGTGCACAACCATAGTCATGTTTTATTAATCAAAGCTGTAAGCATTGTTCACAAAATGTGAATACAAAGTGAGAAAAATAAATCATATATCAAATGAGCTAATAAGTCCCATATGATCCACAAGATCAATATAAACTTTAGCCGGCAATGCTTTAGTCATGGGATCAGCAATCATCAGCTCAGTACTAATATGCTCAATAAACACATCTCCAGATTTCATTTTATCTCTTACAACCAAATACTTTATATTTATGTGCTTATTATGGCTGCTACTTTTATTATTCTTAGAGAAAAAAACTGCAGCCATATTATCACAATAAATTTTTATTGGCCTTAATATAAAATCAACGATCCTTAGTCCTGCTATGAAATTCCGTAGCCATATAGCCTATGAAGTCGCTTCATAGCATACAACAAATTCTGCTTCTATGGTTGATAAAGTAGTTATAGATTGCTTGATGCTTCTCCAAGATATAGCTCCTCTAGCCAAGAGAAAAACATATCTTGAAGTAGACTTCTTTGTATCTGAACATCCAGCAAAATCTGAATCTGAATATCCGACAATCTCTAATAAATCTGTATGTCTATAAGTAAGCTCGAAGTTCTTGGTTCCTTGTAAATACCGCACACTACAACAAAAAAGGTGTTTGCCGACTCTAAATTGCCGACGCTAGATAAAAGCGTCGGCAATTTTTTTTCTTGCAACAGTAGATGCCGACGCTTTGGGAAAGCGTCGGTAAAAAATCTTCCGCCGACGCTTTTGATGGAATCACCGACGCTTATAAGCGTCGGCATAAGGGACGGATGCGACGACGCTTATAAGCGTCGTCGGACTTCATATCTCCCACGACAAAACCCGATCGACCCTCTCTCTCCGCAGCCTTAAACCTTATCCCTAGCTAGCTCACGCCGACCGACTCCCCCCTCCCTCCGCCGATCTCAGCCATTCCCCTCCTTCGAGCGATCCTCCGCCGCATCTCCTTCCCCTCCTCCCCCTCTCCGTTGGCCTCCTCTCTGTGGATATCTCCCGCCTCCTCCGCCGCAAATAGGCATCACGCGGCGTTTGAAGTTTGGAGCCGGCAAGGACAGGGACAAGGCCAGGTTTGGGATCTTCTTCTCTTGCTTCGATCTTTAAATTCTAGATGTTCTGGATCTTTAAATCCGTGCTCGCTTCTCGTCACCACACCTCTCGCCCGCTCTGTCGATCTTGATCGCAATCTCGACAGAAAGAAGGAGAAAATGGTGATGTTTACGGTGACTCGGAAGGAGACGTCTCCTTTTGAGGGGCCTCAGAAAGAAGGTAATGATCGCCTATCATAGATCTAGGGTTTCTTTGTTCATTTTTCTTTTTCCCTTGTAGATCTTGAGTTCTAACATAGGTATTGCCCCAATAGGTAAGACCTATGGTACTCAGAGTTCTAGCTATTGACTCAATTCAGAAGTGTATTGCCCCAATAATTGATTCCCCATTCTATGAGGCGGCCTGGAGTGTGCATCCTTTGGATGGATCAGGTAGAAAAGTCTTATAAGATTTTGCTAGTTTCTGAATGGCTAGAGGGAGGGATTATTCTCTGGATTAAAATGCCTTATGTAGAAAACACCATGACATTCTCTGGATTATTGTGTGTCCGGTCAAATTTAATTGGCTGCAGGATGTACCAGTTAGAGTAGACTCTCTGTTTGGTTTTCCGTAAGCCTGTGAAGGTCGTGATTGAACCTATCCTAAGCCATCCAATTGCAGTAACTTATCCTCTGGCCAAATCGATCGTAACTTGAGATACGGTCAGCCACACACACTGATAATATATATGTATATTGCCAGAGGAAGTGTTATATTAAACATGCCAAATATATCACTCTTTAATAATCAGAAACAAGATAGGAAGGAATCGGGGAGAACCAAACTTGGCATGGTGAATGTAATGGTTGCTAGTGGAGGGAAGAATCACTTCTACACGAATAAAATGAATGCACTGCTATCACTCTAGGTGTGGAAGAATGCACTGCTATCACTCTAGGTATGGAAGAACTATGTAAACCTCCCAATGGTGGCAGAACCTGGGAGGCATCAAACAGAACCTAAAAAAAAGTGATGATTTTGGCTTCTTGGATGTTCAAAAGAAGACCATTGATCATTTGCAAACTCAGTTGAAGAAATGTAGGAGAACCCTATGGTTCCAATCGAGCTTAGTAACTTTAAAGAAACTGCTGTCTGCCAAAGAAATGTCAAATCCACCAAGACCAGAATGGCAGAACTGATTATTTCTGGCCAAAACTGCTGAATCTAGGCAGTACCAAAACAGTTTTATGTAGTTTCTGGTCAAGGGATATGACTTCTTGCTTGTTTTTCTTCTTGTTTTATGTAGTTGTGTTGATCGTAAAAGCATAGATTTGGGTCTTGGAGGAATTCGAAGGGAGTATTTGCAAACAGATTGTGCTATCAACCAGGCAAGCATATATTTCTTCTATGTTCTCTAACGAATTTCATACATCTAAATTTGTATTAGTATTTCATATCTTTTTATGATTTTCCTTTGTTGAAGGCCTTTGGTTTTAGCTCTAATATTTGGCTTATTGTACCTTTTACATTAGCAGATAAACTATCAAGTGATTTTGTTGCATTGACCTAGCTTACGTTAGTATATATTTCCGTAGTGTGGGGCATGATGGTATTTTTTGCCTCGATGATAGGTATTGTTGTGAAGGAAAGAGACATGCGTGAAACCATGAGGGGGGTGTTCAGTTATTTGTTGATCATCCTAAGATTAAGGGTGATGTGAGTAGAGGTGATGAGATCACCGCATTTGATCATACCATTACATTCTTTTGATCACCGCATTTGAGTAGAGGTAATTTTTTGATTTAATATTATTATAACATTCTTTTGTTTTGGTGTAGAAAAAGTTTGTGCTCCCTCCAGAGAGCCATGATTGGGTGCTAAAGTCCCTCAACCGCAAATGGAAAGAATATAAGTCGAAGTTGAAGGCCGACTGGAAGCGCGAGGGTATGACAGAGGAGGAGGTTGCTCGTGTTTGTCCTCCTGATGTATACCATCATCAGTGGAGGGAGCTTGTTCACTATTGATTTTCCGAGAGAGGACAGGTTGTGTATTCTCTCTCAATACCTTATATAATGTTTAATATATTTAATATATTACAATGTTTAATTTTTTCGTGGTAGACATATTCTGACATTGGTCGAGCCGCACGAGCATCTCAGACAATTCCTCACACTTCAGGCTCGAAGAGTTATGCGAGGCTCAGAGCTGAATTCGTAAGTTTTTTTGAAACTTTTTGAAACTCTTGTATCATATAGCATGTATCATGATATAGTTCTATAAGATGAAACTCTTCCAATATACTTTTTGTTGTAGATGGAAGACCATGGGAGGAAACCTGGTGAGATGGAGTTCTATAAGATGACTCACACCCACCGAGATGGCAGCTTTGTCCGAGAGGAGTCGAGAGATATAGTTGTATGTATTTATTAATAATTTCCGCAATGATTTTTTATATATATTAATTTTTCAAAAATTAATTTGATTGTTTTTGAGAGATATAGGACAGAGCTACATCCCTTATTTCAGAGCGTGTCGGAGAGTCATCTTCAATCGGCAACACCAGAGGTGTCGAAGCTCAGGTGTTTACCGAGTTGATGGGCTCGGAGCGTTATGGTAGAGTGAGGGGTTATGGCGTTGGAGTTACCCCCACTCAGTTGTCTGCAGTGGGTAGATATACTCAAGATGCTAGACAGAGTAGTAGCACTGCAGAGGTTAATGATCTGAAGGCAGAGATAAAAGAGTTGAAGCAGAGCCACCAGACAGAGATGCAATCTTTGAGGGCTCAGATTAATCAGATTACATCTTTGTTGCATCAGTTTGTCCCTCCTCAGGTAAATTACTACATCTACTTGAACATTTTGCATAAGTATCATATTTTTCTTAAAGAGTTTAATAATTTTCGTATTCTTAACTGCTTTAGTTTTTTTATTACAGGTTCCTGATGGTTCATCTGCACGTAGAGATGGTGATGCTAGCGACCCCTGAAGCATTTATTTTAGAGTTTATATGTATTTTTTTATGCTTTTTGAAGTACATTGTAAACGTAAATTGATAGTATGAATGTAATTTGACAATATGAATGTTTAGATAAATATGTTTGATTTTGTGTATATCTCGCTTAGTTGTGTGGCTTTGATTTTGTAAACAGGGTTTAGAAATTTGGTGCTCCCTTTTCAGGAATGGCCTGAAGAAGATTATCCACCATATGCAAATGGTCCTGGCTATGTTGTGTCTTCTGATATTTCAAGCTTTATTGTATCAGAATTTGAGAAACAAAAATTGAGGGTACGCCTTGTCCTATTATTCTCATGTGATTACATAAATGGCCTTTGCTTGTTTTCCATATATTGGGAGATGTGATAGGGTTCTATACTCTAATGTTATTTTAGATACCTTGGCTTTCTTGAACTGCAGGTGCTCTTTAAAATGTGGTTGTCGAGTACTATGCACTGTTCTTGTATCTGTTGCTTTTAAATATATTACATATCTGATCTGCATAGCCAGGCACTTGAATGCGTTTTGTAGTTCCTGTACTTTTGAAATCTGTATCCTTATTTTTGAGGACAGGTTTTTGCAGTTTCCATGAATAAATATTCTAGAGGCTTTTACTTTGGAAATGCAGAAGTGTTTTCAGAATTGATTTTGTGGAGGATTTGCCTGGTCGATGGTATAAGGAGGACCATTGAAGATGTAGGCTTTTGGAGTCAAGTTACTATGATCAAATTCTATTGATGTGCTGGAAGATAGGAACAGCGATAAGAACAGCTGATATATTGATAATCTTTCATTTAAAATGGAATTATGAAGGTTGAAGAGTATATAATGTTGTCGCTAGCTTTATGTTTGTTAAGGCAAATGAACCATTCTTTGGGAGGACATCAACATGACCAAGACTTTCATTGCTTTCCTTTTTCTTATTGGATGATACTAATGTTTCTGTGTTGCCTTCTGGAATTAGGACTTTACAGCATCCGGATATTGAACAATGGTTTATGGCTACTGAAGTAGAAGAGCTAATAAACAACTAAAGGATATTTGGAATGTTTGATTGTGCTACAAATGAACTAAGCTCTTCATAAATTGCTCAAGCATGGATCAGGCTTGTTCAACTAGTTGAATTCAAGCTGCAGTTAGGGCTGAATTTATAAATGAGCAGAGCTGGAGTTCTTTCCAGCTTAACAAGTTATTTCTGAGCACAGGAAAGCTATGAAAACCAGCTCATTCAAATTGTCATAAGCCAAGTCAAGCTGAGCCTGAACGAACTCCTGGTATGGCCAAGCTGAGCTACAGCATCCCAAGGCCAGCGGAGAACCCTTTTGGGGAACCCTGCAAGCCCTGAGGTCTGCCTGATAGTATGCATCCTTCCCCTCCTTCCAGTCAAAATCTTATGTGGGTAGGCCTGCAATTCAGTCAATTCAACCTCAAAACCATTCTCTAATCCACAAGATCAAAATCCAAATGCTTTGATATGGAAAAAAAGGCACGAGCAATTCTATTTTTGATTTTTTTTCTCCTGACCTGGTGACCAACATCCAAAATGATCGTCTTCAGGGGTATCGAACACATGATGGAGAGCCACAGTCAGCTCTACCACTCCCAAGTCCCAAGCTGGCACTTAGATTTTGTAAACAGGGTTTAGAAATTTTAAAAATTATTTTTTTAAAAAAATTAATATTCTAACGACGCTTTAAAGCGTCGTTACAATTTCGACCAGAAATAAATTAGCGACGCTTTAAAGCGTCGCTAAAATTTCAATTAGCGACGCTTTAAAGCGTCGCTAAAATGTCGACCAGAAATCAATTAACGACGCTTTAAAGCGTCGTTAGATACCGACGCTTTAAAGCGTCGTTACATTACATCTAGCGACGCTTTAAAGCGTCGCTAAAAAGTGTCGGGAAAGCCTTCGGCGCTTTTTAATGCGTCGGAAAACATTTTCTCCACTGTAGCATAGGCGACGCTTTGCCGACGCTTACGAAAGCGTCGGGATGGTTTTTAGCGACGCTTAAAAGCATCGTTAAAGGCCAAAAAAAGCGTCGCTAATGACCATTATTCTTGTAGTGGCATCACCTTCTTGGCAGCTTTCCAATGTTCTTGTCCTGGATTGCTTTGGTATCTCCCCAACATTTCTACTGCAAATCCAATGTCTGGACGAATATATACTTGAGCATACATCAAGCTACCAACTGCAGAAGCATAAGGTATGCTTTTCATATGCTCCAATTCCAAATTGTTTTGTGGTAATTATCTCAAATTGAATTTGTCTCCTTTGACAATGGGTGCTACTGTAGGTGAACAAAACTTTATATTATATCTTTCTAAAACTCTTTCGATGTAGGCCTTTTGAGACAATCCCAATATCCTTCGGAATCTATCTCTACGAATCTCTATGCCAATGACATATGAAGCTTCACCCAAACCCTTCATCTCAAAGTGTTTAGAAAGAAAATCTTTAGTTTCACATAGCAAACCCAAATCATTGGTTGCAATCAAAATATCATCCGCATATAGGGCTAAAAAAATATATTTACTCCCACTCACCTTAAGGTATATACACTGATCAACAATGTTCTCCGTAAAACCATATGAAGTAACAATATTGTGAAACTTAATATACCATTGGCGGGAGGCTTGTTTAAGTCCATATATGAATTTTCTTAATTTGCAAACTAGATGATTATCCTTAGATGATAATCTTTCAGACATGTCCATGTACACCATTTCCTCAAGATCATCATTCAAGAAAGATATTTTCACATCCATCTGATGTAGCTCTTGTGGGAGATGAGCGCCTCAAACCACAGCACCTAGGGTATCCCCTATACTGCAAGAGGCGTTGGACCTTAATTTAATGGTGAAGGAGGACAAGAGCCAAGCGGAATTTGGCTCTTCTTCAATAATGACTGCATGCCCTAGTGTTCTTAGGAATGGTGGGGTGAGAGAGAGAGAGAGAGAGAGAGAGAGAGAGAAACGAGAGTAGGATTTCAGGAAGAAAGAGTTTTCAATGATTTCAGGAAGAAAACTCTAAAAGAGGACTTCTACCCCTTAGACATAGAATACATCTCTCTAAGAAGATGTGCCCCAACACATCTGAAGAGATTCAGCATGAGCAAGATCCTTTATGCTTCGGCTATAGGGAGCCTCATGTATGCAATGTTATGTACACGACCTGATATAGTTCTTGCTGTGAGTGTCACGAGCAGATATCAATCGAATCTAGACGAGGAGCATTGGAGAGCTATAAAGAACATTTTTAAGTACTAAAGAAGAACTAAGGATATGTTCTTGGTCTTTGGAGGAGGATCAGAGTTAAAGATAGAATAATACACAGATTCAGACTTTATGACTGATATTGATGATAAAAAGTCTACATCAGGATATATATTCTTGTGCAATGGTGGTTTGGTAAATTGGAAGAGTTTCAAACAACCGATCATTGCTGATTCTACTATGGAAGCTGAGTATATCGCCGCCTCTGAAGTTACAAAGGAAGCCTTCTGGTTCAAGAAGTTTATTGCAGAGTTAGATGTAATATCATCAGATGCCATAACACTCTACTACGATAACGATGGCGCTATAACTCTTGCTAAGGAGCCTAGGTCTCATCAGAAATCCAAGCACATAGAGCGGAGCGGTGCTTTCACTTCATACGCGACTACTTTGAGAAGAAATATGTCGAGGTGCAGAGAGTAAACTCCACGGACAATATGGCGAACCCATTCACTAAGCAGCTTAGTCAGCAGAAGACTGAAGCCTATCTTGATAAGATGGGGCTTAGATATATGGCTGATTGGTTTTAATGCAAGTGGGAGATTATTAGATGTATGCCCTAGAAGCCAATCTTGCTGCCACATAATTTATTCTGGGACATAATTTTGTACTTGACTTTATTATTATTGAATAATGATAGGCATCTTTTTCATTCATAGTGTGTGTGTCTATGAATCGTCCAAGAAATTAATAAAATGATGATGTATATTCTCAAGAGTTGAAATTTGAGCCATGTGTCATTAGTGATTAATTCCTGAATGCTCCTGATTGACGGATCATCACGAGAACGGTGATTGATCCGATGAGATTAGTGCACAGATCACTATCCTTTTGGATGGACAAGTCTCGAGCCCACAGTGTAGGAACACTGGAGTGATAGTGCAAGTGCTTGTTAGAGAACAAGGACACTGAGCGTGTCCAAAGCAAGAAGTCACTTAAATGTCTATCTACTCGTCAGTGACTTACTTGATGTTGCAGTAGTATGACTGGTCTTTTGACCTGCGGTGCTTCGGCTATTCATAGTGAGGTTGCTATAATTTAACTGCACATGTACATGATCTCTAGCCATATGGGTCCTTGTGGTGCAGATTGGCTGCAGTAGGTTCACTATAGGAGTAGGGTGTGCACCTACATGGAATCTATCGACCTTGATAGATAAGGAGTTGTTCTATGTGATTTATGAGACTGAGTTCGAAAAACCTCGACCGGGGCAGTTTGTATAGTGGAAAAGGAGTTTTCCACTTTCGAACTAAAGTCGAATAAATCTTGATATATGACAGATGATGGGGTTTGACGAGTTATCCATGACCTCCATCTTGTAGGAATCCATGATCGAATGACCGTATCATACGATAACCGCACTTAAAGGTTCATCTATTTCGTTCTGTTAGGTTGCTACTACATGCTGGTAGGCGTCATTGGTGGATGGTGAGACTCACAGAGATTATCTTGATGGTCAATGATTTCTGATGAGATGAGTTGGAATTATTCCAACCCATTAAAAAGAGTTTTTAATAATATTGTGATAGAGATCATAATATATCTCACCACCTGTCACGCCCCGAACCCAACTTCCGGGTCCGGCACGCGACCGGCCGCATGAGCCCTAGAGCAATACCATAAAGATCATGCAAGGCCTAAAAGGTACAATATTCACATAATGCCAAAATCAAAGATTAATGTAATTCAATCAAATCCAACTAAAATGTACTGATTTATTACATAATTTCAAATATCCATAAATAAAAGATAGATTAACTTCTATCTATCCAGCAATCAGACTCAATGCTGATCTTATTTCTCGTCCCACCCAATGGCCTCTACAAATCCAGTCTCTCTGAAAAAGAAAGTAAGTATAGTATGAGTTTTTCCAGCCCAGTAAGAATCCCAACAGCCACACACAGTAATAATAATAAAATGATCAAAACATCAAATAAATGCCATTTCATCATTTCAAAGGCTCAACAAATAGCAAATATAAGTAACCATTTCATACACATAAATCTTTTTTCACATTATGTGATCAATTTCCGTATTACTCTGATTCCCAAGTTTTCAGACTTTTCACTTCTAGCTTTGGACTAACCAAGTTCATGACTCAGTCCAAGACTGCGCAAATCCCACGCATAAGCTCGTGGCAACAATTCCATGCGTGAGCCCGTGGAGGCTATCCTACGCATAAGCTCGTAGAGGCTATCCCATGCGTAAGCCCGTGGAGGCTATCCTACGCATAAGCTCGTAGAGGCTATCCCACGCATAAGCTCGTGGCAACTATCTTACGCATAAGCTCGTAGAGGCTATCTCATGACAAGGTTAGTCCAACCCATTCTACATGTCCAGTTTTACATGTTTAATCAAATTCCAATCACATCACATATTTTCATAATTTCTCAAAAATATGTTAATTCTTCCCAATTTAATTATTTCAATATTTTCATAGCAATCAAAATGCACATCTCATATGTGTCATACAAGCTCATAAAATTAATATCAACATACTGATAAAAATATATCCAAAGATAAATTCCATACATGCATAAATAGAGGTGCTCAGTTGTAGGAATTCTTACAGGAATTGTAGACTGACGTTACCACGGATCCGAATCACAACCTACGCGCTGGGGTGCTGAATCCCCTGATCAAAATCTCCTGGCACCGCTGACTCTTCCCCTACAACATTAATTATAAATCACAAACTAAATTATTTAATATTTAAATATTCAAAACCATAATTCACATCTACTATGGGGTCCATCACCAGGTCCCCAAACATCTCAATCCCTCAAAATCTAGGGCAGTCGGGGTGGCCCGACTCCCACCCTTGTATCACCGGCCTATATCGTCGCCAGCCGTGACCGCAGCTACGCCGGCGACGATAGCCGGTCCCGGTGAAGAAACCAAGAGAAAGGAAGATCCCTCTCTTCATGGTTGGGAGTACATCTCTCTTCCTCAAATCTTTTTGATCCAAGGGCAGCAGCCATGGTGGTTGTGCCCTCTCCTTCCCCAACCCGACAACAACTCGGCCACCATTGGCCGAACCATCATCGGCCACCACTCCGGCGATGATGGCCGGCCAAGAGAGGGAGGAAAAGGTGGTCCCTTCCTCTTCTTCTCCCAAGAACAGACAGGGCCTCATTCCTCCCTTCCCCCTCCTTCATCATCCACGGAAGACCCGCACGGCTCCTCACAGCCACCGTGATGGTGGCTCGGCCCCCCCACCCGACGGCACCCAACCGCCGTCGTCGCCGCCGGTGGCCAACCGACGAGGGGAAGAGGAGGAGAGGATGGGATCCCGAGGAAGAAGACCTCGGATCCACCCTCCCTCATCACATACACAGCCTAGAAAACCCTCTCTGACCCCCTCACAGACCCGACCAACCCCAACCACCATGAATCCCGGCCAACCCGGCGGCCGGCGGCGGCGGAATCTGGAAGAGAGAGGCCGAAATAGGGGTACCCTGTTTCGGACTCTTCTCCGACGATTCACCGGCCAAAACTTCACCCACACGACCCAAAAACCAAGCAAATGAAACGAAAAAGAGCGAGCCAGGCTTACCTCCGTCCGTTGAGTATTCCGGCGACCTTTCCGACGTGAAATCGGAGAAGGAAGTCCGTAAGCGAGCTCGGATGAAACCCACGGATCCCAAGCTTTTGTGGGGGCTTTCACCGAAGGAATAAGGCTCCCTCCATGGCCGGCCGGATCTTATCTCCGGCACTCGTCTCCTCCGGCGATCGACTCACGCCGCCGAACACCGCCGCAGCCCCTTCACCCTTCTTCTTCCACGATCGTGCCTAGGGCACGATCATTATAAGGGGGATGGGCCCGGTCTTTTCGGGCCAGCCCGTCACCCTTTCCTTCTTCTTTTTTTTTTCTTTTTTCCTGGGTTTTCACATTCTCCCCTCCTAAAAAAAAAATTTCGTCCGTGAAATTAACTTACTTGAAGCCTCAAACTTTAAAAATATGCATCCATTATATCATCCCTGAGATCTTAAATAGTCTCCCTCTCGGAGTACCTACTCATAAGATTGTGACATACAAAAAAAAAAATCACAGCATCTCAAAACTTATCCTTTCTATTTACCACACGTAGTAAGTTCTTTTGATCTCCTTCAAAAGAATTTCAAACTCCCAACTTTGGATTAAAATGCCATAATTATATCCCAAAGAAATTAATTTCTCTTGATTCTACACAGAGATCATAATTGGCTTGACAGAAATAGGAGAAATCCTTAGTATCAAATGCTCTTAATATTCTATAATCATTTTTCTTTTCTTAACTTTGCCTGTGATTAGATGATCAACCTTTATCTTAGAAAAACTGCAAACCTATTCAAATAGGTATATTAACAATGTCATAGCTAGGAGTCGAAGAACTATATTAAATCATTCCAGGCCCAAGCTTAATCACATAGCTATCAATCCGTTAACGCTAAATTTAAAATGCCCCAAAATTCTTCTTAGAATTATCAAAAATAGGAGAGCCCATAGCTACTTCCAGTAGGCAAAGAATCAACGACATTCCCCTCTACTAGAAAACTAACTCAAGTCTTCTATAATAATACCTTTCAGATCAAGGTATTATTATTATTATTATTTAATCGGTTTCAAAATAACTCAAGCCACTATACTTCTACTGCGCACTCTGATCTAACTCATCAAATTCTTTAAAGTCACAAAATGATTTCTAACCAAAGCATCACTTTTCACCGAGACTAAGAAAATCCAAATTTTAAATTTTCAAGTAGAACTAGAGCAAAACCTCTAGATCTTTTTGTCCTCGATTTATATAGAGTGTACTTACCATAACTAACCCCCAATCCTTTAGTCAAGTTTAAGGTCACTACGTGATCTCCATAACCTTCTTAGAATCCAAAATATCTAAGTTTAATTTAAAGGGGGTAATTCTTGTATTCCCTTAGCAATTTAATTAGAAAATCTACATTGATTTCCTTCCAACAGAATTTACTTCAAATTCAATGTGTTAGAATTGTTGAGCCAATATCACTATGAGTAGGAATTAACCCTATCAACCTCCAAATTCTTTTTCACCAAAATTCTTAATGTCTATGATCAATGCTACACATAATAACTCACATAAGCATCTCATTTCTACTCAATTTTGTATTTTACAATGATAAAGATTTCTAGTTAGATCATAAACTTAGACTTGAATTCAAGTTAACACATCCAATAATCTCCAACAATTATAAGAAAAAATTCAGTAGCCCAATCCAAATATGAGAATTCAAATAATTAGAATTTTTCCATCAATATGCATACTCTATGGCCTCAAAATAATCAAATACATCAATAGAAAATAGACCTATTTGCAATATCCAACATGCCAATATCAGATATAATCCACATGCATTTTCAACTTCGAAGAACGTTCCTTTCAATATTATGAAATCTTCTTAGCTCACTCCAATACTATGGAAGATGAACGTACAAATCCCACTCTAATAATTAGCAGCAAAATCCAAAAGTACAGTCACATCAAAATCCATATCAAATTTGAACTTTCAAATCATTTAAATAATATCTGAACATGGTATACTCGATATACCATTGTTGACCTACACTTATCTTAGGTCAAACCTCTCTTATCATGATCAAAGACAATTTATACTTTCCTTCCACACTCATCGAAAACCAAACCCAATGCATGCATTTTATCACAATGCTCAGTGATGTTACAGCTTAAGCACTGAATTTAATTGTCATGTCCTAAGTGATCATAACCTTAAGCTATGATATATTTCTGTCACGATCCCTAGTGATCTTAAACATATGCTCAGATTCCAACTGGACACATTTTCCAATAATCTTAAACCTCAAACTTTAATGCCACTAAGGCCACAGTCCCTAGTGGTCTTAAATCTTAGATTATAATATCATTCTTGTTACAATCTCAAGTGATTATAAACCAAATCTTTGATAGTTTTTCTATCATAATTCTCCACCGATACTCACTTGAACATAAACCCTAGGATACCTTAACCTTAAGCTCTGATACCACTCTGTCACGCCCCGAACCCAACTCCCGGATCCGGCACGCGACCGGCCGCATGAGCCCTAGAGCAATACCCTAAAGATCATGCAAGGCCTAAAAGGTACAATATTCACATATATGCCAAAATCAAAGATTAATGTAATTCAATCAAATCCAACTAAAATATACTGATTTATTACATAATTTCAAATATCCATAAATAAAAGATAGATTAACTTCTATCTATCCAGCAATCAGACTCCATGCTGATCTTATTTCTCGTCCCACCCAATGGCCTCTACAAATCCAGTGCCTCTGAAAAAGAAAGTAAGTATAGTATGAGCTTTTTCAGCCCAGTAAGAATCCCAACAGCCACACACAGTAATAATAATAAAATGATCAAAACATCAAATAAATGCCATTTCATCATTTCAAAGGCTCAACAAATAGCAAATATAAGTAACCATTTCATACACATAAATCCTTTTTCACATTATGTGATCAATTTCCGTATTACTCTGATTCCCAAGTTTTCAGACTTTTCACTTCTGGCTTTGGACTAACCAAGTTCATGACCCAGTCCAAGACTGCACAAATCCCACGCATGAGCTCGTGGCAGCTATCCCACACGTGAGCCCGTGGAGGCTATCCTACACATAAGCTCGTAGAGGCTATCCCATGCGTAAGCCCGTGGAGGCTATCCTACGCATAAGCTCGTAGAGGCTATCCCACGCATAAGCTCGTGGCAACTATCCTACGCATAAGCTCGTAGAGGCTATCTCATGACAAGGTTAGTCCAACCCATTCTACATGTCCAGTTTTACATGTTTAATCAAATTCCAATCACATCACATATTTTCATAATTTCTCAAAAATATGTTAATTCTTCCCAATTTAATTATTTCAATATTTTCATAGCAATCAAAATGCACATCTCATATGTATCATACAAGCTCATAAAATTAATATCAACATACTGATAAAAATATATCCAAAGATAAATTCCATACATGCATAAATAGAGGTGCTCAGTTGTAGGGATTCTTACAGAAATTGTAGACTGACGTTACCACGGATCCGAATCACAACCTACGCGCTGGGGTGCTGAATCTCCTGATCAAAATCTCCTGGCACCGCTGACTCTTCTCCTACAACATTAATTATAAATCACAAACTAAATTATTTAATATTTAAATATTCTAAACCATATTTCACATCTACTATGGAGTCCATCACCAGGTCCCCAAACATCTCAATCCTTCCAAATCTAGGGCAGTCGGGGTGGCCCGACTCCCACCCTTGTACCACCGGCCTATATCGTCGCCAGCCGTGACCGCAGCCACGCCGGCGACGATAGCCGGTCCCGGTGAAGAAACCAAGAGAAAGGAAGATCCCTCTCTTCATGATTGGGAGTACATCTCTCTTCCTCAAATCTTTTTGATCCAAGGGCAACAGCCATGGTGGCTGTGCCCTCTCCTTCCCCAACCCGACAACAACTCGGCCACCATTGGCCGAACCATCATCGGCCACCACTCCGGCGATGATGGCCGGCCAAGAGAGGGAGGAAAAGGTGGTCCCTTCCTCTTCTTCTCCCAAGAACAGGCAGGGCCTCATTCCTCCCTTCCCCCTCCTTCATCATCCATGGAAGACCCGCACGGCTCCTCACAGCCACCGTGATGGTGGCTCGGCCCCCCACCCGACGGCACCCAACCGCCGTCGTCGCCGCTAGTGGCCAACCGACGAGGGGAAGAGGAGGAGAGGATGGGATCCCGAGGAAGAAGACCTCGGATCCACCCTCCCTCATCACATACACAGCCTAGAAAACCCTCTCTGACCCCCTCACAGACTCGACCAACCCCAACTGCCATGAATCCCGGCCAACCCGGCGGCCGGCGGCGGTGGAATCTGGAAGAGAGAGGCCGAAACAGGGGTACCCTGATTCGGACTCTTCTCCGACGATTCACCGGCCAAAACTTCACCCACACGATCCAAAAACCAAGCAAATGAAACGGAAAAGAGCGAGCCATGCTTACCTCCATCCGTTGAGTATTCCGGCGACCTTTCCGGCGTGAAATCGGAGGAGGAAGTCCGTAAGCGAGCTCGGATGAAACTCACAGATCCCAAGCTTTTGTGGGGGCTTTCACCGAAGGAATAAGGCTCCCTCCGCGGTCGGCCGGATCTTATCTCCGGCGCTCGTCTCCTCCGGCGATCGACTCACGCCGCCGAACACTGCCACAGCCCCTTCACCCTTCTTCTTCCACGATCGTGCCTAGGGCACGATCGTTATAAGGGAATGGGCCCGGTCTTTTCGGGCCGGCCCGTCACCCTTTCCTTCTTTTTTTTTTTCTTTTTTCCTGAGTTTTCACACTACCAGATAGAATAGAACCTATGGGGTCACATACATTAGAAGTATTGACCGATCCGATGGTTGGATTGTGATTTAGAATCACAATAGTTCATAATTATTGATTTGATTGATAATTGGTTTAACCCACTAAAAGTTAGTAAGTTGAATAAGAAATAATTATAATTGGATTGCAATTTGATTGAATTAATTGAACTTAATTGAATTGGGCTTGATCTTATTAGGTAAGATTTAAGAGTCTTACTTGGAGTAGGACTCCTAGAGTCCTAATTAGTTAGAACTGCAAATTATATCTACTCTTAGAGTCCTACTTGGAGTAGGACTCCTAGAGTCCCAATTAAATTAGGACTAGAAATCTTAATTGAAGAATCCTAATTGCAATAAGACTCCTTATTAGATAAGAATGACTCCTTATTAGATAAGGATTAAGAGTTCAATTGAGTCATGATGCAAAGAAATCTTAATTGGAGTAGGATTGGGCCACTTAGTCCTCTTTAGAAGAGGATACATGCATGCAAGGAGTGGGGCGTGCGCCCCTCCTTGTTTTTGGTCCTTGGGCGTGCGTGAGGGCAAGAGGATCAGCGTGGACCCCTCCTTATTAGGACTCCATGCCTAAGGCATCCCTATAAAAGGCAAAAAAAAAAGGGGGCCGGCCCCCCTTGATTTTTTTTCTTGGTTTTTTGTTGGCGGCCCTGAAAGAGTAGATGCCCTATAAGCCAATCATTTGATGGGTTTCTCTTTGTAATCCTCCAAATCATGTACTTTGACACTCGATATATATCAATAAAGGCATTGTGTTTCATCATTTGCTGCTTATCTATTTTATTATTGGATGATGAACCCCATAAATTAGGACATTGGTTTTAGGGTTATGATGAGATCATACCAGTGAGACCTAAAATCCTAAAATCCTAATTTAGAATATTCCCAGTCAAATTGGTATATTGAGTCGGGGATCAATATTACCGGAAAGACTGGCACATCTTATGTATGCTCAATGTAGAGGGTGATTGATCTCACAATCACTTGTGTGAGACACTAATACAAAGATGTGGGTGCTCATTAGAGGAATGAGTTCACTGAAATGACCAGCCATGAGAACATCTTATGGATTCTTACTTAATTATCAAAAGATGGTTCTCATAGTGGGAGTTGTGCAAGTGATCCTTAGACCTGAGATCACCATGGTACCTTGTGCACTTGAAGCTATGTTTTGGTTTACCCTCATTCCCGACATTGCGTTGTGTACGGGGTATTCTGGATATGGTGGATTTTGTACGAAGGTTGTGAGTAGGTCAACAAGGAATCAGTCACTTCTAGTAAGAGAAGGTAACATCCTACTTACTCTAATCTTATGATGATTCAAGAAGCCTTTGATCAAAGCAAAATGAATATTAGAAAGAGTTTCTAATGTTTCATTGTTCGAATTATCATATAAAAGATTGAGAGAGACATGAATAAGTGATTGAGTTTGATATTGATCCATACTCGAGCACTTATTCAGGATGTAGTATGACTGAGGGATTGAATTGCACAGTAACTTTCCACTGAAGGGTATGTTTGGATTTGTCCAATACATTCCTCATCTTCCGGGTAGACATGATACGTTGCTAGACGTCAATCATGTCTTGTGGGTTGATCGGATCAAAGAGTTTGATTAGATCAAAGCATCAGAAAGGTTCTGATTGCTAAGTCAGGTTTAGCACTAAATTGAACCTAAATTGGATTAGAGGTATTCTAATCAGGTTAGGTCAACTTGCACCTGCACCTACTGCTGGCTAAGATAAGGAACCCAATGGGTCACACACAAGGGAATTGATCAAGGGTCTAATTGGATTAGATCATGTTTGCAAGATGAACATGCTAGCACGTGTTGCAAACCCTAGCTCCTGATTCGAATTAAATTCGAATATGATTCTTAGATTAGGTTGATCTAATATGATTAGATCATGACCTAATATGGGTTAGCCAAGAGTTGAAACCCATTTGGCTTTAATTAGACCTGATTTGATTAGGTTTAATATTTTCTTTAAGTTGGTTAAACCCAATTGGATTGGGTTTGATAGGGCCTTCACTTCTGGACCATTGGATCGCTTTCTGGATGAAGGATCTGGTCCACTGGTTGGCGCCTTCATCTGGACCATTGGATGGCTTCCTGGATGAAGGATCTGGTCCACTGGTTAGCGCCTGAAACTGGACCACTGGATGGCTCTCTGGATGAAAGATCTGGACCGTTGCTCAGCGCCTGAATCTGGACCACTGGATGGCTCTCTGGATGAAAGATCTGGACCGTTGCTCAGCGCCTGAATCTGGACCACTGGATGGCACCCTGGATGATGATGCCCTGATCTGGACCATTAGATGGCGCCTAGATCTGGACCATTGGCTTTGGTTCACTGCATTTGGGCCCTTGGATCATCAGGATTTAAGAGGGAGATGTGAGAAAGAAGTTGATACACCCTTCTCCTTAGCACCCCATCATGATGGGATGCATCTCTTGGCACATGCCTCATCATGATGAGGTGTGTGGATGGGATGCATCCCTTTATGATGCATCCCTCCATCTCTTATAAATAAGGAGGTGCCTTGGGGTTCTAAAGATCATCCAAGAAAAAGCCTCTCCTTCTCTCTCCCTTATCCCTTCTTTCTTACAAGCCTCTCTCTTTTGTCCTAACCCAAGACAAGAGGGTCTTCTTTAGGATAAAAAGGCTAGTGAATGTTTTAGAGGTAGAAAGGAAGAAGGAAGTGAAGGAAAATCAGCTAATTAAATCCTTTGGAAGGATTGAACAATTAGAATCAAGTTTTGGTGGAGCTAGAGTCTTGAACCCATTCCTGTGTGGATCAACATCGGAGGGTGAACATTTGGGCACCTTAGGACATCTTCAGATATATTGGATATAGCGTGATAGGTATTCTTCTATACCAAGATTATATTTTCTATATTATTTGGTTATACTATTAAGGCGATCTTGGCTTATTAGGGTTTCATATAATGGGTTTTATAAGAAAATTTTATAATCTCGTATCTTCCGCTGCGCCCTAGGGCACTGGAAAACCCTAACAGTGGTATCAGAGCCACCCTTAATCAGTTTAACCAAATGATAATACATGCTATTATCTTGATGCTATGAGATAGCTAGGTTGTTTGTATGCATGATTAGTTTATGCTATGAGATAGTGTTATATTCATGTTGTAGCACAGTATAATTGCTAGTACTAAATTATAGAATGTGCAATGAGACCAATATAGTAGTATGAAAATTTTGGGCTGACCCATTCTGGAACAATCGACTCAGTTGGTGTCTAGGAAGGAAGCCACAGGTGGTTACTTAATTAGGACCTCACTCTCTGAGTGAGGGGTGCCTCCCACCTGCTTTCCTGGCCAATTATTTGATTGTCTTTTATGGTTGAGCTTAATGTTAGTAAGATACTACTATTTGAAAGCCCTCACTAAATTCATAATTAAGTCGTAGTGTTAATTGCTTTAAGCTGAGCCATTCTGAATCAATTGACTAAGTTGGTGTCTAGGAAAGAGGCTACAGGTGGTTATTTAATTAGGACCTTACTAAGTAAGGAGAGCCTCCCATCTGCTTACCTGGCCAACTATTTGATTGACCTCCATGGAAAAGCTAATTGCTGATATAACACTATAAAGGTCCTTCCTTCATGCTTAGATATTATTATGTCAATATCTACGCTAGCTTGTTGTGATTCCCACAAGGCTAGTATTAGGGATTGATATTGTAATATCTTGGTGCATATGATGCATATGGCATATTTTAATATGTTGCCTTGTTGTGATTCCCACAAGGGCAGCATTATTCAAATATGACTGTATAAAAATGAAGGGTTTGACTTAACTAGACACAATAGTTTGTTGTGATTCCCACAAGACTATATGTGTGCTAGAGGACAGAATAAAGTTGGGAATTGCATGGGATGCAATTGGAAAGAGTTTCCTACCTTTGAACTTATAAGGGCTTGTTGTGATTCCCACAAGGTCTTTTATAAGAAATTTGGATCTCAACCCCACTAAGAAAATTAGTATTTTCTCGTTCATCATACTTGAGGGTTATGATATTCGATAAAAATAGTGGGAGTAACAATTAGATAAAAGTCCTTGTCTGATTGAATACATGTCATCATGATTGGTCTGCTTATATTAGTATTCTTTGTAATTATAGATTAATTCTGCAAAAATGGCATCTTCACTCTCACTTAGAGGTATCTTAGATACAAACAAATTGACTGGTCCCAACTATGTGGATTGGTTGAGGAATTTAAAGATTGTTCTCACACAAGAAAAACTTTCCTACATTCTTGAAACCCCTGACCTAGGGTCAGCAGGGGAAGATGCAACTGAGGAGGAATTGGCCACATATCGTATGTGGAAAAATGACAGTTTGACTGTCAAATGTATCATGCTTGCTTCTATGAATAATGAATTGCAGAGGCAGCATGATAGCATGGATACTCACTCCATACTCCTTAACTTAAAGGAGCTATATGGTGAGCAGAGCAGAACTGCTAGATATGAGATATCTAAACAGTTGTTCCGTGCTAGAATGATCGAGGGATCGTCTGTGCAAGACCACTGTTTAAAGGTTATAGACTTAATCACTCGATTAAGTCAACTTGGTTTTGCTATGGACAGTGAGCTCAGTCAGGATTTGATCCTGCAATCACTACCCGACTCATTCTCGCAGTTTGTCGTGAATTATCACATGAACAAACTGAATTCCTCCCTGCCTGAGCTTCTAAATATGCTGAAAACAGCAGAGTCTCACATCAAGAAGGACAAGGGTCCGATCCTTCTTGTTGGTGAGAGCTCAAAGAAGAAGTCGGGCAACAAGGGTTCAAAGAAAAAACTAAACCCTAAGAGTCGCATCAAAAAGAAGAAGGGAAAGAAAATCTCTGGACCCGGTACCTGTTTCCACTGTGGCAAGACGGGGCATTGGAAAAGGAACTGCAAGAGCTTTCTTGCAAGTGTGAAGCCTGATGCAAGTGTTGCATCAAAAGGTATGTTTTTATTACATGCCAATATGACATTAAGTTCTTCTGATTCTAATTCATGGGTATTGGATACCGGTTGTGGTTCTCACATATGCAAATCTTTGCATGGACTGCAGAAAATTAGAAGACTGAAGAAAGGTGACTTCGAGCTATATGGCGCTGGAGGAGAATCCATCCAGGCTGAAGCTGTTGGCACCTACATACTGGAGCTACCCTCCGGAAAGTTCTTGAAGCTAGAAGACTGTTATTTTATGCCAAAAATCATTAGAAATGTAATTTCAATTCCTTTGTTGCTTAAGAAAGAATTCGAAATAAATGGAAAGAGCAATGGTTGCTCTATTTCTTTATCTAATGAGTATTATTGTCATGGCATTATGGAAAATGGTCTTTTAGTATTATGTCTTAATAATGTTATGTTTCATATTGGCAAAGATAATAAAAGAAAAAGAGAAAATATTAATAATACCCTCCTCTGGCATTACCGATTAGGTCATATTAGTGAGACAAGGTTACATAAGTTGTATAAAGATAAATTCTTTGACCCTTATGATTTTGAATCATTAGGAACTTGTGAATCTTGTCTTATGGGTAAAATGACCAAGTCTCCATTCTCGGGACATGGAGAAAGGGCAAGTGAGTTGTTAGAACTCGTACACACTGATGTGTGCGGTCCTATGTCAACTCAAGCTAGAGATGGATACTCTTACTTCATCACATTTACTGATGACTTATCAAGGTTCGGTTTTGTGTATCTAATGAAACATAAATCCGAAGCCTTTGATAAATTTAAAGAGTATCAAAGTATGGTCGAAAAACAAACTGGAAAGTGTATTAAAATCCTTCGATCTGATCGAGGAGGAGAATACCTTTCTAGTGAATTTTTAGACTATCTTAAATTAAAGGGTATACTCTCTGAATGGACACCTCCATATACGCCACAATTAAATGGTGTAGCTGAAAGAAGGAATCGTACCTTATTAGATATGGTACGGTCCATGATGTGCTTCACAAATCTTCCAATTTCCTTCTGGGGACATGCCCTAGAAACTGCTGCATTAGTATTAAATAGAGTACCATCTAAGTCTGTATCTAGCACTCCATATGAGATATGGAAAGGAAAAAAACCTAATCTTAAGTATCTTAAGATATGGGGTTGTCATGCTTATGTCAAAAGAAATTTTGGACATAAGCTAAGTGCTAGATCGGACAAATGTATATTTGTAGGTTATCCTAAAGACAGTTTAGGATATATCTTCTATAATCCTACCGAACAAAAGGTATTTGTTGCTAGGCATGCCACTTTCTTGGAAAAAGAGTTTTTTTTAGAAAAGGGCAAGGATAGAAGAATTGAACTTGATGAAGTTCAAGACCTACAAGGTGAGACACATAATAATCCTCAACCAGATGTACCCATGGAAGAGGTACAGCCACTACACACTACTCCTTTTCGAAGGTCAGAAAGAGTGCGAAATGCACCTGAGAGGTATGGATTTATCATTGAGAATGATGAAGCCCACATCGTTGATAACGATGACCCTCTGACCTATTCGGAAGCTGTCAAGAGTAGGGACTCTGACAGATGGTTGGACGCCATGAAATCCGAGATAGATTCTATGTATACAAACCAAGTGTGGACTTTGGTTGATGCACCTGAGGGAGTGATTCCAATAGGGTGCAAATGGGTATACAAGAAGAAGATAGGAGCTGATGGCCAAGTAGAAACCTACAAGGCCAGGCTAGTGGCAAAAGGTTTCAGGTAAAAACAAGGCATTGATTATGATGAAACTTTTTCGCCAGTAGCTATGCTCAAATCTATTCGGATTATGCTTGCTATAGCTGCATACTATGATTATGAGATCTGGCAGATGGATGTCAAAACCGCCTTCCTTAATGGTCACCTTGAGGAAGAGGTCTATATGACACAGCCAGAGGGATTTGTCTCAAGAGGGAGAGCAAATCAAGTATGTAGGCTTAAGAAATCCATTTATGGATTAAAGCAGGCATCTAGAAGTTGGAACATCCATTTTGACATGATAGTCAAAGAGTTTGGCTTCATTAAAAATATAGATGAACCTTGTGTGTACAAGAAGACTAGTGGGAGTGCTATTGTCTTCTTGATATTATATGTGGACGATATATTGGTCATTGGAAATGATGTTCCAATGATGCAATCGGTCAAGACTTGGCTATCAAAGAAATTTTCCATGAAAGACTTGGGTGAAGCATCCTATATACTTGGTATAAGGATCTATAGAGATAGATCTAAAAGGATGCTAGGTTTGTCCCAGTCTAGGTACATTGATAATGTGCTGAAGAGGTTCAACATGGATGGAAGTAAGAAAGGTTTCTTACCCATAGGACATGGCATACAACTCTCTAGGAAGATGTCTTCTAAGACATCTGAAGAGAGGAATAGAATGAGTTCTATTCCCTATGCTTCGGCAGTAGGGTCGATCATGTATGCTATGTTATGTACCAGGCCTGATGTAGCTTATGCCTTGGGTATGGTAAGTAGATTTCAGGCAGATCCCGGGGAGGATCATTGGAAAATTGTGAAAAGCATTCTCAAATACTTGAGAAGGACTAGAGATGTTTTTCTGATTTATGGAGGATCAGAATTGAAACTAGAAGGCTATTCAGATTCTAGCTTTCAATCTGATCCAGATGATAGCAAGTCAATCTCTGGATATATCTTCACTTTGAATGGTGGAGCTGTGAGTTGGAAAAGTTCCAAACAGCAAACTGTAGCTGACTCAACTACTGAGGCAGAATACATAGCTGTTAGTGAAGCTGCTAAGGAAGCAGTCTGGATGAAGAAGTTCATCACAGAGCTGGGTGTAGTTCCTGAGATTGCCGGACCAGTCCCAGTTTATTGCGATAACACTGGAGCAGTTGCACAAGCTAAGGAACCAAGGTCTCATCATAGATCCAAGCATATTTTGAGACGCTTCCACCTTGTTCGAGAGATAATCGAAAGACAAGACGTCAAGATTGAACGAGTAGACACAAAGAACAATATAGCAGACCCATTTACTAAAGCTCTACCACAGCAGCAATTCAATCGTCACCTCGATTGTATGGGGTTAAAATATAAGGGCGATTGGCTTTAGTGCAAGTGGGAGATTGAAAGAGTAGATGCCCTATAAGCCAATCATTTGATGGGTTTCTCTTTGTAATCCTCCAAATCATGTACTTTGACACTCGATATATATCAATAAAGGCATTGTGTTTCATCATTTGCTGCTTATCTATTTTATTATTGGATGATGAACCCCATAAATTAGGACATTGGTTTTAGGGTTATGATGAGATCATACCAGTGAGACCTAAAATCCTAAAATCCTAATTTAGAATATTCCCAGTCAAATTGGTATATTGAGTCGGGGATCAATATTACCGGAAAGACTGGCACATCTTATGTATGCTCAATGTAGAGGGTGATTGATCTCACAATCACTTGTGTGAGACACTAATACAAAGATGTGGGTGCTCATTAGAGGAATGAGTTCACTGAAATGACCAGCCATGAGAACATCTTATGGATTCTTACTTAATTATCAAAAGATGGTTCTCATAGTGGGAGTTGTGCAAGTGATCCTTAGACCTGAGATCACCATGGTACCTTGTGCACTTGAAGCTATGTTTTGGTTTACCCTCATTCCCGACATTGCGTTGTGTACGGGGTATTCTGGATATGGTGGATTTTGTACGAAGGTTGTGAGTAGGTCAACAAGGAATCAGTCACTTCTAGTAAGAGAAGGTAACATCCTACTTACTCTAATCTTATGATGATTCAAGAAGCCTTTGATCAAAGCAAAATGAATATTAGAAAGAGTTTCTAATGTTTCATTGTTCGAATTATCATATAAAAGATTGAGAGAGACATGAATAAGTGATTGAGTTTGATATTGATCCATACTCGAGCACTTATTCAGGATGTAGTATGACTGAGGGATTGAATTGCACAGTAACTTTCCACTGAAGGGTATGTTTGGATTTGTCCAATACATTCCTCATCTTCCGGGTAGACATGATACGTTGCTAGACGTCAATCATGTCTTGTGGGTTGATCGGATCAAAGAGTTTGATTAGATCAAAGCATCAGAAAGGTTCTGATTGCTAAGTCAGGTTTAGCACTAAATTGAACCTAAATTGGATTAGAGGTATTCTAATCAGGTTAGGTCAACTTGCACCTGCACCTACTGCTGGCTAAGATAAGGAACCCAATGGGTCACACACAAGGGAATTGATCAAGGGTCTAATTGGATTAGATCATGTTTGCAAGATGAACATGCTAGCACGTGTTGCAAACCCTAGCTCCTGATTCGAATTAAATTCGAATATGATTCTTAGATTAGGTTGATCTAATATGATTAGATCATGACCTAATATGGGTTAGCCAAGAGTTGAAACCCATTTGGCTTTAATTAGACCTGATTTGATTAGGTTTAATGTTTTCTTTAAGTTGGTTAAACCCAATTGGATTGGGTTTGATAGGGCCTTCACTTCTGGACCATTGGATCGCTTTCTGGATGAAGGATCTGGTCCACTGGTTGGCGCCTTCATCTGGACCATTGGATGGCTTCCTGGATGAAGGATCTGGTCCACTGGTTAGCGCCTGAAACTGGACCACTGGATGGCTCTCTGGATGAAAGATCTGGACCGTTGCTCAGCGCCTGAATCTGGACCACTGGATGGCTCTCTGGATGAAAGATCTGGACCGTTGCTCAGCGCCTGAATCTGGACCACTGGATGGCACCCTGGATGATGATGCCCTGATCTGGACCATTAGATGGCGCCTAGATCTGGACCATTGGCTTTGGTTCACTGCATTTGGGCCCTTGGATCATCAGGATTTAAGAGGGAGATGTGAGAAAGAAGTTGATACACCCTTCTCCTTAGCACCCCATCATGATGGGATGCATCTCTTGGCACATGCCTCATCATGATGAGGTGTGTGGATGGGATGCATCCCTTTATGATGCATCCCTCCATCTCTTATAAATAAGGAGGTGCCTTGGGGTTCTAAAGATCATCCAAGAAAAAGCCTCTCCTTCTCTCTCCCTTATCCCTTCTTTCTTACAAGCCTCTCTCTTTTGTCCTAACCCAAGACAAGAGGGTCTTCTTTAGGACAAAAAGGCTAGTGAATGTTTTAGAGGTAGAAAGGAAGAAGGAAGTGAAGGAAAATCAGCTAATTAAATCCTTTGGAAGGATTGAACAATTAGAATCAAGTTTTGGTGGAGCTAGAGTCTTGAACCCATTCCTGTGTGGATCAACATCGGAGGGTGAACATTTGGGCACCTTAGGACATCTTCAGATATATTGGATATAGCGTGATAGGTATTCTTCTATACCAAGATTATATTTTCTATATTATTTGGTTATACTATTAAGGCGATCTTGGCTTATTAGGGTTTCATATAATGGGTTTTATAAGAAAATTTTATAATCTCGTATCTTCCGCTGCGCCCTAGGGCACTGGAAAACCCTAACAGGCCCTCCCTCTCCCCTTCCTCTTGTTCCACCATAAGGAAAAGAAAAAGAAGGGCGTGGCCTTTCTTCCTCTTTCTTCATCCTTCATCTTCCTCTCATAAGAAATCAAGAGTTGATTGAAAGAGAGGATTTCAGCCATCAAAAGCAATCTCTGTAAGGGAGCTAGCACCTCAGAGAGATTCAGATGCTTGGATTGGTCCTCTTCCTTGTGTGGATACCCGTAGAGGCCGGACACGTGTCTGGCTTCAAGCGAGCCTTTCAGTATTACACCGATCATCAGATTGCGGTGAACATCTATCCACACAAGGTGAAGATCAGATATTTTCTTCTAAAATATTTAATCTTAATCTATCTACGAACGGTTTTAAAATATGTTTATGCGATGAACGAACCGTGCATGTGTCTTCCGCTGCAGTTTTAATTTTCTGCGCCATGCATGGTTTTGTACTACAAAGCAAACTCGGAGAGAACAATTGTCCACATGTCAATCCTTCAATGTATGATTGACCCCATTAGTATATATTTAATCACATAAGTGGTGCAAATCATGTGAACAAGAAAAGGAAATATATAATACCTTAACTTTTTACAAGTATAATGAAAGCTAGATATAGTTTTTTGATCGGCATATATTGTTGCTCGATCTTTGCTAATATCTTGCTGAAGTAATAAATGGCCTACTCATGCCCAACCTCATTATCTTGAGCCAAGAGGCTCCTAATAGAGTTTTTGGCCATGGTGGGACTCTGTTGTTGCAGGGACAAAGATAGGAGGATTGGCAAGTTAGGTCTCGATCTCCTCTAAAGCACACTAATGTTCATTGGTCCATATGAATTTGTCTTCCACCCATAACTTAAATAGTAATAAGACGGATAAAACTTTTTAGCAAAGCTAGATATAAGTCTTTGTAGAAAATTTATCTGATCGAGCCACCTCTATAACTACTTCTTATTGCATGGTAGTTGAGCCTAGGTTATTGCCCTCACTTTGTTTTTATTTACCTCGATCCCTCTCTACTAAACCAAAAGCCCTTAGAAATTACCAACGGTAACTCCAAAGGTGCACTTCAGTCGATTCAACTTCAATTGGTAAAATCTCATCCTTTGAAATGAGTTTTCTAGGCAAACTAAATGCTTGGGCATGCCTTATGATTTTACCGCCACATCATCTATATAGATTTCTATGAAATGGCCTGGCATATTTGAAAGATCGCATTCATCGCCCTTCGATAAGTGGTTCCTGCATTTTTAGGCCAAAAGGCATTACTACCTATTCGAAAATCCCAATTTGCCCTTGGTATTGAAAAGTAGTTTTCAGCACATCTTTTGCTATGAAGATTTGGTTGTAATAGATATGGCCATTCATAAATGACAATACCGTGTTAGCTTGCCGCATCATTTAGCAAGTCTGTGATCGGCATAGCGTTTTTATCTTCTGGAGTGGCCTTGTACAAGTCATGAACATCGACGCACACTCATAGATTTTTATTCCTTTTAATGATTAATACAATATTTACAGCCATTTGGTGTGCCTAGCCATTCTTATGAATCCAGCCTTAAATAGCCTCTCAAATCTCTTCCTTAACCTTTAAAGTCAACTCGACCGACATTCTCCTCTAGGGTTACTTGTAGGGCTTCAACACCTCTCTAATTGGCAGTCTATGCACGTCCAATCTTTGATCTAGGCCATGATCTTTGTATAGTCCTATGCGAAACAATCCTGATATCTTTTGAGCAAGTCCACCAATTTCTCTCTATTTTATAGATTTAGTTACCTACTAATGAATGTCGATCATTGTTGAGAGTCGGTGTATAGATGAACCTCCACTAAAGGATTTTATACCTCACCCTTAGTATTTTCTAGCTTAGATGGTGCATGGCTGAGTTCCTCCATCTGAATCTCATCAAAACTCTCATCTTTGTGTATATATTCAATCATGCAAGTCAAAGTTAAGCTCTCTTCTAACTCTACGCAGGCTACTATCTTGCAAGAATTTCTTTCATGGCCTTGGCTCCTTCAGACGCCTCATCCATCAATCTTCTCTTGGATGTGTGACCCTTTTATTCATATGAGCCATGGCATCTTCAAAATGTATGTGGACATGAAGAGTTGGTCCTAATTTATTTGACGCCATGAGGCTTGTCAATCTTCCACACTTGTCATAGCCTAAGAAAATGATTGGGCCGAGAACACGATCATATAGCAATGCCTTGGCCACATTGGCATTCACAAGAAAAGGTCTATTATTTTTAGGGACGATCTCTACCACATCCTCATCGTTCGTGGCATCTATATTTCACAAGGACTAAGAATTAAGGTAGAAATAATCGATCTAATATCTCCTAAGCAGTTTATTATAAGTAGAGACCGCTTCGATCACAAAGAAAGAGATCATCAAAACCTTGGATCCCACTTGGAGGTGAGCTATAAGCACTCCCTTAAGCTTGCAAGAGTCACCCATGAAATTAATTGTTGCTTAAGATCACAAAACAAGAGGAAGGGTGACTTGGGTTTTTAAACAACATTTTACAAACCTAAATAATGCTTAAGTAAAACTATATTGTGTAATGTGAGAGCAATGTGAAGTAAGTATGCATAGCAAAATAAGTGATGAATAAATGCACAAGATAAGAACAAGCACAAGCAACACAACTACAAAGATTTTTAGTAGTCTGGAGCCAAACTTAGCTCCTACATTCACTTTACATGGCTTCTTCCTTGAAAATTTTATTATAATCTATCAATAAGATTACGGTTCAGTGGTTTTTGAGCTTATAGTCAAATTTAATTGATTTTTCTGGAAATCAACCAAAATTAAGCTATTTTGCTAGTACAGCTAAACCATCTCCAAGTTCCAACACCTAGAAACTTCTTGCTGCCTCCAAGTTCAACAAAACCTAGTCAATTTTTTAGAGGAATTGATCAGGTATAGCCAAATCTTATAAGACAACTGATTTTTTATCGTGTCAGTCGCACCAAAATTCTACATGAATTTTTTTAATCTCGTGCACAAAAGAAAGATAGAAAATAAAATACAATATAACCTCTGCAAAAGTTAAATTTATGCCATTGTAGCTCGAGTTTGA
Source organism: Phoenix dactylifera (assembly GCF_051530095.1). NCBI lineage: Eukaryota > Viridiplantae > Streptophyta > Magnoliopsida > Arecales > Arecaceae > Phoenix > Phoenix dactylifera. The sequence continues at coordinate 9,949,779 of NC_143193.1, forward strand.
TTGCTCTAAATGTTGAGATCTTAAAGTACATAGAATTTAACCCTTTCCTTTGTTTGTTCTTGCTTGCTCTTGATTTTGTGATGGTACTCAATATATAGATGTTGAAGCTCTCTCTATAGATATTTAGAAGCTCTCTTTAAAGTGGCTAAAGGCTTTGAATAATCACTTCTCAGATTGATGTCCAAGTTGAAGCTCTAGAAGTGGTGGTTAACTTGTATTCCTTTTTCTTTTCACTTATCTATTCAATCTCCTCAATCCACTCCTTCTCTAATAAAATTTGGAAGCATTTATATCTTGAAAAGCTATCGAAAAGCCGTTTCTAGCTGCTAGAGCAATTAGGTGCAAAGGAGTTGACTCCTACAGTGCTGGAGCTGGCTCTTGAAATTCTAAGGTCGGCTTCTGAACTTTTAGGGTCGACTTTTGAAGTTCTAGGGTCGACTCCTGAAGTGTTTGAAAATGATTGTCTTCTTTTTTTATACGACTTTCTGGGGTCGACTCCTATAAATCTAGAGCCACTCCTAGGGTTTTTGGGTCGACTCTTCTTCACATGGAATTGATGACTCCACTGCAAAAGCTTCCAAAATAGTTCAAATACTTCTCCAACTTTGAAATTTGTTCTTCTTGGCTTCTTCATTCTTCTCTAATCTTTCAAACTCATTAACCTTTCTACAAAACTCAACCTTTTTATTTCTAAGGTAAGTCAAACCATTAGAACTTATACTCAAAAGTTTTATGATTATCAAAGTTAATCCTTTCGGTCAATATTAATGACTACCACATATGCTACCAATAAATCGTCTTCACTTTTGTAGAGCTTCCTCATAACTGAAGTTGACATAACGTTGATGGCCACCCTGTTGTCTATGAGCACCTGTCTGATTGGCCTGCCAAATATATGCACATCAATGTACAAGGGTTTGATGTGCTAACCCATCCCTTTTGTGGGTTTCTGGAACATACTCTTGGTGGGCATGCAAATTTGGACATCCATAGTTGGCTCCTATGTTAACAACCGAAGGCGATTCTCTTCCTCCACCTTATTTGGCATTGAACCAAATAGATCTTGGTGTTCATGTCCTTCATCTCTGATCTTTCAAAAATGTTGGCCTTCATGACTGAGGAAATAATAGCCTATGATTGGGCTTGAGAAAGTTGTCTCTCCACCCTATTCATCTATAATTTTTCCTCCATCTTCTTTCTCTCCATCACCCACAGCCTTTGCCATTGCCTCTTCTATGTCTTGGTCATGTAATGATAGTGATAATAATGATTAGGGCAATGATACCTTCTTTGTTGTACCTTGTACCAACTATCAGGTGGAGTAACTAGCCTTTGCCACAATTCTTGGCCGATTGTTTCAATTTCTCGTGTAAGTGCTAATCGCTTAGGGAGGCACTCTCAAAAGTGACCATATTTTGAGGCCTACTAATCCAACCAAACCTGTAGACATTCTTAGGGAGGACAACCATCAATTAGACTACATATGAAGCCACTACCTATTTTTCAAAATAAGGTATAATTAGAAATATCTAATATATCAAGATCAAAAAAGGAATGGCAAATAAAACATAGGAAGCATAAGGCAAAGGATATTGCTGGAGAAGGGAGCTGGCCTGGTTTAGCCTTAGAAAGACCATGTCTTTACTTAATAATCATTAATTATGAGATAGATTGTGATCACTTACATAAGAGGCATTCATAGAGTATAACTAGATATAAAACCAAAGTGGATTTGGCTAAAATCTGGATGCTTCCATAGCTTAGGGTGATATATATATATATATATATATGTGTGTGTGTGTGTGTGTGTGTGTGTGTGTGTGTGTGTGTGTAAATAAGAAGATTAGCTACACTACTAGAAAGAACAACTCATGTAAATAAAATACAATCATTTATTATGCCAGGAGTAATACAAAAAATTAAGGCCCCGTTTGGCAGAGCTGTTGGTGGGCCAGAAAGTATTTTCTGACCCACCAAAAGTACTTTTGGATGAAATAGGGATGTTTGGTAAAAAAATCAAAAAGCTATTTTAGCTTTGCCAAAAAGCTAAAATAGCTTCTTCCGAGAAACTCAAAAATGAAGTTTCTTCAAAAAAGCACTTTATCATGCGTTGAGAAGCTGTTTTGATTTTTAATTTTTTTAGAATGAAATATCTATGATAAAATATTATAAGTACAAAAATTAGTTTTAAAAATATTATATTAATAAAATATTAATATATAATGATGATAATTATAATATTTTATACCTTTTTTATTGTATTATACTATAAATATAATATAATATTATATTATATTATAATACATTAATATGTTATGTTATATAATATCAAATTATGTTATATTATTATGCTATAGTATACAATATTATATTACTATATTAAAATAATATTATATTATATCACAGTAATATTATACTATATCATATATTTATGTATTAGTATATATTATATTTTATTATTCTCTGTTGTATAATACTATGCAATATCCTTTATGGTCATTTTATCATACTAAAAGTATTTTATCAATTTGTTTATCAAACATATATTAAAATTCTACAACACTTTAGAAATATAGTTATCAAACAACAAATAGTTTTTATAAAGCTCTACTTTAAAAGCTTTACTTCAAAAAGCTCTACTACTAATAGCTTTGCCAAACGGGGCCTAAAGTACTTTCTGATCCTCCAAAAGTACTTTTGGATGGAATAAAGGTATTTGGTAAAAAATCGAGAAGCTCCAAAATGGAACTTCTTCAAAAAAACACTTTTAGCATGCGTCAGAAAGTTATTTTGATTCATATTTTTTGGACAAAAATACCCATGATAAAATACTATAATTACAAAAAATATCCTTTTATAATTTATAAAAATATTATACTAATCAAATATTAATATATAATGATAATAATTATAATATTTTATATCTTTATTATTGTATTATACTATAAATATAATATTATATTACATTGTATCATAATACATTGTATGCTATGTTATATAGTATCAAATTATGTTATATTATTATACTATAGTATACATTATTATATTTTTATATTATAATAGTATTATATTACATTACAATAATATTATAATATATTATAAATTTATTTATTAATATATATTTTATATTATTATGCTTTGTTGTATGATATTATGTAATGTTCTTTATGGTCATTTTGTCATACAAAAGTACTTTTTTAGTTTGTTTACCAAATACATATTAAAGTTCTACAGCACTTTAGAAATATAGTTACCAAACAACAAATAACTTTTTATAAAAAGCTTCACTTTAAAAGTTCTATTTTCGAAAGCTCTACTGCCAATAGCTCAGCCAAATACAGTTTAAATGAGATTGAAAAGAAGCAATATAGATTTAAACATAGAAAGAGTAGAAGGCAAGTGAATCTTCAATTTCAATGGGAAGAGAAACTATCTTTCTTGCAAAGGAGTCCTTTGAGGGTCTTTTCTTTGTTAAGAACCTCTTGGGGACTGCTTGCATGTTTTTTCCTTAAGAACTATAGTGTGTATATCTATGCTTGGGGGTAACTTTCACTTAACCCTAGAGGCAGTTCAGCTGGCCGGTTCGTTGCCCCATTAGAGAGTAGAAGTAAAAAATTTCCGATTATAGCCGGCAGCCGCCCTAGGGGTGGCAATCGGATCGGGTTAGACATAAACAGGTCGGGTCAGATACAGATCGGGTCAGAAAATCATAAACCTGAACTTGACCTGTTTATTAAACAGGTCAGAAATTACAACCTGAACCCGACCTGTTTATTAAATAGGTACCCCGACCCGACCCGTTTAACCTGTTTAATAAACAGGTAACTTGTTTGCCCAACCCGACCCGACCTGTTTAACCTGTTTGTCCAACTCGACCCGTTTAACCTGTTTAAACCTGTTTAACCTGCCCAACCCAATCTGTTTAACCTGCCCAACCCGACCTGTTTAACCTATTTGGACCTATTTAACCTGCCCAACCAAACCTGTTTAGTAAATAGGTAACCACTAACCACTTAGGCTCTTAGCCTTAGACCTTAGCCCAACCCAATCTGACCCAACCTTTTTTATACATTAAGCAGCACAAGAAAAAAAGAAGGTAAATTTAGAAAACATTACAAAAATCTTGTCCCAACATCATTGACATTAAAAAAGCATTCAAACTTTACAAAAAGCTGAACATAAGGATACAAGTTAATTCATTCATCTAATACCAGCAATATTCAAAAAATATTTAATCTTTACAAAGACAAGGAATACAAGTCAAATCATCCAAATTTACATATGGAATAGCCCAAAAAGAAAATCTGCTTCACATAGAACAAATGTCAATATACATGATTGCCTCTGATGCTAGGAAAGCATAGTACTTCTTAGCAAGCTTTTTGACCAGCTTCTTGTTTTTGTTCATTTTTTTAGTGCTTCAAAATCCATATAATCAAGCCCTATTTTCTCTGTCTGCAGAAGACATAATCAAGCATTAGTATAATATTTTGTTACTGTAAATTGCAATTAATGAAAATGAGCTACTAGATGTTTTCATTTTTCTTCATACATTGTTGATCAACAGACATAATGCAGATGTAGTTTAATGATCTTGTCCCTAAGTTATTTAAATCAATAATATGTATTTCTAAGCTTACAAGTGATGAGCTTACCAGTATAGGCGAGTGATGAGTCGCAATTCCTTCGATTCCAAGAATGCTTGTTGAATTTGAGCTCTGGCACACCTTTTTGTATTAAGAAAGGTCCAAGTTCCTCTGCTCTCCATAGCCAATAGAAGAACAACCAGGCCCTGAATTCAAATGCATTGGACAAGTTATTTGTATGATGTTTGCCATTAAAAATTATATTAGGTAAACATAAGATCTACTAAAATGCTTATCTTTTTGGGGGTCATAGTTTTTCAGACCAATTTGTAGCTCAATGGTTTCAGTAAAATTGCGCTTCTTCTTTGGAGAATCATTTGCAATCTGAGAGATTGCTTCCCTCAAAACATCACTCTGTAACTTACTGTAGAAATGGTGAAGAGAACAGATAGTCAGTTTTCAATCACAAGAATATAAACACTGACAAAAATGTGGCTGCTAAAACACGATATTTCTATAACCCAAAAAGCAGCAACGTATCGCAGAAAAGAGCCTATATTGCAAAAAAGTTGATTAATACAACTTGATTAATACAAATCAAAGAGCCCGTATCGCAGAAAAGTTGCGATAACAGATGGCAGAAAATTAATGAAAAGATAAGGAGAGAAAAGAGTTTGGTACCTCAATATAAGGGGACAAAAGTTATGTGATCGAACAGATCAAGTACCAGTTGCCTGCACCAACTCCATGCGTCCCTAACAAACAAAGCCAGGCCAATAGAACTACAACCAAGAATCGCAGACCCAGATCATCAGACCAACTGAACACCTAATATCTTCACCTCTTGTCCCTCCGGTGATGGCTATTAGACTATTATTGAATAAAAATAAAAACAACATTGCATACATCAAGATGAATTTCCTTTTGCTTGGCAATCTCCAGATGAATGTTCTTGCTTTGTCCCAAAGTTACAAACTTACAATAGCAACCTGTGCAAAAAAAGAATCTAGCAAAAGAAACTATCAAATAGCTATATTGAATAACATAAGATTATAAGAATGAACCTTTCTCATTATAACATAAGAATGATTTCAAGAAAACAGCAAGATTCATAGTTTCTATAAAGCATTCATATATTGAATAAGAAACTACCAAATAGCTATAAATATCAACTTAATATTGAATAACCACCATCATAAGGTCCATAACTCCATAAGTCAAATGACACCATCCATAGTCAAAGCAAAACTAAAAAAGGAGAGAAACAATAACAACATCCATATTTAAACCAAAACCAAAAAGGAGTATCCATGATCATGATTCATCTCACTATGAATTAGATTCAACATTGGCCGAGCATTGAGTTAATTGAGTTTCATTGTAGGAATTTGAGTTTATGACATCTTCCACAGTCTCATCTAACTCGGCCTCCTCAACATCTGCATTGAAATATTGCAATAATTAATAATAAATTCATTCAAAAAATAATAGAAATATAATTCATAAAACATATACCTTTCTTTTCAAACACCCAATCTCGAGTACAAATCAAGGCCTTGGCAATATCCGGTTTAAGAGCACTACGATACTTATCAAGTACTCGCCCACCGATACTAAAAGCAGATTCAGAGGCAACTGTAGATATTAGAATAGTTAGAATATCACGTGCCATAAGAAAAAGTTGAGGTAATGATACTGCTTGGTTTTCCAAAAATCAAGGATATCCAAATTGGACATCTTATCAACTCTAGGCTCATCCAAATATAATTCCAATTAAGACTTCTGTGCAGTAGTAACAAAATCAAAGCTTTCAAATGTATCAAAATCCTATATTATTGAAAAAATGGAATAAGTTATTTATAAGAAACAATACCATATGCAAGCACAATACATTTATTTTAGATAAAAAAAAAGTTTTATAGTACCTTAAAAGCATCTGCTTTTCTAAATGCCTTTGAAGTTTTAGAAGAAGTACCGGTCTCCATATCTCTATGAGTTGATGTGATACCAGTTGGAGTTTTAGAAGAAGCAAGCATATACTGATTAAAGAGAAAAAACATACAATCACGGATGTGCATGCTCTCAGTAGAACCATACCCATTCAACTTCTTATAACAATACTCCACAAACTGAAATTTGTACCGAGGATCCAAAATAACTGCCATGGACAAGATTAAGCTATGATCCGACCAATACTTTTCAAATTTATGATACATCTGCCGTGTCATTCTTTGTATGAAAGCATCTGCACTCTGCATCTCTTGCATTAAAGTAAGCTCAATCAAGAAAACTTGAGGAAAATATAGGTTTAATGTAGGATATTTAGCTCCGGAGAATACTAAAGTAGCATAATAGAATACACTCAACAACATGCTAATCTTCTCAACTTTACCCCACTCCTCTTCAGATAGACAATGCTTGTAATTAGAGTCACTTAATTTCAAATGAAGAAAGGCACGACGGTAAAAGACAGCACTATCTAGCATCAAAAAAGTTGAATTCCATCTTGTAGGAACATCTTGCCTTAAACTTTTTTTACTTTCCAAAGAAACTTGTCTAACACATTCCAAAAATTTTTTGTTTCCAAACTTGTGAACCTCTCACATATTTAATACTTTCACGAATTTTAGAGATGGGTTCATCTATCTCCTTTAATCCCTCTTGTACAATTAAGTTAAGAATATGAGCACAACATCGGACATGAAAGAACTCACCATCTGAGTAAAGTGCATTGTTCAAATTAAGTTGGATCTTTAGCATGTCAACAAAAACATCATTTACTGATGCATTATCTAAAGTCATGCAATACAATTTCTTTTCAATCCCCCAATCAATCAACAAATTGTAAATTATTTCACATAAAGATATGCCATTATGTGGAGGAGGCATGAAGCGAAAGTTAAGAACTTTCTTTTGTAACACCCATTCATCATCAATAAAATGGGCAGTTAAACATAAATAGCCATTGGTAATAATGGAGGTCCACAAATCCGAAGTTAAACTTATCCTAGAAGGAATTGAATGTAGCCACAATACTAATTTTTCCTTCTCTTTTTTATATAATTTCAACAAATCAGCCTTTATAGTATTCCTTGATACTAACTTGGCCTCCTCACGAACATAAGCAAATAAAGATCTAATGCCTTCATACTCAACAAATTGAAATGGTAGATCATGCTTAATAATTGCAAGTGTTAGCAATTCACGAAATTTGTTAGGATTAAACTTAGTAGAACACATTGATATGGACCCTTGAGCTTGTGATAAGATCATCTGTCCTATGTCACAGTTCTTTCTGCAATTCTCTAAATGACGTTTCAAATTTCCGGTCTCAACCTTACCACCAAATGAATATTCTGCACCACACTTTATACATTTGCATTTTTCAGTTGCTTCATTTATATGATAATATTGATAAACACGGGAAGTCAATTTTCTTTTACGTTTTTCATGTGTGGAGTCGCATACAACTGCATTAGAACCTAAGGGAGTCGATTCATCACTATCACTCTTTAACTCTATATTCACGAATTGTTTATCCATCTATGTCATATAATTTAAAATTGTACCAGAATACCAATTTAGAAAGAAAATAATATGAAAAGAGAGCAGAAACATAAAGCATTGAGGTTGAAACCACGAGGTTATAAAGCATTTACTTTTGTTGAGTCAGATTTATCAAAATAATCTCTAATACTTAGATGTTCAACTGCTTCTACTTTCCAACAACTGTAAATGCACTGCAAAAAAATAAAATAATAATGTTAAAAACAGTTAGAAAGTCACTGTAAATGCATTGCAAAAAAACAAAATAATAAAAACATGAATCTTCGGAAACTCTTACCAAAGTTAAGCAATAACAGTTAAGCAATAACAGTTACTAAGAGGATCAAAGCTTTAAGCATAAATCTTACTATTATTTTTCCAAAAAAAGTGAATAACAATTACTAACAGTTAAGCAATAACAGTTACTAAGAGGATCAAAGCTCATAAATCTTCGAAAACTCTTACCTAAGAGGTTTTACCAGCATTCAAAAAGAAAGAGAAGAAGAGAGGAAAGACTGAAACATCAAAAGAAGAAAGAAGGAAAGATAGGTCTTTCTTACCTCGGTAGAGCAGAGGATCCGACCTCTTTATGAGCTCTTCCGTTCAACCTTGGTTCCCAGGACCCGTCGAGCCGCCACGGTCGCCGTCGACGGGGAGGCTGAAGTTGTCGGCACAGGGGAGGAGAGGGCGGAGGCGGAGGTCCGGAGGAGAGGGCTCGGGAGGTGAAGAATCCGAAGGAGAGGAGAGGGGAGAGACTCGAGAGAGACTGAGGGAGGGAATAGAGCTCGGGCGGCACACAAACCCTAACCTTAAGTCCCTAACTAAGGAGAAATTGCGGATGGTGGAGTGTGGTCCTCAAGCCGCCACGGTCGCCGTCGACGGGGAGGCCAAAGTTGTCGGCACGGAGGAGGAGAGGGAGGAGGCGGAGGTCCGGAGGAGAGGGGAGAGACTCGAGAGAGACTGAGGCCTGACTTGAGAGAGGGAATAGCGGAATGGAGCTCGGGCGGCGCAGCACAAACCCTAAGTCCTAACCCTAAGGAGAAGAGTAGAAGACGGGAACTCGGGAAGTCGGCAAGTCGCGGACTGTGACTTGGAGACTGTGCGGATGCGTAAAATTGGGCCGACGCGGTGTGTTGGGCCGAGGCAACTAAAACAGGCTGAGGCGGGGAGTTGGGCCGGCCCTAGGCTTTGTGGGTTGTGGCCCTTGTCTATCAGCCCAAAAATTAAAGGGGTTAAACGGGTTACATGGACCAGACATATAAAATCCGTATCCGATCCAATTAATAAACAGGTTAAATGTGTCAAACTGTTTACGACCCGAACTTGTTTAGGCCAAATCCAAACCTGTTTATGGCGGGTCGAATACGAGTCGGATCGGCGGGTCGGGTCATATTTTGCCACCGCCACTTCTTCTAACCGTGGCAGCCATTCCTCTCCCTTCTCTTTTTCTTCTCTCATTCTAACCCTCATCCTAACTCCAACGCATCCGTCCCCGCCGTGACGCCGTGAACCCCAGCATCGCCGCGCCATCCTGCTATTCCTCTACGCTGTCAACCGCAGCCCCGCCACTCCTCTAGGCGGCGACGATCTCCTTCCAGACCTCGTTCCATGGCGGTTCTTGTAGTTGTTCCCATCGTCTGAAACTGTTGGAGAAGTGGAATCGTCGTGGTAAGCTCTACATTAGGTCCCTAAGGGTAGATCTTCCCCTCGTTCTTTGGGATTTCTCCTCGCTTTCGTCGTCGTCTTCTTGTTCTTTTTCTTCGTCTCCGTTTCTGGGTTTGGCGGTAATTCGCCTTATTCTTGGATTTGCATCTTAATCTGAGCGTGCTCCGTGCAGAACGCCGGTTTGTCTCCTTGGATTTGGGCTTTGGATTAGAGGAAACAGGAGCTTTTGCGCTATTTTCTGTTATTCGCAGTGGTTACAGTGTTTTTCGTTGAGGTAACGACACGATTCGCAGAGGTCACAGTGTTTTTCTTTCTTATTTCCGTATAAATGAAACCATTAAGAGAAGGTGGGCAGGCGTAACACAACACTGTTCAGCAGTTATAAGGATTTTATGCACACCTAGGAGATAATATTTGTTATGTTATCTCCTTTCATATCATTTGCTTTTAAGAACAGCCATTTAATCCAAGTATCCAACAAATATGTACTAGATGACAGAATTAAAGCCTATTAGTGGATGAGAGGAAACTTATTCTGAAAAAAAAAAACTGAAGCTTGCTTTTTTTTTTTTCCGTGTCAGATTTTTCATTCTATTTGTATTAATGAAACGAGGTGGAGTGCTGTGTTGATGTATGACCATTTGACCGTAGGAATTTTTTTAAAGACTAAACAGAGGTATGAGATTCTCAATTTGTTATGTACACATACGCCAAATTTGAGATCAACTAGCTGAAGATAAAAGCTCTAGTATAGAATATTTAACAAATACCATTCAGAAGAGGTGGATGTGATCAGATTACTTCGGGAGTCCAAATACTTCCTCCGCAGACAAATTGCTGTCGTTAGTTCTGAAACAGAGTTGGGAACTTTGTACACTGTTCTATAAAATATCTAAATGAAAAACAATATCTGTTCCTTGCAGCCATTCTTCGATCCCTCTCCATTAAACCAAAGAAAGAGCTTTGATTACATCAAGAGTCTAGTAGCCTACCTGTTGCTTCCAAGATGATAAGGGAGTGATTTTCTTGGCTGCATCATCTCCATCCTGGGAAAATTGTACTTTTGCTATTCTTATGGATTTGGAGGTCTGAATTTGTTTGGCAAAGGCTGGAGGTTTAATTTGAACAACTAAGATTAACATGGTGAAATCATAAGATTATCGAATTCTTGAGTCCAAATCATGATGACCTGGTTACTCCATGCTTGTTGAAATTATTGGTTTTGCTAATTGCCATGTGCGACATAAGTTGAAATGTGAAATATATCCTTCAAAAGTGATCGGTCTTTATGATTGATAATAGCAACTTGCGTTTGCTTGTCTTAGTTAATTGATGAATAAGGGTTTAATATTGGGTAATTTCAGAATTCAGAACTACATTATGCTTGTAGAATTTTAGTTGTCTAACCTAAAATATGCCAGATGATCTGCTTGCATTTTTTTCCTTGCTGTATTCCATTCTAAAATCGTCCACCTCTCACTTTCTCTCTTTTTCTATTTATTTGTTGCAAGGTTTATAATGTCGTTTTTTTTTAGTTTGTGTGAAGTCATTCAGTGTATCTTATACATGAAGTGCTATTTCTATCTGTTCCTGCAGGTTTTCTTAAGAATGATGAGCGGGCTTAGGGTCTTTCGAGGATTCTTCAGATCAATAACTAGGGGAAGCTATCCTCAGGTCACTGTGCCATTTTAATCTTTCCTATTACAGTTTTTATGCTTATCTTGTGTTTAAGAGTAACATTTTAGTGTATTAATTTTGTTTTGATTTTTTGGATTTTCAGATTGTTTTTATTGACTATCATTGTGCTGGATGCCACGTACTAGTAAGATTAGATTAGTGTCGTACTGTTTTTTTTCCTTGGTTTCAAAAGTCTCTGGATATGGAGTTCCATGGTGTTCCGAAATTTGTAAATCTTTTCTCCGTCATTTTCATAGGATGCTAAGGGACCTCTTTGTGAATGTTTTAGTTAAAATTTTCTCTTCCAAGTGATTAGAGGAGCCTCTATGTGTCTCCTAGGGATAAAAAGTTTCTTTTCTCATCATATTTTCCACTTCTGATGCTCTAAGAACCTCTAATTGTCCGATTGAAACCAACCTCCTGTTATGAATTTTACCTTAATATGTTATCCTTTATATCCATTCTAAACTTATTCAGCCATTTATCTTCATTGGGTTTGGATTCCATCTTTTGTTATCCTTGAGCCCCACAAACCTGACTCCTTTCTTGTCGCAATATTGGAATTCCATGAATATTCTTTTTTTTTTTTGATGTTTGAGTTATTCTCTCCTTGTTGGTTAATATTAACATGGTGCCGTGTTCTCAAGAAATTCATATATTTGTTTTTGGAGCCAGTGACAACAGGGTGCTAAGTGACGAGCTTGAACATATATCCATTGATAATCATTCCACAACTAGGATGGTTGGATGATTGAGATATGAAGAACAAAAGAGACCATAAATTCCACTTAAGAAATTGATGATATTTGGTGCTTAGACTGGATATGTTCTTGACTGATCGATCCTTGTTTGTTTATCCTATGTTTTGATATTATGCATTTGGGGCAATCCTACCACCATGATATTTTGATAATGCTGGCTGGCCACCCTTGTTAGTGTCACTTATTACGCCTGGTTCTACATCACATTTTTTTCCCCCTTTTTCTAGAAAGAATTGATCAAGTGTTTTACCATTTGCCTTTGACTCCACTGGTGGGCTGGTTGATTCCTTAAGGGTTAAAACTATCCATCCTTAGCATGGGGAGTATAAAATAATGGAATAGTACTCCAACTCCCCATGAAAATTGGTACAAGTCTGCAAGTAAGAAGTTAGAAAAGTTTCTAATAATGTTAAAGTTACCGTACGAAAAAGGTTGGTGATGTCTTCATGTCAAACATTTTCTCCTAGTTGAGTGAAGCGCCCTAATGTTGTTGCCTGGGGGGTTTCTTCTATATTTCTGGAAAGTTTTTTATTGTTACATTTGCTTTATAATGGGGATGTATTACACTAGGATCCTTGTTTCTTCTAAAACTGTTTTTGTCCATTTGATTTTTCCCCTATGATTTTGATTTATTGTCTCATGAAGTAGAGTGTAAAGACTTATTCATTGTGAGTTTGCATCAGTATCAGCTTAACGAGTATAGGACTAGTTCATAGGAGGTGTGAGCCCATAAGTTCAGCTTGCTATGGATCTTTTTGAGCCATATATGCATTGAATGATGTTGGGCAGCCTTATGTTGTCTGTACCTTCTTTTTCCCATTGCCACTAGAAGACAAAATGAGGAAATGAGAGGAAGAAGGGTGAAAAGAAACATGGAAAACTCAAATAGGAAGTCACATAAAAATCTATTGGTTTAGTGGATGCACTAATGCTCTTTTAATATGTCTATTGTTGTTGAAAAATACAAGCTTCAAGTAAAAGATCTTGCTTGATTTATGTCAAGGTTGGCAGAACCTGGTGGTTCGGCTGTACCAAAATTTTGATCTTCTCAAAGATAGCGTTAATAGAGATATCAGGTAAATTCTAGATCAGGGCATCATTCCCACCATCTGAGTTTCAGATGAATTTTTTGATCATTTGTTACTGACATTTAGATTGCTTCTTTTTTTATGGAGATGTTATATTTTAGAGTGTTATCCACTCTTATTTATGGAGATGTTATATTTGAAAGAGTTATCTGCTACATTTTCATAATATTTTGAATGACATAAAATAAAGTTTTTCTAGCATGTTTCTCATTAGTTTTGTTCTCATTGTCATCATCATCTATAATTGGATACATATTTCTCTTCTTGCAATCGGAAATACTTTCTCTATTCTCTTTGGCATCTCTCTAAATAATGATTTATGTTCGCAGTTTATTGATTTGTCAACTGCGAGGGAAACTTCAGCTTTTTCTTATCGCCATCTAGCCAGTGCTGCTGCATCTTCAGATAATGCCAGTGTGGAAATATCATCAACAGCTGCTTCTCATGAAGGGAAAGGGCCTGGGGAATCGAATCAGACTGGTCCTACTAAGAAGCCTATTCGAGGAGGGGTAACTAAAACTGTCACATGCTTATTTTAAAGTAAAGCGAGAAAAGGTTTGATTTAAATAGGAGAAAACTTTATTATCTCTTATAGTTTCTTTAATTTTACAACAATCAACATTCTTCTATAAATGCCCTAATACTTTGGCAAAGGCCATGCCCGCCTTTCTCCATACGTTTCAAATTCCTTCTGTATTTCCCCTACTTAAAGAAAAAAGACTACTGGACTGAAAGAAAAGAAGAACTATTTGTCTCCAATGAAGAAAGAAGAAATAAATTTTTGTTAGAATTTGGTACTTCATGTGATTTTATCAAATGTTGATATACTTGCTTGCTGCAAAAATGCGACATCCTTGCGTTTACAAAGGGACTGGCCAATACACCTTTTCTCAAACAGGACAAGTGGTGAAAGCTTGTGAGGTTCTCATATTTACTGGAGGGCCATCTTCTACTGATAAATGGGTGGTCTTTGCAACTTAAGTTATAATCCATTTTAAAAATTTATATCACCATGCTTAAATAAAGGACCAAATTAAGTTCCTAATTGTCATACATGGAACATGACTTTAGCCTTACCAGAGAAAATGACAGCTATCCTGCTAAAGGATCAAAGTTGCAACAGTTCTGTTATTTATTTGTGCAGCTGCTTTTGTTTCTCAGGAAAAACAGTTATGCAGTAATCGATTCCACATGCTTAATTTTGTAGGTCAGGAAGAATTTGATATTAAAGATTCAACCTATGCCTGTGAGCAAAACAATCTTCTGGTTTTCTTTTTGTCAGTTGCAATGTTGTACTTTGCTCCTGTGTTAGAATGTGTAAACATTTTCTGCTTGGAACATTTCCTCCACTTATCTACTTACAGTCAAGCTGATAAGATTGTGAGATGCAGCTATTGGAACAGTCACATTTCCAATCTTGCTTGCTCAGCCGATTGTTAATAGGAAACTGCAGATGACTAGTTGCATGCCATAGTGTTGCCTTGTTTTCTGAAGCAAATGTTTCTATGGTTTAAATATCCTCTCCTTTCTAAGAGACATTAGCATAAACAAACCAGCAGGCTTTATCCAATATATGGTTATGATCAGGGTCTGCTGAACCGACCTGTACCGGTCGGTTCAGCCCGAACCGGACCGGTACCGACTGGCACCGGTCCGGTTCCGAGGTATAAAACGGTTCCGACCCATATTGGGTCGGAACCGTTCGGTTTGATGGTTAAATCGGTGCGAACCGAGCCGGTTCGCATCGGGTCGGGTATTTTTGGTGGGCCAGAGGCACTTTCAAAGTGCCGCTTTGTGCGGCACTTCAATTGAAAGTGCCGCTTTGTGCGGCACTTAAAATGAAAGTGCCGCTTTGTGCGGCACTTCAATCGAAAGTGCCGCGCTGTGGCTCACAGTGGCACTTTTCAAAGTGCCACAGTGCCTCAAGCCCTCAACGGTTGGCTATAAAAGCCGACCGAATGCTGAAGCGAAATCTATCAGCTTAGGTGAAGTATTTTGCAGAGAGAGGAGGAAAAGAAGAGAAAGGCAAAGACAGGCATGAAAAAAAATTAGAAAGGTCGGAGAGCGTCGTTTTTCTCGAAGAAAAATCCAGCAAAAACTAAATAAGGTAAAATTTCTTTCCCCTACATTATTTTTTTAATATTTCATTTAAATTGCTTAAAAAAATTAAGTCAAAAATTGCCAAAAAATAGGAAATGATTCAATGATTCCATTTCGTCTTGAATTTTTTATATGTTGTCGATATATGGACGATGTTAATGGTGACATTAACTTTTGTTTTTACAGAATTTATATAATTTAAAATTTAATTAAAAAATTTAAACATTAATTTTTAATTGCAAAAAATAGAAATTGAAAAAATTTAATGTGGTTGTAGGAATGGAGCCGTCAAGGAGAGGGCAACCCCAAGAGCGTAATATTGGCTGGGAGCATGGGAAGATGCTCGGTGAACGGCACCAGTTTCAGTGCAATTATTGCCACAAGTGCTTCAAAGGAGGAGGAGTAATCAGATTAAAGCAACACTTAGTCGGTAATTCTCGTGAGATATCTGCATGCTCGGAGTGCCCACCGAGCACCCGTCAGCTGATGAGGAAAAACCTCGCTGAGATCAAAGCAGCCAAGGAGAGAGCTGCCAAGCAGAAAGCGGAGGTGGAACGCCAAGCTGTAGAAGCACCTTCCTATCACTTGATGGTGTCACAGGAGGTCGAGGGTCCAGATGAGGAGACACAGATTCAGGCTGCCATGCGGGCGAGTCTGGATGATCGGTGGCAGCAGGAGGAGGTGGCGAGGCATCGGGCTCGATTTGGGCCCTCGTTTTTCGAGTCGGGCGCCGGTTCTGGTGGAAGCAGACAAGATCCAGAGTTTCAAAGGACAATCTCAGTCAGGGAGGGCGAGGGCAGAGGACGTAGCCGGATTGCATCTATCCTGGGTGGTTTTAGTGGCCGAAAGAAGTCTTCCGGAGGGATTCCACCAGGTGCGTCAATCCATGATGTAGATCCGCATGCCTTCCCCAGGAGAGATTCGAAGTAGCAAAGGGTAGACACAATGTGGAAGAAGGAGAAGAAGAAGGATATGTGGCGAGCTATTGGATCCTAGTTCCACTTCAGCCACATTCCAGCGAATGCTGCAGACAATACATACTACAAGTCTGCCATTTCTGCCATACAGTCTGCCGGTCTCGGTGTCGATCCTCCAGGCCCGAGGGACATCTACGGTGAGCTTCTTGACAACAATAAGGAGAAGCTAGAGAATTGGATTGGCTCATATAAGAGCAAGTGGCCCACATATGGGCTCACTCTGATGTGTGATGGTTGGACCGGTCCAACAAAGCGGGCCATCATCAACTTTCTGACATACTGTGATACGAAGACCTTCTTCCACAAGTCAGTTGATGCTTCAGATAAGGTGCACAACGCCTCATACATCCTCAGACTTATGGAGGAGGTGATTGATCAGATTGGAGAGGAGAATATCGTGCAGGTCGTCACTGATAACGGGCTGCAATATAAGTTGGCCGGGCAGGTCTTGATGGAGCGGCGACCACAAATTTTCTGGACCCCATGTGCTGCACATTGCATCGACCTCATCCTGATGGACATTGAAAAGATCCGTAGGGTGCAACATACGGTGGAGATAGCCCAACGCATCACCAGGTATATTTATAGCCATACTTGGGTTCTTTCATTAATGAGAAAGTATGCAGGGGGAGAAATTCTTAGAGCAGAAGTCACACGGTTTGCTACGAATTACATTGCACTTGATAGCCTTATCGAGAAGAAAGGAGCCCTACGTCAGATGTTTGTCAGTCCCGAGTGGCAGGAAAGTAGATATGCCCAGGCTGGCACTGAAGGAAGCAGAATGGAAGACTTGTAAACAGGCAGTCATTCTGGCAGCGGGCCAATGCGATAGTCAAGGCTATCAAACCATTATATCAAGTGCTGCGGGCCGTGGATAGCGAGAGGTACCCCCAGATGGGCTTTTTGTATCACATGATGGAGAAGGCAAAGGCTCAGATCATGGAGGCAGATGTAGCCCATGCCTAGGAGTACATCGACATCATTGAGCAGCGGTGGGAAGCCCAAATGGGTAGGAAATTGTATCTAGCAGGTAAGCGATAATATTGATAATTATACTGATTGATATATTTGTATAATTATACTAAGATGGTGTCATCTATGTGCAGCATACTATCTAAATCTCCGGTTTCAGTACGAGAGTGGAATTGGTATGGATGATGAACTTCTTCATGCTCTGCGTAATGTTATTTATAAGATGGAGCCTGATCCAGAAGTCGCCGCGTCATGTATAGAAGAGGTAACTATGATTTAGTAACATATGTAAATATATCGGATCTTATATTATTGACATACTACAACAAACTTCTTTCCACAGACCAAATTATTTAGAGAGGGCAGCCATAGCTTTGGACAACGACCAGCTGTCGTGAGTAAGACAACTATGAATCCAGGTACAATACAAATCTGCAAGACACCTCTGCATCTGAATTATCTTCAACTATGAGGCCATCATATATGTAAAATGTAATTATCTTCAATATTTTTGCAGCTGAATGGTGGATTCATTTTGGCGGATCCGCAAAAAATCTTAAGCGGATAGCTATCCGGATCCTCTTCCAAACGGTCTCCTCGAGTGGCTGTGAGCGCAACTAGTCTACCTTCGGCCTCATCCACAGCAAACAGAGGAACCGTTTGACACAAAAGCGCCTCAACGACCTAGTTTATGTGCACTACAATCTGCGGTTGAGGCTAAAATGCATTCAGGAGGAAGTGGAGCTCAAGTATGCAGATCTCATCTATAGGACTTTTACAGATGATGATGATAATCCTATGCTCGACTGGCTTGCGGCCCAGCAGCACGAGCTCGAGCTTGATGAGCCAGGATCGCCTCGACGACCAGCCAGCATCATAACCATCGAGGCTATGGTCGATCCACAGCAATGGGCTGAGCGCAACATTCCACGTACTCCTACAGCTGATATGACGTGTCTAGAGGGGAGCCAGTCACCGCATGACTGGTACGATGCTCCCGTTCAGAGAGATGATCCTCTCATGCGAGGACGAGGATGCTCTAGTACCCAGTCAACTCGATCAGGAGGGCGTCAATCCCAGCAAAGAAGAAAAGGAAAGGAAAGGGCCCCAATGGAGAGTGTCGAGGAGGAGACTTGGACCAGCAGCGATGAAGGTTCTGGTGGTGATGGATCTACTAGCCATGGAGGAAATGGAGGACAGTATGATACTACTTATGAGACACAGCCGGAGGAAGGTTTTCGATACACCGGTGAGTCTCAGTTTACGCATGCTACACAAGATACGGACCACGGTAGGCCGTCTGATATAGGCCGGTCGGATACCATTGCATATCGAAGAAGAGCTCATCGAGGTCGTTCAAGAGGCCAGGATGCAGTTGCAGATGACCTCCCATGTGGAGTCGGATCCATTGATGTATCAAGTTCCGAGTCTTCCTATTATCCGCGGCCTCAGCCAGCCTATGGATATGGTGCATCGGAGTCATCTTCCGGTGGCTACTATCCTGCGCAGCCCGGAGGGTCTTACGGGTCGGATTTTGGTGCCGGCATATTCGGATGGGCCCCTTATCAAGACACCTCTCAGAGCCAGAGCTTCAGCGAGAGATCCGAGAGTTCTTATGAGCCGACGCGCATTCTTCGAGGATTGAGCATACAAGACTACAATGCCGCTTGGTTAGAAGGATGGGTTGATCTGCCTCCATATTATGCTGATGATCCAGATATTGACGAGAAGCATCGCCACTCAACCCGATTTTAGATATCCGAGAGTGCTTTAAATGTATGTAATTGATTGTATCTTAATTTGAAAATATTTTATGTTCTTCATCTCATTATTTGAATCATTTGGAAGTAATAAGTTGCATCATCTAGTTTTAACCTTAAACCTAAACATAAAAACATCAAAAAAAATCCAAAAGTGAAAGAACTCCAAAAAAAAAAAAAATGACGATGGGGTCGAAACCAGGCCGAATGTGCCCTATCGGTACGGTACCGGTTCGGTTCGGCTCGGTTCGGCACCGGTACCGTACCGTTAAGCCGACCGGTACGTCGGTACCATCGGTACCGCGAACCTTGGTTATGATTGTTTTATGACTATTACTTAACCAAAAACTTATTCTGTAAATTAAAGTTGTATCCTTAGTTTAGGCATCTCCAAGGCGTGCTGTTAAACCTACAAAGCTAGTTGGTGTGTAGGGAGATCTATCTTGTTGGGATAGCTCTCAAAGCTTCAAGACTTTGAAAGAGTCTATGTAAATAAAGGAGAAGGTATTGTTTGCTATAGGAAGTTCCATTCGTTTCTAAGGCATAGACAGTGAGCCAAAAAACCAATTTGAAACTTTTTTTGAGACAATATGGACAAAATCTTTGAAAGAAAGATAGGTTATGCTTTACCATCTGATGTCCTTATCATGCTGGCTTATTGCAATATATAGCCAATGCATTATTGATGTGATTGACAACCTTTTCTTCTCTGTTTTCTTCTCATCCTTTGCTTCCAACTACAATTTACGCTTGGTTTTACCCAATTGTTCATTTGTAGAACATGTGGACTTTTTCGACTCTATTTTAAAAACATAGGTCACTAGCCTACTAATTAAACTACTAAAACAGACTAGGTGTAGGCTCATGCAAGAGTTCTATAGGCTCTCCCCCCATTTTTGTTATCTTGTACTATCCAACTCAGAAAATTAGCTTGGTCATTTTGAACTGAAATCTTCAAACTGTTGCATTGCTAGTACTTTTCCTGCCTCATAGGCAATAAACAATGCAGATGGCATGAAGAATCATTTGATAATGCGTATTAATAAAATTTGGTTAATAGAGAAATTGCTCCAGTGCTGATTTGCTCCTTGTAGGAAACATGAAGGATTAATGTGCCGATAGATGCCTATCACCATATATGTATGCGTATCAATAAATTACAGATTGGTCTGTGCGCATACATAGTGGTGCGATGTTGTGACCTACTTTGCCATTTTTAAACTTGTAACTGGCCATCCTAAACAGCCTCTGTTTCTACTCTTAATGGTATGAAACTCTGCCCCATTATTTTTTCTTTCTTCTCTTCCAATGGGGATTTGAAGCACTCATCTATTGATAATAACAAAAGACCATCAATTTACATTAGATCAAAGTTAAAAATCATGGTATCCAATGGTATATAAGCCTCCCATGCGACTGCTGATATATAAGCTTTGCCTCATGTCATTAATATTTATACAATGCTTAAAATGTTGAATGTTATAAATGTATAAATATATTTACCTATTACATTTTAGTTTTTTATCCTGAATTTTTTATTTTTAAAATTGTTGTCTAATGCCAATTTGCATAAGAAATTACTCCAAGCTATTCAATACACATGCAAAACTACAACAATCACAGAACTTTAGGTTTATGATCCTACATTTCTTCTATCTATTTAAGAACTACAATATTTATGTTGAACATTTCCTGATGTCCGTATATTAGTATAAAGCAAAAGGAAAAACACTTATGTCTTAAAACAAAATAAAGTAGGTGTACATGTATTTCTCTGTGCTAGTGCATATCTTTGAATGCACTAGTTGTGAATCTTTTTATGATGTCTTTGTCCTAGTGCTTGCTTAGTATGAGCACAACATGACATTGTACGTGTGCCATGATGGCCCTTGATTGGCATGATCATGGTACATGATACTTAGCATTTTTATACAATCAATGCTTTGAAAATGTGCCTTATTTGAAACCAATTAATGAAAAATTTGGTATTCATCTTTGTAGTATTTAGAGACATTTGACTTTGTCCTTTCTGCTGAAGGATAGAATTCATATTGAAGCACTATGTAATGATGTACCGAGGTAAGGGGATCAATTTCAATACCAGTGCCAAATCCTATATCATTTTAGAGCTTACTCTAGGGAATTCGTAGGGGTTTAGGATTTTAAAGCTAGGGTTTAGAATTTTAGAGCTCGAATTGGATTTTAGGGGCTTTATGCAATTGAATAGCCAAAATCAAAAGTTTGCTTGAATTTCTTTTTGGAAAAGATCTGATTATATATGGCATAAAAGATCCAGGGAAGGTAAAAGTATGTATTGATCAAAGAAGATTAGAAGAAAGCAAATAATGACTAGAATAAAGGAATGAAAGAAGAATACAATAAAGAGGGATGATAATACTGGGCATACTCCGGAACCTAAATATCATATGTAGGATTGTATGCATCATGCTTGTTCTACAGCTTCTCACCAAGAAAAGGAAAAAAAAAAGCTGATACTCCGTTCATGTTCTTCAGCAAGCAATCATCCAACATTGTTACATCAAACCTAAGAGTCCCTTTTCATAACAAGATGGAAACTAATTCATGTCTACTTTAAAGTCTCGAAATTGCCCCTTATAAGGCATGGTTATTGTTCACAGTTACTCTAGCATGAGCAGTGCTGCGAATAGTAATGCACTACAGAATTAGCCTTATCAGATTTATAGATGGATATTGAGATCCTTTAATCTCAGCCATTGGATCCAAAATAAACCACTAAAACTGAAAATAACCAGAAATAAAAAGAAAATACAGAAAATTGATAACTAAAATTAAATCTAATAAAATCCCCAAGCTGCAGCTCTGTGATGCATTGCAGCATGGAGGATCTTGATCATATATACTTGTGTTTTTTTTTTTGGTTCGGGATAATGGTTTGAAGTAAGTAGTTTTTTTTCTTCAGAATAACTAATGTCTTCTTTGGAGCAAGATTTAACTACTTTTTAAAGTCAAAATCGATATATTATTTCAAACCCATCCATATACAGTCTCCCAATCATATAAATACTGGCCTACTTACAAGTTTTAGAAAAATAAAATTTTCTTACAAGCAGCTTATAGGATCAGAATTTTGTGCTCCAAGCACCAGAATCGCTGGTTAAGTTGAAGGTTCAGGTTTCTAGGTTGCATGGAAAACCGCTCCCTCCATTTTATGTTTTAAATTTGACGAAGAAGATGGGTGCCCGGTCTTCTTATAACCAAAGTCTGTAGTCTATTAGGGGTTTTCTTTCTTAAAGAGTACAATCTTTTTAATAAGCTGCAGAGTAATCCAACTTCAAGGTGTTACTAATATCTCTTTTCGTTTTTTTTTAAATAAACAATCTATATGTGCTATTGATTGTTAAAGCTTCTTGTCAATGAAACTTGATTCAAGCATTTTCCAAAGATGGAATTGGCAGCTTATCACCATTTTGATGGAACTATTTGCCAAGGTTTGTAGATTGGTCTAGAGTTTGATTTTGTTTTTTTGATGCAGAGAGAAATAGTCAGAAATCTTAAATTAAGCTATATATTTGACAAGTTTTAATAAGAGATTGCTTCTGCATTCTATGTTGGCAACACCTAAATCTTGAAAAGATATAGCAATCTTGGAAGAGATGTGGAAATCTGAGTTTTCTTAATTTCCTAATAGGGAAGAATCTCTTATATTTTATCTGATATAATGCTGTCACTGTTTGGGCCAAAGTAACCTAGACTCAATCTGTTGGAGGGTCATGCCTCTTATAGCAAACCTGCTTGTTCCAGAAAGATCCCCCTTATATGTTAGAGGACTTGTAAGGTCCTATCAATGTCAATTTGGAGCATTGCCAAAAATTTCCCTGCTTGTAGTGTCTTTTTCTAATCTTCTCCCCTTAAGCACATCCTCTGCAATTCAAGTTATGGTCTATTCTGTTAATTTGGATCACCATTCCTTAAGCTATGTACCAAGTTAGGCTCATATATTCAATATGATCTCAGATTTTTTTTCGACTTTTAGTCTCAATATTGCAAATGATATCATCACTCGTTAAACTCCTGCTCTGCAGAAGGAAGCAAACTCCAACACATTGCCGACTTTTCCCCCATGCTTTCTTGTGTTCATGCCTTTCCTAGTTTCCTTCATAGACTTCACTGCACTATCCTTTAGTTGATTCACATCATCTTGGGGGTGTATGAGTTCTACTTTGCACATAAATATGGGATCTTTAGAATTTTAGAATGGGGTAGATCATGAGCAAAGTTGGTCTAGAGCTATGTCGGAGTTAGGCCAGCCAATTCTGTATATAAGGATGTGGTTTGGTTATTTACAGGTGCAAGGGAAATGTGATGAATACCTGTAAGAAGTGAGAGTTTTGTATTTCATTTATGGAGGGAGGTCCTAACCTGGGTATGTATTATATGTCTCAAATAGGATTAGATTAAGGTGGATCAGATGTAAGTACATGGCCAAAGTGTTATGCATCATCATAATCTGTAAAAATTTTGGTTGTTAAGAGCGTACTTGAAGATATGTACTGTTATGTTGGTGTAACAATTTAGAGGAAAAATGCAATACGATAAGTGATTATGTAAGACAAGATGCAAGAGTCACATCACTAGAGAACATAGGGTTGCTTGAAATATATCATAGAAGGTTTAAATACAAGTAGTAAAGAATTTGTTGAAATGGTAAAATAGGATCTTCGAAGCCATCGCTAAATAGATTAAGTCAACTCTCTTGTTATTTTTTAAATGCTCAGAAAACAAAAATCGAAGTATTTACTAAATTTTAATTTTATAAGCTTGTTAAATTGTGTGCAAATCATTTTATTAATAATTATTTAAGTGTATATTTTTCCTTTTAAAAGCCATGAATTTACTATATTAAAGTACATTACCTAGTTATGGTCTTGGCAATCCGAGATCTTGGGAGGGGCAAATTGGGGGCAACCTAACCTTTAGCATTTTTTGTCGCAAAGTGGCTGCCTAGGGCTTGAACCCATGCCATTACGCTTGTCAGCGGAAACCTTTTACCTTTGCACCAATGAACAGCCCCTATGCATTTACTTTATTAATCAATTAAATTTCATGACATGTTTTCTTTTGGTGTCTTTTAGACAATTCAAATATCTTATGTACCAATATAGTTTAAATTCAGAATTGAAGATCCAGCATTATTTTTCATGAAATTGAGTGCTTAAACTTCCGAAGTAATAATTTGATGTCTTGATCCTGCAGCCCGTCTCATGGTTGAGCCTTCTTTTGCTTATTATGACTGGTGGAGGACTAATAGTTTACTATGACAAGGAGAAGAAACGGCACATTGAAGGTAGATTACTATGGTGAGTAGGATTGTAGGAGTAGGAATCTTATCTTTGGGTGGAGATCAATTTATTGATTTCTTCTCAAAGTTAGGATTAATAGGATAAGGTGTAACAATTTTTCTTGGTAAATGCTGCTGTTGGTTCTTTATGTTTCCATGCATAAAAGTTTAGTTTCCAATTAGTTTTATTTTGCATCAAAAAGTTAATTAATAGAAAAGAAATTAATCATGTTAGTCTTTGCATTGTCAAATCAATGTGAGAGTTCAAATGTTATGTAGTCAATTCTCCTTTAGTTGTAAATTTAAAGTTTTAATTCTATGCCTTCTCCCTAGTTTGATATCCTGAATACCATCAAGATTTTTTGCTAGCTGTTGAGGTGATGACAGATGCATGGTAGGTATGATATCAATGTTACATCATTGAGAGTTACTGTTTTATATTTTTATTTCTCTTTTACTTTTAAATTGCGTGATCTTTGATACCATCCTAGCTTCTTACTAGTCTTTAGAGTAACTTATTGTGATGCATGCTTAATGTGTCCATGTGATATCTCCGGAATGGGTGGGAATGCACCAAGAAGAGCCTAGTAGAACTAGGGAAGTGGGAGGGTTCAAAATATCTCAGTCCTGAAATCCCTAATGTTCAGAATGCCAGAATCGATCTAAAGGTGATTTTTAGTACTCTAAAGATTTCGAGGTTGTTGGATTGACTGCCTCCCTGACTTCCTCCTACTTGTTGGATTGACTGCCTCCCCGACTTTCTAAGTAGGCATAATTTAGATGCAATTTCTTGGTTTTATCTATGCCTGCCAGACCTAGAGATTACTTGAAGCAGCTACAAAATAACAGTGTGTAATTTCTGGAGTTGCTCCCTTTTTTTGGTCCAAGTATATGAGCCCTGAAGATTCCACAACTGAGATGATTTACCTCTTAGTGTGCTACCATTTAGAAGCTGATGTCATGATGCAATAGGCAAATCCATCCTCTTTAGTTTGTTGTTTATGATGCGTACTCTACTTAGTATATCACATCATTTCCAGATATTTGGAGATCATTTCTTTTATTTGAGAACATACTCTTCCCATGAGGGCATAGCGCAAAATGTATACAGTAAATTTGGTATTTGATGTGCATGATGCAACATTCATAAATGCTAGAATAAAACCACGTAAAGATGAAAGACTATATTTTAAATTCATCCATAAAGAGATACCATAAAGTGGTAAATACGGGATCGACTAAGCATGTATTTTAAGTTGCACTCCATTGTTTGATGTTGCTTCTTTGAGGCATACCTCTACCTTATGCCTGAAGAAAATGCCCCAGAAGAATGCCTTGAGGCTTTTTTGTGAGGCTTTATCTTGTGATTAATATTATAATAATAGGTCTATGTGAGGCGCACACCTTGTAGGTTGTAGTAAAACCTTGATAGTTGCCACAACTAAATAAAAGTTTGCATGACTTCATCCATGGATTGTAAAACATGCTTTTCAGTTATTGATTTATGAACATTAGACAAGTAAATTATGTGGTCCATCCCAAATTCCTAGCCAAGTTCAAACATAATAGTGACACCCTTTACCTTGTCTGATTTCCCATTGTTTTTGTTATTTTTCTAACTCTTTTTTTTTCCTAAAAAAGGAATCAATAAGACTGATGCCTCATGCCTTGAGGTTTACGCCTCATCTTATTTAGTGTCCGAAGATATCAACTTTATTCCTCAACTTTTCAAAGTACAGGTATAGGTTAATATAGCAATTCCTTAGATCTCTTTTTCAGTCATTTGGATCGAGAGATTTGTACATAAGAGAAGAGAAAGGAGAGAATGTCAGTATCCCTCATTTGGTTAGGAGATAAAAGAAAATTGAGTCAGAATACCTCATTTTGAAGGTCAAATATAGAGGGAAGAGAAATGGAGAGGAGGCTTCTCTCTAACCCGCATTTGACTCTCTCCAAAAGCAGATAGATTCAAAGTGAAAAGAAACCACTTTCTCAGAGAAAGAAACCCACTTTCTCTTATATTCATTTCTCTCATTTTCAAAGTTCTTCCTTTCTCTTCTTCTCTTGCTTCCTTTTTCCTTCTCTCCGCCCTTTTTTATCAAAAAAAGTGTCAATTTTTCATATTTTGTTTATTTCTATTAGGTTCTTTTCGTGCTTGCAGAACTGAAGACTGGATCCAGTGTGGTGAAACAAGGGCCGTCTGTAGGAACTGCTGCTATTGGTGGTGCATTCAAGCTCGTGAACCATGATGGAAAATCAGTTACCGAAAAGGATTTTCTGGGGAAGTGGACGCTGATATATTTTGGATTCACGCACTGTCCTGATATATGCCCCGATGAACTCCAAAAACTGGCTGCTGCAGTCGATAAAATAAGTAAGTTGATGTCCTTTGATGCACACAAAATCCAAAATATTGGAATAAGATGATTGTGCCACCATAAAGCATGACGTGATATTGCCTACTCTAGGATAGTGATGATGAATATTTGTCCTTTCTTTGATTTCACATTTGATGAAAAACTGTGTTATGGTTAGCAGATAAACTTAGCTACATTTTCTTTCTATAGAAGTGTTTTAAACAAGCATAAGCAACTTTATATTTGCTTTAGTTGATAACAGTCCAAATTGAAGAATAGTTTGTGACATGCTTCTACAATTTTGGTATCTCCATGGTCTTCTCATCCCTTTTGCAAGGTGAACCTAAGGTCTGTTGCTTTGTCATAATTCAACATCTAGTCCTGGAAGTTTACAGTTTGGTACATTGAAATAATTATCATAGTAGAAAATATTGTGATAATCTGTAAATAGATGGCTGAGTTTGCTGTTGGTATCTTATTTGGCATCTTCATTTGGAAAATGGATCCTGCTGTCATCTTCATCAAGAGGGTTATTTTATCTTGAAGATAACTAGTTGCATGTTACCATATCTGCACTGCCTCAATTATATACCTCAGTTATTAATTGAGAAGTGTTGCATTTATTGTTTGCATTTGGTCCATACAAACTGTTCATTGCTTTCAAAATGAAAAAGGCCTTCAGTGTTGTTGTTGTTGCTGCTATTTTCTATACATATGCTACCAGTGGGACTGCTGATTTTCATGTTATATCAACAGGAAAAAGCTTGAAATGTTAGCGCTATGTGGAATTAAACTTTTTTTTTTGCATGCATACCTATGTACATGGATATATGCATATGCACCTAGGTATGTACATACATTTCACACTTTTATGAGTGTTACTAAAATCTAATATTTAATTTTACCAATAGATTGTTTATTCATATTTTAGAAAAGGGAAATACTTAATACATTCACTTTGCAAATCCCCCAAGTCTACACCCTTCCGCTTTCATATGGGCTCAGCCCTATCTGATTCTCACATGTCAATTTAGGGAGTTGACTTCAGTGTTCTGAAAAGTTGGTATATTGAATAATACTCTCTAAGATTTCTAATGCCAGATCTCATTTATCATTGCATCTTGGTGGTTAACATATCTTTGTTAAGTATTTGTAGAAGAAAGTTAAAAGCAAGTAAAAGGGTGTAGAGGAGGGAAAACGAATAACCGAAGAGGCATGCCAGGATTTAGTTCCATAACTAATAAGTAACTAAATGGGAGACATGGAAAAGGTTTAAAAAAGAGATGAATTAGGAGATCTTACCAAGATTGAGGATGATCAATCAAGATACATGAGACAGCGTGTAGTAGGAGACGGGGATTGTGAATCGGATATGTCGCTTGAGTCATTGATCAAGAAACTTATCAAGGATCTCAAATGCTTGATAATTTTGGAGCCCTGGACCTGCTCAGATGAGCCTCCAGGAGCGAAGGCAGGCCACTGAGGCCGCCCACAGAAGGGTTCTGGCCTACATGGCCGAACAAGACGGAATAACAGACAGCCAGCTGCAACAAGACCTGCATTTCCATGAGGTATGCTCACTGATTGAAGAGCTCGCGCTTTCTTCCCGACGAAGACATCTTTCAGCTCTCGGGCATACTTCATCGCATTAAACAATATTGAGAAAGAATATGGTGTGATTCACTGGTTCTACTACTTCTGAATAGTGTTTTGAGACCCAAAT
The DNA here is from genome assembly GCF_051530095.1 of Phoenix dactylifera. NCBI lineage: Eukaryota > Viridiplantae > Streptophyta > Magnoliopsida > Arecales > Arecaceae > Phoenix > Phoenix dactylifera. The sequence goes on from NC_143193.1 coordinate 9,978,311, forward strand.
TGGTTTACTCGTTTGACATGTCATCCATCAACCATGGCGAGCCAGGTCAGGTTGGATCGGGTCCAAACCTTTATTTGGCTGAAAACCATCCAAACCATCTATCCCGGTGGTTCAACCATTCGAACCTTCCAGGCATTGGCTAATTTGAGCCAGTTGAATTAATAGAAAAAAATTGGAAAAAGGAAAATCTAATTGCTTCTTCTACCGTAAATCTTGATTTGATGATCTCTTGTCATCTCCTTTATTGAAGCACTGGATTGACAAGATCAACGATGATTGATGAGATTCAGTGGTGCCTCTCTTCCTCTTCTTCATCCTGATCTTCTTTTGTGCTTGGGTAGTGTGTCTGGAGGGGATCAAGGCTGTTCAATCGGAGGGCATTGTGGCAGTGGGAATGGTGCAGGGTCTAGGTAAAGTGAGCTGCTAGAGGGGGTTGAGTGCTGGTGCCAGGGAGGTGAGGCTGAAGGGGGTTAAGGTTATAGAGCCGAGAGGGGTTGAGGGCTCTACGCTTTAATTGAGGGGAGGTAAGATAGCAAGGAGGAGTTGAGGCAGAGGAAATGAAAGTGGTTTGAGTTCACAATGGATGAGAAGCTAGGTTCTGGTGGAGTCTTAGGTGGAGGGATCGATCTCTCAGATTTGGAAAATAGAGAAGTGAGGGCGGAGAATACATTTGAGAATAGAAGGGTAGACAAGAGTTGGGTTCAAGGGATAATTGAGGGCCAGTTGTCTAGTTGAATCATGGTTCAGCCATGGTCAAACTAGTGACCTGTGACCCGAACCTTTTTTCCGCAAAAGAAGGGTTTAGTCTTGGTTGCTGGTTTCAGAACATAGGTATTGAGAGTAAAATTTATGGAAACAAGATCATTGATGAGAGACAGAAAGTAATATTCAGTTTTGGGAGGATTAGATCAATAAGCCATGTCGGTTCTCTATATTTATGAAATTTGCTATTATAAGATATTATCTCTTGTTGATTGTTTTACAGAAATATGACAATTCTTGTTAGAATCATTTGTTAATTTTGTGCAATCTTTATAAATTTTGTTCCCATATGGATGCTCTTTTTTATCTTCCATATAGTGGATCTCTATTCTAATAATAGACTTTTGTTTCTTGTAGAAGGGAAGGCAGGGATAGATATTGTTCCTGTTTTTATTTCAGTGGATCCTGAGAGAGATACTGTTGAGCAAGTTCATGATTATGTCAAAGGTATGTTATCATTATTCTTTTGTTGGTAACAATGGCTGTGAGCAGAGTACTCATATTTTCTTTTTTTTATTCAGATAATGAAGTGTGATGTTCCAGGATTTCCTAGTATACCAGTTTTTGTACTCCAGTGATGCAATTGGAATCTAAGCATTAAGATGGCTGGATTTATTTTCAATTTTTAGGCTTTTCATTCCTATTTTTGTGGATTTTTATATTTTTTGAGATATTTTTTATGCGGTTCTGAGAGTTCACTTGTTAGTCAAACTGGAATCTGGTCAGTCCATATTCTTTTGGGATTTGGTCCGCTGTCATTAGTTCCTTATAACTTATTTAAGAGTCCTAGAAGTCAATGAAGATTCTGTTGTATATTCAACTATGAGAATGCTAAGTTGAGTAGGATTTGAGATTAGATGAATTTATTGAGAAGAGTAATACTAAGTTGTGGCTGTTTTATGCACATGAAAAGTTCTGCCACGTGGCTTGAGGGGAGTGGTGTAACTCTCAGAAATTGCTGCCATACATGGCGGTGGTGGTGGTTGAATGTGTAGTTACCAAGTCAGAATTAGAGGGCTTGAGAAATTTCTCATGTGCAAGTAATGAGCACCCTAAAGCATTTTCCTATTGAAAAGGTTTGTGGCTGGCTGGTTGGAGTTCTTGGAAATTGTATGCTGAGTTTATTTGAGAATGAAAATTGGCTGGAGGGCTTTTCTCTTCTCTTATTTTCTTCCTTTATTCCTTGTATTCTTCTTTTTTCAACCTTTCCCCCTCTTTCACCAATAATTTTCTGCATGCACGAGATACAATTTCTGCTATAACATAATAGATCATATCTGAATAAGGACTGAACTAATTTGCTGCTTACTAAGGCAGAGAAGCTGAAGGACAAGGATTTTGTCCAGATAAATTAGATCTGAACCAAATTAAGTATTGTTTCATTCTGTTGTATTCGACATCTATGAGACTGCACCATCATATTTCTCATGCATGTGATTAATGTAGTTTTAGTCTATATTAAGGCGTTGTTTCATCCAGATAAATGCCGTGTGTTTTTATTTGTGCAGAATTTCACCCAGGTTTAGTAGGCTTAACTGGTACACCAGATGAGATAAGACAAGTTGCTCGTGCTTATCGAGTTTATTATATGAAGACAGAGGAGGAGGGCTCTGATTACCTTGTTGACCACTCAATTGTTATGTGAGTATGGCCTATAAATTAGTTGACATGTATTTGTTCTTTGTGTTCAAGTTCCCTACATTTTTGGCTTGTATTTTTCTGGAATGCAATTGCTAGCTGTATAAATTTTGTATTTCTGTTGCTTAAGCATATAAGTTGGCATCTAGGGTAAGTAATAATGATTTTTGTGAGCATGATAATGTATTGTTTTTATCAGATGTACATTTGGCAACCCAGGCATTTCTTTAATGGTTTTTGTGATGATCATTTCTGCTTAAGTATGGTTATGCTAAATTTTTCTGAAGCAACAGAATACATATATACATATTATGTGGATTCTGATAGGAAGATTTCTTCTACATTCATAACTTTTTTTTTTGTCAATTGCTTATTTTGTAACCTGTAAATCCCTTGAATCTACAGCAATCTGTAAACGATAAATTCTGATTTTTAGTTATTTTTGTTCTTGAATAGACAAAAACGTCATAGGTAACATGAAGTTTTGTAACTGACTTTCTAAAACTTGTAATATAAGTTTTCGTCACATTCCATTCAATTTCAATACACAAATTATCTACCAGTTTCTTATCTCTCTCGGTCTCCCTCTCCTTTTCTCTTTTATGTGATGGAAGGGGCTTTTAAGCTCCAGGATCGGTGTCGTCCTAGGAACAAATGTCTTACCTATTAAAAAAAAAAAGGTTCCATGCAATCAAGAAATCAGTTACTATTGAGGATTTGCGTCGATGTAGGCAGGAGAGGAATTAGAAGTTTGAAGATCCCATGTTATCGATCTTCGCAATTTGGAAGAAATGAAAATTATGAGCCGAGATCCAAATATGCACTCTTAAGTTCGGCGCTAAATAGTTGACCCTAGGTTTTGGACGAAGGTTCACCGAACCTATACTGGAGGGGGTACCGGCCGGTGACCGGTTCGGCATGCTATGAGTCCGTATAGTGTTGTTTGAGACATATCGACACAGGGAGAGCCGGAGAGGGAGGGGGAGAGAGAGGAGATAGAGGAAAAGAGAGGAAGGGAGCTGAGGGAGATGGAGGGAGAGGTAGGTGGAGAGAGAGAGAGGGCTCGAAAACTTGACAGGGGGTTGCCTCTGTTGCATTTTAAAATAGGGGATGCCTTAATTTTGTTTTGTAAACTTCGAATTGAAATTAGAAAATGGTTTGCCAACTTCCGCAAACCATTTGCCAACTTTTTGTGAGCGAAGTTGGCAAACCATTTGCTTATTTTAATTCAAAATTTACCAAAAAAAATTGAAGGCATCTCTTGTTTTGAAATGAAACAAGGGCAACTCCTTGTTTTGATAGGGTGGAGAGGGAGGGAGAGGAAGAGGGAGGGGAGAGGGAGAGGCTGTTGTCGAGAGAGAGGGAGAGAGACTTAATAGGGGCCTGGGGGACCTCATTATCGTCGAGCGCTAAAGATGAGGGATTAGGGTTTTGAGGGGGGGAGGGGGTTGTCGAAGCCATGATCGAGGAGAAGGATTAGGTGTTGAATCACTATGGGGGAAGGGGAGGGGGTCGAATTGTTGCCCAAGGTGACAACCCAAGAGGGGGGGTGAATTGGGTTTTTCTAAATTTTTAGTGCTTTAAAAACATCCTTAGTTGAGTGCGGTGAATGCTTTCTTAAATTACTTCAATGAATTAAACTATAGCAAAGATGAAAGATAATGCAAGAATAATCACAAGTGAATCCACAACACAAACACCACGATGTATAGTGGTTCGGTGCACCCCAAGGCACCTACGTCCACTCCTCAAGCGTCCCCTTGGGAATTTTACTATAATCCCTCAGATTACAGTAGGATTGTTTTTCGGGCTCACAATCCAAAACCTTTACAATTTGATTTTCCGGGATCACCAATAACCTACGTTGGTTTTGCGGGCTCACCAACAACCTAACGTTGGTTTTACGGGCTTACCAACAACCTATACCGTTGGTTTTACGGGCTCACCAACAAACCTATACCGTTGGTTTTACGGGCTCACAACAAACCTATACCGTTGGTTTTACGGGCTCACCAACAAACCTATAATGTTGGTTTTACGGGCTTACCAACAAACCTTATAACAAGAATAAAGAACAAGGAACTAAAGCTCCTAAATGAGCAAATAAAATAATTATGAGCTACAAAGAAGAGTTTAGAATATAATTATCCCTTTAATAAGGCTCTTCTCTTCTTTGTCAAGATTGCTTCACTCTTCAAGGGTTGGTGGAGCTCTTAATGTCTCTTGGAATCTGCTCAACCACTTTCTTTTGGCTCTTTGAATGAAGCAATTGAATGAAGCTTGCCTTGCTAGGGTTTTCTCTTGAATGCACTTAATGTCTTTTCCAAAGCTTGCTTTCTTTGATGAATACTCCCTCTTAAATACTTCTCCAACCTCCAAATAGACATTCCTAACCGTTGGATTGAAGAAACTAGCCGTTTATAGCCGTTGGGAGTCCAAAAAGCACTTCTGCACAACTAGCCGTTATGCTTCTACCCGTGCTTGGGTCGATCCAAACTTTTTTGGGGTCGACCCAAACCACTGTTCATCAGACTTGGGTCAGCTCAAGCTTTTCTTGGGTCGGCCCTCAGAAAATACAGAACCTTGTATTTCAGCCTTCCTTCACTTGGGTCGACTCAACTCTTTTTGGATCGACTCAAGATTCAGTTGGGTCGACTTAAGTTACATTTGGGTCGACCCTCTCAGGGATTCCAGAGAACCAGTTTTTGAATGACACAGCCTTTGGGTCGACTCAAGTTCAGTTTGGGTCGACTCAAGGATAGGGTCGACTCAACTTTTACTTGGGTCGACCCAAGTACTGTTCATCCGTGCCATTTCTGCAGAAGTGTGCCAGATGATTCTTTGAAGTGCTGAGGTCGACTCCACCAATCTTGGGGTTGACTCTTTCCACTTTTTGCTGCAATTTAGAGTTAGATTCATCCATATAATTAATGAAATATACTCCAAGCAATTTTGAATATATATCATGGTAGTGCTACATACTCTTAACAATGAAAATTACTATCATCTCCTTGAGAGTACGTTTAACTTGAAACTTTGCCGAATTAGAATTTAGAATTCACTATCCCTTTTCTATCGCAAATTTTGTCTCATTATTAATCATGAAAATACATCTTGATCTCATTCTCCTAATGTATCATGAGTGTATCGAGGGTGTGCCATTTATCAATGATGTATCGAGTTAATTTGCATTTCTAATTTGATATGGCCTCAATGGTTGTGTTAATCATCAAAATAACATTATCATCCTCAATCTCCTCCTTTTTGATGATTACAAAACATTAAGTGTAAGCAAATTGGAATTCATATGAAAAGTTAGATTTAACATTCATAAAGTACTTTTGGTTCAAGAGTTTCAAAGTAGTCTTATTTCGAGTTTGTATAAATGAACCAAGAGCTCCCCCTATCCTATCCAAATGGATGCCAAATGAGTTTTAGCTTTGCTCCCCCTTACTCTTGTATTTCATTAAGACAAAATTTTCAAAAGTTTGTGTCAAAGCAAGAATTTCAAGTCATGTATCGAGGCAAGAAAAATCTCTATGATTATGTGCTAGAATTTAGATTTTCTTTTTGTCACATGTCTCCCCCTTAAGTATATAATATATACCTTTTATATTTTCTCCCCTATACTGTTTTTCTTATAGAATCTGCTTTTAGTTTCTCCCTTATATTTTCTCCCCCTTTTTGTTATCATCAAAAAGTGGATAGCATTGTAATGACAATCACAAAGATCATAACTCAAGAGAAACATTGTCTATGCCAAAAGCACTATGTTCTAGAGAAGAAATACAAACTACCACAAAGAGCAAATATAAGTCAAAATAAATACAAAGTTTGGAAGATACTTTAAGAACATACTTCATGATAATGCTTTAGAGGTAATCAGCTTTAACATAGTCAACATATTTCAATCTAAGCTGATTTATATTCAATTCAAAATATAAAGCATTATGAGCATATACTCAGATTTTTTTTTTTTTTGACAATATCAAAAAGATTGCAAAATAATGAAACATTAAGCACAAGGCAATATTTCATTCAATGTATGTCAAATTATTGCAAGCATACGAATCACGTAACTCAAGGCAATAATGTCAGGGCAAGATAATGAGTATAGATCAGAGCCAATTAGGGTAGTTTCAAAATTATGATGAGATCACATCAAATTTGATGATTTTAACATTCTTTTAAAGTTCTTTTACCTTTCTTTAAAAAAAATAAACCTGAAACAATTTCAGGGGTAATAGATATCATCAAAATCAAGAATGAAAAGTTTGGCTTTAAGAATGAGACATTTAGGATGTGAGCCAGAAGTGATCTCTAAATGTAGATTCCAAAGATATTTTTCAAATCAAGTGTAGATGGAATCTTTTTCAAGTTATTTCAAGGAGTATCAAGAATAATATTCAAAAAAAGCACGAATGAAAATCCAACACCTTTTTTTTAATATATTAAGTATATAGCAACGTGAGAGCAATCTAATTAATTTTCAGAGTATAGTATAAGAGCAGATAAAGATCAAAACTTATATACTCGAAAAACATAAGATTATGTTGAATCCTTAATTCTTAATGACTTCAAAGTTCTTTCATGATATAAAAGTATTGGGGCATAGATACCAAAATATGAATTTATGCAATGTAGGATACATAAAATTCAGGGCTTTGAAAGTTCTTTTAAAGTTCTCTTAAAGACTTTCTTTTACTCCTTTAAAGATCATAGCATCAAAATCAATTAAAATGAATTGGCTCAGGATTGAAATACTAAAGTGCAAGCCAATAAGAGCTCATTCGTAGATTCCAAAGTAAATTTCCAATACTAAGACAAATGGAATCCTTTTCACTTAGTTTTCAAAACAAGTGATTTACCAATTAAGTACAGATGAAAATCCAACTTTCAAAAGATATTCAATGAAGCACAAAGTCTAATACCAAAATATGCTTAAATTGATATCAGTTTGAAACCAATTTGACATTAAAAGCATGCTAAAAGTCCTTTGCCAAATTTACGTAGAGTAATCTTTAATGTGAATTTACACGATTAAGTTCTATATGATCTCTCCCTCTAAAATTTTCTTTCTCCTCCTTAATTAATTATCCCATTTGAGAGTTTAGAGTTTGAAGATAATTTTCAATAAAGAGAATGAGTATTTAAAGCTTCCCCTCAAAAGATGCATTTTCTTTCAAACTTTCTTTTCTTCTTTAATATCAAGAATGTAGAGTGATCCAGAATTTTTTTTAAAAAAAATTTATAGCAATCAATCTTTTTTTTTTTTAATCTTTCAAGAATAAATTATATTTTCTCTTAATTTTTTTGAATATGTATGAAAATATTAATCAGAAAATAATTCTTTTGAAGCTCAAATTTTTTTCAAAAGTAATTACATTTTCTTTTCTATAAGAATTATTGGAGTGAGTTGAAATATTTTAAGCCTTAGGATCATTAACTCTTTTCTTAAAAATAGCTTTTCTTTTTAATGATAGAAGCATTTAATTATGCAGGAGTGTATATTCAAAATATTAATTTCTTAGTTATAGTTTTTCAGCAATGTATATATGAAGCACGATAAATCTTTTTAATATCAAAATAACATCATATATTTAGAAACATTTGTTCGCAATCAAGATCATTGAAAAATACATCATTTAGACCAATTTTAATACACTTACAAGATAAAAAATGATATGTTTCAGATGCGTATCGGAGCAAACAACCAAGGTATCAAAATTAATTCTATTTTTCTTAAGCTGTAGTTTTTATCTAAGAATCATAGTAAATTATTCTCCAGCATGATGCAATCTTTGAAGCATATAATGAAAATTACAAAAATATGACAGTAGAAGTATTTTAAATTAAGTTTAAGCCTTCATTATAAAATCAGATTCTGAATTTCATAAAAATTTTCAAAGAAGCTTTCAAGATTATAATTTGAGATATGCATCTTCTACGTTGTAGCTTATCTTAAATTAATAAGATTGAAAACACATATTTCAAAAATATTAGAGCACATCCAGAATTTTTGTAATTCATATTGAATTTTGGTACAAATTGGAGGATATTATGTATTAATGTTAGACAAATTAGAATCAATATATTCTGCCTAATTTGCAAATTCGGATTATTCTTTTCTTTTATTTTTTAGATGATATTCATTAAAATAGAAGTATCCTTCTCTTCTCCTTTTGCAAATATATTCAACTTTCAGATTTCAAAAGTGATCATGAACGACAAATCTGAAATTTCTTTCAAAAATACGATTAGACGAGTGTAAGAGAAATTCAAAATATCATTGATGGGCATGGAATGCAAGTGAAAACAATTTTCATTAGGCTTTGGAACACAAGTTATTTCGAAGTCAAAAGTGAAGCAAAAGCTTGTGTGCAAAGTTAAAGCCTATTTCAAATTTATGAATATCATAAAAGAAAAAAGGAATTGCTATTGGTAGAAATGTGTTTCAAACAAGTTGTTCAAGCATAGAGCATTACAAGTTATATTTAAAGAAGATATTTGTTATCTAAATACATAATTCAAAACATCAAGTCACATGCAAAACATAATATGCATTAAGTTATAACATTATGTATTAAAGCATTAAGAACAATCATGTCAAGGATCAAAATCAATTCTTTTTAAGTAAAACTCCCTCTACTTAAATATAATTCTGCATTGATTTTATCCTTAAGATACATTTTCAAGTGATTGAAATTTTATTTGACTTTTCACAAACTCCTTATACACTTTCATTTATCTTGTCATTCATTCCCTCATTTTTATGAATTTCTTTCTTTAAGCAGTCAATGAACATTTTGATCTTCATTTCTGTTTAGTTTTACTTTTATATGCTCTATAGTGCCGGGTACTACCACTAGCCTTTCCATTGGCACCATCTCTATGATGAGCAATATAGAAAGGTCAAATCATTTTCTTTAACAACAAAATGTTCACTTCCAACTCTCCCTGTTTAAATATAGTTTATTATGGATTTTATTCCTTTCAAAAATAAGTTTCACAAATGTACTGAATATATTATGCTTGTTTTGTTTTTACTTAAGATTGGAGTATTACTTAGTTTTTTATTTTTCTTAAGCAATGTTCATTTTTTTTTTAATCTCTCTCTCTTTTTGTTATTTTCAAGTAATTTACATGAAAGAGCATAATAAAGAATTTATCTAATATGATGTATATAAATGTATATCATGCAAACAACATTTTCATTATGCTCAAGGATTCATAGCTTATCACAAGTTATTTTACATCAAAATTTAAAGCATAAACTTGTGTATTTCATGGTTATGCATCACATAGGCAAGAGTATATTTCAATTTAGGCAAACCATGAAACAAATTCCAAAAGCATAAGTTAGTCAAAATATATGTAGACATGATATCAAGAAATTAGTAATTAAAGACTTTAATCATGCCACAATATGACTTTGCTCAACTGATTTATAAGAGAGATATCTGAAATTACCGATTCATTCTGCATTCTTTAAGTCAAATACTTAATAGATTTCTCATGTATAAACTTTTGGCTGAAGAAAGTTCTCTTTCTTGTTTGCATATGAATGTTTATTGTACCTTACGTGGAGGTGTCCTTCAAGTTGAAATCTCTCATTTCTTGCTTATAGATCCTGTATCATTAGTAGAATCTTTTTCCTTTCTTGAAGGCAAGTCATTAGGTTGTCCAAGATACAAGAATATTCATATAACATATTTCATAACTAGACTTGACATAAGATATGACAATGATTGAATTTGAGTCACTCTACTCAATAGATTGCCTAAATATAAGCAAGCACAAGTCACTTGAACTAAAGAGATAATTTCATTAAATAAGATGGTTCAAGGATACCCATGTGAGGCAATAAGAAGATTTATCAAAGTCAAACCAATTTCTTGTTTTCAGAAGCAATTTAGCTTAGATTCTATTTGCTTAAGATAATTATCAATAAGATATACCAGTTAAGTTTTAATCAAATTATCTTAAACAGTTGTTTCTATTAAAATTCTGGTTATGATTCGGCTTTCAATACAAATAATCTTGTTTCAGGGAGATAGGCAATTTTCTTTTAGATTAATTAAGATTTTATATTTGACTTATGGGAGATGGTTCAAAGGAATTAATATTCATACTTTTAGAATATTTTTATGCTCAGATTAAACATGACGTGTTAACATTAATCAGTAGAATTTGAGACAATTTTATGTAAGAATATTAATCATTCAATCAAGGATACAATGATTATACTAAATGAAACACTTCAAAGATCAGATTTATTAATCTTAGATTTTAGAATAGTCTTGAGAATTACTTATAAAGAAAAAACAATCCGTTGTTATAAAACTTTTTAGTAGAATTTCCATTATGATCACGACACATTAATCATTTATGATTGAAACATATGATGCATACATGCGACTTATAGAGTAAATCATAATATATTTCAAATAATCACATAAGGAATGAGTGATATAATGATAAATTATACTCATACCTTCACAAATAATGAAATAAGATTTCATATAAGTATTATGCTCAATAAAGTTTTAGCATGAAATGAACATCAAACATTTATACTAGAGAGGGAATTTAGATTTTTAAAAAACTTAAAGAAGGTTATACATATTCATTCGTTGTTTTCTTATCATCATGCAGGCACTAGAAAATTTCATGCAAAAATCATTGAGATAAAATTTATCATACATTTAAGGCATTTTGTAAATATCCAACATCATAATTGAATTTACAAAAATTAAGCATATCAAGATAATTTAAATTACATTCATGAATGATGAAATAAAATTCATTTGTAAGTCACGTGTCATGGCACCCAATTAAGAGTTTTACATGAGTTTCAAGGGCTGCTTTGATACATCTACAAGATAATTTTAGTTCTTTAATTTAGGTACCCAAGCCTTTTTGAGTCCTTGCATGTTGGCAATAATTATTCCTTTTGGAACCCATATTTTCTTAATTACCATTTTGTCTATTAGTTTGCAGGTTTTAGGATTACAAGTAATATATTTCTGCATACTCTTGTTAAATTTAAACAACATAGATTTAGCAAAAACAGATAATGAATTTTCAGTTTTCTGTTTCTGTTTATTAGTTTCACCAGATTTGTGAAAAACTGTTTTAGGATGAATAGTGGAGGATTTAAGAATTATATTCTCGAAAGATTTTTGGGTGTACCAAGGTTGATATCCCAATCCAGCTTTGTCATATACAGCTCTTGAATTTTCTATCATTAAATTCAGTTTTTCAGAACTGAGAGTGAATCTTTCAACAGTAGGTTTCAAATTATCAACTTCTTTAGCTAATTTTTCATTATCTTCTGACAGCAATTCATTGTTTTTCTTAAGTTTATCATGACTTTCAGTGAGAAGTTGATTTCTCTGATTTAGTTCTTTATTTTCTTTAATTAAGATTTCAATTTTATAAGTTACTTTTAGTTTTTCATCTATTAGGATTTGATTTTCATTCTTCAAGTTCTTGTTCCTACAAATAAGTTTCTTATGTTCTAAATACAAATCAGAAAAGGCATCATGAAGTTCATCAAATGTAAAATCATTTTTAGTTTTAGCATGTACCTTATATATCTCATCTTCATGTGCCATTAAGCATGAATTTGCAATATGATGCTGCTCTTCTTCTACACATGATGTTTCAGATTTGTTAGTGCATTCATATTTAACTTCAAGCATATTGCATATTTTCTTAGCAGTTGTGCAAAAAGATATGCAATTAAGTTCACTATCATCTAATGCACAAAATAGCACATTCATAGCTTTTGCATTTTGCTGAGACATTTTCTTATCATGATTAGTGCTTGTGTGTGGTCCATTGACTGTGATACTCCATAAATCATAGTCATGTGCTTGAATGAAAATGCGCATGCGTGCTTTACAATATGTATAGTTTATGCCATTAAAAAGTGGAGGTCTATCAATTAATTGTCCCTCTCCTAGAAAACTATCTATTTGATTTGTCATGATCTTTGGCTCTTGATCTTGAGATCAATAATTAATATTAGAGCACCTGCTCTGATACCACTTGTTGCCCAAGGTGACAACCCAAGAGGGGGGGTGAATTGGATTTTTCTAAATTTTTAGTGCTTTAAAAACATCCTTAGTTGAGTGCGGTGAATGTTTTCTTAAATTACTTCAATGAATTAAACTATAGCAAAGATGAAAGATAATGCAAGAATAATTACAAGTGAATCCACAACACAAACACCACGATGTATAGTGGTTCGGTGCACCCCAAGGCACCTACGTCCACTCCCCAAGCGTTCCCTTGGAAATTTTACTATTATCCCTCAGATTACAGTAGGATTGTTTTTGGGGCTCACAATCCAAAATCTTTACAATTTGGTTTTCCGGGATCACCAATAACCTACGTTGGTTTTGCGGGCTCACCAACAACCTAACGTTGGTTTTACGGGCTTACCAACAACCTACGTTGGTTTTACGGGCTCACCAACAAATTTATACCGTTGGTTTTACGGGCTCACCAACAAACCTATACCGTTGGTTTTACGGGCTCACCAACAAACCTATAATGTTGGTTTTACGGGCTTACCAACAAACCTTACAACAAGAATAAAGAACAAGGAACTAAAGCTCCTAAATGAGCAAATAAAACAATTATGAGCTACAAAGAAGAGTTTAGAATATAATTATCCCTTTAATAAGGCTCTTCTCTTCTTTGTCAAGATTGCTTCACTCTTCAAGGGTTGGTGGAGCTCTTAATGTCTCTTGGAATCTGCTCAACCATTTTCTTTTGGCTCTTTGAATGAAGCAATTGAATGAAGCTTGCCTTGCTAGGGTTTTATCTTGAATGCACTTAATGTTTTTTCCAAAGCTTGCTTCCTCTGATGAATACTCCCTCTTAAATACTTCTCCAACCTCCAAATAGACCTTCCTAACCGTTGGATTGAAGAAACTAGCCGTTTATAGCCGTTGGGAGTCCAAAAAGCACTTCTGCACAACTAGCCGTTATGCTTTTGCCCGTGCTTGGGTCGACCCAAACTTTTCTGGGGTCGACCCAAACCACTGTTCATCAGACTTGGGTCAGCTCAAGCTTTTCTTGGGTCGGCCCTCTCAGGAAATACAGAACCTTGTATTTCAGCCTTCCTTCACTTGGGTCGACTCAACTCTTTTTGGATCGACTCAAGATTCAGTTGGGTCGACTCAAGTTACATTTGGGTCGACCCTCTCAGGGATTCCAGAGAACCAGTTTTTGAATGACACAACCTTTGGATCGACTCAAGTTCAGTTTGGGTCGACTCAAGGATAGGGTCGACTCAACTTTTACTTGGGTCGACCCAAGTACTGTTCATCCATGCCATTTCTGCAGAAGTGTGCCAGATGATTCTTTGAAGTGCCGGGGTCGACTCCACCAATCTTGAGGTTGACTCTTTCCACTCTTTGCTGCAACTTAGAGTTAGATTCATCCATATAATTATGAAATATACTCCAAGCAATTTTGACTATATATCATGGTAGTGCTACATACTCTTAACAATGAAAATTACTATCATCTCCTTGAGAGTACGTTTAACTTGAAACTTTGCCGAATTAGAATTTAGAATTCACTATCCCTTTTCTATCGCAAATTTTGTCTCATTATTAATCGTGAAAATACATCTTGATCTCATTCTCCTAATGTTTCATGAGTGTATCGAGGGTGTGCCATTTATCAATGATGTATCGAGTTAATTTGCATTTCTAATTTGATATGGCCTCAATGGTTGTGTTAATCATCAAAATAACATTATCATCCTCACGAATCGATTTTATATGTCAAACTGGTATGGTAATCGACTGGTCTGGTTTAGTACGTTTGAAATTGTCTGGTTTGGCACAGTGCAACAAACCTTATTTTGGACCAAGATATGTCCATTTACTCGATAGTAAAGGGTCAGTATTTAATCCTTTTTCACAGTCTTGTGGGTTTAGTCGAGTAAGCTTTATCAACTTTGCTAAATTGACACCTAACTAGGTCTACCCATCTAGCCTAGATTTTGAGACTAGATCAAAGACATCTATGCAGATCAAAGTTTGCCATCTCGGTATTGGATCCTATATGAATACCATCTTATTACAGTGTTTGTATGTTTGGTATGGTACTCAGTTTGGCATACTAAGTGTTAGTATGTTTTTTGTACCGTATTTTGATTTGGTATCAGTATAGTGCAGTATGGTCAGTACCAATCAGTACAACAAATCTTAGTACCATGGTCTGCTGTGCCGATACCAGACATCGGACTAGTTGCGCGGCGGCACGGATCGGTATGGGCCCGCGCCGTGCCGTGTCGGGCCTGTATCGACACAGTAGAGGAGGCGAGGGAGAGGGCGAACTCGAGAGAGGAAAAAAGAGAAGAGGGAGGGAGGGAGAGAGGAGGGTGGCGGAGGCCGGCGGAGGGCCGATGGAGGCCGACGCCCGGGCAGGAGGTGGAGGCCGCGGCCGGATCCCCTGTTTTGTGATTTGCCGACTTTACTTAAAAATCGTGAAATTAAAAAGCGGACAGTCCCTTGTTTCGAAGTTGGAAACAGAGGATCCGGCCGCGGCCTCCGCCTCCTGCCTGGGCGTTGGCTGCCACCCTCCTCCTCTGTCTCCATCTCCCTCCCTTCTCTGCCCGCTCTCTCTATTCCTTTCTTTTTTTTTCTTCCTCCGGCAACGGGTTTCGTTTCTGTTGACGGAACTGTTTCGGTCTGCCGCCGAAACGATTCAATATGATTGGAACCGCCTTGTTCGGGATGGTACAGATATTTAGTCTTTGCCTTTGCCAAGTTGAACTTGAATCAATTTGTGTTTATTTCAAATATGAATGCATGAGACCATTTATACTCCTAGCAAAATTTTAGTGATCTTTATGATCACATTAAACATCAACATAAGTACCTATTTTTTTTTGTATGTTTGGAGCACAAAATGCTTGTTAGGATCGTGCCAACCATTTTTCCTAGCTTATATCAGGTCCTTCCAAACTCTCTTCTACTGCCATGCATAACAAAAGCTCATATTCCTCCCATAAGACCATTTACACTCCTAGCAAAATTTTAGTGATCTTCATGATCACATTAGACATCAATATGAGGTTGAAAGAACTACAAAAACCTATTTTTTTTTGTATGTTTGGAGCACAAAATGCTTGTTAGGATCGTGCCAACCATTTTTCCTAGCTTATATCAGGTCCTTCCAAACTCTCTTCTACTGCCATGCATAACAAAAGCTCATATTCCTCCCATAAGACCATTTACACTCCTAGCAAAATTTTAGTGATCTTCATGATCACATTAGACATCAATATGAGGTTGAAAGAACTACAAAAACCTATTTTTTTTTGTATGTTTGGAGCACAAAATGCTTGTTAGGATCGTGCCAACCATTTTTCCTAGCTTATATCAGGTCCTTCCAAACTCTCTTCTACTGCCATGCATAACAAAAGCTCATATTCATCCCATAAGACCATTTACACTCCTAGCAAAATTTTAGTGATCTTCATGATCACATTAGACATCAATATGAGGTTGAAAGAACTACAAAAACCTATTTTTTTTTGTATGTTTGGAGCACAAAATGCTTGTTAGGATCGTGCCAACCATTTTTCCTAGCTAATATCAGGTCCTTCCAAACTCCTCTACTGCCATGCATAACAAAAGCTTGTGTTCCTCCCTAGCCTTGAATTTGTGGGTTTGGCTGCCAATCTAGATCCAACCGTACCCATTGGTTTTGGAGTCCTGTGATTTCTGTCAATCTCTCTGCTATAACATCATCAGTGATCCCATATACTGCTACTGTAGCTCATGAGCATATTCACCACCACAAACCAAGCCTTCTTCTTGGCCCAAGACATGAAACAAGCAAGAATGTGCTCTACAGCTCTCCCTTCTATTAACTAAGTCACCACACTCTTCCTCCAGCCGAGAATTTTAGGGCAAGGACCCAGAGAATTTGAGGGCAAGGACTGCTTGAGAGAGGGGGGAAATTGATGGAAACAGAATTGCTGCCGCTGACTCCCTAAAAGAGGGCTTAAACTCAAATTAGCATTGTTGCCATCAGGAAGGGACGCCTTTGGTTATTTTTTCTTAGTCAATGCACTTTTAGGATTAAAAACAAGTATGATGATAAAAATGGACTGGGGCTTTAACCCATAATTCAGATCTCCTACATGAGGTGTACATGTTAAGTTGGGCCTTGATTTGGCATGATCTGAACACAAAATGACCTGGTATTGATTTTGGGATGCAGGATTGTGTTGGGTTTAAATTTTGATCTGATTTAAAATTTTTGATCGAGTTGATGTCTAATTTATAATTGTCTTTGATTCATTTTTGATGAACCCACTATTGACCTGGTTAAATAATTGACTCTAGTTTTAAGACATGAGCCTGCCCCACAGTTTACATCTCCTTTTATGATGACGAATTCTGAATTTGTGTGTCCTGACAAACTATGATTTACTGTAATGGATCGAAATCTTCTGTTATGCTATGATAGTTGTATCCAGTACAATTGATTTACGCTGATCAACTTTCAGGTACTTGATGAACCCAAACATGGAGTTTGTCAAATTCTTTGGTAAGAACTATGATGCTGATGCACTTGCTGAAGGCATAATCAAAGAGATAAAGGAAAACAAGGGGGTGTAACGCTATATTTTCCTGATGCCAAAGATGGTCGTGCTGACTGAAAGTAAACCTTTTCCCTATTTATCATTTTGGAATGCAACTACCATAATAAGTTCATAGTCAAAAAAATTATCATACGCTCATGGTCAAAAAAATTATTGATCACGGTTCTCATGGACTATCAACAAATTTGGTGTACTAGTTGTTGGCCCCAGAGAGTTCTTAAAATATTGAGTTGTGCTTTTTTGACTACTTTGTGAAGTCATATCAATTTTATGGTCCATGCCAACTATTTGCATCATTTTTTCGGGTACAATGGGAAAGATGAGGTGCAATGTATTTATGATTTCTGCTGCATTTAGGGTTGAAAGGTGTGGATCGGATATTATTATATTCATATTCATATTTATTTTGTTTAACGGATGTTGGTTGGATATAAAATTTTATATCCATATTTGTTTTAAACCAATATGGATACAAATAAGATATCGGATAACTTTCGATGGATAAAAATATGTACACAAATCATATAATTAATTTTTTATGATCATAGAATTAAAAATATTATGAAGTAGATGATAAATTAGTATGTTAATATGATTATTTATTTTTCTTAAAAGTTTAAATGTGATTATAAATGAAATAGGATATTTTGATACGAATAAAATAGTTGTCTATTCATATTCATATTCATTTTTTTTTTTTTTTGATAGATATGGATACAGATAAGGTTATTAATGGAATAGTTAAATTTCTATCCATATCTAAATATATTTGAATAGAAAATAGATTTGGATGGATTTTCGATCCACTTTCATCCCTAGCTACATTTGTTGAAGCCAGTGGAGCATGCCATTTGCAGTTTTATTAGCCCAGAAATTATTCTACTCAGCCTTCAGTTTAGGAACCGTGGATCATATTATCCCTTCATGTAGCTCAGACTTGTTATCGAATCACATGCTTCCCACAAGAGGGTTTATTGCAAGGTCTTGCATCCGAGAGGGGTAGGGCAGACTGCTAGTCAAAAGGAAATAATAATAAAGTACTGGAATCCAAACAGTGCAAGGCTAAAAGGAACTTCCACTCTACCCATGCTGGGAAGTGGACCACCACAAAGGAATTATTTGTCTTCTAGAACGCAGCACAAACAAAACTAGCAAGTCAACTCAAAGTAAAACTCAACATCTCAAGGAGCTAAAGTAAATCTAATTTTAACCCAAAATACATTAGATGCTTCCACCGTACCATTCTCATTGCCGAGATATGATGTCTACGTGCCTAATCTATCATTTGTATCACCATTATTGGATGATGAAGTCCATGAAGGGGTATCCTGCCATCAAATGGTTGTATGGTTGTTTAGTGTTCTCGATCGATAATCCCAAACCCTCCAATCACACGATAGATATATATCACTTATTCAACATTTTGTTGCATAACGGATCAGCTTAATATCTAATCTTAATGTTGGTTATCCAAACATCATGATTGTTTTCTTCAACAGTTGAAATCTTTGGTTGTTCCACAAATGGCTAGGTAATGACTAATTCCTTTCCTTTGTTGCTACCCTTGGATTCACCTGATTCCTCTGATATTGAAGACACTCTTGAAGGGCTATCAACCATCGTACCAGGCCCACACTATGAAGGAGAAATGAAAGATTCCTGTTGCTTTCCCTCCTTGGAACTTCTTAGGACTCTCTGCTCTCTCTCTCCTCTCTCTTAACCTTACTCCCTTAGCTTTAAACCCAGGAGAAACCCCTGCAGCCAAGAACTCTACCAGCAACCTTAGACCTTAGATCTACACTATCCAAAGCCTAGATATTCTATGTCTAGCTTCCCACCATCTTCTTAAGCCTAAATCTACACTTTTGTTTAAGATTAGTTCTTGAAGAAAAAGCATGAAAGGAGCCTCTAAGGAGTTCTTAGCAAGAGATCCTCCAAAAGGTCCTCTTCGAGAATGAGAGCCTCCCCCTCTATCGAGAGATTTGATACTCGTTGCCTCTTTTTTTTCTTTGACATCTATGTAGGCTTTTTTGAAGACCACGTAGTGTTGTTTGTGTGAGATCTTAATCAATGCTGGATATTTGCACACGTTGTTTTGCTGGCGGATAGCTTATTTTCCTCATTTTTCTTTATTTTTCTTTATTTTTCCAAAAGATAACTTCAAAATGGGTCCTTTCAGGACAGATCCCAATTGCCTAGCCTCAGAAACATCCCAAAGGCATAGCAGATCTTGCCCCGTAGTTATGGAAGCACCCGGATTTGAGGCTACCATGGATTTGCTATGAAATTTTGGATGAACCTTTTGTCAACGCTTATCAAGCTTGCGTTCATAACTCGTTCGAGACCTGAGAGGGGGCGAGTAGAGGCCTAGCACAATTTGGCTTATCCTAGGGGTGATTGCCTTCCCCAATAGTACCCTTGGCCTTACCCTTCCCTTTGTTCCCTTTCACGTCCTTTTCGATTATTTTAAATCATGATTTTCTATTTCTCTCTCTTTTTTAAAAAACTTGAAGATGGCTTGTATTATTTTTTTCACAAATCCCTGATCCCTCCCAGAGACGTTCACAAGGTTCCAATCAACTGGGCTAGCAATTCTTAGTATATATATTCACATATATACAAACTAAATGTTAAATTTTTAGTAAAAGATAATGATATAAAATCAATGGTAAAACATAAAAGTTGAAGATCCAAACAGAATCTGTATTATAATAATGCTTATGAACTAAAAAAGTTCTTGTTTTTTTGGTATTCTCAAAACTAAACATCAAATATGTATAAAATAGATAATTACTGTATCATAATAATATGATCTAGTCATCAAAACCTTGTGAACTTTAATATATCTAGAGTGTGATCAATAAAGTTGATTTTTAGTTTATATATCTTATCATGTATTTTAGCATTGGTATAATTGATATGTTTTACTTTTATACTCATTTAAAGTACATATACGTCAGAGATGTTCTTAATATATAAGATTTAATTTTAGAATCTTCAATTTTAAATCTTTTCACAAAGATTTGATATTTATTTTGTAGTTTAACTTTCTATAGTATGCAACCTAAACTTATCTTTTTAACTTCATTTCTTATAAATGACTTTATACAATTACGTTCCACGAATCTCACTGCACTGACCATAGTAAACTCGACACGAATTAGACTTCAGTAGTCTCTCTCGATACTGGAGAGATCTAGTTCAATCACATATTGTCCATATATGTCTTTCAATAGCAAGTGATGGATAGGCTGAAACATGTATATCGTCTAGTAATTTTGTCCAGCAACCTACCGTCATCCAATTCGTGGATGGCAAGTGATTTGAATTATACCTCTCCAACTCAATCACAAATATAAGGGATCTAAACACCATTAATTTGGACAAAATAAATGTGGCTATTGTTTTTGACGGACATCAATTCTAATTAATTGATTATTGGCCTTGCTAATGCATAAAAATGAGATAAAATATAGGATGATACTAGCAAAAAAAATAAATAAATAGAAATAAGGTATGCTCTAGAAGCTATTTGTATATTTAACATCAAGAATTATCGAGAAGTTATGGCTATCTTTTTTCTATGTACTATCATAAACAATATAAGAAATATGTTATACATTGATCATAGAGCTAGAAAAGAGTATACTAGTACTTTGGAGGCTTATCCAAATGGATGGAGTTTTTTCCATAGGGAGGATTGGATATTTATAGGTATTCAAAATATGTTTACAGCTAGAGTAAGGTTAGACATCACATCTCTAAGGCTATTAAAGTGGACAGTGATTTCATGGAGTTCATTTTTCACTGAGATGAGGCCATGCACTAACATCCAGGTGTGCTGCCATGTTGAGTTGTTAATATTGACAATCAACTTTACAAAGTACCATCAAGAATAGAGGTTGAACCAGGCGCACTAATGTGTAAGTGGTTCCTTGACTAAAGGATAGAGAACTATGCTATATTCTAGAGGTCAATAAATTTACTGCCCAACATGTGTATTGATAATGATATCTTGGACTCTCTTTGATAGGAAGTATAGGACTTTGTTGGGTTTGGGTGTGAGTGAGGGTCGGTTGTCCAACATGGAAACTATCATAATGACATCATATCCATATTAGAACAAAGACATGGTAAGATATATCAGATTTGGCTAAGTAGTAGCTTAAAATATTTTTGGAAATAATTACTTTTATAGATTACTGTAATTAATAATTGATTATTTTGAAAAGATTTCATGTGAACATTTTTCATAAAAGGATGTGTGACATGATCAAGGATTCTATTAGGCCATGAAATCATATAATTGAGGGCTTAATAGTGCCATGCTTGATGGTCATATCAGGAGACTAAATTGTACAACATAGCTTGTACATAAATAGTAGACCAACTGGTTTCATCTTACACACCAAGAGATTCAGTAGTGCATTGTGGGCTCCATATCCCCATGTTGGACTACATTGTCAATATGTAATTAAAGCGGACCTAAAGGGGTAGATTATTGGTAAGCAAGAACTTTAGTTTACCTATCCCAGTAATATATATAGCATGTGCTATCTATCTTCAAGTTAATTGGAATGAAATTCTAGTTGATAATTCTCTCATTGATTGAATAAAAAAAGATATGGATTTAATTGGAGAAGAGAAGAGATTCAGCTAGAAAAATATTTCGGTGAGTTAACCTTAACACCACTTGGATAGAATCTAAGTTGGGCTCAACCAACCATGCAAGGTGGACCATGATGTCTGCCTTGTGTAACACCAACTAAATGGCACACTCCAATTAGGAGTGCACACATCTAGAAGATGGGGGTCAGCTACCTTTGATGATGGGAGGTGTGGAATTGCACTTGGAATTTGAAGGAAGAAAGGGTTGTCAATAGAACCGATTATAGGGAGGTAGAAATCTCACTACAGCTCATATGAAACCAAAAATTGGAGCCTTACGCGGCAGTGGTGAACCCATAAATTGATTGACTCTCAACAGAGGTAGATGTTAGTTGGAAGAAGGCAGAGTTGGTTCACTTTCTTCCAAAGCTGAAAATAGCAACTGGCTCACAAACTAAAAATCCACCAAAAGGGATGTGAGAGAATAGAGGAGAGCCAATGATAATTCCGACAATACAATTTTTACTATTTAATAACTCATGAATGATTACAAGAGGAGTTACCAATGGTATATTTATAAGTAGTACAAGAAATTTTTTTTCTTTACTTGTCCAATGTGGGATCCCTAATCTTATTATAATTCGAATAACTCTAATTATTAACTTTTCTAATAACATCAAAAGTTCTCCAAGAAAAATAGTTTACAGAATTAAAATTTTCTCAAATTTACTAACACAAACTTTACCAATAGAAACTTGACACCTAAGTGGGGCGACATGGAGCATTGATCCCAATATGGGATGGCCCAATGTGGGGCGGCACCTAGTGTGGGTTTAAACCCACTCGCCTAGTAGGTGAGCTCTAGGCGCTTCGGCGTCAACCTTAGTGGTCAGCGCCCCCTTCCTCTTACATTCAGAACTTGAGGACTCTATAAAGAATAGCCAGGTAAGACCGCCACATCATTATCTTATCCTCTCTGGCGGAGTCCTATTGGGACTCAAGCTCCCAATTGGAGGTGTTCAAGGAAACCCCATGCTTCCCTTCTCTACATAAATGGGAGGTGTTCTAGGGGTATTGGCACTCAATTCTTCACACACCACCGAGAGAAAGGAGAGGGGCACTAGTTTAGGCTAGGGTTTTCTTCTCCAAAAGCAAGAGAGAGAGAGAAGCTTATGAGACAAATTCTTCTTCTAGTGTATTCCTAGCGGTTGTAGGAGACTTAGAGCCGTGCAAAGCTCTAAAAAGGCTTATGGACTGAAACAACCGAGGATAATAATTTCCAAAGAGTCATATACTTTTACAGTTTCAATATCTCAAGTATACAACTCTCTTATTATGCATATAATCTATGTATTCATTATGACTTATCGTAAAAGAACATTTCGTGCTTCTTATTTTATTTCGCTGCATAACATGGACCATTCCCATGTCCTTAAAAAAAATCATGGCATCGGGACCACTCGATTCTCCTAGTGGCAAAGCTACAGCAATATGAATGCAGGCAGCCATAATAAAGACAACACATTGCCGCAAAGTTATCAGAGGCCGCGAGGACACCTCCAAAATTGTTAGTTCAGCCAACTCACACTCGTGACCACCCCTGCAACGCAGCCAAGACAAAGTCACGGGCTCAAAATTTTGTGGTTGCCGTCGTTTTTTTACGTTTTTTTTTTTTCTGGAGAAAAATGGTTGTCATCGTCAATTGATCCACTTAAAATAACGCAGTTCCCTGTATAAAAGAAAGCTGTACTCCTAGCCTCCAATCATATCAAAAAAAGTTTCAAGCTTGAAGCAATGGAGTCTCTTCAGAAGTTGGTGATCATGGTGATGCTGGTGCTGTCGATCATCCTTGGCTGCGGTGAGATCGCCTTGTTGAGGGCTGATGGCTTCTGTAACATGACAATGGAGGGTTTCAATGCATGCAAGCCTGCAGTCACCGGCCCAGAACCTACTGAGCCATCTGAAGAGTGTTGTGAAGCCCTCTCCAATGCCGACCTTCCATGCCTTTGCTCTTACCGGCACTCAATGCTGCTGCCATCCCTTGGAATAGACCCTGACCTTGCCATGCAGCTCCCACAAAAATGCAATCTCACTCCACCTGCCGAGTGCTAAGGTTTGCATTGGCTAACTTCTTTGCTCATAACATCTAGGAAAATGATCTGAATTACCTTTCTTTTTGAGGAAAATAGATTTGAGTTACTTTGTAACCTAAATATATATATCCCTTGGATTATTCTTATAATATGTAGCTGAATAATTTTCATTAACTAGAGTTACAGTCTGAACTCTTTTCTTATACTGTCATGCCCAGTTCCAAGTCTGGATAAGAAAGATTGAAGATTAATGTCATGTGGAACAGCTAACTATGAAAATATATCCAAATTTGATGGTTATTATAGTATGGTTGCATGGACTAGACTTAGCCCTGTAAGTTGGCATATATCCCTCTCTATTAGGGAGAGGCCAAAGGTCTCAACAATCTAATTTATACATATATCTTGGTTGCTTTTGACTAGATCATATTTAGTTTGTCTGACAAGAAAAATCTATTGAATCAATAACATAAATTTTGACCCAAACTCCAAGTCTACCAAAAAGATGTAAATTCGGTCTGAATTCCAACTTTTTTTTTTTGTCCTTTCGAAATTTAGATCAAATCATGTTAAATCCTCTTCACGGTCGGGCTCCCTTGCAGCTCTCTAGTCCAAGACCTTACTCTTCGCTGCTAAGTCTACTGGTACATCACAGGAATAGCACCTACTGGATAGTGTGCAGGTTTGAGGTGAATCCAATTCTTCATTCCATGGTCTGGTTTGAATGGACCTAAAGAACCATAATTATCTTGGATCTGGGTCAGAAAAATGTCAAACTGGAGTTTAATTTAGGTAATGTTGGCGTGAAAAAAATCAGGCAGACTGACCAACCTGAATTTTCTTAGCAGTATTTCGACCCTAAGTTGGCCTGAATCTAACTATGATACTGCAGAGACTACTTCCAAGTGTCATTGGATCTCACGTTAGGCTGAAATTCCTTTCTTCCATATCAGAAATTTGTATGAATTTTTATAGTTAAGTTAATTAAAATCCAAGTCAAGCCATTCCTTGCAATCGAAGTCACAGGTTGAAGCGTTCGGAAACATTGCGATTGCTAATATTAATCTTTTGACTTCGCCATTTTTTTTTTGTTTTTCCCGTCGAAGAGTGGTAGTTCAAATATCTGCTTAATTAATTTTTACTATAAATTTTAAACCTCTTAAGCTATAGGCCAAAGAGTGACTAGATGATAACTATTTTTTTTTTTGAATAATCAACAATAAAGTTGTTATTGTTACTATCAACAATATTTTTGACAGAAAATATCGCCAAAGATCATGTAGTGTTTCCTCGAAACACCACAGCCTGGGTATAACTACATTATATGACCAACACTACATTATATGTAGCCATAATCATGGCACTACATAATTTATTGATGAAAAGGGGTTAAGTGCAAACAAGATAGTAACATCATACTTTTTTTTTCCCCTTGATATGAACAAAAGAATCTATATTACTCCGAGCTTACACAAGGAAACTTCTACGAATCCGGTATGTCATCCTTAATACAAAGTTAATAGTTTCGTAATGTGCTTCCTTTTGCAGGGGAATTCTTGGGAGGTGAGCAGGCCCCTTCTTCGTTACATGCCTATGAAGTTCTTAAACTGCTGGTGTTTCTCAAGGAGTATAAATGATGTCAAATATGTAATATTGCTACTTCATTTCCGAATTTTATATACACTTTCTTTGATGTTTCTGGACACTGTAATTACTTTGTACTACTAAAATAAGAAAGTTGTTATCTTTTCTTTTTCTATTCTCATGCTGAATTGAATTAATTCTTAAAGGCTCAATAACCCACTGAGAAACAAGTCCCTGCATGCAATGCATGAACAATGTTATGCCATAGTGGTTAAATGCCTCCTTCACTTTGAGGAGATTCAAGGTTTGAGTCTTGGGACTGCATCTTCAAGCACTTGGATCTGGCTAGTTTATCGCATGGGCCTCAAACACAAATGTAAAACTAATTCTATGAAAAACTTGAAAGGGAGTTTTTTTGCCTTCTCTTCCTTCTTTAAACCCTATGTCAAAACTATAATACAAGGCCTCTATTTATACTATAGAAGTTTGGCTTTATTATTCTAGTCGATTTCCCCTACTAGTTAAGAAGCTAAACTTTACTGAAAATAAGAAAATTAGATTTTCATAATTGGATAGAAATCTAGTTATCAACTCCTTTATCAACTTTATTTTCTATAATTATGTTTATGTTGATTTGGTTATAGAGAAAAGCAACAAATCCTTTAATCTGTTCAACTCGAACCTGAGAATAATAATAAATAGTAGTATTATGAAAGTAGGTTTTTGGACCCTTTTACTTTATCATTTGTTTCATCAAACTAATAAGAAGCCTTCTATTTACACTAGTATTGTTCAAATTTAAATTCAGGTCGAATTCCTTTCCTAACTAAAAGAGATTAAAGTTTTTTAAAATAATAAGAAAATTATTAATAAGATAAAAATCATCATAGAGTTAGATCTTGACTCCTACATTAATTTTGTCTTATATCACATCAATTAATTCATCCCATATTGAAAAATATATTCAATTAAATTCCTATAAATAAAGGAAGTGTACTTTGACTGGACTGTTTTAAGGCTTAAATATCATCATACCCCATGTCAATAGGGTAAGGAACCCTTGAGGGTAATTGATATGATGAACTGAAGGGTTAGTCTGATCGTAGATTTTAAGAAGTTATCCAATTTTGAGAAAAATATTGTTATAATTTGGATATGGTTCAAGATAGTTACAGCCATTGAAAGTTAGGTGGCATAGTTGAATCTGATCTTGCTTCTAAATCTTGTTGTAACATACTTGAAGTGTTTGAGTCAATCCATGATGGACCTAGTGATATTCTTGGGTCATAGTTCCAGACAGATTATGATTTATACCCTATCAACATTTACTATAAATTATGAGGCAAGTTTGACTAGCATTTCGAAGCCCTCGATAGCCTCGAGTCGGGGTCATTTTGCACCCACTAGGCCATGTTCTTCTTGACAAATATTGAAAATAAAAAAATCATAAAAAATGAACGTTGTATGTGAAAGTTATGACCATCATGAATTTGTTTTTAACTATGAATATGGTGGATCTTGTTTCAGGACCCTAGTTAGAGGTATTCATAATGGCCTAGGTACAATGATCCTTTTGGATTACTAAGGTGTTAGAAAGTATAGCTAAGCTCTTGCAAATACCAATTTTCTAATCGTTTGCACTTACAAGCACTAGTTGTTACCACCATCTATTTCCATTAACCCTAATTTTCCCTTCAATCTTCCACACAATAAAATATCACCTGAAGTGAAGATGTTGCTTGCTTTACTTTGTTAACCTGCTAGGGTGAGTTCCACATTTTATTTGTTTGTTCATATTATTCATCGTTTGTTAGTCTTTATACTTGCAAGCAGTTTTATAGACCTTTATTTTTATTATTTTATCTCGACATGAAAATATGCTAACATTTGATTTTTAACATATTTTAGTTTTAAAATGTCATGTTAAATATCTCCATAATTTAGCAAACCGCTTGACATATGTGAGTATAAACAAAGTTCAAATATGCACGTATTCTTCTTCTTCTTCCCTTCTCTCTCTCTCTCTCTCTCTCTCTCTCTCTCTCTCTTTCCAATGGGGAAGGGGCTACATCTCGACGACAAACTCTAAAATGAGAATCCAGCCTATTTGTCAAGGGCGCAAGAATGCAAGTCCTGTTGTATTCCTCTTCCTCTATTACTCTATGTTGTAGACCCCTAATTTGTTCTAAATCTAGATCTGCTTTATGCTATTCTCTTAAGCCCATATATCCATTTTCACAGAAGGCAAAGGGCTTCTTTTCATCATGTTGCCTTGATTCAAAGGGGAAAGAAAATAGAAAATGCTCTCTTCTCTTTCCCACCTCTCTTCCTCTCTTGCACCCTCTCTTCTCTACCATTCTCCAATATATATATATAGTCACCTCCTAGCCTTCGTTTCTCCCCTCTCTTACTCTACTCTAAGAAAAGAAGGAAAAGAGCCTCTAGTCTGTAGGGGATGCTTGTTTTCACATCTCCTAAAGAGAACTGGATTTTGGATCATTCTTTCATGTCTTCTTTATGTACGGAAGTGCTAAAACCTTCTAATGGGTTTAGAACCTTTTAGCTACATGAAGATTTGTGTTTGATAGCCTTCTCTATTATAAAAAACAATATAATTTCCTTATTTACTTTTTCTTGCCTTTGTGATGGCTTTGTTGTTGTTTTTTCTGTTGCTGTTGTTGTTTTATTATTATTTTTATTATTAAGATTAGATGGTCCTTGAAAGGCCACAAAGTTTAGTTTATTTCCTTTCCTCTAACGCCCGTTATTCTTGCAACTCTTAAGATTTTTGGGAGATGTTTTACCGATGATTCACAAGATGGTTGTTTGGACGTATGAGGTATTTCTATTGTTTCTGCTAGCAATAAGAATACTTCGGTTTTGCCATCCTTTGGGGTGGTAGGCACTGCTAAACTACAATGTTTGTCTCAAATTTTCGCCACAGCATCCTCCAGAAGTGACTTGAAAATTTGATGTCATGATCTGAAATGGCAGTTTTGGGAACTCCATAGGCAAATCCACTATATGCAAAGCATCCATCATCTTCTAGTAAGGGATGAAGTCAGCCATCTTGCTAAACTACAAATACAGAGTCGCATTGGCATATCTCTTGAAACTCCAAACACCCTCTTGAAGTATACTGTCTCCATAAATAAGACAATTCCTAGGAGAAAACCATGTAAACTATTTTGAAAGAAGGTCTTAAAGGAAGAAACTAGCAGAAGAAATTAAAATTATATTACAATCTACCATTCCATGCATGTAGCGGTTGGTAGGGTTCCCTTTGGACTAAACTTTTTAGTACAAACTTGTTTTACATTTGGGGGGCAGAAAGATCAGAAAAAGTGACACAATCCAAAATCGCAAGGTAAGAATCCCAAAATAAATCTAATCCCTGCTTTATTGAAAAATTTCCAAATTAAATACCAGCTAAACATAGTTCAGTTTTCAGCATAGAGTAAGGTTTATAGTGAATTATATCCATGACCATCTCATTAGCGAGTGAGATTGTGCTGAGATGAGTGATAGGTATCTTGGTCGGGATGAAAGACTGGGAAGTTCAAATGTCCAAGACTTTGAAATCTTGGCCAATATACAGCGACCAAGATGTCCAAATAATGTCTGATATATTATTAAAAGCAAAACTAATATTTTGAACCTAAATCTTATCTTCTTGAGAAACTGAAAAAGTTTATACACTGATACTATTTGGGCTGACAACTCGAAGTATATTATTTTATGTCCTTGAGATAACAAAGGCCGATATCTTATTTAGAGTGTGGATCAATGGTTGATAACGATATAAACCAACATCTTGGGTAAGATTTGAGGCAACAACAACATTATGGCAAACACCCTTCCAAATCCATCAAGTCAGCAATCTCACATCGTTGGCAGTAACCAACAATGCAACCAACACAGAATACAAGGTCACCAGATTTGTGGTTGTTATTTATGATGCACCTTTTAGACAGGCAAAAATTCCTTATATAGTACACATGTGGTTACAGGCCAGCATGGCCAACCAACGTTCTGAGTATAAAAGAAAGCCAATCGCACAAATCCAACAATAGTCTAAAGTATTGCATCAACTTAATAAATACTAATCTAAGATAATGTTTGCTGAAATTCTGCCAATGCTTTCTTATAACAAAATCCTACTAGTTCTGTAAATCTATAAAAATAGTAAGAAAATGTATAATGCACTAGACAACCTAGTAGGCAATGATCATTTTAACAAAATAATCAGGCAAATAAATAAACAATAATTTATAGAAAATAAGCAAATCAAATCTTTCTTCAAATTTCATTCATGAATTCCAATTCTTTAAAATATTCAGTTCATCTCATCAACCATGAGCTATACCATATATTTCCTATAGTAGGATCATAACACCGCAAATCTTCTTGCGGTGTGCAGCGCATCATCTTGCAACAAAGTCCTTTAGGACCGTGTATCTGCTTGTAGTATGTCGTGCATCTTCTTGCAATATAACTTTCAAGACAAATCAAGTTGTAATATATTAGCCTCTATTGGTGGGGTTCTTAACTTAGTCAGGTAGAAAATTTAAAGTCATTATAGGTTTCCATAATTCAATTGGATAAAAATGCCAAAATCATGCAATATTGAAATCGATCAAGCATAATCAATATCGAGATCATACATAATCATAATATTCTAAAATAAAATATATTCAATAATAAAAATTTTGTTCATCAAATATATGCATCATGAACAGTACGATTCAAAATTTATTCATATAATAATCTTAAAATTTTGCCAATTAATCTAGAAAAAGTGAAGCATTACTTACTTTGCGAACAAAACCAATCTATAAGTCCAATCAATTTCAAAATTCTCTCTCAAAGCTTGATATTTAAAAAAAATATTCATCAAAATTTCATCATGATCATTCAAAAAGTAAAAGCCCTAAATTTCAATACCCTCATAGTGCTGACCAAGCGGGAGTGCCCGACACTTCGGTCGATTTGATTAAAGCAAATTTCATCCCATTATGGTTGAATTAGGGTATAGATGGTTCAGCAGAAATCAAAGATGGCCAAATCTAAATCTAATAGTGTCTAGTAAGGATCAAAGTGGCATGCTACTCGACGGCCATGGATCAGGACCCTTCACTAGAGTGGATCCAAAATCACCGAGAGGAGTCGTTACTGGATCTAACAATCGTAGAGAGAGGAGAGAGAGAAAGTCTAAGAAGAGAGGAACTTTGTAGAGAGAGAAATAAGAAAGAGAACAAGAGAGAGAAAATGTGGGGAAGAGAGAAAGGGAGAAGGAGAGAAGAGAGAAAAACTGAATCTCTCTCTCTCACTCTTTTTTCTTTTTTTCATTATCCTTTTCGTTCTTTTTCTTCTTGTTCCTTTTCTTTTTTTTTCTTTTCTTCTTTTTCCTTTCTATCCTTGGCTTCTTGGCGGAATAGAGGATTCATGCCCATCCCTTCTCTAGGATAGAGGAGGGCCTTATAGCCGATGGTGGCTATGCCGTTGGTAGCACTAGTCATGACGACACCATCGGAGGTCTGACAATCAATGGTTGACTGCGGCGATTGGTGCCAAAGGAAAAAAAATGTCATGAAAAAATGGCTGAAAATAGGAATTAAACCTCGATTTTGATTTGAGCTCTGGTTTACTTACCCGTAGCTAGTGCTCCAACATCCCATCACAAAAGATGGGTACGAAAGCCCCAACGGTGACACCGGTGGTTGAAAGAAAAGAAAAGAAGAAAAATGAGGCTGATTTCCAAAATAGGGGTGGCGATTTTCAACTCAGATTCTCGGTGGTTCTCGATAGAATTCGACAGGCGACGGCTCAATGGAGAAAAGAGAAGACTAAGGGAAATAGATAAAGAGGGATTGGGGTTTTATACCTCATCTCCAAAGAAGGTTTGAGACATGATTCTGATGGTTAAGTGAAACTAGATCTTCGGCAAATCAAGGAGGAAGAAAAAAGAATGATGATAGTCGGACAATGATTTGTTGATGAGGCTCAAAGGGAGGTGTGGGAGCCATTAAATAGCCGGTGAAAGCTAGGTTTCCTAGGTCCATCAGAGATTAGGTTGGAGAAGGAGTCCGCCTCCTCCTCCAATCGAATAGGCCTTTGCCTTTTTGTTGTTTTTCTTGTTTTCCATTTTGGCCCATTGGCTACTTTGGGCCGATCAAGTGGACCAGACCTAACTCTCAAATGGGCTGGGTGTTATAGTAATATTGAAAATAAATTGGTGGTATCGAGAAAATGACTTAGCCATATTGAAGAATTGCTGGACTGCCGTCGTCACATCCTGTCTGATTATGTGCTAATACCTTCTAAAGAACATGAAAGAAAAACCATCTAGCTCCATGGCCTTTTTTTCCCCAAGGACCAGAGAGCCTCCTGGACTTCCATGGCATATATCGGGCTGACCAAAGCTTCATTTTCCTCTTCTAATACGCTAACCGATGGGGCTCACTTGCTGGCTATACCTCCATCGCCCACCTGATTTGCCCACCTAGATCTGAAGAACTACTTCAATGCCCTTCTGATGGTGTCAGGTTCCTCTATCAACCGTCCACTACCATCCTTGATGCTCCTGCTTTGTTCCTTTGCCTCCAAATGATTGTCAACTGGTTGAAGAACCTAGGGTTCCAATCCTCCTCTGTGATCCACTATAATAAGGACTTCTGTCTCCAGAGGACATCCTGTCGTCTAAGGAGTGAGTGGTGCCTGGCTAACTGCACCTGAGCTCCCCCTGTTCTCCTTTAGTTAGGCGCCTCTACGTACTTCGAGAGATTGGAGATAGGCAATGGAATCTTTTGTCTCCACTACCCTCCTAAAATGTTGTCTACCTCTTCCTAGTTCCACTTACGTAGCCTGCGCTTGTTCATTTCCAGCTTGCGGGTTACTCTGTACATAGGATCACCTTGCACAGCCATACGCCAAGCCTCCTGCACATCAACCCACGACCGAAGATATGTAACCAAAACTTTTCAAATCGGAAATAACTATGATACCGAGTGAGAGTCTAGGTACTAACCAAGATTAGACAATGGTCCGAAGCAATCTGGAGGAGGTGGCTCATCCGAAAGTTCAGGTAGCACTGAACACAGTTGGCCGCAGTAGGCCCTGTCGATCCTCTCCAAACGCGCCCTCAGCTTGCCTTATTTTGTACCAGGTAAACCTTGGCCCGGAGAACCCAAGGTTAGCGTGACCATTCACCAAAAGAAAGTCCTAGAACTTCGTGACTTTAATTTTGTTGGTGAAAGCCTTCCCCCTTTGCTTCTCCTCAGGGTTGTCAATGCAGTTGAAGTCCCCTGCAACCACTATTGGGTACTCCTGCTGAATCAGGTAGGCTACCTCAACCCAAAGTACCCTCTTCTTCTTGTAGTTAGTGCTTGTGTAGATAGCAAATAGAACCCAAAGGGGCTCACTTTCTTCAGAAATAACCATCGTGACCTGTTGGTTGCACTTATGGAAAGCATCAAGATTACAAGTTGTTGCCCAAGAAGACAACCCAAGAGGGGGGGGGGGGGGGGGGGTGAATTGGGTTTTAATTAATAATTGCTCAATTAAAAATAAGGTGAGTGATTAACTATAGATATTGCAAGTGAATTAGTTAGATCACTAGATGCAATGAGTGAAGAGAGTGAAAGAGATAAGGTGCAATACAAATACAGAAAGATTTATAGTGGTTCGGAGCCAACTCTTGCTCCTATGTCCACTCTCCAAGCAGCACTTGGGAGTTCACTATAATTCCTAGGATTATAGCCGGTTGTTTTACAAGCTCACAACCTAACTTGTTGTTTTCACGAGGTCACAACGAACTCGGTCGGTTTTGACAGGCTCACCGACTAGAACCATCCGATTATTTTTCCGGATTCACAATCAAACCCAGTTGGTTTTTCTCGGTTCACCAACCACAACTTTACACCGTTGGTTTTATCTTTGGCTCACCAATAAACCTTACAACCCTTGATTCAATCCTCTGATTGAATCAAGTAAGAAAAAGACTAAGTTTAAGAGTTCACAAAGAAAGCTTCTAAAAAGCAAGTGGGAGAACAATATAAGCAAAGTAGAGTTAGAAGCCCTCAAACAAATTTTAGATGAGGAAGTGGGAGCTTCTCGATTTCTGAGTCTCCTCTTGAATGTGCCGAAGAATGGAGGACAGCAGCAGAGCCTTGAATGCGAGGGAAGCACTTTTTGATTTGAGTTGAATGCACATCTTCCTTCTTTTGCTTGTATTTTCTCTTAGGAAGCTCTTGGTAGTTGAAATGCTTTAATGCTCAGATGGAATAGCTCTCTTGTTGTCTACTACTGTTCACTCTGGCTATTTAAGTGGTTTCATTTGAAAACTAGCTGTTAGAGAGTGATTTGGATCCGTTCTGTCCCGTCTGCACATCCTGACAATGTATCCGTTGGGATCGGAGTCGACTCGTGCGATCTGGAGTCGACTCAGCTGTTACTGGAGTCGACTCGTGCTTTACTGGAGATGACTCATCCGCTGTTCCAGATTTGAATTAAAGTGCATGCCTCATCCTGAAGTCGACTCGGACCAAACTGGAGTCAACTCCCCAACAGCTGGAGACGACTCGGGCACTTAGGGGTCGGCTCGTTTTCAGATTCCAGAAACTCAACTTTCTATTTTTCTTCCTCGAGTCGACTCGGATTTACTTGGAGTCGACTCGGCTGACTTCAGAGACGACTCAATATTTTCGGAGATGACTCATTCTCAGAGACTAAAAAATCGATTCTCTGTCTTTTGAATATTTCTGCCTTGGAGTCGACTCGGACCTTACTGGAGTCGACTCAACTATCTTGGGGGTCGACTCTGAAACACTTGGAGTCGACTCGTTCACAGGGTCTCCAAAAGTGAGTCTTTGCCTTTTCAGACTGCTTTCTTCTGGGAGTCGACTCGGACATACTAGGAGTCGACTCGCAATCTTTTAGAGTCGACTCGGTAACAGGGTCTAAAATCCATCGTTCTGTCTTTCTGTCTGTTACCCTTTGGAGTTGACTCGGAACTATCTGGAGTTGACTCGCCAAGCATCGGAATTGACTCGAAACCTTCAGGAGTTGACTCGAAACCTTCAGGAGTTGACTCGCTGATAGGGTCTGAAAACCATCGTTCTGTCTTTCTGTCTGTTACCCTTTGGAGTCAACTCGGGACTATCTGGAGTCGACTCGCCAAGCATCGGAGTCGACTCGAAACCTTCAGAAGTCGACTCGCTGACAGGGTTTGAAAACCATCGTTCTGTCTTTCTGTCTATTCTCAGTCGGAGTCGACTCGAGGAGTTCTGGAGTCGACTCGAGCTTGTGCCAAAAACATCAAACCACCCGGAGTCGACTCGCAAAGTTCCGGAGTCGACTCGTGATGCAGACTTTGGTTAAAATTGAGTCCAACACTTAGCCAAATTACTTTGAACCAAAGCTCGAGGCACTTAAACAGAAATTCACATATATTTACCTGAAACACTAGATTGAATTCATTAGTACAACATAAGATATACTCAAAATGCTTTGTACTCATCAAAATCAATTACGGAATACTCAATTACTCCACAATCTCTCCCTTTTTGATGATGACAAAATATTGAGTATTTGTAAAGTGAATTACCCATACAAAGAATGATTCATAGATAAAGTTTTGAAATGAATTCAAATATCTAGTCATTTAGTGTATCCAAAATTGAAAGGAATGAGGCAGTATACTTTGAAATTAAAGCTCTCCCTTTCATTTGGAATTATATAAGCCTTCAAATCATGCAATCAATTATTTGGCTTATATAGCTTTAATAAATTTGCTTTCTTAGAATTTCAGATTCTCCCCCTCAGCATGTACATTCAATTTTGTTTGAATTTTGCTCGAGTTTTCTGAATTTTCGTTTAATGTTTTAAACTTGAGCTTAAGTTCTTAATTATAGAAGAAAAAATCTGACGATTTGTTCTTGAATATGATTCAACTAATCTCCGAATATTCCTTGAATAGATTCTGGAGATTACTCCTTGAGAAGCTCCAATAGAGAGATAATGAGCCTCGAGGTATCGAATCCACAAAGAACAATAAAAAATTTTCTTGTTTAATGATTTCCTTTACATACAATGTATCATATTTTCTCCCCCTTTTTTTCATCATAGCAAAAAGGTGGAATATCAATGAATCAATGACAATGCTCATAACATAGAAAGCACAATGTACACAAGTTTTTAGAAAAAAAAGACTTCAGTTCATTGTAAGTATTACAAAATTTGAGTACAATGATTGAAAGTCCAAAAAAATTTAAATGATAACAAAAATACAAATCTAAGGATGTATAGTAGAAGAAGATGAAGCTCCCAAACTTCGCCGCTGAGCTTGCAGAACCAAACTCATTCCTTCAGAGATGTTCCCCAGTTGCACAATTATCTCAGAAGTCGCCTGAGCTTGAGTCTGGGTCAATTGGGTTACACTTTCATTGATTGTATCAAGCTTATCTATCAGTACATTTGCAAGCTTTTCTGCTCCTTGATTCAGGCCTAGTAGCTCGGACCTCACGGAGTCTTGCATTTGTTTTGTAGCTTCCTGAATCTCGGAGAACCTCATGTACTGACCCTGTACAAGACTCCTCAAACTGGACAGCTCCTTAACTTCAGCTACCATCAGAGATACTGCTACTGTGGAGGGGGTGAGGTTAGTGGAGGGGGTGCTGGTGGTACTTTTGAGTTTCCTCACAATGTCATCTCTCAATTCTCGGAGCTGCTTAGGACTAATTCTGACCTCTAGTAGCTACCGAGGTGGTGGCACTGTGGAAGGTCCAGCAGAGGTCGAGGGCCCGGCAGTGGATGAGGGACCAGCTGTGGATGGGAAGGTGGAAGGATCTGTGGAGATGTCCTGATCATGGTCAGAGGTAGGAGAGTGATGAGTAGTGGGGTCAGATGGTATGGATGTAGAGGACTTCCTAACCCATGTACCCTCCACCTTGTGGAAACCCATTCGGTGGAGAGTTTCCTCACCCATATGGTTTGTGTATCTAAGTGAGCGAGAGGGTTCCTCCTTAGGGATAGGAACCTCTAACTCCCTAAATATCAGGGTAGAGCATACCATAGGGGAGACTCAATCTAGGCTTATCTAGGGATTCACAAACGTAACTGTAGATAAGTTTTGGAAAGTTGAGAGGAATGTCATGTAAGATATAGAACATTAAGGCTAGGTCTTTTTCTGAAATAAAGTCAAACGTACCAGTTTTGAGAAAAAGAGTCCGAGAAATGGTACTAAGGAGGAGGCGCATTTCAGCTGAAAGCTGATTTGCAAACACCTCCTCTATGGGTGATTGAGGTGGTCTCCCTAGGATGGCCATAAGGGCCTCACTCCTATCGGTGGGGTGTGTGGGAGCAATCCCCTCTCGGAAGAGGTGGAGGACTCGAGCAATGAGATCCTCCGAGATTGAAACAGGAAGGTTTGCTACATTTCCTTGAATACCACCGCCACCCCGTGTGATGGTGCCATAGAATTCTCGGATTAACCCGGGATAGGTAGGAAGGTCTAGAGAACAAAAATATTCTAAACCTTGGGCCCTAAGGTGATGCCCTAATGTGAACCCTTTTCGGGAGAGGAAGTCGAAATTGACCTTCCTTCCGGTGGAGACAACCCTCCCGGTGCATGGACGCGAGGGAATCGACCTAGGCGGAGAAGGAACCGAAGGTGGTGGCCTCACGGGTTCATTCCGCGCCTTAGACTGTCTCTCGGCACCGCTCGCTGTGAGAGGTCTCTTCCAGCTAGGGACGACAGTTTTTCTAGGCATGTTTGTTAGCATCCCTCATATGCCATGAAAATTTCAAAATAATTTTCAGATTGCAGCGGAAAAACATATGCGGGATCCGTTCATCGCATGAACGTGTTTTAAAACCTTTCGTTTGTAGATAGATTAGAATTAAATTATTTTAAACTATTTTAAAATCATTAAGAAGATCAGATCTTCACCTTGTGCGGGTAGATGGTCTCCGCAAATCTGATTTACGTGGTATTTGATCAAGGCTCAGTGGAAGCCGCACACGCGTCCGACCTCTACAGGTATCCACACGAAGTACTGACTCGATCGAAGCCTTTGGATCTCACCGGGGTGCTAGCTCCCTTACAGAGGTGGCTATGGATGGCTGAAGTCCTCTCCTTTGAATCAACCTTTGATTGGCTTGAGAGGAAAAAGAAGAAGGATGGATTTAGGAAGAAGAAAACAAGACCCGCAGCCTTTCTCTTTTTCTTCCTTTTTGGAACCAAGATGAAGAAGGAAGAGGGCGTCCCAAGCTTTTCTTTTTCTTCTCTTGATTGTGGCTCAAAAGAGGAAGATGGAGGAGGGTGCTCACGGCTGAAATGAGGAGAAAAACATTCATCTTTTTCGAAATTCCATGCTCCCTTTTAATTAGTTAAGAGATAAGGATGAGTTCCTATTTTTTAGGAACTCATCTTTATCTCTTCTTTTTGGCTAACAAGGAGGGGCGTGCGCCCCTCCTCTTTCTCCCACGCACACCCCAAGGGGAGGGGCGTGGGCCCCTCCCTCAAGTTCATTTAAATCTGCTATTTAAATAAATTAAAGGGGGTTTTAATTTGGGTCCATTGTTTGAGTCCAATCCTAGTCAAAATAGGATTTTTGTGAACCCATTTCAATTTCCTCCAATTCCTAATCCAATTAGAATTTAATTGAGCCATGACTCTATTGAACTCTTCAATCCTAATCCAATTAGGAGTCATGAAATTAATTAGATTAAAATTAAAATTAATTAGGACTTAAGAAAATCCTAATCTAATCAGGACTTGTTCAATTTTCAGCCCTAAGACAATTTGGACTTTAGAAATCCTATTCCAAATAGGATTCTAATTTAATTTGAAATCCTAATCCAATTAGGACTCCATGATTCCCACTCCAAGTAGGACTCATGATCAAGTCCAATTAATTAAATCCAATTAATTAAATTAAATTGCAATTCGATTGCAATTGTTCCTTCTTCTAGCCACTAACTCTTAGCGGGTTTTCATTTATCAATCTAATTGATTATTTGTGATTCCTAATCACATTCAACCATTGGATCGGTCAATACCTCTAATATGTGTGACCCCATAGGTTCCATTCTGACTGGTAGTGAGATATATTATGATCTCTATCACAATATCATTGAAAACTCCTTTCAATGGGTTGAAACAATTCCAACTCAACTCACCAGGGATTATCGACCATCGAGATGATCCCTGTGAGTCTCACCATCCACCAGTGACACCTAGCAGTATGTAGTGGCCACCCAGCAGAATAGAATGATGAACCTCTAGGTGAAGTTATCGTATGATACAGTCTTTCTATCGTGGATCCCTACAGACCGGAGGTCATGGATAACTCGTCAAACCCCGTCGTCTGTCATATGTCTAGATTTATTTGACTTGAGTTCGATAGTGAAAAACTCTTTCTCCACTTTATATTTCTGCCCTGGCCAAGGTCTTAGAACTCAGTCTAACAAATCACATAGGATCACTCCTCTTCTATCAAGGTCGATAGATTCCATGTAAGTGCATACCCTACTCCTACAGTGAACTTACTGCAGCCAATCTACACTACAAGGACCCATATGGCTAGAGACCATGTATACGTGTAGTCAAACTACAATAACCTCACTGTGAGTAGCCGAAGCACCGCAGGTCAAAGGACCAGTCATACTACTGCAACATCAAGTAAGTCCCTGACGAGTGGATAGACATCCAAGTGATTTCTTGTCTTGGTCACGCTCAGTACCCTTGTTCTCTAACAAGCACCTGCACTATCACTTCAGTGTCCCTACACTGGGGACTCGAGTCTCGTCCATCCAGAAGAAAAGTGATCTGTGCACTGATCGGATCGATCACCGTCCTCGTGATGATCCATTGATCAGGAGCATTTAGAAATTAATCACCAATGATACATGGCTCAAATTCTCAACTCTTGAGAATATGTATCATCATCTTATTAATTTCTTGGACGATTCATAGACACATAAAAAATATGAATGAAAAAGATGCCCATTTATTATTCAATAATAATAAAGTCAAGTACAAATTTATGTCCTAGAAGTAATAATGTGTCCGCCAGATTGGCTTCTAGGGCATACATCTAACAATCTTCCACTTGCACTAAAGCCAATTAGACATATATCTAAGTCCCATCTTCTCAAGGTGGGCTTCTGTCTTCTGCTGATTTAACTGCTTAGTGAGCGGGTCAGCCACGTTGTCTGCGGAGTCTACTCTCTGCACCTCGACATATTTCTTCTCGAGGTATTCGCGTATGAGGTGAAAGCGCCGCTCTATGTGCTTGGACTTCTGATGAGACCTTGGCTCCTTAGCAAGAGCTATGGCGCCATTATTATCGCAGTAGAGTGTGATGGCATCCGATGGCATTACATCTAGCTCTGCAATGAATTTGTTGAACCAGAAGGCTTCCTTTGCAGCTTCAGAGGCGGCGATATACTCAGCTTCCATGGTAGAATCAGCAATGATCGGTTGTTTGGAACTCTTCCAATTTACCGTACCACCATTGCACAAGAACACATATCCAGATGTAGACTTTCTATCATCAATATCAGTCATAAAGTCTGAATATGTATATCCTTCTACCTTTAACTCTGATGATCCTCCAAAAACCAAGAACAAATCTTTAGTTCTTCTCAAGTACTTAAGAATGTTCTTCACAGCTGTCCAGTGCTCTTCACCTGGATTCGACTGATATCTGCTAGTGACACTCACAGCAAGGGCTATATCAGGTCGTGTACACAGCATGGCATACATGAGGCTTCCTATTGCTGAAGCATAAGGAATCCTGCTCATGCGTT
The DNA here is from genome assembly GCF_051530095.1 of Phoenix dactylifera. Lineage (NCBI taxonomy): Eukaryota > Viridiplantae > Streptophyta > Magnoliopsida > Arecales > Arecaceae > Phoenix > Phoenix dactylifera. The sequence continues at coordinate 10,018,448 of NC_143193.1, forward strand.
GAATCTCTTCAGATGTGTTGGGGCACATCTTTCTGGAGAGATGAATCCCATGCCTAAGGGGTAATAGACCCCTCTTGGAGTTTTTCATACTGAACCTCTTCAGTACCTCCTCTATGTACATCTTTTGTGATAGGCCAAGCATCCTTTTAGATCTATCCCTATAGACCTTTATCCCCAAAATGTAGGATGCTTCCCCAAGGTCTTTCATGGAGAACTCTTTTGATAACCAGACCTTGACCGAGGTTAGCATAGAAATATCATTTCCTATCAGGAGGATGTCATCCACGTACAGTACGAGGAACACGACAGCACTCCCACTAACCTTCTTGTAAACACACGGTTCCTCTTCGTTCTTGATGAACTCAAACGATTTGATTGCATCATTAAAACGAGTGTTCCAACTCCGAGATGCTTGCTTTAGTCCATAGATGGACCTTTGCAGCTTGCAGACCTTGTGATCACCATTACTGGAAGTGAAACCCAAAGGCTGCTCCATATAGATATCTTCATCAAGATATCCATTCAGGAAAGCAGTTTTCACATCCATCTGCCATATTTCATAATCATGAAATGCTGCAATGGCAAGCAATGTTCGAATGGATTTCAGCATGGCTATAGGTGAAAAGGTCTCCTGATAGTCAATGCCTTCGCGCTGACTATACCCTTTCGCTACTAGCCTTGCCTTATAGGTCTCTACCTTTCCATCCGAACCTATCTTCCTTTTATAGATCCATTTACATCCAATAGGTACTATACCTTCTGGTGGATCTACTAAGGTCCAGACTTGGTTGGAATACATGGAGTCTATCTCTGACTTCATGGCTTCCAGCCATTTCTCGGAATCGATATCAGATATCGCCTCGTCGTAGGTATTGGGATCCTGTACATGTTCCCTATCTCCCATGAGGAACATTTCCTCGGTGTCCTCTACTAGTATACCTAAGTATCTATCGGGAGGATGGGAGACCCTACTAGATCTACGAGGTGGAGGAGGTACTACGTGTACTGGCTCTGTATGAATAGGTTCTATAGGATCCATGACTCGTTGCTTTTCAGAGACTCTCTCTTCAAGCTCAATTTTTCTCCCACTGCCTCTATCAAGGATAAACTGTTTTTCCAGAAAGACGGCATGTCGGCTCACAAACACATTGTGATCCTCTGAGATGTAAAAATAGTATCCTAATGACTCTTTAGGATATCCAATGAAACGAGCACTTATGGTCCTAGGCTCTAACTTGTCCGCCTGTAGTCGCTTGACGTGGGCCGGACATCCCCAAATCTTGAGATGACCAAGACTCGGCTTCTTACCATGCCATATCTCATACGGTGTGGTAGGAACGGATTTAGAGGGAACTCTATTCAATAAATAAATTGCGGATAATAAGGCATCTCCCCAAAGAAACATAGGTAGATCAGTGAAGCTCATCATGGATCGGACCATATCCAATAGAGTCCGATTCCTCCTTTCTGACACCCCGTTGAGTTGAGGTGTACCCGGAGGTGTCCATTGTGAGACTATGCCATTTTCCTTGAGATAATCCCGGAATTCCCCACTAAGGTATTCTCCTCCTCGATCTGATCGAAGAACCTTAAGAATTTTTCCAGTCTGTTTTTCTACTTCATTTCTGAACTCTTTGAACTTTTCAAAAGACTCAGATTTGTATCTCATAAGATACACATACCTATATCGTGAATAGTCATCGGTAAAGGTAATGAAGTATGAATAACGACCCCTGGCTAGCACATCGAATGGGCCACACACTTCAGTGTGTACCAGGGTAAGTATTTCAGTGGTCCTCACCCCATGCCCTACAAAAGGTAATCTAGCCATTTTTCCTTGAAGACAGGACTCACAAACTGGATATGACTCAGAAGTCAATGGGCCAAGAAGCCCATCTTTCTCCTATTTGTTCATTCTGTCCTCTCCAATATGGCCAAGCCTGAGGTGCCACAAATACTTCTGGTTTATCTCATCTCTCGATCTTTTAGATCCTATGGCATCCACTACTTGCTCAGACACATTCACAGACACATCAATATGCAAGTGATAGAGACTGTCAATCATGAAACCACGTGCAACTAATTTATTTCTGAAATAAATAGAACATCAGTCTTTGTCAAAAGTCAAAACATGACCATCCTGTGCTAAACACGAAACAGAAATCAAATTCCTGCTAGCAGCAGGGACATAATAACAGTCTCTAAGCAATAAACTAAATCCAGACGGTAATCGCAGAGGGTAGGTGCCCACAGCTACAGCAGCAACTCTTGCCCCGTTGCCAACTCGAAGGGTCATTGCACCTTCCGCCAGCCTCCTACTTTCCTTTAGACCCTGCATAGTAGTGCACAAATGAGCACTAGAACCAGAATCTATAACCCAACTAGAAGTAGAAGAAACCGTAAAATTAGTTTCAATTACGAGCAAATCTAACATACCTTCAGAAGGTGTGTCTGCCTTTTTGTTCTTCAGGCTCTCGAGGTATGAAGGGCAGTTCCTTTTCCAGTGGCCGTCGACGTTGCAGTGGAAACATTTTCCCTTGTCATTAGCCCTTTTCTTGTGAACTTCCTTCTTAGGCTTCTTGTCTTTCTTTTGCTTCTTAGCAGGCTTCTTTTTCTTTCAAGTAGACTTTCTCTTGGAACCAGAAGTCAGCTCAGCAGCCAGAACAGAGCCCCTTGAACCTTTCAAGGCCCCTTCAGCAGTTACCAACATATTCAACAATTCGGTCTTTGTGCATTAAATTTTATTCATATGGTAGTTTACTATAAACTGACCAAATGAATTAGGAAGGGATTGCAGGATCAGATCTATCTGCAGTTCCTTATGCATGGACATACCGAGCTTCTCAAGTTCCTCGAGGTTCTTGATCATAGTCAAACAGTGATCGTGGACAGACTGCCCCTCACGCATCTTTGCCTTGAAGAGCTTCTTGGACACTTCAAAGCGTGCAGTGCGGCTCACCATACAACTCTTGCAGATGAGCCAGTATTTCCCTAGCAGTCTTTATGTTCTCATGCTGGCATTGAAGTTCGTTAGTCATGGATGCCATGATGTAGCACTTGACCCTAATGTCGTCATCAGTCCACTTCTGATGCGTCTCACGCTGATCATCAGTAGGACGTGCTGGTAGCCTAGGAATATCATTCTCGAGCACATACCCTATTTTCTCACAATTCAGAACAATTTTCAGGTTCCTAAGCCAGTCTTTATAGTTGGTTCCGGTCAGTCTGTTGGTCTCAAGGATTCGGGTCAAAGGGTTTGAAGCTGACATTGTGATCTGTAGAGAGTAAAGATTCTAGTTAGACTTTGTACTTGAACTTAATTTGTTCTAGGAACTTTTAAAACAAATATACTCCCACTATTTTCTCGAATCCCTCATACTCCCCTGATGGAGAAACGAAAACCCTACGCGACTAGGATTTCTAGTGGGTACTGCGGTCTCACCGATTTACATGCCGCCTCACCTAACAGTTATTGGTGACATATAAATGGATGAGTGTACAACTCTTGTACAATGCTTCTCAAGCATATTGCAGTGGTACTTGGTCTCTAAGTGATGAAGACCTCACCTAACAGTTATTGGTCCCATTACTTAGTTAAGTCAGACCCACCGTATAACCGCGGAAATAAAGTCGTCATTGGGTCCTCACCTAACAGTTATTGGTGCCCAACCCACTTTTACCCCACAACATCTCATGTCTAATAGAGAGGTCCAGTCCTCCGATGCAACTTGCCCACTGTGTCCAGCCGAGACAAATCAACACCGAAAAGACCTTAGCAGCTCTACTACGGTGGAAGACCTATGGACTTAATATTGCATAATCAAGTCTTAGTGTTTGCAACTTGAGTTCTTCATAAGAGGTAATCGAACAATTGACCAGGTAAGCAGATGGGAGGCTCCCCTTACTCAGAGAGTAAGGTCCTAATTAAGTAACCACCTTATAGGCTTGCCTAGACACCAATTAGATCAATTAATCTAATATGACTAACTCATGTTGGTTCACCCTCGACTGATTAGGGAGGTTTCGATTTAGGTCTCACTCGATCGCGTATTCACATCTCATGCAAATATAAGTCTACCCGCATAATCATAAGCATTAAACATCCAGGCATTTATCAAAAATAAAACTAAATGGTGACGATCATGGATCCAAGATGGGGTCATTTTACAAGCACATGTACGTCAATTGGTTTGATCGTCTTCAACTCTTGACTCGATCTTGATCCTCTAGGTCCAATTGTGATCAACTCCTTGATCCATCTTCAATCAACCCTTGATCTTGATCCGTGCATGTTGAGCTTGTTGATGTACATATCGATCAACCATCGATGTGCAACACACATCACAGATTACATCCCAGATTGCTTTAAAAATTAAATAAAAATAAAAATAAAATTACAACCCTTTTCATTGAGACACGCAGGTCTCTAATACATAAATTTAAGATGCACGCAGGCATCTGAAAATTAAAATTACATGCATCACAGAACATCACAGAACATTTCAGCACATTCAAAGGGTCCATCCATGATCATCACCATACGCATCACATGCATAAAAAATTATTTTCAGATCTGTAATTTAATTAATTATTCCATCTCATGACTTGCTGATCATGCTGGATTTGACTCTAAATATTTGTAATCACATTATCAAAGCTTTAGAATCATTAATCTAAGCATCTAAAAAATAGTATGCAGAAAAATCAGCAAGCTGAAAATTCTGCATACATAAATTTCAGTAAGCCTAATCCCTTAAATTTCAGATCTAAAATGCCTTGAAAAATTTAATTCTAATCTTAATCTACATAACCTGGCTCTGATACCACTGTTAGCATCCCTCATATGCCATGAAAATTTCAAAATAATTTTCAGATTGCAGCGGAAAAACATATGCGGGATCCGTTCATCGCATAAACGTGTTTTAAAACCTTTCGTTTGTAGATAGATTAGAATTAAATTATTTTAAACTATTTTAAAATCATTAAGAAGATCAGATCTTCACCTTGTGCGGGTAGATGGTCTCCGCAAATCTGATTTACGTGGTATTTGATCAAGGCTCAGTGGAAGCCGCACACGCGTCCGGCCTCTACAGGTATCCACACGAAGTACTGACTCGATCGAAGCCTTTGGATCTCACCGGGGTGCTAGCTCCCTTGCAGAGATGGCTATGGATGGCTGAAGTCCTCTCCTTTGAATCAACCTTTGATTGGCTTGAGAGGAAAAAGAAGAAGGATGGATTTAGGAAGAAGAAAACAAGACCTGCAGCCTTTCTCTTTTTCTTCCTTTTTGGAACCAAGATGAAGAAGGAAGAGGGCGTCCCAAGCTTTTCTTTTTCTTCTCTTGATTGTGGCTCAAAAGAGGAAGATGGAGGAGGGTGCTCACGGCTAAAATGAGGAGAAAAACATTCATCTTTTTCGAAATTCCATGCTCCCTTTTAATTAGTTAAGAGATAAGGATGAGTTCCTATTTTTTAGGAACTCATCTTTATCTCGGCTAACAAGGAGGGGCGTGCGCCCCTCCTCTTTCTCCCACGCACACCCCAAGGGGAGGGGCGTGGGCCCCTCCCTCAAGTTCATTTAAATCTGCTATTTAAATAAATTAAAGGGGGTTTTAATTTGGGTCCATTGTTTGAGTCCAATCCTAGTCAAAATAGGATTTTTGTGAACCCATTTCAATTTCCTCCAATTCCTAATCCAATTAGAATTTAATTGAGCCATGACTCTATTGAACTCTTCAATCCTAATCCAATTAGGAGTCATGAAATTAATTAGATTAAAATTAAAATTAATTAGGACTTAAGAAAATCCTAATCTAATCAGGACTTGTTCAATTTTCAGCCCTAAGACAATTTGGACTTTAGAAATTCTATTCCAAATAGGATTCTAATTTAATTTGAAATCCTAATCCAATTAGGACTCCATGATTCCCACTCCAAGTAGGACTCATGATCAAGTCCAATTAATTAAATCCAATTAATTAAATTAAATTGCAATTCGATTGCAATTGTTCCTTCTTCTAGCCACTAACTCTTAGCGGGTTTTCATTTATCAATCTAATTGATTATTTGTGATTCCTAATCACATTCAACCATTGGATCGGTCAATACCTCTAATGTGTGTGACCCCATAGGTTCCATTCTGACTGGTAGTGAGATATATTATGATCTCTATCACAATATCATTGAAAACTCCTTTCAATGGGTTGAAACAATTCCAACTCAACTCACCAGGGATTATCGACCATCGAGATGATCCCTGTGAGTCTCACCATCCACCAGTGACACCTAGCAGTATGTAGTGGCCACCCAGCAGAATAGAATGATGAACCTCTAGGTGAAGTTATCGTATGATACAGTCCTTCTATCGTGGATCCCTACAGACCGGAGGTCATGGATAACTCGTCAAACCCCGTCGTCTGTCATATGTCTAGATTTATTTGACTTGAGTTCGATAGTGAAAAACTCTTTCTCCACTTTATATTTTTGCCCTGGCCAAGGTCTTAGAACTCAGTCTAACAAATCACATAGGATCACTCCTCTTCTATCAAGGTCGATAGATTCCATGTAAGTGCATACCCTACTCCTACAGTGAACTTACTGCAGCCAATCTACACTACAAGGACCCATATGGCTAGAGACCATGTATACGTGTAGTCAAACTATAATAACCTCACTGTGAGTAGCCGAAGCACCGCAGGTCAAAGGACCAGTCATACTACTGCAACATCAAGTAAGTCCCTGACGAGTGGATAGACATCCAAGTGACTTCTTGTCTTGGTCACGCTCAGTACCCTTGTTCTCTAACAAGCACCTGCACTATCACTTCAGTGTCCCTACACTGTGGACTCGAGTCTCGTCCATCCAGAAGAAAAGTGATCTGTGCACTGATCGGATCGATCACCATCCTCGTGATGATCCATTGATCAGGAGCATTTAGAAATTAATCACCAATGATACATGGCTCAAATTCTCAACTCTTGAGAATATGTATCATCATCTTATTAATTTCTTGGACGATTCATAGACACATAAAAAATATGAATGAAAAAGATGCCCATTTATTATTCAATAATAATAAAGTCAAGTACAAATTTATGTCCTAGAAGTAATAATGTGTCCGCCAGATTGGCTTCTAGGGCATACATCTAACAATGTTGACCTACCCTAGGATGAAGAGGCGTGAAAAAGGAGGAAAAAATGGAGAAACAACGAAGAAGGAAGTCAGAGACAATCGTGGGAGACGACTCTAGGGTTTTTGGAACAGTGACGGCCGAAAATAGGTTTTAGGAAACATTGGTTCGTTTAGGTTAAAAGACGGATTCCCGACCTCGAGTCGACTCTAGTAAAGCGCGAGTCGACTCGACCTCGAGTCGACTCCTGAACATGCGCGAGTCGACTCGCCCACGAGTCGACTCTTAGGTTCATTCGAGTCGACTCGAACTCTGGCACATACTCAAAATCTCAATTAATTTCATTCCAAAAGAGAGAGATATAGAAATCTTTAGAACTTAAGGAATGATTTGATGATCACAGACGTGAAATTCTATATCCAACATAATCTAATCATCAAAAACAATGAATTAGAGAAGAGTATCACAGGAATGGATCAATCACTCCTAACCCTCTTCTAAGAATACAAAATCGATCTTCACTCAAGGATTTTGTGAAGATATTAGCAAGTTGATCATCAGTATATACAAATTCAAGCATCACATCACCATTTAATACATGATCTCTTATGAAGTGATGTCTTATCTCAATGTATTTAGTTCTTGAGTGTTGAATTGAATTTTTAGTTATATAGCACTTGTGTTATCACAGTTTATGAGAATCTTATCTTGTTTAATGCCATAATCTTCAAGTTGTTGCTTGATCCATAAAATTTGAGCACAACAACTTCCGGCAGCAACATATTCGGCTTCCGCCGTAGATAGTGCAACCGAGTTTTGTTTCTTGCTAAACCATGAGATTAAGTTCTCTTCTAAAAATTGGCATGACCCGCTGGTGCTTTTTCTATCAAGTTTACAACCAGCAAAGTCGGAATCAGTGTACCCTATTAAGTTTATGCTTGATTCTTTAGAGTACCATAACCCTATATCTTTTGTTCCTATTAGATATTTAAGGATTCTTTTAACTGCAATTAGGTGTGATTCCTTAGGATTAGATTGATATATAGCACACATGCATACACTAAACATGATATCAGGTCTACTTGCTGTAAGATATAATAATGATCCGATCATACCTCTATACAGCTTTTGATCTACTGACTTACCTGATTTATCTTTATCTAGTTTGCATGATGAGCTCATGGGAGTGCTAATTGACTTGTTTCCATCCATATCAAATTTTTTTAGCATTTTCTTAATGTACTTAGCTTGATTGATGAAAATTTCTTCCTTAGATTGTTTGATTTGAATCCGAGAAAGTAGTTCAATTCTTCCATCATGCTCATCTCAAATTCACTCTGCATTAATTCAGCAAATTCTTCACAAAGACGATTGTTAGTAGCACCGAAAATAATATCATCTATATAAATCTGCACTACTAACATATCTTTGTTCTTCTTTTTCAAAAACAAGGTTGTATCAACATTCCCTCTAGAAAATTCATGGTCTAATAGAAATTTGCTAAGTCTTTCATATCATGCTCTAGGGACTTGTTTTAGACCATAAAGTACTTTATTTAATTTGCAAACATGGTTGGGGTATTGATGATTTTCAAAATCAGGAGGTTGTTCTACATAAACCTCCTCATTAATATACTCATTCAAGAAGACACTTTTTACATTCATTTGAAATAATTTAAAATCTTTAAAATATGCAAATGCTAGAAACAATCTAATTGCCTTAAGTCTAGCCATGGGAGCAAAGATCTCATCAAAATCTATACCTTCTTCTTGATTATAGTCCTTTGCTATTAGTCTAGCCTTGTTCCTAACCACAACTCCATTTTCATCAAGTTTATTTTTGTACACACATTTAGTTTCAATTATTGAGTATTCAGAGGGTCTTTCAACTAAGTTCCATACTTTATTTCTTGTAAATTGGTTAAGTTCCTCTTGCATAGCATTTATCCAATTTACATTACTTTCAGCTTCTTCAATGTTTTTAGGTTCTAAATGTGAAACAAATGCAAGATGATTATTTAAGTTTCTAAGAGAGGCTCTAGTTCTAACAGGTTGAGATGGATCATCTAAGATTAATTCTTTAGAGCGACCGTGAGCATACCTCCAAGCCTTTGTAAGCCCATGTTTAGCAATTACCTTTTGGCTTGTCATCCTCTTATAAGGTCATATCATCCATCTTTTCTTCAAATATTCCTGCATCATCATCAAAAGCTACTCTCTTGCTAGAGAAAGCATCATTAGACTCATCAAAAACAACATGAATAGATTCTTCAATAACAAGGGTTCTTTTGTTGAAGATTCTATATGCCTTACTTGATGTAGAATATCCCAAAAAGATACTTTCATCAGATTTGGAATCAAATTTTCCTAAGTTATTTTTGCAATTATTATGAATGAAACACCTACAACCAAAAACATGAAAGTAGTTTACTTTGGGCTTTCTAATCTCTCCAAAGTTCATAAGGTATTTTTTTTTTATAATTGGTCTCAATATAACTCTATTTAAAATATAACATGATGTGTTAATAGCTTCACCCCAAAAATACTTTGGAAGATCACTTTCACACAACATGGTCCTAGCTATTTTCTCTAGGGTTCTATTCTTTCTTTCCACCACTCCATTTTGTTGTGGAGTCTTAGGTGCAGAAAAATTATGAGTTATTCCTTTTTTACTACAAATTTTTTTAAATAGATGATTTTCAAATTCTGTTCCATGATCACTCCTAATAGCTATAACTGAAGTATTGAGGATGATAGTGGTATTTTGATGATTAACACAACCATTGAGAAAATATCTAATTAAATACTACAAGTTAACATGATGCATCATTACTGAGTTTGTCACTCTCGGTATAATAGAAGAATGAGATCAAGATGTATTTCAATGATTAATAATGAGATAAAATTTGTGATAGAAAAGGAATAGTGAATTCTAAATTCTAATTCAACAAAGTTTCAAGTTAAACGTACTCTTAAGGAGACAATAGTAATTTTCATTGTTAAGAGTATGTAGCACTACCATGGCATACATTCAAAATTGCTTCAAATATATTTCATTGATTGTATGGATGAATCTAACCTTAAATTGCAGCAAAATGTGGAATGAGTCGACCCCAAGATTGGTGGACTCGACCCCGGCACATCATTAAAACCATCAGGCACACTTTTGCAAAAATGGCACGGATGAACAGTAGTTGAGTCGACCCCAAGCTTGCTTGAGTCGACCCGATCTTCAAGTCTCAAGAAAACAAGTCTCTGGAATTTATTGAGAGGGCTGACCCCAACCTTCCTTGAGTCGACCTCAGATTGAGTCGACCCCAGGAATGCTTGAGTCGACCCCAATGGAGTCGACCCCAACTGAACATGAGTCGACCCCAAGGCTGTGTTGTTCAAAACTGTGGCTCTGGAATTTCTGAGAGGGTCGATCTCAATGGAACTTGAGTCGACCTCACTGTACCTTGAGTCGACCTCAAAAATTGTTGAGTCGACCCCAGTGACAAATGGCTGAAATACAAGGTTCTGTGTTTCCTGAGAGGGCCGATCCCAATGTAGCAGGAGTCGACCCAGTGAAAGTTGGATCGACCCTAGTAAAAGTTGAGTCGACCCCAAGTCTGATGAACAGTGGTTTGAGTCGACCCCAAAAAAGTTTGGGTCGACCCCAGCACGGACAGAAGCATAACGGCTAGTTCTGCAGAAGTACTTTTTGTCCTTCCAACAGTAAGTAACGGCTAGTTTTTGAAATCTAACCAATGGGGGGAGTCCAATGGATGTGGAAAACTATTTAAAGTGACACTATTCATCAGAGAAAACATCATTTTGCAAAATATCAAGTTCACACAAGAAAGATAAGAGCCCTAATCTTCTTCATCCAAGTGCTTCACTCAAAGAGTCAAAAGGAAGTGATTGAGCAGATTCTAAGAGACATTAAGAGCTCCATCAATCCTTGAAGAGGAAAGCAACCTTGGCAATGAAGAGAGAAGACTCATCAAAGCGATAACTATATTCTAAACTCTTCTTTGTAGCTCATAATTGTTATATTTGTTCATCTAGGAGTTTCACCCTTTTTTTTCTTCTTAATCATCTTGTAAAGGTTTGTTGGTGAGCCCGTAAAACCAATGGTAAAGGTTTGTTGGTAAGCCCGTAAAACCAACGGTGTAGATTTGTTGGTGAACCCGTAAAACCAATTGTGAAGGTTCGCTGGTGAGCCCGTAAAACCAACATAGATTTTTGGTGATCCCGAAAAATCAAAGTGTAAAGATTTTTGGATTGTGAGCCCGGAAAACAATTCAACTGTAATCCACAGGATTATAGTGAATTTCCAAGGGGTCGCTTGGGGAGTGGACGTAGGTGCTTAGGAGAGCACCAAACCACTATACTTCTTGTGTGTTTGCATTGTGTATTGTTTTAACTTCACTCACTCATCAATTAACTCAATTAAGGAAGTAAAAATTTAGAGAAACCAATTCACCCTCCCCCCTCTTGGCTTGTCACCTTGGGCAACAAGTGGCATCAGAGCAAGGTGCTCCCATAGTATTTGTTGATCTCACAATCAAGAGACAAATATCATGACACCCAAGTAGGATGTTCTATGAGCGAGGGGCAATCCACAAATAGACCTCCTCTGTTTAATGGCACTAATTACACATACTGAAAAGCTAGGATGAGGATATTCATTCAAGCTCTAGATTATGAATTGTAGAATATCATAACTAGAGGACCACACACACCCACAATTAGTATAGAGGGCACAATCATTTTCAAACCAGAAATGGATTGGAATGAGAGTGATAGAAGACTAGCACAACTAAATGCTAAAGCAATTAATGTACTTTACTGTTCACTAGATGTAAGTGAATTCAATAGAATATCTACATGCATCTCCGCGAAAGAAATTTGGGATAAACTGAAGGTCACACATGAAAGAACTAATCAAGTCAAGGAGTCAAAAATAAATATATTAGTACATAAGTATGAGTTGTTTAAAATGGAATCCACTGAGTCCATAACTGAAATGTTTACTCGATTCACGGAAATCATAAATGGGTTAAAGAGCTTAGGAAAGTCTTATACTAACTCTGAACTAGTGCGAAAAATTCTCAGGTCTCTACCAAGAGTTTGGGAGGCTAAGGTAACAGCAATTCAATAAGCAAAGGACCTCAATACACTGCAATTGAAAGAACTTCTAGGATCACTTATGACCCATGAGTTGACCATGAGGTAAAATTCAGAAGATGAGGTCAAGAAAAGAAAGACCATTGCCTTGAAGTCTACCACTTCAAAACAGGAAACTGAATCAGAAGAATCTGATGATGAGGAGGAATATGATGAAGAAGGAATGGCTATGCTTGCAAGAAAATTCAGAAAGTTCATGAGAGGAAAGAAGAAATTTCATAAAAGGAAGCCCTTCCTCAAAGGTAGCTCAAGCAAGAAAAAGGGTAAGGACAAAGAAAAGAAAAAGAAAAAACTAATTTGCTATGAGTGTAACAAGCCCGGACATTTCAAGATAGATTGTCCGGAATTAAAATGGATGACAAGAAAACTTAAGAAGAGGAACTTCATGGCTGAATGGAGTGAAAGTGAGAAGTCAAGTTCGGAAAAGGAAGATCAACAAGAGACGGCCCAAATCTGCTACATAGCCAATGATGATGAGTTAGATTCTGAACTTGAATGTGATTTTACAGTAGAAGAGTTACATGATGCATTTTTAGAACTCATGGAAGAATACAAGAAATTAATCAATAAAAATAAAGTTCTAAAAGATGAAAATCAATCTCTTATCAAAGAAAAGCTAAAACTATCTAATGACTATGAAACATTAAGTAGGAGATTCACCAATGAAACCAAGAGACAAATTGTTGAAAATGTCAAGATAAAAGAAGATGCTGAAAAATACAAATTCTTAGTGGACAAGTTTACACTTAGCTCAACTAAATTAAATATGATTCTTGATAGTCAAAAAGCTGTATATGATAAAGCTGGTTTAGGATATAAAACAAAAAGAAAACAAAAATACTTAAAGAACATATTTGTGAAAGCCAAAAATGAAAATATAACTTGTCATTGCTATAATAAATTAAGACATAAAGCATATGAATGTAATTATAGAACGTTTAGCTACAACAAATTGAGTAATAATTTTAAGCTAAAATCCAAGAAAATTTGGGTTCCAAAAGGAACATCAAGTACTAACCCTAAAGGACCCAACATAGTTTGGGTACCTAAAGCATGTTCTTGATCTTGATTGCAGGGGTGTCTTGCAGCTAATAAGGTGGATAAATGATGGTATCTAGATAGCGGCTGTTCAAGACACATGACAGATGACGTAGAACAATTTGTCAAATTGGAATCAAAGAAGGGTGGAGTGGTAACCTATGGAGACAATGGAAAAGAATTTATCATTGGAAAGGGTAAAATTTACATTACTCCATCCACCTTTATAGAAAATGTTTTATTAGTTAATGGTCTGAAACATAACCTACTTAGCATAAGTCAATTTTGTGATAAAGGTCTTAAAGTCACATTTGAAGCTTCAGTATGCATAATCACAAATCCTAAAGATAATAGCATTGTACTTATAGGACAAAGGCTGAGAAATATTTACATGGTAGATCTTCATGAGTTAGACAAAAAAAATGGATTATGTTTAATTACTAATGAAGAAAGAAAAAATGAAACAAGTTGGCTTTGGCATCGTAGACTAGGACATGCTAGTATGGACTTAATATCAAAACTAGTCAAGAAGGATTTGATAAAGGATGTGCCGAAATTGACCTTTGAAAAGGACAAAATTTGTGGACCATGCTCATTAGAAAAGCAAACAAAATCATCCTTCAAATCAAAGAATATAGTATCAACCACTAGGCCTTTTGAACTCATACACATGGATCTATTTGGACCTACTAGAACTGCAAGTCTAGGAGGGAAGAAGTATGTTCTAGTTATGGTAGATGATTTTTCAAGATATACATGGGTTTCATTTCTTGCACATAAGAATGAAGCATTTTCAGCATTCTTGAAATATTATAAAAATATCATAACTGAAAAGAAGCTCATCTTAATAGCAATTCGAAGTGATCATGGAACTGAATTTGAAAATCAACACTTTGAAGAATTTTGTAATAAAAATGGTATCTCACATCAATTTTCAGCACCTAGAACGCCTCAACAAAATGGGGTTGTTGAAAGAAAAAATAGGACCTTGGCAGAAATGGCACGCACAATGTTGTGCAAGTCAAATCTTCCAAAGTACTTTTAGGCTGAAGCTATAAGTACTGCTTGCCATGTTCTAAATCGAATTTTAATACGACCTATAACCAAGAAAACTCCTTATGAACTTTGGAAGAATAAGAAATCAACTGCTAAATATTTTAGAGTATTTGGATGTAGATGTTTCATTTTAAACAATGGCAAGAAGGATCTAAGTAAATTTGATGCTAAGTCAGATGAAGTATCTTCTTAGGATACTCTACATCTAGCAGGGCATACAGAGTATTCAACAAAAGAACTCTTGTAGTTGAAGAGTTAATTAATATCATTTTTTATGAGTCTGATAGTGAGTCTCCTAGGAGAGAAAATACTTTTGATGATGATGCAGAAATTATTGTCTTTGAAAAATTGAATCTTGATGACGTGCCAAATCAAGAAAAGAAAAATGATCGCGTGCCACCACAATCTCAAGACTTGCCAAAGAAATGGAGGTATGCACATGGACACCCTAAAGACTTAATCATTGGTGATCCATCTCAAGGGGTAAAAACTCGATCCTCTCTTAGAAATTTAAATGACTATCTTATTTTTGTTTCACAATTAGAACCTAAGACTTATGAAGAAGCTGAAAAAGACATAAATTGGATAAATGCTATGCAAGAAAAATTAAATCTATTCAAAAGAAGTAATGTATGGACATTAACTGAGAGACCAAAGCATAACTCTGTAATTGGAACAAAATAGATATTTAGAAATAAATTAGATGAAAATGGGGTAGTTATAAGAAATAAAGCTAGACTTGTAGCTAAGGGATACAATCAAGAAGAAAGGATAGATTTTGAGGAAATATTTGCCCCCGTGGTCAGATTAGAAGCTATTAGGTTACTTCTAGCTTTTGCATGCTTCATGGATTTCAAACTGTATCAAATGGATATAAAAAGTACCTTCTTAAACGGTTTTATAGAGAAAAAAGTATATGTAGAGCAATCTCCTGGTTTTGAGAATCATGAATTGCCAAATCATGTGTTTAGATTATATAAAGCATTATATGGATTGAAACAAGCACCTAGGGCTTGGTATGATCGACTAAGCAAATTTCTACTGAATAGTGATTTCAGTAGAGGACATGTAGATAAAACACTTTTTCTCAAAAGAAAAGACAAAAATCTTCTAGTAGTACAAATATACGTAGATGACATAATCTTTGGTGCCACTAATGATAATCTTTGCAAAGAGTTTGCTAAATTAATGTAAGGAGAATTCGAGATGAGCATGATGGGAGAACTAAATTTTTTTCTCAAATTACAAATCAAGCAAACTAAGGAAGGTATCTTTATTCATCAAACTAAGTACACAAAGAAAATATTAAAAAAGTTTGGGAATGAAAATCACAAGGGAATAAGCACCCCAATGAATCCCACTAATAAGCTAGACAAAGATGAAAAAGAAAAAAGTATAGATATAAAGCTTTATAGAGGTTTAATTGGATCTTTGCTTTACCTTACTGCTAGTAGGCCAGACATAGTGTTTAGTGTGGGAATATGTGCTAGATACCAATCAGATCCTAAGAAGTCACATCTAAGTGTTGTCAAAAGAATCCTTAGATATTTGAGAGCAACCACAAACATAGGTTTATGGTACTCTAGAGACTTCTATCTAGATTTACTTGCATATTCTGATGCAGATTTTGCTGGTTGCAAATTAGATAGGAAGAGCACTAGTGGAACATGTCAATTTTTAGGAAATAACTTAGTATCATGGTTTAGCAAAAAGCAGAATTCGGTAGCATTGTCAACGGCTGAGGCCGAATATATAGCTGTCGGGAGTTGCTGTGCTCAAGTACTATGACTCAAGCAACAACTAGAGGACTATGGAATTAAACTAGACAACATTCCTATAAAGTGTGATAACACTAGTGCCATTAATCTTACTAAAAATCCGGTTCAGCACTCTAAAGCCAAACACATTGAAATAAGATATCATTTCATTAGAGATCATGTGCAAAATGGGAACATATGTATTGAGCATGTATGTACTGAGAACCAATTAGCTGACATATTCACAAAACCTTTAAGTGAAGATAGATTTTGCATGCTTAGGAGGAAATTAGGCATATGTGATCCTTTTGATTGAGGAAAGACAAAAGGAACTAGTTGTCTCATGATACTCTCCTCCCACTTTGAAAAACCCATGAAACATTAGTCAAACTAGTCATCTATAGATTCCTTACTCATGTATCATTGTCCCATAAAGTATTTGTAAGGATTGGAAGAAAGGAAGAATTTAAAAAAAAAAGAAAGGAAGAGAAAGAAAATTTTCTGAACTGGGGCCGACCCGAGCCAGAATGGGGTCGACCCCATGTTGAGTCGACCCAAGAAAAATCTGGGGTCGACTCAACGACGGGACCCTACTTTTAAAGAGGGACCCGTGAGCTATTCTAGGGCACTGTTTCATCTTGTCTTCTTTCTAAAACCCTATTTCTCACTTTTCAATCCCTTCCAATCATCTCCAAAAGGTGCTAGATTGCTTCTCTACACTGTTAGATCAAGACCTAAGGAAGGATTTGGTGAAAATGGGACCCAAGCGAGCCGTTGCTAAGAGATCCGGAAGAGTCTCACGCACAACCTGTGTCGATAGTAATGCTAGAGATTCCTCTACAGTTTCCCCACAAGGTGAGACACGTGTTGAGCCTCCTCCACCTCCTTCCCCCTCAGTTCAACTTGCTAAATATGCGGGGAGACCGGTGACCATGGGGAGAAGGATCCACTCTGAATTTTTGGATCAAGAAGGGTTCCATTTGGCGGAGTGGATCCGAAGGCAAGGATGAGAGTATCTTTGCTCCCTAGATTTAGTGACCTACCCGGGCTTGGTTCGTGAGTTCTATGCCTTTCTAAAAGTTGGAATGGGAGGGCTTGTGTCTGAAGTCCAAGGTGTACGAGTTAGGGTTTCGGAAGAAAGTTTGAGTGAGTTGCTTCATCTCCCCTGCGAAGGTGCAACTCCAGAAAGGCCGGAAAATAAGTTGAGAGCTCTACAGTTGATCTTTGAGAACAATGATTTTGACTATTTCGAGAATGTGATAGCGAGCTCCCTATCAGCTGAGATGAGGTTGTTGCACAACTTCATAGGTCGGATTCTATTTTCGAAAAGTGGGAGATTTGATCATATATTCTGTTTTTGATGATTAACACAACCATTGAGGGAATATCTAATTAAATACTACAAGTTAACATGATGCATCATTATTGAGTTCGTCACTCTCGGTACAATAGAAGAATGAGATCAAGATGTATTTCAATGATTAATAATGAGATAAAATTTGCGATAGAAAAGGGATAGTGAATTCTAAATTCTAATTCGACAAAGTTTCAAGTTAAACGTACTTTTAAGGAGACAATAGTAATTTTCATTGTTAAGAGTATGTAGCACTACCATGGCATACATTCAAAATTGCTTGAAGTATATTTCATTGATTGTATGGATGAATCTAACCTTAAGTTGCAGCAAAGTGTGGAATGAGTCGACCCCAAGATTGGTAGAGTCGACCCCGGCACATCATGAAACCATCAAGCACACTTCTGCAAAAATAGTACGGATGAATAGTAGTTGAGTCGACCCCAAGCTTGCTTGAGTCGACCCCATCTTCAAGCCTCAAGAAAATAAGTCTCTGGAATTTACTGAGAGGGCCGACCCCAATCTTTCTTGAGTCGACCCCAGATTGAGTCGACCCCAGGAATTCTTGAGTCGACCCAATGAAGTCGACCCCAACTGAACATGAGTCGACCCCAAGGCTGTGTCGTTCAAAACTGTGTCTCTGAAATTTCTGAGAGGGTCGACCCCAATGGAACTTGAGTTGTCCCCACTGTACCTTGAGTCGAACCCAAAAATTGTTGAGTCGCCCCAGTGAAAAACGGCTAAAATACAAGGTTCTGTGTTTCCTGAGAGGGCCGACCCCAATGTAGCAGGAGTCGACCCCATTGAAAGTTGGGTCGACTCCAGTGAAAGTTGGGTCGACCCCAAGTCTGATGAACAGTGGTTTGAGTCGATCCCAAAAAAGTTTGGGTCGACCCCAGCACGGGCAGAAGCATAACGGCTAGTTTTGCAGAAGTATTTTTTATCCTCCCAACAGTAAGTAACGGCTAGTTTTTGAAATCTAACCAATGGAGGGAGTCTAATGGATGTGGGAAACTATTTAAAGTGACACTATTCATCAGAGAAAACATCCTTTTGTAAAATATCAAAGCTCACACAAGAAAGACAAGAGCCCTAATCTTCTTCATCCAAGTGCTTCACTCAAAGAGTCAAAAGAAAGTGATTGAGCAGATTCTAAGAGACATTAAGAGCTCCATCAACCCTTGAAGAGTAAAGCAATCTTGGCAAGGAAAAGAGAAGTCTCATCAAAGCGATAACTATATTCTAAACTCTTCTTTGTAGCTCATAATTGTTATATTTGCTCATCTAGGAGTTTCAACTTTTTTCTTCTTCTTAATCACCTTGTAAAGGTTTGTTGGTGAGCCCGTAAAATCAGCGGTAAAGATTTGTTGGTGAGCCCGTAAAACCAACAGTGTAGGTTTGTTGGTGAACCCGTAAAACCAATTGTGAAGGTTCGTTGGTGAGTCCGTAAAACCAACATAGGTTTTTGGTAATTCCGGAAAACCAAAGTGTAAAGATTTTTGGATTGTGAGCCCGAAAAACAATCCAACTGTAATCCGCAGGATTATAATGAATTCCTAAGGGGTCGCTTGGGGAGTGGATATAGGTGCTTAGGGGAGCACCGAACCACTATACTTCTTGTGTGTTTGCATTGTGTATTGTTTTAACTTCACTCACTCGTCAATTAACTCAATTAAGAAAGTAAAAATTTAGAGAAACCAATTCACCCCCCCCCCCCTCTTGGCTTGTCACCTTGGGCAACAAGTATTTTTTGCGTTTGTTACTTCCTTATGGAATTTCTTAAACACTGAAAATGCTTCATCTTTATGAGCTAAAAACATGACCCATGTGTATCCAAAAAAATCATCTACTATGACAAGACCATACTTGTTTCCACCAAGGCTTGTGATCCTAGTTGGTCCAAAAAGGTCCATGTGAAATAGCTCAAGAGGTCTAATAGTAGAGACACAATTTATGGACTTAAAAGAACTTCTAGATTGTTTGCCAAATTGACATGCTCTACAAATTTTATTTTTCTCAAATTTCAACTTTGGCAAACCAATCGCTGAATCTCTTTTAATTAATTTAGATAATGTGTCAATGCTTGCATGACCTAATTTACGATGCCATAATCAACTTGCCTCACTGAGCTTAGTATCATTAGCTACTAAGCAGTGGCTGTTTTTAGCAAAATCATCAAGATCTACTACATAAACATTGCCACATCTTAGTCCTTTGAAAACTAAGCTATTGTCAATTGAATTGGTTATGATGCATATAGATGGCTTAAACAAAACATCAAAACCTTTATCGCATAATTGGCTAACGCTAAGTAAGTTATGCTTGAGACCATCTACAAACCGAACATTATCAATAAAGGTTGAAGGTGTGATTTGTATTTTACCGATACCCATAATGTGACCTTGGTTATTGTCTCCAAAAGTCACCGCACCTTCTTTCTTAGATTCTAGGATGAAGAATTGCTCCTTGTCACCCATCATGTGTCTTGAGTAGCTACTATCCAAGTACCAACAGTGTTCATTGAGCTTGGCTACAAGACACTCATACACAAGGAAATCATACAGTCTTAGGTACCCAAGTTTTCTTGGGTCCTTTAAGGTTAGTTATGTTGGTTTCTTTTGGAATCCAAATTTTTTTAATCTTTTTTTTAGCTTTTGTTTTTCTATGGTCACACACATTAGCTTTATGTCCTATTTTACCACAACAAAAATAGGTTACATCTTTAGCTTTACTTTCACCGACTTTTACAAAGAAGTTTTTAAGAAATTTTTGCTTGTTCTTAGGCTTATACCCTAAACCGGCTCTATTAAATACAACTCTTTGACTATTAAGGATCATTTCTAGTTTTTCAGAACTATAGGTCAACTTCTCAACAATAGGTTTATATTTTTCAAGTTCTTTTGTTAAGTTCAATTTTTTTGTTTTTAGTAAGTTTAAATCTTTTGTAAAGTTATCTTTTTGAGTTTGATTACTGTTTTTAAGTTCTGAAATTTTCTTAGTTAGTCTTTCTTTATTTTTAATTAAGGTACCAGTTTTTTGAGTTAGCAATTGGTTGTTTGTTTTAAGTTGTAAGTTTTCTTTAACGATAGAGTCCTTATCCTTAATCAATTTATCATTTTTATCAATGTAGGATTGATTAGTTAGCTTCAATTCTTTGTTTTTAAGGTTTATTGACCTATATTCATCCATTAGTTCATTAAAGGCATCATACAATTCTTCAAAGGTAAAATCTAAATGTGCTTCAGATATTACCTCATTTTCGTTTGCCATAAAGCAGAAATTGGCCTTTTTCTCTTGTTCCTCTTCCGATGATGATGATGATTTATCGGAGTCAGTCCAGGTGGTGATAAGAGCTTTCTTCTTCTTATATTTGTAGCCCTTCTTCAGCAATGGACAGTCGGCTCTGAAATGATCCGGCTTCTTGCATTCATAGCATCCGATTTCTTCACTTTCCTTTTCCTTACCTTTATCCTTGTAGAAGGAACTCGAGGGAACTCTCTTCTTATGGAAGGGCTTCTTTCTATTGATGAATCTTCTGAATTTTCGCATAAGAAGAGCTTCTTCTTCATCTTCCTCATTGTCTTCTTCTTCACTACTGCTAATGCAAGATAGATCTTTGTTAGAAGAAGTAGACTTGAGGGCAATTACTTTTTTCTTATGAGAGGATTCTTCTTCGCTGTATTGTTTCATTGTTAGCTCATGCGTCATTAGAGATCCAAGGAGCCCCTTGAGTGGTAGCTTGTTCAAATCTTTTGCTTCTTGGATTGCCGTGACCTTGACTTCCTATGACCTTGGTAAAGAGCGAAGAATTTTTCTGACAAGGTCACTGTTAGTATAACTTTTGCCAAGACTTTTTAAGCCGTTGACAATATCAGTGAATCTAGTGAACATGCAAGAGATGGTTTCATTAAATTCCATTTTAAATAGTTCATATTTATGAACTAGCATGTTTATTTTAGATTCCTTGATTTGATTTGTGCCCTCATGGGTCACTTCAAGTCTATCCCATATCTCTTTTGCAGAATTGCAAGTAGAGATTCTATTGAATTCATTAGGGTCCAAGGCACAATAAAGAACATTCATTGCTTTGGCATTTAGTTGTGCCTTTCTTCTATCATTATCATCCCAATCTTTTTCGAGCTTGGGTATAGCAATGTTATCTACATAGATAGAAGGAATATATGGTTTATTAACTATAATGCTCCAAACATCATAGTCTTGGGCTTGGATAAATATCCTCATTTTAGCCTTTCAAAGGTGTAGTTAGTTCCATTGAATAATGGAGGCCTATTGGTGGATTGCCCCTCACTAAGAAAAGATCCAAAAGGGTTTTTGTCATTTTAATCTTTTACTCTTTTCAAGAATTGGAACACCAATCGATATAAGAGCACTTGCTCTGATACCACTTATTGCCCAAGAAGACAACCCAAGAGGGAGGGTGAATTTGGTTTTAATTAATTATTGCTCAATTAAAAATAAGGTGAGTGATTAACTAAATATATTGCAAGTGAATTAGTTAGATCACTAGATGCAATGAGTGAAGAGAGTGAAAGAGACAAGGTGCAATACAAATATAGAAAAATTTATAATGGTTCGGAGCCAACTCTTGCTCCTACGTCCACTTTCCAAGCCGTACTTGGGAGTTCATTATAATCCCTAGGATTACAGCCGGTTGTTTTACAAGCTCACAACCCAACTTGTTGTTTTCACGAGGTCACAATAAACTCGGTCGGTTTTGACAGGCTCACCGACTAGAACCATCCGATTATTTTTTCGGGTTGACAATCAAACCCAGTTGGTTTTTTCTGGTTCACCAACCACAACCTTACACTGTTGGTTTTATCTTTGGCTCACCAACAAACCTTACAACCCTTGATTCAATCCCCTGATTGCATCAAGTAAGAAAAAGACTAAGTTTAAGAGTTCACAAAGAAAGCTTCTAAAAAGCAAGTGTGAGAACAATATAAGCAAAGTAGAGTTAGAAGCCCTCAAACAGATTTTAGATAAGGAGGTGGGGGCTTCTCGATTTCTGACTCTCCTCTTGAATGTGCCGAAAAATGGAGGATAGTAGCAGAGCCTTGAATGTGAGGGAAGCACTTTTTGATTTGAGTTGAATGCACCTCTTCCTTCTTTTACTTGTATTTTCTCTTAGGAAGCTCTTGGTAGTTGAAATGCTTTAATGCTCAGATGGAATAGCTCTTTTGTTGTCTACTACTGTTCACTCTGGTTATTTAAGTGGTTCCATTCGAAAATAGCCATTAAAGAGTGATTTGGAGCCGTTCTGTCCCGTGTGCACATCCTGACCTTGTATCCGTTAGGATCGGAGTCGACTCGTGCGATCTGGAGTCGACTCGGCTGTTACTGGAGTCGACTCGTGCTTTACTGGAGACGGCTCACCCACTATTCCAGATTTGAATTAAAGTGCATGCCTCATCCTGGAGTCGACTCAGACCAAACTGGAGTCGACTCCCCAACAGCTGGAGACGACTCGGGCACTTAGGGGTCAGTTCGTTCTCAGGGTTCCAGAAACTCAACTTTCTGTTTTTCTTCCTCGAGTCGACTCGGGTTTACTTGGAGTCGACTCGGCTAACTTGAGAGACGACTCAATATTCTCGGAAGATGACTCGTTCTCAGAGACTGAAAAATTGATTCTCTATCTTTTGAACATTTCTGCCTTGGAGTCGACTCGGACCTTACTGGAGTCGACTCGACTATCTTAGGGGTCGACTCTGAAACACTTGGAGTCGACTCGTTCACAGGGTCTCCAAAAGTGAGTCTCTGCCTTTTCAGACTGCTTTCCTTTGGGAGTCGACTCGCCAAGAATCGGAGTCGACTCACAATCTTTTAGAGTTGACTCGGTAACAGGGTCTAAAATCCATCGTTCTGTCTTTCTATCTGTTACCCTTTGGAGTCGACTCGGGACTATCTGGAGTCGACTCGCCAAGCATCGGAGTCGACTCAAAACCTTCAAGAGTTGACTTGTTGACAGGGTCTGAAAACCATCGTTCTGTCTTTCTGTCTGTTACCCTTTGGAATCGACTCGGGACTATCTGGAGTCGACTCGCCAGGCATCGGAGTCGACTCGAAACCTTCAGGAGTCGACTCGCTGATAAGGTCTGAAAACCGTCGTTCTGTCTTTCTGTCTGTTCTCAGTCGGAGTCGACTCGAGGAGTTCCGGAGTCAACTCGAGCTTGTGCCAAAAACATCAAACCACCCGGAGTCGATCGCAAAGTTTCGGAGTCGACTCGTGATGTTTGGTTAAAATTGAGTCCAATACTTAGCCAAATTACTTTGAACCAAAGCTCGAGGCACTTAAACAGAAATTCCTACATTGTTACCTGAAACACTAGATTTAATTCATTAGTGCAACATAAGATATACTCAAAATGCTTTGTGCTCATCAAAATCAATTAGGGAATGCTCAATTACTCCACACAAGTCCCCAATCTCCAAGTTACAATGATACCTTTGGATAATCCCTAAGATTCCACAACATAGAACCCCAAAAATCTAGGGATGGCTTGCCTTGCATGCAGAAGACTATCACCGGACAAATGGTTTTCGAACATCACACACATCTCGGGGTCATGAAGTTGTACCAATCTTCTGAAGGTCGGGCTAAAGAAAGGTTTCTTGGTCCTCCGATAGCTCCACAGAAGGATCTTCATTCAGAGTGAGTGGAATGAGGAGGCCCCCCGCGCCTTCGCCGTTGTAGCATCTGGATAGCCTGCCGTTGTGAAGGCCCACCTGGGTCTATCTCAGTCCGAGAAAAAGAGAGCCCCCACATGCACCCTTCGGCACTAGCGACGCCCCCTAATCTCCAAAACCCTCCTAAGAATAGGAACCTTTTCGACCACTGTGATTCGGACCACATCGGGCTTCGACACCACCTCCGGGCCAGTGACAGGGGCAACCACCACCACTAAGGGAGACCACCCCTCTAGATCTGTCGCAGAGCCACCTGCTCAAGGCGAAGGATGGCCGGCAACCTCCCCTTGCCAGAGGTTAGCGTCACCCGATGCCTCTCCCGTGGCCTCTCACGATCCAGCCCCTTGGGCCACCGTCAGAGGGCTTCTACTCCGGAGACGAAGGCGATCGCCCCTGGGTGTGCTCGCCCGCTCTCCCAAAATGGGGGTCGCTTGCCCCTGGGCGCCAGGCCTAGCCTCCACAGGCCCACAGTCCCCTCGCTCCTTAGGTGGGCTTTTGGCCTGCTTCAAGAGGCCCGGGCTGGACATGGCCTCCACCATAACCTCATCAGCCCGACTCACCTGGCTTGGCCCAATATTGGTATGTCAACTGTCCGACTTGCACCACTCCCCCCACTCGGACGACTCAAACTAGACTCTGAGTCTGGATGGGCTTGACTCGCCTCATCCACAGACGTCCTCGACTCGCCGGTCAAAAGTCCCTTCTCTAGAGAGCTTCTCTAGGCCACCTTTTTTGGCTTCTGCCAGCTGTCAGAATCTGGTGGTGACACGGGAGAGGTCAGCCGATTTTCTGGGGAGCTCGACCTCAAGTGGGAGTAGGCCGTCCCTGAGGCCGACTCGGGGGTGTGAGCGGCCTCCTTCCTCACCCTTGCCTTGACGCCGGCCAACCTCGACTGGCGGATGCGGCTGGTGGCCAGCCAGGGGCTGAACATCGTCCCGTGACCCCGCTCAGCCCCCACGACCTCAGCTTGCACCAACCCCTTGATCGGAGCCTTCACCACCATCGGCGTGGGGAGAGGGCCCCGATCCGCTTCTTCCTTTGGCTCTAGCACAGGGAGGGACTGCATCTCCACGTGATCGGTTCGGGCATAAGAAAAACAAAAGGCCGGCAGGTTCTCATATACGAAGACCTGTCAGAACCTCTGCTTCTCCCCTTGGATGAAGATGCCCAGCTTGAGGGGGTCGAGAACATTGATCTCGATCTTCAACCTAGCATACCCTAACTTTCGAAGTTGGACGGTGAAATCGTCCAGGGCCAGCAGCTAGCCCGCCGCCACGATGTCCAGTATGGTCTCCCGCTCCCAGTATTCCAGTGGAAGGCACGGAAGCTGGATCTAGACCGTCATGCAGCTGACTGTGTTGATACCCGGACCAAAGTCTGGCTTCCATTCTTCCATGGACAGCAGCTGGCCTGCCACTAGCCACAACCTATTCTCCAACGTGGCATCCCGGTCCTCCCTGCTCTTGAAACAGATGGTGAGGAACTCCTCCGCCATTGGAAAGACATCCACGTCGTCCTCCAATGGGCCCCCGACCCACAGCTCCTGGGCCACCCAATCTGTCGACACCCTCTGCCCTAAGCTCTGGATGACCACCGCCGTCGTCGCCCAGGCGGTCCGGGACCTCTTCACTCGATCCGATGGCAACTCCAGCATCTCGGTGAAGTGGCGCTAGAGGATCTTGAGTTCCTTTTTCGAGATATGATGGTTGGTCCACGCCGGCTGCCGAGTGGAGCCTGGGCCACTGTGAACCACGAGGGGGTGGTCTCGGCCCCTCTCGAAAGCGGCCTTGCTTCGCTGCCAGCCGGCATTTTGGCCGCCTGCATGTATTGGCCGCCACCCCTTTGGCCATCTCTTCCGTCTCACCAGCCATCACCGCCGAACTCATGGTGTTCGTAGAAAGGCTCCACTGAGTGCATGAATATTAGAGCAGCAATGGTCAGTTCGCATTACTTTTTCAAAAAGAAAAAAAATCTACCTATATGGACGGTGGAAATGGGTTTGTTAACTGAATCTATTTATGCTAATCAAACTCACCGGTTCGATTGAGCAATTCCAAATTACGTCGGCACCGGAAGCTGAGCTTGCAATATGAATGGACTATCGTATCACTTTTTTTACATTATATAGCTTGTAGAATTCTTGGCAGCTGGATGGACTTGTATATGACTAGTGCAACCTTATGTACATCACCATTATAGATCAAGGAAATCATAAGACAATCTTAATTGATAAATACAACAGAAAGCCCACAGCCTAGATAGAGCACTCGATCACCAAAAACATAAGAAGAACGAAGACTACAAAATAGACACAGCAGATCAAGGACACCAAAAGCACAATACCAATTCCGATCCACTAAGTAAAACACACCCATAAATAGGATTATAGCCTCCCCACTTCGTAGCTCTAATACCATATAATAGCTAGTTTTTGATTATTTAAAGGTAACCATTATTTTTAGATATAATAATATCGAAAACCTTAAACTAAACCCCCATCTAATCAAACAAAACACACAAGCCATAGCATTATCTTATTTACTCCGAGATAGCGGCCTTCTCCTCTGCCACCTCGGCCTTCGCCTCCTCCTCCACTGCTGGTGGCGCCGCCTCCTCGACAGCCTTGGGCTCCTCCCCGGTTGGCTTCTCGACGACCACTTCAGCGGGCTTCTCGGCTTCAGAAGCAGGGGCCTCCGGTTCTGGCTCTGGCTTTGGTTCTTCTTTCGGTTCCTCAGCCTCTGGTTCGGCCTTGGCCTCCGGCACCTCGACTGCAGGCTCTTCAAGAGGCTTCTCCTCGGGCTCTGCCGCTGCTGGTGCTTCTGGGGCCGGCTTCTCGGGTGCGGCGGCTCGGGCTTCTTCTTTGGACTCTTCGACGGGGGGTGCAGCGGGCTCAGTCTCGGCTACCGGCTCAGCGGTCGGCGCGGGAGCTGGTTCGGCTTCTGCAGGGACGGCCGGAGCTTCTGTCGGAGCCTCGATGACCGGAGTTGTTCCCACCTGCGTGTCCAAAACCGCCACCTTTGTAATAATCGAGAAACGAAGAATGCTCCATGCTTATAGTTCATAGGCCCAAACTGGTTAGCTCCATGCGTCTCCAATATGGATCAGGCGAGTCTAAATATGCCCATGACGTAGGTATATCTTCATCTAATCCAAGTTATACCAATGTCATGGGCATGATCGAAATCATTTTAGGATATGGTCCGAACCAGCGTGACTTAGTCCACCCAACTGAATTTGAGTTTTGGATTGAAATATTTGGAGCTTCATTATGTTTGGGCTCTAAGATCGTTCCACCGTCGGGCAGCAAAATTTATTGGTCAAGCTGGATTTTTGTTGACCGGCTTAGGGTCTACCGTTAACAGCCAAATGTAATAAAAAATAGTGTTCCTAGTGTTAGAAGAAAGATATAGCATGCCTCCACAAATAATACATGTCTACATATGGTAGATCACTAAATTGGATACAAGTCCCCCCGCAAATAAATGAATAACTATACATGGTACATGTAACTCATATTAAATATATATTTTATATTATTATATATTACATTTATAAAATATTTAAGTATACAAAAATTGATAATTCTAGCATCATGAGATTGTTTTAGATTGTTGTTGATTGCTCAAATTAAAGCTAAATATGATCACAAAGAAAATATAATATTAGAGCTATTTAAAATATGATACAAAATTTTGTTGAAAAAATAAAAAAACGGAATGTCTATTTCACTTTCACAAATTTTCTGAAAAATATTGGACAAAAAACTGTAAAAATGAACGGACTAGTAACCAGGTTGCACTAAACTAACAGTGATATGGAATACAAGTGGATCTTGTTGATTAAAATCAACCCTGATGCCCGACCTGTCAAAAATTCGGACCCCGATCGAGGCCCCACACCAGACCTCGCAATTTTATTAGAAGTGAACTAAGATCCACTAGATCTAGCCCAGTTATTAATAAACTAAGATTCAGAACTTTCAGATCTAAATGGTTCCGTCCAGAACTCTATCCTATCCAAATCCAAGACCATAGATCTGACTAGCGTCCAGATAATTCAAACCATGATCAATATGGGTGTTCCTACGTTTACAACTCTCACAAAAATGATGATTTTGAATCAAGAGGAACCGAAGACTTCCTCCCTAACTTACTTGGTGTCAACCATCTCGTCTACAAATTTGCCTCAAAAGGCCAGGAACTGGCTTAGCACAACTTATCACAGATCACCTTGTCGACTAATTTTAAAATTTGGAAACCATATAGCAATCTATCAGGATCTGGTGGATCTAATCAGACAACTTGGAGACCAGATCTAGGTCAAAATTTGCATCATCATCATCTATTTTACCTCGGTTACATGGTAAGCTAATAAACTGTGGCGAAATAAAACGTAAGCGATCTTGTGAAGAAGCTGTAATCCAGTCCAGGGACATGGAGACATGTTTGTTAACGGGGGGAAAAGTATAGAGAAGTGGATCACCTCGACGGTAGCCATGGGAGAGATAAGAGGAGGAAAGTTGGTGAGAGGAGCTTAACAAGACGTACGGAGGCTGAAGCCGGTGGAAGGGAGAGGCAAATGATCGGAGGTGGTGGAGGAAAGCGTGGTGGGGTGGGATGGTGTTGGAGGGGGGGAGTCGATATTTATATTGGACTGCCAGTGGGAGAATCTTTGAAGGCAACCTGTCACATATTACTAAGAAAAATACATGCGTGCACCTTTTTGTTGTTTACATTTTCTTAATACTAAAAAGTTGATATTGACACTCTCGCTTTTCCTCCTCGGTTTTTTATTTTTATTTTTTTTTAATTTTTATTTTTAATGTGCTTAAGAAAAGGAAAGAGAAGGTTGAGGAGAACCGCATAGCAACCTCCATTAATTAGCCCCCCTCTCCACTAGAGAGTGTTCGATGCGGGTAAAATATTTTTTACTTATACCCTTTCCATCCGTGGCAGAGCCCCACCAGCGTGGCAGCTCTATCCCTGTATAAGTACGTCACACCAGCACCACCTAAGTAACGACATATCAAATAGCGGCTTCACCGGGCAAACCATGCGGAGGGTTTCCGGTCTCCGTATTGAATCGACGCTCATGCGTTTCGAACTTAGGCCACTCCGGTAGAATTAAAGCTCTGTTCCCACCGTGCTACCACCTCGGTGGTCTTGCTTTTCCTTCTGAAATACTACATGATCTCTACTTTAATCCTAAGGTATTTTCATATTTTTATTCCTATAAAACGTTTAGACTCGCAACATTTACTCGCCAAGAAATTATTTAACTAATATTTGCACTTGTTTGAACATATAAGCCATTACTTATTATTTTGAACGGTGGTAAAATAGCAGCAAAATTTTGTAGAATTCCGATAAAACAAGCCACATAAGTCATTATGAATCATTTGCCTACAATTTATACAGTTTAAAGTGCTGAGCAAGGGCAAAAGACAATAAGAAAATTATATTGGCGGAACTATTAGTTAACCAATCTGATATATGTTCATGCCAATTCCTTCCAAACACATAAGTCGTAAATATTAAATGGAACAGTTGTATCACAGCATAATAATATCGTAAAAAAAAAGTTATCAAACTCATGATGTATAAGATTTTTTACCGCTTCATTTCTTGTTGTGCAATGTAATTATATGCGTGAATTAGAAAGTACCGGGTCATAATGATATTTTGTTGCAAACTTATACCAGCTAGCTAGACGTCTACCTTGGGCTAGAAAACCACTTCTATTTGTAACGTTGTTGTATGCATGACAAGGACAAGTTGGGTCGGACAACATTGGATGGTGTTGGGAATCATTTGAACAGTAATATCCAATCATGTTTTCTTCGCATGATATAACTTTAATGAGAGGAGGTTACAAGAGGGTGACAACAGCAAAGTTCCGTAAAAGAAACGGAAAAATATCCATCACGAGTTTGGCACCCGTTAACCTCAACCTCCCATCATGCTAGCTTTTCCCATAACCAAGACACCTGTGTCTGTCCACGTGGCGTACGGCAGTAGGCCCAGGTCAGCAGGACATGTACCGGGCGTAGCTGGAAAGCAGACCCCTGCGGGCCCCACGAGGAAGAAGAACTGCAGAGGGGCGGTGGGCTGAGGTCCCACCAGAGCTAAAGGCGCCAACAGACGCTGACCTGGCGATGACCTCCGGCGCTCTTTATTTAGTGAAAGCTGGCGTGCGAGACAGGTCGGCCACGGGCCCCACCGGTCACCGTCACGCCACGTGGGCCGCCTGCCGTCCACGTGAATCGCGGCATCGGGGACCACCACCAGTCGACATAAATAATGGACGTGGGCCCCATCGAGATTTTTTTTAACGTTCACCCATTTTCCGCCCCGGTAATTTCGTGTCTCACTTGTACACCGAATGGCGTCCAGCACCAGCACCACATCAGCATCAGCTAAAAATTATAGAAGAAGGTTTTATACCATACACCACTGGCATCATATCATCAGCGCACCATACCGACCAGAGTTTTTATCCCTATGAGTTTCGTTTATCATCCAATAAGCTCTAAATTTTATGAATTCTAATCTTTCTTAAATGTTTCTATGATGCACCGCTGATAGGATACATCTAATATAATATATATATATATATAAAATTATAATTTTAAGGTTTATCTTCAGACTTTGGGTTTATCTTATATAAATTTTCAAACGGCGATTTTAGAATTGTGTAAAATAAATTTTTTGGTTTACTTGGTACAGAGAATCCATAGGAAGATTAACTTCTAAGAGGCTGGCAAGAAAGTTCTACTTCTAGTAATCAAAGGAGAACCGATCTGTGTTAGGGAATATCCAATAGTGTCCATCTGCCCATTAACTTAACTTATTCCCATAAGACGTTATTTAATAAGTAAATAATTCAGACCACCACGTCAGCTGTCCCACCGTTTGGTTCCGTCATGGGTTTAGCTAGAACTTCTCGTTTAGATTGCGACACTCCTGCGATTCTAGTATAGTTTTAAATTCCTGTTTAAGCCAGAACATGTCATCCACTTTAATAAAATAATAATAATGATGATTCATATTTTTCTGCTTACTCATTCTCAAACAATATTAAAATAATATTTTTTATTCTCAACCAGCTTCATACAGAAAACAACAAAATTAGATCATTATTGAAAATAGCGGTTACTGATGTCAAAGGAATAATAAATGTTATCATTATCCTTACTAAACTTGCTATAAATCTGTCCCATACTATCTTTTTTTCTTCTCATTTATACTATTATAATATGAATACTTGAGATTTGAAAACAATCTCTTTGTCCATGTAAATTTTATCATGAATATTGCTGCCAATTCCCACTTCATATATATTGGGACCGACCTCTGCTTTTAAAGCAAACCAACCAATAAAAGTTCATTGCCTAGTTGTGGGCTGATCATTCAAAGCATATTATGTGGTCGACCCAAAAGGCGTATGAAGAGTTCTCTGCATTTCAAATTCTCTCTCCAGCTAGCAACAACTAAGCCATGATCGTTAACTATTTTCTAACAAATGCAACCTTCGAGCAAATCCTCGCGATCGAGAAGCGCGAGCGCGATTCATGAGAAAGATACGTAGTTTGTTATCTTATTAAATATCATATGACCTTAAACTACTTGGTAGCTGGCTCCGGCCCTTACCTACATATTGCATTCTTGAGTACCCTCTAGGTAAGTTCTCTTTCAATCTTCTTATGCAGCCTCTCTGCTCCTCTTAGGCATCTTCTTATTTTCTAAGAGCTGTGTTTGACTTAATTTGAGGGTCCTTTGCCGAACACACTCTGATGGTCGTACTTTTTTATTTTTTTATTTTAGGTTGGAGCCAATATTGGGGCATTGGTTGAAATAGTTGCTTCACCGTCCAACACCAACTCAAGGGTGCTCGGCATTAAGATCATCGGTAATCGAGTGCAGCAGCCACCGGACCACTGTCGTGGAGGTATACAACAACCCCATCTGATCTTTTTGATTCGGACGGTGGACATGCCAAGATCTCCAGGAACCTTGTTAACTCAGTAACTTGGTCAGGCCAGTTCCGAACAGCAACTGGGTGCTAGAGGGACTTGATCCCTTCTTTTGAGGTCTGATTGATCAAGCAGGACACACATAGCTATGAAGTCAAGGAGAACATAGGCGGAGACCGTAGTCACCTAGCAAAATATAACCTTGAAGTCTGACAAACTCTTTATGCTTATACATAGGAGCCATAGCCTAACCCACCAGCCACCACTGAGCAGTTCTGTATGCTTATACAATAGGTTTAGATATTGACTACCACTATCTAGAATTTACAAAAGATAGCTACTAACCAGCAACAGCAGCAATCGTAGCCTCAACAGCCATCGCAATGGGCTTATGCACCGAAAGATCATGAGGACCCCATTGCAGCCGAGTCATCATTCCTGTTATCTGAGTTCAAGATGGGCCCAATGTAGTCATTATTCTCATCTATAGAGCACAGGGCGAGAGAGGAGGCACCAATCCCCAAGCTTGCAGTATTGGGAGGAATCGACTCTAGGACATTCGTCCCATCACCGATTAGAGAGGATCTCCAAAAGGGAGGCCGACCTTTACCATAGGTTGAAGAAAATGGATCACTACCTTGAGACTTTGAGAGGTTACAATGTGATGCAGGAGCAGAAGCCCAAGTCAACAAAGACGTACGTGGAGTTTGGCTCCTTACTTGGGCATGCCCAAAACACATTGGGTTCACGAGTTCCAGCGCCAAAACACATTGGGTCCACGAGTTCTAGCGCCAAAACACATTGGGTCCAAGAGTTACCGTCCAACGAGGATTCTTCAAGCGATCAACCACTTGGGATTGCTCAAGCACGCCATGCATCAGCCTAGTTCCACTCTGGTTGGGGCTCTACGTGTGCGCCATTCAGAGGCCAGCGCAACAGCATGATTACATGCCATTTGGGGCACTCCAATGGGCGCCCATTAGTAGCAGAATTCCACTCGGTTTGAGACTCTTTGAGGGCGCCAACTGGTAGGGAAAATTTCACTTGCAGAAGGACTATCCAAAGGGCACCAACCAGCAGATTTGTTTCACAGTATTTGGGGCTTTCTATTGCGTCAACCATCAGTCCAAATAGCACCAATGCGGGGACCTATTCCACTCAAAGAAGGACTCTCCATGGGGTGCGTCAAGTTCACGTTTGGAGACTTCACGGACAGCAACCATGATGCAGCATATGCATGAGTCTTTAAGAGTCTTAGTTGTTTTGAAAGTTCTGGTCAATTAGGAGTCTTGAGTTAAGATGTTTGGGTCTAACATTGGGCGTTTTCAATGTTACATTGAGTTCAAAATTTTCAGTCCAAAGTTAGAAAGAGTCCTTAATTAGTTGTTTGCTTGTTGACTCATTCCAAAACCTGAATTTACATTGGGCATTTGGGTCTTGAGTTAAAGAGTTTGGGTCCAACATTTTGCGTGTCCAATGTTACATTGAGTTCAAAATTTTCAGTCTAAAGTTAGAAAGAGTTCTTAATTAATTGTTTGCTTGTTGACTCATATTGTCGGACTCCTGTTTATCTAAAAATATGCTAAACAAATCGTTGTTAGAACCGACAAACAAAGTTTAAATTAATTTTACTCTTACCTGTTCTACTCGAAGAATAGTGGTCGTAAGAGGTCGATCCATAGGGAGGCGATTGGAGTTGCATAAAAATTAAAACGTTCACTCAGATTCGAAATCGATTTTTGAATGATAGAAGAAAAATATTATTTTGAGGATGCTGATGGATTCTCTAGTCTACCGAAAAATATTTTTTATTTGAAAATAACGAAAAGACAGATACTTGGAATCAAAGTCTAATGCAGAGTAGCAGTCAAACAGCAAGAAAAAAATATTTAAATAAGATTTCCAGTACCCATAAAATAAATTGTAGAAACTGAAACTTAGAATATAAATTGCATAAAAAGAGATTTATAGATTGCATTAAAAGGACAAGTACAAAAATAAAGTGAAGATTGGAAGCCTAATGCTTTCTCCTTCTACAGAATAAAACATAAAAACAAAGAAAGAAAAATAAACAATTGCATTGTTTCTCTCCCTCGGTAGAGCTTCCAAAAAAATAACATAAAATATTATTTGGAAAACAGAGCTCTTCTTCCTCCCTTTTTTTTTCTTTCTCTCTTCTCCAAAAGAAACAGAGCTCTCCCCTGTTCTTTGGCTCAACACCCAGCCGACTCCTCCTCTTTCTTGGACCCGCCGGCCACCACCTCCCCTCTGTTTCACAACCGAGAGCCCCTTCTTATAGATCGCCCGAGCCTTGAAGCCGGCGATGGATCCTTGATGGAGTAACAGTCGCAGGTTTTGGGGGATTTGCCAGGACACGGAGCGGACGTGGGAGCTTGATCCGTGGAGGGGGTGATTCACGGGAAGAAGGAGAGGGCGGACGTTGAGGACGCCTTGAATCCGGAAGGGGGAAGCGGGGATTTCTCGGAGGAAGGCGTGGAAGCTGGATGCAGATGGATGGCTGCTGTGACCGGAAGAAGAGGAGATGGGAGGCTGAGATGGCGGCTTGATCACAGCACAGGATCACTGGGCGGATTGCGGAGTAGGGGGTCGATGATCCATGGAGCTCGGACGCGGCGTCGGAGGCTGGGATTGCGGGATGCTGTGAGGAGGTGATGACCCGTGGGCTGGTGGGAGGAGCCGATCACGGCCACAGTGGAAGCTTGGATCACGACTTGACTTCGGAAGGGAGGAGACGCGCTGAAGATGGAAGATGCCATGGGATGATTCGGACGTTGATCATGGAAGTGTTAGATGTATGCCCTAGAAGCCAATCTGGCGGACACATTATTAATTCTGGGACATAAATTTGTACTTGACTTTATTATTATTGAATAATAAATGGGCATTCTTTTCATTCATATTGTTTATGTGTCTATGAATCGTCCAAAAAATTAATAAGATGATGATACATATTCTCAAAAGTTGAGAATTTGAGCCATGTATCATTGGTGATTAATTTCTAAATACTCCTGATCAATGGATCATCACGAGGACGGTGATCGATCCGATCAGTGCACAGATCGCTTTCCTTATGGATGGACGAGACTCGAGTCCACAGTGTAGGAACACTGAAGTGATAGTGTAGGTGCTTGTTAGAGAACAAGGGTACTGAGCGTGACCAAGACAAGAAGTCACTTGGATGTCTATCCACTCGTCAGTGACTTACTTGATGTTGCAGTAGTATGACTGGTCCTTTGACCTGCGGTGCTTCGGCTGCTCACAGTGAGGTTATTGTAGTTTGACTACATATACACATGGTCTCTAGTCATATGGGTCCTTGTAGTGTAGATTGGCTGCAGTAAGTTCACTGTAGGAGTAGGGTACGTACCTACATGGAATCTATCGATCTTGATAGAAGAGGAGAGATTCTATGTAATTTATTAGACTGAGTTCTAAGACCTTGGCTAGGGCAATAATATACAGTGGAGAAAGAGTTTTCCACTATCGAACTCAAGTCGAATAAATCAAGACATATGACAGACGACGGGGTATGATGAGTTATCCATGACCTCCGGTCTGTAGGGATCCACGATAGAAGGACTGTATCATACGATAACTGCACCTAGAGGTTCATCATTCTATTCTGCTGGGTGGCCACTACATACTGCTAGGTGTTACTGGTGGATGGTGAGACTCACAGGGATCATCTTGATGGTCGATAATTCCTGGTGAGTTGAGTTGAAATTGTTTCAACCCATTGAAAGGAGTTTTCAATAATATTGTGATAGAGATCGCAATATTTCTCACTACCAGTCAGAATAGAACCTATGGGGTCACACATATTAGAGGTATTGACCGATCCAATGGTTGAATGTGATTAGGAATCACAAATAATCAATTAGATTGATAAATGGTTAACCCACTAAGAGTTAGTGGTTAGAAGAAGGAATAATTGCAATCGGATTGCAATTTAATTTAATTAATTGGATTTAATTAATTGGACTTGATCACGAGTCCTACTTGGAGTAGGATTCATGGAGTCTTAATTGGATTAGGATTTCAAATTAAATTAGAGTCCTACTTGGAGTAGGATTTCTAAAGCCCTAATTGGCTTAGGGCTGAAATTTAATTAAATCCTAATTAGATTAGGATTATTTTAAGTCCTAATTAATTATAATTTTAATCTAATTAATTTTATGACTCCTAATTGGATTAGGATTGAAGAGTTCAATAGAGTCATGGTTCAATTAAATCCTAATTAGATTGGGATTTGGAGGAAATTTAAATGGGTCACATAGATCCTATTTTGAATGGGATTAGACCCATGCATTAGACCCAAACCATCTTACCATTTAATTTGATTAAGTGGTTAATTAAAGGGGTTATGAGGGAGGGGCGTAGGCCCCTTTATTCCTTGCATGATAAGAAAAAAAGGAGGGGCATAAGCCCCTCCTTGCTGCCAAACTAAAAGGATAAGGGTGAGCTCCTAAAAAATAGGAGCTCATCCTTATCCCATGGGAAGATAAAAAGAGGAGGGGTTCGACCCCTCCTCTCATGAGTTCTTCTGGGGATCTCGGCGGCAACTCTTCTCCTTTCATTCCTCCTTCCAGCCGCAAGAGAAAAGGGAGAAAAAGAAATCAAGGCGTGGCGTTCTTCTTCCTCTTTCTTGGATCCAACGCAGGAGAAAAAGAAAAGGCTGAAAAGGCCTTGTTTCTTCTTCCTTTGATCCATCATTCTTCTTCCTCCTCCCTTAGGCATTCAAGAGTTGAATGATAGGGAGGATATCAACCATCTAAAGCCATCTCTGCAAGGGAGTTAGCACCCCAGGAAGATCCAAATGCTTCGATTGACTCATTGCTTCGTGTGGATACCCGTAGAGGCCGGACACGTGTGCGGCTTCCACTGAGCCTTGATCAAATACCACGTAAATCAGATTTGCGGAGACCATGTACCCGTACAAGGTAAAGATCTGATCTTCTTAATAATTTTAAAATAGTTTAAAATAATTTAATTCTAATCTATTTACAAACGAAAGGTTTTAAAATACGTTCATGCGATGAACGGATCCTGCATATATTTTTCCGTTGCAATCTGAAAATTATTTCGAAATTTTCATGGCATATGAGGGATGCTAACAATGGTATCAGAGCCATGGTTATGTAGATTAAGATTAGAATTAAATTTTTCAAGATATTTTAGATCTGAAATTTAAGGGATTATGCTTGCTGAAATTTATGTATGCAGAATTTTCAGCTTGCTGATTTTTCTGCATACTAATTTTTAGATGCTTAGATTAATGATTCTAATGCTTTGATAATGTGATTACAAATGTTTAGAGTCAAATCTAGCATGATCAGCAAGTCATGAGATGAAATAATCAGTTAAATATTAGATCTGAAAATAATTTTTATGCATGAGATGCGTATGGTGATGATCATGGATAGACCCTTATGAATGTGCTGAAATGTTCTGCGATGTTCTGTGATGCATGTAAGTTTAATTTTTCAGATGCCTGCGTGCATCTTAAATTCATGTATTAGAGACCTGCGTGTCTCATAAAAAAGGGTTGTAATTTTATTTTTATTTTTATTTAATTTTTAAAGCAATCTGGGATGTAATCTGTGATGTATGTTGCACGTCGATGGTTGATCGATATGTACATCAACAAGCTCAACATGTGCGGATCGAGATCAAGGGTTGATTGAAGATGGATCAAGGAGTTGATCACAATTGGACCTAAGGGATCAAGATCAAGTCAAGAGTTAAAGACGATCAAACCAATTGACGTGCATGTGCTTGTAAAATGACCCCATCCTGGATCCATGATCATCACCATTATATTTATTTTTGATAAATGCCTGGATGTTTAATGCTTATGTTTATGCGAGTAGATTTATATTTGCATGAGATGTGAATACGTGATCGAGTGAGACCTAAATCGAAACCTCCCTAATCAGTCAAGGATGAACTAACATGAGTTAGTCATATTAGATTAATTGATCTAATTGGTGTCTAGGCAATCATAAAAGGTAGTTACTTAATTAGGACCTTACTCTCTGAGTAAGGAGAGCCTCCCACCTGCTTACCTGGCCAATTG
Organism: Phoenix dactylifera; assembly: GCF_051530095.1. Taxonomy (NCBI): domain Eukaryota; kingdom Viridiplantae; phylum Streptophyta; class Magnoliopsida; order Arecales; family Arecaceae; genus Phoenix; species Phoenix dactylifera. Next base: position 10,056,730 of record NC_143193.1, read on the forward strand.
TTCGTTTACCTCTTATGAAGAACTCAAGTTGCAAACACTAAGACTTGATTATGCAATATTAAGTCCATAGGTCTTCCACCGTAGTAGAGCTGCTAAGATCTTTTCGGTGTTGATTTGTCTCGGCTGGACACAGTGGGCAAGTTGCATCGGAGGACTGGACCTCTCTATTAGACATGAGATGTTGTGGGGTAAAGGTGGGGTTGGGCACCAATAACTGTTAGGGGAGGACCCAAAGACGACTTTATTTCTGCGGTTATACGGTGGGTCTGACTTAACTAAGTAATGGGGCCAATAACTGTTAGGTGAGGTCTTCATCACTTAGAGACCAAGTACCACTGCAATTTGCTTCAGAAGCATTGTACAAAAAGTTGTACACTCATCCATTTATATGTCACCAATAACTATTAGGTGAGGCGGCATGTAAATCGGTGAGACCGCAGTACCCACTAAAAATTCTAGTCGCGTAGGGTTTTCGTTTCTCCATCAGGGGAGTACGAGGAATTCGAGAAAATAGTGTGAGCATATTTGTTTTAAAAGTTCTTAGAACAAATTAAGTTCAAGTACAAAGTCTAACTAGAATCTTTACTCTCTACAGATCACAATGTCAGCTTCAAACCCTTTGACCCGTATTCTTAAGACCAACCGATTGACCGGAACTAATTACAAAGACTGGCTTAGAAACCTGAAAATTGTTCTGAATTGTGAGAAACTAGGGTATGTGCTCGAGAACGATATCCCCAGGTTACCAGCACGTCCTACTGATGATCAGCGTGAGACGCATCAAAAGTGGACAGATGACGACATTAGGGTCAAGTGCTACATCATGGCATCCATGACTAATGAACTTCAATGCCAGCATGAGAACATGAAGACTACTAGGGAAATACTGGCTCACTTGCAAGAGTTGTATGGTGAGCAGAGCCGCACTGCACGCTTTGAAGTGTCCAAGAGGCTCTTCAAGGCAAAGATGCGCGAGGGGCAGTCTGTCCATGATCACTGTTTGACTATGATCAAGGACCTCGAGGAGCTTGAGAAGCTCGGTATGTTCATGCACAAGGAACTGCAGATAGATCTGATCCTGCAATCCCTTCCTGATTTATTTGGTCAGTTTATAGTAAACTACCATATGAATAAAATTGAATGCACTAAGACCGAATTGTTGAACATGTTGGTAACTGCTGAAGGGGCCTTGAAAGGTTCAAGGGGCTCTGTTCTAGCTGCTAAGCTGACTTCTGGTTCCAAGAGAAAGTCTACTTGGAAGAAAAAGAAGCCTGCTAAGAAGCAGAAGAAAAACAAGAAGCTTAAGAAGGAAGTTCATAAGAAAAAGACTGATGACAAAGAAAAATGTTTCCACTGCAACGTCAATGGCCACTGGAAAAGGAACTACCCTTCATATCTCGAGATCCTGAAGAACAGAAAGGCAGACACACCTTTTGAAGGTATGTTAGACTTGCTCATAATTGAAACTAACCTTACGGTTTCTTCTACTTCTAGTTGGATTGTAGATTCTAGTTCTAGTGCTCATTTGTGCACTACTATGCAGGATCTAAAGGAAAGTAGGAGGCTGGCGGAAGGTGCAGTAACCCTTAGGATAGGCAACGGGGCAAGAGTTGCTGCTATAGCTGTGGGCACCTATCCTTTGTGATTACCGTCTGGATTTAGTTTATTACTTAGAGACTGTTATTATGTCCCTGCTACTAGTAGGAATTTGATTTCTGTTTCGTGTTTAGCACAGGATGGTCATGTTTTGACCTTTGACAAAGACTGCTGTTCTATTTATTTCAGAAATAAATTAGTTACACGTGATTTCATGAATGACAGTCTCTATCACTTGCATATTGATGTGTCTGTGAATGTGTCTGAGGATGATAGTGGTATTTTGATGATTAATACAATGTAAGAGTATGTTACAAGTTAATTCGATACATCATTAATAAGTCCGTCACTCTCGATACATTAGTATAATGAGATTAAGATGTATTTCAATGATTATTAATGAGATAAAATTTGCGATAGGAAAGGGATAGTGAATTCTAAATTCTAATTCGGCAAAGTTTCAAGTGAAACATACTCTTAAGTGGACAATAGTAATTTTTATTGTTTGGAGTATGTAGCACTACCATGACATATATTCAAAATTGTTTAAAGTTTATTTCATTGATTATATGGATGAATCCAACCTTAAGTTGCAGCAAAGTGTGGATTGAGTCGACCCCAAGATTGATTGAGTCGACCCCAAGATTGATTGAGTCGACCCCGGCACATCAAGAAACCATCTGGCACACTTCTGCAAAAATGGCACGGATGAACAGTACTTGGGTCGACCCAAGAAAAGGATGAGTCGACCCAATCTTCAAGCCTCAAGAAAACAGTTCTCTGGAAACCCTGAGAGGGTCGACCCAAATGAAACTTGAGTCGACCCAAACTTGAGTCGACCCCAAGTTAACATGAGTCGACCCAAAGGCAATGACATTCAAAAATAGGTTCTCTGAAAACACTGAGAGGGTCGACCCAAGTGGAAGTTGACTCGACCCAACTGAACCTTGAGTCGACCCAAAAAGTGTTGAGTCGACCCAAGTGAAGGAAGGCTGAAATACAAGGTTCTGTGGTTTCTGAGAGGGTTGACCCCAATGATGCTTGAGTCGACCCAAGTGAAAGTTGGGTCGACCCCAGTAAAAGTTGAGTCGACCCAAGCACGGGCAGAAGTATAACGGCTAGTTCTGCAGAAGTACTTTCAAACCTCCCAACAGTGAGTAACGGCTAGTTTTTGAATTCTAACCATTGGGGCTTGTCCAATGGATGAAGAAAACTATTTAAAGTGACACTATTCATCAGAGAAAACATCCTTTTGCAAAATATCAAAGCTTACACAAGAAAGACAAGTGCCCTAATCTTCTTCATCCAAGTGCTTCATTCAAGAGTCAAAAGAAAGTGGTTGAGCAGATTCCAAAAGATATTAAGAGCTCCATCTACCTTTGAAGAGTGAAGCATTCCTGACAAAAAAGAGAGAAGTTTCATCAAGCGATAACTATTCTCTAAACTCTTCTTTGTAGCTTATAAATGTTATATTTGCTCATCTAGGAGTTTCAACATTCTTCTTTCTTTTTAATCACCTTGTAAAGATTTGTTGGTGAGCCCGTAAAACCAATGGTGTAGGTTTATTGGTGAATCCATAAAACCAATTGTGAAGGTTCGTTGGTGAGCCCGTAAAACCAACATAGGTTCTTGGTGATCCCGGAAAACCAAAGTGTAAAGGTTTTTGGATTGTGAGCCCGAAAAGTAATCCAACTGTAATCCGCGGAATTATAGTAAATTTCCAAGGGGTCGCTTGGGGAGTGGACGTAGGTGCTTAGGAGAGCACCGAACCACTATACTTCTTGTGTGTTTGTATTGTGCATTGTTCTAATTTCACTCACTCATCAATTGACTAAAGTAAGATAGTAAAAATTAAGAGAAACCAATTCACCCCCCCTCTTGGCTTGTCACCTTGGGCAATAGTGTCTGAGCAAGTAGTGAATGCCATAGGATCTAAAAGATCTAGAGATGAGATAAACCAGAAGTATTTGTGGCACCTCAGGCTTGGCCATATTGGAGAGGACAGAATGAACAAAATGGAGAAAGATGGGCTTCTTGGCCCATTGACTTCCGAGTCATATCCAGTTTGTGAGTCCTGTCTTCAAGGAAAAATGGCTAGACTACCTTTTGTAGGACATGGGGAGAGGACCACTGAAATACTTACCCTGGTATACACTGATGTGTGTGGCCCATTTGATGTATCAGCCAGGGGTCGTTATTCGTACTTCATTACCTTTACCGATGACTATTCATGATATGGGTATGTGTATCTTATGAGATACAAATCTGAGTCTTTTGAAAAGTTCAAAGAGTTCAGAAATGAAGTAGAAAAACAGATCGAAAAAATCTTTAAGGTTCTTCGATCAGATCGGGGAGGAGAATACCTTAGTGTGGAATTCCGGGACTATCTCAAGGAGAATGGCATAGTCTCACAATGGACGCCTCCAGGAACACCTCAACTCAACGGGGTGTCAGAAAGGAGGAATCAGACTCTATTGGATATGGTCAGATCAATGATGAGCTTCACTGATCTACCTATGTTTCTTTGGGGAGATGCTTTATTATCCGCAATTTACTTATTGAATGGAGTTCCCTCTAAATCCGTTCCTACCACACCGTATGAGATATGGCATGGTAAGAAGCCGAGTCTTGGTCATCTCAAGATTTGGGGATATCCGGCCCACGTCAAGCGACTACAGGCGGACAAGTTAGAGCCTAGGACCATAAGTGCTCGTTTCATAGGATATCCTAAAGAGTTATTAGGATACAATTTTTACATCTCAGAGGATCACAATGTGTTTGTGAGCCGACATGCCGTCTTCTTGGAAAAACAGTTTATCCTTGATAGAGATAGTGAGAGGAAAATTGAGCTTGAAGAGAAAGTCTCTGAAAAGCAACGAGTAATGGATCCTATAGAACCTATTCATACAGAGCCAGTACACATAGTACCTCCTCCACCTCGTAGATCTAGTAGGGTCTCCTATCCTTCCGATAGATACTTAGGTATACTAGTAGAGGACACCGAGAAAATGTTCCTCATGGAAGATAGGGAACATATACAGGATCCCAATACCTACAATGAGGCGATATCTGATATCGATTCCGAAAAATGGCTGGAAGCCATGAAGTCAGAGATAGACTTCATGTATTCCAACCAAGTCTGGACTTTAGTAGATCCACTAGAAGGTATAGTACCTATTGGATGCAAATGGATCTATAAAAGGAAGATATGTTCGGATGGAAAGGTAGAGACCTATAAGGCAAGGCTAGTGGCAAAAGGGTATAGTCAGGGCGAAGGCATTGACTATCAGGAGACCTTTTTACCTGTAGCCATGCTGAAATCCATTCGAACATTGCTTGCCATTGCATCATTTCATGATTATGAAATTTGGCAGATGGATGTGAAAACTGTTTTCCTGAATGGATATCTTGATGAAGATATCTACATGGAGCAGCCTTTGGGTTTCACTTCCAGTGATGGAGATCACAAGGTCTGCAAGCTGCAAAGGTCTATCTATGGACTAAAGCAAGCATCTCGAAGTTGGAACACTCGTTTCAATGATGCGATCAAATCGTTTGATTTCATCAAGAACGAAGAGGAACCGTGTGTTTACAAGAAGGTTAGTGGGATTGCTGTCGTGTTCCTCGTACTGTACGTGGATGACATCCTCTTGATTGGGAATGATGTTCCCATGCTAACCTCGGTCAAGGTTTGGTTGTCAAAAGAGTTCTCCATGAAAGACCTTGGGGAAGCATCCTACATTTTGGGGATTAAGGTCTATAGAGATAGATCTAAGAGGTTGCTTAGCCTATCACAGAAGATGTACATAGAAGAGGTGCTGAAAAGGTTCAGCATGGAAAACTCCAAAAGGGGTCTATTACCTCTTAGGCATGGGATTCATCTCTCCAAGAAAATGTGCCTCAACAAATCTGAAGAGATTCAACGCATGAGCAGGATCCCTTATGCTTCTGCAACAGGGAGCCTCATGTATGCATGCTGTGTACACGACCTGATATAGCCCTTGCTGTGAGTGTCACTAGCAGATATCAGTCGAATCCAGGCAAAGAGCACTGGATAGCTGTGAAGAACATTCTTAAGTACTTAAGAAGAACTAAAGATTTGTTCTTAGTCTTTGGAGGAGCATCAGAGTTAAAGGTAGAAGGATACACAGATTCAGACTTTATGATTGATATTGATGATAGAAAGTCTACATCTGGATATGTATTCTTGTGCAATGGTGGTACGGTAAATTGGAAGAGTTCCAAACAACCGATCATTGCTGATTCTACCATGGAAGCTGAGTATATCGCCGCCTCTGAAGCTGCAAAGGAAGCCTTCTGATTTATGAAATTTATTGCAGAGCTAGATGTAATGCCATAAGATGCCATCACACTCTACTGCGATAATAATGGCGCCATAGCTCTTGCTAAGGAGCCTAGGTCTCATCAGAAGTCCAAGCATATAGAGCGGCGCTTTCACCTCATACGCGACTATCTCGAGAAGAAATATGTCGAGGTGCAGAGAGTAGACTCCACGGACAACATGGCGGACCCGCTCACTAAGCAGCTAAGTCAGCAGAAGACTGAAGCCCACCTTGAGAAGATGTGACTTAGATATATGTCTGATTGACTTTAGTGCAAGTGGAAGATTGTTAGATGTATGTCCTAGAAACCAATCTGGCGGACACATTATTAATTCTGGAACATAAATTTGTACTTGACTTTATTATTATTGAATAATAAATGGGCATTCTTTTTATTCATATTGTTTATGTGTCTATGAATCGTCCAAGGAATTAATAAGATGATGATACATATTCTCAAGAGTTGAGAATTTGAGCCATGTATCATTGATGATTAATTTCTAAATGCTCCTGATCAATGGATCATCACGAGGACAGTGATCGATCCGATCAGTGCACAGATCGCTTTCCTTATGAATGGACGAGACTCGAGTCCACAGTGTAGGGACACTGAAGTGATAGTGCAGGTGCTTGTTAGAGAACAAGGGTACTGAGTGTGACCAAGACAAGAAGTCACTTGGATGTCTATCCACTCGTCAGTGACTTACTTGATGTTGCAGTAGTATGACTGGTCCTTTGACCTGCGGTGCTTCGGCTGCTCACAGTAAGGTTATTGCAGTTTGACTACACATACATATGGTCTCTAGTCATATAGGTCCTTGTAGTGTAGATTGGCTGCAGTAAGTTCACTGTAGGAGTAGGGTACGTACCTACATGGAATCTATCGATCTTGATAAAAGAGGAGAGATCCTATGTAATTTATTAGACTGAGTTCTAAGACCTTGGCCAGGGCAATAATATACAGTGGAGAAAGAGTTTTTCACTATCGAACTCAAATCGAATAAATCAAGACATATGACAGACGACGGGGTTTGACGAGTTAGTCATGACCTCCGATCTGTAGGGATCCACGATAGAAGAACTGTATCATACGATAACTGCACCTAGAGGTTCATCATTCTATTCTGCTGGGTGGCCACTACATACTGCTAGGTGTCACTGGTGGATGGTGAGACTCACAGGGATCATCTTGATGGTCGATAATCCCTGGTGAGTTGAGTTGAAATTGTTTCAACCCATTGAAAGGAGTTTTCAATGATATTGTGATAGAGATCGCAATATATCTCACTACCAGTCAGAATAGAACCTATGGGGTCACACACATTAGAAGTATTGACCGATCCGATGGTTGAATGTGATTAGGAATCACAAATAATCAATTAGATTGATAAATGGTTAACCCGCTAAGAGTTAGTGGTTAGAAGAAGGAATAATTGCAATTGGATTACAATTTAATTTAATTAATTGGATTTAATTAATTGGACTTGATCATGAGTCCTACTTGGAGTAGGATTTATGGAGTCCTAATTGGATTAGAATTTCAAATTAAATTAGAGTCCTACTTGGAGTAGGATTTCTAAAGCCCTAATTGGCTTAGGGCTGAAATTTAATTAAATCCTAATTAGATTAGGATTATTTTAAGTCCTAATTAATTATAATTTTAATCTAATTAATTTCATGACTCCTAATTGGATTAGGATTGAAGAGTTCAATAGAGTCATGGTTCAATTAAATCCTAATTAGATTGGGATTTGGAGGAAATTTAAATGGGTTCACATAGATCCTATTTTGAATGGGATTAGACCCATGCATTAGACCCAAACCATCTTACCATTTCATTTGATTAAGTGGTTAATTAAAGGGGTTATGAGGGAGGGGCGTAGGCCCCTTGATTCCTTGCGTGAGAAGAAAAAAAGGAGGGGCATAAGCCCCTCCTTGCTGCCGAACTAAAAGGATAAGGGTGAGCTCCTAAAAAATAGGAGCTCATCCTTATCCCATGGGAAGATAAAAAGAGGAGGGGTTCGACCCCTCCTCTCATGAGTTCTTCTGGGGATCTCGGCAGCAACTCTTCTCCTTTCATTCCTCCTTCCAGCCGCAAGAGAAAAGGGAGAAAAAGAAATCAAGGCGTGGCGTTCTTCTTCCTCTTTCTTGGATCCAGCGCAGGAGAAAAAGAAAAGGCTGAAAAGGGCTTGTTTCTTCTTCCTTTGATCCATCATTCTTCTTCCTCCTCCCTTAGGCATTCAAGAGTTGAATGATAGGGAGGATATCAACCATCTAAAGCCATCTCTGCAAGAGAGTTAGCACCCCAGGAAGATCCAAAGGCTTCGATCGACTCATTGCTTCGTGTGGATACCCGTAGAGGCCGGATGCGTGTACGGCTTCCACTGAGCCTTGATCAAATACCATGTAAATCAGATTTGCGGAGACTATCTACCCGCACAAGGTGAAGATCTGATCTTCTTAATAATTTTAAAACAGTTTAAAATAATTTAATTCTAATCTATCTACAAACGAAAGGTTTTAAAATATGTTCATGCGATGAACGGATCCCGCATATGTTTTTCCTCTGCAATTTGAAAATTATTTCGAAATTTTCATGGCATATGAGGGATGCTAACAGGAAGATGCTTGGGGGATCCGATTGCTGGGGTACGGAAGAGATGGGTGCTGTGGGATCCGGAAGCTTGGAGCTGGGGAGGATGGACGACCGTGATGCACTGCGGGAGGAATCAGATCGCGGAAGGATTTGGCTGCGGCTGAAACGCGGGATGAGCTGAGCTCAAACCCAATGTTATTGGGTCTCTTGGATTACTTGCACTCAAACGCAAATACAACGTTAATTAGTTAATTTTATTATTAATGATTAGCTAAAATACTAATTAAGATGGTATGACGATTGCACTTTTGTGCTCTCATCACACCCCCCAATTGGCTTATTGCTAGTCTCTAGCAATTTAGTGCAGAAATGAGAGTGCAGAAGTTTTTATTTTTATTTTTAGTATTTATTATTATTATATATATATATAAACTAAAATAAATACTCACTTTCGTAGAACAACACGATTGCACTTAGCACGTGCAACAAGCCATTAAACTCCTAGGTTACCCTAGTGGACGAGTGTTGTCTCGTGAGGGTTTGCAGTGAAATTACCCTCAAACTTCATCAGTTAGGAATTTCCAATTTTTCACTCGAAATTTGAATAAGTATTACTGTATGAAACTAGAATTGCAAGGACAATAGAGACTTATTGCTATCATATTTAAGCAGAGTCTAACTCAAGTTTCATTACACCCTATCTATCTGCTAACAAGTCAAGAATGTAGTGAGGTGCAAGATAGTATCATATAAATGAGTGGCTTTCACTTACTTCCAACATGATCACTCCAATTTTCAAGACTTTTTAGAATTAAATGGTAATGAACATCCCAGATTTATTTATTTATTTATTTTTATCAGACTGAATGCTAAGAAGAATGACTTGTGCAATATATAGCCTTATTAAGCTTTCTAGCTGACCCATGTAGCGAGTGTTAGGCCAATGACTTCCGATCCAGATGGCTCAGGACACTCGGTGTAGAGACACCCTAACAGGCTTAATAATTCAAGTTAACCAGGCTTCAAGACCAAATTAGTCACTCAGAGTTTAATCTCAATCATTCTCACCTTTTTACGCGAACACTCGCTGCTTGCCAGGCAAGAGGCTCGGTTACTCAGTGAGAAGACTTACAATAAACACATTATTTTATTTTATTTTATCTTTCTTTTTTTTCTTCTCTTTTTTTTGATTAGGGTGTTCATCACACATATAACTTTAAATTATCCCGAAAATTAAAAGTATTCATATTAGTTGCAAGTTTACATACCCCCTATTCATGTGCTTACGTGTAGGTGCTAAATCATCTTGTATCACGTTAGCAGAAGATAGGTGGGACGACAACTCAAGCTAAAACTGCTATCATATTCCTTAACTCAAAGCTATTGTCAAAGCAATTCCTAGTTTGTACAGCCAAAAAAATTAGAGTTTGAGTTAAAAATTTGAAATCCTTTTTTTTAAATTGCATAAAAAATCAAAAATATTCTCACCCCTATACCTAAATCTAACATTGTCCTCAATGTTAAAGAAAATTTAAAGCAGTAATAGGACAGAGAAGAAGTTACCTGATATGGGTAGGTAAAGTGACAATTGGGGCAAAAATCTCCAAACCGGCATGTTAGTAATTTATTGAAATTATTATTATTATTATTTTATTTTTTTAATAATATTTACATGTTGGGTTGCCTCCCAAGAGCACTAAGTTTTATGTCTTCAGCCAGACATAATGTAGATTCACTCATAATAGACAGGGTCGGTCAGAAGTGTCTCCTCGACTTCTGGACTCAGATACTCAAGGTATGATTTTAAACGATGTCCATTGACTTGAAACGACCTACCATCCTTAGTATTGCATGTTACTACCGCACCATACGGATGCACTTTTTCTACCGTGTATGGGCCAGTCCAGCGAGATTTAAGTTTTCCAGAGAATAGATGTAATCGAGAATCGTATAAAAAAACTTTTTATCCTTGGTGAAACTCTTTACGTGTAATTATTTTATCATGCATGACTTTCATGCGATCTTTGTACTTCTTAGCACACTCGTAAGCATCGTTCCTAATTTCTTCAAGCTCGTCGAGCTGTAGCTTTCTATGTTCTCCTGCCTTGTCGAGATCGAAATTTAGACGTTTGATTGCCCAATAGGCCTTGTGTTCTAACTCGACAGGTAAATGGCAAGCCTTGCCATAGACAATCCTATATGGGGACATTCCAATTGGTGTTTTGTAGGCCGTTCGATATGCCCACAATGCATCTGTTAACCTAAGGGACCAATCCTTTCGAGATGGATTGATAGTTTTTTCAAGGATGGTCTTGATTTCTCTGTTGGAAATCTCAACTTGTCCACTCATTTGTGGATGATATGGTGTACCGACCTTGTGGATGATGTTGTACTTCCTAGCAAGGGCTTTAAAAATTCTATTGCAAAAATGTTTCCCTCCATCACTAATGATAGCACGAGGGTGCCAAAGAGAGCGAAGACAGACTCCTTAAGAAACTTGATCACTACTTTGTGATCATTGGTCTTACACGCGATAGCCTCAATCCACTTGGACACATAGTCAACAGCTAGGAGTATGTACTGGTGCCCAAATGACATAGGAAAAGGATCCATAAAATCAATACCCCAAACATCAAAGATTTCTACAATTAAGATCGGGTTCAGGGGCATCTCACTTTTTCTTGGAATTTTTTCTAGTCTTTGACATCGGTCACATGCTTTACAATACTCGTGTGAGTCATGAAATAGTGTGGGCCAATAGAATCCGCACTACAAAACCTTTGCAGCCATCTTTTTACCACTGAAATGACCATCATAAGCGTGGTCATGACAAAAGGAAAGGACTTTCCTTTGTTCGTATTCAGGGATACACCGTCGGATGATCTGATCAGGGCAATATTTAAATAGGTATGGTTCATCCCAAAAATACCACTTCACACGAGCTAGGAATCGAAATTGCTCCTGTTTGGTCCAAGAGCTGGGCATTTGTTCAGTAACGAGGTAGTTGACTATATCAGCATACCATGGAACATTGGTATGGAAAATCATCATTAGTTGTTCATCCGAAAAAGTTTCGAATATAGGTAAGGATTCTGCAGATGACTCAACAATCAGTCTGGACAAGTGGTCAGCTACTACATTTTCAGATCCCTTTTTATCTCGAATTTCGAGATCAAATTTCTGGAGCAATAGGATCCAACGAATGAGCCTTGCCTTAGCATCCTTCTTTGTGAGAAGGTACTTAAGGGCGGCATGATCGGAATAAATAAGAACCTTAGATCCTATCAGGTAGGGGCGAAATTTATCTAGAGCAAAAACAACTGCCAACAATTCTTTTTCAGTGGTGGAATAGTTGAGTTGGGCATCATTCAGAGTTTTGCTCGCATAATGAATAACATGGAAAAACTTCTCTACTCGCTGACCTAAGACAGCACCTATGGCATAATCGAATGCATCACACATGATTTCAAAAGGACGACTCCAATCAGGACACCTTATGATGGATGCTGAAGTCAATTCAGACTTCAGTCTTTCGAAAGTAGTTACACAAGTTGGTGAAAAATTGAAAACAACATCTTTGGCCAACAAATCACATAAGGGTTTTGATATTTTGTTGAAATTCTTGATAAAGCGGCGGTAAAAACCCACATGCCCTAAAAATGATCGAATTTTTCTAATAGTCTTAGGAGGTGGCAATTTAGCAATTAGCTCTACTTTGGCCTTATCCACCTCAATTCCCCTTTGTGACACAATGTGTCCTAAAACAATACCTGATTCTACCATGAAATGACACTTCTCCCAGTTAAGAACTAACTTTTTCTCTTTACAGCGTTCTACAACAAGTGTCAAGTGGTGCAGACATTCATCAAAATTGGATCCAAATACAGAAAAGTCATCCATGAAAACTTCTAAAAATTTCTCCATCATGTCGGAGAAAATACTCATCATACACCGTTGGAATGTAGCTGGTGCATTGCATAGCCCAAAAGGCATGCGACGATAGGCAAAAGTACCATAAGGATAGGTGAATGTGGTTTTCCCTTGATCCTCACGTGCGATAGGGACTTGGTTATATCCAGAATAACCATCGAGGAAACAGTAATGAGAGTGGCCAGCTAAACGTTCTAGCATTTGATCGTTGAAGGGTAGAGAAAAATGGTCTTTCCTAGTTATGGCATTAAGCTTCCTATAGTCGATGCATACTCGCCATTCCGTTTGGACTCGAGTAGGGACTAACTCATTGTGATCATTTTTTACCACAGTGATGCCAGACTTTTTGGGTACGATTTGAACTGGGCTTACCCACTGACTATCAGAAATAGGATATATAATCCCTGCATCTAAAAGCTTGATGAACTCGGCTCGAACTACGTCCTTCATGATTGGATTAAGTCGCCTTTGTGGTTCTCTAGAGATTTTTGCATCTTCTTCTAGATGAATTTTATGTTGGACCACAGAAGGACTAATCCCCTTAATATCAGCTATAGACCAACCGATAGCTTCCGATTCTTCCGAAGGATACTTAACAACTTCTCTTCCTGTTCTTTAGTTAGATTCGATGCAATTATAACAGGTAAGGTCTTGTTGTCTCCTAGAAATGCATACTTTAAGTTTTCGAGAAGGTCTTTAAGTTCTAGCTGGGGAGGTTTGACATTGGATGGCACTAGCTGAGATTCCAAAATAGGCAATGATTCAAACTTGGTGGCCCATCTACTAGTATCCATCACAAGAATGGAATCTAATAATGCATTAACCTCCTGACTTGATTCACAATCTTGACCAAAATTAGCCAAACATCTTTCCAATGGATCTGAATAACTCGACTCTTCAAAAGAACTACTAATTATGTTCTCAATCATATAAATTTCTTCCAAATCGTCCATCTCAGTTGACTGACTACTACTATGAAAAATATTGAGTTGGACAGTCATGTTCCCAAAGGCTAGAGTCATTATTCCATTTTGGCAACTAATCACAGCATTTGAAGTGGCCAAAAATGGTCTACCTAGGATTATCGGGATGTGACTTTCTGGATTTTTTACTGGTTCAGTTTCAAGGATTACAAAATCCACAGGGTAGTAGAACTTATTAACTTTTACAATCACATCCTCCATAATTTCTTTGGGGTACTTTACAGTCCTATCTGCTAACGAAAGAGTGATGTTTGTGGGTTTTAATTCTCCCAAACCTAACTCTGTGTAAATAGAATAGGGTAACAGGTTCACACTAGCTCCTAAATCTAGGAGAGCTCTTTGAATGATGGTTTCTCCTATTTTAATTTTAACAGTGGGGCAACCAGGGTCCTTGTATTTTGGGACAATCTGTTGTTGAATAAGAGATGAGGCTTGTGCCACCATCACAGCTTGCCTAGGAATACTGGTTTTCCTTTTCACCGTGGTTAGGTCTTTTAAGAATTTTGTGTAGGAGGGGATCTGTCTGATGACATCTAGGAAGGATAAATTTATTTGGACATTTTTAAAGACTTTCATGATTTCATCGTACTGAGATTTTTTCTTTGAGTCTTGTAGTCTACTAGGAAAGGGAGCCTTGGGTGTGTACGTCTCTATTGGTTTCTCCTCTATTCCTTGTGTTCCCTATTCTTGTGCCTTTTTCTGAGTGGGGTTCGGTTCATGCTTTTCTTCTTTTTCTTGTACAGGAAGTTGGACTTTGTTGTCCACTTGCTTGCCAGACCGTAAAGTGGTAATTGTCTGGACTTCATGGGTAGGGTTTCCATTAGAATCAATCTGAAACTGGCCTCTTGGCCCTTGATTCTGTTGCCTACTAGGGTTAGGCACTGGCTGACTGGGCAATTCACCTCTCTTCCTATCCCCTAAAGAGTTAGCTATTTGGCTCAGACTAACCTTAAGTTTTGCAATCGCTTGCGCATGGAATTGGTTAGTCTGGGTTTGAACCATGTTGGTCTGTTGTTGCTGTTGGATGAAGTCTTGTTGCTGCTTCATCATGTTATCCATCATGGCTTGCAATGATGTAGTTTGCTGAGGGATAGGGGCACTATAAGTAGAAATAGGTGGAGCCAATGATTGGTTTATTTGTGATGGATCTATCTTGAAAAAATTCTTCTGAAAACCTGGTGGACCACCTTGATGCTGAATAGGTTCATTTTACTTGTATGAGAAATTTGGGTGGAACCTATTATCAGGATGGTAGACTGGGCTGAATGAATTGGGAGTGGATTTCTTAAAGGCATTATATGAATTAAGAGCATTTTCTTGCTCAGCCTTAATTTTGGGTAAACTAGGACAACACTCCACTAGATGCTCAGAACTGTTACACAAGATACATAAGCCCTGTGGCTCGTGTTCCACTTTCATGATGGGATTTAACTCTTTGTATGAGTTCAAGTTAGTGGAAACAGTAAAAGCATCCAACTTTTTGCTCAGATTGTTCACCCCATTCACCAGATTGGACATAACATTCTTGAGTTCTGGGTTTGTTTTTATTCCGTATGTACTTGGTTCTCTAGACCCAAAATTATCTCTATCTACCTCCTGACCGTAACTACTCCAATTTTGAGCATTTTCAGCTAAGTCCACAAGGAACTCATAGGCTTGATCAGGGGTTTGGTTCATGAACCTACCCTTATTCATGGATTCAATCATGTTTCTATGTGCTGGAGGTAATCCTTTGTAAAAGAAATGCACTAGATCAGCCTTGTCAAGCCCATGGTGCGGGCATTTGACCGAAAGATCATGGAATCTTTTCTAGAGTTGGAAAAATTCCTCCTCAGATTTTTCTCTAAAAGTTCTAATAGCATCCTTAATTTTTTCAGTCTTTACCATGGGATAGAATTTAGCCATGAACTTTCTAGATAGTTGTTCCCATGATGTAATGGAATTAGAAGCAAGAGAATACAACCATGCAGCGGCACGATCCTCTAAAGTCATGGGAAACAACCTTAATTTAATACCCTCTTCATCTAAGTTTTGATTTCTAAACGTTTGACAGATTGTCAAAAATTTGTTTAGATGAATATACGGTTGTTCACTCTCAAATCCTTGAAATTTGGGTAACATGTTTATTGTTGCAGCCCGAATCTCGAATTGGGCTGCATTATTAATTGGTAATACTTTGCAAGTAGGGGGACTAGCGGATGCGGGTGCGAACAACTCATTCAAAGTTCTAATATGTTCACCCATTGTAGAGATTGATGGTTGGCTTACAATTCGCTGATTGTGATAAAAAGTTCTATCAATCTTAGGATCAAATGGTGTCAACTTACCCCTTAATGACCTTCTACCATGCATACATTATCAACAATTCATTAGATTTGACTCCTAAAATGAACGAAATCCTAAGAGAAAAGAAGGGCTAGACACAGATGACCACAACCAACACCCCCCAACAATTTGACCCTATTAGTCTTAGAATTAAGTGAGGTTTAGTAGCTTCTTAAATCTAGTTGCACAGAGATTTATCAGGTTAAAAAGTTTCTGAAATTTGCTCTGGATTAGACAGCTCCTAATCTTCCTTTCAGATTAAGCTTGAGCTTACCAGTTAAGCGATCCAGTAACCAGCGACCAGAAAAGTTTCGAGGTGTGTGGTGGTGCCAGAAGGGATACACCGATACCACAATACCCGTAACAGTTCTCACTGTTGCAAAACTTTCCTAGACATCACCAATTACTAAATTCTCACTGGAGTGGCTTTCAGCCGCTTCTTTCCAATAGCCTAATTGAGCTCGAAAATCCTAAGGCCAACGTCTAATTGATTTTAATTTAATTTGGCTTAGGATATGTATGCAAGGTGGTGATTTTTGGGCTAAGGACAGGTAATGACTTCCCGACCTTATCTTTTTAATGGGTTTTGCCCTTAAATTATTTTATGCAAATGCTTAATACTAAATGCAGCAAATAATCAATGATTTTTTTAAAGTTTATGGAATGTCATTAGGTTGTATTGATTAAATTAGCAAGCAATCTTTTTTAATTTTATGTTTTTTTTATTTATTTAAATTTTTAAATAGGAATAACTTGAATGTAAACTAAAAACTAATCCTTCTGCATCAGTCAATCTCCGAATGCTCGTTGAATAAGCTTTGGAGATTACTCCGTGAGGAGCCCCAATAGAGGTATGATAACCTCGGAGGATTGCACCCTATTAATTACTAGCAAAAATAATAATTTTTTTTTAAATTTTTTTGATTTAATTATTTTTTTTTAAATTTAAATTTCAAATTTCGAATTTCAGAATTCAAATTTCGAATTTAAATTTTTAAATTTTAGAATTTTGGAATTTTTTTTAATTTTTATTTTTTTTGAATTTTAAATTTTTTTTTGAATTTTAAATTCTGAATTTCAAATTTTAGAATTTAATAGCTACAAAATTATTAACTAAAAATAATCAAAACAAGAAACATTAATAAAAATAATAAAAAAAACTTACTACCGGAGTGCATTCACTTCGGGCATTCAAAATTCGATTTGATCTTCGTGATCGTTCTTGCTTCTCGATTTGCCTCCCCGGCAACGGCGCCAAAATTTTATTGTCGGACTCCTGTTTACCTAAAAATATGCTAAACAGATCGTTGTTAGAACCGACAAACAAAGTTTAAATTAATTTTATTCTTACCTGTTCTACTCGAAGAATAGTGGTCGTAAGAGGTCGATCCACAGGGAGGCGATTGGAATTGCATAAAAATTAAAACGTTCACTCGGATTCGAAATCGATTTTTGAATGATAGAAGAAAAGCATTATTTTGAGGATGTTGATGGATTCTCTAGTCTACCGGAGAATATTTTTTATTTGAAAATAACGAAAAGACAGATACTTAAATCAAAATCTAATGCAGAGTAGCGGTCAAACAGCAAAAATAAAAATATTTAAATAAGATTACCAGTACACATAAAATAAATTGCAGAAACTGAAACTTAGAATATAAATTGCATAAAAAGAGATTTATGGATTGCATTAAAAGGACAAGTACAAAAATAAAGTGAAGATTGGAAGCCTAATGCTTCCTTCTTCTACAGAACAAAACATAAAAACAAAGAAAGAAAAATAAACAATTGCATTGTTTCTCTCCCTCGATAGAGCTCCCAAAAAAATAACATAAAATATTATTTGGAAAACAGAGCTCTTCTTCCTCCCTTTTTTTTCTTTCTTTCTTCTCCAAAAGAAACAGAGCTCTCCCCTGTTCTTTGGTTCAACACCCAGCCGACTCCTCCTCTTTCTTGGACTCGCTGGCCACCACCTCCCCTCCGTTTCACAGCCGAGAGCCCCTTCTTATAGATCGCCCGAGCCTTGAAGCCGGTGATGGATCCCTGATGGAGTAACAGTCGCGGATTTTGGGGGATTTGCCAGGACACGGAGCGGACGCGGGAGCTTGATCCGTGGAGGGGGTGATTCACGGGAAGAAGGAGAGGGCGGACGCTGAGGACGCCTCAAATTCGGAAGGGGGAAGTGGGGATTTCTCGGAGGAAGGCGTGGAAGCTGGATGCGGACGGATGGATGCTGTGACTGGAAGAAGAGGAGATGGGAGGCTGAGACGGTGGCTTGATCACAGCACGGGATCACTGGGCGGATTGCGGAGTAGGGGGTTGATGATCCATGGAGCTCGGACGCGACGTCGGAGGCTGGGATTGCGGGATGCTGTGAGGAGGTGATGACCCATGGGCTGGTGGGAGGAGCCGATCACGGCCACGGTGGAAGCTTGGATCACGGCTTGACTTCGGAAGGGAGGAGACGCGCTGAAGATGGAAGATGCCACGGGATGATTCGGGCGTTGATCATGGAAGATGCTTGGGGGATCCGATTGCTGGGGTACGGAAGAGATGGGTGCTGTGGGATTCGGAAGGTTGGAGCTGGGGAGGATGGATGACCGTGATGCACTGCGGGAGGAATCAGATCGCGGAAGGATTTGGCTGCGGCTGAAATGCGGGATGAGCTGAGCTCAAACCCAATTTTATTGGGTCTCTTGGATTACTTGCACTCAAACACAAATAAAACGTTAATTAGTTAATTTTATTATTAATGATTAGCTAAAATACTAATTAAGATGGTATGACGATTACACTTTTGTGCTCCCATCAACTCATTCCAAAACCTGAATTTAGAATTGGAATTGAGGGTGTGCATGAAGGCTCATCTAAGGCGTGCATGAAGTCCTTCTTTGGGCGTGCACAAGCTAACATTTCAAGTATGAATGAGATTGTTATTCCATGCGCCATGAAAAGTCCTAGTTTAGTAGGAGTCTTATTTAGATTGTTGGTTGAATTGATCAAATATTTGATTTGATTCAAAAGAGTCCATATTAAGTAGGAGTCCTTGTTAAAGGAGTTCTCATAATTCTGGTTGTAAGAATTCTTATTTTTTCAACTTCTTACTCTATATAAAGAGGAAGTTGAAGAATAAATTTTAGAGAATAGATTGATTGAATTTTAAATTTCTTGTGTGTTTTTCTCATGAGAGGTGAGACGCCTCTCTTTCCCTTTTCTTGGTGAGACGCTAAGAATTGGTAGGAGTTGGTGAAGGTGAGACTCCTTCTCCTTCTTCACGACAACCACTAAATTTAAGTGAGGGCGAGACTCTTTCATCTAAATTGATAGTTATCTTTCCTTTTCCTCATGCCACAACCCTTCTCACGCCGCCTTATTTGAGAGTGTGACAGAAGGATGTTAGAAATATGCCCTACAAGTCAATTTGGCTGACACATTATTTTGTTCTGGGACATAAAATTATACTTGACCTAATTATGAATTTATTAAGTTGGGCATTCTTTTCATTCATATTCTTATGTATCCATGAATCGTCCAAAAAATTAATAAGATGATGATGCATATACTTAAAAGTTGAGAATTTAAGGCATGTGTCACTGGTGATTAATTACTGAATTGCTCCTGATCCATGGATCATCACGAGGATGGTGATCGATCCGCTGAGATTAGTGCACAGATTACTTTATTTGATGGACAAGTCTTGAGTCCACAGTGTGGGGACACTAGAGTAATTGTGCAAGTGCTTGTTAGAGAACAAAGGTACTGAGCGTGACCATAGCAAATAGTCACTTGGATGTCTATCCACTCGTTAGTGACTTACTTGATACTGCAGTTGTATGACTGATCCTTTGACCTGTGATGCCTCGGCTATTCACAGTGAGGTTGCTGAAGCTTCACAAGTACATAAATATGGGCCCTATCCATTTGGATCCTTGTGATGCAGATTGGCTGCAGTAGGTTCATTGTAGGAGTAGGGGTGCATTTAGATGGAATCTATCGACCTTGATAGATTAGGAGAGATCCTATGTGATTTATAAGACTGAGTTCGTAAATCTTTGGCCAAGGTAGTTTTTCAAAAAGAGTTTCTAATCTCGAACTAGAGTCGAATAAATTTTACATATAACAGATGATGGAGTTTGACGAGTTATCCATGATCTCCATCCCGTCGGAATCCACGATAGAGGGACTGTATCATATGCTAACTACACCTAGAGGTTCTTCTATTTCATTCTGTTGGGTTGCCACTACATGCTGCTAGGTGTCACTGATGAATTGTGAGACTCAGAGGCATTCACTTGATGATCAGTGAACCCGAATGAGAAGAGTTGGAATTGTTCCAATCCATTGAAAGGAGTTTCAATGATTTTGTGATAGGGATCACAATATATCTCACTACCAGATAGAATAGAACCTATAGGGTCATATATAATGGAGGATCTGATCGATCTAATAGTTGGATTATGATTTGGAATCACAATAGTTTGTAATTATTAATTTGATTGATAATTGGTTTAACCCACTAAGGGTTAGTGAGTTGAAGAAGGGGTTAATTGTAATTGGATTGCAATTTGATTGAATCAATTGGACTTAATTAATTGGGCTCGATTTTATATGATAAGGTTCAAGAGTCCTACTTGGAGTAGGACTTATAGAGTTCTAATTGGATTAGGACTTCAAATTAAATTAGAGTCCTACTTGGAGTAGGATTCCTAAAGTTCTAATTGGATTAGGATTCCTAGAGTCCTAATTAATTTTGGTCCAATAGATAAAGATGACTCCTAATTAGATTAGGATTCATGTAAATCAAATAGGAAGACAAATTAGATCCTAATTAGATTAGGATTCAATGAACCAAGGGCCACCTAAATCCTAATTTGATTAGGACTAGAAGAAAGGGGCAAGAGCCCCTTCTTTACTTGGATGCTCCTGGGATCTGCGTCCCGGTTGTCCGAGATGCGAGACCCGATTTGGCTGAACTATGGCATGGTACCTCCTAATTTCTAGGAGTCGTCCACGCCTAGGGCTTCAAAGAAAAGAATAAAAAGGAGGCCAGCCCCCCTTGGGATTATTCTTGGTGGTTCCTTTTAGGCATGTGGCCTCCATCTCTCCCTCTCTTCCTTCTTCCATCCGCAAGGCAAAAGAGGGGCAGCAAGGATGTCTTATTCTTCTTTCTCTTTATTAGATGCATGGAAGAAAATATAGAGAGAAAGGAGTTCCTTTCTTCCCTCCTTCTTCATCCATGGAAAGGGAAAGGAAAGAAAGGGTTTCTTCCTTCTCCCTCTTCCTCCTCTTGAGAGCAATCAAGAGTTGATTGCTTAGAGGAGTTTCAACCATCAAAAGGAATCTCTGCAATGAAGCTAGCATCCGGTGAGATCACGACCTTGATCGAGCAAGATCTTCGTATGGATACCCGTAGAGGCTGGACGTGTGTGCGGCTTGAAGCGAACCTTGCAACAAATCCACGATCATCAGTTTGCGGTGATCATTTGTGCGCACAAGGTAAAGATATGATCTTTACAATTTTTAATTGTAGATGTAAAATAATCAAGTAATTAATTTTAATATATCCCTCTGATTTCATAATCTTCTGAGTTAGAGAACTCAGATTTTTTTTGAAATCTACGTTCCTCGGGACGTTCATGAGATGAACGATCCCGCGCATGTCTATTTACTGCAATCGTCTTTACGCGTATGGGGTAACCCGACAGTGATATCAAAGCCAGGTTTAAAGGATTAATATTAAAATTGATAGGCTTGATTAGGATTAAATTAGATCTGAAAATTTTATATGCTTGCTGATATTTCTGCATGTTGAAATTTCAGATTTCAGCATGCAGATTTTTGTTTGAAAATCTAGATCTTGCATGATTAATTTTAATTACAATGAGATTGCAATAATTAAAATTATATCTTGCATGATCACAATTTCAGTTGATAGCATATTTAACTAAAATTTTTAGATCTAAAATTATATGCATAAGATGCATGCGATAAGATTCAATCATAGATTCATGATAATAAAAATATAATTTTCTATTTATGCCTATGCTTAAAAGAAAATTAATATATGCATGAGATACAAAAGATATGATCAAATCATGGATTCATGATAATTAAAGGATAATTTTGTTTAGGCTAATGCTTAAAAGGAAATTGATATATGTATGAGTTGTATATATATGTTAAGCAATCTTTACATGAGATGTGAATAAAAATCCAAATAGGTTAGGTCATTTACATAAGATGTAAACCTAAACTAATATGTCATTTACATAAAATGTAAACACATAACATATGAAAGGATTTCATATTCACATAGGATGTAAACCTAAACAAATATGTCATTTGCATAAGATGTAAAGTATAACATATGAAAGGAGTTTCATATTTACATAAGATGTAAACCCTGATCGAGACCTAAATCAATTAAAACCTCCTCAATCAGTCGAGAGTGAATGATACATTGAGCTAGATATATTTGATTAATTGATTTAATTGGTGTCTAGGAAAGCATTAAAGATGGTTATTTAATTAGGATCTTGCTCTTTGAGTAAGGAAAGCCTCCGACCTGCTTATCACTAAGACTATATTACCTAATATTAAGTCTAGAGGTCTTCCACCATAGTAGAGCTGATAAGATCTTTCCGACATTGATTTATCTCGGTTGGATACAGTGGGCAAGTTGCATCGGAGGATTGGACCTCTCTATTGACATTAGATGTAGTGGGGGTAAAGATGGGGTTGGAGACCAATAACTAATAGATGAGGATCTCCAATGACGGCTTTATTTCTGGGGAATATATGGTGGGTCTGACTTAACTAAGAAACGTGGCCAATAACTATTAGGTGAGGTCCTTATGACTTGTAGACCAAGTTGGCTACAACTTGTTTTAGAAGCATTGTACAAGGAGTTGTACACTCATCGTTTATGTATCACCAATAACTGTTAGGTGAGGTGGAATGTAAATTGGTAGGACCGTAGCACTCCACTTGAAATTATGAGTCATAGGTTTCCGATTCTCTACCGGAGGAGTGTAAGAGATTCGAAAAAATAGTGGAAGGTGTTTGTTTTAAAAAGTCCTAAAAAAATAGAGTTCAAGTACAAAATTTTAATTAGAATCTTTACTCTCTGAGAATTATAAAGCCAGCTTTTAAGCTCTTAACTAATATCCTATAGAACAACCATTTGACCAAACCCAATTATAAAGACTGGCTCTGCAATTTTGAAATAGTTTTGAATTGTGTGAAATTAGTGTGTGTGCTAGACCATGAAATTCCTGTGTTACCAGTCCGTCCGAACACTGTTCAACGTATAACGCATGACAAGTGGATGAACAATGACAATAAAGTTAGGTGCTACATAATGGCATCAATGTCCAATGAACTTTAATTCCAGCATGAGAACATGAAGACTATTAGGGACATATTGAATCACCTGCAAGAGTTGTATAGTGAATAGAGTCGCGCAGCTTGGTTTGAAAGATGCGCGAAGGGCAGTCTGTCCATGATCATGGTTTGACCATGATAAAGGACTTAGAGGAGCTTGAGAAGCTCGGCATGACCATGCATAAGGAAGTGCAAACAGATTTGATCCTACAAACCCTTCCTGCTTTATATGAATAGTTTATAGTAAACTATCATATGAACAAAATTGTATGCACCAAAACAGAATTGTTAAATAAATTGGTAACTATCTTAGAAACCTTGAAGAGTTCAAGGGGCATTGTTCTTGCTATCGAGTTGGCTTCTACTTCGAAGAGAGAGTCTATCTGGAAGAAGAAGAAGCCTGCAAAGAAGCAGAAGACCGAGAAAAGGCCAAGTAATGAAGTTCCAAGAAAAATGCCGATTGTAAGGAAAAGTGTTTCCATTGCATCATACACGGCCATTGAAAGAACAATTATTCTACATACATGGAAAACATAAAGAGCAAGAAGGATGACAGACCTTCAGATGGTATGTCAGATATGCTCATTATTAAAAGGATACTTAGGAACTGTTATCTGCTGCTAGCAGCAATTTGATTTCTGTATCTTGTATAGCACAGAAGATTTTTATAAGACTGCCGGTCCATTTATTTGAGAAATAAATTGGTTGCATATGGTTTTATGATAGACAGTCTCTATCACTTACATTTGATATATCTGTGAATGTATCTGAGCGAACAGTGGGTACCATAGGATCCAAATAGATCTAGAGATGAGATAAATCAAAAATATTTCTGGCACCTCAGGCTTGGCCATATAGGAGAAGACAGAATAAACAAATTGGAGAAACATGAGCTTTTGGACTCATTAACTTTCGAGTCATATTCGATTTGTGAATTCTGCCTTTAAGGAAAGATGGCCAAATTATCCTTTGTAGGACACAGAGGAGAGAGATACTTACCCTAGAACACACTGACGTGTGTGGCCCATTCGACGTGCTGGCTAGGGGTAGTTATTTTTACTTCATTTACCGATGATTACTCACGGTATGGATATGTGTATGAGACACAAATCTGAAACTTTTGAAAAGTTCCAAGAGTTCATATGTGAAGTAGAAAAATAAATAGAAAAACTCATTAAGGTTCTTCGATTGAATCGAGGAGGTGAACATTTTAATGGAGAGTTTCGTGATTATCTCAAGGAGAATGGTATAGTCTTACAGTAAACCCCTCCTAGTACACCTCAGCTTATCGGGGTGTCAGAGAGAAGGAATCAGACCTTATTGGATATGGTCAGGTTCATGAAGAGCTTCACTGATTTATTCTTGTTTCTTTAGAGAGATGCCTATTTTCAGCTATTTACTTATTGAATGAAATTTTCTTTAAGTCTGTTCCTACCACACCGTATGAGATTTGGCATGGTAAGAAACTGAGTCTTGGTCATCTCAAGACTTGGGGATGTTCGGCCCAAGTCAAGCGACAAAAGATGGACAAGTTGGAGGATAGGACAATTAATGCTCGTTTTATTGCATATCCTAAAGAGTCATTAGGATACGATCTTTCCATCCCAAAGGATCACAAAGTATTTGTGAGCCAACATGCTATCTTCTTGGAAAAATAGTTTATCCTTGATATTGGCAGTAGAAGGAAAATTGACCTCGAAGAGAAAGTCTCTGAAGAGCGACGAGCTATTGTGCCTATAGAACCTATTCATATTGAGCCAGTACATGTAGTACCTCCTCCACCTCGTAAATCTCGTAGGATCTTCCGTCCTCCGGAAAGGTACTTAGGTATGCTTAAAGAGGATGTAGAAGAAGTGTTCCTCATGAGAGATAGGGATCAAGGTAAGAATCCCAATACCTACAATGAGGCGATGTTAGACATTGATTTCCGAGAAATGGCTGGAAGCGATGAAGTCAGAGATAGACTCCATTCATTCCAACCAAGTCTGGATCTTAGTAGATCCACTAGAAGGTATAGTACCTATTGGATGTAAATGGATCTACAAGAGAAAATTAAGTTTGGATGGCAAGGTAGAGACCTATAAGGCAAGGCTAATGGCGAAAGGTTATAGTCAATGCGAAGGTACCGATTATCAGAATACTTTTTTACCTGAAGCCATGCTGAAGTCCATTCGAATATTGCTTGCTGTTGCAGCATATGATTATGAGATATTGTGATGGTGATCACAAGGTCTGTAAGCTGCATAGGTCCATCTATGGACTAAAGCAAGCATCTTGGAGTTGGAACACTCATTTCAATGATGTAATCAAATCATTTGATTTCATCAAGAATGAAGAGGAACCATGTGTTTATAAGAAGCTTAGTGGGAGGACTATTTTATTCCTTGTATTGTACGTAGATGATATCTTTTTTATTAGGAATGAGGTTCCCATGCTAACTTGGGTCAAGATATGGTTGTCTAAGGAATTCTCCATGAAAGACCTTGAAAGAGCATCCTATATTTTGAAAATTAAGGTCTATAGAGATAGATCTAAGAGGATGCTTGTCCTGTCATAGAATAAGTACATAGAGGAAGTGCTGAAGAGGTTCGGCATGGAAACCTCTAAAAGGAGATTATTACCTCTTAGGCGTGGGATAAATCTCTCCAAGAAGATGTGCCCCAACATATATTAGTCAAATCCAGGCGAGAAGCACTGGATAGCTGTGAAGAACAGTCTTAAGTACTTGAGAAGAACTAAGGACATGTTCTTGGTCTTTGGGAGAAGATGCGAGTTAAAGGTAGAAGGATACATACATATTAATGATTGAAAGTCTACATCAGAATATGTGCAATGATGGTTCAGTAAATTGGAAGAGTTTCAAAACAACCGATCATTGCAGATTCTACCTTGGAAGCTAAATATATCGCTGCCTCTAAGGGTGCAATGGAAACCCTCTGGTTTAAGAAGTTTATTGCAGAGTTAGGTGTAATTTCATCAGATGCTATAACACTCTATTATGATAATAATGGCACCATAGTACTTGCTAAAGTGCCAAGGTTTCACCAAAAGTCTAAGCACATAGTGCAGCGGTTTAACCTGATACACGACTACCTCGAAAAGAAATAAGTAGAGGTACAGAGAGTAGACTCCACAGGCAACGTGGTCGACCCATTCACTAAGTGGCTAAGTTAGCAGAAAACTGAAGCACATCTTAAGAAGATGAGACTTAGATTTATGGCTGATTGGCTTTAGTGCAAGTGGGAGATTGTTAGAAATATGCCCAAGAAGCTAATTTGGCTGATGCATTATTTTGTTCTGGAACATAAAATTATACTTGACCTAATTATGAATTTATTAAGTAGGGCATTCTTTTCATTCATGTTCTTATGTGTCCATGAATCGTCCAAGGAATTAATAAGATGATGATGCATATTCTCAAGAGTTGAAAATTTGAGGCATGTGTCATTGGTGATTAATTCCTGAAATGCTCCTGATCGATGGATCATCACAAGGATGGTGATCGATCTGTTGAGATTAGTGCACAGATTACTTTATTTGATGGATGAGTTTTGAGTCCACAGTGTGGAGACACTGAAGTAATTGTGCAAGTGTTTGTTAGAGAACAAGAGTACTGAGTGTGACCATAGCAAATAGTCACTTGGATGTCTATCTACTCGATAGTGACTTACTTGATGCTGCAGTTGTATGACTGATCCTTTGACCTGCGATGCCTCAACTATTCATAGTGAGGTTGCTGTAGTTTGACGAGCACATAAATATGGACCCTATCCATTTGGATCCTTGTGGTGCAGATTGGCTGCAGTAGGTTCATTATAAAAGTAGGGGTGCATCTAGATGGAATCTATCGACCTTGATAGATTAGGAGAGATCATATGAGATTTATAAGACTGAGTTCGTAAATCATTGGCCAAGGTAGTTTTTGGAAAAGAGTTTTCAATCTCGAACTGGAGTCGAATAAATTTTACATATGACAGATGATGGAGTTTGACGAGTTATCCATGACCTCCATCCCGTCAGAACCCATGATAGAGGGATTGTATCATACATTAACTACACCTAGAAGTTCATCTATTTCATTCTGCTAGGTTGCCACTACATGTTGTTAGGTGTCACTGGCGGATTGTGAGACTCAGAGGCATTCTCTTGATGATCAGTGAACCCGAATGAGAAGAGTTGGAATTGTTCCAATCCATTGAAAGAAGTTTCAATGATATTGTGATAGGGATCTCAATATATCTCACTACCAGACAGAATAAAACCTATGGGGTCACATTGTCTGGTTACCTCCACATGTGTTGCGACGATCGCAGCGGAAAGATGCGCGCGGGGTCGTTCATCTCATGAACATCCCAAGAAACGTAGATTTTAAAAAATTTTGAGTTCTTTAACTCAGAAGATCATGAAATCTGAAGGAAAGGATTAAAATTAATTGCTTGATTATTTTTCAGATCTACAAAACTTGTAAATATCAAATCTTCATCTTGTGTGGGTAGATGAATACCGCAAACTGATAATCGTGGATTTGTTGGAAGGTTCGCTTGAAGCCACAGATGCGTCTGGCCTCTATGGGTATCCACACGAAGATCTTGCTTGATCATGGTTGTGATCTCACCGGGGTGCTAGCTCCCCTGCAGAGATCCCTCTTTAATGGTTGGAACTCCTCCAAGCAATCAACTCTTGATTGCTTTCAAGAGGAGAAAGAAGGAGAAGGAAGAAACACTTTCTTCCTTTTCTTTTTATGGAAGAAGAAGGAGGGAAGAGAGGAACACCTTCCTCTCTATATTTTCTTCCATGCGGCTAATAAAGAGGAGGAAGAAGGAGAACCATGCTTGTTGCCCCCTTTCTTTAGCCCTTGCGGATGGAAGAGGAAGAAGGGGAGAGGCCGCCATCATAAAAAGAAGAGTATTAATCCCAAGGGGGGCTGGCCTTCTTTTTATTTCTTTTCATCTAGATGCCCTAGGCGTGGCCTCCTCCTTAAAATTAGGAGGAGCCACGCCCCAAACACCCGGGATGCGCATCCCAGCCATTCGGGACGTGGATCCCGAGAGCACGCCCCACTTGATGGGGCCTCCTTTGATTGGATGCTGAAATAGGACTCTAGGAGTCCTATCTTTATCCATATTAGTCCTAATCTAATTAGGACTCAATTGTATCATGACTCAATTGAACTCTTGAATCCTAATCTAATTAGGAATCATCTTCATCTATTAGACTAATAATTAATTAGGACTCTAGGAGTCCTAATCCAATTAGGACTCATATAATTTTAGTCCTAATCCAACTAGAACTTTAGAAATCCTACCCCAGATAGGACTCTAATAATTCGAAGTCCTAATCCAATTAGAACTCTATGTGTCCTACTCCAAGTAGGACTCTTGAACCTTATCATATAAGATCGAGCCCAATTAATTAAGTCCAATTGATTCAATCAAATTGCAATTAATTCCTTCTTCAACTCACTAACTCTTAGTGGGTTAAACTAATTATCAATCAAATTGACAATTATAAACTATTATTGTTGGGGGAAAAACCCCAAGTCATACCGCCACGAAAGCGCTCGACTAAAGGACGCCGACCAGAGAGAGCGCCAAGAGGCGCCCAACCAAAATAACCAAGTAGGGATGCTCGGCTAGAAAGAGCCGACCAGAAGAACGCCGACTAGAGAAGCGCTCGAACTAGGAAGCGCCGACTAGAGACAGCGCCAAATAGAGGCGCTCGGCTAGAAGGTGCTCGCCTAAAGGGCGTCGACCAGAAGTACTAGAAGCAACCCCGCCACAGGGCGCCCCTCTGGGCGACCAGCTCGGCTCGGCACTCTTGCCGAGCCGATGCCTTAACTAATACTCCTCCCCGCCTAGCTTTCTCGAAAGGTCCGGCGGCTATACACGCGACTCTACTACAACCTGCCACTATCTCCAAGCCATCAAGGCATAAGATCTCCGCAGGTATTCGGCACGACCTGCCATTAATGCATGAGGCTCCCTCAAGTCTCCAATGCACTCAGTCATTTAATGAACACGGCTCAAGACGATCTCCGGATCACTGAACCATCAAAGCGTATGGCTCTCCCTGACCGTCGGTTCATTCGGTAATAAATGCACTTACCATCCACGGACCCCAGGCCCACCACGGCCGGCGGTCCAACCACTCCAACAGGTCCGATCGACCGTGACAACTCCCTGGTTCCGGTCTGATTCGATCCCGTTCTCCACTACGCCATTAATGGGCCAAATCGTGCCCAATTATGACGAAAAGAGACAAATTCTCCTGCCACCTCCCAGGTAACGTAATCCCCTTCTATAAAAGAAAACCTGGGAGAAGGGAATGGGGGGCCCCCCGGAGAGAACCCTCCTGGACCGGGTGAAAAGAAGCAAACAGCACAGACACAATTGAGGACATCATCCTCTTCATCTTCTTTATCTTATCCAAATTCTCTCCTGCCTGCTCTCTTCACATATTCCCCCTCTGACTTAAGCATCGGAGGGCCGGCGCCGGGGAGCCCGGCCACCGGCTTTTTTGCAGGACAGGACAGGACTGGACGCACCACCCCTCTTTGCTCTCTTCCACTCCCCAGCGGAGGACGCGGCCGGCCGGCGCCCCGCCGTCCGCCCTCTCAGGCGGCGGAGCTCCTCCTCCCCTGGCTTCGCGGCGGCCCCCGGGTCCAATTTCCAGCAACAGTTGGCGCTAGAGGAAGGGACCGAGTTCGCTGCCATGAAGCTAAGAAGCAAAGGGGCTTCCAATGCCTCTCGACGTCCTCCACCCAGTCCTGAGCATTCCGTCCGGAACTCACCACCTCCGGCCGAGTGAACCCCTCAAGTTCGGCCGGAGCAGTTTGATGCCCTGGTGCGACAAGTGCAAGCCTTGGCTACCGCTGTCCAAAGTTTGCAACCCAGGGGCATCCCAACGGCACCGCCTCCTCCGGCTCCAGCTCAACCGGAGCCTCCTACAAGCGGACTTCCCCTTCGAGGTCAGGACTCCCAAGTCCAGGCCTCCCTCTGGAGAGAGCACCCAGCCAGAGGCTACGGAGGCTGGCCACAGCCTTCAGAAGCTGAGTCGGTTCCAGGGCAACCTGCGCTCGAACGAACCGCTGCAGCGATCCTCCAGAATGATGAACTCGACAAGAAGGTCGAGAAGCTGGAGCGCCAAATCCAGGCACTCCACGGGAGAAAATCAGGACGTGATAACGACTTCGAGTTCACTACGAAGTCACCCTTCTCCCCGGAGATCGAAGATGAACCGGTCCCACTATGGTTCAAGATGCCCCAGGTGGAGCCCTACAACAGCAAGGCTGATCCCCTTGACCACCTGGAGAGTTACCGGGTCTTAATGGCCCTACAAGGAGCCTCGGAGGCCATGATGTGCAAAGCTTTTCCGGCGACACTCCGAGGGCCAGCCCGGCTTTGGTTCACCGGGCTGAAGCCGAGTACTGTCTCTTCCTTTGAGCAGCTCGGCAGACAATTTGCTGGCAACTTTGCCGCCAGCCAGCCCCAGCGGCGGACATCCGACTCCCTCCTTGATATCAAACAAAAGGAGGGAGAATCCTTCAAGGAGTACTTGGACCGGTTCACCGCCGCAACATGGGAGGTCCGGGAGCTTGACCAGTCAATCGCCATGTCGGCGTTGAAGACTGGAGCCCGGTCCTACAGATTCCTCTTCTCGATCGAGAAGAATTTTCCCACGGACCTCACCGAAATGTTCGCTCGGGCGCGGAAGTATGCCAAGGCAGAAGAGGCCGTGGCGGTTAGGCGGGGCGGGACTGAGCAGAACCCCAAGAAGAGACGTCGCGAGGAGCGCGGCCAGCCCAGAAGCCCGTCTCTGCGACGAGCTAAGAATCCGCCCCGCCCGAAGAGTCCACCCCGGTTGAGAGGACCGCCACAGCAGAGGTCACCACTCCGCCCGAGGTTTCCACTGCAGGCCCGTGCACCCGAAGGGAGGTATGAAAAGTATACTCCCCTCAATGCTCCTCGGGCTGAAATCCTCATGGAGATTGAGAGTCGGGATTGCATCCGGCTCCCACCTCCGAAGCCAGACACCAGAATCCGGCGTGATCTCCGGAAGTATTGCCGTTTCCACCGGGATCACGGCCATGATACCGAGGATTGTTATCAGCTCTGAAATGAGATCGAAGCACTCATTCGCCGAGGGGTGCTCGATCGGTTTGTGCAAGGCCGGCATGAAGGAAAGAAGCCAGCCGAAGGAGCAGCACAGCCTGAAGGTTCAAATGCCAACAGGCCCATCGCCGACGTCATCAACACTATCCGAGGCGGGACCTCGGCTGGGGAAGCCTCAGGGGAAGAAGCCTCCTCGAAGCGCCCGCGCACCTCTGAAGCCATCTCCTTCTCAGATGTTGGACATACTCGGCCGCTGTGCGGGCCATACCCGCGGGGTCCCTGAGCAGCACAGGGAGGGTCACTGTCAGCATGTCCTGCCGCCTGCCAACGGCGATGGCCTGGTTAGTAGGTGTGTCATACCGAGGGTCCCTGAACCCATGGCGAGGCCAGGTCGGAGTCCGGGGTTGGGCGAGGCCTTGATCGGAGTCGACTCGTGGCGCTGCCTTTGGTGGGGTTTAAGAAAATAGAGTTGCGCCTTCACTAACACCGGTCGGTTTTGGTGTAATGGTAGCGCTTGATCCTGACAATTGGTATCAGAGCCAGAGGTCTCGAGTTCGAAACCCAGGCATCGCGTTGGGGGGGGGGGAATGTTGGACATACTCGGTCGCTGTGCGGGCCATACCCGCGGGGTCCCTGAGCAGCACAGGGAGGGTCACTGTCAGCATGTCCTGCCGCCTGCCAACGGCGATGGCCTGGTTAGTAGGTGGGTCATACCGAGGGTCCCTGAACCCATGACGAGGCCAGGTCGGAGTTCGGGGTTGGGCGAGGCCTTGGTCGGAGTCGACTCGTGGCGCTGCCTTTGGTGGGGTTTAAGGAAATAGAGTTGCGCCTTCACTAACACCGGTCGGTTTTGGTGTAATGGTAGCGCTTGATCCTGACATCAGATGATGATCTAGAGGGAGTCGAAACTCCCCATGATGATGCCGTGGTCATCTCCATGATCATAAATAAATTTGATGTAAAATGCATCCTGGTTGATAATGGAAGCTCGGCGAATGTTTTGTATTTTGGTGCTTATTGTAAAATGGGGATGACAAAAGAACAGCTACGGAGGATGAATGCTCTGCTAGTTGGATTCACTGGGGATTCAGTCCCAGTAGAGGGCGAGATCGACCTTCTGGTCACAGCCGGGCTCACCCCTCGTGAAAGTACCGTGGGTATGAGCTTCCTTGTAATACGCCTGCCCTCGGTTTACAACGCCATCCTCGGAAGGCCAGGACTCAACGCCCTCCGAGCAGTGGTCTCAACTCACCACCTGCTGATGCGATTCCCTACCAGCCAGGGAGTCGGTGAAGTTCGAGGGGACCAAATGGTGGCAAGACGATGCTACCTAGCGACCCACGAGGCAAGACGACCAGCCGAGGTGCCTGCCCCAACGACTGACCAGCCCTCAACTGAAGTTATGGAGGCACGGGTCAACCCCCAGAAAGAGCGGGTAGAGCCTGGTGAGTTGTTAATTCAAGTTCCCTTACGAGAGAACTTTTCCGAGCTAACCGTGCAGGTCGGCTCTGGCCTTGGCGAACACGAGAGGAGTCGCCTCGTCAACTTCCTACGGGACAATATGGATGTCTTCGCATGGTCGCCTGCAGACATGCCGGGGATAGATCCGGAGGTCATGGTCCACCGGCTTTAGGTGAAGCCGACCTGCAAGCCCGTGCGACAAAAGAAGCGAGGCGCCGCCCCTGAACGACAACGAGCAGCAGCCGAGGAGGTCGGCAAGCTCCTTGAAGCCGGCTTCATCCGGGAGATATCCTACCCGGAATGGCTCGCCAATGTGGTCCTCGTCAAGAAAGCCAGCGAAAAGTGGCGTATGTGCGTGGACTACACCGATCTGAATAAAGCCTGCCCGAAGGACAGCTTTCCACTTCCCAGCATCGACCAGCTCGTGGACTCCACCTCGGGTCACGAGCTGCTGGCATTCATGGATGCCTTTTCCGGATACAACCAGATCCGCATGGCGCCAGAAGATGAGGAAAAGACAGCCTTCATCACCGACGGGGGAACCTACTGCTACAAGGTGATGCCATTCGGCTTGAAAAACGCCGGGGCAACTTATCAAAGGCTGGTCAGCCGGATCTTCAAAAACCAAATAAGCCGAAACATGGAGGTCTACGTGGATGACATGCTGATGAAAAGCAAGGTGGCGCAAGACCATATAGCCGACCTCAATGAAGCATTCTCCACACTCCGAAAGTACCAGATGAAGCTCAATCCAGCTAAATGTGCATTCGGGGTCACCTCCGGCAAATTCCTCGGCTTCATTATTACACAACGAGGAATTGAAGCCAATCCAGAGAAGATCCGAGCCCTCCAAGAGATGACGCCTCCCAGGACGGTCAAGGAGGTACAACGGCTCACAGGCCGTGTTGCAGCCCTCGGGAGATTCATCTCCCGCTCGGCCGAGCGCTGCCTTCCATTCTTTGCAGCCCTCAAGAAGCCGAAGAACTTTTTGTGGTCGGACGAGTGCCAACAATCTTTTGAAGAACTTAAGCATCTCCTGGCTTCCCCTCCCCTGCTCACAAAATCTCAACAGGGTGAGCTCCTCTACTTGTATCTAGCTGTCTCCCCTGTAGCAGTAAGCTCGGTCCTGGTCCGAGAGGAGGGCAAGCTCCAAAAGCCAGTATACTACACCAGCCGGGTCTTGAGGGATGCCGAGACCCGATACTCCAAGCTTGAGAAGACTGCCTATGCTTTGGTCATCTCGGCTCGGAGGCTCCGACCCTACTTCCAAGCTCATACAGTGGCTGTGCTGACCAACCAGCCGGTCAAGCAGATCCTGCAGAGATCAGATCGAGCGGGTCGGATCACCAAATGGGCCATTGAGCTCGGAAAATTCGACATCGAGTACCGGCCCAGACCGGCGATCAAAGCACAAGCACTCGCAGACTTTATAGTCGAGTGCACCATACCGGATGAGGTCGAGCCTGAACCTGAGCCACCGGTGGAGCAGACCCCGAGTTTGACATGGACTCTGCATGTCGATGGCTCTTCAAACTCGGGGGGTAGCGGAGCGGGACTTATCCTCACCAGCCCGGAGGGGGTGGTCGCCGAGCAAGCCTTACGCCTCGAATTTCCTGCTTCAAATAACATGGCGGAGTATGAGGCACTTGTCGCCGGGCTTAAGCTAGCCAAAGAGCTAGGAGTGAAGGACTTGAAGGCCTTCAGTGATTCTCAGCTCGTCGTCAACCAAATTGTGGGCGGCTTCGAAGCCAGAGACCCGACCATGCAGAAGTATCTTCAGAAGGTACGGGATCTCGTCTCGACCTTGGAATCCTTTCATATTCAACATGTTGCCAGGTCGGAGAATCTCAGGGCCGACCAGCTATCAAAGCTGGCGTCCTCTCGCATGAGCGAGCTTCCCAAAGAGGCAGTACTGGAATATCTCCAAAAGCCCAGCACAGACGAGCCCGAGCAGACCCTCTGCACCGAGTTCGAGCCAAGCTGGATGGATGAACTCATCAGCTATCTGCAAGACGAAACCCTCCCCGCTGATGAACGAGAGGCTCGCCGAATCAAGCGCCTCGCCACCCGGTACATACTATACGAGGGAAAGCTCTATCGGAGATCCTTCACCTCTCCCCTCCTCAGATGCCTTCGTCCAACGGAAGCTAATTATGCCCTGCGCGAAGTCCACGAAGGAATTTGTGGAAACCATCTGGGAGGGCGAGCATTGGCCCATAAAATTCTGCGCCAAGGATATTATTGGCCGACACTCCAGAAGGATGCTATGGATTTCGTCCAAAGATGCGACCGGTGCCAAAGGAACGCCAATGTTCAGCGCCGGCCCTCGGCTCCTTTGACTTCTATCAGCTCCCCTTGGCCCTTTGCCCAGTGGGGAATTGACATTCTAGGGCCATTTCCACTGGCCACCGGGCAAAGGAAGTTCCTGGTCGTCTCCATCGACTACTTCACAAAGTGGGTAGAAGCCGAGCCCCTCGCCCGGATCACCGAGCAGAAGATGCGGGATTTCGTCTGGAAGTCCATCATTTGCAGATTCGGGCTTCCCCGCATCCTTATCTCTGACAACGGTCGCCAATTCGACAACATCCATTTCAGAGAGTTCTGCTCCGAGCTTGGCATTGATCACCGCTTCACCTCGATCGCGCATCCTCAGACAAACGGAGAAACCGAGGTAACAAATCGTACTATCTTGCAGGGTCTCAAAGCCAGGCTCGACAAATCTAAAGGACAATGGGTCGGAGACCTGTACAATGTCCTGTGGGCTTATCAGACCACGTTCCGCGTCCCCACCGGCGAGACCCCCTTCAACCTAACATATGGGACGGAGGCCGTCATTCCACTAGATATTGGGCTCCCCTCTCCAAGAGTCGAGTACCATGATGCCAGCTCCAACTCTTCGCAGCTCAGAGGCAACCTCGACCTGATCGAGGAAACAAGGGAGGCCGCCCGAGTGCGTATGGCGAGGTACCAGCAAAAGACAGCTCAGTACTACAACGCCAGGGTCAAAGTCAAATCTTTCAGACCAGGGGACCTTGTCCTCAGAAGAGCTGAAGCCTCCCGACCAACTGAGCAAGGGAAGCTGGCCCCGAATTGGGAAGGACCATACCGAGTCACGCGCATCCGCCGACCCGGGACTTATAAGCTAGAGTCCCTAGACGGGACTCCCATTCCGCGGAGTTGGAGCTCTGAAAATCTCCGCGTGTACCACCAGTAGAACCCTAAGGGGTTCCCCATTATTCAACCATTGAATTTCATTCTATGAATTTCATTTCACAATAAACTGATGGTTTGCGTACTTATTCCGAGCTCACCAATTCTCCTGATTATCTCATGCCATCAGGTTTATTCTTCTTCCCTGACCACGGTTGGGATGCCCCGGTGCCTCGGGATGATAGAGTACCTACGCGGGCTCCCTGAAGATGTTCGTGAGTTCGTGGCGCGCTCTCCACCGGCAACGAGCTCGGCTCGTTCTCCTACCCTGACCACGGTCAGGATGCCCCACCACAACGGGATGCCCCGATTCGTCGGGATGGCCTGAGACGTCGGGGTGCGGTCTTAAGTGACCGGACGAGCTCGGCTCGTGCTCCATCGACTATTGAGTAGCGGTCCTCTCTGACCGGACGAGCTCGGCTCGTGCTCCATCGACTATGAGTAGCGGTCCTCTCTGACCGGACGAGCTCGGCTCGTGCTCCATTGACTATTGAGTAGCGGTCCGCTCGTGCTCCATCGACTATGAGTAGCGGTCCTCTCTGACCGGACGAGCTCGGCTCGTGCTCCATCGACTATGAGTAGCGGTCCTCTCTGACCGGACGAGCTCGGCTCGTGCTCCTACCCCGACCTCGGCCGGGATGCCTCGAGACGTCGAGATGCCCCGGTTTATCGGGATGCCCCGATGCATTGGGATGCGGTCTTCATTGACCAAGACGAGCTCGGCTCGCTGTCCGCCGGCTTCAGCCGACGAGCTCGGCTCGTTCTCCATCGCCGGATTTCTCTGCCGACATCCTCAAAGAACGGAGTCCAAGCAGAGAAGCGTCTTCAGTCGCCTCGGCGCCAGGACGCACACGGTACAAGGTACCCATTTACTTAACGTTAATGTCTCTATATTGTCTATTCCATTCTTGGATTTCTCTGCCGACGTCCTCAAAGAATGGAGTCCGAGCAGAGAAGCGTCTTCAGTCGCCTCGGCGCCAGGACGCACACGGTACAAGGTACCCATTTACTTAACGTTAATG
The DNA here is from genome assembly GCF_051530095.1 of Phoenix dactylifera. Classification (NCBI taxonomy): domain Eukaryota; kingdom Viridiplantae; phylum Streptophyta; class Magnoliopsida; order Arecales; family Arecaceae; genus Phoenix; species Phoenix dactylifera. The sequence continues at coordinate 10,093,690 of NC_143193.1, forward strand.
TCTCTATATTGTCTATTCTATTCTTGGATTTCTCTGCCGACATCCTCAAAGAACGGAGTCCGAGCAGAGAAGCGTCTTCAGTCGCCTCGGCGCCAGGACGCACACGGTACAAGGTACCTATTTACTTAACGTTAATGTCTCTATATTGTCTATTCTATTCTTGGATTTCTCTGCCGACATCCTCAAAGAACGGAGTCCGAGCAGAGGAGCGTCTTCAGTCGCCTCGGCGCAAGGACGCACACGGTACAAGGTACCCGTTTATTTAATGCTTTTACATTACTTATCTACCCTGGGATTTCTCTCTACCGATGTCCCCAAAGAGTGGACTCCGAGCAGAACATTTTCAATCACCTCGGCGAAGAAGTGCTCACGACACCAGCACATTATTATACTAAGCCCGGTGAATCCCCGTCACGAGCTGACGAGTATTCAACCCATTTGTTGGAAAAGAATCTGGTCCGCCCCGATAACTCAAGGCTCGGACCCAGAGTTTACTAACCTCGCTAAAATTTGAGTCCTAGAGACCGCCTTAGGGCTCGATCGAATTCTGGACTAAGCTCGGAAAGACTCTCCGAGCCCAAATCCCTTTGGCATAAGCGTTGTTATGCCGCTGGTCGAAGGACTGAGCAATAAAGCTCGGCAAGCTGAACCTAAACCCAAATCCTGTGGCGGGCGAAATTAGAGGCCATAGAGCCCATCTCCTTGGAGCCTAAAATGGATCCGAGCAGAAAAACTTGGGACTATAACAGAATAGTTTCCAAAAATATGTGTTCATTTCAAAAAGGCCCGTCGGCTACAAGGATTCGGGCTCGGCCCTTACAAAATGCGGGGACCGTCCCGACTTAAAAATAACAAAATTACACTCTAAGGCTCGAGCTCGACCACTTCGGCTTCGGCAGTGTCGGGGGCGGCGGGCTCAACAGCCGGGACCTCCTCGGCCTCGACAGCGATAGGAATAGTCTCGGAGGCGACCTCGGCAACTTCGGGGACGGCTCCGGCCGCCTCGGCCAGACCTCCCTGGTCGGCCCCCGGAGTTTCTGCCTCCGCCTCCGCCTCCAGCCTTTCGACTCCTGCTCCCGGTGGGAGCAGGTTTACATCAAAATCCGGGAGGAGCCGCCGCAGCTGGTTGCGGAAGTCCCGGAAGCCCTGGATCAATCCATTCACGCCCTCCTCTGCTAGGAGGTCGTGGAACTCCTCCGACTCGCGAAAGAGCGCCACCGCGCTCTAGGCTTGCTCCCGAGCCTCGAGCTCCCGAGCCTCATGATAGGTGGCCTTCCGCTCGAGGTCCCTTAGCTCCCGCTCGAGCTCTAAGTGGCGAACGCGGGCATTCCCCACCTCCTGCTCACGGGAGGCCAGCGCTTCCTCGGCTTTGGCCAACCGAGCCTCTGCGGCGCGCAGCTCGGACCTCGCCAGTGCATGCGCGCCCTTCTCCTCATCGAGCTCTGCGGTAAGAGCTCGAACCCCCTCCTCGGATGCTCCAACTTTTTCCTGGAGCACCTGACGTTCGGCCTCGGCGGCTTGGTACTTCGCCTCGGCGGCTAGGTACCTCGCCTGGGCCTCGTCATAACCGCGCTGGCACCTCCGGGCCTTCTCCCAATATTCTTGGACTAGGTGCATCAGCATCTCCGTCTCGTGCAAATGCTGTAAAAGAGACGAAAAGAAAAACATAAGGCGCCACTAGTAGAAAACCTATACAGATTACACAAGTGGAAAATTTTACTTACCCGGACGGCGTTGCAGCGGGTAATGTCCATGAAAGCATTGTAGCTCATGGACTGCATCGCGGCCCGGTCGGCTGGGAGCAGCGCGACCCGGAATATCTCACGCGCTACTCGAGGGTTTTCGAGGGCTGAATCACCCTCGAATACCGACCAGGTGGGTGCGAGGGGCACCCGTTCTTCCAAGCCCGATGGGCCCGGAAGGCCAGCATCGGCTGGCCTAGGCGGAGCCGACCCCGAGGCTCCCTGACTGCTCCCCAGCTCGGAGCTAGGGGGTTGGGGTCGAACGAGCGGCTGATTTGACCGCTGCACAACTATAGCGGGGCGTGCAAGCACGGGACCCGCGGAACTCCTCCCCTGGTCGGCAACTGAAGCGTCCTGCCGACCAGGAATCTGCGCTAAAGGCGCTGGGCATGGGGGCGCCACCGAGGCTTCTCTGGAGCCCGAGCCCCCGGAATCCGCGCCCTCCCTCCGACCAGCTTCGGGGCGCGCGGGCTGAGAAGGGCCCGCCTCGGAGTGAGCGGGGCGAGAAGGACCCGCCTCGGCCACCGCTGCCGCCGGGGGCGCCGGGGGCGCTGGGGTCGCCGAGACCTTCTGTTTCTTCCTCGGCTCGGTGGGCTCGCCCGAGAGCTCGGCTGCCCTCTTCTGGAAGCGGGCGTAGAGGACTTCACTTTTCGTCACCATCTTTGCGATATCTGCAAAGGCAAAAAGGATTAGAACATTAGAACAGTAAGGAAATAAAAAGACATCTTGTAATTACTTACCGTGGGGACGCGCCGTGCTCAAGCCCACGTTCACCAAAGCGTCCTCACATATGAGGCCGTTCAGTAAGATGCCGTCCCCGAGACTGCGGATGGCGTCGAGGATCTCCTGCTCACGCGGAGAAAGCTGGGGGGGCCTGTTGATAGACTTAAGCTGGGCCGGCCCCCACCTGGGGTCAAACCCCCAGGACCGTTCAGAACCAAGGAAGAAGAATTTCTCCTTCCAGCCATGAATGGACGAGGGGGCACCATGAAAGAGTGGCCGACCCGCCCGAAGGGCGATGTAAAGCCACTCCCCGTCTCCCGGATTCGACTTAAAGATAAAAAGTCGCCAGAAAACGTTGACAGAGGTCGGAATCTCCTGCAGTAAACACAGTGACAGGAAGCCCATCACTGTCCTCCAGGCATTCGGAGTGAGTTGCGCAGGAACCAACTGGCATACCGTCAGCAACTCATTCACGAAGCCGTGAAGAGGAAATCGGAGGCCGGCCCAGAGTGATTCCAGGTGCACTCCAATCCGGCCTACCGGAGGGTCGGTTATCCGATCCCTTCGCCTGGCGGGCTCCAAACGGAACCCCTGAAGAGGAAAAAACCACTCTTCGGTCATTTTGACCTCCAGGATGCTCATGGTGGACTCAACCTCACTGGGAAGAGAACCCATTGCAAAAAAAAAAAGAAATCAAAAAAGAAGGGGGACCTGAGGAAGATGCCAGAGAAAAGGGACTTCGGTCTGAGGAAGACTGGAAGAAGGAAAGCTGGAAGCAGAAGGCAATAAGAAAGAGGACGGAAGGCCAGGGAAGGGTTTATATAGACCTCCCCAATGGCCCAGATCAGCAAAGAAAATGCTGTGTCCCGATTAGATGATAACACGTGTCGGTCTAAAAGACAGAACGACACATTTAATTAGAGCCAGCGCTTCGAACATTGAAGCGCCCCATCGGATCGTGCGGAAAGGCGTCCGCAATCGAAGATCGTGTGGCCCCATCATGAGCCCACGACGCGAGGACGCTTCGCAAAAGGTGCCCCAATAATGAGGCTTTTCGGAAAAGAAGAGACACCGCCTATTAAAGGCACCTCGAAGCTTCCGATAATTCAAAACGCGCAGTAAATTAAAATTTTCGGAACCCGAAATGACCCAACCGAGGCTACTTCCCGCGCTCCAGCTGGTAGCCAACTGGAACTCGAATGTCGGGGGATAGTGTTGGGGGAAAAACCCCAAGTCATACCGCCACGAAAGCGCTCGACTAAAGGACGCCGACCAGAGAGAGCGCCAAGAGGCGCCCAACCAAAATAACCAAGTAGGGATGCTCAGCTAGAAAGAGCCGACCAGAAGAATGCCGACCAGAGAAGCGCTCGAACTAGGAAGCGCCGACCAGAGACAGCGCCAAATAGAGGCGCTCGGCTAGAAGGTGCTCGCCCAAAGGGCGTCGACCAGAAGTACTAGAAGCAACCCCGCCACAGGGCGCCCCTCTGGGCGACCAGCTCGGCTCGGCACTCTTGCCGAGCCGATGCCTTAACTAATACTCCTCCCCGCCTAGCTTTCTCGAAAGGTCCGGCGGCTATACACGCGACTCTACTACAACCTGCCACTATCTCCAAGCCATCAAGGCATAAGATCTCCGCAGGTATTCGGCACGACCTGCCATTAATGCATGAGGCTCCCTGAAGTCTCCAATGCACTCAGTCATTTAATGAACACGGCTCAAGACGATCTCCGGATCACTGAACCATCAAAGCGTATGGCTCTCCCTGACCGTCGGTTCATTCGGTAATAAATGCACTTACCATCCACGGACCCCAGGCCCACCACGGCCGGCGGTCCAACCACTCCAACAGGTCCGATCGACCGTGACAACTCCCTGGTTCCGGTCTAATTCGGTCCCGTTCTCCACTACGCCATTAATGGGCCAAATCGTGCCCAATTATGACGAAAAGAGACAAATTCCCCTGCCACCTCCCAGGTAACGTAATCCCCTTCTATAAAAAGAAACCTGGGAGAAGGGAATGGGGGGCCCCCCGGAGAGAACCCTCCTGGACTGGGTGAAAAGAAGCAAACAGCACAGACACAATTGAGGACATCATCCTCTTCATCTTCTTTATCTTATCCAAATGCTCTCCTGCCTGCTCTCTCCACATATTCCCCCTCTGACTTAAGCATCGGAGGGCCGGCGCCGGGGAGCCCGGCCACCGGCTTTTTTGCAGGACAGGACAGGACTGGACGCACCACCCCTCTTTGCTCTCTTCCACTCCCCAGCGGAGGACGCGGCCGGCCGGCGCCCCGCCGTCCGCCCTCTCAGGCGGCGGAGCTCCTCCTCCCCTGGCTTCGCGGCGGCCCCCGGGTCCAATTTCCAGCAACAATTATGATTCAAAATCACAATCCAACCATTAGATCAGTCAGATCTTCTATTGTGTGTGACCCCATAGGTTCTATTCTATCTGGTAGTAAGATATATTGTGATCCCTATTACAATATCATTGAAACTTCTTTCAATGAGTTGAAACAATTCCAACTCTTTTCATTCGGATTCACTGATCACCAATTGAATGTCTTTAAGTCTCACCATCCACTAGTGACACCTATCAGCATGTAGTGGCAACCCAACAGAATGGAATGATGAACCTCTAGGTGCAGTTAGCGTATGATACAGTCCTTCTATCATGGATCCCGACAGGATGGAGGTCATGGATAACTCGTCAAACCCCATCATCTATTATATGTAAAATTTATTCGACTCTAGTTCGAGATTGGAAAACTCTTTTTCCGAAAACTACCTTGGCCAAGGATTTACAAACCCAATCTCATAAATCACATAGGATCTCTTCTAATCTATCAAGGTTGATAGATTCCATCTAGATGCACCCCTACTCCTACAATAAACCTACTGCAGCCAATCTATACCACAAGGACCCAAATAGATAGGGCCCATGTTTATGTGCTCGTCAAACTACAGCAACCTCATTGTGAATAGTCGAGGCATCGCAGGTCAAAGGATCAGTCATACAACTGCAGCATCAAGTAAGTCACTGACGAGTAGATAGACATCCAAGTAACTACTTGTTTTGGTCACGCTCAGTACCCTTGTTCTCTAACAAGCATTTGCACAATCACTCCAATGTTTCCACACTGTGGACTCAAGACTTATCCATCTGCCGTCCCTGATGATGGATCCATCGATTAGGAGCAATTGAGGAATTAATCACCAATGAGACATGCCTCAAATTCTCAACTTTTAAGAATATGCGTTATCATCTTATTAATTTCTTGGACGATTCATGGACACATAGGAATATGAATGAAAAGAATGCCCATCCTAATAAATTTATTATTAGGTCAAGTACAAATTTATATCACAGAACAAAATAATGCGTTAGCCAAATTGGCTACTAGGGCATACTTCTAACAATCTTCCACTTGCACTAAACCCAATCAACCATAAATCTAAGCCCCATCCTCTCAAGATGTGCTTCAATTTTCTGCTGACTTAACTGCTTAATGAATGGGTCTATCACGTTGACTGTGGACTCTACTCTCTGTACCTTTACTTATTTCTTTTCGAGGTAGTCCCGTATCAGGTTAAACCGCCGCTCTATGTGCTTAGACTTCTGGTGAGACCTTGGCTCCTTAGCTAGTTCTCTAGTGCCATTGTTATCGCAGTATAGTGTTATGGCATCTGATGATATTACACCTAATTTTGTAATAAACTTCTTGATCCAGAAGGTTTCCACTGCACCCTTAGAGGCGGCGATACATTCAGTTTTCAAGGTAGAATCTGTAATGATCGGTTGTTTGCAACTTTTCCAAAGTAACGAACACCATTGCACATATTCTGATGTAGATTTTCTATTATCAATATGTGTGTATCCTTCTACCTTTAACTCTGATCTTCTTCTAAAAATCAAGAACATATCCTCAGTTCTTCTCAAGTACTTAAGACTGCTCTTAACAGCTATCCAGTGCTCGTGGCCTGAATTTGACTAATATATGCTCGTGAAACTCACAGCATGTGCTATATCAAGTCGTGCACATAGCATGGTATACATGAGGCTCCCTATAACCGAAATATAAGGGATTTTGGTCATCTACTGAATCTCTTCAGATGTGTTGGGGCACATCTTCTTGGAGAGATTTATCCCATGCCTAAAAGGTAATAATCTCCTTTTAAAGGTTTCCATGCCGAGCCTCTTTAGTACTTTCTCTATGTACATATTCTGTGATAGGATAAGCATCCTCTTAGATCTATCTGTATAAACCTTAATTTACAAAATATAGGATGCTTTCCTAAGGTCTTTCATGGAGAATTCCTTAGACAACCATACTTTGACCTTAGTTAGCATGGGAATATCAAACCCAACAAGAAGGATATCATCCGCATACAATACGAGAAATACAATAGCCCTCCCACTAACTTTCTTATAAACACATGGTTCCTCTTCGTTCTTGATGAAATCAAGCAATTTGATTACATCGTTGAAACGAGTTTTCCAACTCCGAGATGCTTGCTTTAGTCCATAGGTGGATATTTGCAGTTTACAGACCTTGTGATCACCATCATAATATCATGATATATTGCAACAGCGAGCAATATTCGAATGGACTTCAGCATGCTACAGATAAAAAGGTATCCTGAGAGTCAATGCTTTCGTACTGACTATAACCTTTCGCCACTAGTTTTGCCTTATAAGTCTCTACCTTGCCATCCGAACTTAATTTCCTCTTGTAGATCAATTTACACCCAATAGGTACTATACCTTATGGTTGATCTACTAAGGTTCAGACTTGGTTGGAATGCATGGAGTCCGTCTCTGACTTCATTGCTTCCAGCCATCTCTCGGAATCGATGTCTAACATCGTCTCGTTGTTGGTATTGGGATCCGTACCTTGATTCCTATCTCCCATGAGGAACATTTCCTCTATATCCTCTGTAAGTATACCTAAGTACCTTTTAGGAGGATGGAAGATTATACTAGATCTACGAGGTGGAGGAGGTACTGCATGTATTGGCTCGATATGAATAGGTTCTATAGGCACAATGGCTCGTTGCTCTTCAAAGACTTTCTCTTCGAGCTCAATTTTCCTCCCACTGCCTCTATCAAGAAAAATCTATTTTTCATGAAGATAGCATGTTGGCTCACAAACACTTTATGATCCTGTGGGACGAAAAATCGTATCCTAATGACTTCTAAGGATATCCATTAAAACGAGCACTAATTGTCCTATCCTCTAACTTGTCCGCCTATTGTCGCTTAAGTTAACCAATATTTGACTTCTTACCATACCATATCTCTCATATGGTGTGGTAGGTACGAACTTGAGAGGCAACTCTATTCAATAAGTAAATAGCTAAAAATAGGGTATATATCTCTCTAAAAAAACAAGGGTAAATTGGTGAAGCACATCATGGACCTGATCATATCCAATAGGGTCCAATTCCTCCTCTCTGACACACTATTGAACTGAGGTATACCAGGAGGGGTCCATTATAAAACTATATCATTCTCCTTGAGATAATCACAGAACTCTATATTAAGGTGTTCATCTCCTCGATCCGATCGAATAACCTTAATGAATTTTTCTGTTTGTTTTTCTACTTCATATCTGAACTCTTTGAACTTTTCAAAAGCTTCAGAATTGTGTCTCATACACATATCTATACTGTGAGTAATCATCGGTAAATGAAGTAAAAACTATGACCCCTAGCCTACATAATGAGCATTGTGGACTATCCGCTTCAAAAAATAGTTGGATTGAACTCCATTTTTGCTTGAATTACTATACTATAAGGAAAAGGGCAGAAAAGAGGAACAGCTGGTCGAATGAGCCACACACGTCAGTGTGTACTAGGGTAAGTATTTTAGTGGACCTCTCCCCGTGTCCTACAAAGGATAATTTAGCCATCTTTTCTTGAAAGTAGGATTCACAAATCGGATATGACTCGAAAGTCAATGAGCCAAAAGCCTATGTTTCTCCAATTTGTTTATTCTGTCTTCTTCTATATGGCCAAGCCTGAGGTGCCACAAATACTTTAGATTTATCTCATTTTTAGATCTTTTGGATCTTATGGCACTCATTATTTGCTCAGATAATTTCACAGGTACATCCAAATGTAAGTGATAGAGATTGTCAATCATAAACCACGTAGAAACAATTTATTTCTCAAATAAATAGAATAGCAGTCTTATAAAAATCTTCTTGTGCTAAACAAGATACATAAATCAAATTTCTGCGAGCAGCAGGTAACAGTTTCTAAGTATCCTGAGCATATCTGACATACCTTCTTAAGGTGTGTCACCCTTTCTTGCTTTTTATACTTTCCATGTATATAGGACAGTTTCTCTTCCAATGGCCGTCTATAATGCAATGGAAACACTTTTTCTTGCAATCGGCCTTTTTCTTGGAACTTTCTTACTTGGTCTTCCGCTTCTTCGCAGGCTTCTTCTTCTTTCAGGTAGACTCTCTCTTGGAAGTAGAAGCCAACTCAATAGCAAGAACTATGCCCCTTGAACTCTTCAAGGTCCCTAAGGTAGTTACCAATTTATTTAACAATTCTGTTTTGGTGCATACAGTCTTGTTCATATGATAGTTTACTATAAACTGTTCATATGAAGCTGGAAGGGATTGTGGAATCAAATCTATTTGCAACCCTTTGTGCATGGTCATGTCGAGCTTCTCAAGCTCCTCAAAATCCTTTATCATGGTCAAACCATGATCATGGATGGATTGCCCTTCACGTATCTTGGCCTTGAAGAGCCTTTTGGACACTTCAAACCGTGCTGCACAACTCTGTTCACCCTACAACTCTTGCAAGTGATTCAATATGTCCCTGGCAGTCTTCATTTTCTCATGCCATTATGTAGCACCTAACTTTATTGTCATCGTTCGTCCACTTGTCATGCATCTTATGCTGATCAGTGATCGGACGGACTGGTAACACGGGGATGTCATGGTTTAGCATATACCCTAATTTCTTACAATTCAAAACTATTTTGAAGTTGCTGAGCCAGTCTTTATAATTGAGTTTGGTCAAACGATTGTTCTCTAGGATATGAGTTAAAAGTTTGGAAGCTGACTTTATAATCCTCAGAGAGTAAAGATTCTAGTTAGAATTTTGTACTTGAACTCTATTTGTTTTAGGACCTTTTAACACAAACACCTCCCACTATTTCCTCGAATCTCTTACACTCCTCCGGTAGAAAAACGAAAACTTGCGACTCTAGGTTTCAAATGGGGTACTACGGTCCCACCAATTTATATGTCACCTCACCTAACAGTTATTGGTGACACATAAACGATGAGGGTACAACTTTTTGTACAATGTTTCTCAAGCAAGTTGTAGCCAACTTGGTCTTCAAGTCATAAGGATCTCACCTAACAATTATTGGCCCAATTTCTTGGTTAAGTCAGACCCACCATATATCTCGCAGAAGTAAAGACGTCATTGGGTCATCACCTAATAGTTATTGGTGCTCAACCCCACCTTTACCCCTACCATATCTCATGTCAATAGAGAGGTCCAGTCCTCCGATGCAACTTGCCCACTGTATCCAACCGTGACAAATCAATGCCGGAAAGAGCTTAGCAGCTCTACTATGGTGGAAGACCTCTAGACTTAATATTAGGTAATCTAGTCTTAATGATTCCAACTTTGAGCTCTTCATAGGTGGTAATCGATCAATTGGTCAGATAAACAGGTGGGAGGCTCTCCTTACTCAGAGAGTAATGTCCTAATTAAGTAACCACCTTTAATACTTTCCTAGACACCAATTAGATCAATTAATCAAATATGGCTAGCTCAATGTATCATTCACTCTTGACTGATTGAGGAGGTTTTAATTGATTTAGGTTTTGATTAGGGTTTACATCTTATGTAAATATGAAACTCCTTTCATATGTTATGCGTTTACATCTTATGTAAATGACATATTTGTTTAGGTTTACAACCTATGTGAATATGAAACCCTTTCATATGTTATGTATTTACATCTTATGTAAATGACATATTAGTTTAGGTTTACATCTTATGTAAATTACGTTACTTATTTGGGTTTTTATTTACATCCCATGTAAAGATTTCTTAACATTTATATATATACATCTCATGCATATGCAATTTTCTTTCAAGCACTGACCTAAACAATATTATCATGAATCCATGATTTGATCATATCTTATTCATCTCATGCATATATAATTTTTCTTAGCATAGGCATAAACAGAAAAATATATTTTTATGATCATGAATCCATGATTGATTCTTATCACATGCATCTCATGCATACAATGTCAGATCTGATAATTTTAATTTATTCATGCTACCAACTGAATCTCTGATCATACAAGACATGATTTTTAATTGTTCCAATCTCATTGTAATTTAAAATCAACATGCAAGATCATAAGAATAAAAATCAGTATGCTGAAATTTCTGAAATCTAAAATTTCAACACGCAAAAAATTTCAGCAAGCATAAATATTAAAATTTAGATCTAATAAAATCATAATCAAACCTATTAATGTTAATCTTAATTCCAAAAATCTAGCTCTGATACCACTGTCGGGTTACCTCCGCACGTGTTGCGACGATCGCAGCGGAAAGACGCACATGGGGTCATTCATCTCATGAACATCCCGAGGAACGTAGATTTTAAAAAATTATGAGTTCTTTAACTCAGAAGATCATAAAATCTGAAGAAAATGATTAAAATTAATTGCTTGATTATTTTTCAGATCTACAAACTTGTAAATATCAAATCTTCACCTTGTGCGGGTAGATGAACGCCGCAAACTGATGATCATGGATTTGTTGGAAGGTTCGCTTGAAAACACACACGCATCCGGCCTCTACGGGCATCCATATGAAGATCTTGCTTAATCAAGGTTGTGATCTCATCGAGGTGCTAGCTTCCTTACAGAGATCCCTTTTTGATGGTTGGAACTTCTCCAAGCAATCAACTCTTGATTGCTTTCAAGAGGAGAAAGAAGGAGAAGAAAGAAACACTTTCTTCCTTATCTTCTCATGGAAGAAGAAGGGATGAGAGGAACACCTTCCTCCCTATGTTTTCTTCCATGCGGCTAATAAAGAGGAGGAAGAAGGAGAACCATGCTTGCTGCCCCCTTTCTTTGGCCCTTGCGGATGGAAGAAGGGAGAAGGGGAGAGGCTGCCATCATGAAAAGAAGAGTATTAATCCTAAGGGGGGCTGGCCCCTTTTTATTTCTTTTCATCTAAATGCCCTAGGCGTGGCCTCCTCCTTAAAATTTGGAGGAGCCATGCACCAACCGGGTCTCGCATCTCAGACATCCGGAACGCGAGTCCCGGCCATCCGGGATGCGCGTCCCGGCCATCCGGGATGTGGATCCCAGGAGCACGCCCCACTTGATCAAATCAAGTGGGGTATGGGGCCTCCTTTGATTGGATGCTGAAATCCTCCTCTAAGGAGAATTAGGTGAATCCAATCTTTATCCATATTGAAAGGGTTCTAACATGTCATATAGGGGCAGCGGAAACTAGGAATTTTAAAAAATTTCTTAATAAAGTCCCTTAACATGAAACCCTTATAAGCCTAGATCACCTTGATGGTAACAATCAAATAATATATAAATATAAATGCAGGAATAGAAGAATACCTCTAATGCTAATCCAATATGAATGATCTCCATGAGGTGTCCAAGTGTCCACCCTCCAATGGTGATTCACACGAAAATTTAATTCAAGACTTTAGCTCCAAAGAGTTTGATCCTTAATGCAGAATTCTTCCAAAGAATTCTAATGGCTTGCTTTCCTTCTTTTCTAATTTTTTTCTTCTTTCTAAAATCACTTCTAATCTTTTGTCCTAAAGAAGACCACCCTGTACACCCTAAAAGCAATGTTACAAAGAGACAAAGCCTTGTAAGAAAGAAGGGATAAGGGAGAGAGAATGCGGTGGAGTTGGAATGAATAAATATGGTGGAATAGGATGCCATTTATAGATGGTGTGGAGATGCATCTTCAAGGGACGCATCCCATCCACACATCCCTAGATGAAAGGGTGTCATAACTCATGAAGGATGCTTATCAAAAAGAGAGAGGCATATCCATGAAAAGGAGTGATTGAAAGAAGTGCTAGATAAGGCGCGTCATCCTTATCCAAAACACCTCATGCGGCACCCTCCTTTTTTTACGCCATCATAAGTCTATCTTCACGCCATCTGATGTTGACCAAGTCAACATCAAATGTTAATCCATCATGCCATGAATCACATGATCCAAGGGCTAAGGATCAAGGCGCCATCAAGGGAGAGAATTAAGTGATCATCCAACAGTTGATGATCCAACGGTCCTCATTCATGGCGCCATCCTATTGACCCATTATGTCTTCATCCAATGGTGGGATTAAGATCCAATGGTCAATTATGATAACCATTCACTAACCCAATCCAATTGGGTTAAACCAACTCGCCATTATGTCTTCATCCAACGGTAGATCAAGATCTAACGGTCTAAATTGAATGATTTATCAAATCTAATTTAATTAGACTCAAACCAAGCCAATTAGGTGCCAACTCTTGGCTAACCAACATTAGAACATGATTTAATCAAATTAGATCAATTAAGAATTAGATTTGAATCTAATTCGAAACAAATTCGAATCCAATTCGAATCAGAAGCTAAGGGTTTGCAACACCTGCTAGGATGTCTATCTTGCAAACATGATCTAATCCAATTAGATTCTTGATAAGTTTTCTTGTGTGTGATCTATTGGGTTTCATACTTAGCCAGCAATAGGTGTGAGTGCGAGTCGACCCAACTTGATTAGAACTCTTCTAATCGATTTAGGTTCAAACTACGTGATCCCGAACTTAACAATTAGAATTCTTTCTAATTGGTGATCGAATTAAACTCTTTAATTCGATCAAACCTATAAGACAAGATTAACGTCTAGCAACGTGTCATGTCTACCCAAAAAATATAAAATTTGGTAGAAATACCAAAAATATCCTTCAGTGGCAAGTTACCGTGCAATTCAATCCTTCAATCAAACTACATCCCGAATATGTATATGAGTATGAATGTATGTCAAACTCAATTTCATATTCATATTTCTCTTAATCTTCTAATGATAATTCGAATCATGAAATATTAGAAACTCTTTCCAATTTTCATCCTGCTTTGATCAAAGACTCCTTGAATTATCATATGATAGAATAAATGGGATGCGATCTTCTCTTACTAGAAGCGATTGATTTCTTGTTGATCTGCTCATAATCTTCGTACATAATTCACCATATCCAGAAGACCCCGTACACAACTTAAAGTCATGAATGAGTGTAAACCAAAATATGGATTCATGTGCACAAGATACCATGGTGATCTCAGGTCATAGGATCAGTTGCACAACTCACACTAAGAGAATCATATTTTGACATGTAAGTAAGACTTCATAAGATTTCTCTTTGCAGATCAATTCAATAAACTCATTCCTCTAATGAGCACCCACATCTTTGTATTAGTGTCTCCACATAAGTGATTGTGAGATCAATCACCCTCTGCATCGAGTATACATAAGACGTGCCAGTCTTTCCGATAACATTAATCCCCGACTTAATGTACCAACGACTAGGAATATTTAAGATTAGGATTTTAGGATTTTAGGTCTCACTAGTATGATTTCATCATAGCCCTAAAACCATTATCCTAATCTAAGGGGTTCATCACAAATATAATAAATAACGTATGATGAAACACAATACCTTTATTCATAATTAGATGTCATGTACATGATTTGGACAAATCAAAAGAAAAATCCTTCGCAATACATATTGCAATTGGCTTGTAGGGAATCTATTCTTTCACATATTAGTCCTAATCTAATTAGGACCCAGTTGGATCATGACTCAATTAAACTCTTTAATCCTAATCTAATTAGGAGTCATCTTCATCTATTAGACCAATAATTAATTAGGTCTCTAGGAGTCCTAATCCAATTAGAACTCATATAATTTTAGTCCTAATCTAATTAGGACTTTAGAAATCCAACCCCAAGTAGGATTCTAATAATTTGAAGTCCTAATCCAATTAGAACTCTAGGTGTCCTACTCCAAGTAGGACTCTTGAACCTTATCATATAAGATCGGGCCTAATTAATTAAGTCCAATTGATTCAATCAAATTGCAATCCAATTACAATTAATCCCTTCTTCAACTTCCTAACTCTTAGTAGGTTAAACCAATTATCAATCAAATTAATAATTACAAACTATTGTGATTCCAAATCACAATCCAACTATTAGATCGATCAGATTCTTTATTGTGTGTGATCCTATAGGTTCTATTATGTCTGGTAGTGAGATATATTGTGATTCCTATCATAATATCATTGAAACTCCTTTCAATGGGATGAAACAATTCCAACTCTTCTCATTCGGGTTCACTGATCATCAAGTGAATGCCTTTGAGTCTCACAATCCACCAGTGACACCTAGAAGCATGTAGTGGCAAGCCAGTAGAATGAAATGATAAATCTCTAGGTGCAGTTAGTGTATGATACATTCTCTTTATCGTGGATCCCGACAGGATGGATGACATGGATAACTTGTCAAACTCCATCATCTATCACATGTAAAATTTATTCGACTCTAGTTCGAAATTGGAAAACTCTTTTTCCAAAAACTACTTTGGCCAAGGATTTACGAACCCAGTCTCATAAATTACATAGGATCTCTTCTAATCTATCAAGATCGATAGATTTTATCTAAATGCACCCCTACTCCTACAATGAACCTACTGCAGCCAATCTGTACCACAAGGACCCAAATAGATAGGATCCATGATTATGTGCTCGTTAAACTACAACAACATCACTATGAATAGCCAAGGCATCGGAGGTCAAAGGACCAGTCATACAACTGCAGCTTCAAATAAGTCACTAACGAGTGGATAGACATCCAAGTAACTACTTGCTTTGGTCACACTTAGTACCCTTGTTCTCTAACAAGCATTTGCATAATCACTCCAGTGTCCTCACACTGTGGACTCAAGACTCATCCATCTGACTAAGTGATCTGTGCACTAATTTCAGCGGATCAATCACCGTCCCTTGTGATGGATCCATCGATCAGGAGCAATTCAGGAATTAATCACCAATGAGACATGCCTTAAATTCTCAACTCTTGAGAATATGCATCATCATCTTATTAATTTTTTGGACGATTCATGGACACATAAGAATATGAATGAAAAGAATGCCCATCCTAATAAATTCATTATTAGGTCAAGTACAAATTTATGTCTCAGAGCAAAATAATACGTCAGCCAAATTGGCTTCTAGGGCATACTTCTAACGCACACACAATAGAGGATCTGATCGATCTAATGGTTGGATTGTGATTTGTAATCACAATAGTTTGTAATTATTAATTTGATTGATAATTGGTTTAACCCACTAAGAGTTAGTGAGTTGAAGAAGGAATTAATCACAATTAGATTACAATTTGATTGAATCAATTGGACTTAATTAATTGGGCTCGATCTTATGTGATAAGGTTCAAGAGTCCTACTTGGAATAGGACTCCTAGAGTTCTACTTCGAGTAGGATTCTTAAAGTTCTAATTGGATTAGGACTAAAATTATGTGAGTCCTAATTGGATTAGGATTCCTAGAGTCCTAATTAATTTTGGTCCAATAGATAAAGATGACTCCTAATTGGAGTAGGATTCTTGGAGTCCTAATTGGATTAGAACTAAAATTAGAGTGGATCCTAATTGGATTGGGATTCCTAGAGTCCTAATTAATTTTGTTCCAATAGATAAAGATGACTCCTAATTAGATTAGTATTCATGTGAATCAAATAGGGAGACAAATTGGGTCCTAATTAGATTAGGATTCAATGAACCAAGGGCCACCTAAATTCTAATTTGATTAGGATTAGAAGGGAGGGGCAAGAGCCCCTCCTTTCCTTGGATGATCCCGGGATCCGCGTCCCGGGTGGCCGAGATGCACATCTCGGGTGTCCGGGATGTGAGACCCGGTTTGGCTGAACTATGGTGTGGCTCCTCCTAATTTCTAGGAAGAGTCCACGCCTAGGGCTTCAAAGAAAAGAATAAAAAGGGGGCCAACCCCCCTTGGAATTATTCTTGGTGGTTCCTTTTAGATGTGCGGCCTCCATCTCTCCCTCTCTTCCTTCTTCCATCCACAAGAAAAAAGAGGGGCAGCGAGGATGTCTTATTCTTCTTCCTCTTCATCAGATGCATGGAAGAAAGTATAGAGAGGAAGGAGTTCCTCTCTTCCCTCCTTCTTCATCCATGGAAAGGGAAAGGAAAGAAAATGTTTCTTCCTTCTCCCTCTTCCTCCTCTTGAGAGCAATCAAGAATTGATTGCTTAGAGGAGTTCCAACCATCAAAAGGGGTCTCTGCAAGGGAGCTAGCACCTCGGTGAGATCATGATCTTAATCGAGCAAGATCTTCATATAGATACCCGTAGAGGCCGGACACGTATGTGGCTTCAAGCGAACTTTGCAAAAAATCCACAATCATCAGTTTGCGGTGATCATCTACCTGCAAAAAGTAAAGATATGATCTTTACAATTTTTAATTGTAGATCTGAAATAATCAAGTAATTAATTTTAATCTATCCCTCAGATTTCATAATCTTTTGAGTTAGAGAAATCAGAATTTTTTTGAAATCTACGTACTTCGGGACGTTCATGAGATGAACGATCCCGCGCATGTCTTTTCGCTGCGATCGTCGCAACACGTGCTGGGGTAACCCGACAAAGGACTCTTCCCCATTCCTGCCAATATCCCTTCTCAACCTCACGCAATACCCTTTTCTTACTTGAGAGTCTTTGTGATAGGACTCTTCCCCATTCCTCGCGCCAATATTCCTTCTCAACCTCACGCCGTACCCTTTCCTTATTAAGAGCCCCAGTGATAGAAGGACTCTTCCCTTCCCTCACGTCACATTTCTTTCTTATGCCAACAACCCATCCTTATCTCATGCCACAAACATATTCCTTTCCTCACACCCACCTTAGAGTCCTAATCCCAGTAGGAATCTTAATCCCTATTCACGCCAAACCCAAGTCTAGTTTAGTTCCCAACCTAATTCAATCCGTGCATAAGGAATCAAGCACAATCCCCAATTCAGCCACAAACCCATTGAACCCAATTGATCTAATTAGCCGCATCACATCATCTCCCTTCTCCCTCCCATCCTTAAGGAACCCTAGCCACCATTGAAGAAGAAAAAAAAAAGAGAAGAAAGAAATCAACCGCCAACATCCCAAGAACTAGCAATCACCCATCCCTATCTGCACCATAATGCCACTTCCTCCTTGTTTCAAGATGACCTAGCTGGAGATCTATGATGAGACTACTAACCCTCTGGACCACCTAAAGAGCTTCAGGGCCCTCATGATGCTCCAAAGGGCCACCAACGTAGTACTTTTCTAAGCTTTCCTAGCTACTCTATGGAAGACAACTCAGTTATGGTACATCGGGCTACAACCAAACTTGATTCACTCCTTTGAGCATTTTGGGCAACTATTCATGGCACACTTCATCAATAACTGCAAGTAGAGGAAAAGTTGGGATTGCCTGGAAGTGTGTGACCTGAATCACTCGATTATGGTGTTTTTATTGAAACATGGGTTGAAGATCTCTCGGTTGCCCTTCTCCATTGAGAAGACGTTTTTAAGAAGCTATTCGAAGCTACTCGCCGACCTAAGAAGTATATAAATGCGGAAGAAGTCATGAAAGCTTGGTGAGAGTCAGTTGGGAACAAGCCCAATAAGGATAAAAATAAATAGGCTTGGGAGAACAAAGATGAGCATAGGAAGAAGCCAAGGATGGGTAACCAAAGTCTCCATCAACCAAGGAGTCCAACTCAACAGTTCAAGAGGTATGTGCCTCTTAACACCCTTCGAAGATGAAGGAATCTGCCAAGAAGGACAAAGAGAAATTTTGCAAATTCCACTAGGACTTCATCCATGACACCGAAGACCGCTAGTAGCTTAAGAATGAGATCGAGAACCTCATTTAGTGAGGGTATCTCAATCATTTCGTCAACCACGCCCTACAAGATCAAAACAATAGTAGGTGGAAGCTGCATGCTCCTGAGCAATAAATCGACAACCAACCTATGGCATGTTAGAAGTATGCCCTATAAGCCAATTTGGTAGACGTATTGTATTTATTCTGGAAAAATAAAAGTTTTACTTGACCTTTTTATTAATACATAAAATTGGACATTCTTTTCATTCATGTTATTATGTGTCCATGAATCGTCCTAGAAATTAATAAGATGATAACACATATTCTCAAGAGTTAAGAATTTAAGACATGTATCATGAGGTAATTAATTTCTGAATTGCTTCTGATCGATGGATCATCATGAAGGACGGTGATCAATCCGATAAGATTAATGCACAGATCACTTTATTTGATGAACGAGTCTTGAGTCCATAGTGTGAGGACACTGGAGTGATTGTGCAAATGCTTGTTAGAGAACAAGAGTACTGAGTGTGAC
Source organism: Phoenix dactylifera (assembly GCF_051530095.1). Taxonomy (NCBI): domain Eukaryota; kingdom Viridiplantae; phylum Streptophyta; class Magnoliopsida; order Arecales; family Arecaceae; genus Phoenix; species Phoenix dactylifera. The sequence continues at coordinate 10,112,667 of NC_143193.1, forward strand.
CAAAGCAAAGAGTCACTTGGATATTTATCCACTCGTCAGTTACTTACTTGATACTGTAGTTGTATGACTAGTACTTACACCTGCGATGCCTCAACTATTTACGGTGAGGTTGCTGTAGTTTGACGAGCACATGAACATGGGCCCTATCTATTACGGTTTTTGTAGTGCAGATTGGCTGCAAAAGGTTCACTGTCGGATTAGAATTGTATCTAGATGGGCTCTATCGACCTTGATAGATTAGAAGTGATCCTATTGGATTTATGAGACTAAGTTCGAAAGACCTTGGCCAGGGCAGTTTTGGAAAAAGAGTTTTTCAATCTCGAACTTGAGTCAAATAAATTTGACATATAACAGATGATAGGATTTGACGAGTTATTCATAATCTCCGTCTTGTTGGGATCCATGATAGAGGTACTGTATCATACGCTAACTGCACCTAGAGGTTCATCTATTCCATTCTGCTGGGTTGCCACTATATGCTGCTAGGTGTCACTAGTGAATTGTGAGACTCGAAGGCATTCACTCGATGATCAGTGAACCCTGAAGAGAAAAGTTGAAATTATTTCAACTTATTGAAAGGAGTTTCAATGATATTGTGATAGCGATCATAATATATCTCACTACCAGACAGAATAGAACCTATGGGGTCACACATATAAGAGGTTTTGATTATTCCGATGGTTGAATTGTGATTTAGAATCGCAATAGATCTTGATTATCAATTTGATTGACAATTGGTTTAATCCACTAAGAGTTAGTGAGTTAAAAAAGAAGGATTTGCAATTGGATTGCAATTTGATTGATTCAATTGGACTTAATCAATTAGGCTTAACCCTTATTGGATAAGGATGAGAAGTCCTAATTGATTAGAACTCCTTATTAGATAAGGAACTTAATTTATGAAGTCCAATTTGGATCCTAATCGGATTAGGATTCATATGAATCAATTTGGAGAACACATTAGGTCCTAATTAGATTAGAATTCAATTAATCAATAGGGATCAAATATTTTCTAATTAGATTAGAAAATCTATGCATGAAAGAAAGGGAGAGTCCCTTCCTTCATGCATGTGAGACAAAGCGAGGAAAGGAGGGGCGTCCACCCCTCCTCCTTGATCCACACCAAAGAAAGGAGGGGCGTCCGCCCCTCCTTTCCTTCTTTGGTTCCCCACACCACAAGTGGAGGGGCGTCCGCCCCTCCTTCTTCTCCTCTTGGCTTGCCACACAACGCAAGGAGGGGCCCAATTGCTGTTAGGGATTCAACCCTACGATTGTGGAATATAAGAAATAGTAGGAGAAAAAGAATACGGCAAGAAACAATAACAAACGCACAAGACACCCAAGTTTATATGGTTCGGAGTCCCTTGCTCCTACGTCCACAGCCGCACAGATCAATACTTCACTATATAATCAAAGAAAGTTACAGAGATTCAAGAGAAGAGAACAAACTCTCTTTCTTACAGCAAAACAATCTCTCTCAAGACGAGCAACGCGTCGTCTTCCTGATGCACACAAAGGATCTCCTTTTGGAAACTTCTCGTTGATGAGTTCTAGGGTTTCTCAAGGTTGCCACACCCCTCTCGTGTCCCACAAGAAGTCTATATATACCTCCCAATCTCTTACTTTGATTAGGGCTTCAAAAAACCTTGGCTTGAACCCGGTTCATAACTCAGCCTCGCGTGAAAATCGTGCTCGAGTCGACTCCCGCAATTCTGCGAGTCGACTCGGCCACAGTCCACAGAAAAAGCCTCTCTGTCTGCCTGTGGGAGTCGACTCCTGGAGTTCTCGAGTCGACTCCAACACTGGGGAGTCGACTCCTATGGATCTGGAGTCGACTCCAAGACTGTGCCAAGTCTGCCTGCGTGCCAGAGTCGACTCCAAGTCTGCTGGAGTCGACTCCGGACCTTGCTAAAATTTTTTTTCTTTGCTGATTCAACTCTGAATCTTTTCGAACTCTTTCCGGCTTGTCTTCCCTTGATCCTCCACCACCATAGTGCACATAGGGGTCTTGAAAAAAAAAAGGGAATGGATCAGGCTCCACAACCCAACAACTCTCCCACTTGGAGACTGATACATCCAATTGTGCATCTATCTGAAAAATAAACAAACTTCTATATCTTGATCTGTATTCTCTGTGCGGCACCTCCATTCAACTAGCTTTGGAGGCCAATTGAGGCCATGCATAGCCTCAATTTCTCTGTAGTGACTGTCTTAGTCAACATATCCGCTGAATTCTTTGCTCCTTGAATCTTCTCAAGTAACAAACTGCCATCTTCTAGCAACTTCCTGATGAAGTGATATCTCAGCTGTATGTGCTTCGTTCTCGCATGAAACATTGGGTTCTTAGCTAAGTGAATAGCACTCTGACTGTCGCAGAATAGTACACTACAGTTCTGTTCTCTGCCCAGCTCTTTCAGAAGATTTTGTAGCCAAATCATCTCCTTACTGGCTTCTGTAATGGCAACATATTCTGCCTCTGTTGTCGAAAGAGCAACGATCTTTTGCAATTGTGAGAACCAGCTCACTGCTGTTCCGCCTATGGTATAAACATACCCTGTGGTGCTTCTTCTAGTGTCAGTATCACCTCCCAGGTCTGCATCCACAAAACCTTGTAGTGTTTGACTGCCTTTTCTATAACACAAGCCTACATTTCTGGTACCTTTCAAATATCTTAGGATCCACTTGACAGCCTCCCAATGTTGTCTACCCGGATTGGCCATGTATCTGCTCACAGCTCCCACTGCATGTGCAATGTCGGGTCTCGTGCATATCATAGCATACGTCAAGCTGCCTACAGCTGAAGCATATGGTACCCTTGACATCTTCTTCAGCTCCTCATCATCCTTGGGTGATTGCTCTTTTGAAAGTTTGAAATGGCTCGCTAAAGGTGTCTTCACAGAATCTGCATCTGTCATATTGAATCTATTCAACACCTTATCAATGTAGTTAGCTTGAGAAAGCTTCAGTGTTCCAGCCACCTTATCCCTTTCAATCCTCAGCCCAAGCATCTGTTTTGCTGCACCCATGTCTTTCATTGCAAACTTCCTTGATAGCTCTTTCTTCCATCTTTCAATCTCTTGTAGGTTTGGTCCGGCTATCAACATGTCGTCAACATACAAAAGTAAGATGATAAAACTGCCATCAAGTACCTTAAGATAACAGCAATGATCTTCTTGACATCTTTCAAAACCATTGTTGATCATGAATCCATCGAACTTTTTGTACCACAACCTCGGGGCCTGTTTCAAACCATACAAACTTCTCTTCAGCTTGCATACAAGGTTCTCCTTGCTAGGGACTGCAAAGCCGATAGGTTGCTGCATGTAGATGTCTTCATCAATCTCTCCATGGAGAAATGCAGTCGTAACATCCAACTGCTCCAAATATAGATTTTCTGCTGCCACAATACTCAGAATCACTCTGATTGTTGAATATTTGACTACCGGAGAGAAAATCTCAGTGTAGTCGATACCTTCCTTCTGTTGGAAGCCTTTCACAACCAACCTTGCTTTGTACCTTTTGCTGCCATCATGTTCCTCTTTAACTTTGTAGACCCACTTGTTCTGTAAAGCCTTCTTGCCTTCTGGTAGTGAACTGAGTTCCCAAGTTTGATTTCTATCCAAGGACTTCATCTCGTCCTTCATGGCTAACTCCCACTTCACCGAATCTTCACTTTCCATGGCTTCTTCATAACACTCGGGTTCACCTCCATCTGTCAATAGCAGATAATGTAAAGAGGATGAATATCTATCCGGTTGTCTCGAGATTCTTGTTGATCTTCTCAGCTGTGGTATACTTGGTTGAGGTTGTGCCACAACAGTTTCTGAATTTTCAGGATTTTTCTGAAAACTTTTGGCAACATCTTCTTCTGTAATCTCTTGCAGCTCAACTTGCTGTTTTTCCTTGCTTTGCTCCCCTGCACTCTCAAGATCTGAAGTATTCTTGTCCTTATAGAGAACTCGCTCATTGAATATCACATCCTTGCTTCTGATGACCTTCTGGTTCTGTGCATCCCAGAACTTGTAACCAAAATCATCTGTACCATATCCAATGAAGAAACACTTTCTGGACTTTGCATCTAGCTTGTCCCTTTTCTCTGCATTAATGTGCACAAAGGAGACACACCCAAAGACCCTCAAGTGTGACAAATTTACTATTTTTCTTGTCCACTCTTCTTCAGGCAATTTGCAATCTAGGGGAACTGACGGGCCTCTGTTTATTAGATACGCTGCGGTGTTGACTGCCTCAGCCCAAAACATCTTGGGCAAACCAGCATGGATCCTCATACTATTGGCTCTCTCGTTCAGGGTTCTGTTCATTCGCTCAGCCACCCCATTTTGCTGCGGTGTGCTCGGTATTGTTTTCTCCATTCGGATTCCATTCACTGCGCAGAATTCCTTGAACTCACTGCTGTCATACTCACCGCCATTGTCAGACCTTAGTCGTTTTATCTTTGCACCAGATTCATTCTCCACCAGACTTTTCCACCTTTTGAAGGTGACAAATACCTCTGATTTGTGCTTCATGAAATAAATCCAAACCTTTCTGGTAGAGTCGTCAATGAACGTGACATAATAGTGTGAGCCTCCAAGAGATGCAACCGGTGAAGGCTCCCACACATCTGTGTGTACAAGCTCTAGCTTTTCTGTCTTCGGTGTTCTTCCACCCTTTGAGAAACTAACCTTTTTCTGCTTCCCAAATATGCAGTCTTCACAGAGACCTACATCAACAGTTTTCAGATCTGCTAGCTTGTTCTTCTTCACCATCATCTTCATACCTTTCTCACTCATATGTCCAAGTCTGCGATGCCAAAGACAACTATCTGCACCTGTTTTTGTTAATGCCACCGTATCCTTGGTGTCATTGGTCATGTAGAGAGTCCCCAACTTGTTCCCACGTGCTATCACCATAGCTCCTTTGGTGATTTTCCATGAACCACCTACGAAGGTAGTAACATACCCTTCGCTGTCAAGCTGCCCAACAGAAATCAAGTTTCTCTTCAAGCCTGGGATATGCCTCACATTCTTCAGTTTCCACACTGACTGATTCATCATCCTGATATGAACTTCACCTGTCCCCACAATATCTAAAGGCTCATCATCAGCGAGATAAACCTTTCCGAAGTCTCCTACAGTGTAGTTTAGCATACACTCCTTCCGTGAGGTGGAATGAAACGAAGCTCCAGAGTCTAGTATCCACGATTCCATAGGGCTGTCCACGCTGAGAATCAAAGCATCGTTGGCTTCATCTGTGGTTGCATTCACGGACACCTCGTTCTGCCCCTTGCTTGGATTCTTCTTTCTAAGCCAACAATTCTTCCTCGTGTGGCCCATCTTGCCACAATGCCAGCAGCCATCGCCTTTCGATCTAGACTTGCTCCTCCTCTTAGACTTCGATCTGCCACGGTTTTCACTGCGTTGCACAGTTCTTCCTCTGCCTTCAGATGTGTTCAGGATCGAACCAGATTTCATACCAGACTCCCTCCTTCTGATATCTTCACTGAGTATCAGATTTCGGACCTCCTCAAACTTCAGTTTGTTTGAGCCGCAGGAACTGCTTACAGCTGTCACCGTTGCACCCCAACTTTCTGGCAAGGAGGATAGAAGAATTAGGGCACGAACTTCATCTTCAAAACTGATTTCCACCGAACTCAACTGGCTCATAATCAGATTGAACTCATTGATGTGATCAGTAACAGAGGAACCTTCACTCATCTTCAGATTGAATAAACGGCGCATCAGGTACACCTTGTTGGAGGCCGAGGGTTTTTCATACATATTCGACAATGCTCTCAGCAAACCTGCTGTTGTCTTCTCTTCCAAAACGTTGAACGCAACGTTTCGAGCCAACGTCAAGCGAACAACTCCCAAAGCCTGATGATCCATTAAATCCCAGTCGGCCTGTGACATATCTGTCGGTTTCATACCTTCAAGAGGTAGATGAAGTTTCTTCTGATATAGATAATCTTCGATCTGCATCTTCCAGAAACCAAAGTCTTTGCCGTCAAATCTGTCAATCTTGACCTTGCCTTCTTCAGCCGCCATTGCTCCCACTTTTTCCTTTGAACCAGATGGCTCTGATACCAGTTGTTAGGGATTCAACCCTACGATTGCGGAATATAAGAAATAGTAGGAGAAAAAGAACACGGCAAGAAACAATAACAAACGCACAAGACACCCAAGTTTATGTGGTTCGGAGTCCCTTGCTCCTACGTCCACAGCCGCACAGATCAATACTTCACTATATAATCAAAGAAAGTTACAGAGATTCAAGAGAAGAGAACAAACTCTCTTTCTTACAGCAAAACAATCTCTCTCAAGACGAGCAACGCGTCGTCTTCCTGATGCACACAAAGGATCTCCTTTTGGAAACTTCTCGTTGATGAGTTCTAGGGTTTCTCAAGGTTGCCACACCCCTCTCGTGTCCCACAAGAAGTCTATATATACCTCCCAATCTCTTACTTTGATTAGGGCTTCAAAAAATCTTGGCTTGAACCCGGTTCATAACTCAGCCTCGCGTGAAAATCGTGCTCGAGTCGACTCCCGCAATTCTGCGAGTCGACTCGGCCACAGTCCACAGAAAAAGCCTCTCTGTCTGCCTGTGGGAGTCGACTCCTGGAGTTCTCGAGTCGACTCCAACACTGAGGAGTCGACTCCTATGGATCTGGAGTCGACTCCAAGACTGTGCCAAGTCTGCCTGCGTGCCAGAGTCGACTCCAAGTCTGCTGGAGTCGACTCCGGACCTTGCTGAAATTTTTTTTCTTTGCTGATTCAACTCTGAATCTTTTCGAACTCTTTCCGGCTTGTCTTCCCTTGATCCTCCACCACCATAGTGCACATAGGGGTCTTGAAAAAAAAAGGGAATGGATCAGGCTCCACAACCCAACAATTGCTGCTCCTTGCTTCTCTCCAATCCCTTTCAAGTAAGGGGTTGTGAAGAATTTGGAGGGATGAATTAAGGAACGATTTCTCATTGAAATTATTCCTTGTTTAACTTGGCTTGAGATGCCTATAAATGGAGGGGAGGCATGAGGGCTAGAGAGCATTGGATGTCCATTGATTCAGCCGCCCACCCCCTTCCTCCTTCTCCTTCCAGGCGTGAGCAAGAAAAGGGAGAAGAAAAGGCGCCGACGCCTTCTTCCTCTTTCTCCTTCTTCTTCCTCTCAAAGCAATCAAAGTGTTGATTGAAAGAGAGAGAAAATCAGCCATCAAAAGCGATCTCTATAAGGAAGCTAGCACCCTAGTAAGATCAAGGAGCTCGAAGTGATGTACCTCGTATAGTTATCTATAGAGGCCGGACGATTGTGCGGCTTCAAGTGAATTAAATCATCGATCATCAGATTGTGGTGAAGATCTATCCGTTCAAAGGTAAAGATAGGATCTTTACAATTCATAGTTATAGATTTGAAATTAATCAAGTTAGTAATTTTAATCTTTTCTTAGATTTCATAATTTTTTGAGTTAGAAAACTTTGAATTTTTTTGAAATCTACGTTCCATAGGGCGTTCATGAGATGAATGACCTCGTGCGTGTGTTTTCGCTACGATCGTCGCAACGCGTGCGGGGGTAACCTAAGATGGCACACATCATCAACACTATCTTGGGCAGTCCAACGACATACGGAATGAGCTTCTCCATGTGATGGAACTATGCATGCTCTACCTGAGTAGGAGGCTCAGATCCAAAGAGGTAGAGGATGGGCGAGATGATTTTGATGTAGGAGCATGAGCCCAAACCTGGAGCGAGTGTAGAGATTGAGTCCCCTACTTAGGTGAGCACCAAATTATATTGGGTCCACAAAGTTTCAGCACCTAATTACGTTGGGTCCAAGATTTTCAGCACCAAATTATATTGGGTCCAAGGAGTTCCAACGTCAATTACATTAAGTCAATGTGATGTTGGAGAAGTCCTATCTTATTTGGAGTCCAAGAGTCCTAGTTTATTTGGAGTCCAAGAATCCTAGTTTATTTGGAGTCCAAGAGTCCTAATTTGTTTGGAGTCTTGTTTATTGAGTCAATGTGTTATTTGAAAGAGTCTAGCTAAGGCTGCAAATGGGTCAGGTCGACCCGAGATCCGACCAGGCCCGACCTGCGTAGATCCGATCCGATCCGAATTTTAGGACCCGCAGGTCCGGGTCGGATCCTAAAATTGGACCCGAATCATTTTCTGGATCGGGTCTGGGTTTATCGAACGGACCCGACCCCCCGAATAAACCCGAAGAGAGAAAAAGAGAGGGAGAAAAAGCAAAAGAGAGTTTTTTTTTCTTTTTTTTATGTGGGTCGTGGCACTATTGGTTCGTCAGGATCCTCTCTCGATCTATTACACTGTTGATACCTCTCGTGTCTCGGTAGCTGGCCTTTTTTTTTTTCCTTCTGTTTTTTTGTTTCTGTTTTTTTTAACTTTTGCAGGGAGGAAGTGAGGGAACACTCAACTGAATATGGGTCATGTGCCAGTTTTCTGCAATGGAATTGAATTTTGGAAGAAGGTCTGGGATTTTTTTAGTCCTCGTGAGAGGAGAGCTGGGAGACACCAAGTTCTGTCCAATCAGTCATATGGACAAAAAATGGTGTGATATGAAATTTGGCTTGTAGACCGACTTACTTAGTAAGTCAGGGGTCATCTATTCTGACTGGAGGTCAATTGCAAGTCTTTCAAGTCATAGGTCACCCAGCAGTTCAGCACCTCATAATTATGATATGACCAAATTAGATTTGTCCAAATTCTTTGCCAAAAGCATAAAAAAAAATTGGACCCAATTCGGACCAGAACCCAACCCGACTCGGACCCAAACCAGACCCGACCCGACCCGATCTTCAACCGGGTCGGGTCTGGGCCCAAAATTAGGACCCGAACAAAAAAACCAGGTCAGATCGGGGTCACCCAGGACCAGACCCGACCCGACCCATTTGCACCCCTAGTCCTAGCTGATTTGGACTCCTAGTCCATGTGTCTTTAAAGGGTCCTAGTTATTTGGAAGTCTTAGTTGGTTTAGTTGATTTTGTTACTTGATTCCGTTAGTTGATTTCGTCAGTTGATTTTGGTAAATGATTGATTGGATTTAAAAGAGTACATGTTTAGTTGGAGTCCTAAAATTCTGGTTGCAAGAGTCTTTATTTTTCCAACCTCTTGCTCTATATAAAGGAGAGGTTGAAGAATAAAATTTAGAGAGATAGATTGATTTGAGTTAAAAAAAAAATGAGTGATTCCCTTTTTTCTTAGAGTGCGATGCTCCTTGCTCTTTCCTTGGTGAGATACCAAACTTTGGAAGAAGTTGGTAAAGATGAGACTCCTTCTCCTTCTTCATGCCAACTCTTGAAGGATTTGAGTAGAGGTGAGACTCTTCCACCCATCTTCTTGAGTTATCGTTTTCTTATCATGCCAACTTTTCATTCTCACGTTACCTTAATTAAGAGTCCTAGTAAAGCAGGATTCTTCCATTTTCTCACACCATCTAAGTATTTTCTCTCGCACTATATTGTTTTCTCACGCCAACCCTAGAGTCCTAATTTCATTAGGACTCCTAATCTGTAGCCAACCACAAGTCCTTCACGTCCTAACCCAATCCCACAACAAGTCCAAGCCCACTTCTTATTGCGTCCACAATCCATTAGCAATTTTTGTACACGGTTGAGTCAATCAACACCCAATTGAATCCAAGTGAACCTCAATTAGACTTCATCCCATCATCTTTTTCCTCCATCCATTAGGAAAACTCTAGCATATCCTAGCCGCAATAGAGAAAAAAAAAAGAGAGAAAGAAAATCGGCCACCATTATCCTAAATTTCAGCAACCTTGCCTATCCTAGTCTGCATCAATTGGTATCAGAGCAAATTTTCGGCTGATCACCATGAGTATAAGAAGCGACCTTTCCTACAACATCGATTATTAACTTGGGTACTCTACTACCATGAGTATAAGAAGCGGTTATCCCTATAACACCCATCATCAACTTGGATACTCTACCACCATGAGTATGAAAAGCGGCCGCCCCTAAAACGCCGATCGACATCAACTTGGGTACTCTATGTCATGAGTATGAGAAGCAGCCTTCCCTACGATGACGATGGAGAAGAAGAAAATATGTTGCTAGAATCTCCAATCAACTTGCTGCTATGGCACAAAAGATAGATGTTGTGGAGGCACAATGACAACGTCGCCCTCAAATTAGGCAAGGATCTCCAGAATGCAGCAACAAGGGCATTCCTTTTCCTCGAGGTATTTCTTCTTTTACAAGATCTGAAATTTCTGCAAATAGGGAAAGCCAATTTGATTGCAGCAAGTGCGGTGGCCGAGGGCACTTTGTTAATATTCACCCCACCAAAAACCAGCAATTTACATTGGTTTGCGAGGAAGACGAGATCACTGTAGCATCTGAATTTTTTTTTTTTAAACCCATTGAAATCGAAGAAGAGGAAAAAGGCAATGAAGAAGAAGCCAACATGGTGGAACTAGAAGGTTCAGATCTGCCCGTTTGCATGGTTCACAAGATCCTTTTGGGTTGCAAGCAAGGTGAGGAAGTTGGATCTAAAATTTTAGAGGTTGCTAAAATTTTAGAGGGCAACAGCGACGAGTCCGAGTAGCGAGATGTCGGCCAAACATTCATGCTTGACATCTACAACAAGAATGATAATGCTAAAGCAGATTGCAATGAAGGATTTGAAGCTGAAACAATTTGCAGCAATGGTGACATAGCTAAAATAGAACTTATAGCGGCCAACCAAGAGGAAGTGACCCAACAAACAGAGCCAGCAGACGCTAAAAATTCAGATTTGCAGGTGGTCGAAGAAGAACTTGTTTCCACGGCACTTAGTGGTGCTGATTGGTAGACATAGGACCCCATCCATGAAGCAACCAAACTAGACGTGCGAGCTCAGAAAATCTGCGAGAAGCTAGAAGCAGCCACTGATGGCATAGCGCAATTCAGATTGTTCAATGGATTGATCTTCTACAAAGATCGAAGCTGAGAGGAGCACAAGGCCACAACCAAGTGCAGCAGCCGCATGAAGCACCGTCTCCCGGTGTTCGCCTAGACTTGCATTCTGTGTCCATCAGACCCGCATCCCATGTAGACAAGACCCGCATCCCGTGCAGACAAGACCCACATCCCTGCATGGCCATCTAGTTGGCGTCCCATCATCTCACCAACCTAGAGTCCCAGCTCCACCAGAGCTCCCTCGGCGTGCATCAACTCGCACCCGTGCGCACACTAGATGGTGGATACCACCTGAACTAGGATTCTTCAAATCAACCCCAACTCGACGAAGTCAAGTTCTTCTCAGTTGGAGAGAATTGATGCAGGAGCATGAGCCCAAGCCTGGGGCGAGCGTGGAGATTGAGTCTCCTCCTTGGGTGAGCACCAAATTACATTGGGTCCACAAAGTTCTAGCACCTAATTGATACAGAAATAGGATCCAAGTCACTAAGGATGTGCATGGAGTTTGGGTCCCTGCTTGGGGGTGCCCAAAATATATTGGGTCCACAAGTTCCAACACCAAAACACATTGGGTCCAAGAGTTCCAGTCTAATGAGGACTCTTCAAGCGATCAGTGATCAACCACTTGGGATTCATCAAGCACGCCATACATCAGCCTAGTTCCACCTTGGTTGGGGCTATACGTGTGCGCCATTCAGACGCCAACACAACAGCATGAATACATGCCATTTGGGGTACTCTAAGGGTGATGCAGGATCATGAGCCCAAGCCTGGAGTGTGCGTGGGGATTGGGTCCTCATCCTTGGGCGTGTCAAGTCACATTGAGTTTGTGTTTCAATGGCTAATTCAATTGAGTCCTTAGGCATTGAAGAAGTCCTAGTTTATTTGGAGTCTTTGTAATGGGTCCATGTTGTAGGGTTTTGGTATGATATTAGGGGGCAGCGGAAGTGCGGGATTTCAAAATTTTCTTAATAAAATTTCGTTACATCAAACCCATATAAACCAAGATCACCTTAATGATAACAATCAAATAAATAAATATAAATAGAGGAATAGAGGAATACCTCCAACGCTATATCCAATATGCAGAATTTTTACTAGGTGCCCAAGTGTTCACCCTCTAACGTTGATCCACACAGAAACTGGGTTTAGGGCTCTAGCTCCAAAGAACTTGATCCTTGATGCTGAATTCTTTCAAAGAACTCTAATGGCTTGCTTTTTCTAAATCTCCTTCTAAGCTATTTGTCCTAAACAAGACCTCCTTGTCTTGGCGTAAGACAACCTAAGAGAGAGATGTTAGAAAGAAAGAAGACTTGTAAAAAAGAAGGGATAAGAGAGAGAGTTGGATTAATTGAAAACACCGGGAGCGCACTCTCTTTTATAGGTGATGTAGGGATGCATCACCAAAGGATGCATCCCATCCATTCACCCATCAGGGGGCGTGTGATCCAAAGGGAGCGCCTCATGAGAAGAGACGTATCTTGAAAGGAGTGTGATAAGGATGAAAAGGGCGCTTCATCCTTATCTATCCACCGTGCGATAAGAAGAGCGCATTATCAAAAATCCTGCGGACTTCCGCCTCACATCATCACGCCCCTATAAAGCCTCATTACTCAGCCAATTATGTCCCCATCCAATGGTGGACATCATGATCCAATGGCTATCATTGAAGACGCCAGCAAGAAGGAAGTTATGTCATCATCCAACGGCTTGATGATGATCCAAGGGCTCCAATCCATGGTTTCACATCATGATCCTATTATATCTTCATCCAATGGCTGATGAAGATCAAATGGTCATGATTAAAGGCACTATCTAACCCAATCCAATTGGGTTCAAACCAACTCACCATTCTGTTTTCATTCAACGGTTGATGAGGATCTAATAGTCAAAAGTGAATGTGTCATCAAATTTAATTCAATTAGATTCAAACCAAGCCAATTAGGTACCAACTCTTGGCCAACCCATATTCGGATATGATCTAATTAAATTAGATCAATCCAAATCAAGAATCAGATTTGAATCCAATTCGAATCAGGAGCTAAGGTTTGCAACACGTGCTAGCATGTTTATCTTGCAAACATGATCTAATCTAATTAGATTCTTGATCAATTCTCTTGTGTGTGACCCATTGGGTTCCATACCTAGCTAGTAGTAGGTGCAGGTGCAAGTTGACCTAACTTGATTAGAACTCTTCTAATTGATTTAGGTCCAAATTGTACGAACCTGAACTTAACAATCAGAATCATTTCTAATTGATGATCAATTAAACTCTTTAATTCGATTAAACCTACAAAACAAGATTGATGTCTAGCAATGTATCATGTCTACCCGAAAGATATAAAATTTAGTAGAAATACCAAATATACCCTTCAATGGCAAGTTACCATGCAATTCAATCCTTCAATCAAACTACATCCTGAATATGTATATGAGTATAGATATATGTCAAACTCAATTACATTTTCATGTTTCTCTCAATCTTCTAATGATAATTCGAATAATAAAATATTAGAAACTCTTTCTAATTTTCATTCTACTTTGATCAAAGATTTTCTGAATTATCATATGATTAGAGTAAGTAGGATGCGGTCTTCTCTTACTAGAAGTGATTGATTTCTTGTCGACCTACTCATAACTTTCGTACACAATTCACCATATCTCGAAGATCCCGTGCACAACTTATTGTCATGGATGAGAGTAAACCAAAACATGGATTCATGTGCATAAGATACCATGGTGATCTCAGGTCAAAGGATCAGTTGCACAACACTCACTAAAAGAATCATCTTTTGATATGTACGTAAGACTCCATAAGATATTCTTTTGGCAGTTCAATTCAGTAAACTCATTCTTCTAATGAGCACCCACATCTCTGTATCAGTGTCTCCACACAAGTAATTGTGAGATCAATCACTCTCTGCATCGAGCATACATAAGATGTGTCAGTCTTACCGGTAGCATTGATCTCCGACTCAAGGTACCAACAACTAGAAATATCTTAGATTAGGATTTTAGAATTTTAGGTCTCACTGGCATGATCTCATCATAGCCCTAAAAGCATTGCCCTAATCTATGAAGTTCATCATAAGGTGTCATTATTTTTTCTATTGATAAACAGAGTTTGGTCTATATTTTTTTAAAAAAAATTATTTTCTAAAAAAATTTACTTAGTCTTTCATACAAAGCTCTAAGAGCTTGCTTTAAACCACACAAAATCTTGTTTAGTTTAATAACATGATTTAAAAATTTATGATTTTCAAAACTAGGCAGTTATTCTATATAAACTTTCTCAGCAATAAAATCATTCAGAAAGGTACTTTTGACATGCATTTGAAACAATTTAAAGTTCACATAACAAGCAAATGCATGTAATAATCTGTTAACTTCTTGTCGTGCAATAGTTGCAAAGGTTTCATCAAGATTAATAACTTCTTCTTGGTTAATCTTTTAGCAATCAAACTAGCTTTGTTGCATATTACATTTTGATCTTCATTTCATTTGTTTCTGTAAACCCATTTGGTTCCAATTACAAGATAGTCCTTGGATTTACTTACAAGTTCGCATTCATTATTTCTTTTAAAAATATATTTATCCAATTATGATCTTATTTAGCTTCTTCTATTATTCTAGATTCAATTTGAGAAACAAAAGCCTAATAACTATAAGTATCTCTGATGGATGATCGAGTTCTTACCCCATGTGAAGGATCACCTATAATTAATTCTTTAGGATGACTATAAACATATCTCCATTCTGTAGGTAAGGTATGTCTACCTTGAGATTATTATTATGGTTGAACCTCATCTACTTGGTCATTATTACCTTTTCTTCATGGTCCATTGCATCTTGTGTAGGTGTGTCCTTCAAGGTGAGGTCTTTTATCTCCTTGCTCAATGAACCTGTATCATCATCAATATTCTTTTTTTTTCCTTGAAGGAAGGTCATTAGTTTCATCAAATATAACATAAATGGATTCTTCTACCACTAAGCTTCTTTTATTGAATACTTTATATGCTTTGCTAGATGACGAATATCTGAAAAAATAGCTTCATCTAATTTGGTATCAAATTTTTCTTGATTATCTTTTTCATTATTAAGCATAAAACATTACACCCAAAAACACAAAAATATCTAATTTTAGGTTTCTATTTTCGCAAAATTCATAAGGTGTTCTCTTTAACCAAGGTCTTATAGAAACCCTGTTTAAAATGTAACAAGTTATGTTGATTGCTTCAGCCTAAAAATATTTAGGGAGATGGTTTTCACACAATATAATCCTTGACATATCTTAGGTGCAAAAAAAATATATTTAATTCTATTTCCATTGCAAAACTTTTCAAACTCATAATTTTTAAATTCAGTTCTATGATCACTTCTTATCTTAAGAACATGCAAATCTTTTTCATTTGAAATTCTTTTATATAATTTCAAAAATGAAGAAAATGCTTCATTTTTATGTGCAAGAAATAACACCTATGTAAATCTAGAAAAATCATCAATAATAACTGTTGCTGGAAATTGGACCCGGGGGCCGCCGCGAAGCCAGGGGAGGAGGAGCTCCGCCGCCTGAGAGGGCGGACGGCGGGGTGCCCGCCGGCCGCGTCCTCCGCTGGGGAGCGGAAGAGAGCAAAGAGGGGTGGTGCGTCCAGTCCTGTCCTGTCCTGCAAAAAAGCCGGTGGCCGGGCTCCCCGGCGCCGGCCCTCCGATGCTTAAGTCAGAGGGGGAATATGTGGAGAGAGCAGGCAGGAGAGCATTTGGATAAGATAAAGAAGATGAAGAGGATGATGTCCTCAATTGTGTCTGTGCTGTTTGCTTCTTTTCACCCGGTCCAGGAGGGTTCTCTCCGGGGGGGCCCCATTCCCTTCTCCCAGGTATCCTTTTATAGAAGGGGATTACGTTACCTGGGAGGTGGCAGGGAATTTGTCTCTTTTCGTCATAATTGGGCACGATTTGGCCCATTAATGGCGTAGTGGAGAACGGGACCGAATCAGACCGGAACCAGGGAGTTGTCACGGTCGATCGGACCTGTTGGAGTGGTTGGACCGCCGGCCGTGGTGGGCCTGGGGTCCGTGGATGGTAAGTGCATTTATTACCGAATGAACCGACGGTCAGGGAGAGCCATACGCTTTGATGGTTCAGTGATCCGGAGATCGTCTTGAGCCGTGTTCATTAAATGACTGAGTGCATTGGAGACTTGAGGGAGCCTCATGCATTAATGGCAGGTCGTGCCGAATACCTGCGGAGATCTTATGCCTTGATGGCTTGGAGATAGTGGCAGGTTGTAGTAGAGTCGCGTGTATAGCCGCCCGACCTTTCGAGAAAGCTAGGCGGGGAGGAGTATTAGTTAAGGCATCGGCTCGGCAAGAGTGCCGAGCCGAGCTGGTCGCCCAGAGGGGCGCCCTGTGGCGGGGTTGCTTCTAGTACTTCTGGTCGACGCCCTTTGGGCGAGCACCTTCTAGCCGAGCGCCTCTATTTGGCGCTGTCTCTGGTCGGCGCTTCCTAGTTCGAGCGCTTCTCTGGTCGGCGTTCTTCTGGTCGGCTCTTTCTAGCCGAGCATCCCTACTTGGTTATTTTGGTTGGGCGCCTCTTGGCGCTCTCTCTGGTCGGCGTCCTTTAGTCGAGTGCTTTCGTGGCGGTATGACTTGGGGTTTTTCCCCCAACACTACCCCCCGACTTCCGAGTTCCAGTTGGCTACCAGCTGGAGCGCGGGAAGTAGCCTCGGTTGGGTCATTTCGGATTCCGAAAATTTTAATTTACTGCGCGTTTTGAATTATCGGAAGCTTCGAGGTGCCTTTAATAGGCGGCGTCTCTTCTTTCCCGAAAAGCCTCATTATTGGGGCACCTTTCACGAAGCATCCTCGCGTCGTGGGCTCATGATGGGGCCACACGATCTTCGATTGCGGACGCCTTTCCGCACGATCCGATGGGGCGCTTCAATGTTCGAAGCGCTGGCTCTAATTAAATGCGTCGTTCTGTCTTTTAGACCGACACGTGTTATCATCTAATCGGGACACAGCATTTTCTTTGCTGATCCGGGCCATTGGGGAGGTCTATATAAACCCTCCCCTGGCCTTCCGTCCTCTTTCTTATTGCCTTCTGCTTCCAGCTTTTCTTCTTCCAGTCTTCCTCAGACCGAAGTCCCTTTTCTCCGGCATCTTCCTCAGGTCCCCCTTCTTTTTTGATTTCTTTTTTTTTTTTGCAATGGGTTCTCTTCCCAGTGAGGTTGAGTCCACCATGAGCATCCTGGAGGTCGAAATGACCGAAGAGTGGTTTTTCTCTCTTCAGGGGTTCCGTTTGGAGCCCGCCAGGCGAAGGGATCGGATAACCGACCCTCCGGTAGGCCGGATTGGAGTGCACCTGGAATCACTCTGGGCCGGCCTCCGATTTCCTCTTCACGGCTTCGTGAATGAGTTGCTGACGGTATGCCAGTTGGTTCCGGCGCAACTCACTCCGAATGCCTGGAGGACAGTGATGGGCTTCCTGTCACTGTGTTTACTGCAGGGGATTCCGACCTCTGTCAACGTTTTCCGGCGACTTTTTATCTTTAAGTCGAATCCGGGAGACGGGGAGTGGCTTTACATCGCCCTTCGGGCGGGTCGGCCACTCTTTCATGGTGCCCCCTCGTCCATTCATGGCTAGAAGGAGAAATTCTTCTTCCTTGGTTCTGAACGGTCCTGGGGGTTTGACCCCAGGTGGGGGCCGGCCCAGCTTAAGTCTATCAACAGGCCCCCCCAGCTTTCTCCGCGTGAGCAGGGGATCCTCGACGCCATCCGCAGTCTCGGGGACGGCATCTTACTGAACGGCCTCATATGTGAGGACGCTTTGGTGAACGTGGGCTTGAGCTCGGCGCGTCCCCACGGTAAGTAATTACAAGATGTCTTTTTATTTCCTTACTGTTCTAATGTTCTAATCCTTTTTGCCTTTGCAAATATCGCAAAGATGGTGACGAAAAGCGAAGTCCTCTACGCCCGCTTCCAGAAGAGGGCAGCCGAGCTCTCGGGCGAGCCCACCGAGCCGAGGAAGAAACAGAAGGTCTCGGCGACCCCAGCGCCCCCGGCGCCCCTGGCGGCAGCGGTGGCCGAGGCAGGTCCTTCTCGCCCCGCTCACTCCGAGGCGGGCCCTTCTCAGCCCGCGCGCCCCGAAGCTGGTTGGAGGGAGGGCGCGGATTCCGGGGGCTCGGGCTCCAGAGAAGCCTCGGTGGCGCCCCCATGCCCAGCGCCTTTAGCGCAGATTCCTGGTCGGCAGGACGCTTCAGTTGCCGACCAGGGGAGGAGTTCCGCGGGTCCCGTGCTTGCACGCCCCGCTATAGTTGTGCGGCGGTCAAATCAGCCGCTCGTTCGACCCCAACCCCCAAGCTCCGAGCTGGAGAGCAGTCAGGGAGCCTCGGGGTCGGCTCCGCCTAGGCCAGCCGATGCTGGCCTTCCGGGCCCATCGGGCTTGGAAGAACGGGTGCCCCTCGCACCCACCTGGTCGGTATTCGAGGGTGATTCAGCCCTCGAAAACCCTTTAGTAGCGCGTGAGATATTCCTGAAGGGTTTTAGCATGTTATAATGCGCAGCGGAAGCTAGGGATTTTAAAAATTTCTTAATAAAGTCCCTATGCATGAAACCCTTTTAAGCCTAGATCACCTTAATGATTACAATCAAATGATATAAAATAAATGCAGAATTAGTAGAATACCTCAAACGCTAATCCAAAGTGTACAATCTCCACGAGGCGTCCAAGTGTCCGCCCTCCAATGGTGATCCACACGAAAACTTGATCAAGACTTTAGCTCCAAAGACTTTTGATCCTTAATGCAGAATTCTTCTAAAGAACTCTAATGGCTTGCTTTCCTTCCTTTCTATTTTCCTTTAGCCTTCTAAAATCACTTCTAATCCTTTTGTCCTAAAGAAGACCACCTTGTCTTGGCTTAGGACACACTAGAAGCAATGCTAGAAAGAAAGAAACTAATGTAAGAAAGAAAGAAGAGAGGAGTGGGGTGGAATTGGAATGATGAAACCCATGGAGTGCTAACCTATTTATAATAGGTGTAGGGATGCATCTCCAAGGGATGCATCGCATCCACACATCCTCTCATGAAAGGGCATCATCTAAAGGGTCATATCAAATAAGAGGAGGTGCAGATCAAGTGAGGAGGTGTATCAAATGATATGTCCTTTCATGTGGTGCCATATTTTGACCAAGTCAACATCACATGCTAATCACATGTCCATCACGCCTCACCTCTTGATCTTTCATGATGATGATCCAAGGGCTCCAATGCAAGGCGCCATTTACTTGACCCATTATGTCTTCATCCAATGGTGGGATTAAGATCCAATGGTCAATTATGATAGCCATACTCTAACCCAATCCAATTGGGTTAAACCAACTCTCCATTATGTCTTCATCCAACGGTAGATCAAGATTTAACGTTCTAGATTGAATGATTTATTAAATCTAATCCAATTAGACTCAAACCAAGCCAATTAGGTGCCAACTCTTGGCTAACCCATATTAGAAGATGATCTAATCAAATTAGATCAATTAAGAATCAGATTCGAATCCAATTCGAATCAAGAGCCAAGGGTTTGCAACACCTGCTAGAATGTCTATCTTGCAAACATGATCTAATCCAATTAGACCCTTAATAAGTTTTCTTGTGTGTGACCCATTGGGTTCCATACTTAGCCAGCAATAGGTGTGAGTGCAAGTTGACCTAACTTGATTAGAACTCTTCTAATTGATTTAAGTCCAAACTGTGCGAACCCAAACTTAACAATTAGAATCCTTTCTAATTTGTGATCGAATTAAACTCTTTAATTCGATCAAACCTATAAGACAAGATTGACGTCTAGCAACGTGTCATGTCTATCCGGAAAATATGGAATTTGGTAGAAATACCAAAAATACCCTTTAGTGGCAAGTTACCGTGCAATTCAATCCTTTAATCAAACTGCATCCCAAATATGTATATGAGTATGAATATATGTCAAACTCAATTTCATATTCATATTTTTCTCAATCTTTTAATGATAATTCAAATAATGAAACATTAGAAACTCTTTCTAATTTTCATTCTGCTTTGATCAAAGGCTTCCTGAATTATCATATGATTAGAATAAATAGGATGCTATCTTCTCTTACTAGAAGTGATTAATTCCTTGTTGACCTACTCATAATCTTCGTACACAATTCACCATATCCAGAAGACCTCGTACATAACTTATTGTCATGAATGAGTGTAAACCAAAATATGGATTCATGTGCACAAGATACCATGGTGATCTCAGGTCATAGAATCAGTTGCACAACTTCCACTAAGTCAATCATCTTTTGACATGTAAGTAAGACTTCATAAGATTTCTCTTTGTAGGTCAATTCAGTGAATTCATTCCTCTAATGAGCACCCACATCTTTGTATTAGTGTCTCCACACAAATGATTGTGAGATCAATCATCCTCTGCATCGAGCATACATAAGACATGCCAGTCTTTCCGGTAATCATTGATCCCCGACTCAATGTACCAATGACTGGAAATATTTAAGATTAGGATTTTAGGATTTTAAGTCTCACTAGTATGATCTCATCATAGTCTTAAAACCATTGCCCTAATCTAAGGAGTTTATCATAAATATAATCAACAGCATATGATAAAACATAACGCCTTTATTCATATTTAAATGTCATGTACATGATTTGGACAAATCAAAAGAAAAAAAAACCTTTCACAATACATATTGCGATTGGCTTGTAGGGCATCTACTCTTTCAATCTCCCACTTGCACTAAAGCCAATCGCTCTTATATTTTATCTCCATACAATCGAGGTGGCGATCGAACTGCTGTTGTGGTAGAGCTTTAGTGAACGGGTCTGCTAAGTTGTTCTTTGTGTCTACTCGTTCAATGACTATGTCTTGTCTCTCGACGATCTCTCGAACGAGGTGGAAGCGTCTTAGAATGTGCTTGGATTTGTGATGAGATCTTGGTTCCTTTGCTTGAGCAACAGCTCCAGTGTTGTCACAATAAACTGAAACTAGTCCAGCAATCTCAGGAACTACTCCCAACTCAGCGTTGAACTTCTTCATCCAGACAGCTTCCTTAGCGGCTTCACTTACAGCGATGTATTCTGCCTCAGTAGTTAAGTCAGCTACAGTTTGCTGCTTGGAACTCTTCCAGCTCACTGCACCACCATTTAGGGTAAAGACATACCCTGAAGTGGACTTGCTATCATCTGGATCTGATTGAAAACTAGAATCAGAAAATCCTTCTAGTTTCAACTCAGATCCTCCATAAACTAGAAAAATATCTTTAGTCCTTCTTAAGTACTTAAGAATATTTTTCACAGCTATCCAATGATTTTCTCCTGGATCAGCTTGGAATCTGCTTGTTATGCCTAAGGCATAAGCAACATCAGGCCTAGTACATAGCATAGCATACATAATTGATCCTACTGCCGAAGCATAGGGAATAGAATTCATTCTATTCCTCTCTTCAGATGTCTTAGGAGACATCTTCTTAGAGAGACGTATGCCATGACTCATAGGTAAGTAACCTCTTTTACTTCCTTCCATGCTGAATCTTTTTAGCACACGATCTATGTACTTAGACTGGGACAAGCCTAGCATCCTTTTAGATCTATCCCTATAGATCTTTATACCAAGTATATAGGATGCTTCTCCCAAGTCTTTCATGGAAAAGCTTTTTGATAGCCAAGTCTTGACCGATTGTAACATTGGAATATCATTTCCAATGATTAGTATGTCATCTACATACAATATTAAGAAGACAACGGCACTCCCACTAGTCTTCTTGTACACACATGGTTCATCCACATTTTTGATAAAACCAAACTCTTTGACTGTTGTATCAAAACGGATGTTCCAACTCCTCGATGCTTGCTTTAATCCATAAATGGATCTCTTAAGCTTGCATACTTGATTTGCTCTCCCACTTGAGACAAATCCTTCTGGCTGTGTCATGTAAACCTCTTCCTCAAGATAACCATTAAGGAAGGCGGTTTTGACATTCATCTGCCAAATTTCATAATCATAGTATGCAGCTATTGCAAGCAAAATCCGAATAGATTTAAGCATGGCAACTGGTGAAAAAGTTTCATCATAGTCAATTCCTTGCTTTTGCCTGAAACCTTTTGCCACCAATCTGGCCTTGTAGGTTTCTACTTGGCCATCTGCTCCAATCTTCTTCTTATAGACCCATTTGCAACCTATAGGGTTTACACCTTCTGGTGCATCAACCAAAGTCCATACTTGGTTGGTATACATAGAGTTTATTTCGGATTTCATAGCTTCTAACCATTTGTTAGAGTCATTACTCATGATAGCTTCCGAATAGGTCAGAGGATCATCATTTTCGACGATGTGGGCTTCATCATTCTCAATGATAAACCCATACCTCTTAGGTGCATTTCGCACTCTATCTGACCTTTGGAGAGGAGATGTGTGTTGTGGTTGTACTTCATTAATGGGTACATCTGGTTGAAGAATTTCTTGTGTTTCTATTTGTAGGTCTTGAACTTCATTAAGTTCAATTCTTCTTTCACTGCCCTTTTCTAAGATAAACTCTTTTTCTAAGAAAGTGGCATGCCTACTAACAAATACCTTTTGTTCAGTAGGGTGATAGAAGAGATATCCAATACTTTCTTTGGAATAACCTATAAATGTATATTTATCTGATCTAGCACTTAGCTTATGTCCAAAATTTCTTTTGATATATGCTTGGCAGCCCCATATTTTAAAATATTTAAGATTGGGCTTTCTACCTCTCCATATCTCATATGGAGTACTAGATACAGATTTTGAAGGTATCCTGTTTAGCACATATGTAGCAGTTTCTAAGGCATAACTCCAGAAGGAAATAGGAAGATCTGTAAAGCACATCATGGATCTTACCATATCTAATAGAGTACGATTCCTCCGTTCAGCTACACCATTTAGTTGTGGCGTATACGGAGGTGTCCATTCAGAGAGAATGCCCTTTTCTTTAAGATGATTTAAAAATTCACTAGAAAGGTATTCACCTCCTCGATCAGATCGAAGGATTTTAATACACTTTCCGGTTTGTTTTTCAACCATACTTTGATACTCTTTAAACTTATCAAAGGCTTCGTATTTATGTTTCATAAGATACACAAATCCGAACCTTGATAAATCATCAGTGAATGTGATGAAGTAAGAGTATCCACCTCTAGCTGGAGTTGTCATAGGACCACATACATCTGTATGTATAAGTCCTAATAACTCACTTGCCCTTTCTCCATATCCAGTGAATGGAGACTTGGTCATTTTTTCCATAAGACAAGATTCACAAGTTCCTAATGATTCATAATCATAAGGATCAAAGAACTCTTCTTTGTATAACTTGTTGATTCTTGATTCACTTATGTGACCAAGTCGGCAATGCCAAAGGAGGGTATTATTCACTTCCTCTCTCTTTCTTTCATTGCTTTTATTAATATGAAAGACATTGTCATTAAGTAATAAAACTAGAAGACCATTTTCCATAATGCCATTGCAAAGATGCTTATTAGAAAAATAAATAGAGCAACCATTGCCCTTTCCATTAATTTCAAAACCTTTCTTTAACAACAAAGGAATGGAAATTATATTTCTAATAATTTTGGGCATATAATAACAATCTTCTAATTGTAGGAGCTTTTCCGAAGGCAATTCCAAGTTGTAGGTTCCAACAGCTTCAGCCTGGATGGACTCTCCTCCAGCGCCATACAGCTCGAAGTCACCTTTCTTCAAAATTTTAATTTTTTGTAGTCCATGCAAAGATTTGCACATGTGAAAACTACAGCCGGTATCCAATACCCATGAATTTGAATTTGAAGAACTTAATGACAAGTTGGCATGTAACATAAACATACCTTTTGATGCAACTCTTGCATCGGTCTTCATACTTGCAAGAAAACTCTTGCAATTCCTTTTCCAGTGGCCAGCTTTGCCGCAATGAAAACAGGTACTTGATCCGGAGTTTTTCTTTCCTTTTTTCTTTTTGATGCTACTCTTGGGGTTCAATCATTTCTTAGAACCCTTATTTCCCGATTTCCTCATAGAGGTGCTATTTATAAGAAGGAGTGGACCTTTATCCTTCTTAATATGCCCTTCAGCTGTTTTGAGCATATTTAACAGCTTGGGCAGGGAGGTGTTCAGCTTGTTCATGTGAAAGTTCACAACAAACTGAGAGAATGAATCAGGCAGTGATTGCAGGATCAAATCCTGACTGAGCTCACTATCCATAGCAAAACCTAATTGACTTAATCTGGTGATCAAGTCTATAACCATAAGAACATGGTTTTGCACTGGAGTTCCTTCATTCATTCTAGCACGGAACAACTGCTTAGATATCTCATACCTAGCAGTCCTGCTTTGTTCTCCATACAACTCTTTTAAATTGAGAAGTATGGATTGAGTGTCCATGCCTTCATGTTGCCTCTGTAATTCATTGTTCATAGAGGCAAGTATGATACATTTGACAGTCACACTGTCATTTTTCCACATCTTATGTGTGGCAACCTCCTCTTCTGTAGCATCATCCCCTAGATCTCCAAGATCAGGGGTTTCAAGTATATAAGAAATTTTCTCCTGAGTGAGTACTATCTTTAAATTCCTCAACCAGTCCACATAGTTTGGTCCGGTCAACTTGTTGGCATCTAAGATGCCTCTTAGTGAAAGTGAAGAAGCCATTTAATAATTCTACATATGCAAGAACAAAACTAATATAAGCAGACCAATCATGATGACATGTTTGCAACTAGATAAGGACTTTAATCTAATTTGTCTCCTACTATTTTTATCGAATATCATAGTCCTCTCCTATGATAAACGTGAAAATATAATTTTTCTTAGTAGGGTTGAGATCCTAATTCATCATAAAAAGCCTTGTGTTTACACAACAAACTCTTATGAGTTCAAAGGCAGGAAACTCTTTCCAATTGCATCTCATGCAATTCTCAACTTTATCTTGTCCTCTTAAAATACTTATTGCCTTGTGTTAGCACAACAAACAATAATATTTTAGTTAAGTCAAACCCTTCATTTCCATGTAGTCATATTCGAATAATATTGCCCTTGTGGTTGCACAACAAGGCAATATATTAAAATATACCATAAGCATCTTAATGCACCAAGACAGTATAACATCAGTCCCCATTGCAAGTCTTGTGTTAGCACAACAAACTAGCATGGATCTTGACATAATAATATCGAGGCATGAAGGAAGGCTATCAATAGTGTTATATCAATATTAAGCTTATCCATAATAGGCAATCAAATAATTGGCCAGGTAAGCAGGTGGGAGGCTTCCCTTACTCAGAGAGTAAGGTCCTAATTAAGTAACCACCTTTAGTGCTTTCCTTAGACACCAATTAGATTAATTGTTCTAGAATGGGTTAGCTCAAAGTTTTTCAACACTATGACTTAATATAATTTTTATTGAGGGCTTACTAGTCTCTAGCACATTCTTTAATTGTAACATACATTTAACATGTCTAAAATAAACTATTATGCATCATGGCTATCTCATAGCATGTATAAATCATAAGCAATTAATTAACATGCTTCAACATATTTTCATATGAAAAATTTTATATCATGATATTTTATTACAAAACATATCATATATTAATCATACATTTCAGCATTTCTCTAAGCATATGACATTATTATCTCATAGTAAATTAATAATCATACATCATACATAATTATTTGATTGAACCAATTAAGGATGGCTCTGATACCACTGAAGGGTTTTAGCATGTTATAATGCGCAGCGGAAGCTAGGGATTTTAAAAATTTCTTAATAAAGTCCCTATGCATGAAACCCTTTTAAGCCTAGATCACCTTAATGATTACAATCAAATGATATAAAATAAATGCAGAATTAGTAGAATACCTCAAACGCTAATCCAAAGTGTACAATCTCCACGAGGCGTCCAAGTGTCCGCCCTCCAATGGTGATCCACACGAAAACTTGATCAAGACTTTAGCTCCAAAGACTTTTGATCCTTAATGCAGAATTCTTCTAAAGAACTCTAATGGCTTGCTTTCCTTCCTTTCTATTTTCCTTTAGCCTTCTAAAATCACTTCTAATCCTTTTGTCCTAAAGAAGACCACCTTGTCTTGGCTTAGGACACACTAGAAGCAATGCTAGAAAGAAAGAAACTAATGTAAGAAAGAAAGAAGAGAGGAGTGGGGTGGAATTGGAATGATGAAACCCATGGAGTGCTAACCTATTTATAATAGGTGTAGGGATGCATCTCCAAGGGATGCATCCCATCCACACATCCTCTCATGAAAGGGCATCATCTAAAGGGTCATATCAAATAAGAGGAGGTGCAGATCAAGTGAGGAGGTGTATCAAATGATATGTCCTTTCATGTGGTGCCATATTTTGACCAAGTCAACATCACATGCTAATCACATATCCATCACGCCTCACCTCTTGATCTTTCATGATGATGATCCAAGGGCTCCAATGCAAGGCGCCATTTACTTGACCCATTATGTCTTCATCCAATGGTGGGATTAAGATCCAATGGTCAATTATGATAGCCATCCTCTAACCCAATCCAATTGGGTTAAACCAACTCTCCATTATGTCTTCATCCAACGGTAGATCAAGATCTAACGGTCTAGATTGAATGATTTATTAAATCTAATCCAATTAGACTCAAACCAAGCCAATTAGGTGCCAACTCTTGGGTAACCCATATTAGAAGATGATCTAATCAAATTAGATCAATTAAGAATCAGATTCGAATCCAATTCGAATCAAGAGCCAAGGGTTTGCAACACCTGCTAGAATGTCTATCTTGCAAACATGATCTAATCCAATTAGACCCTTAATAAGTTTTCTTGTGTGTGACCCATTGGGTTCCATACTTAGCCAGTAATAGGTGTGAGTGCAAGTTGACCTAACTTGATTAGAACTCTTCTAATCGATTTAAGTCCAAACTGGCGAACCCAAACTTAACAATTAGAATCCTTTCTAATTGGTGATCGAATTAAACTCTTTAATTCGATCAAACCTATAAGACAAGATTGACGTCTAGCAACGTGTCATGTCTACCCAGAAAATATGGAATTTGGTAGAAATACCAAAAATACCCTTCAGTGGCAAGTTACCGTGCAATTCAATCCTTTAATCAAACTGCATCCCAAATATGTATATGAGTATGAATATATGTCAAACTCAATTTCATATTCATATTTTTTTCAATCTTTTAATGATAATTCAAATAACGAAACATTAGAAACTCTTTCTAATTTTCATTCTGCTTTGATCAAAGGCTTCCTGAATTATCATATGATTAGAATAAATAGGATGCTATCTTCTCTTACTAGAAGTGATTAATTCCTTGTTGACCTACTCATAATCTTCGTACACAATTCACCATATCCAGAAGACCTCGTACATAACTTATTGTCATGAATGAGTGTAAACCAAAATATGGATTCATGTGCACAAGATACCATGGTGATCTCAGGTCATAGAATCAGTTGCACAACTCCCACTAAGAGAATCATCTTTTGACATGTAAGTAAGACTTCATAAGATTTCTCTTTGTAGGTCAATTCAGTGAACTCATTCCTCTAATGAGCACCCACATCTTTGTATTAGTGTCTCCACACAAATGATTGTGAGATCAATCATCCTCTGCATCGAGCATACATAAGACATGCCAGTCTTTTCGATAATCATTGATCCCCGACTCAATGTACCAATGACTGGAAATATTTAAGATTAGAATTTTAGGATTTTAAGTCTCACTAGTATGATCTCATCATAGTCTTAAAACCATTGCCCTAATCTAAGGAGTTTATCATAAATATAATCAACAGCATATGATAAAACATAACGCCTTTATTCATATTTAAATGTCATGTACATGATTTGGACAAATCAAAAGAAAAAAAAACCTTTCGCAATACATATTGCGATTGGCTTGTAGGGCATCTACTCTTTCAATTCTGGGTCGCGCTGCTCCCAGCCGACCGGGCCGCGATGCAGTCCATGAGCTACAATGCTTTCATGGACATTACCCGCTGCAACGCCGTCCGGGTAAGTAAAATTTTCCACCTGTGTAATCTGTATAGGTTTTCTACTAGTGGCGCCTTATGTTTTTCTTTTCGTCTCTTTTACAGCATTTGCACGAGACGGAGATGCTGATGCACCTAGTCCAAGAATACCGGGAGAAGGCCCGGAGGTGCCAGCGCAGTTATGACGAGGCCCAGGTGAGGTACCTAGCCGCCGAGGCGAAGTACCAAGCCGCCGAGGCCGAACGTCAGGTGCTCCAGGAAAAAGTTGGAGCATCCGAGGAGGGGGTTCGAGCTCTTACCACAGAGCTCGATGAGGAGAAGGGCGCGCATGCACTGGCGAGGTCCGAGCTGCGCGCCGCAGAGGCTCGGTTGGCCAAAGCCGAGGAAGCGCTGGCCTCCCGTGAGCAGGAGGTGGGGGATGCCCGCGTTCGCCACTTAGAGCTCGAGCGGGAGCTAAGGGACCTCGAGCGGAAGGCCACCTATCATGAGGCTCGGGAGCTCGAGGCTCGGGAGCAAGCCCAGAGCGTGGTGGCGCTCTTTTGCGAGTCGGAGGAGTTCCACGACCTCCTAGCAGAGGAGGGCGTGAATGGGTTGATCCAGGGCTTCCGGGACTTCGCAACCAGCTGCGGCGGCTCCTCCCGGATTTTGATGTAAACCTGCTCCGACCGGGAGCAGGAGTCGAAAGGCCGGAGGCGGAGGCGGAGGCAGAAACTCCGGGGGCCGACCAGGGAGGTCTGGCCGAGGCGGCCGGAGCCGTCCCCGAAGTTGCCGAGGTCACCTCCGAGACTATTCCTATCGCTGTCGAGGCCGAGGAGGTCCCGGCTGTTGAGCCCGCCGCCCCCGACACTGCTGAAGCCGAAGTGGTCGAGCTCGAGCCTTAGAGTGTAATTTTGTTATTTTTAAGTCGGGACGGTCCCCGCATTTTGTAAGGGCCGAGCCCGAATCCTTGTAGCCTACGGGCCTTTTTGAAATGAACACATATTTTTGGAAACTATTCTGTTATAGTCCCAAGTTTTTCTGCTCGGATCCATTTTAGGCTCCAAGGAGATGGGCTCTATGGCCTCTAATTTCGCCCGCCACAGGGTTTGGGTTTAGGTTCAGCTTGCCGAGCTTTATTGCTCAGTCCTTCGACCAGCGGCATAACAACGCTTATGCCAAAGGGATTTGGGCTCGGAGAGTCTTTCCGAGCTTAGTCCAGAATTCGATCGAGCCCTAAGGCGGTCTCTAGGACTCAAATTTTAGCGAGGTTAGTAAACTCTAGGTCCGAGCCTTGAGTTATCGGGGCGGACCAGATTCTTTTCCAACAAATGGGTTGAATACTCGTCAGCTCGTGACGGGGATTCACCGGGCTTAGTATAATAATGTGCTGGTGTCGTTAGCACTTCTTCGCCGAGGCGATTGAAAATGTTCTGCTCGGAGTCCACTCTTTGGAGACATCGGTAGAGAGAAATCCCAGGGTAGATAAGTAATGTAAAAGCATTAAATAAACGGGTACCTTATACCGTGTGCGTCCTTGCGCCGAGGCGACTGAAGACGCTCCTCTGCTCGGACTCCGTTCTTTGAGGATGTCGGCAGAGAAATCCAAGAATAGAATAGACAATATAGAGACATTAACGTTAAGTAAATGGGTACCTTGTACCGTGTGCGTCCTGGCGCCGAGGCGACTGAAGACACTTCTCTGCTCGGACTCCGTTCTTTGAGGATGTCGGCAGATAAATCCAAGAATAGAATAGACAATATAGAGACATTAACGTTAAGTAAATGGGTACCTTGTACCGTGTGCGTCCTGGCGCCGAGGCGACTGAAGACGCTTCTCTGCTCGGACTCCGTTCTTTGAGGATGTCGGCAGAGAAATCCAAGAATAGAATAGACAATATAGAGACATTAACGTTAAGTAAATGGGTACCTTGTACCGTGTGCGTCCTGGCGCCGAGGCGACTGAAGACGCTTCTCTGCTCGGACTCCATTCTTTGAGGACGTCGGCAGAGAAATCCAAGAATAGAATAGACAATATAGAGACATTAACGTTAAGTAAATGGGTACCTTGTACCGTGTGCGTCCTGGCGCCGAGGCGACTGAAGACGCTTCTCTGCTCGGACTCCGTTCTTTGAGGATGTCGACAGAGAAATCCGGCGATGGAGAACGAGCCGAGCTCGTCGGCTGAAGCCGGCGGACAGCGAGCCGAGCTCGTCTTGGTCAATGAAGACCGCATCCCAACGCATCGGGGCATCCCGATAAACCGGGGCATCTCGACGTCTCGAGGCATCCCGGCCGAGGTCGGGGTAGGAGCACGAGCTGAGCTCGTCCGGTCAGAGAGGACCGCTACTCATAGTCGATGGAGCACGAGCCGAGCTCGTCCGGTCAGAGAGGACCGCTACTCAATAGTCGATGGAGCACGAGCGGACCGCTACTCAATAGTCGATGGAGCACGAGCCGAGCTCGTCCGGTCAGAGAGGACCGCTACTCAATAGTCGATGGAGCACGAGCCGAGCTCGTCCGGTCACTTAAGACCGCACCCCGACGTCTCGGGCCATCCCGACGAATCGGGGCATCCTGTTGTGGCAGGGCATCCTGACCGTGGTCAGGGTAGGAGAACGAGCCGAGCTCGTTGCCGGTGGAGAGCGCGCCACGAACTCACGAACATCTTCAGGGAGCCCGCGTAGGTACTCTATCATCCCGAGGCACCGGGGCATCCCAACCGTGGTCAGGGAAGAAGAATAAACCTGATGGCATGAGATAATCAGGAGAATTGGTGAGCTCGGAATAAGTACGCAAACCATCAGTTTATTGTGAAATGAAATTCATAGAATGAAATTCAATGGTTGAATAATGGGGAACCCCTTAGGGTTCTACTGGTGGTACACGCGGAGATTTTCAGAGCTCCAACTCCGCGGAATGGGAGTCCCGTCTAGGGACTCTAGCTTATAAGTCCCGGGTCGGCGGATGCGCGTGACTCGGTATGGTCCTTCCCAATTCGGGGCCAGCTTCCCTTGCTCAGTTGGTCGGGAGGCTTCAGCTCTTCTGAGGACAAGGTCCCCTGGTCTGAAAGATTTGACTTTGACCCTGGCGTTGTAGTACTGAGCTGTCTTTTGCTGGTACCTCGCCATACGCACTCGGGCGGCCTCCCTTATTTCCTCGATCAGGTCGAGGTTGCCTCTGAGCTACGAAGAGTTGGAGCTGGCATCGTGGTGCTCGACTCTTGGAGAGGGGAGCCCAATATCTAGTGGAATGACGGCCTCCGTCCCATATGTTAGGTTGAAGGGGGTCTCGCCGGTGGGGACGCGGAACGTGGTCCGATAAGCCCACAGGACATTGTACAGGTCTCCGACCCATTGTCCTTTAGATTTGTCGAGCCTGGCTTTGAGACCCTGCAAGATAGTACGATTTGTTACCTCGGTTTCTCCGTTTGTCTGAGGATGCGCGACCAAGGTGAAGCGGTGGTCAATGCCAAGCTCGGAGCAGAACTCTCTGAAATGGATGTTGTCGAACTGGCGACCGTTGTCAGAGATAAGGATGCGGGGAAGCCCGAATCTGCAAATGATGGACTTCCAGACGAAATCCCGCATCTTCTGCTCGGTGATCCGGGCGAGGGGCTCGGCTTCTACCCACTTTGTGAAGTAGTCGATGGAGACGACCAGGAACTTCCTTTGCCCGGTGGCCAGTGGAAATGGCCCTAGAATGTCAATTCCCCACTGGGCAAAGGGCCAAGGGGAGCTGATAGAAGTCAAAGGAGCCGAGGGCCGGCGCTGAACATTGGCGTTCCTTTGGCACCGGTCGCATCTTTGGACGAAATCCATAGCATCCTTCTGGAGTGTCGGCCAATAATATCCTTGGCGCAGAATTTTATGGGCCAATGCTCGCCCTCCCAGATGGTTTCCACAAATTCCTTCGTGGACTTCGCGCAGGGCATAATTAGCTTCCGTTGGGCGAAGGCATCTGAGGAGGGGAGAGGTGAAGGATCTCCGATAGAGCTTTCCCTCGTATAGTATGTACCGGGTGGCGAGGCGCTTGATTCAGCGAGCCTCTCGTTCATCAGCGGGGAGGGTTTCGTCTTGCAGATAGCTGATGAGTTCATCCATCCAGCTTGGCTCGAACTCGGTGCAGAGGGTCTGCTCGGGCTCGTCTGTGCTGGGCTTTTCGAGATATTCCAGTACTGCCTCTTTGGAAAGCTCGCTCATGCGAGAGAACGCCAGCTTTGTTAGCTGGTCGGCCCTGAGATTCTCCGACCTGGCAACATGTTGAATATGAAAGGATTCCAAGGTCGAGACGAGATCCCATACCTTCTGAAGATACTTCTGCATGGTCGGATCTCTGGCTTCGAAGCCGCCCACAATTTGGTTGACGACGAGCTGAGAATCACTGAAGGCCTTCAAGTCCTTCACTCCTAGCTCTTTGGCTAGCTTAAGCCCGGCGACAAGTGCCTCATACTCCGCCATGTTATTTGAAGCAGGAAATTCGAGGCGCAAGGCTTGCTCGGCGACCACCCCCTCCGGGCTGGTGAGGATAAGTCCCGCTCCGCTACCCCCCGAGTTTGAAGAGCCATCGACATGCAGAGTCCATGTCAAACTCGGGGTCTGCTCCACCGGTGGCTCAGGTTCAGGCTCGACCTCATCCGGTATGGTGCACTCGACTATAAAGTCTGCGAGTGCTTGTGCTTTGATCGCCGGTCTGGGCCGGTACTCGATGTCGAATTCCCCGAGCTCAATGGCCCATTTGGTGATCCGACCCGCTTGATCTGATCTCTGCAGGATCTGCTTGACCGGCTGGTTGGTCAGCACAGCCACTGTATGAGCTTGGAAGTAGGGTCGGAGCCTCCGAGCCGAGATGACCAAAGCATAGGCAGTCTTCTCAAGCTTGGAGTATCGGGTCTCGGCGTCCCTCAAGACCCGGCTGGTGTAGTATACTGGCTTTTGGAGCTTGCCCTCCTCTCGGACCAGGACCGAGCTTACTGCTACAGGGGAGACAGCTAGATACAAGTAGAGGAGCTCACCCTGTTGAGGTTTTGTGAGCAGGGGAGGGGAAGCCAGGAGATGCTTAAGTTTTTCAAAAGATTGTTGGCACTCGTCCGACCACAAAAAGTTCTTCGGCTTCTTGAGGGCTGCAAAGAATGGAAGGCAGCGCTCGGCCGAGCGGAAGATGAATCTCCCGAGGGCTGCAACATGGCCTGTGAGCCGTTGTACCTCCTTGACCGTCCTGGAAGGCGTCATCTCTTGGAGGGCTCGGATCTTCTCTGGATTGGCTTCAATTCCTCGTTGTGTAATAATGAAGCCGAGGAATTTGCCGGAGGTGACCCCGAATGCACATTTAGCTGGATTGAGCTTCATCTGGTACTTTCGGAGTGTGGAGAATGCTTCATTGAGGTCGGCTATATGGTCTTGCGCCACCTTGCTTTTCATCAGCATGTCATCCACGTAGACCTCCATGTTTCGGCTTATTTGGTTTTTGAAGATCCGGCTGACCAGCCTTTAATAAGTTGCCCCGGCATTTTTCAAGCCGAATGGCATCACCTTGTAGCAGTAGGTTCCCCCGTCGGTGATGAAGGCTGTCTTTTCCTCATCTTCTGGCGCCATGCGGATCTGGTTGTATCCGGAAAAGGCGTCCATGAATGCCAGCAACTCGTGACCCGAGGTGGAGTCCACGAGCTGGTCGATGCTGGAAAGTGAAAAGCTGTCCTTCGGGCAGGCTTTATTCAGATCGGTGTAGTCCACGCACATACGCCACTTCCCGCTGGCTTTCTTGACGAGGACCACATTGGCGAGCCATTCCGGGTAGGATATCTCCCGGATGAAGCCGGCTTCAAGGAGCTTGCCGACCTCCTCGGCTGCTGCTCGTTGTCGTTCAGGGGCGGCACCTCGCTTTTTTTGTCGCACGGGCTTGCAGGTCGGCTTCACCTGAAGCCGGTGGACCATGACCTCCGGATCTATCTCCGGCATGTCTGCAGGCGACCATGCGAAGACATCCATATTGTCCCGTAGGAAGTTGACGAGGCGACTCCTCTCGTGTTCGCCAAGGCCAGAGCCGACCTGCACGGTTAGCTCGGAAAAGTTCTCTCGTAAGGAAACTTGAACTAACAACTCACCAGGCTCTACCCGCTCTTTCTGGGGGTTGACCCGTGCCTCCATAACTTCAGTTGAGGGCTGGTCAGTCGTTGGGGCAGGCACCTCGGCTGGTCGTCTTGCCTCGTGGGTTGCTAGGTAGCATCGTCTTGCCACCATTTGGTCCCCTCGAACTTCACCGACTCCCTGGCTGGTAGGAAATCACATCAGCAGGTGGTGAGTTGAGACCACTGCTCGGAGGGCGTTGAGTCCTGGCCTTCCGAGGATGGCGTTGTAAACCGAGGGCAGGCGTATTACAAGGAAGCTCATACCCATGGTACTTTCACGAGGGGCGAGCCCGGCTGTGACCAGAAGGTCGATCTCGCCCTCTACTGGGACTGAATCCCCAGTGAATCCAACTGGCGGAGCATTCATCCTCCGTAGCTGTTCTTTTGTCATCCCCATTTTACAATAAGCACCAAAATACAAAACATTCGCCGAGCTTCCATTATCAAGCAGGATGCGTTTTACATCAAATTTATTTATAATCATGGAGATGACCACGGCATCATCATGGGAAGTTTCGACTCCCTCTAGATCATCATCTGAGAAGGAGATGGCTTCAGAGGTGCGCGGGCGCTTCGAGGAGGCTTCTTCCCCTGAGGCTTCCCCAGCCGAGGTCCCGCCTCGGATAGTGTTGATGACGCCGGCAATGGGCCTGTTGGCATTTGAACTTTCAGGCTGTGCTGCTCCTTCGGCTGGCTTCTTCCCTTCACGCCGGCCTTGCACAAACCGATCGAGCACCCCTCGGCGAATGAGTGCTTCGATCTCATTTCGGAGCTGATAACAATCCTCGGTATCATGGCCGTGATCCCGGTGGAAACGGCAATACTTCCGGAGATCACGCCGGATTCTGGTGTCTGGCTTCGGAGGTGGGAGCCGGATGCAATCCCGACTCTCAATCTCCATGAGGATTTCAGCCCGAGGAGCATTGAGGGGAGTATACTTTTCATACCTCCCTTCGGGTGCACGGGCCTGCAGTGGGAACCTCGGGCGGAGTGGTGACCTCTGCTGTGGCGGTCCTCTCAACCGGGGTGGACTCTTCGGGCGGGGCGGATTCTTAGCTCGTCGCGGAGACGGGCTTCTGGGCTGGCCGCGCTCCTCGCGACGTCTCTTCTTGGGGTTCTGCTCGGTCCCGCCCCGCCTAACCGCCACGGCCTCTTCTGCCTTGGCATACTTCCGCGCCCGAGCGAACATTTCGGTGAGGTCCGTGGAAAAATTCTTCTCGATCGAGAAGAGGAATCTGTAGGACTGGGCTCCAGTCTTCAACGCCGACATGGCGATTGACTGGTCAAGCTCCCGGACCTCCCATGTTGCGGCGGTGAACCGGTCCAAGTACTCCTTAAAGGATTCTCCCTCCTTTTATTTGATATCAAGGAGGGAGTCGGATGTCCGCCGCTGGGGCTGGCTGGCGGCAAAGTTGCCAGCAAATTGTCTGCCGAGCTGCTCAAAGGAAGAGACAGTACTCGGCTTCAGCCCGGTGAACCAAAGTCGGGCTGGCCCTCGGAGTGTCGCCGGAAAAGCTTTGCACATCATGGCCTCCGAGGCTCCTTGTAGGGCCATTAAGACCCGGTAACTCTCCAGGTGGTCAAGGGGATCAGCCTTGCCGTTGTAGGGCTCCACCTGGGGCATCTTGAACCGTAGTGGGACCGGTTCATCTTCGATCTCCGGGGAGAAGGGTGACTTCGTAGTGAACTCGAAGTCGTTATCACGTCCTGATTTTCTCCCGTGGAGTGCCTGGATTTGGCGCTCCGGCTTTTCGACCTTCTTGTCGAGTTCATCATTCTGGAGGATCGCTGCAGCGGTTCGTTCGAGCGCAGGTTGCCCTGGAACCGACTCAGCTTCTGAAGGCTGTGGCCAGCCTCCGTAGCCTCTGGCTGGGTGCTCTCTCCAGAGGGAGGCCTGGACTTGGGAGTCCTGACCTCGAAGGGGAAGTCCGCTTGTAGGAGGCTCCGGTTGAGCTGGAGTCGGAGGAGGCGGTGCCGTTGGGATGCCCCTGGGTTGCAAGCTTTGGACAGCGGTAGCCAAGGCTTGCACTTGTTGCACCAGGGCATCAAACTGCTCCGGCCGAACTTGAGGGGTTGACTCGGCCGGAGGTGGTGAGTTCCGGACGGAATGCTCAGGACTGGGTGGAGGACGTCGAGAGGTATTGGAAGCCCCTTTGCTTCTTAGCTTCATGGCAGCGAACTCGGGCCCTTCCTCTAGCGCCAACTGTTGCTGGAAATTGGACCCGGGGGCCGCCGCGAAGCCAGGGGAGGAGGAGCTCCGCCGCCTGAGAGGGCGGACGGCGGGGCGCCGGCCGGCCGCATCCTCCGCTGGGGAGCGGAAGAGAGCAAAGAGGGGTGGTGCGTCCAGTCCTGTCCTGTCCTGCAAAAAAGCCGGTGGCCGGGCTCCCCGGCGCCGGCCCTCCGATGCTTAAGTCAGAGGGGGAATATGTGGAGAGAGCAGGCAGGAGAGCATTTGGATAAGATAAAGAAGATGAAGAGGATGATGTCCTCAATTGTGTCTGTGCTGTTTGCTTCTTTTCACCCGGTCCAGGAGGGTTCTCTCCGGGGGGCCCCCCATTCCCTTCTCCCAGGTTTCCTTTTATAGAAGGGGATTACGTTACCTGGGAGGTGGCAGGGGAATTTGTCTCTTTTCGTCATAATTGGGCACGATTTGGCCCATTAATGGCGTAGTGGAGAACGGGACCGAATCAGACCGGAACCAGGAAGTTGTCACGGTCGATCGGACCTGTTGGAGTGGTTGGACCGCCGGCCGTGGTGGGCCTGGGGTCTGTGGATGGTAAGTGCATTTATTACCGAATGAACCGACGGTCAGGGAGAGCCATACGCTTTGATGGTTCAGTGATCCGGAGATCGTCTTGAGCCGTGTTCATTAAATGACTGAGTGCATTGGAGACTTGAGGGAGCCTCATGCATTAATGGCAGGTCGTGCCGAATACCTGCGGAGATCTTATGCCTTGATGGCTTGGAGATAGTGGCAGGTTGTAGTAAAGTCGCGTGTATAGCCGCCGGACCTTTCGAGAAAGCTAGGCGGGGAGGAGTATTAGTTAAGGCATCGGCTCGGCAAGAGTGCCGAGCCGAGCTGGTCGCCCAGAGGGGCGCCCTGTGGCGGGGTTGCTT
Source organism: Phoenix dactylifera (assembly GCF_051530095.1). Classification (NCBI taxonomy): domain Eukaryota; kingdom Viridiplantae; phylum Streptophyta; class Magnoliopsida; order Arecales; family Arecaceae; genus Phoenix; species Phoenix dactylifera. The sequence goes on from NC_143193.1 coordinate 10,149,871, forward strand.
CTAGTACTTCTGGTCGATGCCCTTTGGGCGAGCACCTTCTAGCCGAGCGCCTCTATTTGGCGCTGTCTCTGGTCGGCGCTTCCTAGTTCGAGCGCTTCTCTGGTCGGCGTTCTTCTGGTCGGCTCTTTCTAGCCGAGCATCCCTACTTGGTTATTTTGGTTGGGCGCCTCTTGGCGCTCTCTCTGGTCGGCGTCCTTTAGTCGAGCGCTTTCGTGGCGGTATGACTTGGGGTTTTTCCCCCAACAATAACAAAAGTAAAATATTTGCTACTAAGACATGAAGTTCTTGTTAGGCTGAATAAATTTATATGCACTAATTATAATGGCCTAGAAGTTGAAACCATATTTTTAGATTTAAATGAAACTTTAGTTTCTTTTTCTAGTTGGCATGCATCATAGATTTTATCTTTTTCAAAATTTAATTTTGGTAGACCTATAGCTAAATCTTTTTTAGCTAGTTTTGAACTTAGGTTCATGCAAGTATGTGCTAATCTATGATGTCACAATCAACTAGTCTCATTGATTTGAACTTAGGTTCATGCAAGTATGTGCTAATCTATGATGTCACAATCAACTAGTCTCACTGATCTTGGCATTCAAGGCTACCAAGCATTGCATGTCTTTTATGGATAGATGGTCAAGATTGACGAAGTGTATATTACCATGCCAATACTTTGTAAATCTTAGGTCATTATCATTGGGACTAGACACAATGCAAATGGAGGATTCAAATGTAACTTTAAAGCCTTTATCATATAATTGATTGATACTTAAAAGATTATGTTTTAGGTGATTTACTAACAAAACATGTTCAATAAATGAAGAGGGAGTGATACGAATTTTACCAACTCCAATGATCTTTTCTTTGCTGTTGCCACCAAAGGTGACCACCCCTCCTTCTTTTCTTTAAGAAAAATGAAATGAGATTCATCCCTTGTCATGTGTCTAAAGCACCCACTGTCCAAGTATCATTTTCTATTAGCTCCATGGGCTGCTAAACACACCTCATCCTCATGAGCCATAGGGCATAGGTTTGCTGCTTCTTGGATTTCTTTTTTTGAGCTTAATTCATCGTTCTCACTCCAAGCAGCAACCATTGCTTTCTTCTATGCTTTTTTAGAGTTTTTTTAATAGCGGGCAGTCTGCTCTAAAATATACTAATTTTTTTGCATTCGTAGCATATTAGCGGCTACCCTTTATCTTTCTCTTTATTGGGCTCCCGCTTAGCCAAAGGTCTTTTTTTTGCTATTTTCTTCTTATAAATCTTTCGAACTTTGTCATTATTAGAGCCATCTCTTTATTTCCTTCATATTTTTTACTCTCATCTTCTTTTTGAGCATTTGATTCAAGTGCGATGGTCCTTCTCTTCTTTGATTTATCTTCTTAAAGGTTCTACTTTATAGACGGTTTGTGAGTCATCAACGAACCCAGCAGTTCTTCTAGAGGAAGGGCGTTGAGATCCTTTGCTTCTTAGATGGCTATGACTTTGGCTCCCACATTCTTGATAATGATCTAAGAATCTTTCTTACCAAATCACTATAAGAATATAATTTACCAAGACCTTTAAGGTCATTTATATTATTTGTAAAATGAGTAAACATATCAAAAATAAACTCACTGGACTCTATTTTAAATAACTTATAGTTACGTACAAGCATATTGATTTTAGATTCTTTAATCTGCTTAGTGCCTTTGTGAGTTACTTCCAGCCTATCATAGATTTTTTTAGTAGATGAGCAAGTAGATATACGATTAAATTTATTTATATCTAATAAGAAATATAAAACATTCATGGCCTTAGCATTTACCTGTGCCATCTTCTTATCTAGTTCATCCCATTTTTCTTTAGGTTTGAAAAGAGACACACCATCAATGATCTTTGTGGATGTGTAAGGTCCATCAACTATGACTCTCCACATATCATAGTCTAGTGCTTGAATAAAAATGACATGCGAGCTTTTCAAAAAGTGTAGTTGGTGCTATTAAATAGAGAAGATCTATTTGTGGACTAACCCTTGAGAAAAGAGCCACCAATTGGGGCTGCCTGGTTAGTTCAATTAGTGGCTTGAGTACCCGGCTCAAATATCACCTGTTGCCTAGCTATGCAACCCAAGAGGAGGGTGAATTAGGTTTTTTCAAAAACTTTAGCTAATAATGCAGCGAAATTAAATACTTAATAGATAAATCCTGATATCAGCAAACAAGCACTAAGTGAATATGCAAAAAAAATAAAAGTAAGAAAAACAAACAAAACAAACACAACAGATTTATAGTAGTTCGATGCCAACTCTATACCTACTCACTCTCCAAGATTTTCTTCTTAGAAATCTCATTATAGTCTATAGACCAGATTACAAACCCAGTTGTTTGCTGGGTTTACAACCAAACTCAGTTGATTTTTTAAGGTCAATCAATCAAAATTTACAACAAATTATTTTTCAGGTTTACAAACAACCTAGTTGATTTTCTAGAAAATCAACCAAAATCTACACTTATTATTTTTCAGGTTTACAATCAACGCAGTTGATCAACCAAAATCTTTACAATCTAATTTTGAGTTTGGATGGACCTTTTTTTCAAGTTTTAATTTTTGAAACTTTTTACAACAATGAATAGAAAGAATTTAAGCACAACAAATATAGCTTCAAAATAATAAATATGAAACATTACATGGGGCTAGATTCTATTGGTTGACTTGAATACTCTTGAAGGCGCTTCACCAACTCTCTGACGTCGAATATGTGATTATTCAACATGCAATGAAAGCCCTTGACTGATATTCTCTTTGAAGCCCTCTTTTTTTTCTTTCTTTTTCTTACTCTGATGGATTTTTCTTTATAACACCTTTGCTCTCTTTTTTCTTTGATGTTTCCATGCATTTATACTTTTTATAGAAGGTTGGAACATTTTTCTAGTCATTAGATAGTTAATAGATCTGTTGTGAGATGAAAATAACTATTCCGATTCATTGGAAAAGTTAGCTATTACTGTTGTTAGGTGTAGAGAGGTCAGCTCGCTGTTTTCTAAGGTCGACTTAAGATTTTCAGAAGTTGACTCATGATCTCAGGAGTCATCTCAAGCTTGCTTCTTTTTCTGCTGCGCTCTGTCTGTATTCTAATGCATTTGTGGAGTTGGCTCTCTCAGTTCAGGGGTCGACTCATCAGATGACTGGAAAGACTCGTTGTTTTTAGAGATCGATTCTTCAAGAAACTAAGTTTCATTGCTTTCTATCTTTTCAATATGGCCATTCTAGGGTCGACTCGACTGCTTTCAGGGTCGACTCTTGTTTGGCTGGAGTCGACTCGTGAATTTCTTGGGTCGATTTGTCAATATGATGATTTTTTTAGCTCTCTATCTTTTCTCCATGGCCATTCAGGAGTCGACTCTCTTTTGTCTGGGTCGACTCTTGCTAGGCTGAATTTAATGGGTTGATTCATCGATGTGATAAAATTCTTGGTTTTCTATTTGTGTTCTCAGACTGTTCTAGGGCCGACTCACAATCTGTTTGAGTCAGCTCGTGAAGATGCATCAGTCAGTGATAGTGTACCGGGGTCGACTCTTGAGGTAGCTCAGGTTAAAATTTTCTGTCTTGTGTGTGAGATTTTAAGGAATATTTTTATAGCCTTTTGGAGTTAGCTTCAAATTGATGATCTTCTTTTGAAAGTAGTTGAAGGCTTTCTACTTTGCTCTATGAAATTTATTACCTTAAATGCAAAGCAAATAGTTTCATCAACTTTTTGGCTCAACTACTTTGCATCATCAAAATCAACCCTTTAGGGTCAACATGGATAGTCGCCAGGATTGCTACCGGTAAAGCATGCAATCATCATCCCAGAAATCTAACTAGTAATGATACTACTTTAGAAAGGGCATATGCCAGCACACAATCACAAATGCACTTTCTAGAAGATTTTAGTTGATAATATAGCCTTGCCTGATCGGCTTCTCGACTCGCCTTGGCTAGTCGGTTTCACCTGAGGAAAACTGCTTCCTTCACTAGAGCAGATGAAGTCTCCTCAACCTCAAAATTGGGGGGCAAGTGATATACCTCAAGACAGATATCTGTTGATGAAGCAAATCGATCAATGAAAGCTCATGACCTAATTATGGGCTGACCATTCAAAACTTGTCACGTGGCCAACCCAAACAACCTATGGGGTATCCTCTACATTTCAAATTCTCCATCCAATTGGCAACAAGTCGACCATGATCAATAATTGCTTCCTAACAAACGCAATACCCAAGCAAATCCCTGAGATCGAGAAGCACAAGCATGATTCACAGGCGAGATATGCAGTTTGTTACTTTATCAACCAGCATATTGCCTCGAACTACTAGCAACGGGCTTTGGCCCTCAACTATATATTGCATTCCCAAGGTTCTCGAGATAAATTCTCTTTCAACTCTCTTATACTGCTTCTCTGCTCCCCTCAGACCTCCTCCTATTTTATAAGAGCATTGTTTGACTTAGGCATTGGAGGGTCTCCTATCGGACATGCTCTGGTCGGTGGACTTTTTTGTTTTTGTTATTTTAAATTAGAATTAGTATCGGAGAACCAGTCGAAGTCGTTCCTTCCCCATCCAATGCCAACTTGTAGGTGCTTGGGATCAAGATTATTACCGATTAAGTGTAGCTGCCATCGGATCATCCCAGTGGAAGCGTAAAGGGACCCTAATAACTCAGCGTCTAGGTTAGGCCAGTTTTCTGCAGCAATACCACCCATTGGCAGCTTAGATTACCAGGTTGTCAGTGATTCATATAATCCATTAGGGGTAGGCGGTCAATCACCAAATTCTATGCAAAATTGATATATTAAGTAGTAATATAGAAATGGATTCATATCAATTTTTTGAAAGTGAATCCTAGGTTCTTCGGTGTTAAGCATGCTGATTTTTTTTTTTTTGAAAACTATGGCTGAACCTGATCGGGCTGCCTACGTACCCCTTCATAAGGGGGATCAAGCCATACGTAGTTCTTTTTAAGTTTCAAAAACGCAGCAAAAAATGAATCAAACAATTTAATTCATGCATGCTTATAAGATCAAATCTAGAAATCAGCACATTAAGAACACATAGGATTATGCCGGAATCGTTTAAACAATTATGCTAAAACTTTCATGCATGATTAACTATCAGATCTGAAACTTAAAAATTCTATTCCAATTAATCTACGAATATCCATTGAATGGATTCTGGAGATATCTCCATGAGGAGCCCCAAAAGAGGGTAAAACCTCGGAGAATCGGACCTAGATCTTGACACCATAATAAAAGATTAATATAGGATTAATACCTTTTATGATGGATGAAACTTGTGGATCGGATCTTCTACTTCGCAGCCACGCACACGAATGGTCTCTACGAGAAGTACATGCGAAGTTCCTGAAAAGATCCAATCCTGCGGAAGTGCTAGCTTACGCAGAATTTCTTGAGGCTGAAATTTGATCTTCCAACGCTATCAACTTTTGAACCGCCTTCTTGGAAGAACTTGGATTAAAGGTTTGGAGGGATTGAAGAGGACTTAGATCTGATCTAAACCATTCATCATGTTGCCACTTTCCTCTTTCAATTTCGAAATTCCCATGCCCCCAATCAGATCAGAGGGTCACGTGGTAATTTTGTGGTGATTAAATTCGAAATTCAACCTTAATTAGAAGTGAGATAAAGATAAGGATGACATATGCCATGAAAAGAGAGAATTTGATCTTATCCAATTTTTTTCACGAATTTATCTCTCCATTTCGACCCATCTAATGATGAAAGAGGTCTCTGATGTTGCCAAGTGTCCGATGGCATCATTAAATAAATTAAATTAATTTTTAATCATATTAAAAATCAATTTATGGTGCCATGCATGGATATGTGACAAGTGGATTTCAAGATCCGAACAGTTTCAGATCAAACCCATTTAATTTAATTAAATCCTAACAATTAGAATGATCCAATTACCATGGGTTGAACCTAATCCAATTAGGTCAATCCCTAATTAAGCACAAATTTAATCTAATTTAATTTGGTCAACCTAGGTCCTCTTGATTCAGACCTAATCCAATCAGGTTAAAAACCCTGATTGAGCCCAGAATTGAATCTAATTCAATTTGGCTCATCCTTAGTCTAATTACTCAATCCAATTGAGTTCATTAGCAATCTAATTACTAATTAATCCTTCGATAATTACTTTAATTATTTTATAAGATAATTTGCCAATCGAATTGACCAAATTACCCCTGAATGATTCTTAATCATTCATCAGCCTTCTTGATCAATCAGGAATCTTCTATGCGTGTGACCTCATAGGTTCGAACCTAAGCCGGTAGTATAGGAACAACTTCCTACACTAATTGATGTGACCATCTAGCAATGGTACCCGACGTCTAGATAGGCCGAATATATGCGAAGCAAATATTCTGGAATCCTGAACTATGGTTACTGTATAATTCAATCCCTTTGACTCCTAATGCCAGGATGACTTAGAGCTCACTGTCAACCCTATAATTAGTACATCCATTATGTGATTAACTTTAGATATCCCGTGACTCTTCACTGGGATTACCTGGCCAAGGTTTTGCTAAATTAATCACAAGACATTATCTCCTGTTTTCAGGAGGGGTCAATTCCATCTCGACTCACAACTGACTACGCAAGTACTTGACTGCACCCAGTGACCTTCCGTCGCTAAATTAGAAATCTAGGTAGTCCGGTACCAAAGTACAATGAGTTGCTTGCTAGTCACAGATTGCGGTACCAGGTCAGAGGGCCAAACTTATATCCATATCCACTCGAAACATCTCTTGACAGTAGAGCATTCCTGAATTGGTCACGTTCAGTGAAATGTACTTCTACACTTCACGTGTGTGGCATACCAGTGTCTCCACACTCCTTGGTTAAGAGGACAACCAACGTATATGTCACACAACGACCTAATCTCGATAATGCTGTCGTCCTTGTAACAACATATCATTTGGTCGCGAACTAGTTTAAGGACTCGAAGATAAATCCTCCTTTATCATTAATAAGTCCTAAGGACTTCATCATATAAGAGTCCATTTGAAGATGTAAAATGATGAATAATGCCAAAAAATACTTTATTGATTTGTCAATTCATTTACAAAATTCAATCATCAAAATGCTGACGATTGATATTTAGGATACAATTTCCAACAACTTCCACTTAGCCTAAAGCCAATCGGCGCAGTATCTAATACCCATCTCCGACTTGTGCTCGTTGAACTCTTTGATGCCGAGAACTTTGGTAAATGGGTCAGCCAGATTTTCTTTTGTGTCGATCTTCTGAAGATCAATATCACGTCGTTCGATGATTTTTCGAACCAAGTGGTAGCGACATAGAATATGCTTGGTCCGCTGATGTGCTTTGGGTTCTCTTGCTTGAGCTATGGCTCCAGTATTGTCACAAAATATAGGTACTGGACCATCAATGGAGGGTGTCACTCCAAGCTCGGTGATGAACTTTCACAACCATACAGCTTTCTTGGCGGCATCAGATGCTGCGATGTATTCTGCTTCACATGTAGAATTTGCCACTGTATGCTGCTTGAAACTCTTCCAGCAGATGGCCCCACCCTTAAGAGTAAAGATATATCCCGACACACTCTTGCTATCATCTTGATCTGACTGAAAACTTGAATCGGTATATCCCTCAAGTTTTAAGTCAGAATCACCATAGACAAGCCACTGGTCTTTAGTATTTCTCAAATACTTAAGAATGGTTTTTACAACCTTCCAGTGGTTGCTACCTGGATCAGACTGGTATCTGCTCACTACTCCTAGTGAGTATGCCACGTCTGGTCTAGTACATGTCATGGCATACATTATAGATCCCACTGCCGAAGCATATGGAATTCTATCCATACTCTCTCTTTCTTGAGGGGTTGTCGGACAATCCCTTTTAGAGAGATTAATTCCATGCCCTATCGGAAGATAGCCTTTCTTAGAATTAATCATACTGAACCTCTTCAGTATAGTATCAATGTATGTAGATTGGGATAATCCAAGCAATCTTCTAGATCTATCTCTATAGATCTTCATCCCTAGGATGTAAGATGCTTCTCCCAAATCCTTCATGGCAAATTGAGATGATAGCCAAACCTTTATTCCTTGTAATGCAGGAATGTTATTCCCGATTAAAAGAATGTCATCCACATACAAAACAAGAAATATGATAACTGAACCATTTGCCCATTTATAAATGCAAGGTTCCTCTTCATTCTTAATGAAGCCATATGATTTGATCACCTTATCAAATCGTATGTTCCAACTCCGTGAAGCTTGCTTTAATCCATAAATGGATTTTTGAAGCTTGCACACCTTAGACTCATCTGCAGATATAAAACCTTCAGGTTGCATCATATACACCTCCTCTTCTAAATCTCCATTTAGAAAAGCGGTTTTAACATCCATCTGCCAGATCTCATAATCTAAGTGTGCTGCTATCGCAAGCATAATCCGAATGAATTTGAGCATTGCCACAGGAGAAAACGTCTCATCATAGTCAATACCATAACGTTGATGATATCCCTTGGCAACCAGACGGACTTTATAGGTCTCTACTTTGCCGTCTGCGCCCCGTTTTCTTTTGAAAATCCACTTACACCCTATGGGTTTAATCCCTTCGGGTGGGTCAACTAATGTCCATACATCATTGACCTTCATGGATTCCATTTCGGATTGCATGGCTCCAAGCCATGCATCAGAGTCATGCCTCTGCATAGCATCCATATAGGTGATCGGATCCTCATCATTTTCATCAAGTTCGACAGGATCCCCGTTCCGGACCAAGAAACCGTAGTATCTGTCCGGCTGACGTGGTACTCTACCTGATCGCCTTAATGGTGCATCTAAGATGGGTTCTGGATCTGATCTAATCAAATTCGACTCAATTGGTTTAGTGGATGGTTTCGGATCTTCTACATGTTGAACTTCCCTAAGCTCAATATTAGAGCTTTTAGTTCCTTCACTAAGAAATTCTTTATCTAAGAAAACAGCTCTATTGCTTACGAACAACTTTTGTTCTTCAGCAAAGTAGAAGTAATATCCTTTAGTTTCTTTAGGATAACCAACAAAGAAACATCTATCAGACTTGGGTTCAAGTTTGTCTGTTTTCAAACGTTTGATATATGCCGGACATCCCCAAACCCTAAGGTGAGAGAGCATTGGCTTACGTCCAGTCCACATCTCATGTGGTGTTTTATTTACAGACTTACTTGGAATCTTATTTAGAATGTAGCAGGCTGACTCAAGTGCATATCCCCAAAAGGATATGGGCAGACTCGCAAACCCCATCATGGATCGAACCATGTCTAACAGAGTTCGATTTCTTCTTTCTGATACACCGTTATACTGTGGTGTACCAAGAGGAGTCTGTTATGGGGGAACTTAGCCACCATGCCCCACGTGACCGGCACGCGCGCCCAGGAAGACTACGGCAGCCCCTTGATCCAGCAATCCGACCCCGAGTCGGCTGCCCCTTGATCCAGCAATCCGACCCCGAGTCGGATATCTTCGGCTCCGCAGCCCGACCCCGAGTCGGCTGCCCCTTGATCCAGCAATCCGACCCCGAGTCGGATATCTTCGGCTCCGCAGCCCGACCCCGAGTTGGCAGCCCCTTGATCCAGCAATCCGACCCCGAGTCGGACATCTTCGTCTCCGCAGCCCGACCCCGAGTCGGACATCTCTCGACAACGACAGGCTATTCCCCAGAGGCACGCCGCAGCCTCCTGCTCCACTACTCCCTGCAACGGTTGTATCTGGCGCTGCTCCACGATCCCCTGTAATGGCCGTACAAGGTGGAGCTCCACTACGCCCTGTCATGTCCGTACCCAGCGCTGCCCCACGACGCCCTGTAACGGCCGTGTCAGTGGCAGCTCCATCGTGCCCCACGATGACGAACCCCCCAGAAGGACCCCCCAGCCTGGTATATATGCGGCTGGGGGGAGAAGGGGGGGTAAGCAAGAACTTCCAGTGCATTCTCTTACTTGCTACTATTATCTCCTTCTCCTCCAATCTCCTTTGACTTGATCGTCGGAGGGCCCCCACTACCCCAGTGGTGGTGCGAGGCTTGCTTGCAGGTTTCTCGGTGGAAGGTGGAGCGCAATCAACACCAACCAAGGCAACTCAAACGGAACCCCGTTCACACCGCTGTGCCAATCGTTCTCGGTTTGGACCACCAGCAACAGTTGGCGCTAGAGGAAGGGACCGAATCTCAGAGCGATCGTAATGGCACGGCGAGGTGGTCGTGGAGCTTTCAATGCCTCCGGTCGCGGGGCCTCTCGCGCCTCCGGCCGGGAGGCCGCTGCGTCTCCAACACATTCTCAGCAACACTCCACCGCTCCACCTCCCATTCAGATGGTCGAAGCCGCTCAGTTCGACCAGTTAGCCCAGCAGGTTCGCACCCTCGCGGAGGCAGTGCAGAACCTGCAGGGTGTGATGTCTCGGGCGCCGCAGCGGGCCCAGGAGCCGCTGCTCCCTGAGCGCTCACCTGTCCTCCTCAACCCGTGCTCCTTCCTCTCCCATGGGGAGGAGCGCCGGCACGAGGAAGATTCTCGAGCACGGTCCATTCTGCCGGGACCTTCCCATCGGAGCTGCGCGGGGTACGAGAGGCGGGCCCGGGCGCGTTCCCAGACCCCCCAGTCCTCAAGGAACCCGCGCTCCAGTCGGTCCCCCTCTCGGTGCTCCTTGTCTCCCACCCATCGGTCGCGCTCCCTGGACCGGCGGGTGGACGATCTCCACCGACAACTCCAGGTCCTGAAGGGCCACTCCAAAGATCCCTTCGCCGACTTGGAGATCTCCTCCCAGCCGGCGCTTGCCTCGAGGATCCTGCGGACCCCGAATCCGCCGGGGTTTAAAATGCCGGCGATCGAGCCCTATGACGGGGCGGCAGACCCGCGGGATCACGTCGAGAGTTTCAGGACCCTTATGCTCCTCCACGGAGCATCAGATCCTCTCCTCTGCAAGGCCTTCCCGGCGACCCTCCGTGGCCCGGCAAGCGCGTGGTTCGCCGGCTTGGAGGCTAACTCAATCCAGTCCTTCGACCAGTTTACTCGCCTCTTCATCACCCATTTCGCCGTCAGTAGCCGGCGGCGACTGGTCTCCGACTCCCTCTTTGATGTCCGGCAAAACGAGGGAGAAAGCTTGCGGGATTATCTTACCCGCTTCAACAAGGCTACGCTGGAAGTCCGGAACCTGAGCCAGGAGGTGGCTCTTTCAGCCCTGAAGCGTGGCTTCCGAAAGGGCAGACTCACCTTCTCCCTGGACAAACGCCTGCCGCGGAGCTTCCCCGAGCTGTTGTCCCGGGCGAACCAGTATGCGGATGCCAAGGAGGCGGCCGCCCACCGGAGCAAGGAGGCCGCCGAGATCCCTCCAAAGCTCGGAAAGAAAAGGCGAAAAGAGGCACGCCAGAGGAGGAGCCCGACGCCTCAACGTCGGCGCAGAAGCCTGTCACCGGCGAGGAACCACGGCGCCCTACGCCCTCGTTCTCCGCCCCGACGTTTCAACCGGTACACTCCTCTCCTGAATCCCCGGGCCCAGATCCTCATGGAAATCAAGGGGCGGGAGGACCTCCCGGTCCCGAGATAGATGAAGAAGATTCCTGGGAGGAGGCCCTCTCGGGCGTACTGTGAGTACCACCGGGACCACGGCCACGACACCGAAGACTGCTTCCAGCTTCGGGACGAGATCGAGGCTCTCATCCGCCGAGGGCGTCTCGGTCGATATGTGAACGACCGACGTCCCCCCGCAGACCCGCGTCCGGCCGACCCGGCCCCTCAGGAGCCTCGGGAGCAGAATCGATCCGTCGCGGGCGTGATCCACACTATCACTGGGGGCTGCCTCCGGCCCGAGAGGAACGCAGGGGGCTCGACTGAAGCGTCAGGGGCAGCCGTCGCAAAGAGGCAGAGGGTCAGTAATGTAATCACTTTTTGTGATGAAGATGTAAAGGGGGTTCAGACCCCCCACGATGACGCCATGGTGATCTTCCTCACTATGGCAAACTATGATGTAAGGCGTGTTCTTGTGGATAGTGGAAGCTCAGCTAATATTTTGTTTTACGAGGCCTTCCAAAAGATGAGCTTGTCCAGACAATTGTTGCATAAAACATCCACCCCCCTCATAGGATTCACTGGTGACGCTATCTCGGCCGAAGGTGTCGTTGAGCTGCCTGTGACTGCGGGCGTTCCACCCGCAGAAGCCACGGTGCGGCTCGGGTTCTTGGTCGTCCGTGTTCCCTCGGCCTACAACGCTATCCTCGGACGACCCGGACTGAACGCCCTTCGCGCGGTGGTCTCTACGTACCACTTGCTCATGCGGTTCCCCACGGCGGCCGGGATTGGAGAGGTCCGAGGTGACCAACCGACCGCAAGGCAATGTTTCCTAGCAACTCTCAAAGGGAAGAAGCCCGTAGAAGCCTTAAGCGTCGAGTCCCTCGACGCCAGAGACGAGGTGGCCTTGCGGCACGGGGAGCCGGCCGAGGGTGTGATCGAAGTTCCCCTCGAGGAAGGTCTCCCGGACAGGACGATCCGGGTCGGCGCCAATCTCGACCTGGGAGCTCGGGCCCGGTTGGTGGAATTCCTCCGAGCCAATGTCGATGTGTTTGCCTGGTCGGCGGCCGATGTACCTGGGATCGACCCGGAGGTCATTTCTCACGCCCTCAACGTCGACCCGACCCACCGACCGGTAAAACAGAAGAAGAGACACTGTGCCCCGGATCGGATCCGAGTGGTCGACCAGGAGGTAGACAAGCTCTTGGAGGCAGGATTCATAAGGGAGGTCAGCTACCCCGAATGGCTGGCAAATGTCGTACTTGTCCGGAAGGCGAGCGGAAAGTGGAGGATGTGCGTCGACTACACCGACCTGAACAAGGCATGCCCCAAGGATAGCTTTCCGCTTCCGCGGATAGACCAACTGGTCGACGCGACTTCCGGATATCAGCTGCTGTCTTTCATGGACGCCTTCTCCGGCTACAACCAGATAATGATGGCTCCACAGGACGAGGAGAAAACTGCCTTTATAACAGACCGGGGGCTGTACTGTTACAAGGTAATGCCCTTCGGTCTGAAGAATGCTGGCACCACTTACCAGCGCCTCGTCAACAAAATCTTCAAAGAGCAAATCGGCCGGAACATGGAGGTGTACGTGGACGATATGCTGGTGAAGAGCCGCCATGCAGACCAGCACATCGCGGATCTGGAGGAGACTTTCGCCACCTTGCGGAAGTTTCACATGAAGCTGAACCCAGCGAAGTGCGCCTTTGGCGCTTCGGCCGGGAGGTTCCTCAGTTTCATTGTCAACCAGCGGGGGATCGAAGCCAACCTGGACAAAATCAAGGCCATCCAAGATATGTTCCCTCCGACCAAAGTGAAGGAGGTTCAGGAGCTCGCTGGGAGGGTCGCCGCACTCGGACGATTTGTGGCAAAATCGGCCGAACGCTGCCAACCTTTCTTCAAGGTGTTGAAACGCCCGAAAGACTTCCTCTGGACGGCCGAATGTCAAGCAGCATTCGACCAGCTCAAGGAATACTTGGCGTCTCCTCCCCTGCTGTCCAAGCCGCAAGAAGGGGAGATGCTCTACCTCTATCTGGCGGTCTCCCCAACCGCAGTCAGTGCGGTACTGGTTCGGGAAGAGGCAAAGCTCCAGAAGCCTGTGTACTACATCAGCCGGGTCCTACGGGATGCCGAGACGCGGTATACGAAGGCTGAAAAGATCGCCTTCGCGCTGCTGACCGCGACCAGGAGGCTTCGCCCCTATTTTCAGGCCCATTCTGTCACCCTCTTGACCGATCAACCGCTGCGGCAGATCCTCAGCAATCCTGAGAATGCGGGACGGCTGGTGAAGTGGGCAGTAGAACTTGGTGAGTTCGACATCCGCTACCAGCCCCGACCCACCATCAAGGCCCAGGCGCTCGCGGATTTCCTCGCTGAGTGCACGGTGCAGGAGCGGAACCTAGGTCGCCGGAAACACCCAGCCTCGACCTCCCGATTTGGACGCTTCACATCGATGGGTCGTCGAACCCCGAAGGTGGAGGGGCCGGGCTGGTCCTTACCAATCCTGATGGAGTGATAGCCGAGTATGCCTTGAGGTTCGGATTTCCAGTGACCAACAACGAGGCGGAGTACGAGGCCCTAGTCACGGGACTCAAACTCACCAAGGAGCTCGGCATCCGGCGCCTGAAGGTCTTCACCGACTCCCAGCTAGTGGTCGGGCAGGTCCGTGGGGAGTTCGAAGCCCGAAACCCGACCATGCAGAATTACGTCCGGAAGGTGCAAGCACTCATTCCCGACCTCGGCAGTGTCGACATCCAGCAGGTCCCAAGAAGTGAAAATGCCAGGGCCGACAGGTTGTCCCGCTTAGTGGGCGCAGACGCGCACAACTTGTCGAGGGCGATCTACCTGGAGACCCTGGATGCCCCGAGCATCGGCGAGGCTGGAGCGGTGATGGCGATTGATCCGGAGCCGTCTTGGATGGACCCGCTTGTCGCCTACCTCGCCGAAGGGATCCTCCCTGAAGATGAAGATCAAGCTCGGCGACTTGTTATGAAGTCCGCCCACTACGTACTCTATGAAGGGAGGCTGTATCGGACCTCGTTCACCGCCCCCCTCTTAAAGTGCCTCCGCCCCTCGGAAGCAGCCTACGTCCTCGGCGAAGTCCACGAAGGCGTTTGCGGATCACACTTGGGGGCTAGGTCCTTGGCGCACAAGATCATGAGGCAAGGCTATTATTGGCCTACCTTGTTGGAGGACTCAAAGGATCATGTACGGAAATGCGACGCCTGCCAGCGCCACGCCAACGTCCAGAGAGTCCCTTCTGTCCCCTTGGCACCAATCACTGCACCCTGGCCCTTCGCCCAGTGGGGAATGGATATCCTCGGACCATTCCCCGTCGCTTCAGCTCAGCGGAAATTTTTGATTGTTGCAATCGACTACTTCACCAAGTGGGTGGAGGCAGAGCCGCTGGCCACTATCACGGAGGCGCAAGTCCGGAAGTTCATGAAGAAGAACATCATTGTCCGATTTGGGGTACCTCGGGTCCTCATCTCGGATAATGGCCGACAGTTCGACAACAAGCATTTCCGTGACTTCTGCGAGGAGTTCGGGATCGAGCATCGGTTCACATCTGTGTCGCATCCCCAAACCAACGGCGAGGCCGAGGTCACAAATCGGACAATCCTCCAAGGAATCAAAGCGCGAATCGGTCGGACGGGGCAAGCTTGGGTCGAAGAACTCGAGAATGTCCTTTGGGCGTATCGGACCACGCATCGGACCCCTACCGGGGAGACGCCTTTCAGCCTAACCTATGGCACGGAAGCCGTTGTCCCCGTGGAGCTCGGACTCCCCTCACCTCGGGTGGCCGCGCACCGACCCGAGGCCAATTCGGAGCAACTCCGAGGGAACCTGGATCTCTTGGAAGAAGCGAGGGAAATGGCGCAGGTTCAGATGGCGATGTATTAGCGGAGGGTGGCCCGATATTACAACTCCAAGGTCCGACCGAAGCTTTTCAGAATCGGAGATCTGGTGCTAAGGCGAGCTAAAGCATCTCAACCTGCGGAAGGTGGGAAGCTAGCGCCAAATTGGGAAGGCCCGTATAGGGTTCGCTGGGTAAACCGACCTGGTTCCTACCAGTTGGAGGCTCTAAATGGTCGAGAAATTCCAAGGAGCTGGAATTCCGCTAACCTGCGGATGTATTACCAGTAGAACGACAATGCCAGAAAGACAGTTCAAAAATGTATAACACTTTTCGTTTCAATAATTTCTGGTTACAATGGCGTGCTCGTGTGATTACAAGGAATTCCCAGAGGGGAATTAGGGTGTAAAGAAAGTAAAGAAGAGGTGGAGACTCCGAGGAGCTGGAGATCTGGGATCCCGAAACCTCCATCCGAAGCGGCTGCAATCCCACCAGAAGTGGGTGCTTCCAACCGGAGGCGCCATCGACGTCTCACGAAAAAGACGAAGAGCCAGCGCGGATGAAGAAGAAGTGGACGAAGGAGAAGTCCACACTGCTCCTAGCCAGAGGCGCCATCCACGCCTCACGAAAAAGACGAGGAGCCGCCGCAGAAGAAGCTCCCGCTGCCTCCAAGGGAACGCCACCTCCAAGGTATATTCCGGTCCTCCCCAGTGTTAGGGGAGAGAAGGAATACAAGGGAGAAGAGCATATGGAGGCGCGGTCCCGGATCAAGCGCCTGGTGCGGAGCTCAATCGGGAGGCCGAACTTCAAGGAGGGGAGACGTGATCCCGGATGAAACGCCTAGAGCGGAGTTCCGCCGGGGAGAACCTCCTTGTTGATCCCAGATGAAACGGCTAGTTGGCGGAAGTCGCGAAGGGCGCGCCTCCCGTTCCTTCGGTAGGGGTCTCTCAACCATGCGCCGGAGAGGAGGCCCACGATCCATGGCAACCTGAACAGTTCCGGCTTGGCAGGCTCCATCGCACCTGCACCTATATTTATAGCCAAACTGCGGCCCCCCGGTCGTTCCGATGCGGGTGGCTCCAATAAATGCGGGCGCATTGAATCTGGAGCCGATCCGGCTCTCGAGGCGTATCTTCCCGCGATTTCCTAAGCGTTATTCTCCTTAATCGCATTCTTTGTGCAGGACACTCCAGGTGGCCTGTACCCCTAGGTCCACATATCTCCGCTCGCGCCCAGGCCGCATCCGCCTCGAAGAACGCGCGTATCGCGGCCGCTTAACTGACACTCCTCGCAAGCAGCAACTGGCGATCTGATTTCCCAGGTAACCCCTCAATTAGCATTTAATGCCCATCTGGTGTTCCCCAGGCGACGCTTGGAGAGGAGGAGAAACACGATCGCAGCTGGCCACGGAGAAATTCCGTCGGGCGGCAAGCGACAGGCGCACGACCAGCGAGCGGAATTTCCCGAGGCTCGGCCCTCGGATGCCAGGCTAACCCGATGATCATCCCGGAAGCAGACTAGCCTGAAGCCCCGACCGGTCGCCTCGGCTTGCGCCAGCCTTGGCCGACCAACGAGCGGAATTTTCCGAGGCTCGGCCCTCGGATGCCAGGCTAACCCGATGGTCATCCCGGGAGCAGACTAGCCTGAAGCCCCGACCGGTCGCCTCGGCTTGCGCCAGCCTTGGCCGACCAACGAGCGGAATTTCCCGAGGCTCGGCCCTCGGATGCCAGGCTAACCCGATGGTCATCCCGGGAGCAGACTAGCCTGAAGCCCCGACCGGTCGCCTCGGCTTGCGCCAGCCTTGGCCGACCAACGAGCGGAATTTCCTGAGGCCTGACAACCCTCAGATGCCAGGCTAACCCGATGATCATCCCGGGAGCAGACTAGCTTGAAGCCCCGACTGGTCGCCTCGGCTTGCGCCAGCCTTGGCCGACCAACGAGCGGAATTCTCGAGGCTCGGCCCTCGGATGCCAGGCTAACCCGATGGTCATCCCGGGAGCAGACTAGCCTGAAGCCCCGACCGGTCGCCTCGGCTTGCGCCAGCCTTGGCCGACCAACGAGCGGAATTTCCTGAGGCCTGACAACCCTCAGATGCCAGGCTAACCTGATGATCATCCCGGGAGCAGACTAGCCTGAAGCCCCGACCGGTCGCCTCGGCTTGCGCCAGCCTTGGCCGACCAACGAGCGGAATCTCCCGAGGCTCGGCCCTCGGATGCCAGGCTAACCCGATGGTCATCCCGGGAGCAGACTAGCCTGAAGCCCCGACCGGTCGCCTCGGCTTGCGCCAGCCTTGGCCGACCAACGAGCGGAATCTCCCGAGGCTCGGCCCTCGGATGCCAGGCTAACCCGATGATCATCCCGGGAGCAGACTAGCCTGAAGCCCCGACCGGTCGCCTCGGCTTGCGCCAGCCTTGGCCGACCAACGAGCGGAACCTCCCGAGGCTTGGCCCTCGGATGCCAGGCTAACCCGATGATCATCCCGGGAGCAAACTAGCCTGAAGCCCCGACCGGTCGCCTCGGCTTGCGCCAGCCTTGGCCGACCAACGAGCGGAATTTCCTGAGGCCTAACCCTCGGATGCCTGGCTTAGCGCCGGAAGAAGTTCCTGAGGCCTAACCCTCGGATGCCTGGCTTAGCGCCGGAAGAAGTTCCTGAGGCCTAACCGTCGGATGCCTGGCTTAGCGCCGGAAGAAGTTCCTGAGGCCTAACCCTCGGATGCCTGGCCTAGCGCCGGAAGAATTTCCTGAGGCCTAACCCTCGGATGCCTGGCTTAGCGCCGGAAGAAGTTCCTGAGGCCTAACCCTCGGATGCCTGGCTTAGCGCCGGAAGAAGTTCCTGAGGCCTAGCCCTCGGATGCCTGGCTTAGCGCCGGAAGAAGTTCCTGAGGCCTAACCCTCGGATGTCTGGCTTAGCGCCGGAAGAATTCCCTGAGGCCTAACCCTCAGATACCTGGCCTAGCGCCAGAAGAATTTCAAGAGTCGGGAGTCAGCGAGACGCTACCAAGAGTTAAAAAGAAGGACGAAAGTGAAATGAAGAAACTCTATTTGCATTAACTTTCATTGTTTTAGGGCCGAGACCCATACAACTTGGCAAAACGCCAACACACAAAGAAAAGAACAAAAATACAGAAGGTCAGCTTGGAGAAACCCCCGGGTCGGGAACGCCGGGCACGTCCGCAGGGGGTAGGGAGGCGGTTGGAGAATCAGCAGACAATGGCGCCGGAGAGGAGTCTAGAAGAGAGATCCCACTCAGGTCAATTTCGGGGTACTTAGCCGACACCCTTGTCAGGCTTTCCTCGAAGCCTAAGATAAAGGAGTCGGACCCCGCGTCCGACATGTCACGGACGAACTCGTCAGACTAACGATAGGCCTGTACCGCCTCCGACATATCACGGGTGAACTCGGCGGACTGACAATAAGCCTGTACCGCCTGACGCCCGATTTCCGCACTCTTCTCGGCCAGCGCCGCCTCTGCCCGCTCCATAATCTGAGCTTTCGCCTCCAAGACCTTCGCCACAATCCGGTCGTCCGCCTCGGAGGAGACCCTCAGCAGATCAGCCTGAGCCTCCTTGTGCTTCGCCTCGGCAGCAATGCGAGCAGCCTCAGCCTCCTCCAGGCGCGAATGAAGCTCCTGGTCGCTCGCGCGGGACTTCTCCAAGGCCGACTCCAATTCGCCCAGCTTGGCTTCAAGAGACCGGGTTCGGTTGCGGGCGTTGTCGGCTGACCGCTGGGCCTTCTCCCACCTCTCCCGGTAGTCGGCAGCCTTCCGGGACTGCTTCTCGGCCCGCTCCTCCGCCTTCTTGATCTCGCCCTCGAGACCCGAGGCAACCTTGAGTTGCTCCTGAGCCTCCAACAGTTGCTTCTCGAGGGTGACGAAGCCGAGTGCCCGCTCTTCGGCCACCTGGAGCCTCATCTCGAGGTCCCTGGTCGTCCTCCCCGCCGCAGCCTGACCTCCCTCCTCTACAGCCTTCAGTTGGCTCTCGGCCCTCGCCAGAAGCCTCGCCTGTTCCTCGTAGCACTCCTCCAGGCGGATCATGTACTGGGCGAGCTAAGAGATAGGAAAAACGAGGGCGTCAGGCGGGGATCAACAGAGCCTATAAATGATGAAAGCGACCAAAAGAACACTCACCGACATGAGACAGACGCAGCTGGCAGCCCCAACGTCAGGGACCCTCATCTCCCGGACCTGCCTGCGGTCCTTCTCCAGCAGCACCGTCTCGATGAGGTTTCGGGCGCCGGCGAAAGTGAAGGCCGACCCCGACTTCTCCCCGGAGTCGGACGGTGGTTCTGCAGCCTTACCCTTACCCATCGCTTGGGGAAGAGTCATGCTGACCATGCTCGGGGCGGGGACCGCCCCTGGAATTGACAAGGTCCCGCTCGGCCGGGGCCTCGGCGCGTCCCTCCTCGCATCATCCGGAGCCGACCGAGTCGAAGGCTGGGCTGGGGACCGATCACGTCCGACCCGTCCATCTCGGGCGCGCCCGGGTGATGCCTCCGGAGAAACGGTAGTCTCGGCATCGGAGGGTTGATACAGCGTCAACTCCCGGTCCGCGCCCACGGCGTCCCCCTGATCGGTGGGTTCGGACCCGTCTGTCGGCGTCGGAGTCGCCTGCCGGCGGGACTTCTTCGCCGGTGGGGCCCCGCTCGGAGGAGCTCGTTTCTTCCTCCGGACTGCTTCCAGTAGGGACGTCCTACCAACAGCCGTTGCCTTGTCCGACCGCATGACGTCGTCGATCTCTGCAAAAAGGACGAGGTGGTCGGAGGTTGAGAAACTGAAGGAAAGAACGAGACGAAAGAGGAGAAAAGAGCTAAAAAAGAAATGGTGGCGGGCTCACGGTCAGCGGGGACCGAGCTCAGACCGACGTTCACCAAGGTATCCTCGGAAATAAGGCGAGCCACCGGGGGGAGCCGGCCCTCGGCAACCAACCCCTTCAAGACGGCGACGCCATCGGATTCCTCCCTCGACAACCTCGATAGGCCAATCGGGGACTTCATCGGCGTCTCCCAGGTTGCCCTGATTCCCCAAGAGGGATCTGCGTCAACGAAAAAGAAGCGCCCCTTCCAGCCGTGAATGGAGGTAGGAGCCTCCTTGACGAGGCCGCACCCTCGCCGCGCCGCAAAGCACCACCACCCTTTGTCCTGGGGGTGGCCGCTCAGGCCGTAGCATTCCCAAAAGACATTCAGGGTGGCGGGAACCTCGTGCATGCGGCAGAGAACCTGAAAAGCCGTCAGGGCGCGCCATGAGTTCGGCACCAGTTGCGTCGGCGCCACTCTTAAACCCCGAAGCACCTGAACGACTAAGTCCGAGGGGGGAAAGCGGAACCCAGCCTGAAGAATGCCCTCATTGATGGCAACCTTCCCTGGAGGAGGATGGGACATCCTCTCCTCAGGCCCCGGGAGCGTAACATTGCAGGCCTCGGGAAGGTGGTATCGAGCCACGAACCTATCTAGGTCTTCGGCGACCAGCTCCGACTTAATGCGGTCTGCTCTCACTTCGCCCATCCCTAATGGCCAGTGAATCTACGGTCAGGACGGGGTCAAGAAGGGGGAAAGGACCGGAACGACTGGAGTACACTAATGCAAAAGGAGAAAGTATGGAGAGCCTTAAATTGAAGAATGGGGCAACTCACCGGAAAAGAAGGAAGAACGGCTCCGAGAGCGTCAAAGGAGGAGCAAGCGAACAGTCCGACGGCAATGACGGCAGCGCAAAGGAGAAACTCGAAGATGTCTGTAAAGAGAAAGGCGGACGGAGGAGGGCCCCCGGTTAAATAGGCGGAAAGGTGGGTGACGCCTCGGTGACGCCAGAGGACGCCTGGCTGCCGAACGGTCGCTCGCGCCCCAAAGGCGAATCGACGCCATTAAGGAAGGATGTCCGCCGAAATCCTCAGACTGCCAGGTCAGCAACAACCGCCATACGCCATAAAGAAGGCGGGGAGCTCGAAGCGCGCGCGCCTCTCCGAGGGATGGCGGCAATCTCGAAGCATCACTCCCTTCACTCGTTCCCCTTCTGGTTTCGGGCTCGGAAGTGGGGGGCTACTGTTACGGGGGAACTTAGCCACCATGCCCCACGTGACCGGCACGCGCGCCCAGGAAGACTACGGCAGCTCCTTGATCCAGCAATCCGACCCCGAGTCGGACATCTTCGGCTCCGCAGCCCGACCCCGAGTCGGCTGCCCCTTGATCCAGCAATCCGACCCCGAGTCGGATATCTTCGGCTCCGCAGCCCGACCCCGAGTCGGCTGCCCCTTGATCCAGCAATCCGACCCCGAGTCGGACATCTTCGGCTCCGCAGCCCGACCCCGAGTCGGCAGCCCCTTGATCCAGCAATCCGACCCCGAGTCGGACATCTTCGTCTCCGCAGCCCGACCCCGAGTCGGACATCTCTCGACAACGACAGGCTATTCCCCAGAGGCACGCCGCAGCCTCCTGCTCCACTACTCCCTGCAACGGTTGTATCTGGCGCTGCTCCACGATCCCCTGTAACGGCCGTACAAGGCGGAGCTCCACTACGCCCTGTCATGTCCGTACCCAGCGCTGCCCCACGACGCCCTGTAACGGCCGTGTCAGTGGCAGCTCCATCGTGCCCCACGATGACGAACCCCCCTGAAGGACCCCCCAACCTGGTATATATGCGGCTGGGGGGAGAAGGGGGGGTAAGCAAGAACTTCCAGTGCATTCTCTTACTTGCTACTATTATCTCTTTCTCCTCTAATCTCCTCTGACTTGATCGTCAGAGGGCCCCTACTACCCCAGTGGTGGTGCGAGGCTTGCTTGCAGGTTTTCCGGTGGAAGGTGGAGCGCAATCAACACCAACCAAGGCAACTCAAACGGAACCCCGTTCACACCGCTGTGCCAATCGTTCTCGGTTTGGACCACCAGCAATAGAGTCCATTAGAAGAGAATCCCGTTCTCTCCTAAATATGTCAAAAACTCATTAGAAAGGTATTTGCCTCCTCGATCTGATCGAAGAGTTTTAATACTCTTTCCAGTTTATTTTTCTACTTCATTACGATACAATTTGAACATTTCAAATGCTTCAGATTTAGGTCTCATTAAATAGATATAACCATACCTAGAAAGATCGTCTGTAAACGTAATGAAATATGAATACCCACCTCTAGCATCTGTGCTCATTGGCCCACATACATCAGAATGTACAAGGGTCAATAAATCACTGGCTCGTTCACCTTTTTCGGTAAAAGGTGATTTGGTCATCTTACTAAGAAGACATGACTCACAGGTTTTCAATGATTCACAATTATTAACATTGAGGATTCCCTCTTTACTTAACCTGTTCATCCTGTTCTTGTTAATATGACCTAGCCTATGATGCCAAAGGTAGACATCCGTGACATTATTTATTCTAGGACGCTTACTTGACGTGTACATTACATTAACAGGTTGTGATAACAAGTATATGCCATTGCTCAATTGTCCATTCATTACAGTAACACCATTCATAATGATATCACAAGAATATTTCTTTATTAAAATTTCATAACCATTCATGGCCAAAAGGCCTACGGAAATTACATTCAAAAAGAATGTAGGACAATAGTGACAATCACTCAAGACAACTACATGAGAATTGAAAACAAGTTTGAGATTTTCTAAAGCTAGAACTGGAACAGATCTTCCATCTCCAACATTCAGGAATCTCTCGCTATTTTCAAATCTCTCATTGACCTGAAGTCCTTGCAACGAATTGCATATATTAAATGGACTTCCAGTATCTAATACCCAGGTCGAATTATCACATATAGAGAAATTACAAGGTGTTATCATATAAATACCTTGATCAGCAACTGATTGCCCTTTTCTCTTGCTTAGCCTGTTCGGGTCAAGTGAGGTAAGGTACTGAGGACAATTCCTCTTCCAATGCCCCTGCTTCTTACAATAGAAGCATTCTGCCTGACTTTGGTCATCCTTAATCCTTTTGGTCTGACTATGCTGAGTTTTCAGCTTTCTATACCAATTATTGAAGTTGGGACCAGTCAACTTGTCATTATCCAATAATGAGCGAAGTGACAAACTTGTAGCCATTTCTACATAAAGGAAAATTTGGCTATTAGTATATGAATTGACTAAACACAGTAGACTTGAACTTTAGTCTAAAGATACTCCCACTATTTTATACAAATTGGTAGCCTCTACCTCCAATTCGAAAAATTACTCCTAATTCTTTAGTGGGCACTAGAACCCAATAGATCGCATATAGGCCCGAGTATGGCTCGGCTAACCCATATGCACCTATTGGTAGGTTCTAAACCAGTTGCTTCACCAAGCAACTTCTAGTGATAATTTTGCCCTAGGTTCTTCGGCAGGCGTGTGGCGCCTCCACCGAATACCCTAGTCAAGTCCAACCATTAAATGATAGGGTTAAGTCTAATCAACTAATAGACGACCAAGCCCGAGTGTGGCTCGGCTCATCTGACCGCCTATTGAATGTACATTTAACTCATCATATATTGAATGACAATTCCAATGCTTGATAAGTACCAGGCGTGTCGCGCCTCCAATAATTATCAAAACATTGGACCCATTATCCCCCAACTTAATGGGAGGCTATGACCTAGTTATCCCCATAACCATTTCATTTTAAGGACCTAATAATTTTGGAGAATTTCATAATTAGGATAGATAAGAAGATCCGGTTAGTCTAATTTCTCCCACTGACTTCACCAAATCAGATTAGACTCAAACCGGTTAAGGAGGCACCTAAATCAGTCAAACTGATTTTTCTTATAGGCATGGGCTAACTCGAGTCATTAAGTGATCCAATCAAAATGTGATTGACCATGTCGGCCAGGTAAGTGAGATCGGTGGAAGGGATATGCCATTAACTCGACAAAGACGAATCAGTGCGAGTAGCTCCCAATTAAAAACCACTGCTCAAAACTACCAAACTTACCTTAGACACTGACTGGTTAATCAATTTCGATTTGATTACTTAAATGACTCGGGCTATACCTCTGAACCTAAATCAAGTTCCATCTTGGTCTAATCAAAGACATCGACTTGATCCATCTACAACTATTGTAAATTGACCTAGAATTTTCTTAACCTAATCTAGTTACTACTTAATTAGATTTGATCAATTAATTCTATTTGGCCATGTATGATTCTAACCTTAGGTCTAACCTAATCCTAGAAACTTGATTCAAGCTAACCCATATGCCCAAATAATTATGCAATGTCAATTAATTGAGTTACAATTCTATTTCATAACACTTAATTCTCAATTAAGTTTAGACTTATGAAAGTTTTGATCATTGCATATTTCTTTTTAATTACATATTAATTACAATCTTTCAGTTCTTAAAACATATTTTCATATCTGAGTTTTTGTAATTAATCACATGTAATCAGATTTAATTCATGTTTAAGTTATTATATTTAATGTTCATGCATCACATATACATAACAACATGAATTAATACAAACAACATACATCTTATGTATTTATTTTTTCACTTTTATTTTCAGATCTGATTTGTTCATTAAAATCAGAGATCATATGAATCATAAATTTTATTTAGATCTAATCTAAACAATATTATGATTTCAGATTTATTTATGTTACAAATCTTTACACAAATATGCATCATATGCATTCAAAATTTCAGATCTAGTTAATCATGCATAATCAGCAATTAAATCAATCATAAAAAATACTTTAGATCTAATCTAAGCATGCTCATGATTTTAGATTTAATTGCAAAAATTAAAATATGAAAGTTTAAACATGAACCTGGCTCTGATACCACTGAAAGTGAATCCTAGATTCTTCGGTATTAAGCATGCTGATTTTTTTTTTTTTTTTGAAAACCATGGCTGAACCTGATCGGGTTGCCTACGTACCCCTTCATAAGGAGGATCAAGCCATACGTAGTTCTTTTTAAGTTTCAAAAATGCAGCGAAAAAATGAATCAAACAATTTAATTCATGCATGCTTACAAGATTAAATCTAGAAATCAGCACATTAAGAACACATAGGATTATGCCGGAATCATTTAAACAATTATGCTAAAACTTTCATGCATGATTAACTATCAGATCTGAAACTTAAAAACTCTATTCCAATTAATCTCCGAATATCCATTGAATAGATTTTGGAGATATCTCCATGAGGAGCCCCAAAAGAGGATAAAACTTCGGAAAATTGGACCTAGATCTTGACACCATAATAAAAGATTAATATAGGATTAATACCTTTTATGATGGATGAAACTTGTGGATCTGATCCTCTACTTCGCAGCCACGCACACGAATGGCCTCTACGAGAAGTACACGCGAAGTTTCTGAAGAGATCCAATTCTGCGGAAGTGCTAGCTTGCGCAGAATTTCTTGAGGCTGAAATTTGATCTTCCCAACGCTATCAACTTTTGAACCGCCTTATTGGAAGA
Organism: Phoenix dactylifera; assembly: GCF_051530095.1. Lineage (NCBI taxonomy): Eukaryota > Viridiplantae > Streptophyta > Magnoliopsida > Arecales > Arecaceae > Phoenix > Phoenix dactylifera. The sequence goes on from NC_143193.1 coordinate 10,175,683, forward strand.
ACTTGGAGGAAAGGTTTGGAGGGATTGAAGAGGACTTAGATCTGATCTAAACCATTCATCATGTTGCCACTTTCCTCTTTCAATTTCGAAATTTCCATGCCCTCAATCAGATTAGAGGGTCACGTGGTGATTTTGTAGTGATTAAATTCGAAATTCAACCTTAATTAGAAGTGAGATAAAGATAAGGATGACATATGCCATGAAGAGAGAGAATTTGATCTTATCCAATTCTTTTCATGAATTTATCTCTCCATTTCGACCCATCTAATGATGAAAGAGGTCTCTGATGTTGCCAAGTGTCCCATGGCACCATTAAATAAATTAAATTAATTTTTAATCATATTAAAATCAATTTATGGCGCCATGCATGGATATGTGACAGTGGATTTCAAGATCCGAACAGTTTCAGATCAAACCCATTTAATTTAATTAAATCCTAACAATTAGAATGATCCAATTACCATGGGTTGAACCTAATCCAATTAGGTCAATCCCTAATTAAGCACAAATTTAATCTAATTTAATTTGGTCAACCTAAGTCCTCTTGATTCAGACCTAATCCAATCAGGTTAAAAACCCTGATTGAGCCCAGAATTGAATCTAATTCAATTTGGCTCATCCTTAGTCTAATTACTCAATCCAATTGAGTTCATTAGCAATCTAATTACTAATTAATCCTCTGATAATTACTTTAATTATTTTATAAGATAATTTGCCAATCGAATTGACCAAATTACCCCTGAATGATTCTTAATCATTCATCAGCCTTCTTGATCAATCAGGAATCTTCTATGCGTGTGACCTCATAGGTTCGAACCTAAGCCGGTAGTATAGGAACGACTTCCTACACTAATCGATGTGACCATCTAGCAATGGTACCCGACGTCCAGATAGGCCGAATATATGCGAAGCAAATATTCTGGAACCCTGAACTATGGTTACTGTATAATTCAATCCCTTTGACTCCTAACGCCAGGATGACTTAGAGCTCACTGTCAACCCTATAATTAGTACATCCATTATGTGATTAACTTTAGATATTCCGTGACTCCTCACTAGGATTATCCTGGCCAAGGTTTTGCTAAATTAATCACAAGATATTATCTCCTGTTTCCAGGAGGAGTCAATTCCATCTCGACTCACAACTGACTACGCAAGTACTTGACTGCACCGAGTGACCTTCCGTCACTGAATTAGAAATTTAGGTAGTCCGGTACCAAAGTACAATGAGTTGCTTGCTAGTCACAGGTTGCGGTCTCAAGTCAGAGGGCCAAACTTATACCCATATCCACTCGAAACATCTCTTGACAGTAGAGCGTTCCTAAATTGGTCACGTTCAGTGAAATGTACTCCTACACTTCACGTGTGTGGCATATCAGTGTCTCCACACTTCTTGGTTAAGAGAACAACCAACGTATATGTCACACAACGACCTAATCTCGATATTGCTGTCGTCCTTGTAACAACATATCATTTGGTCGCGAACTAGTTTAAGGACTCGAAGATAAATCCTCCTTTATCATTAATAAGTCCTAAGGACTTCATCATATAAGAGTCCATTTAAAGATATAAAATGATGAATAATGCCAAAAAATACTTTATTGATTTGTCAATTCATTTACAAAATTCAATCATCAATTTGCTGACGATTGACATTTAGGATACAATTTCCAACATTTTTATCATGATTTTTAATATTTAACTCTTATGTATAAAATTATAAATTTTTAAGCTACAACCCTCCATTTATATAAAAAATAAATAATATAAATTCACATTTTCCCACTTATTCCTAACTAATAGTCAAATAACACTCTTTATTCTTGATCTTTTCTAAACTAAAAATAAAAATTGTAACCATTATTTAAAATAAAAATATTAATCTCAAATAAAAAATAAACTTTATCCCTGTCTTTATTAAACGTGGTATAAGTCTGTCCTCTCCAACTAAATTTTTTTCTCATCTCTACAAGTGTAGCCGTGAGAGCTTGGCTGGATTTCTTTCTGGGCTTAATGTTTATTATGAGACACAGCAGGTGACATGTTTGTCATGTCAATTAGTTTTCCTTATTATAATTTTCAACCTGCCCTTCTTTTCTATAAGACACTAATTTTTATTTTTTAAATCCTGAAACGGGAGTAAATGAACTAAGAGTAAATGACTAAATGTTTTATTTTACTCGTTCTCCTGTTTACTTCAAAATAGATTACTTTACCTACATGATAGAATAATTTTCTTAAATAAAGTAACTTATTTCCGGATTAAGTGGGATAAAATTGATTTAAAAGGGAAAAAGTTATATATTAATCTTCCAATACAAGGTGAGCCCATCCAGCTTCCAAGCAAGAATAGAAGTCGGTCAAAAATCATGGTTTTTATCTGGTACACCTAATTAAATATTCAAACAGTTTATTGACGTGACAATTAGACTATGCCTTGTATGGTATTGTCATCGCTAGCAGGTACACAGAAATTCAGCATATCAGACCTTTGATGGAGATCAAACAGTTATGGAGTGATCCAAAGCTAATGGAGGGGTCAGCTGTCCACACTAGGGCACGTGACGGACGGCCGTACGCTGGGGTCCACTTGGCTTCCTAACTCCATTTGAATGGCCTTTAGAGCTTTAGTACGGAATGGGGAGCAAGGGAGGGATTTGGGGTGGCGACGAGATGCTCACGGACTACTAAAATTGCTATATGACGGCAGATGACTTCGAACACATTCTAGCCTAGACTTTGTCGGTATGCGTTTGTTGTATAGACATTAAGCATACGATATGGTACAAAAAAAATAATTAGATTTAAATAAAAATTATGATAAAAATATTTTTAAAAAAATAGATAATATAGTTAAAATTTTGATTATAAAAAATATGTATGGTCAAAATTAGATGCGTAAACATTCAGGTATAACTCAACAGGATTTTAAAGTTTGAAGATCATATGAAATTATTTATTATACAAAGGGAGATAGATTAGGCTCCTTTCAAAAAGAATTGGGGCTAGATCCGATTAACTTTCTTACCATCTGATTTGCATGTATCTTACAGTGAGTACTTTCTCCCTTTAACATGAATGTTTGCTGTTTGGGAAGAAAAAACTAACTTTTAATAGGACAGACAGATGGCCTCGTGCACTCTCTCTCATTGGAAGGAGGACCAATGCCCCACCTCTCTTCCTATTGAACTCTCCTAACTCTCTCTCCGTTGAACCCTACCATCTTTCTTTTTTGCATGAAGGAACCCCAATCCTCTCACCTCTCTCTCTCTCTCTCTCTCCGTTGAGCCCTCCATCTCTCACACTCACCAAAAGGAACCCCCAAACCACCACCACCATCCCATTTCTCTTGCGCTCACCGAAAAGAACCCCAATCCCCTTCCCACCTCTCTCTTGCTGGAGGGAATCTTAGGCCTCACCTCTCTCTCTTGCTGGAAGGAACACCAACCCCCATCTCTCTCTCTCTCTTGCCGAAAGAACCCAAACCAACTCACTTTTCTCCCTGGTTAGAAAGAACCCCAAATCCCCATCTCTCTCTCTCTCTCTCTCTCTCTCTCTCTCTCTCTCTCTCCCCAGAAGGAACCCCAACCTCCACCTCTTTCTCTTCCCAGTATGCCAAAGCTATATGCCCTAAAATTCTTACCATTGCACATTCATGGTAATTTATTTGTCTTTCTACATTGTTGTATATTATGTAGGTTGATGATTTTCAAAGCTACATCAATGAGAATTCCTTTATTGAAGAGCAATATGATGACTGCATAGGATCACCAGAGTCCAAGATCTTATGCCTGCATAAAAATATACTTTTGTTGGATCATAGCTTGGATAGCCAATGCATGATATCTCCTTCTAAGTTGTGAATGCATTTGGATGTCTCCTCCCAAGTTGTGAATTAATTTGTTCCTCCTAAATTGTGAATACATTCATATGTCTCCTCCTAATTTGTGAATTAATTTGTGACTCATAAGTGGTGAATTTATTTGTTATGTTTAATGCGTACGTTAAACGTAAGTTGTCAATGACATATGAACTGATATACATTGTCTCTATAATAAACAAAAATACAATCACAATAAATACAAACCTCTCCAAAATACAAAAGAGCTCACTGCCTTCCTTGCTCCCTTGAAAAAAATAAATATACAAACCTTCAGTATAAACACAAACCCCTTTAGAATCAACAGAAGCTCTCCAAACTAACCACTAAGTCGGTGCCAATCAACAAAAACACTATTGAAATAAATAGAAATCGTACCCCCAACTCTTAATCTCTTTAGGCCTAACCCACAATAAGCAGAAAGATTGGAGGATAAACACAAACAACAGAATCAACAGAAGCTCTCCAAACTAACCACTAAGTCGGTGCCAATCAACAAAAACACTATTGAAATAAATAGAAATCGTACCCCCAACTCTTAATCTCTTTAGGCCTAACCCACAATAAGCAGAAAGATTGGAGGATAAACACAAACAACAGATAGAATAAATACAAATCTCTTCAGAGTAAATAGAAATAGGGTACGAATAAATAGAAACGGCGTGGCACCTCACTGTCATCCTTGCTTCCCTACAAAAAGAAGCACAAATACATTCAGAATAAATGCAAACCCTTCTAGAATAAACAAAAACTCTCCAAAATAAATACCTAGATTGTGGCAATCAATAGAAACACCATAGAAATAAATACAAACTACATCCCCAACCCACAACAAATAACAAAAATGGAGGATAAACACTAACTTTGGATGGAATAAACATATACTATTATAGAATAAACACAAACCTCTCCAGCATAAACATATACCGAGTCCCAAATATATTCTTAGTCTTTGGAGGAGGATCAGAATTAAAGGTAAAAGGATACACAGATTCAGACTTTATGTCTGACATTAATGATAGAAAGTCTACATCAGGATATGTGTTCTTGTGCAATGGTGGTTCAGTAAATTGGAAGAGTTCCAAACAACCAATCATTGTAGATTCTACCATGGAAGCTGAGCATATTGCCGTATCTGAAGCTGCAAATGAAACATTCTAGTACAAAAAGTTTATTGAAGAGTTAGGCATGATGTCATCAGATGCCATCATACTCTACTGCGATAACAATGGCGCCATAGCACTGGCTAAGGAGCCGAGATCTCACCAGAAGTCCAACCACATAGAGCGGCGATATCATCTGATACGCGACTACCTCAAAAAGAAGTACGTAGAGGAGCAGAAAGTAGACTCCACAGACAACGTGGCAAACTCATTCACTAATCAGCTGAGTCAACAGAAAATAGAAGCACATCTTGAGAAGATGGGGCTTAGATATATGTCTGATTGGCTTTAGTGCATGTAGCAGATTGTTATAAGTATGCCCTAGAAGCCAATTTGGCAGATGCATTGTATTTATTCTGAGGGCATGAAATTTGTACTTGACCTTTTTATTAATTAATAAAATTGGGCATTTTGTTCAGTCATGTTATTATGTATCCATGAATTGTCCTAGAAATTAATAAGATGATAATACATATTCTCAAGAGTTGAGAATTTAAGACATGTGTCATTAGATAATTAATTTCTGAATTGCTTCTGATCGATGGATTATCACGAAGGACGGTGATCGATCCGATGAGATTAGTACACAGATCGCTTTTCTTAATGGACGAGTCTTAAGTCTACAGTGTGAGGACACTGGAGTGATTGTGCAAGTGCTTGTTAGAGAACAAGAGTACTGAGCATGACCAAAGCAAGAAGTCGCTTGGATGTCTATCCACTCGTGAGTGACTTACTTGATGCTGTAGTTGTATGACTAGTATATAGACCTGTGATGCCTCAGCTAATCACGGTAAGGTTGCTGTAGTTTGACGAGCATATAAACATGGGCCCTAAGGTTTTTTGTGGTGCAAATTAGCTGCAGTAGATTCATTGTCAGATTAGGGTTGCATCTAGATAGAATCTATCGACCTTGATAGTTTAGGAGTGATCTTATATAATTTATGAGACTAAGTTCGACAGACCTTGGCCATGGCAGTTTTGAAAAAAGAGTTTTCCAATCTCGAACTTGAGTCAAATAAATTTGACATATGACAGACAATGTGGTTTAACGAGTTATCCATAGCCTCCATCATGTCGGGATCCACGATAGAGGTACTGTATCATATGTTAACTGCATCTAGAGGTTCATCTATTCCGTTCTGCTGGGTTACCATTATATGCTGCTAGGTGTCACTAGTGGATTGTGAGACTCGAAGGTATTCACTTAATGATCAGTGAACTCTGAAGAGAAGAGTTGAAATTGTTTCAACGCATTTAAAAGAGTTTAAATGATATTGTGATGGAGATCACAATATATCTCACTACCAGACATAGTAGAATCTATGGGATCACATACATTAGAGATTTTGATCATTCCGACGGTTGGATTGCGATTTAGAATCGCAATCGATCATGATTATCAATTTGATTGACAATTGGTTTAACCCACTAAGAGTTAGTGAGTTAAAGAAGAAGGATTTGCAATTGGATTGCAATTTTGATTGATTCAATTGGACCTAATTAAATTAGACTTAACCTTCTTGGATAAGGATGGAAAGGTCTAATTAATTAGAACTCCTTATTAGATAAGGAACTTAATTCATGAAGTCCAATTTGGATCCTAATTGATTAGGATTCACATGAATCAAATTGGAGGACACATTGGGTTCTAATTGGATTATAATTCAATTGATCAACAGGGACCACATGTTTCCTAATTGGATTAGAAAATTAAAGCATGAATGGATGGAATTGTCCCATCCTTCATACGGGCCAAAATAAGGAAAGAAGGAGGGGGCGTCCTTCCCTCCTCCTTGTCACACACCCAAAGGAAAGGAAGGCGTCCCCCTCTTTTCCTAGTTTGGTTCCACACGCCACATGGAGGGGCATCCACCCCTCCTCTTTCTCCTCTTCTCCTGGATTGCCACACGACAAAAGGAGAGCCCTTGATTCTCTCCAAAACCCTTTTAAGTAAGGGGTGTGTGAGAATTAAGTAAGGGGTGTAGTAGAATTTGGAGGGATGAATCAAGGAATGATTTCTCATTGAAATTATTTCTTGTTTAGCTAGGCATGAGATGCCTATAAAAGGAGGGATGGCGTGGGGCATGGAAGAGGATTGGATGCATTGGAGACTCCCTTGTTTCAGTCACCCACCATCTTCCTCTTACTCCTCCAGCCGTGAGCAAGAAAGAAGAAAAGAAGAGCTGCGCCCTCCTCCTTCTTCTTTCTCTCAAAGCAGTCAAAGGGTTGATTGAAGAGAGAGAAAATTAGCCATCAAAGATGATCTCTGCAAGAGAACTAACACCTCGGTGAGATCTTGGAGTGATCTGTACCTCGTCTGGATACCTGTAGAGGCCGGACGCTTGTGCGGCTTCAAGCGAACCAAATCCAACGATCATCAGATAGTAGTGAAGATCTATCCGCTCAAAGATAAAGATATGATCTTTATAATTCTGAATAGTAGATCCGAAAATTAATCTAGTCTATAATTTTAATCTTTTCTTAGATTTCATAATTTCCTAAGTTAGAGAGCTCAGAATTTGTTTTGAAATCTACGTTTTGTAGGATGTTCATGAGATGAACGACCCCGCGCGTGTCTTTCCGATACGATCATCGCAATGCGTGCGGAGATAACCCGACATACATTTGGGTTGAGCTTATGATAAGGAAGGGTATGCAGAGGTGCTCGAGGGACTAACTCAATTGCATGATGGATATCACGCATCGGATGAAGTGCATCCGGAAGATCATCAGGGACTACAGAATGAAACTCCTCTAGAAGGAGAGCTATCACAGGGGAATGATCAGGGTTGAATTCCTTATTGATAGCTTTAGCCACATGCGCCAACACTAGAGACTGTCTCTCAATATCTTTTACTACCTCTTTCAAATTAGTGACGTGAAGTGGTGAGTTTGTACTTAGGTCGACAATTTTTTTTTGGGGATTGATGAGAGCACAAAAGTGCGATCTACATGCTGCTTAAATTAGTATTACTGCTAACATATAACGATAAAATCACTAAGTTAATACTATATTTTTATTTGGCACAGGTTAGTATAAATTAAAGTCTAAATGCGCATTTGGTAGGGATTAGAGGGATGCATCATTGCCCCAAACCGCGCGGGCCCAATCTTGCCATGATCTGATCGAGTACATGTGTATCCAAACATCCGAGCCCGCGTGCGATCTCCTAGTGATCATCGCGTTCCCTCCTTTCCAGATTAGCACACACACTCTTTCGGAATAGAGATTCCCACTCTCACTTCATCACAAAGAAAAAGACCTTTTTAACCTCCAATTCCATGAAGAATAGCTGAAAATACTATTCATTCCTGAAGTTACTGTTCATGCTGAAATCACTGTTCATATGAACAGTGTTCCGAAATGAAACTATTCAGATGAACAGTGTTCCGTGGAAACACTGTTCATATGAATAGTGTTACGTAAAAACACTGTTCATATAAACAGTGTTACTGGAATTTTTTTTTAATAGGGTGTTCACTGTTCTTCTTCCTCCCAGCGGCTTCTTCAGCCCGTAGCTCCATTCCAGACCAGCTGCCATTCCGGATTTCAAGCAAATGAAGATCCCCAGCGATCACGCGTCAAGTTCTTCTTCCTCCCGTCGATCCAGCAGCCAGCCAGCCCCTCTTCCAAGCCTCCCAAATCAGCAAGTCGCTTCTCATCCCACCTCTGCACCCACGGATCCACGTCCTCCCGGAATCCCAGCCTCCGACGCCGCATCCGAGCTCCATGGATCATCGACTCCCTCCTCCGCAATCCGCCCAGCGATCCCGTGATCCACGCCTCCTCCCAGCAAAGAGCCCGGACGACTCCCTTCTCCGTGATCCCGTGCTATGATCAAGCCGCCGTCTCAGCCTCCCATCTCCTCTTCTTCCGGCCACAGCAGCAGATTAGCAGGGATTTTCAGCATCCTCTCTTCTTCCGTTCGTCCGCGTCACTGCCAGCAGCCTGTGAAGCAGCCCAAGATCCCGGCCGTATTCATCTTCCTCCCGTGATCCAAGCTCTTCCAAATTCGAGATTCATCTTCCGCATCCAAGCAATCCCGCTGTCAAGCGCCCCGCATCCAGCTTCCACGCCTTCCTCCGAGAAATCCCCGCTTCTCCCTTCCGGATTCGAGGCATCCTCAGCGTCCGCCCTCTCCTTCTCCCCGTGATCCCAGCCTCCACCGCGGCCGTGATCAGCTCCATTCCGGAATCCCAACAGCCTGTGATTCAGCCCTTTCCCCATGGATTGATTGCCGGCTTGAAGAAGAAGGGAGAGATCAATATAAAGGTAGAGGAGCTCACGCCAAAGGGGGGGAGGTGGAGCTCTGTTTTGGGGAAAAGTAAGAGGAGTTCGTGCTCTGTTTTCAAACAGAGCACGTTGTTTGTTTGTTTTTTTTTTTTTTTTTTTGTTTTATTAAGAGTTTTATTTTGAGAGTATGTATTTTGGGGTTTTTAGTTTTATTTTAATAGAGAGTTTTATTTATGCTAAAGTTGTAATTTCTGTTGTAATTAATTTCCGTTCTTCAAATTATGCAATCTTTTAATTTTTCTTTGATGCAATATATTTAATTTTCTTTTATGAAATTTATATTCCAGGCTTCAATCTTCTTAGTGTCGTCTATTTTAATTTATGCCAAAGCTCTTATTTGATTAATTAAATAAATATTTTTCGAATCTAAGTATCTGTCTTTTAGTTAGTTTCAATTAGAAAAAATTAACATCCCCGACATAATATTTTTCTTTTATTATTCAAAAATCGGCTTTGAATCCGAGTGAACGTTCTAATTTTTATGCAACTCCAATCGCCTCCCTGTAGATCGACCTCTTACGACCACTATTCTTCGAGTAGAAAAGGTAAGAGTATAATTAAATTAAACTTTGTTTGTCGGTTCTAACAACGATCTGTTTAGCGTATTTTTAAGTAAACAGGAATGGACGAACAGAATTTTGGGATCATTCCGGACAAATTCTAATTCAGTGGGTTCGTCTTTAAAGTCTTCTACATAATATTTTATATTTGGTTCATAGACTCCTTCGATATATTCAGCCTCTTAGTTTCCAACTTCTGGTTCAGTAGTCAGATAAGTCTTAGTAGAATATTGAGACGCTATGTGGCCGAATTGTTGACACCTTGATAAGTGCCAAATAATGTATAAATTTATCTACTTTACATGGCACTTATTATTATTGTTATGCATAAATTTAAACATAAGACAATGTGTTTCCCCTCTTCATTACATTATTAGAGGTAATGCAATTTGGTTTAATTTTCTGTATTAGTTTAGTCTAATATGTGTGCAGGTCGAGTCAACCCATTTCACAAACTAGTCCCAATTTGTTCCATGTGTGGACTACTTTCTCCCACATGTGCATGAAGCTATCCATTTCTTTGTCCACGTCATATTTCCCCGTGTGCACCAAGCTTTCCGACCTAGCAAAAACAGAGACCTCTCCCATTTTCTCCATTTGTCCAAACTTCCTCTATTTTAGATTCAGGACCAAGCCCTTCCAACCTACCCGAGTGGACCCCAACCACTTTTCAAAACAAATAAAAAATAAAAAATAAAAAATAAAAATAATATAAATATATATAATAACTCCCACGCATTCATCTCCCACTCTCTTCCCCTCCCTGTTTTGGAAGAGCCTGCGTGATCCCCTCCTCATTCCTTCCCCGTGCGATCAAAAGATTTCCTCCGCCCCAGCATCGTCGTCCTCTCCTAATTCTCCTAATCATCTCCTCTTCCGGATTTCCAACTCCACGCCGTGATAGCTCCTCCCAAGCATTCGCAACCTTCCCTCCCCATTCGGATTGACTCCATCATTCACGGAATCACCGCGCTCAGAGAACCCTCCGAATCAGCCCAATCCTCCGCCCTCGCTTCAAAACAATGGAAGTTCGTATCAGCCGCGTGCCAGATCTACCTACGAGGGAATCAGCCGGGCGTCTTCCGCATCCAAGCAGCTGCAGCATCGTCTTCTTCCCCGGGTGTTCCGCCAGCAACCACTCCTCCACAATCCCAGCCGGCTGCAATCAACGATCCATTCCTAGCGTCCGTCTGCAGTGGTCCTCCAGCACCATTTCTTCCGCCGGTGATGCATCCCACGCTTCAAGCCTCCGCGTCTGCAAGCACTGTGATCCAAGGACCCAGCAGCTCTTCCGTGATTTCCTCCCGTCGATCAAGCTCCCACTTCTTCCGCCCGTTTCAAATGCAGCTGGTGATCCCAGGGATTGACGCCCTCCTTCCGTTTCCAAATCCCAGCCCCCAAGCAATCGGATCCCCAGCAATCACGCATCCTCCCCCTCTCGATGCTTCAACGATTGATCTATAAAAGGGGGCGTGGGGTGGAAAAGAAGGGGAGGCGACGGTTGGAAGAACAGAGGAGGAGGCTCTGTTTCGGTGAAGAAGAAGAAGAAGAAAGCCGAGAGAAAGAAATAAAAAAAGAAGAGAGAGGGGGGGGGGGGAAGAGAATATTTTGTGATATTTTGGGAATAATGGGAGGTGAAGGCTTTCATTTGAAGACGGGAGGTCGTCCGGAAGCCATGCTCGGCTCAACGTCCAATCTAGGGCTGGATGAAGCCCTAGCAATGTATCAGGGCATTGTAGTTCTTACTTTTTATTATTATTTTGGAGCTTGTTTAAATTCTTATCTTCAATGAAATATTTCTTTTATGATGTTTAAACCTTGAGTATGCTATTTATTATTCATGTTTGCTAAAGTAGTCTAAGATGATCCATGCCTAGGAAGATGAGGTGTGCTGCACCCTAGATTAGCATACTTAGGTAGACACTTCATGCTATACCGAAGATGGATCTTCCTAAAACTCTTTATATTTTTATTTTAAAAGGCTTGTAGCCAATATTGCATGCCTCTCCAAAAGATAAAAAAAATATTAAAGAACACAGACCCTGATACAATGCTATGTGGTGGATTCCAAACCCTAGATCCCTCTACTTTGATAAATTTCAATTCGTACTCATATATTAATTTAGTTAAATCAAGTTAGCAAACTCTTCTTCATGATTTATTTTTAAAAGAAAAATAACTTGTTTCCAATTCCTGTGGACCGACACCCGTAATCACTATCCTATAGGATACGTGCTATTGCGTGGTTTATTTTTGAACTTGAAAGAACCGATCAATTTTTGGCGCCGTTGCCGGGGATTGCTAGCATAGTTATTTTTCCTATCATTAAAAAAAAATAATTAATTAAAAAAAACTTTCAAAAAAAATATATATAAATAAAAAAAATTATTTTCTATTATTGTTACTTTTCTTATCTCTTTTTTCTCTTCTACTAATTTTTTTTAATTTTTCTTTTGATCTTATTTGATCAGGAATCGAAAGAAAAATCCGGGATGATCAAAAAGAGAACTGCTGGAAAAGGAATGCTGTAGAGGTTTGCCAAAAAGAAAAAAAAAAATTTAAATTGCTGGGGAAATTCCCTTTGGTAACCTCTGAACCTTTCTTATTTTTAGCTTGAAATTTTGTGGTGATTGTTTGCTTTTAACTTTAGCAGAAGTGTGAATGTATGCCCGATACACATACACCAATTAATCTGCACTTAGTAAGGGCAATCACCCCAACAAGATAAGAGCCGAATTTCATCACCGGACTCTTGCCCAATTTGGGTGAACTCAATCTCACATAGTGTCACTTTAATTAAAATCAATTAGACATTGGCCCCTAGGGACATTCGAGCTCAATAGGACGAAGATCACCGAAAGTTGCACCAATTTCGCTCTGTGGCTTAGTTGATGTCTAGACAAGCTTGGTCCCTATAAGGGAGACAGTTCATCTGTTCGAGGCAAGTGGGTTTTAAGTGGGACCTTTGCGAACGCATCGTGACCCCTCCACTTACCTGGGAGCTTACCTGGTCAACTCGGTTCATTAGACCGGATTGGAGGCTTAGGTGCCCTCTTCAAACCAGTTAGGAGCTGTCTAGTGATTTTAGGACAAAGACTAGGATTGATATGCTTTTCTCTTTTATTGCATGCTTGATTGATCGAGTATTAGTGTATGCAAGGTAGTCGTTCTAGAGTACGAAACCTATTACCTTTTGACCCTAAAATAGAACGAACCCTTAGGAGCATTCGAGCTAAGATCAAAACATTAGGATCATCCCCACCTCTTAAGATGGCTGAAGAACAACCCAAACTCCTGAGGGAGTACTTTACTCCCACTATTTACACTTCCCCATCTTGCATTCGATTACCTGAGGTAGCAGCTGTACAATATGAAATAAAGTCTAGTGTGATCCAAATGCTCCCATCTTTTTATGGGCTCACCAACGAAGACCCATACAAACACCTAGATGAATTCCTTGAGATTTGCACCACTGTCAAGATTCAGAACTTCACTGATGATGCTCTGAAACTTAGATTATTTTTCTTCTCTCTTAAAGATAGAGCCAAACAATGGCTGAATTCTTTAGAAGCCAACTCGATTCATTCTTGGGATCAAATGCAACAAGAATTCCTAAAAAAATACTTTCCCATAAGAAGAACGAACCAGTTTAGACGTGCCATTACAAGCTTCTCCCAAACTGAGGGAGAAGAATTTCATGAAACTTGGGAGAGATTTCGGGACCTAATCCGTAAATGCCCTCATCATCAAATACCTAAGTGGCAGCTAGTGCAATGTTTCTATGACGGATTGACTGAACGAAACCGTCAGATGATCGATGCTGCATGCGGGGGGACTTTCATGCTTCGAAATGAGCATGAAGCATGGCAACTATTTGAAAATCTTAATGAAAACTCCCTCCACCATGCTTCATGTGAAGGAAAAATTTCCCGAGTTGTCCGATAAAATCGAACGCCAGGCATGAAAAATCAGTTTTAATTTTTTTTATTTTATTTATAACAATTATAAATATTAAATTTAACTTTTGTGTAAAATTACCTCAAGGCCGTAGCGGAAGTTGGTCGAGGTAATTTGAATCTGGATCTGGATCTAGATCCCTGAAGGTAGCTCTGCGAGGCCTGGATCTACAAGCCCTCTACTTCGCACGCACGTCAAACTTCGCAAGAAGGTTGGATGATGTTTTTACTCGTGCAAAATAATCTTTTGCAAAAGGACCCTTGGAAGAAAAGAAATCCAGAAAAAGGACGTTCCCTTTTCTCTTTCTTTCTTTCTTCAGTTTCTTTTCTCCCGTTTCTTCACAGCACGCACAAGCCACAGATGCCCGTCTCTTGATCCCGATCACAGAGGGAATGGAAGGGAGGAGAGGACACCGGATCTGGGCCGAACTCCAAACCACCAGAGAGAAAGGACTCCTTCCTTTCTCTTCTTCTTCTTCTCCACAGAATCAAATCTCCTTCTCTGTCTGACATTTTCTTCCCAAGAAAATTTTTTTCTCTCTCTCTCCATTCGAGAGGAAACGGTGGCCTACAAATAGGCCAACGCTGAGAGGAGTTAAGAGGCGTAATGGTCCAGCGTTATTGAATTCATTCATTATCAAATATGAATGAATTTGATAACGGTTGTTTCAAAAACAACCATGGAATAAACCAGCGATTAATGCCTATTATTGCCGGATTTCAAAAATCAAACTGGACTGGAATGTTGGCGGTTCAAAACTGCACATTCCGGTCCAGTCGGCCGTCTGACCGGAGGCCGGTTGGCCGCGCAATCGCCGGTCGGAAAGCTTGCGGACGCGTGAAATAGAGAAGCTCTGTTTCATGCGTCCCAGGTGAGTCGCGGCTCACAAAACAAATGCTAAGGGTCCATGTGAAGGGAGTGGTCCACGGGTCCATGGCATTTATTCACGGTCAGCAACCACACAAAATGGGAAAAGTCAACTTGATACAAATGGGTTAGCCCATTTGATCATAAGTTAGTCTATTTGGTTCTAAACCAAATTTGCAGCCCATTTGAATGAATTTTTGACCCGAAAAAATTCCACATGAGTCTGACTCATAGGAGATTCAATTGGGTCTAGTTTCGGCTCGATCCAAGTCCGACTTAGATCAGAACAAATACGAAATTAAATCCCAATTAAATCATGATCGAGCCCAATTACACTAATTTAGACCCAATCAAATCCAATCTCAACAATTGAGTCCTGATCAAGTTCAATTATATTAATTAAAACTTGATTGACCCGAAATACAGACTTAATTAGTTGTTCATCCATGAAATTTAGCATGTACCTCATGTTCAGTGCTAGCTGAACATAGACAGAGCCAAATTCCAAATGACCCATAATTTAATTCTTAATTAAATTGGGTCAAGACCTTCCTACTCAGCTTGACTAATGTGCGTGACTCCGATAGGTTCGAACACTAAGCCGGTAGTACATGGACTACTCCATGCACTAATCGAGGTGACCATCTAGCAATGATACCCGAGTCCGGATAGGTCAAATATGCAAAGCAACATTCAAGAACCTAGACGTATGGTTGTTGCATAATTCATCCCTATGACCTTCGATGCTCAAGATGACCTCAGAGTGGACTGTCGAACTCTGGATCCGGTCATCCATAGTATATTTCAATTAATCAAATCAAGTGACCATCACTTGGTTTACCCTGGCCAAGGTTTTACTGAATTGAAATACAGCAAGACATCAACTCCTCTAATCTGGAGCGGTCAATCCCATCTTGACTCGTACACAGACTTCGCGAGTACTTGACTGCACCCAGCATCCTTCCGATCCCTGAATTAGAAATTCAGGTCATCCAGTGCCTAAGTACAGTGAGTTGCTTGCAAGTCACCATGACAGTCTCAGGTCTAAGGGGTACTTATGCCCATACGTTTTACGAGCTAACTCCCGACAATGGAGTGCTACGCAGGTGAGTCACTATTCAGTGACGATGTACTCCTACATCTCACCTATATGCCATACAGTGTCTCCACACTCCTTGGTTTAAGAGGACAACCAACTAAATGGCACACAACGACCTATACTTGACATAGCTATCGTCCAATTGACAGCTTGTCATTTGGTCGCGAACTGGTTTAAGGACTAAATGATAAAACCTCTTTTATCCACTAAATTAGTCCTAAGGACTTCATCACAATACACAAGAGTTCAATTTGAAGATGCAACACTTGTGATGAATAGAAAATTACCAGAATAAATTTTTATTCATTTTAATAAAATATATATACATAATCCAATTTTTTACAATTAAAAATTGGCTTTGGGACACAATTTCCAACAACTCCCACTTGGACTAAAGCCAATTTGTACAGTATCTTATACCCATCTTCGATTTGTGATAATCGAACTCCTTTACAGAAAGGGCTTTAGTGAATGGGTCAGCTAGGTTCTCCTTTCCATCGATCTTCTGAAGATTGACGTCACCTCGTTCCACGATCTCTCGTACAAGGTGGTAGCGACGCAGAATGTGCTTGGTCCTGTGGTGAGACTTTGGCTCCTTTGCTTGTGCAATGGCTCCAGTATTGTCACAATACAAAAGAACTGGACCGTTGATTGAGGGAGCAACACCAAGTTGATTTACAAATTTCTTGATCCAAACAGCTTCCTTTGCCGCATCTGATGCAGCAACATACTCTGCTTCGCATACGGAATCGGCTACTGAATGCTGCTTGGAACTTTTCCAGCAGACTGCTCCTCCATTCAGGGTAAACACAAATCCTGACATACTCTTACTGTCATCATGGTCTGACTGAAAACTAGAGTCTGTAAACCCCACAAGTTTTAAGTCAGATTCTCCATAGATTAACCATTGGTCCTTAGTATTTCTTAAATACTTAAGGATGGTTTTCACCACCTTCCAATGGTTCTCACCCGGATCAGACTGATACCTACTCGCTACTGCTAGTGAGTAAGCAACATCCGGTCTTGTACATGTCATGGCGTACATAATAGAACCTACTGCAGAAGCATATGGAATTCTACTCATACGCTCTCTCTCTTCGGAAGTTGTCGGACAATCTTTCTTAGAGAGAGAAATTCCTTGGCCTATCGGAAGATAGCCCTTCTTGGAATTCTCCATGTTGAACCGCTTCAACATAGTGTCGATGTACGTGGATTGGGACAATCCAAGCAACCTCTTAGATCTATCTCTATAGATTTTCATCCCTAGGATGTAGGATGCTTCTCCCAGATCCTTCATGGAGAACTGTGATGACAGCCAAAGTTTCACATTTTGTAATGCAAGAATGTCATTCCCAATTAAGAGAATGTCATCCACATACAACACAAGAAATGTGATCACTGAACCGTTAACCCACTTGTAGACACAAGGTTCTTCTTCGTTCTTAACGAAGCCATATGTTTTGATAGTTTTATCGAAACGTATGTTCCAACTTCGAGAAGCTTGCTTAAGTCCATAAATGGACTTTTGTAGCTTGCATACTTTGGACTCGTCTATGGATGTGAAACCCTCAGGTTGTATCATATACACCTCTTCTTCCAGCTCTCCATTTAGAAAAGCTGTTTTCACATCCATTTGCCAGATTTCATAATCCATATATGCTGCTATAGCTAGCATGATCCGAATAGATTTTAGCATTGCCACAGGGGAAAAAGTCTCGTCATAATCGATACCATAACGTTGACGATACCCCTTGGCAACCAGACGGGCTTTATAGGTTTCCACCTTTCCGTCTGCGCCTCTCTTTCTTTTGAAGATCCATTTGCACCCTATGGGTTTTATCCCTTCGGGTGGATCAACTAGTGTCCATACACTATTGATTTCCATGGATTCCATTTCGGATCTCATGGCGTTAAGCCACAACTCAGAGTCGGACCTCTGCATAGCATCCATATAGGTGATCGGATCCTCATTGTTCTCATCGAGCTCAATGGGATCTGCGTCTTGGACCAAGAAACCATAGTATCTATCCACTTGACGCAGTACTCTACCTGATCGCCTTAATGGTGCTTCTACATTGGGCTCCAGGTTTGATCTAATTGAATCCGGTTCTGTGGGTTCAGTAGATTGTGTTAAATCTTTTACCTGTTGAACTTCACTAAGTTCAACCTTAGAGGCAACAATTCCTTCACTAAGGAATTCCCTTTCCAAAAAGGTTGCCTTAAGTCCTACGAACACCTTTTGTTCATTAGGAAGGTAGAAGTAATAACCCCTAGTTTCCTTGGGGTACCCTACAAAATAACACTTATCGGACCTAGGACCAAGTTTGTCAGTTTGAGAATGTTTAACATAAGCCGGACATCCCCAAACCCTAAGGTATGAAAGTGTCGGCTTACGCCCAGTCCATATCTCATATGGAGTCTTCTCAACAGACTTACTTGAAACCTTATTTAGTATTATACACGCAGACTCTAAAGCATAACCCCAAAAAGATACAGGCAGACTAGTAAACCCCATCATGGATCGAACCATGTCTAACAGAGTTCGCTTCCTCCTTTCGGATACACCATTGTGCTGAGGTGTTCCTGGAGGGGTCCATTGTGAGAGAATCCCATTCTCCTCTAGATAAGTCAAGAAATCACCGGAAAGGTATTCTCCTCCTCGGTCTGACCGAAGGATCTTAATACTCTTTCCAGTCTGTTTTTCTACTTCATTACGAAATCGTTTGAACATTTCAAATGATTCCGACTTATGCTTCATCAGATAGACATACCCATACCTGGATAGGTCATCTATGAAGGTTATGAAGTAGGCATAACCACCTTTGGCACTTACGTTCATAGGTCCACATACATCAGTATGTATGAGGCCAAGAACATCGCTAGCTCGTTCACCCTTTCCAGAAAAAGGTGACTTGGTCATCTTACCCAGAAGACAGGATTCACAAGTTGGCAATGATTCACAATCATTGATTTCTAAAATGCCCTGTTGGGCTAACCTGTTTATCCTATTTTTATTTATGTGACCTAACCGGCAATGCCACAAATAGGCTTCATTGACATTATCTAACTTAGGGCGTTTATTAGAGGTGTACATTACATTCACAGGCAGTGATAGAGTATAAATGCCATATTTCAATTGTCCACGAAAAATTTTAATACCATTCAAAATGATATCACAAAAATTTTCTTTTATTGATAAACAATAACCATTTTTGGCCAAAAGGCCTACAGAGATGACATTCATTAAAAATGTTGGACAATAATGACAATCATCTAATATAACTACTCTAGATTCAAAAACAAGCTGAATGACTCCTAAAGCTAGGACTGGAACTGATCTTCCATCTCCAACGTTCAGGAATCTCTCGTTATTCTTGAATCTTCTACTAACTTGAAGTCCCTGCAACGAATTGCAAATATTAATTGGACTTCCGGTATCCAATACCCAAGTGGTAGAATCATAAATTGAAAAATTACAAGGTGTTATCATATAATTACCTTGTGCAGCAACTGTTTGCTGCTTTTTCTTCTTAGGCCTGTTTGGATCAAGGGACGCTATGTAAGCCGGACAGTTCCGCTTCCAATGACCCATCTTCTTACAGAAGAAGCACTCTGCCTTGCTCTTATCGGCTTTACGCTTCTTAATCTGGCTGGGCTTAGAGACCCCAGCACGAGCTTTTTGCACCTTCTTCTTCTTTCCTTTCTTAAAGGAAGAAAGTCCTGCAGAAGTCCCACCTACCACATTCACCGTTTCTTTTTTGAGTTGGTGATCCTTCTCATAGGTCTGCAGTAAACCTAGCAAACCATGATAGGATACTTCAGGTTTAGTCATTCTATAATGACTAAGGAAGGTCAGGTAGGACTTGGGAAGTGAGTTCAAAATGGCGTCCTTGCCCAATTGCTCGTGCAAAGGAAAGCCAAGTTTACTTAGGCGATCGATTTGTTCGACCATATACAATACATGATCGGTGACCGATGCCCCTTCCCTCATGCGGGCATTGAATATAGCGCAGGAGGTCTTATGTCGTTCAACATCATCAGGTGTGCCGAAAGACTCCTTCAACATTTGAAGGATTTCCACTGGCTGCGCTTCCTCGAATTTACGACTAAACTCATCATTCATCGAGGCCCTCATGATGCAACGCACTGTAGTGCGATCGTTGAGCCACTTCTGATAAGCGTCTCTGATTGCACGTGGTGCATTGGCTGCAGGTTCCTCAGGTGCAGGATCCGATATCACATACAGGATCCGCTCATGCTCTAATACTATTTTCATCTTTCGATACCAGCTATCGAAGTTAGGTCCATTAAGCTTATCATTGTCTAATAGTGTTCGGAGGGACAATGAGTTAGCCATATCTGAAAAATAAAGGAAAAATCCAACTAATCAGTATATGATTTATTTGATCCTAAAGACTTGGACTTTAGTCTAAAGTTTTCTCCCACTATTTTAATCGAATTAGTAGCCTCTACCTTTAATTCGAGGAATTACTTTAATTCCCTAGTGGGTACTAGAATCCGCATAGACTGCATACGGGCCCGAGGAAGGCTCGGCCAACCCATGTGCATCTAAGGGTAGGTACATTACCAATTATTTCTCTAAACAATTTCTAGCAATCAATTTTGCCCCAAGTGGTAATCAGTAGGCGGAGGCCTCCACTGAAAATCCTGGTTAGGTCCAACCATTAATGAACTAACTCGATGATACTACCTAATGTATGATCAGGCCCGAGGAAGGCTCGGCCAACCTAATCACAATTAGATAGCTCAAAAAGCTATCATATAATGAAGGATAATTCCAGTATTTAGAGGAACACCAGACGGAAGCGTCCTGCATGTTCAACTGTAATATTGGACCTATTATCATTCACCTTAATGGGAGGCTATGATCTAGTTATCTATATAACTTTATCATTTTAAGGACCTAATAATTTAGAGGATTTTAAATGATATGTAACACTGACCGATAATTCTAAATCCTCCCACTGACTTCACCAAATCATATAGAGGACTAGCTCTTATTGGTCTATTAGACACCTAAATCAGTCACACTGATTTTTCTTAATGGCATGGGTGAGTGCCAAGTATCAAGGTACCTTAATCAAAACTTGATCGACCAAATTGGCCAGATAAGAGAGATCATGGGAGGGTTACGCCATTAACCTCTTTCCTAGACACCAACTATGTTGGCCAGGTAAGAGGTAGCCCCAATTAAAAACCATGATCAAATGCCGACTTACCTTAGACACCAATTGGTTTATCAAGTTGATTTAGGTTATCCTTGGGAACTCGGGCTCGACCACTAAGCCACAATCAGATCCAATTGAAATGTTTGGATATGATAAACTACAACTATTGAGTTTGATCATTTTATAAACCTTGATTTAGTCTAGTTCAACTATTGATTAGATTAAATCATGTTTCTTAAGTTAGTCCATTTCAATTTGATTTCATGATTAGGTCTAACCTAGTCAACTAATCTGATTGTGCTAACCCATCCCCAAATCCCATGTTCAAATTTAAATTTTAATTCGAATTTCAAATTTTGAATTTTAAATCTTTATTTGAAATTCAAATTTTAAATTTTAAATTCAACATTTAATTCTTTATTAAATGCATTATGATCATGGATTCAAGGTGTCAATTTATTCCAAATATAAACAATTTATATTTAAATTTTGTGGTCATAATAAATTTAAAACTGAAATTTCATAAACATCAATTATGCATAATTTCACAAAAATAAACTATTTATTTTATGATACAAATTAATCTCAATTTTGTGCTAGGACAACCTTTTCACTATAAGGGGTTAACCTTATAGCAGGACAACCTTATAATTCAGCACAAGATTGATATTTTATCAATAAATCTAGATCTAATCTAAATTTAAAAATTAAATCATGCATAATTCTAGATATTATAGGCCAATTCCATCGGCCAACCTGGCTCTGATACCAGTTGAAGGAAAAATTTCTCGAGTTGTCCGATAAAATCGAACGCCAGGCATGAAAAATCAGTTTTAATTTTTTTTATTTTATTTATAACAATTATAAATATTAAATTTAACTTTTGTGTAAAATTACCTCAAGGCCGTAGCGGAAGTTGGTCGAGGTAATTTGAATCTGGATCTGGATCTAGATCCCTGAAGGTAGCTCTGCGAGGCCTGGATCTACAAGCCCTCTACTTCGCACGCACGTCAAACTTCGCAAGAAGGTTGGATGATGTTTTTACTCGTGCAAAACAATCTTTTGCAAAAGGACCCTTGGAAGAAAAGAAATCCAGAAAAAGGACGTTCCCTTTTCTCTTTCTTTCTTTCTAACGTCAAACTTCGCAAGAAGGTTGGATGATGTTTTTACTCGTGCAAAACAATTTTTTGCAAAAGGACCCTTGGAAGAAAAGAAATCCAGAAAAAGGACGTTCCCTTTTCTCTTTCTTTCTTTCTTCAGTTTCTTTTCTCCCGTTTCTTCACAGCACGCACAAGCCACAGATGCCCGTCTCTTGATCCCGATCACAGAGGGAATGGAAGGGAGGAGAGGACACCGGATCTGGGCCGAACTCCAAACCACCAGAGAGAAAGGACTCCTTCCTTTCTCTTCTTCTTCTTCTCCACAGAATCAAATCTCCTTCTCTGTCTGACGTTTTCTTCCCAAGAAAATTTTTTTCTCTCTCTCTCCATTCGAGAGGAAACGGTGGCCTACAAATAGGCCAACGCTGAGAGGAGTTAAGAGGCGTAATGGTCCAGCGTTATTGAATTCATTCATTATCAAATATGAATGAATTTGATAACGGTTGTTTCAAAAACAACCATGGAATAAACCAGCGATTAATGCCTATTATTGCCGGATTTCAAAAATCAAACTAGACTGGAATGTTGGCGGTTCAAAACCGCACATTCCGGTCCAGTCGGCCGTCTGGCCGGAGGCCGGTTGGCCGCGCAATCGCCGGTCGGAAAGCTTGCGGACGCGTGAAACAAAGAAGCTCTGTTTCATGCGTCCCAGGTGAGTCGCGGCTCACAAAACAAATGCTAAGGGTCCATGTGAAGGGAGTGGTCCACGGGTCCATGGCATTTATTCACGGTCAGCAACCACACAAAATGGGAAAAGTCAACTTGATACAAATGGGTTAGCCCATTTGATCATAAGTTAGTCTATTTGGTTCTAAACCAAATTTGCAGCCCATTTGAATGAATTTTTGACCCGAAAAAATTCCACATGAGTCTGACTCATAGGAGATTCAATTGGGTCTAGTTTCGGCTCGATCCAAGTCCGACTTAGATCAGAACAAATACGAAATTAAATCCCAATTAAATCATGATCGAGCCCAATTACACTAATTTAGACCCAATCAAATCCAATCTCAACAATTGAGTCCTAATCAAGTTCAATTATATTAATTAAAACTTGATTGACCCGAAATACAGACTTAATTAGTTGTTCATCCATGAAATTTAGCATGTACCTCATGTTCAGTGCTAGCTGAACATAGACAGAGCCAAATTCCAAATGACCCATAATTTAATTCTTAATTAAATTGGGTCAAGACCTTCCTACTCAGCTTGACTAATGTGCGTGACTCCGATAGGTTCGAACACTAAGCCGGTAGTACATGGACTACTCCATGCACTAATCGAGGTGACCATCTAGCAATGATACCCGACGTCCGGATAGGTCAAATATGCAAAGCAACATTCAAGAACCTAGACGTATGGTTGTTGCATAATTCATCCCTATGACCTTCGATGCTCAAGATGACCTCAGAGTGGACTGTCGAACTCTGGATCCGGTCATCCATAGTATATTTCAATTAATCAAATCAAGTGACCATCACTTGGTTTACCCTGGCCAAGGTTTTACTGAATTGAAATACAGCAAGACATCAACTCCTCTAATCTGGAGCGGTCAATCCCATCTTGACTCGTACACAGATTTCGTGAGTACTTGACTGCACCCAGCATCCTTCCGATCCCTGAATTAGAAATTCAGGTCATCCAGTGCCTAAGTACAGTGAGTTGCTTGCAAGTCACCGTGACAGTCTCAGGTCTAAGGGGTACTAATGCCCATACGTTTTACGAGCTAACTCCCGACAGTGGAGTGCTACGCAGGTGAGTCACTATTCAGTGACGATGTACTCCTACATCTCACCTATATGCCATACAGTGTCTCCACACTCCTTAGTTTAAGAGGACAACCAACTAAATGGCACACAACGACCTATACTTGACATAGCTATCGTCCAATTGATAGCTTGTCATTTGGTCGCGAACTGGTTAAGGACTAAATGATAAAACCTCTTTTATCCACTAAATTAGTCCTAAGGACTTCATCACAATACACAGGAGTTCAATTTGAAGATGCAACACTTGTGATGAATAGAAAATTACCAGAATAAATTTTTATTCATTTTAATAAAATATATATACATAATCCAATTTCTTACAATTAAAAATTGGCTTTGGGACACAATTCCCAACGTCATGTTCTCGTCAAGCACCCCCGAATTTTCAAAGAAAAGGGGCCATTTGTGAAATAAGTCATTCTATGGACCTGTCTAGCAAGGTAGATGCATTGTCCCATAAGATTGACCAACTAATGATAGGAGGACATGTCGTTAGGTCTTCCCAAGCACAAGTATGTGCTATCTGTTCTAGCCCATCGCATCCTATTCATGAGTGCCCCTCAGCACCCCAATTCCCCGAACTCGTGCAAGAACACATCAATGCTGCCCAAAACACAGCCCAGACTGGGTAATGACCCATTTTTCAATACATATAACCCGGAATGGCGGAATCATCCAAATTTTTCTTGGAGGCAGCAAGCTTCGAATACTACCCAACCCTACTCCCAAAATTTTCAAAACCCTCAGAATTTTCATCTCTACCGTCCCTCAAATCAATTTCAACACCCTCCTCCTCCAACCCAAAGAAATACAGCCTTTGAGGAGAAGGTGTTGACTGCCCTTCAAGGTTTGGAGGCAAACACACAACTATTGCACTCTCACACGCAATCAATTGCTAAGCTAGAATTCCAAATGGGTCAACTAGCCAATGCATTAAACAAGCGAGAGGAAGGTAAGCTTCCAAGTCAACCAATGAGTAATCCTAGAGGACAATACGTGGCTCAAGAAACTCAACTAAATCATGAGCAAGCCAATGCTTTGACTACCCTAAGGAGTGGACGTATAATAGATAACAAGGTTGGGGAGGGTAACAATAAGGAAGGTGAAGAAGAGGAGAGGAATGTATCACATGAAAACCCAAAATCTTCTTCAGCTAGTCCACCATCTGCCACAACCCACATTCCAAAGGCTCCATTCCCTGAAGCACTTAATGCACCCTCTCCCTTTGGCAAGAAGGGAACTTCATTAGAAGAGATGATGGAGGTCTTCAAACAAGTTAAAATCAACCTCCCACTCCTTGATGCCATCAAACAAGTTCCCTCCTATGCCAAATTTCTCAAAGACCTTTGCACCCAAAAGCGGAAATCTAGAACACATGTGCCTAAAAAGGTCCTCCTAACTGAGCAGGTAAGTTCCATTCTCCAACACAACACCCCTCCAAAGTTTAAAGATCCTGGTGCTCCCACTATTTCCTGTGTCATAGGAAATAACTCCATCGACCGAGCACTCTTAGATCTAGGGGCAAGTGTGAATCTTCTACCCTATTCAGTCTATGAAAAATTTGGGTTGGGTGAATTAAAACCTACCTCGGTGTCCTTACAATTGGCTGATCGATCTGTGAAGATACCACGGGGGATGATTGAAGATGTTCTTGTCAAGGTAGACAAATTCTACTTTTCAGTAGATTTTATCGTCCTTGATATGGAACATGTGCCCAACCTAAAAAAATAAATTCCTGTGATCCTTGGTCGTCCCTTTTTAGCAACAGCCAATGCATGTATCAACTGTAGAACTAGGGCAATGGATATATCATTTGGAAACATGAAAATTAAGTTGAATGTGTTTCATGCCGCCGACCAACATGTGAGGGAAGATGAGTGTTGCCTAATTGACGAAATGGATGATCTTGTAGAGGAAGCCCTTCCCTATATCTTAGCAGATGACCCCTTAGAGGCATGTTTGGCCCATTTTGACATTGACAACTTTGATATAGACAAGGCCATAGAAGAAGTTAACATCTTACTCGATAATCAATCTTCTATGAGTTCCCTTCCTTGGAAGATCCGACCTGAACCTCTTCCTCCCATTGCTAGCACACCACTTTGTCCTTCCATTGATTCTCCACCTAAACTTGAGTTGAAGCCACTTCCAATAAATCTTAAGTATGCCTTTCTAGGACCGAAAAATAGCCTCCCTGTAATCATCGCAGCCAACTTATCTACTGAACAGGAGGATAAACTTTTAAGGGTGCTAGAAGAAAATAAACATGCCATAGGATGGTCTGTAGCCGATTTGAAAGGGGTTGACCCCTCTGTTTGTATGCATCGAATTCATCTCGAAGATGATGCAAAGTCCACCCGAGAAATGCAAAGAAGACTCAATCCTAACATGAAGGAGGTAGTCAAGAAAGAAGTGGTGAAATTATTAGATGCCGGAATCATTTATCCAATTTCTGATAGTAAGTGGGTGAGTCCGACACAAGTGGTACCCAAGAAATCAGGTATCACTGTGGTTGAAAATATAGAAGGAGAATTGATACAAACACGCACAACCACGGGTTGGCGCGTGTGTATTAATTACAGAAAACTTAATTCAATGACTAGGAAGGACCATTTCCATTTACCTTTCATAGATCAAATTTTGGAACGGTTGGCCGGTCAAGGTTTTTACTGCTTCTTAGATGGTTATTCTGGATATAATCAAGTACCTGTCTACCCAGACGATCAAGAGAAAACCACCTTTACCTGTCCATTTGGAACATTTGCATATAGGAGGATGCCTTTTGGATTATGCAATGCACCCGCAACTTTTCAACGATGCATGATGGCCATTTTTTCAGATATGGTGGAAAACTTTCTAGAAGTGTTCATTGATGATTTCTCAGTTTTTGGCCTATCTTTTGACGATTGTCTGAACAATTTGACCTTAGTTTTGAAAAGATGTAAGGAGACCAACCTAGTATTAAGTTAGGAAAAGAGCCATTTCATGGTTCAAGAAGGCATAGTTTTAGGACACGTCGTGTCCAAGAGGGGCATTGAAGTAGATAAAGCCAAAGTCGATCTTATTTCCAATCTTCCTCCACCCAAAACTGTGAAACAAATCCGATCATTCCTTGGCCATGCTGGTTTCTACCGTCGCTTCATTCAGGATTTCAGTAAAATTTCCAAACCCTTGTGCAATCTTCTGGCCAAAGACACTCCCTTTGTCTTTGATAAAGCATGCGTGGAGGCATTTGAAAATCTTCGCTCGAAATTGACCACTGCACCTATCATACGGCCCCCTAATTGGACCCTTCCATTTGAATTAATGTGTGACGCATCCGACTATGCAATTGGGGCAGTTTTAGGGCAACGGCTAGATAAGGTACCTCATGTCATCTACTACGCTAGTAAAGCACTCTCAGATGCACAATTGAACTACACCACCACTGAAAAAGAATTGCTAGCTGTAGTATTCGCACTAGACAAGTTTCGATCTTACCTATTAGGATCCAAGGTTACCGTATTCATTGATCATGCTGCCCTTCGACACCTTCTTGCAAAGAAAGACACCAAACCCCGTCTGATTCGATGGATTCTTTTACTACAAGAATTTGACCTAGAAATTCGTGATAAGAAAGGAACTGCAAATGTCGTAGCGGACCACTTATCTAGGATTCTTCTTGAGCCCTCTCAAAATACCTCACCCTTACACGATTCTTTTCCAGATGAACAATTATTTGAGGTACAAGGAATAAAAACACCATGGTTTGCAAACATAGTAAATTACCTTGCCATAGGACGAATTCCTGATGATTGGTCAACTCAAGACAAGAACCGATTCTTTTCACAAGTAAAGTTCTATTATTGGGATGATCCCGATCTATTCAAGTATTGTCCCGATCAAGTAATCCGTCGATGTGTCCCCGAATGCGAATTTCAAAGTATTCTTTCATTCTGCCATTCACAAGCTTGTGGGGGACATTTTGGGGGTAGAAAAACTGCAGCAAAAGTTTTACAGAGTGGATTTTATTGGCCACTCTTTTCAAAGATGCCCATAACTTTTGCCAAACTTGTGAACGGTGCCAACGGATGGATACCATCTCCCGTAGAGATATGATGCCTCTCAATCCTATTTTAATTGTAGAAATATTTGATGTCTGGGGTATTGACTTTATGGGCCCTTTCCCACCATCCTTTGGTTTCGAATATATTCTTGTAGGGGTTGATTATGTTTCAAAATGGGTAGAAGCTGTCGCCACTAAAACTAATGACCACAAAGTTGTGATTAAATTTTTACATGAAAACATCTTTTGTCGTTTTGGCACACCCCGAGCCATCATCAGTGATGGGGGATCTCATTTTTGCAACCGGTCTTTCGAGGCTTTAGCTCGCAAATATAACATCACCCACAAAGTTGCTACCCCATATCATCCCCAAACGAGTGGACAAGTCGAGGTGTCCAATAGGGAGTTAAAACACATCTTAGAAAAAACGGTACGTCCCGATAGGAAAGATTGGTCTCAAAGGATAAATGATGCACTCTGGGCCTATCGTACTGCCTACAAAACTCCTATTGGCATGTCTCCCTACCGATTATTTTTTGAAAAAGCTTGTCACTTACCGGTAGAACTTGAACATAGAGCTTTCTAGGCTATCAAAAAGTTTAACTTAGATATGGCAGTAGCTGGTCCTCACCGAAAACTCCAACTAAGTGAACTTGAAGAATTACGCAATGAGGCTTATGAAAATGCTAAAATTTATAAAGCAAGGACTAAGGCTTTTCATGATAAAAATATTAACCATAAGTCTTTCGAACCTGGTCAAAAGGTTTGGCTATTCAATTCAAAGTTGCGACTCTTCCCGGGTAAACTTCGCTCTAGGTGGGATGGACCATTCGTAGTGAAAAATGTTTCTCCTCATGGTGCAGTAGAGATCCAACACCTCAATGGTGGACCTGTTTTAAAAGTCAATGACCAAAGGTTAAAACCTTATGTGGACTGTATTACCGATGGGCAATTGATCGAATCCCTTAATTTGACGAACCCTGTTTATCAAAATAATTAAGGATGCACTGTGTCTGGCTGAAGACAATAAACTTAGCGCTTATTGGGAGGCAACCCAATTCTCTTAGATTCTCTTTAACATTGAGGACAATATTAGGTTTAGGTTTGGAGGTATTTTTAAGTATTTTTAATCATTTTTTGTTTTGTTTGCATCTCTTGCATTCGTTTTCACTTCATAATGCTAGGTTTATCAAAATAAATAAAAAATAAAAAAAAATATCTTTTAAAAAAATGTGTTCATTTTCATTTTTTATAAAATAATAATAAAAAAAAATTTAAAAAAAAATTTTGTTTTTAAAAAACCTCATTTCTATACATTAATGCGAGAATGCTAAACACACAAGGTATATAAAATCTAAAAAGCCCAATGACTAGTCGGAAGTAATACAAATTTAAGTTCTTTTCATTAAGTCTCTCTTAGGGAGTTGTAAGCTAATTAATACTTCGGAATTTCACTACACACTGGTCGACACTTCTAAGGTCTAGGCTCGACATTATGTTGATAGTATAGTAGCAACCTTGGACCCTGATGAATCATACTTATCTAATCCAAAAAAAAAAATAATAATAATAAAAAATATCATCAATAATAATGGATTTAGTCAGGAACATCGAAAAGGGCTACCTATTGTCAAAGGTCAAGTGGGCTTGTGATGAGAACTCCGAGCATAAGTCCGTAGGGGAGTCTTGATGCCTGACACCTTGTGCCAACTGGTGTGAGAGTTGTCGACTGATTGCTCGTTACACGGAGAAATCACCACAAGAGTAAAAGTGCACAATTTATATGTCTTTATTATTAAAAAAAAACTCTGTATTGACCCTGAAAAAGACAATAGTGTGAAAGCCGTCGTTGTAAAAAGTCGAGTAAACTGGAATATTACAGATAAAGCCCGTGAGGTACTAAAGTAAACATCCACAACTCTCGAAATCCTGCAGATAAGATGATTTTGAATCAGTGAGCAGGTTCTTTCGACCAATCCTTGGAAACTACTGGTATTAGCAACATTTTGGAGATCCAAACTCTTAGCTTGTATACTTCACCGAGCACTCCAGTATAAATAAGTCTTACAACTCCCTAACGGAAACTTAATGACTTCAACTTGAATTGCATCTTGACCTAGGATTTGGGCTGACTTAGTAAATAAAACCATGTGTGTTTTGAAATTCTTATCACTTATGTATCTTAAGTTAGATTTTAATATATATAAAAAAAGAGAGTTTTTGAAATTCTTTACTAGTATGCATTTGGAATTCGATTTTCACTTCATAGATCAATCGATCTAAATAATAATAATAATAATAATAAAATAAATAATAATAATAATAATAATAATAATAATAAATGATTTATTGAAGTTTGTGGGTATCTTCACTGAAAACTCTCACGAGACTATAACTCGTCCGCTAGGGTAACCTAGGGGTTTAAAGTCTTGTTGCATATGGTAAATGCAATCGCGATGCCTGTGAAAGTGAGTTAGAGTTTTTCTTTTCTAGTTTTATTTTGCTCGAGGACTAGCAAAATGTAGGTTTGGGGGTATGATAAGTGCCAAATAATGTATAAATTTATCTACTTTACATGGCACTTATTATTATTGTTATGCATAAATTTAAACATAAGACAATGTGTTTCCCCTCTTCATTACATTATTAGAGGTAATGCAATTTGGTTTAATTTTCTATATTAGTTTAGTCTAATATGTGTGCAAGTCGAGTCAACCCATTTCACAAACTAGTCCCAATTTGTTCCATGTGTGGACTACTTTCTCCCACATGTGCATGAAGCTATCCATTTCTTTGTCCACGTCATATTTCTCCGTGTGCACCAAGCTTCCCGACCTAGCAAAAACAGAGACCTCTCCCATTTTCTCCATGTGTCCAAACTTCCTCTATTTTAGATTCAGGACCAAGCCCTTCCAACCTACCCGAGTGGACCCCAACCACTTTTCAAAACAAATAAAAAATAAAAAATAAAAAATAAAAATAATATAAATATATATAATAACTCCCACGCATTCATCTCCCACTCTCTTCCCCTCCCTGTTTTGGAAGAGCCTGCGTACTCCCCTCCTCATTCCTTCCCCGTGCGATCAAAAGATTTCCTCCGCCCCAGCATCGTCGTCCTCTCCTAATTCTCCTAATCATCTCCTCTTCCGGATTTCCAACTCCACACCGTGATAGCTCCTCCCAAGCATTCGCAACCTTCCCTCCCCATTCGGATTGACTCCATCATTCACGGAATCACCGCGCTCAGAGAACCCTCCGAATCAGCCCGATCCTCCGCCCTCGCTTCAAAACAATGGAAGTTCGTATCAGCCGCGTGCCAGATCTACCTACGAGGGAATCAGCCGGGCGTCTTCCGCATCCAAGCAGCTGCAGCATCGTCTTCATCCCCGGGTGTTCCGCCAGCAACCACTCCTCCACGATCCCAGCCGGCTGCAATCAACGATCCATTCCCAGCGTCCGTCTGCAGTGGTCCTCCAGCACCATTTCTTCCGCCGGTGATGCATCCCACGCTTCAAGCCTCCGCGTCTGCAAGCACTGTGATCCAAGGACCCAGCAGCTCTTCCGTGATTTCCTCCCGTCGATCAAGCTCCCACTTCTTCCGCCCGTTTCAAATGCAGCTGGTGATCCCACGGATTGACGCCCTCCTTTCGTTTCCAAATCCCAGCCCCCAAGCAATCGGATCCCCAACAATCACGCATCCTCCCCCTCTTGATGCTTCAACGATTGATCTATAAAAGGGGGCATGGGGTGGAAAAGAAGGGGAGGCGACGGTTGGAAGAACAGAGGAGGAGGCTCTGTTTCGGTGAAGAAGAAGAAGAAGAAAGCCGAGAGAAAGAAATAAAAAAAGAAGAGAGAGGGGGGGGAAAGAGAATATTTTGTGATATTTTGGGAATAATGGGAGGTGAAGGCTTTCATTTGAAGACGGGAGGTCGTCCGGAAGCCATGCTCGGCTAAACGTCCAATCTAGGGCTGGATGAAGCCCTAGCAATGTATCAGGGCATTGTAGTTCTTACTTTTTATTATTATTTTGGAGCTTGTTTAAATTCTTATCTTCAATGAAATATTTCTTTTATGATGTTTAAACCTTGAGCATGCTATTTATTATTCATGTTTGCTAAAGTAGTCTAAGATGATCCATGCCTAGGAAGATGAGGTGTGCTGCACCCTAGATTAGCATACTTAGGTAGACACTTCATGCTATACCGAAGATGGATCTTCCTAAAACTCTTTATATTTTTATTTTAAAAGGCTTGTAGCCAATATTGCATGCCTCTCCAAAAGATAAAAAAAATATTAAAGAACACAGACCCTGATACAATGCTATGTGGTGGATTCCAAACCCTAGATCCCTCTACTTTGATAAATTTCAATTCGTACTCATATATTAATTTAGTTAAATCAAGTTAGCAAACTCTTCTTCGTGATTTATTTTTAAAAGAAAAATAACTTGTTTCCAATTCCTGTGGACCGACACCCGTAATCACTATCCTACAGGATACGTGCTATTGCGTGGTTTATTTTTGAACTTGAAAGAACCGATCACACCTAGAGCAACAAATTTGGTTCCTAAAAAAAGGGGGAAAGACTATAGGTGGTGTAGCCAAATCGATTTTAGGTTGGGCTGAAACGAGTGTTGGTGGTTTAGGGATCCTAGAATTCCGCATGAACTTATGGACCTCTTGCATGATTATTTCCTTTTGAGCTCGTATAGCAACGAACTGGTCCATGTGGAATTTCAGGACTTCGAAATCCATGGTAGCTAAGGGGACTTTAGGTTGGTCGGCTTCGTACTCCTCAATACTATGGGTTGACATGCAATGAAAATACTATGTATGATGATATAAAATGCAATGTCAATAATGACACCCTAGTAAATATGATGCAGGACCAAATTTGATGCAGGACAACCTACTAATGCAATCTATTATGATTTCGGAGATCAGGGAGTTTTCACAAGAATAACTTAAAGTTAAATGTTGCTGATTTTTACTTCGGTTATTCAAAATTAAGGATTAAGATTATTCAATTTAAGAAATTAGATTATAATCAAGTAGTACAGTTGTTTTGCTCCTAAAAGAAATTAGTCGTTGAACGTTGAGAAAAATCCTATTGCTAGGGTGCGCTAGTTTAATAACAAAAATTTAATGGTTAATAGGACGGATTCGGAAGTGAAAGGTTCAATGTTCTGAATTTTGATAGCAATGTAAGTTTGCAAGAATAAGGCTATCATACAAGAAAACTAGAACATAATTAAATAATCAAGCTTAATAAAGTAGAAACCTATCACCTGTTGGAAAGCAGATGGCCAGAGTCGGTCGCTCGTGGGCTGGGGCGCCGATCAGGGATGTAGTGCAATTAATGGGCTCTCCAGTTGTTGCAGCTGCAATTCCAGTCAACTCAGCGGGCTTGATTGCAGCTTCAAGAACTTGGTGGATGACGGGCCGGTGCGGCGGGGCCCACGATGCAAGGGGAAGAGGAGTGGGCCGGATTAGTGTGAACAGGGTTATGGGCTTGGGCCTCTAGAAGGGCTCTAAAGTGATGGGCAGGCCTGTTGAGGGATCAGATCGCTTCAGCCTGGGGCAACAGTGGGCCGGATGGGTTTGAATGGTTGCGGGCCTGAAACACACTTCGGGAGGGGTTCTGCTGTTTTGGCCTTTTGGCCTGTTGCAGGCCTGAGACATGCTCGGACGCCGGCGGGGAGGTTCTCGAGGTAGGTCGTCAGTGGGCTTCGGATGTCTGTCCGAGCAGCGAAGATCCAGGTGGCGTGGCTCGAATGCGATAGCTAGGAAGAAGGTGGCGGCAGCTCGGTGCGGCAGCTTCGACGATGAGGCAGCTGAGCGGTGCGGAGGTGGCGACGAGGCACGGGCGGCGCGGCGCTGCAATCGGCCGCGGGGAAGGAGGTGCACAGCTTGGCAAAGCGACGGTGGGGCAGTGCTATGCGGGCGGCGGCGACAGCGAAGGCAGGGCGGAGCGCGGCGAAAGGCGGAGTGGTGGGCGGCGGCAAGGAAGAGGAAGCAGCGATGACAGATAAGGGTTTTCCTTTTTTTCCTTTTTTTTCTTTTTTTCTCCTTTTTTTCTTTTCTTTTTTTTAACTCAGACTCGCTAGGATTCGGGTTATTGGGTTTGACCCGACCCGATACCCTACGTCCCGCATGTGGAACTCACGTGCACTGCTTCTTTTTTTTTTTTTGCAGATCCGGGCTACCGAATTGTGGGTTAATGGGTTTAGGCCTTACCTGTTAATCCTTTTCTCAACCTTTCGACAGTTCGGGACAACGCCGATCTTCGTGGCGGCAGCTGCAGCCGGCGGGGTGGGAGCGATGATGGAAGGAGTGGTTGCGGCACGGTGTCTCAGGCAGTGAGATAGCGACGGGCGGCGGAGCACGGCGGCAGTGCTGGTTGCAAAGCACGGTGGAAAGGGGGCAGCCAATGATGGATGACGGGACACTCAAGAGTGGATGGAGACATGGGACGGCGGGACAGGGGTTCTTCCCTTCTTCCCTTCTCGTGCAGCTCCAGATAGGCGTTGTGGGGCAGAAGCGGCAGTTGGTGTGGGTGCAGCAATGGGAAAGGAAAAACCGATGAAGGGACTTTCTCCTCTGGAAAACAGATGAGGGGTTTTCCTCTCTATTCCTTTGCGTGAAGACTGAGAGAGAGGAAAGAAAAGAACTGAATCATGGCTTTGGCAGCAGGGGCAAAACCGATGCTCTAGTACCAAGTTGATGGCGGACCATTGTAGGGAGGAAGAGAGAAAGAGGAAGAAGAAGGGAAGGAGAAGGAAGAAGAGGTTATAAAGACGCAGGAAGAAGAAAAGAGGAGGAGGAAGAAGAAGAAGAACAAGAAGGAGGCTAGAATTTTTTCATTCAATCATCAATTCCTCATACATGAGAGGGATGGTCTTTATATAGACCTTACATTTTGACCAAGTCAAGTAATCAATTGATCAAATCAATCAATTGGCACTAACTAAATTTGGACCCTTATATCAATTAATTCCTTACCAAAATTGGTCCACTAAATTGACCCAATTATATAAACCCAATTGACTAGTCTAATAACAAAACAACTGACCAAATTGACTTGACTAAGACAAAAACAAATAATAAAATAAAAAAAAATTACTCAAACTCAAATGGACCCAATCTGGATCTGACTCACTCTGGGGGCTCAGGATCATCTAAATGAAGGGCTCTGATGTCCCCATCATCAGCTCATGTTCTTTATGAGTCGACTTGTCAATGTAATAATATTTTTGGCTTTATGTCTGTCCTCTAAGACTATTCTGGAGTCGACTCGCAATCTACTGGAGTCGGCTCGTGAAGGCGTATCAGTCAACAATAATATGTCAGAGTCGACTCGTTGCAAGCTTGGGGTCGACCTTTGTAGTAGCTCAAAGTGAAATTCTATGTTTTGTACGTGAGCTTTCAAGAAATATTTTCTTGGCCTTTTTCAAGTTCAACTTCTTAATACGGAGCTTCAGATAGATGATCTTCCTTTAAGAGTAGCTGAAGGCTTTCTTCTTATTTTTTTTAAAAAATCAAATAAATTCAAAGCAATAGATTAGTCAACTTTTAACTCAACTATTTTGCATCATCAAAATCAATCCTTTAGGGTTAACACTCGAAGCTGTCAACCAACGGCTATGTGGGGAGTCCCCATTGATCAATTTGCCATGTCAAATATGGTCGATTATGAGGCATATCAATACATAATATTGTAAAATATAAAAATATAATGATTGTTTACCATAACTTTGTAATTTGAAATAAATCTAGTGTCTCATTTCATATGTGAATAAAATGTACAAAACATTTTATAAGTGTGTTTCCGCATATGTTCAAAATTCTTAAATTTTACCGTATAATTCGTTAGGACTGTCATTAAAACTGTTTCTTGAATATTTAGCTAATTCTGGAACAGTATGAATATAATTTGTGTATAGATCGTCTATGGTTTGGTGTCAGGATAATCCGAGAGTATAATTTTTGAACATAAATTTAACTTGACCAGAGTTTCTTATCCTCTTATTCCAATTTTAAATTATTGTGGGTATTTGGGATAGTTTAACCCAAAGGGAGAGAGAATAATTCCTTCTCTTTTTTACTTCTCTATTTTTTATTTCTTTATCATTTCTAATAATTTGCAAATAAACAATAATTTATTCTTGCTTGAAACTTAGAAAACTTTGAAAGGATAAATTAGATTAGAGATTGCTATCCCTAGATTTTCCACCTTGCAACCAGACAATCTTTAAGACATACTCATCTTGTGCTAGGCACGTGTACATCTGAGGGAGCTAATGAGCGTGATCCCCCATTCAATACACGAGAAAGTGGCATAGCTATTCTTTTTGTCAAAAAAAAAGGCACATTGTTCTGTTTCAGGCTAAAGTGAAAGAATAAATTGATATTGTTTTTATATAAATGAATGATTTATACAGAAAACATCTCAGGTCAGGTGGCAATATTTCATAATAAGCTGATGTAGAAACCATAATTGAAAGTTTAATCAGTATCAATAATACTTACATATTTAATACTCTTTTCTTTCTATTACTTTTTGCATCTCTCCAAATTTTTTGATGCATTATTTGGTAAGAGCTAATAATTTCTCGAGTTGATCTGCAACTACAATAATAGTTTTAATATTATGACAAACAACAACCACCTAGAATGATCCTTAATTTTTATCTTTTAACACATAAATATATTTTTGTTTTCCGAGCAGTAGTATATTTTTTGCTTCTCTCTATTTCTTCTCATAGTGTATTTCAAACATTTTTTAAGCAAAGTTATCTGATTCAACCCTAACCTATCAAAAATGAGGTCCTATGGAATTTATTATTGTTGCTGGTGGTCCAAACCGAGAACGATTGGCACAGCGGTGTGAACGGGATTCCGTCTGAGCTGCCTTGGTTGATGTTGATTGTGCTCCACCTTCCACCGGGAAACCTGCAAGCAAGCCTCGCACCACCACTGGGGTAGTGGGGGCCCTCCGACGATCAAGTCAGAGGAGATTGGAGGAGAAGGAAAGATAATTGCAGGTAGTAGGAGAATGCTCTGGAAGTTCTTGCTTACCCCCCCCCTTCTCCCCCCAGCCGCATATATACCTGGCTGGGGGGTCTCTCAGGGGGGTTTGTCATCGTGGGGCGCGATGGAGTGGCCACTGACATGGCCGTTACAGGGCGTCGTGGAGCAGCGCTGGGTACGGCCATGACAGGGCGTAGTGGAGTTCCGCTTTGTACGGCTGATACAGGAGATCGTGGAACAGCATCGGATACAGCCGTTGCAGGGAGTAGTGGAGCAGGAGGCCTCGGCGTGCCTCTGGGAAGCAGCCTGTCGTTATCAAGAGATCTCCGACTCGGGGTCGGAGTGCTGGATCAGGGGGCAGCCGACTCGGGGTCGGGCTGCGGTGCTGAGGATATCCGACTTGGGGTCGGATTGCTAGATTAAGGGGCAGCCGACTCGAGGTCGGGCTGCGAAGCGAAGATGTCCGACCCGGGGCCGGACTGCTGGATCGAAGGGCAGCCGACTCGAGGTCGGGCTGTGGAGCCGAAGATGTCCGACTCGGGGTCGGATTGCTGGATCAAAGGACAGCCGTAGTCTTCATGGGCGCGCGTGCCGGTCACGTGGAGCATGGCGGCTTAGTTCCCCCGTAACAGTAGCCCCCCACTTCCGAGTCTGGAACCAGAAGGGGAACGGGTGAAGGGAGTGATGCTTCGAGATTGCCGCCATCCCTCGGAGAGGCGCGCGCGCTTCGAGCTCCCCGCCTTCTTTATGGCGTATGGCGGTTGTTGCTGACCTGGCAGTCTGAGGATTTCGGCGGACATCCTTCCTTAATGGTGTCGATTCGCCTTTGGGGCGCGAGCGACCCTTCGGCGGCCAGGCGTCCTCTGGCGTCATCGAGGCATCACCCGCCTTTCCGCCTATTTAACCGGGGGCCCTCCCCCGTCCGTCTTCCTCTTTACAGACATTTTCGAGTTTCCCCTTTGCGCTGCCGTTGTTGCCGTCAGACTGTTCGCTTGCTTCTCCTTTGACGCTCTCGGAGCCGTTCTTCCTTCTCTTCCGGTGAGTTACCCCATTCTTCTACTTAGGGCTCTCCATACTTTCTCCTTTTGTACTAGTGTACCCCAGTCGTCCCGGTCTTTCCCCCCTTCTTGTCCCCGTCCTGACCGTAGGTTTATTGGCCATTAGGAATGGGCGAAGTGAGAGCAGACCACATTAAGTCGGAGCTGGTCGCCGAAGACTTAGACAAACTCGTGGCTCGGTACCACCTTCCCGAGGCCTGCAACGTTACGCTCCCGGGGCCTGAGGAGAGGATGTCCCATCCTCCTCCAGGGAAGATCGCCATCAATGAGGGCATTCTCCAGGCCGGGTTCCGCTTTCCCCCTTCGGACTTAGTCGTGCAGGTACTCCGGGGTTTAAGAGTTGCGCCGACGCAACTGGTGCCGAACTCGTGGCGTGCCCTGACGGTCTTCCAGGTTCTCTGCCGCATGCACGAGATTCCCACCACTCTGAATGTTTTTTGGGAGTTCTACAGCCTGAGTGGCCACCCCCAGGACAAAGGGTGGTGGTGCTTTGCGGCGCGGCGAGGGTGCGGCCTCGTCAAAGAGGCTCCTTCCTCCATTCACGGCTGGAAGGAGCGTTTCTTCTTCATCGATGTAGATCCCTCTTGGGAAATCAGGGCGACCTGGGAGACGCCGATGAAGTCCCCGATCGGCCTATCGAGACTGTCGAGGGAGGAATCCGATGGCTTGGCCGCCTTGAAGGGGTTGGTTGCCGAGGGCCAGCTCCCCTCGGTGGCCCGCCTTATTTCCGAGGATACCTTGGTGAATGTCGGTCTGAGCTCGGTCCCCACCGACCGTGAGCCCGCCACCATTTCTTTTTTGACTCTTTTCTCCTCTTTCGTCTCGTTCTTTCCTTCGGTTTCTCAGCCCTCGACCATCTCGTTCTTGTTGCAGAGATTGACGACGTCATGCGGTCGGACAAGGGACCGGCTGTTGGTAGGTCGTCCCTACTGGAAGCGGTCCGGAGGAGGAAACGAGCTCCTCCGAGCGGGGCCCCGCCGGCGAAGAAGTCCCGCAAGGAGGTGCCTCCGACGCCGACCGACGAGTCTGGGCCCACCGATCAGGGAGACGCCGTGGGCACGGACCGGCAGCTGACGCTGTATCAGCCCTCCGGTGGTGAGACTGCCGCTATTCCGGAGGTATCATCCGAGCCCGCTCGAGACGGACGGGTCGGACGTGATCGGTCCCCGGCCCGGCCTTCGACTCAGCCGGCTCCTGATGATTCGAGGAGGGACGCGCCGAGGCCCCGGCCGAGCGGGGCCCTATCAATTCCTGGAGTGACCCCCGCCCCGAGCACAATCAGCAGGACTCTTCCCCAGGCGATGGATAAGGGTAAGGCTGCAGAACCACCATCCGGCTCCGGGAAGAAATCGGGGTCGGCCTTCACTACCGATGGCGCCCGAAACCTCATCGAAACAGTGCTGCTGGAGAAGGACCGTCGGCGGGTCCGGGAGTTGGGGGTCTCTGACGTCGGGGCTGCCAGCTGCGTCTGTCTCATGTCGGTGAGTGTTCTTCTGGCCGCTTTTCACCATTTATTAGCTCTGTTGTTCTCCGCCTGACGCCCTCACTTTTCCTATCTCTTAGCTCGCCCAGTACATGATCCGTCTGGAGGAGTGCTACAAGGAACAGGCGGGGCTTCTGGCGAAGGCCGAGGACCGACTGAAAGCAGTGGAAGAGGGAGGCCAGGCTGTGGCGGGCAGGACGACCGGGGACCTCGAGGCGAGGCTCCGGGAGGCCGAAGAGCGGGCACTCGGCTTCGCCGCCCTCGAGAAGCAACTGTTGGAAGCTCGGGAGCAACTCAAAGTCGCCTCGGGCCTCGAAAGCAGGGTTAAGAAGGCGGAGGAACGAGCTGAAAAGCAGTCCCGGAAGGTCGCGGACTATCGAGAGAGGTGGGAGAAGGCTCAGCGGTCTGCCGACAGCGCCCGCAACCGAATCCGGTCTCTTGAAGCCAAACTGGGCGAATTGGAGTCAGTCTTGGAGAGGTCCCGCGCGAACGACCAAGAGCTCCGTTCGCGCCTGGAGGAAGCTGAGGCCGCTCGCACTGCTGCCGAGGCGAAGCATAAGGAGGCTCAGGCTAATCTGCTGAGGGTCTCCTCCGAGGCTGAAGACCGGATTGTGGCGAAGGTCTTGGAGGCTAAGGCTCAGATTACGGAGCGAGCAGAGGCGGCGCTGGCCGAGAAGAGTGCGGAGATCGGGCGCCAGGCGGTACAGGCTTATCGTCAGTCCGCCGAGTTCACCCGTGATATGTCGGAGGCGGTACGGGCCTATCGTCAGTCTGACGAGTTCGTCCGTGACGCGTCGGACGCGGGGTCCGAATCCTTC
This sequence comes from Phoenix dactylifera, assembly GCF_051530095.1. Classification (NCBI taxonomy): domain Eukaryota; kingdom Viridiplantae; phylum Streptophyta; class Magnoliopsida; order Arecales; family Arecaceae; genus Phoenix; species Phoenix dactylifera. Next base: position 10,216,057 of record NC_143193.1, read on the forward strand.
ATCTTAGGCTTCGAGGAGGGCCTGGCAAGGGTGTCGGCTAAGTACCCCGAAGTTGACCTGAGTGGGATTTCCCTTCTCGACTCCTCTCCGGCGCCATCGCCTGCTGATTCTCCTACCGCCTCCCTACCCCCTGCGGACGAGCCCGACGCTCCCGACCCGGGGGTTCCTCCAAGCTGACCTCTTGTACCTTTCGTTGTCCTCTCTTTTTTTTGTATGTCGGCGTTTTGCCAAATTGTATGGGCCTTGGCCCTGAAACAATGAAAATTAATACAAGTCGAATGTTTCTTCATCTCGCTTTCGTCCTCCTCTTTTTTTTTCTTTTTAACTCTTGGCAGCGTCTTGCCGACTCCTGACTCTCGAAGTTCTTCCGGCCCTAAGCCAGGCATCCGAGGGTTAGGCCTCAGGAAATTCTTCCGGCACTAAGCCAGGCGTCCGAGGGTTAGGCCTCAGGAAATTCTTCCGGCGCTAAGCCAGGCATCCGAGGGTTAGGCCTCAGGAAATTCTTCCGGCACTAAGCCAGGCATCCGAGGGTTAGGCCTCAGGAAATTCTTCTGGCACTAAGCCAGGCATCCGAGGGTTAGGCCTCAGGAAATTCTTCCGGCACTAAGCCAGGCATCCGAGGGTTAGGCCTCAGGAAATTCTTCCGGCGCTAAGCCAAGCATCCGAGGGTTAGGCCTCAGGAAATTCTTCCGGCGCTAAGCCAGGCATCCGAGGGTTAGGCCTCAGGAAATTCTTCCGGCGCTAAGCCAGGCATCCGAGGGTTAGGCCTCAGGAAATTCTTCCGGCGCTAAGCCAGGCATCCGAGGGTTAGGCCTCAGGAAATTCTTCCGGCGCTAAGCCAGGCATCCGAGGGTTAGGCCTCAGGAAATTCTTCCGGCACTAAGCCAGGCATCCGAGGGTTAGGCCTCAGGAAATTCTTCCGGCACTAAGCCAGGCATCCGAGGGTTAGGCCTCAGGAAATTCTTCCGGCACTAAGCCAGGCATTCGAGGGTTAGGCCTCAGGAAATTCTTCCGGCACTAAGCCAGGCGTCCGAGGGTTAGGCCTCAGGAAATTCTTCCGGCACTAAGCCAGGCATCCGAGGGTTAGGCCTCAGGAAATTCTTCCGGCACTAAGCCAGGCATCCGAGGGTTAGGCCTCAGGAAATTTCGCTCGTTGGTCGGCCAAGGCTGGCGCAAGCCGAGGCGACCGGTCGGGGCTTCAGGCTAGTCTGGTCCCGGGATGGTCATCGGGTTAGCCTGGCATCCGAGGGCCGAGCCTCGGGAGATTCCGCTCGTTGGTCGGCCAAGGCTGGCGCAAGCCAAGGCGACCGGTCGGGGCTTCAGGCTAGTCTGCTCCCGAGATGATCATCGGGTTAGCCTGGCATCCGAGGGCCGGGCCTCGGGAGATTCCGCTCGTTGGTCGGCCAAGGCTGGCGCAAGCCAAGGCGACTGGTCGGGGCTTCAGGCTAGTCTGCTCTCGGGATGATCATCGGGTTAGCCTGGCATCCGAGGGCCGAGCTTCGGGAGATTCCGCTCGTTGGTCGGCCAAGGCTGGCGCAAGCCAAGGCGACCGGTCGGGGCTTCAGGCTAGTCTGCTCCCGGGATGATCATCGGGTTAGCCTGGCATCCGAGGGCCGAGCCTCGGGAGATTCCGCTCGTTGGTCGGCCAAGGCTGGCGCAAGCCAAGGCGACCGGTCGGGGCTTCAGGCTAGTCTGCTCCCGGGATGATCATCGGGTTAGCCTGGCATCCGAGGGCCGAGCCTCGGGAGATTCCGCTCATTGGTCGGCCAAGGCTGGCGCAAGCCAAGGCGACCGGTCGGGGCTTCAGGCTAGTCTGCTCCCGGGATGACCATCGGGTTAGCCTGGCATCCGAGGGCCGGGCCTCGGGAGATTCCGCTCGTTGGTCGGCCAAGGCTGGCGCAAGCCGAGGCGACCGGTCGGGGCTTCAGGCTAGTCTGCTCCCGGGATGATCATCGGGTTAGCCTGGCATCCGAGGGCCGTGCCTCGGGAAATTCCGCTCGTTGGCCATGCGCCTGTCGCTTGCAGCCCGACGGGGTTTCTCCGTGGCCAGCTGCGATCGTGTTTCTCCTCTTCTCCAAGCGTTGCCTGGGGAACACCAGAAGGGCATTAAACGCTAATTGATGCGTTACCTGGGAAATCGGATCGCCAGTTGCTGCTTGCGAGGAGTGTCAGTTAAGCGGCCGCGATGCGCGCGTTCTTCGAGGCGGATGCGGCCTGGGCGCGAGCGGAGATATGTGGACCTAGGGGTACGTGCCACCCGGAGTGTCCTGCACAAAGAATGCGATTAAGGAGAATGACGCTTAGGAAATCGCGGGAAGATACGCCTCGAGAGCCAGAACGGCTCCGGATTCAATGCGTCCGCATTTATGGGAGCCACCCGCATCGGAACGACCGGGGGGCTGCAGTTTGGCTATAAATACAGGTGCAGGTGCGATGGAGTTTGCCAAGCCGGAGCTGTTCAAGTTGCCATGGATCGTGGACCTTCTCTCTGGCGCATGGCTGAGAGACTCCTGCCGAAGGAACGGGAGGCGCGCCCCTCGCGACTTCAGCCAACTAGCCGTTTCATCTGGGATCAGCAAGGAGGGTCTTCCCGGCGGAACTCCGCTCTAGGCGTTTCATCCGGGATCACATCTCCCCTCCTTGAAGTTCAGCCTCCCGATTGAGCTCTGCACCAGACGCTCGATCCGGGACCGCGCCTCCATATGCTCTTCTCCCTCGTATTCCTTCTCTCCTCTGACACTGGGGAGGATCGGAATATCCTTTGGAGGCGGCGTTCCCCTGGGGGCAGCGGCGGCTTCTCCAGCGGTGGTTCCTCGTCTTCTTCGTGAGGCGTCGCTGGTGCCTCCGGTTAGAAGCACCCACTTCCGGCGGGGTTGCAGCTGTTTCGGATGGAGGGTTTGAGATCCCGGATCTTCAGTTCCACGGAGTCTCCACCTCTTCTTTACTTTCTTTACTCCCTAACTCCCCTCTGGAAATTTCTTGTAATCACACGAGTACGCCATTGTAACCAGAAATTATTGAAATGAAAAGTGTTATACATTCTCGAACTGTCTTTCTGGCTTTGTCGTTCTACTGGTAATACATCCGCAGGTTAGCGGAATTCCAGCTCCTTGGAATTTCTCGGCCATCTAGGGCTTCCAACTGGTAGGAGCCAGGTCGGTTTACCCAGCGAACCCTATATGGGCCTTCCCAATTTGGCGCTAGCTTCCCACCTTCCGTGGGTTGAGATGCTTTAGCTCGCCTTAGCACCAGATCTCCGATTCTGAAAAGCTTCGGTCGGACTTTGGAGTTGTAATATCGGGCCACCCTCCGCTGATACACCGCCATCCGAACCTGCGCCATTTTCCTTGCTTCTTCCAAGAGATCCAGGTTCCCTCGGAGTTGCTCCGTGTTGGCCTCGGGTCGGTGTGCGGCCACCCGAGGTGAGGGAAGTCCGAGCTCTACGGGGACAACGGCTTCCGTGCCATAGGTTAGGCTGAAAGGTGTCTCCCCGGTAGGGGTCCGATGCGTAGTCCGATACGCCCAGAGGACATTCTCGAGTTCCTCGACCCAAGCTTGCCTCGTCCGACCGATTCGCGCTTTGATACCTTGAAGGATTGTCCGATTTGTGACCTCGGCCTCGCCGTTGGTTTGGGGATGCGACACAGATGTGAACCGATGCTCGATCCCGAACTCCTCGCAGAAGTCACGGAAATGCTTGTTGTCGAACTGTCGGCCATTATCCGAGACGAGGACCCGAGGTACCCCAAATCGGACAATGATGTTCTTCTTCACGAACTTCCGGACTTGTGCCTCCGTGATAGTGGCCAGTGGCTCCGCCTCCACCCACTTGGTGAAGTAGTCGATTGCAACGATCAAAAATTTCCGCTGAGCTGAAGCAACGGGGAATGGTCCGAGGATATCCATTCCCCACTGGGCGAAGGGCCAGGGTGCCGTGATTGGTGCCAAGGGGACAGAAGGGACTCTCTGGACGTTGGCGTGGCGCTGGCAGGCGTCGCATTTCCGCACATGATCCTTTGAGTCCTCCAACAAGGTAGGCCAATAATAGCCTTGCCTCATGATCTTATGCGCCAAGGACCTAGCCCCCAGGTGCGATCCGCAGATGCCTTCGTGGACTTCGCCGAGGGCGTAGGCCGCTTCCGAGGGGCGGAGGCACCTTAAGAGGGGGGCGGTGAACGAGGTCCGATACAGCCTCCCTTCATAGAGTACGTAGTGGGCGGACTTCATGACGAGTCGCCGAGCTTGATCTTCGTCCTCTGGGAGGATCCCTTCGGCGAGGTAGGCGACGAGCGGGTCCATCCAAGATGGCTCCGGATCAATCGCCATCACCGCTCCGGCCTCGCCGATGCTCGGGGCATCCAGGGTCTCCAGGTAGATCGCCCTCGACAAGTTGTGCGCGTCTGCGCCCACCAAGCGGGACAGCCTGTCGGCCCTGGCATTTTCGCTTCTTGGGACCTGCTGAATGTCAACACTGCCGAGGTCGGGAATGAGTGCTTGCACCCTCCAGACATAGCTCTGCATGGTCGGGCTCCGAGCCTCGAACTCCCCTCGGACCTGCCCGACCACCAGCTGGGAGTCGGTGAAGACCTTCAAACGCCGGATGCCGAGCTCCTTGGTGAGTTTGAGTCCTGTGACTAGGGCCTCGTATTCCGCCTCGTTGTTGGTCACTGGAAATCCGAACCTCAAGGCATACTCGGCTATCACTCCATCGGGACTGGTAAGGACCAGCCCGGCCCCTCCACCTTCGGGGTTCGACGACCCATCAATGTGAAGCGTCCAGATTGGGAGGTCGAGGCTGGGTGTTTCCGGCGGCCTAGGTTCCGCCTCCTGCACAGTGCACTCAGCGAGGAAGTCCGCGAGCACCTGGGCCTTGATGGCGGGTCGGGGCTGGTAGCGGATGTCGAACTCACCAAGTTCTACTGCCCACTTCACCAGCCGTCCCGCATTCTCAGGATTGCTGAGGATCTGCCGCAGTGGTTGATCGGTCAAGAGGGTGACAGGATGAGCCTGGAAATAGGGGCGAAGCCTCCTGGCCGCGGTGAGCAGCGCGAAGGCGATCTTTTTCGCCTTCGTATACCGCGTCTCGGCATCCCGTAGGACCCGGTTGATGTAGTACACAGGCTTCTGGAGCTTTGCCTCTTCCCGAACCAGTACTGCGCTGACTGCGGTTGGGGAGACCGCCAGATAGAGGTAGAGCATCTCCCCCTCTTGCGGCTTGGACAGCAGGGGAGGAGACGCCAAGTACTCCTTGAGTTGGTCGAATGCCACTTGACATTCGGCCGTCCAAAGGAAGTCTTTCGGGCGCTTCAACACCTTGAAGAACGGTTGGCAGCGTTCGGCCGATTTTGCCACAAATCGTCCGAGCGCGGCGACCCTTCCAGCGAGCTCCTGAACCTCCTTCACTTTGGTCGGAGGGGACATATCTTGGATGGCCTTGATTTTGTCCGGGTTGGCCTCGATCCTCCGCTGGTTGACAATGAAACCGAGGAACCTCCCGGCCGAAGCACCAAAGGCGCACTTTGCTGGGTTCAGCTTCACGCGAAACTTCCGCAAGGTGGCGAAAGTCTCCTCCAGATCCGCAATGTGCTGGTCTGCATGGCGACTCTTCACCAGCATATCGTCCACGTACACCTCCATGTTCCGGCCAATCTGCTCCTTGAAGATTTTATTGACGAGGCGCTGGTAAGTGGCGCCAGCATTCTTCAGACCAAAGGGCATTACCTTGTAACAGTACAGCCCCCGGTCTGTTATAAAGGCAGTTTTCTCCTTGTCCTGTGGAGCCATCATTATTTGGTTGTAGCCGGAGAAGGCGTCCATGAAAGACAGCAGCTGATATCCGGAAGTCGCGTCGACCAGTTGGTCTATCCGTGGAAGCGGAAAGCTATCCTTGGGGCACGCCTTGTTCATGTCGGTGTAGTCGACGCACATCCTCCACTTCTCGCTCGCCTTCCGGACAAGTACGACGTTTGCCAGCCACTCGGGGTAGCTCACCTCCCTTATGAAGCCTGCATCCAAGAGTTTGTCTACCTCCTGGTCGACCACCCGGATCCGATCCGGGGCACAGTGTCTCTTCTTCTGCTTTACTGGTCGGTGGGTCGGGTCGACGTTGAGGGCGTGAGAAATGACCTCCGGGTCGATCCCAGGTACATCGGCCGCCGACCAGGCAAATACATCAGCATTGGCTCGGAGGAATTCCACTAACCTGAGCCGAGCTTCCGAGTCGAGGTTGGCACCGACCCGGACCGTACGGTCCGGGCGACCCTCTTCAAGGGGAACTTCGATCACACCCTCGGCCGGCTCCCCGTGCCGCAAAGCCACCTCGTCTCTGGCGTCAAGGGACTCGACGCTTAGGGCCTCCATGGGCTTCTTCCCTTTGAGAGTTGCTAGAAAACATTGCCGTGCGGTCGGTTGGTCACCTCGGACCTCTCCAATCCCGGCCGCCGTGGGGAACCGCATTAGCAAATGGTATGTAGAGACTACCGCGCGAAGGGCGTTCAGTCCGGGTCGTCCGAGGATAGCGTTGTAGGCCGAGGGAACACGGACGACCAAGAACCCGAGCCGCACCGTGGCTTCTGCGGGTGCAACGCCCGCAGTCACAGGCAGCTCAATGACACCTTCGGCCGAGATAGCGTCTCCAGTGAATCCTATGAGGGGGGTGGATGTTTTGTGCAACACTTGTCGGGACAAGCTCATCTTTTGGAAGGCCTCGTAAAACAAAATATCAGCTGAGCTTCCACTATCCACAAGAACACGCCTTACATCATAGTTCGCCATAGTGAGGGAGATCACCATGGCATCATCATGGGGGGTCTGAACCCCCTTTACATCCTCATCACAAAAAGTGATTACATTTCCGACCCACTGCCTCTTCGCGACGGCCACCCCTGATGCTTCCACCGAGCCCCCTGCGTTCCTCACGGGCCGAGAGCAGCCCCCAGTGATGGTGTGGATTACGCCCGCGACGGGTCGATTCTGCTCCCGAGGCTCCTGAGGGGCCGGGTCGGCCGGACGCGGGTCTGCGGGGGGACGTCGGTCGTTTACATATCGACCGAGACGCCCTCGGCGGATGAGAGCCTCGATCTCGTCCCGAAGCTGGAAGCAGTCTTCGGTGTCGTGGCCGTGGTCTCGGTGGTACTCACAGTACGCCCGAGAGGGCCTCCTCCCAGGGATTTTCTTCATCTGCCTCGGGACCGGGAGGTTCTCCCGCCCCTTGACCTCCATAAGGATCTGGGCCCGGGGGGCCAGGAGTGGGGTGTACCGGTTGAAGCGTCGGTGCGGAGAACGAGGGCGTGGGGCGCCGTGGTTCCTCGCCGGTGACAGGCTTCTGCGCCGATGTTGAGGCGTCGGGCTCCTCCTCTGGGATGCCTCTTTTCGCCTTTTCTTTCCGAGCTTTAGAGGGGCCTCGGCGGCCTCCTTGTTCCGGTGGGCGGCTGCCTCCTCGGCGTCTGCATACTGGTTCGCCCGAGACAACAGCTCCGGGAAGCTCCGCGGCAGGCGTTTGTCCAGGGAGAAGGTGAGTCTGCCCTTCCGGAAGCCACGCTTCAGGGCTGAGAGAGCCACCTCCTGGCTCAGGTTCCGGACCTCCAATGTAGCCTTGTTGAAGCGGGTAAGGTAATCCCGCAGGCTTTCTCCCTCGTTTTGCCGGACATCAAAGAGGGAGTCGAAAACCAATCGCCGCCGGCTACTGACGGCGAAATGGCTGATGAAGAGGCGAGTGAACTGGTCAAAGGACTGGATAGAGTCAGCCTCCAGGCCGGCGAACCACGCCCTGGCTGGGCCACGGAGGGTCGCCGGGAAGGCCTTGCAGAGGAGAGGATCTGATGCTCCATGGAGGAGCATAAGAGTCCTGAAACTCTCCACGTGATCCCGCGGGTCCGCCGCCCCGTCATAGGGCTCGATCGCCGGCATTTTGAATCCCGGCGGATTTGGGGTCCGCAGGATCCTCGAGGCAAGCGCCGGTTGGGTGGAGATCTCCAAGTCGGCGAAGAGATCTTTGGAGTGGCCCTTCAGGACCTGGAGTTGTCTGTGGAGATCGTCCACCCGCCGGTCCAGGGAGCGCGACCGGTGGGTGGGAGACAAGGAGCGGCGCGAGGGGGACCGACTGGAGTGCGGGCCCCTCGAGGACTGGGGGGTCTGAGAACGCGCCCGGGTCCGCCTCTCGTACCCCGCGCAGCTTCGATGAGAAGGTCCTGGCATAATGGACCGTGCTCGAGAACCTTCCTCGCGCCGGCGCTCCTCCCCATGGGAGAGGAAGGAGCGCGGGTTGAGGAAGACAGGTGAGCGCTCGGGGGGCAGCGGCTCCTGGGCCCGCTGTGGCGCTCGAGACATCACACCCTGCAGGTTCTGCACTGCCTCCGCGAGGGTGCGAACCTGCTGGGCTAACTGGTCGAACTGAGCGGCTTCGACCATCTGAATGGGGGGTGGAATGGTGGAGTGTTGCTGAGAATGTGTTGGAGACGCAGCGGCCTCCCGGCCGGAGGCGCGAGAGGCCCCGCGACCGGAGGCATTGGAAGCTCCACGACCACCTCGCCGTGCCATTACGATCGCTCTGAGATCAGGCCCTCCTTCTAGCGCCAACTGTTGCTGGTGGTCCAAACCGAGAACGATTGGCACAGCGGTGTGAACGGGATTCCGTCTGAGCTGCCTTGGTTGATGTTGATTGTGCTCCACCTTCCACCGGAAAACCTGCAAGCAAGCCTCGCACCACCACTGGGGTAGTGGGGGCCCTCCGACGATCAAGTCAGAGGAGATTGGAGGAGAAGGAAAGATAATTGCAGGTAGTAGGAGAATGCTCTGGAAGTTCTTGCTTACCCCCCCTTCTCCCCCCAGCCGCATATATACCTGGCTGGGGGGTCTCTCAGGGGGGTTTGTCATCGTGGGGCGCGATGGAGTGGCCACTGACATGGCCGTTACAGGGCGTCGTGGAGCAGCGCTGGGTACGGCCATGACAGGGCGTAGTGGAGTTCCGCTTTGTACGGCTGATACAGGAGATCGTGGAACAGCATCGGATACAGCCGTTGCAGGGAGTAGTGGAGCAGGAGGCCTCGGCGTGCCTCTGGGAAGCAGCCTATCGTTATCAAGAGATCTCCGACTCGGGGTCGGAGTGCTGGATCAGGGGGCAGCCGACTCGGGGTCTGTCACGACCCCCGCCCCGTTCCCGGCGGGCCGCCGCGACGGTCCTAGGGTGCGGGTAGGCATAAGGCCACCAGCCACCGCGTAGAACCCTACTACCTATCAATCATCAATAAATCTTGAAAAATTTGGCATGATGCATGCACAAAATGATCACTTTTCCTATAGTGACCTGTCAGGATTATCTCAATACATACAACACACTACCTGTCAGAGCAGCAATCACATAATCTGTCACATATAAACCTGGACAATATATAGCAATACATTATCACAGGCACACAACTGATCTGCACACATATATATACCTGCTTCCCAATCCATCCATGGTCAAACCCATATCCACAACAGGATCTATGACTGTAACTATGCACTATATATAATAGAAGGTTTATAATACACCAAAAGGGGATAAACCTCTATCTACATTATACTATACTATACTATGGAGCGGCACAGCTAGCAGGCAACCACTAATCCTGCTCCTCTCTATACAATACCTTTCCTGCAATCAAAAACACAAAACTGGGGAGTGAGTATATAAATACTCAGTGAGTGGAGTAGAGAGTACTATGCACATGAGACCAGATATAATCATGGCTCGAGGTGAAATCTCAAGATCAATAATAAGATGAACATGATCTCAACATAGAGAATATGGAGTAAGTCATCAATATCACCACAATCAATATCAACTCATCTGAAGCATATATGGAATAATCAAGTCAACATATATGCTACTCATGAATATGCTCAACAGGTCATAGTACTGAATCATATAAATCAGGTGTCAATAGGCTGAATCATCAACAAGACAGCTATCGGGAGGTGGGTTTTACGCCCCAGGCGAACCAGCAACAACTCCCTACTGCCATATGCATACATCGAATATGACACCACACAAATATGTAAATCATCACTAGACAGCTGTCGGGAGGTGGGTTTTACGCCCCAAGCGAACCAGCAACAACTCCCTACTGTCACATGCATATGCAGGATAAGACACCATACCGATAACATAAATGCTAGACAGCTATCGGGAGGTGGGTTTTACGCCCCAGGCGAACCAGCAACAACTCCCTACTGTCACATGCATATGCAGGATAAGACACCATACCGATAACATAAATGCTAGACAGCTATCAGGAGGTGGGTTTTACGCCCCAGGCGAACCAGCAACAACTCCCTACTGTCACATGCATATGCAGGATAAGACACCACACTGATCATATAAATGCTGGCCAGTATCCAGAACAGAAATCCATCTCACATCTACATACTAAACGGCACCTCGCGGGAATTCTACATCCGCGGAAAGCCATACTGCACCTCGCGGGGTCTTACTATGCCCGGCGGCAAGCAGAATATAAGTCGTAGGACCGGCCGATCCTACGCCTAGGGCCGTGTCCCCCCCTAGGAAGGGACTGGGCTCCGCCCACCCAGAAGGCTACTATGTGCACAAAGGCCGATGTTCAACCCCATCGACTATAGGTGTCCTGCAGATACTGCCAAGCCATGCATAAATGACATAATGCACCCTCCCAATACTCTACTAAAAAGGAGCATAATCAAGACTACCACTCACTCGGCCACGACCCAATTATAACTAACATCAGGGTTGGGAGTGAGGAATCACGGAAGTACAATGCAACTCAATATACCATGAGAAGGGCTCTACAAGTCTTTGAAATAGAGGAAATGAAATCAATTTACAAAAGAAGTCATTTCACAATTCAGATTCAATTTGGTTACTCATCAACCCCTCGTAATTCCTCTCAATGTTCCCTCAAATGCGTGCACAAGATAATCAAGTATGGAGAAACAAAATTATAGAGGAATCTACTACAATATCAATCAATATGCACAAGTGGAATCAATTCACACTTGGCGGTATTCATGAAAATGAATTAAGGATGCTCATGGTGCAAAGTACATGACTCCCACTCACAAGTCTTTGAAATAGATGAAATGAAATCACTTTACAAAAGATGTCATTTCCCAATTCAGATCCATCGTAATTCCTCTCAATGTTCCCTCGAATGCATGTACAGAATAATCAAGCATGGAGAATCAAGATTATAGAGGAATCTACTACAACAATTAATCAATAGGCTCAGGTGGAATCAAGTCACACTTGGCAACATTCATGAAAATGAATAAGGAATGCTCATGGTGCAAAGTACATGACTCCCACTCACCTGTCAATCTGGCACAGCCCTGATACGCCTCCAAAAATCTACAGCAGGCAGTGGGGAACTTCTTCCTCTTGTTCCCTAGCTTCTTGCCCAACTGTGACATGCATTTACAATACATTTAGTCTTGTATCAAGGGCTATAATCTACGTGCCAATTATAACATAGGAAACTTTAATTGATTCAACTTCCCTGTTCCCTAAATCTTTTCTTTTCTTTCTTCTTTTCCTTTTTAATTAATTAACTCACCATTTATGTGTATTAGGGACTCCTTTGCATGAGTACAAGGTCCCTTTTAGCTTGATCTAGGCTTAATACTCTATTATAGCATGAAATCCCCTATTTTCCACCCGGATGAACAGTAACCCGAACTGACAGTGGGTTACTTCATCCCGGTTTTGATCCACTTTCAGGACTCCAAATTTGATGAAATTTTTACCTAACATTCTACGCTCATAGGGAATTCCAAAGAGGTAATATGCATCACTATCGGAGGCCGTTTGACCCCCTAAATAATTCGCCAAAGTTAGGACTTCGACACAGTTTTTCCGTAGTGCCGGAAAAATTTGTCAAAATCCGATTCTTCCTCTTTTAACCGCCTCTACAACCCTTATCCGACCCCTCTAGACTATATCCACCCTTTGTATAGCCTAATGTCATCAAAAGACTAGATAGGGATGGATATTTACCTTTTTCTTTTTGGAAATCGAGGTCCTTGCGTAGAGGAGAAGGAGATCTACAATTTTCCCTTCAGCTGGAAGTGCACCCGGAATTCCTTTCCCTTTCTTTTTCTTCTTCTTCTTCCTCTTCCTTTCTTCCTTTCCTTTCCTCTTCTTCTTTTTCTTCCTCTCTGTCGCCTGAGAAACCCTCCCTTTCTTCTCTCTGCTTCATTCCCGTGAGCCACCAACCACCCCATTTAAATCACATCAAAGCACTATTCACCTTTGTTTAATATTATTAAATTCCCATTTTGCCCCTAACACTTCAACATATCTACTATTATGCCATTAACTTTTGATTCCTTTCCAATTTTACCCTTACCACTTCAACGCATCTACAACTATACCATTATCTTTTGATTCCTTCCTATTTTACCCCTATATCAATTTTAAAGGACTATTCTATTCCTTTTTTATATAAAAAAAAAATATTTTGGGGTTATTACATCCTCCCCCCCTTATATAAAATTCGTCCTCGAATTTAAAAGAGTAAATTACCTGATTACTCAAAGGGGTGAGGGTATTTGCTCTTCATACTTTGCTCCGACTCCCAAGTGCATTCTTCAACATTGTGCCGGTGCTATTGGACCTTTACCATACATATTTCCTTATTTCTTAGCTTCCTGATCTGAGTATCAAGAATAGCGACAGGAAGTTCTTCATAAGAAAGATCTTCTTCTACTGTAACTTCCTGCACTGATAGCACATGAGATAGATCCGGCACATACTTCCGGAGCATAGATATATGGAATACTGGATGCACATGGCTGAGGTTTGGAGGCAGTGCTAATCTGTAAGATACATTGCCAACTTTATCTAATATTTCAAAGGGGCCAATGTATCTGGGACTAAACTTGCCCCTCTTTCCAAACCTCATTACCCCTTTCATAGGAGAGATCTTTAAGAAAACATGATCCCCCGTGCCAAACTGCACATCTCTCCTTCTGACATCTGAGTAGCTCTTCTGCCTACTGAACACTGTCCTCAACATTTCCTGTATCATTGGCACTTTTTCTGATGTCTCTCTGATCAAATCTGGTCCTTCTAGGTGCTTCTCTCCAATCTCAGACCAGCACAAGGGAGATCTACATTTCCTCCCATAAAGTGCCTCATAAGGTGCCATACCAATAGTGGAGTGATAACTGTTATTATATGCAAACTCCACTAAAGGTAAGTATCTGTCCCAGCTACCTCTGAAATCCAGTACACACATTCTGAGCATATTCTCGAGGGTCTGAATGGTCCTCTCCGATTGCCCATCTGTTTGAGGGTGAAATGCTGTACTGAAATCAAGCTGAGTTCCTAATGCCTCATGGAGTTTCTGCCAAAATCTAGAGGTAAACTGTGAACCTCTATCTGATATAATAGAAACTGGCACTCCATGCAGAGATACTATTTTATTCACATATATTTCGGCATACTGAGCTACTGAATATGTGGTTTTCACCGGTAGAAAATGGGCTGATTTTGTCAATCTATCCACAATCACCCAGATGGAATCATATTCTTTTTGTGTTCTGGGCAGCCCGACCACAAAATCCATAGTTATCCTTTCCCATTTCCACTCGGGCAAAGGTAACTCTTGCAAAAGCTCTGTTGGCTTCTGATGTTCAAATTTCACTTGTTGACAAGTCAAACAAGAAGCCACATATTTGGCTACATCCCTTTTTAATCCGTTCCACCAATATATGCCTTTGATATCATGATACATTTTGGTGGAACCAGGATGAATGCTATAGGGAGTGTTGTGTGCTTCATGCATAATCCTCTGTCTCAGATTTTCCACATTTGGCACACATAGCCTACTGCCACACCTCAACATTCCATCTACAATCTGAAACCTTTCTGACTGTCCTGATTGCACTTCTCCTTTCAGTTTCACAAGGATTGGATCTAAATCCTGTGAAACTTTGATTTCATCTATCAACCTCGGTTTCACCTGAAACCGTGCAATCAAAGGACGAACCTCTAATAACTCAAAAGATAGTCCCTGAGCAAATAAATCTGCCAGATCTCTGACAATCTCTCTCCTCTGGACGGAAATGTGAGATAAACTGCCCATTGACTTCCGGCTTAATGCATCTGCTACTACATTAGCCTTGCCCGGATGATACAGGATTTGGCAGTCATAATCCTTCAACAGCTCTATCCATCTCCTCTGTCTGAGATTCAAATCTCTTTCAGCTCTTTCCTCTTTGTTTCTGGTCTCCCACTGTTTTGCTTTATCAATCAGCCTAGACAAGGTGGGGACCTCTACTGCCAGTACTGCATTATAAAGCGGGAAAATCAGACCTCGTCTGAACCTTTCTATCCTGGCAGCTTCAGTGGGGATGATGTAAGGAGCATACTTCCCCAATCTAGTGAACTCACGAGCGTACTCAGATACGCTCATTCCGGGCATCTGCTTCAGCCTCTCAAACTGAAGAGCCCGATTCTGCCTCTCAGCCGGAGACAAGAACTCATCCATCACTGCTTGCCTGAACTCTTCCCAGGTTGGAGGATTCCTACTGTACAATCTGTCCTCCATATGCCTCTGGTACCAGTCCCAGGCATCTTCCTTCATTGTAAGCCCTACAAGTTCTATAGCTCTTGCATCAGAACAGGGCAGTCTCCGTATCATCTTTTCAGTCTCCTCCAGAAATCTCTGAGGATCTTCACCTTCTTTCCCCTTAAACTCTGGGGTTCTGAGCCTCAAAAATTTCTGTACAGTAATCCCCTCATCATCTAGAGCTCACCTGGCCAAACTTCTTGGCACAGGTACAGGAGGTGAGATGGATACTACTGACGGGGCAGGAGGTTTCCCCTGAGCAATCTGCTCTCTCAGAGCCTGATTCTCCGCCAGTAACTGTTCCATCAATTCATCTCTACTTCCTACCGCTCCTTGATCATTAACCCTCCGTCTATTAGCAGGAGGAGGTTTTTCTCTTTGGGGCTCGACATGTGCAGAACCCGCATCCAATGCTATATCTGGCTCCATCCTCCTTCCAGGACGAGCAGGTCCTCTCCTTGGAAGTATTCTTTATATCTCTCTAAAAAAGTCAAAAAGAGAGGATGGTCGTTACACACTGAGTCATGATATATTTTACTGAGTTGTAAATGACTCATAAAATAACATACAGAAAAATCCTATGCTCCATAGTATAATCCTATACTTAATCCTGACTCATCCTATTGCTCTGACAGGACTCTTGTTTAACCTTTGCTCTGATACCAAGCTTTGTCACGACCCCCGCCCCGTTCCCGGCGGGCCGCCGCGACGGTCCTAGGGTGCGGGTAGGCATAAGGCCACCAGCCACCGCGTAGAACCCTACTACCTATCAATCATCAATAAATCTTGAAAAATTTGGCATGATGCATGCACAAAATGATCACTTTTCCTATAGTGACCTGTCAGGATTATCTCAATACATACAACACACTACCTGTCAGAGCAGCAATCACATAATCTGTCACATATAAACCTGGACAATATATAGCAATACATTATCACAGGCACACAACTGATCTGCACACATATATATACCTGCTTCCCAATCCATCCATGGTCAAACCCATATCCACAACAGGATCTATGACTGTAACTATGCACTATATATAATAGAAGGTTTATAATACACCAAAAGGGGATAAACCTCTATCTACATTATACTATACTATACTATGGAGCGGCACAGCTAGCAGGCAACCACTAATCCTGCTCCTCTCTATACAATACCTTTCCTGCAATCAAAAACACAAAACTGGGGAGTGAGTATATAAATACTCAGTGAGTGGAGTAGAGAGTACTATGCACATGAGACCAGATATAATCATGGCTCGAGGTGAAATCTCAAGATCAATAATAAGATGAACATGATCTCAACATAGAGAATATGGAGTAAGTCATCAATATCACCACAATCAATATCAACTCATCTGAAGCATATATGGAATAATCAAGTCAACATATATGCTACTCATGAATATGCTCAACAGGTCATAGTACTGAATCATATAAATCAGGTGTCAATAGACTGAATCATCAACAAGACAGCTATCGGGAGGTGGGTTTTACGCCCCAGGCGAACCAGCAACAACTCCCTACTGCCATATGCATACATCGAATATGACACCACACAAATATGTAAATCATCACTAGACAGCTGTCGGGAGGTGGGTTTTACGTCCCAAGCGAACCAGCAACAACTCCCTACTGTCACATGCATATGCAGGATAAGACACCATACCGATAACATAAATGCTAGACAGCTATCGGGAGGTGGGTTTTACGCCCCAGGCGAACCAGCAACAACTTCCTACTGTCACATGCATATGCAGGATAAGACACCATACCGATAACATAAATGCTAGACAGCTATCAGGAGGTGGGTTTTACGCCCCAGGCGAACCAGCAACAACTCCCTACTGTCACATGCATATGCAGGATAAGACACCACACTGATCATATAAATGCTGGCCAGTATCCAGAACAGAAATCCATCTCACATCTACATACTAAACGGCACCTTGCGGGAATTCTACATCCGCGGAAAGCCATACTGCACCTCGCGGGGTCTTACTATGCCCGGCGGCAAGCAGAATATAAGTCGTAGGACCGGCCGATCCTACGCCTAGGGCCGTGTCCCCTCCTAGGAAGGGACTGGGCTCCGCCCACCCAGAAGGCTACTATGTGCACAAAGGCCGATGTTCAACCCCATCGACTATAGGTGTCCTGCAGATACTGCCAAGCCATGCATAAATGACATAATGCACCCTCCCAATACTCTACTAAAAAGGAGCATAATCAAGACTACCACTCACTCGGCCACGACCCAATTATAACTAACATCAGGGTTGGGAGTGAGGAATCACGGAAGTACAATGCAACTCAATATACCATGAGAAGGGCTCTACAAGTCTTTGAAATAGAGGAAATGAAATCAATTTACAAAAGAAGTCATTTCACAATTCAGATTCAATTTGGTTACTCATCAACCCCTCGTAATTCCTCTCAATGTTCCCTCAAATGCGTGCACAAGATAATCAAGTATGGAGAAACAAAATTATAGAGGAATCTACTACAATATCAATCAATATGCACAAGTGGAATCAATTCACACTTGGCGGTATTCATGAAAATGAATTAAGGATGCTCATGGTGCAAAGTACATGACTCCCACTCACAAGTCTTTGAAATAGATGAAATGAAATCACTTTACAAAAGATATCATTTCCCAATTCAGATCCATCGTAATTCCTCTCAATGTTCCCTCGAATGCATGTACAGAATAATCAAGCATGGAGAATCAAGATTATAGAGGAATCTACTACAACAATTAATCAATAGGCTCAGGTGGAATCAAGTCACACTTGGCAACATTCATGAAAATGAATAAGGAATGCTCATGGTGCAAAGTACATGACTCCCACTCACCTGTCAATCTGGCACAGCCCTGATACGCCTCCAAAAATCTACAGCAGGCAGTGGGGAACTTCTTCCTCTTGTTCCCTAGCTTCTTGCCCAACTGTGACATGCATTTACAATACATTTAGTCTTGTATCAAGGGCTATAATCTACGTGCCAATTATAACATAGGAAACTTTAATTGATTCAACTTCCCTGTTCCCTAAATCTTTTCTTTTCTTTCTTCTTTTCCTTTTTAATTAATTAACTCACCATTTATGTGTATTAGGGACTCCTTTGCATGAGTACAAGGTCCCTTTTAGCTTGATCTAGGCTTAATACTCTATTATAGCATGAAATCCCCTATTTTCCACCCGGATGAACAGTAACCCGAACTGACAGTGGGTTACTTCATCCCGGTTTTGATCCACTTTCAGGACTCCAAATTTGATGAAACTTTTACCTAACATTCTACGCTCATAGGGAATTCCAAAGAGATAATATGCATCACTATCGGAGGCCGTTTGACCCCCTAAATAATTCGCCAAAGTTAGGACTTCGACACAGTTTTTCCGTAGTGCCGGAAAAATTTGTCAAAATCCGATTCTTCCTCTTTTAACCGCCTCTACAACCCTTATCCGACCCCTCTAGACTATATCCACCCTTTGTATAGCCTAATGTCATCAAAAGACTAGATAGGGATGGATATTTACCTTTTTCTTTTTGGAAATCGAGGTTCTTGCGTAGAGGAGAAGGAGATCTACAATTTTCCCTTCAGCTGGAAGTGCACCCGGAATTCCTTTCCCTTTCTTTTTCTTCTTCTTCTTCCTCTTCCTTTCTTCCTTTCCTTTCCTCTTCTTCTTTTTCTTCCTCTCTGTCGCCTGAGAAACCCTCCCTTTCTTCTCTCTGCTTCATTCCCGTGAGCCACCGACCACCCCATTTAAATCACATCAAAGCACTATTCACCTTTGTTTAATATTATTAAATTCCCATTTTGCCCCTAACACTTCAACATATCTACTATTATGCCATTAACTTTTGATTCCTTTTCAATTTTACCCTTACCACTTCAACGCATCTACAACTATACCATTATCTTTTGATTCCTTCCTATTTTACCCCTATATCAATTTTAAAGGACTATTCTATTCCTTTTTTATATAAAAAAAAAATATTTTGGGGTTATTACAGGGTCGGGCTGCGGTGCTGAGGATATCCGACTTGGGGTCGGATTGCTAGATTAAGGGGCAGCCGACTCGGGGTCGGGCTGCGAAGCCGAAGATGTCCGACTCGGGGCTGGACTGCTGGATCGAAGGGCAGCCGACTCGAGGTCGGGCTGTGGAGCCGAAGATGTCCGACTCGGGGTCGGATTGCTGGATCAAAGGACAGTCGTAGTCTTCATGGGCGCGCGTGCCGGTCACGTGGAGCATGACGGCTTAGTTCCCCCGTAACAATTATAAATTGACCTAGAGAGCTTTAAAAATTTAGACAAAAATAAGACACGGAACTACGTATCCATTATATCTTATTTGACCCTAACCTGTCAAAAATTAAATCTTATGAAATTATAATAAGGTGATCAAGCAACGTTTTGACAAAAATAAGCTATGGACAAGGTATCTAGTATAATTACTAAAAGACTCTGCTTGGTAAGCAGGCATCTCTTGTCACTTTTCACAATACCCCTCATCCCCTTATCTTATCTGAGATGATTTTTATAGAAACATATCTATAAGGAAAAAATTCAAACACTATTATAGTACAGGACGCCAATGTGACAGGTATAAATTATGGAGCACATAACCCACAATTCCAAACCAAAGCTAAAAAACCCCTGCAATTTGCTTGCCTGAAGGAACAATACAACGTCATTCCATTCCTAATTGAAAAAGAGGAAAAAAAAGCAAAATTTTTATATTCAACAAAGTTAAAAAAGCCCCTGCAATTTGCTTGCCTAAAGGAACAATTCAATGTCACTCAATTGCTAAATTGAAAAAGAGTAAATAAAACAAAATTATTATATTAAACAAAATTATTATATTCAAAATGTCATCAAATCCATCTGATTATCTTTTGACTTTAGATATCCCATTGAAGATACCAAGCGGCCCACATGATATGAAGGGCCCACGCGACCGAAAGGCCATGGCCCTAAAAAAGGGTGCTACAATTAATCCATGGGACCATGATCCCTGCCGCCAGAAAGATGTCACGGGGAATGGGTACGATGGCAAGTGCTGTGTCGGCCATGTATGGAATTTTACGAAGTTTCAAGGGACCATTCCCATTTGTAGGCCGCCCACAGTCCCTTCACTTTAGAAGAAGAGAGGAGCGGGTCATACATAATGTTGGTGGCTTGGTGCTTTTATGATGCGGGGAAGCGTGGGATAAGAACCTCCTGCTGTTCTGCTGCTGTTTCACTGCAGATTTCGGAAGCAAGACGGGGGAAAACAGAGGAAAATTTGTTCTCCCAAAACAGAGCTTCAGAATTTCATTCACGTTGAAAAAAAACCAGCCACCAAGAAGAAGACAATGGCCCTTTACACCAATCCTTTTATAAGGCCACGAACTCCCTCTAAAACCTAACAATAAAGACTCAATTCCTAACCAAATTCGAATTAAAACAGACTCCTAATCAAACTAAAATCAGACCAGATTTTAGAACAAAATTCAATTCAAACAGACTCAAATTCAGAAGTTCCAAACAAAATAGGACTCTTTTAAGCCAATATTCAGGATCTTGTAAGCCGTGGGATTGATCTCTCGGATCAGAAGATCCAGCGGAATTCGTTGGAATCCAAGGATCGCACGCCATCAGCATTGTCTTCCTTGGTTTCGTCGTGTCCATACCCACCCAATTTCCAAGTCTGTGAAACTTCAGCAACAGGGGACTCTTCATGAGAATTTTCAGTACTTCTTCGATCTACATCCGTCCCCTCCACTTGGAAAGAAATACTCATAGAGATCAGCAACATTGAAAGTTTCTGAGATTCCCATATCTTCTGGCAAATCAATCACATATGCGTTACTATTAATCTTCTTTAAGATCCTGTATAGCCCATACTTTCATAGCTTCCACTTGCTGTATGCTCCCACTGAAAATATCTCCTTCCGCAAGTAAACCATTACCTCATTGTTGAGGACCCCCGCAAGCGCCGCCAACCAAGGAGGGCATCGGGCCATAAAGAGGCCAACGAAGGATCAAGCCAAGGCCAACAACTTTGCATGGAAAGCCTTGGTCAAGCCATTCATTCGGCCACGCTCATCCATGGTCGGCCCGTGCCATGCATGCCACGCCTCGGCCAAGCATGCCCAACCTCGGCCGAGCCCACTGCGTGCAGCCCTGAGTAGTGTCGCAGCCAAATCCGGCCGCAACCCATGCTGCGAGCGAGGTTCAGGCCAAAGAACCTCGCTAGCTACAGTGTGCCAGGCGAGGTTCTGGACGCTGAACCTCGCCAGCTACGGTGCCGGGCGCGCCCAGGCCAGCAGACAGGCCTGGCGAGGTTCAGGACAAAGAACCTCGCCAGCTACAATGTCGCGCGCCTGCCAGCCCGTCAGCAAGCCCATACGCGCCCGCCTAACCGTGCGCGCCCGCGCCCATAGCCCCGGGCGAGGTTCGGCCCAGCGAACCTCGCCATAGCCCGAAGCCTGCCCGCGCCCGCCCGCGCGCGCCCCGCGCCCGCCCGCGCGCGCCCCTCGCCCGCCCGAGCGCGCCCCGCGCCCGCCCGCGCGCGCCCCGCGCCCGCCCGCGCGCGCCCCGCGGCCGCCCGCGCGCGCCCCGCGGCCACCCGCGCGCGTGGCAACCGTACCGTGCGCCTGGCTAGCCCTGCCGCACCCTGCCGCGGCCGCCCACGCGTGCCAGGCCCCTGCCAGCGCACCGGGCAAGGTTCGGTGACCCGAACCTCGCCGAAGGCCGCGCCCGCCTGTGCACGCCGCCTGCGCCCTGCCGTGCCTCGGCGCCCGTGCTGCGCCCTGCCAGCGCCCCCTGTCGCGCGCCCAGGCGCCCTGCCGCGCCTCGGCGCCCTGCCGCGTGCCCAGGCCCCCTGTCAGCCCGCCCTGCCGTGCCAAACGCCTAGCCAGCGCCCAGCCTAGCCCCTGCCGACCAGCCAGTGCCCTGCCAGCCGCCCCAGCCGCGCCCAGACCCTGCCAATGGCCTGCCTGCCCCCTGCAAAGGCCCCAGCCGGGTCAGCAGCCTATGCCCAAGGCTTAGCCATGCCTTGGCCAAGCCTTTAGCCCTACATGTGCCATGAAGACTCCTATTGTTATAAGTATGTCCTAAAAGCCAATTTGGTTGTCGTATTATTTAGTTCTGGAACATAAATTTGTACTTGACCTAATAATGAATTTATTAGAATGGGCATTCTTTTCATTCATGTTCTTATGTGTCCATGAATCGTCCAAGAAATTAATAAGATGATGACGCATATTCTCAAGAATTGAGAATTTGAGGCATGTGTCATTGGTGATTAATTTCTGAATTGCTCCTGATCGATGGATCATCACGAGGACGGTGATCGATCTGCTGAGATTAGTGCACAGATCGCTTTCTTTGATGGACGAGTCTTGAGTCCACAGTGTAGGGACACTAGAGCAATTGTGCAAGTGCTTGTTAGAGAACAAGGGTACTGAGCGTGGCCAAGACAAGAAGTCACTTGGATATCTATTCACTCGTCAGTGACTTACTTGATGTTGCAGTAGTGTGACTGGTCCTTTGACCTGCGATACTTCGGCTATTCACAGTGAGGTTGCAGTAGTTTGACGAGCACATAAACATGAGCCCTAGCCATTTGGGTTCTTGTGGTGCAGATTGGCTGCAGTAGGTTTACTGTAGCTTATGCACCTACATAGAATCTATCGATCTTGGTAGATAAGGAGTGATCCTATGTGATTTATTAGACTGAGTTCGTAAATCCTCGGCCGGGGTAGCATAGATAGTGGAAAAAGAGTTTTCCACTCTCGAACTCAAGTTTAATAAATCTTAACATATGACAGACGATGGGGTTTGACGAGTTATCCATGACCTCCATCCTGTAGGGATCCACGATAGAAGGACTTTATCATACGATAACTGCACCTAGAGGTTCAATATTTCATTATGCTGGGTAGCCACTACATACTGCTAGGTATTACTGGTGAATGGTGAGACTCACAGGGACCATCTTGATGATCGATGATCCTCGGTGAGTTGAGTTGAAATTGTTCCAACCCATTGAAAAGAGTTTTTAATGATATTGTGATAAAGATCACAATATATCTCACTACCAGACAGAATAGAACCTATGGGGTCACACACATTAGAGGTATTGACTGATCCGATGGTTGAATTGTAATTAGAAATCACAAATAATTTATAATTATCAATTTGATTGATAACTAGTAAGTTGAAGAAGGAATAATTGCAATTTGATTGTAATTTAATTTAATTAATTGGACTTGATCATATTAGACACGAGTCCTATTTGGAGTAGGATTCAAAGAATCCTAATTGGATTAGGATTTCAAGTTAAATTAGAGTCCTACTTGGAGTAGAATTTCTAGAGTCCTAATTCAATTAGGACTGAAATTTAATATGTCCTAATTAGATTAGGATTTCTTAAGTCCTAATTAATTTTAATCTAATAAGTTAAATGACTCCTAATTGGATTAGGATTGAAGAGTCACCTTGTAATTGACCCCACCCCCCCCCCCCCCCCCCCAACTTAATTTGATTAAGTAGGGCGTGAGATAGGAAGGGAGAAGAGGGAGGGGCGTAAGCCCCTCCCTTGGCCGAAATCACAAAGAAAAGAGGAGGGGCGTACGCCCCTCCTCTTGGCTCCAAAAGGATAAGGATGGAGCTCCTAATTTTTAGGAGCTCCAATCCTAATCTTAAAAGAAAAAAAAAAAAGGGGGCAGCCGTGAATGTTTATTTTGGACTCTCTCCTCTCCTCCTAGGATATACGTGAAGCCCTCTCCTCCTCTTGGTTTTCAGCCGCACCAAAGAAAAAAAAAAAAAGGATAAGGATGGAGCTCCTAAAAAGTACGAGCTCCATGTGCCTTTAAAAAGAGGATAAAGGGGGCAGCCGTTAGAGGTATTTTTTCCTTCCCTTTTGTGCCGTGAATCCCTCTCTCCCTCCTGGGTTTCAGCCACCAGCAAACAAAGAAAAGGAAGGAGGCATGTAGCCCTTCCTCCTTCTCTTCTTTGGTTCCAAAAGAAAAGAAAAAAGAAAAGGCTGCAAAGGGGTTTTGCCTTCTTCCTTTTGATCCATCCTTCTTCCTCCTCTCTAAGGCAATCAAGAGTTGATTCAAAAGAGAGGATTTCAGCCATCAAAACATATCTCTGCAAGGAAGCTAGCACCCCGAGGAGATTAGAGAGTTTGGATTGGTCCTCTGCCTCGTATAGATACCTGTAGAGGCCGAACGCGTGTGCGGCTTCAAATGAACCTTCCAACAAATACTACGATCATTAGATTGCGGTGAATGTCTACCCGCATAAGGTGAAGATCTGATCTTCCTAATTATATGAGAAAGTTTTAATCCTAATCTATCTACGAACGACGGTTTTTGAAATATATTCATGTGATGAACGGGATCTCGCGCATACCTTCCGCCGCGATCAGAAAATTTTTTGATTTTTCTGCGGCATGGGCGGATCCCAACACCTATGCCTTGGCCACTCTTGGGCCACTTGGAGAGCACTATAAATAGGAGGGAATGAGGGTATTTTGAGGGATCTTACATCTTACATCTTTGAACATTGTAGTCTCTTGTATTTCAGCCTTAGGCTTGGAAGGGCTTTGCCCTATTGTATTCGGTCCTAGAGTGTCTCTAAGGACTTGGGCTAGCTGAAAGTGAATCCTAGGTTCTTCGGTGTTAAGCATGCTGATTTTTTTTTTTAAAAAAAACATGGCTGAACCTGATCGGGTTGCCTACGTACCCCTTCATAAGGGGGATCAAGCCATACGTAGTTCTTTTTAAGTTTTAAAACGCAGCGGAAAAATTGAATCAAACAATTTAATTCATGCATGCTTACAAGATCAAATCTAGAAATCAGCACCTTAAGAACACATAGGATTATGCCGGAATCGTTTAAACAATTATGCTAAAACTTTCATGCATGATTAACTATCAGATCTGAAACTTAAGAACTCTATTCCGATTAATCTCCAAATATCCATTGAATGGATTCTGGAGATATCTCCGTGAGGAGCCCCAAAAGAGGGTAAAACCTCGGGGAATCAGACCTAAATCTTGACACCATAATAAAAGATTAATGTAGGATTAATACCTTTTTATGATGGATGAAACTTGTGGATCTGATCCTCGACTTCGTAGCCACGCACACGAATGGCCTCTACGAGAAGTCCACGCGAAGTTCCTGAAGAGATCCAATCCTGCGGAAGTGCTAGCTTGCGCAGAATTTCTTGAGGCTGAAATTTGATCTTCCAAACGCTATCAACTTTTGATCCGCCTTCTTGGAAGAACTTGGAGGAAAGGTTTAAAAGAATTGAAGAGGACTTAGATCTGATCTAAAGACTCTTATCAGGGACCCCTAACACTAATGGCGCGATGGACTTAGAGGAGGAAGAAGTCAGCTAGATTGAATGCAGAATTTTTCCATGCATGAACTAGGGTTCCTCTCTTTTCTTTTCCCTTTTTTCTTCTTCTTTTTCTCTCTTTTTTTCTTGAATTTGACCACCAGATGATGGAGGTCCTTTTAATATTGCTCTCCTACCTAACTTCAAGCCAACCATCCCATATTTGTGGAGGATTTTGTGGGGTTTTGAATTTTGAATTCAAAATTCAAGTTCATGTGCCATTACATGATTAAGCTTGATCTAATCTAAACCATTCATCATGTTGCCACTTTCCTCTTTCAATTTCGAAATTCCCATGCCCCCAATCAGATTAGAGGGTCACGTGGTGATTTTGTGGTGATTAAATTCGAAATTCAACCTTAATTAGAAGTGAGATAAAGATAAGGATGACATATATCATGAAGAGAGAGAATTTGATCTTATCCAATTCTTTTTATGAATTTATCTCTCCATTTCGACCCATCTAATGATGAAAGAGGTCCCCGATGTTGCCAAGTGTCCTATGACACCATTAAATAAATTAAATTAATTTTAATCATATTAAAAATCAATTTATGGCGCCATGTATGGATATGTGACTAGTGGATTTCAAGATCCGAACAGTTTCAGATCAAACCCATTTAATTTAATTAAATCCTAACAATTAGAATGATCCAATTACCATGGGTTGAACCTAATCCAATTAGGTCAATCCCTAATTAAGCACAAATTTAATCTAATTTAATTTGGTCAACCTAAGTCCTCTTGATTCAGACCTAATCCAATCAGGTCAAAAACCCTGATGAAGCCCAGAATTGAATCTAATTCAATTTGGCTCATCCTTAGTCTAATTACTCAATCCAATTGAGTTCATTAGCAATCTAATTACTAATTAATCCTCTGATAATTACTTTAATTATTTTATAAGATAATTTGCCAATCGAATTGACCAAATTACCCCTGAATGATTCTTAATCATTCATCAGCCTTCTTGATCAATCAGGAATCTTCTATGCGTGTGACCTCATAGGTTCGAACCTAAGCCGGTAGTATAGGAACGACTTCCTACACTAATCGATGTGACAATCTAGCAATGGTACCCGACGTCCGGATAGGCCAAATATATGCGAAGCAAATATTCTGGAACCCTGGACTATGGTTACTGTATAATTCAATCCCTTTAACTCCTAATGCCAGGATGACTTAGAGCTCACTGTCAACCCTATAATTAGTACATCCATTATGTGATTAACTTTAGATATCCCGTGACTCCTCACTGGGATTACCCTGGCCAAGATTTTGCTAAATTAATCACAAGACATTATCTCCTGTTTCCAGAAGGGGTCAATTCCATCTTAACTCACAACTGACTACGCAAGTACTTGACTGCACCCAGTGACCTTCCGTCACTGAATTAGAAATTCAGTGTTAGATGTATGCCCTAGAAGCCAATCTGGCTGACACATTGTTAATTCTACGGACATAATTTTGTACTTGACTATTTATTATTGAATAAATAAAAGGTATCTTTTTATTCATATTGTTTATGTGTCTATGAATCGTCCAAGAATTAATAAGATGATGATGCGTATTCTTAAGAGTTAAGAATTTGAGCCATGCATCATTGATTAATTTCTGAATGCTCCTGATTAATGGATCATCACAAGGACGGTGATCGATCCGATCAGTGCACACATTGCTTTCCTTATGGATGGACGAGACTCGAGTCCACAGTATGGCGACACTGAAGTAATAGTGCAGGTGCTTGTTAAGAACAAGGGTACTGAGCGTGACCAAGACAAGAAGTCACTTGGATGTCTATCCACTCGTCAGTGACTTGCTTGATGTTACAGTAGTGTGATTGGTCCTTTGACCTGCGATGCTTCGGCTACTCACAGTGAGGTTATTGTAGTTTGACTGCACATATACATGGTCTCTAGCCATATGGGTCCATGCAGTGTAGATTGGCTGCAGTAGGTTCATTGTAGGAGTAGGGTATGCACCTATAAGGAATCGATCGACCTTGATAGATAAGGAGAGATCCTATGTGATTTATAAGACTGAGTTCGTAAAACCTCGGCCGGGGCAGATTGCATAGTGGAGAAAGAGTTCTCCGCTCTCGAACTTAAGTCGAATAAATCTTGACATATGACAGACGAAGGGGTTTGACGAGTTATCCATGACCTCCGTCTTGTGGGGATCCACGATAGAAGGACTGTATCACATGATAACTGCACCTAGAGGTTCATCATTCTATTCTACTGGGTAGCCACTACATGCTGCTAGGTGTCACTGGTGGATGGTGGGACTCACAAGAATTATCTCGATGATCGATTAACCCTAATGAGTAGAGTTGGAATCGTTCCGGTCCATTGAAAGGAGTTTTCAATGATATTGTGATAGAGATCACAATATATCTCACTACCAGTGAGAGTAGAACCTATGGGGTCACACACACTAGAGGCATTGACCGATCCGATGGTTGAATCGTGATTAGGAATCACAAGTAATCAATTCGATTGATAATAAGTTGAAGAACGAACAAAGGGAATTAATTAATTGAACTTAAAACAAGAGTCCTACTTGGAGTAAGATTCCTACTTGGACTGGGAATCCTATTTGGAGTAGGACTAGGATTCCTACTTGGAGTAGGATTCCTACAATCCTAATTGGATTAAGAGTTTTGAATTAAATTTGGATTCCTACTTGGAGTAGGATTCCTAGAGTCCTAATCGGATTAGGACTTCGGATTCAAATTAGAGTCCTAATTGGATTAGGACCAAAATTAAATAAGTCCTAATTGGATTAGAATTTCTTAAGTCCTAATTAATTATTAATCTAATGAATCAACAAGACTCCTAATTGGATTAGGATTGAAGGGTTCAATTGAGTCATGGTTCATTAAGTTCTAATTGGATTAGGACTTACCTAGATTAAACCCAAATTGGTTCACCCTTGGTCCAAGCCTAATTACATTAGGACCTAACCATGAGTGACCTTCCTAATCCTCCTTATTAGGTTAACCATGAAGGAGGGGCACACGCCCCTCCTCCTTTTCCTTGCTTGGTGCGGCAAAGAAGAGGGGTCGGCGCCCCTCTTGGAAGTTTATCAAGGAGCTCCTACAAAGTAGGAGCTCCACATGCTATTTAAGAGGAGGCATGGGGGCTGACCTAGGGCATCATTGAAGCCCTCTCCCTCTCCAATTCGTGGCCCCCTCTCCTCCCTTTCCTTGGTTCAGCCGCAAGCAAAGGAAGAAAAAAAAAAGGTGGCCTCTTCATCCTCCCTTCCTCCTTCCAATGCAAGGAAAAGAAAGAAGGCTGCAGGGGTTTTGTTCCTTTACTATTCTTCATCCTTCTTCTTCCTCCTCTCAAGCACATTCAAGAGTTGAAAGAAAGAGAGGAGATCAGCCATCAAAGTTATCTCTGCAAGGGAGCTAGCACCCCGGGATAGAAAGCTTGGATCGGTTTTCTGCTTCGTGTGGATACCCGTAGAGGCCGGGCACTTGAACGGCTTCAAGCGAACCTTCATCCAAAACCACGATCATCAGTTTGCGGTGATCATCTACCCGCATAAGGTGAAGATCTGATCTTCTAATGTTATTTAAAAGTTTTTAATCCTTATCTATCTATGAATGATTTTTAAACAACGTTCATACGATGAACGGTTGATCCCGCGCATGCCTCTTCCGCTGCATCTTTAATTTTTGAAATTTTTCTGCGGCATGGGCGGGTTCCCAACATTCAGGTAGTCCGGTACCAAAGTACAATGAGTTGCTTGCTAGTCACAGGTTGCGGTCTCAGGTCAGAGAGCCAAACTTATACCCATATCCCCTCGGAACATCTCTCGACAGTAGAGCATTCTGGAATTGGTCACGTTTAGTGAAATGTACTCCTACACTTCACCTGTATGGCATACCAGTGTCTCCACACTCCTTGGTTAAGAGGACAACCAACGTATATGTCACACAACGACCTAATCTCGATAATGTTGTCGTCCTAGTAACAACATATCATTTGGCCGCGAACAAGTTTAAGAACTCAAAGATAAATCCTCCTTTATCATAACATAAGTCCTAAGGACTTCATCATATAAGAGTTCATTTGAAGATGAAATGATGAATAATGCCAAATAACACTTTATTAATTTGTCAATTCATTTACAAAATTCAATCATCAATATGCTGACGATTGACATTTAGGATACAAATCCCAACAACTCCCACTTAGCCTAATGACAATCGGCACAATATCTAATATCCATCTTCGACTTGTGTTCGTCGAACTCTTTGATGCCGAGGACTTTGGTAAATGGGTCAGCCATATTTTCTTTTGTATCAATTTTCTGTAGAATCCACCACTGTGTGCTGCTTGGAACTTTTCCAGCAAATAGCACCACCCTTAAGAGTAAAGATATAACCCGACACGCTCTTGCTATCATCTTGATCTGACTGAAAACTTGAATCGGTATATCCCTCAAGTTTTAAGTCAGAATCACCGTAGACAAGCCACTGATCTTTAGTATTTCTCAAATACTTAAGGATGGTTTTTACAACCTTCCAGTGGTTGCTACCTGGATCAGACTGGTATCTGCTCACTACTCCTAGTGAGTATGCCACGTCTGGTCTAGTACATGTCATGGCATACATTATAGATCCCACTGCCGAAGCATATGGAATTCTATCCATACTCTCTCTTTCTTGAGAGGTTGTCGGACAATCCTTTTTAGAGAGGTTAATTCCATGGCCCATTGGAAGATAGCCTTTCTTGGAATTAATCATACTGAACCTTTTCAGTATAGTATCAATGTATGTGGATTGGGATAATCCAAGCAATCTTCTAGATCTATCTCTATAGATCTTCATCCCTAGGATGTAAGATGCTTCTCCCAAATCCTTCATGGCAAATTGAGATGATAGCCAAACTTTTATTCCTTGTAATGCAGGAATGTCATTTTCGATTAAAAGAATGTCATCCACATACAAAATAAGAATATAATAACTGAACCATTTGTCCATTTATAAATGCAAGGTTCCTCTTCATTCTTAATGAAGCCATATGTTTTGATTACCTTATCAAAACGTATATTCCAACTCCGTGAAGCTTGCTTTAATCCATAAATGGACCTTTGTAGCTTGCACACCTTAGACTCATCTGTAGATGTAAAACCTTCAGGTTGTATCATATATACCTCCTCTTCTAAATCTCCATTTAGAAATGCGGTCTTTACATCCATTTGCCAGATTTCATAGTCTAAATGTGCTGCTATCGCAAGCATAATCCGAATGGATTTGAGCATTGCCACAGGAGAAAATATCTCGTCATAGTCAATACCATAACGTTGACGATATCCCTTGGCAACCAGACGGGCTTTATAGGTCTCTACTTTTCCGTCTGCGCTCCATTTTCTTTTGAAAATCCACTCACACCCTATGGGTTTAATCCCTTCGGGTGGGTCAACTAATGTCCATACATCATTGACCTTCATGGATTCCATTTCGGATTGCATGGCTCCAAGCCATGCATCAGAGTCATGCCTCTGCATAGCATCCATATAGGTGATCGGATCCTCATCGTTTTGATCAAGTTCGACAGGATCCCCGTCCTGGACCAAGAAACCGTAGTATCTGTCCGGCTGACGTGGTACTCTACCTGATCGCCTTAATGGTGCATTTAAGATGGGTTCTGGATCTGATCTAATCAAATCCGACTCAACTAGTTCAGTAGATGGTGTCGGATCTTCTACATGTTGAACTTTCCTAAGCTCAACATTAGAGCTTTTAGTTCCTTCACTAAGGAATTCTTTCTCTAAGAAAATAGCTCTATTGCTTACGAATAACTTTTGTTCTTTAGCAAAGTAGAAGTAATATCCTTTAGTTTCTTTAGGATAACCAACAAAGAAACATTTGTCAGACTTGGGTTCAAGTTTGTCTGTCTTCAAACGTTTGACGTACGCTGGACACCCCCAAACCCTAAGGTGAGAGAGCATCGGCTTACGTCCAGCCCACATCTCATGTGGTGTTTTATTTACAGACTTACTTGGAACCTTATTTAGAATGTTGCAGGCTGACTCAAGAGCATATCCCCAAAAGGATATGGGCAGATCAGCAAACCCCATCATGGATCGAACCATGTCTAACAGAGTTCGATTTCTCCTTTCTGATACACCGTTATACTGTGGTGTACCAGGAGGAGTCCATTGAGAGAGAATCCCATTTTCTTCTAGATATGTCAAAAACTCACTGGTGAGGTATTCACCTCCTCGATCTGATCGAAGAGTTTTAATACTCTTTCCAGTTTGTTTTTCTACTTCATTACGATATAATTTGAACATTTCAAATGATTCAGATTTATGTCTCATTAAATAGACATAACCATACCTAGAAAGGTCGTCTGTAAACGTAATGAAATATGAATACCCACCTCTAGCATTTGTGCTCATTGGCCCACATACATCAGAATGTACAAGGGTCAATAAGTCACTGGCTCGTTCACCTTTTTCGGTAAAAGGTGATTTGGTCATCTTACCAAGAAGACATGACTCACAGGTTGTCAATGATTCACAATCATTAACATTGAGGATTCCCTCTTTACTTAACCTGTTCATCCTGTTCTTGTTAATATGACCTAGCCTATGATGCCAAAGGTAGACATCCGTGACATTATCTATTCTAGGACGCTTACTGTTGGGAATTGTGTCCCAAAGCCAATTTTTTAATTGTAAGAAATTGAATTACGTATATGTTTTATTAAAATGAATAAAAATTTATTCTGGCAATTTTCTATTCATCACAAGTGTTGCATCTTCAAATTGAACTCCTGTGTATTGTGATGAAGTCCTTAGGACTAATTTAGTGGATAAAAGAGGTTTTATCATTTAGTCCTTAAAGCAGTTCGCGACCAAATGACGAGCTGTCAATTGGACGATAGCTATGTCAAGTATAGGTCGTTGTGTGCCATTTAGTTGGTTGTCCTCTTAAACCAAGGAGTGTGGAGACACTGTATGGCATACAGGTGAGATGTAGGAGTACATCGTCACTGAATAGTGACTCACCTGCGTAGCACTCCACTGTCGGGAGTTAGCTCGTAAAACGTATGGGCATAAGTACCCCTTAGACCTGAGACTGTCACGGTGACTTGCAAGCAACTCACTGTACTTAGGCACTGGATGACCTGAATTTCTAATTCAGGGATCGGAAGGATGCTGGGTGCAGTCAAGTACTCGCGAAGTCTGTGTATGAGTCAAGATGGGATTGACCGCTCCAAATTTTAGGAGTTGATGTCTCACTGTATTTCAATTCAGTAAAACCTTGGCCAGGGTAAACCAAGTGATAGGTCACTTGATTTGATTATTTGAAATACACTATGGATGACCGGACCCAGAGGTCGACAGTCCTCTCTGAGGTCATCTTGAGCATCGAAGGTCATAGGGATGAATTATGCAACAACCATACGTCTAGGTTCTTGAATGTTGCTTTGCATATTCGACCTACCCGGACGTCGGGTATCATTGCTAGATGGTCACCTCGATTAGTGTATGGAGTAGTCCATGTACTACCGGCTTAGTGTTCGAACCTATCGGAGTCACGCACATAAGTCAAGTTAAGTAGGAAGGACTTGATCCAATTTAATTGAGAATTAAATTGTGGATCATTTGAGATTTGATTTTGTCTATGTTCAGCTAGCACTGAACATGAGGTACATACTGAATTTCATGGATGTGTATTTAATTATGTCTGTATTCTGGCTTAATCAAGTTTCAATTAATGTAATTGAAATTGATTTGGACTCATTTGTTGAGTTTGTTTTTGAATTGGATTCAAATGAATGTAATTGGGCTTCATGATGATTTTATTAGAATTTATTCCATATTTATTCTAGTCCAAGTGTGACTTGGATTGATCCGAAAATTGAACTAATTGGAGTTCACATGAATCAGATTCATGTGGAATTTTTCCGGATCCAAAATCTTTCAAATTGGTCTTCAATTTGGTTTAGAACCAATAATGGACCCAAGCCCATTTGATTCAGCCCATTTGAATTAACCCATTTACAAGTTTGCCCCTCTATTTAATTGACTCTTTCCTGTGTTTCTTCTTCGGTCCACATCAGCCGTGAACCACTTTTTCTGCTGAATCGTTCTCCCGTGAACCACGTTTTTTCCCTTCTTCGAAACACTTCAATTGACCGCTTGATCTTCCTCATCCTGCAACCATTTGAAGATCCGAAGAGACGTGTCTCTTCGGTTTTGAAACCTCTTTAACATAGGACTGATTTAATTGAAATCAAACGGTTCAAAAAAATTTAATAAAATCATGAAACGTTTGGCGTTCACTCTTCCCTTTTGCCGTTTTCTCTTCCCTGGTTCAGCCTTTTCTTTGCCTATAAATAGGCTGGGGTTCTCTTCATTCTTTGCTAGAGATTTGATCTGGGGAGAGGGAAGATTCATGATCTTTTGAGTAGCTTGAAAAGAGAGGAAAAGGAAACGGGAAGAAAGAGGAAAAGGAAACGGGAAGAAAGAAAAAAAAAAGAAAAAAAAGGGGAAGAAAGAATTTTTTGAAATTCTTTTCTTCCAGGGGCTTATTTGCAAAAGGGTTTTTGCACTATACAGACATCATCCTACCTTTCTGCATTTCTTGGCGTGCGTGTGAAGTAGAGGGTCCGTACATCCGGGCCTTGCATTGCACCAGATCCATCAGTACCAGATCCGGCACCAGATCCAGTTCCAGATCCAGTTTCCGATCCAGTACCAGATCTAGCATCTGATCCAGTATCTGATCCAGCACTTGGCCCTGTACCAGATTCTGTTCCTGAGTACCTTGACCATCTTCCGCTGCGGGATCGAGGTATGGTAAACATAATATAGTTATGTTATTTATTTATACCTGTTATAAATAAATAGATAAAATTTTAAAACTGATTTTCTGACCTGGCATCCGATTTTATCGGATTTTGCGGGATATTTTCCCTTCAACTGGTATCAGAGCCAGGTTGGCCGATGGAATTGGCCTATAATATCTAGAATTGTGCATGATTTAATTTTTAAATTTAGATTAGATCTAGATTTATTGATAAAATATCAATCTTGTGCTGAATTATAAGGTTGTCCTGCTATAAGGTTAACCCCTTATAGTGAAAAGGTTGTCCTAGCACAAAATTGAGATTAATTTGTATCATAAAATAAATAGTTTATTTTTGTGAAATTATGCATAATTGATGTTTATGAAATTTCAGTTTTAAATTTATTATGACCATAAAGTTTAAATATAAATTGTTTATATTTGAAATAAATTGACACCTTGAATCCATGATCATAATACATTTAATAAAGAATTAAATGTTGAATTTAAAATTTAAAATTTGAATTTCAAATAAAGATTTAAAATTCAAAATTTGAAATTCGAATTAAAATTTAAATTTGAACATGGGTTTTGGGGCATGGGTTAGCACAATCAGATTAGTTGATTAGGTTAGACCTAATGTTAGAATTGAATTGGAATCAATAGTTGTATTAGATTAAATTCATTTTTCTAATTTGATCAAACTCAATAGTTTTGTTGATCATGTCCAAACACTTCAATTGGATCTGATTGTGGCTCAGTGGTCGAGCCTGAGTTCTTAATGACTATCTAAATCAACTTGACATACCATTTGGTGTCTAAGGCAAGTTGGATCTACGGTTATTAATTGGGGCTACCTCTTTCCTGGCCAACTCTGTTGGTGTCTAGGAAAGACGGTTAATGGCGGAACCCTCCCGTGATCTCTCTTACCTGGCCAAAGTGGTCGTTCAAGCTTTGATTTAGATATCTTGAGACTTGGTACTCACCCATGTCAATAAGGAAATCAGTATGACTGATTTAGATGTCCATAGACCAATGAAATTCTATGTCCTCTATATGACTCAGTGCAGTCAGTGGGAGGATATAGAATTATCAGTCTCTCTAAAATCCTCTAAATTATTAGGTCCTTAAAATGATATAGTTATATAGATAACTAGGTCATAGCCTCCCATTAAAATGGATGATAATTGGTCCAGTATTCTAGTTGGACATGCAGGACGCTTCCGTCTGGTGTTCATCTGAATATTGGAATTATCCTTCATTATATGATAGCTCTTTGAGCTATCTGATTGTGATTAGGTTGGCCGAGCTTTCCTCGGGCCTGATCATACATTAGGTAGTGTCATCGAGTTAGTTCATTAATGGTTGGATCTGACCAGGATTTTCAGTGGAGGCCTCCGCCTACTGATTACCACCTGGGGCAAAATTGATTACTAGAAATTGTTTAGAGAAATAATTGGTAATGTACCTACCCTTAGATGCACATGGGTTGGCCGAGCCTTCCTTGGGCCCGTATGCGGTCTATGCGGATTCTAGTACCCACTAGGGAATTAAAGTAATTCCTCGAATTAAAGGTAGAGGCTATTAATTCGATTAAAATAGTGGGAGAAAACTTCAGACTAAAGTCCAAGTCTTTAGGATTAAATAAATCATATACTGATTAGTTGGGTTTTTCCTTTATTTTTCAGATATGGCTAACTCATTGTCCCTCCGAACACTATTAGACAATGATAAGCTTAATGGACCTAACTTCGATAGCTGGTATCGAAAGATGAAAATAGTATTGGAGCATGAGCGATCCTGTATGTGATATCGGATCCTGCACCTGAGGAACCTGCAGCCAATGCACCACGTGCAATCAGAGACGCTTATCAGAAGTGGCTCAACGATCGCACTACAGTGCGTTGCATCATGAGGGCCTCGATGAATGACGAGTTTAGTCGTAAATTCGAGGAAGCGCAGCCAGTGGAAATCCTTCAAATGTTGAAGGAGTCTTTCGGTACACCTGATGATGTTGAACGACATAAGACCTCCTGCGCTATATTCAATGCCCGCATGAGGGAAGGAGCATCGGTCACCGATCATGTATTGTACATGGTCGAACAAATCGATCGCCTAAGTAAACTTGGCTTTCCTTTGCACGAGCAATTGGGCAAGGATGCCATTTTAAATTCACTTCCCAAGTCCTACCTAACTTTCCTTAGTCATTATAGAATGACTAAACCTGAAGTATCCTATCATGGTTTGCTAGGTTTACTGCAGACCTATGAGAAGGATCACCAACTCAAAAAGGAGTCGGTGAATGTGGTAGGTGGGACTTCTGCAGGACTTTCTTCCTTTAAGAAAGGAAAGAAGAAGAAGGTGCAGAAAGCTCGTGCTGGGGTCTCTAAGCCCAAACAGACTATGAAGCGGAAATCTGATCAGAGTAAGGCAGAATGCTTCTTCTGCAAGAAGCAGGGTCACTGGAAGCGGAACTGTCCGGCTTATTTAGCGTCCCTTGATCCAAACAGGCCAAAGAAGAAAATGCAGCAAACAGTTGCTGCACAAGGTAATTATATGATAACACCTTGTAATTTTTCTGTTTATGATTCTACTACCTGGGTATTGGATACCGGAAGTCCAATTAATATTTGCAATTCTTTGCAGGGACTTCAAGTAAGTAGAAGATTCAAGAACGGCGATCGATTCCTAAATGTTGGTGATGGAAGATCAGTTCCAGTCCTAGCTTTAGGAGTCATTCAGCTTGTTTTTGAATCTAGAGTAGTCATATTAGATGATTGTCATTATTGTCCAACATTTTTAATGAATGTCATCTCTGTAGGCCTTTTGGCCAAAAATGGTTATTGTTTATCAATAAAAGAAAATTTTTGTGATATCATTTTGAATGGTATTAAAATTTTTCGTGGACAATTGAAATATGGCATTTATACTCTATCACTGCCTGTGAATGTAATGTACACCTCTAATAAACGCCCTAAGTTAGATAATGTCAATGAAGCCTATTTATGGCATTGCCGGTTAGGTCACATAAATAAAAACAGGATAAACAGGTTAGCCCAACAGGGCATTTTAGAAATCAACGATTGTGAATCATTGCCAACTTGTGAATCCTGTCTTCTGGGTAAAATGACCAAGTCACCTTTTTCTGGAAAGGGTGAACGAGCCAGTGATGTTCTTGGCCTCATACATACTGATGTATGTGGACCTATGAACGTAAGTGCCAAAGGTGATTATGCCTACTTCATAACCTTCACAGATGACCTATCCAGGTATGGGTATGTCTATCTGATGAAGCATAAGTCGGAATCATTTGAAATGTTCAAACGATTTCGTAATGAAGTAGAAAAACAGACTGGAAAGAGTATTAAGATCCTTCGGTCAGACCGAGGAGGAGAATACCTTTCCGGTGATTTCTTGACTTATCTAGAGGAGAATGGGATTCTCTCACAATGGACCCCTCCAGGAACACCTCAGCATAATGGTGTATCCGAAAGGAGGAATCGAACTCTGTTAGACATGGTTCGATCCATGATGGGGTTTACTAGTCTGCCTCTATCTTTTTGGGGTTATGCTTTAGAGTCTGCGTGTATAATACTAAATAAGGTTCCAAGTAAGTCTGTTGAGAAGACTCCATATGAGATATGGACTGGGCGTAAGCCGACACTTTCATACCTTAGGGTTTGGGGATGTCCGGCTTATGTTAAACGTTCTCAAACTGACAAACTTGGTCCTAGGTCCGATAAGTGTTATTTTGTAGGGTACCCCAAGCAAACTAGGGGTTATTACTTTTACCTTCCTAATGAACAAAAGGTGTTCGTAGGACTTAAGGCAACATTTTTGGAAAAGGAATTCCTTGGTGAAGGAATTGTTGCCTCTAAGGTTGAACTTAGTGAAGTTCAGCAGGTGGAAGATTTAACACAATCTACTGAACCCACAGAATCGGTTTTGATTAGATCAAACCCGGAGCCCAATGTAGAAGCACCATTAAGACGATCCGGTAGAGTGCCGCGTCAAGTGGATAGATACTACGGTTTCTTGGTCCATGACGCGGATCCTATTGAGCTCGATGAGAACAATGAGGATCCGATCACCTATATGGATGCTATGCAGAGGTCTGACTCTGAGTTGTGGCTTAATGCCATGAAATCCGAAATGGAGTCCATGGAAATCAATAGTGTATGGACACTAGTTGATCCACCCAAAGGCATAAAACCCATAGGGTGCAAATGGATCTTCAAAAGAAAGAGAGGCGCAGACGGAAAGGTGGAGACCTATAAAGCCCGTCTGGTTGCCAAGGGGTATCGTCAACGTTATGGTATCGATTATGACGAGACTTTTTCTCCTGTGGCAATGCTAAAATCTATTCGGATCATGCTAGCTATAGCAGCATATATGGATTATGAAATCTGGCAAATGGATGTGAAAACAGCTTTTCTAAATGGAGAGCTAGAAGAAGAGGTGTATATGATACAACCTGAGGGTTTCATATCCACAGACGAGTCCAAAGTATGCAAGCTACAAAAGTCCATTTATGGACTTAAGCAAGCTTCTCGAAGTTGGAACATACGTTTCGATAAAACTATCAAAACGTATGGCTTCGTTAAGAACGAAGAAGAACCTTGTGTTTACAAGTGGGCTAATGGTTCAGTGATCACATTCCTTGTCTTATATGTGGATGACATTCTCTTAATTGGGAATGACATTCCAGCATTACGAAATGTGAAACTCTGGCTGTCATCACAGTTCTCCATGAAGGATCTGGGAGAAGCATCCTACATCCTAGGGATGAAAATCTATAGAGATAGATCTAAGAGGTTGCTTGGATTATCCCAATCCACGTACATCGACACTATGTTGAAGCGGTTCAACATGGAGAATTCCAAGAAGGGCTATCTTCCGATAGGCCAAGGAATTTCTCTCTCTAAGAAAGATTGTCCGACAACTTCCGAAGAGAGAGAGCGTATGAGTAGAATCCCATATGCTTCTGCAGTAGGTTCTATTATGTACGCCATGACATGTACAAGACCGGATGTTGCTTACTCACTAGCAGTAGCAAGTAGCTATCAGTCTGATCCGGGTGAGAACCATTGGAAGGTGGTGAAAACCATCCTTAAGTATTTAAGAAATACTAAGGACCAATGGTTAATCTATGGAGAATCTGACTTAAAACTTGTGGGATTTACAGACTCTAGTTTTCAGTCAGACCATGATGACAGTAAGAGTATGTCAGGATTTGTGTTTACCCTGAATGGAGGAGCAGTCTGCTGGAAAAGTTCCAAGCAGCATTCAGTAGCCGATTCCGTATGCGAAGCAGAGTATGTTGCTGCATCAGATGCGGCAAAGGAAGCTGTTTGGATCAAGAAGTTTGTAAATCAACTTGGTGTTGCTCCCTCAATCAATGGTCCAGTTCTTTTGTATTGTGACAATACTGGAGCCATTGCACAAGCAAAGGAGCCAAAGTCCCACCATAGAACCAAGCACATTCTGCGTCGCTACCACCTTGTACGAGAGATCGTGGAACGAGGTGACGTCAATCTTCAAAAGATCGATGGAAAGGAGAACCTAGCTGACCCATTCACTAAAGCCCTTTCTGTAAAGGAGTTCGATTATCACAAATCGAAGATGGGTATTAGATACTGTACAAATTGGCTTTAGTTCAAGTGGGAGTTGTTGGGAATTGTGTCCCAAAGCCAATTTTTTAATTGTAAGAAATTGAATTATGTATATGTTTTATTAAAATGAATAAAAATTTATTCTGGCAATTTTCTATTCATCACAAGTGTTGCATCTTCAAATTGAACTCCTGTGTATTGTGATGAAGTCCTTAGGACTAATTTAGTGGATAAAAGAGATTTTATCATTTAGTCCTTAAAGCAGTTCGCGACCAAATGACGAGCTGTCAATTGGACGATAGCTATGTCAAGTATAGGTCGTTGTGTGCCATTTAGTTGGTTGTCCTCTTAAACCAAGGAGTGTGGAGACACTGTATGGCATACAGGTGAGATGTAGGAGTACATCGTCACTGAATAGTGACTCACCTGCGTAGCACTCCACTGTCGGGAGTTAGCTCGTAAAACGTATGGGCATAAGTACCCCTTAGACCTGAGACTGTCACGGTGACTTGCAAGCAACTCACTGTACTTAGGCACTGGATGACCTGAATTTCTAATTCAGGGATCGGAAGGATGCTGGGTGCAGTCAAGTACTCGCGAAGTCTGTGTATGAGTCAAGATGGGATTGACCGCTCCAGATTTTAGGAGTTGATGTCTCACTGTATTTCAATTCAGTAAAACCTTGGCCAGGGTAAACCAAGTGATAGGTCACTTGATTTGATTATTTGAAATACACTATGGATGACCGGACCCAGAGGTCGACAGTCCTCTCTGAGGTCATCTTGAGCATCGAAGGTCATAGGGATGAATTATGCAACAACCATACGTCTAGGTTCTTGAATGTTGCTTTGCATATTCGACCTATCCGGACGTCGGGTATCATTGCTAGATGGTCACCTCGATTAGTGTATGGAGTAGTCCATGTACTACCGGCTTAGTGTTCGAACCTATCGGAGTCACGCACATAAGTCAAGTTAAGTAGGAAGGACTTGATCCAATTTAATTGAGAATTAAATTGTGGATCATTTGAGATTTGATTTTGTCTATGTTCAGCTAGCACTGAACATGAGGTACATACTGAATTTCATGGATGTGTATTTAATTATGTCTGTATTCTGGCTTAATCAAGTTTCAATTAATGTAATTGAAATTGATTTGGACTCATTTGTTGAGTTTGTTTTTGAATTGGATTCAAATGAATGTAATTGGGCTTCATGATGATTTTATTAGAATTTATTCCATATTTATTCTAGTCCAAGTGTGACTTGGATTGATCCGAAAATTGAACTAATTGGAGTTCACATGAATCAGATTCATGTGGAATTTTTCCGGATCCAAAATCTTTCAAATTGGTCTTCAATTTGGTTTAGAACCAATGATGGACCCAAGCCCATTTGATTCAGCCCATTTGAATTAACCCATTTACAAGTTTGCCCCTCTATTTAATTGACTCTTTCCTGTGTTTCTTCTTCGGTCCACATCAGCCGTGAACCACTTTTTCTGCTGAATCGTTCTCCCGTGAACTACGTTTTTTCCCTTCTTCGAAACACTTCAATTGACCGCTTGATCTTCCTCATCCTGCAACCATTTGAAGATCCGAAGAGACGTGTCTCTTCGGTTTTGAAACCTCTTTAACATAGGACTGATTTAATTGAAATCAAACGGTTCAAAAAAATTCAATAAAATCATGAAACGTTTGGCGTTCACTCTTCCCTTTTGCCGTTTTCTCTTCCCTGGTTCAGCCTTTTCTTTGCCTATAAATAGGCTGGGGTTCTCTTCATTCTTTGCTAGAGATTTGATCTGGGGAGAGGGAAGATTCATGATCTTTTGAGTAGCTTGAAAAGAGAGGAAAAGGAAACGGGAAGAAAGAGGAAAAGAAAACGGGAAGAAAGAAAAAAAAAAAAAAAAAAAGGGGAAGAAAGAATTTTTTGAAATTCTTTTCTTCCAGGGGCTTATTTGCAAAAGGGTTTTTGCACTATACAGACATCATCCTACCTTCCTGCATTTCTTGGCGTGCGTGTGAAGTAGAGGGTCCATACATCCGGGCCTTGCATTGCACCAGATCCATCAGTACCAGATCCGGCACCAGATCCAGTTCCAGATCCAGTTTCCGATCCAGTACCAGATCTAGCATCTGATCCAGTATCTGATCCAGCACTTGGCCCTGTACCAGATTCTGTTCCTGAGTACCTTGACCATCTTCCGCTGCGGGATCGAGGTATGGTAAACATAATATAGTTATGTTATTTATTTATACCTGTTATAAATAAATAGATAAAATTTTAAAACTGATTTTCTGACCTGGCATCCGATTTTATCGGATTTTGCGGGATATTTTCCCTTCACTTACTTGACGTGTACATTACATTAACAGGTTGTGATAACAAGTAGATGCCATTGCTCAATTGTCTATTCATTACAGTAACACCATTCATAATGATATCACAAGAACATTTCTTTATTGAAATTTCATAACCGTTCATGGCCAAAAGGCCTACGGAAATTACATTCAATAAGAATGTAGGACAATAGTGACAATCACTTAAAACAACTAAATGAGAATTGAAAATAAGTTTGAGATTTCCTAAAGCTAGAACTGGATCAGATCTTCCATCTCCAACATTCAGAAATCTCTCGCTGTTTTCAAATCTCTCATTGACCTGAAGTCCTTGCAACGAATTGCATATATTAAACGGACTTCCAGTATCTAATACCCAGGTCAAATTATCACATATAGAGAAATTACAAGGTGTTATCATATAAATACCTTGATCAGCAACTGATTGCCCTTTTCTCTTGCTTAGCCTGTTCGGGTCAAGTGAGGTAAGGTACTGAGGACAATTTCTCTTCCAATGCCTCTGCTTCTTACAATA
Source organism: Phoenix dactylifera (assembly GCF_051530095.1). Classification (NCBI taxonomy): domain Eukaryota; kingdom Viridiplantae; phylum Streptophyta; class Magnoliopsida; order Arecales; family Arecaceae; genus Phoenix; species Phoenix dactylifera. The sequence goes on from NC_143193.1 coordinate 10,258,357, forward strand.
GAAGCATTCTGCCTGACTTTGGTCATCCTTAATCCTTTTGGTCTGACTATGCTGAGTTTTCAGCTTTCTATACCAATTATTGAAGTTGGGACCAGTCAACTTGTCATTATCCAATAATGAGCGAAGTGACAAACTTGTGGCCATTTCTACATAAAAGAAAATTTGGCTATTAGTATATGAATTGACTAAACACAGTAGACTTGGACTTTAGTCTAAAGATACTCCCACTATTTTATACAAATTGGTAGCCTCTACCTCCAATTCGAAAAATTACTCCTAATTCTTTAGTAGGCACTAGAACCCAATAGATCGCATATAGGCCCGAGTGTGGCTCGGCTAACCCATATGCACCTATTGGTAGGTTCTAAACCAGTTGCTTCACCAAGCAACTTCTAGTGATAATTTTGCCCTAGGTTCTTCGGCAAGCGTGTGGCGCCTCCACCAAATACCCTAGTCAGGTCCAACCATTAAATGATAGGGTTAAGTCTAATCAACTAATAGACGATCAAGCCCGAGTGTGGCTCGGCTCACCTAACCGCCTATTGAAGGTACACTTAACTCATCATATATTGAATGACAATTCCAATGCTTGATAAGTACCAGGCGTGTCGCGCCTCCAATAATTATCAAAACATTGGACCCATTATCACCCAACTTAATGGGAGGCTATGACCTAGTTATCCCCATAACCATTTCATTTTAAGGACCTAATAATTTTAGAGAATTTCTTAATTAGGATAGATAAGAAGATCCGGTTAGTCTAATTTCTCCCATTGACTTCACCAAATCAGATTAGACTCAAACCGGTTAAGGAGGCACCTAAATCAGTCAAACTGATTTTCCTTATAGGCATGGGCTAACTCGAATCATTAAGTGATCCAATCAAAATGTGATTGACCATGTCGGCCAGGTAAGTGAGATCGGTGGAAGGGATATGCCATTAACTCGACAAAGACGAATCAGTGCGAGTAGCTCCCAATTAAAAACCACAGGTCAAAACTGCCAAACTTACCTTAGACACCGACTGGTTAATCAATTTCGATTTGATTACTCAAATGACTCGGGCTACACCTCTGAGCCTAAATCAAGTTCCATCTTGGTCTAATCAAAGACATGGACTTGATCCATCTACAACTATTGTAAATTGACCTAGAATTTCCTTCACCTAATCTAATTACTACTTAATTAGATTTGATCAATTAATTCTATTTGTCCATGTATGATTCTAACCTTAGGTCTAACCCAATCCTAGAATCTTGATTCAAGCTAACCCATATGCCCAAATAATTATGCAATGTCAATTAATTGAGTTACAATTCTATTTCATAACACTTAATTCTCAATTAAGTTTAGACTTATGAAAGTTTTGATCATTGCATATTTATTTTTAATTACATATTAATTACAATCTTTCAGTTCTTAAAACATATTTTCAGACCTGAATTTTTGTAATTAATCACATGTAATCAGATTTAATTCATGTTTAAGTCATTATATTTAATGTTCATGCATCACATATACATAACAACATGAATTAATACAAACAACATACATCTTATGTATTTGTTTTTTCACTTTTATTTTCAGATCTGATTTGTTCATTAAAATCAGAGATCATATGAATCATAAATTTTATTTAGATCTAATCTAAATAATATTATAATTTCAGATTTATTCATGTTACTAATCCTAACACAAACATGCATCATATGCATCCAAAATTTCAGATCTACTTAATCATGCATAATCAGCAATTAAATCAATACTTTAGATCTAATCTAAATATGTTAATGATTTCAGATTTAATTACAAGAATTAAAACATAAAAGTTTAAACATGAACCTGGCTCTGATACCACTGAAAGTGAATCCTAGGTTCTTCGGTGTTAAGCATGCTGATTTTTTTTTTAAAAAAAAACATGGCTGAACCTGATCGGGTTGCCTACGTACCCCTTCATAAGGGGGATCAAGCCATACGTAGTTCTTTTTAAGTTTTAAAATGCAGCGGAAAAATTGAATCAAACAATTTAATTCATGCATGCTTACAAGATCAAATCTAGAAATCAGCACCTTAAGAACACATAGGATTATGCCGGAATCGTTTAAACAATTATTCTAAAACTTTCATGCATGATTAACTATCAGATCTGAAACTTAAGAACTCTATTCCGATTAATCTCCGAATATCCATTGAATGGATTCTGGAGATATCTCCATGAGGAGCCCCAAAAGAGGGTAAAACCTCGGGGAATCAGACCTAGATCTTGACACCAAAATAAAAGATTAATGTAGGATTAATACCTTTTTATGATGGATGAAACTTGTGGATCTGATCCTCGACTTCGCAGCCACGCACATGAATGGCCTCCACGAGAAGTCCACGCGAAGTTCCTGAAGAGATCCAATCCTGCGGAAGTGCTAGCTTGCGCAGAATTTCTTGAGACTGAAATTTGATCTGCCAAACGCTATCAACTTTTGATCCGCCTTCTTGGAAGAACTTGGAGGAAAGGTTTAAAGGGATTGAAGAGGACTTAGATCTGATCTAAAGACTCTTATCAGGGACCCCTAACACTAATGGCGCGATGGACTTAGAGGAGGAAGAAGTCAGCTAGATTGAATGCAGAATTTTTCCATGCATGAACTAGGGTTCCTCTCTTTTCTTTCCCCTTTTTTCTTCTTCTTTTTCTCTCTTTTTTCCTTGAATTCGACCACCAGATGATGGAGGTCCTTTTAATGTTGCTCTCCTACCTAACTTCATGCCAACCATCCCATATTTGTGGAGGATTTTGTGGGGTTTTGAATTTTGAATTCAAAATTCAAGTTCATGTGCTATTACATGATGAAGCTTGATCTAATCTAAACCATTCATCCTGTTGCCACTTTCCTCTTTTAATTTTGAAATTCCCATGCCCCCAATCAGATTAGAGGGTCACGTGGTGATTTTGTGGTGATTAAATTCGAAATTCAACCTTAATTAGAAGTGAGATAAAGATAAGGATGACATATGTCATGAAGAGAGAGAATTTGATCTTATCCAATTCTTTTCATGAATTTATCTCTCCATTTCGACCCATCTAATGATGAAAGAGGTCCCTGATGTTGCCAAGTGTCCTATGGCACCATTAAATAAATTAAATTAATTTTTAATCATATTAAAAATCAATTTATGGCGCCATGTATGGATATGTGACAAGTGGATTTCAAGATCCGAACAGTTTCAGATCAAACCCATTTAATTTAATTAAATCCTAACAATTAGAATGGTCCAATTACCATGGATTGAACCTAATCCAATTAGTTCAATCTCTAATTAAGCATAAATTTAATCTAATTTAATTTGGTCAACCTAAGTCCTCTTGATTCAGACCTAATCCAATCAGGTCAAAAACCCTGATTGAGCCCAAAATTGAATCTAATTCAATTTGGCTCATCCTTAGTCTAATTACTCAATCCAATTGAGTTCATTAGCAATCTAATTACTAATTAATCCTCTGATAATTACTTTAATTATTTTATAAGATAATTTGCCAATCGAATTGACCAAATTACCCCTGAATGATTCTTAATCATTCATCAGCCTTCTTGATCAATCAGGAATCTTCTATGCATGTGACCTCAATAGGTTCGAACCTAAGCCAATAGTATAGGAACGACTTCCTATACTAATCGATGTGACCATCTAGCAATGGTACCCGATGTCCGGATAGGCCGAATATATGCGAAGCAAATATTCTGGAACCCTGGACTATGGTTACTGTATAATTCAATCCCTTTGACTCCTAATGCCAGGATGACTTAGAGCTCACTGTCAACCCTATAATTAGTACATCCATTATGTGATTAACTTTAGATATCCCGTGACTCCTCACTGGGATTACCCTGGCCAAGATTTTGCTAAATTAATCACAAGACATTATCTCCTGTTTCCAGGAGGGGTCAATTCCATCTTAACTCACAACTGACTACGCAAGTACTTGACTGCACCCAGTGACCTTCCGTCACTGAATTAGAAATTCAGGCAGTCCGGTACCAAAGTACAATGAGTTGCTTGCTAGTCACAGGTTGCGGTCTCAGGTCAGAGGGCCAAACTTATACCCATATCCACTCGGAACATCTCTCGACAGTAGAGCATTCCGAAATTGGTCACGTTCAGTGAAATGTACTCCTACACTTCACCTGTATGGCATACCAGTGTCTCCACACTCCCTGGTTAAGAGGACAACCAACGTATATGTCATACAACGACCTAATCTCGATAATGTTGTCGTCCTAGTAACAACATATCATTTGGTCGCGAACAAGTTTAAGGACTCAAAGATAAATCCTCCTTTATCATAACATAAGTCCTAAGGACTTCATCATATAAGAGTTCATTTGAAGATGAAATGATGAATAATGCCAAATAACACTTTATTAATTTGTCAATTCATTTACAAAATTCAATCATCAATATGCTGACGATTGACATTTAGGATACAAATCCCAACACTAGCGAGAACCCATCATAGTTCCACTAGATTATGCTTGTAAGCTTCATTTTGGGAATAGAAACCACCTCAAGCTTTTCTCTAAATCTACTTGTGTTCTTGAGTTGTTTTCATTCAAGACAAGGGTCGGGTCAAGCTGCAGCCAGTAGACCCGCCCCTTGCCTTGAGTCCCTTGGTTACTAAGTGCTCGGCACACAACCGGCATTACCCGTTCGGCCCGCATCTGTACATCTCAAGGCATCCGAAAGGAGCACGAGGCGAAGGATTTGGTGTGGCGACTCGGGGCCAAGAGCCACCCTCCATCAATGGTGCTTTCATTGAGAGATTTCGTTGGGAGAAGTTCCTAGAGAAGCTCCGTCGAAGATCTCTCTCTAAAGAGGTAACGCCTTTAAACCCAAGAAAATTTCAGATTTGCGTTGGGTTAAGAAGTTTTACTTATTGCACACTCTAGAAAGTGAGGTTCACTACTTATTGCTTATTGCACATATCTTATTTGATTGAGAGTGTGGGTGGATACATTGGAAGTTTATATTCCTTACAATTGGTGCTTAAAATTCTGCAATATATTCTTACTTTTGGAAAAGAGGAGCGAGCATATTTTTTGTAAAGAGGATATATTGTGTTCTAGATTGCTCATCATAGGGATGGTGCCAACGGAGAGGCTACTTATAGTACCCGGCACTATTTGATCCAACTATTCGGTGTTAGGGTATAGAGGGACAGCACAAGAGGGAGGCTACTGGTAGTACCTCGTGCCCTCCTAACTACACCGGGTAGGGAGCAAGTAGAGCAACAACACGTTTCTCTCGGATTGTGAGGCTTAATTGTTGTAAATCTTTGTTGTAATCGTAGGCGATCGAGTGGTGTATCTTTTAAATATATAAGAAGGAGGGTCGGTTCATCCCTAGGGTGACGGCCAAAGGTGGTTAGGAGTGATGATGAGGGATGAAAATGCACGGCTTGAGGCCTTAGAGGGGAGTTCTCAACACCTAAACCAAACCCTTGAAAGTCGAAACCGAACCCTTGAGAATATATCAACTACCCTAGCCGGTGTCAATGCCCGCCTTGAAAGATTAGAAAGGAGAGTTAGTGGAGATGGAAGGAGGAGCCGAATGGGAGAAGACTTTGAAGATGAAGTTGGGAGGAGTCCTCGGTCATATGAAAGAGGGCTAAGGGGGCCCAAGATTGATTTTTCCCTATTTGAAGGAGGCGAACCCTATGAATGGCTAGACAAAGCCGAACAATACTTTGAGGTTTATGGGGTCCCAAGAGCCGATCGGGTCACCATTGCTAGCTTCCACCTTGAAGGAAGGGCAAGTCGGTGGTGAAGATGGATCCAGGCACTCTATGAGAAGGATGGTAAGAGACTTGGTTGGACGGCCTTTGTGAAAGAGTTCATGTCACAATGGAGTCCTTCACCCGTTGTGAACTACCATGGGCAACTAGCCAAGTTGAGGCAAGAAGGGAAAGTGCAAACATACACAGATGAGTTTCGGCATCTCCAAACATTGGTGAGGGGATGGTCCGAAGAGGCACTAATGAGCACCTTCCTAGATGGTTTGAAGCCATGGCTAGCCAAGGAAGTGAAGCTTAAGCAACCAACAAGGTTACAAGATGCAATGAGGATGATGGAGATCCTAGATCAAAGCTACCCCGTGGAGAAGCACATGTCCAAAGAAAATTTCAGCAACAATGCATCTTCATCCTTGCAACCAAGAGCACCTTGGAAGGTCAATGAAGAGGTTAAAAGTGACAATAAGGACCGGCCCAAAGAAATCAAGAAGTTGTCAAGGGAAGAGCTCCAAGAATACATCAAAAAGGAGCTATGCTTCAAGTGTGGGGGCAAGTAGAGTCCGGGACACCCTTGCAAGACCGGGCAAGCCTTTCTTTTAGATGTGGGCAGCGGAGAGGACTCTAGAGCTGAAAAATCAAAGGGAGAACGCAAGGAGAGGGAGCATGACAAGAAGGCCGGACATTGTGCTAAGAAGGAGGAGGCCGAGTTCACCTTGCATGCCTTATTGAGGGTTCAAAGATCATCCATCCTACAACCCACTTCAAAGGAGGTACTTAGGCCTTACTTGAGGAAGTTTATTCTAGTTTCCTTTGATGATACTTGGGTCCACTTTGGATCCATGGAAAAGCACATGGAGCACTTGGAGGTTGGGGAGAACCACCACTTCTACATTGAGCCTTCTAAGTGTGCATTTGAGTTGGGGTATTTGGGCCACATTTCGGGAGGAGTAAATTTTGGTCCATGAAAGGTTGAGGCCTTTGTGGATATCTCGGCCCTAAGGGCGAACATAGGATCAACCGGCTACTATCGGCACTCCTTGAATGATTATGGGTTGATGGCTAAGAAGAGAGAGCTTGAGGGGACCCCGAAGTCAAGAGAAACATGGGTCGACTTGAAGAGAGCCATGACACAACTATGGCAAGTAATGTTTCAATGGGAAGGAATGCCGAGAGAAGAGGCTACTTGGGAAGACCATGAGGAGATGATCCGGCGGCATCCACTCATTATCCTTGAGGACAAGGATACTTTTCAAAAGAGGGGGAATGTTGAGGACCCCCGCAAGCGCCGCCAACCAAGGAGGGCATTGGGCCATAAAGAGGCCAACGGAGGGTCAAGCCAAGGCCAACAACTTTGCATGGAAAGCCTTGGCCAAGCCCTTCATTCGGCTATGCTCATCCATGGTCGGCCCGTGCCATGCATGCCACGCCTCGGCCGAGCATGCCCAACCTCGGCCGAGCCCACTGCGCGCAGCCCCGAGTAGTGCCGCGGCCAAATCCGGCCGCAACCCATGCTGCGGGCAATGTTCAGGCCAAAGAACCTCGCCAGCTACAGTGTGCCAGGCGAGGTTCTGGACGCTGAACCTCGCCAGCTACAGTGCCAGGTGCGCCTAGGCCAGTAGACAGGCCTGGCGAGGTTCAGGACAAAGAACCTCGCCAGCTACAGTGTCACGCGCCTGCCAACCCGTCAGCACGCCCGTACGCGCCCGCCTGATCGTGCGTGCCCGTGCCTAGAGCCCCGGGCGAGGTTCGGCCCAGCGAACCTCGCCACAGCCCGAAGCCTACCCGCGCCCGCCCACGCGTGCCCCGCGCCTGCCCGCGCGCATGGCCGTCGTATCGTGCGCCCAACGCCAGGCCAGCCCTGCCACGCACCCTGCCGCGCCTGCCGCGGCCTCCCACGCGCGCCAGGCCCCTGCCAGCGCACCGGGCGAGGTTCGGGTCAACGAACCTCGCCGAAGGCCACGCCCGCCTGCTCCCTACCGCGCCCCGCCACGTGCCCTGCCGTGCCTCGGTGCCCGTGCCGCGCCCTGCCAGCACCCCTGCCGCACCCCAACGCCCCCTGTCGCACGCCCAGACGGCCTGCTGCACCCCCAGGCGCCCTGCCGCGCCTCGGCGCCAGTGTCATGCCCTGCCAGCGCCCCTGCCGCGCCCAGGCGCCCTGCCAGCGGCCCTGCCGCGCCCCTGACGTGCCCAGCGCCCCTGCCGCGTGCCCAGAGGCCCTGCCGCGCGCCCAGGCGCCCTGCCAGCCCGCCCTGCCGTGCCAGATGCCCAGCCAGCGCCCAGCCTGGCCCCTGCCGCCCAGCCAGCACCCTACCAGCCACCCCAGCCGCGCCCAGGCCCTGCCAATGGCTTGCCTGCCCCCTGCAAAGGCCCCAGCCGGGCCAGCAGCCTATGCCCAAGGCTTGGCCATGCCTTGGCCAAGCCTTTGGCCCTACTGTTGGGAACCCGCCCATGCCGCTGATATTTCAAAACAAAAATCAGATGGCAGCGGAAAGGGGGCATGTGCGGGATTGACGTTCATCGCATGAACGTTGTTTCGAGACCTTTCGTAATTAGGTAAGAATTAAAACTTTTAAAACTAATAGGAAGATCAAATCTTCACCTTGCGCGGGTAGATGATCACCGCAAATCTGAATTCGTGGTTTTGGAAGAAGGTTCGCTTGAAGCCGTTCAAACGTCCGGCCTCTACGGGTATCCACACGAAGCAGGATCCGATCCAAGCTCTCTATCTCACCGGGGTGCTAGCTCCCTTGCAGAGATAGCTTTGATGGCTGATGTCCTCTCTTTCAATCAACTCTTGATTGCACTTGAGAGGAAGAAGAAGAAGGATGAAGAAGAGGAAGAAGATCAAATCCCTTCGCAGCCTTCTTCTCTTCGCACGCGCTGAAGCCAAGGATGAAGACCAAGAGGAGGGAGACGCCTCCTCTTCTTTTCCCTTTGCTGATGGCGGCTGAACCAAGGGAGGAGAGGGAGAGGGTGGCCACGGCTTGGAGGAAGAGGAGAGAGCTTCTTACTTGGGGCCGGCCCTAGTCCTCTTTTTATAAGGAGTGGAGCTCCTAACAATTAGGAGCTCCAAGACAATTTTCCAAAGAGGGGGCGCCGGCCCCCTCTCTTCATGTTGCCCTAGCCATGTGGAGAGGGGCTGATTCCCCTCTTACTTGGTTAACCTAATCCTCTTCCAAAGAGGATTAGGTGCCTCTCTCATGGTTTAATCCTAATCTAATTAGGATTAGCCAATTTTGGGTTCAATCTATGCTAGTCCTAATCCAATTAGGACTTGGATGAATCATGACTCAATTGAACTCTTCAATCCTAATCCAATTAGGAGTCATGTTGATTCATTAGATTATTAATTAATTTAGACTTAAGGAATCCTAATCTAATTAGGATTTGTTTAATTTTTAGTCCTAATCCAATTAGGACTCCATTTGAATCCGAAGTCCTAATCCAATTAGGATTTCTAGGAATCCTACTCCAAGTAGGAATCCAATTCTAATTCAAAATTCCTAATCTCATTAGGATTGTAGGAATCCTATTCCAAGTAGGAATCCCAGTCCTACTCCAACTAGGACTCTTGTTTCAAGTCCAATTAATTAATTCCCTTTGTTCCTTTCTTCAACTTCTTATCAATCAAATTGATTACTTGTGATTCCTAATCACGATTTCAACCATCGGATCGGTCAATACTTCTAGTGTGTGTGACCCCATAGGTTCTATTCTGACTGGTAGTGAGATATATTGTGATCTCTATCTCAATATCATTGAAAACTCCTTTCTATGGGTTGGAACGATTCCAACTCAACTCATTAGGGTTTATCGATCATCAAGATAATCCCTATGAGTCCCACCATCCACCAGTGACACCTAGCAGCATGTAGTGGCTATCCAGCAGAATAGAATGATGAACCTCTAGGTGCAGTTAACATGTGATACAGTCCTACTATCATGGATCCCTACAGGACGGAGGTCATGGACAACTCGTCAAACCCCATCGTCTGTCATATGTCAAGATTTATTCGACTTGAGTTCGATAGTGGAAAACTCTTTTTTCACTTTATATTACTGCCCTGGCCAAGGTCTTAGAACTCAGTCTAACAAATCACATAGGATCACTCCTCTTCTATCAAGGTCGATAGATTCCTTATAGGTGCATACCCTACTCCTACAGTGAACTTACTGCAGCCAATCTACACTGCATGGACCCATATGGCTAGAGACCATGTATGTGTGCAGTCAAACTACAATAACCTCACTGTGAGTAGCCGAAGCACCGCAGGTCAAAGGACCAGTCACACTACTGCAACATCAAGCAAGTCACTGACGAGTGGATAGACATCCAAGTGACTTCTTGTCTTGGTCACGCTCAGTACCCTTGTTCTCTAACAAGCACCTGCACTATCACTTCAGTGTCCCTACACTGTGGACTCAAGTCTCGTCCATCCAGAAGGAAAGTGATCTGTGCACTGATCGGATCGATCACCGTCCTCGTGATGATCCATTGATCAGGAGCATTTAGAAATTAATCACCAATGATACATGGCTCAAATTCTCAACTCTTGAGAATATGTATCATCATCTTATTAATTCCTTGGACGATTCATAGACACATAAACAATATGAATGAAAAGATGTCTTTTATTTATTCAATAATAAATAGTCAAGTACAAAATTATGTCCCTAGAATCAACAATGTGTCAGCCAAATTGGCTTCTAGGGCATACATCTAACAATCTCCCACTTGCACTAAAGCCAATTGGTCATATATCTTAGGCCCATCTTCTCAAGGTGGGCTTCAGTCTTTTGCTGACTCAGCTGCTTAGTGAACGGGTCTGCCACGTTATCCGCGGAGTCTACTCTCTGCACCTCTACATATTTCTTCTCCACATAGTCGCGTATGAGGTGAAAGCGCCGCTCTATATGCTTAGACTTCTGATGAGACCTTGGCTCCTTAGCAAGGGCTATGGCGCCATTATTATCGCAGTAGAGTGTCATGGCATCTGATGTCATCACATCCAACTCTGCAATGAATTTCTTGAACCAGAAGCCTTCCTTAGCAGCTTCAGAGGCGGCGATGTATTCAGCTTCCATAGTAGAATCAGCAATGATCGGTTGTTTAGAACTCTTCCAATTCACCGCACCACCATTGGACAAGAACACATATCCAGATGTTGACTTCCTGTCATCGACATCAGTCATGAAGTCTGAATCTGTGTACCCTTCTACCTTTAACTCTGATGATCCTCCAAAAACCAAGAATAAATCTTTAGTTCTTCTCAAGTACTTAAGAATATTCTTCACAGCTGTCCAGTGTTCTTCACCTGGATTCGACTGATATCTGCTTGTGACACTCACAGCAAGAGCTATATCAGGTCGTGTACATAGCATGGCATACATGAGGCTTCCTATTGCCGATGCATAAGGAATCTTGCTCATGCGTTGAATCTCTTCAGATGTGTTGGGGCACATCTTCTTGGAGAGATGAATTCCATGCCTTAGGGGTAAGAGACCCCTCTTGGAGTTTTCCATGCTGAACCTCTTCAGCACCTCCTCTATGTACATCTTCTGTGAAAGGCCAAGCATCCTTTTAGATCTATCTCTATAGACCTTTATTCCCAAAATATAGGATGCTTCCCCAAGGTCTTTCATGGAGAATTCTTTTGACAACCAGACCTTGACCGAGGTTAGCATGGGAATATCATTCCCAATCAGGAGAATGTCATCTACGTACAGTACGAGAAAAACGACAGCACTCCCACTAACCTTTTTGTAAACACACGGTTCCTCTTCGTTTTTGATGAAATCAAACGTTTTGATTGCATCATCGAAACGAGTGTTCCAACTCCGAGATGCTTGCTTTAGTCCATAAATGGACCTTTGCAGCTTGCAGACCTTGTGATCTCCATCACTGGAAGTGAAACCCAAAGGCTGTTCCATATAGATATCTTCATCAAGATATCCATTCAGGAAAGCAGTTTTCACATCCATCTGCCAGATTTCATAATCATGAAATGCTGCAATGGCAAGCAATGTTCGGATGGATTTTAGCATGGCTACAGGTAAAAAGGTCTCCTGATAGTCAATGCCTTCGCGTTGACTATACCCTTTCGCCACAAGCCTTGCCTTATAGGTCTCTACCTCTCCATCCGAACCTATCTTCCTTTTGTAGATCCATTTGCATCCAATAGGTACAATACCTTCTGGTGGATCTACTAAGGTCCAGACTTGGTTGGAATGCATGGAGTCTAACTCTGACTTCATAGCTTTCAGCCATTTCTCGGAATCGATATCAGATATCGCCTCGTTGTAGGTTTTGGGATCCTGTATGTGATCCCTATCTCCCACTAGGAACATTTTCTCGGTATCCTCTTCTAGTATACCTAAGTATCTATCGGGAGGATGGGAGACCCTACTAGATCTACGAGGTGGTCGAGGAACATCGTGTACTGGCTCTGTATGAATGGGTTCAATAGGATCCATGACTCGTTGCTTTTCAGAGACTTTCTCTTCAAGCTCAATTTTCCTCCCACTGCCTCTATCAAGGATAAACTGATTTTCCAAGAAGATGGCATGTCGGCTTACAAACACATTGTGATCCTCTGAGACGTAAAAATTGTATCCTAATGACTCTTTAGGATATCCTATAAAACGAGCACTTATGGTCCTAGCCTCTAACTTGTCCGCCTGTAGTCTCTTGACATGGGCCGGACATCCCCAAATCTTGAGATGACCCAGACTTGGTTTCTTACCATGCCATATCTCATACGGTGTGGTAGGAACGGATTTAGAGGGAACTCTATTCAATAAATAAATCGCTGTGAGTAAGGCATCTCCCCAAAGGAACATAGGTAAATCAGTGAAGCTCATCATGGACCTGACCATGTCCAACAGGGTCCGATTCCTCCTCTCTGACACCCCGTTGAGTTGAGGTGTACCCGGAGGTGTCCATTGTGAGACTATGCCGTTTTCTTTGAGATAGTCCCGGAATTCCCCACTAAGGTATTCTCCTCCTCGATCTGATCGAAGAGCCTTAAGAGGTTTTCCAGTTTGTTTTTCTACTTCATTCTTGAACTCTTTGAACTTTTCAAAGGATTCAGACTTGTGTCTCATAAGATACACATACCCATACCGTGAATAATCATCGGTAAAGGTAATGAAGTAAGAATAACGTCCCCTGGCTAGCACATCGAATGGGCCACATACATCTGTATGTATTAGGGTAAGTATTTCAGTGGTCCTCTCCCCATGTCCTACAAAGGGCAGTCTAGCCATTTTTCCTTGAAGACAGGACTCGCAAACTGGATATGACTCGGAAGTCAATGAGCCGAGAAGCCCATCTTTATCCATTTTGTTCATCCTATCCTCTCCAATATGGCCAAGTCTGAGGTGCCACAAATATCTTTGGTTTATCTCATCTCTGGATCTTTTGGATCCTTTGGCACTCACTTCTTGCTCGGTAACGTTCACAGATACATCCATATGTAAATGATAGAGACTGTCAATCATGAAACCACGCGCGACTATTTTATTTCTTAAATAAATAGAACAGCAGTCTTTGTCAAATATAAAAACATGACCTTCCTGTGCTAGACATGAAACAGAAATCAAATTTCTGCTAGCAACAGGTACATAATAGCAGTCTCTAAGTATTAAACTAAATCCAGACGGTAGTCGCAGATGGTAGGTGCCCACAGCCACAGCAGCAACTTTTGCCCCGTTGCCAACCCTAAGGGTTACCGCACCTTCCGCCAGCCTTCTACTTTCCTTTAGACCCTGCATGGTAGTGCACAGATGAGCACTAGAACCAGAATCTATAACCCAACTAGAAGTAGAAGAAACCGTTAGATTAGTTTCAATTATGAGCAAGTCTATACCTTCTGAAGGTGTGTCACCTTTCTTGTTCTTCAGGCTCTCGAGGTATGAAGGACAGTTTCTCTTCCAGTGGCCTTCGACATTGCAGTGGAAACATTTTCCTTTGTCGTTAGCCTTTTTCTTTTGAACTTCCTTCTTTGGCTTCTTGTCTTTCTTCTGCTTCTTTGCAGGCTTCTTTTTCTTCCAAGTAGACTTTCTCTTGGAACCAGAAGTCAACTCAGCAGCAAGGACATTGCCCCTTGAACCTTTCAAGGCTCCCTCAGCAGTTACCAACATGTTGATTAGTTCAGTCTTAGTGCATTCAATCTTATTCATGTGGTAGTTTACTATAAACTGACCAAATGAATCAGGAAGTGACTGTAGGATCAAATCCACTTGTAATTCCTTGTGCATGTCCATACCGAGCTTCTCAAGCTCCTCTAGGTCCTTGATCATGGTCAGACCGTGATCATGGACAGACTGCCCCTCGCGCATCTTCGCTTTGAAGAGCCTCTTGGACACTTCAAAACGAGCTGTGCGACTCTGCTCACCATACAACTCTTGCAGGTGTGCCAGTATGTCCCTAGCAGTCTTTATATCTTCTTGCTGGCATTGGAGTTCATTAGACATGGATGCCATCATATAACATTTTACTCTAATGTCATCATCCAACCACTTTTTATGCATTTCACGCTGAACATCAGTAGGACGTGCTGGTAGTGTGGGGATATCTGAATCGAGTATGTAGCCTATCTTCTCACAGTCCAAAACTATTTTGAGATTTCTAAGCCAGTCTTTGTAATTGGTTCCGGTCAGTCGGTTGGTCTCAAGAATACGGGTCAAAGGGTTTGAAGCTGACATTGTATCTGCAGAGAGTAAAAATTCTAGTTAGACTTTTGTACTTGATCCTAATCTGTTCTAAGGTCTTTTAGAACAAATGTAACTCCCACTATTTTCTCGAATTCCTCACACTCCCCTGGTAGGAAAACGGAAATCCCACACGACTAGGGTTTCTAGTGGGTACTGCGGTCCCACCGATTTACATGCCACCTCACCTAACAGTTATTGGTGACACATAGATGGATGAGTGTACAACTCTTGTACAATGCTTCTCAAGCATGTTGCAGTGTAACTTGGTCTCTAAGCCATGAAGACCTCACCTAACAGTTATTGGTCCCATTTCTTAGTTAAGTCAGACCCACCGTATAACCGTAGGAATAAAGTCGTCATTGGGTCCTCACCTAACAGTTATTGGTGCCCAACCCCACCTTTACCCTACAACATCTCATGTCTATAGAGAGGTCCAGCCCCCCGATGCAACTTGACCACTGTGTCCAGCCAAGACAAATCAACATCAGAAAGGTCTTAGCAACTCTACTACAGTGGAAGACCTATTGACTTAATATTGATTAATCAGGTCTTAGTGTTTGCAACTTGAGCCCTTTATAAGAGGTAATCGAACAATTGGCCAGGTAAGCAGGTGGGAGGCTCCCCTTACTCAGAGAGTAAGGTCCTAATTAAGTAACCACCTTTCATGCTTTTCTAGACACCAATTAGATCAATTAGTCTAATATGACTTGCTCATGTCGGTTCACTCTCGACTTGATTGAGGAGGTTTTGATTTAGGTCTCAATTGGATTTGCTACATCACATGTAAACCTATCTACCCGACTCGCATTTACATCACATGCAAACGGCACATCACAGGCAGTTATAATCGCAGCATCAAATTAAAGCTAAACTTTAACTAGGTGATGATTATGGATTCTAATTAGATCGTATTACAAGCACATGCACATCAATCGATCAAGTGGTCTTCAACTCTTGAATTGGTTCCAAGCCTCCTTGATTCGATCCTTGATCAACTCTTGATCCCATCGCCATCAACCGCTTAGATCACCTTTCATCTCATGCCTTTGCTTCAACTTGATCGTTGATGTACATCACATCACAGAAATACAACCAGATGTAAAATAAAAATAAAAATAATTTACATATCCTTTTAGGAGGCACGCAGGCCTCTCAAAACATCAAACAAGATGCATGCAAGCATCTGAAAAATTACATGACATCGCAGATCACATCGCAGGTCATTACATTTGATACCAAAAGGGTTTGAATCCTATGATCATCACCGTATGCAACAATTATAATTTTCAGATCTGAAAACTAACTGATTATATCATGACATAGGTCGCTGATCATGCTAATCATGATTCTAAACTTTGTAATCCCATTAACAATGCAATTAGAATCATCTTTTTATCACATAAAAATCAGCATGTAAAAAATCAGCACCCCTGAAAAATCTGCATGCAGAATTTTTCAGCATGCATGATCATTCAATTTTCAGATCTAATAAGCCTTTAGATATTTAATTCTTACCTTAATCTACGAAGTCTAGGCTCTGATACCACTGTTGGGAACCCGCCCATGCCGCTGATATTTCAAAACAAAAATCAGATGGCAGCGGAAAGGGGGCATGTGCGGGATTGACGTTCATCGCATGAACGTTGTTTCGAGACCTTTCGTAATTAGGTAAGAATTAAAACTTTTAAAACTAATAGGAAGATCAAATCTTCACCTTGCGCGGGTAGATGATCACCGCAAATCTGAATTCGTGGTTTTGGAAGAAGGTTCGCTTGAAGCCGTTCAAACGTCCGGCCTCTACGGGTATCCACACGAAGCAGGATCCGATCCAAGCTCTCTATCTCACCGGGGTGCTAGCTCCCTTGCAGAGATAGCTTTGATGGCTGATATCCTCTCTTTCAATCAACTCTTGATTGCACTTGAGAGGAGGAAGAAGAAGGATGAAGAAGAGGAAGAAGATCAAATCCCTTCGCAGCCTTCTTCTCTTCACACGCGCTGAAGCCAAGGATGAAGACCAAGAGGAGGGAGACGCCTCCTCTTCTTTTCCCTTTGCTGATGGCGGCTGAACCAAGGGAGGAGAGGGAGAGGGTGGCCACGGCTTGGAGGAAGAGGAGAGAGCTTCTTACTTGGGGCCGGCCCTAGTCCTCTTTTTATAAGGAGTGGAGCTCCTAACAATTAGGAGCTCCAAGACAATTTTCCAAAGAGGGGGCGCCGGCCCCCTCTCTTCATGTTGCCCTAGCCATGTGGAGAGGAGCTGATTCCCCTCTTACTTGGTTAACCTAATCCTCTTCCAAAGAGGATTAGGTGCCTCTCTCATGGTTTAATCCTAATCTAATTAGGATTAGCCAATTTTGGGTTCAATCTATGCTAGTCCTAATCCAATTAGGACTTGGATGAATCATGACTCAATTGAACTCTTCAATCCTAATCCAATTAGAAGTCATGTTGATTCATTAGATTATTAATTAATTTAGACTTAAGGAATCCTAATCCAATTAGGATTTGTTTAATTTTTAGTCCTAATCCAATTAGGACTCCATTTGAATCCGAAGTCCTAATCCAATTAGGATTTCTAGGAATCCTACTCCAAGTAGGAATCCAATTCTAATTCAAAATTCCTAATCTCATTAGGATTGTAGGAATCCTATTCCAAGTAAGAATCCCAGTCCTACTCCAACTAGGATTCCCAGTCCTAATCCAATTAGGACTCTAGGAATCCTACCCGAAGTAGGACTCTTGTTTCAAGTCCAATTAATTAATTCCCTTTGTTCCTTTCTTCAACTTCTTATCAATCAAATTGATTACTTGTGATTCCTAATCACGATTTCAACCATCGGATCGGTCAATACTTCTAGTGTGTGTGACCCCATAGGTTCTATTCTGACTGGTAGTGAGATATATTGTGATCTCTATCTCAATATCATTGAAAACTCCTTTCAATGGGTTGGAACGATTCCAACTCAACTCATTAGGGTTTATCGATCATCAAGATAATCCCTATGAGTCCCACCATCCACCAGTGACACCTAGCAGCATGTAGTGGCTACCCAGCAGAATGGAATGATGAACCTCTAGGTGCAGTTAACATGTGATACAGTCCTACTATCGTGGATCCCTACAGGACGGAGGTCATGGACAACTCGTCAAACCCCATCGTCTGTCATATGTCAAGATTTATTCGACTTGAGTTCGATAGTGGAAAACTCTTTTTTCACTTTATATTACTGCCCTGGCCAAGGTCTTAGAACTCAGTCTAACAAATCACATAGGATCACTCCTCTTCTATCAAGGTCGATAGATTCCTTATAGGTGCATACCCTACTCCTACAGTGAACTTACTGCAGCCAATCTACACTGCATGGACCCATATGGCTAGAGACCATGTATGTGTGCAGTCAAACTACAATAACCTCACTGTGAGTAGCCGAAGCACCGCAGGTCAAAGGACCAGTCACACTACTGCAACATCAAGCAAGTCACTGACGAGTGGATAGACATCCAAGTGACTTCTTGTCATGGTCACGCTCAGTACCCTTGTTCTCTAACAAGCACCTGCACTATCACTTCAGTGTCCCTACACTGTGGACTCAAGTCTCGTCCATCCAGAAGGAAAGTGATCTGTGCACTGATCGGATCGATCATCGTCCTCGTGATGATCCATTGATCAGGAGCATTTAGAAATTAATCACCAATGATACATGGCTCAAATTCTCAACTCTTGAGAATATGTATCATCATCTTATTAATTCCTTGGACGATTCATAGACACATAAACAATATGAATGAAAAGATGCCTTTTATTTATTCAATAATAAATAGTCAAGTACAAAATTATGTCCCTAGAATCAACAATGTGTCAGCCAAATTGGCTTCTAGGGCATACATCTAACACCTACATGTGCCATGAAGACCCCTATGCCTTGGCCACTCTTGGGCCACTTGGAGAGCACTATAAATAGGAGGGAATGAGGGTCTTTTGAGGGATCTTACATCTTACATCTTTGAACATTGTAGTCACTTGTATTTCAGCCTTAGGCTTGGGAGGGCTTTGCCCTATTGTATTCGGTCCTAGAATGTCTTTAAGGACTTGGGCTAGTGAGAACCCATCATAGATCCACTAGATTATGCTTGTAAGCTTCATTTTGGGAATAGAAACCACCTCAAGCTTTCCTCTAAATCTACTTGTGTTCTTGAGTTGTTTTCATTCAAGACAAGGGTCGGGTCAAGCTGCAGCCAGTAGACCCGCACCTTGCCTTGAGTCCCTTAGTTACTAAGTGCTCGGCACACAACCGGTGTTACCCGTTTGGCCCGCATCCGTACATCTCGAGGCATCCGAAAGGAGCATGAGGCAAAGGATTTGGTATGGCGACTCGGGGCCGAGAGCCGCCCTCCATCACTCATCTCCTTCTTTGAACTCCTTATGTCGCCTATGTTCATCCACCTTGGCCTTGTACTGGGCATTTATACCTTCCAGGCGCTTCTTCACCTCCAACTGTGTCGCTTTAACTTCCTCCACTAAGTTTTCTGCTGCTACACTCTTTCAAGAAAATTTTGGTAGATGAACTAAATCCACAACATACTTTGGAGTTTTTGTATAAACAATAGAGAAAGGTGATTTACCGGTGCTTCTATGAACAACACTATTATAAGCAAACTCTGCTTGGGCAATGCTTGATCCCAATGCTTTGGACTATTACAACAAATACAGTGAATCAGATTTCCAAGGGTTCGATTAGTGACTTTTGTCTGCCTATCAGTTTGAGGATGTGCAGTGTTACTAAATTTTAAGTATCAAACATTTCCCATAAAATAAGCCAAAAGTGACTCAAAAATTTTGAATCCCGATCCGATGTGATAGATTGTGGGACTCTATGCAAACAGACAATCTCTCTAAAAAATAACCTTGCAATATGGGACGCATGTTATGTCTTTTTACAAACGATGAAATGCGCCATCTTGGAGAACCTATCCACTACCACGAAGACTGAATCCACACCTCTCTACGTTCGGGGAAGACCCAATACAAAGTTCATTGACAGATCCTCGCAAAAGTCATTCGGCACAGGTAGAGGCATGTAGGGACCGGTGTTTTGAAATTACCCTTTTGTTGTTTGACAAATATAACACCTCTGGACAAACTTTCCAACATCTCCTCGCATTTGTGGCTAATAATACCTCTCCATAAGACTAGCAATGGTCTTGTCCCGGCCTAGATGCCCACTGAGCCCGCCACCATGAAGGTCTCTAATCAGCTTCTCTCTCAGTGATGATCTGGGAATGCACAAGGAATTACCCCGGAACAAATAACTCTCCTGTATGTGAAAATCTTCCATTGCATGATTGCTGGAACACTTGGCCCACACATCCTTGAAGTCGTCGTCTTTAGCATACAACTCCTTCATGCATTCAAACCCTGCAACCTTTGTGTGCAAGGTTACCAACAAGGTGTTGCGTCGACTCAGTGCATCCGCCACCCGATTCTGCCGCCCGGATCGGCGTTTCGACACACAAAAAAAATTTATACAAATGGCTCACCCATCTGATATGCATGTGGTTCAAGTGGCTTTGGCTATTGATGTACTTCAAGGCCTAGTGGTCACTATACAGGACAAACTCTTTCTGAACTAGATAGTGCTCCCAGTGCTTCAACGCCCGGATGATGGCATAAAACTCAAGCTCATATGTAGTCCATTTTTGTCGTGCTTCGCTGAGCTTCTCACTGAAGTACTCCACGGGCTGCCCCTCTTCAGTCAAAACAGCCCCTATGCCGACTCGTAAAGCATCACACTCTACCTTAAACAGCTTCTCAAAGCTCGGCAAGGCCAGCACTGGTGCCGAAGATAATTTTTTTTTATCAATTCAAAGCTGGCTTGCTGAGGCTCTCCCCACTAATACCGACCCTTCTTCATACACTTAGTGATAAGAGCGACAATGGTGCTGAAATTTCGAGTAAAGCGATGATAGAATGTTTTTTAACCCATGGAAGCTACGGACCTGACTGACGTTTGTGGGAGTTGGCCACTCCCGTATGGCCCGCACCTTCTCTTCATCAACATGTATACCGTCAGCCCCAACAACAAACCCCAGGAACACCAGGCGGGTAGTCACAAAGTGGCACTTCTTAAGATTGACAAACAATTTATTTTCCCTCAATGCAGGCAAAACCGTCCTCAAATGTTCCTTATGCTCAATCTCATTACGGCTATAAACCAGGATATCATCAAAATAGACAACAACGAACTTTCCAATGAATGGTTTTAATACCTGGTTCATTGTCCTCATGATGGTGTTCGGTGCATTGGATAGGCCAAAAGGCATGACCATCCACTTGTAAAGTCCATCCTTCATCTTGAATGTTGTCTTCCATTCATCACCGAGCCAAATCCATATCTAATGGTAGCCGCTCCAAAGATCAATTTTGGAGAAGACCTTTGCTCCTTCCAGCATGTCAGTCAAGCAGGGTATAGAAAATCGGTACTTTACCGTTATCCTGTTGATCACACGGTTGTCCACACACATGAGCCAACTCCCATCCTTCTTCGGTGTCAACAAGGCTGGCACTGTGCATGGGCTCATGCTCTCCCAAATCAGCCCCTTCTTCATTAGATCTTCAACTTGTTGCTGCAAAATTTGGCTCTCCTTAGGGCTTAGGCGGTAATGAGGTAGATTGGGAAGGCTCGCACCTGGCACCAAATCAATATAATGCTGAATTTTCCACATAGGAGGCAGCCTATCCGACAATTCTGCAGGTATAATGTCTTGGAACTCATTCAGCAACTCTTCAAGGGCTCGTTTGGTTCGCGGGAAGTATTTTTCCTCCTAGGAATATGATTCCTGGGAATCAGATTTCTAGGAAGAGAATACCTAGGAAAGTACTTTTGGCATGTTTGGTTGACCATGGAAAAGTGACAAATTTTCAAAGTGCTTATGTTTGGTTAACCATCCACTTTTCTGGGAAAGTTATGTATAATTTCTATTATGTCCTTAATAAAAATTAAGTCTTTAATACCTCTTTAATGCTTCTTTAATGCTGAAGGATCTTTTTGGATAAAAATAAAAAAGGAGTGATTCCCACCTCATGGGAAAGTAACTTTTCCATGTTTCTCATGGAAAAGACTTTTTCATGAAATGTGGGAATCATATTCCCATAGGAATACAATTTTTTCATCTCTCTTCTTTGAAAACTCCAACCAAACAAGAGGAATCTCATTACTTTCCCATTGACCACACTTTTTCCTCTTCTTTTCCTGCGAACCAAACGAGCCCCAAATTCCTTGGGCACCAGTTGCATGCTTGCTGAGGTTAATTCCTTCATGGCCAACACCAGAATTTGTTTGATCTCTATGACGTCTGCCATGAACTGCTCCGCTGAAACGGCAAGGAAGGATTTTCCCTCCACTTGAGAAGATTTGGGGATGTGCCTTTCATTCATGGGAACTAAGAGAACTTTCCTGCCATGCCATCGAAACAAATATGTGTTGTCCCTACCCCTGTAGGTAATATCCATGTCATGCATCCATGGATGCCCAAGCAAGACATGACAAGCATCCAGGTCCACCACATCACACAATCTCATCCTTGTAATACCGCCCAATGGATAATGGAACCTTGCACACCTTGTCCACTCTTGTTTCGGCACCCTTCTTAATCCACCCGAAGATCCGTGTTAGTATATGATTTACCTAAACTTTTTAAAATCATTAACAATGTCAGTAAATCTAGTAAATATAGCAGTTACGGATTCATTTGGTTCCATTTTAAACAATTAATACTTATGCACCAAAATGTTAATCTTGGATTCCTTGACTTGATTGGTACCTTCATGGATAACCTCAAGTCTATCCCATATTTCTTTTGCAGAAATGCAGGTTGAAATTCTATTGAATTCATTAGGATCTAATGCATAATATAAAACATTCATTGCTTTGGCATTCAATTGTGCTAACTTTCTATCATTGTCATTCCAATCTCTCTCATATTTGGGGATAACTACATTATCTATTATATGTGTGGGGATGTGTAGTCCATTAATAATTATGCTCCAAATGTTATGATCTTATGCTTGAATGAAAATTCTCATTCTTGCTTTTTAATAGGTATAATTTGTTCCATTGAACAAAGAAGGCCTATTGGTAGATTGGTCTTCAGCTAGAGAAGATCCAAAAGGGGTTGTCATCTAATCTTTAACTCTTGATGGTCAGGTCAATAATTAAAATTAGAGCACCAGCTCTGATACTACTTGTTGCCTAGAAGACAACCTAAGAGGGGGATGAATTGGGTCTTTAAAAATTATGCTATTCAAATTTTACTTAGTGAAAGGTTTCTTGATTTTAAGCTGAAGCAATAATGAAAATGCAGTAAAGAAGGGAGGACAAATAAATCACAACACAAACACACAAATTTTTATAGTAGTTCAGAGCTAACTCTTGCTCCTACGTCCACTCCCCAAGCTCACTTAGAAATTCACTATAATTCTCAGATTACAGCCCAGTTGTTTTGCGAGTTCGCAACCCAACTCGTTGTTTTACCGGAATTACAAAGAACCCAATTGGTTTTTTTTGGATCACCAACTTAAAACCAGACCTCAACCAACCTTGGTTGAATACAATCCAATTCACGGGCTTGGACAAAGCCTTAACCCCTTGATTCAATCCTCTGATTGAATCAAGTTACAAGATAAGATAAAATTGTTTTAGAATAGTTACAAGCTTCTTTATACAAGCAGATATATTAATTTAAATAAAAGAGTAAAGGAAGAAAGCCTGTAAGCAAAGATGTTGCTAGAAGAACTTTGGCTTCTCCTTTACTTGACCTTCTTCTGGTTTGACATGAGGTTGAGGATCCCTTAGGCAGCTTTGATTGGAGAGGGCTTTGAATTCAACCACTTGCTTTTCTTCTCTCTCTCTTTTCTTTGAATAGCCCTTGAATGCTCTTAATGAGGTGTATGTATTGAATGCTTTTTTAAATTCCTTGAATACTTTGAATAGTTGTTGAAAAACTGTAAAACACACCTTCATATAGCCTTCTTCCAGAGAAATAGCCGTTAGACACTAAAATCTATCCGTTCTGCCATTTCTGGATTTCTGACAAACTAGCCGTTGGAGTGCTAGCAGATTTGGGGTCAACTCGGGCATTATGGGAGACGGCTCGCCTGAGGTAGGAGATGTCTCACACCTGTTGGGAGTCGGCTCACGATCGGGCTCTTCAAAAATTGCCTTTTGTCATTTTTGCGAAAGACGGCTCGTGACACTCTGGAGTCGGCTCGCATTCTACCTTATTGAAAATGGCCTACTATCTTTCCTGAGAGAGATGACTCACGCACAGTGGGAGACATCTCGCGTTCTATTCCATAGAAAATGGTCTTCTATCTTTACTGAGAGAGACGGCTCGCAACAGTCTGGAGTCGACTCGCGCACTGCTTGCAAAAACAATTCTTCTATCTTTTCTCTAAAAGAGACGACTTGCGTATGTCGGGAGTTGGCTCACGTTCTGCCCGGAGAAAAGTGTTGTTCTATTCTTCACTATGGGAGACAGCTCGCGCTCAGCTAGAGACGTCTCGCACACTGGAACGTTTGAGACAGTCTTCTGTCTTACTACAGGAGTCGACTCGCCTCAGTCATGAGTCGACTTGAGGATGTGCCAGTCTGTTTTCTAAGTGCCAGAGATGTCTCGTCCATAGTGGAAGACGTCTTGTGGACTATCCAATTGCAACTAAGGTTCATTCTAAGTGTTTAACTCATCTTAATTCCTTTGAACCTTTTCCTAATAAATTCTTCTTAAGTTTTTATGTATTTTCTCCTGAAACACTCACTTAAATTCATTAGTACAATAAGGAATATACTCAAGTATTTTGGGCTCATCAAAATCAAATAGAAGATCACACACAATTGATCAACAGTTTCACTCGCAAGGTAAGTCATGTTTTATTTTTTCTAAAGTTATCAGCAATTATAAGATTATTATATTAATATATTTTGAATCAACTATCCATGATGCACGAACTCGATGAAAAGTATTTTATTATTGAATATATTTTATTTTGAAATATTATGACGATGTATGATCATGGTATGGATTATGATTGATCGATTTCGATACTGCATGATTTTTGGTACTTTTATCGATTTGGAATATGAAACTGCATGTTGACCCAATAATTTTCATGAGTACAAAACATTTAAGTATGATATTAGTGATTTCGTATTTTTGGAATAGTTAATTTATCCTATAGAGAGCTCAATAAGATTGAAAGGTTAGAGAAGCATAGAGATGCTTAAAAGAACAAATCTCAAAGTTGGAGAAGTATTTTAAATATTTTGGGAGCTTTTGTAGGGAAGGAGTCAACCTAAGTGAAGAGGAGTCGACCCCAGAATTGCAGGAGTCAATTCTAGACTTGTAGGAGTCAGCCCTAGAAAGCCACAAGTCAGAAATAGAAGATAGCCATTTTCAGACTCTTTAGGAGTCTACCCTAGGACCTCAAGAGTCGACCCCTACACTAGGAGTCGAACCCAAAAATTTAGGAGTTGACCCTAGAATTTTAGGAGTTGACCCCAACAATTCATGGTTCGACCCCAGCACTTTAGGAGTCAACCCCTCTATGTATGACAGCTTTAATGGCTAGTTTTCTACGAGCACAAAATGTACAAAACAGCCTTCAATGGCTAGTTTCTCCTCTCCAATAGCTAAAAATTGCTCTCCAACAAGTTTTCAAGCTATAAATGCTTCCAAATTAAATTGGAGAAGTAATGGATTAAGGAGATTGAGTGGATGAGGTAAAAAAAAAAAAGGAATACAAGTCAACCACCACCTCTTGAGCTTCAACTCGAGAATCAATTTGAGAAGTGACCATTCAAAGTCTCCACCCATCTCAAAGAGAGCATTCAAATATTTAGAGAGGGCTTCAACTTTCAATCATCAAGTTCCACCATAACATCAAGAGCAAGAAAGAAAAGAACAGAAACGAGTTGAATTCTATTCACCAAGATTCCAACATTTAAAGCAGTCAAACTTGAGCTTCAATGTCATTAATCCAACCTTTGTGGAGGTTATTTTGTATTCTATTTTCTATCTTTATTTCATGCACGAGATTAGAGAATCTCGTGTGGGGTTTTGATGTGGATGATACCGTAAAAATTCATCTACCTTGTAATGTTTGGTTGTACCCATGAAACAGCTGGTTGCGGTCAACTGTCCTAGAAAATTGACTAAGTTTTCTAAGCTTGAAAACCAGCAAGAAGTTTCTAATGTTGGAACTCAAGGTTGGTTTAGCTGTACCAGCAACATAACTTGGTTTTGGTTGATTACCAAAAAAATTAATTGAGTTTTATTGTGAGCCTAAAAAATAACCATGTTGTAATCTTGTTCATAGATTACAGTGAAATTTTCTAGAAGGAGCCTTGGAAAGTGGACGTAGGAGCTGAGTTTGGCTCTAAACCACTGTAAAATCTTTATTTTTGAGTTGTTTGTACTCGTTCTTATCTTGTGCATTTATTTATTTCTTATTTCTCTATGCACACTTAAAGTTTAAATTAGTTTTATTTAATCATTGTTTGAAGTTTGTAAAAAATTTTGGAACAACCTAATTCACCCCCCCCCCCCCCCCCCCCTCTTTGGGTTGTCATCTTGGGCAACAATTGGTATTAGAGCTGCTCCTTATGGAAATTCTTGGAATGTCTTTTATTGAAGGACACTCATTGTAAGATCTCTATTCAGTGGGTTTGATTACACCTACTGGAAGGCCCAAATAAAAATTTTTATTCAAACACAAATTATGAATTATAGAATATAATAGCACATGGGCCACGCACACCTACTAAAATTATCAATGGAGTTTAGATTCCCAACACGAAAGTGAATGGGACAATAGTGACAAGAAATTAGCACAATTGAATGCAAGAGCAATGACTATATTTTATTATACACTTAACAAAAATAAATTTTAATAGAATTTGTACATGTTCTTCTGCTTAGAAAATTTGAGATAATTTAGAAATAATTCATGAAGGCACTACTAAAGTGAAAGAATAAAATTATCATGCTAGCACCAAACTATAAATATTTAAAATAGAATCATATGAATCTATTTCTAAAATATTTTCAAGATTTATAAATATTATTAATGATTTTAAATCATTAGAAAAATCATATACTAATGCTGATCTTATGAGAAAGATTCTTAGATCTTTTTTCAGGTCTTGGGAAGAAAAAGTGACGGCTACTCAAGAGGCAAAGAATCTAAATAAGCTATCTCTGGAGGAGCTCTTGGGTTTCCTCATGACCCATGAGCTAATCATGATAGATCAAGAAGAAGATGATAACAATAAAAGGAAGAAAATATTAGCGTTCAAATCCTCAAATCAGGAAGATGACATAAAAATTAAGAAATCTGGTAATAAAGATGAAGACCTATCAATAATCATCAGAAGCTTCTTGAAGATGAAGAAGAAGAAGCAAGAAGAAAAAAGTAAAGCTTCAGCTAAGGAAAAGCTGAATAAAAAAAAGAAAGAAAAAGATGAGAAAAAAGAAAGCTTCAACTAAGGGAGAGCCAAGCAAGAAGAAAAAGGCAACTTAGAGCGATAGCAAAGATTTCATATTCAAGAAAGAAGAGCAACTAATGGAAAACAACTTATGCTTTATGGCACAAGAAAAAGAGGTAAAACCAGAATCCAATTTCGATTTTATGTTAGATAATTACAAGATGCATTTGAAGATCTTCTTATTGAACTAAAACAATTAGGAAAGAAAAATAAAGAACATAGGAAAATAAACTCCAGATTATTTAAAGAAAAAAAATATTTGCAAAAGAAAAGGATCAATTAACTATAGAAAATAATGATCTAAAATTAAAATTAGAAGATTTAAATACTGAGCTTTCAAAACTTACATATGGAAAGAAGAAATTAGATATATTTTCAGTCAAACAAAAATGTGTTTGCCCATTCATAAAATATAATTACTATGAAATAAAGGGACACATGGCACATACATATTCACCTAAAAATATTACTGATAAGAAAATCTGGATTTCCAAAGAAATGATAATCACTAGTGAACAAAGATTTAAGAAAATTTAGATACCTAAAATCAAAACTTGATTTCTTAATTAATCAAACATAAATCAATTTTTGGGTATTTTGATTTAAACTTGAAATTACTGATGAAGCTAAAAAATCATATTTGAAAGATAATTCTAAAATGGAACAAAATAGATTCTTAAAAATGAACAAATAATTCTGAATTTGTAAACAACTTAGTTTGGACTGAAATAGTAATAGAATAGTTGATTTTGATAAATCTCTTTGTGATACCTTACATGCTCTAATTCTATGATATTTGTACTTAATACATTGATACATGTTGTAATCTTCTAATATTTGCTGAAACTCGTTAATATCAGCCCCATATTTGGTTTCAAATCTTTTTTTATAAAGTTTTTAATATTTTTGAAATAAATATGCTCATATACTTTGAAATATGTATTTCTATATCATGATCCTCTTTATCTTAATGACTTAAGTTGCACTATAATTTGAAAATAAGGAAAGCTAAATCAAGTTGAATTGCAATGTATAAAAAATACTTTCTCAAATTATTTAATCTAAAAGTTTCATTGAAAACTATTCACAAATCTAGAAACTTTAAAAGGAATGATTAATTAAGGGGGAGAGATCATACGGAACATAGCATAAATTAAAGACTTCTCCAAAAGGGGAGAAAGAATGCCAAACATATGAAGAAATAAAAAATGATTCTTTCCAATAAGCCTCATCAAAAATATAATTTGAAATTTATTTGGATACACTTTGTAAAACTTGAAGTTTGCTATTTGGTTGATATATCAAATGCTTCGGTCATAAACCAAATTACAACTCTTATATTTAATATTTCTAGCACCAATAAAATTAATCTTGAATAGCTCTAATTAAATAGAAAAAGAAGGAGATAGAAAGTAAAGTATTTCTAAATCTGAAATTTTTGAAGAAAACTAACTCCTGAACCTAAAATGCTCTAAAATCTGATTAAAAGCTCTAAATATGATCTTTAATGCTTGCATCATTAATCTCTTCAATTATCCTAAAAAAAAATTGGGATAAACTTGAAGTTGCTGTAAATTTTTTGCCATTCTCTAAATTTAAAAAGTAACCTTTTGATGTTGTCAAATGTTGACCCCCTAATGGATTTTGATGAATACAAAACACTAGAGTATAATTCCCTTTATATTAACAATTTATTTGAAGATTTTAGATGTTTAACTAAGAATATTGTTAAGAATTGTCAAGGCATGTTCCCATATTTTTTAAGGATTTATTGAAGATTTTTTGAGATAAAGAAAACAGATCAGGGACAGCCGAGACGTCTCCGGTTTGTCCCAGAGACGTCTCTGGCACGTAGAGGAAGAACTGGCACGTCTGGAGACGTCCCCGGCACCTGGCGAGGCGTCTCGCAGGGTCGGAGTCGACTCCCGACTCTGCGGAGTCGACTCTCTCAGAGACGGCAGAAAGACCGATTTCAAGGGATGCGCGCGAGTCGTCTCCGAAGGACGCGGAGTCGTCCCCACGCATAAAAAGCAAACATCCCGAGACGTCCCCAGAAAGCACGGAGTCGACTCTCTCAGGGATTCCAGAGGACTTGTTTTTCGTTGATAAAACTACGGAGTCGTCCCCGACGTCGCGGAGTCGTCCCCATGCATAAAGCACAAGCATCCCGAGACGTCCCCGTAAAGTGCCGAGCCGACTCTCTCAGAAAAATAGAAAAACAAGAAGTCGAGCTGTTCTTCTTCAGAGTCGACCCCAAAAAGTGCCGAGTCGACTCCAAACATCGTCAAAAGAATTTTTATACAGCCGAGACGTCTCGTGGTCAAGCGGAGACGTCTCCGGAGCGCCTGGGACGCGACTGACACACTTTTGCAGGTTTGTTTGAATTTCAAACGGTAATATCCTTGTGTCTAACGGATCTATTGCTTGTAGGGCTATAAAAGGGAGCTTTTAAGTGCCTTTAAACAACTTCTCACCAACCAAACACAAGATCATTCAAGAGAGAAGAAAGAAAAAGAGGTTCAAGGGAGTTGGTGCTTTCAAGAGAAGAAATCAAGTGCATTCAAGTTTTCTTCATCTGATTTCGTGTTCAACTACTCACTCCCACTCGGCATTCAAAGCTCGCATTCAAGCCAACGTGATCCACATCGGAAGAACCACCATTACCCACGCTTCCAACGGCAAAAAGGGTTCTTCCTGTTTTGTTGCTTTTCATTGTTATACTTGCTTTCATAAGAGCTTTTAAATCTTTGTAAAACATTTGATTATTGTGCTTGTTCCAGTCAAGGGACTTGGAACAAGGGATAGGCGTCCCAAGCCTAGGTTAAATTGGGGAATTGTAGGGTTCGTTGTTAGCCCAGGGTAAAACAACAAGTTGGGTAGTGCACTCGGAAAACTACCGAACTGTAATCGCTGATTATAGTGGAAATTCCCAAAGGTGTTTGGGGAGTGAATGTAGGAGCAGTGGAAGCTCCGAACCACTATAAATCTTTGTGTTTGCGATTGACTGTACTTATAACTTTATTTTTACTTTAGCACATACACTTGTGTGTCTTGTTTTAATTAGACAAAAAGTTTTAAAACACCCTATTCACCCCCCTCTTGGGTGACCATCTCTGGGCAACAAGTGGTATCAGAGCAGGTGCTCTGTGTATTCTTGAAGACTTAACCGTCTTTGCCAAAGATCAAGATGGCAACACCCTTCAACAATGTCCCTGCTGAGGGGCAGGCAACCAATAGACCTCCACTCTTCAATGGGACAAATTATTCCTATTGAAAGACTAGAATGAGAATTTTTATTCAAGCACAAGATTATGCCTTGTGGAGGGTTATAATCAAGGGACCACACGAATCATCTCACATAGTTAATGGCATTCAAGTTCCCAAACCTGAGGAGGATTGGGATGAGAATGATAGTAGGATGGTTCAACTCAATGCTAGAGCCATGAACTCATTGTTTTGTACTCTAGATGTAAATGAGTTTAATAGAGTCTCCACCTGTAGTTCCGCCAAGAAAATATGGGATAGGCTTGAAGTTACCCACGAGGGTACCAATCAAGTCAAAGAGTCTAAAGTGAACATTCTAGTTCACAAATATGAGTTATTTAAGATGAAACCCAACGAAACTATTTCATGCATGTTCACACGCTTCACTGATATAATAAATGGTCTAAAAAATTTGGGTAAAACTTACACTAACTCAGAACTTGTGAGAAAAATTCTCAGGTCCTTGCCAAAAGTTTGGGAAGCGAAGGTCACGGCGATCGTAGAAGCTAAAGACCTCAACACGTTGGCACTTGAACAACTATTGGGCTCATTGATGACGCATGAGCTTACAATGAAGCAACATGAAGAAGATGTGCCAAAGAAGAAGACAATCACCCTCAAGGCTACTTCAAGTGTTTGTGAAGAAGAAAGCAGTGAGAGTGAAGAGGAAAGTGAAGATGAAGACTTGGGATTAATAGTAAGGAAGTTCAAAAAATTCATGAGAAGAAGGAAACCCTTCCCAAGAAAGAAGTTTGGAGGGAGAAATGATTGGAAAAAGGAAAAAGAAAAAGAAAGAGACCCAATCATATGTTATGATTGCAAGAGACCGGGACACATCCGCTCCGAATGCCCTCAACGGAAGAAGCACTATGGAAAGAAGAAGAAGAAGTCGTTGAAAGCAACTTGGGATGATAGTGACACATCCTCCTCCGAGGAAGAGAAGGAAGAGACCGCCAACTTGTGTTTCATGGCATTCGACGACGATGAGGTATGTCAAAGCTCAACTACAGATTTTACTTTAGAAGAATTATATGAAGTTTTCCAAGAGCTCATGAGTGATTGTGGTATGTTAGGAGCAAAAAATAAAGAATTAAAGGCCTCCAATCAAAAACTAAAAGATGACATTAAAAACCTATTGATTGAGAAGGAGAGCTATGAGAATGATAACATCATTGACCTAAAGAATAAAAATTCAAAACTTAGCATTGAAAATGAATCGGCAAAAACACTCATTAAGGAATTAAGTCTAAAAGTCAAATTCCTACTCAATAGTAATACCTCACTTGCACAAAATGTTAAATCCCTTAAAAATGATAAGGAAGAATTGGCTAAAGAAAATTTGGACCTTAAAGATGAGGTACACAAGTACAAACCAATTGTGCAGAAATTTACACATAGCTCTGAAAAATTAAATCTTATTCTATCCAATCAAAGAGCTGTTTCTAATAAAACCGGATTTGGATACAAAACTAGCAAACAACAAAAATATCTAAAGAACTTTTTTGTGAAAGCAAAAGATATCAAAACTGAAAAACCTACATGCTTTCATTGTGGGAAAAGTGGACATAAAGCCTATTCTTGCATTCAAATTCAAACTAACAAGAATACATTTGTAAAACGTAAAAACACAACTAAAATGTGGGTGCCTAAGGGAACCAACTACACTAACCAAGAAGGACCCAAGAAAACTTGGGTACCTAAGAGCTTCACATGATTATTTTGCAAGTATGCCTTGCAGCCGGGAGCAAAAAAAGAATGTGGTATCTTGATAGCGGTTGCTCAAGGCATATGACCGGTGACGAGAGTCTTTTCGTCACCTTCAAATCAAAAGAAGGAGGAGTAGTCACATTTGGAGACAATGCTAAAGGTCAAATCATTGGCGTTGGTAAAATCTCCATATCACCCTCCTCATTTATTGACAATGTATTGTTAGTTAATGGATTAAAACATAATTTATTAAGTATAAGACAATTTTGCGACAAGGGGTTTAAAGTGTCATTTGAATCTTCCCTATGCATAATTAGTAGTCCAATTGACAATGAGATCATACTTATGGGACATAGGCGTGGAAATGTTTACATGGTAGATCTTGATGATCTCACCATGAAAGATGGCCAATGTCTTGTAGCCATGGATGCCAAGGTCAATGAGACTAGCTGGTTATGGCATCGTAGGTTAAGGCATGCTAGCATGGATTTAATTTCTAAATTGATTACAAAAGATCTAGTCAAAGGACTACCAAAAATAGACTTTGAAAAGAACAAAATTTGTGCTGCATGTCAACTAGGAAAACAAACAAGAAGTTCTTTCAAGTCTAAGAACATAGTTTCAACATCAAAACTCCTAGAACTAATTCACATGGATTTATTTGGACCCACTAGAACTGCTAGTCTAGGGGGTAAGAAGTTTGGTCTTGTAATTGTTGATGATTTTTCATGTTTTACATGGGTTTCATTTCTTGCCCACAAAGATGAGTCCTTTTCCGCTTTTATCAAGTTTCATAATAGGATTTCGAATGAACTTAATCTTAAACTAAAAGCAATTAGGAGTGATCATGGTACCGAGTTTGAAAATCAGCATTTTGAAAAATTTTGTGAAGAAAACGGTATCAATCACAATTTCTCGGCTCCTAGGACACCCCAACAAAATGGGGTGGTAGAAAGGAAGAATCGCACACTAGCAGATATGGCTCGTACCATGTTGTGCGAATCGGATCTACCAAAGTACTTTTGGGCTGAAGCAATAAAATACTGCTTGTCATATTTTAAACCGTGCTTTAGTTAGATCTATCTTAAAGAAAACACCTTATGAGTTGTTGAAAAATAAGAAGCCCAATATAAGCTATTTTCATGTTTTCGGTTGTCGCTGCTTTATTTTAAACAATGGAAAGGACAATCTAAGTAAATTTAGTGCTAAATCAGATGAGGGGATCTTCTTAGGTTATTCCTCATCTAGTAGAGCATACAGGGTCTTCAACAAGAGAACTCTCGTTGTTGAAGAATCCATTCATGTTGTTTTTGATGAAGCTAATGGAGATTCTTCTAGAAAAGAAGAAGATGGTGATGCAGGTATACTTGAAGATAGAGTGAAGGAATTCTCCATACAAGACAAACAACATGAGGATGAAATCAAAGAAGATACAATTCAGCAAGATGAAGAAGATCAATCTCCAGCGAGAAATCAAGATCTTCCTAGGGAATGGAGGTATGCACATGGTCATCCAAGGGATCTAATCCTTGGTGATCCTTCACAAGGGATAAGGACAAGATCCTCTTTAAGAAACACTAGTAATTATCTTGCATTCGTTTCACAGATAGAGCCTAAATCACTAGAAGAAGCCGAAAAAGATGAAAATTGGATAAATGCTATGCAAGAGGAATTAAACCAATTTGAAAGAAATCAAGTTTGGACTCTAATGAAAAGACCCCCTAATGTTTCAATTATAGGCACCAAGTAGGTATATAGAAATAAACTAGATGAAGATGGAATAGTAATAAGAAACAAAGCTAGGCTAGTAGCCAAAGGATATAATCAGGAGGAAGGAATAGATTTTGATAAAACTTTTGCTCCTGTTGCTAGGTTAGAGGCCATTAGACTACTTTTGGCATATGCATGCTTCATGGATTTCAAACTCTATCAAATGGATGTGAAAAGTGCCTTTTTAAATGGTTATATAATGGAGGAAGTTTATGTAGGACAACCTCCAGGTTTTGAGAACCACTTACATCCAGATTATGTTTTTAAATTGCATAAAGCATTGTATGGACTTAAGCAAGCCCCTAGGGCATGGTATGAAAGATTAAGTAATTTTCTAATTGAAAATAAATTTAAAAGAGGAAATGTAGACAAAACACTCTTCATTAAAAGAAAAGGGAATGACTTATTGCTTGTGCAAATTTATGTGGATGATATAATTTTTGGTGCTACTAATGATAGTTTTTGTCAAGAGTTTGCTAAGCTTATGTAGGGAGAATTTGAAATGAGCATGATGGGTGAGCTCAACTTCTTCCTTGGGCTACAAATAAAACAATCAGAGGAAGGCATCTTCATCAGTCAGTCCAAATACATCAAGGAAATGTTGGAGAAGTTCAAGATGAAGGATGCAAAGGAAATCAGCACACCCATGGGCTCAAGTTGCAAGCTTGACAAAGATGAAAAAGGTAAAAGTGTAGACTGCAAATTATACAGAGGTATGATAGGGTCTTTACTTTACCTTACTGCTAGTAGACCAGACATATTATTCAGTGTTTGCATGTGTGCTAGATACCAAGCATGTCCTAAGGAATCACACTTGCAAGCTGTTAAAAGAATATTTAGATATCTAGTAGGGACATCTAATGCAGGCTTATGGTATTCTAAACAATCTGATTTAAATTTAATTGCTTATTCCGATGCTGATTTTGTCGGGTGCAAACTCGACAGAAAAAGCACAAGTGGTACTTGTCAATTCTTGGGTGCTAACTTGGTTTTTTGGTTTAGCAAGAAACAGAATTCAGTTGCATTGTCCACGGCTGAGGCTGAGTACATTGCAGCCGGAAGCTGTTGTGCCCAAGTTCTTTGGATTAAGCAACAACTTGAAGATTTTGGTATCAAAATGGACAACATACCAATTAGATGTGATAATACAAGCGCAATTAATTTAACAAAAAATCCTGTCCAACACTCTAAATCAAAACATATAGAGATTAGGCATCACTTTATAACGGATCATGTGCTGAAAAATGATGTATTGATTGAGTATGTATGCACTGAAAATCAATTGGCCGATATCTTTACAAAGCCCCTTTGTAAAGATAGGTTCAATTTTTTAAGGAATGCTTTGTGCTTGTATGATCCTAACAAATAGATTGAACTTGTAATGCAATGCTTTGTAAGCTCTAGAGATACATATGAATGCTACTCAAACTAATAATACACTTCAAGGTCACATATAGCAAACCCAGTGCCTAATAAGTGAAAACATAAATCTACCAAAGTTAGATGACGAATTGTTTGACTTTCCGGAGGATGGTTACCCTCCCTTGGACTCTTCATGGAGATATTTTCAGAACCTATTTCATAGGCATTCGAAATTTGGTCAAACATTCCTCATTTCAATATTGATAATTCAAAAATCATTATCAAACTTTTATAGGATGTATTATTAAGGGGAAGGATCACAAGCAAGCTCACTCTATATTCACCAAAAGAAATCACACTGATTATTGTAGTTGAATAAAACAAATTGGGAAAAGATAGAAATCATTCTGAAATTTTTCAGTGCCGGAGACGTCTCTGGCAAATCACAGAGACGTCGCCCCGGCGAGACGTCTCGCATTAGTCGCGGAGACGTCTCAGGGACCGAATGAAAGTTTTTAAAATAGGTCGAAACAGCTCGAGCCGTCCCGAGCTGCCTTCCTTCGTCCCCAACGAAAACCGAAACCCTAGCCTCCATCTTCTCTCCACCACAAACCAAACCAAAATTTCTCCCCATTTCTCTAGATTTCCAATCCATGGCACCTAAGAAAGCTAGGCGAACGGGTGGGAGGCGTCCTAGGGTAGCAAATGACGACGAAGAACGGAGGGAAGAGCCCTCCGCGCCGTCTCCTCCGGTTGCTCCGCCAACCGTGACCCCCTCCTGTGCGAATCGCACAGTAACCACAGGTAGATACATAGATTTTCAGTTTCTAGCTAGTGAGGGGTTCTCTATTGGAGAGAGACTCCGTGCCCAAGGTTGGGAACATCTATGTTCCCTAAATATGTCAACCTATCCCGGCCTAATGAGAGAAATTTTTAGCAATATGGCCTTAGGGAACTCGGGGTACACCGGATATGTCCGAGGCACATTGGTAGAGATCAATGAAGACATTTTATCTAGTGTGTTACAAATACCCAAGTACGGTGAGGCTCCGACCTCACATCCCCAAAGGGAGATTGCCCTAAACCTAATTTTAGGTAGAGAGGACTGCGGTCCTCTTGACATAGTTAAGTCCCAAGACCTCAATGCCGAAATGAGATTGCTTTTGAGCATAGTTAACCGGGTCTTGTTTCCAAAAATCGGTCGCTTCGATTTCGTTTCGGAGCGAGACTTAGCCATCATGCACCACATCTTGCTAGGGATTTCCCTAAACCTCCCTAGGCTCATGATGAACTACATCTCCATATGTCATAGGTATTCTAGATTTAGCATACCATATGCGATGGTCTTCACCCTACTGTTCAAACACTTTAAGGTTCCAATCCCTGAAAATGAGCCAGAAAAACCTTTAAGAAACACTGATTATTACAATGAGAGCACATTGCATAGGATGGAGTTTCACAAGAAAGATGGGTCTTGGGTTAAGGTCTCTAAAAGAAAATCCCAAACCATAGAGCCTGAGATCCAACATCAGGAGCCTGACCACCTCTCTCCTCCACATAGCCCTATGGCCTTTCCTGATGTACCTTCCAGCTCGGCTGGACCATCCACTTCAGTGCCTCCTCCTCCAGCTAGTGGATCATTGTCCTTATCAGATGAGCAGATGCACACCCTAGCATCTATGATGTGCCAGCAGATGAGGGAAGAGATGAGATCAATAATCTCTGCTGAGTTAGCTCCCATTCGTACCTCACATGAAGCACTCCTAGAAGAATTGAAGGAAATCAAAGTTCAGATAGAAGCTATAGCGTCAGAATTGGTTTGTGTGGCAACAAACCAAACAAGAAGATCATGTGAGATACATGCTGATTTGAAGATCATATCGGATGGTCTTCAAGAGTTGGCAAGTCCTGAAGGAAATGTGGGCAGTGTGGCTGCCCAACTTAGAGGAAGGATTAACAGGGCAACCCATGAGTTTGAAGCACTAGTGACAGCCTTCAATCAATCTGAGGGAGAACACTTTAGAACCCTAATGGATTCAATAAATAGATTTATAGAGGCTGCTGCTGGGGCTATTGAGCGTGGTCGTCGGTGAGGGACATTTTGTGGACATCTAGGGTTCATGTTTTTGTAAAACCCTAGCCTTATTTGAAACTTCTTCTTTTGTATTAGCAATCAATACTTGTAATGGCCTTTTATACTTGTAATGGTTTTCTTTTTATCCTTGTAATGACTTCAAATGATTGCAATGATATATGAATGTCATACACTTCCTTTTGAATCTTGGTGCATGTTTCTAATTCTGTGATGTGCCATGAGAATGTTCAAATTTGACAATGTGCAGCCACTTTACTATTTTGCCAACTTGTCAATGCATATGAAACAGGGGGAGCACAACTTATATTCACTGCATTCAAAAGGTCTGAAATGAATTCCAAACCAAAAGGGGGAGTAAAATGAATGCTGAATTCATGGATGGCAATAACTTGGAAATCATTGATAGTTTCATTATAATATGAATGCTGAATTCTAATAGGCATCGTATTTTAGGCACCCAAGGAAAATTTGTCCCCTTCATTGTTGATGACAAAAAGGGGGAGTAGAACCAATATATGGAATGCAAAATACAAAATTTACACTCATACTTAAAAGTTGAATTAGAAAAGATAAAATTGAAGAATATTGACTTTAAGACAATTGCCCTTCTGGAAAAGAAAGGGGGAGTCAAAAGTATTTAGCTTTCAATTGTCTTATTTCATTAATTTACATTTTAACTTGATTCAAATCTAGTTGATATGCCAAAATTGCTCAAGAGCTACTAAGATCATTACTTATGCATAAGGATAGAACTGAAAGTTGACTATATTGAATTATGCATACTGTATCTAGCTCTAACCAAAACACAATACTTGTACATCTGAACAAATACTGTGTATATATTTAAATTTTAAATTTTGCATATACTCAGTGTTTTGTCATCATCAAAAAGGGGGAGATTGTTGACCCCCTAATGGATTTTGATGAATACAAAACACTAGAG
The DNA here is from genome assembly GCF_051530095.1 of Phoenix dactylifera. Classification (NCBI taxonomy): domain Eukaryota; kingdom Viridiplantae; phylum Streptophyta; class Magnoliopsida; order Arecales; family Arecaceae; genus Phoenix; species Phoenix dactylifera. Next base: position 10,296,528 of record NC_143193.1, read on the forward strand.
TATAATTCCCTTTATATTAACAATTTATTTGAGAATTTCAGGTGTTTAACTAAGAATATTGTTAAGAATTGTCAAGGCATGTTCCCATATTTTTCAAGGATTTATTGAAGATTTTTTGAGATAAAGAAAACAGATCAGGGACAGCCGAGACGTCTCCGGTTTGTCCCAGAGACGTCTCTGGCACGTAGAGGAAGAACTGGCACGTCTGGAGACGTCCCCGGCACCTGGCGAGGCGTCTCGCAGGGTCGGAGTCGACTCCCGACTCTGCGGAGTCGACTCTCTCAGAGACGGCAGAAAGGCCGATTTCAAGGGATGCGCGCGAGTCGTCTCCGAAGGACGCGGAGTCGTCCCCACGCATAAAAAGCAAACATCCCGAGACGTCCCCAGAAAGCGCGGAGTCGACTCTCTCAGGGATTCCAGAGGACTTGTTTTTCGTTGATAAAACTACGGAGTCGTCCCCGACGTCGCGGAGTCGTCCCCATACATAAAGCACAAGCATCCCGAGACGTCCCCGTAAAGTGCCGAGCCGACTCTCTCAGAAAAACAGAAAAACAAGAAGTCGAGCTGTTCTTCTTCAGAGTCGACCCCAAAAAGCGCCGAGTCGACTCCAAACATTGTCAAAAGAATTTTTATACAGCCGAGACGTCTCGCGGTCAAGCGGAGACGTCTCCGGAGCGCCTGGGACGCGACTGACACACTTTTGCAGGTTTGTTTGAATTTCAAACGGTAATATCCTTGTGTCTAACGGATCTATTGCTTGTAGGGCTATAAAAGGGAGCTTTTAAGTGCCTTTAAACAACTTCTCACCAACCAAACACAAGATCATTCAAGAGAGAAGAAAGAAAAAGAGGTTCAAGGGAGTTGGTGCTTTCAAGAGAAGAAATCAAGTGCATTCAAGTTTTCTTCATCTGATTTCGTGTTCAACTACTCACTCCCACTCGGCATTCAAAGCTCGCATTCAAGCCAACGTGATCCACATCGGAAGAACCACCATTACCCACACTTCCAACGGCAAAAAGGGTTCTTCCGGTTTTGTTGCTTTTCATTGTTATACTTGCTTTCATAAGAGCTTTTAAATCTTTGTAAAACATTTGATTATTGTGCTTGTTCCAGTCAAGGAACTTAGAACAAGGGATAGGCGTCCCAAGCCTAGGTTAAATTGGGGAATTGTAGGGTTCGTTGTTAGCCCGGGATAAAACAACGAGTTGGATAGTGCACTCGGAAAACTATCGGACTGTAATCGCTGATTATAGTGAAAATTCCCAAAGGTGTTTGGGGAGTGGATGTAGGAGCAGTGGAAGCTCTGAACCACTATAAATCTTTGTGTTTGCGATTGACTGTACTTATAACTTTATTTTTACTTTAGCACATACACTTGTGTGTCTTGTTTTAATTAGACAAAAAATTTTAAAACACCCAATTCACCCCCCTCTTGGGTGACCATCTCTAGGCAACATCAAAAAAGGAAAGAGAATAAGTTAAGTATATGCTTAATTGAATATATATTAGCTTGAGTTAATCTAAATTTTATGAAGCATTCATGAATTATGTGCTTAAGGCATCTATTTGTTTACTTCATGTTTGACATAAATAAATTAATTATGTATAAATCCTAAAAACACAACATGCTTTATTTTGCACATACCCAAAGTTTTGTCATCATCAAAAAGGGAGAGATTGTGGAGCCAATGGATTAATTTTAATGAATACAAAATATTTGAGTATATACTAATGATTTTGTATTCCTGGAGTAGTTAATTTGTTTTATAGGGATCTCTATGATTTTGAAAGTTTGGAGAAGTCTGGAAGAACAAATCTTAAAGTTTGGAAAATATTTAAAGTATTTTAAAAGCTTTTGTAGTGGAGGATTCGACCCTAAGTGAAGAAGCATTGAGCCCAAAACACCAGGAGTCAACCCCACACTTGTAGGAGTTGGCCTCAGAAAGCTATAGATCAGAGATAGAAAACGGCCCTTTTCAGACACTTTAGGAGTCGACCCCAGAAAGCCATAGGTTAGAGACAAAAGATAGCCATTTCCAGCCCCAGAGTCTTAAGAGTCAATCTCAAGACTTCAGGAGTCGACCCTAAGACTTCATGAGTCGATCCAAAATTTCAGATGTTGACCCCAAGTTTTCAGGAGTCGGCCTCAGAAGTTAGAAGTCGACCCCAGCACTATCGACCCTTCTATGCGTGACAGCTTTAATGGCTAGTTATCTATGAGCACAGAACATACAAAATAGCTTCCAATGGCTACTTTCTCCACTCCAACAGCTAGAAATGGCTCTCCAACAAATTTTTAAGCTATAAATGCTTCCAAATTAAATTGAAAAGCAATGGATTAAGGAGACAAAGTGGATGAGGTTAACTTAAAGAAATACAAGTCAACCATCACTTCTTGAGCTTCAACTTGAGGATCGATTTGAGAAGTGACCATTCAAAGCCTCCACCCACCTCAAAAAGAGCTTTCAAACATTTAGAGAGAGCTTCAACTTTCAATCATTGAGTTCCACCATAACATCAAAAGCAAGCAAGAAAGGGAGAGAAAAGAGCTGAATTCTATTCACCAAGATTGCAACTTTTAGAGCAATCAAACTTGAGCTTTAATAGCATTAATCCAACCTTTGTGGATGTTATTTTATATTTTATTTTCTATCTTTATTTTGTGCACAAGATTAGAGAATCTCGTGTGGGGTTTTGGTGTGGATAATTCCATGAAAAATCAACTACCTTGTAATGTTTAGCTATACCAATAAAATAGCTAATTGCGGTTGGTTGTCCTAGAAAATTGACTAAGTTTTGCTGAGCTTGAAAATCAATAAGGAATTTCTATGTGTTGGAACTCAGAGTTAGTTTAGCTATACTAACAAAATAGCTTGGTTTGGGTTGATTGCCAGAAAAATCAACTAGGTATAGTTGTGAGCATGGAAAACAACTGTTATAATCTTGTTCATAGATTATAGTAAAATTTTTAAGGAGAAGGCCTTAGAGAGTGGACATAGGAGCTGAGTTTGGCTCCAAACCACTATAAAATCTTTGAGTTTGAGCTATTTTTGCTTATTTTTATTTTGTGCATTTATTTATTTCTCATTTTTCTATGTATATTTAAAGTGTAAATTAGTTTTATTTAATTATGATTTAATGTTTGTAAAAAATTTTGAAAAACCCAATTCATCCCCTTCCTTTTAGGTTGTCATCTTGGGCAAAACCGCATTATTGTTTTGAACTCTCAACCTGACTATGTTAAGAACCCTGCTAATGGGGGCTAATACATTGGTACTTGATTAGTCCTGAAACATTTATATTACAAAAAGATGTGCTACAAACTGCAAGCTAATACACGATCCTAAAGGACTTTGCTATAAAATGATGCGTAACAAACCGCAAACAGATGCACAATATCATAAGCCTACCATAGAAAACCCGATGTTTTGAAAGAATTTAGAATTATGAAGAAAACTTGATTTTGAAAGGATTGAAATTAGAATGCATAATTTTATGATAATGTATATCTAGATTTAGTTTTGAATTAATGAATTACATATGTTTATTTTCTATAATAACTATTTAATTTATCGTCTAATTTATACAGGTAAAGTGTTCATTGCTTACTAGGCTGTATACTCATTATTCCATAACTTACTGCTTTTATAGATTCTAAGAACTAAGACGACATGCGATTATAATTGATAGAGTGACTAATGGCAGAATTTTACATCTTTAATTTAGATCAAGATTTCACTGGAGTTTGATATAAGATCTTTTAAATACTATGGGTTCTGTGAGATATTAAAATTTAGTTCTAATTATTTAAATTAAAGTTTGAACATCGGTTATTTAAATTTATTTTTTGGTTTATTTATGATATCACATTGAGATACCTTTCATGCTTGCAGGAAGATTTCTCTATGAGTATGCAGCGGTTGTCGCAATCTTACCTTGCAATCTTGGGTCAGGAGCATGACAGTTAATATGATATCAAAGCATAAGTGGATAAATCATAACATATAGAATCAGATATAGAATGAGCATAGGTGGATAGACATAAGAGACATTGTGACATTAACTTATGATAATTGTGATATAACTTAGAAACCTAGATTTGACACAGATGTATTGGTCGGTTTAAATTAGAGTGCACAATGGAAGTGTAGTGATTTTAATTATTTTTAAGCTAATAAGATCAATAATTTAATGAAAAACTTATTCTTGAACTTAGAGGATTGCTTGAGATAGTAACCCTAAATTTTTCAAGACTCTGGTGAGAAACTTTTGAAGATTTTTTTTTTTTTTAAGAGGCGGAAACTATAATACCTGGCCTATGAGAGCTAGGCTTGGTCCATTTGATTGGCCCAAAACAGCCCAATGGGCCAAAACAAAAAAAACAATGTAATAGAAAACAAGGTAGAGCCTTGTTCGACTTGAAGGAGGAGATGGACAACTCCTCTACCCCAATCTTCGATGAGGGCTAGAAAATCTAACCTCCTCCGACTATTTAAGGAACCCTACACTCCCCTTCACCTCACCATCGATAGATTTTGTTGACCACCATTGCTAGACCACTACTGATTCTTTTTTTTTCTTCGCCTCTTGACTTCCAACGACCTTGGATCTCATGCATATCGGAGATTTCAACTTAAGGCTTGTCAGAGTCTTAAGTAAGTCCATTGAACTCTTTTCCTTCCTTCTTTTGTACAAAACTCCATCGTCGGTCAAAAAATCCACTAGAATTGTTAGAGAGAGATAACCCTATTTTCATATCAAAAATCAGACCCTTTTTCACCTTTTCCAGTAGTCAATACATCGGTCTTCATCACCAATGTTTCTGGTTAGTTTCCTGTGTTGGTGCGTGGCCATCACTAAAGTCTCAACCACCGGCAAGTGGACTGGAATCTAGAATCAACTGATATAAAGGGTCTATGTTTGGCCCTATCTTTTTGGTCATTTTCAATTGCTCGACATCTTCAATCGCCATTGATAGTAGCCCGACCGTCGGTCCTCCAGCTGGCAGTGACCACCGTAGCCACCAACGGGCCTCATTAGTCCTCCCTTGTTCTAGAGAGGATGCTGACACCTTGCCCTATTTTGCTAAAGAAGAAGAAGAAGAAGAAGAAGAAGAGGAAAAGAGAAAGGAAAGAAGAAAAGAGAGAAGGAATAAAAAAAAGGACAAGAGAGTCCTATTTCTTTCTCTTCTCATCTTCTCTTCTTCTCTCTTCTCTCTCATTGTCGATGAAGGGTGGACACTGAAGGGTCCTTTCCTCATAACCAGTGATGACTTCAGTGACTACTAAATGCTGGGCAGTGTACCGGCCTCCAACCCAGCCCAGGCCAAGCACCGCTCGATTGCACCATTAACACTTCCTATAGTGTCATTTGCATCCTAACAAGACTTTTGATTTGTAGTTGATCAACTGGATGACCTAGATCGAACCGATTGAAATGTCGGATACTCCTCCTTGGTCAGCCCAGTGAGGTGTTGGAATTTAGAATTTTTTACTTTTAGAATAGTCATGATGAAATTTTGATGAGAATATAATTTTTAAATATCAAACTTAGAGAAGGATTTTCAAAAGTAATTGGACCTCTAGTTTGGTTTCACTCGCAAGGTAAGTGATGTTTTTCTTTTTCTAAATTTATCAACAATTATAAGATTATTATATTAATAAATTTTGAATTGAACTATTCATGATGCATGAATTCAATGAATAGTATTTTATTATCGAATATATTTTATTTTGAAATATTATGATGATGTATAATCATGGTATGGATTATGATTGATCGATTTTGATGCTGCATGATTTTTTGTACTTTTATTGAATTGAAATATAAAACTGCATAATTGTTTTAAACTCTCAGCCCGAATATGTTAAGAATTCCGCCAATGGAGGCTAATATGTTGGCACTTAATTTGTCCTAAAAGATTTATGTGCAAGAAGGTGCACTGCATACCGCAAGCTAATATGCAATCCTGAAGGACTTCACCATAAAATGATGTGCGACACATAGCAAGAAGGTGCATGGTATCATGATCTATCACAAAAAAAATAGGCCATAACTCATAGTTGACGAAATGAAATTTGTGTTTTAAAAAAAATTGGATTTATGAACAAAACTTGATTTTGAGAAATACTGAATTTGGCATGCATAATATTTTGAAAATGCTGCATATCTGGATTTACTTTTCAATTAATAAATTTCATATGCTTATTTTTTATAAATAATTATGTAGTTTATTGCCTAATTTATCTAATTAAAGTGTTATACCCAAACCATTTGTTAGCTAGGCTCGGTCCATTTGTCCAAACCAAAATAGCCCAATTGGCCAAAACGAAAAAACAAATATAATAGAAAATAGGGAAAAGCCCTATTTGACATGAAAGAGGAGACGAACTCCTCTTCCATCCCGATCTTTGACAAGGGCTAGGAAATCTATCCTTCACCAGTTATTTAAGAAAGCCCACAGCCCCCTTCGCCTCACTGCTAACAAGTTTTTCCGATCACTACCAATAAACCATTATCAATTTTCTTTTTTCTTCTCTTTCTGACTTCGAACAGTCTTGGCTCATGGTGCTCACCGAAGATTTCAATTGAACGCTCGCCAGAGTCTTGGGTAAGTCCCTTGATTTCTTTCCCTTTTTGTTTTTGTGTAAAGCTCCTTCACCGATCAAAAAATCCACCAAAAATCGATAGAGAAAGTACCCCTATTTTCATATCAAAACTTTGGCCCTTTGTCTCATTTTCTGATAGTCAATGTCACCAGTCTTCATCGCCAAATATTTTGGCCAGTTTCTTGTATCGATGCATGGCTGTCATTGGAGTCCTAACTGCCGATAAGTGGATTGGAATCCAAAATCGACCGAAATGAAGGGTCTTTGTTCAACCCTACCTTTTTGATTGTTTTCCATCGGTCGTTGTCTCCAACTGTAGTTGGAAGAAGAAAAGGAAAAAGAAAAGAAGAAGAAGGAGGAGGAGAGAAAGAGAGAACCATCCCTCTCATCCTCTCTCTTATTTTCTCTCTCCTCTCTCTACTCTTTTCTCTCCACTTTCTCTCTCTAGAATGTCTAAGGAATCCAGAGTTAGGTCATGTCGACCTGATCCATTTACCCAAGTTGACTCCTGAAATGAGTCCCTAAACTGCCCTGATTTTCGAATCGCCTACTGGACCGATCACCCGACCTTGTCAAGTGTCCATAGAACCTATTGATGACAAACTATTTTAAATGACCTTGATCCTGATCGAGTCCATGCCCTATAATTTATTGATCCAATTGATCGGGCCTATCCACCTGAAATCATCGAACGCTCGTCTCTATTCCTTATTATTTTAATTCAATTAAAATTGTCAAACAGAAAGTAATTATGTTTTAAATTTTTGTATAGGGTTAACTGAATTGCCTAATGAAGTTTGATGGTTTAAGACGGAAGAGGTAAGTAGATCTTGCACTCCTTATTATTTTTAAATTATCATGTTTTCCGTGCATAAAATTTTTTTGTGGAAATATCATGATTTTCTTAAAATTATGGATCGACATATGTATTATGAAAATTGTGATTTATTATAAAAAATAGTTTTATTAATATTTTGATGAAAATAACTTTGTTATAAAATATGAATCTAATCAAGTCATTTAGTATTTTTCATCTATTTGTATGTATATTTTAAGAAAAAGATATAAGTTTTCAAAAGCTCTTAAATTTCTATGACCGCCTCTAGAAATAAGGGTCAATCGACACCTTGGAGCTAGCATCCAACGAAAACGGCCCTCTACTAATGGGTTAAAGTTGGTAACAAATATGAACTATAATATCTTGTCGATTACGAAGATGGTCCTGTCATAGGTTATAGTGACCATAGCATGAAAATCTGTGAGCAATGTTTTGATCCATGATAGGATTACATGACATAAAGAATGATTTACAAATTTATTTGTAATATAAACTTGGTACTATGTTTATGAAAGATAGATGACTTGTTCATACATGATTTGCTTTATGACCTATTTTTAATAAACTATATTATGAAATGCTTATTTTGGAATAAATGTTATTTTTCTTAAATGATGCATCAACATAAAAAATTTTATGCTTGGTCCGATAAGGTAGTGAAAAGTTTACTTACTGAGCTATGTCACTCATATACCTCTATTTTTATTTTATTTTTTCTTCCACTTAAATAAGATTAGTAGGGATGAAAGATGGTCCAGACTTGGAGTTCATGCTAACAAGCTTGGCGATCTATATAGCAGAGCAGAATTTTAATTTATCAGTTGATTATGAAATTATAGTTAGTGATTTTCTGAATAGTAAGAATTATGAGCTTGGTATTTATGTTGGATTTGGACGCTATAAACTAATATTAGTTTTATTTAATGAATGATGAAATTGAATTCCTATTGATTCTATTATTTTTGAGAAGGATCTGAAAGTTAAATATAATGTTGGTTTCGTGTTATCGTGGGCAATGTCATGCTTCGGATCTAAAGCTCGACAAATCATCTTCGGATCTGGATCGTGATAAATATGGTATCATAGCATTACTTTATGAGTCGACTCATCAATGTGATGAATTTTTTGGCTTTCTATCTACTCTCTCAGACTATTTTAGGGTCAACTCATGATCTGTTGGAATCGACTCATGAAGGTTTATCAGTCAGCGGCAATGTGCCGAGGTCGACTCGTTGCAAGCTTGGAGTCAACTTTTGAGGTAGCTCAGGATGAAATTTTCTGTCTTGTGTATGAGCTTCTAAAGAAAGTTTTTATAACCTTTTAGAGTTAGGTTCTTGAAGTGGAGCTTCATATAAAAGATTTTCTTTTGAGAGTGGCTGAAGATTTTTTTCTTTGCTTTCTAAAATTTATTACTTAAACTCAAAATAAATGAATTAGTTAACTTTTGACTCAACTGTTTTGCATCATCAAAATCAACCCTTGAGGGTCAGCAATTTATAAATTAAATTCATATATTTTGGTGATCTCTAGCCTATACATATATTGATGCATAAGTTATATAATCGTTCATCTAACTTATTTCAGGTCTATGATTAATTATTTCATTAGTAATAGGCACATATGCTATGTTCATTCATCTAACTTCTTGAAATTTTGAGATTTAAGATGGATGCTTTTATAATCTTGCTTCATTTTTAGAACTTAAGCTTCATGGGATCCTTAAATGCACTGCTATGTGTTCACAACATTTATTCACGCAAATTATGTTTTACAATTTATCTCATAATGTCAAATTTATCATCCCAACAAATCTTAGTTGACATTTTAATGTTGCATATATTATGTTAATCACATATTACTATTTTTCTTGCCATTTGTATTAGGTGCAATATTTTCTTTAAAATTTACTTAGGATGCTTGAGGAAGTCTAGAAGAAGGTATATGTTGTTGCTATTCTGCTCTTTGAACTGATAAACAAGTAATAGATTATAACAAAAATGATAAACAAAGATATTCTTTTAACATATATAAGTTAATATTTTTAAATTGAATACCTAATTTTGATAATTGGAAAATATTATTTTTCAATCAAATTAAAATTTCTATGCTTTGACACGTTTTGCATTTGACTTTTATCATATGTAAACTTTTTTATTGGATGATTTTGTCCTGTTGATTAATACTTGTGATACAAATAAATACATAAATAAGCATATAATGAGAAAGTATGAAACCAAACTCTAGCGGGCATAGTTCGGAATACAATAGTATTTTTCTAGAGTTCAAAATAGACTGGACAATATTAATTCGTTAGATAATTGATTAGGTTTTCAATTCTAATTTAATATAAAAAAATTGTATCTGTTCAACTGAATTTTTATCTGCATCAAGAGACTTATCTCTACTCCACCCAAATAATTTTAGTTGCTGATATTTTACTTGCCGCTTTCTCTTTTTGAAGGCTGATCTCCAAATAGTTATCTTTTCCCTCCCTCTTGCTGTTTTCTTGTTTCTTTCTGGTTCCACCAAAGAGAGACAGAGATTTCAACACGAGAATGTTAAGAGGGTCACCTTTTCTCCCATCTTTCCCTCTGATAACACAAAAGTACCTTTTTTGAAATTTTATTATCTCTGAAATTATGAAATTGAGAACAATTGCTGCTCTCTCTTTTTGAAGGCTGATCTCAAAATATATATCTTTTCCTTCCTCCTCTTTCTTAAGAGGGTCATCTTTTTCTGATTTCTTCCGCTATTATAGTATAAGAGTACCATTTCTAAAATTCTCTTATATCTGACATTCTTTCATAAGTGAAGGACCTTTCCTACCAGCATTTCATCTATTCTGTCTTGGCTTCCTCCTCTCCTTTTAGCTCCTTTCCTCTCCTCCATGGGTTGACTACTTATGCACTATTTGAAAATGATTAGTTTGAGAATTAAAGTTCTAAATATATTCAAATTTGTTCACATTGAGCAAATATCTGCTTTTGTTTTTTTTTTTTTTTGGTGGGTTGCTTTTGATAATTCTCCTATGTTTCTTTGAAGTTAATTTTTATATAACCAAATTGCAATTGGAGGATATAACACTCTTCTTCTTCGTTATAGTCCATTACAAATAATTTCTATTGTGCCTTCTTCTTAATTAAAATTCATTATATTCGCTCCGTTGAGAAATGCAAAGAATCCCAGCAACTCTGGTGCACTGAAAGGATGGGACAGAAGAGATAATAAACTCGGCCAGATCATAAAGAAATAGTGTAGATGACCACTTGTAACATAGTTGCAATGGTTGCATGAGATGTAACGCTCGCAATCCCTATCTTCTGATTTAATAATAAAGTACAAAAGGACAAATAAAAAGATATTTTTATACTACATTTTTCAGTGAATATTGTTTTGGATTGGAATTAAGAATGAAGGAATTCTTGAGTTGCCCCAAAATCCCTCATGCATTACACAATCATATTAAAAGTGAACCATGCATTTGGTTCACGACCAAAATCGAAATCAAAATGAATTAAAATAAAAATTAGAATAGCCATATTTTCTAATGTACTTGATTTGTGAGCGAAATCAAAATTTGAATCAGAATAAAATTTAAATAGTAAAGAAAAGTAAACCAAAATGGGAATAAAACTTCCACAAACCAAATGGCTGAAATGAAAATCATTTCTATTGCCATTTCAGAGCCCAACTCCCACCAAACATGCTCTAAATCATTAGAAATGAGAAATTTTAAAAAGTACCACTACCATCAGTTAAGAGTGAAAATTGAACCTACATTAATTACACTATTACTATCTGAATTCAAATACTATCCAACTTGTTGGCCATCGAAAACTCATGGCCCATAAAATACGTGTCATCCAAACATATCCATCATAGATAGCTCTTTGCCCCTTTTAAAACACCACTCCATTCATCGGTGTTTTAATCACTGTAAACGGTGACAACTAACAAATATCTATAGCATTTTCAGGTTTTGCGTTTTTCCAAATCTTCTAATAGTTCTTGTACATGCCTTAAATAGGGTTTTAAGTTGTAAAACCCCCCACCTCAACATGGTTTTCCACCGATAATACCTAGGATATCCTTCTCCGTCGGGGACTAAAAAGAAAAATGACAAAAGAAAATTGTTATTAAGGACGATGTTGATAGAACCATGCAAATGTCCTGAATTTTCGGGATGGTATTTAGAGGGAGAACCTACACACACAGATAGACCCTGAAATACAGCAGATGGAACAAGAAAGCAAAACTTTCAGCATCTGAAGTGAAAAAAAAAAGGGAAATCAGTACTGCCTGGACATCTTCCCAATCCAAAAATTCATACTATATGTGAGTCATCTGTTTGCAAAAAAATGATCATTTATTTATCTAATATGGGAGCACCACGTATCTTTTAGTGATCCATCAGTGGTCAAACTGGGGATCTATTGGCTGGGAAAAATACGTTTTTCTTTGACTGAATTTTTTGTCAACATTCTGAATTTTTTGTCATCGGTAAATGCATTCTGCTTCATATGTTGATTTCCATATTGTCAATCAGCCTAACATTTCCAAACCAAGCAGCAACACACACGACAACCGAGCTGCTGATCTCTTTTACCGGAATCAGAGTTTCCTGTTCTGCAATCTGCAATTATGAGAAAATGGTTATTCTATTTGGATAAATTATCCTATCATTGCCATCATTTAATATTTCAGTACGCACATGAACAAGAAAAGTCTGAATGTCTATTCACAGTTGGCCTTTAGGAAAAAAATGAGAACTTACAACATGTAAATTTATTGTACATAGTTAAGCAGAGAAAATTTGCTTCAACAAAGAGAACGTTACAAGAAAATACTTAAAAAAAAAAAAAAAAAATCGCAGAACAACAATTTCGACACTAAAATGCATAATATTGTCCTTGTTGCAACGCTGCTGAAAACATGCTATGCATGGAGGGAGTTGTCTGCTATTTCATGCAATCATGCATCCAGTCATTTTGCTGGAAAGCAATACACTGATATATGCCCATATTAAGTTGGCACAGTCTGTTTACCAACAGATCTTATAAAATTTGAGCATTTTGGCAATGTTGTCATTTTATTTGTTTTTAATTCTCTACAAAATCCATGTGAAGAAGGGCTTATTTTGATGGAGACAAGGGATGAACATGATCCTACCGTGATTTGTTCTTATTTTCCTTTTCTCAAGGGTAGAAAGAAATTTCTCTGTAAAATTCTAAATATATATATATATATATATATATATATATATATAAACAGCCACAAAAAGGGAATGTCATCTCACTTTTTTTTTTTTTTTGATGAAAAAAAAGGAATGTCATCTCACATAAATTTTAGTGCTGTTGTTTTTTCTTTGGTGTTTGAAAACAAAGAAGAAATACAAATTACCAAATGGGCCCTTGGTTTCTCATTAATCCATTACCAAAAGCCAAGAAGGCCGTCGAATTCGAAACCCCTTTCAACAGTGGTTGATGTTATATATTTTATCCCATTTCTCTTAACTTTTTATTCTGAAAACCCAACGGAAACAAAAAATTAAATAAAAATCTCTTGCCTTTCCGATCGCTGCTTGGCTATAATGCCCCTCTCCATCGAAATGCTCTCGGGTTTTAGAACTCTCTCTCGTATATTTTCTCTGTCGAAATTCTCTCAGGATTCAAGAGGAAAGGGGCAGGTTTGACCAATAGGGTGCCTCCATGTGTCGATGATGGAGGTAAAATGTTCATGTTCTCCTCTTTGGAAATGTAGTTAGTTTTGACCTTACTCAGCAGTAAAAAGACTAGTGAAAAGATCTACTGCAAGTATTTTTGAAGACGGTTGACTGGGAAATCAGGACCATCAAAGGTTGCTTCTATGCAACTTGTTTGAATTTTTTTTAGGAATATAATAGAATTTAGTTATCATGGAAGATCTTCATGTCGATCTTTTGAATATAATAGAATTTATTTATCAGGATCATTTGAATCGTCAACCTTGATCTAGCTCATCTGCTTGATAAGGTCAAACTGGGCAGTTTCCCATTTAATTTGAGGCAAGAAAATTTGGTCTAAACTGAAGGATTTAAGTTGCTGCAGGCTTAGGTTGATCAATCCATTACCATAGCCATGGTTTAAAATAACAGCCAGTTATTTGAGATTTGATCCCCTCTCTTTTCTTGTGCAAACACGCACACAATATTACAAAATTAAATAGAAATGTGCTGAAAAGATTCTGTCTATCAACATTGTAGAGCAGCATGTCATTAGTTTTTGTTAATGAAATCAACTAGAAATGATAGTTTTCAAATGGTATAAAGCAAAGTCTGCTGAACCGGTCGGAACTGTACCATACCGGTACCGACCTCCACCGGTACGGTACAACCATGAAATTTGGTTCGAATCCCAAAGGGGTCGAAACCGAACGGTTCCTTGCCCGTATTAGTGCGAATAGTAACGCTGCAAACAGCACCAGTTCGCACCGGTACTCGCAGAAAAGAACAAGAGGAAGAAGAGGAAAGAAGAGGAAGAAAGAGGAAGGAAGACGAGGAAGAAGAAGAGGAAGAAGAGAAAGAAGAGAAAGAGGAGAAGACTACGTGTCGAAAGGAGGAAGAAGACCTCTCTTGCGAGGAAGAAGACTATCGGGCCTCTTTCTTCCTTCCGAGCACCTCGCGGGGAGGAAGACATCCTTTGCTTGCGGGAGAAGGGGGAAAAAGAGGAGAAGAGAGGAGAGAGGGGAAGAAAAGAGAGGCTCGGGAAGAAGAGAAAGAAAAAAAAAAAGAAAAAAAAAAAAAAAGAGAGAGGCTGGGGGAATAGCACCCGCGCTCAGAGGAGAGGGCGTGAGTGGGGAAACACGCGTTCCATGCGGTGCGAACCGCGCGGGGCATCCCACGTGGGCTTTTAATGCCACAGAGAGGCATTTAATGCCGCTCTATAGCATAACGTGGACACGCGCGCGTCCGTGCGTTTTTTTTTTCCCGAACCGGTTCGGTACCGGTCTCCACCAGTACGTCGGTTCGGTTGGTTCCGCATACCTTACTATAAAGGGATCATGGATAACTAGGATCCGTAGATAGTTTTAATACTTTTATAAAAACTTTTTCTAATTGAAAGGTACAACCAAATAACCTAACAACCTCATCTACGAAAAAATTCAAGCATATGCAACATTTTAAATAAGCGAATATCTGTTTTATTTTTTACAGCCATAACTTTATTGTGTTCACTTTCTTTGAACATGCGTTGCACGTAGCTGGGTGTTAGTGTTCATATACATATACATGTACCTAAGCATATATACATAAATACACCCAATATATATATATACATATATATATATATATATGCATACACACATATTTATGAATGTATATATGTACATATGTATATTTAGATCATAGGTTTAAAATTAAAATAGTGATTTTTATTTGCAAGTTATCTTGTTATAACAGTTATTGTATAATCGGAATATAAACTGTTGTTTAATGCTTTTTATTATTAGTCAGATTAAAATAAATTTTTAAAATTCACTTTTTATAACACTTCAAATATATATATTTTATGATTTGAAAACCATAATGTTCTTCTATAAACATTAACAGAAGCAAATGTTTCCCATAGTGGTCCATCATGATTTCCTATTCAAATGGCAACAATTGTAATGATAATCATTTTTTGAGCAATGCTACAGGTCCCAACAGAGCAGTATCTAGAAAATGCCCTTCACAGTTGACATGCCAGGTATCAGGAGGAGATTAGTGCTATTCATTGTATCGGCACAAATTGCATGGGCCTTATGGGAGCACCAACTCTCTTAACATGTGGCCCTGAAGCTCTTTTAGGTAGGAGGGTTGGGCCCCAAAGCAATTTTTTTTGCAATAAGATCCAATCCAGCAGTTTTTGCTGAGAATATAAGATCTGTTATTTCAGTCATAACAAGAAAAGGTTCTGTTATTTGGGGATACCCTAACTATACAAACAACTATTCCATTCTCCTCTAGATATCGATAGAATTTATATGGAGATTCTAAGGCAAAAGGAGTCATGTTAGGTACGAAGCATGAGCTTGTGATTCTGATTGAGACAATGCAACAGCTTGATGTTTGGTGGAGGTATTGGCAACAGCATGGCACCAATAATAGTCATGCCGACAAATCTTTTGCATGTTATAGATGATGAGCTCTTGGATCCAACCAAATGATCCTACGACAACCATATATAGCAAGACAACGATTTTGGGACGATTATCATGATGATGATAGTGATGGGACTAGTGAAAGTGGTGGTATCTTTAAAAATATCAGAAAAATCGAATAAAGATATAGGTTTTTACTACTCAATGCATTCCTAAATTTGGTAGCTGCCTCGATTAAACTTTAGAGCAAATGGAAGTCCAGACTTCAAGTCAACTAACTTCAGTTCAGCATACACAAATCCAAAGAATTTTTAGACCAAAATTGTATCTCCCCACAAGTTAGAATGGTTAAATACATGGCTAATAAAATTCATTGCTAAGACATGAATCAAGCATGAAAAGTGAAGCTTCTGCACATAACATTCTAAAACCAGCAATTCTCTCAAAGAAAACGTTCCAAAACCAGCAAATAGCGAGATTACAAAATGAAAAAATAGGGTCACCAAACAAAAGAAAATAAAGTCTAAACTACAGGAAAACTATGGATGAGGGATAGCATGCATGGAAGTGTGTAGTGTGACAGAGAAATTCAGGAGAGCAGATGTGAACTAGTCTATAAAACTAGTGTAGGAGATGATGACAGAGCCAAGCAATATGTCAAGAAATTAACAAATCAAAAAACTTATCAGTAGGACACAGGCACAAGAATACATACTTCATGGTGACAGGACGAGACTTAGGGCATCCTTGACCTTTGGATCTGACCAAATTGGAACAGAAAAGCAGCAAAAAGCAAAACAACAGAGCCAACAACTTCCCACCTTAAATAAGCCCTCTGGTTTTGCAATTGTTTAGAAGTTTCAACTAGTATAGGAAGAAAGTGAGGTGGGAAAAGAAGAAGAAAAGAGAATAGGCACTGAATGAAAATGGAAAAGGAAGGCCTCTGTTTATATGGACAAAAGGAGCAGAATGCCCAGTACGTAGGAAAAGATGGGAATGAATTCAGCATGTCGATCCCAGTATGAGATTTATTGGTGGGTCTGGCCATCCAATTCAATCAGTGTTTCTCAAATAAAAACAACTGCTGCACAGCATTTCCCTCTTATTCATGCTATATATTCCCTAAATTTTGTAATGCTATGGTCCGTTATCCAACTATGGCACCTAATGCTTGCATTATCTTATGATAGACAAGCGGCAAGTACGGAGACCTCCCATACCAAAGGTAAGCATAAGTCATAACAAACTCAAATCAAGTCTAGCTCACACCAAAAGATGTTTTGAAAAGCTAATAATAAGCATTGCAGAATAAAATAAAAAAGGAATGTAATGCTATCTAATAGGCATATAAGAGTCATTGATAGATGCCCCTTGATGTTGTTTTAGCCATCTATCCACATCTATTCTGTAAGCAATTTCTTTAATGCACCAATCATCCTTCACATGTGCCATGTTGTGTCTAGGTCTTGTGTAAATATATTCTGGTTTTCTATGGGTGGCATGGCATCACTAAAATTAAAAGAAATTACATTTAACTTGTTCTTGAAAGGAGCCAAGGAGTGGGGTATTTTATAGGGCTAAAGACCCTATCCATTTTAAAAGAAACCACTGTCATATCTCTTTTTCCTTCCTCTTTTAAGGAGAGAAAACTCGAAACTATATCCTGACATGATCTTTGTGATCACCAGATCATTGCAAAAGCAGTAAATAAAATTACAGGATTAAAAGAAATATTTGATCTTGGCCAATACATATACTTGAGCATCTTGCTTCAATATCATCCTATCCCATCTTAAAAGAAACCACTAAGTCATATATTTTTCCCTACTTTGAAGAAAGTCAAAACTATATCCTGACATGACCTTTGTGATCATGGGATAATTGCAAAAGCAGTAAATAAAATTACAGGATTAAGAGAAATATTTGATCTTGGCCAATATGTTATCCTTGAGCATCTTGCCTTCAATATCATCCTCTACATCATATCCCAATAACCTCCTCAAACAAGGCAAAAGATCAAGAATACCAAATCATGTTTGATTCTAGCAAAAACAATAGATTTTTTTATCTTCTCTAATACATGAGACTTATATCAGCAGGCCTTCTAGGGCTTCTCCCTGAGTCAAGTTGATTTCTTGGGCTTTAATTGTGGATTTTTAGTGGAGACCTGAGCTAACTCCACTTTTGCATCACAATCATTTAACTTGAAGAAATGCAAGGTTCTTATAGAAGTCAGTTTAGTCCAAAGAAAGATAAAGCATTAAAAATTTGACTACCATTTAGACTATTCTTAAGAACTGATCTATTGAACATGCATATGCAGCTCCATGGCTACATTTAGTACGGCTCGTGCAGCTTTCTTATGTGGATGTATTATACAGTAGGCATCCAGGTGACCCATATATGCAGCCTGAGCAGATACCAAATGGGCAGCGCAGTTTTTTTGCAAGTTAGGTTCCATGCTAGTTGGCCCGAGGTATCAAGCCCCTCATGTTTTAACAATTGGATCAACCATCAAGTTTATAACCAGACTAAATGATTGCCATGACTTGGTCACAGTTAATCTGGACTCTTATTGATACATGTCACCCATGATTGATCTTGATCACAAATCGACTTTCAGTCGTGTCCACAGAGCAAAGTGAAGAAATGGGCATACTAAATTGAAGATGAATGGACTGATGTACATCCACATATGGTTGTGAGAGGTGATATTATATATTCTTTTGGTGCCATACTTAATAAATATCAAGAATCTTGTCTTTGATATGATATATTAATAAATCTTGATCATAGTTTCCACATCTAAGAGTCATTTTTTGTAATTGGGTACTGACATTTATAGAACATTTTTCTTAAAGCCTTCATAACTTTTGTTAAGATCTTCCAAGCGTAGGGGACTCCAATCATCAAATACCCACCAAACTAATCCTCATTCAATTTTTGACAACTCGATAAACCATCAAGTTTATATCACTCACATTAAGATCTGCAATGGTCTGTCGACAACTGGAACTCGGTCAGCATTATCCTATAAATCGGTGAAATTGCTCTGCACAACTCTAGAGTATCATTCCTCATGTGATTGATGTGATCCAAGTATATAAAGTCAACTTAAGACTTCACCGCAATAGTTATGGTTCAGCATGTTGCACTTTGCTACCCCTCTCTATTTCTCCTCCCCCCCCCCCCACCTCGGGGGCACTATTTAGTTCATGTTTTAATCCTTAATGTTATGTTCATTTAATATAAAAATGAAAGAATAAATATCTTCAAGAAACTCTCACAATCTCTTCTAGCAACTCCCGTCAAGATGTTTTGACATTATCTACTCGAATAAACAGCGTGCCTTTTCTTATATTGCCTTCACCCTATTCTACAATATTGTAAAAACATGTTTTCCTTGTTGATCTGAACATAGAATTCATTCCTTTAGTGCCTATAATTGATTTCATTTCTTGAGATTAGGAGGGAGTTACTCCCCAGCTTTTCTACGCCATACCTGCTCCACTCTCGGAGGGGCTGACTCCAACCAGAATAGAACCCCCAACCCCTTGCCCAAGTGGCAAGGACTCATTCCATTTGAGCAAGCCCTCGATATTGTGCTCATTACCGATTTTTATTAAAACGAAATAAAGTTCAGAATAAATGATCTAGAAAACGGTATGCAAAAGATAACTGTATAATTTATCCATTTGACCTGAGATGGTACTCCTATATTCCATCAGCTTGCATTAAACTTCTTTTGCAAATTTGTAACACTAATATAAACATTGCACACCACCATGACCCATAAATTCAACTTATATACCTATAAACATTAAAATATTAATTTTCTATGGATATCTATGTAGTAACAGTGAGATTTTTTTCTTTTAAATATCAAACCTGATTACAGTTATTGAGAGGCAGTTGTAGCATCACTCAAATATCTATCAAATGGTACATTTCATCATTGTTCCCTAACTTTTGATTACAATAGCGCAGGAAAGGTATCAAAACCCATCCTCAAAAATATAAAAGATGGATGTGCTCGTAATGAATTATATTCCTTCATGGAAGAACACAATGAAACATCATAAAAAATATATATATAAAGAGTATAAAACAATATGAAACATAACTGAAAGGAAACATCTGAATTAAGAAAGGTGAAAATGTGTCATACTAAAATGAAAAAAATCAAGAAAATAAGCATTGCCATCGAGATCATCAAGCTACTAAGTCAACATGATCCAAATATGTTCCACATGGTAGTAACATGATTAGTAGACTCAGCTAAAAACAGCATTCCAAGTTTCTGATACGCAGATTGTAGTGGTTGTTACAAGGTTTCAATCTTGGTAATAAACCCAATACCAGTAACTCACAGGTATAGGTCAGGGGTACAACACACACACCCTATTAATATATGGTACACTGCTAGAGACAAGACAGCAGTTGTACATCTATACCATGTAGTACGGTATTGTATTGAGCCCCCCCTACCGTACCGAAAGCCTATCAAGTCAGTACGGTATACCCTACTAGGAGGTATGGATCGATACAAAAAAACATGGTTTTTCATAAACCTCAATGCCTGGAAATTATTGCAGATATAGAAGTGTCAGGTTAACCACAACATCATACATAAGTACTTATTTAGAACATCATACCTACCGTTGGCATTGTTATCAACAAAAAAAAAAAAGATCATATGGGGACTAGAAGGCTAAAGGGTGTTTTTGCTTCGATAGTATTGATAAACTTGTGAAGCTAAGATCAAGAGAGGATAAGAATCACCAGAAAAAAGCATGATGATCTGCCTATAGATAATTAAATACTTAATACAAGCTTGTTTACATTTCAAAACTCCAAAGGACCCACATACCAAATTGCTGATCTAGAATAATTGCTTGCTAATCTTGAATGACAAGCAAGACTACCAGTCAAATGCTAAATAAATTTAATTAAAAATGACTCATCTGAATATCTTTTTTCCAGCAAATTTATGCATGTCTCAAGAAAATATTGCTAGGATGAGGCACTACAAATTCTTTGATGGGCAACATATTATACCTTTCGACATTAGGAATATTTGCCTATGGACAGAGATCAACCACCTCTGTCAGTTAAAATCTAGAAATATAGAGACATAAGAAGCAAAGTAGGGGTATTGGGAAGTGTAAAGACTAGAAGCAAAAATACCACGAGTAAAGCAACTATTTTGATAATGAATTTCTGATTAAAGGTCCACGGTAGTTGTATTGTAATAATTATTCCGCAACATAGTAGCAGATAGACAGTATATCAAGGAACAACTAATCAAACAACCTTGTAAGCTGGGTTGTCTCAACTTCTATGCTTGATTTTTAAATATGCATTTTGCAAAATTAAGGATTCCAATTATACTTGATCAAGATGTGACCGGACTGGGGATTTGGAGGAAATTAATGAAACTTTTATGCATCAGTGCATTTTGGATTGATATTTACATTATTGGGTGTGATACAATCAGTTGTTGATGATGACTAAAATGGGTGGAGTTGAAACCTTTTATAGAAGCGCACCAGCCAAAATAAGGGTTTATTCATCAGGTCACAGAAATATTAGAAAAAAATTGTGATCTCCCACAAAATGATAGCTAACCATGCTTCTATCCAAGTGCATTACACATGCCCAATACTAGTTCACAGTCATGATATTTCACGATATCTGTTTTTTGCAGGGTGGTTGTGTTTAAGTTTTAATCCTCACCTTTAAGGCTATCTAGAGATTAATTCTAGGGCATACTGTTGACAAAGAACCTTACATACTTAAACTGGCTTGTACCAACCATTAATCAACAAAATAAAGTAAAAGTATACATCCTGACAAGCTCTGTGGTAAATGTTGACATGTGTATGAAACTTTTTTGTGACATGATTTCTGATGCAACAGGCGTTATTAAACGCATACAACATGCATATGGCTATGATTAACTTCTCTATACTATATGTAGTTTCCCTTGCAACAATGAGTAGCGGATCTTAATAAGCAAGGCCTATCCAGATATGCAAGCAAATAAAAAGAGACAAAGGAAAGAGAGGAGAGAGGGGAGGGGGGGGGGGGCAGAGAGAGGAGGGGGGTTGGGTTTCCTTATCATCTTACCTCAACATAATCAATTCTACCACCAGCTTGAGTTATTGTCTGAACTACTAGATTTTTCAGGTCTTGGCAACTGTATTTCTCCTTTTGCAAAGAAAATTTAGCTTGTAACAATGACCTGTTGATGGACAATGCCTATGCAAACAAGAAAAATTTATTACAAGTATACATGAGAGTAATTACTATATCACAACAGTATAAGAAAAGGTATATTCTGACAACTGCAAGATTAAAACACTCAAAATGTAATTGCATGAAGATTTATACTTTTATTTGGAACTAGACCAGAATGCAGACACAAGAAAACAAACTAAGACTCAAAACATTTTTAATAATAGACTCACTTGTCAGAAAAAATTTTATTTATATGCTCCATGAGTTTGTTTATATATAACAGAATACATCACTCAAGGCAGGTATCATCCAAGTGTCAAAAAGAAGTTACTAAAGGTTAGCAATGCTAACATTAGCTTCAAAATCAAAAGAAAGGAAAAAAATTGTTTTGAGTAAACTGAAGACAATTTTGATAATTGTCCGTGGCAGAAGGTACAACAACTAAGGTATAGCACCCTATTCTTGATAATGATCCATCAGCCACTTGCAAATAAGTTTTTCCTATGCAAGAAATTAAAGAAATAACAAACATAGCAACAATTGAAAAGAACTTAGCAAAAAGACTAACCCCAAAATTTTCAACAATTCCAACAACTAAACCTTTCTATCTAATATTTACTAGTACACAAAACCATAACCACACAACTACCAGACTTTAGAAAGATTGACAAATTCTGTAAAAGACTGCATTATATCCCTGGTTTAAAGCACATTGTCTTTGTATGTCCCTTACCTTAGGAGTCCCTAGTATCTTCTGTTGTGGCCCGTTTAATTCAACTCTCAAATTCAGATTTCCTTCAATATCTTTGCTAGAAATGTCAAACTTTCTCCTTTTACAATCTACCACCTTATCCTTAAGCATTTCATATTCTCATTTCTTTTCTTTTATTCCTAGTAAGCAAATCCAAGATTAATAGCCTATGTCGTATTGGGTCAAAAGCCTTCTCCTCCTATCATCTTGCAAAGATAAGATCTTTCTCTTATGCAAGAAAGAGAATTCATGACACTAGATCGACTTTAAATGTAACTAAAATGTTCATCCACCTTCTTAGAATATGTATTTCTATTGTTAGATCATGAGCCATCAAGTATTTGCATCTCTCATGCATTCCCATCACCAAATGCTGTCTGCCATGAAAATCTCTCATATCCTATATTACCTTTTAACACCAAGTTTCTAATAGGACTGATCAGGTTTCAATTTTGGGAATTTGAGTTTACATATTGGCCAAAGTATGAAAGGAAAAAGAAAATTCAGAGAATAATAGAACAATGCACATGAACATATCATGTTACTTTGAAGAAAGGTTTTATATATTGGACCGTATTGGTCTATACCAAGCATCCATACCATACCAGGAGCGAACCAATACAATATGGTATTGGTGCTTTTCCAACACACTATGTGTCGGTATGGGGTTATATCATTTCATGTCATGCAATACCAGTAAGGTACCTGTATGTGACCTAGTACCAAGATGTAAAATCTTGCTTTAGATCATATTGTATTGTTGGTCATGTTAGATATATGGTTTTGGTGTTTACAAGCTGAAAGCTTAAATGCAATAAGAATAAAAATAGACTTATAATCCAATGAAATGTTATGCAATTATGTTGCACTCAATTGTTCAGCTACAAAGTACTAAGCAAGTACCTAACAATCTAAACAACTATCAAAGTAAAATATAGCAACATAGAAATTCATATTAATGTAAACTTCATCAAACGATTACTGCCATATCAAAAAAAAAAAAAAACAGTATATAACCTATAATTGATAAACTACGAAAATGACCATATTAGATATGGTTTAAGCAATCACTTAAGTTAACATCTAGCAAATCCAAGAATAAACCTTTTCAATTCACTATACAAGGGGCCTAATCCATTCTCAAAGATGAGATTTATTATCCATAAGTATCTGTTCTGTAGTTTGTGTTCTAACTCTAAAAATTGATAAAATGACCCATACATGGATATTATCTAGCCAGATATATATAACAATATGCAGAAATGGTTCCAAAATGACACTGAAGACTAATTTAATTAATACACAGTGTCTATGACGAAATTTCAATCAGTTTTGACCAGACTAGCTGATACCACCTAAATTGGGCCAAAACTATTTGGTTCTGACCAAAACTAGTTGAAACTAACCAATACCAAGACCCAGGATAAGTAACAAGTAGAGATGGGGAAAAACCAATCTATTTTGGTCAAACTTCAAATTTTGCTTCCTACATGACCATTCAAGTCACCTGATGTAAATAGGCCTTCTCCATTCAATATTTTCTTGCATTGGTTCACCTTTTTCCTTGCAAGTTGTGATATTTTTCATATCCTCAACTAAATCCAACTTCATAACTAGTGGTCTATCACTTACAAATCTTTATGCCCTTACCTAGTCCCTGTTTTCTCATCCATCAATATTTTGGTACCATTTCTAGTATTTTGTTGACATTTAAAGGTCATTTTCCTTAGATTTTCATCCTTTTTGTCAGGTATTTTGCATTCTTCCGACCATGTAATGTAGATTATTCTCATCCATCAGCTCCCTACCTATTTTAGTTAATGTTTTAACATTTCAAGTACCAGACTCTACCCCTATGGACCTAGCTTCATTGCTTACATTTGCTCCATTTAATGAGATCTCTAACCATCTCATCTCACCACTATAAGTAGGCTCATTTGCAATATATTGCTTCTAAGCACTACTCTAAATTTAGTGAAGTCCTACCAATTTTTCACTTAACCCAAGTTAAATTGTGGGACATTATTTATGAGTGATGACCTTGCTAATCCTTATCTATTTGTCACCTTAACAGAGATACATTGGGCAAACAATACTAAGGATGATGACCTAACCAGCTTCATCCAATTTGCATCCAGTCGCACATCACTTACAAGTGGCCCCCTGGCATAAGCAAATATAGGATTACAATTCATTTCATGAATTTAGCTTCAGTGTGCATCTATTAGGAAACATATAACCAACATCCTACCTTTTTCCTAGGGTTTGAATAAGCAATTTAATATTGTTCCAAAAATGGAGGTGTCAAAACAACCTTAACTATTAACATGATTATGATATACAAGTATTTTCCCAAGTTTAAATCATTTTAGCATCTTATTTAGCACATGTATTGCCACTTTCATATTTTCAAGCCTTTCA
Source organism: Phoenix dactylifera (assembly GCF_051530095.1). Taxonomy (NCBI): domain Eukaryota; kingdom Viridiplantae; phylum Streptophyta; class Magnoliopsida; order Arecales; family Arecaceae; genus Phoenix; species Phoenix dactylifera. The sequence goes on from NC_143193.1 coordinate 10,321,507, forward strand.
AATACTAATATTACATATAACAAGGATTATACATAAAATAAAATGCAAAAAACATTCATATTGGTTTTCCATCCTTTGATACCAAAATATAAAGCAAACTTTGATAAGCATGTTGTGTTCTCTTAGTATTGGCTAAATGTTAAAAATGAGATAGATATAAAATATGTCTAAAATAAAAAACAAACCTTTTCCCTCTCTTCAGGTGAGAGGTGCACATTGCGTGAGCTCATGGCAAGACCATCAGCTTCACGAACTATCTCTGAACCAATTACCCTTACTGCAAAATCAAGATCATGAACCTAGAAATGGCCATCAATGAACACACACTTATTAGCAACTAGAAAATGGATCATAAAGTGTAGATTCTTGATATAGAGACTCCTAGTAATTATTAAATCCCATAATATTAAAGCCGAAAAAACTCATCAAAAGTTCAACATAAATAAATTTAATATTTAATTTTTATTATGGGTAGGAGTAAAAACAAATATGGTAAAATTGAATATTGAGGATTCCAATTAGGCGTAACCGACACCTGGTCCTTTGATTAACTACCATTTTACGTTTAGTCTTTGTCAACTAGAAATCTTTTCCCACCCTTGATTTCAATGGCCATTTCAACTTTAGTTCATAGCCCTAAACATAGTCAAGCATAATTGTGTATAAAACAGATGCAACTGAGCATAGAACCAAGCATCAATGCATGCCAGCACAGTCATAACTGTTAATAAAATACCAGCCAACCTGTGTGTAGGACAAAATGTAAAGTGCTGCTTGCAAGGGCTAAACATAAAATGGCAGTCAAAAATGAATCAGGTGTTAAGTTCCCTTCAAATTATTTTATCAATTTGTCAAGAGAATAGATTGGTTATCAAATAAGACAGACTTGGAGGTGTATTTCTTATTTCTTTTGTTTTCCTCTCTCTCTCTCTCTCTCTTTCGGCTCGTTTGGTTCGCGGGAAGCATTTTTCCTCCTAAAAATATGATTCCTGGGAAACAAATTCCTAGGAAGAGTATGCCTAGAAAAGTACTTTTAGCATGTTTGGTTGACCATGGAAAAGTGACAAATGTTCAAAGTGCTTATGTTTGGTTGGTCATCCACTTTCCTGGGAAAGTTATGTATAATTTCTATTATACCCTTAATAAAAATTAGATCTTTAATGCCTCTTTAATGCTTCTTTAATGCTGAAGGGGCTTTTTGGAAAAAAATAAAAATGGAGTGATTCCCGCCTCATGGGAAAGTAACTTTCCCATGTTTCTCATGGGAAAGTAACTTTCCCATGTTTCTCATGGAAAAGACTTTTCCATGAAATGTGGGAATCATATTCCCATGGGAATACAACTTTTCCATCTCTCTCCTTTGAAAACTCCAACCAAACAAGAGGCATCTCATTACTTTCCCGTTGACCACACTTTCCCCCCTTCTTTTTCCGCGAACCAAACGAGCCCTTTGTGTGCGTGTGTGCGTGCGTGAGTGTGTGTGTGTTGTGTGTGTGTGTGTGTGAGAGAGAGGGGTGGGGGCGGGGGGCTCAACCATTTAATCTGAACCTTTCTTATTCCTCCTCTATTAACCCCCTTACGCTTTTCTAGCTCTTTCTTTACTAGTCGTTTAAAACATCAAGAATTGGAGATAATATGTGCTTCCTAAACCAGCAATCCATCACTTAGAATCATTCAGAGCATTTTTAAAAAGCTTGTCATCAAAACTAGATCCTAAACCCTAATTTCTCTTGCATTAAAACTTATTTCCCCCTTTTTTCCATTCTGAGAACACAGTATCGCATTTGGTACCAAATCCTAAAGATGAAATTGGTGAACAAGCCTTAGCACTCAACTATTTTCTCTTTATAGTGTTCACTCATTAAGTATTTGGAAACCCTAGGAAGTATATAGGTCTTGTATTCAAGTCATTTTACCACTTTTACTTGAATCATCTAGACTATTCCCATCACAACCAAACATCTCCTGTTATCATACATGAAGCCCTAGTCCTAAGAATTATATCACCTTGGCTCAAGGATTAATCCATTCTGAAATTGTGTACTTCAAAATGCTTATTTTCCAGTCCCATACACCACCCCCCCCCTGCGCGCCAACCACAAGAAAAGAAAGAGAAAAAAAAAACTTGACTTGGAAGATCAGATATCAACTAGCTTGGTAAATCAGCTCACCGTAGTTTCGCACAAGGTTTTAAGTGGTGATGCATACTATGCCAGATCTTCACTAGCATCATATAATGGTTCAAACCACCATACCAATTGCACCAATCTCCATCAGCCCATGTCAGCTTGTGCTGGTCCAATGTGGAGTCAATATAGACCAATATGAGGTTTACAATCTTTTTGTTAACTTTCTCATGGAACCAATATGTCAACCAATGCTGGTTTACGTTCTTTTTTGTTATCTTTCTCCCATTTTCTCCCTCATACGTGGAAGTCCCCATGTCGATTTTAGGTATTATATTAGGATTTACTAGTTTCTCAACCATTTTATCATGTAGAAGTCCTTTTTCCCAAATCCCCTTCTAGTATCTAATATCAATCCCTTGTAAATTATCAAGCAAAATTAATTCCAAAGAAAAAAAAAAAAGATAAATCGAACACAAAAAAAAAATTCAAGGAAAATAAGGACAGTCGAGGAATCGCAAATTCGAACCTTACCATCCGACAAATAATACGCCACTGTTGGTAGTCCTTCTTCCCGAAGACCGCGATATCAGGCTCAACAATGTTGAACAACTTGGCCACAACCGTGGCAACCCCTCTAAAGAATACAGGCCTGCTCCTCCCGCACAACCCCTTCTCCAGCCTCTCGACCCTAATCCATGTCTCATGACCTTCTCTCCCCCTACCATCCCCGGCCTCGAGGCAAGAAACCGCCGTGCTCTCATCGCCGCCGCCAGAACCCACTTCCCCGGGCACCCCATCGCTTCCACAATCGTAGATATTCGAGGGGCAGAAGGCGGCGTCGACTTCGGCGTCGGCGAGCTTCTGAAGGTCGCCGTGGAGATCGGATGGGTAGGTGGAGAGGTCCTCGGAGGGGGCGAACTGGCCGGGGTTGACGTATATGGAGACGACGACGACGTCGGCTTGGGCCTTGGCCTCCCGGATGAGGGAGAGGTGGCCCTGGTGGAGGAAGCCCATGGTGGGGACGAGGGCAAGGATTTTGCCCTTCCATCTGTGCAACCTCGACCATGAACGCATGCAGGCCTTGTCTCTGATTACCTCCGGTTGCTTGGCCATCTGCAGTTGCTCTTTGCTTGTCTCTGGGTATCAGAGGGTGGTGCTTGCGGACGTGTAGTCGCGGCGAGAGGAGGAGAGGGCAGTTTACGGCTTCCTTCTTTAGTTTTTTTTTTATTTTCAGGAACCTTTTTCACGGCACGTGCATTGAACGTCCAGAGTTTCTTGACCACCGTGGTTCCCTAATATTTTTCATATCATCCTAAGTGCAGCGATGCCTTTTTCAACTTTAAATTAAAATTAATTAAATCTTAAAAAATTTAAAATTTTTAATTATTTTTGATATCATCATAAATTATATCCTTCAACTTTAAACTAAAACTAAGTAGATCCTAAAAATTTTAAAAAATTTAATTAATTTAAAAAATATCAATATGGTCTGCCCATCCATTTCTAAGTCAAAGACTAAAAGTTTGACTCGGGCTGTACCAGAAGGCGGAGCTTCAGCGCCACGTCCCCTTCGCCTCAATCAACGCCAAGGAAAACTTGAAAAACTCCATGCAAAGAACAATCATTAGCTCCAGGCTCTCTAACAACGTGTTCTCTAGTATTATCCGATGACAATATGAGGCCCAAAAAAGTGGTCTTTCTCGACGTTTTTTACATCCTTTATCGACGCTTCTAAGCGCCGGTAAAGATCCGCCCGATGCTACCCAAAGCATCGCGAAGCGTCAGCGATACCTGAGTAGGAATAGTTTTTTTCGATGCTTTTGAAAAGCTTCGTAAAAAATTGATTTTTAGCGACGCTTAAAAGTATCACTAAAAGCCTCAAAGCCAACGCTTATAAAAGCGTCACTAAAAGCCTCAAAGCCGATGCTTATAAGCGTCGGCTTTAGCCTTCAATTTTTAAAAAGAAAGTTAAAAATAAAAAGCTAACGGTTTAGCCTTCAATGCATATGGATGCGATTATGGCCACAAAAGATGCAGCAAGCGCACAGCAAGAACCTACCTGCAGTAGAATCGGATCTTCCCACAGTTGGTGAAGAAATCCCGAGAATGGACTTCAACACCAATAGTAGCTGGAGGAGAACAAAAAAGAATCTTTGAAATTAATATCGCAGCAAATCAAAGCGGATGCCAGATGAGCGAAACAAGCAAACCTAGAGGAACACAAAGAAAAACAAAAAGTAATAAGCAAGAAAGATCCAAGAAAGAAAGATGACTAAGATGCCTACGTATGTTCATATTTCTTCTCAAACTCCTCAGTGAGGTGCCTCTTCACAAAGGTAGTCTTGCCTGCAGGAAAGAGATCAGAGAGCTCTTGAGAACCGACCCATTCTATCCGATCCAAGAAAGGATGCGAAAATCACCAAGAAATAGAAAAGCAGAATGTCCAATAAGCTAAAACCCCAAATCTACATAGAGAATGAAGAGAAGGGATTGATCGATCATCTATGCCACCATCGTCGATGATCACCAACTCGAAGCTCGGATAATCAACCGCATGCTGGTCCAGAAGCGCCTGCAATCACCATGAAAGGAAAAGGATCGGCAAGCAGAAAACCCAAGAAACGAGAGAAGAAGAAGGGCATCAGAAGAGGGCGAGGTCGACGGCTGCAGTGAAGCGGAACGAAGTATGCCGATCAAGGCTCGAAAAGCGAGATGGGGAGGCGGTGGATTGATGTCGGCACCGAACGCTTTTGAATGAGAGATTGATGAAGGAGAGGAGAGGAGAGATTTTTAAGGCAGCTAGGGCACCGATCGAAAGAGGGGCGAGCGGTTGGAAAGTGATTTGGCCTCCAACGACGCTTAGAAGCGTCGTCTTAGGTCCAGCTTACGACGGCGCTTCGTCGATTCTGAAGATTTACCGTCGGTAAAGTTTGGCGCTGAACCAAAATTTTCCAACACTTCCCCCTAGCGTCGGAAAAAAAGTGTCGGAAAATCTCGCTTTTCCTGTAGTACCAGGTCCAACAACTCCTTATTGTCCTTGCCATCAGCGAGGCTCCAAAGTGTCGGGAGTGTTTGGTATTAAGGGTGGCAAAATATGACCCGACCCACCAAGCCAACCCGTGTTCGACCCGCCATAAATAGGTTTGGGTTTGGCCTAAACAGGTTCGCGTCGTAAACAGGTTGACCCATTTAATCTGTTTATTAATTGGATCGAATACAGATTTTAGATGTCTGACATGTTTAACCCGTATAATCTGTTTAATTTATGGGCCTCATTGGGCTTGATTTTATCCCAAATAAAATAGATGGAGGCTAACGATTCCAAGATGCAATGGCTGGGAGCGGGAGATGAGATCACCAGATGAAAACTAAATGAAGAGAAACCCTAGAACCTCGGGGCTCTTTCCCTCTTTCCCTCCTCCATCTCTCCCTCTCTTCCCCCGACTACCGAGCCGCCAAAGGTCTCCCTCCGATCGTCGCCCCTCCGTCGAAGACCGGAGCCGACCATTGCATCCCTTTGCCGATTGTCGGCACTCTCGTCCCCTTAGATCTAAGCTTTTCGTGAGATTTGACCTCAGTCCTCTCAGATTCGGTGAACAAAAGAGCCAAGGAGGTCAGTGAGGAGGGACTCAACGACGACGGCGCCGCCAGCATCGGGTCGGAGGAGGGGACCAAGGGTCGGAGGATTTCATCAAGATCCGGAGGGTCATCAGAGGAGCGGAGGAGGGAGTGGTGGCCGCGAAGGGAGACACGGGGGTCGACGGCCCAGGGCTTGCCGCAGTTGGGGTCATGGGACCTTCTAACTTTCGAGGCGGAGCTTCCAGAAGGTGGGCGGCGGACGGAGGGAGAGGCGGATGAAGTAGGAAAGGCGGTGTCTTTGGGGCTGGAAGGGTGAGGAAGGAGGTTTTGGAGGAGACAGGTGAGGGGAGAACGGGGAGAGGAAGGGGTTGGGTCAGCTGTTTAAACGGGTCAAGAAGAAACTATTTAAACAGATTACATGTTTATTAAACAGGTTAAATGGGTCGGTTTGGGTTACCTGTTTAATTAACAGGTCGGGTTCAGGTTGTAATTTCTGACCTGTTTAATAAACAAGTCAGATTTAGGTTTATGATTTTTTGACCCGACCTGCATCTGACCCGACCCATTTTTACCTGACCCGACCCGATTGCCACCCCTAGTTGGTACGAGGAAATATCTGCCAAATGCTATAGATCATCGGAGATTGGCCGCATAGGCACTCACATGGAGGAGGTGGGATTGACGTCGAGCTCTGTTGCCCAAGGAGACAACCCAAGAGGGGGGATGAATTGGGTTTGAAGCAATTATTGATCAATTAAAAATAAGTTGAGTGATTAACTAAATCTATTGCAAGTATATTAGTTAGATCACTAGATGCAATGAGTGAAGAGAGTATAAGAGACAAAGTGCAATACAAACACAAAAAGATTTATAGTAGTTCGGAGCCAACTCTTGCTCCTACGTCCACTCTCCAAGCCGCACTTGGGAGTTCACTATAATTCCTAGGATTACAGCCGGTTGTTTTACAAGCTCACAACCCAACTTGTTATTTTCACGAGGTCATAACGAACTCGGTTGGTTTTGACAGGCTCACTGACTAGAACCACTCAATTGTTTTCTCGGGTTCACAATCAAACCCAATTGGTTTTTCCCGATTCACCAACCACAACCTTACACCGTTGGTTTTATCTTTGGCTCACCAACAAACTTACAACCCTTGATTCAATCCCCTGATTGAATCAAGTACAAGAGCAAGAGTTTAAGGTTTACAAAGAAAGATTCTAAAAAGCATATATGAAACAATATAAGTAAAGTTGAGTTAGAAGTCCTCAAACAGATTTGAGATGAAAAAGTGGGGGCTTCTCAATTTCTGAGTCTCCTCTTGAATGTTCCGAAGTATGGAGGACAGTAGTAGAGCCTTGAATGTGAAGGAAGCACTTTTGGATTGAGTTGAATGCACTTCTTCCTTCTTTTGCTTGGATTCACTCTACAGAAACACTTGGTGGTTGAAAGACTTGCATGCTCAAATGGAATTACTCTCTTGTTATTTACTACTGTTCACTCTGGCTATTTAAGTGGTTCCTTTCGAAAACTAGCCGTTAGAGAGCGATTTGGAGCCGTTCTATCCCGTCTGCACATCTTGACAATGTATCCGTTGGGATCGGAGTCGACTCGTGCGATCTGGAGTCGACTCGGCTGTTACCGGAGTCGACTCGCGCTTTACTGGAGACGACTCACCCGCTATTCTAGATTTGAATTAAAGTGCATGCCTCGTCCTGGGGTCGACTCGGACCAAACTGGAGTCGACTCGCCAACAGCTGGAGATGACTCGGGCACTTAGGGGTCGGCTCGTTCTCAGTATTCCAGAAACTCAACTTTCTATTTTTCTTCCTCGAGTCGACTCGGGTTTACTTGGAGTCGACTCGGCTGACTTGAGAGGCGACTTGATATTTTCGGAAGACAACTCGTTCTCAGAGACCGAAAAATCGATTCTCTGTCTTTTGAACATTTCTGCCTTGGAATCGACTCGGACCTTACTGGAGTCGACTCGTTCACAGGGTCTCCGAAAGATGATTCTCTGCCTTTTCAGACTGCTTTCCTCTGGAAGTCGACTCGGACATACTGGAAGTCGACTCGCCAAGAATCGGAGTCGACTCGCAACCTTTTGGAGTCGACTTAGTAACAGGGTCTAAAATCCATCGTTCTGTCTTTCTGTCTGTTACCCTTTGGAGTCGACTCGGAACCATCTGGAGTCGACTCGCCAATCATCGGAGTCGACTCGCTAACAAGATCTTAAACTCATCGTCTTGTCTTTCTGTCTATTCTCAGTCGGAGTCGACTCGGAGAGTGCCGGAGTCGACTCGAGCTTGTGCCAGAAACGTTAAACCACCTGGAGTCGACTCGCAAAGTTCCGGAGTCAACTCGTGATGCAGACTTTGGTTCAAATTGAGTCCAATGCTTAGCCAAATAACTTTGAACCAAAGCTCGAGGCACTTAAACAGAAATTCATATATATTTTTCTGAAACACTAGATTAAATTCATTAGAACAACATAAGATATACTCAAAATGCTTTGTGCTCATCAAAATCAATTAGAAAATACTCAATCACTCCACAAGCTCCCAATGAACTCATAAAAGCCTCCCCTAACTCCCCCTCATGAGTTTACTATTTTTTTATTATTTTATGTTACAATAAATATTGAGCATATTTTTGTCATTTGATCCAGACAATTAATGTGTCAAGGTCAGATGGATGGATGAACCATGTTGACACATAAAAATATTTTCAAGAGGCCTATTAAAAATCTTAACTTATGGGTCAAAATATTTCCCGTCCAAAATAGAAGGGGTGTCACTATATTTTTCTTTTATATTATTATTAGTGATCTATATCTATAATATATATATATATACACACACATATAAGGACACTATAAATTTCTGTTACAAAGCAATCATATCAACAGTCCTACCATCTTCCATATCTCATCCTTTAGATCCTTCTAGTCCTAATCAAACTAGAACTCTTAAGCTATGTCAGCATGCTAGTTACAGGATGGATGGCATGAGCTTATCCAATTAACCAACCAAACACTACTCAAAAGTAATAAATAAACTTCTTCAGTCAATCGGTGAAAATCATACTTATTTAGTTTAAGAACTATGTCTAGGGAGGGTGAAGTAACTTTTTATTTTTATTATTATTGGAGGAATTCCTAAGATGAAGCTGCTCCTCATTGTGCTCGATGCACCATCCATATCTGTTGCCCAAGGTGACAATCCAAGAGGGGGGGGGGGTGAATTGGGTTTTTCTAAATTTTTGGTGCTTTAAATGCTTTCTTAGTTAAGTACGGTGAATGCTTTCATAAATTACTTGAATGAATTAAACTAGAGTAAAGATGAAAGATAATGCTAGAATAAGCATAAGAACAAGCACAACACAAACACAGCGATATATAGTGGTTCGGTGCACCCCAAGGCACCTACGTCCACTCCCCAAGCGTCCCCTTGGGAATTTTACTATAACCCCTCGGATTACAGTAGGATTGTTTTCCGGGCTCACAATCCAAAACCTTTACAATTTGGTTTTCCGGGATCACCAAGAACCTATGTTGGTTTTACGGGCTCACCAACAAACCTTCACAATTGGTTTTACGGGCTTACCAAGAACCTATGTTAGTTTTACGGACTTACCAACAACCTACGTTGGTTTTACGGGGTTACCAACAACCTACGTTGGTTTTACGGGGTTACCAACAACCTACGTTGGTTTTACGGGCTTACCAACAACCTACGTTGGTTTTACGGGCTTACCAACAACCTACAATGTTGGTTTTACGGGCTTACCAACAAACCTTACAATAAGTAGTTTGACAAACAAAAAGAAAGATTCAAACTCCTAAATGAGCATATAAAACAATATAAACTACAAAGAAGAGTTAGAAAATATTTATCGCTTTGAAGTGGCTTCTCTCTTCTTTGTCAAGGATGCTTCACTTCTTCAAGGGAGGATGGAGCTCTTGATGCCTCTTTGAATCTGCTCAATCCCTTTCTTTGATTCTTGAATGAAGCACTTGGATGAAGCTTGCCTTGCTAGGGTACTCTCTTGAATGCACTTGATGTATTTTCCCAAAAGCTTGCTTTCTCTGATGAATACTCCCTCTTAAATACTTCTCCAACCTCCAAATAGTCCTTTCTGACCGTTGGATTGAAGAAACTAGCCGTTTATAGCCGTTGGGAGTCCAAAAAGCATTTCTGCACAACTAGCCGTTATGTTCAGCCCGTGTTTGGGTCGGCTCAACCTGTCCTTGGGTCGACCCAACCTTCACTTGGGTCGACTCAAACATTCCTTGGGTCGACCCTCTCAGAAAACACAGAAACTTGAAATTCAGCCTTCTGTTGCCTTGGGTCGACCCAACCTTTCTTTGGGTCGACTCAAACCTTGGGTCAGCTCAACATTTTTCTTGGGTCGACCCAAACTCAGAAAAATCAAAACCTTGAATTTCAGCCTTTCTTCACTTGGGTCGACTCAACCTTTCTTTGGGTCGACTCAATCTTGGGTCGACTCAACTTCATCTTGGGTCGACCCTCTCAGTAAATCCAGAGAACCATTTTCTGAGTTGTTTGAGGATCTTGATGTTTGGGTCGACTCATGCTTTCCTTGGGTCGACCCAACTCACTGTTCATCTGTGTCATTTTTGCAGAAGTGTGCCAAATGCTTTCTTGATGTGCCGGGGTCGACTCAAACAATCTTTGGGTCGACTCAATCCACACTTTGCTGCATTCTCAAGGTTAGATTCATTCAAATGAACAAAGACATGTATCTATATCAATTAAACAAATATACTGAGAGTAATGAACTTATAAATGAAGTATCAATTTAACTTATAGCATGCTCTAGATAATTGCTTGTTAATCATCAAAATAACACTATCATCCTCAATCTCCCCCTTTTTGATGATTACAAAATAAAGAGTATAAACCTATTGATACTTGTCTTTATAATCAGTTTATAAAAGGGATTAAATTGCTGAATTTCAGCTTTTCATATATATAAGTGAAATCTCCCCCTATATCATTTAAATGTTGCCAATTTGACTCTTTGAATTGCTCCCCCTTTCATTTATAATTCATTAGCAATGAAACTTCAAAAATTTGAGATAAACTATGAGTTTCAGGCTATGTATCGGGGTGCGAGAGGTGCGTGCCAAATTCTGAATTTTTATGTGCCAAATTCTGAATTGTGATAGAAATTTTTGATTTGATGATTTTCATTGTTGCAAATTGCTCCCCCTTAGATGTATAAGCTTTCTTATATGATTGTCAATTTGTTTTATAAGTTATTTCTCTTTCTTTCTTTACTTCTCCTCTTATTACTCTATCTTTACTTCTCCCCCTGTTACTCTTTCTTTACTTCTCCCCTTATTTCTCTTTCTTTACTTCTCCTTTCTTTACTTTTCCTCTAATTATTCTTTCTTTACTTCTCCCCTTTTTGTTACTTTATTTACTCTAATTTATTTACTCTAAAGATATCTTTACTTCTCCCCTAATACTCTTTCCTTACTTCTCCCCCTTTTTGTTATCATCAAAAAGATACATGGGAAAAGATGCAATAAATAACAAACTTCAAACTTCATTGATCAAAATAGGAACATTTTAGTACATTCATGCCAAAAACAAAAGCACAATGTTCCTTAATCAAAGTTTAAGATACATGATAAACACAAAATAAATATGAGAGCTAGATACATATCCTAGGCTCTAAACAAGATCGTGAGACTCTCTCGGATCGCTTGGCTACGGCTCTCTTAAGTCCCATTTCTCCAAGATCTTGAAGTAATCTACTGTTTGGAGATGATTGGAGAAGATTTGAGAGTGGGGAATAGGGTTTTCAGAAGAGGACAAGGGCAAACAGTGCCCTAACAATGCTCTCGGGTCCCCTTTTAACAGTGGGGTCCCGACGTTGGGTCGACTCAAGATTTTTCTTGGGTCGACTCAACGTTGGGTCGACCCTATTCTGGGTTGGGTCGACCCAAGTGCAGAATTTTTCTTTTCTCTTCCGTTTTGCTTCTAAAACGTTTTCCTTGCTTCCAATCCTTATAAACTCTTTATGGGACAATGATACATGAGTAAGGAATCTATAGATAACAAGTTTGACTCATGTTTCATGGAATTTTAGAAATTGAAAGAATGTATCATGAGACTACTAGCTCCCTTTCATATTTCTTCAATAAAAAGGATCACATATGCCTAATTCTCTCCTTAGCGTGCAGAATCTATCTTCACTCAAGGGTTTTGTGAATATGTCGGCTAATTGTTTTTCAGTGCATATATGCTCAATATATATGTTTCCATTGTGCACATGATCCCTAATAAAGTGATATCTTATTTCTATTTGTTTGGCTTTAGGAATGAGATATTTAGGATGTAAGCCGGAAGTGATATCTAAATGTAGATTCCAAAGATAGTTTTGAAATCAAGTGTAGATGGAATCTTTTTCAAGTTATTTCAAGGAGTATCAAGAATAATATTCAAAGAAGGGCACGAATGAAAATCCAACAATTTTTTTTTTTAAAATATATTAAGTATATAGCAAAATGAGAGCAATCTAATTAATTTTCAGAGTATAGTATAAGAGTAGATAAAGATCAAAACTTATATACTCGAAAAATATAAAATTATGTTGAATCGTTAAGTCTTAATGACTTCAAGGTTCTTTCATGATATAAAAGTATTGGGGCATAGATACCAAAACATGAATTTATGCAATGTAGAATACATAAAATTCAGGGCTTTGAAAGTTCTTTTAAAGCTCTCTTAAAGACTTTCTTTTACTCCTTTAAAGATCATAGCATCAAAATCAATTAAAATGAATTGGCTCATGATTGAAACACTAAAGTGCAAGCCAATAAGAGCTCATTAATAGATTCCAAAGTAAATTTCCAATACTAAGACAAATGGAATCCTTTTCACTTAGTTTTCAAAACAAGTGATTTACCAATTAAGTACAGATAAAAATCCAACTTTCAAAAGATATTCAATGAAGCACAAGGTTTAATACCACTTTACATTTAGTATTCTTTCTCTTATCTTTAGTTGTGAATTTACATGATTAAGTTCTATATGATCTCTCCCTCTTAATTAATCAATCCATAAAATTCAAGGTATGCATCAAATTAAAGTAACTTTAGGATAAGATACTGAATATCTAAAGCTCCCCCTTAAAAGATGCATTCTTCTTTAATTATTCTTATCTTTTGTTGAGTTTCAGATTTTAATGATAAACGTGAATAAAACTGAACCTTTATGATATCAAGAATGTAGAGTGATCTAGAATTATTCAAAATTTATAGCAATCACTCTTTTTAATCTTTTAAGAACAAGTTATGCTTCCTCTTAATCTTTGAGAAAATGTACTGAAATATTAATCAGAAAATGATTCATTTGAAGCTCAATTCTTTCAAAAGCATTTACATTTTCTTTCTTTTAAGAATCATTTGAGTGAGCTGAATTATTTCTAGACTTGAGATCATTCACTCTTTTAATAATATATATACATATATATTTTGATGGAAGTCTTTAACAATGTAGGAGAGAAAAAAAAATATATAGATGATCATTGAAGTATATGTATTTATAGAACTTAATTTCTTAATCAAAGTTTTTCAGCAATGTATATATGAAGCACAATAAATCTTTTCAATATCAAAATAAAATCATATATTAAAAATATTTGTTTGCAATCAAGATCATCAAAAGACACATCATTCAGACCAATTTTAATAAACTTATAAGATAGAAAATGATATGTTTCAGATGCGTATCGGAGCAAACAATCAAGATATCAAAAGTAATTTTATTTTTCTTAAACCATAGTTTTCATCTAGAAATCATATTGAGTTATTCCCCAAAATGATGCAATCATTGAAGCATATAATGAAGGTTACAAAAATGCAACGATAGAAGCATTTTTAAATTAAGTTTAGGCTTTTATACAAAATCAGATTCTGAATTTCATAAAAATTTTCAAGGAGCCTTTCAGGATTATAATTTGAGATATGCATCTTCTACATTGTAGCTCATCTTAAATTATTAAGATTGAAAACACATATTTCAAGAACATTAGAGCACATCCAGAATTTTTGTAATTCATATTGAATTTTGGTACAAATTGGAGGATATTATGTACTAATGTTAGGCAAGATAAAAGATAAATCAGAATCAATCCATTTTGCCTAATTTGCAAATTCAAATTATTCTTTTCTTTTATTTTTCAAAATATATTCATTAAAACAAAATGATGTTGTTGTTGGTAATAACATGTTTCAATCAAATTTTATAGGCATGAAGTGTTACAAGTTATATTTAGGAAAGATCTTTGCTATTTGAATATTGAAAACACATAATTCAAAAACATCATGTCACATGCAAAACATAATATGCATTAAGTCATAACATCAGTATTAAAACATTAAGAGCAAGCATGTCAAGGATCAAAATTAATTCTTTTCAAATAAACTCCTCCTATTTAAATATAATCTTGCACTGATTTCATTCTTAAAGTGTGTTCTCAAGTGATTAAAAATTTGACTTGATTCTTCTTATATACTTTCATTTTTACCTTCTTATGCTCTATACTTTATTTGCTCCCTATCCGGTGGAGTTGGAAGGGGCACGAGGTACTACCACTAGCCTCCCTCTTGTGCCGTCCCTAATATACCCTACACCGAATAGTTGGGTCAAATAGTGCCGGGTACTACCACTAGCCTCCCCATTGGCACCATCCCTATGATGAGCAATATAGAAATGTTAAAATGTTCATTTCAAGCTCTCCCTGTTTGAGTGTAATTAATTACGGATTTTATCTCTTTTACTAGTCTCACAAATGTGCCGAATGTATTATGCTTGTTTTGCTTTTCCTTAAGATTGAAGTATTTGCCTTTACTTAGATTTTACTTCTCTTGAATAATATCCATTTTCTTTTCTTTATCTCTCTCTCTCTCTTTTTGTTATTCTCAAGTAATTCACATGAAAGAGCAGAATAAAGAAATAATCTTATATGTCGCATATAAATGAATATCATGCAAACAGCATTTTCATTATGCCCAATGATTCATAGCTTATCACAAGTTATTTTGAATTAGAGATTTGAGGCATAAACTTGTGTATTTCATGGTTATGCATTATATAGGAAAAAGTAAACTTCAATTTAATCACACCATGAAGCAATCATCACTAGCATGAGAATGAAGCATGATATCAAGATGATCAGCAATTAAAGGTTTAATCATGCTACCGTACAATTTCAAACTATTGATTTTGCTCAACTAACTTACAAGAGAAGAGTTTAGATTACCAGTGCATTTAGCATTCTTCAAGCCAAATACCTTTTAGATTCTTTACACCCTTGGCTGAAGAAAATCTTCCCTTTTTTTTTTTGTTTGCAAGGGGATGTTTATTGTATCTTTCATCGAGGTGTCCTTCAAGTTGAAATTTCTTGCTCATAAATCCTGTATCATTAGCTAAATCTTTTTCTTTTCTTGAAGGCAATTCATTAGGTTCTCTAGGATACAAAAACATTCATACAACATATTTCTTAACTAGATGACTCAACATGAGACATGATAATAATTGAATTTGAGTCACTTTAATCAAGAGATTGCCTAAATATAAGCAAGCACAAGTCACTTGAACTAAAGAGATAACTTCATTAAGTAAAATGGTTCAAGGACAAGCATGTGAGGCAATAGAAGGATTCATCAAGGTCAAATCAAATTTTTTTTTATTTTCAAAATTAATTTAGCTTAGATTCTATTTGCTTAAGATAATTATCAATAAGATATACAAGTTGAATTTTAATCAAATTATCTTAAACAGTTGTTTCTATCAAAAATTTTGATTATGATTTAGTTTTCAACACTAATAATCATGTTTCAGGGAGTTGAGCAATCTTCTTTTAGAGCAATTAGGATTTTATTTTGACTTGTGAGTGATAGTTTAAAAGAATTAACATTCATGCTTTAAAAGATTATTATGATCAAGTTAAGCATGACATGTTACAATTAATCAGTAGAATTTGAGATAATTTTAGAGAAAGATATTAATCATGGATACAATGATTATGCTCAATGAAGTTTTAACATGAAGGCATGAAATCAGCATCAATCATTTATACTAGAGAGAAAATTTAGATTTTGAAAACTTGAAGGAGAAAGTTATACATATTCATTCATTGTTTTCTTATCATCATGCAAGCACTAGAAAATTTCATGCTTAGATCGTGTAGATAAGATTTGTCATACATACAAGGCATTTAATAAATATTCAATAACCTAATTGAATTTATAAAGTTAAGCATATCAAGACATAAAATGACAATTTAAATTACATTCACAAATGATGAAATAAAATTTATTTATAAGTCACGTGCCATGGCACCCAATTAAGAGTTTCACATGAGTTTCAAGGGCTGCTTTGACACATTTGCAAGATAATCTCAGTCTTTCATTTTAGGTACCCAAGCTTGCTTGGGTCTTTGGGAGTTAGTGCATATGGTTTCTTTTGGAATCCAAATCTGTTTAATTGCAATAACTTTACCATTTGATTTATTCGTATTAGAACTATGGATAAAGTTTTTATGCCCAAACTTTTTATGTTTGAAATAAGTTATCTTATTTGATGGTTTGCTTGGTGAATTGATAACCTTTTTCTTTAGGGGTTTATTATTGAGCAAAGGAATCCAACCAAGTCTTGATTTATCAAAAACAGCATGTTGGCTTTCAAACATCGTTTTTAATCTTTCTAAACTTACAGTGAATTTGTTAATAAAAGATTTCAATTGGTTAACTTCTTCACTTAAGTTTTGATTTTCTTTAATTAAATTCTGATTCTTCTGAATCAATTCTTTCGAATTTAATCTTAAGCGTTCATTCTCAGAGTTTAATTTGTCTCTCATTTTAGCGGAAGAATTTCTTTCTTCTGACATTTCCAAAATTTAGCTTTTTAAGATTTTTATTTTTCGTAGCTAATTTTCTACATTCACCATACAAATCATGAAAAGCATTTAATAGTTCATCATAAGAGAATTCTTCCTGAAATTCATTAGGTGTGACATTAGATTCAGATTTTTCCTTATCTTCTTGTGCCATAAAGCATAAGTTAGTTACCTCTTGTAGTTCTTTGGAGCTAGTATCATTATTGTTGCTCCTCACTTTCATTTTCTTGCTTGACTCTTTCTTGGTCAAGGCTTTCTTGCTTTTTATCTCTTTCTTCCTTTCTTCTTGCTTCCTCTTCTTCTTTGTCTTTAGGAAGCTTTTGAATTTTTCGGTGTTTGGGTATGGATCCTTGTTTTCATCACCGAATTCTTCATTTGTTGTTCTTTCTTCCGGATTGGGAGATTCAACATCGTTTTCTGCAGGCTCACTGTTAGTATGTAATTGAAGCACATGTGAGCTAATCTGAATATTGTCATAAATATTTTCTAAAGTATCCCAGATTTCCTTAGCAGATAAGCATGCAGAGATTTTATTAAATTCAGTTTCATGGATAGCACAATATAGTATGTTCATAGCATTAGCATTCAATTGTGCTAAGTTTTTTTTTCATTAATAGTGTGAGAGAGTGAGTGAGGGCCTCTAGTAATGATGTACCATAATTCATAGTTTGAAGCTTGAATGAATATCCTCATTCTAGCTTTCCAATAAGTGTAGTTTGTGCCATTAAATAGAGGTGGTCTATCAATTAATTGTCCCTCTCCTATAGAACATCCCACTTGGGTTGTCATGATCTTTAATTCTTGATTGTGAGATCAATGGGTACTATTAGAGCACCTTGCTCTGATACCACTTGTTGCCCAAGGTGACAATCCAAGAGGGGGGGGGGGGGGTGAATTGGGTTTTTCTAAATTTTTGGTGCTTTAAATGCTTTCTTAGTTAAGTACGGTGAATGCTTTCATAAATTACTTGAATGAATTAAACTAGAGTAAAGATGAAAGATAATGCTAGAATAAGCATAAGAACAAGCACAACACAAACACAGCGATATATAGTGGTTCGGTGCACCCCAAGGCACCTACGTCCACTCCCCAAGCGTCCCCTTGGGAATTTTACTATAACCCCTCGGATTACAGTAGGATTGTTTTCCGGGCTCACAATCCAAAACCTTTACAATTTGGTTTTCCGAGATCACCAAGAACCTATGTTGGTTTTACGGGCTCACCAACAAACCTTCACAATTGGTTTTACGGGCTTACCAAGAACCTATGTTGGTTTTACGGGCTTACCAACAACATACGTTGGTTTTACGGGGTTACCAACAACCTACGTTGGTTTTACGGGCTTACCAACAACCTACGTTGGTTTTACGGGCTTACCAACAACCTACGTTGGTTTTACGGGCTTACCAACAACCTACGTTGGTTTTACGGGCTTACCAACAACCTACAATGTTGGTTTTACGGGCTTACCAACAAACCTTACAATAAGTAGTTTGACAAACAAAAAGAAAGATTCAAACTCCTAAATGAGCATATAAAACAATATAAACTACAAAGAAGAGTTAGAAAATATTTATCGCTTTGAAGTGGCTTCTCTCTTCTTTGTCAAGGATGCTTCACTTCTTCAAGGGAGGATGGAGCTCTTGATGCCTCTTTGAATCTGCTCAATCCCTTTCTTTGATTCTTGAATGAAGCACTTAGATGAAGCTTGCCTTGCTAGGGTACTCTCTTGAATGCACTTGATGTATTTTCCCAAAAGCTTGCTTCCTCTGATGAATACTCCCTCTTAAATACTTCTCCAACCTCCAAATAGTCCTTTCTGACCGTTGGATTGAAGAAACTAGCCGTTTATAGCCGTTGGGAGTCCAAAAAGCATTTCTGCACAACTAGCCGTTATGTTCAGCCCGTGTTTGGGTCGGCTCAACCTGTCCTTGGGTCGACCCAACCTTCACTTGGGTCGACTCAAACATTCCTTGGGTCGACCCTCTCAGAAAACACAGAAACTTGAAATTCAGCCTTCTGTTGCCTTGGGTCGACCCAACCTTTCTTTGGGTCGACTCAAACCTTGGGTCAGCTCAACATTTTTCTTGGGTCGACCCAAACTCAGGAAAATCAGAACCTTGAATTTCAGCCTTTCTTCACTTGGGTCGACTCAACCTTTCTTTGGGTCGACTCAATCTTGGGTCGACTCAACTTCATCTTGGGTCGACCCTCTCAGTAAATCCAGAGAACCATTTTCTGAGTTGTTTGAGGATCTTGATGTTTGGGTCGACTCATGCTTTCCTTGGGTCGACCCAACTCACTGTTCATCTGTGTCATTTTTGCAGAAGTGTGCCAAATGCTTTCTTGATGTGCCGGGGTCGACTCAAACAATCTTTGGGTCGACTCAATCCACACTTTGCTGCATTCTCAAGGTTAGATTCATTCAAATGAACAAAGACATGTATCTATATCAATTAAACAAATATACTGAGAGTAATGAACTTATAAATGAAGTATCAATTTAACTTATAGCATGCTCTAGATAATTGCTTGTTAATCATCAAAATAACACTATCATCCTCAATATCTTCGGTAGCACATTGTATTATGATAAGTTGGCTTCTGGTCTCCTCACAAGTTTACTATTTTTTATTATTACTTTATAATTAATATTGAGGGTATTTTTGTTCTCTTATCCAGTCAATTAATGTGTCAAAGGTAGACAAATGGATGGACTATATTGACATATAAAAGATTTTGAGCTAATTAAAAATCTTAAATTTTGGAGTCAAAATGTTTCCCGCCCAAAGTTGAAGGGCATCGCTATATTTTCCCATTATATTGTTATTATTTTCATATCTATAATATATATAAAAGATCACTATAAATTTTTACCAAAAAACAATCATATCCATCATATCTGATTGAAGAAATCCTACCATCTTCCATATCTCTTCCTTCATATCCTTCCAGTCCTAATCAAACTAGAACTCTTAGGCTAGGTTTGGATGCTAGTTAAAGGATGGATAGCATGAAGTTATCCAATTAAAAACATGCTTATTCAGGTTAAGAATTATTTTAGGGGAGGGTGAAATAACTTTAGCCATGAAGCCATTTCTGCCCTTCTTATTCCTACTGGTTCTAACCTCCAGCATTATTTACCATTTCTTTTATACCATCTCCTTCACTTTTCATTCCAACTATTGCTTGGGTTTCCAAGCGTTATCGCTAGCCAAGCATCCAATCACCTTTTTAGCTTTTTTATAGGCATTAGTTGGGCCCCACAAAGCCCCTCTCTAATAGGCTAGTGTGGCCTGGGGCTTTGCAGCCGCCTCTCGAGGCTCGCTGCTGACCACTCTTTCCTTTGTATCTCCAATCTATGCCTGGATCTAGCCCTGTCCAGCCATGAGTTCTTTGGACCCTTGTCTCAATGGAGGAATTCCTAGGATGAACCATGCTCCTAGTTGTGTTTGATGCTCGATCCATATCTCTAGTAGCACGAAATGGTTGTAGTCAGATTTAACTTTGAGTTCCTTGCCCCCTGCATTTCGAGACATTTGTATGAATATAAGGCTGATGTACATGGTTTGCATCACATATTATGTTGTGATCATCCTCATGCGTAGTTTTCTAGAAGATTAGATCTCTCGATGATATTTTAGTCCTTTGACTGCTCTTCTGATATATTGGCTATTGTTTGCTTGCACATTGTTGATGTGTAGCTCATCAAATTAAACTTGATGATAATAGGCTATGCTTGCATTTTAGTGATTTCTTACTCCATCCCACTCATTTTGCATTATTATATGGTGCATGTATTTGAACTCTCATGTTTATATTGCAATGACAATCAGAGGGTCAATAGGGGTGCTATTTTGAAGAAGGATGAGTGTACCGCAAGGAGGATAAGGCCTATCATTGAAGATATATGGACACTTTTGAAAAATTTTGAAGGTTACTAACTACAGCATATTATTGCATCTGTTTTGGTTGGACTTGAATTCTAAGGCTAATTTAGATAAGAAAAGCCAAAAGATAGTTTTCTACCTAACTCAGGACTCTGAAGAGTCTTACCATAGTAGGACAAAGACTCTACATATATAAAAAGAGATTTAGGATACCAAGTATGCATCTGATATTATTGTATACAATACCCTTTTCTCTCTCTTATATTATTCCCCAAAGCCGTATTTAACATAGGCATCGGTGGACCCTGGGCCATATTAGATCCTATAGCCTCTTTTTCTTCTTCATTTTATGTGTAGATCAATGCCTCTTCATCTTTCATGCAGATCTACCAGCACCCTTCAGATCACGAGTCAGTGCTTCTCCTTCCCATACATATCGATTGACACTCTTCTACCTCACAATTCAGGTTTTGGTGGCAATAGATTAGCATCATCTATGAAAAGCAATGAAAAGATAGAGTTGAGAAGAGAAAATAATATGGAGAGCAACAGACAAGTTCAATCAAATGCCGAGTCTGAGTTGCATGGCTCATAGCACGGTCCGGATCCTTAGCCCCCTCAACAAGCACCAACAGCTGCATCCGCTGAGTACAATAGGTGCATGCCTTAATGACCATGGTGCAGAACCTACTCCCCTAAGAGGCCAATCATCAACCTAACATGCAAAAGCAACCCTACCAACTAGTGCTAATGCAAAAATACCCACTAGAATAGGCATACTCCTGAACTAAGGGAGGACAACTGACCTATTGTTGGAGTGATTGCCATGGCCTCTAGAGTACCAATTGCAGAAAAAGTTCCTTAGCTTGGAAGATCTATGCTAAGAAGGCAGACCTAAAGGAAATCTAAATTGTTGACCCTGTAAGGTTGATTTTGATGATGCAAAATAGTTGAGTCAAATATTGACTAATTTATTGCTTTGAGCATAATTGATAAATTTTAAAATGCAAAAGAAGAAAGCCTTCAACTACTCTTAAGTGTAGATCATCTATCTGAAGCTCCACATCAAGAAACTAAATTCCAAAAGGCAATGAAAGCAATCCTTAGAAGCTCACTTGGAAAGACAAAAAAATCATTCTAAGCTACCTCAAGAGTCAACCCCAAGTTTGTAACGAGTCAACCCCGGCATAGTGTCGCTGACTAATACGCCTTCATGAGCTGACACCAGCAGATCGTGAGTCAACCCAAAAACAAACTTTGGAGACAGAAAGAAAGCTAAAAAATTCAATATAGTGACGAGTCGACCCATGAATTACAAGAGCTGACTCCAGCTTAGCAAGAGTCCACCCTAGACAATCGAGTCGACCCTAAATGGCCATAGAGAAAAAACAAAAAGATGAAAAAATTATCATATTGACAAGTCGACCCATAAAATTTACGAGTCGACTCTAGACAAATAAGAGTCGACCCCAGAATAACCACAACAGAAAGACAGAAAATAATAAAACTTAGTCTGTTGAAGAGTCGACTCCTAAAAGCAATGAATCAATCACAATCATGAAAGAGATCGGTGGGTTCTAGCAGTGATTGCATGCTGAAATTTAAAATTTTTTGTGACTGCACCTGTTCGGATTGCCTACATACCCCTTCACAAGGGGGATCAAGCCATACGTAATTCTTTTAATTTAAAATTTGCAGCAAAAAATATTAATTAAACATTTTAATTCTAGCATACATGAGAAATCAGATTTCAAAACATCACTACAAAACTCATGATCAATTTGCCGAGATCATTTAAACGATTATGCTAAAATATTTACATGATTAATGTCAGATCTGAAATGAGATTATTAGGTTCTAAACTTAATTAATCTGTAATCCAACTAATCTTCAAATACCCATTGAATAGGTTCTGAAGATTACTCTGTAAAGAGCCCCTGAAGAGGTTTAACCCTCGGAGATTAGATTTTATCTAATGTACTGGTATGAGATTTATACCTTTGCAAAATTAGAATACAATGGATCAAATGCTCGAGCTTCACTGCCACACAATCGTCTGGCCTCCACGAGTAATCCACGCGAAGTTTCTGGATAGATCCAATCCTATGAAAGTGCTAGCTTGCGCAGAATTTTTGAGGCTGAAATTTGATCTTTCTGACACTATCAACCTTTGATCTGCCTTCTTGGAAGAGTTTGGAGGAATGGTTTATAGGGATTGAAGAGGACTTAGATCTGATCTAAAGGCTCTTATCAGAGACCCTTAACACTGATGGCGTGATGGACTTAGAGGAGGAAGAAGTCGGCTAGATTGAATGCAGAATTTTTTCATGCATGAACTAGGGTTCCTCTCTTTTTCTTTTTCCTTTCTTCCTTCTTTTTTTTTCTCTTTTCCTCTTAATTTCAGCCACAAGCTGATGGAGGTCCTTTTAATGTCGCCCTCCACTCCTCTTCACACACAAACCTTCCAATATTTTGGGAGGATTTTATGGGGTTTCGAATTCAAAATTCAAATGCTTGTTTTATGTGCCAACACATGATGAAACTTGATCTAATCTAAATCATTTATCATGTTGCCACTTCCTTCTTTCAATTTCGAAATTTCCATGCCCACAATCAGATTAGAGGGTCATGAGGTAATTTTGGGGTGTTTAAATTCGAAATTCAAACTTAATTAGAAGTGAGATAAAGATAAGGATAACATATGCCATGAAGAGAGAGAATTTGATCTTATCCATTTTTTTCATGAATTTATCTCTCCATTTCACCCCATCTGACAATGAAGGAGGTCCCTGCTGTGTGCCACATGTCCCATAGCACCATTAAATAAATTAAATTAATTTTTAATCATATTCCAAATTAATTTATGGCGCCATGCATGGATATGTGACATATGGATTTCAAGATCCGAACAGTTTCCGATCAAACCCATTTAATTAAATTAAATCCTAACAATTAGGATTGTCCAATTATCTTGGGTTGAACCTAATCTAATTAGGTCAAACGTTAATTAAGAACAAATTTAATCTAATTTAATTTGGTCAACCTAAGTCCTCTTGATTCAAACCTAATCCAATCAAGTCAAAAACCCTAATTGAGCCTAGAGTTGAATCCAATTCAATTTGGCTCATCCTCAGTCCATTTACTCAATCAAATTGAGTTTATTAGTAATCTAATTACTAATTAATTCTCCATTACTTACTTTAATTATTTTATAAGATAATTTATCAATCAAATTGACCAAATTATCCCTAAATGATTCTCAACCATCCATCAGCTATCTTGATCAATCAGGAAACTTCTATGCGTGTGACCTCATAGGTTCGAACCTAGGTCGGTAGTACAGAAACGACTTTCTACACTTCACCTGTGTGACATATCAGTTTCTTCACATTTCTTGGTTAAGAGGACAACCAACGTATATATCTCACAACGACCTAATCTCGATAATGTTGTCGTCCTAATAAGTGTATATCATTTGGTCGCGAACAGTTTTAAGGACTTGAAGATAAATCCTCCTTTATCATAAAATAAGTCCTAAGGACTTCATCATATAAGAGTTCATTTGAATATGTTCAATAAAATGATGAATAATGCCAAATAACACTTTATTAATTTGTCAATTTATTTACAAAATTCAATCATCAATATGCTGATGATTGATTTTTAGGATACAATTTCCAACAACTCCCACTTAGCCTAAAGCCAACCGGCACAGTATCTAATACCCATCTTCGACTTGTGTTCTTGAACTCTTTGATGCTGAGGACTTTGGTAAATGGGTCAGCCATATTTTCTTTTGTGTCAATCTTCTGAAGATCAATATCACCTCGTTCGACGATCTCTCGAACCAGGTGGTAACGACGTAGAATATGCTTGGTCCGCTGATGTGCTTTGGGTTCTCTTGCTTGAGCTATGGCTCCAGTGTTGTCACAAAATACAGGCACTGGACCATCAATGTGGGGTGTCACTCCAAGCTCGGTGATGAACTTCCGCAACCATACAGCTTCCTTGACGGCATCAGATGCTGCGATGTGTTCTGCTTCACATGTAGAATCTATCACTGTATGCTGCTTGGAACTCTTCCAGCAAATAGCACCATCCTTAGGAGTAAAGATATAACCCGACACGCTCTTGCTATCATCTCGATCTGACTGGAAACTGAAATCAGTATAACCCTCAAGTTTCAAGTCAGAATCACCATAGACAAGCCACTAGTCCTTAGTATTTCTCAAATACTTAAGGATGATTTTTACAACCTTCCAGTGGTTGCTACCGGAATTAGACTGATATCTACTCACTACTCCTAATGAGTATGCCACATCTGGTCTAGTACATGTCATAGCGTACATTATAGATTTTACTGCCGAAGCATATGGAATTCTATTCATACTCTCTCTTTCTTGAGCAGTTGTCGGACAATCTTTCTTGGAGAGATTAATTCCATGGCCCATTAGAAGATAGCCTTTCTTAGAATTAATCATGTTGAACCTTTTCAATATAGTATCAATATATGTGGATTGGGATAATCTAAGCAATCTTTTAGATCTATCTCTATAGATCTTCATCCCTAGGATGTAAGATGCTTCTCCCAAATCCTTCATGGCAAATTAAGATGATATCCAAACTTTTATTCCTTGTAATGTAGGAATGTCATTTCCGATTAAAAGAATATCATCTACATACAAAAAAAGAAATATAATAACTGAACCATTTGCCCATTTATAAATGCAAGGTTACTCTTCATTCTTAATGAAACCATACGATTTGATCACTTTATCAAATCGTATGTTCCAACTCCGTGAAGCTTGCTTTAATCCATAAATGGATTTTTGAAGCTTGCATACTTTAGACTCATCTGCAGATATAAAATCTTCAGGTTGTATCATATACACTTCCTCTTCTAAATCTCCATTTAGAAAAGCAGTTTTAACATCCACCTGCCAGATCTCATAATCTAAGTGTGCTGCTATTGCAAGCATAATTCGAATGGATTTGAGCATTGTCACAGAAGAAAACGTCTTGTCATAGTCAATACCATAACGCTGACGATATCATTTGGCAACTAGACGGGCTTTATAGATCTCCACCTTTCCGTCTGCACCCCATTTTCTTTTGAAAATCCACTTACACCCTATGGGTTTAATCCCTTCGGGTGGGTTAACTAATGTCCATAGATCATTAACCTTCATGGATTCCATTTCGGATTGCATGGCTCCAAGCTATTTATCAGAGTCATGCCTCTGCATAGCATCCATATAGGTGATCGAATCCTCATCATTTTCATCAAGTTCAACAGGATCCCCGTTCCGAACAAAAAAACCGTAGTATCTATCCGGCTGACATGGTACTCTACCTGATCGCCTTAATGGTGCATCTAAGATGGGTTTGGGATCTGATCTAATCAAATATGACTCAATAGGTTCAGTGGATGGTGTTGGGTCTTCTATATGTTGAACTTTCCTAAGTACTACATTAGAGCTTCTACTTTCTTCTCCAAGAAATTTTTTTTCCAAGAAAATAGCTCTATTGCTTAATTACGAACAACTTTTGTTCTTCAGTAAGGTATAAATAATATCCTTTAGTTTTTTTACGGTAACCAACAAAGAAACATTTATCAGACTTGGCTTTAAGTTTGTCTGTTTTCAAACGTTTGACATAAGCCGGACATCCCCAAACCCTAAGATGAGAAAGTACCGATTTTCGTCCCGTCCACATCTTATGTGGTGTTTTATTCACAGATTTACTTGGAACCTTATTAAGTATATAACAGGCTGACTCAAGTGCATATCCCCAAAAGGATATGGGCAGATCAGCAAACCCCATCATGGATCGAACCATGTCTAATAGAGTTTGATTTCTCCTTTCTGATACACCATTATATTGCGGTGTACCTGGAGGAGTCCATTGGGAGAGAATCTTATTTTCTCCTACATATGTCAAAAATTCATTGGAGAGGTATTCACCTCCTCGATCTGATCGAAGAGTTTTTATACTCTTTCTAGTTTGTTTTTTTACTTTATTATGATATAATTTGAACATTTCAAATGATTCAGATTTATGTCTCATTAAATAGACATAACCATACCTTGAAAGATCGTCTGTAAATGTAATGAAATATGAATACCCATCTCTAGCATTTGTATTCATTGGCCCACATACATCAGAATGTACAAGGATCAATAAATCACTAGCTCGTTCACCTTTTTCAGTAAAAGGTAATTTGGTCATCTTACCAAGAAGACATGACTCGTAGGTTGTCAATGATTCACAATCATTAATATTGAGGATTCCCTCTTTACTTAATCTATTTATTCTGTTCTTGTTAATA
The DNA here is from genome assembly GCF_051530095.1 of Phoenix dactylifera. Classification (NCBI taxonomy): domain Eukaryota; kingdom Viridiplantae; phylum Streptophyta; class Magnoliopsida; order Arecales; family Arecaceae; genus Phoenix; species Phoenix dactylifera. Next base: position 10,348,368 of record NC_143193.1, read on the forward strand.
TGACCTAGCTTATAATGCCAAAGGTAGATATCCGTGACATTATCTATTTTAGGGCGCTTACTTGACTTGTATATTACATTAACAGGCTGTGATAATACGTAAATCTCATTACTCAATTGTTCTTGCATTACAGTAACACCATTCATAACGATATCATAGTAATTTCTTTTTATTGAAATTTCATAACCGTTCTTGGCCAAAAGGCCTACAGAAATTACATTCAATAGAAAAGAAGGACAAAAGTGACAGTCACTTAAGACTATTATTTGAGAATTGAATACAAGTTTCAGATCCCTAAAGCTAGAACTGGAACTGATCTTCCATCTCCAATATTTAGGAACCTTTCGCTGTTTTCAAATCTCTCATTGACCTAAAGTCCTTACAACGAATTGCATATATTAAATGGACTTCCAGTATCTAATACCGAGGTCGAATTATCATATATAGAAAAATTATAAGGTGTTATCATATAAATATCTTGATCAGCAACTGATTGCCCTTTTCTCTTGCTTGGTCTGTTTGGGTCAAGTGAGGCAAGATACTGAGGACAATTTCTCTTCCAATACCCCTGCTTCTTACAATAGAAGCATTCTGTCTGACTCTGGTCAGCCTTAATCTTTTTGGTCTAATTATGCTGAGTTTTCAGCTTTCTAAGCCAGCTATTAAAGTTGGATCATGTCAGCTTATCACTATCCAATAGCGATTGGAGCGACAAGTTTGTGGCCATTTCTGCATAAAAAGAAAATCGGCCATCAATATATGAATTGATAATACCCTAAAGACTTGGACTTTAATCTAAAGGTCCTTCCACTATTTTATACAAATTTGTAGCCTCTACCTCAAATTCGAAGAATTACACTTAACTCTTTAGTAAGCACTAGAACCCAATTGATCACATATGGGCCCGAGTGTGGCTCGGCCAACCCATATGCACCTATTGGTACGTTCTGAACCAATTGTTTCACCAAACAATTTCTAGTGATAATTTTGCCCCAGTCTCTTTGGCAGGCGTGTGGCGCCTCCACCAAAAATTATGGTTAGGTCCAACCATTAAATGATAGAGTTTCATGTAATCTACTAATAGATGACCAAGCCCGAGTGTGGCTCGACTCACCTGATCACCTATTAAAGGTATACTCGACTCATCATATATTGAATGACAATTCCAATGGTCAAATAATCACCAGGCGTGTGACACCTCCAATGATTATCTAGCTATTGGACACATTATCATCCAACTTAATGGGAGGCTATAACCTAGCTATCTCTATAACTATTTTATTTTAGGGATCTAATAATTTTAGAGGATTTGATTTAATTAAGAATAGATGAGAAGAACCGGTTAATCTAGATCCTCCCACTAACTTCATCAAGTCAGATTAATAAGAACTAGATTCAATCCGGTTAAGGAGACACCTAAATCAGTCATACTGAATTTTCTTAAGGTAAGGGTCAACTCGAATCATTAAGTAATCCAATCAAAATGTGATTGACCATGTCAGCCAGGTAAGTGAGATCGGTGGAAGGGATATGCCATTAACTCGATAAAGACGAATCAGTGCGAGTAGCTCCCAATTAAAAATCATCGGTCGAGTCTGCCAAACTTACCTTAGACACAGACTAGTTAATCAATTTCGATTTGATCACTCAAATTACTCGGGCTCTACCTCTGAGCCTAAATCAAGTTCCATCTTGGTCTAATCAAAGATATAGAATTGATCAATGTACAACTATTGTATTTGATCTAGAGTTTTTCTGACCTAATCTAGTTACTACTTAATTAGATTTAATCAATTAACTCTAATTAGACCATGTTTGATTCTAACCCTAGGTCTAACCCAATCTTAAGAACTTGATTTGAGCTAACCCAAATGCCCCATGAATTATGCAATTGTCATTTAATTGAGTTACAATTCTAGATTTAGGTTTTTATATCACTTAATTCTTCATTAAGTATAAGCTTATGAAAATTTGATAAGCTGAAATTTGATCTTCCTAACACTATCAACCTTTGATCTGCCTTCTTGGAAGAGTTTGGAGGAATGGTTTATAGGGATTGAAGAGGACTTAGAAATGATCTAAAGGCCCTTATCAGGGACCCTTAACACTAATGGAGTGATGGACTTAGAGGAGGAAGAAGTCGGCTAAATTGAATGCAGAATTTTTTCATGCATGAACTAAGGTTCCTCTCTTTTCTTTTTCCTTTCTTCCTTCTTTTTTTTTTCTTCTCTTTTTCTCTTAATTTCGGCCACAAGCTGATGGAGGTCCTTTTAATGTCACCCTTCACTCCTCTTCACACACCAACCTTCCAATATTTTGGGAGAATTTTATGGAGTTTTGAATTCAAAATTCAAATGCTTATTTTATGCGCCAACACATGATGAAGCTTGATCTAATCTAAACCATTCATCATGTTGCCACATTCTTCTTTCAATTTCGAAATTCCTATGCCCACAATCAGATTAGAGGGTCATGAGGTGATTTTGTGGTGTTTAAATTCGAAATTCAAACTTAATTAGAAGTGAGATAAAGATAAGGATGACATATGCCATGAAGAGAGAGAATTTAATCTTATCCAATTCTTTTCATGAATGTATCTCTCCATTTCGCCCCATCTGATGATGAAGGAGGTCCTTGATGTGTGCCACATGTCCCATGGTGCCATTAAATAAATTAAATTAATTTTTAATCATATTAAAAATTAATTTATGGTGCCATGCATGGATATGTGACATGTGGATTTCAAGATCCGAGCAGTTTCAGATCAAACTCATTTAATTAAATTAAATTCTAACAATTAGGATTGTCCAATTACCTTGGGTTGAACCTAATCCAATTAGGTCAATCTCTAATTAAGCACAAATTTAATCTAATTTAATTTGGTCAACCTAAGTCCTCTTGATTCAGACCTAATCCAATCTGGTCAAAAATCCTAATTGAGCCCATAGTTGAATCCAATTCAATTTGGCTCATCCTCAGTCCATTTACTCAATCAAATTGAGTTTATTAGTAATCTAATTACTAATTAATTCTTCAATAATTACTTTAGTTATTTTATAAGATAATTTGCCAATCAAATTGATCAAATTACTCCTAAATGATTCTCAACCATCCATCAGCTATCTTGATCAATCAGAAAACTTCTATGCATGTGATCTCATAGGTTCGAACCTAGGCCGGTAGTACAAGAACGACTTTCTGCACTAATTGATGTAACCATCTAGCAATGATATCCGACGTCCGGATAGGCCGAATATATGCGAAGCAAATATTCTGGAACCCTAGACTATGGTTATTGTATAATTTATCCCTTTCACTCCTAATGCCAGGATGACCTTAGAATTCTGTCAACTCCGTAATTAGTGCATCCATGATGTGATTCAACTTTAGAAATTTCGTGACTCCTCACAAGGATTACCCTGGCCAAGGTTTTGCTAAATTGAACACAAAACATTATCTTCTATTTCCAGGAGGGATCAATTCCATCTTGACTCACTCACTGATTTCGCAATTACTTGATTGCACTCAGTAACCTTCCATCCCAGAATTAGAAATTCTGCTAGTTCGGTATCAAAGTACAGTGAGTTGCTTGCTAATCACTGTGGTGATCTCAAATCTGAGAGATACTTATATCCATATCCACTCGGAACATCTCTCGACAGTAGAGTGTTCCGGAATTGATCACGTTCAGTGAAATATACTCCTACACTTCACCCGTGTGATATATCAATGTGTCCACACTTCTTGATTAAGAGGATAACCAACGTATATATCTCACAACGACCTAATCTCGATAATGTTGTCGTCCTAATAACAGTATATCATTTGGTCACGAACAGGTTTAAGGACTTGAAGATAAATCCTCCTTTATCATAAAATAAGTCCTAAGGACTTCATCATATAAGAGTTCATTTGAATATGTTCAATAAAATGATGAATAATGCCAAATAACACTTTATTAATTTATCAATTCATTTACAAAATTCAATCATCAATATGCTAACGATTGACTTTTAGGATACAATTTCCAACAAATCATCTGACAAGTCGACCCTTGAACTCAGAGATCTGACTCCACAAGTGCCACAGTAAAAAGATAGAGCGCAGCAAAAGCTACAACAAATTCAAGACGACTCCTGAAGATCACGAGTCGACTTCTGAAAATCTCGAGTTGACCTTAGAAAATAGCGAGTCAACACCTTTGCACCTAACAATAGTAATGACTAGTTTTTTTATAAATCAGAATGGTTATTTTTATCTACAATGGCTCTATTAACTGTCTAACAGTTAGAAAGTGTTCTAATCATCTCCAAAGAGTATAAATGCATGAAAATACCAAAAAAAAATGCTCAAGCACTACAAAAAAAATCTATCAGAGCAAGAAAGAGAAAGCAAAAGAGAGAGATTCAAAGAGAATATCTCAAGAGCTTTCATTGCGAGCTGAAAGATCACATCTTCAACATTAGAGCATTGGTGAAGCGCCTTCAAGAGCAATCAAGTCAACCAACAGAGTCTAGCTCTATTTATTATTTTATATTTATTATTTAGAAGTTGTACTTTATTGTAGTTAAATTTTTTCATACTTTGCTGTAACAAGTTTTAGAGATTAAAACTTGGAAGAAAAGTCCATCCAAATCTGAAATTCTATTATAAAATTTTTGGTAGATTGCCTAAAAAGATTTTGAAGAAAAGAGAATATCTTTAGATCATCTGTTTGCTGCTTGCCCTCTAACTCTATCTCATCTGGCATAGTATCCACCAGAAAGTCGGCCAGAACTCCTGCTAATAGTAGAGGGTCGAGGTTGATAATGGATGTCAAACTCTTCCAGCTTAACGACCCACTTGACCAATCAACCTATTGTCTCCAGCTTCTATAACACTTATCTGAGGGGCTAGCAGGTTAACACAATAATAGCATGAGCTTGAAAATATGGCCTTTGCTTCCAGGTTGAGATCACTAGTGCATAGGATATTATTTTTCCAACCTTCAGTACCCCGTATCTATGTATCAGAGTATTTCTTTTTTACATAGTAGACAGGCTTCTGCTTTTTTCGCCTTCCTAGACAAGAATCGAGCTCAGGGCAATGGGCAAGATTGAACTAGGTACATATATAATTGTTCCCTTGCTTTCAGATTGATAAGGAGTGGTGGTGAGCTAAGGTATTCCTTAACTTGCTCAAAGATCATCTGACACTCCTCAATCTACTAAAAGGGGAGAATTTTTTTGTTGACTTAGATATAGCACTATACTTTCTTGATGGTAATAACATCTTCAAGATGTCTTGGATCTTTTATGGGTTAGCTTCTATGCCCCTTCTAGTCACCATAAACCTCAGACACTTGCTAGAGGTGACTCCAAATTGCACTTGCTTGGGTTGACCATTATGTGGTAGCACCTTAGGGTTTGGAAGGTCTCATTTAAATCAGCTATATGGTGATCGGCTCTCAAGCATTTTATAAGCATGTCATCTATATAGGTTTTCAAGTTACAACCGATCTACTCTTTAAAAGTTTTGTTGACCAATCTTTGGTAGGTCACCCTTGCATTATTTAAACCTAATGGCATGACTCGGTGGCAATATAGCCCTCTCTTGGTGACAAAGATTATTTTCTCCTCATCTTTTCGGTGCATTCTGGTCTAGTTATATCCTAAAAAGGCATCCATGAAGCTAAGCCGCTGATATTCTAAGGTGGCATTAACAATCTAGTCCATTATCTATGAGGAAAAAATATCTTTCAGGCAAGTCTCATTTGGGTCGGAGAAGTTGATGCATACTCTCTGATGCCAGATCGGGACGGAGAAGGGATGATGCAGTGAAAGTCCAACTCAGGATGACTGTTGCTTCTGCAAAACCAGGAGACAGAGGAAGAGGGAGGAAGAAGAGGAGGAGAATAAGAGAGGAAGAGAGGCAGAGGGAAGGAGAAGAGTGAGAAGAAGAGAGAAAGAAGAGGGAGACGGGAAGGGAGGAAGAGAGACCAGAGAAAGAAAGGTGAGAAAGAAATCTTCAATACTTCATTAACCCTAATCAACATAAAAGTCTCCTATAAATAGGGCCCAATAAGAACAATTAAAATAAAACCCCCTTACACAAAATAATTTTCAATAAGCCTAAACTACACAAATAAAGTCCAACAATAATAAAATTGCAAGCAAACCCAGAAATAAAAGAAAATATAAAATGCAAATAAAATTGGGGACTAAACGGCAGGGTGGTCAGCTCTGATGTCCCCATCAACTCCTCCCGGGTGGGAGAAGCTCGACCCCGTCGAGTGCAGGTCTGGCCGGCTGTCGTACTGCTCCAAAAGGTCAAGGTCAAGGCGCTGCAACTCGGCTCGCGAAATCCACGTCACATCCGATTCTGGTCGACCTTTCCATCGAACAAGATAACGTTGGTAGCTTCCTCTCCTGGTAGATATAACCTACTCATCTAATATATGTTCTATGTGTTCTCTGCGTGCATGAAACTTTAGAGGTGGAGGCTCAATAGCAGGTGATGGGTCAAGGTGATCAACAGAGGCGGGTGTAGCAACAAAAGGGTCAGAAAGAATGAATGTGGACATTTTGTATGGGACTAAATCTTCAATATTAAATATCGCACTAATCCTATAGGCTTCAGGAAAATCTACAATATAAGCATTCGAGCTGATTTTCTTTAGGATTTTGAACGGTCCCGCACTACGGAATTGCAACTTTTTGAACGTTTCCGAAGAAAGTCGTTCAGGTCTAATTCTCACCATGACAGAATCTTCTACATTCAACTCTTTATAACGTCTGTGCAAATCAGCAAGGAATTTATATTTTAAGTTATTAGAGTGAATACGTTTGTTGATTTCCTGATGCAACGAATGCAAGTGTGATGCAAATGGTTGTGCAGACTCAGAGACTTTATGTTGATGAGATATGAGAATCAAGTCTATGGGCTGCCTAGGTTTATATCCATTCACTAAGGGACTCATGCCTAAGGACGTATTGACCAAACTATTATATGCAAACTCGACGGTCGGTAACACTAAATCTAAAGTCCTAGTATAGGCCGACGAAAATTTTAATTTAGTGCCAATCATGTGCCTAAGAATTTTTCTAAAGGAGCTCACAAATCTAACATCTCTATCATATATAATAGATTTTGGAAGGTCAGGAGGTCTAATGACTTCATTGAAATAAAGTTTGGCAAATCTAGAAGCGTTAGAAGTCTTAGGACATAGGAAAAAGGGAGCCATATTTGAAAAATGGTCCACAACCATAAATATGGAATCATGCTTGACATAGGTACGAGGAAGTCCTAACACGAAGTCCATACTGACATCTTGCCATGGGATCTGGTACTAGACATAAAATCTAAGAGGTCATCCAGCCTAGGAATGGAAAAATGATACTTAACCGTGATTTTATCAATGGCACGACTATCAACGCACATCCTCCAAGAGTCATCTTTTTTGGGAGTGAGGAGTGCAGGTACAGCACAGAGGCTCAAACTCTCATGAATATACCCTCGGGTGTGGAGTTCGTCAACTTGACGTTGCAGTTCAGTGTGCTCGTTTGGGTTGAGCCTAAGATGGGAAAGATTTAGCAAGGATGCTCCGGGAACGAGGTCAGACGAATGCTGGATGTCACGCATCGGAAGAAGTGTATCTGGAAGATCCTTAGGGAAAACAGAGTAGAACTCCTCCAACAGGAGAACTACTGCTGGTGGGTGCTCAAGGTTCGACTCCATACTGATGGCTCTAGCCACAAGGGCAAACACAGGTGATTGGCTTTCGATATCTTTCATTACCTCTTTCGAAGTAATGATGTGAAGTGGTTCATCTTTTCGTAGAGTGGCACTCTTCTTTTCAGGAGGCGGACTCTCTAGGAGGCAATGAGTTCAGTATAATTTTTCGATCCTCGAACATAAAGCTACACGAATTCGAACGCCCATGAAGTGTGACGTCCATATCGTATAGCCAAGGCCTCCCTAGGATGACTTGACCTACGTTCATCGGAATGCAGTCGCACCAGATTTCGTCTTTATAGGATAAGAATTGAATCGGGACGAGGCATCTTTCCAACATCGAAAGAGATGTCTTATCTACCCAAGCTACTTTATATGGATTGGGATGAGGGGTAGATTTTAGGCCGAGGCAGAAGACAACTCCAGAAGCAATAGTATTAATAGAATTTCTGCTATCAAATAGGATTTTGCATGTTTTATCATTGATCTTAATGAGTGTGTAAAATAGGGAGGTCCTACGCCAATCTTGTTCGGTCTTAGTCTGAGTTATAGTGCACCTAACCACATGAAGCCTAGGATTTTGGTTATTTGGATCAGTAAGCTCCTTTTGGGGTTCAGCTTGGAGAAACTCTTAACCCGGTCTGTTCGTCTTCAAAGTCTTCTACAAAATCCTCAATGTTTGGCTCATAGACTTCTTCGACACATTCATTCACTTGAGTCCCAACTTCTAGTTCAGTCATGAGATAGGTCTTGGCATTACATTGGGATGCTATATAGCCAAATTTTTGGCACCTGAAACATTGGGTTTAGCTTCTAGAAGGAGGATTGGGACCTAGTATATCCTTTTCTTTATCATTTGAATGGTTCTGGATAGGTATCGGGGATGTCCTAGTCGGTGCTTGGCTAGGGTCGGGCTGGTTAGAAGGATTGGAAAGCTGCCTAGGTTGTGGGAGGTAGTTTTGATTAGGTCGGGCTCTTGGGGCCATGGGTCGAGGGTCGGTACGCCTCACTACAGGGGCTTGTAAGAAACTATCTACATCTTGAGCCAACTGGTATGCTTGGCCAAGAGTAGTAATCTCTCGGAGGATTAGTTCTTTCTGCATCTCCTCACGGAGTCCTGCCCGAAACCTAGAGAGAGTAACAGTCTCCTCTTCGATTACACCGCACCTCATATGAAACTCCTCAAATCGCGCAATGAAATCAGCAACGGTTGATGTCCCTTGAGTTAGTTTCTGCCACCTATCCATAAGGCGTTGTCGGTAAGAGAATGGCAGATACTTCTCATTCAGCTTTTCCTTCATATCCTCTCAGGTAGTTATACGAGGAAGCCTTTAGGTCTTACGCATATGTTCAACATTATGCCAGTACCAGTGAGCTTGCCCAATAAGCTTTATTTTAGCGAATCGTACTTTTCTATCGTCAGTCATTTCGTACCACTCAAAATAGTTATCCATGGCTGCTCTCCAATCAAGGTACATACTCGGCTCTAATTGACCAGCAAATGTGGGGGCATCTACTCATACGATACGAAGTAGTCACTCATCAAGATCGCGCTGGTGATCAGGAGGAAGTTGGTTCCTAGGGGGATGGAGAAAAGCTACAGGTGGTGTGGTCAAACCAAGCTCGGGATAAGCTGCAATTGGGGTTGACGGTTCAGAAGTCCTAGGATGTTGCACTAGAGCACGGATCTCTCATTTGAATTCGTCTTGATCAGCTCGTAATGCAGCTAATTGTTCCAAAATATCTTGTAGAACTTTGGAGTCTATGGTGGGTAAAGGGGTTTGAGAGTCAGTGAGGAGGTACTCTCTACCACTACGGGTTGGCATGCAGGGACTACTCTAGTTGGTGATATGATATGCAATGCTACTAATGAACTCTTACCAAATGCAATGCAGGACAACCTACTAATGCAACCTACTATGAATTCAGAAATTAGCAAATTTTCACAAAAAAAATAACTTAAAATTAAATGTTACTAATTTGTACTTTGGTTATTTTAGAATTGAAGTAGAAAATTAGTCACTATAAGAAGTTAGGTTGCAAACACGTATTACAGTCGTTCTAATCCTAAAGTAATCTGATCGACGGATGCCTAGAATTTGTTAGATGTATTCCCTAGAAGCCAATCTGGCTGACACATTGTTAATTCTAGGGACATAATTTTGTACTTGACTATTTATTATTGAATAAATGAAAGGCATCTTTTTCATTCATATTATTATTGTGTCTATGAATCATCCAAGGAATTAATAAGATGATGATGCATATTCTCAAGAGTTGAGAATTTGAGCCATGTATCATTAGTGATTAATTTCTAAACGCTCCTGATCGATGGATCATCACGAGGACGGTGATCGATCCGATGAGATCAGTGCACACATTACTTTTCCTATGGATGGACGAGACTCGAGTCCACGGTGTGGAGACACTGAAGTAATAGTGCAGGTACTTGTTGGAGAACAAGGGTACTGAGCATGACCAAGACAAGAAGTCACTTGGATGTCTATCCACTCGTCAATGACTTGCTTGATGTTGCAGTAGTGTGATTGGTCCTTTGACCTGCGATGCTTCGGCTACTCACAATGAGGTTATTGTAGTTTGACTGCACATATACATGGTCTCTAGCCATATGGGTCCATGCAGTGTAGATTGGCTGCAGTAGGTTCACTGTAGGAGTAGGGTATACATCTATAAGGAATCTATATACTTTGATAGATAAGGAGAGATCCTATGTGATTTATAAGACTGAGTTCGTAAGACCTCGACCGGGGCAGATTGCACAGTGGAGAAAGAGTTCTCCGCTCTCGAACTTAAGTCGAATAAATCTTGACATATGACAGACGAAGGGGTTTGACGAGTTATCCATGACCTCCATCCTGTAGGAATCCAAGATAGAAGGACTGTATCACATGATAACTGCACCTAGAGGTTCATCATTCTATTCTGCTGGGTAGCCACTACATGCTGCTAGGTGTCACTGGTGGATGGTGGGACTCATAGGGATTATCTCGATGATCGATAAACCCTGATAAGTAGAGTTGGAATCGTTCCAACCCATTGAAAGGAGTTTTCAATGGTATTGTGATAGAGATCACATTATATCTCACTACCAGTCAGAATAAAACCTATGGGGTCACACACATTAGAAGCACTGACTGATCCGATGGTTGAATCGTGATTAGGAATCATAAGTAATCAATTCGATTGATAAACAGTTGAAGAAGGAACAAAGGAAATTAATTAATTGGACTTAAATACGATTCCTACTTGGAATAGGATTCCTAAAGTCCTAATTGGATTAGGACTGGGAATCCTATTTGGAGTAGGATTGGGATTCTTACTTGGAATAGGATTCCTAGAGTCCTAATTGGATTAGGACTGGAAATCCTATTTGGAGTAGGACTAGGATTCCTACTTAGAGTAGGATTCCTAGAGTCCTAATTGGATTAGGACTGAGAATCCTATTAGAGTCCTAATTGGATTAGGACCAAAATTAAATAACTCCTAATTGGATTAGGATTTCTTAAGTCCTAATTAATTATTAATCTAATGAATCAACAAAACTCCTAATTGGATTAGGATTGAAGGGTTCAATTGAGTCATGGTTCATTAAGTTCTAATTGGATTAGGACTTACCCAGATTAAACCCAAATTGGTTCACCCTTGGTCCAAGCCTAATTAGATTAGGACCTAACCATGAGTGACCTTCCTAATCCTCCTTAAAGGAGGATTAGGTTAACCATGAAGGAGGGGCATACGCCCCTCCTCCTTTTCCTTGCTTGGTGCGGCAAAGAAGAGGGGCCGGCGCCCCTCTTGGAAGCTTATCAAGGAGATCCTACAAAGTAGGAGCTCCACATGCTATTTAAGAGGAGGCGTGGGGGCTGACCTAGGGCATCATTGAAGCCCTCTCCCTCTCCAATTCGTGGCCCCCTCTCCTCCCCTTTCCTTGGTTCAGCCGCAAGCAAAGGAAGAAAAAGAATGGTGGCCTCTTCATCCTCCCTTCCTCCTTCCAACGCAAGGAAAAGAAAGAAGGCTGCAGGGGTTTTGTTCCTTTACTATTCTTCATCCTTCTTCTTCCTCCTCTCAAGCACATTCAAGCATTGAAAGAAAGAGAGGAGATCAGCCATTAAAAGTTATCTCTACAAGGGAGCTAGCACCCCGGGGAGACAAAGAAGCTTGATCGGTTCTTGCTTCGTGTGGATACCCATAGAGGCCAGGCACTTGAACGGCTTCAAACGAACCTTCATCCAAAACCACGATCATCAGTTTGCGGTGATCATCTACCCGCACAAGGTGAAGATCTGATCCTCTAATGTTATTTAAAAGTTTTTAATCCTTATCTATCTACGAACGGTTTTAAACAACATTCATGCGATGAACGGTTGATCCCACGCATGCCTCTTCCGCTGCATCTGAATTTTTGAAATTTTTCTGCGGCATGGGCAGGTTCCTAACAGAATTATCCTGTTGTTGAGGTGTGCTAATTTAATATCTAGATTTAAAGGGTAAGTAGGATGAGTGTGGTAGTAGATGTTCTAGGTTTTGCAGTTTGACAGGAAAGTAAGTTTTCAAAATAGGACTGTCATGCAAGAGAACTAGAGCATAATTAGATAAACAAGCCCAAAAGAAAGAAGAATCTGTTACCTGTGGCGGATGCAGTCAATCAGAATCGTGTACTCGTGGACTGGGGCGACGATCGGAGCGTGGTTGCAGCCGATGGACTCTCAAAACGACTCCAATTGGATCTGATCACAGCAACTTGGTTGGGCTTGCGGAAGAGAGGAAATTGGGCCCAAAAGGCTTGCAGGTCAGGGGCCCACAGCAGAGTTAACAGGGTGGGCGGGCCGGAGTGAGGTTGGGCCCTGAGGGTGTGTAGGTGGTTTGGGCCCGATGAGTCGGCTTGTGAAGGAAGAGGGGGGGGGGGAATGAACCTAAGGTGGGTGAAGAGGGTTCAATGTGGAAACCCTCGATGAAATGAAAAGGGTGGGGGGGGGAGTGGGGGAAACGGTGGTGAAGTGGTGGTTTTGTGGTGTGTGAGCAGAGGAGGGGCGGGCAGCGGCGAAGCAAGGAGGGACGACGAGGCGGCGGCGGTGGCCATCAGGCGGACGCGGGAGCAGAAGAACGGCGACGGCGAGGCGGTGCGACTTGGTGGGGAGCGAGAAGACGGCCTCGAGTGATTGCGGATCTCGGCGGCGGCGACTCGAAAGAGGAGGCATAGCTCGGCTTCGGTGACGGCGAGGCGAGTAGTGCGCAGGCGGCGCGGATCGGCGGGGAGGGCGTCGTCGGCGTTCGATAGCAGTCGGCGTCGATCATCTGCGGTCGACCGCGGGAAGGAGGCGCCCGAAAGAGGTGTCGCACGGCGGTGGGCGTGGTGGCGCAGCTCGACGGAGACGTGGTGAGGGGCAGCCGATCGGGGAAGATGAACAGGTAAGGGTTTTTTTTTTTTGGGAAGCACATGAGACTCATGTGCATGGGAAGCACATGCAAATCATGTGCGTCTCTCTCTCTCTCTCTATCTCTTCTTTTTTTATTTTTATTTTTTTTGGGATCCGGGCTACCGAATTCAGGTTAATGGGTTTAGGCCTTACCCGTTAATCCTTTCTTCAACCTCTCGATGGGTTCGGGAGGATACGCCGATTTCGACGGCGGGGGTCGTTGGGCGGGGCAACAATCACAGGCGGCGGCCGGTCACGAGCTCCGGCTGGTGGCGGCTGCGGACTTTTGGCGACTGTTGCCCAAGGTGACAACCTAAGAGGGGGGGTGAATTGGGTTTTTCCAAATTTTTAGTGCTTTAAAAAACTTCCTTAGTTGAGTGCGGTGGATGATTTCTAAATTACTTCAATGAATTAAACTATAGCAAAGATGAAAGATAATGCAAGAATAATCACAAGTGAGGCCACAACACAAACAACGCGATGTATAGTGGTTCGGTGCACCCCAAGGCACCTACGTCCGCTCCCCAAGCGTCCTCTTGGAAATTTTACTATAATCCCTCGGATTACAGTAGGATTGTTTTTCGGGCTCACAATCCAAAACCTTTACAATTTGGTTTTCCGGGATCACCAATAACCTATGTTGGTTCTGCGGGCTCACCAACAACCTAACGTTGGTTTTGCGGGCTCACCAACAACCTACGTTGGTTTTACGGGCTTACCAACAACCTACGTCAGTTTTACGGGCTTACCAACAACCTACGTCGGTTTTACGGGCTTACCAACAACCTACGTCGGTTTTACGGGCTTACCAACAATCTACGTCGGTTTTACGGGCTTACTAACAACCTATGTTGGTTTTACGGGCTCACCAACAACCTACGTTGGTTTTACGGGCTTACCAACAATATACACCGTTGGTTTTACGGGCTCACCAACAAACCTTACAATGAATAAGAAATCAAAGGTATAAAGCTCCTAAATGAGCAAATATAATAAATATGAACTAACGAGAAGAAAAGAAAAATGTTATCTCTTTGAAGGCGCTTTTCTTTTCTTCGTTGAGATTGCTCCACTCTTCAATGGATTGGTTGAGCTCTTGAAGGCACTTAAATTCTGCTCAACATATTTCTTTTGGGTTTGAACTTGAAGCAATAAATTGAACTCTCTTAGATTTTTCTTTTCTCTTGAAGGCACACTTAGATCCGCACCAAGATTCCTTCCTTTGATGAATAGTGGCTCTTAAATACTTCTCCAACTTCCAAAGATGACTTCCTAGCCGTTGGAATGGAGAAACTAGCTGTTTATAGCCGTTGGGAGCTCAAAAAGTACTTCTGCAGAACTAGCCGTTATGCTTCTGCCCGTGCTGGGGTCGACCCAAACTTTTCTGGGGTCGACTCAAACCACTGTTCATCAGACTTGGGGTCGACTCAACTTTCACTGGGGCCGACCCAACTTTTACTGGGGTCGACTCCTGCTACATTAGGGTCGGCCCTCTCAGGAAACACAGAACCTTATATTTTAGCCGTTTTTCACTGGGATCGACTCAACACTTTTTGGGGTCGACTCAAGGTACAGTGGGGTCGACTCAAGTTCCATTGGGGTCGACCCTCTCAGAGTTTTCAGAGAGACAGCATTAAACAATACTGCCTTGGGGTCGACTCATGTTCAGTTGGGGTTGACTCCATTGGGGTCGACTCAAGCATTCCTGGGGTCGACTCAATCTGGGGCGACCCAAGGAAGGTTGGGGTCGGCCCTCTCAGTAAATTCCAGAGACTTATTTTCTTGATGCTTGAAAATGGGGTCGACTCAAGTAAGCTTGGGGTCGACTCAACTACTGTTCATCCGTGCCATTTTTGCAGAAGTGTGCCTGATGGTTCAATGATGTGCCGGGGTCGACTCCACCAATCTTGGGATCGACTCATTCAACACTTTGCTGCAACTTAAGGTTAGATTCATCCATATTAAACATATAAAAGAAGTAACAACATTGCAAATCATTTCTTTCTCCTTAGGATGCTTGGCACATTAAAGTTTAAGCTCATTAAGCATGTAAATGACAGAGTTAAGCTTCAATCAAAATAACTTGACTCTAAGGTATATTAAACTCTAAATTAGTTCTTTCCTCAAGTTCTTCCAATATAATTTGTTTTTAGATGTACTCTTGAAGGTTCTTTTAAATGTATCAAGCAAAGCGTATCAAAGATGTATCAAATCTTTCTTCCTTACTCACTTATGTACTGGATTAATTGAGTTAATAACATTAGCACTTCCATATGGCCTCAATGGCTTTGTAAGCATCAAAATAACACTAGGATCCTCAATCTCCTCCTTTTTGATGATTACAAAATATTGAGTATAAGCAAATTGATATTCATGTGAGAAGTAAGGTTTAATGTATAGAAAATGCTTTTGGTGTAAAAGTTTCAAATAGTCTAATTTAGAGAATGTATCAATGAACCAAAAGCTCCCCCTATCTTATCCAAGTAGAATGCCTAATGAATCTTAGCTTTGCTCCCCCTTAAAGCAAGAGTTTCAAGCTATGTATCGAGGCAAGAAAAATCTCTATGATTATGTGCCAGATTCAGATTTTCTCTTTGTCAAATGTCTCCCCCTTAAGTGTATAATACATGTCTCCCCCGTAAGTATTCAATATATACCTTTTATATTTTCTTTCTTATACAATCTTTTTTTTATATATAGAATTATCTTTCTTATAGAATTTGCTTCTAGTTTCTCTCTTATACTTTCTTCCCCTTTTTGTCATCATCAAAAAGAATGAATGGCAATGGATAGTATTGTAATGACACAAAGATCATGAGTAAAGAAAAAATGTATTTCATCATCTTTGCCAAAAGTATAATATTCTAGAGAAGAAATGCAGACAATAACAAAGAGTAGATACTAGTCAAAACAAATACAAAATCTAGAAGACACTAGTCATAATGAACATGCTTCATTATGAGCATATACTCAGATATTTTTTCCCTTTTTGACAACATCAAAAAGACTGCAAAATAATGAAATATTAAGCACAAGACAATATTTCATTCATTGCATGCCAAATTATTGCAAGAATATGAATTATGTGACTCAAGGCAATACTGTCAGGGCAAGATAATGAGTATAGATTAGAGCCAATTAAGATAGTTTTAAAATTATGATTGGATCACATCAAAATTAAGGATGAAAAGTTTGGCTTTAAAAATGAGATATTTAAGATGTGAGCCAGAAGAGATCTCTAAATATAGATTCCAAAGATAGTTTTCAAATCAAGTGTAGATGAAATCTTTTTCAAGTTATTTCAAGGAGTATCAAGAATAATATTCAAAGAAGGCACGAATGAAAATCCAACACCTCTTTTTTTTTAATATATTAAGTATATAGCAAAATGAGAGCAATCTAATTAATTTTCAGAGTATAGTATAAGAGCAGATAAAGATCAAAACTTATATACTCGAAAAACATAAGATTATGTTGAATCCTTAATTCTTAATGACTTTAAAGTTCTTTCATGATATAAAAGTATTGGGGCATAGATACCAAAACATGAATTTATGCAATTTAGGATACATAGAATTCAAGACTTTGAAAGTTCTTTTAGAGCTCTTTTAAAGACTTTATTTTACTCCTTGAAAAATCGTAGCATCAAAATCAATTAAAATAAATTGGTTTAGGATTGAAACACTAAAGTGCAACCCAATAAGAACACATAAGTAGATTCCAAGATAAATTTTCGATACTAAGACAAATGGAATCATTTTCAATTAATTTTCAAAAATAAATGATTTACCGATGAATATAGATGAAAATCCAATTTTCAAAAGATATTCAATGAAGCACAAAGTTTAATACCACTTTACATTTAGTATTCTTTCTCTCATCTTTAGTTAATCATTCCATTTGAAAGTTTAGAGTTTGAAGATAATTTTCAATAAAGAGATTGAGTATTTAAAGCTCCCCCTCAAAAGATGTATTTTCTTTCAAATTTTCTTTTCTTCTATAATATCAAGAATGTAGAGTGATCCAGAATTTTTTCAAAATTTATAGCAATCACTCTTTTTATTCTTTCAAGAATAAATTATATTTCCTCTTAATTTTTGAGAGTATGCACTGAAATATTAATTAGAAAATAATTCTTTTGAAGCTCAATTTTTTTTTTTGGAATCAATTACATTTTCTTTCCTATAAGAATTATTGGAGTGAGTTGAAATATTTTAAGCTTTAGGATCATTAACTCTTCTTAAGAATAGGTTTTCTTTTTAATGATAAAAGCATTTAATCATGCAGAAGTGTATATTCAAAATATTAATTTCTTAGTCATAGTTTTTCAGCAATGTATATATGAAGCACGATAAATCTTTTTAATATCAAAATAACATCATATGTTTAGAAACATTTGTTCGCAATCAAGATCATTGAAAAACACATCATTTAGACCAATTTCAGTACACTTATAAGATAAAAAATGATATGTTTCAGTTGCGTATCGGAGCAAACAATCAAGGTATCAAAATTAATTCTATTTTTCTTAAGCTGTAGTTTTTATCTAAGAATCATAGTAAATTATTCTCCAGCATGATGCAATCTTTGAAGCATATAATGAAAATTACAAAAATGCAAAGATATAAGCATTTTATATGGAGTTTAAACTTTTATACTAGGTCATATTCTGAATTTCATAAGAATTTTCAACTAGGCTTTCAAAATTTATAATTTGAGATATGTATTTTTTACATTGTAGCTCATCTTAAGTCATTAAAATTGAAAATATATAATTCAAGCACATCAGAGCACATTCAGAATCTTTATTTTTAATATTGAGTTTTGGTACAAATTGGAGGACATTTAACATGTATCAGAACATTATGTGCCAATGTTAGGCAAGATGAAAGATAAATCAAAATTAATTCACTCTGCCTAATTTGCAAATTCAGATTATTATTTTTTTTTATTTTTTAGAAGATATTTACTAAAACAAAATGATGTTGTTGTTGGTAGAAACATGTTTCAATTAAATTATCTAGGCATAGAGCATTACAAATTATATTTGAATAAGATCCTCAATTTATCTGAATATTGAAAACTCACAATTCAAAACATCATGCCACATGCAAAACATAGTATGTATACCATTAAAGTATTAAAAATAAGTATGTCAATGATCAAAATCAATTCTTTTCAAATAAAATTCCTCCTAGTTAAATATAATTTAGCACTGATTTTATCCTTAAGGTGTGTTTTCAAGTGATTGAAACTTCATTTGGTTTTTCACAACCGTCTTATATATTTTCATTTATTTGTCATTCATTCCCCTTTTTTTTTTTAAATTTCTTTCTTTAACCACTCAATGAACATTTTGATTATCTTCATTTGTTTTTCGGTTTTACTTTTCTATTCTCTATATGCTATTTGCTCTCTATCCGGTAAAGTTGGAAGAGGCACGAGGTACTACCACTAGCCTCCCTCTTGTGCCGTCCCTAATATGCCCTACACAGAATAGTTGGATCAAATAGTGCTGAGTACTACCACTAGCCTCCCCATTGACACCATCCCTATGATGAGCAATATAGAAAGGTTAAACCGTTCCCTTTAAAAATATTCACTCCAAACTCTTCCTATTTAAATATAATTAATTACGAATTTTATTCCTTCCAAAAGAATGCTCACACAAGTCTCACAAATGTGCCGAATATATTATGCTTGTTTTGCTTTTTCTTAAGATTGCAGTATTTGCCCTTGAATAATGTTCATTTTCTTTTCTTTATCTCTCTTTTTTTTTGTTAGTATCAAGTAATTTACATGAAAGAGCAGAATAAAGAAATAATCTAATGTATCGTATACATGTATATCATGCAAACAACATTTTAATTATGCTCAAGAATTCATAGTTTATCACAAGTGTTGCCCAAGGTGACAACCCAAAAGAGGGCGTGAATTGGATTTTTCTAAAGTTTTAGTGCTTTAAAAACTTTCTTAGTTGAGTGCGGTGGATACTTTCTTAAATTACTTCCATGAATTAAACTATAGCAAAGATGAAAGATAATGCAAGAATAATCACAAGTGAAGCCACAACACAAACACCACGATGTATAGTGGTTCGGTGCACCCCAAGGCACCTACGTCCACTCCCCAAGCGTTCCCTTGGAAATTTTACTATAATCCCTCAGATTACAGTAGGATTGTTTTTCGGGCTCACAATCCAAAACCTTTACAATTTGGTTTTCCGGGATCACCAATAACCTACGTTGGTTTTACGGGCTCACCAACAACCTAACGTTGGTTTTGCGGGCTCACCAACAACCTACGTTGGTTTTACGGGCTTACCAACAACCTAACTTTGGTCTTACAGGTTGACCAACAACCTACATTGGTTTTACGGGCTTACCAATAACCTAACGTTGGTCTTACGGGTTGACCAACAACCTACGTTGGTTTTACAGGCTTACCAACAACCTAACGTTGGTTTTGCGGACTCACCAACAACCTAACGTTGGTTTTGCGGGCTTACCAACAACCTACGTTGGTTTTACGGGCTCACCAACAACCTAACGTTGGTTTTGCGGGCTCACCAACAACCTACGTTGGTTTTACGGGTTCACCAACAACCTACGTTGGTTTTACGGGCTTACCAACAACCTAACGTTGGTTTGCGGGCTGACCAACAACCTACGTTGGTTTTACAGGCTTACCAACAACCTAACGTTGGTTTTGCGGGCTCACCAACAACTTACACCGTTGGTTTTACGGGCTCGCCAACAAACTTTACAATGAATAATAGAAAAGAAGTTTAAAGCTCCTAAATGAGCAAATATAACAAATATGCGCAAAAAGAAGAGAGTAGAAAATAATTATTGCTTTGTAGATTGCTCTTCTCTTCTTTTCCAAGGTTGCTTCACTCTTCAATGAATTGGTTGAGCTCTTGAAGGGACTTGAATTCTGCTCGACACACTTCTTTTGGGTTTGAACTTGAAGCAATAACCTTAACTTTCTTAGATTTCCTCTTTCTCTTGAATGCACGCTTAGATTCCCACTAAGATCCCTTCCTTTGATGAATAGTGGCTCTTAAATACTTCTCCAACCTCCAAAGATGACTTTCTAGCTGTTGGAATGGAGAAACTAGCCGTTTATAGCCGTTGGAAGCTCAAAAAGTACTTCTGCAGAACTAGCCGTTATGCTGTCAGCCGTGCTGGGGTCGACCCAAACTTTTCTGGGGTCAACTCAAACCACTGTTCATCAGACTTGGGGTCGACTCAACTTTCACTGGGGTCGACCCAACTTTCACTGGGGTTGACTCTTGCTACATTGGGGTCGGCCCTCTCAGAAAACACAGAACCTTATATTTCAGCCGTTTTTCACTAGGGTCGACTCAACACTTTTTGGGGTCGACTCAAGGTACAGTGGGATCGACTCAAGTTCCATTGGGGTCGACCCTCTCAGAGTTTTCAGAGAGACAGCATTGAACGACACTGCCTTGGGGTCGACTCATGCTCAGTTGGGGTCGACTCCATTGGGGTCGACTCAAGCATTCCTGGGGTCGACTCAATCTGGGGTCGACCCAAGGAAGGTTGGGGTCGGCTCAACTACTGTTCATCCGTGCCATTTTTGCAGAAGTATGTCTGATGGTTCCATGATGTGCCGGGGTCGACTCCACCAATCTTGGGGTCGACTCATTCCACACTTTGCTGCAATTTAAGGTTAGATTTGCACATTAAACATATAAAAGAAGTAACAACATTGCAAATCATTTCTTTCTCCTTAGGATGCTTGGCACATTAAAGTTTAAGCTCATTAAGCATGTAAATTGTGGAGTGATTGATTATAACCCTATTTGGTTTTGATGAGCTCAAAGCATTTGAGTATACCTTATACTAATGAATTCAATCTAGTGTTTCAGCCAAATATTTGTGAATTTATGTTTAAGTGTCTCTAGCTATGGTTCAATACATTTTGGCTAAGTATGGAACTCAGTTTGAACCAAAGTCTGAAGCTCGAGTCGACTCCGGAAGATTACGAGTCGACTCCAAGTGTTTCAGAAGCTCTAGCACATGCTCGAGTCGACTCCGGTACACTACGAGTCGACTCCGATTGAGAACTGACAGAAAGACAGAAAGTTGATTTTCAGACCCTGTCAGCGAGTCGACTCCAGAAGGGTTCGAGTCGACTCCGATGGTTGCCGAGTCGACTTCCGACGTTTCCGAGTCGACTCCAAAGGGTAACAGAAGAAAGACAAAACAATGTATTTCAGACCCTGCAACCGAGTCGACTCCAGAAGGTTACGAGTCGACTCCGAAGTTTGGTGAGTCGACTCCTAGTTAAGTACGAGTCGACTCTCAGAGGAAAGCAAGACTAGAAGGCAGTTCAAGCCAAAACACAGAGGATCAGTTTTCGGATTCTGAGAGCCGAGTCGACTCCAACAAAGTGCGAGTCGACTTCGAGGCAGTTCAACTCAAAACACAGAGAAACAGTTTTCGGATCCTGAGAGCCGAGCCGACTCCAAGTGCTCCCGAGTCGACTCCCAAGTCAGCCGAGTCGACCCCAACAAAATCCGAGTCGACTCCGAGGCAGTTCAACTCCAAACACAGAGGATCGGTTTTCGGGCTCTGAGAGCCGAGTCGACTCTAGGATGATCTGAGTCGACTCGAGAAAGGAATACAGAAAAATAGATCTCTGGAACCCTGAGAACGGGTCGTCTCCAGATGGCCGAGTCATCTCCAGACATTGGCGAGTCGACTCCAGGGTTGGCCGAGTCGACTCCAGAACGGGACAGCACTTTAATTCAAATCCTGAACAGTGGGCGAGTCGTCTCCAGTAAACTGTGTGTCGACTCCAGCAACAGCCGAGTCGACTCCAGATCGAGCGAGTCAACTCCGACCCCAACGGATACACTGTCAGGAGTTGCAGATTGTGCAGAACGGCCACAAAATGGTGTCTAACGGCTAGTTTTCAAAGTGGACTGCTTAAATAGCCAGGGTGAACAGTAGTAGACATCAAGAGAGCTATTCCATTCAAACAAAAAGGGATTTTCACCTACCAAAGGCTCTCAAGAGTAAATACAAGAGAAAGAAGGAAAAAGCGCATTGAACTCCATCCAACAAACGTTTCCTTCGCATTCAAGGCTCTCCTCTGACATCAGATCATCAGAGCATTCAAAGAGGAGACTCAGAGTTCGAGAAGCCCCTTCTTCCTCTTCCAAAATCTGTTTGAGGGCTTCTAACTCTACATTATTTATATTGTTCATATTTGCTTTTTAAGAAGCTTTTCCTGTACTCTTTACAAACTGTTTTCTTGTTACTTGATTCAATCAGGGGATTGAATCAAGGTTGTTGAGGTTTGTTGGTGAGCCGATGTTAAAACCAACGGTGTAAGGGTTCGATTGTGATCTCGAAAAAACAATCGGATGGTTCTAGTCGGTGAGCCTGTGAAAACCGACTGAGTTCGTTGTGATCTCGTGAAAACAATAAGTTGGGTTGTGAACTTGTAAAACAACCGGCTGTAATCCTAGGGATTATAGTGAACTCCCAAGTGAAGCTTGGGGAGTGGACGTAGGAGCAAGGGTTAGATCCGAACCACTTTAAAACCTCTTGTGTTTGTAATTGGTTCATTGTCTCTTCCATCCTCTCCACTCACTACAACTAGTAATCTAATTAATCAGCCTGTAATAATATTAATTAGTTACTCATTAAGTTTTAATTTGCAATTATTACTTAAAACCCAATTCACCCCCCCTCTTGGGTTGTCTTCTTGGGCAACAAGTGGTATCAGAGCAGGAGCTCTTCTATCAAAAGAGTAAAAGATCAAAATGACAACCCCTTTTGGATCTTCACTTATTGAGAGACAATCCACCAATAGGCCTCCATTCTTCAATGGAACCGACTACGCCTATTGGAAGGCTAGGATAAAAATATTTATCCAAGCCCAAGACTATGAGATTTGGAGTATCATAGTTAATGGACCATATATTCCTTCTATTTTTATAGATAACATTACTATTCCCAAGCTTGAAAAAGATTGGGATGACAATGATAGAAGGAAGGCACAACTAAATGCCAAAGCAATGAATGTGCTTTATTGTGCCTTAGACCGTAATGAATTCAATAGAGTCTCTACTTGCAGTTCTGCAAAAGAGATATGGGACAGACTTGAAGTGACCCACGAGGGCACGAATTAAGTAAAGGAATCCAAAATAAACATGCTAGTTCATAAGTATGAACTATTTAAAATGGATTCTAATGAAACTATCACTTGCATGTTTATTAGATTTACTGATATTGTCAATGGTCTAAAAGGCCTTGGCAAAAGTTATGCTAACAGTGACCTTGTCAGGAAAATTCTTCAATTTTTGCCAAGGTCATGGGAAGCCAAGGTAACGGCAATCCAAGAAGCCAAGGACTTAAACAAGCTGCCACTCGAGGAGCTTCTTGGATTTCTGATGACGCATGAGCTCACAATGAAACAACACAGCGAAGAAGAATCCTCTCATAAGAAAAAGGTAATAGCCCTCAAATCTACTTCTTCTAACAAAGATCCATCTTGCAGTAGCAGCAGTGAAGAAGAAGACAATGAGGGAGATGATGATGAGGCTCTTCTCGTGCGAAAGTTCAGAAAGTTCATCAACCGGAAGAAGTCCTTTCATCAGAGGAGAGGTCCCTCAAATTTCTACAACAAGGACAAAGGTAAGGAAAGGGAAAGTGAGGGAATCGGTTGCTATGAGTGCAAGAAACCGAAACATTTCAGAATCGACTGTCCATTACTGAAGAAGAGCATCAAGCACAAGAAGAAGAAAGCTCTTGTCACCACCCTGACAGACTCCGATTCATCATCATCATCATCGGATGAGGAACAAGAGGAAAAGGCCAACTTCTGTTTTATGGCAAATGAAAATGAGGTAACATCTGAAATGCATTTAGATTTTACCTTTGATGAATTGTATGATGCTTTTAATGAACTAATGGATGAATATAAGACAATAAATCTTAAGAATAAAGAACTAAAACTAACTAATCAATCTCACTTTCATAAGTATGATAAATTAATTAAGGACAAGGATTTTATCATTAAAGAAAATTTAGAACTTAAAACAAGCAACCAAATGTTAATTCAAAAAACTAATACCTTAATTAAAGATAACGAAAACTAACCAAGGAAATTTCAGAACTTAAAAATGGTAAACAAACTTTAAAAGATAATCTCACAAAAGACTTAAACATACTAAAAACAGAAAAACAAAAGCTAACACAAGAGCTTGAAAAATACAAACCTATTGTTGAAAAGTTTACATATAGTTCTGAAAAATTAGAAATGATACTTGATAATCAACAAGCTGTGTTTAATAGAGCTGGTTTAGGGTATAAACCTAATAATAAGCAAAATCTCCTTAAAAATTTCTTTGTGAAAGCAGGGAAAAGTAAAACTAAGAATATAACCTGTTTTTGCTGTGAAAAAGTAGGACATAAAGCTAATATGTGTGACCATAGAAAAGCAGAAGCTAAAAGAAAAATTAAAAAGATTTGGGTTCCAAAAGGAACCAACATTACTAACCTTGAAGGACCCAAGAAAACTTGGGTATCTAAAATTATATGATTTCCTTGTGTAGGAGTGTCTTGCAGCCAAAGTCGACAAAAACTGTTAGTATTTAGATAGTGGCTGCTCAAGACACATGACAGGTGACAAGGAGCAATTCTTTACCTTAGAGCCTAAGAAGGGAGGTGCTGTGACATTTGGAGACAATAACCAAGATCACATCGTTGGTATAGGTAAAGTACAAATCACCTCTTCAACCTTCGTTGATAATGTACGATTTGTAGATGGTCTTAAGCATAACCTACTTAGCGTTAGTCAATTATGTGACAGAGGTTTTGATGTTTTGTTTAAGCCATCTTTATGCATCATAACCAACTCAATTGACAATGGATTAGTATTTAAAGAAATTAGACGTGGTAACGTCTATGTAGTAGATCTTGAAGACCTTGCTAAAAACAGTCCTTGCTTAGTAGCTAGTGATACTAAGGTTGATGATGCAAGTTGGTTATGGCACCGTAAATTAGGTCATGCAAGTATGGATACAATATCTAAGTTAGTTAAAAGAGATTCTGTAATAGGTTTGCCAAAACTAAAATTTGAGAAAAATAAAATTTGTGAAGCATGTCAATATGGCAAACAATCTAGGAGCTCTTTTAAATCTATAAATTGTGTCTCTACCTCTAGACCTCTTGAACTACTACACATGGATCTATTTGGACCAACTAGAACCACAAGCCTTGGTGGAAACAAATATGGTCTTGTTATTGTAGATGATTTTTCTAGATATACTTGGGTCATGTTTTTAGCTCATAAAGATGAAGCATTTTCTGTATTTAAGAAATTTCATAAGGAAGTAACTAATGCAAGAAATGCTTCAGTCATAGCTATTAGAAGTGATCATGGAACGGAATTTAAAAATCATCTATTTGATGAATTCTGTAGTAAAAAGGGAATAACTCATAATTTCTCTACACCTAGGACACCACAATAAAATGGAGTTGTGGAAAGAAATAATAGAACCCTAGAGAAAATGGCTAGAACCATGTCGTGTGAAAGTAACCTCCCTAAGTATTTTTGGGGAGAAGCCATTAACACATCATGTCATATATTAAATAGAGTTTTATTGAGACCAATTATAAAGAAAACACTTTATGAACTTTGGAGAGATAGAAAGCCCAAAGTAAACTATTTTCATGTTTTTGGGTGTAGATGTTTCATTCATAATAATGGCAAAGATAACTTAGGTAAATTTGATTCTAAATCTGATGAAGGTATCTTTTTGGGCAATTCTATATCAAGTAAAGCTTATAGAGTCTTCAACAAAAGAATCCTTGTTATTGAAGAGTCTATACATATTGTTTTTGATGATACTAATGATGTCTCTTCTAGCAAGAGAGTAGCTCTTGATGATGATGCAGGAATACTTGAGAAAAAGATAGATGATATGACATTACAAGAGGATGAACCGAAGCAAAGTGGAGAAACCTCAACAAGCCAAGAGGTAATTGATGATCATGGGCTTACAAAGGCTTGGAGGTATGCATACGGTCACCCTAAAGAATTAATATTAGATGATCCATCACAACCTATTAGAATTAGAGCTTCTCTTAGGAACTTAAATAATTACCTAGCTTTTGTTTCACACTTAGAACCTAAAAACATTGGAGAAGCTGAAAATGATGTAAATTGGATAAATGCTATGCAAGAGGAACTAAACCAATTTACTAGGAACAAGGTATGGAATTTAGTAAAAAGACCCGCTGAATACTCAATAATAGGAACTAAATGGATATATAAAAACAAACTTGATGAAAATGGAGTTGTGATTAGAAACAAGGCTAGACTAGTAGCAAAGGGCTATAATCAAGAAGGTATAGATTTTGATAAAACCTTTGCTCCTGTGGCTAGACTTGAAGCAATTAGATTATTACTAGCATTTGCATGCTCTAAAGACTTCAAACTATTTCAAATGGATGTAAAAAATGCCTTTTTGAATGGGTATATTAATGAGGAGGTTTATGTAGAACAACCTCCTGGTTTTGAAAATCATCAATACCCCAATCATGTATATAAACTAAACAAAGCACTTTATGGTCTAAAACAAGCCCCTAGAGCATAGTATGAAAGACTTAGCAAATTTCTATTAGACCATGAATTCTCTAGAGGAAATGTTGATACAACACTGTTTTTAAAGAAGAAAAACAAAGAAATATTAGTAGTGCAGATTTATGTTGATGATATTATTTTCGGTGCTACTAACAATCACCTCTGCGAAGAATTTGCTGACTTAATGCAGAGTGAATTTGAAATGAGCATGATGGGAGAGCTGAACTATTTTCTCGGGCTCCAAATCAAACAATCTAAAGAGGGGATCTTCATCAATCAAGCTAAATACATCAAGGAGATGCTTAAGAAGTTTGATGTGGATGGAAACAAGCCAATCAGCACACCTATGAGCTCATCATGCAAACTAGATAAGGATGAATCAGATAAATCAATAGATCAAAAGCTGTATAGAGGTATGATAAACTTTTTACTATATCTTACAGCAAGTAGATCTGATATCATGTTTAGTGTATGCATGTGTGCTAGATATCAATCTAATCCTAAGGAATCACATTTAATTGCAGTTAAGAGAATTTTTAAATACCTAATAGGAACAAAAAATATAGGTTTATGGTACTCCAAAGAATCTAGCATAAACTTAATAGAGTACACAGATTCAGACTTTGCTGGTTGTAAACTTGATAGAAAAAGCACCAGCAGGTCATGTCAATTCTTAGGAGAAAATTTAATCTCTTGGTTTAGCAAGAAATAAAACTCGGTTGCACTATCTATAGCGAAGCCGAATATGTTGCTGCCGGGAGTTGTTGTGCTCAAATCTTGTGGATTAAACAACAACTTGAAGATTATGGCATTAAACAAGATAAAATTTTCATAAACTGTGATAATACAAGTGCCATTAATCTAACTAAAAATCCAATTCAGCATTCAAGAACTAAACACATTGAGATAAGACATCACTTCATAAGAGATCATGTACTGAATGGTGATGTGACACTTCAATTTGTTTGTACTGATGATCAACTTGCTGATATCTTCACAAAACCTTTGAGTGGAGATCGATTTTGCGTACTAAGAAGAGGGTTAGGAGTGATTGATCCATTCTAGTGATACTCTCCTCTAGTTCATTGATTTTGAGGATTAGTTTATGTTGGACATAGGATTTCTTATCTATGATCATCAAATCAGTTCTTAAATCCTAGATAAGTCCATAACTCTCTCTTTTGGCACGAAAATAACAAGATTCTTGGTTGTGTGCCAAAGTTCGAGTCGACTCGGATACATTTTAGAGTCGGCTCATGGGGGAGTCAACTCGCGCATATTTGGGAGTCGACTCGAGTTCGAGTCGACTCGCGACATACCGGAGTCGACTCGAGGTCGGGAATCCGACTTTTAACCCGAAGCGGAATGTTTTTCTCTTCACTTCTATTTTCAGCCGCCACTGTTCAAAAGCCCTAGAGCCGTCTCCGACCTCGTCTCCGACCCATTTTAGGTCATCTCCGTCGAGTTTTCTTCCATTTTTTCTTATCCTTCCTCCGTGTTTAGGTCAAAAATGCCTAGGAAAGTCGTTGTCCCAAGCCGGAAGAGACCCCTCGCCGCGAGCGGCGCCGAGCGGCGGTCAAAGGCTCGGAACGAACCCGCGAGGCCACCACCTCAGGTTCCTTCCCCGCCTAGGCCGGTTCCCTTGCTTCCGTGCGCCGGGAGGGCAGTCTCCACCGGGAGGAAAGTCGACTTTGACTTCCTCTCCCGGAAAGGGTTTACCCTAGGGCATCGTCTCAGGGCTCAAGGGTTAGAGTTATTCTGTTCATTAGACCTCCCTACTTACCCGGGGTTAGTTAGGGAATTCTATGGGACTGTAGCCCGAGGTAGTGGTGGTATCCAGGGAACCGTAGCGGGTGTCTCTGTATTCATCTCGGAGGACTTCATTGCTCGAGTCCTCCATCTCTCCCGAGAAGGGATCTTTCCCACTCACCCCCATGATAGGACTGAGGCCCTTACGGCAGTATTAGAGAGACCCCCTCAGTCCCCTATAGAGGAAGTGTTTGCAAATCAGCTTTCAGCTGAAATGCGGCTCCTCCTCAGTATCATTTCTAGGACTCTCTTTCCAAAAACTGGCCGATTCGATTTTATCTCTGAGAGGGACCTAGCCTTGATGTTCCACATACTCCAGGACACTCCTATCAACTTCCCTAAACTCATCTACAAATATATCTGTGAACCCCTAGATAAGCCTAGGTTGAGTCTCCCTTACTATATGCTATTCACTCTCATCTTTAGGGAGTTAGAGGTTCCTATTCCTGAGGGGGAACCCTCTCGCTCACTGCGTCATACAGATCGCATGGGTGAGGGGACTCTCCATCGTATGGGCTTTCATAGAGTTGAGGGAGTCTGGGTACGGAGACCATCCACTTCCACACCATCTGACCCTACCACTCACCACTCCCCTAGCCCTGACCATGACCAGGAACTCTATACAGATCTTCCCACCTATCCTTCTACCTCTGGTCCTACTCATACTGAGCCCTCCACCTCCACTACCCCACCTTCTCAGCAGCAGCCCCTGGAGGTTAGGATATCTTCTGAGCAGCTCCGAGAGTTGAGGCAGGAGATAGTGAGGGAGCTGAGGGATGATCTTCTGAGAGAGCTACGAGGTTCTCAGACTGCTCCCTCCACCGAGATAGTCCCCTCCTTGGCAGCCGTGACCGAGATGATTGCACACCTGAAGGAGGAAATCTACAACATAAGGAGCCTAGTTCAAGCTCAATTCTGGAACATTAGCGATGTAAAGGATGACACAAGGGAGATGCGAGACAGCATCAGAATTGAGCTAGGTAGCCAGACTGAGGGAGCAGAGAGATTAGCAAATGCCTTGATCTCCAAGCTTGACACCCTCCAAGAAAGTGTGACCTAGCTCACCACGATACAGTCTAGTGCCACCTCGGAGATCATCGAGCGGCTAGGGAACATCTATGAGAGGATAAACTTAGTCATGCAAATGAGTAGACTGAAAACGGGAGCCACATCCTCCACTACAAAGAAAAATTAGTGTATTTTTATCTGTTTTTATGATGTACAGTCCCTTGAGGACTCTTTTGATATGTAATCACACTTGTACTCAAATTTGAATTTAATACAATGAGTAGAAATTTCCTTTCAAAATTGTGCATTCTTGAGTTCTTATACTTTTCTGTGCCTTCTGCCTTTTTGCTATGATGACAAAAAGGGGGAGAAAATATATTGAATTGAAATGTAAAGGGAATCAATAAAAAGAAAATTCTTAAAGCACAAAGTAATTTGTTCTAAGTGGATTCGATATCTCGAGGCTCATTATCTCTCTGTTGGAGCTCCTAAAGGAGTAATCTCCAGAATCTATTCAAGGGATATTCGGAGATTAGTTGAATCATACTCAAGAACAAATTGGCAGATTTTCCCTCTAAAACCAAAAATTTAAGCTCAAAAGCTTCAAGACATTAAAAGAAAATTCAGAGAATCTAAATAAAATTGAATGCATATGTTGAGGGGGAGAATCTGAAATCTTAAAGCAAATTCATTAAACACATATAAGCCAAACAATTGATTGCATGACATGAAGGCTTATATAATTCCAAATGAAAGGAGGAGCTTTAACTTCAGAATTTACTGTTTCACACCTTTCAATTTTGGATAAATTAAATGACTAGACACTTGAATTCATTTCAAAAAAATTATTATAAATCTCCTTTTGGTTGAGCAATTCACTTTACAAATACTCAATGTTTTGTCATCATCAAAAAGGGAGAGATTGTGGAGTGATTGATTATAACCCTATTTGGTTTTGATGAGCTCAAAGCATTTGAGTATATCTTATAGTAATGAATTCAATCTAGTGTTTCAACCAAATATTTGTGAATTTATGTTTAAGTGTCTCTAGCTATGGTTCAATACATTTTGGCTAAGTATGGAACTCAGTTTGAACCAAAGTCTGAAGCTCGAGTCGACTCCGGAAGATTACGAGTCGACTCCAAGTGTTTCAGAAGCTCTGGCACATGCTCGAGTCGACTTTGGTACACTACGAGTCGACTCCGACTGAGAACTGATAGAAAGACAAAAAGTTGATTTTCAGACCCTGTCAGCGAGTCGACTCCAGAAGGGTTCGAGTCAACTCCGATGGTTGCCGAGTCGACTCCCAACGTTTCCGAGTCGACTCCAAAGGGTAACAGAAGAAAGACAGAACAATGTATTTCAGACCCTGCAACCGAGTCGACTCCAGAAGGTTACGAGTCGACTCCGAAGTTTGGCGAGCCGACTCCTAGTTAAGTACGAGTCGACTCTCAGAGGAAAGCAAGACTAGAAGGCAGTTCAAGCCAAATACAGAGGATCAGTTTTCGGATTCTGAGAGCCGAGTCGACTCCAACAAAGTGCGAGTCGACTCCGAGGCAGTTCAACTCAAAACACAGAGAAACAGTTTTCGGATCCTGAGAGCTGAGCCGACTCCAAGTGCTCCCGAGTCAACTCCCAAGTCAGCCGAGTCGACCCCAACAAAATTCGAGTCGACTCCGAGGCAGTTCAACTCCAAACACAGAGGATCGGTTTTCGGGCTCTGAGAGCCGAGTCGACTCCAGGATGATCCGAGTCGACTCGAGAAAGAAATACAGAAAAATAGATCTCTGGAACCCTGAGAACGAGTCGTCTCCGGAGGGCCAAGTCATCTCCAGACATTGGCGAGTCGACTCCAGGGTTGGCCGAGTCGACTCCAGAACGGGACAGCACTTTAATTCAAATTCTGAACAGTGGGCGAGTCATCTCCAGTAAAGTGTGAGTCGACTCCAGCAATAGCCGAGTCGACTCCGACCCCAACGGATACACTGTCAGGAGTTGCAGATTGTGCAGAACGGCCACAAAATGGTGTCTAACGGCTAGTTTTCAAAGTGAACTGCTTAAATAGCCAGAGTGAACAGTAGTAGACATCAAGAGAGCTATTCCATTCAAATAAAAAGGGATTTCCACCTACCAAAGGCTCTCAAGAGTAAATACAAGAGAAAGAAGGAAAAAGCGCATTGAACTCCATCCAACAAACGTTTCCTTCGCATTCAAGGCTCTCCTCTGACATCAGATCATCAGTGCATTCAAAGAGGAGACTCAGAGTTCGAGAAGCCCCTTCTTCCTCTTCCAAAATCTGTTTGAGGGCTTCTAACTCTACATTATTTATATTGTTCATATTTGCTTTTTAAGAAGCTTTTCTTGTACTCTTTACAAACTGTTTTCTTGTTACTTGATTCAATCAGGGGATTGAATCAAGGTTGTTGAGGTTTGTTGGTGAGCCGAAGTTAAAACCAATGGTGTAAGGATTCGATTGTGATCCCGGAAAAACAATCAGGTGGTTCTAGTCGGTGAGCCTGTGAAAACCGACCGAGTTCGTTGTGATCTTGTGAAAACAACAAGTTGGGTTGTGAACTTGTAAAACAACCGACTGTAATCCTAAGGATTATAGTGAACTCCCAAGTGAAGCTTGGGGAGTGGACGTAGGAGCAAGGGTTAGCTCCGAACCACTATAAAACCTCTTGTGTTTGTAATTGGTTCATTGTCTCTTCCATCCTCTCCACTCACTACAACTAGTAATCTAATTAATCAGCCTGCAATAATATTAATTAGTTACTCATTAAGTTTTAATTTGCAATTATTACTTAAAACCCAATTCACCCCCCAATGACAGAGTTAAGCTTCAATTAAAAGAACTTGACTCTAAGGTATATTAAACTCTAAATTAGATCTTTCCTCAAGTTCTTCCAATATAATTTGTTTTAGATGTGTTCTTGAAAGTTCTTTTAAATATATCAAGCAAAGCGTATCAAGGATGTATCAAATCTTTCTTCCTTACTTACTTATGTATTAGATCAATTGAATTGAAAGCATTAGTATTTCCATTTGACCTCAATGGCTTTGTAAACATCAAAATCACACTAGGATCCTCAACAAGTTATTTTAAATCAAAATTTGAAGCATAAACTTGTATATTTCATGGTTATGCATTACATAGGCAAAGGTATATTTCAATTTAGGCAAACCATAAAATAATTTTCAAAAGCATAAATTAGTCAATACATATGTAGGCATGATATCAAGAAATTAGTAATTAAAGACTTTAATCATACCACAATCAGATTAAGTTATTGACTTTGCTCAGTTAATTTACAAGAGAGGTATCTGAAGTTACCAATTCATTCTGCATTCTTCAAGTCAAATAGCTACTAGATTTCTTATGTGTAAAGTTTTTGGCTGAAGAATATCCTCTTTCTTGTTTGCATGTGAATGTTTATTGTACCTTACGTGGAGGTGTCCTTCAAGTTGAAATCTCTCATTTCTTGCTCATAGATCCTGCATTATTAGCAAAATCTTTTTCTTTCTTGAAGAAAAGTCATTAGTTTCTTCAAGATACAAAACATTCATACAATATTTTTTTTTAACTAGATGACTCAAAATAAAATATGACAATAATTGAATATTGAGTCATTCTACTCAAGAGATTACCTAAATATAAGCAAGCACAAGTCACTTGAACTAAAGAGATAGTTTCATTAAGTAAGATGGTTCAAGGACAAGCATGTGAGGCAATAGAAAGATTCATCAAGGTCAAATCAATTTCTTATTTTCAAAATCAATTTAGCTTAGATTTTATTTGCTTAAGATAATTATCAATAAGATAAACAAGTTAGGTTTTAATCAAATTATCTTAAACAATTATTTCTATTAGAATTCTGACTATGTTTCAACTTTCAACACAAGTAATCATGTTTCAGAGAGATAAGCAATCTTCTTTTAGAGCAGATAAGATTTTATTTTTGACTTATGAGAGATAGTTCAAAGGAATTAATATTCATGCTTTAAAATATTTTTATGCTCAGATTAAACATGATAGGTTAAAAATAATCAGCAGAGTTCGAGATAATTTTAGAGAAAGATATTAATCATAGATACAATGATTATGCTCAATGAAATATTTTAGTGATCAGATTTATTGATTTTGAATTTTAGAATTGTCTTGAACATTACTTGTAAGAGGAAAGACAATTTGTTATCATACAAACTTTTAAGTAAGTTTCTTATTATGATCATAACACATTAATCATTTATGATTGAACCAATTTGAGATGATTATGGTTTAACCTATGATGCATATATGAGACTTATAAAGCAAATCATAATACATTTCAGATAATCATATAAGGAATGAATGGTATAATAATAACATGATGAATTACATTCATACCTTCACAAAGGATAACATAAGATTTCATAAGTATTATGCTCAATAAAGTTTTAGCATGAAATCAGCATCAAACATTTATACTAGAGAAGAAATTTAGATTTTGAAAAACTTAAAGGGGAAGGTTATACATATTCATTCATTGTTTTCTTATTATCATGCAAGCACTAGAAAAATTTTATGTTAAGATTGTTGAGATAAAAATTTAACACACATATAAGGCATTTAAAGCTTTGATATAGAGAGTATCGTAATTTTAATATATAATGTAGAATGTTAAACCTAATACTAGATTTAATGAATAAGTTGAGACTTATTTTAAATTATGTGTCAACGCACCCATTTGTATGAGAGTTCCATTTATTCCATGGGTAACTTGGCACACCTATATCTACACCCTCATATTTTCATTTTAGGTACCCAAACTTGTTTGCGTCCTTGATGGTTAGTGCATATGGATCTTTTTGAAACCCAAATTTGTTTAATAGTAACAACTTTACCATTTGTTTTAATAGTATTGGAACTATAGGCAAAGTTGTTATACCCAATCTTTTTATGTTTGAAATAAGTTATCTTATTTGATGGTTTGCTTGGTGAATTGATAACCCTTTTATTTAGGGATTTAAGTAAAGAAGTCCAGCCAAGTCTTGATTTATCAAAAATAGCATGTTGACTTTCAAACATCATTTTTAATCTTTCTGAACTTACAGTGAATTTGTTAATAAAATATTTTAGTTGTTAACTTTTTCACTTAAGTTTTGATTTTCTTCAATTAAATTTTGATTTTTCTGAATCAATTCTTCGGAATTTAATCTTAAGTGTTCATTCTCAGAATTTAATTTGTCTTTCATTTCAGCAGTAGAATTTCTTTCTTCTGATATTTTCAGATGTAGCTTTTTATTCTTTAAACTAAGCTTCTTATTCTTTAAATTAAGCTTCTTGTATTCTAAATATAAATCAGAAAATCCATCATGAAGTTCATTAAATATAAAATCAAATTGAGCTTCAGTATGTACTTGATTTTTGAATGAGAAATTACTTTGTATTCGAGTACATACCTTATCTTTATGTGCCACAAAGCATAGATTTTCAATTTCAGTTTGCTGCTCTTCTTCTTCGGAGCTAGTTTTAAATTCACTAGAAATATTAGTGCATTCATATTTAACTTCAAGCATACTCCATATTTTCTTAGCAGTTACGCAAAAGGATATGTTATTAAGTTCACTATCATCCAATGCACAATATAGAATATTCATGGCTTTTGCATTTCGCTGAGCCATTTTCTTAAAATGCGCATGCGTGCTTTCCAATGTGTGTAGTTTATACCATTAAATAGTGGAGGTCTATCAATTAATTGTTCCTCTCCTAGAAAACTATCTATTTGAGTTGTTATGATCTTTGGCTCTTTGACGGTTAGGTCAAAGTCACAAGGCAAAAAATTATAGAGCACCTGCTCTGATACCACTTGTTGCCCAAGGTGACAACCCAAGAGGGGGGATGAATTGGATTTTTCCAAATTTTTAGTGCTTTAAAAAACTTCCTTAGTTGAGTGCGGTGGATGCTTTCTTAAATTACTTCAATGAATTAAATTATAGCAAAGATGAAAGATAATGCAAGAATAATCACAAGTGAGGCCACAACACAAACACCACGATGTATAGTGGTTCGGTGCACCCCAAGGCACCTACATCCACTCCCCAAGCGTCTCCTTGAGAATTTTACTATAATCCCTCGGATTACAGTAGGATTGTTTTTCGGGCTCACAATCCAAAATCTTTACAGTTTGGTTTTTCGGGATCACCAATAACCTACGTTGGTTTTGCGGGCTCACCAACAACCTAACGTTGGTTTTACGGGCTCACCAACAACCTAGATTGGTTTTACGGACTTACCAACAACCTACGTTGGTTTTACGGGCTCACCAACAACCTATGTTGGTTTTACGGGCTCACCAACAACCTACGTTGGTTTTACGGGCTCACCAACAACCTACGTTGGTTTTACGGGCTTACCAATAACCTACACCGTTGGTTTTACGGGCTCACCAACAAACCTTACAATGAATAAGAAATCAAAGGTATAAAGCTCCTAAATGAGCAAATATAACAAATATGCACTAACGAGAAGAAAAGAAAAATGTTATCTCTTTGAAGGCGCTTTTCTTTTCTTCATTGAGATTGCTTCACTCTTCAATGGATTGGTTGAGCTCTTGAAGGCACTTAAATTCTGCTCAACATATTTCTTTTGGGTTTGAACTTGAGGCAATAAATTGAACTCTCTTGGATTTTCATTTTCTCTTGAATGCACACTTAGATTCTCACCAAGATTTCTTCCTTTGATGAATAGTGGCTCTTAAATACTTCTCCAACCTCCAAAGATGACTTCCTAGCCGTTGGAATGGAGAAACTAGCCGTTTATAGCCGTTGGAAGCTCAAAAAGTACTTCTGCAGAACTAGCTGTTATTCTTCTGCCCCTGCTGGGGTCGACCCAAACTTTCCTGGGGTCGACTCAAACCACTGTTCATCAGACTTGGAGTCGACTCAACTTTCACTGGGGCCGACCCAACTTTCACTGGGGTCGACTCCTGCTACATTAGGGTCGGTCCTCTCAGGAAACACATAACCTTATATTTCAGCTGTTTTTCACTGGGGTCGACTCAACACTTTTTGGGGTTGACTCAAGTTCCTTTGGGGTCGACCCTCTCAGAGTTTTCAGAGAGACAGCATTGAACGACACTGCCTTGGGGTCGACTCATGTTCAATTGGGGTCGACTCCATTGGGGTCGACTCAAGCATTCCTGGGGTCGACTCAATCTGGGGTCGACCCAAGGAAGGTTGGGGTCGGCCCTCTCAGTAAATTCTAGAGACTTGTTTTCTTGAGGCTTGAAGATGGGGTCGACTCAAGTAAGCTTGGGGTCGACTCAACTACTGTTCATCTGTGCCATTTTTGCAGAAGTGTGTCTGATGGTTCCATGATGTGCTGGGGTCGACTCCACCAATTTGGGGGTCGACTCATTCCACACTTTGCTGCAACTTAAGGTTAGATTCATCCATATTAAACATATAAAAAAAGTAACAACATTGCAAATCATTTCTTTCTCCTTAGGATGCTTGGCACATTAAAGTTTAAGCTCATTAAGCATGTAAATGACAGAGTTAAGCTTCAATCAAAATAAGTTGACTCTAAGGTATATTAAACTCTAAATTAGTTCTTTCCTCAAGTTCTTCCAATATAATTTGTTTTTAGATGTACTCTTGAAGGTTCTTTTAAATGTATCAAGCAAAGCGTATCAAGGATGTATCAAATCTTTCTTCCTTACTCACTTATGTACTGGATTAATTGAGTTAATAACATTAGCACTTCCATATGGCCTCAATGGCTTTGTAAGCATCAAAATAACACTAGGATCCTCAGCGACAAACGGCGGCCGACCACGGGTTGTTTCCACGGCGGCAGTCTCCTTTGCGGACCCGGTGCAGGCGGCCAATGGCAGATGCGGGCGGCTCGGGTGGGGTGCTCGTCGGCGAAGTTCGACAGCGGGGAGGCGGCGCGATGCGGGGTGGTGGTGGCCTCGGGCACGGTGACGGGTGGAAGGGGAGGAGCAGCCGCAGGGGTTCCCCGCCCCCCCCCCCCCCCCCCCCCTTTTTTTTTTCTTTTCTGATGAGCACCGAGAGAGAGAAGCTAGACCTCAGGGCTTTGGCAGATAACCTGGGTCGTGGCTTTGGCAGCAGGGGCAAAGCCAATGGCTCTGATACCAAGTTGATGCTGGATCGGGACGGAGAAGGGATAATGCGGTGAAAGTCCAACTCAGGATGACTGTTGCTTCTGCAAAACCAGGAGACAGAGGAAGAGGGAGGAAGAAAAGGAGGAGAATAAGAGAGGAAGAGAGGCAGAGGGAAGGAGAAGAGTGAGAAGAAGAGAGAAAGAAGAGGGAGACGAGAAGGGAGGAAGAGAGACCAGAGAAAGAAAGGTGGGAAAGAAATCTTCAATACTTCATTAACCCTAATCAACATAAAAGTCTCCTATAAATAGGGCCCAATAAGAACAATTAAAATAAAACCCCCTTACACAAAATAATTCCCAATAAGCCCAAACTACACAAATAAAGTCCAACAATAATAAAATTGCAAGCAAACCTAGAAATAAAAGAAAATATAAAATGCAAATAAAATTGGGGACTAAACGGCAGGGTGGTCAGCTCTAATGTCCCCATCACTCTCCATCTCCTATTTGCTTTCTTGACTAGGATGACATTGGCGAGACACTTAGGGTAGTCCACCTCTTGATGAGGCCGGCATCAAGGAGGTTGTTCACCCCCTCATTAATTACTTGTTATCTTTTGGAGGCAAAACTTCTCCTTTTCTATTATAGTAGTTAGTAGCTTGGATCCACGTTTAACCTGTGAACCATGATAGAAGGATCCATTACTGGGATGTCGACTATTGTCTAGGCAAACACATCAGCATTGGCCTGAAAAAAGTAGACGAGCTAAGTTTTGGTTTCCTCATCTAGAAGAGATATGAACTGCATGGTTCCATCGTCGCTTTCATCGTACAGTCGTACCAAAATGAGACCTTCGACCAGTTCCCCTCTCTGCTCCTTCAATCATCTCATGCATCTAGACCTCTTATGGGCATTGTCTCTATTGGCTTTACTTTCCCCATAAGAGTAACCATATAGCACTGTTGAGCTATGGCTTGATCTCCTTGGACTTCTCTGATGTTGTTCTTAATAGGAAACCGCATCAATGGGTAATAAGTGGGCACAATGGCCCTCATGGTATTTAAGCCAGGTTAGCCCAAGATGGCATTACAGGTAGAAGAAATTTTAACAACCAAAAAATTTATCATAATAGTTGCCTGCCATAGCTACTGGCCTGCTGTGATTGGGAGCGCGATAACATCCTTAATAGGTACCGGCTTCTTAAAGAATCTAACTGGAGGGAGTCAATCTTCCTCAACTGATCTAGTGTCATTTTCATTTTCAAGAAGCTGGAAAGAAAAAGCACCATTATGGAAAAAGAAAGAAATAAGCAGCACCAAAGGAAAAGGGACCTGCTAAAGGCAATCACATTCAAGGAAAGGATGCAAAATGTCATTTCTGTAGGAAGCTTGGACATATAAAAACTGAGTGTCCAAAATGTAAGGCTTGGTTCGAAAAGAAGGGTAAGTTTTATGCTTATGTATGTTTCGAATCAAATCTTGTAAACGTTCCTACTAATACTTGGTGGTTAGATTCGGGTGCTAATGTTCATATTTCCTTAACAATGCAGGGATTCCTTACATGCTGTACACAAAATCCAATTGAACGTTTCATCTTCATGAAAAATGAGAATAAGGCCAAAGTTATGGCCATTGGAACCTTTCGTTTAATTTTAAGTACCAGTCATTATTTAGACCTTCATAATACTATTTTTGTGCCTTCTGTAAGGTGTAATTTGATTTCCTTGTCAAAACTTGATATTGATGACTATTCTTTTTCCTTTCAGAATGGTTGTTTTAGTTTATTTAAGAATGTTATTCCTATTAGTTCTAGTTTTCTTTCTAATGGCCTTTATCAGCTTTGCCTTGATAATACCTTTGTTAAAAATGTTTATACCCAACACCATGAAGTTTGCATTGGAATCAAAAAGAACATGATTAATGAAAAGTCTTATGACTTGTGGCATAAAAGGTTGGGGCATATCTCTAAAGAAAGGTTACAGAGATTAGTAAAGAAAGGGATTCTTTCGATTTTTGGATTTTACTGATCTCAGTATGTGTATGGATTGCATTAAAGAAAAGCAAACCAAACATATAAAGAAAAGTGCTACAAGGAGTAAGGAGCTTCTTGAAATAATTCATACAGATATATGTAGACCTTTCTCCACATAATATTTTGGTAGAGAAAAGTACTCTATCACCTTCATAGATGATTTTTCATGGTATGGATAAATTTATTTGCTACATAAGAAATCTCAAGCCGCTACGGTCCTTGAGATATTTCTCACTGAGGTTGAAAGACAGTTAGATAAAAAGATAAAAATCATTAGATCAGATCGAGGTGGTGAGTACTATGGTAGATATAATGAATCGGGTCATAACTCTGGCTTATTCGCCAAACTTCTTGAACAACGTGGCATTGTGGCACAATACACTATGCCTGGTATGCCTCAGCAGAATGGTATTGCTAAAAGGCGTAATCAAACATTACTAGATATGGTTAGGAGTATGATAAGCAGTTCTACCTTACCCAAGTCATTGTGGAGTGAAACTCTTAAGACTGTTGTGTATATCTTGAACCGTGTCCCTAGTAAGTTAGTTCCAAAAACTCCTTTTGAGTTATGGACTGGAAGGATACCAAGTTTGAGACATATGCATGTCTGGGGTGTCCAGCTGAAGCAAGGCTTTACAGTCCACATGAAAAAAAATTGGATCTTAGAACTGTAAGCAGGCACTTTATTGGTTACCCAAAGAGATCCAAAGGGTATAGGTTTTATTGTCCCAACCATAGTCCGAGAATAGTAGAAACTGGAAATGCCAAATTTCTTGAGCTTAGTGAAGTCAGTAGGAGTAAAGAATTGAGAGATGTAATCATTGAGGAAGTGCGGGTTGATGTTCCAATACCCATTTTTCAGAAAGCATTACTGTTCCGCCTAATGATCATTCTAATGATACTGTGGAACATGTAAATAATGATCCATCTCATAATGAGAATGCCGCTGATGAACAAGCTATGGAGATACCAGAACAGATGATGTTACGTAGATCTCAGAGGGAACGAAGACCTGCTATTTCATCTGATTATGTAATATATGTCCAGGAACATGAATTTGTAATTGGAACAAGTAATGATCCAATTACATTTTCACAAATTAAAGGAAGAAGTGATTCTGATAAATAGATTGATGCCATGAAGGAAGAGTTAAAATCCATGGCCCAAAACAAAGTTTGGGATCTCATTGAATTGCCTGTAGGATGCAAAAGAGAAGGATGTAAAAGGTTTTCAAAAGAAAACATGACTTTAAAGGCAATGTGCAAGAATATAAAGCCAGACTTGTGGCCAAAGGTTTTACTCAGAAAGAGGGCATTGATTATAAAGAGACTTTTTCTCCAATATCTAAAAAGGACTCTTTCAAAATTATTATGGCATTGGTGGCTCATTTTGATTTGGAGTTACACCAAATAGATGTGAAAACTGCCTTTTTGAATGGAAGTTTGGATGAAGAGGTCTACATGGAGCAGTCGGAAGGCTTCTCTGAAGAGGGTAAAGGTCACTTGGTCTGTAAGCTCAATAAGTCAATCTATGGACTTAAACAAGCTTCTCGACAATGGTATCTAAAGTTTCATAATACCATTATTACCTTTGGATTTAAGAAAAACATCGTTGATCGATGTATATATCTGAAGGTCCGTAGAAGCAAGTTTATTTTTCTAGTCCTGTATGTTGATGACATATTATTGGGCAGTAGTGATATGGGTCTACTGTATGAAACTAAGAGTTTTCTCTCAAAGAATTTTGAAATGAAAGACATGGGTGAGGCATCTTTCGTGATTGGAATCGAAATTTTTTGAGACCGAAAACGAGGATTGTTGAGATTGTCTCAGAAAAGTTATATAGGAAGAATTCTTGAGAGATTTGGAATGAAAGATTGTTCATCTTTAGATACTCGATAACGAAAGGTGATAAGTTCAGCATCTCACAATGTCCCAAAACTGATTAGGAGCGGAAGGAGATGGAAAAGATTCTGTATGCTTCCATTGTGGGAAGCTTGATATATGTGCAAACTTGTACGAGGCCAGATATTAGTTTTGCGGTTGGCATGCTTGGGCGTTACCAAAGTAATCCAAGAATGTCCCATTGGAAATCTGTGAAGAGGGTACTGTGCTATTTGCAAAGAACTAAGGATTATTTGCTCACCTTTAGAAGACCTGATAATCTAGAGGTGATTGGATACTCAGACTTTGATTTTGTTGGTTGCTCAGATAGCAGAAAATCCACTTCTGGTTATGTATTTTTGCTAGCAGGTGGAGCTATTTCCTGGAGGAGCATGAAGCAAACCATTACTGCTTCGTCTACAATGGAGGCTGAGTTTGTGGCGTTCTTTGAAGCCACAGTGCATGATTTATGGCTGAGGAACTTTATCTTAGGACTTGAAGTTGTCGACTCTATAGCCAAGCCACTGAGAATTTATTATGATAATTCCTCTGCAGTCTTTTTCTCCAAGAACGACAAGTATTCTAATGGTGCGAAGCATATGGAGCTCAAATACCTTAGTGTCAAGGAACAAGTACAGAAACAAACAGTATCCATAGAACACATTGAGACTTCACTTATGGTTGCCGATCCTTTGACGAAAGGATTGACAGGAAAGAAATTTAAAAAACATGTTGACAATATGGGTCTTATGTATTTATCCATGTTTTGAACATGTCAGTGAGCTCATTAATGTATTGGATGTTTTCTTCTAGACATACATGGATATCCAAATATAATTGTTTATGTTTTCTTGTTTTCCACTTATGTGTACATTGAATGGTGTGGATGAAAGATGACAAGAAAAATATCTGAAATAGACATGAATGTGAACCCAAGGCATTATGATAGTAGCCTTATGCCCCTATAAAAGATCATGTTGAATGAAGTTGCTAGTGTTGTGGTACATGTAAGGAATTTTGTTGATTGAATAACAAATGACCACCATGACTCGCATTGGTAGCCAATTTGACATTGATATAATAGAACTCATATGAAGTATATTGGACTAGGAAGATTTTCTAATGAAAAGCGTGCATGTGTATGATTTTAATGTCATAACCCATAATAGTCGTTTACAAAATTAAAGAAATAGTT
This sequence comes from Phoenix dactylifera, assembly GCF_051530095.1. Classification (NCBI taxonomy): domain Eukaryota; kingdom Viridiplantae; phylum Streptophyta; class Magnoliopsida; order Arecales; family Arecaceae; genus Phoenix; species Phoenix dactylifera. Next base: position 10,391,175 of record NC_143193.1, read on the forward strand.
TTGAAGTATTTTCAAATTACAAAGAATATTTTATTTTGTTTTATGGGTGTATGGGCCAAGTAGGAGAATGTAAGAATATTATTAAATTAATATTTTATTAAAGTGTCTCACACATCCTATAATACCCAATTAAATGATTATGGGTTATTACTAGTCCAATTATATTTATAGGTAGAAGACCTATTAAAAAGAGTCTTTTGATTTTCTTGCTGGTAGAAAACCTATTAGAAGAGTCCTTTGATTTTCTTGATGATGGAAGACCTATAAAAGAAATGAGAGACTCTAGGATTTATACCTACAACATAATTTGTGCCTCTAACCATCGTGAGACACTCTTGAGGAATGTTGTTAAGGTGATCTTTCTCTCTAAAAGCAAGGGCAGATTTTGGCAATGGATACAGATACGTCTTTATAGTTTTATAATCCGCATTATAATTGGGATTAACATAATAATTCAAGATCTTCTTAATGTATAATTTCATATTTGAAATTATAACACAAACACTTTTGAGAGCACCCCTTCCACTCTCATAAAGTACTTGGAAGTCGCTTGCACAACCAACCAAGATTTAAAGAGAAAATTAAAAAAAAAATAGGTACGAGACATTTCACACGTTAAAAAAAAGAGCTATTTTGCAGCCTCGTTATATCCCACCATGATCAACAAATCACAACTGCTCACACATTCCGATACATGCAGAAAACAAGATTAATTATACTTCTAAACAGTAAACGAAATCTCAATAAGAAGAAAAGAAGATTTTCGCTGGCCCTTCTTTATCTTGGACCGATCCACAGATCACAAGTTCACAACGTTTTATTCTTTTCACGTGCACAGCACATGCATGTTGCTAAGAATATACATATAATACAGGATGGATGCCATTGACCGGAAGGCATATGGACGCGTGCCCCACTTTGCATCGGATTACATTATAAGAGACGGCAAACGTACATAAGGCTCCAGGTGAAAGCCAACTATGAGGCATGGGGACTGGACCATTGCTAAAGGTATATCAAAGTTGTCATTCAGTCAAAAAAAAATGTTAAATATTTTATTTTTTAATTTACGTAGGTGTATCTCCAGTCGGATGATTTAATTCATCCATTATACTAATAAAAAAAATTATCATATAGCCACCTAATTTGCAGCCCTAACCATTTGGAAGCCTTTCATTAAACTGGGGCACAGACAATACATAAAGAAGATAAATTATAAAGTTCATGCTGATGGATAGATGGTTTAACCTACGTATAGCACTGTCTACTAAGAAATTGCACTATGACCGATACTTAACATGGTTGTTACATTCCTATAGATCATGAAAAATTATTAGTTGGACCAAATCTACCAGCTTAGCCACTCTTTCAATAACTGGACATCCCTCCCTCCCTCCTGCTTTCACAATGCGGCTGGCAGAGGTGGATCCTGCTATCGCCTGTGTATGTTGGGGCTAAAAGAGCAGCAATGGTGGCACTTGGAAAAGATCAATACGTGGGGTTTGTTCTGGCAGACTCCTCAAGATGTGACGACATCAGAAACGGTTTTCTGATTGGAGCACGATGGGGAGGTTGAGGCAGAGAGAACTACTAGTTTAGTGTGGCAAGAAGGGCAAAGGAGGTGGCGATGAAGTGGATGGGGCCACAAGAACTAAGGTACCGGATGGTGTGGTGGTTATCGAAAGACCATAGATCAAGAGAAGAGGATGGTAGCAAGGCAATAGATGCGACAAGCTGGCCCCTCTATTCATCGGATTTAAAGATCGAGTAGGGGATCAGCCGCATCTTTTATATATATATATATATATATATATATATATATATATATATATATATATATATATATATATATATGGGGATTGGTAACCTATTCTCTATTATGGTAGGTTATCAATCTACTCATTTTTTATTGGACAAAAAGTACCCTTACTTTTTATAACTCTTAAGGATATTTTATGTCTTTTTACTATCCCACATTAACTCACCCTCTCAACCCCCAATTAATACTCTCTCTCTCATATATATATATATATATATAAACATACATACATACAAACAAACATACATACATATATGTATGTATGTATATATATAGATAGATATATATACATATATATACATACATATATATATATACATATATATATATACATACATATATATATACACACATACATATATATATATATATATATATATATATATATATACATACATATATATATATACACACATACATATATATATATATACATACATATATATATATATATACACACATAATCATACATACATATATATATATATATATATATATATATATATATATATATATATATATATGTAATTGGGAAGTTGAGAGGATGAGTTAATGTGGAATTGTAAAAAAACATAAAATACCTTTAAGAGTTATAAAAAGTAAGGATATTTTTGTCTATGGAAAAATGAGTATATTGATAACCTACCATAACAAAGAGTAGGTTATCAATCTCCTATATATATATATATATAAAAGATGAATCGATGTGTCCACGTAATAAGCCATTAGAAGTTCGATTCCATCCATGAGCTCGTTGATTTGTCTAACTAATAATTTCTCCTGAACCACACCACATCACTGAAAGTCTGAAACAATACAACCGTTTTACCATCAAAAGCCAATTATCAGAGTAACGATCTATACCGCATTTAAAAACCTTTAATCCTCAACTAACTCCTGGACTCCACAACAATAAAAGGCTGCCCGTACCGTTACCCAGAATCACAGACCTCGTTACCAGTCCAACAAAAGGTTAACAGTTAAAGGTCTCGTTCGTGGACCCTGTCAGATAAAGAAATAATGACTCATCAGCAGCATTCGTCCGCTAGCCCATCACTTAGGTGAGCTCATAGCACCCCTCCCGTAGGGTCCTCACCGTGTCAGTTTAAAGCCCCTCCAAACTCCAAGCCCTGACAGTGGGATTAATGGCTACAAAACGTAACTTGCATTAAAAGGCAAGGCAAGAGAAAGTATCCATTAGTTTTTGAATCCAACCTCCCCTCACTCTTCTCCCACCAACTGTGCGGTAAAACTATGGCTTAAATGAGTTCACGTGACCAACATGGGGAAGAGGTTGGTGGAGACTTGGAGCCTTTGGAGCAGGGGAGAGTTAAAAAAAATAGTCCTCTTGGCTCCGGATTTCAAAGCTCGAGGCTGAATCTTTGGTAAAACGTCAAACGCCCCTTGCCGCCCCGCTCTCTGGTCTCGAGTCCCCGTGCGTGGGGGCCAGGCTACCCACTGCTGGCCTCGGGATAGGAGCCGGAGAGAGAGAGAGAACAAGGGTGGGAGAGGAAACGAATGGTACCCTACGGGCATGAGTAGGCCTCCCCTCCTGAGGGCAAGCCATGCGTGCTAATGAAGGGGCCAAAGCCCAAGCTTTAAGCACTCCTGGTCCTTATCCCTACGACGAAGACCTCTGGCCTACTCTCTCTCACTCTATCCTCCTCCTCAGCCTCTCTGTAACCACCTCCTGTTCCTCTGGATTCTGTCTTCTTCTTAGCCTATATAATTATTAGAACTCTACTATTTCTGGCATCCACTTTGCTCTGTCTACCTCTTTGTTTTTGAGGCAAATGGAGGTATGTGAAGGGCTATCCTTGGGACTGGCTTCTTTCCAGTACGCTTGGAATACTAAGAAGTGGTTTTGGTTATTAGGTAGTTCTCTTTGTTCTCTGGTTTTCTTATTTCCCCTGATGTAGGAGCTGAGTTTTGCTTGTAGGACATGAAGAGGCGCCAGATACCGGCGTTTGGGAACTGGGACTCCTGCGATGAGCTCCCGATTACTCAGTACTTCGAGACAGCGAGGCAGGCCGGTTTGATTCGTGGCCATTACTTTGCAGAGGATGGTGATCTCTTCAAGGTGCCCGTGCCTGTGAAGCCACCTCACCATCACCACCACCACCACAAAAAGGTACTAAGTTCAAGTCTCATAGCCCTTTAACTCTCGCTTGCCACTCTCTCATGGTTCTCATTTTGTTTTGTTTCGGTTTTAGGTGAGGAAAGGGGCAGGAGAGAAGCAGCAGAATGGGAATGAGCAGCAGAGGAAGCAGGGGAGGGTGTGTGATGTGGGAGCTCAGAGCCCAAGAAAGTCAAGAGCTCCCAAGGCTGTGGATGAGGACTTGTACAAGATCCCCCCGGAGCTCCTCTACCAAAAGCCTAAGAGGGTACTCATCTTTACCCCTGCTTCTTTTCTTCAATACATTGCATGAGATAGTTGGAGTAAAGGTCTGGTGGCACTCTAGATTCCCAATTGGACCTTCAAATGCTTGGAATTTTGGTTCAAACTCTAAGCTAAATCTTTTGATATGTTGTGATTGGCTGCAGAAGAGGATGCTGAGGAGTTTGTGGTCAGGGTGCCTGGGACTTGACTGCATTGCCTGAGAATGGAGTGAGAGAGAGTGAAACAGAAGTGTTGCATCACAGTGCGTGCTGTCTGTACTTCTTTTTCTTCTTTTTTTCACCTTTTCTTCCTTTGATTAATGCGCGATGTGATGCATCGTAAGACTGTCTTCTCAACTGGGAATGGAGGAAGCTGTCTGACTCTATAGCAGCCCTTTGTGTAGTAGTGCTACTAAACTGTATTATTTAAGGGTGTCTGGTGATATAGATAATCGAGAAATAATGTAACGAAGACTGTTCGGTAGGGTAATTTCCTGATAACTTCTGCTATATTTCAATCTACTGCCGTCTTCCATGCGCTCGAGTTTGGCTTTTTTTGGCTACGAAAGGCTGAAGTGGTGCCTTCAAGATGGAGACAAGTCCTTATGGGAAGTTTGTCTTCTCTGTCGCAAAAGAAGTTGTCAAAGGTAAAGAAATCTTGGAGATTTGCCTCGTAATCTTTGTTTAGCTTTGAAATCAATATGTATGCAAGAGCTTTCCTCGTTTTGTGAATTGTTAGCAGGTAATCTTTGAGTCTAAGTGATCACAATTTAATTGGAGTTTAATAGATTTGACATAAATTACGTTCTAGAGTATTGCATATAAAAAATTAGACAAATTATATGGATTTTTCCCATGCTTCTCAAAATGAAAGGTTTTTTTCCTGCTAAAACAAATGTATCATGCATTACAGGTATGGATATAACCAAAAAAAATCAAAAAATAATAAATTTCGGAGCGTACCAAGTAACCCTCTCTTCCACCTAAAGAGTATCTCTCCCACTCAAAGAGTATCTCTGGAGTGATTGGACATATAGGAGGCTACCAATTTGCTGTCCCATTGGCTTTCAATATACATACTTTGCCTGCAAGGCCATCTCACCTCAGACCATAGCTCGAATATTTCTAAGCAGCGGTTGGTAGTTGCCCACCCCATCCACGTTCTGCTGGATCCAATCAAAAACTGTCGTCGAATCACCCTCAAGCAATACGGCTCTAGTCTGCAGTATCCGTCGAGCATAACTCAAACCAGCCCAAGCCACCCTCAGCTCCGCCCTCGGAACTAGGATGTCGAAGATCTGGCAACTATTAGCCACAATCATCCTGAATTCTAGGCCTCTGATGATAAAGTTGACACCTCCCCTACTTCCGCTATCCAGAACGCATTCGTTGAAATTTACCTTGTGGAAACTCAGGGGTGGGGTCTCCAAGGTGAAAAACACTATACAAGACGTTCCATAAGGAAAAATAGAGCTCCAAGTATTCCAAACTATCAAGGGTCCATACAATAACTGCGAGTGAGCAATCTCGGCCGCCTGAAGTCAGGCACGCTCGACCACGAATCTCGGTGGGGGGGGGGGGCAGTTCTCACCAAAATTCAGACATTCATGAATAGCCAAATCTAATAAGCCATATAGGTCACCATAGTAGCCGCTTGTCGGAAACGCGGGGTGATAGTCCACCATCTGATTACTTGCAGAAAGGATGCCGAGTGACACCAAACCTCTGGTGGGACCATGGCAAGCTCCTAGATCCTTTTTGCACACTAGCACTAGAACAAGGTATAGTCCACTAACTCAACTAGGGCAGTGGGGAAGAATATCCAAGCCCTTCCACTCAGAACGCGTCTTATTGGGACCCGGCCCCAGGCAACCTTCTAGAGGAATAAGGCCATCCTTGGGTGTAGGTCGAAGTGCCAGATCCACATACAATCCATCCTCAGGTGCTGCTTGCTCTAGAGAATGTTGTAGACATCGCCCACCCTGACCTTGGATCTATAGGTCAAGCTCCACAATCTCACATCGGAGCTGGCGCATCTCGAAACTGGCACTGACCGAGATCCTTTCCGCAAGCTGATCTCTAAATACTTGGACAATCCGGCTAGTATTCCACCCTGCCCCTCTCGGGCGAAGAAGGTCACAAACCCAAAGTCCTCCTGGGGCCTCAACATTGACCATAGTCAGCCAACGCCTAACCGAGAGCGAGTCCATTTCTCAAGAATTGTCCAATGCATCTACACTCTGCCCATCACCAATCAACCATCTATAGTTAACCAAGACCAAAAGCACATACCTGCGGCTTTCTCGCCAAATGGAAAAGCATCTCCAACCCCTTGCCAGTCCCTCACCAATACGAGCAGAACCATACTGAGCTGCCATCACTTGACTTCAAAAGCATTGTGGCTCCAAGATAAATCTAGTTGCATGCCGGGCAATCAATGCCTTCTTCCTTGTCAAGAAAGACTGCACTCCCAGTCCTCTGCTTGGGTCGGCTGGAAGATAGACTCCCAAGCCAAAAGATGCACCCCGTGACGACCACCATGCACCCCACCCTTCATGGAATGCCAAACTAGCAATGCTAAACCAACATGAGAACATATTCTGTAGGCTAAATAAGCAATTCTAATTCTATTGCATTTCCCCATGTTTAGTACCAGCCTTGGCCTACATGGTATCAGTCCAAAAAGATGAACAGAAAAGTTATTTATTTCTTTTACAATTTTTTTAAGATGATTGTGTCATGCATTCCGAAAGGCTAATGTATCTATCGACTATTTAGAAAAGGCCGTCCTACTGTACCCTCGTGATACCATCATACTGTAATAGGAAGAATAGCTAGTACATACTGTAATAGGAAGAATAGCTTAAGCTCAGCTACCTATAAACCTAGAATTCCCTACATTGATCTCCAAAAAATAGAGTATCTTTCTCAATCCCACTGCCTCTTGGAAGTCTTTTGGAAGCTCGTTGCGGTCTTCAATGCCATCAAGTTTCCATCATTTCGGTGGCTGCAAGCAACCAGAGAACAAGTCTTGGTGCAGTGCCCTTTGCAAGAAAAGGTATTTTACAATGCAAATAAAAAAAGAGACGGGTGCTAATATTAGCCTTCTCCTTTCATTCTTTTCTTCTTTCCGTGTCTATCCTCCTGCCCTGGTCCAAAGACCACTTGAACTAAACGAAAGCTAAAAGAAGCCAAGGAGGGTTAGCGACCTGTTGGACTCAGAGGAGGGGAGGTGGAGGGAGGGATTGATCCGAGAGGCGTTTGGGGCTCAGTTGGCTGAGACGATTTTGGGCCTCCCGGTGCCATCTCAGGGGGAGACTGACAGGTTGGTCTGGACGCCGTCGGGCCGATCACAGGTGCGAGCCAGGGACCTTCAGGCTTTGTTCAGGGGGGAGCCAGCGAGAGTGATTGAGGGAGGTTGGATCTGGCGGATGAGGATTCACCCGAGGGTTGCGCTGTTTTTATGGAAGGTGGCTTGGGGCTGCCTCCCTACCAGGAGTATACTAGTCAGGCGGGGAGTTCGGGTTCCTCAGGAGTGCGAGGTGTGCTCGGATACAGAGGAGACTATTCGACATGTTCTACTACACTGCCATAGGGCTAGGGAGATTTGGAGGCGTTCTCCTGTTCCTATTCATCACTCGGTAGAGACGGCACAGGATTTGTTGCACTTGCTGCGAGCCTCGGTGCGGAGCCCTATGTTAGCAGAGGCAGGGATACTTAGAGCGTATCTGGCCTACCATATTTGGTTGGACCGGAACGCTCGTTTGTTTGAGGGTAGGAGGCTCTCGGCGATGATGGTGGTGGAGAGAGCTGTTCTTCAGGCGGAGGAGGTCCTCTCCTGCATGGCCTCGTCTTCACTTGGGCCTACTAGGGACATCTGGGGTATCCGTAGTGCTGTTTCAGCGCCGAGTTTTGCAGTGGTTTCTTGGGTACCCCCACCCCCTGGTTATCTCAAAGTGAATTTCGATGGCAGTGTGGCGAGGTATGGGAGGTCAGGAGGAGTCGGTTTTGTTATCAGAGACCACCATGGGAGGTTGATTGCAGCGGGTGGCCGGGGCTCGACAGGGCTCTCGGTTGTGGGAGCAGAGCTTTGGGCAGCATGGGCCGGCATTTCCTACGTGAGGCGGGTGCTCGGGGCCGGGCGGGTGTTTCTTGAGGGGGACTCGTCCATTGTTATAGATTGGATCCGGGGGGCGGATAGATATGGAGATGGCCACCCACTTATTCGGGAGACTCGCAGGCTGGCTATGGCGATGGAGGAGTTTCAGGCAGTACATGTTTTTCGGGAGGCGAACAGGGCAGCAGACTGGGTCGCCTCCTATGCTGCACGGCATTCTGGGGAGTTATGTTGGTCATCCACGGCAGAACTCCCCCCTGATCTGTATCTTTTGCTTTTTTCTGATTTGGCAGGATGTACTCAAGTTAGAGCTATATGAATTGCCGTTTTAACCAAAAAAAAAAAAAAAAAAAAAAAAAAAAAAAAAAAAAAAAAAAAAAAAAAAAAAAAAAAAAAAAAAAAAAGAAGAAGAAGAAGAAGAAGAAGAAGAAGAAGAAGCAGCAGCCGAAGAAGAAAAGGGGGAAGCTCCGAAGCTGGTACCAGCAAAGTTTTGTGGCAGTAGTGGCTTCATTGGTTGTTAGGCTGTTATCTTTTCCAGTGACATATTAATGGAGGTTGTTTTGGCTTTTAAGGGTCAAAGTGTACTTTGTAGTTAAAGCTAGTATGTAATAGGATGCAGTAGGTGGTGACAGGAGAATAAAGAGGGTGTTCTAAAATGCTCATTTGATGGAATTAGCTTTTCAATCAGTGAAACATGGTGGCTAGAGGCAGTTGTCCACCCTATAAAAAGTCTACATTTTCTTTATTTCTTAGCGTCATCATAGCTGCTATCATGAAAATGATATGGACGGTTTTACTTATGGACAAAAGCATGATGGTAGTAGATTTTGAAACTAAAGATTCTTACTGGAGTGCATGATCATAAGTTCATTATCACAATTTGTTAATGAGTGAAAGTGCAAAATTTGACTGCAGCTAGAGTAATTCACATTACTTTGCCATTCTTATGATTACTTTGTCAATTGGGCCCAGTAGTACATGGCTTCGGCCAACCTACCTATCCAGCTCTCTCCAACTCATTTGCAAAGATGTCTGCTTTGTCCATGCCGGCATGCCCAAAATTCTATCTTCTTTTTGCTAAATAGAAGGGGGGGGGGGGGGGGGGGGGGGGGGGGGGGAGGGGGGGCGGGAGAATGACCTCACCCACGTAGCAACCTCCACTCGGCCCCCTTCCCACAGAAGAATACTCGATACGGGTAGATAAGTTTTACTCATATCCTTCTCATCCGTGGAGGAGCCCCACCAGCATGGCAGCCCCTTCCACGTGTGAGTACGTTACACTAGCACCATCTAAGTACCGGTAAACCAGATGACGACTTCATCAGGCAAACCGGGCGGGGGGCAACCGATTTTCGCGTTTAATCGACGCCCGTGCGCTTCGAACCTGAGCTACTCCAGTAGAATCTTAACTCCGTTCCAACCGTGCTATCACCTTGGTGGAATCTCTATCTTCTTCATGCCTCGTACATAACAGAGAAAATGTCACTTCACACTTGCGGGGACTCAAGTCTAAGGCTGGGAATGAGTTGGGTTTTATCTAAGATTTGACCTTGAATGGGACCCAGTAATGCCCAACCTAACGCACATAATGAAGAACATATTTTATTCGGACTTTAAAGTTCTCTTTTTTTTTTTATCACAAAGAAACATACCTTGGGCAGACGAGTGAGTCGGGTCTTCTAAAAATCCTACTTGCAACCAGCCCCAAAAGTATCAACACAACCCATTTCATATTGGGTTGTGTCTAAATGGTAACCCACTTTGTTTTAAGGTTGAGATTAGAACTTTCTTTTTTTTTAAAAAAAAAAAAATCTTTGACAACAAGGATTTACGTCGTTGAAAAGAAGTGTCATATAGCAGATGTTAGAATTATTTTAATCTAACTTATTATTAGTATGAAACGAGGAAGAATTCGCCCACATCAACTTCATCATATGTTTTTTTTTTTTTGATGTAAAATAAATTAATTAATGGCCCAGGGCATGTTCTTTAATATTTAAGTTTTTGACAGGGTAGCTTGATCACTGATGCTATGCAAATAAGATATTACCTGGTATCAAAGCCGAGGCAAGTCACAACAGATATTTTAGATTAAAAATTTAGGATCAAATTTTGATAATTTTCTGAATTAAATAATTATAAATAAATTAAGAATTTTCTTATTATTTTTGGAATAAAAGAAATTGTTGAAAATTTCGATTTTCCATTTGTCCACATGGTTGCCGGATCAAAGAATTGCCGGGTGGTGGGCTTTAAGATCGGTGGAAGAAAGGAAAAAGCCCACGGATTTATCCGAATTAAAAAACAAAAAGGGGAAATAGAGATATGTGGGACGTTGCGTCCGCCAATTCTAGCTGTCACTGGCACCCCGCGAGTTAGTATTTTTTGATTTTATTAAATGTATTCATTCATGTATTGTATGAAGAATCTGTTTTCAGCACACACAAAAAAAATAGGAAAGAAAAGAAAAATATTTTGGGGTTTTTGGGCTCACCACAAATCCCGAAAGGATAGTGGACCTAGCTGTATCATGCCCCCGATGCGACAACTACCATATATTTATAGGGTATCTTCAACAAGCACATTTCACCATGGAACGTGGAAAAAGTTTAATTAATTAAAATTTAAAATTTAATAATTAGCAAATCGGACTGATAAATAAAGTTCAAAAATCTTACATCAATTAAATTTTATATAATAAGTTTATAAAAAAATAATAATAATACTAAATCTAAACTATGTCTAAGAAAAAAGATAATAAGCTTGACAACCCAATATACAATAAATACTTTAACTAGATAAATCAAACAATAATAATAATTATATAAAAAATAAGCATATGGGATACATTAGTTTAAAATCAAATTTAGATATGCAGCAATATAAAAACATCATACATGCGAATTAAATTTGATCATAAATCTATTTTTTTTTTCAAAACATTAAGTTTATCTCGTCAATCATGAACTATGACCATATTTATACTTTGCGGTTGAGCTAGATAATAAGCTTTGAAATAGTTGAAGTGTAAATATAACCTCCATTGGCAAGGTATCGTTATGCTAACCTATAGTCTCCACTCGTAGGGTGCCAACACATAACCTTTATCAACAAGATATTAATGTGCCAATATATAACCCTTACTGGCCGGGTATCGACATACCAATATATTACCTCCACTGGCAGGGTATCAATGTGCCAAAGTATAGGCCTTATTGGTAGGATAACAACGTATAACTCCTACTGGCAGGGTATCGATATGCCAACTTGGAACTGTTGCTAGCAGGGTATCGATATGCCAACGTGTAACTCCTACTGACAGGATATCAATGTGCTAATGTATATTCTCACTAGCAAGATAACGATACACCAACATATAACCCACTACTAGCAGGATATCGATATACTAGCAATTAACCATCATTGGCAAGGTATTGATGTATTGACACATAACCTCCACTCGCAGGGTATCGATGTACTAGTTTATTGTTAGAAGTATGCCCATAAGCCAATTTCGTAGACGCATTGTAATTATTTTGGAATATAAATTTATACTTGATCTTTTTATTAATTAATAAAATTGGGTATTCTTTTCATTCATGTTATTATGTGTCCATGAATCGACCAAGAAATTAATAAGATAATAACACATATTCTCAAAAGTTGAGAATTTAAGACATGTGTCATTAGGTAATTAATCCTGAATTGCTCCTGATCGATGGATCATCACGAAGAACGGTGATCGATCCAATGAGATTAGTGCACATATCACTTTTTTTGATTGACGAGTCTTGAGTCCACAGTGTAGGAACACTAGAGTGATTGTGCAAGTGTTTGTTAGAGACAAGGGTACTAAGCGTGACCAAAGCAAGAAGTCACTTGGATGTCTATCCACTCGTCAGTGACTTACTTGATGCTATAATTGTATGACTGGTACTTAGACCTGCAATGCCTCAGCTATTCACGGTGATGTTGCTATAGTTTGATGAGTACATGAACATGGACCCTATCCATAAGGATCCTTATGGTGCAGATTGGCTGCAGTAGGTTCACTGTCGGATTAGGGTTGCATCTAGATGGGATTTATCGACCTTGATAGATTTGAAGAGATCCTATGTGATTTATGAGACTGAGTTCGAAAGATCTTGGCCAGGGCATTTTGGAAAGAAGTTTTCCAATCTCGAACTTAAGTCAAATAAATTTTGATATATGACAGACTATGGGGTTTGACGAGTTATCCATAACATCCATCTTGTTGGGATCTACGATAGAGGTACTGTATCATACACTAACTGCACCTAGAAGTTTATTCATTTCATTCTGCTGGGTTGCCACTACATGCTGTTAGGTGTCACTAGTGGATTGTAAGACTCGAAAGCATTCACTCGATGATCAGTGAACCCTGAAGAGAAGAGTTGAAATTGTTTCAACCCATTGAAAGAAGTTTCAATGATATTGTGATGGAGATCACAATATATCTTACTACCAGACAGAATAGAACCTATAGAGTCACAGACATAAGAGGTTCTAATCATTCCGACAGTTGGATTGTGATTTAGAATCGTAATAGATCTTGATTGTCAATTTGATTGATAATTGGTTTAACCCACTAAGAGTTAGTGAGTTAAAGAAGAAAAATTTACAACTAGATTGCAATTTAATTTGATTCAATTGGACTAAATCAATTAGGCTTAACCTTACTGGATAAGGATGGAAAGTCTTAACTAATTAGAACTCCTTATTAGATAAGGAACTTAACTCCTTATTAGATAAGGAACTCCTAATTGGATTAGGATTCACATGAGTCAAATTGGAGGACAAATTGGATCCTAATTGGATTAGGATTCACATGAGTCAAATTAGAGGACAAATTGGGTCCTAATTGGATTAGGATTCAATCAATCAAGAGGAACCACATGTTTCCTAATTGGATTAGAAAATCAAAGCATGAAAGGAAGGGAGTATCCCTTCCTTCATGCGGCGGAAACAAAGGGGGAAATAAGGAGGGGCGTCCACGCCTCCTCCTTCTCACACACCAAAAGAAAGACTTTTCCCTCTTGGATTCTCCACACCCAAGAGGAAGGGCATCCGCCCCCCCCTTCTTTTCTTGGATTGCCACACGACACAAGAAGAGGCCAAGTTGCCTCTCCTTGATTCTCTCCAATCCCTTTTAAGTAAGGGGTTGGGAAGAATTAGGAGGGATGAATCAAGGAAAGATTTCTTAAAATCTTGTTTCTTGTTTAAACTAGGCATGAGATGTTTATAAAAGGAGGGGAGGCATGAGGGCACATAGGATTGGAAGTTCATTGATTTCAGCCACCCCACCCTCTTCCTCCTCTTCTTCCAGCTGTGAGCAAGAAAGAAGAAAAGAAGAGGCGTGACGTCTTCTTTCTCTTCCTCCTTCTTCTTCCTCTCAAAGCAATCGAGGAGTTGATTGAAAGAGAGAAAATCAGCCATCAAAAGCGATCTCTGCAAGGAAGCTAGCACTCCGGTGAGATCAAGGTGCTTGGAGCGATTCATACCTCGTGTGGATACCTGTAGAGGCCGGACAATTGTGCAGCTTCAAGCGAACTGAATCCATCGATCATCAGATAGCGGTGAAGATCTACCCGCTCAAAGGTAAAAATAGGATCTTTACAATTCTCAATTGTAGATCTGAAATTAATCAAGTTTTTAATTTTAATCTTTCTTTAGATTTCATAATTTTCTGAGTTAGAGAACTCAGATTTTTTTTTGAAATCTACGTTCCATAGGACGTTCATGTGACGAACGACCCACGCGTGTATTTCCATTGCGATCGTCGCAATGCGTGCGGGGGTAACCCGACACTTATAACCTCTACTAGCAGGATATCAATACATAGTTACGCTGCAGGTCCAAATACATTTCAAATCAAAGCTCTTTTTATTAAGAAACATGTTTTATATTCAAAATCAAAAGATTTATAAAACCATATGGTATCAAAATTAATCAAGCATGATCCATATTGAAATCAATATATTTGATCATGAATCATATAATATTTCCAAAAAAGGTATATTCAATAATAAAATACTATGTTTCAAGTACATAAATCATGAATAGTTTGATTTAGAAAATATTTTATAATTTACTAATAAATCTATAAACCAGTTAAGAAATCTAATAACTCTTAAAATCTCATTAAGAGCCTAATATTCAAAAATTATATTTTTATCAAAACTTTATCCATGATTATTTTAAAAATAAAAATTTTAAATCTCAACATCTTCATAGTGCTAGCCAAGTAGTATTGCTTGATACCCTCGGATCAATCCGATGAAAATAATTTCATTTGATAATGGTCGAACTAGGATATAGTAGCTCAATAAAGATCGAGAGTGACCAAATCTAATATTGTCTAACAAGGGTCAAGGTCTAACAAGGGTCAAGGTGGAGGCTGGCATGATACCGACAGCTAGGGTTAGTATGAGAATAGGCCTAAATGGGCTAAAGTCGGTAGGCCCAATCAACTCCAGCCCTTGGCCCAAAGGAGAAGTGGAATAGAGGATTGCGATCCTCTGCTCCGCCTTCCTCAGCATGACTAGGGCCGGGACCCTCGCAGCCTTGTGGCCTCTAGGAACGACAATCGGTCGTGTCAACTATCGTTGGGAACGGTCGTCGGCCACGCTCAACCGCTGCGAGAATCGTGACGGCGAATGAGCCGACCCCCTTCGAAAACCTTCTATAAATCTCCTTCTTCCCCTACGTTGGACCACCACCCGGCACCTCTCCTCCCTCTCCTCCCTCTGCTCCTTCTCCTCCTTCTCCGGTAGCTAGCGTGCCACCCCGGACGAGTGCCGCCCGAGACCCTTTCTCTCTCTTGATCTCTTGTCCTCCCGTCACTCTATTTTCTAGACCAAGCATTGCCTCCCCTGTTCCGCCAGACGTCGCCACCGCTAGCCGCCGGATCAGCTAAATTTGTCCGAGATCCTCCCCCTCCAATGATGCACCGGTAAGCTCTCACTTTCCTTTGTTCTTTTGACCGAAGCTTCCGCTGTTCCAGGCCCAAATCGAGGATGTCACTATTGTCCTACGTTCTTATTGAATATAATTTCCGTAGGCCTTTTGGCCATAAACGGTTATAAAATTTCAATAAAAAAATGTTCTTGTGATATCATTATGAATGGTGTTACTGTAATGAATGGACGATTGAGTAATGGCATCTACTTATTATCACAACCTGTTAATGCAATGTACACGTCAAGTAAGCGCCCTAGAATAGATAATGTCACGGATATCTACCTTTGGCATCATAGACTAGGTCATATTAACAAGAACAGGATGAACATGTTAAGTAAAGAGGGAATCCTCAATGTTAATGATTGTGAATCATTGACAACCTGTGAGTCATGTCTTCTTGGTAAGATGACCAAATCACCTTTTACCGAAAAAGGTGAACGAGCCAGTGACTTATTGACCCTTGTACATTCTGATGTATGTGGGCCAATGAGCATAGATGCTAGAGGTGGGTATTCATATTTCATTACGTTTACAGACGACCTTTCTAAGTATGGTTATGTCTATTTAATGAGACATAAATCTGAATCATTTGAAATGTTCAAATTATATCGTAATGAAGTAGAAAAACAAACTGGAAAGAGTATTAAAACTCTTCGATCAGATCGAGGAGGTGAATTCCTCTCCAGTGAGTTTTTGACATATTTAGGAGAGAATGAGATTCTCTCCCAATGGACTCCTCGTGGTACACCACAGTATCACCGTGTATCAGAAAGGAGAAATCGAACTCTATTAGACATGGTTCGATCCATGATGGGGTTTGCGAGTCTGCCCATATCCTTTTGGGGATATGCACTTGAGTCAGCCTGCTACATTCTAAATAAGGTTCCAAGTAAGTCGGTAAATAAAACACTACATGAGATGTGGACTGGACGTAAGCCGATGCTCTCTCACCTTAGGGTTTGGGGGTGTCCAGCGTATGTCAAACGTTTGAAAACTAACAAACTTGAACCCAAGTCTGACAGATGTTGCTTTGTTGGTTACCCTAAAGAAACTAAAAGATATTACTTCTACTTTGCTGAAGAACAAAAGTTGTTCGTAAGCAATAGAGCTATTTTCTTAGAGAAAGAATTCCTTATTGAAGGAATTAAAAGCTCTAATGTTGAGCTTAGGGAAGTTCAACATGTAGAAGATCCGACACCATCCACTGAACCAATTGAGTCGGATTTGATTAGATCAGATTCAGAACCCATCTTAGATGCACCATTAAGGCGATTAGGTAGAGTACCACATCAGCCGGGCAGATACTACGGTTTTTTGGTCCGGGATGGGGATCCGGTCGAGCTTGATGAAAACGACGAGGATCCGATCACATATATTGCGAGAATCGTGGCGGCAAATGAGCTGATCCCCTTCGAAAACCTTCTATAAATCCCCTTCTTCCCCTATGTTGGACCACCACCGGGCACCTCTCCTCCCTCTCCTCCTTCTCCTCCTCCTCCGGTAGCTGGCATGCCACCCCAGACGAGTGCCGCCCGAGACCCTTTCTCTCTCTTGATCTCTTATCCTCCCGTCACTCTATTTTCTAGACCAAGCACTGCCTCCCCTGTTCCGCCAGACGTCGCCACCGCTCGTCGCCGGATCAGCTAAATTCGTCCGAGATCCTCCCCCTCCGATGATGCACCGGTAAGCTCTCACTTTCCTTTGTTCTTTTGATTGAAGCTTCCGCTGTTCCATGCCCAAATTGAGAATGTCTCAATTTTTCCTTCTCACTGCAGTGCTGCAGTGGACACCAACTGTCAATCGGACGTCGACCTCCGGCTGTTAGATGTATGCCCTAGAAGCCAATCTGGCGGACACATTATTAATTCTGGGACATAAATTTGTCCTTGACTTTATTATTATTGAATAATAAATGGCATCTTTTCATTCATATTATTTATGTGTCTATGAATCGTCCAAGGAATTAATAAGATGATGATACATATTCTCAAGAGTTGAGAATTTGAGCCATGTATCATTGGTGATTAATTTCTAAATGCTCCTGATCAATGGATCATCACGAGGATGGTGATCGATCCGATCAGTGCACAGATCACTTTCCTTCTGGATGGACGAGACTCGAGTCCACAGTATAGGGACACTGAAGTGATAGTGCAGGTGCTTGTTAGAGAATAAGGGTACTGAGCATGACCAAGATATGAAGTCACTTGGATGTCTATCCACTCGTCAGTGACTTACTTGATGTTGCAGTAGTATGACTGGTCCTTTGACCTACGGTGCTTCGGCTACTCACAGTGAGGTTATTGTAGTTTGACTACACGTATACATGGTCTCTAGCCATATGGGTCCTTGTAGTGTTGATTGGCTACAGTAAGTTCACTGTAGGAGTAGGGTATGCACGTACATGGAATCTATCGACCTTGATAGAAGAGGAGTGATCCTATGTGATTTATTAGACTGAGTTCTAAGACCTTGGCCAGGGCAGTAATATAAAGTGGAGAAAGAATTTTCCACTATCGAACTCAAGTCGAATAAATCTAGACATATGACAGACGACGGGGTTTGACGAGTTATCCATGACCTCCGGTGTGTAGGGATCCACGATAGAAGGACTGTATCATACGATAACTGCACCTAGAGATTCATAATTCTATTCTACTGGGTAGCCACTACATACTGCTAGGTGTCACTGGTGGATGGTGAGACTCACAGGGATCATCTCGATGGTCGATAATCTCTGGTGAGTTGAGTTGGAATTGTTTCAACCCATTGAAAGGAGTTTTCAATGATATTGTGATAGAGATCACAATATATCTCACTACCAGTTAGAATGGAACCTATGGGGTCACACACATTAGAAGTATTGACCGATCCGATGGTTGAATTGTGATTAAGAATCACATATGATCAATTAGATTGATAAATGGTTAACCCGCTAAGAGTTAGTGGTTAGAAGAAGGAATAATTGCAATCGGATTGCAATTTAATTTAATTAATTGGATTTAATTAATTGGACTTGATCATGAGTTCTACTTGGAGTGAGATTCATGGAGTCCTAATTGGATTAGGATTTCAAATTAAATTAGAGTCCTACTTGGAATAGGATTTCTAAAGTCCTAATTATCTTAGGGCTGAAATTTGGACAAGTCCTAATTAGATTAGGATTTTCTTAAGTCCTAATTAATTTTAATTTTAATCTAATTAATTAAATAACTCCTAATTGGATTAGGATTGAAAAGTTCAATAGAGTCATGGTTCAATTAAATCCTAATTAGATTAGGATAAGGAGGAAATTGAAATGGGTTCATACAAATCCTATTTTGACTAGGATTGGACTCATGCAATGCACCCAAATTAAAATACCCTTTAATTGGATTAAATGGCAGATTAATATGGACTTGAGGGAGGGGCTTACACCCCTCCTCTTGGGCATTGCGTGGGAGAAAAAGGAGGGGCGCACGCCCCTCCTAGGTGGCATGAAAGATGAGATAAGGATGAGCTCCTAAAAAATAGGAGCTCATCTTTATCTCTTAATATTTCAAAAGGGGAGCATGGGATTTCGGCCAAGGTTAATATTTTTCTCCTCATTCCAGCCGTGAGCACCCTCCTCCATCTTCCTCCTTTGAGCCACAATCAAGAGAAGAAAAAGAAAAGCTTGGGATGCCCTCTTCCTTCTTCATCTTGGTTTCAAAAGGAAGAAAAAGAAAAAGGCTGCATAGAACCTTGTTTTTCTTCTTCCTTGGTTCTTCCTTCTTCTTCCTCCTCTCAAGCCAATCAAAGGTTGATTCAAAGGACCATCCATAGCCATCTCTGCAAGGGAGCTAGCACCCCAGTGAGATCCAAAGGCTTCGATCGAGTCAGTACTTCGTGTGGATACCCGTAGAGGCCGGACGCGTATGCGGCTTCCATTGAACCCTCATCAAATACCACGTAAATCAGATTTGCGGAGACCATCTACCCGCAGAAGGTGAAGATCTGATCTTCTTAATGATTTTAAAATGCTTTACAATAATTTAATTCTAATCTATCTACAAACGAAAGGTTTTAAAACATGTTCATGCGATGAACGGATCCCGCATATCTTTTTCCGCTGCAATCTAAAAATTATTTTGAAATTTTCATGGCATATGAGGGATGCTAACAGTGGTATCAGAGCCATGGTTATGTAGATTAAGATTAGAATTAAATTTTTCAAGGTATTTTAGATCTGAAATTTAAGGAATTATGCTTGCTGAAATTTATGTATGCAGAATTTTTAGCTTGCTGATTTTTCTGCATACTAATTTTTAGATGCTTAGATTAATGATTCTAATGCTTTGATAATGTGATTACAAATGTTTAGAATCAAATATAGCATGATCAGCAAGTCATGAGATGAAATAATCAGTTAAATATCAGATCTGAAAATAATTTTTATGCATGTGATGCGTATGGTGATGATCATGGATGGATCCTTTGAATGTGCTGAAATGTTCTGCGATCTTCTGTGATGCATGTAATTTTAATTTTTAGATGCCTGCGTGCATCTTAAATTCATGTATTAGAGACCTGCGTGTCTTATGAAAAGGGTTGTAATTTATTTTTTATTTTTTATTTTAATTTTTAAAGCAATCTGAGATGTAATCTGTGATGTGTGTTGCACGTCGATGGTTGATCGATATGTACATCAACAAGCTCAACATGCGCAGATCGAGGTCAAGGGTTGATTGAAGATAGATCAAGGAGTTGATCGAATTGGACCTAAGGGATCAAGATCGAGTCAAGATGTTGCCCAGATAGACAACCCAAGAGGGGGGGGGGTGAATTGGGTTTTAAAATAATTTTGCAATTAAAACGTTGTGGATGACTAATTAATGCTTTACCAAGATGATTAATTAATTGCTATGTGCTGTGAATGAAATGAGAGTAAAAGAAAGAGACACACAATCACAAACACAAGGCTTTTATAGTGGTTCGGAGCTAACCCTTGCTCCTACGTCCACTCCCCAAGTCTCACTTGGGAATTCACTATAACCCCTCGGATTACAGCCGGTTGTTTTACAAGCTCACAACCAAACTTGTTGTTTTACGAGCTCACAACGAACTCGGTCGGTTTTCCCTGGCTCACCGACTAGAACCACCCCGATTGTTTTTCCGAAATCACAATCGAACCCTTACACGTTGGTTTTACACTCGGCTCACCAACCAACCTCTACACCCTTGATTCAATCCCCCGATTGAACCAAGCAAAGACAATATGGAAAGAATAAGAAACAAACAGAAAAACTGAGCTTCTTAAATAGCAGATTTGCTACAATATAAACTAGAGAGAAGTTAAGAGCCCTCAAACACTTTTGAGTTGGAGTAGAGTAGGGCTTCTTGAACTTTGAGTCTCCTCTGGAATGTCTGGTCGACTTGAATGCAGGAGGAGGCTTCTTTAAAATGCTGGGAAGAGGAAGTTGGATGGAGTTAATGGTGCTCTTCCTTCTTTTCGTTGAAGACAAGTATGCAGAGAATGAATGCTTGATTTCTCTGAATGGAATGGTGCTTCCCTGCCTTGCTACAGTCCTCTGTGTCTATTTAAGCCATCCCCCACGGAAACTAGCCGTTAGACACCTTTTTCTGCCCGTTCTGCACACTCTGCACAACCTGACAATATGTCCGTTGGGGGTCGGAGTCGACTCGCGCGATCAGGAGTCGACTCGGCTGTAGCGGGAGTCGACTCATGCTTTTCTGGAATCGACTTGGCAACTGTTCCGAATTTGAATTAAAGTGGCCTCTTCGACTGGGAGTCGACTCGACTTGACCCGGAGTCGACTCGCCAACTTCTGGAGCTGACTTGGCATTTTCGGAGTCGGCTCATCCCATGAAGTCCACGGAGCCAATTTTCAACCTGGCCCACTCGAGT
Organism: Phoenix dactylifera; assembly: GCF_051530095.1. Taxonomy (NCBI): domain Eukaryota; kingdom Viridiplantae; phylum Streptophyta; class Magnoliopsida; order Arecales; family Arecaceae; genus Phoenix; species Phoenix dactylifera. The sequence continues at coordinate 10,412,358 of NC_143193.1, forward strand.
CGACTCGACAATCCTGGGAGTCGACTCGGCGCTCAGAGCCCGAACTCCCGATTTTCTGTCTTTTGGCTCGTCCAGTCTTGGAGTCGACTCGGACTGTTCTGGAGTCGACTCGGCTCTCAGTTTCCGAAACATGGCCTTCTGCCTTTTTGGTGTAGCGCTGCCTTGGGGTCGACTCGAGCTGTCTGGGAGTCGACTCGGCTCTCAGAGACAATAATTCGGTCTTCTGTCTTTTTGGGGTCGCGCTGTCTCGGAGTCGACTCGCGCATTGCGGGAGTCGACTCGAATCTCAGAGTCCGAAAACTGCTCTCTGACTTTTGCCTTGTGAACCACTGAGAGTCGACTCTCGCTTTCTTTGGAGTCGACCTACCAACCATCGGAGTCGACTCGCGTTCCACAGGAGTCGACTCGAATCTCAGGGTCGAAATTCGCTCTCTGACTTTTCTGTCTGTAACTCTTTGGAGTCGACTCGCGCACTTCAGGAGTCGACTCGCTGACAGGTTTTGAGTTGATGCTTTCTGCTCGTCTGTCTGTTCTCAGTCGGAGTCGACTCGTAATGATCCGGAGTCGACTCGAGCCCGTGCCAGTGATTCTGATACGTTTGGAGTCGACTCGTAATACTCCGGAGTCGACTCGAGTCTCAGACTTTGGTTCAAACTGACTTCTTAACTTATCCAAAATATTATGAACCAAGTCTAGAAACACTTTAGACAAGATTTTCACTGAAACATTCAATTGAATTCATTAGTAAACAAGAGATATACTTAGATGCTTTGAGCTCATCAAAATCAAATAGGGTTATGATCAATCACTCCACAATCTCCCCCTTTTTGATGATGACAAAACATTGAGTATATGTAAAGTGAATTGCTCAATAAACAAGGAAATAAAATCCATAAATGAATTCAAGTGTCTGGTTATTTAATTTATCCAAGCTTGAAAGGTGTGAAACAATAAATTTTGGAATTAAAGCTCCCCCTTTCATTTGGAATTATATAAGCCTTCATATCATGCAATCAATTGTTTGGCTTATATATATTTAATGATTTAGCTTTCTTAAAAATTCAGATTCTTCCCCTCAACATATGCATTCAACTTTGTTTTGATTCTCTGAATTTCCTTTTAATGCATTGAAGTTTTTGAACTGAAATTTTTGGTTTTTAGAGGAAAAATCTGTCAATTTGTTCTTGAGTAGGATTCAGCTAATCTCCGAATATCCCTTGAATAGATTCTGGAGATTACTCCATTAGGAGCCCCAACAGAGAGATAATGAGCCTCGAGGTACCAAATCCACTAAGAACAAATTATGTTTTAATTTTTGATTCTCATTTTGAGTTCTTTTATGTTGATTCCATTTACATATCTACTAAATATTTCTCCCCCTTTTTGTCATCATATCAAAAAGGAGGTAAGCAGAACAAACAATCACTTAGAGATCAAATTGCACACAATTGAAGAGAATATGTCTACTCATTGTATTGATGTGTATATAAATGCATTTTAGAATACAATAAGTAAAGCAAAAAAGTACATGTCAAAATAACACAAAATGATCTAAGGCTTCCTCGAGGAGGATGCGGGTCCCCGGGGCATGCGCTCTGCAAGTAGTGTGACTGCATTGGTGACGTGCTCGAGCTGTCGGATAATGGCCGAGGTGGCCCTGCTATGTGTCGTATCGAGCTCGGTCACCGACTTCTGAAGTGTGTCCAGCTTGTCGATGAGCACATTCGCCAAGCGCTCGGCCCCCTGGGTAGTGGTGCCCATATCCTGTCGGACGTTATCGCGCATCTTCCGAGTGGTGCTCGAGACTTCGCTCATGCTATGGAACTGGGCTTGGACCAGGAACCGTACATTGTCGATCTCTTCCCGCACATGGGCCGTCATCTCAGTCGTGGCTGTCAAGGAAGGGACCAACGCTGAAGATGGTGCAGGAGAGGGAGCAGGCACTGAACCCCGGAGCTCCCGAAGTAGATCATCCCGCAGGTCTCTAACTATCTCCTGGCGCAACTCCCAGAGCTGCTCAGGAGCGATCCGGACCTCCATGGGCTGAGGAGCTGAGGAGGAGGGTCCGGCTGAAGTGGTAGGAGCAGAAGTGGAGGGAAAGTCAGAATAATCTGAGTCTGGATCAGGACTAGGGGAATGTCTGGTGGTATGTGGGGAGGTGGAAGACTTCCTAACCCAGGTCCCCTCTACCTTCCGAAACCCCATCCTGTGTAGGGTCCCCGGACGCATGCGATCTGTCCATCGCAATGCGCGAGAGGGTTCCCCCTCAGAAATAGGAATCTCGGCCTCCCTAAAGATAAGGGTGAACATCATGCCATAGGGGAGGGTGAGCCTAGGTCTATCTAGTGGCTCACATAGGTATCTATATATCATCTTGGGAAAGTTTATGGGGGTATCCTGAAGAATGTAGTACATGAGGGCTAGGTCCCTCTCAGACACAAAATCAAACCGTTCGGTCTTTGGGAACAAAGACCGAGAAATGATGCTCAAGAGGAGCCGCATCTCAACTGAAAGTGAGCTGGCGGACACCTCATCTAAAGGGGACTGGGGTGGATGCCCTAGAATGGCCGTAAGGGCCTCAGTCCTATCTTCGGGGTGTGTGGGAGCCACCCCTAACTGTGGAAGGTGGAGGATTTGGGCTATGAAATCCTCGAAAATAAACAATGGGACACCGGCTACGGTTCCCTCTATTCCCCCATTTCCCCTATGGACAGTACCATAGAACTCTCTAATTAGGCCAGGGTATGTGGGGAGGTCTAGGGAACAAAAGTACTCTAAACCCTGGGCCCTAAGTCTATCTCCTATAGTGAAGCCCTCCCGGGAGAGATAGTCGAAATCGACGTATCTCCCGGTGGAGACCGCCTTCCCGGCACACGGCCTCGAGGGAACGGCCCTCGGCGGGGAACGAGCCGGAGGTTGTGGCCTCACGGGGTCGTTCCGAGCCTTGGAACGCCGCTCGGCACTGGTCGCGGAATGGGGCCTCTTCCGGCTTGGGACAGTGGCTTTGCGAGGCATGGTTGACCTAGAATGGTATGAAATCCTAATGGACGATGAAGGATCAACGGGAAAAGGACCTAGGGGCGGCCGGAGACGTTCTAGGAGTCGGCTCTAGGGTTTTGAACAGTGGCGGCGGTGAAAATAAGTGTTTTCTAAACGATGGAGTTAGGGTTAAAAAGTCGGATCCCGACTGCGAGTCGACTCCACTGAGTCGCGAGTCGACTCGACCTCGAGTCGACTCCAAAATATGCGCGAGTCGACTCTCCTTAGGCGCCTGTTGACCTCGAGTCGACTCCTTACTGTATGCGAGTCGACTCCCCCTCTGCTGCCATTGTTTTCGAGTCGACTCCCGTAAATGTGCGAGTCGACTCCCCCTTACGAGCCGACTCTGAAACTTACTCGAGTCGTCTCGAACTCTGGCACGCACCTAAAAATCATGCTATGTTCGTGCCGAATGAGGGAAAATCACTAAGTTATGATCTGATTTGATGATCATTGTAAAGAGACTCTAAATTAACCACGATCTAATCATCAAAATCAATGAACTAGTGGAAAACACCACTAGCATGGATCAATCACTCCTAATCCCCTCCTAAGCACACTAAATCTCTCTTCACTTAGGGGTTTTGTAAAAATGTCAGCTAATTGATCATCAGTACAAACAAAATGTAGTGTCACATCACCATTCAGTACATGATCTCTTATGAAGTGATGTCTTATCTCAATATGTTTAGTTCTTGAATGCTGAATTGGATTCTTAGTTAGATTAATGGCACTTGTATTATCACAATTAATGGGTATTTTATCTTGTTTAATGCCATAATCTTCTAATTGTTGTTTGATCCATAAGATTTGAGCACAACAACTTCCGGCTGCAACATATTCAGCTTCAGCAGTAGATAATGCAACCGAGTTTTGTTTCTTGCTAAATCATGAGATTAAGTTTTCTCCTAGAAATTGACAAGACCCGCTGGTACTTTTTCTATCAAGTTTACATCCAGCAAAGTCTGAATCTGTGTATCCTATTAATTTTAGGCTAGATTCTTTAGAATACCATAAACCTATATTCTTAGTTCCTATTAGGTATTTAAAGATTCTCTTAACTGCAATTAGATGTGATTTCTTAGGATTAGACTGATATCTAGCACACATGCAAACAATAAACATGATATCAGGTCTACTTGCAGTAAGATACAATAAAGATCCTATCATACCTCTATATAGTTTCTGATCTACAGATTTACCTGATTCATCTTGGTCTAATTTGCATGATGAGCTCATGGGGGTGCTGATTGACTTGTTCCCCTCCATATCAAACTTTTTAAGCATCTTCTTGATATATTTGGCTTGATTGATGAAGATGCCTCCTTCAGACTGTTTGATTTGAAGCCCGAGGAAGTAGTTCAGCTCTCCCATTATGCTCATCTCAAATTCACTCTGCATCAAATCAGCAAATTCTTCGCAGAGGCGATTGTTAGTAGCACTGAAAATAATATCATCAACGTAAATCTGCACTAATAACATATCTTTGTTTTGCTTTTTCAGAAATAGTGTTGTATCTATATTACCCCTAGAGAACTCATGTTCTAATAGGAATTTGCTAAGCCTCTCATACCATGCTCTAGGTGCTTGTTTCAAACCATAAAGTGCTTTGTTCAATTTATATACATGATTAGGGTATTGATGATTTTCAAAACCAGGAGGTTGTTCTACATATACCTCCTCATTAATATACCCATTTAAAAATGCACTTTTTACATCCATTTGAAATAGTTTGAAGTCCTTAGAGCATGCATATGCTAATAATAATCTAATAGCCTCAAGTCTAGCTACAGGAGCAAAGGTTTCATCAAAATCTATACCTTCTTCTTGATTATAGCCCTTTGCTACTAGTCTAGCCTTATTCCTTATGACAATTCCATTTTCATCAAGTTTATTTTTATAAATCCATTTGGTACCCATAATTGGATATTCTAAAGGTCTTTCGACTAGATTCCATACCTTGTTTCTAGTAAATTGGTTTAATTCTTCTTGCATTGCATTTATCCAATTTACATCTTTTTCAGCTTCTTCTATGTGTTTGGGCTCAAAATGTGAAATGAAAGCTAGATGAGTGTTTAAGTTCCTAAGAGATGCTCTTGTCCTAACGGGTTGAGATGGATCATCTAGAATTAATTCCTTAGGATGCCCGTGAGCAAACCTCCACGCCTTAGTTAGCCCATGATCTACTATAATCTCTTGGCTTGATGATGCATCTCCAATTAATTTTTGATTATTATCTTGTAATGTCATCTCGTCAGTCTTTTCTTCAAGAATTTTCGTATCATCATCAAAATTAACTCTCTTACTAGAAGAGATATCACTAGAATCATCGAAGACAACATGTATGGATTCTTCTATAACTAGGGTTCTTTTATTAAAGACTCTATATGCTTTACTAGTTGTAGAGTACCCCAAGAATATGCCCTCATCAGATTTAGAATCAAATTTTCCTAGATTATCTTTTCCATTATTATGAACAAAACACCTACATCCAAAGATATGAAAATAGTTTACCTTTGGTTTTCTGTTTTTCCAAAGTTCATAAGGTATTTTCTTTATAATAGGTCTCAATAAAACTCTATTTAATATATGACAAGAAGTATTAATGGCTTCTCCCCAAAAGTACTTAGGGAGGTTACTTTCACATAACATGGTTCTAGCCATTTCCTCTAGAGTTCTATTTTTCCTCTCCACAACTCCATTTTGTTGTGGTGTCCTAGGTGCAGAAAAATTGTGTGTTATTCCCTTTTTACTACAAAACTCATCAAATAAATGATTTTCGAATTCGGTACCATGGTCACTTCTAATAGCTATTACTGAAGTATCTCTAGCATTGGTTACTTCTTTATGAAATTTCTTGAAAACTGAAAAAGCTTGATCCTTATGAGCTAAGAACATGACCCAAGTGTATCTAGAATAATCATCTACAATAACTAGACCATATTTATTTCCACCTAGGCTTGTGGTTCTAGTTGGTCCGAATAGGTCCATGTGTAGTAGTTCTAGAGGTCTAGAGGTTGAGACACTATTTATAGATTTAAAGGAGTTCTTTGATTGTTTGCCAAATTGACATGCTTCACATATTTTATTCTTTTCAAACTTTAATTTTGGCAAACCTATCACCGAATCTCTTTTAACTAGTTTAGATATTGTGTCCATGCTTGCATGACCTAACTTACGGTGCCATAACCAACTAGCATCATTGTCCTTAGTTTCATTAACAACTAAACATGGATTGTGTTTGGCAAGATCCTCAAGGTCTACAACATACACATTTCCACGTCTTATTTCTTTAAAAACTAAACTATTGTCATTTGGGTTTGTTATGATGCATAGTGATGGTTTAAACATAACATTATAACCTCTATCACATAATTGACTAATGCTTAATAAATTATGCTTAAGACCATCAACATAGCGAACATTATCAATAAAAGTAGAAGGGGTAATTTGAACTTTACCTATACCAATGATGTGACCCTGGTTATTGTCTCCAAAAGTCACAGCACCTCCCTTCTTAGCTTCAAGGGTGAAGAATTGATTCTTGTCACCCGTCATGTGTCTTGAGCAGCCACTATCCAAGTACCAGCAATTTTTGTTGACCTTGGCTGCAAGACACTCCTACACAAGCAGATCATATAATCTTAGGTACCCAAGTTTTCTTGGGTCCTTCATGGTTAGTCATATTGGTTCCTTTTGGAACCCATACTCTTTTAATTTTTCTTTTAGTTTTCCCTTTCCTATAGTCACATACATTTGCTTTATGTCCTACAGTTCCACAACAAAAGCAGGTTACTTTCTTAGTTTTGCTTTCTCCAGCTTTAACAAAGAAGTTACTCAGAAGTTTTTGCTTATTTTTAGGTTTATATCCTAAACCTGCTCTATTGAATATTGCTCGTTGACTATTAAGTATCATATTCAGTTTTTCTGAACTATATGTAAATTTTTCAACCAAGGGTTTGTATTTTTCAAATTCTTTAGTTAGTGTTTGTTTTTCTGCTTTTAAATCATTCAGTTCTTTTGTGATACTCTCATTTATATGTTTATTGTTTTTGGGTTCTAATGTTTCTTTGTTCAGCCTTTCATTTTCTTTAGTTAAGGTATTATTCTTTTGTATCAAGATTTGGTTGCTTGTTTTAAGTTCTGCATTTTCTTTGGTGATACAATCCTTATCCTTAACTAACTTATCGTATTTATGTTGGTAAGATTGATTAGCTATTTTTAGTTCTTTATTCTTAAGATTTATGGCCTTATATTCAATCATTAATTCATTAAATGCATCATACAATTCATCAAAGGTAAAATCGAGATGCGTGTTGGATGTTACCTCATTTTCATTGGTCATGAAACAGAAATTGGCCTTTTCTTCTTGTTCCTCATCCGATGATGAAGATGATGCGTCGGAGTCCGATAAGGTGGTGACAAGGGCTTTCTTCTTCTTGTACTTGCTGTCCTTCTTTAGTAAGGAACGCTCAGCTCTGATGTGCCCCGGCTTCTTGCACTCATAACACCCAATCCCCTCATTTTCCCTTTCCTTACCTTTATCCTTGCGATAGGAATTTGAGGGGCCTCTCCTTTGATGATAGGACTTCTTGTGGTTGATGAATTTTCTGAACTTGCGCACAAGAAGAGCCTCATCATCATCTCCCTCATGATCTTCTTCTTCACTGCTGCTCCTGCAAGACAAATCTTTGTTAAATGATGTAGATTTGAGAGCTATTACCATTTTCTTATGGGAGGACTCTTCTTCGCTGTGCTGCTTCATTGTTAGCTCGTGAGTCATTAGGGATCCAAGGAGCTCTTCAAGTGGAAGCTTGTTCAAGTCCTTAGCTTCTTGGATTGCCGTCACCTTGGCTTTCCATGACCTTGGTAGACAGCGAAGAATTTTCCTGACAAGATCACTGTTAGTATAGTTTTTGCCAAGGCTTTTTAGGCCATTGACAATGTCAGTAAACCTAGTGAACATGCTAGTGATTGTCTCATTAGAATCCATCTTAAATAGTTCATACTTATGAACTAATATATTTATTTTGGATTCTTTGACTTGATTCGTGCCCTCATGGGTCACTTCAAGTCTGTCCAAATCTCTTTTGCAGAATTGCAAGTAGAGACTCTATTGAATTCATTCCTATCTAATGCACAGTAAAGCACATTCATTGCTTTAGAATTGAGTTGTGCCTTTCTCATGTCATGTTCATCCCAATCCTTTTCTAGTTTAGGTACAGTGACACCCTCTACATAGATGGATGGGATGTATGGTCCATTTACTACAATGGTCCACATCTCATAGTCTTGGGCTTGGATGAATATTCTCATCCTAGCCTTCCAATATGAGTAGTCGGATCCATTAAAGAATGGGGGTCTTTGGATGGACTGACCCTCAATGTGGGAAGATCCAAATGGGGTTGTCATTTTGATCTTTTACTCTTAGGGTAGAAGAGTTTAGGCTCTGATACCACTTGTTGCCCAGATAGACAACCCAAGAGGGGGGGTGAATTGGGTTTTAAAATAATTTTGCAATTAAAATGTTGTGGATGACTAATTAATGCTTTACCAAGATGATTAATTAATTGCTATGTGCTGTGAATGAAATGAGAGTAAAAGAAAGAGACACACAATCACAAACACGAGGCTTTTATAGTGGTTCGGAGCTAACCCTTGCTCCTACGTCCACTCTCCAAGTCTCACTTGGGAATTCACTATAACCCCTCGGATTACAGCCGGTTGTCTTACAAGCTCACAACCAAACTTGTTGTTTTACGAGCTCACAACGAACTCGGTCGGTTTTCCCTGGCTCACCGACTAGAACCACCCCGATTGTTTTTCCGGGATCACAATCGAACCCTTACATATTGGTTTTACACTCGGCTCACCAACCAACCTCTACACCCTTGATTCAATCCCCCGATTGAACCAAGCAAAGACAATATGGAAAGAATAAGAAACAAACAGAAAAACTGAGCTTCTTAAAAAGCAGATTTGCTACAATATAAACTAGAGAGAAGTTAAGAGCCCTCAAACACTTTTGAGTTGGAGTAGAGTAGGGCTTCTTGAACTTTGAGTCTCCTCTGGAATGTCTGGTCGACTTGAATGCAGGAGGAGGCTTCTTTAAAATGCTGGGAAGAGGAAGTTGGATGGAGTTAATGGTGCTCTTCCTTCTTTTCGTTGAAGACAAGTATGCAGAGAATGAATGCTTGATTTCTCTGAATGGAATGGTGCTTCCCTGCCTTGCTACAGTCCTCTGTGGCTATTTAAGCCATCCCCCACGGAAACTAGCCGTTAGACACCTTTTTCTGCCCGTTCTGCACGCTTTGCACAACCTGACAATATGTCCGTTGGGGGTCGGAGTCGACTCGTGCGATCAGGAGTCGACTCGGCTGTAGCGGGAGTCGACTCATGCTTTTCTGGAGTCGACTCGGCAACTGTTCCGGATTTGAATTAAAGTGGCCTCTTCGACTGGGAGTCGACTCGACTTGACCCGGAGTCGACTCGCCAACTTCTGGAGCTGACTTGGCATTTTCGGAGTCGGCTCATCCCATGAAGTCCACGGAGCCAATTTTCAACCTGGCCCACTCGAGTCGACTCGACAATCCTGGGAGTCGACTCGGCGCTCAGAGCCCGAACTCCCGATCTTCTGTCTTTTGGCTCGTCCAGTCTTGGAGTCGACTCGGACTGTTCTGGAGTCGACTCGGCTCTCAGTTTCCGAAACATGGCCTTCTGCCTTTTTGGTGTAGCGTTGCCTTGGGGTCGACTCGAGCTGTCTGGGAGTCGACTCGGCTCTCAGAGACAATAATTCGGTCTTCTGTCTTTTTGGGGTCGCGCTGTCTCGGAGTCGACTCGCGCATTGCGAGAGTCGACTCGAATCTCAGAGTCCGAAAACTGCTCTCTGACTTTTGCCTTGTGAACCACTGAGAGTCGACTCTCGCTTTCTTTGGAGTCGACCTACCAACCATCGGAGTCGACTCGCGTTCCACAGGAGTCGACTCGCTGTCTCGGAGTCGACTCGCGCATTGCGGGAGTCGACTCGAATCTCAGAGTCCGAAAACTGCTCTCTGACTTTTGCCTTGTGAACCACTGAGAGTCGACTCTCGCTTTCTTTGGAGTCGACCTACCAACCATCGGAGTCGACTCGCGTTCCACAGGAGTCGACTCGAATCTCAGGGTCGAAATTCGCTCTCTGACTTTTCTGTCTGTAACTCCTTGGAGTCGACTCATACTACTCCGGAGTCGACTCGGTAAACATCGGAGTCGACTCGCGCACTTCAGGAGTCGACTCGCTGACAGGTTTTGAGTTGATGCTTTCTGCTCGTCTGTCTGTTCTCAGTCGGACTCGACTCGTAATGATCCGGAGTCGACTCGAGCCCGTGCCAGTGATTCTGATACGCTTGGAGTCGACTCGTAATACTCCGGAGTCGACTCGAGTCTCAGACTTTGGTTCAAACTGACTTCTTAACTTATCCAAAATATTATGAACCAAGTCTAGAAACACTTTAGACAAGATTTTCACTGAAACACTCAATTGAATTCATTAGTAAACAAGAGATATACTCAGATGCTTTGAGCTCATCAAAATCAAATAGGGTTATGATCAATCACTCCACACAAGAGTTGAAGACGATCAAACCAATTGACGTGCAGGTGCTTGTAAAATGACCCCATCCTGGATCCATGATCATCACCATTAATTTTATTTTTGATAAATGCCTGGATGTTTAATGCTTATGTTTATGCGGGTAGATATATATTTGCATGAGATGTGAATACGCGATCGAGTGAGACCTAAATCGAAACCTCCCTAATCAGTCGAGGGTGAACCAACATGAGTTAGTCATATTAGATTAATTGATCTAATTGGTGTCTAGACAAGCCTAAAAGGTGGTTACTTAATTAGGACCTTACTCTCTGAGTAAGGGGAGCCTCCCACCTGCTTACCTGGTCAATTATTCGATTACCTCTTATGAAGAACTCAAGTTGCAAACACTAAGACATGATTATGCAATATTAAGTCCATAGGTCTTCCACCGTAGTAGAGCTGCTAAGGTCTTTTCGGTGTTGATTTGTCTTGGCTGGACACAGTGGGCAAGTTGCATCGGGGGACTGGACCTCTCTATTAGACATGAGATGTTGCGGGGTAAGGTGGGGTTGGGCAGCAATAACTGTTAGGTGAGGACCCAATGACGACTTTATTTCTGCGGTTATACGGTGGGTCTGACTTAACTAAGTAATGGGACCAATAACTGTTAGGTGAGGTCTTCATGACTTAGAGACCAAGTACCACTGCAATTTGCTTGAGAAGCATTGTACAAGAGTTGTACACTCATCCATTTATATGTCACCAATAACTGTTAGGTGAGGGGGCATGTAAATCGGTGAGACCGCAGTACCCACTAGAAATTCTAGTCGCGTAGGGTTTTCGTTTCTCCATCAGGGGAGTATGAGGGATTCGAGAAAATAGTGGGAGCATATTTGTTTTAAAAGACCCTAAAACAAATAGAGTTCAAGTACAAAGTCTAACTAGAATCTTTACTCTCTACAGATCACAATGTCAGCTTCAAACCCTTTGACCCGTATTCTTGAGACCAACCGACTGACCGGAACCAACTACAAAGACTGGCTTAGGAACCTAAAAATTATTCTAAATTGTGAGAAACTAGGGTATGTGCTCGAGAACGATATCCCCAGGTTACCAGCACGTCCTACTGATGATCAGCGTGAGACGCATCAAAAGTGGACAGATGACGACATTAGGGTCAAGTGCTACATCATGGCATCCATGACTAATGAACTTCAATGCCAGCATGAGAACATGAAGACTGCTAGGGAAATACTGGCTCATCTGCAAAAGTTGTATGGTGAGCAGAGCCGCACTGCACGCTTTGAAGTGTCCAAGAGGCTCTTCAAGGCAAAGATGCATGAGGGGCAGTCTGTCCACGATCACTGTTTGACTATGATCAAGGACCTCGAAGAGCTTGAGAAGCTCGGTATGTCGATGCATAAGGAACTGCAGATAGATCTGATCCTGCAATCCCTTCCTGATTCATTTGAGCAGTTTATAGTAAACTACCACATGAATAAAATTGAATGCACGAAGACTGAACTACTGAATATGTTGGTAACTGCTGAGGGAGCCTTGAAAGGTTCAAGGGGCTCTGTTCTGGCTGCTGAGCTGACTTCTGGTTCCAAGAGAAAGTCTACTTGGAAGAAAAAGAAGCCTGCAAAGAAGCAGAAGAAAGACAAGAAGCCTAAGAAGGAAGTTCATAAGAAAAAGGCTGATGACAAAGAAAAATGTTTCCACTGCAATGTCAACGGCCACTGGAAAAGGAACTGCCCTTCATACCTCGAGAGCCTAAAGAAGAAAAAGGCAGACACACCTTCTGAAGGTATGTTAGACTTGCTCGTAATTGAAACTAACCTTACGGTTTCTTCTACTTCTAGTTGGGTTTTGGATTCTGGTTCTAGTGCTCATTTGTGCACTACTATGCAGGGTCTAAAGAAAAGTAGGAGGCTGGCGGAAGGTGCAGTGACCCTTCGGATAGGCAACGGGGCAAGAGTTGCTGCTGTAGCTGTGGGCACCTATCCTCTGCGATTACTATCTGGATTTAGTTTACTACTTAGAGACTGTTATTATGTCCCTGCTACTAGCAGGAATTTGATTTCTGTTTCATGTTTAGCACAGGATGGTCATATTTTGACATTTGACAAAGACCACTGTTCTATTTATTTCAGAAATAAATTAGTTGCACGTGGTTTCATGATTGACAGTCTCTATCACTTGCATGTTGATGTGTCTGTGAATGTGTCTAAGCAAGTAGTGAGTGCCACAGGATCTAAAAGATTCAGAGATGAGATAAACCAGAAGTATTTGTGGCACCTCAGGCTTGGCCATATTGAAGAGGACAGAATTAACAAAATGGAGAAAGATGGGCTTCTCGGCCCATTGACTTCCGAGTTATATCCAGTTTGTGAGTCCTCTCTTCAAGAAAAAATGGCTAGATTATCTTTTGTAGGACATGGGGAGAGGACCACTGAAATACTTACCCTGGTACACACTGATGTGTGTGGCCCATTTGATGTGTCAGCCAGGGGTCGTTATTTGTACTTCATTACCTTTACCGATGACTATTCACGATATGGGTATGTGTATTTTATGAGATACAAATCTGAGTCTTTTGAAAAGTTCAAAGAATTCAGAAATGAAGTAGAAAAACAGACCGAAAAAATTCTTAAGGTTCTTCGATCAGATCAAGGAAGAGAATACCTTAGTGGAGAATTTCGGGACTATCTCAAGGAGAATGGCATAGTCTCACAATGGGCGCCTCCGGGTACACTTCAACTCAACGGGGTGTCAGAAAGGAGGAATCAGACTCTATTGGATATGGTCCGATCCATGATGAGCTTCACAGATCTGCCTATGTTTCTTTGGGGAGATGCCTTATTATCTACAATTTATTTATTGAATAGAGTTCCCTCTAAATCCGTTCCTACCACACCGTATGAGATATGGCATGGTAAGAAACCGAGTCTTGGTCATTTCAAGATTTGGGGATGTCCGGCCCATGTCAAGAGAATGCAGGCGGACAAGTTAGAGCATAGGACCATAAGTGCTCGTTTCATAGGATATCCTAAAGAGTCATTAGGATACAATTTTTACGTCTCAGAGGATCACAATGTGTTTGTGAGCCGATATGTCGTCTTCTTGGAAAAATAGTTTATCCTTGATAGAAGCAGTAGGAGAAAAATTGAGCTTGAAGAGAAAGTCTCTGAAAAGCAACGAGTAATGGATCCTATAGAACCTATTCACATAGAGCCAGTACACGTAGTACGTCCTCCACCTCGTAGATCAAGTAGGGTCTCCCATCCTCCTGATAGATACTTAGGTATACTAGTAGAGGATACAGAGGAAATGTTCCTCATGGAAGATAGGGAACATGTACAGGATCCCAATACCTACAATGAGGCGATATCTGATATCGATTCCGAGAAATGGCTGGAAGCCATAAAGTCAGAGATAGAATCCATGTATTCCAACCAAGTCTGGACCTTAGTAGATCCACCAGAAGGTATAGTACCTATTGGATGTAAATGGATCTACAAAAGGAAAATAGGTTCGGATGGAAAGGTAGAGATCTATAAGGCAAGGCTAGTGGCGAAATGGTATAGTCAGCACGAAGGCATTGACTATCAGGAGACTTTTTCACCTGTAGCCATGCTGAAATCCATTCGAATATTGCTTGCCATCGCATCATTTCATGATTATGAAATATGGCAGATGGATGTGAAAACTGCTTTCCTGAATGGATATCTTGATGAAGATATCTATATGGAGCAGCCTTTGGGTTTCACTTCCAGTGATGGAGATCACAAGGTCTACAAGCTGTAAAGGTTCATCTATGGGCTAAAGCAAGCATCTCGGAGTTGGAACACTCGTTTCAATGATGCGATCAAATCGTTTGATTTCATCAAGAACGAAGAGGAACCGTGTGTTTAAAAGAAGGTTAGTGGGAGGGCTGTCGTGTTACTCATACTGTACGTAGATGACATCCTCCTGATAGGGAATAATATTTTCATGCTAACCTCGATCAAGGTCTGGTTGTCAAAAGAGTTCTCCATGAAAGACCTTGGGGAAGCATCCTACATTTTGGGGATTAAGGTCTATAGAGATAGATCTAAAAGGATGCTTGGCCTATCACAGAAGATGTACATAGAGGAGGTACTGAAGAGGTTCAGTATGAAAAACTCCAAGAGGGGTCTATTACCCCTAAGGCATGGGATTCATCTCTCCAAGAAGATGTGCCCCAACACATTTGAACAGATACAACGCATGAGAAAGATCCCTTATACTTCGGCAATAGGGAGCCTCATGTATGCCATGCTATGTACACGACCTGATATAGCCCTTGCGTGAGTGTCACTAGCAGATATCAGTCGAATCCAGGTGAAGAGCACTGGACTGCTGTGAAGAACATTCTTAAGTACTTAAGAAGAACTAAAGATTTGTTCTTGGTTTTTGGAGGATCATCAGAGTTAAAGGTAGAAGGATACATAGATTCAGACTTCATGACTGATATTGATGATAGAAAGTCTACATCTGGATATGTATTTTTGTGCAATGGTGGTATGGTAAATTGGAAGAGTTCCAAACAACCGATCATTGCTGATTCTACCATGGAAGCTGAGTATATCGCCGCCTCTGAAGCTGCAAAGGAAGCCTTCTGGTTCAAGAAATTCATTGCAGAGCTAGATGTAATGCCATCAGATGCCATCACACTCTACTGCGATAATAATGGTGCCATAGCTCTTGTTAAGGAGCCTAGGTCTCATCAGAAGTCCAAGCACATAGAGCGGTGCTTTCACCTCATACGCGACTACCTCGAAAAGAAATATGTCGAGGTGCAGAGAGTAGACTCCGCGGATAACGTGGCGGACCCGCTCACTAAGCAGTTAAATCAGCAGAAGACTGAAGCCCACCTTGAGAAGATGGGACTTAGATATATGTCTGATTGGCTTTAGTGCAAGTGGGAGATTGTTAGATGTATGCCCTAGAAGCAAATCTGGCGGACACATTATTAATTCTGGGACATAAATTTGTACTTGACTTTATTATTATTGAATAATAAATGGCATCTCTTCATTCATATTATTTATGTGTCTTTGAATCGTCCAAGGAATTAATAAGATGATGATACATATTCTCAAAAGTTGAGAATTTGAGCCATGTATCATTGGTGATTAATTTCTAAATGCTCCTGATCAATTGATCATCACGAGGACGGTGATCGATCCGATCAGTGCATAGATCACTTTTCTTCTGAATGGACGAGACTCGAGTCCACAGTGTAGGGACACTAAAGTGATAGTGCAGGCGCTTGTTAGAGAGCAAGGGTACTGAGCGTGACCAAGACAAGAAGTCACTTGGATGTCTATCCACTCGTCAGTGACTTACTTGATGTTGCAGTAGTATGACTGGTCCTTTGACCTATGGTGCTTCGGCTACTCACAGTGAGGTTATTGTAGTTTGACTACACGTATACATGGTCTCTAGCCATATGGGTCCTTGTAGTGTGGATTGGCTGTAGTAAGTTCACTGTAGGAGTAGGGTATGCACTTACATGGAATCTATCGACCTTGATAGAAGAGGAGTGATCCTATGTGATTTATTAGACTGAGTTCTATGACTTTGGCCAGGGCAGTAATATAAAGTGGAGAAAAAGTTTTCCACTATCGAACTCAAGTCGAATAAATTTAGATATATGACAGACGACGGAGTTTGACGAGTTATCCATAACCTCCGGTCTGTAGGAATCCACGATAGAAGGACTGTATCATATGATAACTGCACCTAGAGGTTCATCATTCCATTCTACTGGGTAGCCACTACATACTGTTAGGTGTCACTGGTGGATGGTGAGACTCACAGGGATCATCTCGATGGTCGATAATCTCTGGTGAGTTGAGTTGGAATTGTTTTAACCCATTGAAAGAAGTTTTCAATGATATTGTGATAGAGATCACAATATATCTCACTACCAGTTAGAATGGAACCTATGGGGTCACACACATTAGAAGTATTGACCGATCCGATGGTTGAATTGTGATTAAGAATCACATATGATCAATTAGATTGATAAATGGTTAACCCGCTAAGAGTTAGTAGTTAGAAGAAGGAATAATTGCAATCGGATTGCAATTTAATTTAATTAATTGTATTTAATTAATTGGACTTGATCATGAGTCTTACTTGGAGTGAGATTCATGGTGTCCTAATTGGATTAGGATTTCAAATTAAATTAGAGTCCTACTTGGAATAGGATTTCTAAAGTCCTAATTGTCTTAGGGCTAAAATTTGGACAAGTCCTAATTAGATTAGGATTTTCTTAAGTCTTAATTAATTTTAATTTTAATCTAATTAATTAAATGACTCCTAGTTGGATTAGGATTGAAGAGTTCAATAGAGTCATGGTTCAATTAAATCCTAATTAGATTAGGATAAGGAGGAAATTGAAATGGGTTCATACAAATCCTATTTTGACTAGGATTGGACTCATGCAATGCACCCAAATTAAAATACCCTTTAATTGGATTAAATGGTAGATTAATATGGACTTGAGGGAGGGGCTTACGCCCCTCCTCTTGGGCATTGCGTGGGAGAAAAAGGAGGGGCGCACGCCCCTCCTAGGTGGCATGAAAGATGAGATAAGGATGAGCTCCTAAAAAATAGGAGCTCATCTTTATTTCTTAATATTTCAAAAGGGGAGCATGGGATTTCGGCCAAGGTTAATATTTTTCTCCTCATTCCAGCCGTGAGCACCCTCCTCCATCTTCCTCCTTTGAGCCACAATCAAGAGAAGAAAAAAAAAAGCTTGGGACGCCCTCTTCCTTCTTCATCTTGGTTTCAAAAGGAAGAAAAAGAAAAAGGCTGCATAGAACCTTGTTTTTCTTCTTCCTTGGTTCTTTCTTCTTCTTCCTCCTCTCAAGCCAATCAAAGGTTGATTCAAAGGAGAGGACTTCAGCCATCCATAGCCATCTCTGCAAGGGAGCTAGCACCCCGGTGAGATCCAAAGGCTTCGATCGAGTCAGTACTTCGTGTGGATACCCGTAGAGGCCGGACGCGTGTGCGGCTTCCATTGAACCCTCATCAAATACCACATAAATCAGATTTGCGGAGACCATCTACCCGCACAAGGTGAAGATCTGATCTTCTTAATGATTTTAAAATGGTTTAAAATAATTTAATTCTAATCTATCTACAAACGAAAGGTTTTAAAACACGTTCATGCGATGAACGGATCCCGCATATGTTTTTCCGCTGCAATCTGAAAATTATTTCGAAATTTTCATGGCATATGAGGGATGCTAACACCGGCCACCCATGCCCGACCATCGCCGGACTTCCCTCTTCCCTCCTTCCTCTCTTCCTTCTTTTCCTCCTTCCTCCTTGATTTCTCAACGAGATGAAGAACCCCTATTTTAGGTTGTGTTGGGTCATGATCATCCATTTGGGCTCTATTCAAATTTGGGCCTAATTCAGTCATTTTGGGCCCCTATTGGGCCCTGTCCATTGTGGGTTGTATTTTTTTGAGCCTTATTGGGCTTTGTTCATCTTGGTGGGTCATGCCCATTGTGTGCATAATTTGGGTCTAGTTTAGTCATTTTGAGCCCTGTTGGGCTGTGCCCATTGTGGGTCAAATTTGAGCCTAGTTCAGTCCTTTTGGACCTGAAAGTGAATCCTAGGTTCTTCGGTGTTTAGCATGCTGAATTTTTTTTTTTTTTGAAAACCATGGCTGAACCTGATCGGGTTGCCTACGTACCCCTTCATAAGGGGGATCAAGCCATACGTAGTTCTTTTTAAGTTTTAAAACGCAGCGGAAAAACCGAATCAAACAATTTAATTCATGCATGCTTACAAGATCAAATCTAGAAATCAGCACCTTAAGAACACATAGGATTATGCCGGAATCGTTTAAACAATTATGCTAAAACTTTTATGCATGATTAACTATCAGATCTGAAACTTAAGAACTCTATTCCAATTAATCTCCGAATATCCATCGAATGGATTCTGGAGATATCTCCGTGAGGAGCCCGAAAAGAGGGTAAAACCTCGGGGAATTGGACCTAGACCTTGACACCATAATAAATGATTAATGCTAGATTAATACCTTTTATGATGGATGAAAGTTGTGAATCTGATTCTTGACTTCGCAGCCACGCACACGATGGCCTCTACGAGAAGTACACGCGAAGTCCTGAAGGATCTTCTTCCGCAACAGTGCTAGCAGCTGCAGAACACTTGAAAGCTGAAATCTGCCCGTCGGGATTCAATCAACTCTTGATCAATCGTCTTGAAGCAGATAGAGATGAGGTTTGTAAGAAAAGTAGAGGACTCAGATCTGATCTTGAATCTTCTAGATATTCACCCTGAAAACCCTATCTAAAATGGAGAAGAAGAGGAGGAGGAGGCGGGTGAGGAAGAAGGCTGCAATGGATGTGTTTTTGGTGCCCATGTTTGACCCCTTTTAATGGCCTCCGAATTTTCATTCAAAATTCGAAATTTATTTTCAGAAAACCTCTTTTAGTTGGCACATGCAAAGGAATAGGAACAACCCAAATCAGATCTCAACCAAATCTGATTTAAATTCAAATTTTAAACACATGTGCAAGAGGGAAGGAATTTGAAATCCATGCGGCAAGGTAAAACACTTCATAATTTCGAAATCACCTCTTGAAATTCGAATTTAATCCATTCAAAAACTCAGACGCCACCTTGGCTGATGGTTTGAGTGATTAAAATCATTTAACACATTGCTTAATGTTTGAATTTAAATTCAAATAACAAACAATGTCGCCATGTGTCAAGCAATGGGTCCATGTGCCATGCAATAATTTTGGTTTATTTAAAATTCATGAAATCCAATTCCATGTCACCAATAATTGCCACATCATCTGAGCCTAATCCCCTTGGGTTGCACCTAATCAAATTTGGTCAAACCCGAATTAAAATAAAGCAATTTGGTTGAACCCAATCTAATCAGGTCAGACCCTGATTGAGCTCAAATTGAATCCAATTCAATTTTAGCTCATACAAACTCAATCAAATTGAATTATTACTTTGTGTTGGACCTAATTCAATTAGGTCAATCTCCAATTAAGAACAAATTAATTTAAAATTAATTTGATCAGATTAAGTCCTTTTTGGTTCTGACCTAATCCAATCAGGTCAAAACCCTGATTGAGCCCAAACTTGAATCCAATTCAATTTGGCTCATCCTTAGCACAATTACTCAATCAAATTGAGTTTATTAGTAATTTGATTACTAATTAATCCTTCAATAATTACTTTAATTATTTTATAAGATAATTTGCCAATCAAATTGACCAAATTACTCCTGAATGATTCTTAATCATTCATCAGCTTTCTTGATCAATCAGGAATCTTCTATGCGTGTGACCTCATAGGTTCGAACCTAAGCCGGTAGTATAGGAACAATTTTCTACACTAATCGATGTGACCATCTAGCAATGGTACCCGACGTCCGGATAGGTCGAATATATGTGAAGCAAATATTCTGGAACCCTGAACTATGGTTACTGTATAATTCAATCCCTTTGACTCCTAATGCCAGGATGACTTAGAGCTCACTGTCAACCCTATAATTAGTACATCCATTATGTGATTAACTTTAGATATCCCGTGACTCCTCACTGGGATTACCCTGGCCAAGGTTTTGCTAAATTAATCACAAGACATTATCTCCTGTTTTCAGGAGGGGTCAATTCCATCTTGACTCACAACTGACTACGCAAGTACTTGACTGCACCCAGTGACCTTCCGTCACTGAATTAGAAATTCAGGTAGTCCGGTACCAAAGTACAGTGAGTTGCTTGCTAGTCACAGCTTGCGGTCTCAGGTCAGAGGGCCAAACTTATACCCATATCCACTCGGAACATCTCTCGACAGTAGAGCGTTCCGAAATTGGTCATGTTTAGTAAAATGTACTTCTACACTTCACTTGTGTGGCATACCAGTGTCTCCACACTCCTTGGTTAAGAGGACAACCAACGTATATGTCACACAACGACCTAATCTCGATAATGTTGTCGTCCTAGTAACAACATATCATTTCGTCGCAAACAAGTTTAAGGACTCAAAGATAAATCCTCCTTTATCATAACATAAGTCCTAAGGACTTCATCATATAAGAGTTCATTTGAAGATGAAATGATGAATAATGCCAAATAACACTTTATTAATTTGTCAATTCATTTACAAAATTCAATCATCAATATGCTGACGATTGACATTTAGGATACAAATTCCAACAACTCTCACTTAGCCTAATGCCAATCGGCACAGTATCTAATACCCATCTTCGACTTGTGTTCGTCGAACTCTTTGATGCCGAGGACTTTGGTAAATGGGTCAGCCAGATTTTCTTTTGTGTCAATCTTCTGAAGATCAATATCACCTCGATCGATGATCTCTCAAACCAGGTGGTAGCGACGTAGAATATGCTTGGTCCGCTGATGTGCTTTGGGTTCTCTTGCTTGAGCTATGGCCCCAGTATTGTCATAAAATACAGGCACTGGACCATCAATGGAGGGTGTCACTCCAAGCTCGGTGATGAACTTCCGTAACCATACAGCTTCCTTGGCGGCATCAGATGCTGCGATATATTCTGCTTCACATGTAGAATCTGCCACTGTATGCTGCTTGGAACTCTTCCAGCAGATGGCCCCACCCTTAAGAGTGAAGATATATCCTGACACGCTCTTGCTATCATCTTGATCTGACTGAAAACTTGAATCAGTATATCCCTCAAGTTTTAAGTCAGAATCACCATAGACAAGCCACTGATCTTTAGTATTTCTCAAATACTTAAGGATGGTTTTTACAACCTTCCAGTGGTTGCTACCTGGATCAGACTGGTATCTGCTCACTACTCCTAGTGAGTATGCCACGTCTGGTCTAGTACATGTCATGGCGTACATTATAGATCCCACTGCCGAAGTATATGGAATTCTATCCATACTCTCTCTTTCTTGAGGGGTTGTCGGACAATCCCTTTTAGAGAGGTTAATTCCATGGCCCATCGGAAGATAGCCTTTCTTGGAATTAATCATACTGAACCTCTTCAGTATAGTATCAATGTATGTGGATTGGGATAATCCAAGCAATCTTCTAGATCTATCTCTATAGATCTTCATCCCTAGGATGTAAGATGCTTCTCCCAAATCCTTCATGGCAAATTGAGATGATAGCCAAACCTTTATTCCTTGTAATGCAGGAATGTCATTCCCGATTAAAAGAATGTCATCCACATACAAAATAAGGAATATAATAACTGAACCATTTGCCCATTTATAAATGCAAGGTTCCTCTTCATTCTTAATGAAGCCATATGTTTTGATTACCTTATCAAAACGTATATTCCAACTCCGTGAAGCTTGCTTTAATCCATAAATGAATTTTTGAAGCTTGCACACTTTAGACTCATCTGCAGATGTAAAACCTTCAGGTTGTATCATATACACTTCCTCTTCTAAATCTCCATTTAGAAATGCGGTCTTTACATCCATTTGCCAGATTTCATAGTCTAAATGTGCTGCTATCGCAAGCATAATCCGAATGGACTTGAGCATTGCCACAGGAGAAAACGTCTCGTCATAGTCAATACCATAACGTTGACGATAACCCTTGGCAACCAAACGGGCTTTATAGGTCTCTACCTTTCCGTCTGCGCCCCGTTTCCTTTTGAATATCCACTTACACCCTATGGATTTAATTCCTTCGGGTGGGTCAACTAATGTCCAAACATCATTGACCTTCATGGATTCCATTTCGGATTGCATGGCTCCAAGCCATTTATCAGAGTCATACCTCTGCATTGCATCCATATATGTGATCGGATCCTCATCGTTTTCATCAAGTTCGATAGGATCCCCATCCCGGACCAAGAAACCGTAGTATCTGTCCGGCTGACGTGGTACTCTACCTGATCGCCTTAATGGTGCATCTAATATGGGTTCTGGATCTGATCTAATCAAATCCGACTCAACTGGTTCAGTAGATGGTGTCGGATCTTCTACATGTTGAACTTCTCTAAGCTCAACATTAGAGCTATTTGTTCCTTCACCAAGGAATTCCTTTTCTGAGAAAATTGCTCTATTGCTTACGAACAACTTTTGTTCTTCAGCAAAGTAGAAGTAATATCCTTTAGTTTCTTTAGGGTAACCAACAAAGAAACATTTGTTAGACTTGGGTTCAAGTTTGTCTGTCTTCAAATGTTTGACGTACGCCGGACACCCCCAAATCCTAAGGTGAGAGAGCATCGGCTTACGTCCAGTCTACATCTCATGTGGTGTTTTATTTACAGACTTACTTGAAACCTTATTTAGAATATAGCAGGCTGACTCAAGAGCATATCCCCAAAAGGATATGGGCAGATTAGCAAACCCCATCATGGATCGAACCATGTCTAACAGAGTTCGAATTCTCCTTTCTGACACACCATTATATTGTGGTGTACCAGGAGGAGTCCATTGGGAGAGAATCCCATTTTCTCCTAGATATGTCAAAAATTCACTGGAGAGGTATTCACCTCCTCGATCTGATCGAAGAGTTTTAATACTCTTTCCAGTTTATTTTTCTACTTCATTACGATATAATTTGAACATTTCAAATGATTCAGATTTATGTCTCATTAAATAGACATAACCATACCTAGAAAGGTCGTCTGTAAACGTAATGAAATATGAATACCCACCTCTAGCATCTGTGCTCATTGGCCCACATACATCAGAATGTACAAGGGTCAATAAATCACTGGCTCGTTCACCTTTTCCGGTAAAAGGTGATTTGGTCATTTTACCAAGAAGACATGATTCACAGGTTGTCAATGATTCACAATCATTAACATCAAGGATTCCCTCTTAACCTGTTCATCCTATTCTTGTTAATATGACCTAGCCTATGATGCCAAAGGTAGACATCCGTGACATTATCTATTCTAGGGCGCTTATTGGATTTATACATTACATGAACAGGCTGTGACAAAATGTAAATGCCATTACTCAGAATTCCATTCATTACAACAACACCATTCCAAATGACATTGCAATAATCCTTTTTTATTGATATTTCATTACCATTTTTGGCCAAAAGGCCTACAGAAATGATATTCAATAGAAAACTTGGACAACAGTGACAATCACTAAGGACATTTACATGAGAGCTGAATTCAAGTTTAAGAATTCCTAAAGCTAGAACTGGAACTGGTCTTCCATCTCCAACATTCAGGAACCTTTCTCCTTCTTCAAACCTCTTACTGACTTGTAGCCCCTGCAACGAATTGCAAATATTAAAAGGACTACCGGTATCCAATACCCAGGTCGAATTATCACAAATAAAAAAATTGCAAGGTGTTATCATATAAGTACCTTGATTGGCAACTGATTGCCCACTTTTCTTAGGCCGGTTCGGATCGAGGGATGCAATGTAAAGAGGACAGTTCCTCTTCCAATGTCCTTGCTTCTTGCAGAAGAAGCACTCCGCCTTGCTCTGATCAGCCTTTTTATTCTTTTTCTGACTAGGCTGAGCATGGTGCACCTGTTTCTTTTGGATTTTATTTTTCTTTTTTTCTTTCTTAAAGGAGCGACCCTTGGATGAACCTCCCACTAAATTCACCGTCTTCTTAAGAAGTTGGTGATCATTCTCAAACGTCTGTAGTAACCCCAACAATTGGTGATAATTCACTACAGGTTTCGTCATACGAAAATGAGTGAGAAAAGGACGGTATGATCCAGGCAATGAGTTTAGTATGGCATCCTTCCCCAATTGATCATGAAGGGAAAAGCCAAGAGAGCTTAGACGCTCGATCAACTCAATCATGTACAGTACATGATCAGTTACCGAGGTCCCATCTTTCATTCGGGCGCTGAAGATGGCACAACTAGTTTTGTGCCTCTCAACGTCATCAGGAACGCCGAATGATTCATTCAACACTTGAATGATATCTTCCGGCTGCGTATTCTCAAAACGCCTACTAAACTCATCACTCATTGCTGCCAACATGATGCATCGAACAGTGATCCGGTCACTGAGCCACTTCTGATAAGTGTCTCTGGCCGATCTTGATGCATTAGCAGCGGGCTGCTCAGGTGCTTGATCCGTTATCACATAAAAGATCCTCTCATGCTCTAGCACTATTTTCAGTTTTCTATGCCAATTATTGAAATTTGGACCAGTCAACTTGTCATTGTCCAACAATGAGCGAAGTGATAAATTAGTGGCCATTTCTGCATAAAAAGAAAATTTGGCTATTAGTATATGAATTGACTAAACACAGTAGACTTGGACTTTAGTCTAAAGATATTTCCACTATTTTATACAAATTGGTAGCCTCTACCTCTAATTCGAAAAATTACTCCTAATTCTTTAGTGGGCACTAGAACCCAATAGATCCCATATAGGCCCGAGTGTGGCTCGGCCAACCCATATGCACCTATTGGTAGGTTCTTAACCAATTGCTTCACCAAGCAACTTCTAGTGATGATTTTGCCCTAGGTTTTCCGGCAGGCGTGTGGCGCCTCCACCGAATACCCTAGTCAGATCCAACCATTAAATGATAGGGTTAAGTCTAATCAACTAATAGACGACCAAGCCCGAGTGTGGCTCGGCTCACCTGACCGCCTATTGAAGGTACACTTAACTCATCATATATTGAATGACAATTCCAATGCTTGATAAGTACCAGGCGTGTGGCGCCTCCAATAATTATCAAAACATTGGACCCATTATCACCCAACTTAATGGGAGGCTATGACCTAGTTATCTCCATAACCATTTCATTTTAAGGACCTAATAATTTTAGAGGATTTCATAATTAGGATAGATGAGAAGATCCGGTTAGTCTAATTTCTCCCACTGACTTCACCAAATCAGATTAGACTCAAACCGGTTAAGGAGACACCTAAATCAGTCATACTGATTTTTCTTAAGGCATGGGCTAACTCGAATCATTAAGTGATCCAATCAAAATGTGATTGACCATGTCGGCCAGGTAAGTGAGATCGGTGGAAGGGATATGCCATTAACTCGACAAAGACGAATCAGTGCGAGTAGCTCCCAATTAAAAACCACCGGTCAAAACTGCCAAACTTACCTTAGACACCGACTGGTTAATCAATTTCGATTTGATTACTCAAATGACTCGGGCTACACCTCTGAGCCTAAATCAAGTTCCATCTTGGTCTAATCAAAGACATGGAATTGATCAATCTACAACTATTGTATTTAACCTAGAGTTTCCTTGACCTAATCTAGTTACTACTTAATTAGATTTGATCAATTAACTCTAATTAGACCATGTTTGATTCTAATCTTAGGTCTAACCCAATCCTAAGAACTTGATTCAAGCTAACCCATATGCCCAAAGAATTATGCAATGTCAATTAATTGAGTTACAATTCTATTTCATAACACTTAATTCTCAATTAAGTTTAGACTTATGAAAGTTTTGATCATTGCATATTTCTTTTTAATTACATATTAATTACAATCTTTCAGTTCTTAAAACACATTTTCAGATCTGAGTTTTTGTAATTAATCACATGTAATCAGATTTAATTCATGTTTAAGTCATTATGTTTTATGTTCATGCATCACATATACATAACAACATGAATTAATACAAACAACATACATCTTATGTATTTGTTTTTTCACTTTTATTTTAAGATCTGATTTGTTCATTAAAATCAGAGATCATATGAATCATAAACTTTATTTAGATCTAATCTAAACAATATTATGATTTCAGATTTATTCATGTTCCTAATCCTAACACAAACATGCATCATATGCATCCAAAATTTCAGATCTACTTAATCATGCATAATCAGCAATTAAATCAATCAAAAAAAGCACTTTAGATCTAATCTAAACATGTTAATAATTTCAGATTTAATTGCAAGAATTAAAACATAAAAGTTTAAACATAAAGCTGGCTCTGATACCACTGAAAGTGAATCCTAGGTTCTTCGGTGTTTAGCATGCTGAATTTTTTTTTTTTTTGAAAACCATGGCTGAACCTGATCGGGTTGCCTACGTACCCCTTCATAAGGGGGATCAAGCCATACGTAGTTCTTTTTAAGTTTTAAAATGCAGCGGAAAAACCGAATCAAACAATTTAATTCATGCATGCTTACAAGATCAAATCTAGAAATCAGCACCTTAAGAACACATAGGATTATGCCGGAATCGTTTAAACAATTATGCTAAAACTTTTATGCATGATTAACTATCAGATCTGAAACTTAAGAACTCTATTCCAATTAATCTCCGAATATCCATCGAATGGATTCTGGAGATATCTCCGTGAGGAGCCCGAAAAGAGGGTAAAACCTCGGGGAATTGGACCTAGACCTTGACACCATAATAAATGATTAATGCTAGATTAATACCTTTTATGATGGATGAAAGTTGTGAATCTGATTCTTGACTTCGCAGCCACGCACACGAATGGCCTCTACGAGAAGTACACGCGAAGTCCTGAAGGATCTTCTTCCGCAACAGTGCTAGCAGCTGCAGAACACTTGAAAGCTGAAATCTGCCCGTCGGGATTCAATCAACTCTTGATCAATCGTCTTGAAGCAGATAGAGATGAGGTTTGTAAGAAAAGTAGAGGACTCAGATCTGATCTTGAATCTTCTAGATATTCACCCTGAAAACCCTATCTAAAATGGAGAAGAAGAGGAGGAGGAGGCGGGTGAGGAAGAAGGCTGCAATGGATGTGTTTTTGGTGCCCATGTTTGACCCCTTTTAATGGCCTCCGAATTTTCATTCAAAATTCGAAATTTATTTTCAGAAAACCTCTTTTAGTTGGCACATGCAAAGGAATAGGAACAACCCAAATCAGATCTCAACCAAATCTGATTTAAATTCAAATTTTAAACACATGTGCAAGAGGGAAGGAATTTGAAATCCATGCGGCAAGGTAAAACACTTCATAATTTCGAAATCACCTCTTGAAATTCGAATTTAATCCATTCAAAAACTCAGACGCCACCTTGGCTGATGGTTTGAGTGATTAAAATCATTTAACACATTGCTTAATGTTTGAATTTAAATTCAAATAACAAACAATGTCGCCATGTGTCAAGCAATGGGTCCATGTGCCATGCAATAATTTTGGTTTATTTAAAATTCATGAAATCCAATTCCATGTCACCAATAATTGCCACATCATCTGAGCCTAATCCCCTTGGGTTGCACCCTAATCAAATTTGGTCAAACCCGAATTAAAATAAAGCAATTTGGTTGAACCCAATCTAATCAGGTCAGACCCTGATTGAGCTCAAATTGAATCCAATTCAATTTTGGCTCATACAAACTCAATCAAATTGAATTATTACTTTGTGTTGGACCTAATTCAATTAGGTCAATCTCCAATTAAGAACAAATTAATTTAAAATTAATTTGATCAGATTAAGTCCTTTTTGGTTCTGACCTAATCCAATCAGGTCAAAACCCTGATTGAGCCCAAACTTGAATCCAATTCAATTTGGCTCATCCTTAGCACAATTACTCAATCAAATTGAGTTTATTAGTAATTTGATTACTAATTAATCCTTCAATAATTACTTTAATTATTTTATAAGATAATTTGCCAATCAAATTGACCAAATTACCCCTGAATGATTCTTAATCATTCATTAGCTTTCTTGATCAATCAGGAATCTTCTATGCGTGTGACCTCATAGGTTCGAACCTAAGCCGGTAGTATAGGAACAATTTTCTACACTAATCGATGTGACCATCTAGCAATGGTACCCGACGTCCGGATAGGTCGAATATATGTGAAGCAAATATTCTGGAACCCTGAACTATGGTTACTGTATAATTCAATCCCTTTGACTCCTAATGCCAGGATGACTTAGAGCTCACTGTCAACCCTATAATTAGTACATCCATTATGTGATTAACTTTAGATATCCCGTGACTTCTCACTGGGATTACCCTGGCCAAGGTTTTGCTAAATTAATCACAAGACATTATCTCCTGTTTTCAGGAGGGGTCAATTCCATCTTGACTCACAACTGACTACGCAAGTACTTGACTGCACCCAGTGACCTTCCGTCACTGAATTAGAAATTCAGGTAGTCCGGTACCAAAGTACAGTGAGTTGCTTGCTAGTCACAGGTTGCGGTCTCAGGTCAGAGGGCCAAACTTATACCCATATCCACTCGGAACATCTCTCGACAGTAGAGCGTTCCGAAATTGGTCACGTTTAGTGAAATGTACTTCTACACTTCACTTGTGTGGCATACCAGTGTCTCCACACTCCTTGGTTAAGAGGACAACCAACGTATATGTCACACAACGACCTAATCTCGATAATGTTGTCGTCCTAGTAACAACATATCATTTCGTCGCAAACAAGTTTAAGGACTCAAAGATAAATCCTCCTTTATCATAACATAAGTCCTAAGGACTTCATCATATAAGAGTTCATTTGAAGATGAAATGATGAATAATGCCAAATAACACTTTATTAATTTGTCAATTCATTTACAAAATTCAATCATCAATATGCTGACGATTGACATTTAGGATACAAATTCCAACAGGACCCTGTTGGGCCATACCCATTATGGGCCAAGTTTGGGCTTTGTTCACCCTGTTGGGCCATGTCTATTGTGGGCCGAGTCCGGGCCTTATTCACCCGGTTGGGCCATGCCCATTGTGGGTCGTATTCATTTTGGGCACTGTTCATCTATTGTGGGTCGTATTCCTTTTGGGCCATGTTCATACATCGTGGGTCATATTTCTTTTGGACCATGTTCATCAATCATAGGCCCTATTGGGCCCTATTTATCTATTATGGGCCAAGTCCGTTCATTTTGGGCCAAAAAAAGAGAGAGAAGGAAGGAAAACTCTCTTTTTCTCTCTCTACTTAACTCATGGACTAGATACATTAATTGATCTAGGTCGACCCAGGCCAAATCTCTCTCTTCCTATTTTGGTGAAAGCAGACTAAATAGGCTAAGCTTCTAATTGGACCTAACCAAGTGGCCTAGGCCCGAAACTAAGTAGATTGGGCCCAAAAGCTCAACTAGCCTTAAATCATGTATTTCTTTTTCTCTCTAAGAAAGCCCATATTCTAACTAGATCTATATCTTTTTTCTAATGGCCGACCGAACCACTCGGACCGAGCCCAAGACCAGGATTAGACACAATCCAGACCCAAGTTGAAATGTTCTCTCCTTTTTTTTTCTCTCAAGATATGCTTGGGGATCCTAGTGGAAGTCTTTTTCTTTTTGTTGCTCGAATCCAAGTTGACCCAATTCGGATATCCTGAACCACCTCGGTACTCGGGTGGTAGACTGATAATTACTCAGCCCCAGCTAAATTTGACCATTTTTAATCTTTACCTGACCCATTGAATCTTCCTGGCTCGGACTGACCTAAGTAATCGGGCACTGTCACCCGACCAACCTGATCTGGAGGCATGAAAAAGTAATGTTTAATTTTAACTTCTGAAATGATACTAAAATTAATAATATTTTAATGACATTAAAAAGGTTTTTCTGACATGTTTGTTTGAAGTGGAATTTAAAGCGAAAAGAGATAAGTAACCTGATGCTTCAAAATATATTTTTCAAATTTTTGATAAAATTAATAAATAGTTGATTAAATTTTGATATGTGTTTCGTACTTAGTAAAACGGGTCAAGCATGTTAATAATCATTTTGAAATTATGTTATCTGTTATGAAATGTAAAAAAATTGACTGGGCAAGTTATCTATTTTGTATGTATGAATTCTCAGCATTGCTATGATCTGGCCCCGCCAATAGAGATTATTCGTTGGCCCTATCGACTTGTAATCTGTGAGGAACCAGTTTTGACACTGCACCACTGGTGATTAGAATAGTGGTATTTGGACACCATTGCCACCGGTGGGTAATAATAGTAGTTTTTGTTACTTTGTGCAACTCAAGCCACTAGATTATGTGGTCATAGCCTATGATGTTAGAATTTTAGTATCAGTTTTTTTATAAAAATGATAATAAATTTTTAAAAATATATGTTTATTGGTTATTTATTTTTCAGTCATTATTTTGGATTTTAATTAAATATTTGGCATGCTTTGACCTCACTTTGAGGTATTATGTTATTTATTAAGCTAGTATAGCTTGTTACTATATTTCTATATTTCTCTATTTTTCAGATCTAGATACATAGACGCATGGTTGTTCGGAACTTGGGGAGCGCGCTAGATTTTCTGAATATTATTAAAGTTATTGGTATTTTAGTTAGACTAGTTAGAATATTTGATTTATGTTAGCACATATTACATTGTAACTATTGTCAAAATGAATTGAATAACTTATTAATTAAATAAATTTGTTATTGTTTTGATATGATCTGTAGCCTTGCGTACTTATACAGTCCACTGTATAGGTATGTGGTGTCTGTTGTGCTCTAGGTTTGAATCATGATAGTCAGGATCTCTTACGCTACGGGGTGTTCTACTAGTGCGGCTTATAGGTTATGAAGAGAGGAGAGATGAATATGAAATGAAATGCGGTTTTGGCCGAAAAGAAGAAATATAATAATATTATTTTTCTTTTTTTCCTCTCTCTCTCTCTCTCTGTTTCTTATTTCCCTCTGGCAAAACAGGGGAGGATGCCCCTGTCCCCCTTGTAAAGCAATGGAAGAGGAGGAAGGAAGGGGTGGTTGTGGTCTGACGAGGTGCGGTGGTGCAGCTGAAGGTCCGATGGTGTGGGACAATGGCTGGCGGTGATCAGCACAAACAGGCAAAAGGGGGCTGAATAGAGGGGTCCTTTGGCTCACTAATCCCAAGTTCCAACCTGCTCGTCTACGGCTGGGACTCTAGCACAACCTAGGGGCTAACGTAGGGAAGAGGTAAAGGCCCTCAACGACAAAGTGAAACAAACACGGTACTCTCAGCTCAATTTCTGGCGATTTCTCAATTTCATACCTCATCTCCGGCGAGGTTTCAAGGCTCGTCGCAGTGACGGATTTCTGGAAGAATAAGAAGAGGAAGAAAAGGCTGAGTTTTCCAGCGGTGGTTCTGCGATCATCAGTGGTGAGGGTCAAATGAAAGTGTGGAGCCATTATATAGAGGTGGGAGCGGAAGCCGACAAACTCCTCCACGTCAAGGTTTGAGGAGCAGATGGAGTCCGCCTCCATCTTGTCTTCGAATAGCCGTTCTACCCTATTTTTACCAGAACAGACCTTCAGGCCTTCCTTCTTCGCACTAGGTCAGGCCAATGGGCCGGGATGGCTTAACATGAGGCTGGGCTTCACAGGTTGGGCACCATGGTCAACCAAGGTCAGCCATGGCTGGTGGAGAGCAGTTCATTTACGTTCTCTTTTATCTAATATAGGATTAATTAATTATTTCTATTTTGTCAATATATGTACTTGTTATTTTTGTATTCCAATTTCCATCTGCTATTATTGTAGAATTCATATTTGTTTTCCACGGATCAAGCAAACCTTATCAAAGATTTTAGTATAACCCTAGAAATTAAAGATTTTTTAGATCTAGGTTCATATAAGTACAACTTTTGCATAAAAGAATTATTTTGGAAATGTAGAGTTCTTTTTTGTTTTTTGTTGGAGCCAGTTTCATTACATAGTCGTAGAATAGATACAACCATAAGCATCCATCACAATTAAATCATGAAGTTGGCAGGATAGCTCTGATGAGGATTCCTATGCCACTCTACTAGTATGCACTGCCACATAGGATGCCACCCAATCAGTCGTATTGTTGCTCTCTCAGTAAGTATATTTTACTAGACAATAAGTGCAACAAGAAATGAGTCTCTGAATGCCAATCACTAGGGGGAGGCGAATATCAAGGTGCTCTATCCCAATTCTAAGCCAAGATATCACTGTCCTAGAGTCTCCTTTTAAGATTAGTTTATTGACCCATAAATAGATGTGGCATACACCAGACCCTCCCATGAGACCCTTAGCTTAGCTTGAGATAGTCGTGCCAAAGAGTGAAATTCTACCCATCACCACCAAGAAGGATCTGACATCATGGATAAGGAATCCAACTCCACCACACTGACATCTGTTCTTCACAATGTCGTCATAGTTAATCTTTAAGAAGTTGGAAGATGAGGGCTCCCACAAAAAGTGAACCACATGAATTGCAAACTTGCAAGTGTGGGACCCAACATTTTCTTGGCTGTCAAAGACTCCAAATGCCTGGTTCACATGAAGCCTGAGGCATCAGTCATACCTCCCATCACTATCACTAATGGGCTTTCATTAGCATTTTCGAAGAGTCTCTTATTTCTTGCCATCTAGATGTAATAAGCAATATAGCATAGAGAAACCACCAAACCCTATTGCTCCGCCCCCCTTTATCTCACCCCTTTGATATGTTGAAGGAAAATATCAAGGCTCCAGTGATGGATACTGATAGACAACCAACTGAATGCCCACCTCCAAATCATTGATTCTGCATGGTAGGTACACGATTCCATGTCACCCTACAAATAAATAGTGCCTCTTGAATTGGTTCCAATCCTCACCCAACCTATATCCTTCTGTCATGCCAAAGAGCCTCTAAATAGAGTTTAGAGCTCACTGACCTTCATGAAGCTAATTATGATAGGCTTGCTAAACTTGCAATATTTTATCAATTTTATTAAAATAAATATAATAGGAGTCATTACACTTACCAAAAGATATGCAGACAATATAGAGTTGTTCACAATAACTTTTCATATTATATTTATAAATGCTATTTTTAATTGTCTGTAAATACCTATATTTTTTTTTGCAAGTCAAAGTTTGTTATCACGAGATTTAATATTTTCGTGTAGCTCCAAAGGACTAAGAGCTTGTTATAGATCTTCGGATGGTAGAACTCAAAAGTTTTGGTCCTTTCTCGTTATGGGAATTGCATTACATATTGTTGGGTCGCATTTGAACCAAGAGAGACTATAATTCTAACTCGATTAACTAATTTGATTTTCTTAAATATGAGAAAGTCCACACTAAAAGGTGGAGTATTTTCATCTTATTTCATTCATAGTTAGAAAAATCACTAAAGGTATATAATGGTCAGAATTCTAAATCTATGAATTTAGATCTAATTCCAACAAAAAGGTCTGAGATTGCATAATCTTCATATTGCTAGGTATATTATATGATGGAATTCTAGGATTCATCAGAATATTTGTAGCACAATTTTAGGATCTTTGGTCATGACATTACCAAATAGAGAAGCATGCACATGAGTTAAAAATAAATTATGCAAGCCCATAATCGTGATTCTTCAGTTGATCTTTATATTTCTAGGAGATGCTAAGGTCAAGAAAATACATGACTCTCAGAGAAATTATCCACAACCGCTTCAGTCCATGTACCTATCTTCTAAAGCGATGTTAGGTTTCGAGTCTCCAAAAACTCTATGTCAATTAGGGATGCTCTGTTAGAAAGACTTGTCTCGCAACCTTTTTTTCTCTCTCTATCTACAAATTGGAGAAGGAACCCTTGCCTCTGCACCTCTCTCTCTCTCTCTTTCTACTCCCTCTGGTGTGGGATTAACGTGGAATTGGGGCACTAGCTCTAGGGGATGCCCCTCCTCTTTTAGAGAAAGGTGGCCAGAGTCCTCGTAGGACTCAAAGAGAGAACGATAAGGAAGAGGAGGTGGTGGCTTCCTATCTTGACCATCCCCTCTCTCTATTTATTCCAACTAAAGTCCAAAAGGGGAAGGATGAGAGGCACCGACCCTCGTAGGGAGGCCACCCCTGCTTCCAAAAGGGTGCATGCCAAGTGCCTCAAAGGGGTGCCTTAGTAGGCAAAAATGCTGGCCTTGTTTGGCCGACTCTCACTTGGATCCCATCCAAGTGACTCTGGTTAGTCTAGGTCAGGTTTTACTTGATTCAACCGGCCTATTCTAGTATATATGCTAATCTCTAACCCAAAATCTTCTCTAATCAAATCCAAATCTATTTTATCCAATTAATAAGAGGACCTTCAATTAGAATCTTATTCTATTTGATCATAGAAGATGAGCTATTGAGATAGGTCAACTTAGGTTCCCACTCATCAAAGGTTTGCTCCTTCAGGTATGCTTTAATCACACATTAACAATGTGGTCTAGCATGTAGATATGAAGCTCATAATATATTATTGGACCTCTTGATGAGTAATATGAAACAAATTGATCTTCTTATTCTTGCATAAGCTATATCTTGTAGTTCAACCACCATCATTCCAATATCCTTGTATGGCCACTGAGTGTAGCATTGTTAAAATCCATCATAAGATGTTATGGCCAATAAAATTCTGGACTATATTAGACATCCTTTTACAAAAACTATTTATGCAAAACTTCATTGAAAATAATTAATTATTAGTAATAATAATTTGTAAATCAATTTTTTTTTCAAAAATCTTTTAGGTTATTGTTTCGGCCCTATGTCTTATATGTCTGACCATGTGTCTATTCTTTCACCTTGCTCAACCTCTTTCATCCTCTGCAGCAAAATAAGCAATTAATGATCCTACCTCCCTTCATGCTCTTGCCTATGAGAAATAGGAAGAATTGGAGCGCTCTAGGATTTTGCAATTAGTAGATCCTTAGATACTAATATAAAAGCCTTTTGGCTATTGCTTCTTAAGTCCCATTGCCAAATCTCAAGTACCTTGATCTGTTTCTTCTATCTTTTCACAACACTCCAAAGAGACTTTCTTTTGTGAGAGGCTAGGGTTTATGACCTTAATATAGAAAAATCCTAGTTATTACAGGCCATGGCCCCTTTAGTGTGACCTCTATTGGTTTAATCGTGTCTTTCGGTAGAAGTCATCTGTTTAGGAGAAGAATGGTCTTTTTAATATATTCGTCTTTTTTCATTCTCCTCCTTTAGCCAACCATCCTTTGATTATGGTAGTTACATATTTCTAATCATCTATTTCAAATACTTTCCGCTTCAACTTTGGTATGTCCAGCCCTAGTCTATTAGATTTAAGATTTTCTTTAACATTCCCCCCATTAGGGAAGTGTTCAATACAAACACCCCATTCGAAATCTCCTCTAATAATTTTGTCCCTAAATTTGTTTAGAATGCGAACCATATATCTTACCTTTTGACTTTTTGCCATTGAAGCATGTTTATTTCCACAATAAAAGACATTACCTTCTTTCATGTATGGATATGTAAATTTCTTTTCTGCTATCATCATTGCAAGTCATGAAGGCTTATCTTTGACTGGCCATTGCCTTGATCAAGGATAGGTCTACATCTCTTGGAACCTTAATTTTGGGGTATCTTTAACAATACATGAAGTACTTCAACTTAGAAACTTGGAGCTATGGGGGTTCCTTGTGGATCCCTCAAATTTGCCTCTAAACCTATTTCCCTGAGGTTTGTCCTTTGGTAAAAATTTCTAAAGATCCTCTTCTCGACCTTTATTTTGCCTTATACTCTAAGAAATCTTATGAAGGTTCGGCTTGCTGTACAAATTCTTTCCTTTATCCATTCCTTCAACTTTCAAAGCCTTCTTGGCTTCTTCTGCTAGGCAGATGTGGATCAAGAAGTGGCCAAAGCAATACATGACTAATAGAGACACTTTCTTGTACCTAGAGGCATCCATATTGGTTCTACCATTGAGCATTCAGGCAAAGTTAAGTGCAGGGTTCAACATATTTCTTGATCTTCTTCACCCACCAATTCGGTCTCGCCCAAACATTCCCCTATTTACCTTTTTTTGGTCTGAACGAGTATTATTACAATCAGTTTTTGACCATCGACAATAAGATGGTAGATCTCGTCGATTATATCTATCGTCAATATAGCTCAAACTATACCTTTGTCCCCTTCACACCTAAGCCTGCTGTTGTGGTTCAAATTTGGCCCGAGGGTGACTGCGCCGGAGGAGTCGGGAAAGCTGCTGGTTGAGTTGGTGAAGGAAATTCGCCTGCTGGATGCCGATGTATCTGCACAAAGCCTAACCGGTGATTTCGTTGAAGGCCCTCCGATGCTTAAGTTAGCATGGAGTTTTTTGTTGGCCAAAAAATCCTCAGGAATTACCTAATGGGGCTATTTATAAGCTCCGCAGAGGTGCCCAGGTGACGGCGGTATGGCCCATCCTCATATGGGAGGAGATGGCGCTGGCTAGGTGGCGTGCGGCTACAGCTTGATTGCGGCACACGGTTTGAGCTGTTCCTGTGCGCGGTATGGCACTAGCGTGTGCCGCAGGATATGGCCCTTGTCAGCAGGCATGGCATAGTTCTTTGTTAACATGTTTTGGCGTGGCCATCAAGCGAAGTATGGTGCGGTGAGGTTGCTGTAGGGCATGGCCGCGGCGCATACTGGGCAAGTTAGCTCGACCTTTGGTGGGGATCGAGGTCAGCTCGGCCTTCGACGGGGGCCAAGGTCGGCCTTGCCTGCTTGGTAGGGCGCTGAGGTCAAACCTGTTAGGATCTGTCACATGCCGTAGAAAATTTTAAAAAATTTTCAGATTGCAGCGGAAAGGCATGCAAAATTCCGTTCATCGCATGAACGTATTTTTAAATCTTCGTTTGTAGATAGATTAGGATTAAATTTTTATAGACCTTTTTAAATCATTAAGAAGATCAAATCTTCACCTTGTGCGGGTAGATGGTCTCCGCAAATCTGATATTCGTGGATTTGTAGAAGGTTCGATGGAAGCCGCACACACGTCCGGCCTCTACGGGTATCCACACGAGGTAAAGCACCGATCGAAGCTTTTGGATCTCCCTGAGGTGCTAGCTCCCTTGCAGAGATGGCTATTGATGGCTAATATCCTCCCTTTCAATCAACTCTTGAATGCCTAAGGGAGGAAGAAGAAGAAGGTTGGTTCAATGGAAGGAGAACAAAAGCCCGCAGTCTTTTTCTTTTTCCTTCGCGTTGGAACCAAAATGGAGGAAGTAGGAGAGCCGCCAAGGCTCCTTTTTTTCTTGTTGCTTGCGGCTCAAAGGAGGATAGGAGAGGAGGAGTTTGCTGCCGAAATCCCAAGGAAAAACCATAAAAAATTCGTAGCCCCTTTGAACCCTTCTTTTATGGTGTGTGGATAGAGATGAGCTCCTATCCCTTTGGAAATTCAAAATAGGGGGGGCGTGGCCCCTCCTTTTTCCCTCACGCCACCAACCAAGGGAGGGGCCTACGCCCCTCCCTCTTCTCCCATTTGGTTAGCCCCTAGTTGATTAAATCAAGTAGGGAGGGTTGGGTCCAAAGGACGGGTCCAATCTTATTCAAAATAGGATTATGTACATCCATTTTAATTTCTCCAAATTCTAATCCAATTAGAATTTAATTGAACCATGACTTTATTGAACTTTTCAATCCTAATCCAATTAGGAGTCTTTTAATTAATTAGATTAAAATTAATTAGGACTTAAGAAAATCCTAATCTAATTAGGACTTATTAAATTTCAGCCTTAAGGTAATTAGGACTTTAGAAATCCTACTCTAAGTAGGACTCTAATTTAATTTGGAATCCTAATCCAATTAGGACTCTAAAGATCCTACTCCAAGTAGGACTCATGATCAAGTCCAATTAATTAAATTAAATTGCAATCCGACTGCAATTATTTCTTCTTCAACTCACAACTCTTAGCGGGTTAACCAATTATCAATCAAATTGATTATTTGTGATTCCTAATCACAATTCAACCATCGGATCGGTCAATACCTCTAATGTGTGTGACCCAATAGGTTCTATTCTGACTGATAGTGAGATATATTGCGATCTCTATCACAATATCATTGAAAACTTCTTTTAATGGGTTGAAACAATTCCAACTTAACTCACCAGGGATCATCGACCATCAAGATGGTCCCTGTGAGTCTCACCATCCACCAGTAATACCTAGCAGTATGTAGTGGCTACCCAGCAGAATGGAATGATGAACCTCTAGGTGCAATTATCGTATGATACAGTCCTTCTATCGTGGATCCCTACAGACCGGAGGTCATGGATAACTCGTTAAACCCCGTCGTCTGTCATATGTCTAGATTTATTCAACTTGAGTTCGAGAGTGGAAAACTCTTTCTCCACTATATATATTGCTCTGGCTAAGGTTTTAGAACTCAGTCTTATAAATCACATAGGATCACTCTTCATCTATCAAGGTCGATAGATTCCATATAAGTGCATACCTTACTCCTACAGTGAACTTACTGCAGCCAATCTACACTACAAGGACCCATATGACTAGAGACCATGTATATGTGCAGTCAAACTACAATAACCTCACTGTGAGTAGCCGAAGCACCGCAGGTCAAAAAACTAGTCACACTACTGCAACATCAGGTAAATTACTAACGAGTGGATAAACATCCAAGTGACTTCTTATCTTGGTCACGCTCAGTACCCTTGTTCTCTGACAAGCACCTGTACTATCACTTCAGTGTCTCTACACTGTGGACTCGAGTCTCGTCCATCCATAAGAAAAGCGATCTGTGCACTGATCTCATCGGATCGATCACCGTCCTCGTGATGATCCATTGATCAGAAGCATTTAGAAATTAATCAGTAATGATACATGGCTCAAATTCTCAACTCTTGATAATATGTATCATCATCTTATTAATTTCTTGGACGATTCATAGACATATAAACAATATGAATGAAAAGAATGCCCATTTATTAATCAATAATAATAAGGTCAAGCACAAAACTATGTCCCAGAATTAACAATGTGTCAGCTAGATTGGCTTCTAGGGCATATATCTAACAACCAATATGGGGGCCACGACAAATATTCGGTGAGGTTGGCTTGGCGAATTCTGAGATCGGCCTAGCCTCCTTGACTTTGAGGTCTACTTAGTAGGGTGCCCCGAGCTCGGTCGGGGCATCATTGCCAATGGTCGACGGGGCCTCTTTGTCTCTTGGTCGGCACTATGGGAAGCCCTGACCTCGGGCCAGGGCGTGTCGTCATTGTAGACTCCAGAGGAGGTTGCTGCAGGTCGTAACAGTGGAGAGATCTGGCCGAAGTTAGCTTGGTCTTCGACGAGGTCCGAGGTAGGATTAGCTCTCAGCGGGACCGAGGTCTAGCCTAGTTGGCGCCGAGGTCAGCTTGGCTGAAACGGGACGGTCCCTTGTCCCGAGCAGGACGATCCATTTTGGCCCCCATTATTTGCCCTCCGACTTTTGAGGTCGAGTCACTCTTTGGCTCCGACGAAGGAAGTAGTTGGACTGTTGGTCGTCTTGCACCGTAGCCAGGTGTTCATGAAGATGTGCGCACCGAGCTAGGTACACCATTATTAGGGGCTGGTGGCTTCAGGCCGAGTTTGCTAGCCGAGCTTGAGTGGATCCGGCTGCCACCTCATTTCAAGCGGGAACGGCTGCGGGAGCTCGTTAAAGTGTTGCATGCGCGCTTCTTTTCGAGGCATCGCTGGATGGAACGCGAGGGGTCAATCATTAATGCCTTGTTCTCCGAAGCGGCTCTCATGACCACTTTGGTCTTTAATGTTACGATCCAGAAAGATTTGTTGGAAGAGCTTCTAGATCCGGCTATGCGGCCGCCCAGGTTAGCCGATTAGAGCCGTTAGGGTAGGCTATATAAGGCAAAGAAGTTGACTCCTGAAGCGTTGGGGTTGACTCCTGAATTATTGGGGTTGACTTCTAAAATTCTATGGTCGACTTTTGAAGTCCTAGGATCGATTTTTGAAATTCTGGGGTTGACTCTTGAAATTCTGGGGTCAACTTTTGAAATTCTCGAGTCGATTCTTAAAGTGTTTGGAAAATGGTTGTCTTCTATTTGTAGCCTGTAATTTTTCGGGGTCAACTTCCGAAGTTCTGAGATGACTTTTCTTCACTTGGAGTCGACTTCTCCACTACAAAAGCTCCCAAAACACTTTAAATGCTTTTCCAACTTTGAGATTTATTCTTTTAGTTTCTTCATGCTTTTCTAACCTTTCAAACTTATTGAGCTCCCTATAAAATAAATTAACTACTCTAAGAACACAAAATCATCAGTATTATACATCAATTATCTTACATATATATATATATATATATATATATATATATATATATATATGTTGATCTTTTGTGAAGTATACATAGCAAATATTGCCAAGTGTGCATTGTGAAAGCCCACCACTATCTATTCAGCAAAATTTTTTTAAAATAAAGCCATCTATTAATATTTTCATAGAAAATTCTATATGTTAGTGTTTTAGAAAAATTAAAAAATTCTAAATATCTTCATCTTATGTGCCGCATAGATTGAAGAGATATCTATTTAAAATGATAAATAGAATTTTAATTGAAAGACTTCTAAAATTTTTTAAAAGCTTTCATCCATTAAATTCTTAGGATAAAGCCATCTATTAATCGATATGTGAGTGTTTCGAAAAAAATTAAGAAGCTCCAAATACTTTCATCTTTTCTGTCACATAGATTGCAAAGATATCTATTAGAATGGTAAATGGAACTTTAATTGAAAGATTTCTAAAATTTTTTAAAATCTTGCCAACTATCCAACAAAAAATTCTTAAGATAATGATCGGTTCTTTTCAATTTCAAAAATAAACCACGCAATAGCACGTATCCTGTAGGATAGTGATTACGGGTGTCGGTCCACAGGGATTGGAGAATAAGTTATTTTTCTTTTTAAAAACAAATCAAGAAGAAGGATTTGCTAAATTGATTTAACTAAATTAATCTATGAGTACGAATTGAAATTTTATCAAAGTAAATAGATCTAGGGTTTGGAATCCACCACATAGCATTGCATCAAGGATTGTGTTCTTAATTTTTATCTTTTAGAGAGGCATGCAATTTTGGCTACAAGCCTTTTAAAATAAAAGCATACATAGTGTTAGGAAGATCCATCTTCGGTGTAGCATGAAGTGTCTACCTAAGTATGCTAATCTAGGATGCAGCATACTTCATCTTCCTAGGCATGGATCATCTTAGACTACTTTAGCAAACATGATTAGTAACTAGCATGCTCAAAATTTAAATATCATGAAGAAATATTTCATTGGAAATAAAAATTTAAACAAGCTCCAAAATAATAAAAAAGTAAGAACTACAATTGCCCTGATACATTGCTAGGGCTTCATCCAGCCCTAGACTAGATGTTTAGCCGAGCATGGCTTCCGGACGACCTCCCATCTTCAAATGAAATTGAGCACCTCTCATTCTTCCCAAAATATCACAAACTCTTCTCTTTCCCCCCTCCTTTCTCCTTTTTTTATATTTTTTTTATCTCTCCCGCTCGGTTTTCTTCTTCCTTTCCTTCACCGAAACAGGGGTTCCCCTGTTCTTCAAACCGAGCTCTCTCCCCCCTTTCTTCTCTTTTCGAACGCCTCAGCCCCCTCCTTTTATAGCCGTCCGGCGCACACGGAGAGAGGGAAGAAGGGATCACGGCGGCTGATTTCGGGGCGTGGTGCCGGGATGCAGATCGCGGGAGAGCAGGAAGAGGGGCCGCGGGATCTGGTCGGTGATGGCGGAGAGAGGTGCCAACTGATGAAGTGGCGGAGGATCTGGTCGCTCCGAATGCACCACGGGCGGAAGACGGGGCGACGATGCTGGGATTTCGACGCGGCTGGGTCGCTGATCTTGGAGGAGAAGACGCCGCACGCGATTGATGGCGGAGGACCCGGGGACGACGACGACGTTGGGGCGTTCGGCTGGGACGAGCTCCTTCGATCGCGCGGGGGAGGATTGCATCGCGTGGGACTCGTGAACGGGCAGGGGGGGCGCTCTGTGAGGCGAGATCACGGGAAGAATAGATAGAGGGAGGAAGAAGATAAACAGTGAAACAATTATATATATATATATATATATATATTTATTATTATATTATTTCCCACTGTTCATATGAACAGTGTTTTTACGGGACACTGTTCATATGAACAGTGAATCCAGTGATTCTCCCGAAATTATTTTTATTTATTTTATTATATTAATTATCTTCTTTTTTTTTGTTTTCAATTTATAAATTTTATATGAAGGCTAGTAAGGAATTGGTTGGGAATTGACTTTGGGTTTGAGGTGGGTCATGATGGTTGACTTGTCCTTGAGCCTATTGTCATTTAAATTTAATTCTTGCTAAGCTGCTTCAGATCGAACTCGACCAGACAAGACTAAAAACCGGACCGTGACCTAATAAAAAGGGTTAATCAAACCTTTGCCCCATACATAATTAATTATAACTTTCGATCGAATCAGGACCAAAAACCCATTTAATTATAGCGTTAGCTTGATTACAACTCCATTAGGTTACCAAATCGGGTCAACACAATCTCCTCCTTATATGTTTTCATGAAAGATTATAACCAGGAGAGGGACAAGTTTAGAGTCTGTTTTGAGAAAAGAATTATTTACCTCTTACCATATTTTAAATTCATTTCAATGTTTATTTAATTTTATGGTAAAATATATATTTATCAGTTTAAAAACATTGATAAGTGCTATGGAAAGATAACTAAATTATAGATTATTAAGCACTTATCACACCCCCAAACCTATGTTTTGCTAGTCCTCGAGCAAAATAAAACTAGAAAAGAAGAATTTTAACTCACTTTCGCAGACATCGCGGTTACATTTACCATATGTAACAAGGCTTTAAACCCCTAGGTTACCCTAGTGGACGAGTTGTAGTCTCGTGAGGATTTTCAGTGAAGATACCCACAAACTTCAATAAATCATTTATCATTGTTGTTATTATTAATCTCTTTTTTTTTAAATATAATAAAAGATACATAAATGATAAGAATTTCAAAGCACACATGGTTTTATTTACTAAGTCAGCCCAAATCCTAGGTCAAGATGCAATTCAAGTTGAAGTCATTAAGTTTCCGTTAGGGAGTTGTAAGACTTATTTATACTGGAGTGCTTGGTAAAATCTGGGCCGTACACAAGCTAAGGGTTCGGATCAACAAAATATTGCAAAGACTAGTAGTTTCCAAGGATTGGTCGAAAGGACCTGTTCACTGATTCAAAATCATTTTATCTTCAGGATTTCGAGAGTTGTGGATATTTACTTTAGTACCTCACGGGCTTTATCTGTAATATTCCAGTTTACTCGAATTTTTACAACGACGGCTTTCACACTATTGTCTTTTTCAAGGTCAATACAGAGTTTTTTTTTGTTTTTTGTTTTTTTTGTTCCTTTTTATATATATATTGTGCACTTTTACTCTTGTGGTGATTTCTCCGTGTAACGAGCAATCAGTCGACA
Source organism: Phoenix dactylifera (assembly GCF_051530095.1). Classification (NCBI taxonomy): domain Eukaryota; kingdom Viridiplantae; phylum Streptophyta; class Magnoliopsida; order Arecales; family Arecaceae; genus Phoenix; species Phoenix dactylifera. The sequence continues at coordinate 10,456,113 of NC_143193.1, forward strand.
ACTCTCACACCAGTTGGTATAAGGTGTCGGGCATCAAGACTCCCCTACGGACTTATGCTCAGAGTCCTCATCACAAGCCCACCTGACCTTTAACAATAGGTAGCCCTTTTCGATGTTCCTGACTAAATCCATTATTATTGATGATATTTTTTTTTTTATGGATTAGATAAGTATGATTCATCAGGGTCCAAGGTTGCTACTATACTATCAATATAATGTCGAGCCTAGACCTTAGAAGTGTCGGCCAGTGTGCAGTGAAATTCCGAAGTATTAATTAGCTTACAACTCCCTAAGAGAGACTTAATGAAAAGAACTTAAATTTGTATTACTTCCGACTAGTCATTGGGCTTTTTAGATTTTATATACCTTGTGTGTTTAGCATTCTCGCATTAATGTATAGAAATGAGGTTTTTTTTCTTTTTTTAAAAAAAAAAAAATTTAAATTTATTATTATTATTATTATTTTATAAAAAAATAAAAATGAACACATTTTTTTTAAAAGATATTTTTATTTTTTATTTTATATTTTTTTTATGATAAACCTGATATTATGAAGTGAAAACGAATGCAAGAGATGCAAACAAAACAAAAAAAATGAAAAAAAAATACTTAAAAATACCCCAAACCTAAACCTAACATTGTCCTCAATGTTTAAAGAAATCTAAGAGAATTGGGTTGCCTCCCAACAAGCGCTAAGTTTATTGTCTTCAGCCAGACATGGTGCATCCTTAATTATTTTGATAAATAGGGTTCGTCAAATTAAGGGATTCGATCAATTGTCCATCGGTAACACAGTCCACATAAGGTTTTAACCTTTGACCATTGACTTTTAAAATATGTTCACCATTGAGGTGTTGGATCTCTACTGCACCATAAGGAAAAACCTTTTTCACTACGAATGGTCCATCCCACCTAGAGCGAAGTTTATCCGGGAAGAGTCGCAACTTTGAATTGAATAGCCAAACCTTTTGACCAGGTTCAAAGGACTTACGGTTAATATTTTTATCATGAAAAGTCTTAGTCCTTGCTTTATAAATTTTAGCATTTTCATAAGCCTCATTGCGCAATTCTTCAAGTTCACTTAGTTGGAGTTTTCGGTGAGGACCAGCTACTGCCATATCTAAGTTAAACTTTTTGATAGCCCAGAAAGCTCTATGTTCAAGTTCTACCGGTAAGTGACAAGCTTTTCCAAAAACTAATCGGTAGGGAGACATGCCAATAGGAGTTTTGTAGGCAGTACGATAGGCCCAGAGTGCATCATTTATCCTTTGAGACCAATCTTTCCTATCGAGACGTACCGTTTTCTCTAAGATGTGTTTTAACTCCCTATTGGACACCTCGACTTGTCCACTCGTTTGGGGATGATATGGGGTAGCAACTTTGTGGGTGATGTTATATTTGCGAGCCAAAGCCTCGAAAGACCGGTTGCAAAAATGAGATCCCCCATCACTGATGATGGCTCGGGGTGTGCCAAAACGACAAAAGATGTTTTCATGTAAAAATTTAATCACAACCTTGTGATCATTAGTTTTAGTGGCGACAGCTTCTACCCATTTTGAAACATAATCAACCCCTACAAGAATATATTCGAAACCAAAGGATGGTGGAAAAGGGCCCATAAAGTCAATACCCCAGACATCAAATATTTCTACAATTAAAATAGGATTGAGAGGCATCATATCTCTACGAGAGATGGTACCCATCCGTTGGCACCGTTCACAAGTTTAGCAAAAGTTATGGGCATCTTTGAAAAGAGTGGGCCAATAAAATCCACTCTGTAAAACTTTTGCTGCAGTTTTTCTACCCCCAAAATGCCCCCCACAAGCTTGTGAATGGCAGAATGAAAGAATACTTTGAAATTCGCATTCGGGGACACATCAACGGATTACTTGATCGGGACAATACTTGAATAGATCGGGATCATCCCAATAATAGAACTTTACTTGTGAAAAGAATCGGTTCTTGTCTTGAGTTGACCAATCATCAGGAATTCGTCCTATGGCAAGGTAATTTACTATGTTTGCAAACCATGGCATTTTCATTCCTTGTACCCCAAATAATTGTTCATCCGGGAAAGCATCATGTAAGGGTGAGGTATTCTTAAAGGGTTTAAGAAGAATCCTAGATAAGTGGTCTGCTACGACATTTGCAGTTTCTTTCTTGTCACGAATTTCTAGATCAAATTCTTGTAGTAAAAGAATCCATCGAATCAGACGGGGTTTGGTGTCATTCTTTGCAAGAAGGTGTCGAAAGGCAGCATGATCAGTGAATACGGTAACCTTGGATCCTAATAGGTAAGATCGAAACTTGTCTAGCGCGAATACTACAGCTAGCAATTCTTTCTCAGTGGTGGTGTAGTTCAATTGTGCATCTGAGAGTGCTTTACTAGCATAGTAGATGACATAAGGTACCTTATCTAGCCATTGCCCTAAAACTGCCCCAATTGCATAGTCGGATGCATCACACATTAATTCAAATGGAAGGGTCCAATTAGGGGGCCGTATGATAGGTGCAGTGGTCAATTTCGAGCGAAGATTTTCAAATGCCTCCTCGCATGCTTTATCAAAGACAAAGGGAGTGTCCTTGGCAAGAAGATTGCATAAGGGTTTGGAAATCTTACTGAAATCCTGAATGAAGCGACGGTAGAAACCAGCATGGCCAAGGAATGATCGGATTTGTTTCACAGTTTTGGGTGGAGGGAGATTGGAAATAAGATCGACTTTGGCTTTATCAACTTCAATGCCCCTCTTGGACACGACGTGTCCTAAAACTATGCCTTCTTGAACCATAAAATGGCTCTTTTCCCAACTTAATACTAGGTTGGTCTCCTTACATCTTTTCAAAACTAAGGTCAAATTGTCCAGACAATCGTCAAAAGATAGGCCAAAAACTGAGAAATCATCAATGAACACTTCTAGAAAGTTTTCCACCATATCTGAAAAAATGGCCATCATGCATCGTTGAAAAGTTGCGGGTGCATTGCATAATCCAAAAGGCATCCTCCTATATGCAAATGTCCCAAATGGGCAAGTAAAGGTGGTTTTCTCTTGATCGTCCGGGTAAACAGGTACTTGATTATATCCAGAATAACCATCTAAGAAGCAGTAGAAATCTTGACCAGCCAACCGTTCCAAAATTTGATCTATGAAAGGTAGAGGAAAATGGTCTTTCCTAGTCATCGAATTAAGTTTTCTGTAGTCAATACACACGCGCCAACCCGTGGTTGTGCGTGTTTGTATCAATTCTCCTTCCGTATTTTCAACCACAGTGATACCTGATTTCTTGAGTACCACTTGTGTCGGACTCACCCACTTACTATCAGAAATTGGATAAATGATTCCGGCATCTAATAACTTCACCACTTCTTTCTTGACTACCTCCTTCATGTTAGGATTGAGTCTTCTTTGCATTTCTCGGGTGGGCTTTGCATCATCTTCGAGATGAATTCGATGCATGCAAACAGAGGGGTCAACCCCTTTCAAATCGGCTACAGACCATCCTATGGCATGTTTATTCTCTTCTAGCACCCTTAAAAGTTTACCCTCCTGTTCAGTAGATAAGTTGGCTGCGATGATTACAGGGAGGCTATCTTCTGGTCCTAGAAAGGCATACTTAAGATTTGTCGGAAGTGGCTTCAACTCAAGTTTAGGTGGAGAATCAATGGAAGGACAAAGTGGTGTGCTAGCAATGGGGGGGAGAGGTTCAGGTTGGATCTTCCAAGGAAGGGAACTCATAGGGGATTGATTGTCGAGTAAGATGTTAACTTCTTCTATGGCCTTATCTATATCAAAGTTGTCAATGTCAAAATGGCCAAACATGCCTCTAAGTGGTCATCTGCTAAGATATAGGGAAGGGCTTCCTCTACAAGATCATCCATTTTGTCAATTAGGTAACACTCGTCTTTCCTCACATGTTGGTCAGCGGCATGAAACACATTCAACTTAATTTTCATGTTCCCAAATGATATATCCATTGCCCCAATTCTACAGTTGATACATGCATTGGCTGTAGCTAAAAAGGGACGACCAAGAATTACAGGGATATATTTTTTAAGGTTGGGCACATGTTCCATGTCAAGGACGATAAAATCTACTGAAAAATAGAATTTGTCTACCTTGACAAGAACATCTTCAATCATCCCCCTTGGTATCTTCACCGATCGATCAGCCAATTGTAAAGATACCGAGGTAGGTTTCAATTCACCCAACCCAAATTTTTCATAGACTGAATAGGGTAGAAGATTCACACTTGCCCCTAGATCTAAAAGTGCTCGGTCGATGGAGTTATTTCCTATGACACAAGAAATAGTGGGAGCACCAGGGTCTTTGAATTTTGGAGGGGTGTTGTGTTGGAGAATGGAACTTACCTGCTCAGTTAGGAGGACCTTTTTAGGCACATGTGTCCTAGATTTCCGCTTTTGGGTGCAAAGGTCTTTGAGAAATTTGGCATAGGAGGGAACTTATTTGATGGCATCAAGGAGTGGAAGGTTGATTTTAACTTGTTTGAAGACCTCCATCATCTCTTTTAATGAAGTTCCCTTCTTGTTAAAGGGGGAGGGTGCATTAAGTGCTTCAGGAAATGGAGCCTTTGGAATGTGGGTTGTGGCAGATGGTGGACTAGCTGAAGAAGGTTTTGGGTTTTCATGTGATACATTCTTCTCTTCTTCTTCTCCTTCCTTATTGTTACCCTCCCCAACCTTATTATCTATTATACGTCCACTCCTTAGGGTAGTCAAAGCATTAGCTTGCTCATGATTTAGTCGAGTTTCTTGAGTCACATATTGTCCCCTAGGATTACTCATTGGTTGACTTGGAAGCTTACCTTCCTCTCGCTTGTTTAATGCATTAGCTAGTTGACCCATTTGGGATTCTAGCTTAGCAATTGATTGCGTGTGAGAGTGCAATAGTTGTGTGTTTGCCTCCAAACCTTGAAGGGCAGTCAACACCTTCTCCTCAAAGGCTGTATTTCTTTGGGTTGGAGGAGGAGGATGCTGAAATTGGGTTGAGGGACGGTAGGGATGAAAATTCTGAGGGTTTTGAAAATTTTGGGAGAAGGGTTGGGAGGTATTAGAAGCTTGCTGTCTCCAAGAAAAATTTGGATGATTCCGCCATCCCGGATTATATGTATTGGAAAATGGATCATTACCCGTTCTGGGCTGTGTTTGGGCAGCATTGATGTGTTCTTGCACGAGTTCGGGATATTGGGGTGCTGAGGGGCACTCATGAATTGGATGCGATGGGCTAGAACAGATAGCACACACTTGTGCTTGGGAAGAGCTAACGACATGTCCTCCTATCATTAGTTGGTCAATCTTATGGGACAATGCATCTACCTTGCTAGACAGGTCCATAGAATGACTTATTTCACAAATGGCCCCTTTTCTTTGAAAATTCGGGGATGCTTGACGAGAACATGAAGCATGGTGGAGGGAGTTTTCATTAAGATTTTCAAATAGTTGCCATGCTTCATGCTCATTTCGAAGCATGAAAGTCCCCCCGCATGCAGCATCGATCATCTGACGGTTTCGTTCCGTCAAACCGTCATAGAAACATTGCACTAGCTGTCACTTAGGTATTTGATGATGAGGGCATTTACGGATTAGGTCCCGAAATCTCTCCCAAGTTTCATGAAATTCTTCTCCCTCGGTTTGGGAGAAGCTTGTAATGGCACGTCTAAACTGGTTCGTTCTTCCTATAGGAAAGTATTTTTTAAGGAATTCTTGTTGCATTTGATCCCAAGAACGAATTGAGTTAGCTTCTAAAGAATTCAGCCATTGTTTGGCTCTATCTTTAAGGGAGAAGGGGAATAACCTAAGTTTCAGGGCATCATCAGTGAAGTTTTGAATCTTGACAGTGGTGCAAATCTCAAGAAATTCATCTAAATGTTTGTATGGGTCTTCGTTGGTGAGCCCATAAAAAGATGGGAGCATTTGGATCACACTAGACTTTATTTCATATTGTACAGCTGCTACCTCAGGTAATCGAATGCAAGATGGGGAAGTGTAAATAGTGGGAGTAAAGTACTCCCTCAGGAGTTTGGGTTGTTCTTCAGCCATCTTAAGAGGTGGGGATGATCCTAATGTTTTGATCTTAGCTCGAATGTTCCTAAGGATTCGTTCTATTTCAGGGTCGAAAGGTAATAGATTTTGTACTCTAGAATGACTACCGTGCATACACTAGTACTCGATCAATCAAGCATGCAATAAAAGAGAAAAGCATATCAATCCTAGTCTTTGACCTAAAATCACTAGACACCTCCTAACTGGTTTGAAGAGGGCACCTAAGCCTCCAATCCGGTCTAATGAACCGAGTTGACCAGGTAAGCTCCCAGGTAAGTGGAGGGGTCACGATGCGATCGCAAAGGTCCCACTTAAAACCCACTTGCCTCGAACAGATGAACTGTCTCCCTTATAGGGACAAAGCTTGCCTAGACATCAACTAAGCCACAGAGCGAAATTGGTGCAACCTTCGGTGATCTTCGTCCTATTGAGCTCGAATGTCCCTAGGAGCCAACGTCTAATTAATTTTAATTAAAGTAACACTATGTGAGATTGAGTTCACTTAAGTTGGGCAAGAGTCCGGTGATGAAATCCGGCTCTTATCTTGTTGGGGTGATTGCCCTTACTATGTGCAGATTGATTTGTGTATGTGTATCAGGCATGCATTCACAATTTTGCTATAATTAAAATCAAACAATCACCACAAAATTTCAAGCCAATAATTAATTTAAATAAGAAAAGTTTAGAGGTTACCAAAGGGAATTTCCCCAGCAATTTAATTTTTGTTTTAAACCTCTACAGCATTTCTTTTCCAGCAGTTCTCCTTTTGATCATCCCAGATTTTTTTCCTCGATTCCTGATCAAATAATATATAAAAAAAATAAATAAAAATTAGTAAGGGAGAAAAAAAAGATAAGAAAAGTAACAATAATAGAAATTTTTTTTTAAAGAAATTTTTTTTAATTTTTAAATATTTTTTTAATAAGAAAAATAACTATGCTAGCAATCTCCGGCAACGGCGCCAAAAATTGATCGGTTCTTTTCAATTTCAAAAATAAACCACGCAATAGCACGTATCCTGTAGGATAGTGATTACGGGTGTCGGTCCACAGGGATTGGAGAATAAGTTATTTTTCTTTTTAAAAACAAATCAAGAAGAAGGATTTGCTAACTTGATTTAACTAAATTAATCTATGAGTACGAATTGAAATTTTATCAAAGTAAATAGATCTAGGGTTTGGAATCCACCACATAGCATTGCATCAAGGATTGTGTTCTTAATTTTTATCTTTTGGAGAGGCATGCAATTTTGGCTACAAGCCTTTTAAAATAAAAGCATACATAGTGTTAGGAAGATTCATCTTCGGTGTAGCATGAAGTGTCTACCTAAGTATGCTAATCTAGGATGCAGCACACTTCATCTTCCTAGGCATGGATCATCTTAGACTACTTTAGCAAACATGATTAGTAACTAGCATGCTCAAAATTTAAATATCATGAAGAAATTTTTCATTGGAAATAAAAATTTAAACAAGCTCCAAAATAATAAAAAAGTAAGAACTACAATTGCCCTGATACATTGCTAGGGCTTCATCCAGCCCTAGACTAGATGTTTAGCCGAGCATGGCTTCCGGACGACCTCCCATCTTCAAATGAAATTGAGCACCTCTCATTCTTCCCAAAATATCACAAACTCTTCTCTTTCCCCCCTCCTTTCTCCTTTTTTTATATTTTTTTATCTCTCCCGCTCAGTTTTCTTCTTCCTTTCCTTCACCGAAACGGGGTTCCCCTGTTCTTCAAACCGAGCTCTCTCCCCCCTTTCTTCTCTTTTCGAACGCCTCAGCCCCCTCCTTTTATAGCCGTCCGGCGCACGCGGAGAGAGCGAAGAAGGGATCACGGCGGCTGATTTCGGGGCGTGGTGCCGGGATGCAGATCGCGGGAGAGCAGGAAGAGGGGCCGCGGGATCTGGTCGGTGATGGCGGAGAGAGGTGCCGACTGATGAAGTGGCGGAGGATCTGGTCGCTCCGGATGCACCACGGGCGGAAGACGGGGCGACGATGCTGGGATTTCGACGCGGCTGGGTCGCTGATCTTGGAGGAGAAGACGCCGCACGCGATTGATGGCGGAGGACCCAGGGACGACGACGACGTTGGGGCGTTCGGCTGGGACGAGCTCCTTCGATCGCGCGGGGGAGGATTGCATCGTGTGGGACTCGTGAACGGGCAGGGGGGGCGCTCTGTGAGGTGAGATCACGGGAAGAATAGATAGAGGGAGGAAGAAGATAAACAGTGAAACAATTTTATATATATATATATTTTTATTATTATATTATTTCCCACTGTTCCTATGAACAGTGTTTTTACGGGACACTGTTCATATGAACAGTGAATCCAGTGATTCTCCCGAAATTATTTTTATTTATTTTATTATATTAATTATCTTCTTTTTTTTTTGTTTTCAATTTATAAATTTTATATGAAGGCTAGTAAGGAATTGGTTGGGAATTGACTTTGGGTTTGAGGTGGGTCATGATGGTTGACTTGTCCTTGAGCCTATTGTCATTTAAATTTAATTCTTGCTAAGCTGCTTCAGATCGAACTCGACCAGACAAGACTAAAAACCGGACCGTGACCTAATAAAAAGGGTTAATCAAACCTTTGCCCCATACATAATTAATTATAACTTTCGATCGAATCAGGACCAAAAACCCATTTAATTATAGCCTTAGCTTGATTACAACTCCATTAGGTTACCAAATCGGGTCAACACAATCTCCTCCTTATATGTTTTCATGAAAGATTATAACCAGGAGAGAGACAAGTTTAGAGTCTGTTTTGAGAAAAGAATTATTTACCTCTTACCATATTTTAAATTCATTTCAATGTTTATTTAATTTTATGGTAAAATATATATTTATCAGTTTAAAAACATTGATAAGTGCTATGGAAAGATAACTAAATTATAGATTATTAAGCACTTATCAGATAAACCTATCTATTGATCTTTTTTTGAAAAATATCACATGTGAGTGTTTCGGAAAAATTAAGAAGCCCTAAAAACCTTTATTTTTTTGCGCTACATAGATTGAAGAGATATCTATTTAGAGTAATAAATAACACTTTAATTGAAAGATTTTTAAAAAAAATTAAATAAGAAAATACTGAGAGATATGGGAATATTGATAGTAAATAGAAGGTGGGTAATGAATCCAAGAAGAATATGATAATATTAACGGAGGTGCACAAGTAGAACTAGTTGCTCCATCTCCTATGCTAAAAGATTCACATCATTCGCCACCGCTTCAGCAAGCACTAGGTCATCGCCCTTCTCTTGTTTTCCGTTTGGATCTCAAATCTCTCCTTTTTTAGCTGCTATAAAAAAAGAAAAAAAAATCCTATTTTAATTCTATAAGTTCCTTCTTGGATGCTTTCTTCCCTGATGTATGTTATCATCCATTATTTGTTGAGATTTTATTCTATTATGCATGGATAGTTTGCTTGTTATAAGTCTTTGCTTAGATACTTTTTTTCCTTCCATATGTACCATCCATTATTTACTGGTTAGCAAATAAGTTCTTACTTAACATCATCTCTTATTCTGGAATAGATAGTGTTATTCTTACAGTATCTCTTCTTTTCTAATTGTGGGTGGTATATAATATTGACCTGTAGAATTGGAAGTATATTCTTTCTCAAAACCTCTTTAAGTTATCTTAAAAGAATGCTACTTAGGTAATATTAGCTATGCAATAGTCCAATATTCCACTATCATTGACAAAAATTATGTAACCATTTCAAATTTTTTTTCGGTACAACGGCAGCTCACATCTGTCTGACATGATCGAAAAAAAGAAGATAACACAAAGGGTGAGGTACCGACATGTGATTAACTCAGGTGAAGGCTCTAGTATGGTGGGTTATGAATGAGGCCACCCAGTCAGCCGTACTATTCACCTCCTTGTAGATATGTGTGGCCCACGAGAGTCCACACTCGGCTAAGAGCCTATGAATATCGCGTAGCAGGGGATTGGAACTAGCATCGGATCTCCGACCCTGGATCCACCCAATTACCGTGGCCGAGTTACCCTCGAGAAGAATGCAGTCTGTACCCAGTACCCGTCTCCTATAGGTGACTCTCTCCCATGCAGCCCTAACTCAGCACCGACTCTAGATGTGACGAAGATCCTCCGGCCTCTAGCCGCTATCAGTCTGGTATCGTGGTCTTCAATGACGAAGCTCACGCCTCCAATACACCCTCGCCCACACAATCGTCGAAATTCACCTTGAGAAGGCCAGAGAGTGGGGGCTCCCAGTAGACCAGCACGGTTCTAGATGCTGCAAGAGTGAGAGGGGAGCCCTAAGTTTCCCTGGCCGTCCCAAGGGATGATGGCGTGGCGATGTGGGTGACCTTCGCCGTATAAAGAAGAGCCTTGTCCACTACCGACCTCGGATGCGCTCTACTATCCTCGAAGATCCGGGCATTCCTATCTAGCCAGCAGTGGTAAGCCAGGTAGGTAGCCCTGATCTCCGGTCCCTCCAAACCCGACCTCCACGATGAAGTCTCCAGAGCAAAAAGTCCTCGGTTGACGACCACCCATGCCGGGGGATGTGGGGGCCTGAGGCGCACCCTCAGATCTGGGCGGCCCTCGGGCATCCAAGGATGACATGGAAGATTGACTCCTCCACCTCCGAGCAGTCTAGGCACCCAGGAGAAATATGCATCCCTCACCGGGCTAGTATGTGTCTAGTAGGCAAACAACTCCAAGCCACCTTCCAGATGAACAAGGCGACTCGTGGCGACTTTTCCTTTGGATGTATGTCTGCAATGTGCACATTTCTAAATTAGTTAATCTGTTATTGTGAGAAGTGAATCCTTCCTCAAAACATCTTACATTACATATGAGGCAAGTGAATTATTATCTCAATAAAGCAGGTAGAATTTGAATATTTTTCTTTAAAAAATTAAATTTTATTTTCGTAAATAGAATACCCCAAAGTAAACTTATAACTTTTTAAAATATTCTATTCTGACCATGTCAAAGCCGTTTTGGAAGTAATGTATGAGGGGATGACATGGTCGGTTCCATGTGAATCTCTGGCTCCTTATTGCTAAATCTATCCCCCACCTAAGAACAACCACCATAATATTCCCAACCAGAAATTTGTGTGGGGAAAGCCACCAAAAATTTGTATTAACTTAGAAAAATATGATCATAAGCATTAGTTAACGTGTTGCGATATCATTGTGAAAGAAAAAAATGCGCTTCAATGCAAGGGAGCAAGTCTGATCCATAGTTTGCAAATCTCATTAATTTTTCTAAAGTTATTTGCTGGGATAATCTTCCCACCATCTCTGTCTCTCTCTGTGCCTATGTGTCTGAGAGAGTGAGAGTGAAGGTGGAGGTGTCAAACTACCACAGCAATATCTTATACATGATGTAATAAACCCAATAAAAAAAATGGTACACTGCACATACCCATCCTTTCAATAGATGCAAACGAACACAGATTATCTGAAGAAAAGAGCCATTTTGATGTCAAGGAATGATATTGTTGATGAAATAAATAACTACATCTCGCAGCGGCACCTAGATGATCAAAAAATATGTCTAAGCTTTGACACAACATGCAAAGCTTCATCTGATGTTGTTGATCAAGAATTACCATATCCATTGGAGTTTCTTAACACTCAAATTCCTAGAAATACCAAATCACAAATTAGAAATAAAAGTAGGTACACCTATGAGGCTATGATGCTATTAAGAAATTTAAAGATTGATAGCCACACGCTTGGAAACCTAGATAGTAGAGGGAAGAATAATCACAAGTTCAAATATTGGAGCAAAAGTTCGGACACCAAGAACGGTATTATCTCCTACAGAATCAAAATGGTCATTCATTTTGAAAAGAGGAAAGTTCCCATTGGAGGTCTACCATGCCATAACTATCAACAAAAGTCAAGGCCAAATATTAACCATGTCAGCTTATAACTCCTAAAACCAGTTTTCAGCCCTGCACAACTATATGTTACTTTATCTCGGGTAACATCAACTTATGGAATTAAAATATTGATAGATAATTGTTAGATGTATGCCCTAGAAGCCAATTTTTGGCTGACACATTATTAATTCTGGAACATAATTTGTATTTGACTTTATTATTGAATAAATAAAATGCATCTTTTTCATTCATATTGTTTATGTGTCTATGAATCGTCCAAGAATTAATAAGATGATGATGCATATTCTTAAGAGTTAAGAATTTGAGCCATGCATCATTGGTGATTAATTTCTGAATGCTCCTGATCGATGGATCATCACGAGGGCGGTGATCGATCCGATGAGATCAGTGCACACATTACTTTCCTTATGGATGGACGAGACTCGAGTCCACAGTGTGGCGACACTGAAGTAATAGTGCAGGTGCTTGTTAGAGAATAAGGGTACTGAGCGTGACCAATACAAGAAGTCACTTGGATGTCTATCCACTCGTCAGTGACTTGCTTGATGTTGCAGTAGTGTGACTGGTCCTTTGACCTGCGGTGCTTCGGCCACTCACAGTGAGGTTATTGTAGTTTGACTGCACACATACATGGTCTCTAGCCATATGGGTCCATGCAGTGTAGATTGGCTGCAGTAGGTTCACTGTAGGAGTAGGGTATGCACCTATAAGGAATCTATCGACCTTGATAGATAAGGAGAGATCCTATGTGATTTATAAGACTGAGTTCGTAAGACCTCAGCCGGGGCAGATTGCACAGTAGAGAAAGAGTTCTCCACTCTCGAACTTAAGTCGAATAAATCTTGACATATGACAGACGATGGGGTTTGACGAGTTGTCCATGACCTCCGTCCTGTAGGGATCCACGATAGAAGGACTGTATCACATGATAACTGCACCTAGAGGTTCATCATTCTATTCTACCGGGTAGCCACTACATGCTGCTAGGTGTCACTGGTGGATGGTGGGACTCATAGGGATTATCTTGATGATCGATAAACCCTAATGAGTTGAGTTGGAATCGTTCCAACCCATTGAAAGGAGTTTTCAATGATATTGTGATAAAGATCGCAATATATCTCACTACCAGTCAGAATAGAACCTATGGGGTCACACACACTAGAAGTATTGACCGATCCGATGGTTGAATCGTGATTAGGAATCACAAGTAATCAATTCGATTGATATTCAATTGAAGAAGGAACAAAGGAAATTAATTAATTGGACTTGAAACAAGAGTCCTACTTCGAGTAGGATTCCTAGAGTCCTAATTGGATTAGGACTGGGAATCCTAGTTGGAGTAGAACTGGGATTCCTACTTGAAATAGGATTCCTACAATCCTAATTAGATTAGGAGTTTTGAATTAAAATTGGATTCCTACTTGGAATAGGATTCCTAGAAGTCCTAATTGGATTAGGACTTCGAATTCAAATAAGAGTCCTAATTGGATTAGGACTAAAATTAAATATGTCCTAATTTGGATTAGGGTTTCTTAAGTCACAATTAATTATTAATCTAATGAATCAATAAGACTCCTAATTGGATTAGGATTGAAGAGTTCAATTGAGTCAAAATTGATTTAAGTACTAATTGGATTAGGACTTACCTAGATTGGATCCAAATTGGTTCACCCTTGGGCTAAGCTTAATTGGATTAGGGCTTGACCACATTAGGGCATCCAAAACCTTACCTAATAAGGATTAGGGCAACACATGTAGAGGGGCTCACGCCCTTCTTTTTCCCTCTCCTTGGTGCGGCATGAAGAGAGGGGCCGGCGCCCCCTCTTTGGAAGGTTGTCATGGAGCTCCTAAACGTTAGGAGCTCCACTCCCTTTAAAAGGGGGTAAGGGGCGGCTGACCTAGGGCATTGAAGCCCTCTTCCTTCTCCATCCGTGAGCCCCCTCTCCTCTTTTTGTTTTAGCCGCAAGCAAGGTGAAAGAAAAAAAGAGGCTTGGCGGCATCCCTTCTTCCCTCTCTTGGTTTCCAACGTGAGTAAGGAAAAGGGCTGCAAGCAAGCATTGGATCTTCATCCATCTTCATCCTTCTTCTTCCTCCTCTCAAACACAATCAAAGGTTGATTGAAAGAGAGGAAATCAGCCATCAAAAGAAGTCTTTGCAAGGGAGCTAGCACCCCGGGAAGACAAGAAAGCTTTGATCGGTCCTCTGCTTCGTGTGGATACCCGTAGAGGCCGGACGTTTGAACGGCTTCAAACGAACCTTCATCCTAAAACCATGAACTTCAGTTTGCGGTGATTATCTACCCGCACAAAGTGAAGATCTGATCTTCTAATGTTATTAAAAAGTTTTTAATTCTTGCCTAACTACGAACGGTTCATGAAACAACGTTCATGAGATGAACGTCGATCCCGCTTATGTCGAATTCAAATAAGAGTCCTAATTGGATTAGGACTAAAATTAAATATGTCCTAATTTGGATTAGGGTTTCTTAAGTCACAATTAATTATTAATCTAATGAATCAATAAGACTCCTAATTGGATTAGGATTGAAGAGTTCAATTGAGTCAAAATTGATTTAAGTACTAATTGGATTAGGACTTACCTAGATTGGATCCAAATTGGTTCACCCTTGGGCTAAGCCTAATTGGATTAGGGCTTGACCACATTAGGGCATCCAAAACCTTACCTAATAAGGATTAGGGCAACACATGTAGAGGGGCTCACGCCCTTCTTTTTCCCTCTCCTTGGTGCGGCATGAAGAGAGGGGCCGACGCCCCCTCTTTGGAAGGTTGTCATGGAGCTCCTAAACGTTAGGAGCTCCACTCCCTTTAAAAGGGGGTAAGGGGCGGCTGACCTAGGGCATTGAAGCCCTCTTCCTTCTCCATCCGTAAGCCCCCTCTCCTCCTTCCGCAAGCAAGGTGAAAGAAAAGAAGAGGCTTGGCGGCATCCCTTCTTCCCTCTCTTGGTTTCCAACATGAGTAACGAAAAGGGCTGTAAGCAAGCATTGGATCTTCATCCATCTTCATCCTTCTTCTTCCTCCTCTCAAGCACAATCAAGGGTTGATTGAAAGAGAGGAAATCAGCCATCAAAAGAAGTCTTTGCAAGGGAGCTAGCATCCCGGGAAGACAAGAAAGCTTTGATCGGTCCTCTACTTCGTGTGGATACCCGTAGAGGCCGGACATTTGAACGGCTTCAAACGAACCTTCATCCTAAAACCATGAACTTCAGTTTGCGGTGATCATCTACCCGCACAAGGTGAAGATCTGATCTTCTAATGTTTTTAAAAAGTTTTTAATTCTTGCCTAACTACGAACAGTTCATGAAACAACGTTCATGAGATGAACGTCGATCCCGCTTATGTCGATTCCGCTGCCATCTGAATTTTTTTTGAAATATCAGCGGCATGGGCGGGTTCCCAACAGTAATGACGATGATGCACTCCTTGGATTCACTTAACCCACAGAAAGGTTTTCAATAACCTTACCAAGATAACAAGATTATATAATATGTCAAAATAAAATTTTATGCATATTACAGTTATTCTATTAAACTAAAATAAAAATACTAACAAACTTGAACTTTCTGTAGATCCATTGTGGAAATTGTTACCTTTCTCAAATATCACATTATCATTAATAGTCATGTATCTAAATTAACGTATTAAACAAAGTCATCTATCAATGGTTTTTAATCACTCGCCATGTGAAGTTGCGAACATTAATATGATTTAAATTCTTCTCATATTCCAAATTACCGTTAATAACATAGCCTATATAATCATGGGACAGGAGAGCTAGCGAATAATGACAGGCTATATAATAACAACTTTTTAATTTATTATATAAACATTATAATAGTCTCAAAAACTTTATATAATGATTAATATATAAAATTCATAGTTTATTTAATATAATATAACGATTATATATAACAAAAAATAAAATAAAAATATTTTTAATTGTTACAAAATATATTGAATATCAAATATAATAATTATATATTCGTAATTCAGTTTTAATTTAAACTCAAGCCAAGCTACGTACGTACGGTTTTGAAATTCACTGTAATTTATATTTTAGTCTGCACAAATGTTATTTACGCTATAACCGTATCACAATAGTTTTGACAAATTTATATAATGTTATAAATATAATTTATTTCCCTGATATGTTATTACCCCAGCAGCTTCCGAAAAGCGACCCCAGAGACGATTGAGGCGACAACCGATCAACCCGTCCAACACGTCAGAGTGCTTTGAAAGCTCGAGACCCAAAATCAAAGCCCAAAAACCACGGCAAGGAAGTCGGTTTGTCCTCCCGGCGTGCATAAATCTAGCGGCGTCCTCCGAAGCCTCTCGCCGCGCGCGAGAGAGAACGAAAGCAAAAGGTGACCGAGTCCGATCATTCGGTGATGAGTCGATCCAAGTACATCCTCGCGCTCCTCACCTTCGTCACCATCGGGATGATCATAGGTGATAATTTCTTCATATCCTCCATCTTGCATATTTATTGAAATTCGATTAGGTATAGATTAAATCTTCCAGGGGTTACGATTAGATGCTTTTGCAACATTGTTTGGGGTTAGTCTGAATTGAAGGTGTTCTTGGTTGAGTTCTAGCAGCGCTTGACCGGTGGAATGGTAGTTTGATTTGTTTATAGGTGCCATGTTAGTATTGTGATTGATGATGTATTTGATTTCCATTTCATTTCTGGAGTGGGATACAAATGCGGATAGCCCTCATTTCAGTGGGATTTGATGCACTTTTGGATTAAAAATGCTATTGGAACAGCTGTTGTGGGGGAAGTATATGGTGGAAGTTTTGTTCTTGATTGACCTTGCCACTTCTGAAAAAGATGACTTAAAAGGATGGGGATAGTCATGCAGGATGGTGATAGGTATAGAATGAGACATTAGACTTTTTGGTTTTAAGATAATTATTAAACTCCTGTAGTGGGGAGTTGGGGGGGTGTTCGCGACCTTCTTCTTTGCTGTGGAAAAGATCCGTCTCTTACTCATTTTACAGTTAATATATAGGGTGTTTGGAATAAAAGGCTTGCGGAAATGAAGAGCAATATCTTCTTCAGTAAGGGATGGTGAAATACTAACAAGGACACTATTAAAGTGATTTAAACCAAAAAGAGGAAAAAAGCAAGACCCTTTTAGAGAGAGAAATGGTTGAAAAGTGGTCTCGATCATGAAAAATATGAATGTGGGCAGCTATAATAGGAAATGGAGAGGAATCAAGAGAATTAGCAGTCAAAGATGGAAACATAATATAAGAGATATAGATAGCAGAGAGAGAGGAGAAAGACATGGGATCATCCAAAGGTCATGAATAGAATGAAGAAACTGGTTCCTTTGGGATATTAGTTCAAAAGAGGAAGTGCATTTTGAGAAAAGGAAGTTGGCATACTGAATATTCCTAAAATAATCCTGAAATTCAAAACTCTCATTTTGAATATGTTAGGATGGGAGTCTACGGTGCCCATTAGACATAAACATCAGTAAGATACATGGAGGAGGCTGGCAATGTGAAATATTTATGAGTGCTGTGTGGTTTGGGATTTAGAAGAGATTTGGGAAAAAGAGTATTAAGCTAACAAATTTGGGTTGGTCAAGAAATCCTTATTTTGGAATGTTTTGATGATTTTCTAGAAATGTGGGAAACATTGCATGCAAGAAAGCTCGCTTCTTTTTTCTGTATTATAAGAAATGGAAAAGAACAGTCCATGTCAAAAACGTAGGAGTGATTTAGTGGTTAGGATTTATGAGAAAATTAGAAAGATTTGTGATGGAGGGAAATGATAAAAGCAGGGATCGTTGAGAAAAGCTGATATCTTTCCCTTTTTATTACAGAAAATTGTCCATGCAGAAAATTAGTGGTGATTCATGTGTCAGAAATTGTTCATTAAAATATTAGGAAAGTTGAAAGTATTGTGTGTGAAAGAGGGATCACTTCTTTCCATTTTATTTATTACCGAAATAAGGAAAAAATATTCTAGTGAATAAGTTTAATTTATGGGTCATAATTTAGGAGTAATTTAAGAAAGGAAAATGCTTTAGAAGTTCATCTGGCCACAACTCTTGACTTGGCAACTCCATAATTAACCGACCTTTTGTATTTGGCAGCAAATCCATGAGTTGCACCAATCCCATCTTGCCAACAGGCAAGAGAATCGTTTGTCTGCATATAATGGGAGCTTCCTAGCATTACTCTTTAGTAAAGTATAGGATAAGAGAAGCAAGCCAACAAATTAGTAATGAATGGGAAGTTCACATTTTGTGATGATGTATGACGATCAGGATTCTCTCTAGTTCAGGCCTCATTTGGAGAGGTCCTGTCTTGCAATCATGCTGTTCTTGTATTGCTTGATGGTTGTGATTGTAGTTGGTCTACATAGTACATGAGGCATGATGTCTCATGCTCTTCATGGGGCCATCTATAGTTATAGCTATTGTGCAATACATGGATAGCCATGATTGTAAGACTGTGCATTTCCAATCGAGCCCCAAATTGGAGAGTATTTGAATCCAATTTGTAAGTTGCCATTAAACCCCACATCAAGCAATTCAAGAAGCTTGCAATGATGATTGGGCCTTTCGATTCTAAATCTAAGAAGCATCGTGCAAGTCCCAAAGGCTTTTGATCCAGAGTTGCAATGTTATGTTTTAGAATTGTACTTGTGTAGGAAATACAATTTTGACCATTTGGAGACCCGAGTGCATTAGAGTAGAACATGATCCTGGTTTTGTGATAACATCGGGAAGAGATGGTGCTGATGGGGAGATTTCAAGTGGAATGGCATAGGTAGGGCCTCAAGCTAGAAGTGGAATCTTTGGAGAAGGAATGTGGAACCATCCTGAATCGTTTGATTCAGAGCATATTGAGCCATGCTGGCGGCGGGCCGGGACGGTTCTAGCATTCAAAATGAGAAATCGATGAAGGAGGAAGAGAGGAGGAAGGAAAGAGAGAGAGAGAGAGAGGGAGAGGGCGAGAGATGAGGCTACCCGAGGGCCGTAGAGGGCTAGGAAGTGGCACGGAGGGGTGGAGGAGGGGCTCCACCCTACAAACCCTTATTTTGCTTGAAATAGGGGTCTGTTAGGGCCTCTTTTTTTATTTTGCAAATTTTTAAGTGAAGTCGGCAATCCTCTTGCTAATTTCACTTAATATTTTGAAAACAAAAAAGTGGCATTTTTTATTTTGGAAATATTAAGTGAAGTTGGCAAGGAGGTTGCCGACTTCACTTAGAACTTGTGAAATAAAAAAAGAGGGCCCCGACGGATCCTTGCTTCCAATGAAACAGGGGCTCTAGTCTTCGAAATAGGGGTCCAGAGGGCGAAGCCCCTCCTTCTCCCCTCCGCGCCACTCCTTGGCCCTCCACACTACTCCCTGGCCCTCCACGGTCTGTCGGTGGTCTCCATGTCTCTCCCTCCATCTCCCTCTCCTTCTTGCTCTCCCTCCCTCTTTATCTCGCTTTTGCTCTCTCACGTTCTTCCTCTCCTCCATCCTCTCTGCGGTGTTGGGTTGCACTGCACCAGTCTTCACTGTCTCTCTCCCTCCCTTCTTCCCTCTTCCTCTCCCTCCCTCCCCGCCTCTCTCTTTTTTCCTCTTTTCCGTTCTCCCTCTCCTCCGCCCCCTTTTCTTTGTCGGTATGGGGCCCGACACGGTATAGCATGGGGGTGTACCGAATCGTGCCTGTCGGCCAATCAGTACAGGCCCCAATGCAGGCACAATGATCTTTGCTTTTGAGGACGATAGGAGGGAGCAAGTAGTTGGATAACTAAATTTGGGCTATAGGGAGCATATATTATTTATGGAATCTCTTGAGGGGGGTGATTATGGAGATAGAGAGGTAGGAGCTTTTTGGGTTTTTGTTAGAGGGGTGATATGTGGGATTGTGTGGTTAGGTTGAAGGAATAAAAAGAATGTGGTTGGGGGATTAGATTTAGGTATGGACGGTGACACAGCTCTTGCATCATCGTATGGACTTCAATGATTGAAAAGATTGAGATTTTTGTAAATTGGTGAGAAAAAAACCAGAATTTTGCTCTAGAAAACCCTAAATTCACCTTCTGATCTTGATCTTAGTCTTGATTCTTAACTTTTGGTAAACCGGAATAGGCAAGGGACATGTTAATCAGTGGGGTTGTTCTTATTCTTTTAAATGGGCCAATTTTGAATGAGGTGTTGGAAATTAGATCTGACACTACTAGTATGGTGGAGAGCATTAATCTTTTATCCTTTTTAAGTCACTCCTTTTCAGTAAACGGATACCTCCAAATTCAGTCTCTAATAAATGTTCAAGAGAAAGAAGTGCATTAACTAAAACTAGGAGTACATTTATTAATTTTTTAAAGTACAATGAGAAGTGATCATTGTACAATGTGGAACAAGAAACGACTATAGTAAAAGAATATATAAATATTTTTAAGAACATTTGTGGATGCTCCACTCAACTTATAAAACCTTGCTGTCCAAACTCATACCTGGACATCCACCTGTACCTACATCTACTTTATGCATTTGTTTCTGAAGTGGTACTTGCAATAAACTACAACTTTTCATTGTGGACCAGTATTCAAGGTGAGATTGTGGGTCATGAATTTTGATTTATACATGAGCTACACTATTTTAGAGTGCAAACTGAAGATGGACTATACACAAGGGGTCACAAGACACCTATCCATTGGTGGTGCCGCAGTTTCCTTCCCCTAAGCTGTTGGCTAATGTTGAAAATTTCACAAGAACCACTATGTAGAACTTTGAAGATTGAGCTGAGAGAGAGGGAGAACCCTGTGCTATACTTGTGGTTAATCTGGGCAAAACTGCTATATTTGTCCTAAAAAGAAGGGTTACTAACGAAAACAAATTGCGAAGGATGTGGAGTTAAAGGAAGAAAATAGAGATGCTTATGCAAAAGTGTTACTTGAGGGAGATGCCTAGTGAATCAAAGTTCATACAGAGTTGTGCATGAGCAGCTTGATCATGATTGGTGGAGATCTAGTATCTTAAAGGCACAGAGAAACTGCCATGGGACACTTTAGAATATTAATACTGACAGTGGTAGCATGGCAACTGTGGTCTTTGGCAAGCTACTTGAGGAGGTACTCAATTTGAAAATGGATTGCAAAAGGCACTCATACTATTTTTCCTGGTTTGACATCCACAAGCTTTTTGTGGTGAAGCATCAAGCCATGGTTTGTTTTTTAATCACGTAAACTTTACACTTAGAAGGTTTTATGTGATGTGATTTCCATGTCCACTTATCTTATTAGGAGATCTGATTTTATCTCTACAATTTAAAACAGTTTCTGCAGCTCTATTCTATTTGGCGCTGCATTAGTTTTAATGCTGAGGTCCTAATTCTCATGTATTATAATTGTTGGTGGGAAAAATTCACAAACAAATTTTGTTAAGGTACTAAATTTCTTAAGTATTTTGCAAGGGAAGAACTTAATTGGTAAAATGTTGCACTGTCAAGGATCTGATGTTTGTTATAGGAATTGTTTTTGTTATAATATTTGTCCATTTTAACTAAATTATCACTAAGCTTTACCTATTGAAAGGTATTGACATTGGACCACTTCTGACCTGGAGTCCTTTTTACTTTTTCCTATTTTTTATACTTTAAGAGACATATATCGCAAGGGAGCTGGCTTCTGTGTCTAGATGAAAATGTTTTGTAGAGGGGGGGTAGAAAATGGGGGGTGATAAAATATGTGTGTGTGTGTGTGTGTGAGAGAGAGAGAGAGAGAGAGAGAGAGAGAGAGAGAGAGATAGAGAGATAGAGAGAGAGAGAGAGAGAGAAGCCTACTAGTAAACCTTTGAGGGCTTTAACAAGCCAAGCCCAAGAGCTTCATTTGATGTTGATCAGGCCCTTGTTGGATTTTTAGTATCATCTTCTCCATCTAATGAAGGTAAAATTTATAAACCCTAGGAGCAAGGTTCGCTGTACCGGTCGGTACCAGTCGGTACCGAGCGTACCGTACCCGTACCGATGGGTACCGGTATCGGTACACCAATGTCGGTACGGTTGGTACCGAGCGTACGGTACCGTACCGACACTCGGTACGCCTATACTAGTGCGGCACCGGTACGGAGTTCGGTACCGGTACGGCGAACCTTGCCTAGGAGAGTAATAGGGTTTTACCATGATTACATTATAGCATTTTGGTGGTTTTGCAAGACTGACCCCCATTATTTTCCTTTTTGCAGATCCCCTTTTTTTAAATTTTTTTTGTAGAACTTGCCTAGTTTTAACTTTTTGAACATTTTGCTCCTGGTTCTTGTTCGTCGTTCCAGCTATATGTGTGAGCAGATTTGAACGCACGCATGATTTGTAGTGAATTTGCATGTATTTACTACTTATGCAAGATTGAGCTGCATGCTTTGTGCCAAGGGCAACAATGTCCAAAATAATGAGAGGCATACAGGAAAAAGTGTCCCAATCAATCAAACATAGTGCATTTCTGCAGAAAGATAAACTGAAAGTAGACTGGATCTGCAAATCTGACATTATAGTGGTCCGAAGCACAAAACTCGTAGCTATGTTAGTGCATCAATTAATCCAGCTATTGTTTAGAATTTACATAGTTTCCACATGCTCATTCTTGATTTTATATGATGTTTTCTTGAAAGAAGATCTTGCTTTCTTCTGCAATTAGAATTATTCATAAATGCTATATGAGTGGAAATTTTACTTCCCATTGGTGAATCTCCCTTCCCCTATGGTGCTGAATTTTATTTCCTTGATGATAATTTCCTTGTTCTTCCGAAGTTCCCTACTTGTTCCTGCAGGTCTCTTTCTATTGGTTTCTCACTGAGAAGCTCAAACTTTTGTCCTTTATTTTTCTCTCTGCATGCCCATGCAGTCTCCCTGAAAAAGATATTCTCACTGAACAAAGCTATTTGGCAATGAAGATGTTTGGCAGCTTTTTTAATGCTTCACAAAAAGTAAATAGAAAGAATGAGCGAAGAAGAAACTTAAGTTATTTGTTGAAGTTTATGGGAGGTAGCCAGATAAAACACAACCAAATTATCTCAAGGATTAGGAACAGAAACATGCTTCAAACCTTTTCACTCTCTGTGTAACATAGAAGACTTCTTGGCGTTACCTAATTTTCAGCTATCTATTAGGATTGCAGATGCATCTGATTTTTCTGATTACAAGAAAGAAATTCTGGTTTGGAAATGGATTTTCCTTTTTTCTTATCAAAATAATACACTTAAAATTTAAAACTTGGATATTCATGAATTCTGCCAATAAACTCTTCTCATCTTTAACATCTAAGTGCTGTAGAAGATGCCATTTGACATTTTCGTTTTAACTTTGCATACTAGCAACATCATACTTTATTATGATGTATTTTCCTCAAAAAAATCCCAAAAAACAGTGAACAATAATACTTGTGTGTGGTGCTTATCAGAATTGTGTCATTGGTGTGTAGTACTGTGTACGATTACCGGCAGAGGGCCATTATGTGCTGCATCAGCTCTATATTACGTTTGTGCAGTAGGAAATAAGACTCCTAATATTTCCTCTTACACAATTTTTAACAAAGTAAATTTTCAGTAAAGGATCATTATCATGTAATATTTTGTCTTCATTTAAATGAGGGTTTGCATATGTTTTGCAATTCTTACAATGATTGCTAGCTAGTGATTGTGTTGCATATTATGATTTTTAAGAATAAATTAATGATTTGATTATGATAAATGCAGGTTCTTTATTTCAATTAGCTTTTATCCGACGATTAGAAGAGTCATCTGGTATAATTTCTCCCTCATCAGACTCTTCGCTTATTGAATTCTTTATGTACAGATTCCTTGTAAGCTGCCTTATACTTTAATAAAATTTAGAAAATCTATCCAGTGACTGTGACTAATTCTTTGAAGTGTTTTAATATCTTGAATAGCAAGTTTTTGATTGACCTGATAATAGCATTGCTATTTATTTTTCTTCAAATTTATGCTTTTGCCATGTTCTTTTTATCATTTTTGTTCCATCATTAAAAGATCTTATATCTTTGTTAATTGGATATCTGGTTCAGACTCATATTTTTCCTTCTAGCATATGATTTCACTGTTAGTAATTGAACATGTCATAGTATTCAGCCATTTCAAATGCTATGTTGATGCACCATTTCAAATACCGTCTATGTTAAATAAGTAAAACTTGAAAATGCGTCAATCTTAACCCATGCCATGTTATTAAGCATCTTTAGTTGGTGCATCGAACAGCTATTAGCTTAATAATGACATTTTCATTTTGTAATTTATTTATCAGTTTCCACCTTGTATATAGTCAGTGGTCAATGCCAAGCTTTTTACAGATTGATGAGACCTATTTTTTGATTTTTAACAAAGGCTTGAGTTTCCTCATTATTACTTGATCCAATATTTTATTGCATTGAATGGTGTTAGCTATTTTTAGCTATTCTCCAAGAAACTCACTTGGATGCGATTATTCTAGTCCTTAAATCAATACTTATCTTTCAGGTCAGAGTATCATGTATAAAATGAATGGTCATCAACAAATATTCTACAAACTATTGCACCTTTGTGGGTAGAAATCTTGTAATATAGAGAAGCAAGAAACAATATATTGTTTAATTAATTGTTCAATTGAGTATCAAGCTGTAACTTGTAAGATAAGTCATCTTATATGGATAGTAATACTTGCATGTGATATTAAATTTTTAATAAATAAGCTTTGCAGTAACCAGGTTTTGCATGCGTATCTAATAATCTACTATATTATAAGACTGAAGAAATCATGAAGTTGGCTCTCATCTCTAACTTGACTAGAGTGTCAAAAATTTATTTTTCTGCAGGTCATTTCTTTTTTCTGCTGAAGGTGAGGTCTAATTCATTTTTCTAATAGTGCAAGAAAATGAAACTGAGATACAATCTATGCAAACCAAGTCTTTCAAGGAACTAGAGTAACACCTCACAAAGAGGTTGTTGAGAGCTGATAATCTCTTTGAAGAGCCTGAAAGTAGATCCTAGGTTCTTCGGTGTTAAGCATGCTGATTTTTTTTTTTTTGAAAATCATGGCTGAACCTGATCGGGTTGCCTACGTACCCCTTCATAAGGGGGATCAAGCCATACATAGTTCTTTTTAAGTTTCAAAAACGCAGCGGAAAAATGAATCAAACAATTTAATTCATGCATTCTTACAAGATCAAATCTAGAAATCAGCACATTAAGAACACATAGGATTATACCGGAATCGTTTAAACAATTATGCTAAAACTTTTATGCATGATTAACTATCAGATCTGAAACTTAAGAACTCTATTCCAATTAATCTCCGAATATCCATCGAATGGATTCTGGAGATATCTCCGTGAGGAGCCCTAAAAGAGGGTAAAACCTCGGGGAATCGGACCTAGATCTTGATACCATAATAAATGATTAATGCTAGATTAATACCTTTTATGATGGATGAAAGTTGTGGATCTGATCCTTGACTTCGCAGCCACGCACACGAATGGCCTCTACGAGAAGTACACGCGAAGTTCCTGAAGAGATCCAATCCTGCGGAGGTGCTAGCTTGCGCAAAATTTCTTGAGGCTGAAATTTGATCTTCCCAACGCTATCAACTTTTGAACCGCCTTCTTGGAAGAACTTGGAGGAAAGGTTTGGAGGGATTGAAGAGGACTTCGATCTGATCTAAAGACTCTTATTAGGGACCCCTAACACTAATGGCGCGATGGACTTAGAGGAGGAAGAAGTCAGCTAGATTGAATGCAGAATTTTTCCATGCATGAACTAGGGTTCCTCTCTTTTCTTTTCCCTTTTTTCTTCTTCTTTTTCTCTCTTTTTTCCTTTTATTCGACCACCAGCTGATGGAGGTCCTTTTATTGTTGCTATCCCCTCTAACTTCATGCCAACCATCCCATATTTGTGGAGGATTTTGTGGGGTTTTGAATTTTGAATTCAAAATTCAAGTTCATGTGCCATTACATGATGAAGCTTGATCTAATCTAAATCATTCATCATGTTGCCACTTTCCTCTTTCAATTTCGAAATTTCCATGCCCCCAATCAGATTAGAGGGTCACGTGGTGATTTTGTGATGATTAAATTCGAAATTCAACCTTAATTAGAAGTGAGATAAAGATAAGGATGACATATATCATGAAGAGAGAGAATTTGATCTTATCCAATTCTTTTCATTAATTTATCTCTCCATTTCGACCCATCTAATGATGAAAGAGGTCTCTGATGTTGCCAAGTGTCCCATGGCACCATTAAATAAATTAAATTAATTTTTAATCATATTAAAAATCAATTTATGGCGCCATGCATGGATATGTGACAAGTGGATTTCAAGATCCGAACAGTTTCAGATCAAACCCATTTAATTTAATTAAATCCTAACAATTAGAATGATCCAATTACCATGGGTTGAACCTAATCCAATTAGGTCAATCCCTAATTAAGCACAAATTTAATCTAATTTAATTTGGTCAACCTAAGTCCTCTTGATTCAGACCTAATCCAATCAGGTCAAAAATCCTGATTGAGCCCAGAATTGAATCTAATTCAATTTGGCTCATTCTTAGTCTAATTACTCAATCCAATTGAGTTCATTAGCAATCTAATTACTAATTAATCCTCCGATAATTACTTTAATTATTTTATAAGATAATTTGCCAATCGAATTGACCAAATTACCCCTGAATGATTCTTAATCATTCATCAGCCTTCTTGATCAATTAGGAATCTTCTATGCGTGTGACCTCATAGGTTCGAACCTAAACCGGTAGTATAGGAACGACTTTCTACATTAATCGATGTGACCATCTAGCAATGGTACCCGACGTCCGGATAGGCCGAATATATGTGAAGCAAATATTCTGGAACCCCGAACTATGGTTACTGTATAATTCAATCTCTTTGACTCCTAATGCCAGGATGACTTAGAGCTCACCGTCAACCCTATAATTAGTACATCAATTATGTGATTAACTTTAGATATCCCGTGACTCCTCACTGGGATTACCCTGGTCAAGGTTTTGCTAAATTAATCACAAGACATTATCTCCTGTTTCCAGGAGGGGTCAATTCCATCTCGACTCACAACTGACTACGCAAGTACTTGACTGCACCCCGTGACCTTCCGTCACTGAATTAGAAATTCAGATAGTCTGGTACCAAAGTACAATGAGTTGCTTGCCAGTCACAGGTTGCGGTCTCAGGTTAGAGGGCCAAACTTATACCCATATCCACTTAGAACATCTCTTGACAGTAGAGCGTTCCGGAATTGGTCACGTTCAGTGAAATGTACTCCTACATTTTACCTGTGTGGCATACCAGTGTCTCCACACTCCTTGGTTAAGAGGACAACCAACGTATATGTCACACAACGACCTAATCTCGATAATGCTGTCGTCCTTGTAACAATATATCATTTGGTCGCTAACTAGTTTAAGGACTCGAAGATAAATCCTCCTTTATCATTAATAAGTCCTAAGGACTTCATCATATAAGAGTCCATTTGAAGATGTAAAATGATGAATAATGCCAAAAAATACTTTATTGATTTGTCAATTCATTTACAAAATTCAATTATCAACATGCTGACGATTGACATTTAGGATACAATTTCCAACAACTCCCACTTAGCCTAAAGCCAATCGGCACAGTATCTAATACCCATCTTCGACTTGTGTTCGTTGAACTATTTGATGCCGAGGACTTTGGTAAATGGGTTAGCCAGATTTTCTTTTGTGTCGATCTTCTGAAGATCAATATCACGTCGTTCGACAATTTCTCGAACCAAGTGGTAGCGACGTAGAATATGCTTGGTCCGCTGATGTGCTTTGGGTTCTCTTGCTTGAGCTATGGCTCCAGTATTGTCACAAAATATAGGTACTGGACCATCAATGGAGGGTGTCACTCCAAGCTCGATGATGAACTTTCGCAACCATACAGCTTTCTTGGCGGCATCAGATGCTGCGATGTATTCTGCTTCACATGTTGAATCTGCCACTGTATGCTGCTTGGAACTCTTCCAGCAGATGACCCCACCCTTAAGAGTAAAGATATATCCCGACACACTCTTGCTATCATCTTGATCTGACTGAAAACTTGAATCGGTATATCCCTCAAATTTTAAGTCAGAATCACTATAGACAAGCCACTGGTCTTTAGTATTTCTCAAATACTTAAGAATGGTTTTTACAACCTTCCAGTGGTTGCTACCTGGATCAGACTGGTATCTGCTCACTACTCCTAGTGAGTATGCCACGTCTGGTCTAGTACATGTCATGGCATACATTATAGATCCCATTGCCGAAGCATATGGAATTCTATCCATACTCTCTCTTTCTTGAGGGGTTGTCGGACAATCCCTTTTAGAGAGATTAATTCCATGGCCCATCGGAAGATAGCCTTTCTTAGAATTAATCATACTGAACCTCTTCAGTATAGTATCAATGTATGTGGATTGGAATAATCCAAGCAATCTTCTAGATCTCTCTCTATAGATCTTCATCCCTAGGATGTATGATGCTTCTCCTAAATCCTTCATGGCAAATTGAGATGATAGCCAAACCTTTATTCCTTGTAATGCAGGAATGTCATTTCCGATTAAAAGAATGTCATCCACATACAAAACAAGAAATATGATAACTGAACCATTTGCCCATTTATAAATGCAAGGTTCCTCTTCATTCTTAATGAAGCCATATGATTTGATCACCTTATCAAATCGTATGTTCCAACTCCATGAAGCTTGCTTTAATCCATAAATGGATTTTTGAAGCTTGCACACCTTAGACTCATCTGCAGATATAAAACCTTCAGGTTGCATCATATACACCTCCTCTTCTAAATCTCCATTTAGAAAAGCGGTTTTAACATCCATCTGCCAGATCTCATAATCTAAGTGTGCTGCTATCGCAAGCATAATCCGAATGGATTTGAGCATTGCCACAGGAGAAAACGTCTCGTCATAGTCAATACCATAACGTTGACGATATCCCTTGGCAACCAGACGGGCTTTATAGGTCTCTACTTTTCCGTCTGCACCCCGTTTCCTTTTGAAAATCCACTTACACCCTATGGGTTTAATCCCTTCGGGTGGGTCAACTAATGTCCATACATCATTGACCTTTATGGATTCTATTTCGGATTGCATGGCTCCAAGCCATGCATCAGAGTCATGCCTCTGCATAGCATCCATATAGGTGATCGGATCCTCATCATTTTCATCAAGTTCGACAGGATCCCCGTCCCGGACCAAGAAACCGTAGTATCTGTCTGGCTGACGTGATACTCTACCTGATCGCCTTAATGGTGCATCTAAGATGGGTTCTGGATCTGATCTAATCAAATCCGACTCAATTGGTTCAGTGGATGGTGTCGGGTCTTCTACATGTTGAACTTTCCTAAGCTCAACATTAGAGCTTTTAGATCCTTCACTAAGGAATTCTTTCTCTAAGAAAACAGCTCTATTGCTTACGAACAACTTTTGTTCTTCAGCAAAGTAGAAGTAATATCCTTTAGTTTCTTTAGGATAACCAACAAAGAAACATCTGTCAGACTTGGGTTCAAGTTTGTCTGTTTTCAAACGTTTGACATATGCCGGACACCCCCAAACCCTAAGGTGAGAGAGCATTGGCTTACGTCCAGTCCACATCTCATGTGGTGTTTTATTTACAGACTTACTTGGAACTTTATTTAGAATGTAGCAGGCTGACTCAAGTGCATATCCCCAAAAGGATATGGGCAGACTCGCAAACCCCATCATGGATCGAACCATGTCTAACAGAGTTTGATTTCTTCTTTCTGATATACCGTTATACTGTGGTGTACCAGGAGGAGTCCATTGGGAGAGAATCCCATTCTCTCCTAAATATGTCAAAAACTCATTGGAAAGGTATTCGCCTCCTCGATCTGATCGAAGAGTTTTAATACTCTTTCCAGTTTGTTTTTCTACTTCATTACGATACAATTTGAACATTTCAAATGCTTCAGATTTATGTCTCATTAAATAGACATAACCATACCTAGAAAGGTCGTCTGTAAACGTAATGAAATATGAATACCCATTTCTAGCATATGTGCTCATTGGCCCACATACTTCAGAATGTACAAGGGTCAATAAATCACTGGCTCGTTCACCTTTTCCGGTAAAAGGTGATTTGATCATCTTACCAAGAAGACATGACTCACAGGTTGTCAATGATTCACAATCATTAACATTGAGGATTCCCTCTTTACTTAACCTGTTCATCCTGTTCTTGTTAATATGACCTAGCCTATGATGCCAAAGGTAGACATCCGTGACATTATCTATTCTAGGACGCTTACTTGACGTGTACATTACATTAACAGGTTGTGATAACAAGTAGATGCCATTGCTCAATTGTCCATTCATTACAGTAACACCATTCATAATGATATCACAATAACATTTCTTTATTGAAATTTCATAACCGTTCATGGCCAAAAGGCCTACGGAAATTACATTCAATAAGAATGTAGGACAATAGTGACAATCACTCAAGACAACTATATGAGAATTGAAAACAAGTTTGAGATTTCCTAAAGCTAGAACTGGAACAGATCTTCCATCTCCAGCATTCAGGAATCTCTCGCTATTTTCAAATCTCTCATTGACCTAAAGTCCTTGCAACGAATTGCATATATTAAACAGACTTCCAGTATCTAATACCCAGGTCGA
This sequence comes from Phoenix dactylifera, assembly GCF_051530095.1. Classification (NCBI taxonomy): domain Eukaryota; kingdom Viridiplantae; phylum Streptophyta; class Magnoliopsida; order Arecales; family Arecaceae; genus Phoenix; species Phoenix dactylifera. The sequence continues at coordinate 10,486,766 of NC_143193.1, forward strand.
ATTATCACATATAGAGAAATTACAAGGTGTTATCATATAAATACCTTGATCAGCAACTGATTGCTCTTTTCTCTTGCTTAGCCTGTTCGGATCAAGTGAGGTAAGGTATTGAGGACAATTTCTCTTCTAATGCCCCTGCTTCTTACAAATAGAAGCATTCTGCCTGACTTTGGTCATCCTTAATCCTTTTGGTCTGACTATGCTGAGTTTTCAGCTTTTTATACCAATTATTGAAGTTGGGACCAGTCAACTTGTCATTATCCAATAATGAGCGAAGTGACAAACTTGTGGCCATTTCTACATAAAAGAAAATTTGGCTATTAGTATATGAATTGACTAAACACAGTAGACTTGGACTTTAGTCTAAAGATACTTTCACTATTTTATACAAATTGGTAGCCTCTACCTCCAATTCGAAAAATTACTCCTAATTCTTTAGTGGGCACTAGAACCCAATAGATCGTATATAGGCCCGAGTGTGGCTCGGCTAACCCATATGCACCTATTGGTAGGTTCTAAACCAATTGCTTCACCAAGCAACTTCTAGTGATAATTTTGCCCTAGGTTCTTCGGCAGGCGTGTGGCGCCTCCACCGAATATCCTAGTCAGGTCCAACCATTAAATGATAGGGTTAAGTCTAATCAACTAATAGACGATCAAGTCCGAGTGTGGCTCGGCTCACCTGACCGCCTATTGAAGGTACACTTAACTCATCATATATTGAATGACAATTCCAATGCTTGATAAGTACCAGGCGTGTCGCGCCTCCAATAATTATCAAAACATTGGACCCATTATCACCCAACTTAATGGGAGGCTATGACCTAGTTATCCCCATAACCATTTCATTTTAAGGACCTAATAATTTTAGAGGATTTCTTAATTAGGATAGATAAGAAGATCCGGTTAGTCTAATTTCTCCCACTGACTTCACCAAATCAAATTAGACTCAAACCGGTTAAGGAAACACCTAAATCAGTCAAACTGAATTTCCTTATAAGCATGGGCTAACTCGAATCATTAAGTGATCCAATTAAAATGTGATTGACCATGTCGGCCAGGTAAGTGAGATCGGTGGAAGGGATATGCCATTAACTCGACAAAGACGAATCAGTGCGAGTAGCTCCCAATTAAAAACCACCGGTCAAAACTGCCAAACTTACCTTAGACACCGACTGGTTAATCAATTTCGATTTGATTACTTAAATGACTCGAGCTACACCTCTGAGCCTAAATCAAGTTCCATCTTGGTCTAATCAAAGACATGGACTTGATCCATCTACAACTATTGTAAATTGACTTAGAATTTCCTTGACCTAATCTAATTACTACTTAATTAGATTTGATCAATTAATTCTATTTGTCCATGTATGATTCTAACCTTAGGTCTAACCCAATCCTAGAAACTTGATTCAAGCTAACCCATATGCGCAAATAATTATGCAATGTCAATTAATTGAGTTACAATTCTATTTCATAACACTTAATTCTCAATTAAGTTTAGACTTATGAAAGTTTTGATCATTGCATATTTCTTTTTAATTACATATTAATTACAATCTTTCAGTTCTTAAAACATATTTTCAGATCTGAGTTTTTGTAATTAATCACATGTAATCAGATTTAATTCATGTTTAAATCATTATATTTAATATTCATGCATCACATATACATAACAACATGAATTAATACAAACAACATACATCTTATGTATTTGTTTTTTCACTTTTATTTTCAGATCTGATTTGTTCATTAAAATCAGAGATCGTATGAATCATAAATTTTATTTAGATCTAATCTAAACAATATTATGATTTCAGATTTATTTATGTTACAAATCTTAACACAAACATGCATCATATGCATTTAACATTTCAGATCTAGTTAATCATGCATAATCAGCAATTAAATCAATCATAAAAAAAATACTTTAGATCTAATCTAAGCATGCTCATGATTTCAGATTTAATTGCAAAAATTAAAACATGAAAGTTTAAACATGAACCTGGCTCTGATACCACTGAAAGTAGATCCTAGGTTCTTCGGTGTTAAGCATGCTGATTTTTTTTTTTTGAAAACCATGGCTGAACCTGATCGGGTTGCCTACGTACCCCTTCATAAGGGGGATCAAGCCATACATAGTTCTTTTTAAGTTTCAAAAACGCAGCGGAAGAATGAATCAAACAATTTAATTCATGCATGCTTACAAGATCAAATCTAGAAATCAGCACATTAGGAACACATAGGATTATGCCGGAATCGTTTAAACAATTATGCTAAAACTTTTATGCATGATTAACTATCAGATCTGAAACTTAAGAACTCTATTCCAATTAGTCTCCGAATATCCATCGAATGGATTCTGGAGATATCTCCGTGAGGAGCCCTAAAAGAGGGTAAAACCTCGGAGAATCGGACCTAGATCTTGATACCATAATAAATGATTAATGCTAGATTAATACCTTTTATGATGGATGAAAGTTGTGGATCTGATCCTTGACTTCGCAGCCACGCACACGAATGGCCTCTACGAGAAGTACACGCGAAGTTCCTGAAGAGATCCAATCCTGCGGAGGTGCTAGCTTGCGCAGAATTTCTTGAGGCTGAAATTTGATCTTCCCAACGCTATCAACTTTTGAACCGCCTTCTTGGAAGAACTTGGAGGAAAGGTTTGGAGGGATTGAAGAGGACTTAGATCTGATCTAAAGACTCTTATTAGGGACCCCTAACACTAATGGCGCGATGGACTTAGAGGAGGAAGAAGTCAGCTAGATTGAATGCAGAATTTTTCCATGCATGAACTAGGGTTCCTCTCTTTTCTTTTCCCTTTTTTCTTCTTCTTTTTCTCTCTTTTTTCCTTTTATTCGACCACCAGCTGATGGAGGTCCTTTTATTGTTGCTATCCTCTCTAACTTTATGCCAACCATCCCATATTTGTGGAGGATTTTGTGGGGTTTTGAATTTTGAATTCAAAATTCAAGTTCATGTGCCATTACATGATGAAGCTTGATCTAATCTAAACCATTCATCATGTTGCCACTTTCCTCTTTCAATTTCGAAATTTCCATGCCCCCAATCAGATTAGAGGGTAACGTGGTGATTTTGTGATGATTAAATTCGAAATTCAACCTTAATTAGAAGTGAGATAAAGATAAGGATGACATATGTCATGAAGAGAGAGAATTTGATCTTATCCAATTTTTTTCATGAATTTATCTCTCCATTTCGACCCATCTAATGATGAAAGAGGTCTCTGATGTTGCCAAGTGTCCCATGGCACCATTAAATAAATTAAATTAATTTTTAATCATATTAAAAATCAATTTATGGCGCCATGCATGAATATGTGACAAGTGGATTTCAAGATCCGAACAGTTTCAGATCAAACCCATTTAATTTAATTAAATCCTAACAATTAGAATGATCCAATTACCATGGGTTGAACCTAATCCAATTAGGTCAATCCCTAATTAAGCACAAATTTAATCTAATTTAATTTGGTCAACCTAAGTCCTCTTGATTCAGAATTGAATCTAATTCAATGTGGCTCATCCTTAGTCTAATTACTCAATCCAATTGAGTTCATTAGCAATCTAATTACTAATTAATCCTCCGATAATTACTTTAATTATTTTATAAGATAATTTGCCAATCGAATTAACCAAATTACCCCTGAATGATTCTTAATCATTCATCAGCCTTCTTGATCAATCAGAAATCTTCTATGCGTGTGACCTCATAGGTTCGAACCTAAGCCGGTAGTATAGGAACGACTTCCTACACTAATCGATGTGACCATCTAGCAATGGTACCCGACGTCCGGATAGGCCGAATATATGCGAAACAAATATTCTGAAACCCTGAACTATGGTTACTGTATTATTCAATCCCTTTGACTCCTAATGCCAGGATGATTTAGAGCTCATCGTCAACCCTATAATTAGTACATCCATTATGTGATTAACTTTAGATATCCCGTGACTCCTCACTGGGATTACCCTAGCCAAGGTTTTGCTAAATTAATCACAAGACATTATCTCCTGTTTCCAGGAGGGGTCAATTCCATCTCGACTCACAACTGACTACGCAAGTACTTGACTGCACTCAGTGACCTTCCGTCACTGAATTAGAAATCCAGGTAGTCCGGTACCAAAGTACAATGAGTTGCTTGCCAGTCACAGGTTGCGGTCTCAGGTCAGAGGGCCAAACTTATACCCATATCCACTCAGAACATCTCTTGACAGTAGAGCGTTCCGGAATTGGTCATGTTCAGTGAAATGTACTCCTATATTTTACCTGTGTGGCATACCAGTGTCTCCACACTCCTTAGTTAAAAGGACAACCAACGTATATGTCACACAACGACCTAATCTCGATAATGCTGTCGTCCTTGTAACAACATATCATTTGGTCGCGAACTAGTTTAAGGACTCGAAGATAAATCCTCCTTTATCATTAATAAGTCCTAAGGACTTCATCATATAAGAGTCAATTTGAAGATGTAAAATGATGAATAATGCCAAAAAATACTTTATTGATTTGTCAATTCGTTTACAAAATTTAATCATCAACATGCTGACGATTGACATTTAGGATACAATTCCCAACAGAGCCAATTACCATGCTAGTTGGCTTGCCTTTATACATGGGAGCTAGTTACTTTAGCAGCATAAATTGATCAAATAGTGATTGAGGTTTATCATACCTAATATGGCTTGTATAAATGGGAACGCCTTTTGATATTCTTTCCATTCAGCCACGAGTGATGGATGGCTTGTGATATTAATAAAAATTACGATCATTTAGCTAGATTTTGCATATTATGCCTTTGAGTTCCTTTGTTCCACACTTTATTTCACTTATCATTAATTCCTCTTTCTGTATCTTTATATTTGTTATTTTATTAGTCCTTGGAAGGAATACAGAGCTCATTTGACTACTGCAAGGATGCAACTTTGTCTAAGACTGATCTTAACCTTGAAAGATTTTTGGGGTTCATTTGTGCTTTAGTATCAAATCTTGATTGCTCATGCTTATTGAAGATAATCTCTCCCATGGTCTGCCGAATTGGGCAGTTTGACCCAGTTCGTGCAGTACCGAGCCGACTCGGTATGAAATTGGGTCGGTTTGCCTTGTTTATTCAGTTCCGGCCCCGACTCGGCCAGAACTGATACCGAACAGGCGAAACCGAATTGGTTTGCCTTGTTTATTCGCTTCCAACCCCGAACTGGTCGGAGAGGGTGCGAGCCAGCTTGGAACCGGCCAATTCCGTTTCGAACTGGATTGACTGTTTTGGGTGGTCTGATGCCTAATGATTGTTGTTGGGAAGGCCTGAGAAGCCTTCCCAACAACAATTCACAAAGAGGTGTCCTTTCGCTGCTTCCCATTTCCAACTACTCTAAAAACAACACCGATTTAGGCTATCAGAAGAAAAATCCAAAGCTAAATAAGATGTACGTTTTCTCCTCTAAGCTCATTCTTTCTTTTTTCAGGACTTGAAAAAATGAGATCAAAAATTGCAAAATAAGAAAAGATCATGCCAAAATTTTTGATTTCGACTTAATTTTTATATGTGTTGGAGATCTATGGACAATCTACATGCTGACATAAAAAATTTTAATTTTTAGATTATATATAATTTTTAAAAATTAAAAATATATTTTTAGATTAAAAAATATTTTTTTAAAATAAATAAAAATTAAAAAAATAAAATCAAAAATGTATTTAGGGTTTGCAAGCTACTCTCCATAAAAATTTGGTGTTCATTCATTCAAGTTTTGATGCGATCATGTGCACAGTAGCTTAGGCCTAAATTTGAAAATAATTGAGAAATAGGTACCCTTTGATCCAAGCCTGAGGGCCTAAAAAAATATATATAGTATCCATTGTTGGATTCTACATAGATCTGAGCTAAAATTAATTTTTTAAAATATTAATATTTAAAATAATTTTTAAATTCAAAAAATATTTAAAAATATATAAATAATACCAAAAATTATAAAAAATTAGTAGTATGAATTACATAATTCAAAGTAATTTTTGAGGTATAAATAATATTTATCTGAATTTATGATATTTAAACATATTTTTTAATTTAAAAATTACTAAAAATATATAAATAAGTAAAAAAATATGGAAAATAATGAACTAAGACAATAATGGACTTTATGTGCAGCATACTATCTGAACTCTTGGTTCCAGTACAGCGTACCTGGAATCGTATTGATAAACTTCTATTCGCTCTGGGTAATGTGATTTACAAGATGGAACTAAATCTAAAAGTCGCGATCCTACTTTTAGCAGAGGTAAGCTAACTTAAGTGACATGTGTAACTTAACTGATATCTTCTATTATTAACATAGTACAACACGGTTCTTTTTCATAGACCAAAATATTTAAAGAGGGCAGCGATAGCTTTAGAGTCTCTGCAGCTGTTGTAAGTAAGAAAAGTATAAATGCAGGTATGTTACACATCAGGAGGATATTTACTTGGCGTTAGATGGTTACTAATATGCTACTCTCTTATATGTAATTTTTTCAATATTTTTCAGCTGAATGGTGGATTCATTTTGGGCCGTCTGCGAAAAATCTTAAGCGGCTAGCTATCCGGATCCTCTCACGGTCTCATCTAGTGGCTGTGAGCGTAATTGGTCCACTTTTGCCCTCATCCACAGCAAGTAGAGGAACCATTTTACAAAAGCACCTTAATTACCTTGTATATGTTCCCTACAATCTAAGGTTGAGGCTGAGATACATTCATGAGGAAGTGGAGCTCAAGTACACAGATTCGATTCATAGTGTTTTCGTTGATGATGAGGATGATCCTATGATTGGATAACTTGTGGACCAGCAATAGGAGTCGGAGCTTGATGAGGGAGGATCACCTTCACGACCGGCTAGTTTCGTAGCCAGCGAGGCTAGAGTCGATGTAGGAAAATGGGCTGAGCGCAATATTCCACTCATCCTTCCAGTTGATCATCGAGGCCAGGGTCGATGTAGGAAAATGGGCTGAGTGCAATATTCCACTCATCCTTCCAGTTGATCATCGAGGCTAGGGTCGATGTAGAAAAATGGGCTGAGCATAATATTCTACTCATCCTTCCAGCTAATCAACCAAAGTCACAGGGGAGCCAGTCACCACATGGCTTCTCGTCCGAGACATCCTCTCAGAGATATGATCGAGGGATGTTTAGACGAGGCCACTATACTATCCGGTCGACTCGATCAGGAGGGCGACATACATTCTTCCAGCATAGCCAGGCAGAGAGAGGCATGAAGGGTAAGAAAGCAGTTGCCCAGCATACTAAAAAAGAAAAACAAAAGGCACCTATAGACGGGCACCGATACGGTACAGCTTATAAAAACGGTTTCGATCCAAACTGGGTTGGAATCGATTGGTTCCGTACTTGTACCGGCACGAACCGGCCTGGTTCGCACCGGTACCGACACATTTTTCCTGCGTGTGGGTGCGCGGGGAAGAGCGCCCGCTCGCGGGGCAGCGCGCCCCGCGCACGGGGAAGAGCGCCCATGCGGCTGGAGCCCGCGTGGGCCTCTTAAATGCCACAGAGTGGCTTTAAGCCACTCCGTGGCATTTAACGCGTCCGCGCAGACACGGTGAATTTTTTTTTTGGGAATCGCGCCCGCGCGTGGTTCCTCGCGCGGGGCACCGTGCCCATGGGGGCTGGCAGCCCGCGTGGGCCATTTAATGCCACAGAGTGGCAGGCATTTGACGCGTCCGTGCGGACGCGGTGAATTTTTTTTGGGAATCGCGCGCGGACGCACGAGTGGAGAACGCGCGCCCATGCGCGATTCCCCGTGCAGGAACCACGCCCACGTGCGATTCTCCAGCAGGAAATCTGTTGTGGACCCCGCAAGCCACGCCGCAAGAGGAGCAACAACCGCACACCAACTGAGGGCCAAAGTAGCTATGCCAACCAAGGAGGGCCATCGGGCCACAAGAGGCCAACGGAGGGTCAAGCCAAGGCCAACTACTTTGCTTGGAAAGCTTTAGTCAAGCCCTTTCACTCGGCCAAGCACGCCCAACCTCGGCCGAGCAAAACGTGCGGCCATGCATGCCCAAGCCTCGGCCAAGCATACCCAACCTTGGTCGAGCCCACCGCGCACGCAGCCCCGCCAAAGCCATGCTGCACCAAATCCTGCCGCAGCCAACCTCACTTGCTATAGTGCGGCGAGGTTCTTGGGCAAGAACCTCGCCAGCTACAGTGCCCGCGTACAGCCAGCCCGCCAGCAGCCTTCTACAGTGCGGCGAGGTTCGGCAGCACGAACCTCGCCTGCTACAATGCCCGCGCACGCCCAGGCTCTTGCGCGCCCAGGCCCGTGCCCAGCAGCGCGCCCAGCAGGCCGATCGCCCGCGCGCCCGCTCGCCCGCCTGCCCGCCAGCCCATGCGCCAGCGTCCGCCTGCCCACGCCCGACAGCCTGGCGCGCGCCCAGTCCCAGTACCACCCGGACTGGTACATGTCCAGCTGGGACGCGCGACCCGGCCAACCGAGACACGCGTCCCGTGCGTCCGGTCCGCGAGTCTCACGCCATCTCAGCCGTCCATCCTCTTCCATCCAACGGCCAAAAAGCAAGCCAAGGTCCAGCCGTGGGAGGGCCCTTCTTGGGTGATCTTTAGCCATTCATTTCATGCCAATCAACGGTGGAAAAGCCTTGGATCCATGTGAAGACAATTTGCCATATTTTCCTAAGTGGAGTTACTTAGTTTTGTCTATGGCTTAGCCTATAAAAAGAGATGTAGAGGACCATTGAGGGGGATCCAGAGTTATTCTAGAGTCATGTTGTTTTGTCGGCCGTAAGGCTTGGGCGGCGTTTGTGTCGATTTCGGTCCTTAGATCCTGTGTTCTAGGACTTGGGCTAGTGGTAGATCCATCAATCTCCACTAGATTGGGCTAGAAAGAGATCTCTCAATCTCTTGCTAGATTTCTTTTGCTTTCTTTATTCTTGTCATTTGCTTTCAATTTAGAGGAATATAAATCAAGTTTGCTTTCATTGTTGATCTTCTTCTTGTGTTATTCCACTGGGCGTTGCCTACAATCGGTCCATCGTCATCGTTTTTGATGGCGCACATGAGGAGCGCAAGGAACGAGGCTTGGTGAGGGCTTTGGACCATGAGCCCCCATCAATTTGGTGCTTTCATTGCGAGAATCCTTCAAGGAGGTAATGCTTGGATACCAATCTTCCAGATCTGAATTTGCTTTGCATATTCTTTTAGATTTAAATTTAAAAATCAGATCATAGTTGTGGTGGAGTTCATAAAAATTCTGCATCCTATGTTGGGCTTGAATTTGTATTCGATTGGGGGATTTTTAATTTTTGTTTTTATTATTGTAAAACCTCTGTCGGAGGCTGATTGAGTGGTGTACACGTCAGGTGGGTTGGTTCATCCTTTAGGTGACAACCGCAGGAGGTTTGGGGACTGGTTTGAGAAGTTTCTGTGTTGCAGAAAAATTCTGCAGCAAGGTCTGTGTTTGGATTGTTAAAAACCGGGTTTTTAGAAGATTTGATTTTGATTTTTTGTGGAGAGTTTCAGAGCTTATTAGTCACTGTAATAGGCATCTTTACGTGTTGATTTGGTTCTGTTTTGAGGAAGATATTGGCTGCTGAAGTCAGTAGACTGCTGCAGAAATTTTCTATGCAGCAAGTCTTTGGGGCTTGGTTGAGTTCTGATCTTTGAGAGGTAGAGGGGCTGTCGTCTCAGAGTTTGAGCGTCCTAAAACAGAGGGTTAAGAGGAGATGGAGTCCCCCCAAAATAATAACCACGATAGGAGGTTAGAAGCCCTTGAAGTTAGTTCGGCAAACCTTAACCGGGCATTGGAAACTTTGTCCAATACTATGGCTGAAATAAGGAGGGAGAACAATGCCAACATTGAGAGGTTGGAAAGGAGGATGCTAGAGAGGGAACACAAGAGGGTGCAAGAAGAAGTGCCTAGGTCGCATGCCGCACGGCAGGGCCGGGCAAGGTATGAGAGCGATCCATTAGTATTCAGGATACACATCATGTAGATCATGATATGAGGCACCATGGGCGAATGGGAGGAAGGATAGAAGCCGAAGGCTTAGTATTTGAGAGGTGGCTCGACGATGAGCGGGTTAGTAATGGCCATAACAATCATGATGAGGCCGATAGTGAACCCGAAGAACGTCCCTTCCATGCTCAAAGGCCTCATGGCTGGAGAGAACCCATGGCAAGGAGAGGAAGAAACATGCGGGGTAATGACTTTGGAGATGATGACTATAGAGGTCCACGGCCTAGAGAAGAAGGGTTTAGGAAACCCAAAATTGACTTCCCAAAGTTTGGAGGAGACCTATATAAGTGGCTTGACAAGGCGGATCAATACTTTGACATTTATGATATCCCATGGGCTGATCGGGTGACCCTAGTCAGTTTCCACTTAGAGGGTAGGGCTAGCCGATGGTGGAGGTGGATCCGGGCCTTTTATGAGAAAGAAGGGAGAAGGTTGGGGTGGACTGCCTTAATGGACGAATTCATGAAACAATGGGGACTATCCCCCGTTGTCAATCACCATGGTCAACTTGCAAAACTTAAACAGGAGGGCAAAGTCCAGACCTACATCGATGAGTTCCGGCAATTACAAACTATGGTCAGCGGATGGTCCGATGAAGCCTTGCTTGGTACCTTCATCGACGGCCTCAAACCGTGGCTAGCTAAGGAGATCAAACTCAAACAACCAACGCGGCTACAAGAGGCGATGCGCATGGCGGAGATCCTACACCAAAGTTACAATCCGGAACGACGTACAACCAAGGATGGTGCCATCAGCAAGTTCACCAAACCACAACCATCCAAGGTAATTTTCAGATCCAAAGAGATAACTTCAACAGGTTCCAAAAATCAGCAAAGGGAGGTAAAGAAGTTGTCACGTGATGAGCTGCAAGATTACATAAAAAAGGGGCTATGTTTCAAGTGTGGTGAAAAGTGGAGTTGGGAGCATCGTTGCAAGACCGGCCAAGTCTACGTTCTTGATGCAAGCAGCGACAAAGAGCCCGCTGCATCTGAAAATTCAGACAACAGCAGCGAGGAGGAAGATCACCCCGAAGAGACCGAACCATGTGCAGAAAATCAGGATGCTGAATTGTCACTCAATGCACTTTGCGGCGCACCAAAACCATCTACAATGAGACTCATGGCTTGGATCGGCAAGCATGAGGTCTCCTTGTTAGTGGACAGCGGCTCTTCTCACAATTTCATCAACTCAGCAATCATACGAAAGGTTGGACTCAAAGGTACATCGGTATCACCGTTTGAAGTCAAAATTGCTAGTGGTGAAAAATTACTATGTGCTGAAATTGTTAATAATGTAAAGATGAATGTACAAGGGGTGAGAGTTAAAGCCGACCTACATGTACTTCGATTAGTCGGCTTAGACATTGTATTGGGAAATGCATGGTTACGTAGTCTAGGTCGGGTGGTGACCGATTTTGACGCGATGATCATGGAGTTTAAACTCGGTGGCAAAAAGAAGACATGGACGGCCTTGAGCAGCAAGGAAGTATGGCCTTGCGAGGCCAACATGATAGAGAAACTTTGCAAAGAAGGGGCTAGTTGCTTTGCCGTTGTTATGGCTAGCCCGAACTAAGAGGATCCTCTTCAATCCAGCAGCAGCAAGTACTTGAGGGGCTGCCACCACCAATTCGGAGGGTGTTAGAGGCTCATCAAGGTGTCCTCCAGAAGCCTACTTTCCTCCCGCCGCAACGAAGCTTTGATCATCCAATTCGGATGAAAGATGAGACTGCTGCGGTCAATGTTCCACCATACAGGTACGCACACTTTCAAAAGGGAGAAAATTGAGCGCCAAGTTGATGAAATGCTTAGCCAGGGGCTGATCCGACATAGCTCGAGTCCCTTCTCCTCACCCGTTCTATTGGTGAGAAAGAAGGATGGCTCATGGAGATTCTGCACCGACTACCGAGCCCTTAACGAAGCAACCATCAAAGATCGTTTTCCGATCCCTACGGTGGACGAGATGCTCGATGAATTGCATGGTGCCAAGTTCTTCACCAAATTGGACTTACGAGCCGGCTACCATCAAATCAGAATGAAAGAGGAGGATGTGCACAAGGCAGCCTTCAGGACGCATTCCGGCCACTACGAGTACTTGGTGATGCCATTCGGTTTATGCAATGCGCCATCAACATTCCAAGCGGCCATGAACAAAATTTTCAGACCCTACTTGCGGAGGTTTGTCTTAGTATTTTTTGATGACATCTTGATATATTCCAGATCCATGGACGAGCACCTTGAGCACTTGGAGATTGTTCTACGCACCTTGGAGGAACACCACTTTTACATCAAGCCTTCAAAGTGTGCGTTCGCGCAAGCAGAGCTCAAGTACTTGGGCCACATAATTTTAGCTGAAGGAGTACGTGTGGATCTCAGGCCATGCTCTATTGGCCATGGCCGAAGGATATCACGGCCCTAAGAGGATTTTTGGGGCTAACAGGCTACTACCGACGATTCGTGAAAGATTACGGGCTGATTGCAAAGCTGCTGACCACCATGCTGAAAAAAGGAGGTTTCATGTGGACCATCCAAGCGCGCAAGGCATTTGAAGACCTCAAGGAAGCTATGACACAAACACTAGTACTTGCCTTGCCCGATTTTTCCAAACCATTCGAGGTCTACACCGACGCGAGTGGCGAAGGTATAGGTGCTGTTTTGGTGCAGGAACGACGACCCTTGGCCTTCATTTCCAAAGCATTAGGGCCAAGGAAGAAGGCTTGGAGCACCTACGCAAGAGAATTGCTGGCGGTTGTACATGCGGTGAAGATTTGGAGGCCATACCTTCTCAGCCGACGCTTCACCATCATCACAGACCAGCAAGCACTTCGTCATCTACTTCAACAGAAGATAGTGACTCCCGAACAGCAAAAATTTCTTGTAAAGTTGTTGGGTTTCTAGTACGACATCATCTATCAACCCGGCAAAGAAAACAAAGTGGCTGACGCCTTGTCGGGAAGGGAGAACGACCTGATTTTGTGGGTGGTTGAAGACATGAACGAGCCGCAGAATTTTGCAGCAATCAACGGCGTTGATTGGAGGATTTGGGACCGAGTTCGCGAGGCAACAAAGCTTGACGCTCGAGCGCAAGAAATCCAAAAAAAACTTGATGCAGCTGCTATGGGAGTTGCAGAATTTAAGGTACGCGACAGTCTGATTTTTTACAAGGGAAATGTCTATGTCCCCGACGTCCCCGACTTGAGGAGGAACATCGTAGACCACTTCCACAACAGCAAGGAAGGTGGCCATTCAGGTTGGCTTCGCACCTACCTTCGTGTAAAGCACTTCTTCTATTGGAAAGGGTTGAAGCGCGACGTCAAATCCTTGGTGGCCGAGTGCGAGACATGTCAGAAGATTAAATATGATCCACGGGCACCAACTGGACTGCTGCAACCTCTTCCCATTCCGAACATGATATGGGAGGATCTGACCATGGACTTCATCGAGGGTCTATCGACAAGCAAGGGCTACGAGGTGATCCTAGTGGTGGTTGATTGGCTAAGTAAGTATGCACACTTCATACCTCTTAAACATCCTTACACATCCAAGTTAGTTGCACATGCATTCGTGGAGACCATTGTTCGACTCCATGGAGTACCAAGGAGCATCGTCACCGACCGAGATCGAGTCTTCATGAGTACTTTCTGGAAGGAACTGTTCACCTTGCAAGGAAGCAAACTAAAAGCCAGTTCCTCTTACCACCCACAGACGGACAGACAGAGATAGTCAACAGGACCTTGGAGCAATACCTGCGCTGCTTCTGCCATGAGCAACAATCACGGTGGGAAGATTTCATACCCTGGGCTGAATAATGGTATAATACTTCCTACCATTCATCCATTAAATTGAGTCCTTTTGAACTTGTGTATGGGAGACCCCCTCCACTATTGACTACATATGAGAGGGGCACGGCCCGAAGTGAGGAAGTTGAGCAGGAATTATTGGCAAGAGATGAAGTCCTAGCAAATGTAAAAAGAGAGCTCCGGAAGGCACAAGAAAGAATGAAAAGGTACTACGACCAAGGCCGCCGAGAAGTTGTCTTCAACCCTGGCCAGTTTGTCTACCTAAAGCTGAAGCCCTACCAACAAAAACCATTAAAAGATAAGTTCAACCACAAGCTATCTCAAAAATTTTATGGGCCATTCAGAATCATAGAACGCATCGGAGAGGTCGTCTACCGACTGGAGTTACCCGCCTCATCTCAGCTTCATCCAGTCTTCCATGTGTCGTGGCTCAAAGAGAAGGTTGGTGACCCAGCGTTAATTGCACTGGACTTGCCCACATTTGATGAGGAGGGCCGGCTACTTCTTCAACCAGTTGAGGCCCTCAAGTACCGCATATGGCGATGAGGCCGAGAATGACGCAAAATTTGGCAAGTCTTGATTCAGTGGGGCGGCTTGCCCGAGGAAGATGCTACATGGGAGGACTACGACGAGGTCTCTCAGAAGTACTCCAACTTCATCCTTGAGGGCAAAGATGTTCTTCAAGGGAGGGAGAATGTTGAGAACCCCCGCAAGCCACGCCGCAAGAGGAGCAACAACTGCACACCAATCGAGGGCCAAAGTAGCCATGCCAACCAAGGAGGGCCATCGGGCCACAAAGAGGCCAACAGAGGGTCAAGCCAAGGCCAACTACTTTGCTTGGAAAGCCTTGGCCAAGCCCTTTTACTCGGCCAAGCACGCCCAACCTCGGCCGAGCCAAACGTGCGCCCATGCATGCCTAAGCCTTGGCCAAGCATGCCCAACCTTGGCCGAGCCCACCGCGCACGTAGCCCCACCAAAGCCATGCCGCAGCCAAATCCTGCCGCAACCAACCTCACTTGCTACAGTGCGGCGAGGTTTTTGAGCAAGAACCTCGCCAGCTACAGTGCCCGCACACAGCCAGCCCGCCAGCAGCCTGCTACAGTGCGGCGAGGTTCGGCAGGACGAACCTCGCCTGCTACAGTGCCCGCCTAGGCTCCCGCGCGCCTAGGTCCGCGCCCAGCCGTGCGCGTGCGCCTGCCCGCCAGCGCGCCTAGCACTGGGCGCGCCCGCCCGCGCGCCCCCACGCGCGCTAGCGCGCGCATGACAGCTTGGCGCACGCCCAGTCCCAGTCCCACCCGGACTGGTACACGTCCAGTCGGGACGCGCGACCCGGCCAACCGGGACACGCGTCCCGTGCGTCCGGTCCGCGAGTCTCACACCATCTCAGCCCTCCATCCTCTTCCATCCAACGGCCAAAAAGCAAGCCAAGGTCCAGCCGTGGGAGGGCCCTTCTTGGGTGATCTTTAGCCATTCATTTTATGCCAATCAACGGTGGAAAAGCCTTGGAACCATGTGAAGATAATTTGCCATGTTTTCCTAAGGGGAGTTACTTAGTTTTGTCTAGGGCTTAGCCTATAAAAAGAGATGTAGAGGACCATTGAGGGGGATCCAGAGTTATTCTAGAGTCATGTTGTTTTGTCAGCGGTAAGGCTTGGGCGGCGTTTGTGCCGATTTCGGTCCTTAGATCTTGTGTTCTAGGACTTGGGCTAGTGGTAGATCCATCAATCTCCACTAGATTGGGCTAGAAAGAGATCTCTCAATCTCTTGCTAGGTTTCTTTTGTTTTCTTTATTCTTGTCATTTGCTTTCAATTTAGAGGAATATAAATCAAGTTTGCTTTCATTGCTGATCTTCTTCTTGCGTTATTCCACTGAGCGTTGCCTACAATTGGTCCATCGTCATCGTTTTTGGAGGCGCACGCGAGGAGCGCAAGGAAAGGGGCTTGGTGAGGGGCTTTGGATCGTAAGCCCCCATCATAATCGCGCCCGCGTGCGGGGCACCGTGCCCATGCGGGCTGCCAGCCCGCGTGGGCCATTTAATGCCATAGAGTGGCATTTAATGCCACTCTGTAGCATTTGACGTGTCTGCGCGCGCGGACGCATTGTTTTTTTTTGATGTTCGCATATGCGGGGCCGCGTGCGTGGCTTCGGTTCGGTACGGGTTCCAAGCCGGTACCGAACCGGAACCGTACCGGTATGCCAGTACAGTTGGTCCGGCGAACCTTGCCTGCAGCCCTAATGAAGAGTGTCGAGGAGTTAACTCTCTTTGATTCAGAGACTAGGATAGCAGTTTTGGTGGTCATGAGTGAGTGGAGGATAAAAGACCACCGTTTATGCGACGACCATTGGGTGGTCTTCGATTTACCGGTGAGTCTCAATTTACGTATGGTACATAGGATATGGACCACAATGCACGATCTGGTAACGCCCGCGAGGATACGATTGCATATTGGAGATGGGCTCGTTGAGGTTATTCAGGAGGATATGATGCAGCTGCAGATGACCTCGCATGTGGAGTAGGATCCATAGATGTATCAGGTTCCGAGTCGTATACTAGATTCTATTTTCGCAGCCACAAATAACCTATGACCCATATGGATACGGATATGGATATGGTGTGTTTGAGGTATCTTCCAGTGGCTATTATCCTACGCAACCTAGAGCATCTCATGAGTCGGATTTTGCTGCCGGTATATTCGGATGAGCTCCTCCACAGCTGTATTATTAGCCAGAGTATACCTCTTAGAGCCAGAGTTTCAACGAGAGATCCAAGAGTGCTTATAACCTGGCGCACGTTTCTTATGGATGAACGTACAAGATTATAATGCCGCTTGGTTAGAGAGGTAAGTTGATGTGTCTTTTGATTATTCTAATGATCCGATTTTAGATATCGGTATGTGTGATCTTTAAATGTATGTAATTGATTGTATTATTTTATAATTTTTACGTCACTACTTGATTTGAGAATATTTTGTATTGTTTCTTGTAGCATGCAACATCTTACTAATCATTTTATGTTTTGTATCATTTTAAAACAATAACATCCATTATTTAGGTTAAATTGGAATCATAGAAATATCAAAATAAATCAATAAAATACTAAAAAAGCATCAAATTAGACTTAAAATCAAGGTCCGCCGTACCGGTACCGGTCGGCGTACCGGTGGCCGGCCGGACCGGTACGGTACCGGTCCGGTCCGGTACGTACCGGCTGGTACCGGTCCCGTACCGGCCGGTACGCGGTGGTTTCAAAAACCACAGCGCGCGGCGCTGTGGTTCTAAAAAAAAAAAAAAAATCGTACCGGTGCGAACCGGCCGGTTCGCACCGGTACGAGGTGCGTACCGGCCGGTACGGGCTCCGAACCGGCCGGTACGCACCCGTACCGGCCGGTTCGGTTAAAAAACCGGAAATACCGGTTTTTTATCCGTTCCGGTACCGGTCCACGGCCGGACCGGTACGTACCGGCCCGTACCGGCCGGTACGGACCGGTACGGCATTCCATGCTTAAAATTATTGAAAAAGTTCAAAGGAATGATTACCAATTAAATATTCTTAAAAACTCAAAAAAAAGGGCGTGCCGGCCTGTGAACTGGTATGCCTTATTCGTACCGATTCGGTACAGTACTGAATCGGTACCGAATTGTACCGGGCGTCGATCAGTATGGGCCCCGTTACCGGTTCGGTGGACCTTGCTTTCTTCTTTGCTCGTATTTCAACCCTTCCTGTTTGCTAGTTAATTTGTTTTCTCCTTTCTCTTCTCTCCTTGCTTTTTCTTCCATTTTACCCATTAGATCTTCGTGTTTCCTTTAGATGTCCCTCTTCTATCTATCTATCTATATCTATATCTATATTTATATCTATATCTATCTACTACCTCCAAACTGCTCACATACCAAAAAATCATGTGATTTGGAGACCCTTAGTCTATGCATCATGTGGTCGGAAAACATGTATTGTTTCATGTTATGTAAACTATCCAATGTTGTTTAAAATATGATGCAATTGGAAATTCAAAACACCTCTATTTATCTATCTATCTATATATGTGATCTAATATCTCTAAACTACTCGTGGTCAGAAAACATATATTGTTTTGTATTATGTAAACCAGGGTATGCCGTACCAGCCCGTATCGGCCGGTACGGGCCGGTACGAATCGGTCTGGGCTAGGACCGGTACCGAATCAGCGTGGGATGCGGTACTGAGAGCTTTTTATTAGAAAATTGGTCGGTACGACTGTCGTATTGGTACGGATCCGGTACGTACCAGTCTAGGCCGCTACCGGTATTCTGACCGGTACCGGTACGACGGATCTTGATGTAAACTATCCAATTTTGTTTAAAATATGATGCAATTTGAAATTCAAAACACCGCATAAGGTATGGAACTCAGCCTATATAATGGTGAAAACGATCAGTCTTTTTTATCTCATGTCTTGTCAATTGCCCTATTGACTTTTTGTACTTTTAACATTCATTCGGTTGTTCTTCTGTTTCTTAGGATGTTTATAACTTTGCCAAGTTTAATATCTTTCATATGCCCCTTTGTTTTGTAAACATAGCCCTGATGATCTTTTCTATTAGAGTTACATATTGAGATCAATTTATTCTAGTGTTTCATTCATAATTGATACTATAATCCTTATCGTACAACTACTGGTTTCAGGTACTTCACATTGGGAGAATGACAAAGATGCCACTGTGCTTCGTCTCGGATTTGTCTGTCGGAACTCTTAGTTTTTGACCATACACTTGCTATTGATCTATACTAGTTTTTTCATCTGCTAAAGTTCTTTACTAATTTTTTCATCTGCTAAATTCACCATGTTAGTATTGTACTTTTTAACATCTGCATGTTGTAGTTTTGCTTTGAGAAAAATGTGACATCACTAATCTATATTCCTATTGTATCGAATTCTTTTGTTTGGGTGACTATGAACTTTGTTTCCTCTAGATTGGTGAATTAGTTCAACCATACCAAGTTGAACATGAAAAGGTGTCTGTTTTTACCAAATTCTTCTATCACGTGTTTGATGAATCATATTGAGTTCAGAAGATAATTAACTGAGTTTGAGCATCTAATTCACTCTTGAACTTGTTTAAGTTGAAAGAATAGTGTAAACTTTATATCTTTCATACTCCTTATAAAGTAAATTAGGGAGACTAGAGTCGTAAGGTCGATTTTTTTAGGCTTAGCCACAATATAAGCTAGACTTGTAGATGAGTATAGAATTTTGTTTCCCAAAATATTGGTATACCTTTTTGGGTGGATCCAGCCAGCCAGGAATTCCTTTCAAGGAGGGCACCATTATCATCTAATGGTTGATTAACACATCTTAATTATATTTTATTTTATTATAAGTAAACATAATCATAATAGAAAAATTTCTTAAAAGTTCAGTCTAGCAATGTTTAGGCATTACCATCAATCATAACCTCATTTATGATATAATCTGTACAAGCAACTACAACAACATGCATTAGAGCTTAGCACAAATAACAAGTATTATTACAAAAAAAAAAGAATACAAATAGAAGAAAAATAACAAAAAAATGCATACCCTGATTACAAATCACTCAATCAACCTGGAGTTGACCATTCAATGATGCATAAGCTGTATCCAATTAAATAAAGTTGAGTAGAGGATCAGTTCAATTACACGAAAAAGGCCTTAACTACAAAATAATAATGACGATGCAGCAACAAGTATAATGAAATATATATTTTTTAATATTCTAGACAGGCAACCGTTCTTCATAATATTTGAAATAATAGAACAACAATGTTAAAGTGGACTCTACTCTGCAAGTCCATTTCATATGAACCAAAACTACAAAAGTTTAGTTAACAATGGGCCTTATAAATTTCCTTAAAAATAGGTTGACAAGTAAATAAGCATAAACTCATAACTCAATCATCTAAGTCTCTTATGAGAAACTTGATCATGAGAGCAATCAGGATTTAGTTTAAATGAAATTTGGGAGTTGTCTTTGACAATTAATTTCGAATTAGGCTTGAGTGGTTGGTAGATTGTAAGCCTTAATAATCTGAGTACGTTAACAGTGATCTTATTAAAGAGCAGTATTACAAATCTCAGTGAGTTGTAACTATTGTTATATTAATTTTTAAATATTGTAAAGTTTAGCAATTAATTTCATACAAAATAAAAATTTATGTACAGGTACTAAAGATGCTAGGGGACTAACCTTTCATCCTACGTTACTGGTATGGTATGGTATGGTATGATATCGATATGCGGTATGCCTCTTGGTGTTGAAACGTAAAAAATGAGGTGATGTACCATGTATCAGCATAAACTAGTGGTCAGAGGCATATTGGTGTTGGTTCCATAATAGTATAGTACAATATGTTATGACCAATGTTATTTGGTATGTATCGGTACTTAAATCCTTGATAGCTCATTCACTTGACTTGAGTGTGGGTATTATAGAGGAGGGCAGGGAACCGAACAACACAGTCATGTCCTTTGACTATATGGATGTTTTGGATGAGAGGAGGGGGGTGGGGAAATGGTTGTACCCAAGGAATGCCATACCGGTCCGTACCGGCCGGTACGGGCCGGTACGTACCGGTCCGGTCCCTGACCGGTACCGGACACAGATGAAAACCGGTATTTCCGGTTTTCTTCTGTGAACCGGCCGGTACGGAGACCGTACCGGCCGGTACCGGCCGGTACCGCTTGGTACCGGCCTCGTACCGGTGCGAACCGGCCGGTTCGCACCGGTACGGTGTTTTTTTGGGGGGGGGGGGGAGAACTACAGTGCCTCGCTGTGGTTTTTTTTTTTTTTTGATGGGAAAGAAAGTGGTCCGGACCGGTACCGTACCGGTCCGGCCGGCCACCGGTACGCCGATCCGGACCGGTACGGCGGACCTTGGTTGTACCACTCTTGGGGAAAAAGAAAGAGGAGGAAGAGGGGGGGGGGGGGAGATTGGTGTTGCGCATTGGCCATTAGTTTGGTGCGTGCTATCTCTCACATATTGAAGAAATTGTGATGGAGTGAGCAAGAGCAAGGCAAAGAGAGCAAGCAATGGAGACAATGGTAGCGAGAAAGACTAATGGTGTTACTGAGCGGCTGAGTGGTGCACAATATCACACAGGTAGCAGATTGGTTGATTAAAATTGTTTTGGAGCACAATCCTGATGACTTCAAATCTTTCCTATCAATTTAGGTCTAAAGCTGAATCCATCAACACTTGTATTTTATGAAATATGATTTCAAAACCCACTAGAAAATAGCTGCAATATGAAGTCTGAAAACTGTAAGAAAAT
Organism: Phoenix dactylifera; assembly: GCF_051530095.1. Classification (NCBI taxonomy): domain Eukaryota; kingdom Viridiplantae; phylum Streptophyta; class Magnoliopsida; order Arecales; family Arecaceae; genus Phoenix; species Phoenix dactylifera. The sequence goes on from NC_143193.1 coordinate 10,507,899, forward strand.
ATATAATATATAATGTACTTCTCATCAAATTAAAGAAAGTTAGAAAAATAATTATAATAAATAACTCAACTAAAACTAAATACATTATAGTCTTCTGCTTTATGGCTCTCATCATGGAGATCTTCTGGGTGTCTATTTGTTTGCTGCATCACTTGATCTCTAAAATTTGATGGTGGAGACTAACAATTTATAGGATCACTGGTTTTGAGCAAGCCAAGGTAAACTTGTCCATTAATATCAAGATCGTGGAAAATTTTAGAATATTGAGTAGCAAAAAGCTGTGGGAGCACTAGCTAAAAGATCAGGACACACATTTATTGACTCTGCTCCAATCAGATCTTATGTTGAATTTTTCTTGAGTGGTTTTTCATATCTAGAACTTCTGCCATCGAGGTGTTCAAGTATTTCAACTTTAAAAACACACGTATTTATTGTCGAGATATCGGTAGATAGTTGACCTTCAATTTTCTGGTTGCAGTGGATCTTCCATGTTTTTCCTTTCATCAAAGGGGTGGTCTTCTTTTGCATCCTAGTCTTTTGAAGATTCTGAAGAGCTACAAACATAGTGATAGCTCACCCTTTTCTTTGTGCTGAAACAAGTTATAACATAATCAAGTTGCCCCTTGAGATCTTCCATTTTCTTTCATCCTCAACATGTTTGCTTTCAATTATTGCATGCCACCAATGGCTCAATCTAGTCATTTGACTTGTTCTTCAAGTTGTTGGAGCTTTGGAGTTTAAAATGATTTGGGAGTTTTGAGAGAGAAGAAAGAATCCAAATATTAGGTTTAACGTTTGTACAGTTCATCTGCATATTTATGAAATATGATGTTACCAACCCATGTCACCTACAACATGGTGTTTTGCTACAGTATTCTAGGATATGTTTTGATAAAGGTTGATACTTTTTAATAAAGAGCACAAAAGATAAGCAATGCTATATGTTATACCACTGTTTGTATGACTGCAAAACATGGTATATGATATGAATTGATACTTCTTGTTATGTAAATGACAATGTGGGCAATCTTGGGAGTTGGGACTGACATACAGTAACAACTTAGGGCTAATAGGCACATCATACAGTCTCTTGGAGGAGGGATGTGTCCTTGTATCTATAAGAATGGATATTCTAATCAATTCTATAGCTTCAAATTGGAAATCAAATCATGTATATCTATGTCTCATGTCATAATTATTCAAGAACTACTATCTTCATTATACAACTCCATCGATTTCTTGGCCATGGGCTTGGGATAAAGATATTATTCTATTGTAAAACAACTAGAACTTATCATGCATATTATCCATCATATTATCATCCTATATACAACTACAACTCCATCGATTTCTTTAGTAATCTGTACTATAAAGTTTTAGTAAAGAAATTTGACATCCTCAATGGCCTGAACTTGCTCCTCTTAATAAAAGCATAAAATATAGTCTTTTTTTCCTAATATCCAGACCTAGTCTGATTGACCTCCCATAGGATTGGTGGCCCCAACTCCTTTTCCAACCTCTCTCTTAGCCATCTCAACAAAGAAAGGGGGTCGCCTTCCACATCTCTGTTTCTTTTTGTGGCTTTCACTGGATATAGGATGATAATTGCCCAAAGAGGAAGCCAACCTTTGTTTTTCACTATCTTGCTTGTTGCTATCACTGGATCCTCATCATCCTGATGCTTGCCATTGCCCTATCTTTCCTCACAATCTTCATCGAAAACATCATCATCACCACTCTTGAATCCAAAATCTCCTATCCATTATCCTCTCTCTCTATCTCTAACCTCATTACTTAAGAGGGATTAACCAACTGAGCTAGTCAAGGTTCGCCGTTTCGGTACTGGACCTCGTACTGGTGCCACACTAGCACAGTATCGGTATGGTACTGTACAGAGTTTGGCGTACCGAGTGTCGATACGCCACCCATATTAGATACCGGTTCCGAACCGGTATGATATGGTACGCTCCGTACCGTCCGATTTGGACCGGTACAACATACCATGGACCTAGTGCTTGGAGTGGTTGGGCCAGCTATAGCTTGTTACAGGCTTTAAGTTTTCGATTTAGCTGGGCTAAGCACAAGGTCAAGCTAGGCAAGCCTTAAGACAACACACTTAAAAAGTAGATATTAAGCTATGGCTTAGACTGGCCTAGTCATTTCTCTTATGTGGGGTTTTATAGAGCTAGGATTTTCCTAATTTAGAAAAATCTTTGGTTGTTGTTTTGCTATCTAAGCATTGGAAGAATCCTCACTCTCTTGGAAGTCCAACTTTTGGAGTACAGCGTATTGTTTCAAATTGAGAGGAATTTGCTACAGTTGTGTTTCATATGCAGAAATAAAATTCTCTGGTTTTTTTATCTCACCTTCCATTATATTTTTTGGTTGTTCTTGTCAACCCATAGCTGATTTGCAGTTTTCTAAAGCATGCTGTGTTTCTCAGTGTTGGAGTGTTTAACAAATGCGGAAAATCAGATTGAAAGTTAATTTCATATTTAATTTTTTTTGGTGGATGGTGAGCTAAGTTGTCTTAAATTTTGTAAAGTTGCCTGTCATTTTGATACTGACTCCTTTGAGATTAAGTCTTGAGAAAAGTTGGTTCTCAAACCTCCTATGTGATTAAATTATATTCGAAAGTTGGAAGTTCATCAATATTGCGAGTTAAGTACTAAGGTAGAGAGTTCTATTGAAAGAAATACTAAAGAATCATGAGGATGTAGCACTTTTGGGTATCCTTTGAGGAGTTCATAATGGTACTACTAGAAAATTGAATCTTAGTGTGGATGCCGAGGTTTTAAATACCAACATATTCAATCCATGCCTTTGTTTCTCATAGGAACGGTACGGTATTGGTATCATATGTACACATCAAAAGAGTTAGCTTTCGAAAAATTGAAAAACCATTGGTATTGACTGGTATTATTGGAAGGTACCACTGGAATGATTGGTACACATTGGTACGACTGTTTTGGCATCCCGATGCATGTACTCATGTTCGTCTTGTGGCAGAACGATACGGTACTAGTCGTACCATTCCATTATGGTGGGTTTTGAATCCATGGCACATGTTATTCGTGGTTGTCTCTAAATGATCCTAATCATGGCATTCATCTTCATATGCTTCCTTTTGAAAATATTTGCACATATTGTTTTTTTATATCATTATACATGAACTATGATTTGGTCCCTTCTATTTCTAAATTATCCAAAACAGTGGATTGAACACAGATAAAACACATTTGATTGCTTAGTTGTTACCATCCACACATAAATACACGTGCTTATGATAAAAGATTGATCGACACAAACACACATACTCGTGATAAATGATTTATTGACCACATACATGTGCATAAAGGTCTACTAATATGCCCCTTTTTTCTACTAAAACTGGAATGATGTAGTATACCACGTCAATAGGTAAGAATATGGACCATGCATCATGGTCTGAAGGTCCTAGACAAGTGTGAAACCTTTAAAAAACCTCTACTATTGTTCACCATATCGTAGGTGACAAATTATTGAGACATGCTTTGTCTGTATGTTTGTGTAGGTTTTAGTGTTTTCAGTATTGACCTGTACCATGTCGTATGGGGCATATTTATGAACATGGTATGGTATTGGGGCTTGGTATGCCCCATAGAGACACTTTGTATAGATGCTATGCTGACTCCAATAGTGTACTATGTGTTGGTATGGAAATAATGTATCTTATCTGTAAAGTACCATCATGGGCCCCAGTACCGAGATGTAAGTCATTGGACTAGGTTTTCCTAGACCTACACACAAGGATCAACTTTTCTTGCTGCTGATGTGAATGTGCATGAATCCAACAAATATGCTTGGGGGCTTGACGCCTTCATCAGTGAGAGAAGAGTGGCTCATGTGGCATGTAGGTGTGAGAAACCCAGCCATAGCTGTAGCATTCTTCAAAGAGTAGCAGTTAAAAACTTTAAACTGCAGTTGATAAGCTCTGTAACCATACAGTTCCATGCTTCACTGGCAGCCAGAACCTTGCATTCTTCCATGTGGGATTGTCCTAATGCTAATCAGTATTGTGTCAGTTTCTTTTTTTGTATTCTTCTAAACATGAGGGATACGTTCTGCAAAATAAATCAAATGATATGATTTTCCTCTGCCTCATTATCCAAGTTGGCATCTTTCTTTTTTGATAAGAAACTTGACATATCTAGTAGTACCATTGCTCCTAGTGGTACCATTGCACCTTGGCTTTATTTGTATTCCTGATTCTGAACTTCCGGTTCTATTTTGAATAATTTAGGTCAAACCTGAAGTTCTCAGTTGGTCGCCTCGAATAATTCTTTTCCATAATTTCTTAAGCACAGAGGTATGAGTAAATCTTGCTGATGCCTTTTTTTGTTTACGTCTATTTCTTTTTATTTTCTGGAGTTAATTATTATGAAGGGATTTTAAATATTTGTTGGTGAGATTTTTTAGTCATAGATAACATCATTCTTTTTGTTCTTTATGAAATATGGCAAGGCCTGTAGCACCTTTTCCCATGTCCTTTTCTTTTTTATTCCTTTTTTTCATGGGATGCTTGATTGAGCATTCTTGGTTCACTTTGCCAATATCTGGTAGACATTGGCATTGTTACTGTAGTCACTGACATCTATTTTTTTTATCCGTGACTTTCATAAAGTAGATAGAATTTGATTATGGTTTATGATCAATTATTTGTCATGCTAATATTTTTTTGAAGTTAGGAACAAGTATTTGTTTAGTTGAACTTAGGACTTTGAATTATGTTCACTGAATAATTGTTTGATTTTTTGGCCTAAGTACTAGTGCATATTTTGGTAAGAGTTCTTATAACTATAATTTGGGATAGGTATCTATGCATCTAATTTCTGAACTAATGTTTCATCTTCTTTGTCAAATTGTTGATATACCTTATTTTCTAAGCGAAGCCATTCGAAAGTTTGATGCCATGCCCTCTAATGAATATCTGAACTATAGCACTTATAGGACATTCTATCCTTGGAAAAATTAGGTTGAGATACATCTTAACGTGTTTTAGTTCTGTTCTTGCACCAACAATTTTCTAATAAGTGGTAAGCATGGTTAGAGAACTCTATTTGAGCTCCTTTTCAATGTCAAAGGGTAATGTTTCTGGGATTCTTGCATTGTTTTAGTGGTTTGGATCTGAAGCTAGTTTTTGTGTGTTACAATTAATATCAGGGAATTAAGAAATAAGAAAGTTTGAAATAGAATCAAAAACAAATTAGGATGATAAATTAGATAATAGTTTGCCTTGCAATTTATTTGATTATAATCTAACATGCACACTATTTAAGGTGTCTTATTATTGAGTTTACTAAAGTTTTAAATAAATTATTGAAATCTCAAAATAATGAATAAAAATGCCTGTCAATAAGAGTGACTATAAAAAAAAAGAATATCTAAGGCATGAAGAGTCAAAGCCTGGGTTTGCCAAATCGACCAGAACTGCTTGGTTCAGGGTGTACTAACCCTAATGGTGCGGAATTGGGCCAATAAGGCCTTTCGGGTTGGTAAGTGGCCCGAACTACTCTGAATTGAGCGGAACCACTTGGTTCTGACCTGTTCGGGCCACCTTGTGACTAATAAGAGAGGACACGACAATGTTGCAACTGATAATATAATGCACAGATTAGGGTCCTCGGATGTATCCGGATCCTCATCGTACATCGGATCCTATTCTATATAGCTAGGGTATGACCCGTTTGCATATCCTCCATCCGAGACATGATATTTGGGCAGCTACTATCCTCCATTGCCTCAACCAGATTATAGGTCAGGTTTTATTGCTGCCATCTTCCCTCATATGAGAGTGGGATGGCTAGTCTAGTATCAAACAGATGATCAATACTAGGATAGCTATCCAAGAGGCTCAGATTATCGGAAGGTGGGCACAACATTTGGGTTGGAGTCAAGGCCCTAATTGTGAACAAGATCCTGATGCCTACGAGTGATAGAACCCATGAGGAACTAGATTGACACATATATTTTGTACTTCAAATCAATTTGATATATGCATTTTCAAGTTCAAAAATATGTATTGTCTGTTTTAGTTATTACAAATCTATGTTTTATTTTTACAATTGTATCCATTAAGCAACCATATAGCCTTTTGGGACCAATATGAAATAAAATAACACAAAAATATCCTTAAAATCATAGTTCAAATATTCATAAATCTTAAAATAACCTTAGAAACCAAAAATTAAAAAAAAACAAAAAGGTCGAGAAATATTGAACTGGTATGTGCTTGTGTATTAAATATTGGCATCAAGGTTTAACGTACCAGTTGATACCATAATGTACTGTTCATACTGTACCGTTCCGGTACAAAAATGGTATGCAGTCTCGTACTGTACCGATACTTGGTATGTCTCGCCGTCTCGTACTGCACCGCATACTGACACTGTAGTAGGATGATACTGGTGCGGGGTCTAGTACCGAGACGACGAATCTTGGTCGGTATAGTTTGGCTTGGTAGTGTAATGTACCGGTACTTGACCAAAACATTCCTTGAACCAATATTGCAGATCTTAGTCAAGGTTTGCAGTACTAGTGTATACTATCCTATACCGGATGTATCATATTCTACTCGTATTGATCCGAAACTCGGTACAAGGGGTGTATTGAGTGTTGGTATGCCAAGCAAACCCCATATTTGTTATGCCAATATTATACCTAGATGGTACCAATATGAGATCCATTATTGAGATTGCAAATTTTGCATGGGTAATTGAAAACTATCATTCAAGGAAAATTTTTGGATATTTTCTTTGCATGATACTGTCAACCAAGGTCTACTGTGTTGGTACCGGACATCGTACCGGTTGCCCGGCGGCACGAGTCGGTACGGACTATGTTGGGCCCATACTGAGAGAGAAAACCTGCTAGAGCCGGAAAGAAGAAGAGAAAGAGCGAGTGGGGGAGGGAGGGAGGAGTTGCGGTGTACGTCGGCGGAAGACCGCGGACGCCGGCGGAAGGCCGGCGGAGGGCCGGGGGGGCAGCGTAGGCCGTGGGGGAGGTGGGATGGTTCACTTGCCGACTTCACTTAAAAATTTTAATTTTTTTCCGCCGCCGCATCGTCTGTTTCTTCGAAACAGGGGATGCGGCCGCGGCCTCAGCCTCCGCCTCCCCCTGCGGCCCTCCGCCGCTGTCTGCCGCTGCTCTTCCCTCTCTCACTCGCCCTCTCTTTCTCTTCTTCTCTGGCGTCGGCAGCGAACCGTTTTCAAAGCCCGAACCATACCAGTAAGCTACCGGTACGGCTCAGAATAGGCGGAACCGTCCGGTTCGGGATGGTTCCGCATTTTTTGCTGTCAGCTCCTTCGACCAATATATCTTTAAACATCACTATAAAAAATACTTGGGCATGATTCTTTGTGCCTTAGAATCGTGCCTACGAGGTCAGAGCCCCATTTGTTGATGGCCTACACTCAAAATCCAAGGTTTCCTTGGGTTTCCGATGGGTTTTGGTAGTCTGCTGCCAAGCCCCTAAAACATGCTCCACATTTTGTTATGTTGAAAAATATAACTCATTATTTTAATGAAAATTAAAAAAATACTTTAGATGGTATCGCATGGACTTAGTGCTAGGTGTAGGGGTGCAAATGGGTTGGGTCGAGTCATGAGTGACCCCAACGCAACCTGGTTCCTCGTTCGGATCCTAGGTTTGGACCCAAACCCAACCCAGTAGAAGATCGAGTCGGGTCCACTACTCCAATTTTTGACCCAATGGATCATTTGGGTCTGGTCGGATTCATGTATAACCCGGACCCAACCCAAAAAATTTGGGTCCGGTTCAGGTTCGGGTCAACCCATCAATGGCTTCAGAATTTGTTTGCACCCCCATGGGCCTAAATAATTCTATAGATTTAGGTCTGGTCGGGTGGGGTCGTAGGATTGAAAATCCAAAATTACCTAAATTTTAAATAGGTCAGGTCGGGTTTGAATTCACTAAACCCAGCCCAACCCAGAAAATGGAACGGGTCCAATTTTAGGACCCGACCCAGCCCCAAGGATGCTCCAAAATGGATTGGGTCAGGTCAGGTCGCGAGTCAACCTGACCCATTTGCTGCCTTAGCTAGGTGCCATTATAGAATTGTAGCCAAAGTTATTAAAAGCTCAAGGCACGTGAGGTGCCAAATTTGTTGGAACCTATGCTCAAGACGTAGAGTGAGGCATGCACCTGAATAAAGTGAGGCACAAAAATGACAAAACACACGAATATATATTATTATAAATAATAATAAATGCATTATATTAAACACATTCAACAACAGACTATCAATTTACCAAACAAAATAACAAGAAATAGTATAAACACTATCACTAAGGTTTGTTGTACTGCCCCGAACTGCTCGGTTCAAGGTATACTGAATTGCATTGATGGAAAACCGGGATGGTTTGCCTTGTCAGTTAGAAACGGGGGTCTAACTGCGTTTGCATCGATTCGGCCTCAGTTCCCCCCCTCCCTCGCCCTTCAATAATAGAGGAGGGATGCCTTCTCAGCACCTCCCTCTCACATTGTTAAAAATCTTGAAAAAAATGGAGAACACATTGAATTTTGCAAGATTTGAGTCAAATCCAAGCTAAATCCAGGTAAAATGCATCTCCCCTTGTTTCATTTTTGTTTGTTTGTTTAGAATTCAAAAATTGGCAATAAAATGGAAAAATAGGGGGAAATCATATTTGATTTGGCATGATTTCGTGATACATTGTAGATCTATGGATGATCTACACAGTGGCACCAACATGATAATTTTTCATTAAATCTATAATTTTTAAATGATTAAAAAATGTAAAATAGTTATCAAAAAATTTTGGTAAAATTAGTAGCATAATTAAGGGTATGGATGTTACTATCTATCAAATTTTGGTGTCAATTTATTTAATTTTGGGCATGATCATGCGCATTATGACATAGCCCGAAATTTGAATAAATTCGAAAAATAAGCTGTTGTTTGTGCATGCCTACAGACTGAGAATAATATTGTAGCATACTTGGTAGGGTGCTATACTGATCCAAAATCAGACTAATTTTCTGAATATTTTATATTTAAATATTATTTTAAATATAAATTATTAAAAAATATTTAAATTAAAAATATGAAAAAATAGTATTATGTATGGATAAGGACCATTGTGTATGCCTTGGTAGAGCCTGTGAGGATACTATTGGATGGTCTCTTTGTGGTAGTTTGGGTCTTGATGTTGGTACAGTGGTTAACATTGCACGTGAAGTAGGATCTTTGGATGTATCTAGTTTCGAGTCGCACAGTAGACCCTATTCCACACTAGCAGCCTATAACCCGTATGCATATGGATCGTCTGAGGTACCGTAATTGAGTGGTTACTATTCTTCACAGTCTTAGCCATCTTTTAGGTCAAATTTTGCTGTCGACATCTTCAGATGGTCTGTCCAATCTTAGACGGATGACCGTTCTCAAAATAGCTATCCATTGGACTATGAAAGGATCGCTAGGGAGGACTATCGCAATATTGACCGTTTGGAGAGTTGGTGTGAAGCTCCTTCTGAATACTATTATGATCCCGATGCATACGGATCACATCGATATTCCCTCGAATTTTAGACGTCGGTATGTATTTTATACTTTATGTATATTAAAATCGATTCAATTTGTTGTATTGTATGTGTTTCTACTTATAAATATATTGGTTGGTAACTTAGTATACTCTAATTCTATTTCATGATAAAAAGACATCAAAACAAGGTTAACTTGCAAATTAGATAGCAATCCAATCAAATTTCTAAGTTCAAATCAAAATAAAATGAGAAAATTTTTTGTTAAAACAAACAAAAAGAACAAATTGGCTTACTAGTTAGATGACCGGTACACCAACCTATATTGTGTATTAGTACGCTATTGAATTGGTACTGTACTGTACCTGTGGCCGACCGGTACGAGTTTCGGTACCGATTCGGCAAACCTTTCTATCACCTAAGGGTGCAATCGAGCTGAGCCGAGTCGAGTAGCTAGAGGCTGGATCTTGACTCGATTCAAAATACTCGGGCTCGAAACTCAATTAGAGATCGATTGATCCTTAATATTCAAGCTCGAACTCGACTCGATAAAAAAAAAGCCATACTCAAGATTGACTCGACTCAATTCGGATATCAACCGAGCCATACTCGAGCTTGAGTTTGGGCTCGAATTCGAGCCTTGATCATAATTGAAAAAATCTGTTAAAAACAAAATATAACATAATACTATATTTTAAAATATTAAGATAATAATATATAAATAAATTGTAATATTATTAAAAATATATATACTTGACTAGGCTCGCGGGTCTTCAAGCTGACTATTTTGCTACTCAAGCTTGACTTAAAAAATCGTTTAAGCTACTTAAGGTCAACTCAAGGTTGCTAATAGTCGAGTCGAGTCGAGTCGAGCTTGAATCTGAGTCGAGCTCGAGCAGCTCATGCTAGGTGCACTCCTACTATCACGTAACAGCCTTAAATTTGATCCACTTTCTTTCCCTTTTTCTCTAAATAAAGAAGCCACTTAGTTGTTTGATGGATGGCTGAGATTTATGCCTGTCTCATTTTAAAAAGGTATGCCTTTTTGGCACCTTTGGCACCTTACGGCTTTAACGAGTTGCATGCCTTTGTGCCTTTTAATGTGCTTGTTTGGCTGACCTGGCCCAAAGCGAGGCACTTGGAGAGTGCTCGCCTGCACCTTCACTCTAAAAATCTTGCTACATATGATTGGAGAAGCCCACAATTATCTTTAGTGAAATTTGAAAAGTAATTACTTTTTCTAGGACATCTATGTACTTATTCCTGAGATATTTGTTGCCAAGGTCTTAATTAGTTGAAGAACTATATTTTCTTTCCTGAATGTTGAACATAATGGACATTATGTTCTAGTTTTGCATGATCTGTTGTTATGCATGACAATCACAATTTTGAAGGAATATTTAAGCAGAAAACTGAAGAATGAAAAAACATCTGCTAAATTCTAAGTGCTATGGTGCTTCTTCCAATTGTAAAAGCCGTTAGATTTGAATTGCATGTCTTAGTAGAGATCGTATTAGAACTTCTTGAGGAAAGCAGCAATTATTCTAGCTTGGCATAGTGAAGAAACAAATAGATTCGAATATATTTCAAGGATTTTTTTTCTTATGTCACAAAATTTCATTAATATAAATGAGATATTCTTGTTGGTTTTTACCCAATTTGACAAAAACATTTTACTTTTGGCTAAAACATGTTAAACCTGATATTTTGAGGGCTGTGGCTCACTCATAACTCCAGAAATGATAAGTAGTTCTAAGTAAAAGATCGATGCATGGTCAGATAAGTCCGACTATCCACCATTCAATTACTATTACCAGGATATCCACCTATCAGTAGGCAGTATCTGGGCTATTACTATAGTTTTGGCCCAAAGACCTAAGCCTAAAATCACAATGTAAGGGGCTATACAGTAAGTGACATTCAAGGTAATCCTTAATTGGGTAGTCGTACAAAAATCTTTGAAATGTCTCTAAAACTAGCTCTCTGGTTTGAGCGTAAGTGCATACCATATATGGACATAAAATGTTACATTATATCAAAATCCCAGATTGGAATGTGGAATTCAGGACCATTGTTATCTGGTTTCCCTCTTATAAGGTGACAACTTCTCTTTGCTTCATATGCTCATGGAAACAAGGTCACATGCAATCTGAATTCTTCCTTTGTTACCCTTTCACATTTATAGTGAGCTATTATTTGGAGAAAACAATTCTTAGCCTAGACGTTCAATGAGTTATTATGCTTGATTACCATATACTTATGGAATACAAAGACTACTTGCAATTTCAGTTATGGCAACAACTCCTTGTTTCTTTTTCTTCTATGTTACTTGCGCTCTTTGATGGAGGTACAAGACTTACTAGTAAACTTGTAAGACGGATCTCGCATGTTTTGGATGAGAAAATTTCCGTTTGATGTTATCTTCATGGAGCTCTACTTGCCCATCTATTGTTGCCATTTTATATTTTCCCAAATTATGTGCTATCAATACTGTGTCACCTAGGAATCAAATAAACTCATGCTTTGCTTGAATGCTTTCCATATATGGTGCATAATCCTCAGCAATTTTTGGTACCTATCCTGGCTGGTGAGCATATCATACTAGATAAGGTTTGGTATAGTACGCGGGCTTGGTATGGTACTGTACTGACACATGGTCCGGATGCTATCTCGCCTCCAGCAGTGCACCATGTGCTAATACATGGGTGGCCATATTAACCTGGCCTATATCTATAAGCTACCGAGATGGGGTCCAATATTGAGATTGAAAACCTTGATTCTAAGTGTTAAAAAGCTATCATGCATACTCTCTTCACTTAACAGCATGTGTTTTATCCTACTTTTATGCTTTGTGAACTTGAATGTTGATGATGATGACATTTCCTCGGTTACTTCACTGGAGTGGCATCGTCAATTTTAACCCTTTGCAAGTGTTGGGTCTGGAGATTATTATGTCTAACCGAATATCTTGTCACAGAAAGGGCATACCTCAAATTTGGCATTTGTAACTAACTATACCACCATGTTTATTAAGTCTGATTCTATGATGAAGCTTCATGCTTAGCTTTCTTACATTGATGATGAGCATCTACAGATGTCACTTGGTATCATCATCGTTTTCTTTAGTGTTGTATGCATGTGTCAAAATCCCATTCATTGCTCCACTAGCAAAAAAAGCGAAATATGTTTGATTGTCCCATTTTTTGTCATTAATAATTTGTTTGTGATCTTTTGTTTGCACCTTCAAGAAAATTTATTCTTACTAATACTGTGTTTGCAAATACAATATGTTCTATTCTCTTGTATGGTAACAATATTTTGTGTTAAGGGAAGCTACTTCACCATATATGTATCAATTTAGCTTTACCTCTCACTTGTCTATATTGCATTTGTCCAAGTGCTGGATTCTTGAATTTGAGAAGATTCAAGATTCATTTGATATTTGCAAAGTGCCGCTTAAACTTGTATAACAGTACATTCCTTAATCCCTAAGGCTTGTCCATATCTACATGGGATAAGATTTGTTTTCCAAGGTTTGGGCTAAGTTTGAAAACTTCTTGTTTTAACTATTCCCTTTTGAAAGTAATGTAATGTTCATCAGTTTTCTCTTCTTGATTACAACAGATCATTGCCAAAAGTTTACTTTAGGCCTAAACATTTTCTACATTAATTTTTTGAATTCTGAATGTAATTAGTTGATCACTTGATACTTAACTCCTTTTAATCGATGCAGGAATGCGATTATCTTAGAGCAATTGCCAAACCTCGTCTTCAGATTTCCACCGTCGTAGATACCAAAACAGGGAAGGCAAGTTTGCATGTCTATTGAGCAAAATATTAACACTCGTCTATTTGACTCCTCTCTTATCCTAAAAGGATTGGGTTACCCTTTAATATTCTGTTCTATGCTTTGCGTACTTTTTCACTCCAAATATTCAAACTGCTTTGAAGAACTAGGTTGGAGTAGGATTGTAAATTGATGTGGCTCTTTTGATCCTAGGTGAATATGTAGGGGTTTCATGCTTGACATTTAGAATAAACCCTTTATCATTTACAAATTCTATTTGATCCTTTGCATTTGGCTTGATAGCGAACTAATGCTAGTTCTCAGTTTTTTAATAACGTGATCATGCTTTCGGGCTAAATTTGATTTGCGTATGTTTGATGTTGTCACTAATTCAGGTTTGGTGCATGAAGTAAGATTCCAATCAAAACTGTTTAAATCTGATTTTGCTCTTTCTTTGAAAGTTCATTGAAAAACACTAGCTATTATTACAATTGGTCCTTATCAAGAATTAATGCTGGTAAGCATCTTAGCATATAATTATATGCATATATCTCAGTTTATTTATTTTCTTAATAGACATAATAATTGGTTTTACTCATCTTAGTTTTAATATCTGAAGATAAGTTCTAGCCTCTTTCTACATGTGGATAAGGCACTTTGCTTTCTTGGATACGTTCATAATTTCTTAGAATTGTCTGTGAAGGGCAATGCGAGGATTATTGGGAAGTTGTTCAATCTAGAGTTTTTTTACAGTAGAAGGCTCATGGGAAGGCTTTGTGGAGTGAGGTGAAGGCATCGAGCAAAAATCTTAGCTCAAGTATATATTATACTTTTTACTAGAGGCATGCATGTTAAATTTTAAATTATTTGTTCAGCCATAGATACGAAGCAATTGTCTATGGATTCGTGTGCTTTTGTATGATAAGTTCTCACTGTACATTTAAGAGGCTTAGCATGATGATATTTAACCAAACAAGTTACTTCAGTTTATTTGTTTCAAGATGTCTGCAAACTTGGATTTTATGATGGGATAAGCAAGGTCTGCAATCTTAGTACTGGGGACCATACGGTACTGAGCTGAACAATACCAACATTCCATCGATGCATATTGGTTTGCTACTGGTTTATGTTGTATTTTCTTTTTTTATTTTTTCAGTTTTTTAATATTAAGATTACTTCAAAGTTTATGGATCTTTGAATTATGATTTTATGGGTGTTTTAATATTATTTTATTTCATAGTGGTCTTGAGAGATTGTATGATTGCTTGATGGATGCAATTATAATAATTAACTATAGATTTGTAACTTGGTATGCAGATACATAATCATTGTATGTTCTAGTTTTCGCTAGCTAAATCTCTTTTTCAACCATTACCTTCTTGAACTCTTGCTTTTGATTTCTATCATCCTCCCCTTACTTTTAACTTTATTTTTAACGAGTAGATTAAATCTAGTAATATAATTTGATAATTTTGAAATTTTTTACTTGAAGCTTCTAGTCCAATAAAATACGTACTAGGTTAAGTCTCAGGTCTCATGCCAATTGTGAAATATCTTGTTTGTTGAAATAATTCCTAAAAACAATGAAAAAAAGGCTTCTACCTCCACCTCTATTTTATGAAGAGAATGAATTTTTTTATTGAGGAGCAGAAAAAGTTCGGTCTGGATCTAATGTGGGAATGATTTGGAAGATCCAAAACCAAAAATGTTTTTGCCTTCATTTCATAGACTTACATTGGCTATATTATCCAGTTATATTTGTGGACATAACAACCAAAGATCTGGTTATTATCTTGCTCCTAGATTTATACCTCTCTCTATCTCCAAGATTTTCTTAGGTTTTCATTTTGTTTATGCAACAATTGTTTCCGTCATGAGTTAAAATATTATGGTTGGATTCTAAGGTTCCTAAATGACGAAAGGCTATGGTGAAAGTGCATTTTGTTCTTCGCCATACTAATGTCCGTCTCCAATTAATATTTATGGAAAGTGTTTTTTTTGTTGATGGTTCAATTAAACAATTCAAAGCTCAGATGGTGGTGAATTCTTTTATTAAAGGGCACGACATTGGTTATGAAAAAGGTTTCATGGTGAAAAAGATTTTTATTCAAATATTAAATGTTGTGGTTGTGAACAATAACCCCTTCTCTAGATGAACTAAGAGAACATCGTTCATGGGAATCTACATGAGATCTATATCTCCTTGCCTTTGTCATTCTCTACAAATTTGGAAATTGATTATTAAAGGTTGAAGTCTTGGCAGGATGGGGGCTATCCTAACTATCTTGTCCCATTCCCTTGAGATTATAGCACCTGGGACGGGTGCGGAGCCTTGAAACCCATGTTCGTTCATCGTCTTGCCTGTCCTGCCTTCATCCCTGCTAGGACATGGATTGATACAATTGCTTCGGCCGGACACACTTTCATCCAAGGACGAGGGATGAAAGCGTCGATCGGTCACCCTCTAGCTCGGCTTTAATCAGTCAGGTTGGAAGCGTTTGATTGGTGGTGGTGGGAGGGGGGGAGATCGGTGCAGCCCTTTATTCCGCTTCAGTTGGTTGTGCGGAGGGAGGAGGGAAGAAGGGTCTACCGCTTTGGTTCAGCCCCAACGTTTTTTTGGATAAATATGATGGCAGATGGCCCCGACTCTTGAGTATTAGGGAAGAGGAAGGCTTCGCCACTTTGGTTTAGCCCCACCCAAGGTTCGCTGTACCGGTCGGTACCGGTCGGTACCAAGCGTACCGTACCCGTACCGATGGATACCGGTATCGGTACACCAATATCGGTACGGTCGGTACCGAGCGTACCGTACCGTACCGACACTCGGTATGCCTATACTAGTGCGGCACCGGTACGGGGTTCGGTACCGGTACGGCGAACCTTGGCCCCACCTTTTTTCTTTTTTTGGGAATTAATATGATGACTTTGGACTTTTGGTGTACTAGGGAGGAGGGAGGGAGGCTTTGTCGCTTTGGTTCAGCCCCATTTTTGTTTTTGACTAATACGATGGCTTAGGCACTCGACCCTCTAGAGTTTCCCTCACTCTCTCTTTTTAATTATCGAGACAACAATGTGTGATTACTAATTAGAGGTATTTAAAAATAGGTGAAAATTAATAATAAATGGGGAGGATCATTTTCCAAATTCTAATGATGGCTTAATGACATGTGGATGGATTATGATCTAGTGGTAACTGTTGCACCTAAGCAGGAGGAGAGCTGAGAAAGGCTGCAATACCTACCAAAAAAAAGTTAGGTTACAATAATTATGACCTCTATGCAGCTACCATTATGAAATGACTATTAGCTCTTAGCTCAACGATGATTGAGGCCATTCCTCTCGTTTTTCAAATTAATATGGTCCCACTCCCACTTCTTTTGAGGCCATGGAGATAGGTCATGCGCATCATCTGGTTGCTTGGTTCAGTGGTGATTGAGGCAATTTCTCTTTTTCTTTTTTAATTAATATGGTCTTAGTCCCACTTCTTTTGAGGCCATTTGGATGGGTCATGAGCACCATCATCTAGTTGCGTAGCTCAATGGTGATTGAGGCCATTAGATTCGCTCATTTTTGTAATTAATATGATAATGTAACGGTTGTACTCATATGAATTCTTTTCTATTTTTAATTAATATAGGTCCCAATCACTCTTTTTGAGCCCATATAGTAGGTCACGAACATCATTTGGATGGTTTTTGGTTTTTATTTAATATGGATTCCACTCCTCAGACTATTTGAGGGCTCTAATTGGTCACAACTCATGAGCATCATCATTGCATTGGATTCTCTCTTTTTTATTTTTAATTACTATGAATCTTGCTCCCAAGGTTCTTACTCCAGAAAATAAATAACAAAGTCGGGGAGGAACCTGATCTCATTTGTTTTCTATTGGTGCATTGTAAGCATCAGCCCATCAATGCTGCGACCAATATAAGAAGAGGAAGAGAGAGAAAACTAAAGATGTGATGACCCATGCGGGTTTGTGTTTTGTCCCACATCGGTTATTCGCTGGGTAGATCTTGGATACTTATACAGGATCAAGGAACTCAAATAATATCTTCCGGCTAGCCATTTTGGGTGAGGTCTTGAGTTGTTACAAATGGTATCAGAGCAGACCCGGCCCATAATCTATGTGGACTAGGGGGCATTGCAGCATAAATCCATTGAGGCTGACCACGGGCCGGATGTGGTGTTTGTGATTAGATTTGAATGGATTTAAACTCTTAGCCTGACAAGGACGTCAGGACTTGAACGGGGAGAGTATGTGAGGACCCGTGCGAGCGTGTGTTTAGTCCCACATCAGTTATTCGCTGGGTAGATCTTGAGTACTTATACAGAATCAAGAAACTCAAATAATACCTTCCGACTAGCCATTTTGGGTGAGGTCTTGGGTTACAAAAAAAAAGATGAAAGGAGAGAGGGAAAGAGAGGTGCTCGCATGGTCACCATCTTCCATATCGAGAAACTTAGTCAAGATGAGCACTTTTTTTATCATTTATTCAAAGTAAAGTAAAATGAGGGCAATTATGATAAATTTTTGCTTTGCATGAACTTGTGATATATTATAAGATCATGATCAAACTACTATAATTTTTATTTTTCAATATATATTCTATTTTTATAATATTATCAAATTTGTTGAAAGAAATGTTGATTATAGGAAACGGTGAACAAGTGTGGGCAATTTAAGTCTAATATCTAGGTACTTATCATGAATTTTAATAATTATATGAAATAATAAAATTAAATCATAATTATTAAATAGATAATTGACTAAAATTTGGAAAATTAATGAACATAATGAGTGTAAAATTGATGAAAATTAAGATACATCCCCAAGTAATTTATATGCATGAAATGAATATTTTTCTGAATTTTCCCGAGTAATTTCTTTACATAAATGATGATGTTCAGAATTTCAATGATTTTTAAATTAGTTTTTAAATAAAAAATATTTGAATTAGAAAAAATTATATTAAATGTAGAAAAAGGTGGAAAGAGTGTAGGCAACCTGAATCCAATGTCTAGGTTCTTATGTGAATTTTAATAATTATACCCTATGAAATACATAGACCATCTTTGCAGAAGCAAGGTAAGGTATTAAAGCCTGGATTGATAGTGATAAAGGGACTAGAGACTTATAAGGTGAAATTGATGTGTGATGGTTGGTATGGACCTACTAGGAGCATCACTAACTTCCTGGGCTATTGCGATAGGGTAACCATCTTCCATACTTTAGTGAATGCTTTGAATAGAGTACATGGCTCTAATTATATTTTGGGTTTGATGAGAGACGTAATTGATAAGATTGCTGAGGAGTATATCATCTAAGTGGTCATGGACAATGGGGCAAATTACATGAAAGGAGGGAAGGATTTGATGCTCGAGAAGCAACACCTATACTGGACACCTTGTGAAGCACATTGTATAGACATGATGATGAAGGATACTAGGCAGCTGCCTAAGGTAATCAGCAGTGGAAAGTGGGCAAGCAATATTGACATACATCTACAATCATATCTGGGTGCTTGCTCTTATGAGGAAACATGTATAGGGTAGTACCTAGGCTAGGGTTAATAAGATTTAGCAGAAACTACATAGCATTGAAGAGCCTCCTTATTAATAAGCCTTGTTTGAGGACTATGATGACTTGTGATGAATGGAGGGCCTTTAAATATGAGAAATGAGGGACAGCATATTGAGGGTATTATATTGAGTAATGATTTTTTGGGATAGATGCTCTGAAGTGGTTAATGCAGTGAAGCTTTTGTATCTAGTATGATGTTTTATGGGTAGTGGATAGTGAGAAGTTCCCTTACATAGGCTATGTATATGGCAAGATGCTAGCTTGCAAAGAAGAGATTATAGGAGCAGTAATCTAGAAGAAACAGCACCATATTTGCACATTATTACTGACAAATATGACCCTCAAAATAGGGAGGGAATTGCACAGTACTACTATTAAATTTGTGGATCTCAACCTTTATTTATCCTTTGTTGAATAATTTGTGGATTTCTTTGCTCTTAGTTAATATTGTTCTTATTATTTTGTATAGACCACTATTTAAATCCTAAATACTAGTATGACCATAATATCACCTTGGACGAGGAGTTGCTAATGAATCTGAGGAATGCGGTGTATAGGCTAGAAGGTGATCTAGACTTGGCTACAAAGTCTACAAGTGAGGTAATAAAAGAATAGATGTCTATCGTAGGATGACTGTTGGTGAACTTTTTGATTACATTAACTTATTGAAATTAAATGAACATTAACATGAAGTCTATATTGATTGGGCAGGGGAAAGTTTTTCGAGATGGGAAAGGGAGATTTGGAGAGCAAGGAGTAGAGAAATTAATATCTAACATGTCACCAAGTATAATTATGGGACAACTTGTTACTATCCTCGCATCTATGTACAGTTAAGGATGAGTGCTAACCTAGCTATGTATTATTCAAATGCGAGGGAGTGGTGGTCCAGTCGGGCACATCTACACCAAATCTGAGAACCAGATCCTCTTGTAGACTGTCTTATGAAGTGGATACGAGCGCAACTGGAGTGTATTTGCTTTGGTCTATACAAAACTTAGAAGTCATCTAACCTCACAGATTGTGGGAGTTGGTTTTTGTCCACTGCTATATGAGCATGAAGCTCAAGTATGTAAATGAGGGGAAAGAGCCTAAGCAAGACAACCCATTTGAGGAATTTGTCTATGATGAGGATGACCCTATATGCTTGGCTAGGTTGCATATCGGGAAGCATGAGACCCACCAATGTTGGATGAGCCAAGAGATCCTCCCTGACTATGCAGAATAATAGCATAGGATGTAGGGGTATGAGATGTGTAGTGGTGGGTACTCTCTCACTTATTCCTCATTTAGAGTGGAAGGCAAGGGACTTGAGGAGATGATGGCAGATCAGGCAGTCGGCGATTTGAGGATTTTGACCAATGCTTTGATCATAGAATGTTTAGTTCAAGACATCACACATGGGCCTCTAGAGCTAGCCTTGGCATTGAGGCCAGAAGTGAGCTAGAGCAAGTCAACGCATGAAGGTTAGTTGGGGTTCAAGAGGGAGCTTGAGGTGCAGTTGAGGAGAGGCGTGAGAAGTCCCCATCAAAGAAGAAAGCAACAATTGATCCGGTAGAGGCAATTGATGATGGATTTGATGATCATGGAGGTTAGGGTGGAGGCAGTGGTCAAGCACATGGGATCAGTCCATTTACTAAAGAGGCAAAGTTCACCCACACTATGCAGGAGCTGGACCATGGAGCCAGATTTAGATCTAGATATATCAAGGTGAGGAGTTGCTGGCTTATAGGAGGAGGGGGGCCAGAATTGTTGCAGGGCGTGGCACATAGGTCATGAATATTTTCGGTCATTTTCAGGAGAAGCTAATGATAACTAGGAAGTGTTGACATCGATAATAGCATGGATGGGGCAAAAAACTCAGAGAAGTAGATTGGAGTCTGAGCAAGTCATCTCATCATTATCATCACTAGAGTAGAATCTATTGGCACATTAGATAATTAGGGTGCATATTATGGTCCTTCCCTTTTTATATATGATTTAGATGTATACCTCAATCGTCATATCCTGAGGAGTACACTCTTACACGTTATTGACCTTTATATGGAAATGTTTCAAGGACACAATATGATGTCTTGCATTATCTTGAGCAAGGATGGTCAGTCTCTTGACATATTATTAGAAGAGCTGTCTCAAGCAGTACCATACACAACATGAGCAATAGGGATGGGCTCAATATCCAGGCTCGTATCATATTGAAGGACTTGATTATGAACAGGACCCAGATGTATACGAGCGCCATAGATATTCTACATGGGATTGGTAGTAAGTTTGATATGTATATCTTAAACAAATGAATTCATTTTGCGTAATATTGAAATATAATTTATTAGATGGTATTCAGACAATTATATTTCCATTTCAAGCGAGCAAGCTTTGTATAGTAAAAATTGAAACTCTTTTCTTCAAACACTATTATTTTTGCTTTATCAAACGACTCATGCAACACAATAATAAGAGATCTTGGCATGGTAATCAAGGAAGGATCTCCAACAACCTAGAAGGTGATAATGCATTATGCTGCTAGTTTTAAATAGGGCTAGTTTATCATAAATATATTACTTTTGGAGTTCAAATATGTTTTAAAATTACATAAAACTGCAAAACTTCAAGATAAATTAAAAAAATAAAAAAGTATAAAATGTTGCTGATTATGATTATGACTGTTCCCATTGCAATACTTTTTAATTAGGCAAGGATTTTAATTTTTTACTAAGAACTTAATCTTGTGGTAGAGTATTTGAGTGTTTTCTTACAAAACATACCCTTCCTAATGTAGCATAGGATGCATCCATCAGGTACTATGACCAGATGGAGCATGCCAGGGTTTCCAAGAGAACAGATTTAACGAGCAAACTTTGATAATTTTAGCTGGGTTTCTATATTTGTAGTTGAAAAATTCTAGCATTTGTCCTTATTATTTGATCTTGCTTTGCTATCATTTTGTACGGAGGTTAATACCCAGATTAGTATATGTCCAATATATGGTTCTAATACATTGTGTGAAGGGTGTCTTTTGATATATTAATAAAAAAATTCTCCAAGAGAGTATCTTCATTGAACGAAGAATTCTTCAATCTAGTTTACCTTCAATTCATGTGTTGATCTCCGAAATTTAATCCTAGCATTTGAGTGCTCTTCGCTCCTCATGTTGCATTAGTTCCCTTCACAATTTTTGAAGAAAAGCGAGGAGAATGGCATCCTATGGCCTTCTTCTCTTAGTGGTTGTGGGATGGCCTGAATCAACCTGAACTGCTCCAAATTTGGCAAAAAGGGGTGATTCAACTTAGTTCAAAGTGGCTCAGGCCAGTCTACACCAATTCCCAAACTGAGAGGCCCAATTGATCCAGTTTCGCATCGGTTTGGATTGGTGCACCCCGAATTGGGTAGTTCAGGTTGGTACGACCCAAATTGGATGGTTTAGTAGAAGATGTTGGTAAGTTTTATATGCCAAAATTTGCTAGAGTATGCAAGTTGAGATACATTGGTCAAATCCTTTGGCTTTCTCGCTCTTCTTTTTTCTATACATTCTTCTAAATTTTCGTATAATTCACTTGATGGAAAACACATGAAGCATACTGTTAACACCTTGTGATTCCCCACCACTCTACTCAAATGTGGGTCAATACATATAGATAAACTACAATTCATGTCCCATAGTATGAATATTCTTTTGTGTTGATGAGGCTATGTCCTATGGTAGTACGTTGGACTCCACGGTTATTACTTGATGTAATTTACCGATTTTTGCTACTTGATTCCTCATGTTGTCTACCATATTTGTGCATTCCTTTCCCATTTTGCAGTATCTCCATTTTCACTACAAATTCAAGTATCTAATGACTCTTGAATACAAACTTATGAGCATAAAATGGCTCCTTGTGTATTCATGTATGGCAATCAGTTGCATTGGTCTTTTTTTTATTTTATTACAGACTAATCATATTCCTTGTACTCTTCCTAGGGCACATCTTATGAGCATCATTATATCTCTGTGACTAAGAAGAATCTGCACACCTTTTTGGTGTGGTTATTGCATTTTTGTTCCTAAACATAAGGCTTTTCCTTAGTCAGCTATGAAGTATTGCTCCATGGTAAGACTATACAGTAAAATGATACCTAATTCAAAGAGGATCTTATAGTAAAATGATACCGAATTCGGTAGTGTATTATACTGGTGCGAACCAGACCGGTTCGCACTGGTATGCGCGCCCGCGCGTGTTGCCTAGTGCGCCGAACGTGGTTCCCCGCGGCGCGTTTCCCTGCCTTGGCTGCGCAGGCTCCTGATGGGACACAATTCCCCGCATTTGGCTGCATGCGGTCCTGCGGCAGACCGTGCCTGTGCGCAGGCGCGCGATCCCATGGCAGACCAGTTCGGAACCAATACAAATCAGTCCGAATTGGTACTGTACCGGTCCGGTAGGCGATCGGTATGCCTACCGGTATCGGTACGGCATACCTTGCTTTTAACTATAATCAGGTTTAATGACTCTTGTCATTTACTCATTGTTGCAATACATTCCTCAATTTGCTATTCACTAGACTCATTTGGAGATCTATTTGCTAATTTGATTGTTTTTATACATTACATTCACAATTGATCTGTGATTTATTTTTTGCCACCCATATCGCTTCAACTTCAATTGTATAGTGATGATATATGGGTATCTGTAGTTACTAGTTTAACGTACTATTGTTCAGGTCTACTCTCGTAGAAAGAAATTTTTTAAGTTTCTATTCAATGATCTCATGCAACAATGTTGGCAGAACCGGTACCGGGCACCGTACCGATTGTCCGGCGGGACGAGTCGGTACGGACCTGAGTTGTGGGCCCGTACCAACACAGTAGAAGAGATGGGGGAGAGGGAGAATGTGAGAGGAAAGAGAGAAGGGGGAGAGAGATGGAGGCCGGCGGAGGTCGGCAAACGGGGAAGGAGATGTAGTTTGTAGTTGATCCCTGTTTCGTTCGAAACAAGGTTCCGGTCGCTAAAAAATTTTGGGTAAAAAATTTGCGATATTTAAGTTAAGTTGGAAAGCGATTTGCCAACTTCACTTAAAAATTTCGAAACTTTTTAGTGGTCGGATCTCTGTTTCGAAACAGGGATTCGGCAATGGCCTCTGCCTCCTTCATTGTTTGCTGGACTCCGCCACCCTCCCTCCCCCCCCTTCCTCCCTCTCCCGCTCGCTCTCTTTTCTTCTCTTTCCTTCTCCTTCTCCCCCTCCGGCGACGCGTCTCGGTTTTCTTGCCGGAATCATCCTAGTCCGCCGTCGGTAGGGATCGGTATGCCCCGAACCGGAAGGTTCGGGATGGTTCCGCAGACATTGTCATTCAGGATTATATGGGAATGCTGTGTTTATTATTTCTTTCTATTACATGGGTTATACAAATGATCAAATGACTTATGTTTCTATTGTTCTTTCTCTTACTTTTCTCATGTCTCCAACTTTGTATGTTGATGATGCATCAATGTTTGAGATGAACAATCGACAATTATCATAAAATGGCAGCTTTTACTGTCAAGTGATGCTTCTGTTAATTAACAAGATGCCAAATTTTCTCCATTTGTTTATGCTTATGTAAAATATATGGCTTGGTGTAGACCATGTGAAAAGGTCGTTTGGCTCACTTTGGCTTCACAGTATTATGGATGATTCAAAATTCTTTAATTCAATATTAATCACATATAATGCAACCAATCAAGTTGGGAAGCATATTAGATTTAGTATAAAATAGAATACCATCCTTTTACCATCATTTCCTTGTTGAAAGACTTGATGCTTCCTTACCATCTTTTCCGACTATCACTTGCTTCATTCATTTCTATCTTTTTCTTTCTTTCTTTCATTATTTCATTTTTTTGGCAGGGGGTGGTGTTGGGATGGGGGGTTGTAATTGACTGAGTTGTTTTACTGAATGTTTATATTTGTTATTGTAGATTCACAAACTGTGCAGAAAATGTCTACATAAAGTCTCATTTATGATCTCCTGGATAGAAAATAGCCATTGCTCATTAAATTTGAACTCCAAGTATATCAATGTAAAGCTTTGAAATAAAACTTTTCATCCGTTCTGAAAAGGAGCTTTAGCATTAATTACAAGTTTGATGGTGTGTTCGTAACATGTCTATAATAACAGTTGAGGCCATGTTCATAGATGGAGATTCATATTGTTTGGTGTCCCTTCAACTTTTCAATTATCTATACCCTTTACAACTAGAATACAATTGTTATGAACATAGGCATCCATTACTTGGAATCTGGAGTTTGATGAGGATCTTTTAGAAGTGTGGTTGGTAGCATAAATTTTTAGGAAAGCTAGACAAATTATACATTTGTTAGATTTTCTGTTCAGAACACAGTAATCCATGAGAAGCAGATGTACTCATCTCCTAAAAATCTATAATTTAGATTCCATAATTCTTCATACCTTAGTAATTGATTATTATTCTTTTTCTCCAGGGTATCAAAAGTAATGTCCGTACAAGTTCTGGCATGTTTTTGAGTTCCGAAGAGAGAAAGTTTCCGATTATACAGGTTGGTTTCAGTTTCAAGTTTTTCAATCTTTGCCATTTGGTTTATGGAACCTTATTTTCTTAATTATGAAAAATCTTGAGATGTACTATATTTAAACTCCTAAAATTGACTGCCATGCATTTTAAACACTTTATCTGAATGGAGTGTTTCTTGTTGCGAATGTTTCTCCTAAGTTTTTTTGTAAAATTGAGCTTAAGGAAACTATGATATCCCGAAATCTATTACTTTTTAGGACCGGTGATATTAATTATGACATTTTCAAATTGTCAATTTTTTGAAATAATAAAGTGATATGAAGTTTCTGCATTTACTACATGAATAATTAGTGGCAGTGGAAAGCTGACATGTAGGTTTTGAATAACATTTTCATCATTTGAGGGAGAATATTGGAAGCAAGGATGTGCATGGATATATTTACATGAACACAGAGAAATCTTACAATTGTACCATTCATAAATGATTCACTTGATTAAATTAAGTGATGGATCCAATCCCTTTAATATTTTGTGCAAAGTATGTGAGTTATTATGTTATCTCACCATTTGGGTTAAATTCTTATTCACCAAACATATGTTCTAACTTCTAAGGACTACTTACGTTTAATACAACGCTTTTCATATGACTTTGCACAAGTTCCGTTCATCATCCATGTTAGCCAATGTCTTCCTTTAGTCTCTCTAAATTGCACAAGTTCCATCTATCATCCATGTTTAGCCTATATCTTCCCTTGCTCTCTTTAAACTCGTCGACAGACAAAAGCACAACATGTAGGGGGCCCTCTGCAGAACTAGCTTCCATATGCCCAACCATACTCATCATGAAGCCAGCACTTGTTAGTTGATGCAACTTTGATGCCTCATCTAAGATTATTGTTCCTAATTCTATTTTTCTATGCAACAGAACCATCTTAATATTTCACTTTTCTAGTTTTCGTAATCTTGTTTGATTGGATCTTGCTTGTTGCCTCATTTTGAACCTTTGTAACATAGCAAATTTTGTTGTTGTGTTACCAAATTTTCTCTTAAGTTGTGAAGAAGTTTGTCAGTCACTCGACATCCTTAAACTTGAAAGATCTCCCCACTATTTCACTTTATTTATAAACTTCAATTCTATTATATATGTCTTCGTTTGTTGCTATTTTATTTAACAGATCCAAGATAATGGAACTAATCACATAACAGCATGGATTCAAAAATTGGTGGAAAGGGATTACACTATCAACATTGGACTTTTCTGATGTGAAACCGACACTAGTATGGGTGCCTGGACACCGGAATAGCGCAGGATCATGACATAATGGCCTTCCTGATTAGTAGTAACCGGTACCAAGACTGGTAAAGTCGGTACGAAGCCTCTCCAGATGTGAACATTTTTTTTGAAGCATGGGATCTGGAAAAACCTCTCACCCTAGTGGTTCTGACTGGTATGAGCTAGTACCAAGGCTGGTTCGGTCCATACCAAGCCTATTCTGATCAGGGCATTTTTTTTAAGTTGGATGACCATATTGGCTGATGCAATGTGAAGTGTGAAAGAAAATTTGATTGAGCATTAAACCTGGTACCAAAATCATACTAGAAATAGAATTATTGACTTAATAACAAAAGGGAACAAAATTTATTTGTCTAAATGGTTATAAGTTTTTACTATGAGTGGTAGGGACTGTGGAACAATTTATTCCTTGTGCATGAGGCAATTCCCTACCATAGTTGGTGGTGCTACAGAACAATATATGCTATTCAGATCAATATAGTAAGCAATTAAATTAACTTCAATTCAATTCATATCCATATTGCACATAAGGAAAAATTGACTTAATATCCATATTACGTATCAGAACCCTAAAAAAGATGAAAAGTCAAAATAGAAGAAAAAAAGCCCTTCAAATCTGTAAGCGATGTGCACCACCACTCCAAGAGTCGAACCATCCTAGGAAAAACTGAAACCACCATCTGTACTGATTTTTAAAACCTTACTTTATGCTGTACTTTGTCATGTAATTATAACTAGCTTCTTATTTTTATTTCTTCTTCCACTAAAAGTAAATTATATAGGCCTTCATTTATTCAGCAGAGAGCTGCAAATCATTGGGATTACTTCTTTTTTTTTTTTTATTAATTTGTTGCAATTTCTTTTGTTGTCTGTTTATTTTTCAGTTTTAGTGGGTGTTAGTATGTCTCATGCTGAGACAGAAACACCTTAAAACCATGTTAGATCATGCGTTACTTATATTATGTGCATGCGTTGCTTATATTATGTGCCACATCATCCCTTCTATTTAAGTTCTCTACTCCATAATATCTTATCACTTTTTATCATTTGTATGTCCTGGCAGCACCGCCTGTTTCTCACTTTCTCTTTCATGAGGGTTTTGTATTTTTATGTGGTTTGTGGAAGTTAAAGGTTTTTATATGCATAGTAATTTTCATTTTCAGTAATTTGAATAACATTAAAAGGGTGTGTCATGCCCCTGACATAATAGCATCTGCTGAGGGGCACGGCAACTGTTTGACAGAATTTGATAAAACAGGAAGACATTGAAGTAAGGTCAATGGCTAAAACTTTAACCTGGCAATGCCTACAAGGATGTTAAAGTTCCTTGAGAATAATCTATTAGTAGACTGCAATCTAATAAAAGGCACAACATCTACTATCCTTAGTTTAAAGTTGCCTAATGTTTATTGTCGAATTTATCTCTCATTGCTGTCTGGTCTGCTGACCATCACTATGCCAGAGTTATCTGTTAAGAGCCATATTAGTGAAGCTGTTTGCATTTGATGCATTTGGTCAGAGAGGAAATCAAATAAGTTTGACAACATTAGAGTATTTATATTTTGAAGTCTAGCCATGGTGGCATGCTTGATATTGTCTAATGGATGAATCTCATGCATTTTCATTCTTGTAGGTTATTTATGTTTAGGTAAATTTCATATAGTTACAATGATCAACTTCATGTATCAACAGTTACTTTTCTTTGGTTAGCCCAGGCAATTGAAAAGCGGATTGCTGTCTTTTCTCAAGTCCCTGCTGAGAATGGAGAGCTCATTCAAGTACTGCGGTAAAATTTTGAACTTCTCCACCTCTAGCTAGAGTTTATAAGCATGAATCAGTTGTTCATATCAAAGCTAATGCTTGTTATTATGTAGGTATGAAAAAAATCAATATTACAAACCGCATCATGATTACTTTGCTGACACTGTAAGTGCCCTACTAAAACTTTATTTGATAATCTTTATTTATTGCTATATATGCTAATAGAAATGTTATGAACCATTTGAATGCAGTTCAACTTGAAGCGTGGAGGGCAACGTATAGCAACAATGCTCATGTATTTAAGCGATAATGTTGAAGGGGGTGAAACATATTTTCCTTTGGTTAGTTTATTATGTTAAATTTCTGGTGCATTATCATTCATTTCATTTGACATCAGAAAAAAGACCTGCTTTTTAGATGTGTCAGTTCTAGTGGCATATTTCAGTTCTACTTTTATACTATAACTAAAACATTGGGTTCTTATACCTGTAAAATAAACTAATTTCAGTTGTATCAGTTAGCTTGTTGATGTCAATAGATTCGATTTATATCATAAGTTTATAATTGCACCTGAAACTAAGGCTTTTGCTGCAATTATGTCATATTTTCTCTTGGAGCCTATAAGCTGCTTACTATAACTTAACATCCTCATAATTGTTAAGGATTGCATCCTTGAGTATGCTTGGATATTTTGTTCCCCGCTTTTAATAACTAGAGATTCTGTCTTTTATTGTATTGTTCTCTTCCGCTAGGCCCAACCAACACTCTATTCATTTGCAAGTTGATCTTCGCATAAAAGCAGCTGCTTGAAACAAAGAAAACAGAAAAGTGTTGCATATTTTTGTGTAGTTAGAGTTGTTAGAAACAAGCAATATGTCTTCGATCAATTTCATACCATAGAATGCTTGAATAGTAATGGTAAGAGAATTTTGCATGCTTCCTTTGGAAGTACTCAGATTTAGATACAATCCAGTGGCAAAAGAAGCTGTATATATCTCATCCCTAGGAGATGGCTTAGACTTGTTCACATGGTTCAGTGTGTTGACCCATGCCAGTACATACCAAGTGGCATATATCATGCTATGTTTGAGTGAACATGGAGCACATGTGCATGCCCAGGCATCTTATGAACGGGGTTCATGCTATCATATAAGAGATTGTTTCAAGCTTTTACAGTTTATATGCTTGGTACGCATAGGTTTGAACTGTTACCAAGCCAAAAGGCTTGGTAATTTAGTACTAAATTCTATGATGCTATATTGTCGAGAGGCATACTATCATAACATAATACTATTTATTATGTTTGTGCGACGGAAACAGTGTTTAATATTACATAGTAATAAATTGTATGGTGTTATTAATGGGCATGGCGTGCCCAAATAAAAAAAAAAAAAAAAAAAATCTGGGAACCAAATTATGAGAACTCCCTTAGAAATTGTATCAGATCTACCCTTGTCCTTCAGTTTGTGTTTACTGGCCAAATTATACGATTTATCTTGAATCGAGTTGGTTAATTGATGGTATCTTTGTATCTAGTGCTTCCTTTGACTTCTTATCGTTGCTGTTCTGCAATACTTCAAGCAGGTGTCTCTTTTCAACTTGAAGTGCTTCAAGGGCTGTAGGTGCTTTTCTGTTGAGATCTCTGAATCTTACATACCTGTTGATTGCCTTTATTCTCCAAGTTTTGTAAACCAACTCGATCCTGTCAATTGTTTTGTTCCATCTCCATTCACCAAGGAAGCTCTTTCTCTAGTGAACTATATATTGTTTGGTGCGCCTTGTGGTTTCTTTTGGCTATGCCCTTCCATGTCTAGGATATAATTTTCTCAGTTATTATGCTTGGGTGATTTCTCTGACTTCCAAATCAAAATCTCAAATGTCTGCATCTTGCCAGTTGAGATATCATAAACATTATTGACTTCTTTATCCCACGTGTTTCTTCATTTGATCTCTTGGTGCCTCAGGCCTTTGCACCTATTTCATTTTTCATCCGCGTGCCCCTTTTTAACCTAATGGCAACCTATTTCCTCCATGACGTTGGTCATGAAAGCATTCTGGGTATGGATTTATGTAAGTTGCAGACGGTTGTTTTGTTCATTGTCATTGATTCACATCTTTAATATTTTGGATCATTCTGATTGCTCTAACCCAGGTCTTGCTATGGTTTCTCATCAATTTCGTCCTCAAAACTAGCAGTCTTCTTTATCTCCAATCTGATATTATCAAGTGGCGTCAGAATTTTTGACATTGGTGGAGTCTTATTAGTCTTATTTGAGACATGGCTATTGAGGATTTTGTAGGGTGTTGTTTTAAATCCATAATTTAGATGTATCATAGCAGAAATCATGATGATTGGTTGCATGTTTTTTGTTAGTTTGCTTAGAGATTGGCTGTTTCATTTGAATTGTTTGGCTATTAGAGAGAGCTCTGGCTAATGGAATCTATGCATTTATATATTGCATGTATCTGTGTATCTTGAACAATAATTTCTTGATCACATCTTGATGACTTATACCTAAGCTCGTTCCCGTATAAGGCATAAGGCCAAGTCCTGCACTGAAAACCTAAAATTATCCTAGATTTTGATTCAAAAGGCATAAGAAGAAGAGCCAAACTTTAGGTCAACCCACAAGTGATTACTCCAAGATATCTGTTGTGCTACTACTGTATCAGAAGATGAACATCAAGTTCCTTGTAAAACCCAAAATCACATTTTGATTTTGGCCTCTTGAGAGCTAAAGTTGTGCTTTCATGGATTAGTAACTATATTTAAGGGAACCCCACCTTGACCTGACCTACCCCAACATGATTCGACTTGGTCCAAACATGATTCGACTTGGTCCAATTCAATCTACCCAGCACAGGCTAGATCAGTCCAGTTTAATACCCTCCCTGAGTAAACCTAACTTGGCCAAAATAGATCTAAATATGGTAAACCAGGTTTGCTATACCGGCCAGTTCCAGTGCATACTAATTGTACCATACCATACCAGTACCGAACCAGCACATAGTATAGGGGCATATCGACAATTGATATGCTGAACTAAGAACAATTTCAAACGTACCAACACTTTAATAGGATGGTACCAATACGGTATTTGGTACTGAGACGGCAAATATTGTGGCAAACCCAACTAATCCAGTTAGACCCATGTTAACTCGAGCCCTCCTGACTTACTTTGAAAAAAACACCCAAGGATGCTAAATGTAAACTTTTATTTTAATTTCTTACATTTAAATAGAAGTTATGGAACTATAGTTCACTAATGTTCAATATTTTACACATGCTGCTTTCCAAAATGAAATATGTTTGCTTCTTGGCTATATTGCTGGTCTCAGTTTTGGCTTAAAAAATGTTTAAATGCTAATTCTTATCTAAAGTTTCATCCTGATTATGATAAAAGAAAATAAAAAAATTCTGGCAATGCTTTTTATGATGAATTTATGGTAAACATCTGATACTTAAGCTTTTTCTATCAACACTGGCAGCCTGAGCTATGGCCTATCTTAATTTCCTCTTCTATCCAATCTGCTAATAAATATATTCATTGTCCTCTATATTCAGGCTGGAAATGGTGAATGCAGTTGTGGAGGAAAGATGATGAAGGGGCTGTGTGTTAAGCCTATTAAAGGAGATGCAGTTCTCTTTTGGAGCATGGTTTGTCTTCCATCCTATGCTAATGCTGTCCATGTGCTTCAATGAACTTTTAGCTTCTTGCTGAGTGAATGAATTTCTTTCATTATGATTTAGTGGGCTTCAAAAGAATGGATTGGGTTTATAGTTCTTTGGTACCATTATACAACGTTGGTAATTGCTCTTTTCAGGGTCTAAATGGGGAGTCTGACCCAAACAGTATTCATGGAGGATGTGCAGTTTTGAAAGGAGAGAAGTGGTCAGCCACGAAATGGATGAGGCAGAGAACTAGCTATTGATAATTTTCTCCCGCACAACCTCCAATTTTTCCAGCACCTCCATTTTTCTTGCATGTTACATGCTAGATATAAAAACTGGTCAATATTACGATGACATGTATATATCTCTTTCATTGCAAGTTTACGCTAGATTTGAGAAGAACCTTTTACAGCGTTTACGAGAATTTGCATTTCAGAAAGATCCTTGGTTACACGAAGTGGTTAAAAGAATATGTGGCGGTTAATTTTGGAATCTCCCCAGGGTAACTAGATATTGAAGTAGACATGAAAGGATGTAGGTATCACCAACATTGTATTGGAAATTTATTCTTTTCAATTCCAATAGCCCTGCATCATGTGAGTGAACCAATAATTTTAGACAAAATTTCCTCTCGATTTGGTTATTGTTATATGCTGGTGCATTTAAACCTACTAGTAATCTGGAAAATTCCTCATATCCTACTTGGTCTGGCTTCTTTGTGGATGCCCACTCTGCATATTCTGTGAAGGTATAAATTTCACTTTTTTGAGAGATATACCACGCTAATTCGATAAAAAGCCAAATAAATGATTGAATCTTTTGGTCAATGGTACGGGCTTACCAACAACCTATGTTGGTTTTACGAGCTTACCAACAACCTATACCGTTGGTTTTACGGGCTCACCAACAAACCTTACAATGAATAAAAAATATAAGGTTTAAAACTTCTAAGTGAGCAAATATAATAAATATGCACTTCAAGAAGAGATAAGAAAATAATTATCGCTTTGAAGATTCTTTTTTTTTCTTTGCTGAGATTGCTTCACTGCTCAAGGGTTGGTAGAGCTTTTGAAGTCTTTTGAATTCTGCTCAACCACTTTCTTTCAGATTTTAAGATGAAGCAATGAATGAAACTCTTTTGGATTTTTTTTTCTCTTGAATGTACACTTTAATTTCGACCATGATATCTGTTTTTGATGAATAGTGGCTTTTAAAGACTTTTCCAACCTCCAAAGATGACTTCCTAGCCGTTGGAATGGAGAAACTAACCGTTTATAGCCGTTGGGAGCTCAAAAAGTATTTTTGCAGAACTAGCCGTTATGCTGTCAGCCGTGCTGGGGTCGACTTGAGCAAATCTGGGGTCGGCTCAAGTTATTGTTCATCAGGCTGGGGTCGGCTCAAGCTTTTTTGAGGTTGGCCCTCTCAGTCAATTCTAAAAAGTTGTTTTTGTAGTGGTTGAAGCTGGGGTCGGCCCGAGCTTTTCTGGGGTCGACCCGAGTTACCGTTCATTTGTGCCAGGATGTGCCAGAATGTTTCCAAAACGTGCCAGGGTCGACTTTATCTCTTCTGGGGTCAACTCCTATTCTGTGCTAAGTGTTCCAAAGGTGTGTCACTTCGTTCCAAGGCGTGCCAAATATATCGGGGTTGACTCTAAACTAATTGGGGTCGACTCTAACCATGTTTTTGCACTTTGAAGGTTAGTTATGCACATTGAAACAACAATATGATATTCCAAGCAATTTAGGATGCTAGACACAATAAGATTTTATTCTCTTGATAGTAAAATTACAGAATTACCCTTTAAGGTAATCTTAACTTGAAACTTTGTCATAATTAATTTCTAAGTTTTCTCACTTGCTCTATTATAACCCTTATCTCGAAATTTACTCTTGAGAGTTGTTTTGATCTTGTTTCCATGATGTTTTATGAATGTATCGAGTATGTATCGAGCGTATCGAGAATGTATCATTTCTTTCTTCCTTAAGTGTTTATGTATATACGCTTTTAAGTTAATGGCATTAGCACTTCCATATGGCCTCAATGGCTTTGTAAGCATCAAAATAATACTAGAATCTTCAATCTCTTCCTTTTTGATGATTACAAAACATTGAGTATAAACAAATTGGTATTCATATGAAAAATTAGATTTAACATTTAAAACGTGCTTTTGGTTCAAGAGTTTCAAAATAGTCCAATTTAGAGTATGTATCAATGAACCAAAAGTTTTTCCTATGTTATCCAAATGAATGTCAAAAATTTTTTGGCTTTGCTCCCCCTTACTCTTGTATATCATTAAAGGCAAAATTTCCAAAAGTTTGTGCCAAAACAAGAGTTTTATGTTATGTATCGAGGCAAGAAAAATCTATATGATTATATGCCAAAATTCAGATTTTCTTTTTGTCAAAATTTAGATTTTCTTTTTGTCACATGTCTCTCCCTTAAGTACATAATATATGACTCTTAGTTTAAGGTTGATGCTCATATTTTCTCCCTTATATAATTTTTCTTATAGAATTTGCTTCTAGTTTCTCTCTTATATTTTCTCTCCGTTTTTGTTATCATCAAAAAGAATAAATAACAATGAAATAGATAGCATTGTAAGGACAATCAAAAAGATCATAACTCAAGAGAAACATTGTATTTCATCTATGCCAAAAGTACAGTATTTTAGAGAAGAAATACAAACTACCACAAAGAGTAAATACATGTCAAAACAAATATAAAATCTAGGAGACACTTTAAGACATACTTTATGATAATGCTTTAGAGTTAATCAGCTTTAACATAATCAACATATTTCAATCTAAGCTAATTTATATTCAATTCAAAACATAAAGCATTATGAACATATACTCAGATATTTCTCTTCCGTTTTGACAATATCAAGAAGATTGTAAAATAATGAAATATTAAGGATGAAAAGTTTGGCTTTAAAAATAAGACATTTGAGATACGAGCCAGAAGAGATCTCTAAATATAGATTTCAAAGATAGTTTTCAAATCAAGTGGTGATGGAATCTTTCTCAAGTTATTTCAAGGAGTATCAAGAATGATATTCAAAAAAAGCACGAATGAAAATCCAACCCTTTTTTTTTAAAAAAAAATTTATAATATCATATGAAATCTTTTTCATTTAAATTTTTTTTTCAATATATTAAGTATGTAGCAACATGAGAGCAATCTAATTAATTTATAGAGTATAGTATAAGAGCAGATAAATATCAAAAGCTATATACTCGAAAAACATATGATCATGTTGAATTATTAATTCTTAATAATTTCAAGGTTCTCCCAAAATATAAAAACATTGGAGTACAGATACCAAAATATAAATTCATGCAATTTATGATACATCTTAGAGCATACATAAAATCCAAAGCTTTGAAAGTTCTTTTAGAGCTCTTTTAAAGACTTTCTTTTACTCCTTTAAAGATCATAGCATCAAAATCAATTAAAACAAATTGGTTCAGGATTGAAACACTAAAGTGCAAGCCAATAAAAGCTCATTAGTAGATTCCAAAGTAAATTTCCAATATTAAGACAAATGGAATACTTTTCGATTAGTTTTCAAAATAAATGATTTACCAATTAAGTATGGATGAAAATCCAACTTTCAAAAGATAGTCAATGAAGCACAAAGTCCAATACCAAAATATGCTCAAATTGATATCAGTTTGAAACCAATTAGACATTAAAAGCATATTAAAAGTCCTTTGCCAAGTTTACATAGAGTAATCTTTAATTATTTAGCTTTAAGAATATTTATTTCTCTTTCACTTATATAAGACTCTTGATATTAGTTCATGCTTTGTAAGTAAAATAGTTAAATTTCGAAATTGACGGTAATGATCATGAATCACATATAAAACATTCAAGGTATGCATTAAATGAAAGTAACTTTTGAATAAGATGCAGAGTGCAAATAGATTGAATATTTAAAGCTCCCCTTCAAAAGATACGTTGTTCTTTAAACATTCTTTTCTTTTATTGAATTTCAGATTTTAATGATAATTATGAATAAAACTGAAATTTTGTGATATCAAGAATGTAGAGTGATTTAGAGTTTTTTAAGATTTATAGCAATCACTCTTTTTAATCTTTCAAGAACAAGTTGTGCTTCCTCTTAATTTTTGAGAATATGTACTGAAAACTTAATCAGAAAATAATTCTTTTGAAGCTCAAATTTTTTTCAAATGCAATTACATTTTCTTTCTCTTAAGAATCATTTGAGTGAGTTGAAATATTTCTAGCTTTAGGATCATTCACTCTCCTTTAAAATAGCTTTTTTCTTTTAATGATAGAAGCAATTAATTATGCAAAAAAAATATATATAGAAGATCATCAAGTGTATATTTATGAATTTCAATTTCTTAGTTATGGTTTCTCAGCAATGTATACATGAAGCATAATAAATCTTTTTAATATCAAAATAAAATTATATATTTAGAAACATTTGTTCGCAATCAAGATCATTGAAAAATACATCATTTAGACCAATTTCAGTAAACTTATAAGATAAAAAAATGATATGTTTCAGATGCATATCGGAGCAAACAACCAAGCATTAAAATTAATTCTATTTTTTTTATATTGTAGTTTTCATCTAGAAATTATATTAAGTTATTCTTCAAAATGATGCAATCATTGAAGCATATAATGAAAGTTACAAAAATGCAATAGTAGAAGTATTTTTAAATTAAGTTTGAGCTTTCATTATAAAATTAGATTCTGAATTTCATAAAAATTTTCAAGGAAGCTTTGAAGATTATAATTTGAGATATGCATCTTTTACATTGTAGCTCATCTTAAATTAATAAGATTGAAAATACATATTTCAAAAACATTAGAGCACATCCAGAATTTTTATAATTTATATTGTATTTTGGTACAAATTGGAGGACATTATGTACTAATGTTAGGCAAATTGAAAGATAAATTAGAATCAATATATTCTGCAAATTCATATTATTTTTTTTTTATTTTTTAGAAGATATTCATTAAAATAGAAGTGTCATTTTCTTCTCCTTTTTACAAATATATGCAACTTTTAGATTTCGAAGGTAATCATGAACGACAAATTTGAAATTTCTTTCAAAAATACTTTAGAAGAATTCTTATGTAATTTTTTCAAATATTCAAGCATTGGAACCGATTTAATAAGAAGAGTTTTGATCAGAAGGGTACAAGAGAAATCAAAAATATCATTGATTATGGAATGCAAGCGAAAACAATTTTCATTAGGCTTTGAAATACAAGTTATTTCGAAGTCAAAGGTGAAGCAAAAACTTTTGTGCAAAGTTAAAGCCTATTTCAAATTTTAAATGTCATAAAAGAAAAATAAAATTGCTATTGGTAGAAATATGTTTCAAACAAGTTGTTCAAGCATAGAGCATTACAAGTTATACTTTAAAGAAAATATTTGTTATCTAAATACATAATTCAAAACATCATGTCACATGCAAGACATAATATGCATTAAGTCATAACATTATATATTAAAGCATTAAGAACAAGCATGTCAAGGTGTGCTTTAAGGTGATTGAAACTTCATTTGTTTTTCCAAATTTCATTAGTTTCATTTG
Source organism: Phoenix dactylifera (assembly GCF_051530095.1). Lineage (NCBI taxonomy): Eukaryota > Viridiplantae > Streptophyta > Magnoliopsida > Arecales > Arecaceae > Phoenix > Phoenix dactylifera. Next base: position 10,545,651 of record NC_143193.1, read on the forward strand.
TTTTTACTTTGAGATTATCAATGTGAGCAACAATCCTTAAACATTCTTTAAACATTCTTTTCTTTTATTGAATTTCAGATTTTAATGATAATTGTGAATAAAACTGATATTTTGTAATATCAAGAATGTAGAGTGATTTAGAGTTTTTTAAGATTTATAGCAATCACTCTTTTTAATCTTTCAAGAACAAGTTGTGCTTCTTCTTAATTTTTGAGAATATGTACTGAAAACTTAATCAGAAAATAATTCTTTTGAAGCTCAAATTTTCTTCAAATGCAATTACATTTTCTTTTTCTTAAGAATCATTTGAGTGAGTTGAAATATTTCTAGCTTTAGGATCATTCACTCTCCTTTAAAATAGCTTTTTTCTTTCAATGATAGAAGCAATTAATTATGCAAAAAATATATATATAGAAGATCATCAAGTGTATATTTATGAATTTTAATTTCTTCGTTATGGTTTCTCAGCAATGTATACATGAAGCATAATAAATCTTTTTAATATCAAAATAAAATTATATATTTAGAAACATTTGTTCGCAATCAAGATCATTGAAAAATACATCATTTAGACTAATTTCAGTAAACTTATACGATAAAAAAATGATATGTTTCAGATGCGTATCGGAGCAAATAACCAAAGCATTAAAATTAATTCTATTTTTCTTATACTGTAGTTTTCATCTAGAAATCATGTTGAGTTATTCTTCAAAATGATGCAATCATTGAAGCATATAATGAAAGTTACAAAAATGCAATAGTAGAAGTATTTTTAAATTAAGTTTAAGCCTTCATTATAAAATCAGATTCTGAATTTCATAAAAATTTTCAAGAAAGCTTTGAAGATTATAATTTGAGATATACATCTTTTACATTGTAGCTCATCTTAAATTAATAAGATTGAAAATACATATTTCAAAAATATTAGAGCACATCTAGAATCTTTATAATTCATATTGTATTTTGGTACAAATTGGAGGACATTATGTACTAACGTTAGGCAAATTGAAAGATAAATTAGAATCAATATATTCTGCAAATTCATATTATTTTTTTCTTTTATTTTTTAGAAGATATTCATTAAAATAAAAGTGTCCTTCTCTTCTCCTTTTTACAAATATATTCAACTCTTAGATTTCAAAGGTAATCATGAACGACAAATCTGAAATTTCTTTCAAAAATACTTTAGAAGAATTCTTATGTAATTTTTTTAAATATTCAAGCATTGGAACCTGTTGCCCAGATAGACAACCCGAGAGGGGGGGGGGGTGAATTGGATTTTAAAATAATTATTACAATTAAATAGTTTGTGAGATACTAATTAATCCTTTTCACAAGTTGATTAATTAGATGCTATGTGCAGTGAATGAAATGAAAGTAAGAGAGACAAATGCAATCACAAACACTATGATTTTATAGTGGTTCGGAGCTAACCCTTGCTCCTACGTCCACTCCCAAGCCTCACTTGGGAATTCACTATAACCCCTCGGATTACAGCAGGTTGTTTTTCAAACTCACAACCCAACTTGTTGTTTTACGAGGTCACAACGAACTCGGTCGGTTTTCCCAGGCTCACCGACTAGAACCACCCCGATTGTTTTTCCGGGATCACAATCGAACCCTTACACCTTTGGTTTCAACCTAGGCTCACCAACAAACCTATACACCCTTGATTCAATCCCCTGATTGAATCAAGTAAAGACCAAATGGAAAGAACAAAGACAAACAGAAAAATAGAGCTTCTAAAAAGCAGATATACAACGATATAAATAAGAGAAAAGTTAAGAGCCCTCAAACACGTTTGAGATGGAGTAGAGGAGGGCTTCTTGAACTTTGAATCTCCTCTTGAATGTCTGGAAGACTTGAAGGCAGGAGGAGACTTCTTTAATGCTGGGAAGAGTTGGTTGAATGGAGTTAATGGCTCTCTTCCGTCTTTTCCATTGAAATCAGTTTGCAGATGAAGGATTCTTGTTTTCTTTGAGTGGAATATCACTTCTCTGCTTTGCTACAGTCCTCTGTGGCTATTTAAGCCATTCCCTACGGAAACTAGCCGTTAGACTCACTTTACTAGCCGTTCTGCACATTCTGCACGTCCTGACAATGTGTCCGTTGGGATCGAAGTCGACTCGTGCGATCTGGAGTCGACTCGGCTGTAGCAGGAGTCGACTCATGCTTTTCTGGAGTCGGCTCGGCAACTGTTTCGGATTTGAATTAAAGTGAGCTTCGCGACTGGGAGTCGACTCGACTTAACCCGGAGTCGACTCCCCAAAAACTGGAGCTGGCTTTGCACTTTCGGAGTCGGCTCAACCCATGGAATCCATAGGGGTATTCTTCTACTTTGCTCACTCGAGTCGACTCGGAAATTCTGAGAGTCGACTCGGCGCTCAGAGCCCGAACTCCCGATCTTCTGTCTTTTGGCTTGTGCAGTATTGGAGTCGACTCGAACTGTTCCGGAGTCGACTCGGCTCTCAGTTTCCGAAACACAGTCTTCTGTCGTTTTGGTGTAGCGCTGCCTGGGAGTCGACTCGAGCTATCTTGGAGTCGACTCGCGTCTCAGAGACAAAAATACTGTCTTCTGTCTTTTTGGAGTAGCGCTGCCTTGGAGTCGACTCGGGCTTTGCGGGAGTCGACTCGGCTCTCAGTGTCCGAAAACTGCTCTCTGACTTTTGTCTTGTATAACACTGAGAGTCGACTCTCGCTTTCTTTGGAGTCGACCTGCCACCCATCGGAGTCGACTCGCGTTCCTCAGGAGTCGACTCGCCTCTCAGGGTTCGAAAATTGCTCTCTGACTTTTTGTCTGTAATTTCCTGGAGTCGACTCATACTACTCCGGAGTCGACTCGGTAAGCATTGGAGTCGACTCGCGCACTTCAGGAGTCGACTCACTGACAGGTTTTGAGTTGAGTCTTTCTGTTCGTCTGTCTGTTCTCAGTCGGAGTCGACTCATAACGTTCCAGAGTCGACTCGAGCCTGTGCTAGTGCTTCTGATACGCTTGGAGTCGATTCGTAATGTCCCGGAGTCGACTCGAGTCTCAGACTTTGGTTCAAATTGACTTCTTAACTTATCCAAAATATCTTGAACCAAATCTAGAAACACTTAAACAAAATTTTCACTGAAACACTCGATTGAATTCATTAGTAAACAAAAGATATACTCAAATGCTTTGAGCTCATCAAAATCAAATAGGGTTATAATCAATCACTCCACAATCTCCCCCTTTTTGATGATGACAAAACATTGAGTATATGTAAAGTGAATTGCTCAACAAACAAGGGAACTTATAATAAAATTTTAAAATGATTTCAAGTGTCTGGTTATTCCATTTATCCAAACTTGAAAGGTGTGAAACAATAAATTTTGGAGTTAAAGCTCCCCCTTTCATTTGGAATTATATAAGCTTTCATGTCATGCAATCAATTGTTTGGCTTATATATATTTAATGATTTTGCTTTCTTAAAAATTCAGATTCTCCCCCTTAACATATGCATTCAACTTTGTTTTGATTCTCTGAATTTTCTTTTAATGCATTGAAGCTTTTGAACTTAAATTTTTAGTTTTTAGAGGGAAAATCTGTCAATTTGTTCTTGAGTAGGATTCAACTAATCTCCGAATATCCCTTGAATAGATTCTGGAGATTACTCCATTAGGAGCCCCAACAGAGAGATAATGAGCCTCGAGGTATCGAATCTACTTAGAACAAATTATTGTGTGTTTTAAAATTTTTTTTTTATTGATTGTCATTGATTCCTTTTTCTTTTTACATATCTATTACATATTTCTCCCCCTTTTTGTCATCGTATCAAAAAGGAAGAAAGCAGAACACACAAACAAGTAGAGATCAATGTGCACAATTTTGAAAAAAAAATTGTCTACTCATTGTATTGATGTATATGTAAGTACATTTGTGAATACAATAAGTAAAGCAGAAAATACATGTCAAAATAAACATAATCAGCTAGGGCTTCCTCGAGGATGTGGCTCCTCCTCTCAGTCTGGACTGCTCCATGAGGAGACCGACTCCATCCGTGACGTTCCCCAGCTGGGTAATGATGGCCGAGGTGGCCCTACTGTGCGTCGTGGATAGCTCGGTCAGAGTCTGCTGGAGTGTGTCCAGCTTGGCAATTAAGACATTCGCCAAGCGCTCGGCCTCCTGATTCAGACTGCCCATATCGTGTCGGATGTCATCTCGCATCTGTCTTGTGTTGCTTGTGACATCGCTCATGTTGGAGAATTGGGCTTGTATCAGGCTCCTGACGTTGAAGATCTCCTCCCTCAGATGAGCCGTCATCTCGGTCACGGCTGATAAGGAGGGAACCAACGCAGAAGAGGGGGCAGTAGCTGGACCTCTGAGCTCCCTCAGAAGATCGTCCCGAAGATCTCTAACAATCTCCTGCCGCAACTCCCGGAGCTACTCAGGAGAAATCCGAACCTCCATCGTCTGAGTGGGTGGAGCTGAGGAGGAGGGTCCGGCTGAGGTGGTGGGAGCTGAGGTGGAGGGAAAGGTAGGATAATCTGAGTCTGGATCAGGACTGGGGGAATGTCTGGTAGTAGGTGTGGAGGAAGATGGTTTCCTGACCCATGTGCCCTCTACCTTATGAAACCCCATCCTGTGTAGGGTTCCCTCACCCATGCGATCTGTCCATCGCAATGCGCGAGAGGGTTCCCCCTCAGGAATAGGGATCTCGGACTCCCTAAAGATCAGGGTGTACAGCATCCCATAAGGGAGGGTGAGCCTAGGTCTGTCTAGTGGCTCACATAGATATCTATAGATCATCTTGGGGAAGTTGATAGGGGTGTCCTGGAGAATGTAGTACATGAGGGCTAGGTCCCTCTCAGACACAAAGTCAAAACGGCCGGTTTTAGGAAATAGTGTCCTAGAAATAATGCTCAGGAGGAGCCGCATCTCAACAGAAAGAGAGCCAGCGGATACCTCGTCTAGTGGGGACTGGGGTGGACTCCCTAAAATGGCCGTAAGGGCCTCAGTCCTATCCTCGGGGTGTGTAGGAGATACCCCTACTTGGGAAAGATGGAGGATTTGAGCTATGAAATCCTCCGAAATAAATAATGGGACACCCGCTACGGTTTCCTCTATACCCCCATTGCCCCTATGCACGGTTCCATCAAACTCCCTAACTAGACCTGGGTATGTGGGGAGATCTAATGAACACAAGAACTCTAAACCTTGGGCCCTTAACCTCTCTCCTATAGTGTGGAGTGATTGATTAAAACCCTATTTGATTTTGATGAGCTCAAAGCATTTGAGTATATCTCTTGTTTACTAATGAATTCAATTAAGTGTTTCAGTGAAAATCTTGTCTAAGTGTCTCTAGACTTGGTTCATAATATTTTGGATAAGTTAAGAAGTCAGCTTGAACCAAAGTCTGAGACTCGAGTCGACTCCAGAGTATCACGAGTCGACTCCAAGCATATCAAGTTCACTGGCACGAGCTCGAGTCGACTCCGGATCAGTACGAGTCGACTCCGACTGAGAACAGACAGACGAACAGAAAGCATCAACTCAAAACCTGTCAGCGAGTCGACTCCTGAACTGCGCGAGTCGACTCCGATGTTCACCGAGTCGACTCCAGGGTAGTATGAGTCGACTCCTAGGAGTCACAGGCAGAAAAGTCAGAGAGCAGTTTTCGGGTCTGAGATTCGAGTCGACTCCAGTGGAACGCGAGTCGACTCCGATGGCTGGCAAGTCGACTCCAAAGAAAGTGAGAGTCGACTCTCAGAGGAACACAAGGAAAAAGTCAGAGAATGTTTTTTCGGACTCTGAGATTCGAGTCGACTCCCGCAATACGCGAGTCGACTCCTAGACACCGCGACCCCAAAGAAGACAGAAGACCAATCTGCTGTGTCTGAGAGCCGAGTCGACTCCTAGAAAGCTCGAGTCGACTCCAAGGCAGCGGTACACCAAAAGGGCAGAAGACTTAGTTTCGGAAACTGAGAGCCGAGTCGACTCCGGGGAAGTTCGAGTCGACTCCAAGACTGGACGAGCCAAAAGACAGAAGATCAGGAGTTCGGGCTCTGAGCGCCGAGTCGACTCCCAGGACAGTCGAGTCGACTCGAGTTGGCCAAGTTGAAAATTGGCTTCGTGGACTTCATGGGATGAGCCGACTCCGAAAATGCCAAGTCAGCTCCAGAAGTTGGCGAGTCGACTTCGGGTCAAGACGAGTCGACTCCCAGTCGAAGAGGCTACTTTAATTCAAATCCGAAACAGTTGCCGAGTCGACTCCAGAAAAGCATGAGTCGACTCCCGCTACAGCCGAGTCGACTCCTGATCGCGCGAGTCGACTCCAACCCACCAACGGACATATTGTCAGGCTGTGCAGAGTGTGCAGAACGGGCAGAAAAAGGTCTCTAACGGCTAGTTTCCATGGGGGTTGGTTTAAATAGCCACAGAGGACTGTAGCAAAGGAGAGAACAACCATTCCACTCAAAGTAATCAAGCATTCAATCTCTGCAACCTGTTCTTCAACGAAAAGAGGGAAGAGCGGCATTAACTCCATCCAACTTCCTCTTCCCAGCAATTAAAGAAGCCTCCTCCTGCATTCAAGTCGACCACACATTCAAGAGGAGACCCGAAGTTCGAGAAGCCCCACTCAACTCCAACTCAAACGTGTTTGAGGGCTTCTAACTTTTCTTCAGTTTATATTGTTATTTATCTGCTTTTGAGAAGCTTTGTTTTCCGTTTGTCCCTTTTATTTACATCTTGTCTTTGCTTGGTTCAATCGGGGGATTGAATCAAGGGTGTAGAGGTTGGTTGGTGAGCCGAGTGTAAAACCAACGTGTGTAAGGGTTCGATTGTGATCCCGGAAAAACAATCGGGGTGGTTCTAGTCGGTGAGCCAGGGAAAACCGACCGAGTTCGTTGTGAGCTCGTAAAACAACAAGTTTGGTTGTGAGCTTGTAAAACAACCGGCTGTAATCCAAGGGGTTATAGTAAATTCCCAAGTGAGACTTGGGGAGTGGACGTAGGAGCAAGGGTTAGCTCCGAACCACTATAAAACATTGTGTTTGTGATTGATTGTCTCTCTCTATTTCTCTCATTTCATTCACAGCACATATAAACGAATCAATCATCACGCTAAAGCATTAATTAGTCATCCACAAACGTTTTAAATAGCTAAGTTATTTTAAAACCCAATTCACCCCCCCTCTTGGGTTGTCTATCTGGGCAACAAGTGGTATCAGAGCCTAAACTCTTCTACTCTAAGAGTCAAAGATCAAAATGACAACCCCATTTGGATCTTCCCACATTGAGGGTCAGTCCACCCAAAGACCCCCATTCTTTAATGGATCTGACTACTCATATTGGAAGGCTAGGATGAGAATATTCATCCAAGCCCAAGACTATGAGATGTGGACCATTGTAGCAAATGGGCCATACATCCCATCCATTTATGTAGAGGGGGTCACTGTACCCAAACTCGAAAAGGATTGGGATGAACACGACATGAGAAAGGCACAACTTAATTCTAAAGCAATGAATGTGCTTTATTGTGCACTAGATAGGAATGAATTCAATAGAGTCTCTACTTGCAATTCTGCAAAAGAGATTTGGGATAGACTTGAAGTGACCCATGAGGGCACGAATCAAGTCAAAGAATCCAAAATAAATATATTGGTTCATAAGTATGAACTATTTAAAATGGATTCTAATGAAACAATCACTTGCATGTTCACTAGATTCACTAACATTGTCAATGGCCTAAAAAGCCTTGGCAAAAACTATACTAAGAGTGAGCTTGTCAGGAAGATTCTTCGATGTCTACCAAGGTCATGGGAAGCCAAGGTGACGGCAATCCAAGAAGCTAAGGACTTGAACAAGCTTCCACTTGAAGAGCTCCTTGGATCCCTAATGACTCACGAGCTAACCATGAAGCAACACAGCGAAGAAGAGTCCTCACATAAGAAAAAGGTAATAGCTCTTAAATCCACATCATCTAACAAAGATTTGTCCTGCAGTAGCAGCAAGTACAAGAAGAAGAAAGCCCTTGTCACCACCTTATCGGACTCCGACGCATCATCTTCATCATCGGATGAGGAACAAGAAGAAAAGGCCAATTTCTGTTTCATGGCCAACGAAAATGAGGTAACATCCGAAACGCATCTAGATTTTACTTTTGATGAACTTTATGATGCATTTAATGAACTAATGATTGAATATAAGGCTATAAACATTAAGAATAAAGAGCTAAAACTAGCTAATCAAACTTACATACATAAATATGATAAACTAGTTAAGGATAAGGACTGTATCACCAAAGAAAATCTAGAACTTAAGACAAGCAACCAACTCTTAATTAAAAAAACTAACACCTTAAGTAAAGATAATAAAAAACTAACTAAGGAAATTTCAGAACTTAAAAACAATAAACAAAACTTAAACGAGAAACTCATAAAAGATTTAAACATTCTAAAAACCGAAAAACAAACTCTAACTAAAGAACTTGAAAAGTACAAATCTTTGGTAGAAAAGTTTACATATAGTTCTGAAAAATTGAACATGATACTAAATAGTCAACGAGCAGTATTTAATAGAGCGGGTTTAGGGTATAATCCAAAAAATAAACAAAAACTTCTTAGTAACTTCTTTGTTAAAGCTGGAGAAAGCAAAACTAAGAAAGTAATCTGCTTTTGTTGTGGAACTGTAGGACATAAGGCAAATGTATGTGACTATAGGAAAGGGAAAACTAAAAGAAAAATTAAAAGGATATGGGTTCCAAAAGGAACCAATATGACTAACCATGAAGGACCCAAGAAAACTTGGGTACCTAAGATTATATGATCTGCTTGTGTAGGAGTGTCTTGCAGCCAAGGTCAACAAAAATTGCTGGTACTTGGATAGTGGCTGCTCAAGACACATGACGGGTGACAAGGATCAATTTTTCACCCTTGAAGCTAAGAAGGGAGGTGCTGTGACTTTTGGAGACAACAACCAAGGTCACATCATTGGTATTGGTAAAGTTCAAATTACCCCTTCTACTTTTATTGATAATGTTAGATATGTTGATGGTCTTAAGCATAACCTATTAAGCATTAGTCAATTATGTGATAAAGGGTATGATGTTATGTTTAAACCATCACTATGCATTATAACAAACCCAAATGACAATAGTTTAGTTTTTAAAGGAATTAGACGTGGGAATGTGTATGTTGTAGACCTTGAAGATCTTGCCAAACATAACCAATGTTTAGTTGTTAATGAAACTAAGGATAATGATGCTAGTTGGTTATGGCACCGTAAGTTAGGTCATGCAAGCATGGACACAATAACTAAACTAGTTAAAAGAGATTCCGTGATAGGTTTGCCAAAATTAAAATTTGAAAAGAATAAAATATGTGAAGCATGTCAATTTGGCAAACAATCTAGAAACTCATTTAAATCCATAAAATGTGTCTCTATCTCTAGATCTCTAGAATTATTGCACATGGACCTATTCGGACCAACTAGAACAACAAGCCTAGGTGGAAATAAATATGGTTTAGTTATTGTAGATGATTATTCTAGGTACACATGGGTCATGTTCCTAGCACATAAGGATCAAGCATTTTCTGTTTTTAAGAAATTCCATAAAGAAGTAACCAATGCTAGAGATACCTCAGTAATAGCTATTAGAAGTGACCATGGTACCGAATTCGAAAATCAGTCATTTGATGAGTTTTGTAGTAAAAAGGGGATAACCCATAATTTTTCTGCACCTAGGACACCACAACAAAATGGAGTTGTGGAAAAGAAAAATAGAACTCTAGAAAAAATGGCTAGAACTATGTTATGTGAAAGTAACCTCCCTAAGTACTTTTGGGGAGAAGCCATTAATACTTCTTGTCATATATTAAATAGAGTTTTATTAAGACCCATTATAAAGAAAACACCTTATGAACTTTGGAAAAACAGAAAACCAAAAGTTAATTACTTTCATGTTTTTGGATGTAGGTGTTTTGTTCATAATAATGGGAAAGATAATCTAGGTAAATTTGACTCTAAATCTGATGAGGGCATATTCTTAGGTTACTCCACAACTAGTAAAGCCTATAGAGTCTTTAATAAAAGAACCCTAGTTATAGAAGAATCCATACATGTTGTGTTTGATGATTCTAGTGATTTTTTCTCTAGTAAGAAAGGTAATTTTGATGATGAGGCTGAAATTCTTGAAGAAAAGATAAATGAGATGACATTACAAGATGACAATCAAAAATTGATTGAAGATGCATCATCAAGCCAAGAGGCTATTGTGGATCATGGGCTAACTAAAGCTTGGAGGTATGCTCACGGGCATCCTAAGGAACTAATTCTAGATGATCCATCTCAACCGGTTAGGACTAGAGCATCCCTTAGAAATTTAAATAACCATCTAGCTTTTGTCTCACACTTTGAGCCCAAACACATAGAAGAAGCCGAAAATGATGTAAATTGGATAAATGCAATGCAAGAAGAATTAAACCAATTTACTAGAAACAAAGTATGGAATCTAGTTGAAAGACCTACTGAATATTCAATTATAGGTACCAAATGGATTTATAAAAATAAACTTGATGAAAATGGTATTGTAATAAGGAATAAGGCTAGATTAGTAGCCAAGGGTTATAATCAAGAAGAAGGTATAGATTTTGATGAAACCTTTGCTCCGGTAGCTAGACTTGAAGCAATTAGACTTTTACTAGCTTTTGCATGCTCTAAGGACTTTAAGTTATTTCAAATGGATGTAAAAAGTGCATTTTTAAATGGGTATATTAATGAGGAGGTATATGTGGAACAACCTCCTGGTTTTGAAAATCATCAATACCCTAATCATGTTTATAAATTGAACAAAGCACTTTATGGTTTAAAACAAGCACCTAGAGCATGGTATGAGAGGCTTAGCAAATTCCTATTAGAACATGAGTTCTCTAGGGGTAATGTAGATACTACATTGTTTCTAAAGAAGAAAAACAAAGATATGTTGTTAGTACAGATTTATGTTGATGATATTATTTTCGGTGCTACTAACAATCGTCTCTGCGAAGAATTTGCTAACTTGATGCAGAGTGAATTTGAGATGAGCATGATGGGAGAGCTGAATTACTTCCTTGGACTTCAAATCAAACAATCTGAAGGAGGCATCTTCATCAATCAAGCCAAATACATCAAGGAGATGCTCAAGAAGTTTGATATGGAGGGAAACAAATCAATCAGCACCCCCATGAGCTCATCATGCAAATTAGACCAAGATGAATCAGGTAAATCTGTAGATCAGAAACTGTATAGAGGTATGATAGGATCTTTATTGTATCTTACTGCAAGTAGACCTGATATTATGTTTAGTGTTTGCATGTGTGCTAGATATCAGGCTAATCCTAAGGAATCACATCTAATTGCAGTAAAGAGAATCTTTAAATACCTAATAGGAACAAAGAACATAGGGTTATGGTATTCTAAAGAATCTAGCCTAAACCTAATAGGATACACAGATTCAGACTTCGCTGGATGTAAGCTTGATAGAAAAAGTACCAGCGGGTCTTGTCAATTTCTAGGAGAAAATCTAATCTCATGGTTTAGCAAGAAACAAAACTCGGTTGCATTATCTACTGCTGAAGCTGAATATGTTGCAGCCGGGAGTTGTTGTGCTCAAATCTTGTGGATCAAACAACAATTAGAAGATTATGGCATTAAACAAGATAAAATACCTATTAACTGTGATAATACAAGTGCCATTAATCTAACTAAAAATCCAATTCAGCATTCAAGAACTAAACACATTGAGATAAGACATCACTTCATAAGAGATCATGTACTGAATGGTGATGTGACACTACAATTTGTTTGTACTGATGATCAATTAGCAGACATTTTTACAAAACCCCTAAGTGAAGAGAGGTTTAGTGTGCTTAGGAGGGGATTAGGAGTGATTGATCCATCCTAGTGGTAGTTTCCACTAGATTCGTTGATTTTGATGATTAGATTGTGGTTAAAATAGAGTTTCTTTTCAATGATCATCAAATCAGATCATAATTTAGCGATTTTTCCTCATTCGGCACGAACATAACATGATTTTTAGGTGCGTGCCAAAGTTAGAGACGACTCGAGTAAGTTTCAGAGTCGGCTCCTGAGGGGGAGTCGACTCGCGCATTTGCGGGAGTCGACTCGAGATTGATGGCAGCAGAGGGGGAGTCGACTCGCGCATATTCTGGAGTCGACTCGAGGTCGAGTCGACTCGCGACTCAGTGGAGTCGACTCGCAGTCGGGATCCGACTTTTTAACCCTAACTTTGTCGTTTCGAAAACACTTCTATTCTCCGCCGCCACTGTTCACAAGCCCTAGAGCCGACTCCTAGGTCGTCCCCGGTCGTCCCCAAGCCTTTTCCGTCAACCTTTCACCGTCCCTTAGGGTTTTCCTCCCAATCTAGGTCCTTATGCCACGTAAAACCGTAGTCCGGAAGAGGTCCCGACCCGAGGCCGGTCCCGAGAGGCGTTCCAAGGCTCGGCACGATCCCGCGAGGCAACAACCTCCGGCTCGTTCCCCGCCGAGGGCGGTTCCCGCGAGGCCGTGCGCCGGGAAGGCCGTCACCACCGGAAGATATGTCGATTTCGACTATCTCTCCCGGGAGGGTTTCACCATAGGTGAGAGATTGCGTGTCCAGGGCTTAGAGTATTTCCTCACATTAGATCTCCCAACTTACCCTGGATTAGTTAGAGAGTTTTACGGTACCGTCCATCGAGGAGATGGGGGTATCGAGGGCACGGTAGCCAGTGTCCCTCTGTTCATTACGGAGGATCGTATTGCCCACATCCTCCACCTTCCACAAGTAGGGGTGGCTCCCACACACCCCGAGGACAGGGTTGAGGCCCTTACGGCCATTCTAGGGCATCCACCCCAGTCACCCTTAGACGAGGTATCCGCTAGCTCACTTCCGATTGAGGTGCGGATCCTCCTGAGTATATTGTCTAGGTCCATCTTCCCTAAGACCGGGAGATTTGATTTTGTATCTGAGAGAGACCTAGCTCTCATGTTCTACATGCTTCAGGACACCCCAATCAACTTCCCCAAACTCATTTATCGATACCTGTGTGAGCCACTAGACAGACCTAGGCTCACCCTACCCTACGGTATGGTATTCACTCTGTTGTTTAGGGAGTACGAGATTCCTATCCCTGAGGGGGAACCCTTTCGCGCATTGCGATGGACTGATCGCATGCGTCCGGGGACCCTACACAGGATGGGGTTTCGAAAGATAGAGGGGACATGGGTTAGGAAGTCCTCCATCACCACACAGACCACCAGACACTCCCCTAGTCCTGAGCCAGATTCTGACTATCCTGACTTACCGGACTTTCCATCCACTTCTGCTCCTACCACCTCCGCCGGACCCTCCTCCTCGGATCCACCACCCATGGAGGTCCGCATCGCTCCTGAGCAGCTCCGGGAGCTGCGGCAGGAGATAGTCCGAGATCTGCGGGATGATCTGCTTCGGGAGCTCCGAGGTTCAGTGCCTGCTCCCTCTCCCGCTCCATCTTCAGCGTTGGTCCCTTCCCTGACGGCCGTGACTGACATGACGGCTCATGTGCGGGAAGAGATCTACAACATGAGGACTTTGCTCCAGGCCCAGTTCCATAGCCTGAGTGAGGTCACGAGCACCACTCGACAGATGCGGGATGACATAGGACGTGACATGCACACCACTACCGAGGGGGCCGAGCGCTTGTCGAATGTGCTCATCGACAAGCTGGACGCACTTCAGACGTCGGTGACTAAGCTCTCCACTACACATAGCAGAGCCACTTCGTCGATTATCACTCAGCTCGGGCATGTTACAGATGCAGTCACCCTCCTCATGGAGCAGAGCAGATTGAGAAGAGCCACATCCTCGAGAGGAGGAGCCACATCCTCGAGAGGAGGAGATACATCTTCGAGAGGAGGAGCTACATCCTCGAGGAGACCATAGCTGTTTTTTGTGTTTTGTTTTGACATGTATTGTTTTTGCTTTACTTATTGTATTCTCAAATGTATTTACATACAAATCAATACAATGAGTAGCCATATCTTCTTCAACTCTGTGCCATTTGATCTATGATTGATTGTGTGTGCTTACCTCCTTTTTGATACGATGACAAAAAGGGGGAGAAATATGTATAAAATATGTAAAAGGAATCAATGAAAATCAATATAAAAAAAAAGAAAAACTTTTAAAACACACAAAAATTTGTTCTAAGTGGATTTGGTACCTCGAGGCTCATTATCTCTCTTTTGGGGCTCCTAATGGAGTAATCTCCATAATCTATTCAAGGGATATTCGGAGATTAGCTGAATCCTACTCAAGAACAAATTGACAGATTTTTTCTCTAAAAACCAAAAATTTAAAAGTCAAAAATTCTTATGAATCAAAACAAAGTAGATTGCATATGTTGAGGGAGAGAATCTGAATTTTAAGCAAGCTAAATCATTAAAGATATATAAGCCAAACAATTGATTGCATGGTATGAAGGCTTATATAATTCCAAATGAAAGGGGGAGCTTTAACTCCGAAATTTATTGTTCACACCTTTCAAACTTGGATAAATTAAATTACCAGACATCTGAATTCATTTATGGATTTTACTTCCTTGTTTATAGAGCAATTCACTTTACATATACTCAATATTTTGTCATCATCAAAAAGGGGGAGATTGTGGAGTGATTGATTAAAACCCTATTTGATTTTGATGAGCTCAAAGCATTTGAGTATATCTCTTGTTTACTAATGAATTCAATTAAGTGTTTCAGTGAAAATCTTGTCTAAGTGTCTCTAGACTTGGTTCATAATATTTTGGATAAGTTAAGAAGTCAGCTTGATCCAAAGTCTGAGACTCGAGTCGACTCCAGAGTATCACGAGTCGACTCCAAGCGTATCAAGTTCACTGGCACGAGCTCGAGTCGACTCCGGATCAGTACGAGTCGACTCCGACTGAGAACAGACAGACGAACAGAAAGCATCAACTCAAAACCTGTCAGCGAGTCGACTCCTGAACTGCGCGAGTCGACTCCGATGTTCACCGAGTCGACTCCAGGGTAGTATGAGTCGACTCCTAGGAGTCACAGGCAGAAAAGTCAGAGAGCAGTTTTCGGGTCTGAGATTCGAGTCGACTCCAGTGGAACGCGAGTCGACTCCGATGGTTGGCAAGTCGACTCCATAGAAAGTGAGAGTCGACTCTCAGAGGAACACAAGGAAAAAGTCAGAGAACGTTTTTTCGGACTCTGAGATTCGAGTCGACTCCCGCAATACGCGAGTCGACTCCTAGACACCGCGACCCCAAAGAAGACAGAAGACCAATCTGCTGTGTCTGAGAGCCGAGTCGACTCCTAGAAAGCTCGAGTCGACTCCAAGGCAGCGGTACACCAAAAGGGCAGAAGACTTAGTTTCGGAAACTGAGAGCCGAGTCGACTCCGGGGAAGTTCGAGTCGACTCCAAGACTGGACGAGCCAAAAGACAGAAGATCGGGAGTTCGGGCTCTCAGCGCCGAGTCGACTCCCAGGACAGTCGAGTCGACTCGAGTTGGCCAAGTTGAAAATTGGCTCCGTGGACTTCATGGGATGAGCCGACTCCGAAAATGCCAAGTCAGCTCCAGAAGTTGGCGAGTCGACTCCGGGTCAAGACGAGTCGACTCCCAGTCGAAGAGGCTACTTTAATTCAAATCCGAAACAGTTGCCGAGTCGACTCCAGAAAGGCATAAGTCGACTCCCGCTACAGCCGAGTCGACTCCTGATCGCGCGAGTCGACTCCAACCCACCAACGGACATATTGTCAGGCTGTGCAGAGTGTGCAGAACGGGCAGAAAAAGGTCTCTAACGGCTAGTTTCCATGGGGGTTGGTTTAAATAGCCACAGAGGACTGTAGCAAAGGAGAGAACAACCATTCCACTCAAAGTAATCAAGCATTCAATCTCTGCAACCTGTTCTTCAACGAAAAGAGGGAAGAGCGGCATTAACTCCATCCAACTTCCTCTTCCCAGCAATTAAAGAAGCCTCCTCCTGCATTCAAGTCGACCACACATTCAAGAGGAGACCCGAAGTTTGAGAAGCCCCACTCAACTCCAACTCAAACGTGTTTGAGGGCTTCTAACTTTTCTTCAGTTTATATTGTTATTTATCTGCTTTTGAGAAGCTTTGTT
This sequence comes from Phoenix dactylifera, assembly GCF_051530095.1. Taxonomy (NCBI): domain Eukaryota; kingdom Viridiplantae; phylum Streptophyta; class Magnoliopsida; order Arecales; family Arecaceae; genus Phoenix; species Phoenix dactylifera. The sequence goes on from NC_143193.1 coordinate 10,561,781, forward strand.
TTCTGTTTGTCCTTTTTATTTACATCTTGTCTTTGCTTGGTTCAATCGGAGGATTGAATCAAGGGTGTAGAGGTTGGTTGGTGAGCCGAGTGTAAAACCAACGTGTGTAAGGGTTCGATTGTGATCCCGGGAAAACAATCGGGGTGGTTCTAGTCGGTGAGCCAGGAAAAACCGACCGAGTTCGTTGTGAGCTCATAAAACAACAAGTTTGGTTGTGAGCTTGTAAAACAACTGGCTGTAATCCAAGGGGTTATAGTGAATTCCCAAGTGAGACTTGGGGAGTGGACGTAGGAGCAAGGGTTAGCTCCGAACCACTATAAAACATTGTGTTTGTGATTGATTGTCTCTCTCTATTTCTCTCATTTCATTCACAGCACATATAAACGAATCAATCATCACGCTAAAGCATTAATTAGTCATCCACAAACTTTTTAAATAGCTAAGTTATTTTAAAACCCAATTCACCCCCCCCCCTCTTGGGTTGTCTATCTGGGCAACATATAGTGAAGCCCTCCCGGGAGAGATAGTCAAAGTTGACGTATCTTCCGGTGGAGACCGCCTTTCCGGCGCACGGTCGCGAGGGAACCGGCCTCGGCGGGGAACAAACCGGAGGTTGTGGCCTCGCGGGATCGTTCCGAGCTTTGGACCGTCGCTCGGCACCGGTCGCGGGTTGGGGCCTCTTCCGGCTTGAGACAACCGACTTGCGAGGCATTTTTGACCTAGGGAATGGGAATGAACCTAAAGGACGGAGGAAGATCGACGGAAAAAACCCTAAGGGCGGCCGGAGACGACGTAGGAGACGGCTCTAGGGTTTGTGGACAGTGGCGGCGGTGAATAGAAGTTTTGATTAAACGCTTGGATTAGGGTTAAAAACTCGGATCCCGACCGCAAGTCGACTCCTGTAAGTCTCGAGTCGACTCGACCTCGAGTCGACTCCAAAATATGCGCGAGTCGACTCCCCTTATGCGTCTATTGACCTTGAGTCGACTTCCGTTTATGGGCGAGTCGACTCCCCTTATGCGGCCATCGATCTTGAGTCGACTTACGTCTATGTGCGAGTCGACTCCCCCTTATGAGCCGACTCTGAAACTTACTCGAGTCGTCTCGAACTCTGGCACGCACCTAAAAATCACGCTATTTTCGTACCGAATGAGGGACAATCACTAAGTTATGATCTGATTTGATGATCATAGATGAGAAACTCTATATTTAGCACAATCTAATCATCAAAATCAATTAACTAGAAGAGAATATCACTAGGATGGATCAATCACTCCTAATCCTCTCCTAAGCATACTAAATCTCTCTTCACTCAAGGGTTTTGTGAAGATATCAGCTAATTGATCATCAGTGCAAACAAATTGAAGTGTTACATCACCATTCATTACATGATCTCTTATGAAGTGATGTCTTATCTCAATATGTTTTGTTCTTGAATGCTGAATTGGATTTTTAGTTAGATTAATGGCACTTGTATTATCACAATTAATGGGAATTTTATCTTGTTTAATGCCATAATCTTCCAATTGTTGTTTAATCCACATGATTTGAGCACAACAACTCCCGGCTGCAACATATTCAGCTTCAGCAGTAGATAATGCAACCGAGTTTTGTTTCTTGCTAAACCATGAGATTAAGTTTTCTCCTAGGAATTGACATGACCCGCTGGTGCTTTTTCTATCAAGTTTACATCCAGCAAAGTCTGAATCTGTGTATCCTATTAAGTTCAGGCTAGATTCTTTAGAATACCATGGACCTATATTTTTTGTTCCTATTAGGTATTTAAAGATTCTCTTAACTGCAATTAGATGAGATTCCTTAGGATTAGACTGATATCTAGCACACATGCATACACTAAACATGATATCAGGTCTACTTGCAGTGAGATACAATAAAGATCCTATCATACCTCTATATAACTTTTGATCTACAGATTTACCTGATTCATCTTGGTCTAATTTGCATGATGAGCTCATGGGTGTGCTGATTGACTTGTTTCCCTCCAAATCAAACTTCTTAAGCATCTCCTTGATGTATTTGGCTTGATTGATGAAGATCCCTTCTTCAGATTGTTTGATTTGAAGCCCGAGGAAATAGTTCAGCTCTCCCATCATGCTCATCTCAAACTTACTCTGCATCAAGTCAGCAAATTCTTCGCAGAGGCGATTGTTAGTAGCACCGAAAATAATATCATCAACATAAATCTGCACTAATAGCATATTTTTGTTTTTCTTCTTTAGAAACAGTGTTGTATCTACATTTCCCCTAGAGAACTCATGTTCTAGTAAGAATTTGCTAAGCCTTTCATACAATGCTCTAGGTGCTTGTTTTAAACCATAAAGTGCTTTGTTCAGTTTATACACATGATTAGGGTATTGATGATTTTCAAAACCAGGAGGTTGTTCTACATACACCTCCTCATTAATATACCCATTTAAAAATGCACTTTTTTTTACATCCATTTGAAATAATTTGAAATCCTTAGAGCATGCAAATGCTAATAATAATCTAATTGCCTCTAGTCTAGCTACAGGAGCAAAGGTTTCATCAAAATCTATACCTTCTTCTTGATTATACCCCTTTGCTACTAGTCTAACCTTATTCCTTATTACAATTCCATTTTCATCAAGTTTGTTTTTATATATCCATTTGGTACCTATAATTGAATATTTAGAAGGTCGTTCAACTAGATTCCATACCTTGTTTCTAGTAAATTGGTTTAATTCTTCTTGCATTGTATTTATCCAATTTACATCTTTTTCAGCTTCTTCTATGTGTTTGGGCTCAAAATGTGAGACAAAAGCTAGATGATTATTTAAGTTCCTAAGAGAAGCTCTAGTCCTAACAGGTTGAGATGGATCATCTAAAATTAATTCCTTAGGATGCCCGTGAGCAAACCTCCAAGCCTTAGTCAGCCCATGATCCACCATAGCCTCTTGGGTTGATGATGCATTTCCAATTAATTTTTGTTCATCATCTTGTAATGTCATCTCATCAATCTTTTCTTCAAGAATTTCAGCATCATCATCAAGATTAACTCTCTTGCTAGAAGCGATATCACTAGAATCATCAAAAACAACATGTATGGATTCTTCTATAACTAGGGTTCTTTTATTAAAGATTCTATAGGCTTTACTAGTTGTAGAGTACCCCAAGAATATACCCTCATCAGATTTAGAGTCAAATTTTCCTAGATTATCTTTCCCATTATTATGAACAAAACACCTACATCCAAAGACATGAAAATAGTTCACTTTTGGTTTTCTGTTTTTCCAAAGTTCATAAGGTGTTTTCTTTATAATGGGTCTCAATAAAACTCTATTTAATATATGACATGAGGTATTGATGGCTTCTCCCCAAAAGTACTTAGGGAGGTTACTTTCACATAACATGGTTCTAGCCATTTCCTCTAGAGTTCTATTTTTTCTTTTCACAACTCCATTTTGTTGTGGTGTCCTAGGTGCAGAAAAATTATGAGTTATCCCCTTTTTACCACAAAACTCATCAAATAAATGATTTTCAAATTCGGTTCCATGGTCACTTCTAATAGCTATGACTGAAGTATCTCTAGCATTTGTTACTTCTTTATGAAATTTCTTGAAAACTGAAAATGCTTGATCCTTATGAGCTAAGAACATGACCCAAGTGTATCTAGAATAATCATCTACAATAACTAGACCATATTTATTTCCACCTAGACTTGTGGTTCTAGTTGGTCCGAATAGATCCATGTGTAGTAGTTCTAGAGGTCTAGAGGTAGAGACACAATTTATTGATTTAAAGAAGTTCCTTGATTGTTTGCCATATTGACAAGCTTCACATATTTTATTCTTTTCAAACTTTAGTTTTGGCAAACCTATCACGGAATCTCTTTTAACTAGCTTTGATATTGTGTCCATGCTTGCATGACCTAACTTACGGTGCCATAACCAACTAGCATTATTATCCTTAGTTTCATTAACAACTAAACATGGGTTATGTTTGGCAAGATCCTCAAGGTCTACTACATACACATTCCCACGTCTTATTTCTTTAAAAACTAAACTATTGTCATTCGAGTTAGTTATGATGCATAAGGTTGGTTTGAACAAAACATCAAAACCTCTATCACATAATTGACTAATGCTAAGTAGATTATGCTTAAGACCATCAACATATCGAACATTATCAATAAAGGTTGAAGGGATAATTTGTACTTTACCTATACTAATGATGTGACCTTGGTTATTGTCTCCAAAAGTCACAGCACCTCCCTTCTTAGCTTCAAGGGTGAAGAATTGATCCTTGTCACCCGTCATGTGTCTTGAGCAGCCACTATCCAAGTACCAACAATTTTTGTCTACCTTGGCTGCAAAACACTCCTACACAAGCAAATCATATAATTTTAGGTACCCAAGTTTTCTTGGGTCCTTCATGGTTAGTAATGTTGGTTCCTTTTGGAACCCAAATTCTTTTAATTTTTCTTTTAGTTTTTTCTTTCCTATAATCACATACATTTGCTTTATGTCCTAACAAAAACAGGTTATTTTCTTAGTTTTATTTTCCCCTGCTTTAACAAAGAAATTACTTAGGAGTTTTTGCTTATTTTTAGGTTTATACCCTAAACCCACTCTATTGAATATAGCTCGTTGACTATTAAGTATCATCTCTAATTTTTCTGAGCTATATGTAAATTTTTCTACAATAGGCTTGTACTTTTCAAGTTCGAGTGTCAATTTTTGTTTCTCTATTTTCAGATTATTTAGTTCTTTTGTGAGACTTTCTTTTAAGATATGTTTATTGTTTTTAAGTTCTAATATTTCTTTGTTCAGCCTTTCGTTATCTTTAGTTAAGGTATTATTCTTTTGAATCAAGATTTGGTTGCTAGTCTTAAGTTCTGCATTTTCTTTAATAAAAACATCTTTGTCCTTAACTAATGTATCATACTTACGGAGGTGAGTTTGGTTAGTTAGTTTTAATTCTTTGTTTTTAAGGTTTATTGTCTTGTACTCGTCCATTAATTCATTGAAGGCATCATATAATTCATCGAAAGTGAAATCTAAATGTGTTCCGGATGTTACCTCATTGTCGTTAGCCATAAAACAAAGGTTGGCCTTTTCTTCTTGTTCCTCATCCGATGATGATGATGATGTGTCGGAGTCTGATAGGGTGGAGACAAGAACTTTCTTTTTCTTGTACTTGCTCCCCTTCTTCAGCAAAGGACACTCAGCTCTTAAGTGCCCCGGCTTCTTACACTCATAACAACCGATCCCCTCATTTTTTCTTTCCTTACCTTTATCCTTGTGATAGGAACTTGAGGGGCCTCTCCTTTGATGTGAGGACTTCTTCCGGTTGATGAATCTTCTGAATTTTCTAACAAGGAGAGCCTCATCATCATCTCCCTCATTATCTTCCTCTTCACTGGTACTACTGCAAGATAAGTCTTTGTTAGTTGAAACAGATTTTAATGCTATTACCTTTTTCTTGTGAGAGGACTCTTCTTCGCTGTGTTGTTTCATTGTGAGCTCGTGCGTCATTAGGGATCCAAGAAGCTCCTCAAGTGGAAGCTTGTTCAAGTCCTTAGCTTCTTGGATTGCTGTCACTTTGGCTTCCCATGTGTTAGAATACCCGCCCATGCCGCAGAAAAATTTCAAAAATTTCAGATGCAGCGGAAGAGGCATGCGCGGGATCAACCATTCATCGCATGAACATTGTTTAAAACCGTTCGTAGATAGATAAGGATTAAAAACTTTTTAAAAATATTAGAAGATCAGATCTTCACCTTGTGCGGGTAGATGATCACCGCAAACTGATGATCGTGGTTTTTGAATGAAGATTCGCTTGAAGCCGTTCAAGTGCCCGGCCTCTACGGGTATCCACACGATGCAGGAACCGATCCAAGCTTTCTATCTCCCCGGGGTGCTAGCTCCCTTGCAGAGATAACTTTGATGGCTGATGTCCTCCCTTTTAATCAACCCTTGATTGTGCTTGGGAGGAGGAAGAAGAAGGATGAAGAGAGGAAGAAGATCAAAGCCCCTGCAGCCTTCTTTCTTTTCCCTGCGTTGGAAGGAGGAAGGGAGGATGAAGAGGCCACCTCTCTTTTTCTTCCTTTGCTTGCGGCTGAACCAAGGAAAGGGGAGGAGAGGGGGCCACGAATTGGAGAGGGAGAGGGCTTCAATGAATGCCCTAGGTCAGCCCCACGCCTCCTCTTAAATAGCATGTGGAGCTCCTACTTTGTCGGAGCTCCTTGATTAAATTCCAAGAGGGGCGCCGGCCCCTCTTCTTTGCCGCACCAAGCAAGGAAAAGGAGGAGGGGCGTGTGCCCCTCCTTCATGGTTAACCTAATCTTCCTCTAAGGAGGATTAGGAAGGTCACTCTTGGTTAGGTCCTAATCTAATTAGGTTTGGACCAAGGGTGAACCAATTTGGGTTTTAATCTAGGTAAGTCCTAATCTAATTAGAACTTGATGAGCCATGACTCAATTGAACCCTTCAATCCTAATCTAATTAGGAGTCATCTTGATTCATTAGATTAATAATTAATTGGGACTTAAGAAGTCCTAATCCCATTAGGATTTATTTAATTCTAGTCCTAATCCAATTAGGAATCTAATTTGAATTCGAAGTCCTAATCCGATTAGGACTCTAGAAATCCTACTCCAAGTAGGAATCTAAATTTAATTCAAAACTCCTAATCTCATTAGGATTATAGGAATCCTACTCTATGTAGGAATCCTAGTCCTACTCCAAATAGGATTCCTAGTCCAAGTAGGAATCCCAGTCCAAGTAGGAATTCTAGTCCTAATCCAATTAGGACTCCAAGAATCCAACTCCAAGTAGGACTCTTGTTTCAAGTCCAATTAATTAATTCCCTTTGTTCCTTCTTCAACTTATTATCAATCGAATTGATTACTTGTGATTTCTAATCACGATTCAACCATCGGATCGGTCAATGCCTCTAGTGTGTGTGACTCCATAGGTTCTACTCTGACTGATAGTGAGATATATTGTGATCTCTATCACAATATCATTGAAAACTCCTTTCAATGGGTCGGAATGATTCCAACTCTACTCATTAGAATTTATCGATCATCAAGATAATCCCTATGAGTCCCACCATCCACCAGTGACACCTAGCAGTATGTAGTGGCTACCCAGCAGAATAGAATGATGAACCTCTAGGTGCAGTTATCATGTGATACAGTCCTTCTATCGTGGATCCCTACAAGACGGAGGTCATGGATAACTTGTCAAACCCCTTCGTCTGTCATATGTCAAGATTTATTCGACTTAAGTTCGAGAGCGGAGAACTCTTTCTCCACTATGCAATCTGCCCCGGCCGAGGTCTTACGAACTCAGTCTTATAAATCACATAGGATCTCTCCTTATCTATCAAGGTCGATAGATTTCTTGTAGATGCATACCCTACTCCTACAGTGAACCTACTGCAGCCAATCTACACTGCATGGACCCATATGGCTAGAGACCATGTATTTGTGCAGTCAAACTACAATAACCTCACTGTGAGTAGCCGAAGCATCGCAGGTCAAAGGACCAGTCACACTACTGCAACATCAAGCAAGTCACTGACAAGTGGATAGACATCCAAGTGACTTCTTTTATTGGTCACGCTCAGTACCCTTGTTCTCTAACAAGCACTTGCACAATTGCTCCAGTGTCCCTACACTGTGGACTCAAGACTCGTCCATCAAAGAAAGCAATATGTGCACTAATCTCAGCGGATCAATCATCGTCCTCATGATGATCCATCGATCAGGAGCAATTTGGGAATTAATCACCAATGACACATGCCTTAAATTCTCAACTCTTGAGAATATGCGTCATCATCTTATTAATTCCTTGGACGATTCATGGACACATAAGAACATGAATGAAAAAGATGCCTTTTATTTATTCAATAATAAATAGTCAAGTACAAAATTATGTCCTAGAATAAAATAATGCGTCTGCCAAATTGGCTTCTAGGGCATACTTCTAACAATCTCCCACTTGCACTAAAGCCAATTAGCCATAAATCTAAGCCCCATCTTCTCAAGATGCATTTTAGTTTTCTCCTGAGTTATCTGCTTAGTGAATGGGTCCACCACATTTCCTGTGGAGTCTACTTTTTGATCCTCTACTTATTTTTTTTCGAGGTAGTCGCTTATTATGTTAAACCTCCGCTCTATGTGCTTCGGTTTCTGGTGAGACCTTTGGCTCCTTAGCTAGTGCTATGGTGCCTTTGTTATTGCAGAAGAGTGCTATGGCATCTGATGGCATTACACCTAATTCTGCAATGAACCTTTTAAACCAAAAGGTTTCCACTGCACCCTTAGAGACGGCTTAACATTCAGCTTCTAAGGTAGAATCTACAATGATTGGTTGTTTGGAACTCTTTCCAATTTACTAAACCATTATTGCACATATTCTGATGTAGACTTTCTATCATCAATATGTGTGCATCCTTCTACCTTCAACTCTGATATTTTTCCAAAGACCAAGAATAAATCTTTAGTTCTTCTTAAGTACTTTAGAATATTCTTCACAGTTATCCAGTGCTCCTTGCTTGGATTTGACTGATATATGCTCGTGACACTCACAGCATATACTATATCATTTCACGTATGTAGCATGGTATACATGAGGCTCCCTATAGCTGAAGCATAAGGGATCTTGCTCATCCGCTGAATCTCTTCAGATGTGTTAAGGCACATCTTCTTGGAGAGATTTATCCCATGCCTAAGGGGTAATAATCTCCTTTTAAAGGTTTCCATGCCGAACCTCTTCAGCACTCCCTCTATATACATATTCTGTGACAGGACAAGCATCCTTTTAGATCTATCTTTATAGACCTTTATTCCCAAAATATAGGATGCTTCCCCAAGGTCTTTCATGGAGAACTCTTTTAACAACCAGACCTTGACCGAGGTTAGCATGAAAATATCATCCCCCATCAGGAGGATGTCATCCATGTATAGTACGAGAAATACAACAGCACTCCCACTAACCTTTTTGTAAACATACGGTTCCTCTTCGTTTTTGATGAAATCAAACGTTTTGATTGCGTCATCGAAACGAGTGTTCCAACTCCGAGATGCTTGCTTCAGTCCATAGATGGACCTTTGCAGCTTGCAGACCTTGTGATCTCCATCACTGGAAGTGAAACCCAAAGGCTGTTCCATATAGATATCTTCATTAAGATATCCATTCAGGAATGCAGTTTTCACGTCCATCTGCCAGATTTCATAATCATGAAATGCTGCAATGGCAAGCAATGTTCGGATGGATTTTAACATGGCTACAGGTGAAAAAGTCTCCTGATAGTCAATGCCTTCGCGTTGACTATACCCTTTCGCCACTAGCCTTGCTTTATAGGTCTCTACCTTTCCATCCGAACCTATCTTCCTTTTGTAGATCCATTTGCTTCCAATAGGTACAATACCTTCTGGTGGATCTACTAGGGTCCAGACTTGGTTGGAATGCATGGAGTCTAACTCCAACTATTTCTCGGAATCGATATCAGATATCGCCTCGTCATAGATTTTGGAATCCTGTATGTGATCCCTATCTCCCACTAGGAACATTTCCTCGGTATCCTCTTCTAGTATACCTAAGTATCTATCGGGAGAATGGGAGACCCTACTAGATCTGCGAGGTGATTGAGGGACATCGTGTACTGGCTTAATATAAATAGGTTCTATAGGCACAATGGTTCGTTGCTATTTAGAGACTTTCTCTTCAAGCTCAATTTTCCTCCCACTGTCTCTGTCAAGGATAAACTATTTCCATGAAGATAGCATCTAGGCTCACAAACACTTTGTGATCCTTTGGGACGAAAAGTCGTATCCTAATGACTCTTTAGGATATCCTATAAAACGAGCATTAATTGTCCTATCCTCTAGCTTGTCTGCCTGTAGTCGCTTGACGTGGGCCGGACATCCCCAAATCTTGAGATGACCAAGACTTGGTTTCTTATCATGTCATATCTCATATGGTGTGGTAGGGACGGACTTTAGAGGGAACTCTATTCAATAAGTAAATAGCTGAAAATAGGGCATCTATCTAAAGAAACAAGGGTAAATTAGTGAAGCTCATCATGGACCGGACCATATCCAATAGAGTCTGATTCCTCCTCTCTGACACTCTATTGAGCTGAGGTGTACCAGGAGGAGTCCATTATGAAACTATACCATTCTCCTTGAGATAATTACGAAACTCTCTATTAAGGTGTTCACCTCCTCGATCTGATCGAAGAACCTTAATGAGTTTTTCTGTTTATTTTTCTACTTCATATCTTAACTCTTTGAAACTTTCAAAAGTTTCAGATTTGTGTGTCATACACATATCCATACCGTGAGTGGGCCACACATATCAGTGTGTACCAGGGTAAGTATTTCAGTGGACCACCCTGTGTCCTACAAAGGATAATTTGGCCATCTTTTCTTGAAGGCAGAATTAACAAATCGAATATGACTCGAAAGTCAATGAGCCCAAAAGTTCATGTTTCTCCAATTTGTTTATTCTGTCTTCTCCTATATGGCCAAGCCTGAGGTGCCACAAATACTTTAGATTTATCTCATTTCTAGATCTATTAGATCCTATGGTACTCACTGTTTGCTCAGATACATTCACAGATACATCCATATGTATGTGATAGAGACTGTCAATCATAAAACCACGTTGAATCAATTTATTTCTCAAATAAATGGAACAGTAGTCTTATAAAAATCTTTCTGTGCTAAACAAGATATAGAAATCAAATTTCTGCTAGCAACAGGTAACAGTCCCTAAGTATCCTGAGCATATCTGACATACCTTCTGAAGGTCTGTCACCCTTCATGTTTTTATGCTTTCCATGTATGTAGGACAGTTCCTCTTCCAATGGCCGTCCATGATGCAAATGAAAATATTTTTCCTTGCAATTGGCCTTTTTCTTGGAACTTCCTTACTTGGCGTTTTCTCAGTCTTCTGCTTCTTCGCAGGCTTCTTCTTCTTCCAAATAGACTCTCTCTTGGAATTAGAAACCAACTCGACAGCGAGAACGATGCCCCTTGAACTCTTCAAGGTCCCTAAGATAGTTACCAATTTATTTAACAATTCTGTTTTGGTGCTTACAATCTTGTTCATATGATAATTTACTATAAACTGTTCATATGAAGCTAGAAGGGATTGTGGGATCAAATTCATTTGCAATTCCTTGTGCATAATCATGCCGAGCTTCTCAAGCTTCTCAAAGTCCTTTATCATGGTCAAACCATGATCATGGATAGACTGCCCATCACGCATCTTGGCCTTGAAGAGCCTTTTGGACATTCAAACCAAGCTGCGTGACTTTGATTACCATACAACTCTTGCTGGTGTTTTAATGTGTCCTTGGCAATCTTCATGTTCTCATGCTGGCATTATAATTTATTGGACATGGATGCCATTATGTAGCACCTAACTTTATTGTCATCGTTCGTCCACTTGGCATGCGTCTTACGCTGATCAGTGATCGGACAGATTGGTAATACAGGGATTCCATGGTCTAGCTCATACCCTAATTTCTCACAATTCAAAACTATTTTGAAATTTGCTGAGCCAGTCTTTATAATTGGGTTTGGTCAAACGGTTGTTCTATAAGATATGAGTTAAAAATCTAGAAGCTGACATTATAATCCTCATAGAGTAAAGATTCTAGTTAGAATTTTGTACTTGATCCTTATTTGTTCTAGGGTCTTTTAGAACAAATGTACCTCCCACTATTTTCTCGAATTCCTCACACTCCCCTGGTAGGAAAATGGAAATCCTACGTGACTAGGATTTCTAGTAGGTACTGCGGTCCCACCAATCTACATGGCACCTCACCTAACAGTTATTGGTGACACATAGATGGATGAGTGTACAACTCTTGTACAATTCTTCTCAAGCATGTTGCAGTGCAACTTGGTCTCTAAGCCATGAAGACCTCACCTAACAGTTATTGGTCCCATTTCTTAGTTAAGTCAGACCCACCGTATAACCGTAGGAATAAAGTCGTCATTGGGTCCTCACCTAACAGTTATTGGTGCCCAACCCCACCTTTGCCCTACAACATCTCATGTCTATAGAGAGGTCCAGCCCCCCGATGCAACTTGCCCACTGTATCCAGCCGAGACAAATCACATCAGAAAGACCTTAGCAGCTCTACTACAGTGGAAGACCTATTGACTTAATATTGGTTAATCAGGTCTTAGTGTTTGCAACTTGAGCTCTTCATAAGAGGTAATCGAACAATTGGCCAGGTAAGCAGGTGGGAGGCTCCCCTTACTCAGAGAGTAAGGTCCTAATTAAGTAACCACCTTTCATGCTTTCCTAGACACCAATTAGATCAATTAATCTAATATGACTCGCTCATGTTGGTTCACTCTAGACTTGATTGAGGAGGTTTTAATTTAGGTCTCATTGGGTTTGCTACATCACATGTAAACCTATCTACCCGACTCTCATTCATATCACATGCAAACGGCACATCACAGGCAGTTATAATCGCAGCATCAAATAAAGCTAAACTTCAAATAGGTGATGATCATGGATTCTAATTAGGTCGTATTACAAGCACATGCACGTCAATCGATCAACTGATCTTCAACTCTTGAATTGGTTCCAAGCCTCCTTTACTCGATCCTTGATCAACTCTTGATCCCATCGCCATCAACCACTTGGATCGCCGTTCATCTCATGCCTTGTCTTCAACTTGATCGTTGACGTACATCACATCACAGAAATACAATCAGATGTAAAATAAAAATAATAATAAATTACATCCCTTTTTAGGAGGCACGCAGGCCTCTCAAAATATCAAATAAGATGCATGCAAGCATCTGAAAAATTACATGACATTACAGATCACATCGCAGGTCATTACATTTGATACCAAAAGGGTTTGAATCCTATGATCATCACCACATGCAACAATTATAATTTTCAGATCTGAAATCTAATTGATTATCTCATGACATAGGTTGCTGATCATGCTAATCATGATTCTAAACTTTGTAATCCCATTAACAATGCAATTAGAATCATCTTTTTATCACATAAAAATCAGCATGCAAAAATCAGCATCCTAGAAAAAATCTGCATGCAGAAAATTTTCAGCATGCATAATCATTTAAATTTCAGATCTAATAAGCCTATGAATAATTAATCCTTACCTTAATCTACGATGCCTTGCTCTGATACCACTGTTAGAATACCGCCCATGCCGTAGAAAAATTTCAAAAATTTCAGATGCAGCGGAAGAGGCATGCGCGGGATCAACCATTCATCGCATGAACGTTGTTTAAAACCGTTCGTAGATAGATAAGGATTAAAAACTTTTTAAAAATATTAGAAGATCAGATCTTCACCTTGTGCGGGTAGATGATCACCGCAAACTGATGATCGTGATTTTTGGATGAAGATTCGCTTGAAGCCGTTCAAGTGCCCGGCCTCTACGGGTATCCACACGAAGCAGGAACCGATCCAAGCTTTCTATCTCCCCGGGGTGCTAGCTCCCTTGCAGAGATAACTTTGATGGCTGATGTCCTCCCTTTTAATCAACCCTTGATTGTGCTTGGGAGGAGGAAGAAGAAGGATGAAGAGAGGAAGAAGATCAAAGCCCCTGCAGCCTTCTTTCTTTTCCCTGCGTTGAAAGGAAGAAGGGAGGATGAAGAGGCCACCTCTCTTTTTCTTCCTTTGCTTGCGGCTGAACCAAGGAAAGGGGAGGAGAGGGGGCCACGAATTGGAGAGGGAGAGGGCTTCAATGAATGCCCTAGGTCAGCCCCACGCCTCCTCTTAAATAGCATGTGGAGCTCCTACTTTGTCGGAGCTCCTTGATTAAATTCCAAGAGGGGCGCCGGCCCCTCTTCTTTGCCGCACCAAGCAAGGAAAAGGAGGAGGGGCGTGTGCCCCTCCTTCATGGTTAACCTAATCCTCCTCTAAGGAGGATTAGGAAGGTCACTCTTGGTTAGGTCCTAATCTAATTAGGTTTGGACCAAGGGTGAACCAATTTGGGTTTTAATCTAGGTAAGTCCTAATCTAATTAGAACTTGATGAGCCATGACTCAATTGAACCCTTCAATCCTAATCTAATTAGGAGTCATCTTGATTCATTAGATTAATAATTAATTGGGACTTAAGAAGTCCTAATCCCATTAGGATTTATTTAATTCTAGTCCTAATCCAATTAGGACTCTAATTTGAATTCGAAGTCCTAATCCGATTAGGACTCTAGAAATCCTACTCCAAGTAGGAATCCAAATTTAATTCAAAACTCCTAATCTCATTAGGATTATAGGAATCCTACTCTATATAGGAATCCTAGTCCTACTCCAAATAGGATTCCCAGTCCAAGTAGGAATCCCAGTCCAAGTAGGAATTCTAGTCCTAATCCAATTAGGACTCCAAGAATCCAACTCCAAGTAGGACTCTTGTTTCAAGTCCAATTAATTAATTCCCTTTGTTCCTTCTTTAACTTATTATCAATCGAATTGATTACTTGTGATTCCTAATCACGATTCAACCATCGGATCGGTCAATGCCTCTAGTGTGTGTGACTCCATAGGTTCTACTCTGACTGATAGTGAGATATATTGTGATCTCTATCACAATATCATTGAAAACTCCTTTCAATGGGTCGGAATGATTCCAACTCTACTCATTAGGATTTATCGATCATCAAGATAATCCCTATGAGTCCCACCATCCACCAGTGACACCTAGCAGCATGTAGTGGCTACCCAGCAGAATAGAATGATGAACCTTTAGGTGCAGTTATCATGTGATACAGTCCTTCTATCGTGGATCCCTACAAGACGGAGGTCATGGATAACTTGTCAAACCCCTTCGTCTGTCATATGTCAAGATTTATTCGACTTAAGTTCGAGAGCGGAGAACTCTTTCTCCACTGTGCAATCTGTCCCGGCCGAGGTCTTACGAACTCAGTCTTATAAATCACATAGGATCTCTCCTTATCTATCAAGGTCGATAGATTCCTTGTAGATGCTTACCCTACTCCTACAGTGAACCTACTGCAGCCAATCTACACTGCATGGACCCATATGGCTAGAGACCATGTATTTGTGCAGTCAAACTACAATAACCTCACTGTGAGTAGCCGAAGCATCGCAGGTCAAAGGACCAGTCACACTACTGCAACATCAAGCAAGTCACTGACAAGTGGATAGACATCCAAGTGACTTCTTTTATTGGTCACGCTCAGTACCCTTGTTCTCTAACAAGCACTTGCACAATTGCTCCAGTGTCCCTACACTGTGGACTCAAGACTCGTCCATCAAAGAAAGCAATATGTGCACTAATCTCAGCGGATCAATCATCGTCCTCGTGATGATCCATCGATCAGGAGCAATTCGGAAATTAATCACCAATGACACATGCCTCAAATTCTCAACTCTTGAGAATATGCGTCATCATCTTATTAATTCCTTGGATGATTCATGGACACATAAGAACATGAATGAAAAAGATGCCTTTTATTTATTCAATAATAAATAGTCAAGTACAAAATTATGTCCTAGAATAAAATAATGCGTCTGCCAAATTGGCTTCTAGGGCATACTTCTAACACCATGACCTTGGTAGACAGCGAAGAATCTTCCTGACAAGCTCACTGTTAGTATAATTTTTGCCAAGGCTTTTTAGGCCATTGACAATGTCAGTAAATCTAGTGAACATGCAAGTGATTGTTTCATTGGAATCCATCTTAAATAGTTCATACTTATGAACTAATATATTTATTTTGGATTCTTTGACTTGATTCATGCCCTCATGGGTCACTTCAAGTCTATCCCAAATCTCTTTTGCAGAATTGCAAGTAGAGACTCTATTGAATTCATTTCTATCTAATGCACAGTAAAGCACATTCATTGTTTTGGCATTGAGTTGTGCCTTCCTAAAGTCATTGTCATCCCAATCCTTTTCAAGTTTGGGTACAGTGACACCCTCTACATAGATGGACGGGATGTATGGTCCATTTAGTATAATGGTCCACATCTCATAGTCTTGGGCTTGGATAAATATTCTCATCCTAGCCTTCCAATATGAGTAGTCGGATCCATTAAAGAATGGGAGTTTTTGGGTGGACTGGCCCTCAATATGGGAAGATCCAAATGGGGTTGTCATTTTGATCTTTTACTCTTTGGGTAAAAGAGTTCAGGCTCTGATACCACTTGTTGCCCAGATAGACAACCCAAGAGGGGGGGGGTGAATTGGATTTTAAAATAATTATTACAATTAAATGGTTTGTGAGATACTAATTAATCCTTTTCACAAGTTGATTAATTAGATGCTATGTGCAGTGAATGAAATGAAAGTAAGAGAGACAAATGCAATCACAAACACTATGATTTTATAGTGGTTCGGAGCTAACCCTTGCTCCTACGTCCACTCCCAAGCCTCACTTGGGAATTCACTATAACCCCTCGGATTACAGCCGGTTGTTTTTCAAGCTCACAACCCAACTTGTTGTTTTACGAGGTCACAACGAACTCGGTCGGTTTTTCCAGGCTCACCGACTAGAACCACCCCGATTGTTTTTCCGGGATCACAATCGAACCCTTACACCGTTGGTTTCAACCTAGGCTCACCAACAAACCTATACACTCTTGATTCAATCCCCTGATTGAATCAAGTAAAGACCAAATGGAAAGAACAAAGACAAACAGAAAAATAGAGCTTCTAAAAAGCAGATATACATCGATATAAATAAGAGAAAAGTTAAGAGCCCTCAAACACGTTTGAGATGGAGTAGAGGAGGGCTTCTTGAACTTTGGGTCTCCTCTTGAATGTCTGGAAGACTTGAAGGCAGGAGGAGACTTCTTTAATGCTGGGAAGAGTTGGTTGAATGGAGTTAATGGCTCTCTTCCGTCTTTTCCGTTGAAATCAGTTTGCAGATGAAGGATTCTTGTTTTCTTTGAGTGGAATATCACTTCTCTGCTTTGCTACAGTCCTCTGTGGCTATTTAAGCCATTCCCTACGGAAACTAGCCGTTAGACTCACTTTACTAGCCGTTCTGCACATTCTGCACATCCTGACAATGTGTCCGTTGGGATCGGAGTCGACTCGTGCGATCTGGAGTCGACTCGGCTGTAGCAGGAGTCGACTCATACTTTTCTGGAGTCGGCTCGGCAACTGTTCCGGATTTGAATTAAAGTGAGCTTCGCGACTGGGAGTCGACTCGACTTAACCCGGAGTCGACTCCCAAAAAACTGGAGCTGGCTTTGCACTTTCGGAGTCGGCTCAACCCATGGAATCCATAGGGGTATTCTTCTACTTTGCTCACTCGAGTCGACTCGAAAATTCTGAGAGTCGACTCGGCGCTCAGAGCCCAAACTCCCGATCTTCTGTCTTTTGGCTTGTGCAGTCTTGGAGTCGACTCGAACTGTTCCGGAGTAGACTCGGCTCTCAGTTTCCGAAACACAGTCTTCTGTCGTTTTGGTGTAGCGCTGCCTGGGAGTCGACTCGAGCTATCTTGGAGTCGACTCGCATCTCAGAGACAAAAATACTGTCTTCTGTCTTTTTGGAGTAGCGCTGCCTTGGAGTCGACTCGGGCTTTGCGGGAGTCGACTCGGCTCTCAGTGTCCAAAAACTGCTCTCTGACTTTTGTCTTGTATAACACTGAGAGTCGACTCTCGCTTTCTTTGGAGTCAACCTGCCACCCATCGGAGTCGACTCGCGTTCCTCAGGAGTCGACTCGCCTCTCAGGGTCCGAAAATTGCTCTCTGACTTTTTGTCTGTAATTCCCTGGAGTCGACTCATACTACTCCGGAGTCGACTCGGTAAGCATTGGAATCGACTCGCGCACTTCAGGAGTCGACTCACTGACAGGTTTTGAGTTGAGTCTTTCTGTTCGTCTGTCTGTTCTCAGTCGGAGTCGACTCATAACGTTCCAGAGTCGACTCGAGCCTGTGCTAGTGCTTCTGATACGCTTGGAGTCGACTCGTAATGTCCCGAAGTCGACTCGAGTCTCAGACTTTGATTCAAATTGACTTCTTAACTTATCCAAAATATCTTGAACCAAATCTAGAAACACTTAAACAAGATTTTCACTGAAACACTCGATTGAATTCATTAGTAAACAAAAGATATACTCAAATGCTTTGAGCTCATCAAAATCAAATAGGGTTATAATCAATCACTCCACAGAACCGATTTAATAAGAAGAGTTTTGATCAGAAGGGTATAAGAGAAATCAAAAATATCATTGATTATGGAATGCAAGTGAAAACAATTTTCATTAGACTTTGAAATACAAGTTATTTCGAAGTCAAAGGTGAAGCAAAAACTTGTGTGCAAAGTTAAAGCCTATTTCAAATTATAAATGTCATAAAAGAAAAATAAAATTGCTATTGGTAGAAATATGTTTCAAACAAGTTGTTCAAGCATAGAGCATTACAAGTTATACTTTAAAGAAGATATTTGTTATCTAAATACATAATTCAAAACATCATGTCACATGCAAGACATAATATGCATTAAGTCATAACATTATATATTAAAGCATTAAGAACAAGCATGTCAAGGTGTGCTTTAAGGTGATTGAAACTTCATTTGTTTTTCCAAATTTCATTAGTTTCATTTGTTTTTACTTTGAGATTATCAATGTGAGCAACAATCCTTCTTATATATATTTTTATTTATCTTGTCATTTATTCCCTCATTTTTATGAATTTCTTTCTTTAAGCAGTCAATGAACATTTTGATCTTCATTTCTTTTTGGTTTTACTTTTCTATGCTCTATACTCTATTTGCTCCCTATCTGGTGGAGTTGGAAGGGGCACGAGGTACTACCACTAGTCTTCCTCTTGTGCCGTCTCTAATATACCCTACACCAAATAGTTGGGTCAAATAGTGCCGGATACTATCACTAGCCTCCCCATTGGCACCATCCTTATAATGAGCAATATAGAAAGGTTAAACCGTTTCCTTTAAAAATGTTCACTCAAACTCTTCCTATTTAAATGTAATTAATTACGGATTTTATCCCTTTCAAAAGATTGCTCACACAAGTCTCACAAATGTGCCGAATATATTATGCTTGTTTTGCTTTTCCTTAAGATTGGAGTATTTGCTTTTACTTAGCTTTTACTTTCCTTGAATAATGTTCATTTTCCTTTCTTTATCTCTCTCTTTTTGTTAGTCTCAAGTAATTTACTTTAAAGAGCAGAATAAAAAAATAATCTAACGTATCATATAGATGTATATCATGCAAACAACATTTTCATTATGCTCAAGAATTCATAGTTTATCATAAGTTATTTTAAATCAAAATTTGAAGCATAAACTTGTGTATTTCATGGTTATGCATTACATAGGCAAAGGTATACTTCAATTTAGGCAAACCATAAAATAATTTTCAAAAGCATAAGTTAGTCAATATATCTGTAGGCATGATATCAAGAAATTAGTAATTAAAGACTTTAATCATGCCACAATCAGATTTAAGTTATTAACTTTGCTCAGTTAATTTACAAGAGAGGTATCTGAAGTTGCCAATTCATTCTGCATTCTTCAAGTCAAATACCTACTAGATTTCTTATCTGTAAATTTTTTTTTGGCCGAAGAAGGTCCTCTCTCTTGTTTGCATGTGAATGTTGAAAGTGAATCCTAGGTTCTTCGGTGTTAAGCATGCTGATTTTTTTTTTTTAAAAAAAAAACCATGGCTGAACCTGATCGGGTTGCCTACGTACCTCTTCATAAGGGGGATCAAGCCATACGTAGTTCTTTTTAAGTTTTAAAATGCAGCAGAAAAATCGAATCAAACAATTTAATTCATGCATGCTTACAAGATCAAATCTAGAAATCAGCACCTTAAGAACACATAGGATTATGCCGGAATCATTTAAACAATTATGCTAAAACTTTCATGCATGATTAACTATCAGATCTAAAACTTAAGAACTCTATTCCGATTAATCTCCGAATATCCATTGAATGGATTCTGGAGATATCTCCGTGAGGAGCCCCAAAAGAGGGTAAAACCTCGGGGAATCAGACCTAGATCTTGACACCATAATAAAAGATTAATGTAGGATTAATACCTTTTATGATGGATGAAACTCGTGGATCTGATCCTCGACTTCGCAGCCACGCACACGAATGGCCTCTACGAGAAGTCTAAGCGAAGTTCCTGAAGAGATCCAATCCTGTGGAAGTGCTAGCTTGTGCAGAATTTCTTGAGGCTGAAATTTGATCTTCCAAACGCTATCAACTTTTGATCCGCCTTCTTGGAAGAACTTGGAGGAAAGGTTTAAAGGGATTGAAGAGGACTTAGATCTGATCTAAAGAAGTGGAATGGTTGTTCTCTTCCTTGCTACAGTCCTCTGTGGCTATTTAAGCCAACCCCCACGGAAACTAGCCGTTAGAGTGCTTTTTCTGCCTGTTCTGAACACTCTACGCAGCCTGACAATATGACCGTTGGTGGGTTGGAGTCGACTCGCGCGATCAGGAGTCGACTCGGCTGTAGCGGGAGTCGACTCAAGCTTTTCCGGAGTCGACTCGGCAACTGTTCCAAATTTGAATTAAAGTTGCCTTCACGACTGGGAGTCGACTCGTCTTGACCTGGAGTCGACTCGCCAACTTCTGGAGCTGACTTGGCAATTTTGGAGTCGGCTCATCCACTGAAGTCCGTAGATCCAATTTTGAATTTTGTCCACTCGAGTCGACTCGACTGTCCTGGGAGTCGACTCGAATCTCAGAGCCCGAACTTCCGATCCTCTGTCTTTTGGCTCGTCCAGTCTTGGAGTCGACTCGAATTTCCTCGGAGTCGACTCGGCTCTCAGTTTCCGAAACTTGGTCTTCTGCCTTTTGATGTGAAGCTGTCTTGGAGTCGACTCGAGATGTCTGGGAGTCGACTCGAATCTCAGAGGCAGTAACTTGATCTTCTGTCTGTTGATGATCGCGGAGTCTCGGAGTCGACTCGCGTACTGCGGGAGTCGACTCGAATCTGGGAGTCGACTCGAATCTGGGAGTCCCAAAAATACTCTCTGACTTTTTCTTTGTGTTCCGCTGAGAGTCGACTCATGCTTTCTTTGGAGTCGACTTGCCACCTATCGGAGTCGATTCGCGTTCCACTGGAGTCGACTCGAATCTCAGACCCGAAAACTGTTCTCTAAATGCCAGCCCAGCTGACTATTGATTGAAATAAAAGAAAAGAGTTAGCAAGTCTGAATCTGACTTTTCTGCCTGTGACTGCTTGGAGTCGACTCTTACTTCCTTGGAGTCGACTCGGTGAACATCGGAGTCGACTCGCGCACTTCGGGAGTCGACTCGCTGATAGGTTCTGAGTTGAAGCTTTCTGTCCTTCTGTCTGTTCTCAGTCGGAGTCGACTCGTACTTATCTGGAGTCGACTCGAGCTCGTGCCAGTGAACTTGATACGCTTGGAGTCGACTCGTGATACTCGGGAGTCGACTCGAGTCTCAGACATTGGTTCAAACAGACTCCTTAACTTATCCAAAAATTATGAACCAAGTCTTGGGACACTTAGACAGAATTTTCACTGAAACACTCAATTGAATTCATTAGTAATCAAAAGATATACTCAAATGCTTTGAGCTCATCAAAATCAAATGGGGTTTTAATCAATCACTCCACAATCTCTCCCTTTTTGATGATGACAAAACTTTGAGTATATGTAAAATGAATTGCTCAATAAATAATGAAATAAAATCCATAAATGAATTCAAATGTCTGGTAATTCAATTTATCCAAGCTTGAAAGGAGTGAAACAATAAATTTCGGAGTTAAAGCTCCCCCTTTCATTTGGAATTATATAAGCCTTCATATTATGCAGTCAATTGTTTGGCTTATATGTCATTAATGATTTAGTTTGATTAAAATTCAGATTCTCCCCCTCAACATATGCATTCAACTATGTTTTGATTCTCTGAATTTCCTTTTAATGCTTTGAAGTTTTTGAACTGAATTTTTTGTATTTAGAGGGAAAATCTGTCAATTTGTTCTTGTGTAGGATTCAGCTAATCTCCGAATATCCCTTGAATAGATTCTGGAGATTACTCCATTAGGAGCCCCAAAAGAGAGATAATGAGCCTCGAGGTACCGAATCCACTTAGAACAAATTTGTGTGTTTTTAAGAGTTTTATGTTTTTATTGATTTCCATTGATTTCTTTTACATATTTCGCCCCTTTTACATACTTTATACATATTTCTCCCCTTTTTTTTTACATATTTTATTTCTCCCCCTTTTTGTCATCATATCAAAAAGGAGGTAATCACACACAATCAATGGCACAACCAATCATCAAATGGCACATAATTGAAGATAAAATATCTACTCATTGTATTGATATGAATGTGAATACATGTGAGAATACAATAAGTAAAGTAAAACAAGACAAAACACAAAAACATCTATGGCCTCCTCGAGGATGAGGCACCTCCTCTCGAGGATGTGGGTCCTCCTCTCGTGGATGTGGCTCCTCCTCTCAATCGGCTCTGCTCCATGAGGAGGGTGACTGCATCTGTAACATGGCCAAGCTGCGTGATAATAGACGTAGTGGCTCTGCTATGTGTAGTGGAGAGTTCAGTCACCGACGTCTGAAGCCCAGTCACCGACGTCTGAAGTGCGTCCAGCTTGTCGATGAGTACATTCGACAAGCGCTCGGCCCCCTCGGTGGTGGTGTGCATGTCACGACCTATGTCCTCTCGCATCTGTCGAGTGGTGCTCGTGACCTCACTCATGCTGTGGAACTGGGCCTGGACCAAACTCCGGACATTGTAGATCTCTTCCCGTACATGAGCCGTCATGTCAGTCACGGCTGTCAAGGAAGGGACCAACTGAGAAGATACGGGTGCAGGAGTGGGAGCAGGCACCGCACCTCGGAGCTCCCGAAGCAGCTCATCCCTCACATCTCTGACTATCTCCTGTCGCAGCTCCCGGAGCTGCTCAGGATCAATCCGGACTTCCATGGATGGTGGAGCCGAGGAGGAAGGTCCGGCGGAGGTGGTAGGAGCAGGAGGAGTGGATGGAAGGTCTGGATGGTCTGGAAGGTCTGGGTAGTCTGAATCGGGCTCAGGACTGGGTGAAGGTCTGGTGGTCTGAGCGGTGAGGGTAGACTTCCTAACCCATACCCCCTCTCTTTTCCGAAACCCCATCCTGTGTAGGGTCCCCGCACGCGTGCGATCAGTCCATCGCAAAGCGCGAAAGGGCTCCCCCTCAGGAATGGAAACCTCGTACTCCCTAAAAAGAAGGGTGAAAATCATGCCGTATGGGAGGATGAGCCTAGGTCTATCTAGGGGCTCACACATATACCTATAGATGAGCTTAGGGAAGTTGATTGGGGTGTCCTGAAGGATATAGAACATAAGAGCTAGGTCTCTCTCATTTACAAAATCAAATCTCCCTGTCTTAGGGAAGATGGACCTAGACAAAATACTCAAGAGGATCCGCACCTCAATCGGTAGTGAGCTCGCGGATACCTCGTCTAGAGGTGACTGGGGTGGATGTCCTAGAACGGCCGTAAGGGCCTCAACCCTATCCTCAGGGTGTGCGGGAGCCACCCCTGCTAATGGAAGGTGGAGGATGTGGGGAATAAGATCCTCCGTGACACGCAAAGGGACACCGGCTACTGTGCCCTCGATACCTCCATCTCCCCGATGGACGGTACCATAGAACTCTCTAATAAGGCCCGGGTATGTGGGGAGGTCCAGTGTAAGGAAGTACTCTAGGCCCTGGGCCCTAAGTCTATCTCCTATGGTGAACCCTTCCCGGGAGAGGAAGTCGAAATCGACATACCTCCCGGTGGAGACGACCTTCCTGGCCAATGGCCTCGCGGAAACCGCCCTAGGCGGGGAACGAGCCGGAGGTGGTTGCCTCGCGGGATCGTGCCGCGCCTTGGAGCGCCGCTCGGGACCGGCCTCGGGTCGGGACCTCTTCCTAACTACGGTCTTCGCGGCATTTTGACCTAAACTGAGAGGAAAAACCTAGAGGACGGTGAAGGACCGACGGAAAAGACTCGGAACCGACCGGGAATGACCTAGGAAGGGAGGAGAACTCAATGTCCGGCGGGAAAATGGCTTGGAGACGATCGGGGACGACCTAGGAGTCGGCTCTAGGGCTTTTTGAACAGTGGCGGCTTGAAAGAAAAGTGTTTTCGAAACGACAAATCTAGGGTTAAAAAGTCGGATCCCGACTGCGAGTCGACTCCACTGAGTTGCGAGTCGACTCGACCTCGAGTCGACTCCAGAATATGCGCGAGTCGACTCTCCTTATGCGCCTGTGGACCTCGAGTCGACTCCCGACAGTATGCGAGTCGACTCCCCCTCTGCTGCCATCTTTGCGAGTCGACTCCCGCCAATGTGCGAGTCGACTCCCCCTTAGGAGCCGGCTCTGAAACTTACTCGAGTCGTCTCTAACTTTGGCACGCACCTAAAACTCATGCTATAATCGTGCCGAATGACGGAAAATCACTTAATTAAGATCTGATTTGATGATCATTGGAAAGAAACTCTATTTTTAACCACATTGTAATCATCAAAATCAATGTATCTAGTGGAACTACTAGGATGGATCAACACTCCTAATCCCCTCCTAAGCACACTAAACCTCTCTTCACTTAGGGGTTTTGTAAAAATATCTGCTAATTGATTATCAGTACAAACAAATTGGAGTGTCACATCACCATTCAATACATGATCTCTTATGAAGTGATGTCTTATCTCAATGTGTTTAGTTCTTGAATGTTGAATTGGATTTTTAGTTAGGTTTATGGCACTTGTATTATCACAATTAATGGGAATTTTATCTTGTTTAATGCCATAATCTTCTAATTGTTGTTTAATCCATAAGATTTGAGCACAACAACTCCCGGCTGCAACATATTCAGCTTCTGCAGTGGATAATGCAACCGAGTTTTGTTTCTTGCTAAACCATGAGATAAGGTTTTCTCCTAGAAATTGACACGACCCGCTGGTACTTTTTCTATCAAGCTTACATCCAGCGAAGTCTGAATCTGTGTATCCTATTAAGTTTAGGCTAGATTCTTTAGAGTACCATAGCCCTATGTTCTTAGTTCCTATTAGGTATTTAAAAATTCTCTTAACTGCAGCTAGGTGTGATTCTTTAGGATTAGCCTGATATCTAGCACACATGCACACACTAAACATAATATCAGGTCTACTTGCAGTAAGATACAGTAAAGATCCTATCATACCTCTATAAGATTTTTGATCTACAGATTTACCTGATTCATCTTGGTCTAACTTGCATGATGAGCTCATGGGGGTGCTGATTGATTTGTTTCCCTCCATATCAAACTTCTTGAGCATCTCCTTGATATATTTGGCTTGATTGATGAAGATGCCTCCTTCTGACTGTTTGATTTGTAGCCCGAGGAAGTAGTTCAGCTCTCCCATCATGCTCATCTCAAACTCACTCTGCATCAAATCAGCAAACTCTTCGCAGAGGCGATTGTTAGTAGCACCGAAAATGATATCATCAACATAAATCTGTACTAATAACATATCTTTATTTTGCTTTTTCAGAAATAATGTTGTATCTACATTTCCCCTAGAGAATTCATGTTCTAATAGAAATTTGCTAAGCCTCTTATACCATGCTCTAGGTGCTTGTTTTAAGCCATAAAGTGCTTTGTTTAGTTTATATACATGATTAGGGTATTGATGATTTTCAAAATCAGGAGGTTGTTCTACATATACCTCCTCATTAATATACCCATTTAAAAATGCACTTTTTACATCCATTTGAAATAGTTTGAAGTCCTTAGAGCATGCATATGCTAATAGTAGTCTAATCGCCTCAAGTCTAGCTACGGGAGCAAAGGTTTCATCAAAATCTATACCTTCTTCTTGATTATACCCCTTTGCTACTAGTCTAGCCTTATTCCTTATAACAATTCCATTTTCATCAAGTTTATTTTTATAAATCCATTTAGTACCAATAATTGGATATTCAGAAGGTCTCTCTACTAGATTCCACACTTTGTTTCTAGTAAATTGGTTTAGTTCTTCTTGCATTGCATTTATCCAATTTACATCATTTTCGGCTTCTTCTATATGTTTGGGCTCAAAGTGTGAAACAAAAGCTAGATGGTTATTCAAATTCCTAAGGGATGCTCTAGTCCTAACGGGTTGAGATGGATCATCTAGAATTAGTTCCTTAGGATGCCCATGAGCATACCTCCAAGCTTTAGTTAGCCCATGATCCATAATAGCCTCTTGGCTTGATGATTCTCCTTCAATCAACTTTTGATTATCATCTTGTAATCCCATCTCATCTATCTTTTCTTCAAGTATTTCAACATCATCATCAAAATTAACCTTCTTACTAGACGAGATGTCACTAGAGTCATCAAAAACAACATGTATAGATTCTTCTATAACTAAGGTTCTTTTATTAAAGACTCTATAGGCTTTACTAGTTGTAGAATAACCTAAGAATATTCCTTCATCAGATTTAGGGTCAAATTTCTCTAGATTATCTTTCCCATTATTATGCACAAAACACCTACATCCAAAAACATGAAAATAATTAACCTTTGGTTTTCTGTTTTTCCACAGTTCATAAGGTGTTTTCTTTATAATGGGTCTCAATAGAACTCTATTTAGTATGTGACAAGAGGTATTAATGGCTTCTCCCCAAAAGTACTTAGGGAGGTTACTTTCACATAACATAGTTCTAGCCATTTCCTCTAGTGTTCTATTCTTCCTTTCCACCACTCCATTTTGTTGTGGTGTTCTAGGTGCTGAGAAATTATGGGTTATCCCCTTCTTACTACAAAATTCATTAAATGACTGATTTTCGAATTCGGTACCATAGTCACTTCTAATGGCTATGACTGAAGACTCTCTAGCATTTGTTACTTCCTTATGGAACTTCTTAAACATAGAAAATGCTTGATCCTTATGCACTAGGAACATGACCCATGTGTACCTAGAGTAATCATCTACTATAACTAGACCATATTTATTTCCACCTAGGCTTGTTGTTCTAGTTGGACCAAATAGGTCCATGTGTAATAATTCTAGAGGCCTAGAGGTAGAGACACATTTTATGGATTTAAAAGAGTTCCTAGATTGTTTGCCAAATTGACATGCCTCACATATTTTGTTCTTTTCAAATTTTAATTTTGGCAAACCTATCACGGAGTCTCTTTTAACTAGTTTAGTTATTGTGTCCATGCTTGCATAACCTAACTTACGGTGCCATAACCAACTAGCATCATTATCTTTAGTTTCATTTACAACTAGACATTGGTTATGTTTTGCAAGATCTTCTAGGTCTACAACATATACATTTCCACGTCTAATCCCTTTAAAAACTAAACTATTATCATTAGGATTTGTTATAATGCATAGTGATGGTTTAAACATAACATCATATCCTTTATCACATAATTGACTAATGCTTAACAAGTTATGCTTAAGACCATCAACATATCTAACATTATCAATAAAAGTAGAAGGGGTGATTTGAACTTTACCAATACCAATGATGTGACCTTGGTTGTTGTCTCCAAAAGTCACAGCACCTCCCTTCTTAGCTTCAAGGGTGAAAAATTGATCTTTGTCACCCGTCATGTGCCTAGAGCAGCCACTATCCAAGTACCAGCAGTTTTTGTTGACCTTGGCTGCAAGACACTCCTACACAAGCAAATCATGTCATCTTAGGTACCCAAGTTTTCTTGGGTCCTTCATGGTTAGTCAAGTTGGTTCCTTTTGGAACCCATACCCTTTTAATTTTTCTTTTTGTTTTATTTTTCCTAAAATTACACACATTTGCTTTATGACCTATAGTACCACAGCAAAAGCAAGTTATTTTCTTAGTTTTAGTTTTTCCAGCTTTAACAAAGAAGTTACTAAGAAGTTTTTGTTTATTTCTTGGTTTATACCCTAAACCCGCTTTATTAAATACGGCTCGTTGACTATTAAGTATCATGTTTAATTTTTCAGAACTATATGTAAATTTTTCAACTAAGGGTTTGTATTTGTTAAGTTCTTTAGTTAGAGTTTGATTTTCTGCTTTTAGGTCATTAAGTTCTTTTGTGAGATCCTTATTTAAGATTTGTTTATGATTTTTAAGTTCTGAAAGTTCCTTAGTTAGTTTTTCATTATCTTTAGTTAAGGTACTATTCTTTTGAGTTAAAAGTTGGTTGCTTGTCTTAAGTTCTATATTTTCTTTGATGATTAAATCCTTATCCTTAACTAATTTATCGTATTTATGTAGGTATGATTGATTAGCTATTTTTAGTTCTTTATTCTTAAGATTTATGGCCTTATATTCTACCATTAATTCATTAAATGCATCATAAAGTTCATCAAAAGAAAAATCAAGATGCGTATCGGAAGTTACCTCATTTTCGTTGGCCATGAAGCAGAAATTGGCCTTCTCTTCTTGTTCATCATCTGATGAGGAGGATGATGAGTCGGAGTCGGATAGTGTAGTGACAAGAGCCTTCTTCTTCTTGTACTTACTCCCCTTCTTCAGTAAGGGGCACTCTGCTCTTATGTGACCCGGCTTCTTGAACTCGTAACACCCAATCCCCTCATTTTTCCTTTCCTTACCTTTGTCCTTGCGGTAGGAATTTGAGGGGCCTCTCCTTTGATGATACGCCTTCTTGTGGTTGATAAATTTCTTGAACTTGCGCACAAGAAGTGCCTCACCATCATCTTCCTCATCTTCTTCTTTTTCACTGCTGCTGCTGCAAGATAAGTCCTTGTTAGATGAAGTAGATTTTAGTGCTAATACCTTTTTCTTATGAGAGGACTCTTCCTCGTTGTGTTGCTTCATGATTAGCTCGTGCGTCATCAAGGATCCAAGGAGCTCCTCGAGTGGTAATTTGTTCAAGTCCTTGGCTTCTTGGATTGCCGTCACTTTAGCTTCCCAAGACCTTGGTAGACACCGAAGGATTTTCCTGACAAGCTCACTGTTAGTATAGTTCTTGCCAAGGCTTTTTAGGCCATTGACAATATCAGTAAACCTAGTGAACATGCATGTAATTGTTTCATTAGAATCCATTTTAAATAGTTCATATTTATGAACCAATATATTAATTTTGGATTCTTTAACTTGATTTGTGCCCTCATGGGTCACTTCAAGTCTATCCCAGATCTCTTTTGCAGAGTTGCAAGTAGAGACCCTATTAAATTCATTTCTATCTAAGGCACAATAAAGTACATTCATAGCTTTAGAATTAAGTTGTGCCTTCCTCATGTCATGTTCATCCCAATCCTTTTCTAGTTTGGGTACCTTGACACCCTCTACATATATGGATGGGATGTATGGGCCATTTACTACAATGGTCCACATCTCATAGTCTTGGGCTTGGATGAATATTCTCATCCTAGCCTTCCAGTATGAGTAGTCGGATCCATTAAAGAAAGGGGGTCTTTGGGTGGACTGACCCTCAATGTGGGAAGATCCAAATGGGGTTGTCATTTTGATCTTTTAACTCTTGGGTGGAAGAGTTTTAGGCTCTGATACCACTTGTTGCCCAGATAGACAACCCAAGAGGGGGGGGGGGTGAATTGGGTTTTAAAATAATTTGAATAATTAAAACGATGTGGTTGACTAATTAAAAACTATTGCAAGTTATTTAATTAATGCTAAGTGCTGTGAGTGATGTGAGGGGAAGAAGAAGAGAGACAATCCAACACAAACACAAGGTTTTATAGTGGTTCGGAGCTAACCCTTGCTCCTACGTCCACTCCCCAAGTCTCACTTGGGAATTCACTATAACCCTCTTGGATTACAGCCGGTTGTTTTCCAAGCTCACAACCAAACTTGTTGTTTTACGAGCTCACAACGAACTCGGTCGGTTTTCCCAGGCTCACCGACTAGAACCGCCCCGATTGTTTTCCCGGGATCACAATCAAACCCTTACACACGTTGGTTTTAACTCGGCTCACCAACCAACCTCAATCCCCTTGATTCAATCCCCGATTGAACCAAGTAAATACAAGTTGTAGAAAGAAACAGAAAATGAGCTTCTCAAAAAGCAGATGAAAACAATATGAACAATAAATGAAGTTAAGAAGCCTCAAACGCTTTTAGATTGGAGATGAGGAATGGCTTCTTAAACTTCTGGTCTCCTCTTGAAAGAGTAGTCGACTTGAATGCAGGAGAAGGAGGCTTTAATTGCTGGGAAGATGTAGTTGGAAGCAGTAAATGCAGATCTTTCTCTTTTTTGTTGAAGAGCACGTTGCAGAGCTTGAATGCTTGATTAGTTGGAGTGGAATGGTTGTTCTCTTTCTTGCTACAGTCCTCTGTGGCTATTTAAGCCAACCCCCACGGAAACTAGCCGTTAGAGTGCTTTTTCTGCCCGTTCTGAACACTCTGCGCAGCCTGACAATATGACCGTTGGTGGGTTGGAGTCGACTCGCGCGATCAGGAGTCGACTCGGCTGTAGCGGGAGTCGACTCAAGCTTTTCCGGAGTCGACTCGGCAACTGTTCCAAATTTGAATTAAAGTTGCCTTCACGACTGGGAGTCGACTCGTCTTGACCTGGAGTCGACTCGCCAACTTCTGGAGCTGACTTGGGAATTTTGGAGTCGGCTCATCCACTGAAGTCCGTGGATCCAATTTTGAATTTTGTCCACTCGAGTCGACTCGACTGTCCTGGGAGTCGACTCGAATCTCAGAGCCCGAACTCCCGATCCTCTGTCTTTTGGCTCGTCCAGTCTTGGAGTCGACTCGAATTTCCTCGGAGTCGACTCGGCTCTCAGTTTCCGAAACTTGGTCTTCTGCCTTTTGATGTGAAGCTGTCTTGGAGTCGACTCGAGATGTCTGGGAGTCGACTCGAATCTCAGAGGCAGTAACTTGATCTTCTGTCTGTTGATGATCGCGGAGTCTCGGAGTCGACTCGCGTACTGCGGGAGTCGACTCGAATCTCAGAGTCCCAAAAATGCTCTCTGACTTTTTCTTTGTGTTCCACTGAGAGTCGAATCATGCTTTCTTTGGAGTCGACTTGCCACCTATCGGAGTCGACTCGCGTTCCACTGGAGTCGACTCGAATCTCAGACCCGAAAACTGTTCTCTGACTTTTCTGCCTGTGACTGCTTGGAGTCGACTCTTACTTCCTTGGAGTCGACTCGGTGAACATCGGAGTCGACTCGCGCACTTCGGGAGTCGACTCGCTGATAGGTTCTGAGTTGAAGCTTTCTGTCCTTCTGTCTGTTCTCAGTCGGAGTCGACTCGTACTTATCTGGAGTCGACTCGAGCTCGTGCCAGTGAACTTGATACGCTTGGAGTCGACTCGTGATACTCGGGAGTCGACTCGAGTCTCAGACATTGGTTCAAACAGACTCCTTAACTTATCCAAAAATTATGAACCAAGTCTTGGGACACTTAGACAGGATTTTCACTGAAACACTCAATTGAATTCATTAGTAATCAAAAGATATACTCAAATGCTTTGAGCTCATCAAAATCAAATGGGGTTTTAATCAATCACTCCACAATTGGTATCAGAGGACTGTAGCACAGAGGACTGTAGTAAGGAAGAGAACAACCATTCCACTCCAACTAATCAAGCATTCAAGCTCTGCAACGTGCTCTTCAACGAAAAAGAGGAAGATCTGCATTTACTGCTTCCAACTACATCTTCCCAGCAATTAAAGCCTCCTTCTCCTGCATTCAAGTCGACTACTCTTTCAAGAGGAGACCAGAAGTTTAAGAAGCCATTCCTCATCTCCAATCTAAAAGCGTTTGAGGCTTCTTAACTTCATTTATTGTTCATATTGTTTTCATCTGCTTTTTGAGAAGCTCATTTTCTGTTTCTTTCTACAACTTGTATTTACTTGGTTCAATCGGAGATTGAATCAAGGGGATTAAGGTTGGTTGGTGAGCCGAGTTAAAACCAACGTGTGTAAGGGTTTGATTGTGATCCAACGGCTAGTTTCTGTGGGGGTTGGCTTAAATAGCCACAGAGGACTGTAGCAAGGAAGAGAACAACCATTCCACTCCAACTAATCAAGCATTCAAGCTCTGCAACGTGCTCTTCAACGAAAAAGAGGAAGATCTGCATTTACTGCTTCCAACTACATCTTTCCAGCAATTAAAGCCTCCTTCTCCTGCATTCAAGTCGACTACTCTTTCAAGAGGAGACCAGAAGTTTAAGAAGCCATTCCTCATCTCCAATCTAAAAGCGTTTGAGGCTTCTTAACTTCATTTATTGTTCATATTGTTTTCATCTGCTTTTTGAGAAGCTCATTTTCTGTTTCTTTCTACAACTTGTATTTACTTGGTTCAATCGGGGATTGAATCAAGGAGATTGAGGTTGGTTGGTGAGCCGAGTTAAAACCAACGTGTGTAAGGGTTTGATTGTGATCCCGGAAAAACAATCGGGGCAGTTCTAGTCGGTGAGCCTGGAAAAACCGACCGAGTTCGTTGTGAGCTCGTAAAACAACAAGTTTGGTTGTGAGCTTGGAAAACAACCGGCTGTAATCCAAAGGGGTTATAGTGAATTCCCAAGTGAGACTTGGGGAGTGGACGTAGGAGCAAGGGTTAGCTCCGAACCACTATAAAACCTTGTGTTTGTGTTGGATTGTCTCTCTTCTTCTTCCCCTCACATCACTCACAGCACTTACCATTAATTAAATAACTTGCAATAGTTTTTAATTAGTCAACCACATCGTTTTAATTATTCAAATTATTTTAAAACCCAATTCACCCCCCCCCCCTCTTGGGTTGTCTATCTGGGCAACAAAAGACTCTTATCAGGGACCCCTAACACTAATGGCGCGATGGACTTAGAGGAGGAAGAAGTCAGCTAGATTGAATGCAGAATTTTTCCATGCATGAACTAGGGTTCCTCTCTTTTCTTTTCCCTTTTTTCTTCTTCTTTTTCTCTCTTTTTTCCTTGAATTCAACCACCAGATGATGGGGGTCCTTTTAATGTTGCTCTCCTACCTAACTTCATGCCAACCATCCCATATTTGTGGAGGATTTTGTGGGGTTTTGAATTTTGAATTCAAAATTCAAGTTCATGTGCCATTACATGATGAAGCTTGATCTAATCTAAACCATTCATCATGTTGCCACTTTTCTATTTCAATTTTGAAATTCTCATGTCCCAAATAGATTAGAGGGTCACGTGGTGATTTTGTGATGATTAAATTCGAAATTCAACCTTAATTAGAAGTGAGATAAAGATAAGGATGACATATGTCATGAAGAGAGAGAATTTGATCTTATCCAATTCTTTTTATGAATTTATCTTTCCATTTTGACCCATCTAATGATGAAAGAGGTCCCTGATGTTGCCAAGTGTCCCATGGCACCATTAAATAAATTAAATTAATTTTTAATCATATTAAAAATCAATTTATGGCACCATGCATGGATATGTGACAAGTGGATTTCAAGATCCGAACAGTTTCAGATCAAACCCATTTAATTTAATTAAATCCTAACAATTAGAATGATCCAATTACCATGGGTTGAACCTAATCCAATTAGGTCAATCTCTAATTAAGCACAAATTTAATCTAATTTAATTTGGTCAACCTAAGTCCTCTTGATTCAGACCTAATCCAATCAGGTCAAAAACTCTGATTGAGCCCAGAATTGAATCTAATTCAATTTGGCTCATCCTTAGTCTAATTACTCAATCCAATTGAGTTCATTAGCAATCTAATTACTAATTAATCCTCCGATAATTACTTTAATTATTTTATAAGATAATTTGCCAATCGAATTGACCAAATTATCCCTGAATGATTCTTAATCATTCATCAGCCTTCTTGATCAATCAGGAATCTTCTATGCGTGTGACCTCATAGGTTCGAACCTAAGCCGGTAGTATAGGAACGACTTCCTACACTAATCGATGTGACCATCTAGCAATGGTACCCGACGTCCGAATAGGCCGAATATATGCGAAGCAAATATTCTGGAATCCTGAACTATGGTTACTGTATAATTCAATCCCTTTGACTCTTAATGCCAGGATGACTTAGAGCTCACTGTCAACCCTATAATTAGTACATCCATTATGTGATTAACTTTAGATATCCCGTGACTCCTCACTGGGATTACCCTGGCCAAGGTTTTGCTAAATTAATCACAAGACATTATTCCTGTTTTCAGGAGGGGTCAATTCCATCTCGACTCACAACTGACTACGCAAGTACTTGACTGCACCCAGTGACCTTCCGTCACTGAATTAGAAATCCAGGTAGTCCGGTACCAAAGTACATTGAGTTGCTTGCTAGTCACAAGTTGCGGTCTCAGGTCAGAGGGCCAAACTTATACCCATATCCACTCGGAACATCTCTTGACAGTAGAGCATTCCGGAATTGGTCACGTTCAGTGAAATATACTCCTACACTTCACCTGTTTGGCATACCAGTGTCTCCACACTCCTTGGTTAAGAGGACAACCAACGTATATGTCACACAACGACCTAATCTTGATAATGCTGTCGTCCTTGTAACAACATATCATTTGGTCGCGAACTAGTTTAAGGACTCGAAGATAAATCCTCCTTTATCATTAATAAGTCCTAAGGACTTCATCATATAAGAGTTCATTTGAAGATGTAAAATGATGAATAATGCCAAAAAATACTTTATTGATTTGTCAATTCATTTAATCATCAACATGCTGACGATTGACATTTAGGATACAATTCCCAACAACTCCCACTTAGCCTAAAGCCAATCGGCACAGTATCTAATACCCATCTTCGACTTGTGTTCGTTGAACTCTTTGATGCCGAGGACTTTGGTAAATGGGTCAGCCAGATTTTCTTTTGTGTCAATCTTCTGAAGATCAATATCACCTCGTTCTATAATCTCTCGAACCAGGTGATAGCGTCGCAGAATATGCTTGGTCCGCTGATGTGCTTTAGGTTCTTTTGCCTGAGCTATGGCTCCAATGTTATCACAAAATATAAGAACTGGACCATCAATGGAAGGTGCCACTCCCAGCTCGGTGATGAACTTGTGCAACCATACGGCTTCCTTGGCTGCATCAGATGCTGCAATGTATTCTGCTTCACATGTAGAATCTGCCACTGTATGCTGCTTGGAACTCTTCCAGCAGATGGCCCCACCCTTAAGAGTGAAGATATATCCCGACACGCTCTTGCTATCATCTTGATCTGACTGAAAACTTGAATCAGTATATCCCTCAAGTTTTAAGTCAGAATCACCGTAGACAAGCCACTGATCTTTAGTATTTCTCAAATACTTAAGGATGGTTTTTACAACCTTCCAGTGGTTGCTACCTGGATCAGACTGGTATCTGCTCACTACTCCTAGTGAGTATGCCACGTCTGGTCTAGTACATGTCATGGCATACATTATAGATCCCCACTGCCGAAGCATATGGAATTCTATCCATACTCTCTCTTTCTTGAGAGGTTGTCGGACAATCCCTTTTAGGGAGGTTAATTCCATGGCCCATTGGAAGATAGCCTTTCTTGGAATTAATCATACTGAACCTCTTCAGTATAGTATCAATGTATGTGGATTGGGATAATCCAAGCAATCTTTTAGATCTATCTCTATAGATCTTCATCCCTAGGATGTAAGATTCTTCTCCCAAATCCTTCATGGCAAATTGAGATGATAGCCAAACCTTTATTCCTTGTAATGCAGGAATGTCATTCCCGATTAAAAGAATGTCATCCACATACAAAACAAGAAATATGATAACTGAACCATTTGCCCATTTATAAATGCAAGGTTCCTCTTCATTCTTAATGAAGCCATATGATTTGATCACCTTATCAAATCGTATGTTCCAACTCCGTGAAGCTTGCTTTAATCCATAAATGGATTTTTGAAGCTTGCACACCTTAGACTCATCTGCAGATATAAAACCTTCTCATATACACCTCCTCTTCTAAATCTCCATTTAGAAAAGCGGTTTTAACATCCATCTGCCAGATCTCATAATCTAAGTGTGCTGCTATCGCAAGCATAATCCGAATGGATTTGAGCATTGCCACAGGAGAAAACGTCTCGTCATAGTCAATACCATAACGTTGACGATATCCTTTGGCAACCAGACGGGCTTTATAAGTCTCTACTTTTCCGTCTGCGCCCCGTTTCCTTTTGAAAATCCACTTACACCCTATGGGTTTAATCCCTTCGGGTGGGTCAACTAATGTCCATACATCATTGACCTTCATGGATTCCATTTCGGATTGCATGGCTCCAAGCCATGCATCAGAGTCATACCTCTGCATCGCATCCATGTAGGTGATCGGATCCTCATCGTTTTCATCAAGTTCGATAGGATCCCCGTCCCGGACCAAGAAACCGTAGTATCTATCCGACTGACGTGGTACTCTACCTGATCGCCTTAATGGTGCATCTAAGATGGGTTTTGGATCTGATCTAATCAAATCCGACTCAATTGGTTTAGTGGATGGTGTCGGATCTTCTACATGTTTAACTTCCCTAAGCTCAACATTAGAGCTTTTAGTTCCTTCACTAAGAAATTCTTTCTCTAAGAAAACAGCTCTATTGCTTACGAACAACTTTTGTTCTTCAGCAAAGTAGAAGTAATATCCTTTAGTTTCTTTAGGATAACCAACAAAGAAACATCTGTCAGACTTGGGTTCAAGTTTGTCTGTTTTCAAACGTTTGACATATGCCGGACACCCCCAAACCCTAAGGTGAGAGAGCATTGGCTTACGTCCAGTCCACATCTCATGTGGTGTTTTATTTACAGACTTACTTGGAACCTTATTTAGAATGTAGCAGGCTGACTCAAGTGCATATCCCCAAAAAGATATGGGCAGACTCGCAAACCCCATCATGGATCGAACCATATCTAACAGAGTTCGATTTCTTCTTTCTGATACACCATTATACTGTGGTGTACCAGGAGGAGTCCATTGGGAGAGAATCCCATTCTCTCCTAAATATGTCAAAAACTCATTGGAAAGGTATTCGCCTCCTCGATCTGATCGAAGAGTTTTAATACTCTTTCCAGTTTGTTTTTCTACTTCATTACGATACAATTTGAACATTTTAAATGCTTCAGATTTATGTCTCATTAAATAGACATAACCATACCTAGAAAGGTCGTCTGTAAACGTAATGAAATATGAATACCCACCTCTAGCATTTGTGCTCATTGGCCCACATACATCAGAATGTACAAGGGTCAATAAGTCACTGGCTCGTTCACCTTTTCTGGTAAAAGGTGATTTGGTCATCTTACCAAGAAGACATGACTCACAGGTTGTCAATGATTCACAATCATTAACATTGAGGATTCCCTCTTTACTTAACCTGTTCATCCTGTTCTTGTTAATATGACCTAGCCTATGATGCCAAAGGTAGACATCCGTGACATTATCTATTCTAGGACGCTTACTTGACGTGTACATTACATTAACAGGTTGTGATAACAAGTAGATGCCATTGCTCAATTGTCCATTCATTACAGTAACACCATTCATAATGATATCACAAGAACATTTCTTTATTGAAATTTCATAACCGTTCATGGCCAAAAGGCCTACGGAAATTACATTCAATAAGAATGTAGGACAATAGTGACAATCACTCAAAACAACTACATGGAAATTGAAAATAAGTTTGAGATTTCCTAAAACTAGAACTGGAATAGATCTTCCATCTCCAACATTCAGAAATCTCTCGCTGTTTTCAAATCTCTCATTGACCTGAAGTCCTTGCAACGAATTGCATATATTAAACGGACTTCCAGTATCTAATACCCAGGTCGAATTATCACATATAGAGAAATTACAAGGTGTTATCATATAAATACCTTGATCAGCAACTGATTGCCCTTTTCTCTTGCTTAGCCTGTTCGGGTCAAGTGAGGTAAGGTACTGAGGACAATTCCTCTTCCAATGCCCCTGCTTCTTATAATAGAAGCATTCTGCCTGACTTTGGTCATCCTTAATCCTTTTGGTCTGACTATGCTGAGTTTTCAGCTTTCTATACCAATTATTGAAGTTGGGACCAGTCAACTTGTCATTATCAAATAATGAGCAAAGTGACAAACTTGTAGCCATTTCTACATAAAAGAAAATTTGGCTATTAGTATATGAATTGACTAAACACAGTAGACTTGGACTTTAGTCTAAAGATACTCCCACTATTTCATACAAATTGGTAGCCTCTACCTCCAATTCGAAAAATTACTCCTAATTCTTTAGTGGGCACTAGAATCCAATAGATCGCATATAGGCCCGAGTGTGGCTCGGCTAACCCATATGCACCTATTGGTAGGTTCTAAACCAGTTGCTTCACCAAGCAACTTCTAGTGATAATTTTGCCCTAGGTTCTTCGGCAGGCGTGTGGCGCCTCCACCGAATACCCTAGTCAGATCCAACCATTAAATGATAGGGTTAAGTCTAATCAACTAATAGACGACCAAGCCCGAGTGTGGCTCGGCTCACCTGACCGCCTATTGAAGGTACACTTAACTCATCATATATTGAATGACAATTTCAATGCTTGATAAGTACCAGGCGTGTCGCGCCTCCAATAATTATCAAATCATTGGACCCATTATCACCCAACTTAATGGGAGGCTATGACCTAGTTATCCCCATAACCATTTCATTTTAAGGACCTAATAATTTTAGAGGATTTCTTAATTAGGATAGATAAGAAGATCCGGTTAGTCTAATTTCTTCCACTGACTTCACCAAATCAGATTAGACTCAAACCGGTTAAGGAGGCACCTAAATCAGTCAAACTGATTTTTCTTATAGGCATGGGCTAACTCGAATCATTAAGTGATCCAATCAAAATGTGATTGACC
This sequence comes from Phoenix dactylifera, assembly GCF_051530095.1. NCBI lineage: Eukaryota > Viridiplantae > Streptophyta > Magnoliopsida > Arecales > Arecaceae > Phoenix > Phoenix dactylifera. The sequence goes on from NC_143193.1 coordinate 10,600,513, forward strand.
ATGTCGGCTAGGTAAGTGAGATCGGTGGAAGGAAAATGCCATTAACTCGACAAAGACGAATCAGTGCGAGTAGCTCCCAATTAAAAACCACCGGTCAAAACTGCCAAACTTACCTTAGACACCGACTGGTTAATCAATTTCGATTTGATTACTCAAATGACTCGGGCTACACCTCTGAGCCTAAATCAAGTTCCATCTTGGTCTAATCAAAGACATGGACTTGATCCATCTACAACTATTGTAAATTGACCTAGAATTTCCTTGACCTATTCTAGTTACTACTTAATTAGATTTGATCAATTAATTCTAGTTGTCCATGCATGATTCTAACCTTAGGTCTAACCCAATCCTTGAAACTTGATTCAAGCTAACCCATATGCCCAAATAATTATGCAATGTCAATTAATTGAGTTACAATTCTATTTCATAATACTTAATTCTCAATTAAGTTTAGACTTATGAAAGTTTTGATTATTGCATATTTCTTTTTAATTACATATTAATTACAATCTTTCAGTTCTTAAAACATATTTTCAGATCTTAAAACATATTTTCAGATCTGAGTTTTTGTAATTAATCACATGTAATCAGATTTAATTCATGTTTAAGTCATTATATTTAATGTTCATGCATCACATATACATAACAACATGAATTAATACAAACAAATACATCTTATGTATTTGTTTTTTCACTTTTATTTTTAGATCTGATTTGTTCATTAAAATCAGAGATCATATGAATCATAAATTTTATTTAGATCTAATCTAAACAATATTATGATTTCATATTTATTTATGTTACAAATCTTAACGCAAACATGCATCATATGCATCCAAAATTTCAGATCTAGTTAATCATGCATAATCAGCAATTAAATCAATCATAAAAAATACTTTAGATCTAATCTAAGCATGCTCATGATTTCAGATTTAATTACAAAAATTAAAACATAAAAGTTTAAATATGAACCTGGCTCTGATACCACTGAAAGTGAATCCTAGGTTCTTCGGTGTTAAGCATGCTGATTTTTTTTTTAAAAAAAAAACCATGGCTGAACCTGATCAGGTTGCCTACGTACCCCTTCATAAGGAGGATCAAGCCATACGTAGTTTTTTTTAAGTTTTAAAATACAGCGGAAAAATCGAATCAAACAATTTAATTCATGCATGCTTACAAGATCAAATCTAGAAATCAGCACCTTAAGAACACATAGGATTATGCCGGAATCATTTAAACAATTATGCTAAAACTTTCATGCATGATTAACTATCAGATCTAAAACTTAAGAACTCTATTCCGATTAATCTCCGAATATCCATTGAATGGATTCTGGAGATATCTCCGTGAGGAGCCCCAAAAGAGGGTAAAACCTCGGGGAATCAGACCTAGATCTTGACACCATAATAAAAGATTAATGTAGGATTAATACCTTTTATGATGGATGAAACTTGTGGATCTGATCCTCGACTTCGCAGCCACGCACACGAATGGCCTCTACGAGAAGTCCACGCGAAGTTCCTGAAGAGATCCAATCCTGCGGAAGTGCTAGCTTGCGCAGAATTTCTTGAGGCTGAAATTTGATCTTCCAAACGCTATCAACTTTTGATCCGCCTTCTTGGAAGAACTTGGAGGAAAGGTTTAAAGGGATTGAAGAGGACTTAGATCTGATCTAAAGACTCTTATCAGGGACCCCTAACACTAATGGCGCGATGGACTTAGAGGAGGAAGAAGTTAGCAAGATTGAATGCAGAATTTTTCCATGCATGAACTAGGGTTCCTCTCTTTTCTTTTCCCTTTTTTCTTCTTCTTTTTCTCTCTTTTTTCCTTGAATTCGACCACCAGATGATGGGGGTCCTTTTAATGTTGCTCTCCTACCTAACTTCATGCCAACCATCCCATATTTGTGGAGGATTTTGTGGGGTTTTGAATTTTGAATTCAAAATTCAAGTTCATGTGCCATTACATGATGAAGCTTGATCTAATCTAAACCATTCATCATGTTGCCACTTTCCTATTTCAATTTCGAAATTTCCATGCCCCCAAATAGATTAGAGGGTCACGTGGTGATTTTGTGATGATTAAATTCGAAATTCAACCTTAATTAGAAGTGAGATAAAGATAAGGATGACATATGTCATGAAGAGAGAGAATTTGATCTTATCCAATTCTTTTCATGAATTTATCTCTCCATTTCGACCCATCTAATGATGAAAGAGGTCTCTGATGTTGCCAAGTGTCCCATGGCACCATTAAATAAATTAAATTAATTTTTAATCATATTAAAAATCAATTTATGGCGCCATGCATGGATATGTGACAAGTGGATTTCAAGATCCGAACAGTTTCAGATCAAACCCATTTAATTTAATTAAATCCTAACAATTAGAATGATCCAATTATCATGGGTTGAACCTAATCCAATTAGGTCAATCCCTAATTAAGCACAAATTTAATCTAATTTAATTTGGTCAACCTAAGTCCTCTTGATTCAGACCTAATCCAATCAGGTCAAAAACCCTGATTGAGCCCAGAATTGAATCTAATTCAATTTGGCTCATCCTTAGTCTAATTACTCAATCCAATTGAGTTCATTAGCAATCTAATTACTAATTAATCCTCCGATAATTACTTTAATTATTTTATAAGATAATTTGCCAATCGAATTGACCAAATTATCCCTGAATGATTCTTAATCTTTCATCAGCCTTCTTGATCAATCAGGAATCTTCTATGCGTGTGACCTCATAGGTTCGAACCTAAGCCGGTAGTATAGGAACGACTTCCTACACTAATCGATGTGACCATCTAGCAATGGTACCCGACGTCCGAATAGGCCGAATATATGCGAAGCAAATATTCTGGAACCCTGGACTATGGTTACTGTATAATTCAATCCCTTTGACTCTTAATGCCAGGATGACTTAGAGCTCACTGTCAACCCTATAATTAGTACATCCATTATGTGATTAACTTTAGATATCCCGTGACTCCTCACTGGGATTACCCTGGCCAAGGTTTTGCTAAATTAATCACAAGACATTATTCCTGTTTCCAGGAGGGGTCAATTCCATCTCGACTCACAACTGACTACGCAAGTACTTGACTGCACCCAGTGACCTTCCGTCACTGAATTAGAAATCCAGGTAGTCCGGTATCAAAGTACAATGAGTTGCTTGCTAGTCACAAGTTGCGGTCTCAGGTCAGAGGGCCAAACTTATACCCATATCCACTCGGAACATCTCTTGACAGTAGAGCATTCCGGAATTGGTCATGTTCAGTGAAATATACTCCTACACTTCACCTGTGTGGCATACCAGTGTCTCCACACTCCTTGGTTAAGAGGACAACCAACGTATATGTCACACAACGACCTAATCTTGATAATGCTGTCGTCCTTGTAACAACATATCATTTGGTCGCGAACTAGTTTAAGGACTCGAAGATAAATCCTCCTTTATCATTAATAAGTCTTAAGGACTTCATCATATAAGAGTTCATTTGAAGATGTAAAATGATGAATAATGCCAAAAAATACTTTATTGATTGGTCAATTCATTTAATCATCAACATGCTGATGATTGACATTTAGGATACAATTCCTAACAAATGTTTATTGTACCTTACGTGGATGTGTCCTTCAAGTTGAAATCTCTCATTTCTTGCTCATAAATCCTGCATTATTAGCAAAATCTTTTTCTTTCTTGAAGGAAGGTCATTAGTTTCTTCAAGATATAAAACATTCATACAACATATTTCTTCACTAGATGACTCAAAATAAGATATGATAATAATTGAATATTGAGTCATTCTACTCAAAAAATTGCCTAAATATAAACAAGCACAAGTCACTTGAACTAAAGAGATAGTTTCATTAAGTAAGATGGTTCAAGGACAAGCATGTGAGGCAATAGGAAGATTCATCAAGGTCAAATCAATTTCTTGTTTTCAAAATCAATTTAGCTTAGATTCTATTTTCTTAAGATAGTTATCAATAAGATATACAAGTTAGGTTTTAATCAAATTATCTTAAACAGTTGTTTCTATCAAAATTCTAATTATGATTCAGCTTTCAACACAAGTAATCAGTTTCAGAAGGATAAGCAATCTTCTTTTTGAGTAGATAAGATTTTATTTTTGACTTATGAGAGATAGTTCAAAGAAATTAATATTCATGCTTTAAAAGATTTTTATGCTCAGATTAAACATGATAGGTTAAAAATAATCAGCAGAGTTCGAGATAATTTTAGAGAAAGATATTAATCATAGATACAATGATTATGCTCAATAAAATATTTTAATGATCAGATTTATTGATTTTGAATTTTAGAATAGTCTTGAGCATTACTTGTAAGAGGAAAGACGATTTGTTATTATAAAAATTTTTAAGTAAGTTTCTCATTATGATCATAACACATTAATCATTTATGATTGAACCAATTTCAGATGATTATGATTTAACATATGATGCATATATAAGACTTATAAAGCAAATCATAATACATTTCAGATAATCATATAAGGAATGAATGGTATAATAATAACATGATGAATTACATTCATACCTTCACAAAGGATAAAATAAGATTTTATAAGTATTATGCTCAATAAAGTTTTAGCATGAAACCAGCATTAAATATTTATACTAGAGAGGAAATTTAGATTTTGAAAAACTTAATGGAGAAGGTTATACATATTCATTCATTCCATGGATAACTTGGCACATCTATATCTACACCCTCATATTTTCATTTTAGGTATCCAAACTTGCTTGGATCCTTGATGGTTAGTGCATATGGTTTCTTTTGGAACCCAAATTTGTTTAATAGCAACAATTTTACTATTTGTTTTAATAGTATTGGAACTATAGGCAAAGTTGTTATGCCCATCCTTTTTATGTTTGAAATAAGTTATCTTATTCGATAGTTTGCTTGGTGAATTGATAATCTTTTTATTTAAGGGTTTAAGTAAAAAAGTCCAGCCAAGTCTTGATTTATCAAAAATAGCATGTTGGCTTTCAAACATCATTTTTAATCTTTTTAAACTTACAGTGAATTTGTTAATAAAAGATTTTAGTTGGTTAACTTGTTCACTTAAGTTTTGATTTTCTTCAATTAAATTCTGATTTTTCTGAATCAATTTTTTCTAAATTTAACCTTAAGTGTTCATTCTCAAAATTTAATTTGTCTTTCATTTCAGCAGTAGAATTTCTTTCTTCTGACATTTTCAGATGTAGCTTTTTATTCTTTAAATTAAGCTTCTTGTATTCTAAGTATAAATCAGAAAAACCATCATGAAGTTCATGAAATGTAAAATCAGATTGAGCTTTAGTGTATACTTAATTTTTGAATGAGAAATCACTTTGTGTTCGAGTAGATACCTCATCTTCATGTGCCATAAAGCATAGATTTTCAATTTCAGTTTGCTGCTCTTTTTTTTCGGAGCTAGTTTCAAATTCACTAGAAATGTTAGTGCATTCATATTTAACTTCAAGCATACTCCATATTTCCTTAGGAGTTATGCAAAAAGATATGCTATTAAGTTCACTATCATCCAATGCACAATATAGAATATTTATGGCTTTTGCATTTTGCTGAGCCATTTCCTTATCATGATTCGTGTTTGTGTATAGCCCATTGACTATGATACTCCATAAATCGTAGTTATGTGCTTGAATTAAAATGCGCATACGTGCTTTCCAATGTATGTAGTTTATACCATTAAATAGTGGAGGTCTATCAATTAATTGTCCCTCTCCTAGAAAACTATCTATTTGAGTTGTCATGATCTTTGGCTCTTTGACGGTTAGGTCAAAGTCATAAAGCAAAAAATTATAGAGCACCTGCTCTGATACCACTTGTTGCCCAAGGTGACAACCCAAGAGGGAGGGTGAATTGGATTTTCTAAATTTTAAGGCCTCAAATTAATTTTTAAGTGAATGTGGTTTAGCCTATGTGATAATATAGGTGCAGTGGAAGCAATAGTAGTAAAGCTCTAAACAATTGTGATTAAGTTACTTTTAGAATTTAAACTAGAGCAATTGCTTAAGTAAAGAAAATAAACCAAGAAGCACACAATGCAAACACAATCAAGTATAGTGGTTCGGTGCACCCCAAAGCACATACGTTCACTCCCCAAGCATTTTCTTGGAAATTCACTATAACCCCTCGGATTACAGTTGGATTGTTTTTCCGGGCTCACAATCCAAAAACCCTTACAATTGGTTTTACGGGATCACCAATTAACCTTACCGTTGGTTTTACGGGCTCACCAACAACCTATGTTGGTTTTACGGGCTCGCCAACAACCTACGTTGGTTTTACGGGCTCACCAACAACCTACACCATTGATTTACAGGCTCACCAACAAACCTTACAATGAATGAAAAATATAAGGTTTAAAGCTCCTAAGTGAGCAAATATAACAAATATGCACTTCAAGAAGAGATAAGAAAATAATTATCACTTTGAAGATCCTCTTCTCTTCTTTGCTGAGATTGCTTCACTCCTCAAGGGTTGGTAGAACTCTTAAAGTCTCTTGAATTCTGCTCTACCACCTTCTTTCAAATTTTGAGATGAAGCAATGAATGAAACTCTCTTGGATTTTCTCTTCTCTTGAATGTACACTTTAATTTCCACCAAGATACCTTTCTTTGATGAATAGTGGCTCTTAAATACTTCTCCAACCTCCAAAGATGACTTCCTAGCCGTTGGAATGGAGAAACTAGCCGTTTATAGCCGTTGGGAGCTCAAAAAATACTTCTGCAGATCTAACTGTTATGCTCTCAGCTGTGCTGGGGTCGACTCGAGTAAATCTGGGGTCGACTCAAGTTACTGTTCATCAGGCTGGGGTCGGATCAAGCTTTTCTGGGATCGGCTCAAGTTATTGTTCATAGGCTGGGGTCGGCTTAAGCTTTTCTGGGGTCGGCCCTCTCAGTCAATTCCAGAAAGCTATTTTTGCAGTGGTTGAAGCTGGGGTCGGCCCGAGCTTTTTTGGGGTCGACCCGAGTTACTGTTCATCTGTGCCATATATGCCAGGATATGTCAGAATGTTTTCAAAATGTGCCAGGGTCGACTCCATCTCTTATGGGGTCGACTCCTACTCTGTGCCAAGTGTTCCAAAGGCGTGTCACTTCGTTCGAAGGCGTGTCAAATGTATCAAAGTCGATCCAAACTAATTTTGGTCGACTCTAACCCTATTTTTCTGCACTTTGAAGGTTAGTTATGCACATTGAAACAACAATATGATATTCCAAGCAAATTAGAATGCTAGACACAATAAGATTTTATTCTCTTGATAGTGAAAATTACAGAATTACCCTTTAAAGTAATCTTAACTTGAAACTTTGTCATAATCAATTTCTAAGTTTTCTCTCTTGCTCTATTATAACCCTTATCTCAAAATTTACTCTTGAAAGTTGTTTTGATCTTGTATCCATGAGGTTTTATGAATGTATTGAGTATGTATCGAGCGTATCGAGAATGTATTATTTCATTCTTTCTTGAGTGTTTATGTACATACGCATTTGAGTTAATGGCATTAGCACTTCCATATGGCCTCAATGGCTTTGTAAGCATCAAAATAATACTAGAATCCTCAAACCTAATAACAGAATGTTATGTGAGAGATATTTAGGTATCCCTGTAACCAAGACGGATAAGCCGGAGGAATGCTTTTATATTATTGATCTAGTTCCGAATTTGGGGCCAACATGGTATTTTTTGTCATAGTTCTAATAGTGATGACAGTGGTAGTGGTGATGGTGATAAATAGTAACTTTCTATTACTCATTGAAATTCAATCTCGTCCCATTTGCTTGAGTTATTCTAGGAGTTTGCATTGCTAACCAGTCGGTGAAAGCGTCCTGGTGTGTTATCGACTGTCAAATGATTTAGTTTGTGAGTTAATTTGACCATCTTGATGATTTGTTTGATAAGTGGCGCCCGAATCTCTGCATAACAAGTATTTTTTCCCTTGGTTGGATAAGCACTATGTTTACAATTAGCTCTCTTATTTAGATTTGCTGAATGTGTGCGAATTTTGGCAAAGCTTGCTTCAAAATATGGTTCTCCGCTATCAATTGCTTGAGAAAATGCTTTGACTCCAAATAACTAAACATTATTAAGGAAATTTTGCAAAACTAGCCCACTTTATTTTTTCTTTTGCAAATTCGCCTCTTTTTAGGTGACCAATATTTAAAAAGTGTTCATTTGCCGTTGACACTTAGGACAAACTTCTACATGTGAATTCACGTTAGATACGGCAAATATATGCATTCAGTATAAAAGTAAAATTGGGGCATATATATTTAAAAGGTGTGTCCCTACATATTTATCTAACTATTCAAATTTGCTTGAACAAACTGCCAGTGGCATTTAGTTGAGCCAAGATAAAAAACATCAAAAATTTTAAGATTAACTCAATTTCACATTTTTAAGATAAAACAATACCTCGAATTTGCAGAGTGGAAAATAGTGGAAAATAAAATAGGTCATTTTTGCAAAATTTCCCCAAACCAGTTGGCGTTGGCCTCCTCAAGGTTCTTATTGCTGATCCAAAGTGCAAAACTTCATTTTCCAATGAAGACCCGTTGCTCCTGAAAGTGCAGTTTAAATTTATCGCTGGTTTGCAAAAGATGCTTCGTCGATATTCCTGCAAGGAAACACTTATGATACTGGGACTCATATCTTATAGAGTATCTTATCTAATTTCACAACTGGCTTATTCTGTAGCTAGTATCTTCTAGTATTTTGGTCCTAATTTTGAGTCTCCTAGAATTAACAATGTTAATAAGAGTTGTACCATGCAGCGTTATTTGCACAGGGTAAGTATTATCATTATTTGAATCATGACATGAAAACAACATTTTTATATTTATAATTTATAAATACTTCAAATACATTATTGAACAAATTATTGAACAAATAAATAAATGTCCAAGCATGATCAAAAATGTCTGCTAGGACTTGTCCGGAATTAATTTCAAATCTGCAAGACGGGTTCAATGTTGGCTTATTTACGTCTTATTTGAACATGATCATCTCCAAAATTGAGCTAAACACACCCTTTTCAAGAAATCGGGTTACTAGCAACCTAGATCTAAACATAGTACATTCAAAATTATCAACTTGGCTAACGAAAACCCTGTCAAGATAGGCGCAGAACAAGTAAGGCCCAGGAGCCAGGCCATTAAACGCCACATCTGCCAGGGTCCGAACTTAATCTCTACTCGCTTTCTTTTCCCCAATCGGAATCCTCTTCGGAACGAGAGTCCAAGTCCCCTACAAACACGCCTCCCCTTATTACCCAGTTTTCTTTATTCCCCTTGCTTCTCATCTAGGTCCGTCGTCTTCGAGAGTTTGCGTTCTTTCATGAAAGCGATGAATCCTTCGATCATGAGGACGAATGTGGTCGGCACCAGAGCATCATCTACAACTCGGCGATTTCCCTCCCTTCTCTTCTTCCTTATCTCGTACCATTCCAGTTTTCTTCCTTTTCTTGCCTAGTTTTTTTCTCTTTCTTATATATATATATATATATATATATATATATATATATATATATATAAAATATATATTGCCCCCCCCCCCCCCCCCCCCCTGCAGACCTTCCTTTCTTTCTTTCGAGATCTTTTCTTCTCTAAATTCCTAACAATATGATCGACGCCAAAGCGGCAGATCTCATTCTACCCAAGGAGTGCTGCTGCCAAAGCCAATGAAGTCATTGCCATCAGCCCATTCATCCTCAAGATCCTTCTCCTCCTCCGCCTCCGCCGCCGTTGCTGCCGCTATATTCCTGAGGAACAACGGCGGCAAAGAGGCCGTCGCCACCAAGAAGAAGACGGCAGCAAAAAAGAAGCTAGCCTGCTACTGCTCTCCACCGCCTCTCGGATTGAGGTGCCCCTTGCACCAGTTCGGTTCTTGGCCGTTTCGGATGCTTGCCGCTGCGCCCACGCGTGATTCTCCAGCTGCTGCTGCTGCTGGTTGTGGAGACAATCCCTTGAAGAAGAAGGCGGTCGTCTTGCCGATTGTGACCAGGAGTAACCCCTCGCCCTTCGAAGGCTACTTGCGGCGGAAGCGACAAACCAAGAAGCCTAGTAGATTTTTCTTTGAACACGAGGCTCGAGTTGTTCTGCAAACCTCTGATGCTGCTGGCTCCGAGTAGATCGTCGGATGGGTTTCTGATCACTTTTTCTGTGTCCTTGGGTAGAATGTATGCGGTTGGCGGCCAGGTTTGGGCCTGTGACCTTTAAAGAATACAATGTACGTAGGTAGAACTCTTTGATATAGCTATCATCTATTTGGTGATGGAAATAGATTTTTTTCAGGTGTCTGGATTCGGTGCTGTATATATTATGTATCAATCTCCATTGTCATATAATCTTATGGAAAACCTGTGAGACACGGGGCTGAGCCGACTTCAGCCCCGATTCATTTGGGGAAGGAGCCGGAACAGAGGATCGTGTGGGCGATCCTCTCCGGCTCCTCCGGAGGGGCAAACAAGGCAAGGGCGCCGCGAGATTCCCGCGGCGCCCCTCCTAGTCCATCCACGGCCGATTCACGGCCGTGAATCGGCCGTGGATCTCGCTTGACCACCGTGATTTTCGCGGCGGAGAACCGTTACGATGGGGCTATAAAACCCCATCTACTCCTTCCCCTAGGGCATCCCGAGCTCCTCCTCCTCCTCCTCCTCTTCTTCCTTCCCTCCTCCTCTTCTCCGACCGGTGTACCCTCCCGACCGAGCGCCGCCCGGATCCCCCTCGCGGCCACCCCCTGTTCTGAGACCCATCTCCTTGGGTTCAAGCGTCGCCGCCGCCGCCTGACACCGGACCGAGCCTCCCTCGGCCGAGATCCCTCCGCCGCCTCTGCCACCGCCGGTAAGCCCTCTTCCTCCATCTGTTTTGGCCCCATCAACCGAGAGCATTCTCGGTTGATCTCGACCCCAGCCACCGCAACGGCCGCGGGCCGCCACTGCGGCCGGCTGGCCGTCGACTGAGGGGTGGCCTCCGGCCACCCCGCCGCCGTTGCCGCCGCCCCTTCCTCTTCCGCTCTCCCTCTCGGTCTTCCCCTGCCGTGGGGGGGATTAGGGGAGGAAGACGACCCTACGGGCCGAACAGGGCCAAACATGGGCCCTGTTCACAGTGGGCCCGATCTGGGCCCGGTTCACTGTAGGCCCAACATGGGCCCGGTTAAAAAAAAAAAAATCCGAACCCGAAACCCAGATCAAACCCGAGAACCCGAACCCGAACCTGAACTGGAATCCGAATCCGAACCCGAACCCGAACCTGAACTGAAATCCGAACCCGAACCCGAAACCCGGGACCCGAAACCCAAACCCATTAGACCAGTAAATAGATTATTTGTAGTTAAGCCCTTGGCAGTATGCTATTTCAGAAATAGGATCTCAGTAATTTGTATTTGATCCCTATAGGAAAGACTTATTACATAAAGGTCCCCAACAATAGTTATTTAGTCCTCTCACTCAAGTTTTATTATAAAACATTACCCTGTAATTAAATATTAGTCCCTGCCATAAATTTTATTGCATAAATGAACCAATTAGAAGCCAACCATGGGGGCCCTATTTAGCCGAGTCTATGCGGGCCCATTGGGCCGAGTCCGATATGGGCCCTATCAGGCCATGCCCATTATGGGCCAACTTTGGGCTCTGTTGGACCATGTCCAATAGTATTATTTTTGAATTTTGCTTAGTCTGAAATTAACAAAAAATTAATTAAACTTTAACAGGTGAACCTGATCCGTCTACCTGAAGTAGGAATCAAGCGAGAAGAGGTAAGTAACTTAATACTTCAAGTGTGATTTTCAAATAAATAGATTAAATTCTGAAATATGTTTTGTATTTAGTAAAATGGGTCTGGCATGTTAAATTTCATTTGAAAATTATGCTCTGAAACCGTAAACTGTGACTGAAAAATTTATGAAATCTGTTTTTTATATATATATATTCTCAGCATGGCTATGATCTGTTCTGTTCTGTTCTGGCCCCGCTAATGGGGATTATACGTTGGACCTGTCGACTTGTAATCTGTGAGGAACCGGTTTCGACACCGCGCCACCGGTGATTAGAATAGTGGTTTCTGGACACCGTTTCCACCGGTGATTAACAATAGTGGTTTCTGGCACTCTGTGCAACCCATGCCACTGGGTTACGTGGCCGTAGCCTATTATGTTGAGATTCTGGTATAAGAGTTTTTGGAAAAATGATAATAAGTTTGAAAACAACAAAACGATGTTATTTATGATTTATTCCAGACATTATCCTGTATTTTGATCTGATATGCTCTGACCCCACTCTGGGGTATTTTGTTGCTTACTGGGCTAGTGTAGCTCATTATTCTATTTTCTTCATTTTTCAGATCCAGAGGCTTGATCGCACGGGATTGGGGAGTGCGTTAGAGTTTCCGACGATTATTCCTTCAGTTATTAGCATTTTAGATTAGTCTGAACATTTGGATCATGTTGGCATATGCTATTTGGAAATTTTGTAAGACTGCTTTTGAATGATTTTAAGTATTTTGTCAATTTTAAGCATTTGCTATTAATCCTTAAATAAAGTCTTGAACATCTGTATTTGCTTTGATGTAATCCGATGCCTTGCACGCCTGCGTGGCCCACCGTGCGGACGAGCGGCGTCTGCCGCGCCTCGGGCTCGGGGCGTGACAGATTTGGTGGTATCAGAGCTTAGGTTTCAGATTCATAGGGATTATGTTTGAAACAGTCATATTTGAGCCTAAGTTTTAAGATCCTTAGGATTCGTTGGAAAGTTGAGAGATGGGGTAGTAACTAGACAAAGGGATAATGTTCATTTGCTTTGTTAATTATTTTGTATTATTCTGTTTGGATAAATATTTTTAAAATTTATATATTTTCACTGAATCAGAATGCCGCCTCGCCGTATCCGTAGCTTAAATCGGATGGTTGGGCGCTCTCAGGGAAGAGCCCCCACTAACCAAACGGGCGAGGCATCGCATAACTCAGGGCCCGAGGGTCAATCAACTCCAGGAGCTGCAGCCGGAAATCAAACTTGGGTGCTCGAACTGATCGAGGAGGTCGTCGGGTTAGTACGCCAACAGAGGCAACAACCTCAGCAACCAGTCCAGCAGGATGTTGCTCCTCCTGAGCAAAGAAGGAGTATAGCAGAATTCAAGAGAATGGCACCTTCGGCTTTTAAAGGCACCACTAGTCCTCAAGAGGCCGAAACCTGGATAAATGAAATGGAGAAAGCCTTCAGGGCAATGGAGTGCACCGATGAAGAGAAGGTCAGATTTGCCACCTATATGCTTCAGGACCGATCTCATCATTGGTGGATGTCTGTGGAGCGCACATTGGCACCCGAGCAGGAGGCGCTTACCTGGCAGAGATTCCGCACAGCATTCTACTCCAAGTATTTTCCCTCCAGTCGCCTGAGGGAGCTAGAGAGGGAATTTCTCAATCTGAATCAAGGAACTATGACTGTGGATGAGTATGAGGCAGAGTTTGACAGGCTATCTCGGTTTGCTCCCACCCTCGTCATGGATGCAGAGTCCCGGATGAGGAGATTTGAAGAAGGATTGAAGCCTCACTTACGTCGGAGTTTGGCCGCAATACACTCAACAAACTATGATGATCTGGTAGACAGGGCTAAGAATCTGGAAATTGTCTGGAAAGAAACCTATGATGCCAAAGATAAGAAACAAAAGAAGAGAAGCAGAGATTATGATGCTCGCAGTGGACAGAATTCTAGCAAGACTGCAAAATCACATAACCAATCTTGGCAATCAGGGAAGCAAGGATCTGATGGAAAGACTATTCAGCAAGAGAAGCATAAGTGTGATGCATGTGGTGGTATGCATAAGACTGAACACTGTAGACGATTATCTGGTGCTTGTTTCAGATGCGGCCAGCAAGGTCATAAGGTAGCTGAGTGTCCTCAACAGGACCTTCGATCAGTTCAGAGGCCTCAAACTACAAGAAACCAGCAAGTGCAAGCTTCTCCTGCTCCGGCTCAGTCAGCTCAGCCTTCTTCTCCTAAGCAGCAGAAAGGGGGGAGACTGCGCACACAAGGTCGTATTTATGCACTAACTCAGCAGGATGCTCAGGCATCCAAGACGGTGGTGTCAGGTACATTGTCAGTTGCTTCTGTTTATGCTCATACACTATTTGATTCTGGTGCTACGCATTCCTTTGTGTCATCTACATTTGTGCAAAAACATGACCTGCCTTGTGTGCAATTAGAGTATGATCTGCATGTTAGCACTCCTGCCGGAAGCGGGATGATTGGTAACCAGGTCTGCAAGACTTGTCCGATTCAGATAGTAGGTAGAGACTTGCCTGCTGATTTGATAGTTATAGATATGCATGACTTTGACATAATCCTCGGTATGGACAGTTTAGCATCACAATTTGCCACCATTAATTGCCATGAGAAACAAGTAAACTTTCAGATCCCAGGAGATACCGAATTCAGCTTCGTAGGGAGTGGTGCTTATACCTCCCCTCGAGTTGTTTCCGCTATGCAAATTAAGCGGCTGCTTAGAAAGGGGAGTATGGCGTATATTGCCACAGTGGTTGATACCAGACAATCAGATCAAAGATTGGAAGATATTCGAGTAGTGAATGAATACCCTGATGTCTTTCCGGAAGACCTTCCTGGCTTGCCACTAGATAGAGAAATTGAATTTGCAATTGATTTAATTTCTGGTACCACACCAATTTCTAAGACCCCCTATAGAATGGCTCTAGCTGAAATGAAGGAATTAAAGGAGCAGTTGCAGGATCTTTTTGATAAGGGTTTCATCAGACCTAGTGTTTCACCTTGGGGAGCTCCAGTCTTATTTGTAAAGAAGAAGGATGGTAGTATGAGATTATGTATTGATTATCGAGAGATAAATAAAGCAACAATAAAGACAAGTATCCTCTACCAAGAATTGATGACTTATTTGATCAGTTAAAGGGTGCTCAGATATTCTCTAAAATTGATCTTCATTCTGGGTACCATCAATTAAAGATAAGGGCTGAAGATGTGCCTAAAACTACTTTTCGTACTCGTTATGGGCACTATGAATTTTTGGTCATGCCTTTTGGACTGACAAATGCCCCTGCAGCTTTTATGGATCTGATGAACAGGGTGTTCAGACCCTTTCTGGACAAATTTGTAGTAGTCTTTATTGATGATATCTTGATCTATTCTGGGAGCCAGGCCGAGCACGAGCAACATTTGAGGTTAGTACTGGAAACCCTAAGACAAGAGCAGTTGTATGGTAAGTTGAAGAAAAGTGAATTCTGGCTAGACAGTGTGATGTTCCTAAGGCATGTAATATCTAAAGAGGATATCTATGTGGATCCAAAGAAGATCGAGGCAGTGGTCAACTGGAGCAGACCCAATAGTGTTACTGAGATTCGCAGCTTCTTGGGCCTAGCAGGATATTATAGACGATTTGTTGAGGACTTTTCCTCTATTGCTGCATCTTTGACTCGACTAACTCGTAAAGGAGTTAAGTTTAAGTGGTCAGATAAATGTGAACAGAGCTTCCAGGAGCTTAAGCAACGTTTGGTGTCCGCTCCCATCCTTACCCTTCCCTCTAGTGGCGAAGGTTATACCATCTACAGTGATGCCTCAAAGAAAGGATTGGGTTGTGTACTGATGCAGAATGATAAGGTTATTGCATATGCTTCCCGACAATTAAAGTCATATGAGGAGAACTACCCCGTTCATGATCTGGAACTTGCTGCTATTGTGTTTGCATTAAAAATTTGGAGACATTATTTATATGGTGAATCTTGTAAGGTGTACACTGATCACAAAAGTTTGAAATACCTTTTTACCCAGAAGGAACTAAACATGAGACAGAGAAGATGGTTAGAGTTACTGAAGGATTATGATTTGTCTATTCATTACCATCCGAGAAAAGCTAATGTGGTAGCAGATGCACTGAGCAGAAAATCCACTGGTAGTATTGCTGCCTTACTCACCTCTCAGAGGAAAATTCTGGAAGATCTGAGGAGAGCAGAAATTGAGGTATGTTGGCATGACTCTGATGCACAATTGGCAAACTTACGTGTCCAACCTACCTTGATAGAGAGGATCAGGATTGCTCAAGCAGATGACCCTCAGTTGCAAAAGCTTAGAAGTGATATTGAATCAGGTTCTCAATCAGAATTCAGACTTCATGAGGATGGATCATTGAGATACAGGAACAGAATGTGTATTCCAAATGACTCCGATTTAAAGAATGAAATTATGAAGGAAGCTCATAATACTGGATATACAGTGCATCCTGGGGGTACTAAGATGTATAAGGATTTGAAAGGCACATTTTGGTGGAATAATATGAAGAGAGAAATTGCACAATTTGTGGCTCGGTGTTTGACATGTCAGCAAGTTAAAGCAGAGCATCAAAGACCGGCAGGGTTGTTGCAGCCCCTACCACTTCCTGAATGGAAGTGGGAACACATCACTATGGACTTCGTCTCCGGGTTGCCTCGCACTCTTAAAGGTTATGATGCTATATGGGTGATTGTGGACAGATTGACAAAGTCGGCACACTTTTTGGCATTCAAAGTAGGAATGACCTTGGAAAAGTTTGCAGAGCTCTACATTGAACAAATAGTGAGGTTGCATGGAGTACCCGTATCCATTGTTTCCGATAGGGACTCGCGGTTTGTATCTCACTTTTGGAGTAGTTTGCATAAAGCCTTGGGAACCACTCTGAGCTTCAGCATAGCTTTCCACCCTCAGACTGATGGCCAATCAGAAAGAACCATTCAAACCTTGGAAGATATGTTAAGAGCTTGTGTAATGGATATGAAAGGTTCTTGGGACCGTCACTTGTCTTTGGTTGAGTTTGTATATAATAACAGTTACCAGGCAAGTATTCAAATGGCACCTTATGAGGCTCTATATGGAAGAAAGTGTAGATCACCTATCTGTTGGGATGATGTTGGTGAATGAAAAATTATGGGCCCCGAGATTGTGCAACAAACAGTAGAGAAGATCCAGCTGATCAGGGAACGCCTCCGGATAGCTCAGAGCAGACAGAAAAGTTATGCAGATAATAGAAGAAGGGAATTGGAATTTCAGGTCGGAGATCATGTGTTTCTGAAAGTGTCTCCTACTAAAGGGGTGATGTGATTTGGAATACGCGGAAAACTTAGTCCACGCTATGTCGGCCCCTTTGAGATTCTGGAAAGAGTAGGAGCAGTGGCTTACAAATTGGCACTTCCACCATCACTGTCTGGAGTTCACAATGTTTTTCATGTTTCCATGCTAAGAAAGTATATCCAGATATGAGCCATGTGGTAGAAGTGGCTCCCTTGCAGCTTAGAGAAGATTTGACATATCCTGAGCAGCCTGTACGTGTGGTTGATAGAAAAGAGCAAGTGTTGAGGAGGCGCATGATTCCTTATGTTAAGATCCAGTGGAGCAATTACTCAGAACGAGAGGCCACGTGGGAGCTGGAGGACGAGATGAAGGAAAAATATCCGGACCTTTTTGCAAGCTAAGGTATGTTAAATTTCGAGGACGAAATTTTTTTTAGGGGGGAAGAATGTGAGACACGGGGCTGAAGTTGGCAGCCCTCGCCGACTTCAGCCCCGATTCATTTGGGGAAGGAGCCGGAACAGAGGATCGCATGGGCGATCCTCTCCGGCTCCTCCGGAGGGGCAAACAAGGCAAGGGCGCCGCGAGATTCCCGCGGCGCCCCTCCTAGTCCATCCACGGCCGATTCACGGCCATGAATCGGCCGTGGATCTCGCTTGACCGCCGCGATTTTCGCGGCGGAGAACCGTTACGATGGGGCTATAAAGCCCCATCTACTCCTTCCCCTAGGGCATCCCGAGCTCCTCCTCCTCCTCTTCTTCCTTCCCTCCTCCTCTTCTTCGACCGGTGTACCCTCCCGACCGAGCGCCGCCCGGATCCCCCTCGCGGCCACCCCCTGTTCTGAGACCCATCTCCTTGGGTTCAAGCGTCGCCGCCGCCGCCTAACACCGGACCGAGCCTCCCTCGGCCGAGATCCCTCCGCCGCATCTACCACCGCCGGTAAGCCCTCTTCCTCCATCTGTTTTGGCCCTATCAACCGAGAGCATTCTCGGTTGATCTCGACCCCAGCCACCGCAACGGCCGCCAGCCGCCACTGCGGCCGGCTGGCCGTCGACTGAGGGGTGGCCTCCGGCCACCCCGCCGCCGCTGCCGCCGCCCCTTCCTCTTCCGCTCTCCCTCTCGGTCTTCCCCTGCCGTGGGGGGATTGGGGGAGGAAGACGACCCTACGGGCCGAACAGGGCCAAACATGGGCCCTGTTCACAGTGGGCCCGATCTGGGCCCGGTTCACTGTGGGCCCAACATGGGCCCGGTTAAAAAAAAAAAAAAATCCGAACCCGAAACCCAGATCAAACCCGAGAACCCGAACCCGAACCTGAACTGGAATCCGAATCCGAACCCGAACCTAAACCCGAACCTGAACCTGAACCTGAACTGAAATCCGAACCCGAACCCGAAACCCGGGACCCGAAACCCAAACCCATTAGACCAGTAAATAGATTATTTGCAGTTAAGCCCTTGGCAGTATGCTATTTCAGAAATAGGATCTCAGTAATTTGTATTTGATCCCTATAGGAAAGACTTATTACATAAAGGTCCCCAACAATAGTTATTTAGTCCTCTCACTCAAGTTTTATTATAGAACATTACCCTGTAATTAAATATTAGTCCCTGCAATAAATTTTATTGCATAAATGAACCAATTAGAAGCCAACCATGGGGGCCCTACTTAGCCGAGTCTATGCAGGCCCATTGGGCCGAGTCCGATATGGGCCCTATCAGGCCATGCCCATTATGGGCCAACTTTGGGCTCTGTTGGACCATGTCCAATAGTATTATTTTTGAATTTTGCTTAGTCTGAAATTAACAAAAAATTAATTAAACTTTAACAGGTGAACCTGATCCGTCTACCTGAAGTAGGAATCAAGCGAGAAGAGGTAAGTAACTTAATACTTCAAGTGTGATTTTCAAATAAATAGATCAAATTCTGAAATATGTTTTGTATTTAGTAAAATAGGTCTGGCATGTTAAATTTCATTTGAAAATTATGCTCTGAAATCCGTAAACTGTGACTGAAAAATTTATGAAATCTGTTTTTTATATATATATTCTCAGCATGGCTATGATCTGTTCTGTTCTGTTCTGGCCCCGCCAATGGGGATTATACGTTGGACATGTCGACTTGTAATCTGTGAGGAACCGGTTTCGACACAGCGCCACCGGTGATTAGAATAGTGGTTTCTGGACACCATTTCCACCGGTGACTAACAATAGTAGTTTCTGGCACTCTGTGCAACCCATGCCACTGGGTTACGTGGCCGTAGCCTATTATGTTGAGATTCTGGTATAAGAGTTTTTGAAAAAATGATAATAAGTTTGAAAACAACAAAACGATGTTATTTATGATTTATTCCAGACATTATCCTGTATTTTGATCTGATATGCTCTGACCCCACTCTGGGGTATTTTGTTGCTTACTGGGCTAGTGTAGCTCATTATTCTGTTTTCTTCATTTTTCAGATCCAGAGGCTTGATCGCACGGGATTGGGGAGTGCGTTAGAGTTTCCGACGATTATTCCTTCAGTTATTAGCATTTTAGATTAGTCTGAACATTTGGATCATGTTGGCATATGCTATTTTGAAATTTTGTAAGGCTGCTTTTGAATGATTTTAAGTATTTTGTCAATTTTAAGCATCTGCTATTAATCCTTAAATAAAGTCTTGAACATCTGTATTTGCTTTGATGTAATTCGATGCCTTGCACGCCTGCGCGGCCCGCCGTGCGGGCGAGCGGCGTCTGCCGCGCCTCGGGCTCGGGGCGTGACAAAACCTATAGTGGAAATTCCTGATTCTTTCTTCTGCAAGTTAAATTAATAACATCTGATGAGGATGACATTGGAAACAGTTGTTAATGACAATTGCAGCTCCTTCATGGGGAAGGCTGATTGATAAGGAGAGCCTCTGGTGTTGAATTTAGTTTTTAATGTTAAGAATTTTTTTGTCGAATCCCTGCCTGTTGTTTTCTTCTGATGTATCTCGTTGGTCTTTATTGGCAAAATACACCTAGTCTCCCGAGCACTAGAGCGCTCAACAGGACTTCAAAAGTCTTTCAAGTCTTAAGATTTTGGGTGGTTTATTGACAAACTAATGAGTCGGCTATCTTCTGAAAATTGAAGTATCCATGCATTCCCAGTTTGATGAGATTGCACTAACAAAAAATGGCAGTGATACTAAAATTTTAAGGAACAAAGAATCTGATAACTTTTGGGAAGATGAATGGATCCATATACTCCTAAAAAAGAAAAACCCAAAAGCACTAAAGAGATGATAAGCTCTACTCTAGAATAAATGGATGCCTAATGGATTTTAGAGATGAGCAACCTTGCCATTAGTTGGCTCAAGTTTCACTCCTTTGCCCATTTTCATTTTGAGTTATGAATTTATGCAATTACTGGCTCAGACAGAAATTTTAGGCATAGGGAAGAAACTATTCCAGTTTTTGCCGAGGTTTGGGACATGGGGGCATAGCTGGTCTTGGGAACATAGCTCATTTTGTGCAGGATGTATCAGACCCCCTGACATGCCAACTATATTTAATGCCTTATAATCAAACAGCTTAAGGGATGAGAAACCTTTTCATCCATATGTTTAAATAATTCTATAGATAATTTCAGGTCAAAAGTTGTTGCATTTGATTATGCTTGAGTGATACAACTATAAAGAGTTTGGCAACTCTACTCCTTCAGAGCTACCAATTTGGACATAATTTTGCAATATTGATGAACATTGATGATATGCTTGCTCCGACTAGATCTTAAGCCATTAGCCAAGAAAAATATTTTAGTCCCTATGGAGATCTTGATGATCGGTAACTCACCTTCAACTATTTTATGAAGCTAGAGAGACCTAACTAATTGTAGTACTGGAGATCCAGTTTGGTAGTTCTGGCATTTATAGTTGTTAGAAAATGAACAAGATCAATATTGTATGATGTAATTTTGAGATAGTTGCTTGACCAAACAACATATCGTGCATACATACATATACGATAGCATTAATTCCATTTATCAGAGATAGAACATTGATGGCTTATAACAAGCAGATTTCGAGACTATATGTTGAATAGTTATTTTCTTTTTTGGAGAAATGAGTCTATTTCAATCGACACTGATATTCTAAGACATATATTTATCGTAATTTTCTTCTTTTATCTCAATCTTCTAATTTAACTATACCTATCCTTCATGCTCGATTAGGCTAGAAATGTTGACAGCAAGAGTGGTGGAAACTACCTTCGGCCACTTACAGACGATCCAATTCCCTTTTGGAGCTTGGTTTTGTTCCTTTTCGTAAGTACTAGGGTTATTCCTCTATACTGTAGTTTTGGTATCCCCAAAACTGGTGCATTTTTTTTATATAGAAATGTGAGGTCCAAATTGAACTCCTTATAATTTCCCTTTTCCACATGATTATCAAGTACAGTTCAACAAGAGGTTTAGAGGGGGAGGCAACACCATGTTAGCTATTACCTAAAGTACTGAAAGACTGTAGTTTTTAAAATAGGAGTATTAAACTAGGACTGATGCTACAAGTCAAGAAGAGATGCAGAAAGAAATTTACGGAGTAATAAGATGAGGCGGAGGACTCTCACTTAATAAATGGTCTCTCGAGGTGCTAGTCCCCGAGGAGATAGATATGGATTGTTATTATTAGGTTCTGTTCCTCCTTATATGAGGAAGATCCTACGTCACATTATGCTATGTTGTATGGAGTGAAAGAATCCATGACTAAATACCTAGCCTTTAATGAACTGGGTTTGGACCATTTGACTGGCCCAGAAAGTATACTTGAACACCAACCAACAAAAAAACGGTGAAAGTACGTGATTTTGGGGGGTGGGGTGTGGTGGTGGAAATGGACTCCCATCAAGAGAAAACTTCTCCGGTGAAGCCCGGCACCGAGGGAGACTTAGGCATTTCCCTCCGGCTCCATGTAAAGTGCTGAAGCTTCACCCCGGCCTCCCCATAAAAGATCTAAGCCTTGGGTTGGCCATCGCCGGTGTTGCCAAGTTTCTTTCGAATGCCATCGACCGTGCTGGTTGGGCTGCCTCAAGATCTCGTCGGAAATTGAGATAAAGACCCTTTAAACCTCTAATCAATCTTGCTCCCTTTCTTTGAAGCCCTATAACCACGGTCTCCGAAATATCTCCTTCCCTTATTTCGTTTTGAAAATTGGTTTCCCTTTCATGGGTCGCCATCATCTGTCGTTCCCCGTTCGACCACCATCCGACTGTTAGCTGTGCTGCTACACCTCACTAGACTACCACCCCTTTCTTTCCTCCTCTTCGTTTGCTTTAGAAAGGGCGTGTGGGCATCATCTCTATTTTTCAAAGAGGAGAAAGAAGAAAAGTTGCAAAGAATCAGACTAACGGCTCTTTAGAGTGAGAAGCTATGAGGAGAGGGAAAGTGGGTTTGGGCCTAATGGCTAGCTGCTCGCCAGCGGTGCTTGGCGGGGTTGTTTCCTGTCTACGGTGGATGGTGTTGGAAATATAAGAAGAGAGATTAGAGAGGAAAGGATGGAGAGGAAGAATACTTCAAATTTTTTCTATTCACTTTGGCTCTTGCTTTGCTTACAAAACTATAAGACTTACATGGTATTTATATGACTTCTAGGTACATGAATAAACTCAAATACATGTACCACTTAAATATACATAAAAAATCCAAAAGACATAAACCACTTAAATGCACGTAGAAAACCACTTAAATACATATACATGAATCACCACTCTCAAGGTGACCCTTCACATATTCATGATCCTCCCAAAAATCATTCATTAAATTAAGTTTATCTTCTCAACACTCTCCTTTAAACTTAATTTCTCGTAACTCCAAGCATCATCCTCAACTTGCTAAAAATATCATACTTGATAGGCTTAGTAAAAATATCTGCAACTTGATCATGGGTCTTCACATACTTTACTTGCACTTCATTCTTTACAATGCAATTTCTAAGAAAATGATACCTTGTATCTATATGCTTGCTTCTATTATGGAAAACCGGTTTCTTTGCCAATGCAATAGTCGACTTGTTGTCAACAAAAATCTACGTGGCCTCCTCTTGTGGCATTTGTAACTCCTTCAATAATCTTCTTAACCATATGGCATAACAAACATAAGAAGTAGCGGCAACATATTCAGCTTCACAAGTAGAAAGTGTCACAATTGGTTGTTTCTTCGAACTCCAAGTAAAAGTTATATTTTCCAAGTAGAAAATGAAACCGGAAGTGCTCTTCCGGTCATCCATATCTCCAACCCAATCACTATCACTATAGCCCACAAGCTTAAATTCATTAGAACATGAATAAAGCAAGCGAAAACTAATTGTACCTTTGATGTAGCAAAGAATTCGTTTCACCGTTTTGAAATATGTCATGCTTGGTGACTCCATAAACTGACTAATAAGCCCAACTCCAAAAAGTATATCCGATCTTGTGCAAGTTAGGTATCTTAAACTTTCAACTAAACTTTTGAAGGTTATAGAGTCTACCTTCTTCCTTCTTTATGCTTAGACAGCTTTACTACACATTCTATCGGAGTATTTACAGATTGACAATTTTCCATCTTGAACCTCTTAAGGATTTCCTTGGCAAAACCTTCTTGAGAAATAAAAATTCCATCCTCTATTTGCTTGATCGTAATGCCAAGATAATAAGACATGAGACCAATATCCGTCATTTCAAACTCTCTAGTCATAGCTTGCTTAAACTCTCCAAACATACTTGGATTATTGCCCGTAAAAATAAAATCATCAACATATAAACAAACAAGCAAAATACCTCCATTTTCACGCACCTTAGCATAGAGAGCATGCTCATGTGGGCACTTGGTAAACCCATTCTTTTGAAAATACTTGTCAATCTGACTATTCCAAGCCCTTGGCACTTGCTTCAAACCATACAATGCTTTCTTCAACTTCAACACTTTGTCTTCATGGCCTCTGATCATATAGCCCAAAGGTTGCTCAACATAAATCTCTTCCTCAAGAATGCCATTCAAGAAAGCTGATTTGATATCTGTTGCTGGGGGTCCAAACCGAGAACGATTGGCACAGCGGTGTGAACGGGGTTCCCTTTGAATTGCTTTGGTTGCGCTCCGCCCTCCGCCGGAAAACCTGCAAGCAAGCCTCGCACCACCACCAGGGTAGTGGGGGCCCTCCGACGATCAAGTCAGGGGAGATCGAAGGAGGAGAAGGAGAGGTAGCAGGTAAGATGATACTCTGGAAAATCTTTCTTACCCTCCCCCTTCCCCCCCCAGCCCCATATATATCAGGCTGGGGGGTTTTTCTGGGGATTGGTCATCGTGTGGCACGATGGGGTTGCCACTGACGTGGCCGTTACAGGGCGTCGTGGGGCAGCGCTGGGTACGGCCATGGCAGGGCGTAGTGGAGCTCCGCTTTGTACGGCTGTTACAGGGGATCGTGGGGCAGCGCCGGATTCGGCCGTTGCAGGGAGTAGTGGAGCAGGGGGCCGCGGCGTGCCTCAGGGGAACAGTCTGTTGTTGTCAAGAGATTGCCGACCCGAGGTCGGATTGCTGGATCAAGGGGCAACCGACTCGGGGTCGGACTGCGGAGCCGAAGATATCCGACCCGAGGTCGGATTGCTGGATCAAAGGGCAGCCGACTCGGGGTCGGGCTGCGGAGCCGAAGATATCCGACCCGAGGTCGGATTGCTGGATCAAGGGGCAGCCGTAGTCTTCCTGGGCGCGCGTGCCGGTCACGTGGGGCATGGTGGCTAAGTTCCCCCGTAACAGTAGCCCCCCACTTCCGAGCCTCCTGGAACTAGGAGGGGAACGGGTGAAGGGAGTGACGCTTCGAGATTGCCGCCATCCCTCGGAAAGGCGCGCGCGCTCCGAGCTCCCCGCCTTCTTTATGGCGTATGGCGGTTGTCGCTGATCTGGCAGTCTGCGGATTTCGGCGGACATCCTTCCTTAATGGCGTCGATTCGCCTTTGGGGCGCGAACGATCCTTCGGCAGCCAGGCGTCCTCTGGCGTCACCGAGGCGTCACCCGCCTTTCCGCCTAATTAACCGGGGGCCCTCCCCGTCCGCCTTTCTCTCCACAGGCATCCTCGAGTTTCTCCCTTGTGCTGCTGCCGAGGCGAAGCACACGGAGGCTCGGGCCGATCTGCTGAGGGTCTCCTCCGAGGCGGACGACCGGATTGTGGCGAAGGTCATGGAAGCGAAAGCTCAGATTACGGAGCGAGTGGAGGCGGCGCTGGCCGAGAAGAGCGCAGAAATCGGGCGTCAGGCGGTACAGGCCTATCGTCAGTCTGCCGAGTTCATCCGTGACATGTCGGATGCGGAGTCCGACTCCTTTGCCTTAGGCTTCGATGAAGGCCTGGCAAGGGTGTCCACTAAATACCCCAGAATTGACCTGAGTGGGGTCTCCCTCCTCGACTCCCCTCCGATGCCATTGCCTGCCGGTTCTCCAACCGTCTCCCTACCCTTCGCGGACGTGCTCGCCGTTCCCGATCCAGGGGTTCCTCCAAGCTGACCCTCTGTACTTTTTCTTTGTTCTTTTCTTTGTATGTTGGCGTTTTGCCATGTTGTATAGGTCTCGGCCCTGATGCAACGAAAGTTAATGCAAACAAAGTGTTTCCCCATTTCACTTTCGTCCTTCCTCTTTTTAACTCTTGGTAGCGTCTCGCCGACTCCTGACTCTTGAAGTTCCTCCGGCACTAGGCCAGGCATCCGAGGGTTAGGCCTCAGAAAATTCTTCCGGCGCTAGGCCAGGCATCCGAGGGTTAGGCCTCAGAAAATTCTTCCGGCGCTAGGCCAGGCATCCGAGGGTTAGGCCTCAGGAAATTCTTTCGGCGCTAGGCCAGGCATCCGAGGGTTAGGCCTCAGGAAATTCTTCCGGCGCTAGGCCGGGCATCCGAGGGTCAGGCCTCAGGAAATTCTTCCGGCGCTAGGCCGGGCATCCGAGGGTCAGGCCTCAGGAGGGTTAGGCCTCAGGAAATTCTTCCGGCGCTAGGCCGGGCATCCGAGGGTTAGGCCTCAGAGAATTCTTCCGGCGCTAGGCCAGGCATCCGAGGGTTAGGCCTCAGGAAATTCTTCCGGCGCTAGGCCAGGCATCCGAGGGTTAGGCCTCAGGAAATTCCGCTCATTGGTCGGCCAAGGCTGGCGCAAGCCGAGGCGACCGGTCGGGGCTTCAGGCTAGTCTGCTCTCGGGATGATCATCGGGTTAGCCTGGCATCCGAGGACTGAGCCTCGGGAAATTCCGCTCGTTGGTCGGCCAAGGCTGGCGCAAGCCGAGGCGACCGGTCGGGGCTTCAGGCTGGTCTGCTCCCGGGATGATCATCGGGTTAGCCTGGCATCCGAGGACTGAGCCTCGGGGAATTCCGCTCGTTGGTCGGTCAAGGCTGGCGCAAGCCGAGGCATCCGGTCGGGGCTTCAGGCTAGTCTGCTCCCGGGATGATCATCGGGTTAGCCTGGCATCCGAGGGCCGAGCCTCGGGGAATTCCGCTCGTTGGTCGGCCAAGGCTGGCGCAAGCCGAGGCGACCGGTCGGGGCTTCAGGCTAGTCTGCTCCCGGGATGATCATCGGGTTAGCCTGGCATCCGAGGGCCGAGCCTCGGAGAATTCCGCTCGTTGGTCGGCCAAGGCTGGCGCAAGCCGAGGCGACCGGTCGGTGCTTCAGGCTAGTCTGCTCCCGGGATGATCATCGGGTTAGCCTGGCATCCGAGGGCCGAGCCTCAGGGAATTCCGCTCGTTGGTCGGCCAAGGCTGGCGCAAGCTGAGGCGACCGGTCGGGGCTTCAGGCTAGTCTGTTCCCGGGATGATCATCGGGTTAGCCTGGCATCCGAGGACTGAGCCTCGGAGAATTCCGCTCGTTGGTCGGCCAAGGCTGGCGCAAGCCGAGGCGACCGGTCGGGGCTTCAGGCTAGTCTGCTCCCGGGATGATCATCGGGTTACCCTGGCATCCGAGGGCCGAGCCTCGGGGAATTCCGCTCGTTGGTCGGCCAAGGCTGGCGCAAGCCGAGGCGACCGGTCGGGGCTTCAGGCTAGTCTGTTCCCGGGATGATCATCGGGTTAGCCTGGCATCCGAGGACTGAGCCTCGGGGAATTCCGCTCGTTGGTCGGCCAAGGCTGGCGCAAGCCGAGGCGACCGGTCGGGGCTTCAGGCTGGTCTGCTCCCGGGATGATCATCGGGTTAGCCTGGCATCCGAGGACTGAGCCTCGGGAAATTCCGCTCGTTGGTCGGTCAAGGCTGGCGCAAGCCGAGGCGACCGGTCGGGGCTTCAGGCTAGTCTGCTCCCGAGATGATCATCGGGTTAGCCTGGCATCCGAGGGCCGAGCCTCGGGGAATTCCGCTCGTTGGTCGGCCAAGGCTGGCGCAAGCCGAGGCGACCGGTCGGGGCTTCAGGCTAGTCTGCTCCCGGGATGATCATCGGGTTAGCCTGGCATCCGAGGGCCGAGCCTCGGGGAATTCCGCTCGTTGGTCGGCCAAGGCTGGCGCAAGTCGAGGCGACCGGTCGGGGCTTCAGGCTAGTCTGCTCCCGGGATGATCATCGGGTTAGCCTGGCATCCGAGGGCCGAGCCTCGGAGAATTCCGCTCGTTGGTCGGCCAAGGCTGGCGCAAGCCGAGGCGACCGGTCGGGGCTTCAGGCTAGTCTGTTCCCGGGATGATCATCGGGTTAGCCTGGCATCCGAGGACTGAGCCTCGGAGAATTCCGCTCGTTGGTCGGCCAAGGCTGGCGCAAGCCGAGGCGACCGGTCGGGGCTTCATGCTAGTCTGTTCCCGGGATGATCATCGGGTTAGGCTAGCATCCGAGGGCCGAGCCTCGGGGAATTCCGCTCGTTGGTCGGCCAAGGCTGGCACAAGCCGAGGCGACCGGTCGGGGCTTCAGGCTAGTCTGCTCCCGGGATGATCATCGGGTTAGCCTGGCATCCGAGGGCCGAGCCTCGGGGAATTCCACTCGTTGGTCGCGCGCCTATCACTTGCCGCTCGACGGGGTTTCTCCGTGGCCAGCTGCGATCGTATTTCTCCTCCTCTCGAAGCGTCGCCTGGGGAACACCAGAAGGCTATTAAATGCTAATTGAGGCGTTACCTGGGAAATCGGATCGGCCAGTTGCTGCTTGCGAGGAGTGCCAGTTAAGCGGCCGCGATACGCGCGTTCTTCGAGGCGGATGCGGCCTGGGCGCGTGCGGAGATACGTGGGCCGTGGGATACACGCCGCCCGGAGTGTCCTGCATGAAGAATGCAATTAAGGAGAACGACGCTTAGGAGGTCGTGGGAGGATACGCCTCGAGAGCCGGAACGGCTCCGGATTCGATGCGCCCGCATTTATTGGAGCCACCCGCATCGGAACGACCGGGGGGCTACAGTTTGGCTATAAATATAAGTGCAGGTGCGGTGGAGCCTGCCAAGCCGGGCTGTTCAGGTTGCCATGGATCGTGGACCTCCTCTCCGGTGCGTGGCTGGGAAACCCCTGCCGGAGGAACGGGAGGCGCGCCCCTCGCGACTTCCGCCAACTAGCCGTTTCATCTGGGATCAACAAGGAGATTCTCCCCGGCGGAACTCCGCTCTAGGCGTTTCATCCGGGATCACATCCCCCCTCTTTTCAGTCCCACCTCCCGATTGAGCTCTGCGCTAGACGCTTCATCCGGGATCGCGCCTCCTCGCGCTCTTCTCCCTTGTATTCCTTTCCTCCCCTTCTCCTGGGGAGGACCGGAATATCTCTTGGAGGTGGCGTTCCTCTAGAAGCAGTGCGAACTTCTTCTTCGTCCGCGCCGGCTCTTCGTCTTTTGCGTGAGGCGTCGATGGCGCCTCCGGGGGGAAGCACCCACGCCCGGTGGGATTGCAGCTGCTTCGGATGGAGGGTTCGGGATCCCAGATCCTCAGCTTAACGGAGTCCCCACCTCTTTCTTACTTTCTTTACTCCCCAATTCCCCTCTGGGAATTCTTTGTAATCACACGAACACGCCATTGTAACCAGGAATTATTGAGATGAAAAGGACTATACATTTTTTGAACTGTCTTTCTGACTTTGTCTTTCTACTGGTAATACACCCGTAGGTTAGCGGAATTCCAGCTCCTTGGAATTTTTCGACCATCTAGGGCCTCCAACTGGTAGGAGCCAGGTCGGTTTACCCAGCGAACCCTATACGGGCCTTCCCAATTTGGCGCCAGCTTCCCACCTTCCGCGGGTTGAGATGCTTTGGCTCGCCTTAGCACCAGATCTCCGATTCTGAAAAGTTTTGGTCGGACCTTGGAGTTATAATATCGGGCCACCCTCCGCTGATACATCGCCATCCGAACCTGCGCCATTTCCCTCGCTTCTTCCAAGAGGTCCAAGTTTCCTCGGAGTTGCTCCGAATTGGCCTCGGGTCGGTGCGTAGCCACCCGGGGCGAGGGGAGTCCGAGCTCCACAGGGACAACCGCTTCCGTGCCATAGGTTAGGCTGAAAGGCGTCTCCCCGGTAGGGGTCCGATGCGTGGTCCGATACGCCCAAAGGACGTTCTCGAGTTCTTCGACCCAAGCTTGCCCCGTCCGACCGATTCGCGCCTTAATTCCTTGGAGGATTGTCCGGTTTGTCACCTCGGCCTCACCGTTGGTTTGGGGATGCGACACAGATGTGAACCGATGCTCGATCCCGAATTCCTCGCAGAAGTCACGGAAATGCTTGTTGTCGAACTGTCGACCATTATCCGAGATGAGGACCCGGGGTACCCCAAATCGGACAATGATGTTTTTCTTCACGAACTTCCGGACTTGCACCTCCGTGATAGTGGCCAGCGGCTCTGCCTCCACCCACTTGGTGAAGTAGTCGATTGCAACAATCAAGAATTTCCGCTGGGCGGAAGCGACGGGAAATGGTCCGAGGATATCCATTCCCCACTGTGCGAAGGGCCAGGGTGCGGTGATTGGTACCAAGGGGACAGAAGGGACTCTCTGGACGTTGGCGTGGCGCTGGCAGGCGTCGCATTTCCGTACGTGATCCTTTGAGTCCTCCAACAAGGTAGGCCAATAATAGCCTTGCCTCATGATCTTGTGCGCCAAGGACCTAGCCCCCGAGTGCGATCCGCAGACGCCCTCATGGACTTCGCCGAGGACGTAGGCCGCCTCCGAGGGGCGGAGGCACCTTAAGAGGGGGAAGGTAAACGAGGTCCGATACAGCCTCCCTTCATAGAGTACGTAGTGGGCGGACTTCCTGACAAGTCGCCGAGCTTGATCTTCGTCTTCAGGGAGGATCCCTTCGGCGAGGTAGGCGACGAGCGGGTCCATCCAAGACGGCTCCGGATCAATCGCCATCACCGCTCCAGCCTCGCCGATGCTCGGGGCATCCAGGGTCTCCAGGTAGATTGCCCTCGACAAGTTGTGCGCCTCTGCGCCCACCAAGCGGGACAACCTGTCGGCCCTGGCATTTTCGCTTCTGGGGACCTGCTGGATGTCGACACTGCCGAGGTCGGGAATGAGTGCTTGCACCTTCCGGACGTAGTTCTGCATGGTCGGGCTCCGGGCCTCGAACTCCCCACGGACCTGCCCGACCACCAGCTGGGAGTCGGTGAAGACCTTCAAACGCCGGATGCCGAGCTCCCCGGTGAGTTTGAGTCCCGCGACTAGGGCCTCGTATTCCGCCTCGTTGTTGGTAACTGAAAATCCAAACCTCAAGGCATACTCGGCTATCACTCCATCAGGACTGGTAAGGACCAGCCCGGCCCCTCCACCCTCGGGGTTCGACGACCCATCGATGTGAAGCGTCCAGGTCGGGAGGTCGAGGCTGGGCGTTTCCGGCGGTCTAGGTTCCGCCTCCTGCACCGTGCACTCAGCGAGGAAGTCCGCGAGCACCTGGGCCTTGATGGCGGGTCGAGGCTGGTAGCGGATGTCGAACTCACCGAGTTCTACTGCCCACTTCACCAGCCGTCCCGCATTCTCGGGGTTGCTGAGGATCTGTCGTAACGGTTGATCAGTTAAGAGGGTGACAGAATGGGCCTGGAAATAGGGGCGGAGCCTCCTGGTCGCGGTCAGCAGCGCGAAGGCGATCTTTTCAGCCTTCGTATACCGCGTCTCGGCGTCCCGTAGGACCCGGCTGATGTAGTACACAGGCTTCTAGAGCTTTGCCTCTTTCCGAACCAGCACCGCACTGACCGCGGTTGGGGAGACCGCCAGATAGAGGTAGAGCATCTCCCCTTCTTGCGGCTTGGACAGTAGGGGAGGAGACGCCAGGTATTCCTTGAGCTGGTCGAATGCTGCTTGACATTCGGCCGTCCAGAGGAAGTCTTTTGGGCGTTTTAACACCTTGAAGAATGGTTGACAGCGTTCGGCCGCTTTTGCCACAAATCGTCCGAGCGCGGCGACCCTTCCAGCGAGCTCCTGAACTTCCTTTACTTTGGTCGGAGGGGACATACCTTGGATGGCCTTGATTTTGTCCGGGTTGGCTTCGATACCCCGCTGGTTGACAATGAAACCAAGGAACCTCCCGGCCGAAGCGCCAAAGGCGCACTTCGCTGGGTTCAGCTTCATGCGAAACTTCCGTAAGGTGGTGAAAGTCTCCTCCAGATCCACGATGTGCTGGTCTGCCTGGCGGCTCTTCACCAGCATATCGTCCACGTACACCTCCATGTTCCGGCCGATTTGCTCTTTGAAGATTTTGTTGACGAGGCGCTGGTAAGTGGCGCCAGCGTTCTTCAGACCGAAGGGCATTACCTTGTAGCAGTATGTTGGGAACCCGCCCATGCCGCTGATATTTCAAAACAAAAATCAGATGGCAACGGAAAGGGGGCATGTGCGGGATCAACGTTCATCGCATGAACGTTATTTCGAGACCTTTCGTAATTAGGTAAGAATTAAAACTTTTAAAACTATTAGGAAGATCAGATCTTCACCTTGCGCGGGTAGATGATCACCGCAAATCTGAATTCGTGGTTTTGGAAGAGGGTTCGCTTGAAGCCGTTCAAACGTCCGGCCTCTACGGGTATCCACACGAAGCAGGATCCGATCCAAGCTCTCTATCTCACCGGGGTGCTAGCTCCCTTGCAGAGATAGCTTTGATGGCTGATGTCCTCCCTCTCAATCAACTCTTGATTGTGCCTAGAAGGAGAAAGAAGAAGGATGAAGACTTGATGAAGAGCCAAAGCCTGCCTGCAGCCTTTTCCTTTCTTGCGTTGGAAGAAGGAAGAGAGGAAGAAGGATGACGCCAAGCACTTGATCTCTTCAAGCTTGCTTGCGGCTGAACACCAAGGGAAAGGAGAGGGCCACGGCTTGGAGGAAGAGAGGATTCAACCATAAGGGGGGCCGGCCCTAGTCCTCCTTTTAAAGTGAGTGGAGCTCCTAACAATTAGGAGCTCCATGATAACTTACCAAAGAAGGGGCGCCGGCCCTAGCTCTTCATGTCGCCCTAGCCAAGTGGAGAGGGGCTGATGTCCCTCTTACTTGGTTAACCTAATCCTCTTCCAAAGAGGATTAGGTGCCTCTCTCATGGTTTAATCCTAATCTAATTAGGATTAGCCAATTTTGGGTTCAATCTATGCTAGTCCTAATCCAATTAGGACTTGAATGAACCATGACTCAATTGAACTCTTCAATCCTAATCCAATTAGGAGTCATGTTGATTCATTAGATTAATAATTAATTTAGACTTAAGAAATCCTAATCCAATTAGGATGTATTTAATTTTAGTCCTAATCCAATTAGGACTCTATTTGAATCCAAAGTCTTAATCCAATTAGGATTTCTAGGAATCCTACTCCAAGTAGGAATCCAATTTTAATTCAAAATTCCTAATCTCATTAGGGTTGTAGGAATCCTATTCCAAGTAGGAATCCCAGTCCTACTCCAACTAGGATTCCCAGTCCTAATCCAATTAGGACTCTAGGAATCCTACCCGAAGTAGGATTTGTGTTTAAGTCCAATTAATTAATTCCCTTTGTTCCTTCTTCAACCGAATATCAATCGAATTGATTACTCGTGATTCATAATCACTATTCAACCATCGGATCGGTCAATACTTCTAGTGTGTGTGACCCCATAGGTTCTATTCTGACTGGTAGTGAGATATATTGTGATCTCTATCACTATATCATTGAAAACTCCTTTCAATGGGTTGGAACGATTCCAACTCAACTCATTAGGGTTTATCGATCATCGAGATAATCCCTGTGAGTCCCACCATCCACCAGTGACACCTAGCAGCATGTAGTGGCTACCCAGCAGAATGGAATGATGAACCTCTAGGTGCAGTTAACGTGTGATACAGTCCTACTATCGTGGATCCCTACAGGACGGAGGTCATGGACAACTCGTCAAACCCCATCGTCTGTCATATGTCAAGATTTATTCGACTTGAGTTCGATAGTGAAAAACTCTTTCTCCACTTTATATTACTGCCCTGGCCAAGGTCTTAGAACTCAGTCTAACAAATCACATAGGATCACTCCTCTTCTATCAAGGTCGATAGATTCCTTATAGGTGCATACCCTACTCCTACAGTGAACTTACTGCAGCCAATCTACACTGCATGGACCCATATGGCTAGAGACCATGTATGTGTGCAGTCAAACTATAATAACCTCACTGTGAGTAGCCGAAGCACCGCAGGTCAAAGGACCAGTCACACTACTGCAACATCAAGCAAGTCACTGACGAGTGGATAGACATCCAAGTGACTTCTTGTCTTGGTCACGCTCAGTACCCTTGTTCTCTAACAAGCACCTGCACTATCACTTCAGTGTCCCTACACTGTGGACTCAAGTCTCGTCCATCCAGAAGGAAAGTGATCTGTGCACTGATCGGATCGATCACCGTCCTCGTGATGATCCATTGATCAGGAGCATTTAGAAATTAATCAACAATGATACATGGCTCAAATTCTCAACTCTTGAGAATATGTATCATCATCTTATTAATTCCTTGGACGATTCATAGACACATAAATAATATGAATGAAAAGATGCCTTTTATTTATTCAATAATAAACAGTCAAGTACAAAATTATGTCCCTAGAATCAACAATGTGTCAGCCAAATTGGCTTCTAGGGCATACATCTAACAATCTCCCACTTGCACTAAAGCCAATTGGTCATATATCTTAGGCCCATCTTCTCAAGGTGGGCTTCAGTCTTTTGCTGACTCAGCTGCTTAGTGAACGGGTCTGCCACGTTATCCGCGGAGTCTACTCTCTGCACCTCTACATATTTCTTCTCAACATAGTCGCGTATGAGATGGAAGCGCCGCTCTATATGCTTAGACTTCTGATGAGACCTTGGCTCCTTAGCAAGGGCTATGGCGCCATTATTATCGCAGTAGAGTGTTATGGCATCTGATGTCATCACGTCCAACTCTGCAATGAATTTCTTGAACCAGAAGCCTTCCTTAGCAGCTTCAGAGGCGGCGATGTATTCAGCTTCCATAGTAGAATCAGCAATGATCGGTTGTTTAGAACTCTTCCAATTTACCGTACCACCATTGCACAAGAACACATATCCAGATGTTGACTTCCTGTCATCGACATCAGTCATGAAGTCTGAATCTGTGTACCCTTCTACCTTTAACTCTGATGATCCTCCAAAAACCAAGAATAAATCTTTAGTTCTTCTCAAGTACTTAAGAATATTCTTCACAGCTGTCCAGTGTTCTTCACCTGGATTCGACTGATATCTGCTTGTGACACTCACAGCAAGGGCTATATCAGGTCGTGTACATAGCATGGCATACATGAGGCTCCCTATTGCTGATGCATAGGGGATCTTGCTCATGCGTTGAATCTCTTCAGATGTGTTGGGGCACATCTTCTTGGAGAGATGAATTCCATGTCTTAGGGGTAAGAGACCCCTCTTGGAGTTTTCCATGCTGAACCTCTTCAGCACCTCCTCTATGTACATTTTCTGTGAAAGGCCAAGCATCCTTTTAGATCTATCTCTATAGACCTTTATTCCCAAAATATAGGATGCTTCCCCAAGGTCTTTCATGGAGAATTCTTTTGACAACCAGACCTTGACCGAGGTTAGCATGGGAATATCATTCCCAATCAGGAGAATGTCATCTACGTACAGTACGAGAAAAACGACAGCACTCCCACTAACCTTTTTGTAAACACACGGTTCCTCTTCGTTTTTGATGAAATCAAATGTTTTGATTGCGTCATCGAAACGAGTGTTCCAACTCCGAGATGCTTGCTTTAGTCCATAGATGGACCTTTGCAGCTTGCAGACCTTGTGATCTCCATCACTGGAAGTGAAACCCAAAGGCTGTTCCATATAGATATCTTCATTAAGATATCCATTCAGGAAAGCAGTTTTCACATCCATCTGCCAGATTTCATAATCATGAAATGCTGCAATGGCAAGCAATGTTCGGATGGATTTTAGCATGGCTACAGGTGAAAAGGTCTCCTGATAGTCAATGCCCTCGCGCTGACTATATCCTTTTGCCACAAGCCTTGCCTTATAGGTCTCTACCTTTCCATCCGAACCTATCTTCCTTTTGTAGATCCATTTGCATCCAATAGGTACAATACCTTCTGGTGGGTCTACTAAGGTCCAGACTTGGTTGGAACGCATGGAGTCTAACTCTGACTTCATTGCTTCCAGCCATTTTTCGGAATCGATATCAGATATCGCCTCGTTGTAGGTTTTGGAATCCTGCATGTGATCCCTATCTCCCACTAGGAACATTTCCTCGGTATCCTCTTCTAGTATACCTAAGTATCTATCGGGAGGATGGGAGACCCTACTAGATCTACGAGGTGGTCGAGGGACATTGTGTACTGGCTCTGTATGAATGGGTTCAATAGGATCCATGACTCGTTGCTTTTCAGAGACTTTCTCTTCAAGCTCAATTTTTCTCCCACTGCCTCTATCAAGGATAAACTGATTTTCCAAGAAGATGGCATGACGGCTCACAAACACATTGTGATCCTCTGAGACGTAAAAATTGTATCCTAATGACTCTTTATGATATCCTATAAAACGAGCACTTATGGTCCTAGCCTCTAACTTGTCCGCCTGTAGTCTCTTGACGTGGGCCGGACATCCCCAAATCTTGAGATGACCCAGACTTGGTTTCTTACCATGCCATATCTCATACGGTGTGGTAGGAACGGATTTAGAGGGAACTCTATTCAATAAATAAATCGCTGTGAGTAAGGCATCTCCCCAAAGGAACATAGGTAAATCAGTGAAGCTCATCATGGACTTGACCATATCCAATAGGGTCCGATTCCTCCTCTCTGACACCCCGTTGAGTTGAGGTGTACCCGGAGGTGTCCATTGTGAGACTATGCCGTTTTCTTTGAGATAGTCCCGGAATTCCCCACTAAGGTATTCTCCTCCTCGATCTGATCGAAGAGCCTTAAGAGGTTTTCCAGTTTGTTTTTCTACTTCATTCTTGAACTCTTTGAACTTTTCAAAAGACTCAGACTTGTGTCTCATAAGATACACATACCCATACCGTGAGTAATCATCGGTAAAGGTAATGAAGCAAGAATAACGTCCCCTGGCTAGCACATCGAATGGGCCACATACATCTGTATGTACTAGGGCAAGTAATTCAGTGGTCCTCTCCCCATGTCCTACAAAGGGCAGTCTTGCCATTTTTCCTTGAAGACAGGACTCGCAAACTGGATATGACTCGGAAGTCAATGAGCCTAAAAGCCCATCTTTATCCATTTTGTTCATTCTGTCCTCTCCAATATGGCCAAGCCTGAGGTGCCACAAATATCTTTGGTTTATCTCATCTCTGGATCTTTTGGATCCTTTGGCACTCACATCTTGCTCGGTAACATTCACAGATACATCCATATGTAAATGATAGAGACTGTCAATCATGA
The DNA here is from genome assembly GCF_051530095.1 of Phoenix dactylifera. Taxonomy (NCBI): domain Eukaryota; kingdom Viridiplantae; phylum Streptophyta; class Magnoliopsida; order Arecales; family Arecaceae; genus Phoenix; species Phoenix dactylifera. The sequence goes on from NC_143193.1 coordinate 10,637,373, forward strand.
AACCACGTGCGACTATTTTATTTCTCAAATAAATAGAACAGCAGTCTTTGTCAAATGTAAAAACATGACCTTCCTGTGCTAGACATGAAACATAAATCAAATTTCTGCTAGCAACAGGTACATAATAGCAGTCTCTAAATATTAAACTAAATCCAGACGGTAGTCGCAGATGGTAGGTGCCCACAGCCACAGCAGCAACTTTTGCCCCGTTGCCAACCCGAAGGGTTACCGCACCTTCCGCCAGCCTTCTACTTTCCTTTAGACCCTGCATGGTAGTGCACAAATGAGCACTAGAACCAGAATCTATAACCCAACTAGAAGTAGAAGAAACCGTTAGATTAGTTTCAATTATGAGCAAGTCTATACCTTCTGAAGGTATGTCACCTTTCTTGTTCTTTAGGCTCTCGAGGTATGAAGGACAGTTTCTCTTCCAGTGGCCTTCGACATTGCAGTGGAAACATTTTCCTTTGTCGTTAGCCTTTTTCTTTTGAACTTCCTTCTTTTGCTTCTTGTCTTTCTTCTGCTTCTTTGCAGGCTTCTTTTTCTTCCAAGTAGACTTTCTCTTGGAACCAGAAGTCAACTCAGCAGCAAGGACATTGCCCCTTGAACCTTTCAAGGCTCCCTCAGCAGTTACCAACATGTTGATTAGTTCAGTCTTAGTGCATTCAATCTTATTCATGTGGTAGTTTACTATAAACTGACCAAATGAATCAGGAAGTGACTGTAGGATCAAATCCACTTGCAATTCCTTGTGCATGTCCATACCGAGCTTCTCAAGCTCCTCTAGGTCCTTGATCATGGTCAGACCGTGATCATGGACAGACTGCCCTTCGCGCATCTTCGCTTTGAAAAGCCTCTTGGACACTTCAAAACGAGCTGTGCGACTCTGCTCACCATACAACTCTTGCAGGTGTGCCAGTATGTCCCTAGCAGTCTTTATATTTTCATGCTGGCATTGGAGTTCATTAGACATGGATGCCATCATATAGCATTTTACTCTAATGTCATCATCCAACCACTTTTTATGCAACTCACGCTGAACATCAGTAGGACGTGCTGGTAGTGTGGGGATATCTGAATCGAGTATATAGCCTATCTTCTCACAGTCCAAAACAATTTTGAGATTTCTAAGCCAGTCTTTGTAATTGGTTTCGGTCAGTCGGTTGGTCTCAAGAATACGGGTCAAAGGGTTTGAAGCCGACATTGTATCTGCAGAGAGTAAAGATTCTAGTTAGACTTTTGTACTTGATCCTAATCTGTTCTAAGGTCTTTTAGAACAAATGTAACTCCCACTATTTTCTCGAATCCCTCACACTCCCCTGGTAGGGAAACGGAAATCCCACACGACTAGGGTTTCTAGTGGGTACTGCGGTCCCACCGATTTACATGCCACCTCACCTAACAGTTATTGGTGACACATAGATGGATGAGTGTACAACTCTTGTACAATGCTTCTCAAGCATGTTGCAGTGTAACTTGGTCTCTAAGCTATGAAGATCTCACCTAACAGTTATTGGTCCCATTTCTTAGTTAAGTCAGACCCACCGTATAACCGTAGGAATAAAGTCGTCATTGGGTCCTCACCTAACAGTTATTGGTGCCCAACCCCACCTTTACCCTACAACATCTCATGTCTATAGAGAGGTCCAGCCCCCCGATGCAACTTGACCACTGTGTCCAGCCGAGACAAATCAACATCAGAAAGGCCTTAGCAGCTCTACTACAGTGGAAGACCTATTGACTTAATATTGGTTAATCAGGTCTTAGTGTTTGCAACTTGAGCCCTTCATAAGAGGTAATCGAACAATTGGCCAGGTAAGCAGGTGGGAGGCTCCCCTTACTCAGAGAGTAAGGTCCTAATTAAGTAACCACCTTTCATGCTTTCCTAGACACCAATTAGATCAATTAATCTAATATGACTTGCTCATGTCGGTTCACTCTCGACTTGATTGAGGAGGTTTTGATTTAGGTCTCAATTGGGTTTGCTACATCACATGTAAACCTATCTACCCGACTCTCATTCACATCACATGCAAACGGCGCATTGCAGGCAGTTATAATCGCGGCAATAATTAAAGCTAAACTTTAACTAGGTGATGATCATGGATTCTAATTAGGTCGTATTACAAGCACATGCACATCAATCGATCAAGTGGTCTTCAACTCTTGAATTGGTTCCAAGCCTCCTTGATTCGATCCTTGATCAACTCTTGATCCCATCGCCATCAACCGCTTAGATCACCTTTCATCTCATGCCTTTGCTTCAGCTTGATCGTTGATGTACATCACATCACAGAAATACAACCAGATGTAAAATAAAAATAAAAATAAATTACATCTCCTTTTAGGAGGCACGCAGGCCTCTCAAAACATCAAATAAGATGCATGCAAGCATCTGAAAAATTACATGACATCGCAGATCACATCGCAGGTCATTACATTTGATACCAAAAGGGGTTGAATCCTATGATCATCACCGTATGCAACAATTATAATTTTCAGATCTGAAAACTAACTGATTATATCATGACATAGGTCGCTGATCATGCTAATCATGATTCTAAACTTTGTAATCCCATTAACAATGCAATTAGAATCATCTTTTTATCACATAAAAATCAGCACCCCTGAAGAATCTGCATGCAGAATTTTTCTGCATGCATGATCATTCAATTTTCAGATCTAATAAGCCTTTAGATACTTAATCTACGAAGCCTAGGCTCTGATACCACTGTTGAGAACCCGCCCATGCCGCTGATATTTCAAAACAAAAATCAGATGGCAGCGGAAAGGGGGCATGTGCGGGATCAACGTTCATCGCATGAACGTTATTTCGAGACCTTTCGTAATTAGGTAAGAATTAAAACTTTTAAAACTATTAGGAAGATCAGATCTTCACCTTGCGCGGGTAGATGATCACCGCAAATCTGAATTCGTGGTTTTGGAAGAGGGTTCGCTTGAAGCCGTTCAAACGTCCGGCCTCTACGGGTATCCACACGAAGCAGGATCCGATCCAAGCTCTCTATCTCACCGGGGTGCTAGCTCCCTTGCAGAGATAGCTTTGATGGCTGATGTCCTCCCTCTCAATCAACTCTTGATTGTGCCTAGAAGGAGAAAGAAGAAGGATGAAGACTTGATGAAGAGCCAAAGCCTGCCTGCAGCCTTTTCCTTTCTTGCGTTGGAAGAAGGAAGAGAGGAAGAAGGATGACGCCAAGCACTTGATCTCTTCAAGCTTGCTTGCGGCTGAACACCAAGGGAAAGGAGAGGGCCACGGCTTGGAGGAAGAGAGAATTCAACCTTAAGGGGGGCCGGCCCTAGTCCTCCTTTTAAAGTGAGTGGAGCTCCTAACAATTAGGAGCTCCATGATAACTTACCAAAGAAGGGGCGCCGGCCCTAGCTCTTCATGTCGCCCTAGCCAAGTGGAGAGGGGCTGATGTCCCTCTTACTTGGTTAACCTAATCCTCTTCCAAAGAGGATTAGGTGCCTCTCTCATGGTTTAATCCTAATCTAATTAGGATTAGCCAATTTTGGGTTCAATCTATGCTAGTCCTAATCCAATTAGGACTTGAATGAACCATGACTCAATTGAACTCTTCAATCCTAATCCAATTAGGAGTCATGTTGATTCATTAGATTAATAATTAATTTAGACTTAAGAAATCCTAATCCAATTAGGATGTATTTAATTTTAGTCCTAATCCAATTAGGACTCTATTTGAATCCAAAGTCTTAATCCAATTAGAATTTCTAGGAATCCTACTCCAAGTAGGAATCCAATTTTAATTCAAAATTCCTAATCTCATTAGGGTTGTAGGAATCCTATTCCAAGTAGGAATCCCAGTCCTACTCCAACTAGGATTCCCAGTCCTAATTCAATTAGGACTCTAGGAATCCTACCCGAAGTAGGATTTGTGTTTAAGTCCAATTAATTAATTCCCTTTGTTCCTTCTTCAACCGAATATCAATCGAATTGATTACTCGTGATTCATAATCACTATTCAACCATCGGATCGGTCAATACTTCTAGTGTGTGTGACCCCATAGGTTCTATTCTGACTGGTAGTGAGATATATTGTGATCTCTATCACTATATCATTGAAAACTCCTTTCAATGGGTTGGAACGATTCCAACTCAACTCATTAGGGTTTATCGATCATCGAGATAATCCCTGTGAGTCCCACCATCCACCAGTGACACCTAGCAGCATGTAGTGGCTACCCAGCAGAATGGAATGATGAACCTCTAGGTGCAGTTAACGTGTGATACAGTCCTACTATCGTGGATCCCTACAGGACGGAGGTCATGGACAACTCGTCAAACCCCATCGTCTGTCATATGTCAAGATTTATTCGACTTGAGTTCGATAGTGGAAAACTCTTTCTCCACTTTATATTATTGCCCTGGCCAAGGTCTTAGAACTCAGTCTAACAAATCACATAGGATCACTCCTCTTCTATCAAGGTCGATAGATTCCTTATAGGTGCATACCCTACTCCTACAGTGAACTTACTGCAGCCAATCTACACTGCATGGACCCATATGGCTAGAGACCATGTATGTGTGCAGTCAAACTACAATAACCTCACTGTGAGTAGCCGAAGCACCGCAGGTCAAAGGACCAGTCACACTACTGCAACATCAAGCAAGTCACTGACGAGTGGATAGACATCCAAGTGACTTCTTGTCTTGGTCACGCTCAGTACCCTTGTTCTCTAACAAGCACCTGCACTATCACTTCAGTGTCCCTACACTGTGGACTCAAGTCTCGTCCATCCAGAAGGAAAGTGATCTGTGCACTGATCGGATCGATCACCGTCCTCGTGATGATCCATTGATCAGGAGCATTTAGAAATTAATCAACAATGATACATGGCTCAAATTCTCAACTCTTGAGAATATGTATCATCATCTTATTAATTCCTTGGACGATTCATAGACACATAAATAATATGAATGAAAAGATGCCTTTTATTTATTCAATAATAAACAGTCAAGTACAAAATTATGTCCCTAGAATCAACAATGTGTCAGCCAAATTGGCTTCTAGGGCATACATCTAACACAGTACAGCCCCCGGTCCGTTATAAAGGCAGTTTTCTCCTCGTCCTGTGGGGCCATCATTATCTGGTTGTAACCGGAGAAGGCGTCCATGAAAGACAGCAGCTGATATCCAGAAGTCGCGTCGACTAGTTGGTCTATCCGCGGAAGCGGGAAGCTATCCTTAGGGCACGCCTTGTTTAGGTCGGTATAGTCGACGCACATCCTCCACTTCCCGCTCGCCTTCCGGACAAGTACAACATTTGCCAGCCACTCGGGGTAACTCACCTCCCTTATGAATCCTGCCTCCAAGAGTTTGTCTACCTCCTGGTCGACCACCCGATCCGATCCGGGGCACAGTGTCTCTTCTTCTGCTTCACTGGCCGGTGGGTCGGGTCGACGTTGAGGGCGTGAGAAATGACCTCCGGGTCGATCCCAGGTACATCGGCCGCCGACCAGGCAAATACATCGGCATTGGCTCGGAGGAATTCCACCAACCGGGCCCGAGCTCCCGAGTCGAGATTGGCGCCGACCCGGACCACCCGGTCCCGGCGGCCTTCCTCGAGGGGAACTTCGACCACACCCTCGGCCGGCTCCCCCTGCCGCAAGGCCACCTCGTCTCTGGCATCAAGGGACTCGACGCTTAGGGCTTCTGCGGGCTTCTTCCCTTTGAGGGTCGCTAGGAAACATTGCCGTGCGGTCGGTTGGTCGCCTCGGACCTCCCCGATCCCGACCGCCGTGGGGAACCGCATGAGCAAGTGGTACGTAGAGACCACCGCGCGAAAGGCGTTCAGTCCGGATCGTCCGAGGATAGCGTTGTAGGCCGAGGGAACACGGACGACCAAGAACCCGAGTCGCACCGTGGCTTCTGCGGGTGCGACGCCCGCAGTCACAGGCAGCTCAACGACACCTTCCGCCGGGACAGCTTCACCGGTGAATCCTATGAGGGGGGTGGATATTTTGTGCAACAATTGTCGGGACAAGCCCATCTTTTGGAAGGCCTCGTAAAACAAGATATCAGCTGAGCTTCCACTATCCACAAGAACACGCCTTACATCATAGTTTGCCATAGTGAGGGAGATCACCATGGCGTCATCGTGGGGGGTCTGAACCCCCTTTACATCCTCATCACAAAAGGTGATTACATTGCCGACCCTCTGCCTCTTTGCGACGGCCGCCCCTGACGCTTCCGTCGAGCCCCCTGCGTTCCTCACGGGCCGGGGGCAGCCCCCAGTGATAGTGTGGATCACGCCCGCAACGGGTCGATTCTGCTCCCGAGGCTCCGGAGGGGCCGGGTCGGCCGGACGCGGGTCTGCGGGGGGACGTCGGTCGCTCACATATCGACCGAGACGCCCCCGGCGGATGAGAGCCTCGATCTCGTCCCGAAGCTGGAAGCAGTCCTCCGTGTCGTGGCCGTGGTCTCGGTGGTACTCACAGTACGCCCGGGAGGGCCTCTTCCCAGGGATCCTCCGCATCTGTCTCGGGGCCGGGAGGTCCTCCCGCCCCTTGATCTCCATAAGGATCTGGGCCCGGGGAGTCAGGAGAGGGGTGTACCGGTGAAAACGTCGGGGCGGAGAACGAGGGCGTGGGGCGCCGTGGTTCTTCGCCGGCGACGGGCTTCTGCGCCGACGCTGAGGCGTCGGGCTCCTCCTCTGGCGTGCCTCTTTCCGCCTTTTCTTTCCAAGCTTTTGAGGGATCTTGGCGGCCTCCTTGCTCCGGTGGGCGGCCGCCTCCTCGGCGTCCGCATACTGGTTCGCCCGGGACAACAGCTCTGGAAAGCTCCGCGGCAGGCGTTTGTTCAGGGAGAAGGTGAGTCTGCCCTTCCGGAAGCCACGCTTCAGGGCTGAAAAAGCTACCTCCTGACTCAGGTTCCGGACCTCCAGCGTAGCCCTGTTGAAGCGGGTAAGATAATCCCGCAGGCTTTCTCCCTCGTTTTGCCGGACATCAAAGAGAGAGTCGGAGACCAGTCGCCGCCGGCTACTGACGGCGAAATGAGTGATGAAGAGGCGAGTGAACTGGTCGAAGGACCGGACTGAGTCAGCCTCCAGCCCGGCGAACCACGCTCTCGCCGGGCCATGGAGGGTTGCCGGGAAAGCCTTGCAGAGAAGGGGATCTGATGCTCCGTGGAGGAGCATAAGGGTCCTGAAACTCTCGACGTGATCCCGCGGGTCCGCCGCCCCGTCATAGGGCTCGATCGCCGGCATTTTGAACCCCGGCGGATTCGGGGTCCGCAGGATCCTCGAGGCGAGCGCCGGCTGGGAGGAGATCTCTAAGTCGGCGAAGGAATCTTTGCAATGGCCCTTCAGGACCTGGAGTTGTCGGTGGAGATCGTCCACCCGCCGGTCCAGGGAGCGCGACCGGTGGGTGGGAGACAAGGAGCGGCGAGAGGGGGACCGACTGGAGCGCGGGTTCCTCGAGGACTGGGGGGTCTGGGAACGCGCCCGGGCCCGCCTCTCGTACCCCGCGCAGCTCCGGTGGGAAGGTGTAATAACCCTAAAATTTTTATTTTTTATTTTTTTTTTAAAGGGATAGAATAGTCCTTTAAAATTGATATAAGGGGTAAAATTGGGAGGAATCAAAAGATAATGGCATAGTTGTAGATCCGTTGAAGTGGTAAGGGTAAAATTGGAAAGGAATCAAAAGTTAATGGCATAACAGTAGATATGTTGAAGTGTTAGGGGCAAAATGGAAAATTAATAATATTAAAAAAAAGGGTGAATAGTATTTTGATGTGACTTAATTGGAGGGTTTGCTGTGGCTTTGGAATGAAACCGAGAGACAGAGAGAGGGGGTTCTCAGGCGTGGAGGAAAAGAAGGAAAGAAAAGGAGAAGAAGAAGAAGAAGAAAGAAGAAGAGGAAGGGGATTCGAGGAGGAGGGGGATCCCGGTTGCACTTCCAGCTGAAGGGAAAAGTGTAGATCTCCTTCCCCTCTACGCAAGGACCTCGATTTCCAAAAAAAAAAAGGTAAATATCCATCCCTATCTAGTCTTTTGATGACATTAGGCTATACAAAGAGTGGATATAGTCTAGAGGGGTCGGATAAGGGTTGTAGAGGTGGTTAAAAGAGGAAGAATCGGATTTCGACAAATTTTTCCGGCACTACGGAAAAACTGTGTCGAAGTCCCAACTTCGGCGAATTATTTAGGAGGTCAAACGACCTCCGATAGCAATGCATGTTACCTCTTTAGAATCCCCTATGAGTGTAGAATGTTAGGTAAAAATTTCATCAAATTTGGAGTTTGGAAAGTGGATCAAACCCGGGATGAAGTAACCGGCTGTCAGTCCGGATTACTGTTCATCCGGGTGGGAAAATAAGAAATTTTATGCCAAAATAGGGTATTAAGCCTAGATTAGGCTAAGGGAGACCTTGTACTCGTGCAAGGGAGTCCCTAATACACATAAATGATGAGTTAATTAATAGAAAAAGAAAAAGAGAAAGAAAAGAAAAGATTTAGGGAACGGGGAAGTTGAATCAATTAAAGTTCCCTATGTTATAATTGGCACGTAGATTATAGCCCTTGATACAAGACTAAATGTATTGTAAATGCATGTCACAGTTGGGCAAGAAGCTAGGGAACAAGAGGAAGAAGTTCCCCACTGTCTGCTGTAGATTTTTGGAGGCGTATCAGGGCTGTGCCGGATTGACAGGTGAGTGGGAGTCATGTACTTTGCACTATGAGCATCCTTAATTCATTTTCATGAATGTCGCCAAGTGTGAATTGATTCCACTTGAGCATATTGATTGATATTGTAGTAGATTCCTCTATAATCTTGATTCTCCATGCTTGATTATTCTGTACATGCATTTGAGGGAACATTGAGAGGAATTACGAGGGGTTGATGAGTAATCAAATTGATTCCGAATTGTGAAATGATTTCTTTTGTAAATTGATTTCATTTCCTCTATTTTAAAGACTTGTGAGTCGTAGCTTGATTATACTCTTTTATGAGTAATTAAATTGGTTCCAAATTGTGAAATAACTTCTTTTGTAAATTGATTTCATTTCCTCCATTTCAAAGATTTGTAGAGCCTTTTTAGTGGTATATTGAGTTGTATTGCACTTCCTTGACCCTCACTCCTAACCCTGATGTTAGTTTATGATTGGGTCATGATCGAGTGAGTGGTAATCTTGATTATACTCCTTTTTAGTAGAGTATTGAGAGGGTGCATTATGGCATTTATGCATGGCTTGGCAGTATCTGCAGGACACCTATAGTCGATGGGGTTGAACATCGGCCTTTGTGCACATAGTAGCCTTCTGGGTGGGCGGAGCCCAGTCCCTTCCTAGGGGGGGACACGGCCCTAGGCGTAGGATCGGCCGGTCCTACGACTTATATTCTGCTTGCCGCCGGGCATAGTAAGACCCCGCGAGGTGCAGTATGGCTTTCCGCGGATGTAGAATTCCCGCGAGGTGCCGTTTAGTATGTAGATGTGAGATGGATTTCTGTTCTGGATACTGGCCAGCATTTACATGATCAGTGTGGTATCTTATCCTGCATATGCATGTGACAGTGGGGAGTTGTTGCTGGTTCGCCTGGGGCGTAAAACCCACCTCCCGATAGCTGTCTAGCATTTACATTATCGATATGGTGTCTTATCCTGCATATGCATGTGACAGTGGGGAGTTGTTGCTGGTTCGCCTGGGGCGTAAAACCCACCTCCCGACAGCTGTCTACTGATGATTTACATATTGGTGTGGTGTCATATTCGATATATGCATATGGCAGTAGGGAGTTGTTGCTGGTTCGCCTGGGGCGTAAAACCCACCTCCCGATAGCTGTCTAGTGATGATTTCAGCATATTGACACCTGATTTGTATGTTCCAGCATTATGATCTGTTGAGCATATTCATGAGTAGCATATATGTTTACTTGATTATTCCATATATGCTTCAGATGAGTTGATATTGATTGTGGTGATATTGATGATTTACTCCATATTCTCTATGTTGAGATCATGTTCATCTTGTTATTGATCTTGAGATTTCATCTCGAGCCATGATTATATTCTGTCTCATGTGCATAGTACTCTCTACTCCACTCACTGAGTATTTATATACTCACTCCCCAGTTTGATATTTTTGATTGCAGGGCAGGTATTGTATAGAGAGGAGCAGGATTAGTGGTTGCCTGCTAGCTGTGCCGCTCCATAGTATAGTATAGTATAATGTAGATAGAGGTTTATACCTTTTGGTGTATTATAAACCTTCTATTGTATATAGTGCATAGTTACAGTCATAGATCCTGTTGTGGATATGGGTTTGACCATGGATGGAATGGGAACCAGATTTTTATACATATGAGTTATATGCCTGAGATAATGTATTGATATATATTGTCCAGGTTCATTATGTGACGGATTATGTGATTGCTGCTCTGACAGGTAGTGTGTTGTATGTATTGAGATAATCCTGACAGGTCACTATAGAAAAAGTGATCATTTTGTGCATGTATCATGCCAAATTTTTCAAGATTTATTGATGATTGATAGGTAGTAGGGTTCTACGTGGTGGCTGGTGGCCTTATGCCTACCCGCATCCTAGGACCATCGCGGCGGCCCGCCGGGAACGGGGCGGGGGTCGTGACAAAGCTTGGTATCAGAGCAAAGGTTAAGAAGAGTCCTGTCAGAGCAATAGGGTGAGTCAGGATTAAGTATAGGATTATACTATGGAGCATAGGATTTTTCTGTATATTCATTTATGAGTCATTTACAATTCAGTAAAATATATTATGGCTCTGTGTAACGACTGCCCTCTCTTTTTGACTCTTTTAGAGACACATAAAGAATACATCCAAGGAAAATAGAGCCAGATATAGCATTGGATGCGGGTTCTGCACATGTCGAGCCCCAAAGAGAAAAACCTCCTCCTGCTGATAGACGGAGGGTTGATGATCAAGGAGATGTAGGAAGTAGAGATGCATTGATGGAACAGTTACTGGCGGAGAATCAGGCTCTGAGGGAGCAGATTGCTCGGGGAAAATCTCCTGCCCCGTCAGTAGTATCCATCCCACCTCCTGTACCTGTGCCAAGAAGTTTGGCCAGGCGGGCTCTAGATGATGAGGGGATTACTGTACAGGAATTTCTGAGGCTCAGAACCCCGGAGTTTAAGGGAGAAGAAGGTGAAGATCCTCAGAGATTCTTGGAGGAGACTGAAAAGATGATACGGAGACTGCCCTGTTCTGATGCAAGAGCTATAGAACTTGTAGGGCTTACAATGAAGGAAGATGCCTGGGACTGGTACCAGAGATAAGTGGAGGACAGATTGTACAGTAGGAATCCTCCAACCTGGGAAGAGTTCAGGCAAGCAGTGATGGATGAGTTTTTGTCTCCGACTGAGAGGCAGAATTGGGCTCTTCAGTTTGAGAGGCTGAAGCAGATGCCCGGAATGAGCGTATCTGAGTACGCTCGTGAGTTCACTAGATTGGGGAAGTATGCTCCTTACATCATTCCCACTGAAGCTGCCAGGATAGAAAGGTTCAGACGAGGTCTGATTTCCCCACTTTATAATGCAGTACTGGCAGTAGAGGTCCCCACCTTGTCTAGGCTGATAGATAAAGCAAAACAGTGGGAGACCAGAAACAAAGAAGAAAGAGCTGAAAGAGAACAGAGGAAAATGAGTATGGGGAAAGGGCAAAGCAGTAGAGATAGATCTGAGGGAGTAGATCTCTCGGAGGGCCCGACGGAGCAGTCTGTACGCTCAGCTCCACCTGCCCCACGTAAGAGGAAATGGAGGGAAAGAGGTCAATCACAAGATACTTTTCTATCATCAGTACCTCGTCCTCCGGTCACTATGGCCAGAACGGAATCCAAGTTCCAATCATGGCCAGTATGTGGCATATGTGGGAAGCAGCACCCTGGCAGATGCAGAATGGGTCAGGGAGTGTGCTACAGATGTGGACAGCCGGGTCATTTTGTCAGAGAATGCCCGCAGGGTGCCACCCAGCAGTTTGTGCCCTTGGAATCCTATCCTTCTATGCAGATGGACAGGCCTAGTAGTAGGGAGCCTGTAGGCAGAGGCAGAGGTCAGACACCAGTGTCACAGCAGAATGCTGGACCATCTCAGCCATCAGCTCCAGTAGGCAGAGGGCAAGGAAGGGTGTTCACGGTAAATCCACAAGAGGCACAGGCATCGAATGCAGCTGTGACAGGTATGCTCCTCATTGATAAGATTAAAGCTAGAGTGTTATTTAATTCTGGAGCTACCCATTCATTTGTGTCCCCTTATTTTGCTAAAAAGTTAGCTAAGGATAAGATATTGATGCATATTCCCTTAGCTATTAATACACCTGTAGGGGATAGTATAGAGGCGAAGTATGTATATCCTACCTATGTGGTAGAGATAGAAGGTAAAACACTCCTAATTTATTTGATTCCCAATACCACACCGAGCAGAATATGAAGACCAGATACACTCACCCCTTTGAGTAATCAGGTAATTTACTCTTTTAAATTCGAGGACGAATTTTATATAAGGGGGGGAGGATGTAATAACCCTAAAATTTTTATTTTTTATTTTTTTTTTAAAGGGATAGAATAGTCCTTTAAAATTGATATAAGGGGTAAAATTGGGAGGAATCAAAAGATAATGGCATAGTTGTAGATCCGTTGAAGTGGTAAGGGTAAAATTGGAAAGGAATCAAAAGTTAATGGCATAACAGTAGATATGTTGAAGTGTTAGGGGCAAAATGGAAAATTAATAATATTAAAAAAAAGGGTGAATAGTATTTTGATGTGACTTAATTGGAGGGTTTGCTGTGGCTTTGGAATGAAACCGAGAGACAGAGAGAGGGGGTTCTCAGGCGTGGAGGAAAAGAAGGAAAGAAAAGGAGAAGAAGAAGAAGAAGAAAGAAGAAGAGGAAGGGGATTCGAGGAGGAGGGGGATCCCGGTTGCACTTCCAGCTGAAGGGAAAAGTGTAGATCTCCTTCCCCTCTACGCAAGGACCTCGATTTCCAAAAAGAAAAAGGTAAATATCCATCCCTATCTAGTCTTTTGATGACATTAGGCTATACAAAGAGTGGATATAGTCTAGAGGGGTCGGATAAGGGTTGTAGAGGTGGTTAAAAGAGGAAGAATCGGATTTCGACAAATTTTTCCGGCACTACGGAAAAACTGTGTCGAAGTCCCAACTTCGGCGAATTATTTAGGAGGTCAAACGACCTCCGATAGCAATGCATATTACCTCTTTAGAATCCCCTATGAGTGTAGAATGTTAGGTAAAAATTTCATCAAATTTGGAGTTTGGAAAGTGGATCAAACCCGGGATGAAGTAACCGGCTGTCAGTCCGGATTACTGTTCATCCGGGTGGGAAAATAAGAAATTTTATGCCAAAATAGGGTATTAAGCCTAGATTAGGCTAAGGGAGACCTTGTACTCGTGCAAGGGAGTCCCTAATACACATAAATGATGAGTTAATTAATAGAAAAAGAAAAAGAGAAAGAAAAGAAAAGATTTAGGGAACGGGGAAGTTGAATCAATTAAAGTTCCCTATGTTATAATTGGCACGTAGATTATAGCCCTTGATACAAGACTAAATGTATTGTAAATGCATGTCACAGTTGGGCAAGAAGCTAGGGAACAAGAGGAAGAAGTTCCCCACTGTCTGCTGTAGATTTTTGGAGGCGTATCAGGGCTGTGCCGGATTGACAGGTGAGTGGGAGTCATGTACTTTGCACTATGAGCATCCATAATTCATTTTCATGAATGTCGCCAAGTGTGAATTAATTCCACTTGAGCATATTGATTGATATTGTAGTAGATTCCTCTATAATCTTGATTCTCCATGCTTGATTATTCTGTACATGCATTTGAGGGAACATTGAGAGGAATTACGAGGGGTTGATGAGTAATCAAATTGATTCCGAATTGTGAAATGATTTCTTTTGTAAATTGATTTCATTTCCTCTATTTTAAAGACTTGTGAGTCGTAGCTTGATTATACTCTTTTATGAGTAATTAAATTGGTTCCAAATTGTGAAATAACTTCTTTTGTAAATTGATTTCATTTCCTCCATTTCAAAGATTTGTAGAGCTTTTTTAGTGGTATATTGAGTTGTATTGCACTTCCTTGACCCTCACTCCTAACCCTGATGTTAGTTTATGATTGGGTCATGATCGAGTGAGTGGTAATCTTGGTTATACTCCTTTTTAGTAGAGTATTGAGAGGGTGCATTATGGCATTTATGCATGGCTTGGCAGTATCTGCAGGACACCTATAGTCGATGGGGTTGAACATCGGCCTTTGTGCACATAGTAGCCTTCTGGGTGGGCGGAGCCCAGTCCCTTCCTAGGGGGGGACACGGCCCTAGGCGTAGGATCGGCCGGTCCTACGACTTATATTCTGCTTGCCGCCGGGCATAGTAAGACCCCGCGAGGTGCAGTATGGCTTTCCGCGGATGTAGAATTCCCGCGAGGTGCCGTTTAGTATGTAGATGTGAGATGGATTTCTGTTCTGGATACTGGCCAGCATTTACATGATCAGTGTGGTATCTTATCCTGCATATGCATGTGACAGTGGGGAGTTGTTGCTGGTTCGCCTGGGGCGTAAAACCCACCTCCCGATAGCTGTCTAGCATTTACATTATCGATATGGTGTCTTATCCTGCATATGCATGTGACAGTGGGGAGTTGTTGCTGGTTCGCCTGGGGCGTAAAACCCACCTCCCGACAGCTGTCTAGTGATGATTTACATATTGGTGTGGTGTCATATTCGATATATGCATATGGCAGTAGGGAGTTGTTGCTGGTTCGCCTGGGGCGTAAAACCCACCTCCCGATAGCTGTCTAGTGATGATTTCAGCATATTGACACCTGATTTGTATGTTCCAGCATTATGATCTGTTGAGCATATTCATGAGTAGCATATATGTTTACTTGATTATTCCATATATGCTTCAGATGAGTTGATATTGATTGTGGTGATATTGATGATTTACTCCATATTCTCTATGTTGAGATCATGTTCATCTTGTTATTGATCTTGAGATTTCATCTCGAGCCATGATTATATTCTGTCTCATGTGCATAGTACTCTCTACTCCACTCACTGAGTATTTATATACTCACTTCCCAGTTTGATATTTTTGATTGCAGGGCAGGTATTGTATAGAGAGGAGCAGGATTAGTGGTTGCCTGCTAGCTGTGCCGCTCCATAGTATAGTATAGTATAATGTAGATAGAGGTTTATACCTTTTGGTGTATTATAAACCTTCTATTGTATATAGTGCATAGTTACAGTCATAGATCCTGTTGTGGATATGGGTTTGACCATGGATGGAATGGGAACCAGATTTTTATACATATGAGTTATATGCCTGAGATAATGTATTGATATATATTGTCCAGGTTCATTATGTGACGGATTATGTGATTGCTGCTCTGACAGGTAGTGTGTTGTATGTATTGAGATAATCCTGACAGGTCACTATAGAAAAAGTGATCATTTTGTGCATGTATCATGCCAAATTTTTCAAGATTTATTGATGATTGATAGGTAGTAGGGTTCTACGTGGTGGCTGGTGGCCTTATGCCTACCCGCACCCTAGGACCGTCGCGGCGGCCCGCCGGGAACGGGGCGGGGGTCGTGACAGAAGGTCCCGGCAGAATGGAGCGTGCTCGAGAATTCTCCTCGCGCCGGCGCTCCTCCCCATGGGAGAGGAAGGAACGCGGGTTGAGGAGGACAGGCGAACGCTCAGGCAGCAGCGGCTCCTGAGCCCGCTGCGGCGCCCGGGACATCGCACCCTGCAGATTCTGCACCGCCTCCGCGAGGGTGCGAACCTGCTGGGCTAGCTGGTCGAACTGGGCGGCTTCGACCGTCTGAATGGGCGGTGGGGCGGTGGAGTGTTGCTGAGAGTGTGTTGGAGATACAGCGGCCTCCCGGCCAGAGGCGCGAGAGGCCCCGCGACCGGAAGCATTGGAAGCTCCACGATCATCTCGCCGTGCCATTACGATCGCTCTGAGATCCGGGCCCTTCCTCTAGCGCCAACTGTTGCTGGGGGTCCAAATCGAGAACGATTGGCACAGCGGTGTGAACGGGGTTCCCTTTGAATTGCTTTGGTTGCGCTCCGCCCTCCGCCGGGAAACCTGCAAGCAAGCCTCGCACCACCACCAGGGTAGTGGGGGCCCTCCGACGATCAAGTCAGGGGAGATCGAAGGAGGAGAAGGAGAGGTAGCAGGTAAGATGATACTCTGGAAAATCTTTCTTACCCTCCCCCTTCCCCCCCCAGCCCCATATATATCAGGCTGGGGGGTTTTTCTGGGGATTGGTCATCGTGTGGCACGATGGGGTTGCCACTGACGTGGCCGTTACAGGGCGTCGTGGGGCAGCGCTGGGTACGGCCATGGCAGGGCGTAGTGGAGCTCCACTTTGTACGGCTGTTACAGGGGATCGTGGGGCAGCGCCGGATTCGGCCGTTGCAGGGAGTAGTGGAGCAGGGGGCCGCGGCGTGCCTCAGGGGAACAGTCTGTTGTTGTCAAGAGATTGCCGACCCGAGGTCGGATTGCTGGATCAAGGGGCAACCGACTCGGGGTCGGACTGCGGAGCCGAAGATATCCGACCCGAGGTCGGATTGCTGGATCAAGGGGCAGCCGACTCGGGGTCGGGCTGCAGAGCCGAAGATATCCGACCCGAGGTCGGATTGCTGGATTAAGGGGCAGCCGTAGTCTTCCTGGGCGCGCGTGCCGGTCACGTGGGGCATGGTGGCTAAGTTCCCCCGTAACAATATCCATTTGATAAATCTTCTACTTCTTTTGAGCTGCAAGTGAGATTATCATTCGGATGGTCGCCAACCGTACAACAGGAGCAAACACTTCACCATAGTCAATCCCGGGACGTTGGCTATATCACTTGGCTACCAACCTTGCCTTGTATCTCTCTACTTCACCTTTAGCATTCTTCTTTTCTTTGAAAACCCACTTCAAACTAATGGACTTTTGACCTTCCGGTATGGTTGCTAGCTCCCAGGAGTCATTCTTCTCAATTGACTTGATTACTTGATCCATGACAATTCTCCACTTCTCATCTTTGACCGCTTCTTCAAAAACTATGGGCTCACAATCGGCAAAGTGACAAAAAAGAGTTAAATCATCACTTAAATTTTCTGTTACCTCATAAAGATCTTGAAGACTCCTCATTCATGGTTGCCTTTCACTAGAGCTTCCACTAGAAGATGAAGGTGTACTAGGAGTTGTTGGTGATCGAGGTGTTATGGGCTCTTGAACTTCTCTTCTTTGCTCATCTTCATCAAGGAATGGAAAGAAATCATATCTCTCCTTATCTTCATTACTCCAATTCCAAGAATCTTCTTCATCGAACTCCACATCAATAGTCGCCTTGCCAACACTTAGATTGTAGAGCTTGTAGCTTTTGGAACGTTGATCATACCCGATGAAGATGTGCTTCTTACTTTTATCATCAAGTTTGGACCTCTCTTGATCAGGTACATGAATATAGCCAATGCTCCCAAAAACTCTTAAATGGGAAATACTTGGCTTTTTTCCACTCTATGCTTCTTGAGGAGTTTTGTTCCATAGGATTCTAGTTGGACACCGGTTGGATAGGTACACTGAACAGTCAACCGCTTCCGTCCAAAATTCTTTTGGCATCTTCTTTGTCTTCAACATGCTTCGAGCCATATTGAGAATGCTCCTATTATTCCTTTCGACAACACCATTTTGTTGTGGAGATCTTGGAACGGTCAAGAACCGTCGAATACCATTTGCTTCACAAAACTCATTAAACTTGTTAGAAGTAAACTCTCCCCCTCTATCTATTCTCAAGGTTTTAATACAATAACCACTTTGTTTTTTAACAAGTGCTTTAAATTTTCTAAAAGCACCAAATACTCCAGATTTTTCTTTCAAGAAATAAATCCAAATTTTTCTACTACAACCATCAATAAAAAGAAGAAAATACCGATTGTTACCAAATGAAAAAGGCTTGATTGGTCCATAAACATCGGCATGAACAAGTTTAAGTGGCTCCCTTGCTCTTGAAGTAGTTTCTTTTGAAAAACTCTTTCAGAATTGTTTGCCAACAAGATACTCTTCACATAGTTGATCCGGTTGGTCAATAGTCGGTAAGCCCTTCAACATCTTTTTTTGTCCCAACAACTTTAAGTCTCCAAAATTTACATGCCCAAGCCTCAAATGCCAAAGCCAAGAAGAATCTTTCACACAAGTCATGAGACATTTAGCAACATCAGTTTAGATATCAAGAAAAAACATCCTATTTTTTGTCATAGGCACCTTAGCAATCACATTCTCCCTATCATCTTGAAGTAAGAGACTACAATTTTTCATATGAACCTCGTAGTTCTTCTCCAAAAGTTGTCCCAAACTTAGAATATTACTTTTCATACTTGAAATATAATAAACATTAGTCATAAGTTGATGGTCACCATTTTTCATACGAATTAAAATCGTACCTTTGCCTTCAATTGGAACTTTAGAGTTATCTCCAAAAGTAACAAACTTGGTCACCGATTCGTCAATCTCCACAAATTTGCTTTTATCTCTACACATGTGATTGCTTGCGGTATTATCAAGATACCACAAATTTTTCTTGCTTTTTTCTTCTTCTTTGTAGGCTAGCAACAAAGTGGCCTCCACTTCCTCATTTTTAACATAATGAGCCTTCTCTTCAACATTGAAAGGAGAACTCCAACACTCCCGAGCATAGTGCCCAATCTTTTGGCAATTGTAACACCAAACTTTGGACTTATCATTTTGCCTTATGTAGTTTTCTCTACCACGTCCTCCTGAAAAATACCTCCTTTCTTCATTGTTGGAGTATTGATTGCCTTGTCCACCTCTTCCTCTTCCTCTTCCTCCTCTCTCTCGACCTTGTCTACATCCACGTCCTCTTCCTTGTTGACTTTACTCATACTCCCTTTCCTTCTCCTTCACCGAGAGCTTGGTGGCTAGAGCTTGCTCGATCGACTCCTCCTTCTTTTTGTTGATTCTCTCTTCTTGGGCTTGTAATGAACTCATAAGTTGATCAACCGTTATAGTCTTCAAATCTTTAGACTCCTCAATGGCTACGACGATGTAATCGAACTTCGAATGAAACGAACGAAGATTTTCTCAATGACTCGGACATCCTTCAATCTTTCTCCAAACCTCTTCATTTGATTTACTATTAATGAGAGCACAAAAGTGCAATCGTCAGACCATCTTAATTAGTATTTTAGCTAATTATTAATAATAAAATTAACAAATTAATGTTTTATGTGTGCAAGTAGCCCAATCAGCTCGTTCCCCGCATTTCAAATGATCAGCCCCCATCGTATCACCTAATCAAGCTATCGCACCCATGCATGAATGGAAAGCCCACGTCCTAGCTCATCCTGAGCACCTTCACCCGTGTCATCCCCAACGTCCCGAGCTCTTCATACTGCCATGCATGGAAGATACCATTCCGGCACGTCCGTCGAGCTTGCCCTTGCTGCACCAAAACGTCGCCAGCCATCGTGCACAGCATGTCTCAGCGTGCCGGTCCAGACGCGTCCCAACCGCGTCATCAACGCGGCAGCCCGAGCCCAACTATGTTTCATCCGTTTCAGCCCGTGCCATCTTTTGGGTTTCCCAGTGCCCTAGGGCGCAGCGGAAGATACAGGATTATAAAATTTTTTTATAAAATTCATTATATGAAACCCTAATAAGCCAAGATCACCTTAATAGTATAACCAAATAATGTAGAAAATATCATCTTCGTATAGAAGAGTACCTATCACGCTATATCTAATATGTCTGAAGATGTCCTAAGGTGCCCAAATGTTCACCCTCCGATGTTGATCCACACAGGAATGGGTTCAAGACTCTAGCTCCACCAAAACTTGATTCTAATTGTTCAATCCTTTCAAAGGATTTAATTGGCTGATTTTCCTGCACTTCTTTCTTCCTTTCTACCTCTAAAATATTCACTAGCCTTTTTGTCCTAAAGAAGACCCTCTTGTCTTGGGTTAGGACAAAAGAGAGAGGCTTGTAAGAAAGAAGGGATAAGGGAGAGAGAAGGAGAGACTTTTTCTTTGATGATCTTTAGAACCCCAAGGCACCTCCTTATTTATAAGAGATGGAGGGATGCATCATAAAGGGATGCATCCCATCCACACACCTCATCATGATGAGGCATGTGCCAAGAGAGGCATCCCATCATAATGGGGTGCTAAGGAGAAAGGTGTATCAACTTCTTTCTCATGTCTCCCTCTTAAATCCTGATGATCCAAGGGTCCAGATCTAGGCGCCATCTAATGGTCCAGATCAAGGCATCATCATCCAGGGTGCCATCCAATGGTCCAGAAGCAAGATGCCATCACCGATGGTCCAGATTCAGGCGCTGAGCAACGGTCCAGATCTTTCATCCAGAGAGCCATCCAGTGGTCTAGATTCAGGCGCTGACCAATGGTCCAGATCCTTCATCCAGGAATCCATCCAATGGTCCAGATGAAGGCGCCAACCAGTGGACCAGATCCTTCATCCAGGAAGCCATCCAATGGTCCAGATGAAGGCGCCAACCAGTGGACCAGATCCTTCATCCAGGGAGCGATCCAATGGTCCAAAAGTGAAGGCCCTATCAAACCCAATCCAATTGGATTTAACCAACTTAAAGAAAACATTAAACCTAATCAAATCAGGTCTAATTAAAGCCAAATGGGTTCCAACTCTTGGCTAACCCATATTAGGTCATGATCTAATCATATTAGATCAACCTAACCTAAGAATCAGATTCGAATTTAATTTGAATCAGGAGCTAGGGTTTGCAACACGTGCTAGCATGTTCATCTTGCAAACATAATCTAATCCAATTAGACCCTTGATCAATTTTCTTGTGTGTGACCCATTAGGTTCCTTATCTTAGCCAGCAGTAGGTGCAGGTGCAAGTTGACCTAACCTGATTAGAATACCTCTAATCCAATTTAGGTTCAATTTAGTGCTAAACCTGACTTAGCAATCAAAACCTTTCTGATGCTTTGATCTAATCAAACTCTTTGATCCGATCAACCCACAAGACATGATTGACGTCTAGCAATGTATCATGTCTACCCGGAAGATGAGGAATGTATTGGACAAATCCAAACATACCCTTCAGTGGCAAGTTACCGTGCAATTCAATCCCTCAGTCATACTACATCCTGAATAAGTGCATGAGTATGGATCAATATTGTTACGGGGGAACTTAGCCACCATGCCCCACGTGACCGGCACGCGCGCCCAGGAAGACTACGGCTGCCCCTTGATCCAGCAATCTGACCTCGGGTCGGATATCTTCGGCTCCGCAGCCCGACCCCGAGTCGGCTGCCCCTTGATCCAGCAATCCGACCCCAGGTCGGATATCTTCGGCTCCGCAGCCCGACCCCCGAGTCGGCTGCCCCTTGATCCAGCAATCCGACCCCGGGTCGGATATCTTCGGCTCCGCAGCCCGACCCCGAGTCGGCTGCCCCTTGATCCAGCAATCCGACCTCGGGTCGGATATCTTCGGCTCCGCAGCCCGACCCCGAGTCGGCTGCCCCTTGATCCAGCAATCCGACCCCGAGTCGACAATCTCTCGACAACAACAGACTGTTCCTCTGAGGCACGCCGCGGCCCCCTGCTCCACTACTCCCTGCAACGGCCGTATCCGGCGCTGCCCCACGATCCCCTGTAACAGCCGTACAAAGCGGAGCTCCACTATGCCCTGCCATGGCTGTACCCAGCGCTGCCCCACGACGCCCTGTAACGGCCATGTCAGTGGCAGCCCCATCGTGCCACACGATGACGAATCTCCGGAAAAACCCCCCAGCCTGATATATATGAGGCTGGGGGGGAAGGGGGAGGGTAAGATATATCTTCCAGAGTATCATCTCACCTGCTACCTTCTCCTTCTCCTTCTCCTTCGATCTCCTCTGACTTGATCGTCGGAGGGCCCCCACTACCCCGATGGTGGTGCGAGGCTTGCTTGCAGGTTTCACGGCGGAGGGCGGAGCGCAACCAAAGCAACTCAAAGGGAACCCCGTTCACACCGCTGTGCCAATCGTTCTCGGTCTGGACCACCAGCAACAGTTGGCGCTAGAAAGAGGGCCCGGATCTCAGAGCAATCGTAATGGCACGGCGAGGTGGTCGTGGAGCTTCCAATGCTCCCGGTCGCGGGGCCTCTCGCGCCACTGGCCGGGAGGCCGCTGCATCCCCAACACGCTCTCAGCAACACTCCACCGCCCCACCGCCCATTCAGATGGTCGAAGCCGCCCAGTTCGACCAGCTAACCCAGCAGGTTCGCACCCTCGCGGAGGCGGTGCAGAATCTGCAGGGTGCGATGTCCCGGGCGCCGCAGCAGGCTCAGGAGCCGCCGCTGCCTGAGCGTTCGCCTGTCCTCCTCAACCCGCGTTCCTTCCTCTCCCATGGGGAGGAGCGCCGGCGCGAGGAGGATTCTCAAGCACGCTCCATTTTGCCGGGACCTTCCCACCGGAGCTGCGCGGGGTACGAGAGGCGGGCCCGGGCGCGTTCCCAGACCCCCCAGTCCTCGAGGAACCCGCGCTCCAGTCGGTCCCCCTCTCGCCGCTCCTTGTCTCCCACCCACCGGTCGCGTTCCCTGGACCGGCGGGTGGACGATCTCCACCGACAACTCCAGGTCCTGAAGGGCCATTCCAAAGATCCCTTCGCCGACTTAGAGATCTCCTCCCAGCCGGCGCTCGCCTCGAGGATCCTGCGGACCCCGAATCCGCCGGGGTTCAAAATGCCGGCGATCGAGCCCTATGACGGGGCGGCGGACCCACGGGATCACGTCGAGAGTTTCAGGACCCTTATGCTCCTCCACGGAGCATCAGATCCCCTTCTCTGCAAGGCTTTCCCGGCAACCCTCCGTGGCCCGGCGAGGGCATGGTTCACCGGGCTGGAGGCTGACTCAATCCGGTCCTTCGACCAGTTCACTCGCCTCTTCATCACTCATTTCGCCGTCAGTAGCCGGCGGCGACTGGTCTCCGACTCCCTCTTTGATGTCCGGCAAAACGAGGGAGAAAGCCTGCGGGATTATCTTACCCGCTTCAACAGGGCTACGCTGGAGGTCCGGAACCTGAGTCAGGAGGTAGCTCTTTCAGCCCTGAAGCGTGGCTTCCGGAAGAGCAGACTCACCTTCTCCCAAGACAAACGCCTGCCGCGGAGCTTCCCAGAGCTGTTGTCCCGGGCGAACCAGTATGCGGACGCCGAGGAGGCGGCCGCCCACCGGAGCAAGGAGGCCGCCGAGATCCCACAAAAGCTTGGGAAGAAAAGGCGGAAAGAGGCACGCCAGAGGAGGAGCCCGACGCCCCAGCGTCGGCGCAGAAGCCCGTCGCCGGCGAAGAACCACGGCGCCCCACGCCCTCGTTCTCCGCCCCGACGTTTCAACCAGTACACCCCTCTCCTGACTCCCCGGGCCCAGATCCTTATGGAGATCAAGGGGCGGGAGGACCTCCCGGCCCCGAGACAGATAGAAGGATCCCTGGAAAGAGGCCCTCCCGGGCGTACTGTGAGTACCACCGAGACCACGGCCACGACACAGAGGACTGCTTCCAGCTTCGGGACGAGATCGAGGCTCTTATCCGTCGGGGGCGTCTCGGTCGATATGTGAGCGACCGACGTCCCCCCGCAGACCCGCGTCCGGCCGACCCGGCTCCTCCGGAGCCTCGGGAGCAGAATCGACCCGTTGCGGGCGTGATCCACACTATCACTGGGGGCTGCTCTCGGCCCGTGAGGAATGCAGGGGGCTCGACGGAAGCGTCAGGGACGGCCGTCGTAAAGAGGCAGAGGGTCGGCAATGTAATCACCTTTTCTGATGAGGATGTAAAGGGAGTTCAGACTCCCCACGATGACGCCATGGTGATCTCCCTCACTATGGCAAACTATGATGTAAGGCGTGTTCTTGTGGATAGTGGAAGCTCAGCTGATATTTTGTTTTACGAGGCCTTCCAAAAGATGAGCTTGTCCAGACAGTTGTTGCACAAAATGTCCACCCCCCTCGTAGGATTCACCGGTGACGCTGTCCCGGCGGAAGGTGTCGTTGAGCTGCCTGTGACTGCGGGCGTCGCACCCGCAGAAGCCACGGTGCGACTCGGGTTCTTGGTCGTCCGTGTTCCCTCGGCCTACAACGCTATCCTCGGGCGACCCGGGCTGAACGCCCTTCGCGCGGTGGTCTCCACGTACCACTTGCTCATGCGGTTTCCCACGGCGGTCGGGATCGGAGAGGTCCGAGGTGACCAACCGACCGCACGGCAATGTTTTCTAGCAACCCTCAAAGGGAAGAAGCCCGTGGAAGCCCTAAGCGTCGAGTCCCTTGATGCCAGAAACCCCGTCGAGCGGCAAGTGATAGGCGCGCGACCAACGAGTGGAATTCTCCGAGGCTCGGCCCTCGGATGCCAGGCTAACCCGATGATCATCCCGGGAGCAGACTAGCCTGAAGCCCCGACCGGTCGCCTCGGCTTGCGCCAGCCTTGGCCGACCAACGAGCGGAATTCCCCGAGGCTCGGCCCTCGGATGCCAGCCTAACCCGATGATCATCCCGGGAACAGACTAGCCTGAAGCCCCGACCGGTCGCCTCGGCTTGCGCCAGCCTTGGCCGACTAACGAGCGGAATTCCCCGAGGCTCGGCCCTCGGATGCCAGGCTAACCCGATGATCATCCCGGGAGCAGACTAGCCTGAAGCCCCGACCGGTCGCCTCGGCTTGCGCCAGCCTTGGCCGACCAACGAGCGGAATTTCCCGAGGCTCGGCCCTCGGATGCCAGGCTAACCCGATGATCATCCCGGGAGCAGACTAGCCTGAAGCCCCGACCGGTCGCCTCGGCTTGCGCCAGCCTTGGCCGACCAACGAGCGGAATTCCCCGAGGCTCGGCCCTTGGATGCCAGGCTAACCCGATGATCATCCCGGGAGCAGACTAGCCTGAAGCCCCGACCGGTCGCCTCGGCTTGCGCCAGCCTTGGCCGACCAACGAGCGGAATTTCCCGAGGCTCGGCCCTCGGATGCCAGGCTAACGCGATGATCATCCCGGGAGCAGACTAGCCTGAAGCCCCGACCGGTCGCCTCGGCTTGCGCCAGCCTTGGCCGACCAACGAGCGGAATTCCCCGAGGCTCGGCCTTCGGATGCCAGGCTAACCCGATGATCATCCCGGGAGCAGACTAGCCTGAAGCCCCGACCGGTCGCCTCGGCTTGCGCCAGCCTTGGCCGACCAACGAGCGGAATTCCCCGAGGCTCGGCCCTCGGATGCCAGGCTAACCCGATGATCATCCCGGGAGCAGACTAGCCTGAAGCCCCGACCGGTCGCCTCGGCTTGCGCCAGCCTTGGCCGACCAACGAGCGGAATTCTCCGAGGCTCGGCCCTCAGATGCCAGGCTAACCCGATGATCATCCCGGGAGCAGACTAGCCTGAAGCCCCGACCGGTCGCCTCGGCTTGCGCCAGCCTTGGCCGACCAACGAGCGGAATTCCCCGAGGCTCGGCCCTCGGATGCCAGGCTAACCCGATGATCATCCCGGGAGCAGACTAGCCT
The DNA here is from genome assembly GCF_051530095.1 of Phoenix dactylifera. Lineage (NCBI taxonomy): Eukaryota > Viridiplantae > Streptophyta > Magnoliopsida > Arecales > Arecaceae > Phoenix > Phoenix dactylifera. The sequence continues at coordinate 10,662,901 of NC_143193.1, forward strand.
GAAGCCCCGACCGGTCGCCTCGGCTTGCGCCAGCCTTGGCCGACCAACGAGCGGAATTCTCCGAGGCTCGGCCCTCGGATGCCAGGCTAACCCGATGATCATCCCGGGAGCAGACTAGCCTGAAGCCCCGACCGGTCGCCTCGGCTTGCGCCAGCCTTGGCCGACCAACGAGCGGAATTCCCCGAGGCTCGGCCCTCGGATGCCAGGCTAACCCGATGATCATCCCGGGAGCAGACTAGCCTGAAGCCCCGACCGGTCGCCTCGGCTTGCGCCAGCCTTGGCCGACCAACGAGCGGAATTCCCCGAGGCTCGGCCCTCGGATGCCAGGCTAACCCGATGATCATCCCGGGAGCAGACTAGCCTGAAGCCCCGACCGGTCGCCTCGGCTTGCGCCAGCCTTGGCCGACCAACGAGCGGAATTCCCCGAGGCTCGGCCCTCGGATGCCAGGCTAACCCGATGATCATCCCGGGAGCAGACTAGCCTGAAGCCCCGACCGGTCGCCTCGGCTTGCGCCAGCCTTGGCCAACCAACGAGCGGAATTCCCCAAGGCTCAGTCCTCGGATGCCTGGCCTAGCGCCGGAAGAATTTCCTGAGGCCTAACCCTCGGATGCCTGGCCTAGCGCCGGAAGGATTTCCTGAGGCCTAACCCTCGGATGCCTGGCCTAGCGCCGGAAGAATTTCCTGAGGCCTAACCCTCGGATGCCTGGCCTAGTGCCGGAAGAATTTCCTGAGGCCTAACCCTCGGATGCCTGGCCTAGCGCCGGAAGAATTTCCTGAGGCCTAACCCTCGGATGCCTGGCCTAGCGCCGAAAGAATTTCCCAAGGCTCAGTCCTCGGATGCCTGGCCTAGCGCCGGAAGAATTTCCTGAGGCCTAACCCTCGGATGCCTGGCCTAGCGCCGGAAGGATTTCCTGAGGCCTAACCCTCGGATGCCTGGCCTAGCGCCGGAAGAATTTCCTGAGGCCTAACCCTCGGATGCCTGGCCTGGCGCCGGAAGAATTTCCTGAGGCCTAACCCTCGGATGCCTGGCCTGGCGCCGGAAGAATTTCCTGAGGCCTAACCCTCGGATGCCTGGCCTAGCGCCGGATGAATTTCCTGAGGCCTAACCCTCGGACGCCTGGCCTAGCGCCGGAAGAATTTCCTGAGGCCTAACCCTCGGATGCCTGGCCTAGCGCCGGATGAATTTCCTGAGGCCTAACCCTCGGATGCCTGGCCTAGCGCCGGATGAATTTCCTGAGGCCTAACCCTCGGATGCCTGGCCTAGCGCCGGAGGAACTTCAAGAGTCAGGAGTCGGCGAGGCGCTACCGAGAGTTAAAAAGAGGAAGGATGAAAGTGAAATGAGGAAACACTCTGTTTGCATTAACTTTCATTGCACCAGGGCCGAGACCCATACAACATGGCAAAACGCCAACATACAAAGAAAAGAACAAAGAAAAATACAGAGGGTCAGCTTGGAGGAACCCCTGGGTCGGGAACGGCGAGCACACCCGCAAGGGGTAGGGAGACAGTTGGAGAATCAGCAGGCAATGGCATTGAAGGGGAGTCGAGGAGGGAGACCCCACTCAGGTCAATTTCGGGGTATCTAGCGGACACCCTCGCCAGGCCTTCATCGAAGCCTAAGACAAAGGAGTCGGACCCCGCGTCCGACATGTCACGGATGAACTCGGCGGACTGACGATAGGCCTGTACCGCCTGACGCCCGATTTTCGCGCTCTTCTCGGCCAGCGCCGCCTCCGCTCGCTCCGTAATCTGAGCTTTCGCCTCCATGACCTTCGCCACAATCCGGTCGTCCGCCTCGGAGGAGACCCTCAGCAGATCGGCCCGAGCCTCCATGTGCTTCGCCTCGGCAGCAACGCGAGCAGCCTCAGCCTCCTCCAGGCGCGAATGAAGCTCCTGGTTGCTCGTGCGGGACTCCTCCAAGGCCGATTCCAATTCGGCCAGCTTGGCTTCAAGAGATCGGGCTCGGTTGCGGGCGTTGTCGGCTGACTGCTGGGCCTTCTCCCACCTCTCCCGGAAGTCGGCAGCCTTCCGGGACTGCTCTTCGGCCCGCTCCTCCGCCTTCCTGATCTCGCCTTCGAGACCCGAGGCAACCTTGAGTTGCTCCTGAGTCTCCAACAGTTGCCTCTCGAGGGCGGCGAAGCCGAGTACCCGCTCTTCGGCCACCTGGAGCCTCGTCTCGAGGTCCCTGGTCGTCCTCCCTGCCGCAGCCTGGCCTCCCTCCTCTACAGCTTTCAGTCGGCTCTCGGCCCTCGCCAGAAGCCTCGCCTGTTCCTCGTGGCTTTCCTCCAGACGGATCATGTACTGGGCGAGCTAAGAGATAGGAAAAATGGGGGTGTCAGGCGGGGATCAATAGAGCCTATAAATGACGAAAGCGGCCAGAAGAACACTCACCGACATGAGACAGACGCAGCTGGCAGCTCCGACGTCAGGGATCCCCATCTGCCGGACCCGCCTACGGTCACTCTCCAGCAGCACCGTCTCGATGAGGTTTCGGGCGCCGGCGAAAGTGAAGGCTGACCCCGACTTCGCCCCGGAGCCGGACGGTGGTTCTGCGGCCTTACCCTTACCCATTGCTTGGGAGAGAGTCATGCTGACCGTGCTCGGGGCGGGGGCCGCTCCAGAAATCGATAGGGTCCCGCTCGGCCGGGGCCTCGGCGCGCTCCTTCTCGTATCATCCGAAGCCGACCGAGTCGAAGGCCGGGCTGGGGACCGATTGCGTCCGACCCGGCCGTCTCGGGCGCGCCCGGGTAACGCCTCCGGAAAAGCGGTAGTCTCATCACCGGAGGGCTGATACGGCGTCAACTGTCGGTCCGAGCCCGCGGCGCCCCCCTGATCGGTGGGTCCGGACCCGTCTGTCGGCGTCGGAGTCGCCTGCTGGCGGGACTTCTTCGCCGGTGGGACCCCGCTCGGAGGAGTCCGTTTCTTCCTCCGGACCGCTTCCAGTAGGGACGCCCTACTGACAGCCATCGCCTTGTCCGACCGCATGACGTCGTCGATTTCTGCAAAAAGGACGAGATGGTCGGAGACTGAGAAACTGATGGAAAGAAGAAACAAAAGAGGAGAAAAGAGCTAGAAAAGAAGTGGTGGCGGGCTCACGGTCGGCGGGGACCGAGCTCAGACCGACGTTCACTAAGGCATCCTCGGAAATAAGGCGGGCCACCGGGGGAAGCCGGCCCTTGGGTTTTCCAGTGCCCAAGGGTGCAGCGGAAGATATGGAATTATAAAATTTTCTTATAAAACTCATTATATGAACTCACCTTAATAGTATAACCAAATAATGTAGAAAATATAATCTTGGTATAGAAGAATACCTATCACGCTATATCCAATATGTCTGAAGATGTCCTAAGGTGCCCAAATGTTCACCCTCCGATGTTGATCCACACAGGAATGGGTTCAAGACTCTAGCTCCACCAAAACTTGATTCTAATTGTTCAATCCTTCCAAAGGATTTAATTGGCTGATTTTCCTTCACTTCCTTCTTCCTTTCTACCTCTAAAACATTCATTAGCCTTTTTGTCCTAAAGAAGATCCTCTTGTCTTGGGTTAGGACAAAAGAGAGAGGCTTATAAGAAAGAAGGGATAAGGGAGAGAGAAGGAGAGACTTTTTCTTTGATGATCTTTAGAACCCCAAGGCACCTCCTTATTTATAAGAGATGGAGGGATGCATCATAAAGGGATGCATCCCATCCACACACCTCATCATGATGAGGCATGTGCCAAGAGAGGCATCCCATCATGATGGGGTGCTAAGGAGAAGGGTGTATCAACTTCTTTCTCATATCTCCCTCTTAAATCCTGATGATCCAAGGGCCCAAATGCAGTGAACCAAAGCCAATGGTCCAGATCTAGGCGCCATCTAATGGTCCAGATCAAGGCATCATCATCCAGGGTGCCATCCAATGGTCCAGAAGCAAGATGTCATCACTGATGGTCCAGATTCAGGCGCTGAGCAACGGTCCAGATCTTTCATCTAGAGAGCCATCCAGTGGTCTAGATTCAGGCGCTAACCAAGGATCCAGATCCTTCATCCAGGAATCCATCCAATGGTCCAGATGAAGGCGCCAACCAGTGGACCAGATCCTTCATCCAGGGAGCGATCCAATGGTCCAAAAATGAAGGCCCTATCAAACCCAATCCAATTGGATTTAACCAACTTAAAGAAAATATTAAACCTAATCAAATCAGGTCTAATTAAAGCCAAATGGGTTCCAACTCTTGGCTAACCCATATTAGGTCATAATCTAATCATATTAGATCAACCTAACCTAAGAATCAGATTCGAATTTAATTTGAATCAGGAGCTAGGGTTTGCAACACGTGCTAGCATGTTCATCTTGCAAACATGATCTAATCCAATTAGGCCCTTGATCAATTTCCTTGTGTGTGACCCATTAGGTTCCTTATCTTAGCCAGCAGTAGGTGCAGGTGCAAGTTGACCTAACCTGATTAGAATACCTCTAATCCAATTTAGGTTCAATTTAGTGCTAAACCTGACTTAGCAATCAGAACCTTTCTGATTCTTTGATCTAATCAAACTCTTTGATCCGATCAACCCACAAGACATGATTGACGTCTAGCAACGTATCATGTCTACTCGGAAGATGAGGAATGTATTGGACAAATCCAAACATACCCTTCAGTGGCAAGTTACCGTGCAATTCAGTCCCTCAGTCATACTACATCCTGAATAAGTGCATGAGTATGGATCAATATCAAACTCAATCACTTATTCATGTCTCTCTCAATCTTTTATATGATAATTCAAACAATGAAACATTAGAAACTCTTTCTAATATTCATTTTGCTTTGATCAAAGGCTTTTTGAATCATCATAAGATTAGAATAAGTAGGATGTTACCTTCTCTTACTAGAAGTGACTGATTCCTTGTTGACCTACTCACAACCTTCGTACAAAATCCACCATATCCAGAATACCCCGTACACAACGCAATATCGTGAATGAGGATAAACCAAAACATAGCTTCAAGTGCATAAGGTACCATGGTGATCTCAGGTCTAAGGATCACTTGCACAACTCCCACTATGAGAACCATCTTTTGATAATTAAGTAAGAATCCATAAGATGTTCTCATGGCTGGTCACTTCAGTGAACTCATTCCTCTAATGAGCACCCACATCTTTGTATTAGTGTCTCACACAAGTAATTGTGAGATCAATCACCCTCTACATCGAGCATACATAAAATGTGCCAGTCTTTCCGGTAATATTGATCCCCGACTCAATATACCAATTTGACTAGGAATATTCTAAATTAGGATTTTAGGATTTTAGGTCTCACTGGTATGATCTCATCATAACCCTAAAACTAATGTCCTAATTTATGGGGTTCATCATCCAATAATAAAACAGATAAGCAGCAAATGATGAAACACAATGCCTTTATTGATATATATCAAGTGTCAAAGTACATGATTTGGAGGATTACAAAGAGAAACCCATCAAATGATTGGCTTATAGGGCATCTACTCTTTCACCATCGTGCCATGCATGGCACGTTTCCCCCATCCCCAGCGTGCCAGCTGATGTGGAAATTTATTTCACACATTTTCTTAGTCTTAATTATTTTGTTTTAGAGTGTTTTGTATGTTCTTAGCTCATTTGTCTAGAATTTAGGTGTCTTTTACATTTATTTAATTCTTGAAAATTCTTGGTATTTTGCAGGTATTTAATTATTGAATTCGGTTGAAATTGGGCTAGTCTAGTCAATCCAGAACACTGTTTGGTTTTTGGATTCTAACTGGAGCTACAGACCTCCGTTTTATATGTTGTTTAGCTTGCTGGAACGATAAGAGGTAGACCTAAAACTTTTATGAAGATCACAAAACCAATTTCTACCGTTTTGAAGTCCAAAATTTAGCCGAAACAGAGAATTCCGAATCTGTCCAGAATTTTACTGTGGCCCAGACCCTATTTCGGTTTTCAGCTTGTATATGGAGTTATATAAGTCAAAATAATGGAAACCCAGGTGCGTTGGAAAGCTGAGAACGAGATCTAAAACTTTTGTGAAGGGTCCAACTCCAAAGTATATTGTTTTGGTGCTCTAAATTCAGCTGGAAGTCGAGTCTAAAAATCAGCCTAGAATTTCGGGATTTCAGCTAGCAGATAGGAAGGAAATCTGTTTTAAAATTAAAAAAAAAAAAGGGGAATTCCGAGAAGAGGAGGGGGGCCAGCAGATACGAAGAGGAGGAGAAGCAGAAAAAAAAGAAAAAATGTAGAGAATCTGAAATTTCGAGAGGAGGAAAAGCTAGAAATTTCGAGAGGAAGAAAAAGCTGGAATTCTGGGAGAAAGAACGGAACGGAGGATTTTTGCAAATACAGAGTTCTTTTCCTTTCTCTTATATATATTTTTTTTTATTTTTTTTATTATTTGCTGAATTGTTATTAAGAATGTTGAATGCGAATTTATGTTTGAGAAATAATGGGATTGATTTATTAGTTATGATTTGCTAGTTTTCTTATCCTAGGGCTAGGACGTAGTCATTGAAGTTTTGATATGAATTGAGTATGGTTGTATTGAACATCTTTTGTTAATTGCAATTTGATGATTTCGGTTTTTATTCTTGCAATTTACTGGCCATGAATTGCATGCTTAAGATGTTGAATGAAGTAACGAAAGTTGAAATTCAATATTAGTTGATGAATTTATCAAACATTGGTGGTGTAGTTTAGAAATAAATGCACACCCTTGTGATCTACAATCAAGAATTTCACAGATCATAATGAATTTATATTAATTTCTATGATCACGAAAGTAGACATAGGATTAATATAGGTATAGGTGTTATGCCTTGAAAGAGGATATCACATAAAAAAAAGGGATTCGGTCATTGTAATTAGCAGAATATTAACAATCAGATTTAAATTCATTGAAGGAATTCAATTGATGAAATCCAAGCCCTAGGAACCTTTCATATTTGATTTTTCAGGTCAAGAAATTGCAGTCAGTCACATCAATTTGGGGTCGTCTAAATAATATAGAAAATTTATAAATTGGTACTTGAATCGCCTCCTTGTGGAAACGATACTCTTTTTGCCCTATTCTACTTGTCATGACCCATGCACTTGTGGTAGAGTCTAGGAACTATCAAGTTTTTGGCGCCGTTGCCGGGGAGGATTGTTTTCAATATCAATACAAATAATTTTCTGCATTAATTTAGACTGTTTTGTTCTTTTTGTTAATTTACATTTTCTATATTTAGTGTATGCCATGAAACTGTGAGCTAATTGAGCCTTTTGATCCAGAAATTGAGAGAACCCTACGAGCATTAAGGAAACAACAAAGATTAGAGCTAAAGCAAAAACAAGCAGTAGCTATGGCAGATAACCAAGATAACCAGAGTAAAAGGTTGTTGAGTGACTATGCAGTGCCGAATGTCAATGGTGCTCAACCCAGTATTGTGAGACCTACAGTCAATGCTAATAATTTTGAGATTAAGCCTGGTCTCATCCAGATGGTGCAGCAGGAGCAGTTTGGTGGACCTGCTGAGGATCCACATGCACACCTTGCCAATTTCTTGGAGATTTGTGATACAATCAAGATGAATGGAGTTAGTGATGATGCTATTCGACTCCGACTTTTTTCATTTTCTCTAAAGGATAAAGCCAAGGCCTGGTTGAATTCCAAAGCGCCTAACTCTTTCACCATCTGGAATGCCTTGTCACAAGCTTTTCTGAGTAAGTATTTTCCCCTAGGTAAGACTGCCAAACTTAGAAATGATATTACCAGTTTTGCTCAGTTTGATGGTGAATCTTTGTATGAAGCCTGGGAGAGGTTTAAGGATTTGCAGAGGAAGTGTCCACATCATGGTCTTCCTGACTGGCTGATTGTACAGACTTTCTATAATGGATTAATACATTCAGTTAGAATTACCATAGATGCAGCTGCAGGAGGTACTTTAATGAGTAAGTCAACAGAAGAGGCATATGAGTTGTTAGAAGAAATGGCCTCTAACAATTATCAGTGGTCTAATGAAAGAGGTATGCCTAAGAAAGTTCCAGGTATTTATGATGTAGATGGCATAAACATGTTGAATGCCAAGGTTGATTCTCTAGTAAAAATGTTCGGTAAGCTGGGTAATGTGAATTCCGTTTCTAGTCCTGTATTGAGTTGTGATTGCTGTGGAGGAGCTCACATGAGTTCTGATTGTATGCAGGTTCAATTTGTGTCTAATTATAACAGGCAGCAGCAGCAGAACAACCCTTATTCCAACACATACAACCCAGGCTGGAGGAATCATCCCAACTTTTCATGGAAAGATCAAGGTAACCAAGGTAGCAGTTCTAGACCTCTCCATCCTCCTGATTTCCAACCAAGACCATCCCAACCAGAAAGTAAGCAGTCTTGGGAGATAGCTATTGAGAAGTTAGCCAATGCCAGTTCGGAGAGATTTGAGAGACTGGAAGCAAAGGTTGACCAGTTGGCGAGTTCCAATAGAAATGTGGAGTTGCAATTGGGGCAGTTAGCCAATTCCATCAATTCTCGTAGACAGGGTAATTTGCCTAGTAAGACAGAGCTCAATCTGAAGGAGCATTGTAAGGCAGTCACTTTGAGAAGTGGTAAGCAACTTGGTCAGGTAAGTGGTGAGACTATAGTTGGTGATGAAGTAGACTATGAAGAGATGAGCAAGAAGGTCAGTGAAGAAGTTGAGGACCTAGCCAAGACAACATCCCCACTACCACCAGTCGAACCTTAAGTTCCTCCCATTCATTTTCCTCAAAGGCTTAAGCAGAATAAAATTGATCAACAGTTTGAGAAATTTTTGAAAGTGTTTAGGCAGCTTCACATTAATATTCCTTTTGCAGACGCCTTAGCACAAATTCCTGCATATACAAAATTTTTAAAGGAGATCATGTCTAAGAAGAGAAAATTGGAAGATTTCGAGACCATTGCCTTGACGGAGGAATGCAGTGCCATTATCCAGAATAAGCTTCCACCAAAGCTAAGAGATCCAGGGAGTTTTTCTATTCCTTGTACTATAGGTGATGTTGATTTTTCTAGAGCTTTATGTAATTTAGGTGCTAGTGTTTCACTAATGCCTTTATCTGTGTCTAGGAAGCTTGGATTGAAGGAGTTGAAGCCTACTACCATCTCTTTGCAGCTAGCTGATCGATCGATCAAATATCCTTTGGGTGTTCTTGAGAATGTGCTGATCAAGGTAAAGAAATTTATCATTCCAGTTGATTTTATTGTTTTGGAGATGGAAGAAGACACCGAGATCCCTATCATTTTAGGCCGGCCCTTTCTAGCCACAGCTGGAGCTATCATAGATGTTAAGAATGGTAGGCTGACTTTGAAGGTTGGTGAAGAAGAGGTAGAGTTTAATTTATTTGAAGCTACTAAATATCCTTCTTTTACTGATCATGTTTTTCGAGTTGATGTTGTAGATGAGTCGACCAGAGAGATTTTTAGGGCTGAAAATACTAAAGCACCTCTTGAGACTTGTTTAGTGAGTGCAGGGACAAGTAAAGATGATAATCTAGAGGTTGCTAAAGTGGCGTGTGCATTAGAGGCTACATGTCCTAAGCCAAAAAAGAAAGGTATTTATTTTGAGGATATCGGCAAAGGTAAGCCACCCCCTCCCCCTTCTAATGTGCAAGCACCAGTTCTGGAGTTGAAGCCATTACCCTCACATCTCAGGTATGCATTTTTAGGTGAAAATAATACTTTGCCTGTGATTGTGAGTGCTTCTTTGTCTGATGAGCAACTTGACAAATTGATACGTATTTTGAGATTGAGAAAAAAAGCCATAGGATGGACTATATCAGACCTTAGAGGAATTAGCCCTTCATTGTGTATGCATAGAATTTTAATGGAGGATAACCATAAACCTATTGTTGAAAATCAGAGACGGTTAAATCCTAACATGAAAGAAGTAGTTAGGGCTGAAGTTCTTAAATGGTTAGATGCAGGGATTATTTATCCTATATCTGATAGTTCATGGATTAGTCTAGTGCAGGTAGTACCTAAAAAGGGTGGGATGACTGTGGTGCATAATGAAAATAATGAATTAATTCCCACTAGGACAGTAACTGGGTGGAGAGTCTGCATAGATTATAGGAAACTTAATAGTGTTACCCGTAAGGATCATTTTCCTTTACCTTTTCTTGATCAGGTGCTTGAGAGACTTGCTGGGTATGCGTATTACTGTTTTTTAGATGGTTATTCAGGGTATAACCAGATTTCTATATCCCCCGAAGATCAAGAAAAGACCACCTTCACTTGTCCTTATGGTACTTTTGCATTTCGTAGGATGCCTTTTGGTTTGTGTAATGCACCTGCTACATTTCAACGTTGCATGATGGCTATTTTCTCTGATTTTGTTGAAAAGATCATGGAGGTTTTCATAGATGATTTTTCTATTTTTGGATCTTCTTTTGATGGTTGTTTAGATAACTTGTCTCGAGTTTTATGGTGCTGTGAGGAGACCAATTTGGTCTTGAATTGGGAGAAATGTCATTTTATGGTGCAGGAAGGTATTGTTTTGGGCCATAAAATTTCAGCAAGAGGCCTTGAAGTGGACCGAGCAAAAATAGAAATTATTGAAAAATTGCCACCACCTACAAATGTTAAGGGAGTTAGAAGTTTTCTTGATCACACAGGATTTTACCGGCGTTTTATTAAGGATTTCTCTAAAATTTCTAAACCTCTTTGTAATCTGTTGAATAAGGATGTTGTGTTTGATTTTGATAAGGACTGTTTGAATGCTTTTAACAGGTTAAAGCAAGAGTTGGTGTCAGCACCAATTATGGCAGCCCCAGATTGGAGTTTGCCTTTTGAGCTAATGTGTGATGCTAGTGATTTCGCTTTGGGTGCTATTCTCGGCTAGAGAAAAGACAGGAAGTTGCATGTTATATATTATGCTAGTAGAGTTTTAAATAATGCACAGTTGAATTATGCAACTACTGAAAAAGAATTGCTTGCTGTTGTGTTTGCTTTTGACAAGTTTCGATCTTATCTTGTAGGTTCCAAGGTGATCGTATATACGGACCATTCAGCAATCAAGTACTTGCTGAAAAAGAAAGATGCCAAATCGCGCTTGATTCGGTGGGTGTTGTTGCTTCAAGAATTTGATCTTGAGATTCGAGACAAGGGAGGCATGGAGAATGTGGTGGCAGATCACTTGTCTAGATTAGAGGGGCAGTCAAGAGTAGATGAGGTGCCCATTAATGAAAGCTTTCCAGATGAGCAGTTGTTGGCAGTTTCAGTCATCCCCTGGTATGCTGATTTCGTGAACTATTTGGTGAGTGGCATTGTTCCCCCTGATTTGAGCTATCATCAGAAGAAAAAGTTTTTGTGGGATGTGAAGCATTATTTTTGGGAAGAACCGCTACTCTATAAACACTATGCAGATGGGATGATTAGAAGATGTGTGCCCCAAGATGAGATGCAGGATATACTTGACCATTGCCATTCCTTGGAGTGTGGTGGACATTTCAGTACCTCTAAGACAGTGGCAAAGGTATGGCAGTCTGGTTTTTGCTGGCCGACCATGTATCAAGATACTAGACAATATGTGAGCATGTGTGATAGATGTCAAAGGGTTGGCAACATTTCAAAAAGGAATGAGATGCCCTTGACCAATATCCTGGAGGTTGAACTGTTTGATTTATGGGGAATTGATTTCATGGGCCCATTTCCTTCTTCCTTCAATAATCAGTACATTCTAGTAGCAGTGGATTATGTGTCTAAATGGGTTGAAGCTACTGCAACTCAGACTAATGACTCTCGGGTGGTGATGAGATTTGTGAAGAAAAATATTTTTTCAAGATTTGGTGTGCCGAGAGCTATTATTAGTGATGAAGGCTCTCATTTTTGTAATCGGTCATTTGAGGTTTTGTTGAAGAAATATGAGGTTACTCATAAGGTGGTACTTGCCTATCATCCCCAAACAAATGGGCAAGTGGAACTTGCAAATAGGGAATTGAAGCAAATTTTGGAGAAAACTATGAGCAATTCAAGAAAGGATTGGGCAAATAAGTTAGATGATGCACTTTGGGCCTATAGGACAGCTTTCAAGACACCTTTGGGTATGTCTCCTTACAGACTTGTCTTTGGAAAGTCTTGTCACTTACCAGTGGAATTAGAACACAGGGCCTATTGGGCAATCAAGGAGTTGAACATAGATTTGAAAGCTGCGGGAGAAAAAAGATTGTTACAGTTGAGTGAGTTGGAGGAGTTTAGGTTGGATGCTTATGAAAATACTCGGATTTACAAGGAAAAGACAAAGCATTGGCATGACAAACATCTTTAGATTAGAAACTTCGAAATTGGGCAGCAAGTATTACTCTTCAACTCAAGACTTAAGTTATTTCCAGGCAAGCTTCGTTCTAGGTGGTCTGGCCCATTCATGGTAACGAAAGTGTATCCATATGGTGCTGTTGAGGTGCGTAGTGAGGTCACTGGTGCATTCAAGGTTAATGGGCAGCGTTTGAAGCCTTATCTTGCTAGTAATGTGGTTCCTAAAGGAGTGATTTACTCATTGAAGAATCCTACCTATGGTTGATGGTGTGGAAGTCAAGCTAATGACTGTAAACAAGCGCTTCTTGGGAGGCAACCCAACCACAAAAAAAAAAAAAAAAAAATTCCTTTCTTTTGTCTTTTGTTATATGTTTTAATTGTTGTTTTTATTTAAGTCTTTGAATAATTATTGTTGTGACCCCTTTCTTTTTGGTTGTGTTGTGTAGGTGCAGAAAAATCAAGCAAGAAGCTAGTTCGGGTTCAATTCAGTCGGACATTCATTGTGTTCGGCCTTGCTAAAAGGGGAGTATTAGTCTGCCATTTTTCTTTGCTTTCACATTGAGGACAATGTGAAAATTAAGTTTGGGGGAGTGGATATTTGATTATGCTGAATGCCAGTATTGGTTATGTTTGTTTGAGAAAGAAAATTTTTTCGAAATTCTGGTTTGTTCACTTTCATGCAAGTTAATTGGTGATCATATCTATGTCTTCCAAACCAAATTTTTATGTGAAAGATTAGGAGAAATAAACATGCATTTGCACTTGTGTGAGACTTATCTAGGATCAACATTACACTTTTGGGTTCTTTACTATGTTTAAGCATTGAATTTTGATTTAGGATAGGCAATATCTTATATAGCAAGAGTAAGCATATTTGTTTTCCTTTGGGATTATTGAAGTACATCTTTCCTTGCAAAGTTGTATGAGTTGTGTGATTATACATAAAAGATGAGTGTGATGCTTTTCTTGTGATTATCCCCTTTGATCTAGTCCTAAACAGGGTTTAAGTAAATAGAGTGATAATGATTAGACAGTCGAATAAATAAATGTGTACAAAGTTCTTTCTACTCCAATGTTTTGAGTTGCTTAGTAACTAGGGGTATTCATCACCAATGTTTACTTTTACGTCAAACGGCAACTTGAAATATGAGTATGCAAAAGCACTTTAAGTATGTGACTTGTTGAGTAACCGGGTGCATCCATCACAAATGCTTGTATTCGCGTCAAAAGGCAAGTGACAACTTAAAGACAAAGAATAATTTGCAACAAAAAAAAAAAAAAACTCTCTAGTTTGCTACCTTGTTTGTAGTAGTGAGAAGGGGTGATTGCAGGTTGAGTTGTTACATGATTCAATTGTGTTGGTCGCATGATAAATATGATTGAGTTTGGAATTATATATGGATATTTGATCTAGAGAATGTGAGTATGCTTAGTTTTTCTTCATTTGCTATGTTTATGTACTAAGTTGAAGATTTGATGTTTGCATGATAGGTCCTTTGGGTGTGATGAGTTGAGCCTGACTATGGTTATTGTCCTTTGTTTTTATGGTTTTTCTTTTGCTTGAGGATAAGCAAGCATTCAAGTTTGGGGGTATTTGATGTGGGAATTTATTTCACACATTTTCTTAGTCTTAATTATTTTGTTTTAGAGTGTTTTGTATGTTCTTAGCTCATTTGTCTAGAATTTAGGTGTCTTTTACATCTATTTAATTCTTGAAAATTCTTGGTATTTTGCAGGTGTTTAATTATTGAATTCGGTTGAAATTGGGCTGGTCTAGTCAATCCAGAACACTGTTCGGTTTTTGGATTCTAACTGGAGCTACAGACCTCCGTTTCATATGTTGTTTAGCTTGCTGGAAAGATAAGAGGTAGATCTAAAACTTTTATGAAGATTACAAAACCAATTTCTGCCGTTTTGAAGTCCAAAACTTAGCTGAAACGGAGAAGTCCGAATCTGTCCAGAATTTTACTGCGGCCCAGACCCTATTTCGGTTTTCAGCTTGTATATGGAGTTATATAAGTCAGAATAATGCAAACCCAGGTGCGTTGGAAATCTGAGAACAATATCTAAAACTTTCGTGAAGGGTCCAACTCCAAAGTATATCGTTTTGGTGCTCTAAATTCAGCTGGGAGTCGAGTCTAAAAATCAGCCTAGAATTTCGGGATTTCAGCTAGCAGATAGGGAGGAAATCTGTTTTAAAATTAAAAAAAAAAAGGGGAATTCCGAGAAGAGGAGGGGGGCCAGCAGATACGAAGAGGAGGAGAAGCAGAAAAAAAAGAAAAAATGCAGAGAATCTGAAATTCCGAGAGGAGAAAAGCTAGAAATTCCGAGAGGAAGAAAAAGCTGGAATTCTGGGAGAAAGAACGGAACGGAGGATTTTTGCAAATACAGAGTTCTTTTCCTTTCTCTTATATATATTTTTTTTATTTTTTTTTATTATTTGCTGAATTGTTATTAAGAATGTTGGATGCGAATTTATGTTTGAGAAATAATGGGATTGATTTATTAGTTATGATTTGCTAGTTTTCTTATCCTAGGGCTAGGACGTAGTCATTGAAGTTTTGATATGAATTGAGTATAGTTGTATTGAACATCTTTTGTTAATTGCAATTTGATGATTTCGGTTTTCATTCTTGCAATTTACTGGCCATGAATTGCATGCTTAAGATGTTGAATGAAGTAACGAAAGTTGAAATTCAATATTAGTTGGTGAATTTATCAAACATTGGTGGTGTAGTTTAGAAATAAATGCACACCCTTGTGACCTACAATCAAGAATTTCACAGATCATAATGAATTTATATTAATTTCTATGATCACGAAAGTAGACATAGGATTAATATAGGTATAGGTGTTATGCCTTGAAAGAGGATATCACATAAAAAAAAGGGATTCGGTCATTGTAATTAGCAGAATATTAACAATTAGATTTAAATTCATTGAAGGAATTCAATTGATGAAATCCAAGCCCTAGGAACCTTTCATATTTGATTTTTCAGGTCAAGAAATTGCAGTCAGTCACATCAATTTGGGGTCGTCTAAATAATATAGAAAATTTATAAATTGGTACTTGAATCGCCTCCTTGTGGAAACAATACTCTTTTTGCCCTATTCTACTTGTCATGACCCATGCACTTATGGTAGAGTCTAGGGACTATCACCAACCAGCAGCCAATTTCTAGGGATCTCGTGACAGCCCAATTGTGTATTTCCAGCTCCCAATCGAACGCAGCTCAGCCTTCCATTTTCACCAGGAGCAACTGCCGATCCCAACTGCCGTTCCGCGTCCTCTGCGTCCCAGCCTCCTCCCAGCGATCCCGCAGCATCCAGCCTTCCGTGATCAACGTTCTCGGCGATCACGCGTCAAGCTCTTCTTCTTCTGCAATGATCCCAGCCTCCACCGCAGCCGTGATCGGCTCCTCCCTGCATCCCAGCAGCCAGTAATCTAGCTCCTTCCGCCCGACTGCAAGCATGAGATCAGCCCCCTTCCCAAATCTGCACCGTCTCAGCCCGTGCGAAAAAAGGGAAGGAGCAATGGACCAGCAAGCCGTGATCCAGCCAACCGGTGAAGCTCCCGGAGCCCCAACGATCCCGTGATCCAATCATTCCTCTTCCATAATCAACATTCCCACGGATCCCACGTCCGTTCCATGCCGGATCAGCTCCTCCCAGCACCCACGGCGTCTTTCCCGTTCCTCGCCATCAAGGAGCTGCTCCAGCCCCGCATCCAAGGATCACGCATCCGTTTGCATTCCGCCCCAGTAATCACGCGTCCGTCTTCCTCTTCCGCTTCATCATCGGCATCTTCCGAGTTCCAGCCATCCACGTGCTTGCTGGGGATCTATATAAGGGAGCCATCGGCAGGAAACAAAGGGGGGAGAGAGGGGAGTTCTCGGTTGGGATAGGGGCCAAGAAACAAGGGAGGTGGTCAGCTGGTTCAAGAGGAAAAAGGGGGTTCTCGGCTCGGTTGAAGGAAGAAGAAAGGCTATGTTGTCAGAAGAAAAGGGAAGAAACAGAGCATGGCTCTATTTCTTTTAGTCCTTGTTTTCTTTTTTTTATTTGCAGAAGAAAAGAAGCATTAGGCTTCATCTTCAATTTTTTTACTTCTGTAATCATTTCTTATTATGAAATTTTTAATTTTTATTTTATGAAATCCGTGTCTAAGATTCAGTTTAATTTCTGCAATTTATTTTATGCATTTTGGAATTCTTAGTTTTAAGATAACTCTAAAATTTTTCTTTACTATTCGATCTGCAGTTTTCATTTATATTATGTCTTCAGAAATCAATCCCTACTCTGCATTAGAATTCAATTGCAAGTTTTCTTTCTCTTCTTTGTTTATTTTCAAATAGAAAACATTCTCTGATTGACTAGAGAATCATTCCACATCCCCGAAGTAATGTTTTTCTTTTATCATTCAAAAATCAATTTCAAATCTTAGTGAACGTTTTAATTTTTATGCAACTCCAATCGCCTCCCTGTGGATCGACCTCTTACAACCGCTATTCTTCGAGTAGAACAGGTAAGAGTAAAATTAATTTAAACTTTGTTTGTTGGTTCTAACAACGATCTGTTTAGCATATTTTTAGGTAAATAGGAATCGGACGAACAACTATGGCCAACACCATCGAAAAGAAATCCGCAATAGACTCGGATTCTTGCATTCGTATACCTTCAAAATCTCCTCGTAGCATTTGAAAGCGTACTTTCTTCACTTTATCAACTCCTTGGTAGGAGTTTTGTAAGATCTCCCATGTTTGCTTGGCGGTGGTCGCATTAGCCACTCTCTCAAACATGGCTTCATCCAAACATTGATGGATGAGGGTGAGAGCTTGTTGGCCCTTTTTCCACATTCTGGGTAGAGCCTCCCTTTGAGCAGGACTTATCAAAGCTTCTTCACGAGGCTCCTCATAGCTTCTATCCACAATCTCCTACACATCTTGCGATCCAAGCAAAGCTTTCATACGAATGCACCAATTCTCATAATTCTCTTTTGTAAGGCGAGGGAATTAAAATGGAAAGGTAGAATTGGCCATCTCCAGGATCAAAAAACTGGAGCTCTGATATCAGTTTGTTGGAAATATAGGAAGAGAGATTAGAGAGGAAAGGATGGAGAGGAAGAATACTTCAGATTTTTTCTATTAACTTTGGCTCTTGCCTTGCTTACAAAACTAAAAGACTTATATGGTATTTATAAGACTTCTAGGGACATGAATAAACCCAAATACATGAACCACTTAAATATACATAGAAAATCCAAAAGACATAAACCACTTAAATGCACATAGAAAATCCAAAAGATATGAACTACTTAAATACATATACATGAATCACCACTCTCAAGGTGACCTTTCACATATTCATGAATCCTCCCACAAATCATTCATTAAATTAAGTTTATCTTCTCAACAGACGGCTCCGTGGGGGGCACGGGGTTCAATTGCGGTCCAAGGAAGGGAAGCTTGGCGCCGGCTCCATCGTCAGCCAGTGAACTTTCCGGGGCGTAGGGGAGGGCCCATAGGCCGGTCTCGCCGGTAGCGTGCGGCGAAAGATCGGGGCATCACCGGCTTCCCACAACAAAGTATTTTGCTTTGATTCTTATAACCACTCTGTGTGTAGGTTCTTCTCTGTCTACGGCGGACAGCTCCGTGAGGGGCACGGGGTTCAACTACGGTCCGAGGAGGGGAAGTTTTGCGTCGGCTCCATCATCAGCCAGGGAACCCTCCGAGGCACAGGGGTGGGCCTAGAGGCCGATCTTGCCGATGGCGTGTGGAGGAAGATCAGGGCATCACCGGCTTCCTACAACCAAGCATTACTGGAGTGTACAGATCCCTCCCTCTACTTTGTTTTCCTCTAACCACTCTGTGTGCAGGGTCGACGAGCCGATGGATTAGCAGGCGGGCTCATCGGGGACAAAGCCTATGAGGAAGAGGACATCAACACCGTGGAGGCCGACGAAAGCTTCTAGCCGAAAACGACTGGAGGCCGACGAAGATTTCCCACGTGGTCCACCAGTGCCGGCGCAAGATCCTCACCGGCGTAGACAACGAGCTCTTCCGGAGTTGTTTGACGAGCAAGAGGACGAGGCGGTCTTTAGAGCTTTCGATGGACCACGCCTGAACCCAGGTGAACGTGGCTTCGGTGGGGGCGAACGGAATTGGAGAAACTTCAACCGCAGACTTTCCATCGGGGGCTTGGCTTTCGACCGTCGATTCCCTGATGAATATGGGCTATTCGATGAAGCCCACGAACTACATCCATGGAGGAATAGGGACTATGTGGAATTTAGGCATGAACGATGGAATGCATAACCCGCGGGAAACAGGCTCCCTCGGGGCGTTCTTGATGGGGGCTCCTCTAATTTCAGATTGAAGGTGGACCTTTCTGCATTTAGCGGCAATCTTCACGTTGAGGGATTTTTGGATTGGTTGGGTGAAGTAGAAAAATTCTTCGATTACATGGAGATCCTGGATCAGAAGAAGGTGAAGTTGGTCGCGTACAAATTGAGGGGTGGAGCCTCTGCATGGTGGGAACAATTGCAACATAACCGTCTGTGGCAAGGGAAGATACAGATCACGACCTGGCGCAAGATGAAGCAACATCTGTATGGTCGATGAGTTCAACCGTCTCAACATCCATAACAATCTGTCAGATTACGAACAGACGTTGTATCATCAATATCAAAATTGCAGATATGGCTCCAGGATGGTGACCGAGTACACGGATGAGTTCAACCGTCTCAACGTCCATAACAATCTGCCAAAAACAGAAAATCAGCAAGTGACCAGGTACATTGGGGGATTGAAACTGGTGATCCGAGATCAGGTAGATCTACATCCGGTATGGAGCCTATCGGAAGCCACAAGTTTGGCCCTAAAGCTCGAGGCCCAAGCAACACGGAGGGCGAACCAACCCACGAGTCGGACAATTTCCTCGGACTCCCTCATGGCAAAGCAGAAGGCCGTTGATGTGGCCGCCACTTCGGGCCAACCGCCACCAATGTCCACGACCAAAGGAAATGGAAATTTCAACAAATAGTCAGTGGCCCCAAAAGGTAAGAGAAATTCCTATGAAAAACCAATGCCCTTAATGTTGGGAATTGTATCCTAAATGTCAATCGTCAGCATATTGATGATTGAATATTGTAAATAAATTGACAAATTAATAAAGTATTATTTGGCATTATTCATCATTTCATCTTCAAATGAACTCTTATATGATGAAGTCCTTAGGACTTATGTTATGATAAAGGATGATTTATCTTTGAGTCCTTAAACTTGTTCGCGACCAAATGATATGTTGTTACTAGGACGACAACATTATCGAGATTAGGTCGTTGTGTGACATATACGTTGGTTGTCCTCTTAACCAAGGAGTGTGGAGACACTGGTATGCCATACAGGTGAAGTGTAGGAGTACATTTCACTGAACGTGACCAATTCCGGAACGCTCTACTGTCGAGAGATGTTCCGAGTGGATATGGGTATAAGTTTGGCCCTCTGACCTGAGACCGCAACCTGTGACTAGCAAGCAACTCACTGTACTTTGGTACCGGACTACCTGAATTTCTAATTCAGTGACGGAAGGTCACTGGGTGCAGTCAAGTACTTGCGTAGTCAGTTGTGAGTCAAGATGGAATTGACCCCTCCTGCAAACAGGAGATAATGTCTTGTGACTAATTTAGCAAAACCTTGGCCAGGGTAATCTCAGTGAGGAGTCACGGGATATCTAAAGTTAATCACATAATGGATGTACTAATTATAGGGTTGACAGTGAGCTCTAAGTCATCCTGGCATTAAGAGTCAAAGGGATTGAATTATACAGTAACCATAGTTCAGGGTTCCAGAATATTTGCTTCGCATATATTCGGCCTATTCGGACGTCGGGTACCATTGCTAGATGGTCACATCGATTAGTGTAGGAAGTCGTTCCTATACTACCGGCTTAGGTTCGAACCTATGAGGTCACACGCATAGAAGATTCTTGATTGATCAAGAAGGCTGATGAATGATTAAGAATCATTCAGGGGTAATTTGGTCAATTCGATTGGCAAATTATCTTATAAAATAATTAAAGTAATTATCGGAGGATTAATTAGTAATTAGATTGCTAATGAACTCAATTGGATTGAGTAATTAGACTAAGGATGAGCCAAATTGAATTAGATTCAATTCTGGGCTCAATCAGGGTTTTTGACCTGATTGGATTAGGTCTGAATCAAGAGGACTTAGGTTGACCAAATTAAATTAGATTAAATTTGTGCTTAATTAGGGATTGACCTAATTGGATTAGGTTCAACCCATGGTAATTGAATCATTCTAATTGTTAGGATTTAATTAAATTAAATGGGTTTGATCTGAAACTATTCGGATCTTGAAATCCACTTGTCACATATCCATGCATGGCGCCATAAATTGATTTTTAATATGATTAAAAATTAATTTAATTTATTTAATGGTGCCATGGGACACTTGGCAACATCAGGGACCTCTTTCATCATTAGATGGGTCGAAATGGAGAGATAAATTCATGAAAAGAATTGGATAAGATCAAATTCTCTCTCTTCATGACATATGCCATCCTTATCTTTATCTCACTTCTAATTAAGGTTGAATTTCGAATTTAATCACCACAAAATCACCACGTGACCCTCTAATCTGATTAGGGGCATGGAAATTTCGAAATTGAAAGAGGGAAGTGGCAACATGATGAATGGTTTAGATTAGATCAAGCTTCATCATGTAATGGCACATGAACTTGAATTTTGAATTCAAAATTCAAAACCCCACAAAATCCTCCACAAATATGGGATGGTTGGCATGAAGTTAGGTAGGAGAGCAACATTAAAAGGACCTCCATCATCTGGTGGTCGAATTCAAGGAAAAAAGAGAGAAAAAGAAGAAGAAAAAAGGGAAAAGAAAAGAGAGGAACCCTAGTTCATGCATGGAAAAATTCTACATTCAATCTAGCTGACTTCTTCCTCCTCTAAGTCCATCGCGCCATTAGTGTTAGGGGTCCCTGATAAGAGTCTTTAGATCAGATCTAAGTCCTCTTCAATCCCTTTAAACCTTTCCTCCAAGTTCTTCCAAGAAGGCGGATCAAAAGTTGATAGCGTTTGGAAGATCAAATTTCAGCCTCAAGAAATTCTGCGCAAGCTAGCACTTCCGTAGGATTGGATCTCTTCAGGAACTTCGCGTGGACTTCTCGTAGAGGCCATTCGTGTGCGTGGCTGCGAAGTCGAGGATCAGATCCACAAGTTTCATCCATCATAAAAGGTATTAATCCTACATTAATCTTTTATTATGGTGTCAAGATCTAGGTCTGATTCTCCGAGGTTTTACCCTCTTTTGGGGCTCCTCACGGAGATATCTCCAGAATCCATTCAATGGATATTCGGAGATTAATCGGAATAGAGTTCTTAAGTTTCAGATCTGATAGTTAATCATGCATGAAAGTTTTAGCATAATTGTTTAAACGATTCCGACATAATCCTATGTGTTCTTAAGGTGCTGATTTCTAGATTTGATCTTGTAAGCATGCATAAATTAAATTGTTTGATTCGATTTTTCCGCTGCGTTTTAAAACTTAAAAAGAACTACGTATGGCTTGATCCCCTTTATGAAGGGGTACGTAGGCAACCCGATCAGGTTCAGCCATGGTTTTAAAAAAAAAAAAAAATCCGCATGCTTAATACCGAAGAACCTAGGATTCACTTTCACTTAAAATGTTATTGGTGTCAGGAGGTTGTGCATCTGTCCAACGAATGTCCGAAGAGGCGATCAGTCAATGTGGTCGAAGCTGCGGAAGAAGAAGGGGTGCCTTTTGAGGAGGAAGAACAAAAGGAGACGCCGACCGACGATGACGACATCGTGGTGACGATGCCTGATCAAGGGCCTCCAGCTTCTTTTGTGGTTCAGCGTATCCTGTTTGTTCCAAAGAGTGAAGAAGAGTCGCTATGCCACAACATCTTTAAGACCCGATGTATCGTCATCAAAATTGTGTAATATGATTATTGACAGCGGCAACAGCGAGAATATTATTTTTTCTGCATTGGTTCGTGCAATCGGATTGAAGACAGAGAGGCATCCATCTCCCTACAAAATTGTTGGATTAAAAAAGGTGTATAAACAAGAGTGGACAAGATTTGCAGAGTGCCACTATCAATCGGGCGGTACTATAGGGACGACGTTTTGCGTTATCTCGACCCCTGTATGTAACATCCGTATCATGCTGCCATGGACGCCCAAGTAGAACATGGCATGCGTCCATGGCAGGGTAAGAAGATCCTACTAGTGCCAGGGAATGAAAGCACTACCCCCAAAGCTTCTAAAGTGGAGGAGAAGTTTTTTCTTATTGTGCCGGAGGAGATAGATGAATTGATCGAGAAGAACATTAACTCGAGGGCGAGTTGTTTTCAAGTAGAGGGGATTGATGCAGGATAGGGAATCAGCCGCGATGAAGATGGAAGCGATAGAGATGAAGACACTGATCCTGGGGGTTGATCGTGATTGAAACCCAACCGTGAAGTGCTGGATTAAGAGTCCTTTTGCATTTGAATTCTGTTTCGTTTGAGTCAAGAGTCCTTGTTATTAAGTTGGTTTGGATTAAATTGGGATTAGGAGTCTTATTGGTTTTGGTTTAGTTTTCCTTGAGGCCGAATGTATGAGGGATTAGGGTGCTTTGTGATCCAATATAAGGATCGTGTGAAAGGGTTGTTCTTCTTCCTTAGCATTGTTATTTTTTAGGCCGCCATTGATGAATGGAAGAAAGATTTCATTGAGAGTTTCCAACGAAGAGAAACCTCTATTTTATCCCTTGTTTCCTTTACTCTATTCTTGTGGGAGAAAACCGAGCTTGGGTTGAGTGTTGATCAACGTTGAATCCCCTGCTTGGATGCCTCGATACAGGCCTTTGCGGGACGATCCCAACACTCGCGGCAGCCGTGTTTGAGGATTGATTCTCCTTCCGAAGCAGGGTCTCGTGTCATCTTCGCGGCGTTCACCAAGTTCTGAGTTCTTTCCAGTTCTGGCAGCATTAATTGCATCTTCTTTCCCTCCACGCTCCCGCATCAAATATAGGAAGAGAGATTTTTCTAGGGAGGAAAGTATGAAGAGACGAATTACTTCAAAATTTTTCTATTCACTTTGGCCTTGCCTTTTGATAAAATCACAAGACTTACATAGTATTTATAGGGCTCCTAAGTATATGTACAACCCCAAAATATAAATTACTTAAATACACATAGAAAACTCAAATACACGAACTAGCCAGATATATGAATACTTAAATACATAGGAAACCCAAATTTATGAACTCATCCATATATGAATCATCACTCTCAAAGAGACTCTTCACACATTCATGAGCCTTCCAAAAGACATTCATTGTATTAAGTTTATTTTCTCAAAAAAAAAAGAGGAGGAAGGCTCGGAGTCGGGTTAGGGGTGGTGGCTTGGTGTCTGGTCGAAACTCGGCTCTCTCCCTAGCGGCTGAGACCCAGATGTCTGCCCCGGAGTACCGAGGCCTCGGCCGGAGGGAGATTCATCTCAAATTCCAAAACAGGGGACAGAAACAACGAAACAGGGGAGATCAAGGCGATGTGATCCAGCCATCAAATACTGGTCGACAGCAGCAGTCTCTGCTCGGAATAGTAGAGGGAGAGAAAAAAAAGTTTGTTCGAGACATCGATACTTCACCTTCGGCTAGGTTTAGGGCCGTGACATGGCGAGTGGAGACGGCGTCATTGTGAGGATGACGGTCAGTGATGCGGTAATCCAAGGGAGTGGGGATCGCTAAACGGAAGCGCGGTTAGGATTTCCTAGCCTCTGGCCCTTGGGACTCCGACTCCGAACGGAAGTCTCTGCATGGCTCCGTCACGCACGGAGCACGCCCCCAGACTGGGGGTGGCGTTGGTCGGATGCAGGCCGGTCCAAATGGATCGGACCTCCCGTTGAAGTTAGTCCAAATGTCACAGGATACGAAGTTTTTGAAGAGCATGATGAGTTGGAATCTGTTGCAGTAGTAACGGATAATTCAGACGACATGCGGATATTTCATGCGCCAGTTCACCGTTTCTGGGAGTCTTCCGAATACCTATAAATTGGGCCGTTGGTCCCACTCCGATTCCTACCCGGAGTCCCAAAAGAACCCTGCATGGTTCCATGAGTGACCCCTAAAACGTTTATAAATACGGCTATTCATCCGCACATCAATCAACGATTCAACACGGAGAGTTTTTTTGCTTTCAAAGCTGATGGACTCCAGGGGACCTTCTTCTCCTAGTCTGTGAGGGCCATTGCTTTTCTTGTTTCCCTACCTTTCTCTCTCTCGCAATCTCTCTAGTTGAGTTTCTTTTCTTCTTGCTATCAAGATTTATTCTACGTTCCTAACAATCATGTTACAATGTCTAGGCTCCAGAAAAGTTGCTCAAAGTCTGATCATGGACGGCCAGCGGCTTCGCCTTCAAGATCTTCCTCCTTCGCCGCCACTGTAGCTGCCGTCATATTCTTGAGGAATAACGGAGCCAGGAAGACCAAGAAGGCGACGGCGACTGCAAAGAAGAAACTGAACTGTGGCTGCAGGCTGCCGCCGCTCCCCATCAAGTGCCCCTTGCACCAGTTCGGTTCATGGCCTTTCAGCATGCTCGCGAAGAGTGCCAGTGTTTGTGGAGAAAAGAAGAAAGAAGTTGTCTTGCCGGTTACTACAAGTGGTATTTCTTCGGTATACGCCAACTACTTGCGGAGGAGTCAGAAGAAGCAGCCTAGTAGGTTTTTCTTTGAACACCAGGCAAGAGTTGCTTCTGAAGCCTCTGGCGCCGGCTCAAAGTAGGTTTTGGGGTTCCTAATTCTATTCTCTAGTTCTTGGGTGAAAGGTAAGGCAGCCACTGCCCAGGTTTTTTAGTTGGCCTGTCACAATCGAAGAAGGGAATTCTGGAAGAAATTAGAGCTTGCGAATAGGGCTGTAATGTAACATACATGGCAGTGAATTTCTTTTTTGTTTTCGCTAGTTTGTACTCACTGCTGCATATAAACCTCAATCCTTAAAGTTACGGGGCCCTTGTGATAGAAATTCATTATGCTTTCTTGATTCAATCTCTCCACTTACACACCGAATTGTATTGTTCCTATTACAAATATTTTAAACTGCAGAGGTGCGTGCATGGTTTGCCCAGTATACGATTATTAAAATTTTTATTTAAATTTTTATTTTAAATAATTTTGATTTTTAATATTTTAATACAAACTTGGTCAAGCCATTGACCTGAGCAACCAGATCGGCCTTGATGCGGGTTTAATAACTACGCTTAAATCCTTACTTACTTATGGGTCGCATGCGATTTCCATAAGTTTTATTCTTGTCCTTATAATTATATAGTCAATACTAATCTTCATCATTAAATTCTACTAAAATCTGCTTTATATCCCAAAAACATCCAACTTATATCCTTACCTGGATAAAAATATATAGACACAACTCAAAACCGACATGTATTCATATTTGTTTAGAACAAATACAGATATTGTAATATCCAACCCAGCTAATAAGGAATGAAGCCTAGTTCACTTAACCGGCCCAGACGTGAGAGTTGGCATAGGAGACGGAAAAAAAAGAGTAAAGCATTATTTGACTTGGAGTAGGAGACTGAAAAAAAGAGATAGAACCCTATTGGACTTGGAGTAGGAAACAAAAAAAAGGAGGGACGCCCCTCCTTCCTTTGGGCGTGTGACAAGGAGGAGGGGCATCGGCGTGTGACAAGGAGGAGGGGCGGATGCCCCTCCTTGTTTTCTCCTTTGTTTTGGCCTGCATGAAGGAAGGGATACTCCCTTCCTTTCATGCTTAAATTTCCATAATCAAATTAGAAAACATGTGTTTCCTCTTGATTAATTGAATCTTAATCCAATTAGGACCCAATGTGTTCTCCAATTAGATTCATAGGAATCCTAATCCAATTAGGATCCAAATTGGACCTCATGAATTAAGTTCCTTATCTAATAATGAGATCTAATTAATTAGGACTTCTTATCCTTATCCAATAAAGTTTAAACCTAATTGATTAAGCCCAATTGAATCAATCAAATTATAATCCAATTGCAAATCCTTCTTTTTTAACTCACAAACTCTTAGTGGGTTAAACCAATTATCAATCAAATTGACAATTGCGATTCTAAATCACAATTCAGCCGTTGGAACGATCAAAACCTCTTATGTGTATGACCCCATAGGTTCTATTCTGTCTTGTTGTGAAATATATTGTAATCTCTATCACAATATCATTGAAACTCCTTTCAATGGGTTGAAATAATTTTAACTCTTCTCTTTAGGGTTTACTGATCATTAAGTAAATGCCTTCGAGTCTCACAATCCACTAGTGACACCTAGCTGCATACTGGGGCAATCCAGCAAAATTGAATGGATGAACCTCTATGTGCAGTTAGCGTATGATATAGTACCTCTATCATGGATCCCGACAAAACAGAGGTTATAGATAATTCATCAAATCCCATCGTCTGTCATATTTCAAATTTATTTAACTCAAGTTCGAGATTGGAAAACTCTTTTTCCAAAACTGCCCTAGCCAAAGTCTTTCGAACTTAGTCTCATAAATCACATAGAAATACTCTTATTCTATCAAGATCGATAGATCCCATCTAGATGCAAGCTTAATCTGACAGTGAACCTACAACAGCCAATCTGCACTATAAAGACCATGATGGATAGGGCCTATGTTCATGTGCTCGTCAAACTACAGCAACCTCACCATGACTAGCTGAGGCATCACAGGTCTAAGTAGTAGTCATATAACTGCAGCGTCAAGTTAGTCACTAACGAGTGGATAGATATCCAAGTGACTTCTTGCTTTGGTCACGCTCAGTAACCTTGTTTTCTAACAAGCACTTGCACAATCACTCCAATGTTCCCACACTGTGGACTCAAGACTCATCCATCAAAGAAAGTGATATGTGCATTAATTTCATCGGATCGATCACCGTCCTTCGTGATGATCCATCGATCAGGAGCAATTTAGGAATTAATTACCTAATGACACATGTCTTAAATTCTCAACTCTTGAGAATATGTGTTATTATCTTATTAATTCCTAGGACGATTCATGAACACGTAATAACATAAATGAACAAAATGCCTGATTTTATTAACTTATAAAATGGTCAAGTACAAATTTTATGCCCCCACAATAAATACAATGCGTCGGCAAAATTGGCTTCTAGGGCATACTTCTAACAATCTTCCACTTGCACTAAAGCCAATCAAACATATATCTAAGCTCCATCTTCTCAAAATGTGCTTCTGTCTTCTGCTGACTCAGCTACTTAGTAAAATGGATCAGCCTCGTTGTTTGGGAGTCTACTCTGTACACCTCTACATACTTCTTTTCGAGGTAGTCGCGTATCAGATGATATCGCCGCTCTATATGCTTGGACTTCTGGGGAGACCTCGGCTCCTTGCTAGTGCTATGGTATCATTATTGTCGCAGTAGAGTGTGATGGCATCTGATGACATCACGCCTAACTCTTCAACAAATTTTTTGTACCAAAATGCTATCGGGTTACCCCCGCATGCATTGCAATGATCGCAGTGGAAATACACGCACGGGGTCGTTCATCATATGAATGTCCTAGGGAACGTAGATTTCAAAAAATTCTGAGTTCTTTAACTTAGAAAATTATGGAATCTATAGGATAGATTAAAATTAATTACTTGATTATTTCAGATCAACAATTAAACATTATAAAGATCAAATATTTACCTTTGAGCGGGTAGATCTGTTGCCCAGATAGACAACCCAAGTGGGGGGATGAAT
Organism: Phoenix dactylifera; assembly: GCF_051530095.1. Taxonomy (NCBI): domain Eukaryota; kingdom Viridiplantae; phylum Streptophyta; class Magnoliopsida; order Arecales; family Arecaceae; genus Phoenix; species Phoenix dactylifera. The sequence continues at coordinate 10,690,985 of NC_143193.1, forward strand.
TGGATTTTAAAATAATTTTACAATTAAAACTTTTGTAGATGACTAATTAATACTTTTGCAAGGTGATTAATTAGTTGCTATGTGCTGTGAGTGAAATGAGAATGAGAGAAAGAGAGACAAGCAATCACAAACACGATGTTTATAGTGGTTCGGAGCTAACCCTTGCTCCTACGTCCACTCCCCAAGTCTCACTTGGGAATTCACTATAACTCCTTGGATTACAGCCGGTTGTTTTCCAAGCTCACAACCAAACTTGTTGTTTTACGAGCTCACAACGAACTCGGTCGGTTTTCCCAGGCTCACCGACTAGAACCAACCCCGATTGTTTTTCCAGGATCACAATCGAACCCTTACACGTTGGTTTTACACTCGGCTCACCAACCAACATCTACACCCTTGATTCAATCCCCCGATTGAATCAAGCAAAGACAATATGGAAAGAATAAGAAACAAACAGAAAAACTGAGCTTCTTAAAAAGCAGATTTGCTACAATATAAACTAGAGAGAAGTTAAGAGCCCTCAAACACTTTTGCGTTGGAGTAGAATAAGGCTTCTTGAACTTTGAGTCTCCTCTGGAACGTCTGATCGACTTGAATGCAGGAGGAGACTTCTTTCAATGCTGGGAAGAGGTTGTTGGATGGAGTTAATGGCGCTCTTCCTTCTTTTTCGTTGAAAGCAAGTTTGCAGAGAATAAATGCTTGATCTCTTTGAATGGAATGGTAGTTCTCTGCCTTGCTACAGTCCTCTGTGGCTATTTAAGCCATCCCCCACGGAAACTAGCCGTTAGACACCTTTTTCTGCCCGTTCTACACACTCTGCACAACCTGACAATGTGTCCGTTGGGGTCGGAGTCGACTCGCGCGATCAGGAGTCGACTCGGCTGTAGCGGGAGTCGACTCATGCTTTTCTGGAGTCGACTCGGCAACTGTTCCGGATTTGAATTAAAGTAGCTTCTTCGACTGGGAGTCGACTCGTCTTGACCCGGAGTCGACTCGCCAACTTCTGGAGCTGACTTGGCATTTTCGGAGTCGGCTCCTCCCATGAAATCCGTAGATCAACTTTTCAATTTGGTCCGCTCGAGTCGACTCGACAGTCCTGGGAGTCGACTCGGCGCTCAGAGCCCGAACTCCCGATCTTCTGTCTTTTGGCTCGTCCAGTCTTGGAGTCGACTCGAACTTCTCCGGAGTCGACTCGGCTCTCAGTTTCCGAAACTTAGTCTTCTGCCTTTTTGGTGTACCGCTGCCTTGGAGTCGACTCGAGCTGTCTGGGAGTCGACTCGGCTCTTAGAGACAACAAATTGATCTTCTGTCTTTTTGGGTCGCGCTGTCTTGGAGTCGACTCGCGTATTGCGGGAGTCGACTCGAATCTCAGAGTCCGAAAACGGTTCTCTGACTTTTGCCTTGTGTTCCACTGAGAGTCGACTCTCACTTTCTTTGGAGTCGACCTGCCAACCATCGGAGTCGACTCGCGTTCCACAGGAGTCGACTCGAATCTCAGGGTCGAAAAAAAAATGCTCTCTGACTTTTCTGTCTATAGCTTCTTGGAGTCGACTCATATTACTCCGGAGTCGACTCGGTAAGCATCGGAGTCGACTCGCGCACTTCAGGAGTCGACTCGCTGACAGGTTTTGAGTTGATGCTTTCTGTTCGTCTGTCTGTTCTCAGTCGGAGTCGACTCGTACTGGTCTGGAGTCGACTCGAGCCCGTGCCAGTGATTCTGATACGCTTGGAGTCGACTCGTAATATCCTGGAGTCGACTCTAGTCTCAAACTTTGGTTCAAACTGACTTCATACCTTATCCAAAATATCTTGAACCAAGTCTAGAAACACTTAGACACGATTTTCACTGAAACACTTAATTGAATTCATTAGTAAACATAAGATATACTCAAATGCTTTGAGCTCATCAAAATCAAATAGGGATTTTAATCAATCACTCCACAAGATCTTCACTGCTATCTGATGATCATGGAAATCAGGTTCACTTAAAGCTGCACAAGTGTCCGGCCTCTACGGATATCCACACGAAAATCTGGATCGATCAAGGTCGTGATCTCACCGGGTGCTAGCTCCCTTACAGAGATCTCTTTTGATGGTTGGAATTCCTCTAAGCAATCAACTCTTGATTGCTTCCAAGAGGAGGAAGAAGGAGAAGGAGAAACGCTTTCTCCTTTTCTTGGAGGAAGGAAGGAGGGAAGAGAGGAACACCTTCCTCTCTATGTTTTCTTCCATGCGGCTGATGAAGAGGAGGAAGAAGGAGAACCATGCTTGTTGCCCCTTTCTTTGCCTTTGCGGATAGAAGAAGAAAGAGAGGGAGAGATGGTCGCCATGATGAAAAGAAAAGCCACAGACCCAAGGGGGGCTGGCCTCCTTTTTTTTCATCTAGATGCCCTAGGCGTGGCCGCCTCCTTAAAATTAGAAGAAGCCACGCCCCACCAGGTCTCGCGTCCCGGGCACCCGGGACGCGGATCCCGGGAGGATCTAAGGAAAGGAGGGGCTCTTGCCCCTCCCTTTTAATCCTAATTAAATTAGGATTTAGGTGGCCCTTGGTTTATTGAATCCTAATCTAATTAGGACCCAATTGGTCTCCCTATTTCATTCAAGATCCTTATCCATAAGATTAAATCAATTATGACTCTTGGAGTCCTAATCTAATTAGGACCCAATTGGATCATGACTCAATTGAACTCTTCAATCCTAATCCAATTAGGAATGATCTTCATCTATTAGACCAATAATTAATTAGGACTCCAAAAGTCCTAATCCAATTAGGACTCATATAATTTTAGTCCTAATCCAATTAGGATTTAGGAATCCTACTCCAAGTAAGACTCTAATAATTTGAAGTCTTAATCTAATTAGAACTCTAGGAGTCCTACTTCAAGTAGGACTCTTGAACCTTATCAAATAAAATCGAGCCCAATTAATTAAGTCCAATTGATTCAATCAAATTGCAATCTAATTGCAATTAATTTCTTCTTCAACTCACTAACTCTTAGTGGGTTAAATCAATTATCAATCAAATTGACAATTACAAACTATTGTGATTCCAAATCATAATCCAACCATTAGATCGATCAGATCCTCTATTGCGTGTGACCCCATAAGTTTTGTTCTGTCTGGTAATGAGATATATTGTGATTTCTATCACGATATCATTGAAATTCCTTTCAATGGATTGAAACAATTCTAACTCTTCTTATTCGGGTTCACTGATAATCAAGTGAATGCCTTTGAGTCTTACAATCTACCAATGACACCTAGCAGCATGTAGTGGCAACCCAGTAGAATAGAATAATGAACCTCTAGGTGCAATTAGCGTATGATACAGTCCCTCTATCGTGGATCCCGGCAGGATGAAGGTCATGGATAACTCATCAAACCCTATCATCTATCATAGGTCAAGATTTATTTGATTCTAGTTCGAGATTGGAAAACACTTTTCCAAAAACTACCTTGGCCAAGGATTTACGAACCCAGTTTTATAAATCACATAGGATCTCTCCTAATCTATTAAGGCCGATAAATTTCATCTAGATGCATCCCTACACTTACAATGAACCTACTGCAGTCAATCTACACCACAAAAACCCAAATGGATAGGGGTCATATTTATGTGCTCGTCAAACTACAGCAACTTCACTGTGAATAGCCGAGGCATCGCAGGTTAAAGGACCAGTCATACAACTGCAGCATCAAGTAAGTCACTGACGAGTGGATAGACATCCAAGTGACTACTTGCTATGGTCACGCTCAGTACCCTTGTTCTCTAATAAGCACTTGCACAATCACTTCAGTGTCCCTTCTCTGTGGACTCAAGACTCGTCCATCAAAGAAAGTGATATGTGCACTAATCTCAGTGGATCGATCACCGTCCTCGTGATGATCCATCGATCAGGAGCAATTCAGAAAATAATCATCAATGACACATGCCTCAAATTCTCATCTTTTGAGAATATGCGTCATCATCTTATTAATTTCTTGGACGATTCATGGACACATAAGAACATGAATTAAAAAAATGCCCTACTTAATAAATTCATAATTAGGTCAAGTACAAATTTATGTCCTAGAACAAAATAATGCATCAACTGAATTGGCTTCTAAGGCATACTTCTAACAATCTCTCACTTGCACTAATGTCAATCAGCCATAAATCAAAGCCCTATCTTCTCAAGATGTACTTCAGTTTTCTGCTGACTTAGCTGCTTAGTGAATGGGTCTACCACGTTGCCTGTGGAGTCTACTCTCTATACCTCTACTTATTTCTTTTCAAGGCAGTCGCATATCAGGTTAAACCGTCGCTCTATGTGCTTAGACTTCTAGTGAGACCTTGGCTCCTTAGCTAGTGCTATGGTGCCATTGTTATCGTAGTAGAGTGTTATGACGTCTAATGACATTACACCTAATCCTGCAATAATCTTCTTGAACCAGAAGATTTCTACTGCATCCTTAGAGGCGGCGATACATTCAGCTTCCAAGGTAAAATTTGTAATGATCGGTTATTTGAAACTCTTCCAATTTACTGACCCATTAATCTACATATTCCGATGTAGACTTTCTATCATCAATATGTGTGTATCCTTTTACCTTTAACTCTGATCTTCCCTAAAGACCAAGAACATGTCCTTAGTTCTTCTTAAGTACTTAGACTGTTTTTTACAGCTATCCAGTGCTCCTTGCCTGGATTTGACTGATATATGCTCATGACACTCACAGCATGTGCTATATCAAGTCGTGTACATAGCATGGTATACATGAGGCTCCTTATAACTGAAGCATAAGGGATCTTTTCATCCGCTAAATCTCTTCAAATGTGTTGGGGCACATCTTCTTGAAAAGATTTATCCCATGCCTAAAGAGTAATAATGATCTCCTTTTTAGAAGCTTCCATGTTGAACCTCTTCAACACTTTCTTTATGTACATATTCTGTGACAGGACGAGCATCCTCTTAGATTTATCTCTATAGACCTTAATTTCCAAAATATAGAATGTCTTCCCCAGGTCTTTCATGGAGAATTCCTTAGACAGCCATACCTTGACCTAAGTTAGTATTGGAATATCATTCCTAACAAGAAGAATATCATCCACGTACCATACGAGGAATACAATAGCCCTTCCACTAACCTTTTTATAAATACATGGTTTCTTTTCATTCTTGATGAAATCAAACTATTTGATTACATCGTTGAAACGAGTGTTCCAACTTCGAAATACTTGCTTTAGTCCATAGATAGACTTTTGCAACTTACAGACCTTGTGATCTCACCATCACAATATCTCATAATCATGATATACTGCAAAAGCAAGCATTATTCGAATGGACTTCAGCATGGCTACAGATGAAAAAGTATCCTGATAATCAGTGCCTTTGCACTGACTATAACCTTTCGCCACTAGCCTTGCCTTATAGGCTCTACCTTGCCATCCAAGCTTTAATTTCCTCTTGTAGATCCATTTACACCCAATAGGTACTACACCTTCTGGTGGATCTACTAAGGTCCAGACTTGGTTGGAATGTATAGAGTTCATCTCTGACTTCATCGCTTCCAGCCATTTTTCGAAATCGATGTCTAACATCGCCTCGTTGTAGGTATTAGGATCCTTATCTTGATCCCTATCTCCCATGAGGAACACTTTCTCTACATCCTCTGTAAGCATACTTAAGTAATTTTCAGGAAGACGGAAGATCCTACTAGATCTACGAGGTGGAGGAGGTACTACATTTACTAACTTGATATGAATAGGTTTTATAGGCACAGTGGCTCGTTGCTCTTCAGAGACTTTCTCTTCGAGCTCAATTTTTTCTCTCACTGCCTCTACCAAGGATAAACTATTTTTCATGAAGATAGCATATCAGCTCACAAATACTTTGTGATCTTTTGGGACAAAAAATTGTATCCTAATGACTCTTTAGGATATCCAATAAAACGAGCATTAATTGTCCTATCCTCTAATTTATCCGCCTGTTGTCGCTTGATTTGGATCGGACATCGCCAAATCTTGAGATAAACAAGACTCGGCTTCTTACCATGCCATATCTCATACGGTGTGGTAGGAGCAGACTTTGAGGGAACTCTATTCAATATGTAAATTGCTAAAAATAGGGCATCTCTCTAAAGAAACAAGGATAAATCAGTGAAGCTTATCATGGACCTAACCCTATCTAGTAGGGTCTGATCCCTCTTCTCTGACGCCCCATTAAGTTGAAATGTATCAGAAGGGATCCATTATAAAACTATATCATTCTCTTTGAGATAATCACGGAACTCTGTATTAAGATGTTCGCCTCCTCGATCCGATCAAAAAACCTTAATGAGTTTTCCTATTTGTTTTTTTACTTTATATCTTTGAACTCAGTAGCCTTATATCTTTGGGTCTAGTCAAGTCTAAGCTGGATTTTCACCATAAATCCTAACTGGGTCTCAACAATTCACTTGGACCCATAAATCAGAGTCATTCCAGCATATATGACAGTTTTGCTAAATTTGTACCCTTTTTGGTCATCAATAGATCCTTACCTTTCAATTATGAAGATAGTCACTTTATAAACTAATCCAATTGTAAACAAACATGACGTGAATTTGTGCATATACATATAAAAAGTAAAAAGTTTTGCCCTAGATTACAAAGCACCAATATAAGATAGACCGTGATCAAGATGAGAACCTACAAAGATGCTTCTTATTAGCCTCCCGGGGTCCTTGCATTGATACACAACTAGTTACAAGATAACCCTGGGAAACATTAGAAACATGATAATTCTAATATTAACTACACTTCTTGTTTAACCCATGAATGAGAAGAAAATGATAATTACTTGGGAGTTTACTCCTCTGAAAAGGGAGCGTATCTACCTCTCAAAGTCCAAAATCAATAATGAGCCAATCATATTAAAAATCTACACCATTTATCATAATCTATACTATTAAAAATGCTTATAAACTAAAAATGACCTGTTCAATAGTCCCTATCCTTGCATTAAGTTGTAAAAGACCATAGTATACTAGCAAATCATGATATATCTTAAAGTATGCAAATCATGATATACAAGATGGATTCTTAACTTAAATGTTTTATCATGTATTTTAGTAAACTAGCACAATAGAAACCATTCATTTTTATATCCATATAATGCATAAATTAAAACCCATTAAAATACATAATACTAGGTTTTCTAGGCATTTTTAATAATATAAACAATTGTGATCTTCAATTTAAATGATCCATTATTGATTTTAGACTCAGAGAGGAGTCGATACCCTCCCCTCTTAAGAAGAGCACAGTCATCTCAATTACTTTTCCTATTACAAATCAACAGAATAACTTGTACATTTATTAAGGAAACATGTCTAACATAGTTGCCTCTGAACAAACAATTGTAAATGGATAGAGAAAACATAGCATTACAGGAGCACAAAGACCCTCTTACAGACATGCTGCTATATGACCAAAGTAAACAAAACAAATTGTTTGAAATATATTGCCACAATGAATTAAAAAACAAAAAAAGAGAGAGACAGAGGGAGAGCATGGGTGAAGTGATTGGAAGATTTCTATATTAATTCCTTTCCCCCTTAAAGGATGAGAAATTTGGGCTCTGACTCTGATGGGTTTATGTACAAACAAGAAAAAAGGGGTAAGAAATTGAATGTCCTTTGAGAAGGGGTCTCAGATCCTTGCTTTCGTATATTTATCTCTACAGCAGCAAGTCTACTACATTCGAGGACCCACTGGAATTGGCGAAATCAGGTCTTTGAGGGTTTGATTGAATCTGTTTTGATGTGCCTCTTGATTCATTGAATGAGGTAGTGGAAGAGATGTGATGTACTTGGGCACGGTAACTTCTGCTCTCAACTGAGCAACTGCCTCTGATGTTTACCATCAATATTGCTACCTTGCCTCCTGTATCTTCATGCCACCTATTCCGTGGGATTCCGTCAACATACTCTAGGGTATCAAGATCCTCATGGTGCAAAGATACATCAATCATATGACCAGGCTTGATTATACCAGCTGTTGGAGTAATCTGCACAGCATAATAACAAATTCACCGTTAGTCTCCATGGGAAAAAAAGAAACTAAAAGACGTCTAAGATTTCTGCACAAAATCCATGCACTTTCATAGCTCAATTATGTGTTCTGTGCAAGGGCCATGTTTCACGATAATCTTCATATAAGCAGGAAAATAGATATTTCTATATACTCTTCCACTTCGACCTTTAGTTGCAGCTTTTTTATTACCAGAATCACAAAAACCTGCATGCCAGGGCCCAATTTTACATGTAATTTAAAAATCCATACCCTAGGGATGCATGGTATGTAATGTGTATACAAGGACTAAATATGTAATTCTCTTTTTTCAGAAAACAAGAAAGACAGTCGAATGGGAAATGGGATAGAAAAGAACAACCCAACAGACCATCTTGTTGGCCACCATGGACCAAGCAGCAGGTGGAGAGACCAATTTGGAACACATACCATCTAGCTAGACACAATACTAAGACCACAAAATCCAAAATAAACAAAAACCCAGATGAAAGGAAAAACAAGAAAGAAAGAAAACTCCCCATTTCCCAAACATGAGCTGCCCGACAAACCACAATTATGCCTGCATATTCCTTCACCTGAATTATCATTTTGAGTACTATTCAAAAAATTACTGACTTCTACGAACTAGAACTCCCCTTTCACCCATCTTTAACATCATTTTGTGCAACCCAATATTTACACCTCCCTTATAGGAACTACAACACTGGTTCTCAGGTTGTTATTTAATCTTTTTTGTCAAAGCCTGGTAGTGAAGCAAAACATAGATACTTATCAGCAGCATCCACCTCTTCAACAAGGAGTCCGGCATTAAGAATCAGTTGAAAACTCGACCACGTCTCATCCTCAAAACCCTCCTAAATTTTTCCATTTCCCATGCAATACATTTAGTGATTTATTACATCCGACTTTGCTCTCACAAGAAGAGCTGAACTCCTCTAATATAGCTGATTAGTTGGTAGTAGCAATGCTAATGCAAGAAGTATAGTCAAGCTGAAACAATTTAATAAGAATTATATGGAGCGCAGTTTGTTTATGAAAAATACTTCTGTGATTTTAAAGCAAAAGTGCTACCTTTTGCTTTAAAATCACAAAAGTACATTTTTAAAGGAAAATATAAGTGTTTGGTACACCATTTAGATTTGAGAAGTTTTGGTTCTCTTGTTGGTGGGGTTCAGGAGATTGTGAGAACGGAATGGCACTTTAATGGCAATGTATCACATGGAGTCAGGGTTAGCAATATGCTCCAAAGCACGAAGAAGGCTATATTGAAGTGGAACGACAACTATATTGGCAATTCAGAAAACTGAAAGACTGGAACAGCAAATTAAGTGGCTTCAAGAGAAGGATATTGATCATGGAAGGATGAATTCTCAGATATAATCAGCACTGCTTAATAAAATCAGAGAATATGACTAGGCTTTAAGGCTTCAAGTAATCCTCTAGCAACAAAAATCTCGAATCAAATGGCTTAAGGACGGAGATGCTAACACATCCTCCTTTCACAAAACTACCATTCTAAGGAGAAGGAATAGAATTCATAAACTCATACATGAGCATGGTACCACAACTGAGAAGGATTCCGAAATTAGAGCTATAGTCCAAAACTACTTCCAACATCAGTGGAATTTGCAGAGTAACAGTACTCATGTTGAACTCCCCACTATCCAATGCAATGTGAAGAGGAAGCAAAATCTCCTCCTTATTAAAAAGATTACGGAAAAAGAAATAGAGGAAGCAGTAGCTCAATTATCTTCAGACAAAGCTCCTGGTCCAAATGGTTTTTGTTACGGGGGAACTCAGCCACCATGCCCCACGTGACCGACACGCGCGCCCAAGAAGACTACAGCTGCCCCTTGATCTAGTAACCCGACCCCGAGTCGGATATCTTCGGCTTCGCAGCCCGACCCCGAGTCGGCTGCCCCTTGATCCAGCAATCCGACCCCGAGTCGGATATCTTCGGCTTCGCAGCCCGACCCCGAGTCGGCTGCCCCTTGATCCAGCAATCCGACCCCGAGTCGGATATCTTCGGCTTCGCAGCCCGACCCCGAGTCGGCTGCCCCTTGATCCAGCAATCCGACCCCGAGTCGGATATCTTCGGCTTCGCAGCCTGACCCCGAGTCGGCTGCCCCTTGATCCAGCAATCCGATCCCGAGTCGGCAACCTCTCGACAACGACAGGCTGTTCCCCTGAAGCACGCCACGACCCTCTGTCCCTGCAACGGTCGTATCCGGCGCTGCTCCACGATCTCCTGTAACAGCCGTACAAGGCGGAGCTCCACTACGCCCTGTCACGGCCGTACCCGGCGCTGCCCCACGACGCCCTGTAACGGCCATGTCAGTGGCGACTCCATCGTGCCACACGATGACCAACCCCCCCGAAGGACCCCCCAGCCTGGTATATATGCTGCGGGGGGGGGGAAGGGGGGAGGTAAGCGAGAACTTCCAGAGCATTCTCCTACTACCTGCAATTATCTCTCCTTCTCCTCCAACCTCCTCTGACTTGATCGTCGGAGGGCCCCCACTACCCCAGTGGTGGTGCGAGGCTTGCTTGCAGGTTTCCTGGTGGAAGGTGGAGCACAACCAACACCAACCAAGGCAACTCAGACGGAATCCCGTTCACATCGCTGTGCCAATCGTTCTCGGTTTGGACCACCAGCAACAGTTGGCGCTAGAGGAAGGGCCCGAATCTTAGAGCGATCGTAATGGCACGGCGAGGTGGTCGTGGAGCTTCCAATGCCTCCGGTCGCGGGGCCTCTCGCGCCTCCGGCCGGGAGGCCGCTGCGTCTCCAACACATTCTCAGCAACACTCCACCGTTCCACCCCCCATTCAGATGGTCGAAGCCGCTCAGTTCGACCAGTTAGCCCAGCAGGTTCGCACCCTCGCGGAGGCGGTGCAGAACCTGCAGGGTGTGATGTCTCGGGCGCCGCAGCGGGCCCAGGAGCCGCTGCTCCCTGAGCGCTCACCTGTCCTCCTTAACCCGCGCTCCTTCCTCTCCCATGGGGAGGAGCGCCGGCGCGAGGAAGATTCTCGAGCACGGTCCATTCTGCCGGGACCGTCCCATCGGAGCTGCGCGGGGTACGAGAGGCGGGCCCGGGCGCGTTCCCAGACCCCCCAGTCCTCAAGGAACCCGCGCTCCAGTCGGTCCCCCTCTCGGGGCTCCTTGTCTCCCACCCATCGGTCGCGCTCCCTGGACCGGCGGGTGGACGATCTCCACCGACAACTCCAGGTCCTGAAGGGCCACTCTAAAGATCCCTTCGCCGACTTGGAGATCTCCTCCCAACCGGCGCTTGCCTCGAGGATCCTGCGGACCCCGAATCCGCCGGGGTTTAAAATGCCGGCGATCGAGCCCTATGACGGGGCGGCGGACCCGCGGGATCACGTCGAGAGTTTCAGGACCCTTATGCTCCTCCACGGAGCATCAGGTCCTCTCCTCTGCAAGGCTTTCCCGGCGACCCTCCGTGGCCCGGCAAGGGCGTGGTTCGCCGGCTTGGAGGCTAACTCGATCCAGACCTTCGATCAGTTTACCCGCCTCTTCATCACCCATTTCGCCGTCAGTAGCCGGCGGCGACTGGTCTCCGACTCCCTCTTTGATGTCCGGCAAAACGAGGGAGAAAGCTTGCGGGATTATCTTACCCGCTTCAACAAGGCTACGTTGGAAGTCCGGAACCTGAGCCAGGAGGTGGCTCTTTCAGCCCTGAAGCGTGGCTTCCGAAAGGGCAGACTCACCTTCTCCCTGGACAAAGGCCTGCCGCGGAGCTTCCCGGAGCTGTTGTCCCGGGCGAACCAGTATGCGGACGCCGAGGAGGCGGCCGCCCACCGGAGCAAGGAGGCCGCCGAGATCCCTCCAAAGCTCGGGAAGAAAAGGCGAAAAGAGGCACGCCAGGGGAGGAGCCCGACGCCTCAGCGTCGGCGCAGAAGCCTGTCGCCGGTGAGGAACCACGGCGCCCTACGCCCTCGTTCTCCGCCCCGACGTTTCAACCGGTACACTCCTCTCCTGACTCCCCGGGCCCAGATCCTCATGGAAATCAAGGGGCGGGAGGACCTCCCGGTCCCGAGACAGATGAAGAAGATCCCTGGGAGGAGGCCCTCTCGGGCGTACTGTGAGTACCACCGGGACCACGGCCACGACACCGAAGACTGCTTCCAGCTTCGGGACGAGATCGAGGCTCTCATCCGCCGAGGGCGTCTTGGTCGATATGTAAACGACCGACGTCCCCCCGCAGACTCGCGTCCGGCCGACCCGGCCCCTCCGGAGCCTCGGGAGCAGAATCGACCCGCCGCGGGCGTGATCCATACTATCACTGGGGGCTGCCCCCGGCCCGAGAGGAACGCGGGGGGCTCGATTGAAGCATCAAGGGCAGCCGTCGCAAAGAGGCAGAGGGTCGGTAATGTAATCACTTTTTGTGATGAAGATGTAAAGGGGGTTCAGACCCCCCACGACGACGCCATGGTGATCTCCCTCACTATGGCAAACTATGATGTAAGGCGTGTTCTTGTGGATAGTGGAAGCTCAGCTGATATTTTGTTTTACGAGGCCTTCCAAAAGATGAGCTTGTCCAGACAATTGTTGCACAAAACATCTACCCCCCTCATGGGATTCACTGGAGACGCTGTCTCGGCCGAAGGTGTCGTTGAGCTGCCTGTGACTGCGGGCGTTGCACCCGCAGAAGCCACGGTGCGGCTCGGGTTCTTGGTCGTCCGTGTTCCCTCGGCCTACAACGCTATCCTCGGACGACCCGGACTGAACGCCCTTCGCGCGGTGGTCTCAACGTACCACTTGCTCATGCGGTTCCCCACGGCGGCCGGGATTGGAGAGGTCCGAGGTGACCAACCGACCGCAAGGCAATGTTTCCTAGCAACTCTCAAAGGGAAGAAGCCCGTAGAAGCCTTAAGCGTCGAGTCCCTCGACGCCAGAGACGAGGTGGCCTTGCGGCACGGGGAGCCGGCCGAAGGTGTGATCGAAGTTCCCCTCGAGGAAGGTCGCCCTGACCGGACGGTCCGGGTCGGCACCAATCTCGACCCGGGAGCTCGAGCTCGGTTGGTGGAATTCCTCCAAGCCAACGCCGATGTATTTGCCTGGTCGGCGGCCGATGTACCTGGGATCGACCCGGAGGTCATTTCTCACGCCCTCAACGTCGACCCAACCCACCGACCAGTAAAGCAGAAGAAGAGACACTGTGCCCCGGATCGGATCCGAGTGGTCGACCAGGAGGTAGACAAGCTCTTGGAGGCAGAATTCATAAGGGAGGTCAGCTACCCCGAATGGCTGGCAAATGTCGTACTTGTCCGGAAGGCGAGCGGAAAGTGGAGGATGTGCGTCGACTACACCGACCTGAACAAGGCATGCCCCAAGGATAGCTTTCCGCTTCCGCGGATAGACCAACTGGTCGACGCGACTTCCGGATATCAGCTGCTGTCTTTCATGGACGCCTTCTCCGGCTACAACCAGATAATGATGGCTCCACAGGACGAGGAGAAAACTGCCTTTATAACAGACCGGGGGCTGTACTGTTACAAGGTAATGCCCTTCGGTCTGAAGAATGCTGGCGCCACTTACCAGCGCCTCGTCAACAAAATCTTCAAAGAACAAATCGGCCGGAACATGGAGGTGTACGTGGACGATATGCTGGTGAAGAGCCGCCATGCAGACCAGCACATCGCGGATCTGGAGGAGACTTTTGCCACCCTGCGGAAGTTTCGCATGAAGCTGAACCCAGCGAAGTGCGCCTTTGGCGCTTCGGCCGGGAGGTTCCTCGGTTTCATTGTCAACCAGCGGGGGATCGAAGCCAACCCTGACAAAATCAAGGCCATCCAAGATATGTCCCCTCCGACCAAAGTGAAGGAGGTTCAGGAGCTCGCTGGGAGGGTCGCCGCGCTCGGACGATTTGTGGCAAAGTCGGCCGAACGCTGCCAACCTTTCTTCAAGGTGTTGAAACGCCCGAAAGACTTCCTCTGGACGGCCGAATGTCAAGCAGCATTCGACCAGCTCAAGGAATACTTGGCGTCTCCTCCCCTGCTGTCCAAGCCGCAAGAAGGGGAGATGCTCTACCTTTATCTGGCGGTCTCCCCAACCGCAGTCAGTGCGGTACTGGTTCGGAAAGAGGCAAAGTTCCAGAAGCCTGTATACTACATCAGCCGGGTCTTACGGGATGCAGAGACGCGGTATACGAAGGCTGAAAAGATCGCCTTCGCGCTGCTGACCGCGACCAGGAGGCTTCGCCCCTATTTCCGGGCCCATTCTGTCACCCTCTTGACCGATCAACCGCTGCGGCAGATCCTCAGCAATCCTGAGAATGCAGGACGGCTGGTGAAGTGGGCAGTAGAACTTGGTGAGTTCGACATCCGCTACCAGCCCCGACCCGCTATCAAGGCCCAGGCGCTCGCGGATTTCCTCGCTGAGTGCACGGTGCAGGAGGCGGAACCTAGGTCGCCGGAAACACCTAGCCTCGACCTCCCGATTTGGACGCTTCACATCGATGGGTCGTCGAACCCCGAAGGTGGAGGGGCCGGGCTGGTCCTCACCAGCCCTGATGGAGTGATAGCCGAGTATGCCTTGAGGTTCGGATTTCCAGTGACCAACAACGAGGCGGAGTATGAGGCCCTAGTCACGGGACTCAAACTCACCAAGGAGCTCGGCATCCGGCGCCTGAAGGTCTTCACCGACTCCCAGTTGGTGGTCGGGCAGGTCCGTGGGGAGTTCGAAGCCCGGAACCCGACCATGCAGAATTACGTCCGGAAGGTGCAAGCACTCATTCCCGACCTCGGCAGTGTCGACATCCAGCAGGTCCCAAGAAGTGAAAATGCCAGGGCCGACAGGCTGTCCCGCTTAGTGAGCGCAGACGCGCACAACTTGTCGAGGGCGATCTACCTGGAGACCCTGGATGCCCCGAGCATCGGTGAGGCTGGAGCGGTGATGGCGATTGACCCGGAGCCGTCTTGGATGGACCCGCTTGTCGCCTACCTCGCCGAAGGGATCCTCCCTGAAGACGAAGATCAAGCTCGGCGACTTGTTATGAAGTCCGCCCACTACGTACTCAACGAAGGGAGGCTGTATCGGACCTCGTTCACCGCCCCCCTCTTAAAGTGCCTCCGCCCCTCGGAAGCGGCCTACGTCCTCGGCGAAGTCCACGAAGGCGTTTGCGGATCCCACTTGGGGGCTAGGTCCTTGGCGCACAAGATCATGAGGCAAGGCTATTATTGGCCTACCTTGTTGGAGGACTCAAAGGATCATGTACGGAAATGCGACGCCTGCCAGCGCCACGCCAACGTCCAGAGAGTCCCTTCTGTCCCCTTGGCACCAATCACTGCACCCTGGCCCTTCGCCCAGTGGGGAATGGATATCCTCGGACCATTCCCCGTCGCTTCAGCTCAGCGGAAATTTTTGATTGTTGCAATCGACTACTTCACCAAGTGGGTGGAGGCAGAGCCGCTGGCCACTATCACGGAGGTGCAAGTCCGGAAGTTCGTGAAGAAGAACATCATTGTCCGATTTGGGGTACCTCGGGTCCTCATCTCGGATAATGGCCGACAGTTCGACAACAAGCATTTCCGTGACTTCTGCGAGGAGTTCGGGATCGAGCATCGGTTCACATCTGTGTCGCATCCCCAAACCAACGGCGAGGCCGAGGTCACAAATCGGACAATCCTCCAAGGAATCAAAGCGCGAATCGGTCGGACGGGGCAAGCTTGGGTCGAAGAACTCGAGAATGTCCTTTGGGCGTATCGGACCACGCATCGGACCCCTACCGGGGAGACGCCTTTCAGCCTAACCTATGGCACGGAAGCCGTTGTCCCCGTGGAGCTCGGACTCCCCTCACCTCGGGTGGCCGCGCACCGACCCGAGGCCAATTCGGAACAACTCCGAGGGAACCTGGATCTCTTGGAAGAAGCGAGGGAAATGGCGCAGGTTCGGATGGCGATGTATCAGCGGAGGGTGGCCCGATATTACAACTCCAAGGTCCGACCGAAGCTTTTCAGAATCGGAGATCTGGTGCTAAGGCGAGCTAAAGCATCTCGACCTGCGGAAGGTGGGAAGCTAGCGCCAAATTGGGAAGGCCCGTATAAGGTTCGCTGGGTAAACCGACCTGGCTCCTACCAGTTGGAGGCCCTAGATGGTCGAGAAATTCTAAGGAGCTGGAATTCCGCTAACCTGCGGATGTATTACCAGTAGAACGACGATGCCAGAAAGACAGTTCGAAAATGTATAACACTTTGCATTTCAATAATTCCTGGTTACAACGGCGTGCTCGTGTGATTACAAGGAATTCCCAGAGAAGAATTAGGGTGTAAAGAAAGTAAAGAAGAGGTGGGGACTCCGAGGAGCTGAAGATCTGGGATCCCGAAACCTCCATCTGAAGCGGTTGCAATCCCGTCGGAAGTGGGTGCTTCCAACCGGAGGCGCCATCGGCGTCTCACGAAAGAGACGAAGAGCCGGCGCGGATGAAGAAGAAGTGGACGAAGGAGAAGTCCACACTGCCTCCAACCGGAGGCGCCATCCACGCCCCACGAAGAGGACGAGGAGCCGCCGCAGACGAAGCTCCCGCTGCCTCCAGGGGAACGCCACCTCCAAGGGATATTCCGGTCCTCCCCAGCGTTAGGGGAGAGAAGGAATACAAGGGGGAAGAGCATATGGAGGCGCGGTCCCGGATCAGGCACCTGGTGCGGAGCTCAATCGGGAGGCCGAACTTCAAGGAGGGGAGACGTGATCCCGGATGAAACGCCTAGAGCGGAGTTCCGCCGGGGAGAACCTCCTCGTTGATCCCAGATGAAACGGCTAGTTGGCGGAAGTCGCGAAGGGCGCGCCTCCCGTTCCTTCGGCAGGGGTCTCTCAACCATGCGCCGGAGAGGAGGCCCACGATCCATTGCAACCTGAACAGCTCCGGCTTGGCAGGCTCCATCGCACCTGCACCTATATTTATAGCCAAACTGCGGCCCCCCGGTCGTTCCGATACGGGACACTCCGGGTGGCCTGTACCCCTAGGCCCACGTATCTCCGCTCGCGCCCCAAGCCGCATCCGCCTCGAAGAACGCGCGTATCACGGCCGCTTAACTGACACTCCTCGCAAGCAGCAACTGGCGATCCGATTTCCCAGGTAACCCCTTAATTAGCACTTAATGCCCATCTGGTGTTCCCCAGGCGACGCTTGGAGAGGAGAAATACAATCGCAGCTGGCCATGGAGAAATCCCGTCGGGCGGCGAGCGACAGGCACACGACCAGCGAGCGGAATTTCCCGAGGCCCGGCCCTTGGATGCCAGGCTAACCCGATGATCATCCCGGGAGCAGACTAGCCTGAAGCCCCGACCGGTCGCCTCGGCTTGCGCCAGCCTTGGCCTACCAACGAGCGGAATTTTCCGAGGCTCGGCCCTTGGATGCTAGGCTAACCCGATGATCATCCCGGGAGCAGACTAGCCTGATGCCCCGACCGGTCGCCTCGGCTTGCGCCAGCCTTGGCCGACCAACGAGCGGAATTTCCCGAGGCTCGGCCCTTGGATGCCAGGCTAACCCGATGATCATCCCGGGAGCAGACTAGCCTGAAGCCCCGACCGGTCGCCTCGGCTTGCGCCAGCCTTGGCCGACCAACGAGCGGAATCTTCCGAGGCTCGGCCCTTGGATGCCAGGCTAACCCGATGATCATCCCGGGAGCAGACTAGCCTGAAGCCCCGACCGGTCGCCTCGGCTTGCGCCAGCCTTGGCCGACCAACGAGCAGAATTTCCCGAGGCTCGGCCCTTGGATGCCAGGCTAACCCGATGATCATCCCGATCATCCCGGGAGCAGACTAGCCTGAAGCCCCGACCGGTCGCCTCGGCTTGCGCCAGCCTTGGCCGACCAACGAGCGGAATCTCCCGAGGCTCGGCCTTTGGATGCCAGGCTAACCCGATGATCATCCCGGGAGCAGACTAGCCTGAAGCCCCGACCGGTCGCCTCGGCTTGCACCAGCCTTGGCCGACCAACGAGCGGAATTTCCCGAGGCTCGGCCCTTGGATGCCAGGCTAACCCGATGATCATCCCGGGAGCAGACTAGCCTGAAGCCCCGACCGGTCGCCTCGGCTTGCGCCAGCCTTGGCCGATCAACGAGCGGAATTTCCTGAGGCCTAACCCTCGGATGCCTGGCTTAGCGCCGGAAGAATTTCCTGAGGCCTAACCCTCGGATGCCTGGCTTAGCGCCGGAAGAATTTCCTGAGCCCTGACCCTCGGATGCCTGGCTTAGCGCCGGAAGAATTTCCTGAGCCCTGACCCTCGGATGCCTGGCTTAGCGCCGGAAGAATTTCCTGAGCCCTGACCCTCGGATGCCTGGCTTAGCGCCGGAAGAATTTCCTGAGGCCTAACCCTCGGATGCCTGGCTTAGCGCCGGAAGAATTTCCTGAGGCCTAACCCTCGGATGCCTGGCTTAGCGCCGGAAGAATTTTCTGAGCCCTAACCCTCGGATGCCTGGCTTAGCGCCGGAAGAATTTCCTGAGGCCTAACCCTCGGATGCCTGGCTTAGCGCCGGAAGAATTTCCTGAGGCCTAACCCTCGGATGCCTGGCTTAGCGCCGGAAGAATTTCCTGAGGCCTAACCCTCGGAGTCGGGAGTCAGCGAGACGCTACCAAGAGTTAAAAAGAAGAAGGATGAAAGTGAAATGAAGAAACTCTATTTGCATTAACTTTCATTGTTTCAGGGCTGAGACCCATACAACTTGGCAAAACGCCAACACACAAAGAAAAGAACAAAAATACAGAAGGTCAGCTTGGAGGAACCCCCGGGTTGGGAACGCCGGGCACGTCCGCAGGGGGTAGGGAGACGGTTGGAGAAGCAGCAGGCAATGGCGCCGGAGGGGAGTCGAGAAGGGAGATCCCACTCAGGTCAATTTCGGGGTACTTAGCCGACACCCTTGCCAGGCCTTCCTCGAAGCCTAAGACAAAGGAGTCGGACCCCGCGTCCGACATATCACGGACGAACTCGTCGGACTGACGATAGGCCTGTACCGCCTCCGACATATCACGGGTGAACTCGGCGGACTGACGATAAGTCTGTACCGCCTGACGCCCGATCTCCGCACTCTTCTCGGCCAGCGTCGCCTCTGCTCGCTCCATAATCTGAGCTTTTGCCTCCAAGACCTTCGCCACAATCCGGTCATCCGCCTCGGAGGAGACCCTCAACAGATCAGCCTGGGCCTCCTTGTGCTTCGCCTCGGCAGCGATGCGAGCAGCCTCAGCCTCCTCCAGGCGCGAACGAAGCTCCTGGTCGCTCGCGCGGGACTTCTCCAAAGCCGACTCCAATTCGCCCAGCTTGGCTTCAAGAGACCGGGTCCGGTTGCGGGCGTTGTCGGCTGACCGCTGGGCCTTCTCCCACCTCTCCCGGTAGTCGGCAGCCTTCCGGGACTGCTTCTCGGCCCGCTCCTCCGCCTTCTTGATCTCGCCCTCGAGGCCTGAGGCAACCTTGAGTTGCTCCCGAGCCTCCAACAGTTGCTTCTCGAGGGCGGCGAAGCCGAGTGCCCGCTCTTCGGCTACCTGGAGCCTCGTCTCGAGGTCCCTGGTCGTCCTCCCCGCCGCAGCCTGACCACCCTCTTCTGTTGCCTTCAGTTGGCTCTCGGCCCTCGCCAGAAGCCTCGCCTGTTCCTCGTAACACTCCTCCAGGCGGATCATGTACTGGGCGAGCTAAGAGATAGGAAAAACGAGGGCGTCAAGCGGGGATCAACGGAGCCTATAAATGATAAAAGCGACCGAAAGAACACTCACCGACATGAGACAGACGCAGCTGGCAGCCCCAACGTCAGGGACCCTCATCTCCCGGACCTGCCTGCGGTCCTTCTCCAGCAGTACCGTCTCGATGAGGTTTCGGGCGCCGGCGAAAGTGAAGGCCGACCCCGACTTCTCCCCGGAGTCGGACGGTGGTTCCGCAGCCTTACCCTTACCCATCGCTTGGGGAAGAGTCATGCTGACCACGCTCGGGGCGGGGGCCGCCCCTGGAATTGACAGGGTCCTGCTCGGCCGGGGCCTCGGCGCGTCCCTCCTCGTATCATCCGGAGCCGACCGAGTCGAAGGCTGGGCTGGGGACCGATCACGTCCGACCCGTCCATCTTGGGCGCGCCCGGGTGATGCCTCCGGAGAAACGGTAGTCTCGGCATCGGAGGGCTGATACAACGTCAACTCCCGGTCCGCGCCCGCGGCGTCCCCCTGATCGGTGGGTCCAGTCCCGTCTGTCGGCGTCGGAGTCGCCTGCCGGCGGGACTTCTTCGCCGGTGGAGCCCCGCTCGGAGGAGCTCGTTTCTTCCTCCGGACTGCTTCCAGTAGGGACGTCCTACCAACAGCCGTTGCCTTGTCCGACCGCATGACGTCGTCGATCTCTGCAAAAAGGACGAGGTGGTCGGAGGTTGAGAAACTGAAGGAAAGAACGAAACGAAAGAGGAGAACAGAGCTAAAAAAGAAAGGGTGGCGGGCTCACGGTCAGTGGGGACCGAGCTCAGACCGACGTTCACCAAGGTATCCTCGGAAATAAGGCGACACACCGGGGGGAGCCGACCCTCGGCAACCAACTCCTTCAAGACGGCGACGCCGTCGGATTCCTCCCTCGACAACCTCGATAGGCCAATCGGGGACTTCATCGGCGTCTCCCAGGTTGCCCTGATTCCCCAAGAGGGATCTGCGTCAACGAAAAAGAAGCGCTCCTTCCAGCCGTGAATGGAGGTGGGAGCCTCCTTGACGAGGCCGCACCCTCGCCGCGCTGCAAAGCACCACCACCCTTTATCCTGGGGGTGGCCACTCAGGCCGTAGCATTCCCAAAAGACATTCAGGGTGGCGGGAACCTCGTGCATGCGGCAGAGAACCTGAAAGGCTGTCAGGGCGCGCCATGAGTTCGGCACCAGCTGCGTCGGCGCCACTCTTAAACCCCGAAGCACCTGAACGACTAAGTCCGAGGGGGGAAAGCGGAACCCGGCCTGAAGAATGCCCTCATTGATGGCAACCTTCCCTGGAGGAGGATGGGACATCCTCTCCTCAGGCCCCGGGAGTGTAACATTGCAGGCCTCGGGAAGGTGGTATCGAGCCACGAACCTATCTAGGTCTTCGGCGGCCAACTCCGACTTAATGCGGTCTGCTCTCACTTCGCCCATCCCTAATGGCCAGTGAACCTACAGTCAGGGCAGGGTCGAAAAGGGGAAAAAGACCGGAACGACTGGAGTACACTAACACAAAAGGAGAGTATGGAGAGCCCTAAATTAAAGAATGGAGCAACTCACCGGAAGAGAAGGAAGAACAGCTCCGAGAGCGTCAAAGGAGGAGCAAGCGAACAGTCCGACGGCGATGACGGCAGCGCAAAGGAGAAACTCGAAGATGTCTGTAAAGAGAAAGGCGGACGGAGGAGGACCCCCGGTTAAATAGGCAGAAAGGTGGGTGACGCCCCGGTGACGCCAGAGGACGCCTGGCTGCCGAAGGGTCGCTCGCGCCCCAAAGGCGAATCGACGCCATTAAGGAAGGACGTCCGCCGAAATCCTCAGGCTGCCAGGTCAGCAACAACCGCCATACGCCATAAAGAAGTCGGGGAGCTCGAAGCGCGCGCGCCTCTCCGAGGGATGGCGGCAATCTCGAAGCATCACTTCCTTCGCCCGTTCCCCTTCTGGTTCCAGGCTCGGAAGTGGGGGGCTACTGTTACGGGGGAACTCAGCCACCATGCCCCACGTGACCGACACGCGCGCCCAAGAAGACTACAGCTGCCCCTTGATCCAGCAATCCGACCCCGAGTCGGATATCTTCGGCTTCGCAGCCCGACCCCGAGTCGGCTGCCCCTTGATCCAGCAATCCGATCCCGAGTCGGATATCTTCGGCTTCGCAGCCCGACCCCGAGTCGGCTGCCCCTTGATCCAGCAATCCGACCCCGAGTCGGATATCTTCGGCTTCGCAGCCTGACCCCGAGTCGGCTGCCCCTTGATCCAGCAATCCGATCCCGAGTCGGCAACCTCTCGACAACGACAGGCTGTTCCCCTGAAGCACGCCACGACCCTCTGTCCCTGCAACGGTCGTATCCGGCGCTGCTCCACGATCTCCTGTAACAGCCGTACAAGGCGGAGCTCCACTACGCCCTGTCACGGCCGTACCCGGCGCTGCCCCACGATGCCCTGTAACGGCCATGTCAGTGGCGACTCCATCGTGCCACACGATGACCAACCCCCCCGAAGGACCCCCCAGCCTGGTATATATGCTGCGGGGGGGGGGAAGGGGGGAGGTAAGCGAGAACTTCCAGAGCATTCTCCTACTACCTGCAATTATCTCTCCTTCTCCTCCAACCTCCTCTGACTTGATCGTCGGAGGGCCCCCACTACCCCAGTGGTGGTGCGAGGCTTGCTTGCAGGTTTCCCGGTGGAAGGTGGAGCACAACCAACACCAACCAAGGCAACTCAGACGGAATCCCGTTCACATCGCTGTGCCAATCGTTCTCGGTTTGGACCACCAGCAACAGTTTTCAACCTCCGTTGTACAAAGTTCTTTGGTCGATCATCAAAAGGGATTAGAGGCTGCAGTGAAGGAGTTCTTTATTTCTTGTCAAATGCCAAGGGATTGGAAAGCAACTTATATCACTTTGCTCCCAAAAAAGGGCTGTCCCAAGGAGGTCAAGGATTACAAACCAATAAGTTTATGTAATACCTTATACAAAATAGTGACAAAAATCTTAGTCAACAGATTGAACGTGCTTATACCAAGTCTAATTCAGCAGAGGAAGGGGCCTTTATACCAAACTGAAAACATCATGGTTCCCCAAGAAATTATTTATTCCATGGAAAAGGCATTGAGAAGAAATACCTTAAAGATGATCAAAGCAGACATAGAAAAGGCATAAGATAGAATGTCATGGACATATTTGCAAGAAATTAGTTGTTTCCTTCATAATCTTTTTTTTTCCAATATCCTTAGCCATATAATTGAGTCACAAGGTTTTGTAGGTTATTCAGATATTTATCAAATATATTGATCCATATTTTCATATCATTGTTCATGGGCCTCCCATTACACTTCTCTTCACTTTTACGGTTTTACCTGTTAGAACAATTCTAAGTTGATGACTGCTTCCAAAACCACTAAGCAATATACATTATTAGCTATGTCAAATCCACATCATGGTTTTCGTCTTAAAACTCTTTCATTGTTTCACTTCTACATTTCTACCCATATGGATACTTTAAAATTCATTTCACAGGTTTTCTCAGTCACTTAGAACTCCAATCCAATACCCTGAATGATGGACTAACAATATGTTGTCCCTATTCCACCACCCAACCCTCTACAAGAACACCAAACAACCTCATCAAGGTGCAGAACTGAGACTAGGAAAGAAAACATTAAAATACTCTTTCTTCATCAAATAAAACTCTGATAAGGCTTGCCTGATATAGCTCAATTAGGATCAAATGATCTCTGCCATCCATTACCATACTTACCTGGGCTTCTCCATGAAGGCAAGCAGGTCATTGCCAAGGCCACCACTATGGTTGGCTTTGCCATGACAGAACCCCCCTGAACCATATCTACTGGGAGTAATCCAAATACAAAATTGCAAAGCATCAAAACTAAAGGCTGGACAAGGAAATAATTTCTCGAGTGAACAAGAAGCATTATCCTTCCATTGGATGGAGGTGAGAGGCGGGATGTCTTAGTTTCAAAGCAAGCAGTCTACATAATCATGCATGAAGGATAACTCTATGATGACCATGGCCGCCTGAAGATTTCCAGGAAGAATTTGGCTTAGCAACATCAACATGGGTAAAGAAGGAAAAGGCAAAGATATGTTCCTTTTGTTTCACTTGAGGAATAGAGAAAAAGTAAGAGGAAAAGATGGATTTTTTTCCCTAGTTGAATAGTCTTCTAATTTTAATTTTCGTTAACTCTAAAAGCATATCCAAAGCGAGCCATGTGCAAAAGAAAAAATGTTTCATAAACATTTAAGGAAACAAGTATCCTACAAATTAGGTTTCTAGGCCATCCAAGGAAGTGCTCAATCAGTAGAATGTAGCATTACCCTGTTGATATATTAATTGAGAGAGGCATTTAGTCTAGTTGTCAAAATGACCCAGCTTGTCCAATGTCAGTCAGTGCCTTCTGAACCATGCAGACATCCCGACTGATTTCTTCATAAAGACTTTAAGGAGGTCAAATCTTACCATTGGCATCCGATGGAATTTTGTTATCATTGTTCCCCAATCTACAGTTTGCAGTCAGGCCCTCAGCCTGAACTAAGAATTTCAATCATGCCTTTGGCAACAGGATACATATATAGTGTGACCATGCCTGTCCACAACCTGGCTCATGGTCCCATTATTCTTGTGTGGAAGACATGATCATGATTGGAGTGAATGAATCCTATTTGGTCAGTTAAGAAGAATTGTTTTGAGCTCAAACTATCATTCTGTTTTACTTCCTCATCGCCTAGTGTTACTTATATCCCTTAACCTTGAAGTACACAATTGATTTTGGCATAGAACACTGAACAAATGCTCAGTTGCTCCTATGCTAATTAAGCGACATATCAACATTCAGCTAGGTGATGGTGTGCTGCTTCCAATTCTCATCAGCTTGTCAGTTGTCCAAAGTGATTTCACCATCTTCCAGCCACATATTACCAATGTTCTGCATGTAGCATCCAGCTTGCTATCATTTCATAGTTTAATTAGTCATGCTGCTATTTATCCAACAATACTCATCATCTTTCATGATCTCTTTTTTCAATTATTTTCTTCACAACAATCTCAACCAAGGTTGGAAGAACCGATATTGGGCACTGTATCGGTTCTGCAGCGGCTCGAGTCAATACGGATCGTACCAGGCCTGTACCGACCAAGGCAAGATACCGTGGGAAATAGGAAAAGAGAGAGAGAGAGAAGGGGGAGAGGAGAGAGGCTGGCGGATGCCAGCGGAGGGCCGCGGGGGGGCAGTGGAGACTGCAAGGGGCCAGCCCCCCGCGGCCCTCCGCCAACATTCACCACCTCTCCCTCTCGCTCTCCCTCCCTCCCCCTCGCTCTCTCTTTCCTTCTCCTCCCGCTCCAGCACGCATCTCATTTCTACAACCAAAATCGTATTGGTGAGCCACCAGTACAGCTCAGAACGTGCAGAACCACTCGGTTCGGAACGGTTCCGCCGACCTTAATCTCAACCCTTATCAAATGCTAATAGGACTAGAATTGTCACCAATTGTTATTCCACCAATAGATATCATGCCTCATTCTTGAAAGATCCCACTCTTTCTTTTTCAAAAGAAACATGATTTTCTCCAAGATTTGCCATACCGATCGGTACTGTACTGTACCGAGTGTAACATACCACGTACCGACACTCCAATAGGATGTTACCGATATAGGGTCCGGTACCGAGACGGCGAACTTTAGTTTTCTCCCTCCAGCTTCTCACCCACAAATTTTTCTTAACTATGGCTTGCCTTCTCTAACCTTGGAATTACTTTTTTGCCATGATGAGAAAACTCTATGGCCTAATTCCCACAAGTGTAGAAAACCACATCTTCAGAAACCATCTTACCATACATCTTTTCTTATTGCATCTGCAGCACCTTCACTCCAACCACCTTTGCATCTACCCTTCTCCACTAGTTATACAATACATTTTGATTTGTTGTTATCAGTGTCTGAAGTGCCGATACTAGGTCCAAAACCGATTTTCCGACGGCATGGGTAGGTATGGGCCCGCGCCGTGCCATGCTAAGTCTGTACCTACACAGTAGAGGAGGCAAAGGAGAGGGCGAATGGGAGAGAGGAAAAGAGAGAGAAAAGGGAGAGAGGGGAGAGCCAGCGGAGGCCGGTGGAGGCTGGTGACCCAGGTAGAGAAGGCGGAGGAGGGCTTCACAGTCGGATCCCCTGCTCCATTCGAAACAGAGGTCCGACCGCTTTTTTAATTTTTGCAACTTTTAAGTAAAATCGGCAAGCGTTCGACATAGGGGTCCGGCCGCAGAGCCCGGAGGAGCCTCCACGCGGCTCGGCAGCCTCTGCGCAACTCGCCGGCCCTCTGCCGACCAGCTTGCACCTCCCTCTCCCTTCCTTCCTCTCCCTCTTCCTTTCTCCCCCACTCACTCTCTTTTTTCTCTCTTTCCTTCTCCAGCGATAGGTTTCGTTTCCGTTGTCGAAACCATCCCGATCTACTGCTGGGACGGCCCGGTACAACCGGAACCTCCCGATTCGAAACGATTCTGTAGACCCTAGTTGTTATGCTTATCTTTGTTAACCTCTTGTGACATGTACAAGCACGCGATAAGATACATAAACACATAGACGATCCATATAGATCGCTGTCCCAGGGCATAACTAACTAGGCTCTACTCTGTGACAAAATGTATAGTAGGCAATCCAAGTTGATGACCAACACTAGTCATTGCATTCATCATCTCAAAACGCATGTGGACCACCACCAAGCAACAGCTGAAATGGTATCACCCCTTGCCACTTAAGCAAGGAAACAAGTGTTCAATGCTAATTGGGTTCGGCCCTTGAGAGGTGGGTCGATGTACCATAGAAGGTGCCGCTTAGGCCCTCCCAGTCTCAAAAAGAAAAAAAAGAAAAAAAAATTAGGAATCAAAATTTAAGCGGCATGAAGAGTTCTCGAGCATATGTCCCCACTATTAACTTGTCAAGTTCTTTTGAAAAAGCTAATTATTTAGTGGTTACCTAATGCATAGAGAATAAGCTACCAAAAAATCTAAAGTTTTGTATTTAGAAATTTTAGTATGTTGGAGATTGTGACGAATGGTGTGGATCACATGCTAGATGTGCCTCAGTGTACTTCAACTATAGGGAGTTATGTAGGTTATAACCAAATTATATATATCTTATACAAGGTTTGCCGTATCGATCGGTACTGTATCATACCGATACCGAACGAGTATGTTGTACCATACCACATCGACACTCGGTATAACGAACCTTACTGCACCGACACTTGGTACGCCGAACCTTACCGCACTGACACTCGGTACACCGAACCTTACCGTGCTGATATTCAGTACGCCGAATCTCACGTATCATGTCGCATACCAATAATGTAATAGGACGGTACTAATGTAGGATCCAGTACCAAGAAGGCAAACTTTGATCTTATATCTCTATTTATATCTATATCTTTGTATGTATTCGTGTGTGCAAGTTTGTATCCTCTGAAACTTTATCACGACATTAACCGAAAAGTCCAAAATATATGTAAAATTACCTTCAGCCAGCTAGGAAATCCAAAGGAAGCTCTTGTGCGAAGCTTAGATATCTGTCCATCATCCTTGACAATGGAATGACCTTCGCATGTAATTCCAAACATAGCTTTGTCCCTCTTGCATTTATTAGTTATTCTCAACATGGAGGTGTCTTGGTTTTGTAGGATTATGTTGTAAGTGTTAAAAACAGTTTCTGGAACATACTGAATTTCTTCAAGCAAACACTTGACTCGCTCATTTGAAGCAATGATATCTCCAAACTCTTGCCTCCTTGACAATTCATCTACACATGCAATATCAACATTGAATATGCACCTGACTGGTCTGTGATCACTATCTGTCACATCCATGCAAGAATCATATCTGATAAAGCAAAGGTGTTAGGTCAGGTTCTTAAAGTAGTGTTTCAATATACATCTCTACCAACACAACTTACAGGGAGATTGAAGAAACCACAGGACTTTCTAGTGAGCATTGAGCCCCTGAAACAGAATGGCTGTCACGATATAGTATTCTGTCACACCAGGCAGGAATGCGTTTCTTCTCACTGGAATCATATGCTACAAAACAATCATGATGCTTTAGCTTCAATTTTGTTATTCAAATTCTGTGAAAAAGAAGAATATTGATGACAGCAGTACCATCATACACACAGATGGTTCATAATTGTCTAGGATTAAAAAGTCAATAGAGGCCTTACATCATAAATATATGTGCAGTTGATTTTTCATCCTAGTAAACTAATACATGCGCCATCCATAAATTTCAGACATTTTAATTGTATATCTTTTAATACCTGATAGACCTGCTTGGAGTCTTTCAAATTTGTATGTTGGAGGGAATTTGATTTCTCCTTCACGCAACCCTTGAAAGACTCTACCTGCTCTCATTTCTGCTTGGAGCTGATCCCTTTCTCTAAGCCAGTCAAAGCAGCTTCGAGAAATTAAGTCCATTGTTTCATCATATGTGATACCCTGGAGCCGATAGTTGAAATCACCAAAAAATATGGCCATGTCTGCTTCTGATAGTTCAGGTTTTCCATCACCTGGGGTCTGCCACAGCCACATCATAGCTTTTCTTACAACCTTAAAAATTCCACAGAAAATACTAATCTGAAGATAAGAGTTACAATCCAACTGGATCATTTACATACATTTGATCCTCGAGGCAATTGAACAGCAGAAACCCCATCTGCATAAAAAGTATTAACGTCAAGATGTTAGATGAATCCAAAAATCCTGGAATTTCGGCAGGTGGAAACATGCATGTCAATTTATGACCATATTTTATGGCCATGATTGCCAATTGACAAAACTCATTTGGAGTGTGCAATTAGCCCGGAAAAATCTAAGAGGAAAGCAGGGTCAGTACAAAACCTGCAGCAACATGATTTGCAATGAAAGGGCGGTCAAAATTCATTGTTCGGAAAACATGATCAAAATCATCATTCCGCCGGTTAACTGCCTCCATATGAGCAGCAAAATGGCAATTCACAAAGCACATTTTCCTATCATAGATTCTCATCCTTAAACCTACAGCTCCCTGCAGAAAATCATTCATCAATATATCTTGTTATTTAATCAATGGACTATCAAATAAACTAAGAACTTGGAAAAGGATTCTGTTCAAGCATGTCCAGTTACCCATGATATAGAATACAACGTATAGAGTACCCAAGAGCTTCTGAACAATCAAGTACAATGCTTACAGTATAACTGTGAGAACCTGGAACTGGGCCTGGTCCACTTGACCGGCCCAGCCACCAAATTCGGCCTCACGTGCGTCGCACGTGAGGGCGCACCGCGAAGGAGAGGGAGGCACTCCGAAGAAGCCAGGATGCCTTGATTTAGGGTGTCTTCCTCCTCTCCTTGAGATCATCCGAAGAAGAGCCGGCAGACCCCAAGTCCCCTCCTTCCTTGGGCGATCTTCTTCCTCGTGCAGCCGACCAAGAGGGAGAGAAAGAGAGAGAGCCGAGAAGCCACGGCACGGGTGACCCTTTTCTTCCGTTTGCCACCGGAAAAAAGCCGCCGGATCTTCATCGGGGCGGAGGTAAGGTTCCTAGCTTCACCTCTTTGTTAAACCATTTGAAAAAAAAAGAAAGAAAGAAAGAAAGAAGAAGAGAGGGAAGAAGGAGAAGGCCGACCGCTGCGGGCTCTTCCTCTTCTCCCGTGCGCATGCCTCCTCCGCGGGAAGAAGGAGAGGGCCGGCCGCCGCGGGTGCCGCCGGCCTCGAATTGGCCTCTCCCGAGCTTGACGACCTCCATTCACAGGAGAAAGAAAAAAAAAGAAGGAAAGGGGGGAAGGAAGAAAGAAGTCGGGAGAAGCTTCTGGAGAAGAAGAGAAGAAAAGAAAAGAAAAAGAAAAGAGAAGGAAAGAAAAGAAAAGAAAAGGAAAAAGAAAAGAAAAGAAAGAAAAAGAAAAGAAAGAAAGAAAGAAAAATAATAATAATAATAATAAAATAACAGGAGGAGGGTGGTTTACGGGTATGAACCCGAATCCGAACCCCAATCCGGGGTGCTAGACACTTCTGCTGGGTCGGCCCTGGGAGGATGTTAAGATTTAAGTTTTATATATGTATTATGATGAATTTTAAAAGAAAAATATGATTTTTGGATATTTGGTTCTGCGAGGAATTTGTGAGATTGATTGGATTTGTTGTGGATCGTGTTCAATGTAAGTAATGAACTGTCTTTTCTAGATTCTTCATTTATATAATATTATTTTGCATCGAATAAATTGTTAATGAATTTATATGTGATTTATGAATTTTATGGGATGATGATTTGAATGAAAAATAGATATGTGAATTGGAATAGTATTTTTCGGACTATTGTTATATTTACTGTTATTACATTGTATATGCATATTTAGATCGGATTATGATATATCTATTATGTTACAAAAGAATTTTGATGTGCATCAGATTTGGAACTCTCAGCCTGACTATGTTCTGGACCCTGCCAATTGGGGGTTATGCATTGGCAATTCTGGCGCCACCACAAGGTATAAGTGTGATATTCTAGCCCACTCCGTAGGGTATAAATGCGGTATTCTGGCCCACTCCGCAGGGTATAAGCGTGGTCCTGTTTCTGGCCTAGCCATAGGATATAAGTGTGGCGGTAGTTAAAGGCTATTGAGTTGAATGTGGTTTGTTTCGAATTGGATTTATGATTATGTATATGGATATTTGAAAGATACGGATTTCAATGAATTTATTTTTGAAAAGAAATTAATTATGTCATTATGCTGATTCATCATAATTTATATTTATATTTTATGTTATTATATGAATTATCTAGTTAAGTTATTTATTACTTACTGGGCTATCTAACTCATTATACGATTTTTTACTATTTTTACAGATCCGAAGAGTTAGCTCGATCCGGATTTTACATAATGGGAGAGCGACTAGAAGAACTGAGGCACAAGTTATCTTAGATTAGGATTTATTTAAATTGATGTTTTATCTTAGACTATTGTTAGACATTGTAAGGTTTTGTTATTTAAAGAACCAAGTTTTACATGCTAGTAGTTTATTGTTCCGCTGTGTATTTAGAACTGTGAGACTTTATAATTTGTGTCAGTCAATGGAATAGATTGCATTTATTTTAGCTGAATTATTTTAATTACATATTTGAGATATTTGGTTAAGATGCCTTGCATGCTCATGGAGAGAGTTTCCTACGGGTGTGTGGCGGTTGGCACGGACCCCCGGCTCGCGATCTCGGGCCGGGAGCATGACAACTTAAGTGGTATCAGAGTATGAATGGATAAATTCTAAAAGAAAATCTAGCATGACATGAGTGTAGGTAGGTAGACACTAGGGACATTGGGACGTTGTTTATGATAATTGTAACAACCATCCTATATACTTGTAATTAACTGGTAAGCTTATTATTGGCATGTTGTTATCTGATAGATATAGGTCAGGATGCCTCCACGTTGGATGAGAAAGACTACTTTTAAAGCTACTAATAAGGCATCAAATCCGCAAAATGGCAGCACACCCCAACAAGTTAGTAACACCCCTCAACAAGAGAGAGTCGTCAATTCTACTAGTGATACTCAGACAGGACAACAAGAACCGGGCTTAGGCCAGGTTATGCGGACTTTAGTTGATATGATCCAGATGCAACAACAGGTGCAACAGCAACAGGTTCAATAACAACAAACGTCGTTGCACCATGCAGGACGAGGAAAGCAGTACGAGCAGCGTAGTAATATAGCTGAGTTCAAGAAGCTGGCTCCTCCAGCCTTCAAGGGGACAACGGAGCCTTTGGAAGCTGACAATTGGCTTACAAAGATGAAGAAAGCACTTGCCGTTCAGAGATGCCAGAATGATGAAAAGATTCTTTATGCATCATACATGATGCAAGGTGAGGCATTCAACTGGTGGCGGATGTTGGAACATAAATATGAGCAAGATAGGGAGCCACTCACTTGGGAAAGATTTCAAGGAGCATTTTATGATAAGTATTTTTCTCGGAGTGTAAGGACGCAAAAAGAGCAAGAGTTTATTCATCTAAAGCAAAGGAATATGACTGTTGCAGAATACAAAGCTAAATTTACCGAATTAGCCAAATTTGTTCCAAAGTTAGTCGAGGATGACCTAGATCGAGCGCATAAATTTGAGATGGGACTAAAGACTGAAATTAGAAGACAAGTCATACCTTATAAATTGACTACCTATGCAGCTGTGGTAAATAAGGCTTAATAATTGAAAGAAAAGTTAATAATGAATGGTTGGAAAGGGAAAGAAATCAAAAGAAGAGGAACAGGTCAAATGAATTTCAAAGGCAAAGCAATGAAAACACCGAGAGTTCAAACAAGAAATCAACGAGTGACAACCCTAAGTAGATGAATATTAATAAATGTTCCAGATGTGGTAAGGCTCATGCTGACAAGGATTGCTATTGAAACACCGATGCCTGCTTTAGATGCGGTAAGATAGGTCATAAAATTGCAGACTGCCCACAAAGAAACGAGAATAGATCTACTCAGGCAATGGAAGGAAGCCAGGGGCCAAAGACTCAAGGAAGAGTATTTGCACTTACACAGCAAGATGCACGGGCTTCTGATGTGTTGACGACAGGTATTAATCTAGTCCCAACATTTATTTCTATTTATTGTTTAGTCATGCCCACTACTCTTTGTTAGACAACTCATTATGATGCTAGAAAAGATTAAATAGTTATATAATATTTTTTTGATTAATTATCAAAAGAAGAATATGAACTTTTAAATTTCGAAAGTGTTCACACGGATTAAGATATAATAATGAATGTACCAATAAGCAAGTAATTCTAGAAAAAAAAATCTAGACTATGTTGAGGTTTAAATCAGAGTGTGCAAAGGAAGTGTGGTGAATGGCATTATTTGACATTGGTCAGACAAGGCGACTTTGATTTGAAGAGTGTTATGACTTGATTTGAAAGAAGTATTCTCTACTCTTGAACTACATGTACGAAAATTTCGTGGATGAAATTTCTTTTAAGAGGGAGAGGATGTGAGAACCTGAAATTAGGCCCGGTCCACTTGACCGGCCCAGCCACCAGATTCGGCCTCACGTGCACCGCGAAGGAGAGGGAGGCACTCCGAAGAAGCCGAGATGCCTTGATTTAGGGTGTCTTCCTCCTCTCCTTGAGATCATCCGAAGAAGAGCCGGCAAACCCCAAGTCCCCTCCTTCCTTGGGCGATCTTCTTCCTCGTGCAGCCGCCCAAGAGGGAGAGAAAGAGAGAGAGCCGAGAAGCCACGACACGGGTGACCCTTTTCTTCCGTTTGCCACCGGAAAGAAGCCGCTGGATCTTCGTCGGGGCTGAGATAAGGTTCCTAGCTTCACCTCTTTGTTAAACCATTTGAAAAAAAAAGAAAGGAAGAAAGAAAGAAGAGAGGGAAGAAAGAGAAGGCCGACCGCCACGAGCTCTTCTTCTTCTCCCGTGCGCATGACTCCTCCGCAGAAAGAAGGAGAGGGCCGGCCGCCGCAGGCGCTGCCGGCCTCGACTTGGCCTCTCCCGAGCTCGCCGACCTCCATTCACGGGAGAAAGAAAGAAAAAGAAAGAAGGAAAGGGGGGAAGGAAGAAAGAAGTCGGAAGAAGCTTCTGGAGAAGAAGAGAAGAAAAGAAAAGAAAAAGAAAAGAGAAGGAAAGAAAAGAAAAGAAAAGAAAAAGGAAAAGAAAAGAAAGAAAGAAAGAAATAATAATAATAATAAAATAAAGGAAGGAGGGTGGTTTACGGGTATGAACCCGAATCTGAAGCCCAACCCGGGATGCTAGACACTTCTGCAGGATCGGCCCTAGAAGGATGTTAAGATTTAAGTTTTATATATATTATGATGAATTTTAAAAGAAAAATATGATTTTTGGATATTAGGTTCTGCGAGAAATTTGTAAGATTAATTAGATTTGTTGTGGATCGCATTCAATGTAAGTAATGAATTGTCTTTTCTAGATTCTTCATTTATATAATATTATTTTGCATCGAATAAATTGTTAATGAATTTATATGTGATTTATGAATTTTACGGGATGATTTGAATGAAAAATAGATATGTGAATTGGAATAGTATTTTTCGCACTGTTGTTATATTTACTGTTCTTACATCATATATGCATATTTAGATCGGATTATGATATATCTATTATGTTACAAAAGAATTTTGATGTGCATCAGATTTGGAACTCTCAGCCTGACTATATTCTGGACTCTGCCAATTGGGGGTTATGCATTGACAATTTTGGCCCCACCATAGGGTATAAGTGTGGTATTCTGGCCCACTCTGTAGGATATAAATGCGGTATTCTGGCCCACTCCGTAGGGTATAAGTACGGTTCTATTTCTGGCCTAGCCACAGAGTATAAGTGTGGTCGTAGTTAAAGGCTGTTGAGTTGAATGTGATTTATTTTTTATTGAATTTATGATTATGTATATGGATATTTGAAAGATACGGATTTTAATGGATTTGTGTTTGAAAAGAAATTGATTATGTCATTATGCTGATTCGTCGTAATTTGTATTTATATTTTATGTTATTATATGAATTGTCTAGTTAAGTTATTTATTACTTAGTGGATTGTCTAGCTCATTATACGATTTCTTACTATTTTTACAGATCCAAAGAATTAGCTCGATTCGGATTTTACATAATGGGAGAGCGGCTAGAAGAACTGAGGTACAAGTTATCTTAGATTAGGATTTATTTAAATTGATGTTTTATCTTAGATTATTGTTAGACATTATAAGGTTTTGTTATTTAAAGAACCAAGTTTTACATGCTAGTAGTTTAATATTCCGCTGCGTATTTAGAACTGTGAGACTTTATAATTTGTGTCAGTCAATGGAATAAGATTGCATTTATTTTAGCTGAATTATTTTAGTTACATATTTGAGATATTTGGTTAAGATGCCTTGCATGCTCGTGGCAGCGGTTGGCACGGACCCCCGGCTTGCGATCTCGAGCCGGGGGCGTGACAATAACAACAAAAGATCTTGAGAGTTTCACCGGAAAATCAACATTAAGTTTTACAACTTCCAACAAACATAGGCAACAACCAATAGCAAAAGAACAAATGGATAAATAGGATTTTTGTAATGGTGTATCAGGAAAACTGAAAGCAATCTAAAGCTATTATTTTAATAAAAGTAGGATAGGTGAAACAACGGATATGACAAACCAAGTGTAGAAGCTGAGGAACAGATAGTAATTAAACTAGATTATCATATAAACAGATAATGATTCAAAATAATACAAACTGCTAATGCAACAAATTTCCTTCAGCATATTCATTTCCTTATGCCTACTTGCTCATCTTAATATACATTAATGAAAAAGAATAATATCAACTAACTTCCAGAAGCATTCAGATGTAGTAAAGTAATTTGTGTCTAAGGCTATATGATGCAGAAGTTTATAGTTGAACGATCTGTATTGGTAAATTATTTGTTGTACTGCATAACAAATAGGGTGTGTGTGTGTTGTGGCGCGGGGGGGGGGGGGGGTGGGGGGGTTGCGGTTTTCTGCATTCCTAAATTAGATCAGAATGAAGAAACTGCAGTCTATATATCTTTCCTTCTCTATTTAGAGGAGAATAAACTAATCTAGTCTCCTCTTTTTCTTAAATTTGATATGTATTTTGCCCTTGTACCCCCATTGATTTGTTTACTTCTTGCCAATGTATGAATTTATTGGTAATTATCTTGGAATTATGCTTTCAGACATGGAAGTGTTTTCCAATCATGACATACAATCGACTTTGAGATATTTAGCCCATCCACCAGCATCCTACCTTAGTTCCTAACTTGATTCCTCTTCACTTTGATTTCAATTCATCACTTGGTTCACAATATAGTTCCATGCGCTGATTATAACATTTTAGGCATGGTCTAAAATTCCAGCCTGTAGGCTTTAATTTTTATTTCCTTTCCTTAAAAGAAATGATATTTCAAGAGACAGGGTTTCAGTAATTTTTTGATATGTTTCAGCCCATGTGTAAAAGCATTTTCGTCATGCATTTCCCATATCTAGTTAATTCCAGCATTCTGCATTCACCGGACAGAGGTAAGAGAAAGTGAAAAGCCAAACTAATTACAATTATTAATAACTTACAGCTAATAAAACTTTTGGATTCACACCAAAATTGACCCAGAAAAACTCAATAATGGCAGATTTTGTAATTTTCTAGTAAAGCTCATCAAGCTACACCCAAGGTTATTCATATCAGATGTTTCATAATGGATTTTCATCTTTCCAACTTCTGTCTAGTTATTTTCAAGTTGAAACTTTTATAAACCAAAAAAATTTCCCCATTTAACATAATAACATTATCAAAAACTTTACTTGAACAATGATTATTCAAAATATAGTTTACATCATCAATCTTCTGAGGCTGCCCTATGAATGTCGAAGCATACAACTACGTCTTTAACACTGAAGAATATCTACTACATAGGCAGATGTTTCTCAGCATTCCTCGAGCTCTAGATTCATTGAAGGGCCTATATTGTTGATCAAGGTAAGTTTATGGTTCACACAGCTAAAAACACGTTTGAAAGCATATAGATATAATATTATTTGTTTCTTCCATTGAAACAATTTTACTAATTGCCACAATATAATGAAGATCAAACACAGAAGCATACCTTTCAAAAAAGTTAAATTCATTTTTTTAGCAAATGGCTCACTTCAGTATCTTTGATTGGAATATTTCAGAATAATCTGACACCTCCTACTATTCAAGCACTTGTCAGCATTTCTCTATTCAAAAGGCAATAGCATGAAACCTCAGAAGCTTTTGTTTGGAAGAGCCTATTCATATTGTTACTTTGGACTAAGAGGGTTCCTTTCAAAGCCGTTGGGTTCTCATAGGTTTCTTTCAGCCACAGTGATACTATAATGGATTATGGACATAGGCATCAATTGTTGCAAGGTACAAAATTAGTCTCTCACTTGAGCAACTATAGGGTGCTTTGAAAAATTATCACCTGTAGATCATCAACAATCTATGAATAGGAGAGGATGTAGGAACAAGGCCGTTGATCTATAACTAAGAAATTTGCAAAACGATTCAGATAGAACTGATTAGAGTTTGGATGTTGTGCTTCGCTCTCTATCTCTCTCTAAAACTTTGAAAGTTTTAGATATTAGTGACTTTTCAATTTGGATGACATATTAGTTGGCTACATATGATCTAATGGCCAACTATTGTTGTGAATAAATGAACTGAAGGAAAAATTTGCAAGTATTTCTTGATTAATTGACATTCAGGCCATTAACTGACAGATACAGTCATACTCGGAACTTGTTAGAGCCAGTTTTCAGGTTGCGACAAACAAAACCATGTTTTTGAGTCTAGTTGCTCTTTTCATACTCTGTAGTTTATGAAATCCAAAAACAATAGATACAGCACATATTCTTTTAATAAAAATGAGTGTAAGTGCTCGCCTATATTTATTGAATGGAACCCCCTTGAAGCTTGTAACTGTTTAAATTCTCTCCCTATTTTCTCATACTGGAAAAGAGAAAGCTTAAATCAAAATTCATTAGTCGAACATCACTTCCATTCCTTGAGATTCCAAAGACAGAAAAAGAAAACAATAGTTTCAAACGCTAACGAATAGGTTTAATAAATGAATACCTTGTTGCCAATTGCACGTCCAAACCCACATGGGACTGCTGCAGTATCAACATCACCAATATATGGCTGAAGATATTTTCTAGCCCTACGAGAAGTTATAAATATATAAACAAATAAATCAAGAAATAAAGAGGATGAAAGGCACAAAGAAAAGCAAGTAATTACAGCTGGATGCTCTAGAATACACTTGCAAATGATATTAAGGAAATAACATATGAAGTTCACATTTCATTTTGTTGATAGATTTACCATACTGCAACAAGTAGTCCTGCCAGCTGCCTAGAACCAACACGCTCGAAATAATTTCCTTCACCTAAAATCTTACCAATGGCATCCAACCACCACTGTCCATTTGCACTTCCCTCAAGTCCTACCTAAAGCAAAAAACCATCAAAAATAATAAATTTACAGAGAACAAGACTTGATTTCCACAAAACTTGGCAAATTATAGGTTATTTGAACCCAAAGATTTGAAATGCTTCAGAAAACCAATTGAACCCTTTAATCTATAGCAAGGAAATCAAGTCCCTAGTTAAAAATTTAAATATTATTCATGGGAATCAAAATCACACAGCCTAAGTTAGAAAGGGTGGTGTATCATTTCTTCCCATGTTGGAAAGATAACAAAAGTTCAATATATCTATATTATTTTCATGAGCAAAACTATAAGAACATGCCTCTTGCTTTCCTTTTAACAATAAGACTCCCGTCCAGTATAATCACCATACTCATACTCTCTTTCTTGATCTCTGTCTCTCTCTTCCTATCTGCTTTTTTCTCTCCTCTGCCCACTTTTTCTTTCATTACTGCTCCTCGTTAGTATAAGAAAATGTTTAAAAGCAAATTCATTTATATTTCCTTGTGCAATGCATGTGCTCACATGCCAGCTAGTGCATATGTTGTGTGTGCACGTGTGTGCAATGTGTGTGTGCACATGTGTGCAATGTGTGTGTGCATGCTTGTATGCATGGTAACATCTGTAGGTAGATGTATGGGTGCATGTGCACATGCTTGCGTGCATGCTGCATGTAAAAAGACATACTAGAACATCCAAGTGAATGATCCATATCTTTTATCATCAAGTTTTACATATACTGAAATAAAAATTGGAACAAAATTCAAGTTGTTCAGATAGTCCTTTACAACCAATCCACACTTATTTTTCATTCTAATATTGAAAAATTATTTGTAACTCCATGTAACGAACAATTGATACATAGATGAGTAGTCTTCAGAGCATATAATACTTTTGGTTATAGACACTATGAATGTTTTAAGATCATGATGAATGATGTGGATCATTGGTTTGGATGTCCCATCACATAATCTAAATTCAGGGTATAATTTAATTGTCTATGCCTTGTGATCATGAAAGAATTTAAGTCATCCCACTCCACCAACACACACAGAAATATTATAATCTTATAGTTGGATGTCCTGGATTCAATGCCGAGGAGAGAAAGACACCTCACTCTCTCAAGAGGCCCCTCCACCCTAACCCCCTCCCCAGCTTGATTTAGGTAGATCCCCCAAAAAAATATTTTTTGCACACTGGTTTAGTCTTCTATTTATTCGTTGTAGCTTTTATGTACCAAGCACAGCACTGTATACCATAATGAGTGCAATATACTGAGACATGACCATGTCAAATTTTTCTAAATGGAATAAGTTATAAACATAGAAAAAACATGGTAAGGATAAAAGGCTTAAGAAATTATGACAAGAAATCAGTTAAAATAAAGAATAATGAAACCATCAAGATCGTTTTGGTTAAGGAATGGAAATTATGGAATTTAAAACATTCGAGAATGCAAGATGAAAGGAGAAAAAATTGGGGATACAATGCACAGTAAACTCCGAGAAATACATAGAATTATGATAATATTCAAATGGCTTCTTATACAAAGACTAGGTAGCAAATGTTTAATATAATATTATCCTCCACCAGCAAACCTTCATGCAACACTTAAGTTTGGCTTCCTGCATGTAATAATGGATTGACAGGCTTATGAAATTGATGTACTTGCAAAAAAGACTGATACAAAAATCATTCTAATTTTATCTGAATAAACATATAGTTTGTATCTACATACACAATCTTAGGAGATGAGGAAGATTTAAATTTCAAAGTATATATTGACACCGAGGCGTGTGTGAAACAGCAATCAAAGATCTACAGATAACTTAGGAAGTGCTTGGAGTCCCGAATAGCAATATGTCTTCACTAGTGGCCTGTTAAAATTTCTTATAGATTCCATATTCAAGAAGAGGGCCACTTGTGCAGGCCACTTGGAGAAATAAGCTTGGCTAATGAGATAAAGAGAAGCATGAACTTTAAATTGGAACTAGGAAAGGAAGATATTGATAATAAGCTTACAAAAGATCAGATCAAGACTGATATGGGGTGCAAATTTCATTAAGAACAAGTATGGAATTCAAGAATGCTAATAATTCAAGAGGAAGATATTCACTAAGGAAAATATAGACTGTAATATATAAAATAATTAAAAAGATATACAAGGATGCTCATAGACTGGAAGGAAATAAAATATAAAAAATGGAAATATATCTTTTAAGAGTCGGGAAAAATGCACATGTGCATTATATGAGCCAGGAAAATAATAAATCTGTGGTGGATGTATGGACAACAACAAATGTAGTAAAAACCATTTGAGATGGCTCAGGTGCTTGCAGCATAAGCCAGAAATAGCTTCAGTGATAGGTGGGTCTAGTGTTCAAATTGTAAGGTCTAGGAAAACAAGGTATATGTCACAGGAAACCTGAAGATAATTGTTCTATATACAAATACATGTACATATATATACATACATGTAAAGGAAAAAAACAAAAATGAGCACCAACAATTTAGAGGCAAAATGTTGCAGCAATCTTACAGTTTCTTTTGCCACAGCCATGGCAAGAAAACCAGCACCCATTTCCACCTCTTGCAACCCAACAACCACCACTCCAACCTCTGACGATGCACCACCCAGCCAAGATATAAGTGAATCACGAGATGCTTTTTCTTGCCCAACATTCCAAGTACCCACCAAAATTTTAAGATGTTCTGTTTTTGTATAAAATGGCTCTTTATGGGTTAGCACTGATCGCAAGATACCATCAAGAGGCCCTGGAGATGCCAGGTTCCATCCACGAATACCACCATGATTAGCCAATGTAAAGATATAAGAACCTCCAACAGCCATCTTTATTACTGGGCTGCTATGGGCTATCCATCTTCCCAGCAAACATCCATCGAGATCCATCACCTGGACAGTGCCATCTACATAGCCCACCCACAATCGCATCCCAAAGGTACAAAGACACTGCACAGAAGAAGAGTGATGCCGAACTTCTTGTAACCTATGGCCATCTCCATCCCACTGCACGACCAAGCCATTTGCACATCCAGTCCAAATCATTCCATCCACTGTCATTGTCAATGCTTCTGTTCTTCGATTATCATCTCCAAATGCTCCCTTGACTGCAACTCTCCGAACCACATCAGCTGCTCCCATCAAGGCATTACGTGAACGCTGGAAAAAGCTAACAGGACCTCGTTGTTTTTCCTTCTTTGAAATAGTGACAAAATTCATCTTCATCTCATGTTC
Source organism: Phoenix dactylifera (assembly GCF_051530095.1). Taxonomy (NCBI): domain Eukaryota; kingdom Viridiplantae; phylum Streptophyta; class Magnoliopsida; order Arecales; family Arecaceae; genus Phoenix; species Phoenix dactylifera. Next base: position 10,731,955 of record NC_143193.1, read on the forward strand.
TTCATATAGATCATGCACTGACAAGGTATCAAACCTAGTCTCAACCTGACCATCTATGTTGAAAACTTTCAGAAGTTCTTTTGTATGAGAATCCCTGTGATATTAACCAGGATGGGGAGTTACTGCCAATATAAAATAACCAAACTGATCCAGTGCCACAAGATGTAAACAAATTACATCCTGTAAGATACTAGTCTCAAGTAATTATTAAAAAGAGAAGTTCATGAAGTTATACCACAGGGCAAAAGAGAGGTAACCACCACTCCATACTTTTGACCTAGAATTATCAGATAATAGATATCTGACATCCATGTTAGGCAATATACACACCCCTCCAACAGTCACCAGGCTTCTAAGATCAACATAGGACCTCTCAACTAACGAAGCAGTCATATGCCCTTCTTCTATTGTTAGAGAAAGGGATTTCTCAATGGCCTCCCAAGACCAGGCTCTTATAACTCCACCTTCAGAACCAGACCACAATTCCCCTGGAATTTACAAAAGTTTGGAGTAACAGCATGAAATGAATTAGATTGATTTGTACTACTAATTTTAAATCTTTGAAGCCACATAAGACACAACTGAACCCGTACTTTGGAGAAAATAACTACCCAAAAGACGTGATTAAAAAAGCACTTAAGGAAGTATAATAATGCAAATATACAAGAAATTTAATAGTCAATATGAGTTAGATAATACAAAATTACACATCAGAACAAACTTACTTATTGCTGAAGTGATTCTTTAACAGCATGATCAATTTGATTGAAAAAAAGTGTATCGGGGCAAAAGAGTCGAGCATGAATGTAATAAAAATATGGACAATAAGTCTTGCTTTTGAAAAGAATAGGTCATATTTAAGCAACAATAAATGACGGTTTAGAGCATTAGGCCAAGATATAGAGCTACAGTTCCAACAGTTGGGATGCATAAAAATGGATGGGACAGACCTGTATGTACCAGTAGTTTCTATTTTGTTGATACTGACCATTTCAGTCCGTTCCTAACCATATTGGCATCGTACAATTCAGGTTCAAAACTGGTACAGGTTCCCAATACCCCTTTTCTAATCATTCATATGAACTGAAGTTCGGGTCAATTTGTCTACACTTAGTAGGTTAATAAGATCGCTATTATCAATCAACTTCTTCATGTCCTCCTTTTCTTCCTCATCACGGAGTTAATTCATTTAAAATCTATACATAAATTATAAAACCTTACATAATATTAACTTCAAGTCATGCCAAGATATTCTACATGGTCCCTCCATGGGTCATCCACTAGGACTGCCTTTACAGTTGAGAACCTTGTCAATCTCTTGCAGCGGTTCATAGTTCAGAAATTTACTTCAGTGAAAGTTTGAGAAGTTTTGTATATCAGATTTAGTTCTATGGAAAGGTACAATATTATATCTCCTTCAATCATTTAGTTTCCCTATTATTAAAATTTCAATACAGAAGCCAGTTAACCATCTTAAGTTCTTAACCTAACATTCACTATGTGTTTCCATACCTCAATAGGTATCAACAAGACCCTACAATTACCCTTTTGCATCCTTTCAAATTCAGTGAAGGAAACCATGCATCTCTTTAATCAGGCTCTTTTGAAAAGGCTTCTAAAACAGAATCTTCATTAAATTACTTCAAACACTATTCTCATTATATCTCTACTTCTTTATCTCTTAACCTGCTAACATTAAGAAATCTTAACCTTGTTTTGAGCCCAACCAAGACTTATGCACCAAAAAGGAAATCGAAAAAAGGTTGCATACCTAGCCCTACCTATTCACTCCTTTGCCCTTACTGCTTAATATCTTTCAAATCCTCTACATCATTGTTATTTGTAATTTCTTGAGAAAATTTCCTTTTTCAAGGTCATAATTTAATCCTCAAAATTAACAACCAAGTTTCTTTATCCGTATAATACTTACCTTTATGTTCTCCAAACCTTCTGTAGGTACTGTTATAATATTATTTGCCATGCAAACCAACATCATACATGGTAAGCCAAATATCTTCAAAGAATTATAAATAAAATGGGGGACATCTTACAAATGAGAACTATGAAGCTCAAACAGCCTCCCAACAAAACTCATGAGAAATTTATGTTTCCCAGACAATGATCGCAAGGAAAAGAGAGAGATGGTCCCCTTTCAAGCTCCGTTCTTTGGAGGTAAAATATCATGAAAAAGTTGATCAACTTTTCTATTGACCAACTTACCTATGTTTTCTAGCTAAAAAAGTGAGGTTGCTAAGTTAATTTCCCATGGGCAATATTTACCCATGAATTAGGTGGAAACATTTACCCATGTAGGAGATTGGTAAGTTCGTTTCCCATTAGCCGGATAAAGTGGCCCTATTTTTTGTTCCTAAAATACCCTTCATTATGCTAATACACTAATAAACCTTAACCTCTCATTTTGCTAGTTGGTGATGAATTCAAGCAAATTTGTTCCTTTTTTCCTTTACTCGTGCTTAATTAAATGCATTTTTGAATATTTTGTCATGCCCTTATATCATCTAGCCTCCCCCCTCCTAAAAAAAACCTATATAGGATTTGATATGAGAAAATTGGGTTTCAATCACAAATGGGTAGTACATGATAAGTGTGCAAAATGGACCTAGAAGCATAAAGGGTATAATTAGAAAGATGGATAGATCTTAGCAACTTAACCGGAAAATCATAATACAAGATAATATGGGTAACAAATTCCGGAGTCACTTTCCAATGCATAAAAGAACATAGGTTATTATTTTTCTGTCTAAGTATTGCCTAGGTAACACTTATCCAGGAAAATGTAATTTCCCAGGTAAGTCTCACACCCCCCAAAGAATAAGCCCTTAAGAGAATCCTCTTTCCTTAAAGCCTCTAAAGAAATCTTTAGGAACATTCATCAAAATTACCTAAATAGCGCCAAAATAAGATGGTTCCTGTGTATTGCATCCTCGATCCTTCCTGATAGCTAAGAAGCCAAAGCAACTAAATCAAGATGCCCAATTCACATGGTTATACACGTTGTCCTAGTTGATCTTCTACTTATATAGCCTAATGTCAGAACAGCTTAGACAGCAATAAAATTGTTGAAGTATTTGTCATCCCTCAACAAAAGTACAATGAAATGTAATAGAACATCTAGGTCAAAGCACCTGAGTTATATTGTCGATGGGCTATTTTAGCAAGCAGATGGGATCATTGTGCTTCACATCCGCCACTTCAGTCACCAGTTGTTTATATTGGCTACATCTCACATTCACTTTGAAAAATGAGTATTTCTCTGGTTCTAACTAAGGGTTATTCATGCCATATGATACAGAAATAAGCTGAAAGATAGATGATTTGAATGGCAATTACCATATGAAGTGATGACAATGGAGAGAACAGGAGAGTCGTGTGCTCGCCAGGAAAGCCCTTCCTTGAAATTCCCCCCTTTACCCGTCGGCGAATTCCTTGGTGCCGGCTGCTCCATCCTCCAAGATCGAATCTTCCCATCCTTGTGACCACTCCAAACCAACCCACTGGCGTCATCAACAGCCAAGCACAGCGTGGGGGACGTGCGGCACGACTCCCAGAAAGGAGCACTCTCCTCATCCCCTCTCTTGACCACACCCGTACCCCACCCCTCGAACACATCGGAGAGATTCCAGAACCGGACCCCGGACTCCTGACCAGCCCAGAGCTGGGAATCCGAACAGGCGATGGTCCGGAGGAAGGAACCTACCTGCGTCTCGCGGAGTGGGCGGGGCCTCAGCTCCAGTGAAGGCGGGCGACCAGGATGGACCGCGGCCCGCGGGGGAACCTGGAAGATCCCCATCCCGCCGCCCCTGCCGGCGAACTCCCGGAGCGCTCCGGCAGGGGACCGGCCGGCGGCGACGCCGGAGACGGAGGAGGGAGGATTCTGGCGGTCCGAAGATCCGTGGGGGCGGCGGTGGGGTGGGAGAGGGGGAGGGAGGTGGGGATCCACAAAGAGGGAAGGGGGAGGAGAGGAATTAGAATTATCGCTGTTGGTGGTGTTGTCGTCGATATCGAAGAAGGGGCTGTTGGTGGCGGAGGCGGTGTTGCGGGGCTCGTCGGGGCTGTGCCGGCGGAGGGGGGTTTGGGGGATTGCATCGGGGGAGAGAAGTATGGTGAGTCGCTGAGCCCAGTCATCGTCTTCCACTCTTTCGCCCATTTCTTTGTAGGTGGTGGTGGTGATGGGAGGAGAGGCGAAGGATCCCACGATTATTTTGGGGAGTAGGGGATGTCGGGCTATCGTACAGGTCCGGGGGAAGTACTTTTACCTCATGAGGATTTTTTTTTTTTGGGGAAGCTGACGTGTGAATATATATATATATATATAGTAGTTGAAAACGTACTTTTTGATGTTTAGTTGGTCATAAAAATGGTCATGGATAACATAATTTTTTATTTATATTTAGTTGGACATCTATTTTATAAAAATTTATATAAAATATTTATTATATTTTTAATAAAAAATATAAGTAAAAATATTGTATGTATAATTTTTAGAATCAAATACGTGGAACTATAGAGATTTTGAAGGTTCAACACCAAAATGATCGGAGTATATTTAGTAGATATTTTTAAATATTTTTAACTATAAAAATTACCATAATTCATAATATATGTAGATAATTATCTAATTATTAAAATTACCAAAATTTATATTTACAAATAGCTATTAAAAATATTTATTGGATTAAACTTTTAATTAATAGTTAGACAACTTCAATTTTAAAAAGTTATTAATATATTTTTATATTAAAATTACCATAGTTTTTTATATTATGGTAATTTTTAATATTATATTTTTAATAGTATTAAAAATAGTTATTAAGAAGATTATAATGCTTTAATAATATTTTTGGAAAAAAAATCCTAATTTTTATCTTGTAGGGAAGTGGCTTTTATACGTCCAAGGGTTCTTTCTTTTAAAATATTCTCATAAAAAAATATTTTTCTATCTCTTCTTTAAAAATTCTAACCAAATATGAGCTACTTTTTTATTTTTCAATTAACCATACTTTCTCAACTTCTCTTCTTGGGAACTAAATGAGTTCTGATACGGAGAAACACTATCAGTAACACCAAAAGAAATAAAGACTTTCTAAGTAATTTTAATCCAGTATAATACCTCAATATCCGAAAGGAAATGAGTTGCCTCCTTTACTACTCACCACTTCAGTGGATTCAAATGGAAAAGCCAAGGCCCTCTGCCTGAGCCCGTATGTGGGCTCCTATTTTCTAATTTTGTTGGTCGTATTAAACCTGTTGCGTGTGAGCAGCCATTATACCCAAAAAAAACTTACTAAAACTAAAATATCTTACCTTTTCATTTAGCTATCAAACGGAAAAAGAGAGAAAACTCGACTCCATTCCAACATTTATAAAAAATTGTAGAAAAATAGAGACATTTTTGAAAGTAGTGTTAAAAAAATGAATCTTGTACATATTATCTTTCACTCAAAAACAAAATTCCGAACACACAAATAAAAAATAAATTAATTAGTAATAAATTAGATTTTTGTACATGTCATGCACAAAACAAATTTGCATGCATGCACAAAAAATGCATCCAAAAAATTTAATCTTAATAAAATTAGGTTTTTAGTGGATTTTTGCACATCATTACACGCAAAATAATTGCACGCTTGCACAAAAAACATCCATGAGAAAATTCAATCCTACTAAAATTATATTTTTAGTAGCATGAAAAAAATAAATAAAATTATATTCAAATAAAAAAATCCACACACATACAAAAAAGAAATATTGGCTTTTTTGTTTGTATATCTAAAAAAGTTTCATTCAAAAGAAAATTGCACCCGTGCACATAAATGGAAAGAAATTTTGCACATATTTATGTATTAAAAAATTGCATGTACACAAAAAACATAGGCAAGAAAATTCAAACATACTAAAAATATATTTTTGGTTTCAAAAAAGAAAATTACTTAAAAAATATTCAAACAAAAAATTGATGCATGTAGGGAAAAAAATTAGTGTTTTAGTGATTCGTGCACACAAAAAGTTTCAAAAAAAAAATTTTGTACGCACACACATAAAAGGAAAAGATTCTTACACATGTTCAGGCACAAAAAAAAATTATATGAACGCAAAAAAACACATGCAAGAAAATTAAATTATACTAAAATTAGATTTTTTGTGCAGAAAAAAGGAAATTAGTTAAATTATATCCAGCTAAAAGAAATTTTTGTATGTATAAAAAGAGAAATTAATTTTATAGTATTTCATATGCATAAAAAGTTCCACTCAAAAATAAAATTATGAACATGCCAAAAAAGGAAAGAAATTTTCGACATATTTATGTATGCACAAAAAATGCACATAAAAAAATTTAGGCATACTAAAATTAAGTTTTTAATGGAAGGAAAAGGAAAATTAATTAAATTAGATACAAATAAAAGAAATCCATGCATGCACAAAAAAGAAAATTTAGTTTTTTAAGTACTAAAATTAGAGTTTTAATGATTTGCTTCTTATTTATTTTTATCCATATATGAAAATTTTTGAACTTTTGTTTAGTATCATAGCAATCGAAGGTAGTAAGAGACTCAAAAAAAATGTTGCCTCTATTTCTTTCCATAATTAAAGTGCCAGTCTGTAGTGATCGAAGTGATTAGGAAAATTAGTATGGCATCCTTTTCATTATTTTTTCGATTATTTATTTTTCTTATAATATGAATGGTTGAAGTACTATAGGTATATACTAGAAGCAACTGATGTTGGAAACTTGATTGCTACAGGAAGGAGCAGATTTTGCAAGAGGTATTGTTTGAATATTCATAATCATCTATTTTCTAAAATTTTTATTTTTTCTTGGTCTTGAATTATTTAGTTCATAAATATAAATGTTAGTTTTGTATTTATAGTGCACATACTAAAGAAGCTAAATACTATGTATTTATTAATATTTCATCATATTTAATAATACAATAGATTATTAATATTTAATAAATATTAATATTAATATTTGTTTATAGAACTGCAGTTTTATATTAGAAGCAATTGACGTCTGAAACTTGATTGTTGGAGCTAGGAATAGGTTTGCCACAAGTACAATGTGAATACTCATTATCAACTAATTTTTCTAATTTCTATTTTATTTTGGTTTTGAATTATGTAATTCATAAATATAAACTTTAGTTTTATATTTATAATTACCAGGCAATAGATTTTTTATAAAAATTTAATATTCACGAACAAATTAATATTCATATTCATAAAAGTTTAATATAGAAGTAAGATATATCACAAATATAGAAGTTATTAATATTAATATTTATTTATTATTTATTTAACATTATTATGAATTTAATATTATATATGGATAGATTAAATAATCATATTAGTATTTAATAAATATTTTTAATTTTAATATTTATTTGATATATAAGTTTTATATAAATTTAATATTCTTTCAATATGTTTAACATTTAATATTAATATTTATTAATAACTAATTCTATTAATAACTTTTTATTAAAAAATCATAAATATTTTTTTTTTTTGTTTGTAAATATAAATCTTAGTTTTATGCTTATAGTTGCCATGCTATAGAATTTATGATTTTTGTAGGTTTAATTTTTAATGGTTTAGCGTGTGAAATAATACAGTTGTCATGCTATTGAAGTTAATTCACATGTCATATGATGCTTGAATTATTAAGGGTAGGCTTGAATTGTTCGATATTCGATTCAACTTAAGTGTTAAAGATCCAATCCTATTAAACTGTTAATTATTTGGTTTTTGATCCAAAGTTAAAATAATATTATTATTAAAATTTAATATTAAGATAACATTTAATGTTATTGGTAGGCAAATAAATATTATTTAATATTTGATTCAACTCATTTATGGTTGCTTTGGCCGTTGAATGCCCAAGCAAAAAAAAATCCACATCATTCAAATATATGTGAATAAAATTTTCAAAGATATATACCAAATTTAATGCATCCCAGACTCATAAAAAAAATCCACCAATATCATTAAGGTAACAAATTTATAATCTACTAAAGATTAAAAAGTACAGACTAATCATTTTATATTTCAGTATAAGTATCTCATACAAATTAAAATATGTGATCATACTGGAGAACTTGCTTTAACTATTTTTGAGAGAGATGCTGAAATATTCATGGAAATAATTATAGGTAGTTCAGCCATGACATATTTCATTTTAGTAGTGTTTCCTGATAATAATTATATTAATATGGTGTTTGTGTCTATATAATAGGAGGGTAGACCAAGAAATCTTGAGGTATTTGTTAAGAAAATACTATAGGAATGCTACGTATTCATTTTAACATCCCTAACAAACAGCATCTCCTCATTCGCAAGATCTAACTATGTTGTATGTGGCATATTTCAAATGGATCTTATTGAAGAAAGTCATTCCCTTTTACAACTTATTGCTCAATTTATCAATCTAACAAAAGATTATACCTATACTATTTCTTCGCTTATTTATTTAAAGAATATAGATGTTATTAATTTTTTCTTTTCTATTTTTCATAGGTTTGAAGAATCACAAGACGACCAAGTTCCAAAAAAATATTTTGTATCAAATAAAACAGATTGGAGGTCTCCATATAATCATACATTTATTTATCCTACTACAAACATTCAAATATTATGTTAAACAATTTATGTTTTTTCCATTATTGCTGATCTTTTCTTAGTGAGATATTGAAAGTAAAATGATCAAAAATTATTAACTAAATTTCACTTATTATATTTTTTTTGTTATATTTTTAAAGTTCTTATTACCATCAAGTTATATTTTGGTTTTCATTATCTCCCTACGCATCACATGGGTATCATTCTTGTTTCAATTATCTCCTGAAAATATTTTTCTGGCTCAATATGACATTATCATGTGATAACTTAAAAGCTATGCTATTATCTCAATGCCCTTTCCTATCTACTTTGAAATATCTTTCGTTTGCAAAGATAGCACAGTCCCCTTGCTACCTCCATAGTGTTTCCAATCCCACAACCAACCTATCATGCACATGAAGAACCACTTCCATTCCCGACCCTGACCCAGCTAAACCTGCAGTACCTAGTTCATGTTGGTTGGCACCGGTTTTCACTTTGATCGTCTGGAGGGAGACAAACGTACCAAAAAAACTTGTTCGCTGGCAACGAGTGGTGACAAATCTCATGGCTAGGCATGGTAAATGTGCAAGCATCACCGACTTGCATTAGCCAGAAAGGGGATAGTCAAAGGAAGATAGTTCAAATAGTGTGGGCCTAGGTGCCTTAGACTTTCAGAAACTTTCGCCACCATCAAACTACCCCATTCAAAAAAAGATGGATTTGGATAGGGAGTAGCAGAGGCTATGGTTTGAAGAAATCTACTCCTAAGGTAGAGTTCTACTAATAATCTATCACGCCTCCAACCCGATATCGCGAGCCGGGGGTCGCGGCAACTGCCGCACGCTCATAGAGAGCTCTCCCCATAAGTATGCAAGGCATCTCATCATGTTATCATAAATATGGAGCAGAATAATTTAAACTAATAATATGCAATCTTTATTTTATTAACTAACTCGACTTACAATGTCTCACAATTCTAACATTAATCTGAAGTAATACATCAATTTAAATAAACTCTAATCTAAGATAACTTGTGCCACAGTTCTAGTCGCTTTCCCATATTGTAAAATTCCGGATCGAGCTAATTCTTCGGATATGTAAAATTAGTAAGAAATTGTATGATGAGCGAAACAACCCAGTAAATAATGAATACCTTAACTAGATAATTTATATAATAACATAAAATATAAGTACAAATTATGATAAATCAGTATAAAGACATAATTAATTCTATTTCAAAACATAAATCTATTGAAATCTATATCTTTTAAATATCCGTGTACATAATCATAAATCTGATTGGAAATAAATCATATTCAACTCAACAGCCTTTAACTATGGCCATATTTATCTCTATGGCTAGGCCAGAATAGAACTAAACTTATACCTACAAAGTGGGCCAGAATACCGCACTTATATTCTGTGAAGTAGGCTAGAATACCACATTTATACCCTGTGATGGCGCCAGAAATGCTAATGCATAACCCCCAATTAGTAGGATTCATAACATAGTCAGGTTGAGAGTTCCAAATCTGATACACATCAAAGTTTTTTTTATAAAATATAGATATATCATCATTCAATCAAAATATGCATATATAATCCAAGAACAGTAAATAACTTAACAATAGTCTAAAAAATATTATTCTAATTTATATATCTATTTTTTTACTTAAATTACCATCCGTTGAATTCATAAATCACATATAAATGTATTAACAATTTATTTGATACAAAATAATATTATATAAATGAAGAATCTAGAAAAAGCTAATTATTACTTACCTTGCAAATGTGATCCGACTAATAGATCCAATTAATCTCGAAAATTCTTCTTAGAGCCTTATATTCCAAAATTTTACTTTTCGTCAAAATTTCATCATAATTATTTTAAAATAAAAATTCTAAATTCCAACACCCTCACAAGGATGACTAAATAGGAGTGCCTAATATTTGGGTCAGTCCAATCAAGGTTATTTCATCAAATCGTGCTCGAAATAGGGCACAAATGGTTCAACAGAGATCGAGGGTGATCAAATCAAATAGTATTGGTAAGGACCAGGGTGAGGGCTGACACGTCGCCCGACAACTATGGATCAGAGCCGTTCACTAGGATCAATTCGAAATCACTATGAAGAGTTCCTACTGAATCCAACTACCCTAGAGAGAGTAGAAAGAGAAAGTCCAGTATAGAAAAAATTCAATACGGAGAGAAACTTTACAATAAGAAAAAGGATAGAGAAGAAAGAAAATTTCAGTCCGAGTTCAATCAAGGGTCACAAGTCAACCTTGATCAATCAACATGTATGGCCATGAATTAAAAGAGAAAAATTTTGTAGAGAGAGAAATAAGAGACATAATAAGAGAGAGAAAGCATGGGGAAGAGAGAGAAAAGAGAGCACGAGACGAGAGAAATGCTAAACTTTTTCTTTCTCTCTCTATTATTTTTATTTTATTTTATTTTTCTTTCTTTCTTTCTTTCTTCTTGGCGAAACAGGGGAATTCCAACCCCCCTCACCACGACACAACCATGCCGGAGTCGGTAGTGGCACCTTAGATCAAAGGAATCACGGCCACCACTGTGGATGGTGACCGATGGCAGCCGACATCCGGTGACGAGGGAGAATGGACTGAAATTGGGCACCCCAATTTTGGATAGTTTTTCGGTGATTTGTTGGCCTAAAGCTCGTCTAAACATGGCGAGAGAGAGAGAGGAAGAAGAAGAAGACTTACCTCGGTCCGACAAGGTAGTCCGATGGCTCCTTCTAATGACAAGTCGAGGAAGATGGCCGGAGGAGAAGCTTGGAGTCGGTGGCTCAATCTTGGTGAACTCGAAGGAGGGAGGAGGAGCTCTATAAATAGAGTTTTCCTAGTCTTATCCGATGGTCTTCAGATCGCGATGGACTTTCGATCCCATCACGATCAGGGAGGAGTCCACACCGCGATCGGGAGGAAGGAAGAAGACTCTAGCAAGAGTTTTCCTTCCATTTTTCCTCACGTGCGATGCACGTGAGGTTGGCCCAAATGGGGCTAGACCAGTCAAGTGGGGCAGGCCCAGTCCCTCAGGTGGCGTAGAAGCTCCTCGGCCGACCCCACGGTGTTAGAAGTAAGCCCTAGAAGCCAACTTGGCTGACGCATATTTGTAATCTGCGGCACAAATTTGTAATTTGACTCTTATTAATAAATAAGATTGGGCAATTTATTTTTCATTCATGTTTGTATGTGTCCATGAATCGTCCAAGAAATTAATAGATGATGACACATATTCTCAAGGAGTTGAGAATTTGAGGCATGTGTCATTAGGGATTAATTTCTAAATGCTCCTGATCGATGGATCCATCACGAGGGACGGTGATCGATCCACTGAGATTAGTGCACCGATCACTTAGTCAGACGGACGAGTCTCGAGTCCATGGTGTAGAGACACTGGAGTGATTATACGAGTACTTGTTAGAGAACAAGGTACTGAGCGTGACCAAAGATAGTAGTCACATGGATGTCTATCCACTCGTCAGTGACTACTTATGCTGCAGTTGTATGACTGGTCCTTTGACCTGCGATGCCTCAGCTATTCACTGTGAGATTGCTGTAATTTGACAAGCATGTGAACTTGGGCCCTAGCCATTCGGGTCCTTGTAGTGCGCATCGGCTACAGTAGGTTCATTTTGGAATAGGGTTGCATCTAGATGGGATCTATCGACCTTGATAGATTAGGAGTGATCCTATGTGATTTATGAGACTAAGTTCGATAAATTCCTGGCCAGGTATTTTGAAAAAAGATTTTCCATATCTCGAACTGGAAGTCATATAAATTTGATATATAACGGACGATGGGGTTTGACGAGATATCCATAACCTCCGTCACGTCGGGATCCATGATAGAGGGACTGTATCATACGCTAACTGCACCTAGAGGTCTCAAAGAGGTATGCTGCAGACTTTTATCTTCTAATATTATGATAGTCATAAGAGGTCTTTGCAAGGAGCTAGCACTCCGGTAAGATCCTATCTCAGATGATTAGATCCTCGTGTGGATATCTGTAGAGGCCGGACAATTGTGCGGCTCAAACAGAAACTTAGAATAGATCATCAGACTGTGGTGTTCTACACCTGCAGAATTTTTGAAGATGAGATCTTCAAATCTAAAACTTTTGATTTTTGTTTTAGTTTTATAAATCTTAATCAACCCTCCTCAGATCCTAATCTTCCCTCCCTAATGAGTTCAAAAATCTTCTGGATTTGGATCCAGAAAATTTTCTTGAATTCTACGATCCGAGGCGCGTTCATACGATGAACGACGTTCAGTTCGAATTCCGCTGCGAACATCGCATCAAACAGGGCGTAACTCAGCAGTGGTATCAAAGCCATGGTTCTAGCGAGCATGATTGGATCTTAAGGATTGATTACTACGTTTTTAATTTGATTTTTAAAAAAATTATGTCTGCTGGATTTTCTGCGTACTGAAATTTCAGGTTGCTAAAATTTTCAGAATGCAGATTTTTATTTGCTATGATCTTGCAAATTATTTTAGAATTGCAATTAGATTACAATATTTTAAATCAAGTAATGCATGATCTGAAATCCAGAGAATAGCATAATAGGTTTAAAGTTTCAGATCTGAAAATATACATGAGATGCATGTGGTAATCATAATGTTCATATTTGTTTAAGGTTATGTTTAAAACAATGTATGCATGAGATGTATGTATTAGTTAAACAAAATTTATTTGCATGAGATGTAAATAAAATCCTTAAACAATAGGACATTTACATAAGATGTAAACTAAAATAATTATGTCATTTACATAAGATGTAATCATATAATATATGAAAGGATTTCATAATTACATAGGATGTAAGCTGCTTTCTATTCTCGCGCGGATCTTGAATCTAAAACAACCTGAACCAATGTGACATTTACATAAGATGTAAATCGAATGACATTTGGTATGGGGTAGATGGTTACATTAGATGTAAATCCTAAGAGACCTAAAACCTTTCTAAATCAATCGAGAGTGAACGATACGTTGAGCTAGCCATATTTGATTAATTGATCTAATTGGTGTTTAGGAAAGCTCAAAGGTGGTTACTTAATTAGGACCTTACTCTGTAAATAAAGGAAGCCTCCCATCTGCTTACCTGGCCAATTGATCGATTATCTCCTATGAAAAGCTCAAAGTTGGAATCACTAAGATCTGATTACCCAATATTAAGTCGATTGGTCTTCCACCATAGTAGAGTTGCTAAGATCTTTCTGGCGTTGATTAGTCTCGGTTGGATACAGTGGGCTGGTTGCATCGGAGGATTGGACCTCTCTATTAACATGAGATGTTGTGGGGTAAAGGTGGGGTTGGGCTCCAATAACTGTTAGATGAGGACCCAATGACAGCTTTATTTTTGCGAGATATACGGTTGGTCTGACTTAACCAAGAAACGGGTCCAATAACTGTTAGGTAAGGTCCTTATGACTTGGAGACCAGGTTAGCTCAATATGCTTACGAAGCATTGTACAAAAGTTGTACACTCATCGTCTATGTGTCTCCAATAACTGTTAGGTGAGGTGACATGTAGATTGGTGGGACCGCAGCACCCCACTCGAAACCCTAAGTCGCAGATTTCCATATATTTACCAAGGGAGTGTGAGAGATCCGAAAAATAGTGGGAGGATTTGATCCAATTTTGTTTCCAAAGTTTCTAAAACAAATTAATATCAAATACAAATTTCTAATTAGAATCTTTACTTTCTGCAGATGTCAATGGCTTCCAACCTGATAGTTCAAATTCTAGATAACAATAGGTTGACCGGACCAAACTATAAAAATTGGCTTCGCAACTTGAAGATTGTCTTGAGTTGCAAAAAGATAGCTTATGTTCTTAACCATGAACTCCCGGTGTTACCAACCCGTGCAACCAATGAGCAGCGTAAGACGCATGCAAAATGGTTGGATGATGACAATAAAGTTAGGTGCTACATTTTGGCATCCATGTCAAACGAATTGCAATGCCAGCATGAGAGCATGAAGACTGTTAAGAACATATTTGATCACCTACAAGAGTTGTATGGTGAACAGAGTCGCACAGCGAGGTTTGAAGTATCCAAGCGGCTCTTCAAAGCCAAGATGCGTGATGGACAGTCTATCCATGAACATGCTTTGACCATGATCAAGGATCTTGAGGAGCTTGAGAAACTTGGCATGACCATGCACAAGGATTTGCAAACGGATTTGATCCTACAATCGTTGCCATCTTCATATGGGTAGTTTATTGTAACTACCATATGAATAAAATTGAATGCACCAAACTTGAATTGTTGAATATGTTGGTGACAACTAAGGAAGCCTTGAAAGGTTCAAGGGGCACAGTTCTCGCTGCTGAGCTAGCTTCTACTTCCAAAAGAAAGTTTACTGGGAAGAAGAAGAAGCCTGCGTAAAAGCAGAAGATCGAGAAAAAGCCGAAGAAGGAAGTTCCTAAGAAGAAGGACGAACCTAAAGGAAAATGTTTCCATTGCAATGAGGACGGCCATTGGAAGAGGAACTGTCCTATCTACATAGGAAACATAAAAAGCAAAAAGGGTGACATACCTTCTGAAGGTATGTCTAATATGCTCATTATTGAAACTAATCTAACAGTTTCTTCTATTTTCAATTGGGTTATAGACTCTGGTTCTAAAGTTCACTTGTGCACTACCATGCAGGATCTAAAGAAAAGTAGAAGGCTTACGGAAGGTGCGGTAACCCTACGGGTTGGCAATAGAGCAAGAGTTGCTGCTGTTGCTGTAGGCACATTTCCTTTGTATTTACTGTCAGGATTTAGTTTGATACATAGAGATTGTTATTTTGTACATAGTGCTAGCAGAAATCTGATTTCTGTATCTTATCTAGCACAGGAATATTATGAATTCAATTTCAATAAAGACTACGTTTCCATTTATTTACGAAATAAATTGTTTGGACGTGGTTTTATGATTGACGGTCTCTATCACCTACATATGGATGTATCTTTGAACGTATCTGAGCATACAGTGAGTACCATAGGATCTAAAAGATCTAGAGATGAAATAAATCAAAAGTATTTATGGCACCTCAGACTTGATCATATAGGAGAAGACAGAATTAACAAATTAGAGAAACATGGGCTTTTGAGTTCATTGATTTCTAAGTCATATCCGATTTGTGAATCCTGCCTTCAAGAAAAAATGGCCAAATTATCCTTTGTAGGACATGGAAAGAGGTCTACTGAAATACTTGCCCTAGTACACACTGATGTGTGTGGCCCATTCGATGTGCAGGCTAGGGATCAATTTTTCTACTTTATTACTTTTATCGATGATTTTTCATGGTATGGTTATGTCTATCTTATGAAACATAAATCTGAAGCTTGAAAGATTCAAAAAATTTAGATTTGAAGTAGAAAAACAGATAGAAAAACTCATTAGGATTCTTCGATCAGATCGAGGAGGAGAATACCTTAGTGGAGAGTTTCGCGATTATCTCAAACAAAATGATATAGTTTCACAATGAACACCTCCTGGAACACCTCAACTCAACGGAGTGTCAGAAAGAAGGAATTGGACCCTATTGGATATGGTCAGGTCCATGATGAGCTTCACTGACTTATCCTTATTCTTATGGGGAGATACCCGACTTACAGCTATCTACATATTGAATAGAGTTTCCTCTAAGTCCATTTCTACCATACTGTATGAGATATAGCATGGTAAGAAACCAAGTCTTGGTTATCTAAGATTTGGGGATGTCCGACCCAAGTCAAACGACAACAGGCGGACAAGTTAGAGTCTAGGACAATTGGTGCTCGTTTCATTAGATATCCTAAAGAGTCGTTATGATGCAATTTTTATATCCCAGAAGATCACAAAGTGTTTTTGAGCCGACATGCCATCTTCTTGGAAAAATAGTTTATCCTTGATAGAGGCAGTGGGAGAAAAATTGAGCTCGAAAAGAAAGTCTCTGAAGAGCAACGAGCAATTGAGCCTAGTGAACCTATTCACATTGAGCCAATACATGAAGAACCTCGTCCACTTCATAGATCCAGTAGGATCTCCCATCCTCCTGAAAGATACTTAGGTATGCTTGCAGAGGAAATAGAGGAAGAATTCCTCATGGGAGAAAGAGATCATAGTAATGATCCCAATACCTACAACGAAGCGATGTTAGACATTGACTCCGAAAAATGGATGGATGCAATGAAGTTAGAAATAGACTCTATGCATTCCAACCAAGTATGGACCTTAGTAGATCCGCCTGAAGGTATAGTACCTATTGGGTGTAAATGGATCTACAAAAGAAAAATAGGTTTGGATGGCAAGGTAGAGACCTATGAGGCAAGGTTGGTGGCAAAAGGTTATAGTCAGTGCGAAGGTATTGACTATCAGGATACCTTTTCACCGGTAGCCATGCTAAAGTCCATTCGAACGTTGTTTGCCATTGCAGCTTATCATGATTATGAGATATGGCAAATGGATGTGAAAACTGCATTCCTTAATGGATATCTTGAGGAAGATATCTATATGGAACAACCTCAGGGTTTCACTTCCAATGATGGTGATCACAAGGTCTGCAAGCTGCAAAGATCCATTTATGGACTAAAGCAAGCATCTCGGAGTTGGAACACTCATTTCGATGATGTGATCAAATCATTTGATTTTATCAAAAATGAAGAGAAACCATGTGTGTACAAAAAGGTCAGTGGGAGGGCTATAGTATTCCTCATATTGTACGTGGATGATATACTCCTGATTGGGAATGATATTCCCATGCTCACATCGGTTAAGTTATAGTTGTCTAAGAAGTTCTCCATGAAAGACCTAGGTGAAGCATTTTATATTTTGGGGATTAAGGTATATAGAGATAGATCTAAGAGGATGCTTGGGCTATCATAGAAAATATACATAGAGGAAGTGCTGAAGAGGTTCAGCATTGAAAACTCTAAAAGAGAATTGTTACCCCCAAGGCATGGGATAAATCTCTCCAAAAGGATGTGCCCCAAAATATCTGAAGAGATTCAACGCATGAGTAGGATCCCTTATGCATCGGCAATAGGGAGCTTCATGTATGCCATGCTATGTACTCGACCTGATGTAGCACGTGCTGTGAGTGTCATGAGCAGATATCAGTCAAATCCAGACGAGGAGCACTGGATAGCTGTGAAAAATATTCTTAAGTACTTGAGAAGGACTAAGGATATATTTTTGGTCTTTAGGGGAGGCACAGAATTAAAGGTAGAAGGATATACTGATTTAGACTTCATGACTGACCCTGATGATAGAAAGTCTATATCAGGATATGTATTCTTATGCAATGGAGGATCGGTAAATTGGAAGAGTTCTAAGCAACCGATTATTGCAGATTCTACCATGGAAGTAGAGTACATTGCTGCATCGGATGCTGCGAAGGAAACATTCTGGTACAAGAAGTTTGTCGAAGAGCTAGGAGTCATGTCATCAGATGTCATAACCCCTTTTTGCGACAACAATGGCACCATAGCACTAGCTAAGGAGCCGAGGTCTCACCAGAAGTCCAAGCACATAGAGCGGCGATTTTATCTAATTCGCGACTACCTCGAAAAGAAATATGTAGAGGTGCAGAGCGTAGACTCCACTGATAACGTGGCGGACCCATTCACTAAGCAGCTGAGTCAGAAGAAATTAGAAGTCCATCTTAAGAAAATGGAACTTAAATACATGTCTGATTGGCTTTAGTGCAAGTGGAAGATTGCTAGAAGTATGCCCTAGAAGCCAATGTGGCTGACGCATATTTGTAATCTGGGGCACAAATTTATAATTTGACTCTTATTAATAAATAAGATTGAACAATTTGTTTTTCATTCATGTTTGTATGTATCCATGAATCGTCCAAGAAATTAATAGATGATGACACATATTCTCAAAGAGTTGAGAATTTGAGACATGTGTCATTAGGGATTAATTTCTAAATGCTCCTGATCGATGGATCCATCACGAGGGACGGTGATCGATCCGCTGAGATTAGTGCACCGATCACTTAGTCAGATGGACGAGTCTCGAGTCCACGGTGTAGAGACACTGGAGTGATTATGTGAGTACTTGTTAGAGAACAAGGTACTGAGCGTGACCAAAGATAGTAGTCACATAGATGTCTATCCACTCGTCAGTGACTACTTATACTGCAGTTGTATGACTGGTCCTTTGACCTGCAATGCCTCAGCTATTCACTGTGAGGTTGCTGTAGTTTGACAAGCATGTGAACTTGGGCCCTAGCCATTCGGGTCCTTGTAGTGCGCATTGGCTACAGTAGGTTCATTTTGGAATAGGGTTGCATCTAGATGGGATCTATCGATCTTCATAGATTAGGAGTGATCCTATGTGATTTATAAGACCGAGTTCGATAAATTCCTGGCCAGGTATTTTGGAAAAAGATTTTTCATATCTCGAACTGGAAGTCGTATAAATTTGATATATGACGGACGATGAGGTTTGACGAGATATCCATAACCTCCATCACGTTGGGATCCATGATAGAGGGACTGTATCATACGCTAACTGCACCTAGAGGTTTAGACATTCCATTCTGCTGGGTTGCCACCATATACTGCTAGGTGTCACTAGTGGATTGTGAGACTCGAAGGCATTCACTTGGTGATCAGTGAACCCCGAGAGTAGAACTGAAATTGTTTCAGTCCACTAAAAAAAGTTTTAGTGATATTGAGATGGAGATCTCAATATGTCTCACTACCAGTCAGAATAGAACCTACGGGGTCACACACATAGAGGATTTAATTAGTTAGACTATCATAATTTTGATTTGGAATCACAATAGAAATCAATCATCAATATGATTGGTGATTGAATTAACCCACTAAGTGTTAGTGAGTTAATGGAGGAAGAATTAAGTGGAATTGATTGCAATTGGATTACAATTGGGCTGATTTAATGAGCCAAATCAAATTGGTTTCGACCCAAATTGATTTGGATTCATTATTGGGTCAATTTGATTAAACAAAGGTTTGTGCGGATTTTAAAGACCACATGTCATCGTAGGATGAATATGACTTAAGTCATGTTTGCATTATGCGAAACTTTAAAGTCCACATGGCGTCATAGGATGCATGCTCCCAAATCAATTAATTCTCCTAATGATATTAGGAGTCCTAGTATGATTAGAAAATTAATCAATTGATTAAGTGGACACATGTCATGCATCTATGAGCACAAGGATTGGACACTTGGCATTAATCCAAGGGTGGGTTATAGTCCCATACTCCTAATAAGATTAGGAGAAGCCCTAAACCCAATCTATAAAAAGGGAGGCATGTGCATTGAATTCTCAATCCTAGACCACCACGCCTCCTCTATCCCTCTCTTCTTTCTTCCTTCTCCACGACAGCAAGGGGACCTCGTCTTCCTCTTCATCCATGGGAGCAAGGTAAGGAAGATCCATGCTTAAAGCTTCATCCCTCATCTTCCTCCATCGCGAGCAAGGTTGAAGAAGAAAGCGTTCTTCTTCAAAGAGGTATGCTGCAGATTTTTATCTTCCAATATTATGATAGTCATGAGAGGTTTTTGCAAGGAGCTAGCACTCCGGTAAGATCCTATCTCAGATGATTAGATCCTCGTGTGGATATATATAGAGGCCGGACAATTGTGCGGCTCAAACAGGAACCTAGAATAGATCATCAGACTGCGGTGTTCTATACCTGCAGAATTTTTTAAGATGAGATCTTCAAATCTAAAACTTCTGATTTTTGTTTCAGTTTTATAAATCTTAATCAACCCTCCTCAGATCCTAATCTTTCCTCCCTAATGAGTTCAAAGATCTTCAGGATTTGGATCCAGAAAATTTTCTTGAATTCTACGATCCGAGGCGCGTTCATACAATGAACGACTTTTCGTTCGAATTCTACTGTGAACATCGCATCGAACGGGGCGTAACTCAGCACACGAACTGCGGCGTGGAAAATGGGCCCTCCACCAAACCTGCACTGCTCGAGGGCAACCAAGAAGCATATGGCCAATAGACTCCTCTATGTCGAGGCACTCCTCACACATCGAATTAATCCTCACGCCCCTCCTGGCCACCACACTCTAGGTTGGTAGACAGTCGCATGCCACCTTTCAGATAAATAAAGCCACATAGGGATGGATACGCATCCTCCAAATTCACCCACCATCAATTCATCGGGTTGTCCCCCCTCCCAGCAGTACCTGCAAATCCTTGGCACGTACCTTTTTTCTCCCTATTGAGGTCTAAACCAATCTGTTCGTTGTCCCCCTTGTCGAAATCGGGAGTGCCAGAACCCTCTCCGCTAGCTGCTCCCCGAATGCCTCTTGGATCAACGCCTCATTTCATCTACCTACCTCCGGAGAGATCAAATCACTGACTTTGCAACCTACTAGTCTCACCGCATCAACCATTGTCGACATCCGACCTAGCGGCTGCTTGGACGGCCAAGCATCCTCCAACACATCAATAGATTGCCTATCGCCAATGGTCGACCTGATCGCGGAGAGCACATGTCATGTTCCAGCTCGATCATGTGGATTTTGTACTTCTCAAATATTCATTTGAATTGCATTACACTTGTCATGTTCCAGCCCCATCATGTGGATGAACAAACACATATTCCTCATGTGTTGCCTTGAGAAAGAAAGTAGTGTAAACAATGGGTCTCACATTCAATCAGAAAACTCAATGCAAAATGCCAGCATCTGACTTTCAAATAATTGCACTTGTAGGGATTCTTCCCTTCTTAAATTTGTTTTTTATCATGCTACAAAAATCATGTAGCGGTGATTCCTCTCCCCTTGTAATGAAGCATGCCCTTTCTCGAAGAACCACTGTTACTAGATTTCTAAAGATCTTGTAATCATTATGAAATCTCTTTGAATCATGCCTCAATTGGTATGGGACATTTTTCAACTATAAACCAAGTGTCATCTTCATCTTCACTATTATATTCACTATTATTTTTCTAAAGATTTTGTAATCATTATGAAATCTCTTTAAATCATGCCTCAATTGTTATGGGGCATTTTTCAACTATAAACCAAGTGTCATCTTCATCTTCACTATTATATTCTCCAACCACTTGACTCTCTACCACCATCTCTGCAACTTGTCCCATGAACTACTCGAACGCCATGAACCAGGATGCCAAATTTCGCTCCATTTTTTAACAACGTTTAAAAAACCTTACTCATGTTGAAGTTCTCCAATGGGTAAATACTCAGATACTTATCGTAGAATCAAGTTTGTTCATTCTTAGCCCCATTTTTTCATTTTAAGGTTCCTCGAGCCTTTTCCTCTTTTTCCCCTCATTCTTTGAAGGAGTCATTTTGGTATGAAAGCCATATTTCAAAAGTTTGGTTTGAAACAACCTGAATTGCCATCTTCTTTGACCGACCAAAATCCACCTTTGGGACTTATGGTTTGATTGCATCTTGCAGCAAAAGGCTGTCATCTAAGAGGCCAATGGCCTCTTTGGCATTCTTTCTCTTTCAAAGTATCCTCCCATCACCAATCATCCTCTGGTCATGGTGGTCGCATATTTCTAGTCTCCTACTTTAAACACCTTATACTTCAATTTCGACATGTCCAGCTTTAGCCTCCAAGATTTAGGGTTTCTCTTGATTATCCTTCCTTTTGGTAAAGTATTCACTGCTAACACCCAAGTTGATATTCCTTCGGAGGACTATAATCTCGACTTCAGTAAAACAGCCAACTACACATCTTATATGATGGCCTTTTGCAATCAAGATACATTTCTCTAGGAAAGATACATTGCCTTTTTTTCTTGTTTAGATTTGCAATTTTTTTCTGCATTCGGTCGGTGAAGATCATAAAATCTCACCCCTGATTGGCTACTACTCACCGAAGATCGACCTATATTTTTAGGACCCTAGATAGTTTAGGTATAATGACCGAAGGACTTCAATTCTGGAACTTAAAGCAATGGGGGTTCTCTATGGATCCTTCAAATTTGGATTTATACCTATTTTCTAAAAGTCCATCCTTCAATACATATTCCCAAAGCTTCTCTTCTCGATCTTTGTTTTGCTCGTATGATGAGATCGGCTCTTTCCTTCACCAAATACTTTATAAAATTTTATAAAGGTTCGGCTCGCTTTTCTGATTCTCTTCTTTGCCCTTTTTTTTGAGCCTCAAAACCCTCTTGGCTCCTTTTATCTTGGTCAAATATGGATCTAGAAGAGGTCGAAGCAGTAGAAAACCAATAAAGACACTTTCTCAACCCTTAAGGATGCCGTGTTTGTTCTATCATCGAATGCTTAGGCAATAACAAATATGGAGTCAAATAATACAATCTAAACTTCTTTGCCTGCCAATTTGGTCTTGCTCAAGCAATCTTGTGTCTGTCCTATTTCTTTGGAATGAGTAGTACTATGATCAGCTTTCGATTACTGGCCTAGAAGTGATAGACATGGCTGATTACTTCTATTGCCAACTTGCTCGGAGTACACCTTCATCCCTTTTACGCCCAAGTCTGTTGTAGCCAAAGACTTCGTGCATTAGTGGGATAAGTATATGTCACAAGTTTGGTTTGAGTTGGCGACTCCTATCCTTTCTCGGATAGATAAATTCAAATAAGAAGGTGAACCATCTTTCTCTATTGCTAACCCCAGTAATGATTCTACTATCTCCCAATCAATAGGTGCTGCAACTTTAGTCTTTCCCAAGGACAAAAGTATATTTCGAGATCTTATACATAAAATTAAGAAACATGAAAAATTTTATAGGATCAAGTTTTTTGGGTCCTTGGGCTATTTCAACAAAGAACAAAGAAGAATGGTTGAGCATGAGTTATCAACTAAACTCGAGACCAAATATGAGACTAAGAAAAGATGATCAGGGCGACCTTTTGATTATTCGACTTGCAATTGATAATTCTATACATGGGTAGCCAAACATCAACTTGATTATCCATCAACCAAGTTTGGGATTGCTGATTTGCAAACTACCTTTGCTTCTACCATGAATGGCTCGATCACCTTGATGGGGCTTTATTTACCCAGAGAGTAGTGCCTATGGCCTTTAATTATAAAGGTCAGTCGATAAATAAATTCTATAGCTCATCTCCTCACTAACTTGATCTTTTTTGCTTTATCTTGCAGCTCATCTTCTGACACTACCAATTTAATCTGCACAATTTGAGGCCAAGCCATTGGCTTCACAGCCCAATCCATCGGCCCCAAAGACAAAAAAATTATGGCTAGTAATGAGAGCACAAAAGTGCGATCTACACATCACTTAAATTAGTATTATTGCTAACAAATAATGATAGAAGTGCTGTATTAATATTATATTTTTTTTGTGGGGTGCAGGTGATCGGAAATCAAAGTTAAAATGCACATTGGGTTCAAAAAGATGCATCATAGTAGGTGACTAGTCAACCACATGAGGTCAGTCCCAGTTGCACACTAGAAGGAGCATTAGCCGACTAGGTGCAGCCACATCCAGCAGCAGCATATCCTCCCCATTTCGACTAAGTCCATTTGAAGGAATCCTGCACACATCCGTGCTTCAGCCGAGCCCATATCACAACGTCCACGAGCCTTCTTTTTTTTCCCGTCCGAGTTCATCCATCCACGCGTGCACCCTCCCAGCAAAGTCCAGCCATCCAGGTTCATCACCCACGCATCCAAGCAGCCGAGTCCCAGTTCAGCTTCTTCCACGAGTCCCAGATCCCAATCTTCCACGTATTCCTAGCATTCCTCGCATCCATCTGAGTCCCAGCCGTTCGTGAAGCCTTTCAGCGTTCGTGCCCCATTCTCACGTGTTCCCAGCTTTCAGCATGCAAACCTCTCGCGATGCAAGCGATTGCAATCCTCCCAGCATCTCCGCGTGCAAATTCCCCGCGTCCAAGGATCTGCTGTTCAGCTCCTCCGCATCCGATTCTTCCGGATCCACGCATTCATCCTTCCGTTCGCGAGCTACCCAGCCGTCCACGTCCGAGTTCCTCACGAGCGCACGCATCGTCCGCACCTCATCCCAGCAAAGATCTACCTTCCAAATCTCATCTTCCCCGCATCTGCAGCATCCGCCCGTGTGGAAGAATTCTCTGCGAAGCATCCAGCATCCTGTGAAGCTTCCCAGCGCCAGCGAGGAAGATCGCGATCCATCCGCGCATCTTCCAGATTCGCGACCCCAAGGAACCGTGTCCGTCTTCTCCGCGTGTGATCCAGCATCCGTCCGCATGCAGCTCATTATCCCGCGAGCTTCCCGCATCCTAGCGTCCAACGCCCTGCGATCATTCCGTGCGTATCATCCGAATCCCATGGCGCCTCTCAGCATCCCGCGAGCAACTCTAGCCGTCCACATCCATCCTCTTCTCCCGGGGATTCATCTCATCCGGCCATCTCCACCGCATGCGAGAGGAGGATCAAATGCCAGCTTGTTATATCCCTCTCGGCTGGGAAGGGAAGGGGGAGTTCATTCGGTGAAACAGAGCTCATTCTCTCCCATTCGAAAAACAGAGCATCAGCCGTTGTGAAAGAAAAAAAAAAGAGAGAGGAAGAAACAGGGCATGCCCTGTTCTTCCGAAAAGAAATTAAAAAAAAAGAGGGAGAGGCTAATATTTTAATGGAGGGCTGATATCTCGTGAAGGGTGATGGAGGAACCTTTGATGTCTTATTTTCTTTCAAGTAAATTCTGAACAATTGATCTCTTTGATTTACATCTATTCATATGTTTTTGATTCTTGCATGTTTATTTATGAGATAGATCTTTTATGGTTTGTATTTCTTGATTCATGGATTGTTTCGATGTTTGATTTGTCGTAGACGTAATCGGCACGATAAATGCTTAGATCTTGAATTCATGTTTTCAAATTGTATACTCCATGATTAGAACTATTCTATCCGATTGATCCTTAATCAAGAATCGCAGAATTTAATTGTTAAAAATAATATCATCGAAGGGGATCCGAGATCCCTACACTATCTTAATCTATCCAAATTTCAATTCTTTGTTTACTGATTTATTTTCTATTTACAAAACATCATCTTTATCCACAAATTTATTGAATTAATTAATCTAAAATTATATTAAATAATCTAATATATTTCGTTCCCTGAGGATTCGACCTCGGACTCCCGAGATTTTACTACTTGTGCGATTCTCCTGCACTTGGGAGAACAATTTTATTTTTGCATCAAGTTTTTGGCATCGTTGCCGGAGAACGGCTGATTTATTAGTATAATTTTAGATTTAATTAGTACTTTAGTAGTTAGTCTTTTCCTTTCGAAAACAAAAAAAAAAAATTCTTTACTGCTATTTTTTTTATTCCCTCCACAGTCTGCATCAAACTCTGATATCAAAGTAATTAACCGTCTGATTGAACTCAAATTTGGTCGTCAGGTGCAGGACCTGTGTTTAAGACCATTTGATTAATACGAAACCTTGCTGCTTTCTGTTTTAAATTTTCTGCATTTAATTATTTTAGAATCAGAATTTTATTGTTATCATATCTCATTAACCCTTGTTGCTGATTGAAAATTTAAGAAAAAAACTTTAAGAAAAGATCGAGGGTGATTATTCAAAAAATTAAAAAAAAAGAAAAACCTAAAATTTCAAATTTCAAATTTCAGAATTCAAATTTCAAACTTCAACTCATAAAATTTTAAAAAAAAATAAATAATTTGCTTGATCACTTATTCAATGAAATTTAATGTCATGTCATAAAATATTAAAAAAAAAAATCTCTTGATTGTTGCATATAGTATAAGGCATCAGCATAAAATATTCTAAGGGCTGAACCCATTTAAAAAGATAAGGTCGGGATTTCATCACTCGTCCTTAGCCCAAAAATCACCCCATTGCATAAATATCCTAAGCTTAACTAAAATCAACTAGACGTTGGCCCCTAAGGACATTCGAGCTTAATAGGATGAAGACCACCGAAAGTTGCACCAATTTCGCTCTGTGGCTTAGTTGATGTCTAGGCAAGCTTTGTCCCTATAAGGGAGACAGTTCATCTGTTCGAGGCAAGTGGGTTTTAAGTGGGACCTTTGCGAACGCATCGTGACCCCTCCACTTACCTGGGAGCTTACCTAGTCAACTCGGTTCATTAGACCGGATTGGAGGCTTAGGTGCCCTCTTCAAACCAGTTAGGAGCTGTCTAGAAATTTAAGAAAAACATTAGAAATTGAGGTGTAATGTTTAGTTGCATATTTGATTGTGAATAGATTTTTGTTTTAGGGTGTAGTTTTAGGGTATCTTTAGTTGGTACTTATATTTATATTTATTTTTTTAAAAAAAAACATAAAAAAATTAATTAAATTTTGTATGCTAGGTTGGAATAGGGATGACACCGGTCGATTAAGTCGTACAACTTTAGATCATCCCTTAGGACACATCCTTGAAATTCCTTCGCAGTATCTCACACCTTGTGAGATGGCAAATTTTCCTGATGATGTAGGAAGTCACCATGGTGATGAAGGTAGACCCCCAGTTATGACACTTCGACAATACTTACATCCCACTAGGACTAGTCAACCTTCATGCATGATTATTCCTGAAAATGTAGGACACTTTGAAATCAAACCAGGAGTAATTCAATTGCTGCCCAAGTATCATGGAATGGAATCCGAGAACCCTTATCTTCACCTTAAGGATTTTGAGGAAATTAGCATCACATTTAGAGTGCCAAATGTATCGGAAGACATCCTTAAATTGACCTTATTTTCTTTTTCCTCAAAGGATAAAGCCAAAACATGGCTAAACTCCTTGAGACCTAGATCGTTAGGAACATGGCATGATATGCAAAGAGTGTTGGGGTATGTGGAGACCATTGGTGATGAAGATAATTGAAGGAGAATCAATTCTGCATAGTTCTATCTGGCGGATTGTCAGAGTCGACTCGAGCTACAGTCGAGTCGACTCGGAAATAGTCGAGTCGACTCGAGGCCTGTCGAGTCGACCCGGGAGGAGAAAAGCCGAAAAACCATGTTTCTGTCTTGACTGTCAGAGTCGACTCGAGCTACAGTCGAGTCGACTCGAAGCATCGTCGAGTCGACTCGAGCCACAGTCGAGTCGACCCGAGATCGTGCCAATTATACTGAAAGTTGTCCAGACGTGCCCGAGTAGTCGAGTCGACTCGAGCTCGCGGGAAATCATACGGACGAGTTTCCTTTGGTGTTTTTGGTGGCGTTTCGACGGCTATGATCATCTGAAGGTCTTGAGACTATATATAGGACTCATAAGAGCCCTAGGGTAAGAGAGATTGCCGTATATTTGAGAGAGACTCTTGTTTGTGAGGCTAGGGTTCTAGAGAAGAAGAGGATTGGGATCCTACTTCTTGTGCAAAGAGAATTCTGTGTGAATCTCTTGTAGATCGATCACTTGTGATCGTTCTGGTGTGTGCTATCTCTGTAATCTGTTCATCCTAGTTGAGATTTGGAGCGGTGGAGGACATAGGCTACTTGTAGCCGAACCTCGTTACATCTTTGTGTTTGCTTTGCTATTTTCTTCCTTTTTCTTTCTTTGATCTTTGATAATCTGCTGCGGTGCTCAAGTGTTTTACCCTACTGATACCAGGGGTAATCTTTTGCCCTTCGCAGCGGAAGCGAAGTGGTCATCCTTGAGTCCGGTGTCGAGGGAGCGAGAGAGTGCTTATCCGTTTGTTCTCTCTTTGCTTGTCCAACGTCGGTGGCGGTGCCGGTGTGAGTGGGTTCCGGCGCGGGCGCTGACAACAAGTGGTATCAGAGCTATTGGTATTTTGCGATGGCGGATGAAGGGAAGTTGCGAATTGAGAAGTTCAATGGCACGAACTTCGGATTTTGAAAGATGCAAATAGAGGATTACCTTTACCAGAAGGATCTCTATTTACCTCTTGGAGGTAGAGCGAAGAAACCAGAGAAGATGTCCGATGAAGACTGGGAGGTCCTCGATCGGAAGACGCTCGGCACCATTAGATTGTCACTTGCATCCCAAGTGGCATTCAACATCAAAAATGAGAAGACGACAATGGAGTTGATGGCAACATTGTCGCGGATGTACGAGAAACCCTCAGCATCAAACAAGGTATTTCTCATGAAGAGGTTGTTTAATCTTCGTATGAAAAATGGCGGCAGCATAGCAGAATACCTCAACAAATTCAATGGACTCACGGCCCAGTTGGAGTCAGTAGAGATTAGTTTTGACGATGAGATTCGGGCATTGCTAATCCTCTCCGGATTGCCTAATAGCTGGGAGGGCCTGGTGATGGCGGTGAGCAACTCTTCGGCGACGGGAAAGTTGATCTTTGATGACGTTGTGGGAGTGCTTCTGAGTGAGGAAGCAAGAAAGAAATCTTCTGGAGCTATGGAGTCGTCTGGAAGTGTACTAAACACCTCTGACCGGGGAAGACAAAAGAAGGACGGTCGATTTCGAAGCGACTCGAAGTCGAGATCCAGCAGGTCTCGAGCACCTCAGAACAAGAGAGTGAAGTGCTGGAACTGCGGGAAGACAGGGCACTTTAGGAGGGACTGCAAATCTCCTAAAGGGAAGCAAGGCAACCACACCAAAGGAGTCAGCAAGGATCTAGCAAATCTTGCTGAAGACGGTGACATGGATGCCCTCATTCTATCTTTATCTACCGGTGACGAGTCTTGGGTGATAGACTCGGGCGCGTCTTTCCATGCTACATCCCAACAGAAGCTTCTTGGAGGATATGAGAAGGAAGACTTCGGCAATGTCTACCTAGGGGATGGAGAGCCTTGCACCATACAAGGAAGGGGAAGCGCGGAAGTGAAGTTGATTTCTGGATCTTCACTTGAGCTTGAGGACGTACGGCACGTGCCTCAACTGCAGAGGAATCTGATTTCTGTTGGACAGTTGGCGAGCTAGGGGTACAAGACTACTTTCACAGCTGATCAGTGGAAGATATCCAAGGGTTCGTTGATGGTGGCTAGTGGTAAGAAGGTTGGGACACTTTATGTCGCCAACGGCACGGAGAACTCTATTGGAGTTGCTGCAGCAGATGTGGACGCCAAGTTATGGCATTGCAGACTTGGGCACATGAGTTATCAGGGACTGGAGGTGATGCACCAGTTGGGAAAGCTGCAGGGTCTCAGGAGTGTTGAGATGGACTTCTGTGAGGATTGTGTTCTCGGAAAGCAGAAGCGTGTTTCATTCAACAAAGAAGGTAAACCTCGGAAGCAAGAAAAGCTAGATCTCGTGCACACGGACGTGTGGGGGCCTGCACCAGTTTCTTCCATTGGTGGATCTCAGTACTATGTTACTTTTATTGATGATGCTACCAGGAAGCTTTGGGTGTTCTTCTTGAAGCACAAGTCAGAGGTATTTGGGGTCTTCAAGAGATGGCAGGCGATGGTAGAACTCGAGACAGGAAAGAGGTTGAAATGCCTGAGATCGGACAACGGTGGTGAGTATTGTAGCAGGGAGTTTGAGGACTACTGTGCAGATGCTGGGATCGTCAGGCAGAGGACAGTTCCAGGGACACCACAACAAAATGGAGTTGCTGAAAGGATGAACAAAACAATTAATGAGCGTGCCAGGAGTATGAGGATACATGCTGGATTGCCACAGCAGTTTTGGGCGGAAGCAGTTAACACTGCTGCCTACTTGATCAACAGAGGGCCATCAAAGAAACTTGAATTTGGGATTCCTGAGGAAGCATGGACAGCGAAGAAGATTGATTTGGTGCACTTACGAGTATTCGGTTGTACTAGCTATGTCCATGTTGATTCCAGTCAAAGAAGCAAACTAGACGCCAAATCAAAGAAGTACATTTTCGTTGGATACGGAGGTCAACTGTTTGGGTACCGGCTTTGGGATCCCGAACACAGGAAGATCATTCGTAGTAATGATGTGGTATTCAATGAGAAAATGCAGCAGAGCTATGAATCAGAAACAAAACCTGTTGAGCCGTGTTTTGTGGATCCTGAAGAGGAGTCTACAAATTCTAGTCATAAGACTCAGTCAGAGCAAGAACCTGAAGCATTGGCACCCCCTCCACAACTAAGAAGGTCCACTCGTAGTACTCATGGGAAGCCTCCTCAAAGGTATGATGGGACTCTTAGTTATTTGCTGCTCACAGATAATGGCAAACCTGAATGCTTCACGGAGGCATTGGAGGTTGATACCAGGAAGGAGTGGGAGTTGGCCATGGATGATGAGATGAAGTCATTAGAGCAGAATCAAATGTGGGATTTGGTGGATCTGCCCAAGGGGAAGAAAGCACTGTCAAACAAATGGGTTTACAGGCTGAAGGAAGAGCAGGTTGGGAAGAAGCGGTACAAGGACAGGCTGGTTGTAAAAGGATTTTAGCAGAAAGCAGGTATCGACTTCACAGAGATCTTTTCTCCTGTAGTCAAGATGAATTCTATTCGGGCGGTGCTGAGCATGGTGGCAGTAGAGGATCTTCACTTAGAGCAGCTTGATGTGAAAACGGCCTTTCTCCACGGAGATCTCGATGAGGAGATATATATGCAGCAGCCGGAGGGATACATTGCAGCTGGCACGGGTGACTTAGTCTGCAAATTAAAGAAAAGCCTCTATGGTTTGAAACAGGCGCCCAGACAATGGTATCTTAAGTTCGATAGTTACATGCTTGAGATAGGATACAGGAGATGTCAGGAGGATCACTGTTGCTACTTCCGGGACTTCGGTACATCTTACATTATCTTGCTACTGTATGTTGATGACATGTTAGTTGCAGGAGCTAGCATGCATGAGATTGCAAAATTGAAGCTGAAGCTGTCAAGAAAATTTGCAATGAAGGATCTAGGAGCAGCGAAACAGATCCTTGGGATGCGGATCAGCAGAGATAGGTCTAAACATATCCTCAGACTATCTCAGGCGGAGTACATCAGCCGAGTACTCAGAAGATTCTGCATGGAGGGTGCCAAACCTGTTGGCACACCGCTGGGTGCCCACTTTAAGCTTTCAAAAGGGCAAAGTCCGAAGACGCGGGTGGAGGAGCTCAATATGTCAAAAATCCCGTATGCATCGGCGGTGGGGAGCTTGATGTACGCTATGGTGTGTACGAGACCAGACATTGCTCAAGCAGTGGGAGTTGTGAGTCGCTTTATGAGCTGCCCAGGCTTGGAGCATTGGCGCGCGGTCAAATGGATACTAAGGTATCTGAGAGGCACTGAGCACATGTCATTGTGCTATCGAGGTTCTGAGATTCGGTTACAGGGCTCTGTGGACTCAGACATGGCAGGGGACTTGGACGGCAGGAGGAGCACGACAGGGTACTTGTTCACCTTGGGCAGTGGAGCCGTCAGTTGGATTTTCAGGTTGCAACCAGTTGTTGCATTGTCGACTACGGAGGCGGAGTATGTGGCAGCCACAGAGGCGTGCAAGGAACTAATATGGCTTCAAGGCTTGATGAAGGAGCTTGGGAAGGAGCAGAAGGATTGCATGTTATATTCAGATAGTCAAAGTGCAATTCATCTGGCGAAGAATTCAGCTTTCCATTCAAGGACGAAGCATATTGACATACGGTACCACTTCGTGAGGTTATTGCTCGAGCAGGGACTCGTCAAGTTGGAGAAAATTCATACAAGTCAGAATCCTGCAGATATGTTGACGAAGGTCGTCACGGTGGAGAAGCTGAGGAGTTGTTCAGCTTCTGTTGGTCTTCATGCTTGAAGACGTTGAGGAGGCATCGTACCAACTTCACTAGGATGATCCAGTTTCAGTGGGAGCACAGAGTAGAACCAAGTAACAAGAGGATATACCCAAGGTCTCCAAGTGGGAGATTATTGGGGTATGTGGAGACCATTGGTGATGAAGAGAATTGAAGGAGAATCAATTCTGCATAGTTCTGTCTGGTGGACTGTCAGAGTCGACTCGAGCTACAGTCGAGTCGACTCGGGAACAGTCGAGTCGACTCGAGGCCTGTCGAGTCGACCCGAAAGGAGAAAAGCCGAAAAACCATGTTTCTGTCTGGACTGTCAGAGTCGACTCGAGCTACAGTCGAGTCGACTCGAAGCATCGTCGAGTCGACTTGAGCCACAGTCGAGTCGACCCGAGATCGTGCCAGTTATACTGGAAGTTGTCCAGACGTGCCCGAGTCGACTCGAACTAAAGTCGAGTCGACTCGAGCTCGCGGGAAATCATACGGACGAGTTTCCTTTGGTGTTTTTGGTGGCGTTTCGACGGCTATGATCATCTGAAGGTCTTGAGACTATGTATAGGACTCATAAGAGCCCTAGGGTAAGAGAGATTGCCGTATATTTGAGAGAGACTCTTGTTTGTGAGGCTAGGGTTCTAGAGAAGAAGAGGATTGGGATCCTACTTCTTGTGCAAAGAGAATTCTGTGTGAATCTCTTGTAGATCGATCACTTGTGATCGTTCTGGTGTGTGCTATCTCTGTAATCTGTTCATCCTAGTTGAGATTTGGAGCGGTGGAGGACGTAGGCTACTTGTAGCCGAACCTCGTTACATCTTTGTGTTTGCTTTGCTATTTTCTTCCTTCTTCTTCCTTTGATCTTTGATAATCTGCTGCGGTGCTCAAGTGTTTTACCCTACTGATACCAGAGGTAATCTTTTGCCCTTCGCAGCGGAAGCGAAGTGGTGATCCTTGAGTCCGGTGTCGAGGGAGCGAGAGAGTGCTTATCCGTTTGTTCTCTCTTTGCTTGTCCGACATCGGTGGCGGTGCCAGTGTGAGTGGGTTCCGGCGCGGGCGCTGACAACAAAGAGAATTCTTGAAAAAATTCTTTCCTGCACAAAGGACTAACTTTTTGAAAAGGCACATTAGTAATTTCCAACAAAAAGACCATGAAACATTTTATGAATGCTGGGAGAGATTTAAAGATTTGCTTCTCTCTTGTCCTCATCATGGGTTTGAAACATGGAGAACCATTAGTTTCTTTTACGAAGGGTTGTCTCCACAGTTAAAACAATTTATAGAGACTATGTGCAATGGTCTATTTTTGGAAAAGCAATCCGATGAGGCATGGGACTATTTAGATTCTCTCGCAGAGACTGCACAATTATGGGATACAGGGGATAGAGTGAATAAACCCTTACCTAAGCCTACTAGCGTTGGACACGGGGGCCTTTACAACCTTAGTACTCAGGATGATATTCAGGCTAAAATGGCAGCCCTTACTAGGAAGGTAGAGGAAATTGAACTTAGAAGGATTGAACCCATCAAGACCGTAGAACATAACAGCGAGTGTTGTAGGATTTGTGAGATGCCTGGCCATCTCACCACTGATTGCCCCACAATACCTGCATTCAAGGAAGTCTTGCACGATCAGGCCAATGTTATGAATACCTATCAAAAATCTTTCAATAATCCTTTTTCGGGTACTTACAACCCTGGATGGAAGAACCATCCAAATTTTAGGTGGAGGAATGACCAACCTCAACAAGTATATAACCCAACTCCTCCACCTCTGCAACCTCATTATGCACATGCACCCCCTCAAAAATCCAGTCTCGAAGAAACTTTGCAATCTTTCATGCAAGGTCAAGCTAAAATCAATGATGAATTAAGAAATCAACTGACAACGCTGACCACTGTTTTAAGTGCTCAAGAGAAAGGTAAGCTACCAGCTCAACCACAACCTAATCCTCAAGTCTATGGCGGTAGCAATGCATCATCTTCAACTTCGCATAAAGAACAAGCGAAGAGTATAATAACTTTGCGAAGTGGAAAGATTATTGACCAACCAGTCCCAGAACAAACACAAGTCATACCTGATTCTGACCCTCCCGAGACAAAAGAAAAGGATAACGAAGAAACTGAAGGACCAACATCTACTGAAAAAATTGAATGTCCTTTTTCCGCACCATTTCCACAAAGATTAAAGCCCTTGCAAAAGCTTGAATCAAACTCTGAAATTCTTGAGCTTTTTAAGCAAGTAAAAATCAATGTACCTCTTCTTGATGCAATCAAACAAGTGCCTTCCTATGCAAAATTTTTAAAAGATTTGTGCACTGTCAAGCGCCGTTTAAATGTCAAGAAGAAGGCATTTCTGGCTGAAAATGTGAGTGCAATTTTACAGCATAACATTCTTCCTAAATATAAGGATCCAGGTTGCCCAACTATCTCGTGCATCATTGGCAATTTTAGGATTGAGCGAGCATTGCTAGATTTAGGAGCGAGTGTGAACTTGTTGCCATATACGGTATATGAGCAACTCGGTATGGGTGAGTTGAAGCCAACAACTGTCACCTTACAATTAGCTGACAGGTCAGTAAAGGTTCCTAGAGGGATTATCGAAGATGTGTTGGTCCAAGTAGACAAGTTCTATTTTCCTGTTGACTTTATTGTACTGGACACACATTCGGCTTCCAATTCACCATCTCAGATTTCGGTCATCTTAGGACGTCCATTCCTTGCAACTTCTAATGCATTGATCAATTGTAGGAATGGTGTCATGAAGCTTTCTTTTAGCAATATGACCTTGGAACTGAACGTCTTTAGTATAGGTAAACAACCCAGTGATCATGAAGAAAATAAAGAAGTTGAATGGGTTAAAACCATTGCGGAAGAATATTTGTTAAAAGAAACATTTACTGAATCGGCCGACAATGGTTTGATAGATTGGTGTTCTGAAGGTACTGCTGATGATATGGTCCCACCTATTTTAGATAACTCGGATGTCATGATGGTCAATGGGTGGAGACCGAGAATAGAGGAATTTGAATATTTGCCACCTCAAAAAGCAAAGATAGTACCATCCCATGAACAAACACCTAAGCTCGAGTTGAAACCTTTATTGAAGGAACTCAAGTATGCCTTTCTTGGACCCGAGGACACATTTCCTATAATCATCTCATCTGATCTGGATCATGCCCAAGAAAAAAAATTACTTGGTGTTCTAAAGAATTATAAGGGAGCTTTAGGATGGTCTATTGCCGACTTGAAGGGGATTAGCCCTTTAATTTGCACGCACCGGATATATTTGGAGGACAATGCCAAAACCACAAGGCAAATGCAACGCAGGTTGAATCCTACGATGAGAGATGTGGTTAAAGCAGAAGTCCTCAAGTTGCTTGACGTGGGTATTATTTACCCAATTTCCGACAGTAAATGGGTAAGTCCTACTCAAGTCATTCCTAAGAAGTCGGGTCTGACGGTAGTCAAAAATGAGCAGGGTGAACTAGTTCCAACTCGTGTTCCGACGAGTTGGCGCATGTGTGTTGACTACCGAAAATTGAATTTGGTCACTAGGAAGGATCACTTTCCCCTACCCTTCCTAGACCAAGTTTTGGAAAGAGTTACAGGACACAAATTCTATTGTTTTCTCGATGGCTATTCCGGATACTACCAAATCGAAATTTCACCTGAGGATCAAGAGAAGACTACCTTCACTTGTCCTTTTGGCACATTCGCTTTCCGTCGGATGCCATTCGGGTTGTGTAATGCACCTGCGACATTCCAAAGATGCATGCTCAGCATTTTTGAAGATATGAACGAGAAATTTTTAGAAGTATTTATGGATGATTTCTCTATTTTTGGCAACTCTTTTGATGATTGCCTGTCACATTTACAAGCAGTCTTAGCTCGATGCATGGAAAAGAATCTGATACTGAATTAGGAGAAATGCCACTTCATGGTGCCAAAGGGAATTGTCCTAGGACATATTGTTTCATCGAAGGGTATGGAAGTTGATAGAGCTAAGATTGACCTAATCGCCAAGCTACCTGCACCCAAGACGGTTAGAGATGTTAGATCATTTTTGGGTCACGCAAGATTTTATAGGAGGTTCATCAAGGACTTTAGTGTCATAGCTCGACCATTATGTAACCTCCTATTCCTTGATACACCGTTTAATTGGACTGAAACCTGTCAAGAGGCATTCGAAAAGTTGAAGTCTATGCTTAGCACTGCACCCATCGTGCGACCACCTGATTGGTCATTACCTTTTGAGATCATGTGCGATGCTAGTGACTATGCGATAGGAGCTGTCCTGGGACAATGCAAGGATAATAAGCCATATGTCATTTACTATGCAAGCAAAACTTTAAACGATGCTCAAATGAATTACACCACCACCGAGAAGGAATTGCTTGCAGTAGTATTTGCATTAGACAAATTTCGCTCTTATATCCTTGGTGCTCCTATTGTTATCTTTACAGATCATACAGCGCTAAAATATTTACTAGATAAGAAAGAGGCCAAACCACGCTTAATACGATGGATACTTCTACTCCAAGAATTTGACATCACTATCAAAGATAAAAAGGGAGTAGAGAATGTGGTTGTTGACCATTTATCACGGCTAGTTGTTCATATTTTGGTGCCATAGTTGCCCATCAAGGACTCGTTCCCTGAAGAACAATTGTTTGCACTTTCTACTATGCCATGATATGCTGATATTGTAAACTTTCTTGTCACGAACCGGATGCCGGAGCATTGGGGATCGAATGATAAGAATAATTTCTTGCGTGAAGTAAGGAGTTATTATTATGATGCCCCCTATTTGTTCAAGTATTGCAATGATCAAAACTTTAGAAGATGCATACCGGATCATGAGATACAAAGTGTACTCTCTCTTTGTCATGCCAGTGCTTGCGGAGGACACTTTGCATCTAACAAAACGACAGCTAAGGTGTTACAATGTGGTTTTTATTGGCCTACACTATTTAAAGATGCCCACGAGTTCTGTAGGACATGTGACCCATGTCAACGTGTTGGAAGTCTAACTCGTAGGCAAATGATGCCTCTTCAGCCCATTACTGCTATTGGAATTTTTGACATGTGGGGCATCGATTTCATGGGCCCATTCCCACCATCTTTTGGATATGAGTACATTTTGGTTGGTGTTGAGTATGTGTCCAAATGGGTAGAAGCTATGTCTTGTCGAACAAATGACCACAAACCAATTTTAAAATTTCTTAAAGAAAACATATTTTCTAGGTTTGGGATGCCCAAGGTTATAATTAATGATGGGGGAAAACATTTTTGTAATAAGCCTTTTGAGATCCTATTACGAAAGTACGGTATCACCCATAGAATTGCAACTCCTTATCACCCACAGACTAGTGGCCAAGTAGAGTTAGCCAATCGGGAGATTAAACGAATTTTAGAGAAAACGGTGAATCCATCACGCAAAGACTGGTCTTTAAAACTTTCTGACGCATTATGGGCTTACCGTACTGCTTATAAAACTATTCTTGGTATGTCCCCGTATCGGCTAGTCTATGGAAAAGCATGTCATCTACCTGTTGAAATAGAGCATAAATCGTATTGGGCCATTAAAAAATTAAACTTTGAACTGTCAGATGCTGGTTTTGCTAGAAAATTACAATTAAGTGAATTGAATGAAATTCGTCGGGATGCGTATGACAATGCTAGACTCTGTAAAGAACGAATGAAAATTAGGCATGATAAATCAATTCTAAGAAAATCTTTTGAACCTGCACAAAAAGTTCTTTGTTATGACTCTCGCTTACATCTGTTTCCTGGAAAGTTACGATCAAGATGGACAGGTCCTTTCATTGTAAAAACTATTTTTCCACACGGGGCAATTGAAATTGAAAATCCACAGGATGGCAAAATTTTTAAGGTTAATGGACACAGATTAAAACCTTTTCTTGAAAATTTTGCAGATGAAGAGGACTCTTTTCCCTTGGGGGAGCCTTCTTATGACTGAGCATGACGGCCAAGGTATGTGTATATTAGTTAGAATTAATTTTTTTTTCTTTTATTTCTAGTCTTCTTTTTATTTTGTAGGTCTTCTTTTCTGGAAATCAACAGCTCAAGGTATTCTTCTTCTCTCTATTATTTTCTCTATTGTCTCTCATATATAGTTTTCTTGCATTTTTTAACATTGAGGACAATGCAATGTTTAAGTTGGGAGAGGACAATATTTACTGATAAAAAAAAAACTTGTTTTTGCATTTGATTTATTCTATTACTTTCTTTTCTGAGCAAATGCACATGTATTTTCATATTGAGTTTTTGCAACTATTAAGGCAAGGAACACATGCATACTATGACTGATCAGAGACCTATTATTAGATCCCCACACGTGTACTTAATGACAATAGGAAGGCCTCAGGAGTTCATATTTGTTAACTGTATTTTTGTTAGCCTTATCCATAAAAGAAGTATGAGTGTCCTTGTTCGTACCATAAGGTTCATGATTTGGTTTTTATATAAAAATAGAGGTTGAATATCCTGACTAGATTACTTAGGTGCCTTATGATCCGACCTTGGTTGACCTATAGTCACAATGCAGTCACATATATAATAAAATATCTATATGGTTCAGTCTACCATCTCTTTTCTTGCACAAAAAAAAACAAAAAAAAAATCCTTATGATGACAAGTCTGGCCTCGTGGCGTAGTCTGGTTCGAGTAATTAAGCCCGAGGGGTGTTTCACCTAATGTCTTGAGCCAACTAGATCGAGAGTCATTGGCTGAAAGCTCGCTACATGGACCTTACTAGAGCCTAATGGGGTTGGACTATTGTAATTGTCATTTGTGTTTAAAAATAAAAATAAGCATGAATAGGGTTGGTTGGACTGAACCTAGTGACATGTGGTAATGACTGGTTTGACTCCATTGTATTGGACCTCTGTGTACCCGAGTTGTTTAGTTGGGATTGATAGCTCTTTCTTTACTTGCAAACCATTCTTGACAAATTTAGACAACATATGATATTCTGAAAATTTGATGGATCAGGTTCTAACAAATTGTAGAAAACACTTGTGAACTTGAGTAGTGCACCTAAAACTCAGGCGAGGCCCTGTTGTGGTGGAGGTATTAGTACTCTGAGAAAGTCATGCGATTTGATGCACACTAAACTTTTATATTTCCTTGCTTTGACAGTTGCCATGCTTGAAAATATATATCAATTAATTACATGTGTATTAGCTTAAGATTTATTTCATATTTTTATTATAATCTCATGTCATATAATTCATGATATTTGTGGGTAACATCCCTGAAAATCCTCACGAGACAACACTCGTCCACTAGGGTAACCTAGGGGTTTAACGGCTTGTTGCACGTGCTAAGTGCAATCGTGATTCCTACGAAAGTGAGTACTCATCTTAATTTTATGCAATTAGTTCTAATAAAACATCAAAGGATCAACCAACACTTTTTGTACTCTCATGTTATTGTTTACTCTGAATTGCTAGAGACTAGCAATAAGCTAGTTGGGGGGTGTGATGAGAGCACAAAAGTGCGATCTACACATCACTTAAATTAGTATTATTGCTAACAAATAATGATAGAAGTGCTGTATTAATATTATATTTTTTTGTGGGGTGCAGGTGATCGGAAATCAAAGTTAAAATGCACATTGGGTTCAAAAAGATGCATCATAGTAGGTGACTAGTCAACCACATGAGGTCAGTCCCAGTTGCACACTAGAAGGAGCATTAGCCGACTAGGTGCAGCCACATCCAGCTGCAGCATGTCCTCCCCATTTCGACTAAGTCCATTTGAAGGAATCCTGCACACATCCGTGCTTCAGCCGAGCCCATATCACAACGTCCACGAGCCTTCTTTTTTTTCCCGTCCGAGTTCATCCATCCACGCGTGCACCCTCCCAGCAAAGTCCAGCCATCCAGGTTCATCACCCACGCATCCAAGCAGCCGAGTCCCAGCATGGTTCAGCTTCTTCCACGAGTCCCAGATCCCAATCTTCCACGTATTCCTCGCATTCCTCGCATCCATCTGAGTCCCAGCCGTTCGTGAAGCCTCCTAGCGTCCGTGCCCCATTCTCACGTGTTCCCAGCTTTCAGCATGCAAACCTCCCGCGATGCAAGCGATTGCAATCCTCCCAGCATCTCCGCGTGCAAATTCTCCGCGTCCAAGGATCTGCTGTTCAGCTCCTCCGCATCCGATTCTTCCGGATCCACGCATTCATCCTTCCGTTCGCGAGCTACCCAGCCGTCCACGTCCGAGTTCCTCACGAGCGCACGCCTCGTCCGCACCTCATCCCAGCAAAGATCTACCTTCCAAATCTCATCTTCCCCGCATCTGCAGCATCCGCCCGTGTGGAAGAATTCTCTGCGAAGCATCCAGCATCCTGTGAAGCTTCCCAGTGCCAGCGAGGAAGATCGCGATCCATCCGCGCATCTTTCAGATTCGCGACCCCAAGGAACCGTGTCCGTCTTCTCCGCGTGTGATCCAGCATCCGTCCGCATGCAGCTCATCATCCCGCAAGCTTCCCGCATCCTAGCGTCCAACGCCCTGCGATCATTCCGTGCGTATCATCCGAATCCCATGGCGCCTCTCAGCATCCCGCGAGCAACTCTAGCCGTCCACGTCCATCCTCTTCTCCCGGGGATTCATCTCATCCGGCCATCTCCACCGCATGCGAGAGGAGGATCAAATGCCAGCTTGTTATTTCCCTCTCGGCTGGGAAGGAAAGGGGGAGTTCATTCGGTGAAACAGAGCTCATTCTCTCCCATTCGAAAAACAGAGCATCAGCCGTTGTGAAAGAAAAAAAAAAAGAGAGAGGAAGAAACAGGGCATGCCCTGTTCTTCCGAAAAGAAATTAAAAAAAAAGAGGGAGAGGCTAATATTTTAATGGAGGGCTGATATCTCGTGAAGGGTGATGGAGGAACCTTTGATGTCTTATTTTCTTTCAAGTAAATTCTGAACAATTGATCTCTTTGATTTACATCTATTCATATGTTTTTGATTCTTGCATGTTTATTTATGAGATAGATCTTTTATGGTTTGTATTTCTTGATTCATGGATTGTTTTGATGTTTGATTTGTCGTAGACGTAATCGGCACGATAAATGCTTAGATCTTGAATTCATGTTTTCAAATTGTATACTCCATGATTAGAACTATTCTATCTGATTGATCCTTAATCAAGAATCGCAGAATTTAATTGTTGAAAATAATATCATCGAAGGGGATCCCAGATCCCTACACTATCTTAATCTATCCAAATTTCAATTCTTTGTTTACTAATTTATTTTCTATTTACAAAACATCATCTTTATCCATAAATTTATTGAATTAATTAATCTAAAATTATATTAAATAATCTAATATATTTCGTTTCCTGAGGATTCGACCTCGGACTCCCGAGATTTTACTACTTGTGCGATTCTCCTGCACTTGGGAGAACAATTTTATTTTTGCATCAGCTAGTAGCCCAAGTCGTCCACTCTAAGAAAAACAAAATCATCTAGTCCATCAGCTCTTTTTAAAAGAAGGCGTGTTGGCAGCCCCAATGGCAAGACACCTTCTGATTTCTTGGTGATCCAAGAGGATGAAGGCACAAGAACGACTCCTGCTACCGATGCCCCTGT
Organism: Phoenix dactylifera; assembly: GCF_051530095.1. Classification (NCBI taxonomy): domain Eukaryota; kingdom Viridiplantae; phylum Streptophyta; class Magnoliopsida; order Arecales; family Arecaceae; genus Phoenix; species Phoenix dactylifera. Next base: position 10,773,780 of record NC_143193.1, read on the forward strand.
TGCCAATGATCCAATTGACATGGCCACTTCCATGCTAAATGACTCTCCACCGCGAGATGAACTTTAGGAAGAATTAGCGAAGCTTAGAGAAGTTCTTGCCAAGCTGCAAGATGTTCCATCACAAACTTCCACTATTTTTTCTGACTAGCCTTTACAAAATCCTGCCAGTTAGCCCAATCAGGCATTACTCAAACTTTTTAGCCTGACTAGCTAGCCAACACGGGTCAAATTCCTATATGAACTTTGATTAGACATGGAACCAACTCAATTTGGGCCAGAGGTGGTGACCGAAGGCTATCATGCCAGTCCAATAGAACCCCCACTGTCGGTCCTATGAACCAAACCAACCTTGGAATATTCTTCCATGCTATCTTTTCTAGGCTCCTCCACCCTTAGTCAAGAGACCAAGTAAATAATCACCTCTATCTCCTATTGCTCGGTCGCGATCTAACAAACCACTTTTCCTTTTGTAGACTGGAAATAGCTATGGTTGTTCCATCTTCGATTCACTAGCCTAGGTGAACACTAGGTTAGCGACACTACGCTTCCTTAGACCTACACTCTAACTAGTCCCGTAGCTGAACTCCTGAAGGCAAAGAGGGTCATTTGGGATGTCATTGGACTAGACCTTGATGATTTGGCCAACCCTTGGAAGATGGCAAAGTTTTAAGGTGCGATTGATACTTTGTTGTAGGTCTCTGACTTGCCTGTCAGGTAGGCAAACTTGATCAATTTGAAGAGTCATCTTTCCAACTTCTCCTAGATAGACCAAGTTATCATCACAAAACCAAAGAGGTTAGACAAGAAATATCTCAGAAGGAAGAGGTGGAGCTTGATGTAGTTGCGCTACAGGACAAGATCCCATGCAAGAGCTCCCGTGATAATCTTCGGGCTAAAGTCATGTCAGCCAAGTAGTTGATAATATTTCTGGAGGTTCAACTAGTAAAGGCTCATGCCAGGCTTAAGGGGTTGAAGGTAAATTTGGCCGAAGAAGAAAGAACTATGAAGGGAAGATGTAGGCTCTAGCTGAAGCACGTGCCCAACTTAAAGGTTGCATGTCATGATTTTCTAGTCTTCTAGCCAAGATGGCCGAGGTGAACAAATTGGCTGAGCAGTTGCAATGTGAGTATCGGAACATATGAAGGATATAGATAGAATGTAAATCCTTTTTACATTGTAACTCATAGCACTACTGTGTATTCGGCCTTAAAAGCAATAAATGGACCTTCGTCAATCATGATGTGGAATCCATTTATTACTAGTAATCCTACTTTATTTGTAATTTTAGATTATGGTTCAAATGAACCATCCATGGATACTCAGGAGAGAACTATCCGATCCATAATCTATATATGGATCTTCCATGATATGCACTATTAGGTACCAGACCGAACTAAACCTTCTACAATTATGCTCCCCCTAATATATAGACTTAGAACATGCATCACATAGAAAAACTCTAGAAGTATTCACCGGCCAGGTTAACCCCTAGCCCTTATGACACAAATGGCCTGTGCTATAAGGCCACTATAATTTTATTCTTTAATTCTTAGCGAGTGATTGAAGGCTCTATTGGCATGGATTCACTGATTTCACTAGAGATCTTCTATAGATTACCACGACTAATGACTTCAAACATCAACCAAATACTGACTGAAAATCAACTATTAGTTCATTAATTGTAGCCCTTCATTTGCTAGTAAAATTTTTACATTACCTTCATCAGTAAAGCCCGAGGATTCCAAAGGATAGTCTTCAGCAATTTTCTCTTGATAAGCTGAAATCTAAAACTCAGGTTTCTCAAATACCCCAGTACTTCCGTATGAAGCTTGATAAGCCAATTTGTCTGCCATGAAGACAAGATCGGCTCATTTTGCCATAGTGTAATACCAAAACATATTGTGACTAAACATATCATCTCTTGACAACAAAAATAAGTATTTCAACCTGTTCTAGCATCCAAATTGCAGATGTCATATGTCTCTCCATTAGTGGCCTAAGCATGACAACCACTTTACTTGTAGTTGCTTCATTGATCTCCTATTAAAAGTGATATGACATCAGCTATGTGACTATTGATCCCACCAGTTATTGCATAAAACTTGGTGGTGCCAACTCTCACTTTGATGATTTGGAGGGAGAAAAGTATGCCAAGAAAACCTACTCATTTGCAAAGGGTGGTGACATATCTCATAACTAAGCAAGATAGATGCACGAGCATGCCACTGATATCAGATAAGCTGGAATGGGCATAACCGAGGGAAGATAGTTCGATGGCATGGGTTCAGGTGTATTGACCTTTAAGAACTTTCGCTATCATCACACTGCCTATTCAAAAAAAGATAGATTTGGATAAGATGTAGCCAAGGCTACGATTTGAAGAAATCTACTATTACCGGTACTCTTAAGGTTTTTTTGCTGATAATTTATGTTCGACCTCTACTTTTGATAGTTCTGGTAGTTGATACCGCTTATCCTCCTACTATTCATATTCGTTAGAATGGTTAGATCCTACACCACCCATCAGATTGATTATCGTATCAAATCAGCCTTAGCTTGTTATTAACCTCCATTTGACTTGTCACGTAATAGCTTGCTTTGGTTGTCTCCTTCTAATCGGCCTATAGCATGGTCCTTTGTGTTTTGAGGTCTCGGACAGGTATGGTCAGCTTCTTTATAGTCTATGCCTTAACTCTCGGATGTACAGGTCCTATTATATTTGTCATGTTCCAACTCTACCATGTGAACAAATGAATTAGGAAACCTTCAAGTTAGTTCAATTTGAACTACAATGTCAGGATAGTCTAAAGGCTATATAATAAGCTCATCATTTCTAGTTTTAAATCCAAACTTGTTATTTGCCAAATATTTGCTCATGCTATTAGACATAATCAAATCTATCCCATATTTGATGCAACCCATGTCTAATGCCTTAATTATTTACTCGAATGGTCTGTAACCTGGATCATGCAATAGATCCATTAGAGAAAGGAAACAATAAAATGGAAAAGAAATTGGGTTGAATGCTTCTTTAGAAGGTTTTTATTGGTAGTAGTTTGTTATAATTTCTTCATGAAAAAGAGCGTATATGAGGGAGCTTGAATGGTCTAGGTAGCAAGCCTGTGTAGCCTTCATTGTGGCCTACGGGACAATCATCAAACTATGGAATTTTCATAGTGTAAGAAGACAGTATAGGACTCAAGGTAGGCCAATCTGGCTCTCCACCACTGAAATCATCCTTGTCTTGCCTACACTAGGTGTGTAAATGGCTTTGGTCATTATAAGAATCGAACCCACTTGTTGGGCCAGTTTGATTTGGATTTTATGACATATTACTTAGGTTCTGGTTCTCATTTTGAAAACCTGATTGAATCTGTTCAATTTTGGGTTAAGACATTAGATGACCCAATCCAATAAACCAAATCGATCTTATATTATAATATTATACATACAAAGTTTACAAGAGGTAGACTTGGCTACACACGAATGGATCTTCACTCAGATCTAGTTAGGTCTAGATCAGATAATGAAAGTCTCATATCAATGATTCAAGTTGTTGGATATCATCTTCTATAAATAGACTACTCTGATACACAAAAAAAAATGTGATATGGAGACCTGTAGCCTGGATCAAAAAATTTAGTCAGTTGAAATAGCATGAAACAACATATATATTTTTATGAAAAAATTACTTCGACACTCTCTTGATCGAAGACTAGTTTTACTTAGTATCTCTCGAATTTTAAAAAGTTTCAAATTGGTCCCTGAAGTTAATTAAAATGGTTCAATGAAATTTCAAGCCCCATTTGGCATCCAATGTCGTTAAAATACCGTCATAAAGGATAATTTTGATGAGTTACGCCCCATTCGATGCGACGTTCGCAGCGGAATTCGAACGGAACGTCGTTCATCGCATGAACGCGCCTCGGATCGTAGAATTCAAAAAAATTTCTGGATCCAAATCCAGAAGATCTTTGAATTCATTAGAGAGGGGAGATTAGGATCTGAGGAAGGTTGATTAAGATTCATAAAACTGAAACTAAAATCAGAAGAAATTATTTTGAAAATCTCTTCTTCAAAAATTCTGCAGGTGAAGAACACCGCAGCCTGATGATCTATCTAGATTCCTGTTTGAGCCACACAATTGTCCGGCATCTACAGGTATCCACACGAGGATCTAATCATCTGAGATAGGGTCTTACTAGAGTGCTAGCTCCTTGCAAAGACCTTTCATGACTATCATATATATTAGAAGATAAAAATCTGTAACATACCTCCTTAAAGAAGAACCCTTTCTTCTTTGATCTTGCTCGCAACGGAGGAAGAGGAAGGAGGGACCTTTGCTTATGGATCTTCCTTGCCTTGCTGCCGTGGAAGAAGAGGATGGAGAAGACCCTCTTGCCGCCGTGGAGAAGGAGGAAGAAGAGGGCTTGGCGTGGGAAGAACTCTTTCTTCTTTGGCGTGGAGAGGAAGAGGAGAATTAATTCATAACTTCTTCCTTGCTATCCTTTTATAGATTGGGTTTAGGGCTCCTCCTAATCTTATTAGGAGTATGGGACTATAACCCACCCATGGATTAATGCCAAGTGTCCAATCCTTGTGCTCATAGATGTATGACATGTGTCTATTTGATCAATTGATTAATTTTCTAATCACATTAGGATTCCTAATCTCATTAGAAGAATTAACTGATTTGGGAGCATGCATCCTACGACGCCATGTGGACTTTAAAGTCCGCATAGTGTGAACATGACTTAAGTTATATTCATCCTACGACGATATGTGATCTTTAAAATCCGCACAAATCTTGGTTTAATCAAATTGACCCAATCATGAACCCAAATCAATTTGGGTCGAACCCAATTTGATTTGGCTCATTAAATCAGCCCAATAGCAATCCAATTGCAATCAATTCCACTTAATTCTTCTTCCATTAACTCACTAACACTTAGTGGGTTAATTCAATCACCAATCATATTGATGATTGATTTCTATTATGATTCCAAATCATAATTATGATAGTCTGACTAATTAAATCCTCTATGTGTGTGATCCCGTAGGTTCTATTCTGACTGGTAGTGAGACATATTGAGATCTCCATCTCAATATCACTGAAACTCCTTTCAGTGGACTGAAACAATTTCAGTTCTACTCTCAGGGTTCACTGATCACCAAGTAAATGCCTTCGAGTCTCACAATCCACTAGTGACACCTAGCATTATATGGTGGCAACCCAGCAGAATAGAATGTTTGAACCTCTAGGTGCAGTTAGCGTATGATACAGTCCTTCTATCATGGATTCCGACGTGACGGAGGTTATGGATATCTCATCAAACCCCATCGTCCATCATATGTCAAATTTATACGACTTCCAGTTCGAGATATGGAAAACTCTTTTTCCAAAATATCTGCCCAGCAATTTATCGAACTCAGTCTCATAAATCACATACGATCACTCTTAATCTATCAAGGTCGGTAGATCCCATCTAGATGCAACCCTATTCAAAAATGAACTTACTGTAACCAATCCGTACTGCAAGGACCCGAATGGTTGGGGTCCAAGTTCACATGCTCATCAAACTACAGCAACCTCATAGTGAATAGCTGAGGCATCGCAGGTCAAAGGACCAGTCATACAAATGCAGCATAAGTAGTCACTGACAAGTGGATAGACATCCATGTGACTACTATCTTTGGTCATGCTCAGTACTTTGTTCTCTAACAAGTACTTGCATAATCACTTCAGTGTCTCTATACCGTGGACTCGAGACTCGTCCATCTGACTAAGTGATCTGTGCACTAATCTCAGCAGATCGATCACCGTCCCTCGTGATTGATCCATCAATTAGAAGCATTTAGAAATTAATCTCTAATGACACATGCTTCAAATTCTCAACTTCTTTGAGAATATGTGTCATTATCTATTAATTTCTTGGACGATTCATGGACACATATAAAATATGAATGAAAAACAACTTGCCCAATCTTATTTATTAATAAGAGTCAAATTACAAATTTGTGCCCTAGATTACAAATATGCGTCAGCCACGTTGGCTTCTAGGGCATACTTCTAACAATCTCCCACTTGCACTAAAGCCAATCAGACATGTATTTAAGTCCCATTTTTTCAAGATGGACTTCTAATTTCTTCTGACTCAGCTGCTTAGTGAATGGGTCCGCCACGTTATCAGTGGAATCTACTCTCTGCACCTCTACATATTTATTTTCGAGGTAGTCGCGAATTAGATGAAATCGCCGCTCTATGTGCTTGGACTTCTGGTGAGACCTCGGCTCCTTAACCAGTGCTATGGCACAGTTGTTGTCACAGAAAAGGATTATGGCATCTGATGACATGACTCCTAGCTCTTCGACAAACTTCTTGTACCAGAACGCTTCCTTCGCAACATCCGATGCAGCAGTGTACTCTACTTCCATGGTAGAATCTGCAATAATCGGTTGCTTGGAACTCTTCCAATTTACCGATCCTCCATTGCATAAGAATACATATCCTGATGTAGACTTTCTATCATCAGGGTCAGTCATGAAGTCTGAATCAGTATATCCTTCTACCTTTAACTCTGTGCCTCCCCCAAAAACCAAAAACATATCCTTAGTCCTTCTCAAGTACTTAAAGATATTTTTCACAGCTATCCAGTACTTCTCGCCTGGATTCGATTGATATCTGCTCGTGACACTCACAGCATGTGCTATATCAGGTCGAGTACATAGCATGGCATACATGAGGCTCCCTATTGCCGATGCATAAGGGATTCTACTCATGCGCTGAATCTCTTCAGATGTTTTGGGACACATCTTCTTGGAGAGATTTATCCCATGCCTTAGGGGTAACAATCTCCTTTTAGAGTTTTCCATGCTGAACCTCTTCAGCACTTCCTCTATGTACATTTTCTGTGATAGGCCAAGCATCCTCTTAGATCTATCTGTATAGACCTTAATTCCCAAAATATAAGATGCTTCACCTAGGTCTTTCATGGAAAACTTCTTAGATAGCCATAACTTGACCGATGTGAGCATGGGAATATCATTCCCAATTAGGAGTATATCATCCATGTACAATACGAGGAATATTATAGCCCTCCCACTGACCTTTTTGTACACACATGGTTCCTCTTCATTTTTGATGAAATCAAACGATTTGATCATATCATCAAAACGAGTGTTCCAACTCCGAGATGCTTGCTTTAGTCCATAAATGGATCTTTGCAGCTTGCAGACCTTGTGATCACCATCACTAGAAGTGAAATCCTGAGGCTGTTTCATATAGATATCTTCCTCAAGATATCCATTAAGGAATGCAGTTTTCACATTCATCTTTCATATCTCATAATCATGATAAGCTGCAATGGCAAGCAACGTTCGAATGGACTTCAGCATGGCTACCGGTGAAAAGGTATCCTGATAGTCAATGCCTTCGCGCTGACTATAACCTTTTGCTACCAACCATGCCTTACAGGTCTCTACCTTGCCATCCGAACCCATTTTTCTTTTGTAGATCCATTTACACCTAATAGGTACAATACCTTCAGGTGCATCTACTAAGGTCCATACTTGGTTGGAATGCATGGAGTCTCTTTCTGACTTCATTGCATCCATCCATTTTTCAGAGTCGATGTCTAACATCGCTTCATTGTAGGTCTTGGGATCATTACTATGATCTCTTTCTCCCATAAGGAACTCTTCCTCTATGTCCTCTGTAATCATACCTAAGTATCTTTCAGGAGGATGGAAGATCCTACTGGATCTACGAAGTGGACGAGTTCTTCATGTATTGGCTCAATGTGAATAGGTTCACTAGGCTCAATTGCTCATTGCTCTTGAGAGACTTTCTTTTCGAGCTCAATTTTCCTCCCACTGCCTCTATCAAGGATAAACTGTTTTTCCAAGAAGATGGCATGTCGGCTCACAAACACTTAGTAGTCTTTTGGAATGTAAAAATTATATCCTAATGACTCTTTAGGATACCAATGATACGAGCACCAATTGTCCTAGCCTCTAACTTGTTTGCCTATTGTCGTTTGACTTGGGCCGGACATCCCCAAATCTTGAGATAACCAAGATTTGGTTTCTTACCATGCCATATCTCATACGGTGTGGTAGGAACGGACTTAGAGGGAACTCTATTCAATATGTAGATAGCTGTAAGTAGGGCATCTCCCCACAAGAATAAGGATAAGTCAGTGAAGCTCATCATGGACCTGACCATATCTAATAAGATCCGATTCCTTCTTTCTGACACTCCATTGAGTTGAGGTGTTTTAGGAGGTGTCCATTGTGAAACTATATCATTTTGTTTGAGATAATCGCGAAATTCTCCACTAAGGTATTCTCCTCCTCGATCTGATCGAAGAACCTTATGAGTTTTCCTGTATGTTTTTCTACTTCAAATCTAAATTCTTTGAACCTCTCAAATACTTCAGATTTATGTCTCATAAGATAGACATAACCATACCATGAGAAATCATCGGTAAAAGTAATAAAGTAGAAAAATTGACCCCTAGCCTGCACATCGAATGGGCTACATACATCAGTGTGTACTAGGGCAAGTATTTCAGCGGACCTCTCCCCGTGTCCTACAAAGGGTAATTTGGCCATTTTTTCTTAAAGGCAGGATTCATAAATCGGATATGACTCAGAAGTCAATGAACTCAAAAGCCCATGTTTCTCCAATTTGTTAATTCTGTCTTCTCCTATATGGCCAAGTCTGAGGTGCCACAAAAACTTTTGATTTATCTCATCTCTAGATCTTTTAGATCCTATGGTACTCACTGTATGCTCAGATATGTTCACAGATACATTCATATGTAAGTGATAGAGACCGTCAATCATAAAACCACATCCAAACAGTTTATTTCGCAAATAACTGGAAACATAGTCTTTATTGAAATTGAATTCATAATGTTTCTGTGCTAGACAAGATACAGAAATCAGATTTCTGCTAGCACTAGGTACAAAATAACAATCTCTAAGGATCAAACTAAATCCTGACGGTAAATGCAAAGGAAATGTGCCCACAGCAATAGCAGCAACTCTTGCTCCATTGCCAACTCGTAGGGTTACCGCACCTTCCGTAAGCCTTCTACTTTTCTTTAGACCCTACATGGTAGTGCACAAGTGAACACTAGAACCAGAGTCTATAACCCAACTGGAAATAGAAGAAACCGTTAGATTAGTTTCAATAATGAGCATATTAGACATACCTTCAGAAGGTGTGTCACCCTTCTTGCTCTTTATGTTTCCCATGTAGATAGGACAGTTTCTCTTTCAATGGCTGTCTTCATTGCAATGGAAACATTTTTCTTTGGAGTCGGCCTTCTTCTTAGGAACTTCCTTCTTTGGCTTTTTCTCGGTCTTCTGCTTCTTCGTAGGCTTCTTCTTCTTCCCAATAGACTTTCTCTTGGAAGTAGAAGCTAGCTCAGCAGCGAGAACTGTGCCCCTTGAACGTTTCAAGGCTCCCTCAGCTGTCACCAACATATTCAACATTTCATGTTTGGTGCATTCAATTTTATTCATATGGTAGTTTACAATAAACTGCCCATATGAACATGGCAACGATTGTAGGATCAAATCCGTTTGCAAATCCTTGTGCATGGTCATGACAAGCTTCTCAAGCTCCTCAAGATCCTTGATCATGGTCAAACCATGTTCATGGACGGACTGCCCATCACGCATCTTGGCTTTGAAGAGCCGCTTGGACACTTCAAACCTCGCTGCGCGACTCTGTTCACCATACAACTCTTGTAGGTGATCAAGTATGTCCTTAACAGTCTTCATGCTCTCATGCTGGCATTGCAATTCATTGGACATGGATGCCAAAAGGTAACACCTAACCTTATTGTCGTCATCCAACCATTTTGCATGCGTCTCACGCTGCTCATTGGTTGCACGGATTGGTAACACCGGGAGTTCATGGTCAAGAACATAAGCTATTTTTCACAATTCAAGTGATAGTCAACTTTAAAGACCACGCAATAGCACGTATCTGGTAGGATAAGGATTGGTCGGTTTGGGAGTTGAACGATGTTATCGGGATTGGCTGGGAATTCATGGAGTTGGCTGGGAAGAGGAGATTTGAGAGGATGTCTGGGAGATGATCCAAAAGATGAAGCTTGGGGTCCATACTTGGTTGGAATGCATGGAGTCTATTTCTGACTTCATCGCATCCATCCATTTTTCGGAGTCGATGTCTAACATCGCTTCGTTGTAGGTCTTGGGATCATTACTATGATCTCTTTCTCCCATGAGGAACTCTTCCTCTATTTCCTCTGTAAGCATACCTAAGTATCTTTCAGGAGGATGGAAGATCCTACTGGATCTATGAAGTGGACGAGGTTCTTCATGTATTGGCTCAATGTGAATAGGTTCACCAGGCTCAATTGCTCGTTGCTCTTCAGAGACTTTCTCTTCGAGCTCAATTTTTCTCCCACTGCCTCTATCAAGGATAAACTATTTTTCCAAGAAGATGGCATTTCGACTCACAAACACTTTGTGATCTTCTGGGATGTAAAAATTGTATCCTAACGACTCTTTAGGATATCTAATGAAACGAGCACCAATTGTCCTTGACTCTAACTTGTCCGCCTGTTGTCGCTTGACTTGGGCTGGACATCCCAAATCTTGAGATAACCAAGACTTGGTTTCTTACCATGTCATATCTCATACAGTGTGGTAGGAACGGACTTAGAGGGAACTCTATTCAATATATAGATAGCTGTAAGTAGGGCATCTTCCCACATGAATAAAGGTAAGTCAGGGAAGCTCATCATGGACCTGACTATATCCAATAGGATCCGATTCCTCCTTTTTGACACTCCGTTGAGTTGAGGTGTTCCAGGAGGTATCCATTGTAAAACTATACCATTTTGTTTGAGATAATCGTGAAACTCTCCACTAAGGTATTCTTCTCCTCGATCTGATAGAAGAACGTTAATGAGTTTCCCTGTCTGTCTTTCTACTTCAAATCTAAATTCTTTGAACCTCTCAAATGCTTCAAATTTATGTCTCATAAGATAGACATAACCATACCGTGAGAAATCATCGGTAAAAGTAATAAAGTAGAAAAATTGGCCCCTAGCCTGCACATCGAATGGGCCACACACATCAGTGTGTACTAGGGCAAGTATTTTAGTGGACGTCTCCCTATGTCCTACAAAGGATAATTTGGCCATTTTTTCTTGAAGGCAGGATTCACAAATCGGATATGACTCAGAAGTCAATGAACTCAAAAGCTCATGTTTCTCCAATTTGTTAATTCTGTCTTCTCCTATATGACCAAGTCTGAGGTGCCATAAATACTTTTGAATTATCTCATCTCTAGATCTTTTTGATCCTATGGTACTCACTGTATGCTCAGATACGTTCACAGATACATCCATATGTAAGTGATAGAGACCGTCAATCATAAAACCATGTCCAAACAGTTTATTTCACAAATAAATGGAAACGTAGTCTTTATTTAAATTGAATTCATAATGTTCCTGTGGTAGACAAGATACAGAAATCAGATTTCTGCTAGCACTAGGTACAAAATAATAATCTCTAATTATCAAACTAAATTCTAATGGTAAATGCAAAGGGACTGTGCCCACAGCAACAGCAGCAACTCTTGCTCCATTGCCAACCCGTAGGGTTACCGCACCTTCCATAAGCCTTCTACTTTCCTTTAGACCCTGCATGGTAGTGCACAAGTGAACACTAGTACCAGAGTCTATAACCCAACTGGAAATAGAAGAAACCATTAGATTAGTTTCAATAATGAGCATATTAGATATACCTTCAGAAGGCGTATTACCCTTCTTACTCTTTATGTTTTCTATGTAGATAGGACAGTTCCTCTTCCAATGGCCGTCTTCATTGCAATGGAAATATTTTTCGTTGGGTTCGGCCTTTCTGATAGTCAACTTTAAAGACCACGCAATAGCACGTATCTGGTAGAATAGTGATTACGGATATCGATCCACAGAGATTGGGGTACAGTTGTTTTCTTAAAAATAAAAAATATTTAAAAAGAAGAGTTTGTGAAGAAAATTAAACTAAGGAATTTAATTTAAAATGCAATTATAATGTTATCAATTTGAGGAAAACCTAGGGCAAGAAATTCACCACTAACATCGGAACAAGGGTTATTTGCATTTTAATTTATTCTTGGATTAACATGCAAATTGACTACAAGCCCAATAAGCATTCAAATAAATTCTCACAAAAGTAATTTAGGAACATCCATCTTCGGTCGGCATGAAATGTCTACCCTAAACTAATGTGGCAGGACACTGCATCTTTCCTAAGCATGGGTGATCTTCTATTAACTTAGTGATCATGACGAACAATTGTATAAACGTCATATTTAAAATCACAGAAATTAAATATGCGATGAAATAAAATATTCATTAAGAACAAAATAAGGTTTATACAACTCCAAGAATAGAAATCAAAAATACAAAACCTTTATCCCTTTGTTGGGGCTGCATCCAGCCCTAGAGAAGATCAGCCTTCCATGGAGTCGTGGGCGACAGCAGTAGTGGTGGAGAAGGCTTCCATCGCGACCAGCTCTTTTTTCTTTCTTTCTTCGGTGACTCCCATCGAAAACTCCCTCTCAGCACTTCATTATTTTTTATATGGGAAGTTATTCTCGAAATGCCCCAAAGTCTTCTCTCTCTCCTTTTATTCTTGTGGGAACTCCCTGAGAAGAGTTATGTGGAACCCCTCCCGGTGGGGAATAAGGAGGAATGCCCCCCTCTGATCAACGTCTTCCCTTTATATAAGCGGCCCATCTCCCTCTCTCTCTTCCTTGTGGCTGTTCCGAGTGGTGGATAAGCTTGTGGAGGCTTCATCTCTTCCGCAGATGATGGGAGCTACATCTAATCCGGGAGTTGGGAAGAATATATGCTGGGAACTCGGACTCTGTTCGGCAGATGCACTTCTTCAACGTGGAGGCGTCGTGGACGATGCTTACGGCTAGGGGACTCGGAAGATGCGGAGACTTGCGGTTGGCTGAGGGTAATCCGGACTGCTGTGATGCGTGGGAGGAATCTGTCGCGTGTGGAAGCTGGATGATGGAACGACGTCGTGGATGAAACGGTTGGGAGCGAGCTGGGCGATGGGAAGATGAACACGAAATGAGATGAGCGGAGGAAGAAGCGACTGGGTGGTTGTTCGGGATGCCATCCTGGTTTGGATTTGTGAGAGGAAATCTCAGATACAAGTTGATCTAGAACGAGAGGAAGTTTGGGAAGCTTGGGACGTTGGGAGTAATCCGGAACAGGGGATTTGAATTTATCCCGTGGAGATGGAACCAATCCGAACGGGATGAAGAGGAGATCACATACGGCTCTGTTCTTTGGGATAAAGTTGCAGCTGGAACTGGGGAGTTGGAACGGCTACGAGGAAGCGTGGGAATCCGGCTGAGATGCTTGATTTGGCTGAGAAGGATAAGGATGAATGTGGAGAAAACGCTGGGATGAGCTAGCTCTGTTTTGAAGAGAGAAAAAATCGGAAGTTGGGAGGAATTTAAAAGAAGATTTGATGGGATAAGAATTTAAGCTGGTTCGGATTCGTGAAGAGAAGTTGACGATGACGTTGGGAAGAAGAGATTTGCCCGTGGACGATGGGATTCCATTCCGAAGAAGGAAGCTTGGATGCATTCTGTTTTGCTAGGAGAATATTGCGGAAGGGTGGAGCTGGATACGGGACGGACTCGGAATAGGAGAGTTGGAACAGCTGGGAGGAGGGCCAACGCGACTGAGAAGAATACGGAGAGGATGGGATCTGGGACTTAGTTTTGAACGGGAGGAAGAAATCCGAGATGCAGGGGAATTCGGAAGAGATGAAGCCACGGGAGGGATTCACGGAATGGTTGGAAGGCGGAGACTTATCCATGGATGATAATTGATTCAGTGGGAATAGGGAATTCGGAAGATGAAGTTAATCCGGATGCTGATCTCGCGAACGGAAGTGATGCTGCTCAATCGCGGAGTAGCTGGGATTGAGCTTTTTATTCAGCTAGAAACAGGCCAACGGCTCTGTTCCTTGGACGTGGAGGTTCGGTTTTTGGCTGGGAGGAGTAGATGATTTTGTTCGTGGGTCACGAGAAATAGCATGTGAGACTTGTTGGAGCTGTGAATCGGCTGGGATCAATCTAGATACGTGAGAGGAATTACAGAAAACTAGATTGGTTTGGATGATTGCTAATCTACGGTTGTGGTATGGGTTCAAATAGTGCACCGTGGAGAGGATGAAACTAATCTTGAGAGGTTGAACTCAATTGGATGCGGAAGAAACTAAACCACAGTGGATGACTTGGGAATTATTGGACTAGACCTGCAAACATTAAGCTTAATCAATAAATAATTAAATCAACTCGAATTACCTCTTATAATTTATTAAAATGTAATGATGAAGGTAACACATTTTTTTGCTTAAATTTATAAAATATGTGAATTAAAATAATGATAAGTGCTATGAAAAAGAGGATAATTTATGTATTATTTAGCACTTATCACCTTCTTCTTAGGAACTTCCTTCTTCGGCTTTTTCTCGGTCTTCTGCTTCTTCGCAGGCTTCTTCTTCTTTCCAGTAGACTTTCTTTTGAAAGTAGAAGCTAGCTCAGCAGCGAGAACTGTGCCCCTTGAACTTTTCAAGGCTTCCTCAGTTGTCACCAACATATTCAACAATTCAAGTTTGGTGCATTCAATTTTATTCATATGGTAGTTTACAATAAACTGCCCATATGAAGATGGCAACGATTGTAGGATCAAATCCGTTTGCAAATCCTTGTGCATGGTCATGCCAAGCTTCTCAAGCTCCTCAAAATCCTTGATCATGGTCAAACCATGTTCATGGACGGACTGCCCATCACGCATCTTGGCTTTGAAGAACCACTTGGATACTTCAAACCTTGCTGCGCGACTCTGTTCACCATACAACTCTTGTAGGTAATCAAGTATGTCCTTAGCAGTCTTCATGCTCTCATGCTGGCATTGCAATTCGTTGGACATGGATGCCAAAATGTAGCACCTAACCTTATTGTCGTCATCCAACCATTTTGCATGCGTCTCACGCTGCTCATTGGTTGCACAGGTTGGTAACACCGGGAGTTCATGGTTAAGAACATAAGCTATCTTTTCGCAACTCAAGACAATCTTCAAGTTGTGGAGCCAATCTTTATAGTTTGGTCCAGTCAACCTATTGTTATCTAGAATTCGAACTATCGAGTTGGAAGCCACTGACATCTGCAGAGAGTAAAGATTCTAATTAGAAATTTGTATTTGACATTAATTTGTTTTAGGAACTTTTAAAACAAAGTTGGATCAAATCCTCCCACTATTTCTCGGATCTCTCACACTCTCTTGGTAAAGATACGGAAACCTGCGACTTAGGGTTCCGAGTGGGGTGCTGCGGTCCTACCAATCTACATGTCACCTCACCTAACAGTTATTGGAGACACATAGACGATGAGTGTATAACTCTTGTACAATGCTTCGTAAGCATATTGAGCTAACCTGGTCTCCAAGTCATAAGGACCTCACCTAACAGTTATTGGACCTGTTCCTTGGTTAAGTCAGACCCACCGTATATCCTGCGAAAATAAAGCTGTGATTGGGTCCTCATCTAACAGTTATTGGAGCCTAACCCCATCCTTACCCCACAACATCTCATGTTAATAGAGAGGTCCAATCTTCCGATGCAACTAGCCCACTGTATCCAGCCGAGACTAATTAACGCCGAAAAGATCTTAGCAACTCTACTATGGTGGAAGACCAATCGACTTAATATTGGGTAATCAGATCTTAGTGATTCCAACTTTGAGCTTTCCATAGGAGGCAATCGATCAATTGGCAAGGTAAGCAGGTGGGAGGCTCCCCTTACTCAGAGAGTAAGGTTTTAATTAAGTAACCACCTTTGAGCTTTCCTGGACACCAATTAGATCAATTAATCAAATATGGCTAGCTCAATGTATCGTTCACTCTCGATTAATTTAGGGAGATTTTAGGTCTCTTGGGATTTACATTTAATGTAACCATCTACCCCATACCATATGTCATTCGATTTACATCTTATGTAAATGTCACATTGGTTCAGATTTACATCCTATGTAATTATGAAACTCTTTCATATATTATGTGATTACATCTTATGTAAATGACATAATTGTTTCAGTTTACATCTTATGTAAACGTCCTGTTGTTTAAGAGTTTTATTTACATCTCATGCAAATAAATTTTTGTTTAACTAATACATACATCTCATGCATACATTGTTTTAAACATAACCTTAAACAAGTATGAACATTATGATTACCATATGCTTCTCATGTATATTTTCAGATCTAAAATTTTAAACCTATTATGCTATTCTCTGGATTTCAGATCATGCATTACTTGATTTAAAACATTGTAATCTAATTGCAATTCTAAAATAATTTGCAAGATCATAGCAAATAAAAAATCTGCATGCTGAAAATTTCAGCAACCTGAAATTTCAGCATGCAGAAAATCCAGCAAGCATAATTCCTTTAAAAATTAGATTAAAAATATGGTAATCAATCCTTAGGTCCTAATCATACTCCCTAGAACCATGACTCTGATACCACTGATGAGTTACGCCCCGTTCGATGCATGAACGTGCCTCAAATCGTAGAATTCAAAAAATTTTCTGGATCCAAATCCAGAAGATCTTTGAATTCATTAGAGAGGGAAGATTAGGATCTGAGGAAGGTTGATTAAGATTCATAAAACTGAAACTAAAATTAGAAGAAATTATTTTGAAGATCTCATCTTCAAAAATTCTGCAGGTGAAGAACACCGCAGCCTGATGATCTATCTAGGTTCCTGTTTGAGCCACACAATTATCCGGCCTCTACAGGTATCCACACGAGGATCTAATCATCTGAGATAGGGTCTTACTAGAGTGCTAGCTCCTTGCAAAGACCTCTCCTGACTATCATATATATTAGAAGATAAAAATCTGCAACATACCTCCTTAAAGAAGAACCCTTTCTTCTTTGATCTTGCTCGCAACGGAGGAAGAGGAAGGAGGGACCTTTGCTTATGGATCTTCCTTGCCTTGCTGCCATGGAAGAAGAGGATGGAGAAGACCCTCTTGCCGCCGTGGAGAAGGAGGAAGAAGAGGGCTTGGCGTGGGAAGAACTCTTTCTTCCTTGGCGTGGAGAGGAAGAGGAGAATTAATTCATAACTTCTCCCTTGCTACCCTTTTATAGATTGGGTTTAGGGCTCCTCCTAATCTTATTAGGAGTATGGGACTATAACCCACCCTTGGATTAATGCCAAGTGTCCAATCCTTGTGCTTATAGATGTATGACATGTGTCTATTTAATCAATTGATTAATTTTCTAATCATATTAGGATTCCTAATCTCATTAGGAGAATTTATTGATTTGGGAGCATGCATCCTATGACGCCATGTGGACATTAAAGTCCGCATAGTGTGAACATGACTTAAGTCATATTCATCCTACGACGACATGTGATCTTTAAAATCCACACAAATCTTGGTTTAATCAAATTGACCCAATCATGAACCCAAATCAATTTGGGTCGAACCCAATTTGATTTGGCTCATTAAGTAGTCACTGACGAGTGGATAGACATCCATGTGACTACTATCTTTGGTCACGCTCAGTACCTTGTTCTCTAACAAGTACTTGCATACTCACTCCAGTGTCTCTACACCGTGGACTCGAGACTCGTCCATCTGACTAAGTGATCTATGCACTAATCTCAGCGGATCGATCACCATCCCTTGTGATGGATCCATCGATCAGGAGCATTTAGAAATTAATCCCTAATGACACATGCCTCAAATTCTCAACTCCTTTAAAATATGTGTCATCATCTATTAATTTCTTGGACGATTCATGGACACATACAAACATGAATGAAAAATAAATTACCCAATCTTATTTATTAATAAGTGTCAAATTACAAATTTATACCCCAGATTACAAATATGCGTCAGCCACGTTGGCTTCCAGGGCATACTTCTAACAAATTTTGCCCTCACTAGGTAAACAAAGATAGATGGTGAAACTATATTGAACCACTTAACTAACTTCAAAGATCATTTTGAAATTTTTTAAATTCAAAGGTTACTTAGTAAAACTATTCTTAAGTTAAGGAGTTGTTTAAGTAATTTTTTCTATTTTTGTAACTACTTGATATATAGGCTAAGAGTCTTCAAATTATATAATTTTTGGTATGTAAGTAGCTTAGAGGACATAGATCATATCTAACAGTTTGAATCATTGATGAGGGACTTCTATTTTTCAATATAGACCTAACCAAATATGAGTGGAGATCCACTTTAGCGTATCCAAGCTGACCTATTTACAATATAATATTTGAAGTTTATAATATGTGCTCACTTTAGTTCATATAATTATAATTATATCCTAAACTTATATTTTATGTTAACCTTTGTTTTGTCAAATAAATTGATTTATTCATTTTTGGAACATGTTATCCCACGAACCAATCCAAACCAACCTCATGCTAGATGTTTGTTATGGTTTGGTTCTAACATCAAATTGGTTCAATTCTGCCCATAAAAAATAAACATGTATACTGGGATGGCCAATCTAGATTGACACCTAATATGTATCAACCCAACCTATGTGTATCCCAGCCTACCCCACTTGGTTTGTACTTTCATGGACCAAGTGGCCCCTGCTCCATGGAAGAATCAATGCATGGTTGTAGATGAGACCATCGGTGATATTGGCCACAAAAATATTAAGACAACCACAGGAAGTTTTTATAGAGGCACTTATGTAGTGTTAAAATTGTTATCCATATTAAAATAATATTGGACCCATAAATGCTGACGTAGTAATTTTATAATTAATCAAGCCTGCTTCATGTGATAACAAATTTCACAAATTACAACAATCTCTTTCTACCATATCATCGCAAGAGAATTGTTTGTGTACACATGATGGGTGCTCATAGCATTAGTCATATAGAGGTCGATGAAATATATAATTCAAACTTGGCTATCCTAACTCAAACCAAATCCAAAATTTTCAACCAAAATACAATTTGGGATTGATTGAGTTTAAGTAGTCATGACAATGTCGTTTAGGTTACCTACCAAAATTTCAATCATAGGCCATGGCTTAAATTAGACTCGATTTATATAATTTTAGATTGAAGTTTCTAATATAGAAAAATGGATGAGATTTAGATAGCATCAAGTAGAAGAATTTTTTTTGAGCCTCCAACCTAGACTTGACCTCTCATATATTCGTGGTGACATTATCTAATTTAAGCACAACTGAAATACATATATATATTGGCATGGTGTAACCCAAATTATATTGTAGGTTCTAGATTACAGAAAACAAACAAGGCATTCCT
Source organism: Phoenix dactylifera (assembly GCF_051530095.1). Classification (NCBI taxonomy): domain Eukaryota; kingdom Viridiplantae; phylum Streptophyta; class Magnoliopsida; order Arecales; family Arecaceae; genus Phoenix; species Phoenix dactylifera. The sequence continues at coordinate 10,793,168 of NC_143193.1, forward strand.
AAGCCATAGGGAAGAAGAAATGAGAAACATGATAGCAGCACTAGCCCAAAAAATTTGGAAAACTAAATAGAACCAAGTATAACGTGTTAGTTTCATCACACGGTACTTGAATTAGAAACCAAATTCTATTTTTTTCCCTTGGTAAACAACTAAACTGTACTTTAAAGTGATGCCACAAAATACTCGGTCAATATATGGCAACCAAACCCATCTGAATAGGACAACTCCTTAAAACTCTCTTGACCATTTGTCCCTTCTAGCTATAAATATGGCCGTTCACCCTATCACAAGACGTGCTTTCCCTTGAGGTAATAGAAGAGAAAGGAAAGATGGAGTTATCTAAGAGTTCATTGGTGGTCTTGATTCTAACTTCTATTTGTTATGTTGTGCAATCCACTGAAGTTTCTTATGATGGGCGTGCTTTAAAAATTGATGGCCAGCACCGTGTTATTATCTCAGGTTCTATTCACTACCCACGCAGCACTCCTCAGGTTTGTTCATATTTTTGTTTGTTGAATTGTTTTTCACTAGGATAAAATGTAAAATCTTGTTAAAAAGAATGTTCTAAAGTTATATATTATTGTTTTTTTTTCATATCGGATGATATAAATCTTATGAAATAGAAGGTAAAATGATGGTATAATAATACACAAAGCCATAGAAGAAGTAGCATGGTCACGTGTTTTGCTAACATATGGTGAAATAATAGTTTGATCGTAGAATGTGTTTTATGATTTTTTTTTTTGTGAATATGGTTAAGGGGTGTTTGATGTATTGGTCTCCACTTTTGAGTCTATTACCCATACTCTTATTGAATTTAAACCATTTTTTGAGGATATTAAAGGTTGTTTACATTTTATGTGCATCTATTTACATTATATAGGTGACAAATTCTTATTCAAGTAGTTCTTCCATGGTGTAGATGTGGCCAGATTTGATCCAAAAATCAAAAGCAGGAGGGCTTAATGCAATCGAGACTTATGTTTTCTGGAATGGACACGAGCCTCGACAACGTGAGGTTGTAATTTTATTTCAGATGATGATGCTTGTTGATATGCAATATATAACTATAAATCCTAACATTAGTCTTGTGCTCCATTGTTTTCAGTATAACTTTGAAGGAAACTATGATCTCATTCGGTTCATTAAGGAAATCCAAAATGCGGGATTATATGCCATTCTTCGCATTGGACCTTATGCTTGTGCTGAATGGAACTACGGGTAATTACTAGTTTGCTTTATATATAGACAGAAAAAGTAGTTTATAAATTTACGTATACACTTTTATCTCTTTATTGAACCATGCCAAAATGATTTCAGAGGAATTCCGGCTTGGTTGCGGAAAATTCCGGGGATGCAATTTAGGACCAACAACCAGCAATGGAAAGTAAAAATTCAACTTCAAATATATAATTTAAAATATTGATTTACTCTACATATAGTTAAAAAATGTTATTTTCTATTTCAATATCTTTGCTTATACCTTTCTCTATACTAATAGTACTTGTCTAATATTTTAAAGGATGAGATGCAAAATTTTACTACGTTGATAGTAGATATGGTTAGGAGAGAAAAGCTCCTAGCACCACAAGGAGGACCCATCATATTAACTCAGGTATATAATCTCTTTTTTTTTTCTTTGAAAGTTTTTTCCCCCCTGAATCAAAAGATTTTTTATATTCAATCATATTTCGACATTAAAAGCTAATATATGATATTATGATTGTGCTAGATTGAGAATGAGTATGGCAATATTATGGGTCCTTATGGTGAAGAGGGAAATCAGTATGTTAAGTGGTGCGCAAGTTTTGCACAATCCCTCGAAGTTGGTGTACCATGGATCATGTGTCAGCAAGACAATGCACCTCAACCAATGGTGCACCAGAACAAACTCTTCCTTTTAACATGATACTGTTAACCAAATTAAATTATATTCTAATAAAGACAATTTGTCTTTGTTGTGTTCAACTAGATTAACACTTGCAATGGTTACTATTGCGACCAATTTAAGCCCAACAATCCAAATAGTCCAAAGATGTGGACAGAAAATTGGTCTGGCTGGTGAGTTTTCCTTCTTCTGCCACAGAAATTGATTTGCTATTATTTTGACCTATCTAATTTTTACTTTAAATCAATTCATCAAAATGAACTGTTTCAGGTTCAAAGCTTGGGACAAGCCAGACCCACATAGGGCTGCAGAAGACTTGGCTTTCTCAGTAGCTCGTTTCTTCCAGTTGAAAGGATCTTTGGTGAACTACTACATGGTAAGTTTATTTTTAAACATGAGATTTTGGGTCAGTATTAGTGTATAGTCTTCTTTTTTCGCAAGCTTAACATGTAATTACATGTTACTAGTACCATGGAGGAACCAACTTTGGTCGCACAACGGGAGGTCCATACATCACAACAACTTATGATTATGATGCTCCTCTTGATGAATATGGTATTTGACTTGCATTAACTTTGATAATCTCATTCATTATTTAAACTCTATATCCATGTCACTTTGCTAGACATAAGAAACTCAAGGAATTGTATATGATTTCACCTTAGGAAACAAAAGGCAACCAAAATGGGGTCACTTGAAGGAGCTTCATGCTGCCATTTATATGATGGAGCAAGCCCTCATCCATGGTGATGTCAAGGATGTGGAACTCAGCAAGGGAGTATGGGTATGGTGTTGTTAATCACAGCTTAAAATCCTTCTTCTTGCGTGCGTACATACATATATTTATAAACATTTATATTTATATGCATGTTCATGTGCGAGTACGCAAGCACCTGCATATGTGACGTTCATGTGTACGTTTAACAATATATAACATTGATGATTGCAGGCAACTAAGTACATAGCTAATGGGATCACCCCTGGTTGCTTTATAAGTAATACAAATGAAAATTCTGATGCCACTGTGGACTTTGAAGGGGCAAAATATTTTGTGCCTGCTTGGTCTGTTAGTATTCTTCCTGATTGTAAGCAAGAAGTCCATAACACTGCCAAGGTAAAGTTCTTTTTTGTGTCACCATCCTATGTAGCCATGTAATATAAGCTCTGCATTTTATTAATGACATGTCTCCTTTTCTCCTGCCCTATATAGGTTAATGTCCAAACATCAATCATGGTAAAGAAGCCAAACACAGCTGAGAATGAGCCTAACGATTTGAAATGGTCATGGAGACCTGAGACCTTGAGACATTCTCTCAAAGGTTTGGGAGGTAGCTTCACAGATTATACGCTGTTGGAACAAATCACCACCACTTTGGATGAGAGTGACTACTTGTGGTATATGACAAGGTATATATTCTTCTAATAGGGGGCACAATTTGTTTAAGGAAAAATGAAGGTAACTTGTAAATATCACATGGATGTAGTGTGGATACCAAGCAATATGTTGGTATTACCCAAGAGCATGAAGTGACTCTTCGCGTTAACTCGACAGGCCACATCCTCTACGCCTTTGTGAATGGGCATCTCATAGGTAAACTGAATTCACTTTGTCGTCATAAATTTATAATCTAGACTATGCTTTGAAAAGATAAGAAACCATGGAATATTTGTTCAGAGTGGCCTGCAGTTATTTTAGAGAATCTTGTTTTTATGAATTTCAAATTTTGTGGTTATTAGGATCCGAATATGCTCCAAATGGAAATTTTACCTTCATGTTTGAGCGCAAAGTCATGATTGAACCTGGAGAAAACAAAATATCTTTACTTAGTGCAACTGTCGGACTAAAGGTTCGAAAATCCACAATAAACCCTTCATCTTGTCATTTGGAACTAATGTTTACTTTGTTCTTTTTGGTCACTAATACTACTACATACTTGAAATGTCAAACAGACTTATGGATCATTTTTTGAGCAAATGCCAGCTGGAATTGTTGGTGGACCGGTTCAATTGATTGGAGATGATTTCACAATAGATCTATCAAAGAATGAATGGTCTTACAAAGTAAATACTATACACTATATAATTTTTCCGTTTAAGTACTTGTCTTATTTCCAATATTAAATAACCATCAATGATGTTTTCAGATTGGCCTTGATGGTGAGAAGAAAAAACTCTACCTTGATAATCCTGAAGATAAATGGTATGATGAAAAACTTCCTACCAAGAGACCCTTTACGTGGTACAAGGTAATCTCTGTCATCTTGTGAGATTAGTTTCAAAAGGAAGTCCCCTGCAAATTAAGGTTATGGTTGAGAAATTAGTAGCTTACCATCAGGTAGTATTCTTGGATAAAAGCTTGGTGGTGATGGTTTTCTGATACCAATTTATGATGGAATTTGAACAAACAATACTTGAATAATGGCTTCTTACATAAAACTAGCACTTTAATATATATGAGATAAACTTATTTGATATTTGTTTATCAAGACGAAATTCCAAGCTCCTCTTGGCTTGGATCCTGTGGTCATTGACTTGCTCGGCATGGGGAAAGGTGCTGCTTGGGTGAATGGCAACAGTCTCGGGCGTTATTGGACAAGCTATCTTTCGTCAACTAATGGCGGCTGCCGTGACTACTGCGAGTATAGAGGAAATTACCAATCACAAAAATGCCAAACCGGTTGCGGTGAACCTTCTCAACGATGGTACTAATTTCTCATGTTGCTTGTACCATGTCCATGAAATATTTCATTGAGAACAAGATCATCAGATTAGACAATTTTCTTCCTAAATCTTCTAGGTACCATGTTCCAAGATCATTCCTGAAGGCTGGTGAGCCAAACACATTGATCTTATTCGAGGAAGCTGGTGGTGATCCATCCAAAATAAACTTCCAAACTGTTAGTGTTGGTACCATTTGTGCAACTATTGACCAGGGAAAGACTGTGAGTTTGTCATGCCAAAATGGTCAATCAATCTCAAAGATCGATATTACTAGATTCGGAGAACCTGAAGGGTCTTGTGGACGTTTTGAGAAAAGTGGTTGCGACTCCAATGAAGCTTACTTTGCAATTTCAAATGTAATGTCCGGAAGCATGTTCACCCATCTTGTTGGCGCTTTACTAACTCTTCTTTTTTTTTTTCTTCTTCTTTTAGTTTCTGACTTGGTTAACCTCTTACAGGCTTGTGTTGGAAAGGAGTCATGCTCGATCCAAAATAGCGAGAATTTGCTTGGTGGATGCAAGTCCAATAGCCTCACCTCAAAGAAACTAGTAGTTCAAGCAACTTGTTGAAGCGCTAGTATCAACTCCAACCTTTATGTATTGCAAAATCGAGCTTGCTAGATGGTTTCAAGAATCCCTTAAGCAAGGAATGGGTAGAACAGGCAACCCAGCCAAGTTAAATTTGGAATATCCAGAGCTTGATAATGAGCAGGCTTTTCTATAATAACGGCATATATGGAATAGGCCTAGTCATCAATTTAACAAAATAATGGCCAAGTGTTGTAATTTGTATCCCTGAGAAATTGTCATGGTTGTTCATGTAAAAGACTGAAGATGAATAAAAATAAGTTTGGTTTTGCTTTATCATCCTTGACATCCTTATAGTCATTATTGCGATGCTGTCTTGTTTGCATATAATGAGAAGATGGGATCAGGTTGGGTAATTTGCATATAAAAGACTAGCATCTCTCTGATTCCGATCAAGCTTGGTAGGATTGGAAGTTGCTTTTCCTATCAACCAGGCTAAATCATTTTCCTAATTGTTCTTCGCAGAAAGCTATAATCTTGATCAGTACACTCCAGCTATGGATAGTATATCGATAACTTTTCTTTTTAAGCTTCATCTACTGCTTCAAATTGCATTACTTTCTTTGTAGATAAAAGGATTGAAAAAAGATTATAGAAATGTGAGCACAATTCTTTGTAAGCTCACGAATTATGTTAAGCTATCGTTACAAGTAACTATGCAAGCTAAATCATCAAATCAAAGACTTCTATACATAGTATTGAATTTAAATTTTAAAAATTACACTGCACAAATGAATCATTTTATCTATGGGATTTTTTTATGAACACCATGCAGGAGATTAGAACACAAAAAATATATAAAAATAATCAGAAACAAATTGAAGTATACCTTGAGATCCCTGAAAAGCCATTGTTGATTGCTGTTGTGGGATCCGTTGGGAAGAAGAAGATGCAAGGATAGGTAGATCTTCCTCTTCTTCTCCTCGTTAATATTTGTCTCCTCAATGGGATAGGTGCCCCCAAAATACACAAGATTCAGAATATCATAAGGTTTCATATCAAACAACTATATATGCGAGTGGAGTAGGGACCTAGCCCAAATAATATATTACCAATGAATCTACCCATTATAGAGCCCATCAACCAATGCAGGCCAATACCGATACTCACTATACTATATAACTAAGATAACAAGACCCAAATTGATGATATGAATGCAAATTAATTTTGGGCCCCTTAAATATTCATTTAGATAATAACTTAGCCCGTAATATAATAAAATAATAAAACCAATCTTTAATCAATGAAAGCCTACCTTATTAGAAATTCCAACATTCTCCCAGTTGGATGATATTAATTAAGACTTCGATCTTAAAGAAAATATATTTATTACATACATGTATATAGTTTGAAAATGACTCTTAGGGTAAGTTCACCTCATGTAGCCACATTTGTATATATTCTGAATGAATAACATCATAAGTTAGAATCCAGACAAACATAATCACTAACATCGAATCATAGCAGTCTTTACATCATCTATTGACATAAGACCATTCTATGGTTATAAATGTTAGTAATCTCATCAAAAGGGATCTAAATAGTGTAGTGCATATAGAGTGAACTTTGAGCTCTTATATGATTAAAAAAATATATAAAGTTCATCATCACTCCAATTTATAATTTTAAATAAAATTTCCTTATGCTTTCAAATGAAAGCTGCTACACTTACAATAGTTTTAAACTTATGTCACAATTTCACCTTATACCTCAAAACTAACTATGATATCAATTAAAACATAAGCACTATTATTGTTTCCATTCAAACAACATTTATAAACAACCATATGTGCACAAATATAAATACAATATTTTAATATAAAAATAAAACGATACTTTATTGCATCCAAATAGTGTTTTATAAAATAATACTCCCACGGACCAAGCACATCAAAAGACACTAATAGACCCTTGTTTTCACTTGCTTAACAAATATATTGGATCTAAGTCCTTTGATCAATGGATCTATCAATATTGCATCAGTCTTTTCATGCTTATTATAATATCTTCCTTCTTAACCAAATCTCTAAGTGCCAGATATTTTATCGTGGAAACTCTTATCGTTTTTTAAAAAGAGCACAACCGCATTCTTGTCACAATAAATTTTAAGTAGTTTTGAGATAACATGTACAATCATAAGCCCTAAGATAAAGTTTTTCAATTAATCAACATGCTTTGTAGCTCTGTAACATTGCCACAAACTCTACTTGCATAATAGAAGAGGCCACAAAAGTCTATTTTTTACTTTTCGAAGAAATAGCTACTTCGGCCATTATAAGAACATACGATGTAGGAACATGAGCTCAAGCCTGGAGCGTGCATAGAAATTGAGTCCCTTCTTTGGGTGAGCACCAAATTATATTAGGTCCACAAAGTTCTAACACCTAATTGCATTGAGTTTTAGTATTCCAATGCCTAATTCAATTGAGTCTTTAGGTGTTGAAGAAATTGTAGTTTGTTTGGAGTCTTATTTATTGCGTCCATGTATCGTTTGAAAGAGTCCTAACTAGTTTGGACTCTTAGTCCATGTGTCTTTAAAGAGTTCTAGTTATTTGGAAGTCTTAGCTGGATTAGTTGATTTTGTCAGTTGATTTTGTCAAATGATTGGTTTGATTTAAAAGAGTCCATATTTAGTTAGAGTCCTAAAATTTTGGTTGTTTGTGTTCTTATTTTTTTCTTACTCTATATAAAAAAAAAGGTTGAAGAATAAAATTGAGAGATAGATTTTTAGAAAAAAATGTTGAGAGTGATTCTCTTTTTTCTTGGAGTGCGACGCTCCATTCTCTTTCTAAGTAAAAGGGTGGCTTCATTGGAGAAAAAGATTAATCATGATAGAACAGGTCAAAGCTCAAGTGAAGACACTGTGCAAATTTTTGAACTTGCTTTGGAACTTGGAAGACTCCAAGGAAGAATTGAGTCTAGAATCCAACAATTGGGAGAAGAGATTCAAGGCACCTCTAATACTATTTTCTCTAGGGTGATGTCTCTTCTCTAGGCCGTAGGAAGATTGATTGGACAACTTGAGAATGCATCTTCTATCCCCGGAGCCTCTAACTCTGCCAAACCCTCTGCACAACCCAGTCAACCTTCTTCATCTAGACTTTTTCAATTCTTTACTTGTGTTGGATCTTCTAGTAGAACTAGGAGTCGCCGAGCTGATGCATCTTCTAGCATGCCCGCTCATCTTGATGTATCATCTTCTTCTGATAAAGGCTAGACATCCTTTCATGATCAATGTTTAAGCCTTCCAATTGTTTGCAACTTGTCTCTATCTCATCTTGTACTTGAACTCTTTATCTTAATGAAATTTACAATTTTAGTTCAAGTGACATATGTTTATTTGTTTATGAAACATATGCTTGTGACATGGTGATGTTTTAGATAGCTTAATGAATGTTTTATTTCACTATGAATGCTTAAGTGGTTCTCAATGCCTATCATACTTATCTTGTGAAATGGTTCCTCTCTTTTGTGCCCTCCTTATTGATAATGACAAATAAGAGGGGGGGAGAAAGAAAAAGATGGAGAAAAAAAAATGGAGGAAGAAAAATGATCAATGATAAAAGTTCAATGTTATCAAATAAAAGTTCCAAAGAAAAGTTTGAGAAATATAAAAGAAAGAAAGAAATTACAGAAAAATTCTAAAGGAATGCAAAAGGCAAAGTATAAAGAGAATGATTAATTTTATTTTTTTGCAAATAGTGATCTAAAATTTTTCTTTAAATAGTTCTATTATTACATCAAAATAGGGGAGAATCACTCTTATAGATAACTTGGTGTTGAAAGCAATTTCAATCAAACATAAAGAGTGAATAGTATCAAATAATATAAAATCAATTTTCACTCTATGAATTTTGTAAACTTAAATTCAGATATTATTCATTCTTATTCTTTCTATTTGAATTTTGCGCGCGCGCGCGCACACACACACACACATATATATATATATATATTAAAAGATGTTATTATCATTTATATCATTTATTTTTGGAACTCAAGGGTTTTGTCATCATCAAAGAGGAGGAGATTGTTGACCTTAAAGGATTGATTTTGATGATGCAAAATAGTTGAGTCAAAAGTTAAATAGTTTATTATTTTGAGTTTAATTGATAAATTTCAGAAAGCAAGAAGAAAGCCCTTAGCTACTCTCAAGTGAAGATCACCTATCTGAAGCTCTAATTAAGAAGCTAAACTTTAAAAGGCCATAAAAATATTCATTGGAAGCTCACAAACAAGCATAAAAAATTTCATCCTGAGCTACCTCAAGAGTTGACTCCAAACTTGCAACGAGTTAACTCTGGCACACTGTCGCTGACTGATATGCCTTCACAATTCGACTCCAACAAATCACAAGTCAACATTAGAACAGTCTGAGAGGATAGACAGAAAGCCAAAAAATTCATCACATTGATAAGTCGACCCATGAAGTACTCAAGCTGACTCCAGCTTAGTAAAAGTCAACCCTAGACAAAGGCAAGTCGACCCTAGAATGGCCATAGAGAAAAGGCAGAGAGCTGAAAAAATTATCGTATTGGCGAGTCAACCACAAAATTCACAAGTCGACCCTAGTCAAACTAGAATCGACCCCAGAAATAGTCGAGTCGAACCTAGAACAACAGATAGAAAGCAATGAAACTTAGTCTGTTAAAGAATTAACTCTTGAAAGCAACGAGTCGATCCCTAAACTGAGAGAGCTGACTCCACAAGTGCCATAGAAGAAAGACAGAGCGCAACAAAAATAGCAACAAGCTCGAGTTGACTTTTGAAGATCGCGAGTCGACTCTTGAATATCTCAAATCGACCTTAGAAAATAGTGAGTTGATCCCTTTGCACCCGAAAACAGAAATAACTAGTTTTTTTTTTTGTGAATCAGAACAACTATTTTCATCTCACAATAGCTCTATTTACTGTCTAACGATTAGAAAAAGTGTTCCAACCTTCTCTAAAGAGTATAAATGTTTAGGAACACCAAAGAAAAATGCGAGCTCAAGCATTATAAAGATAAATCCACTAGAGCCAAAAAAAGAAAGCAAAAAGAGAGAGCTTCAAAGAAAAAATCCTTTAAGAGCTTTCATTGCAAGCTGAAAGATCACATATTCAATATCAAAGAGTTGGTGATATGCCTTCAAGAGTAACCAAGTCAACCAATATAGTCAAGCTCCATTTCTTGAGTTTGCTTTTATTGTTCAGAAGCTGTACTTTATTATATTTAAATTATTTTTATTCTTTGTTGTAACAAGTTTTAGGGATTGAAAGTTGGGGGAAAGGTCCATCTAAATCTGGATTGTTTGTGTTCCGAAAAAATAATTAGTATAGATTTTGGTTAATTTTCTGAAAAATCAAGTAGGTTGTTTGTGATTCCGAAAAACAATCGATTGTAGGTTTTGGTTGTTTGATCTGAGAAAATCAACTGGGTTGTGCTATGAACCCGGAAAATATTTGGGCTATAATCTGGGTTATAAATTATAGTAAAATTTACAAGAAAAAAAAGTCTTGGAGAGAGAACGTAGGTGTAGAGTTGGCACCGAACTACTATAAATTTTTTGTGTTTACATTACTTGACCTGTTTGCTCTTATCTTCAGCATATTTACTTATTAATTTCCTGCTAAAGATTATTTTCTTCTATCTAGTATGAATTTCGATGCACTTAGTAAAAGTTTTCAACAATTCAATTAACTCTCTTCTTAGATTGCATAGCTAGGCAACAAAGATTTCTTTACACAAATCCCTGCTAATCTTGCCCTATAATTTGGGTTTCCCTCAAATTTAGATTCCCTGCAAATTTAGGTTTCCTTAACTATGAGTTGCTGGTAGACACATGAAAAACGAGAGAATTGTTGGTCCAAGAGAAAGACCGAAAATAATTTAATTTTTCTCAGTTGCTTAATGCATTAAAAATAAAATAATTGGGAAATAGAAAATAAAAGGCCGTTGGTATTTCCCCAACTCGACACCTTGGTGTTCCTCCTCGTTATATAATAAATTTTTTCCCGCCCCACTCTCGATTAGAAGAACAAGTCCCCAAGGTCGTCGGCGGACGGAGGGAGAGACAGAAAGAAGAGGATGTGCGGAAGGGCTCGTTGCACTCTCAATCCTGGCCAGGTCGCCCAGGCCTGCCGCCTCGCCGACGGCGGCGGCGACGCCTCCTCCATCCCCACCCTCCAAATGGATCGGTACTCTCGAGTCAATCTTGAATGTTCTTCCTATATTCCCATTAATTTCGAGGAATTAACGTGGGTGTGTTCTTCCTTTTTCTTGATTAATTTTCTTTTGAGCGAGCCATGATGGCGATTTATGTTTTTGATTTTTTTTTTTCGCTGTGCAGTTACCGCCCGTCGTATAATGTCTCGCCGGGGGCGTACCTGCCGGTGGTGGCGGCGCGGAAGGAGGCGAAGGGTTCGGGTGAAGGTCGAGAGGCCCCGGTCATCCACTGCATGAAGTGGGGCCTGGTTCCTAGCTTTACTAAGAAGACCGAGAAGCCCGACCACTTTAAAATGGTATCCGATTGTTTAACCCTCTCCTTATGTTTTTTTCCTCTTTTTGTGAACTTGGCCTGGGAAGGCTGAAAGTGGTGTATTTTCTTGAAGTTGGGACTTAAATAAGATCACTACCATGGGGTTCTGGGAGGGAGAACTGGGGATAGACCTAAGCTTAAGTATGCTTTTAACATAAAGATAAAGTGGCATTTAGAGTTACAAGCCCAAGTCTTTACCCTCGCACCAAGAAATTGCCGTATTTCTGAAGTTGGGACTTGAGAGTGTCAAATATTTGCTTAGGATTTGAATGAATATCATGGTTCCAATTACCCCAATTATAGCAAAAATAAAGGCCTCCTTTGAAACACCGTTATGCCTTTTTATAAACAAAAATACGACGTGCTATTTGTCTAATATAGCTTTGATTGGGTTTATTTGTGAAACAAAAAAAAAAAAATAGTGTTCATAATAACAGCAGTGAAATAGTGAACAGTAATGTGAAGTTGATTGTTTTCGCAAATCACTGTTTGTAAAAAGATATCCTTATAACTGGCACACAAATTTGAATTTAAATAGTATTTTTTCAGATGAATAGTGAAAAGTTGAAAATAATGTCCATTATCCCCATGTATAATGCCTTCTGTGATAGGACAATAGCTGAATAACAGCCTTCTGTAATAGGACAATAGCTGAATAACAGCTGCATTAGTTGTATGACATTGTTATTTATGCTTCACAAATATGTTGTTCAATGAAAGTTAACTACTTGGATTGGACAATTTTTTTGCAAGCTGTAACACTCTACTGCTGATCATAAAATGTCTGTTCTGGGGGAGAAATGTTAGTTTTATTCTGTTATATGCAGTTCAATGCTAGATCAGAGTCAATAAAGGAGAAGGCTTCCTTTCGTCGACTTATTCCTACCAATCGATGCCTTGTGGCAGTAGAAGGGTATGATAGACAGTAAATTTGCTGGTCTTTATTTTCTTATTCTGATGTGTTCTTTTTGTTCTTAGAAACATTTTTCTGAAAATAGAGTAATTTTCTATGCTGTGTCTTTCCTTTTAATCTCTCTCTCTCTCTCATAGTTGTTAAGTCATGCTATCACATTGAAGTTGGATATCTTGTTGAGATCAAGGGACAGTCTTTTTATTTGATTCATGGGGTAATTGCACTAATAAAGCTTAGCTGAAATGTGTGGTTACTTTGTTCTGGGTGTGAGTGTTTAAGTACTTTATGGGTAGTGATGTTCTAAAGTATTCATAATGTTAAATCCATGAAACAATGAGATTTAAAAATTCTAACCATTTTTTTTTGCTTTGTGTATATCCATGTCTCCCAACCGAGTCTGCAAGTTATTAATACTCTGTATTAATTTTTAATGGATTTCAACTTGCAAACATGGCCATATGGGTTATACGTAGCAATGTTTCAAAATGTGGTGCATACTATCGGATATGCAGCTGCATATGCATTTGTAGTCTCTTAACCACACCACATTACCTATGTATAGTATTATATGCAGTCATACCGCACGTGGATGAAAAAGTTGTCCATTTAGGATTGTGCAACCGTGTAAGTGGTCCTCTTAGTATTATATGGCTGCATATGTATCCCTACTTAGCACTTTGGAGTTACAACCTACATTTATGTGTTTCCATGTAGGTGAAACAGGTTCAATTTGATGGTTAGGTTTGATATAGTTTCAGGTGAGCCTGATACATGTATTAATAGTGATAAATGTTGATTATGTTATAATTATTGCTTTAGATTAGTTGTTATTGCTATTACTCATCCATAAAAAAAATATTATAATTACTCTTGTTTAAAAAAATATTATAATTACTCTTGTTAAAAAAATTATTATAATTAGTCTTGTTTAAAAAAAGTATTATAATTACTCTTGTTGTTATTATATTATACATATTTTTAATAGCTATAAAATGGTAATCATATATGCACCTACATGTCGCATATGCACTTTGCGGTCCCTTGACCACACGCATCCATATTCACTTGCATATGCGACTTGCATACCGTGTATGAACTATGCGGTCCCTTGACTACTTGCATACCACAACCGTTTTTTAAAACACTATCATGGATACAACAAGTACTATATAGTCAACCAAAAGGGGTTAGGGAAAAGTTAGTTATATAGTGCACTTGGTGCGAAGCTTATAATGCAATTTCGAGCAGTATGGAGTCATTTTTATACCTTTTTTCTCTAGATCTTGTGTTGACAGAGTTACTTGGCATTTTAAATCCCTACAAGTATCTATCTTTTAATGTTGATATAAGTTGTGCAATTTCATGTTTTAGCAATGTAATTGTCCTGAAGTGGGAGTCGGAATAGGAAGGAATTTTGTGCCGAAAAAGTAGCTACTGGTAACTCAACAAAAATTCAGAACTTAGTCGTGATTAGGTTTTAGGTTGTGATAGATCATATCTTGACCCATAATGCTTCTCATGTAGTTTGGCTTAAGCTTGTTGGTTATCTTCGAGGTTAAGTGGGTAAAATGCTATCTTTAGGGTTGCAAATGGATTGGATTTTCATGCTTTTTATTTGGAGCTAACCTGAAAAGTGAAAATTAATTTAGTCTGATCTGAGCCAGTTATTTGATTTAAGCTTGGATTGGAAAATATGACCTATTCCAAACACGACTGGATAGTGATTATTAAGTGAACTAATTCGAATCATAGCGGAACCCAAACTAGTTGGGAGGACCTGTGTAGGCATGTGCTTAGTCCCAAATTGGTTGTGCGCCTAGGAGATCGTGCATTCTTATATAGGGTCTAGGAGCCCGGAATGTACCTTCTAGCTAACCTTTTTAGGTGAAGTCCTGGATTGTTACACTAATACACTTTATTTTTCACCACCATCATTTTAATAATCTAAGCTACTTTGGTCATAACTTTTATGTAGTTAATCATCAATTTTGTTGTTCATTATATTTATATTTGGTTGTTTGCCATTTTTATGCGAAATAGTTTGTTAATAGTGTCTATATTGTTGTTTAATTGTTTCTTTTTTGCCAATAATGTTTAGGATATTATTAACCAATTTATATATGTTTATTATGTTTTGTATTTGGATTATTCGTGACTTGACTCAAGCTAAAAAGCTTAATGGATTGATAACTTTAAACCCGTTCAAACCTGCCTGACTAGAAGTGGACTATTTTAGATTATTTGAAATTTTTGAACTAATTGAAAAATTGAAATATGGATTGGGTTTTTAATTTTGCCAAAGCTTGATCCAACTTGACTTACTTGCAGCCCTATGCATCTTAGCCGTTCATAGGAAATGGCTATAGTTTGAATAAAATGCTACTATACTACTGGGTAATTATTTTGAAGACAATTTGTTGAAAAAACTAAAGTATGATTGTTGATTTCTGCACTGAAAGGTGTTAAAAGAATGACGCAAAATTAGATAATCAGAAGCGAATTTGTGCTAGTGAGAGATTGTGGTATGAGCATAAGAAAGACCAATAGCATTTGGAAGTAAGAGATGGTACAATATGAGTTCTCCATGCTGGTTGAACGCCCATTATTGAAGAGTAATACAATAATCATATTATTTTTTGTAAAACGAAAACAGTGTGAGCCTTGGCGTACTAATAAGGTTGTTCTATGACCTGGGTGTCATGGGTTCGAATCATGAAAATAGCCTCTCTACATGCAAGTTAAGGCTGCATACATTTTACCCTCCCTAGACCTTGCAATGATTGGAGCCTCGTGCATTGGCTATCCTTTTTATTTTTTATAACCAAAGGTCTAATAGCATATTTAATTTTCCAAACTCATCATAATGTTGTGAGCATTTGAACAATGGTACATTAAAATGATTTCCCTAGGATATACATGTGGATCACTATTAATTTCTAAAATATGTCAAATTTACATGATTTTGAGTATGTCCCTCATATAGGTTGAGATAGTTTTATCTCAATTTTGAAGCAAATGACACCCTATGTTCTCTCTGTCTATCTTACCAAAATACTTTCCAAATCTCTTTATTGCTGGGCTTGATTCATGTTACATAAAAGGATTAAGTTAGGTCAGCTTTCAGAGACCTAAGGTCTCATTAACAAATCATAAAATGCTTGACACAATTTCTCAGTCCTGTTTTTGATGGAAAAATTCTATCCTTTAAATAACCTGAAATTGTTTTATCTCTTCCTGTTTGTAAACTTGATTGTTCCTCCCCAATCACCATTTGTGGAAAGAAACACAATTTTGGATTCCTTGATCACCAGTTTACACCAAATTTTGCATGGCTTTAGTACTGCTTTGATGCAGTGCAAGTGGAAAAGGTTTTTAGTTATGTTGGAAATAAAGTAGAAGGGACAAAGTATTAACATTTCTTTTCTTTTTCTTTTTTCTTTTCCTTAAAATTGTATATAAATTTGTAATCGTAATGTTATTTTTTTCCTTTATTTCAAGATTTATCATTTTGACTTTTCTATGATATTCAAAGTTTATTCTCCTTTCCACATAGCATGCCTTTCAGTGCATTCAGTTCCTATCAAATATTGCCTGGAGGACTTATACTCATGCTTATCAGAAAAATGTCTAGAATGTTTAACTTAATGTGGTAATCATGAGCTTTCTATAATCCAGTGTTCATCTCAAATTCTTTTTTTTTAGCTGGATGGCATTCTATATTCATAAGAGTTGCTACTCACTTCAAGTAATGACCATCTTCTAGGTTTGTTGAAAAGAGCAAAATAGCCCCCTAACGGGTAACCACAACTTTTTAATCATGAAATCTTAGTTGGTTTGAAACATGGCTTCAATTGTTGGCCTTTCCAGTCCATTCCAGTCCGCAGGTACCATGTCTCCAGAAAACCTATTACTAGAGATATATTCTGATTTTGTAGACCTGAATAAGTATGTATGCTGATAGTCTCTGTAGTCTGTACTAGTGGGATCTATTCTAGCAGATTTACAATATTAATTAGCTGAAAACCGGCATTGGGTGTAGACTGTAGAGCCATGATATGAAGTAATTTCTAGTCTGTTGTACATGTAGTTCTCATGTATTTAGCACTTCAGTTTACTTTGAATACGTAATGCTTACATAGGCTTTTTTTTTGGCACATTCTTTTTTCTGCAGAAGCAGTCCTTTATTATCGCATTTTGGTGTTAAGATACAAGTTAATTATGCTGATGTGAAAGATGCTTTCTCAAACATATCAATATTTTAATTCCCTTTTTTCCTTTTAAAATTTTGTTTCAACAATCAGGTGCTGATATTGTCAAATAAGTAACCACAATTGTCTTTGACCAGAATCATCCATACAATGCAAAAGTTGATCTTTCTTGTTGGACTTCATATGTAGATGTAGTCTATTATTTATGAAGCTTATATAGGTGAATATTCCTTGAAATTGTTTCAAAATTTCTAACTGTGTCAGTTAAAGCCCATTGACACAATAAACTGTTGGGCTAACTCTGATGGGAGGTAGAGACACCTATCTCCTCTTGGAACTGGCTCTGCTTGAATCTAGCAATGAGTGGATCCACGGTGTTTGATTTGGGTGTTTTATGTGTACGTATCATACAAGAGCTCTTACCTATAAAATTATGTACTGACAGGGAAATAATAATCTCTGCATATATTGATGATAAGTGGAGATAGCCTGTTGCTAGACAATCTGGTTTGCTAACTAGAAAGATTGACTCAAACCCAAGATTGTTGTATAAGTTTCTCACTATGACATGCAAGAATAGAAAATTCTTATATAAAACTCCAGTTATCATAATTAAATCAAATTACGATGAATATTTTGTCATGGCTGAGTTGTTAGGTAACTTATGACTGGTCACATTGCTTGTTGGCTTGTTCCTGTTGTTGTAAAATGTATCGTTTGACCAATCATTGGATCTACCTTCCAAGTTTGACTTTGAAAGAGTTGGGTTCCACTAGGACCAACAGTTAGCATCTTGAACAATCCTTGCTTGATACAGTTTCCTTGAGCTGAATTTTGAGTTGTTCACGCTGTCAAGTTGGAAGCTTTAGTAGAACAGGTTGATCCAGCAAGTTTCTTACATGCTAAATATTACTGCTTTAGTGATGTCAATGGACAAGAGGCAGCAAATCGGAAAGCCAGCTCTCGCACAGATTGGCTTTGAGTTATACTAGATACCTACATACTTCAGCAAAACATATAATTACCTACATACTTCAGCAAAACATATAATTAGGTCAATGCAGAAGAAAAATTACCCGGCTATGCATGCTATGATGGTCTACCTGATTTGAGAAGATTTTTTCCATGAGAAATTCAGATATGCGCTTGAGGTTCCAGTGTACTCTTCCATCATTGTGCTCTCAATAATACTATCAAGATCAAAATGGAGTAGGGATAAAAGAGAAAAAGCCAGAATCTGATCTTTATCAAGGTCTGAAGTTCTTTTAGTTTAGCGATATGGTATGTTCCTCTATCTCCCTCTGTATGTCTGTCACTCTAAAATCTCTTATGATGCCACGAAATTTCTAATTTGTTAAGGAAATGTCTAACATTCCCAGCTGGATCAGAAGCCATTGTAGCCAGCCAGCTGCTACCTTAGAGTCCATTTCAATCCATAATTTTGTATCTGTTGTTTCTTTCTAAATAATATTCTTTGAACCTCTGAAGGCTTAAAGGCATTTAACGTTGGATGAATTGTGCTTGGAGCAAAGGCTGCCTGAGTATTTGAGAACTGGGTTTCCATTTTTATCTCTAACTGAACCACCACATGAAGAAATGGAGATATATTTTTCTGTCATAGTTCAGTTTCAGCCATTGGAGCAGGAAGTTTCCAGTTGATCACTGGAAAATTTTGTTTCCGTTACATCAATTATGGCAACTTCCCTGCTTCAGTTTTCCAGCTACATTTAGATAAAGAAGTTTAAACATTATCTGTTTGATAACTTAATAAGCTTGCAATCATGAACCCTTAGTTTCATCAGAAGCATTTGGTTAGTATTTCTCCTAGCTGTTAGATATTTAAATGCAAGGGCATAGTACATTTATCAAAAATATGATACAGGTGATGCAATACCCAGATGCTTTTTAGGAAAATTAAACGTTTACTGTCACATATATCTTGGGAAAAAAAGAATAGAAAAGATTGGCACAGATTTTCTGAAAATATATACTAATTTACTATTATAAAGGAAATGCTTCATTGCTTCTCTTTGAATGCCGTATACTTATTGGTGTGGACTTAGAATGGGAAGAGTCTAGGTTGCTTGCTATACGATCAGATCTGTTATTGTATATTCAATTTCTATTCTTTTTCTTTTTCAATTTAGTGTACTTAACAATATATGTTTTATATGTTGGGATGTAGATTCTATGAGTGGAAGAAAGATGGATCAAGAAAGCAGCCATATTATATACATTTTAAGGATCACAGACCTCTTGTGTTTGCCGCTCTTTATGATTCTTGGGTTAATTCAGAAGGTTGGTTGGTTTTTTTCTTATGTACAGTTTTAAAACTGCTTGTTCAGTTGATTTATGTGGCTGTTACTCTAAACTGACCTTTTATTTTTCACATTGGACCACTTTTTTTTTGATGTAAATGATGGTAATATTTGATCCTCATGTTAAGCATTAAAATTTTTATTTTTCAAATTTTGAAGGAAGTGAGCGAGCAGTCATGTCTGTAGTCATCATCAAGATCATTACCATCATTTTACTTATGTTTTTTTTTGATTGCCTCAACCATCTCTTTTAACTGATTTATTGTGTATCCTACTTATTAAACTTCTTTATTTTCATGCTGACCATTTTTAGTCCAAGTAACTTCAAGCATCAATTTTTGTCACGAAAATACCGCATGCTTTATATATCCTTAAATCAATACTAGATTTTTAATTTAACTTACCATAGTAACAATCAAATCTGTAATGTGTTTCTTAAAATAGGAGCAGGGTTGATTTTTGTAGCAGTGCTGTATGGATGCGGAGCAAGAGTTAGACCAGCACACATATCCAAGTATTTGAAATGGCAAGAAAAGAGAAAAATAGTGACACATAAGTAAAACATAAGTCTATTTAGGACTCAGTTATATGATATTAGCCTGTTCTAGCTTAATACATGATCAGGGAGATCACATCCTGAGCTACAAACCCAGGTTGAGGGCATGGGTAATATACATAAGCCTTTGCTGAACAACAAGTAAGAAAAGGCCGAAGTTGAAGCTGGCCTTCAGAGCAATAGAGTCTTGACAGCAGTCGGGAGCCAGTTATCTCAGTGACTGCCTCAGTAGTTGTTGAAGTTCTGCCTCCTAGTCCTGTGCCATGAGTTTCCTCAGTGTGGGGTCCTTATGCTTGGTTGTTTAGATTGCAGCCAGACCCAATTACCTTCATTCATATTGTGGAGAGTGAGAGAAGAAGAGTCCAGCCAGGATTCTACTTGGCTTTATTAGGTGGTTTTTACTGAGCTTATTCTTATCCCCACTAATTTGAGATAATATCTATCAGAAATTAGGGACATTCTGGTAGTCGTCATTCTCAGCACCTTATCTTTATTTCTAGTGCATTGGATCGAAGTGCTGCTGAAAGAAAATTCCTTCCTTCCAACCACCTATGGTTTCATAATGCTTAATGCTTGAAGCTCTATGTGGTAAATGGTTCAATCTAAACCAAATGTGACATAGAACAGGTCTCCATGGCTACTGCTGGCTGATCTTATAGTTTCTTAGCCTCTCAATCTGTGGCTCGTACTCATCTATGTTCTTTGTAATGGGAAGATACCACATTCAAAATCTGAAAATACATGATCTATAGATTTCCTGATCCCAAACAAATCGAAAACAATCAATAGAAATGATGATGTGCATATCTGAAACTCCTATTAGATAGCAGAGAAGGTGAAACACCTCAAGACCTTCAGGTCTTGGCTGGATCACCTTTAGACAGCCTTCTTCTTGATGGGAATGAAGATCAACTACACTTAACGGGAGAGAAAAACTCAAGCCCTTGGAGAAGCCGAACCTCCACTTGCTTACAACTACCCATGGTGGAGTGGGAGAAGAAGAATCCTTATCCCCATGCAAGAGAAACGGTGGAGGGCAGGTGGTGGAGGAGAGGTAGTGCTTCTCCATTGGTCAAGGAGAGGAATGGGAGTCGATCTCTAGATGAGATAGAGATTGACTCCTGCTGCTTAGTTGAGCCTGAGCTTCAACATGACCTAAATGTTTCTCCCAATTTTTTTAGGTAGTGACAAATAATGATATATTAAAATAAGCTACTTTGTTTTAAATAAAAAGTCTCTCAATGAAGGCTACCAAAGGTGGGACCCACTTGTCAAGGAATAAATTACAAAATCATGATGCTTCATGTCTCCACCCATCATAAAACTCCACACATCATAGAAAGGAGCATTAAATAAAATTAATTGCTCCATCTTTGCCGTCATGCATCTACTTCTAGAATCCCTTAAATCAGATGACGAAAATTGAGCAACTTCACTATTATTCTGTAATCATCCAATCAAGCGAGTTTGCACAAGAAAATCAATTTTGAAAAAAAAGAGAACTATAATAATTAATCTATGAGTCCATAGTATCCAATATTCTGTTGAACAATACTCTAAGAAAATGAGTTTAACTCAATAACTAAGCCAAGGTCATGCTTATGCCTCATAATTGGGCATTGATAATATTATGATTAGATTACATGACCAGGTAGGAAAAGTGTGTCATACTTATGCACCATGATTGTGCATCAATAGTTTGTCATGCTTACACCACATGACAGGCCATCAATAATATGCCCCTCTTACTCCTTGTGACCAGACATCAATAGAAGGTAGCTAGTTATCTCATACATGATCAAGCCTTATACTAAAGTATCCAAGTATTCTCATCAATATTCCAATGCGAGCATCATTAATTATCAAGTATCATAAAGGTTGGATTCATAATTTCATCAAAACATCAATTTCAGGTTTGAGAGTTGTCAATACACAATGATAGATCCAGATTGAAGCCATTCATGAAAATATTCTCTAAGAATTATTATAATCTACAACTTTTTCTATGGTATATATATATATATATATATGTATATACATACATACATATTTATATATATACACTTATATACATATATGCGCACATATATACATATATATGCATGCATACGTACACATATACATAAGCATATGATACATACATATATACACATAAACATTCATATGTACATACATACATATGTACATTTGTACATATGTATGTATCTATATAAAACAAGGATTCTTACAAAACAAAAGGGAACATGTAAGAAAGACGCTTATCTTTACACTCCCAACTGAAAACACTACAATCCAATACCTCAACACCTCAAATAATCTAAAACAAATTAAATTATGGGATAAAACACTAGTTCAGTAATCATCCTAGACTTGCCAGTAATCATCCTAGACTTGCACCAATAGTGACTGCTACAAACAAAAACTTATTTATTCCTATTCGGGTTTCCTAAAATAACAAAAATTTTCATTTAACAACTAAACTAATTATACTTCCTACGTACAGAATTTGAAGTCCTAAAGTAGGATAACTATCGGCGGGAACGTAGGGTGCCATAAGTCAATATCTTTGTAATTAATCATTGATTTTGGAATGCAAAACAACTTTAAACTTTTGAATGTTTTTTGACTAAAATAGCCCTAGATTAAATATTAGACATGGGGTCTCCTTTCTTTTCTTTTCCATTATTCCCTACTTTTAGTCTTTGATTCAACAACGAAGAAGTCTGATAGGCCAACATCATCGCCTCCTTGGCCCCAAGAGCATGGACAAGATGATCTTCACCTTTGACAATGTCATCATCACTAATGATGACACCACCATCATCAATAAGGTCGTCGTCCTCTAGCCCACCATCAAGATGCTTGTCGACCTTTTCTACTCCCAGTGATGACACCACCTTCATCATCATCCTTGCAGATGCTCTCCTTCGCCACTTCTGCTCCATCCTCCTTACTAGCATCCACCCCCATAGCCATCTTTGATGCCTTCCATCACCTCTTTCTCCACACCATTAATGTCCTCTGCCGTGTTGCCGTTCTCCTCGATCTCTCTAACTGTAGTCCCTTGTCAAGTGTGCTGCAACCTCCCTCGATACTGCTCAACCTTGGGATGGTGAAGAAGATCATGATCACTAGTTGCAATGTGTTTCTCATCCAAAAGAGTAATTTAGGGGATTGTGACTGACCTCTTGCTACACTACCTGGCCATGGCCAAGGCCAAGATTTTGGACGTCAAGGATAAGCTGATGGATGAGATTGAGTTCATCACAAAGACACTGAACTATCTGCCTATCACTAATATATTAAGCATTTTTAGGAGGAGAAGTTGGGTTTTGTTGACTTGGTGGAAGTGGCCTTTTTTGGGGATGTGAAGCTTGTAAAGATCATGGGGAGGACCATGTCTTTTGCCCCTCTCTTGTGGACCTCGTTGTTAATAACCTACCACCTCAAGAAACACACTTGTAAGAAGTTCCCCTTTCCCAAGCTTCCAACCATCACTATAGTCAACGAGGCGCCAACTACCAGCTCTTCCAATCCTTCAAGTCCCTTCATTCCCTCATCGTCCGCCCCCACCACAGTGAGTGGCGCGCCATTGAGTCCTTTGTCTATCTCTCCCTCTTCTTTGACATCATCTAGAGCAACAAGATCTCAACCACCACTTCTTGCATCACCCTCTTTGCCATCATTCATAAGATTCTCCACCTTAACGTCTTCAATGGGCACACCTCAACACCTGCGAGATCATCCACTTGTATGATTTGATGCAAAGGGGAAGAGGTTTTAGTGTTCATGGACCCCTAGTGGAGAGTAACCAAGGTTGAATAGTTATTTATCATCCTTAGTTAACCAGGGATTACGGTTCATTGGGGCTATGGAAGGTTAACAGAATGTTCTATTTACAATTTAGATAGACCTTTTCATGTTCAATTTGTAAATATTGATGAGAGGATGTTTTATATTTAATTTTGACAAAATGTTGGGTATGATTTGCAAAAAATCCAAATGCGAAGAGAAACTTAAGTTTTGAGAATTGACTAGTGTTTTAAGTTTCCAAAATAGTGCTTGATTTAGAAATATACGGAAAAACATATTTTACATTAAAATTTATAGGTAAAAGAATTCCCTGGTTTGTGGGGTTTTAAGTAGTTTTCAAGAGCTGTTGAGTTTTAGGGTTTCTAAGGGATATCTAGGCTTGAAAAATTTGATTATAAGGTTTACAAGGAATAATATCTAACATGACTTCAAGAGGCAATAGACTAATTTACACTAAGGAAACCTTAGAGTTTGAAATTTGGCTCAAAGTTGAAAGATATCAAAATTTGGGAAGAACTTAAAGGCTTAGAAAGCACCACGTAAATTCCAAGGAAAATGGAAAAGTTACTTACAACGTATAGCCTAATAGAACTCTTAATTCCTTGTCCAAGCTTTTCCTCTTTATCTTCTTGACTTCTTTAGCCCAGTTCTCCTTCCTTTTATTTCTCTTTTCATGGTCGATCCTTCTTGCCTCTATTTATACGAAAGGTAGGTCTCTCTAGCAAGTTGGGGCTATTGGGTCAATTTATCTGAATATGCTGCTTGTCTAAGTAGGTCTATTCTAGGACTTAAGTAAGTAGACTACTATAAGGAGAGATGGACTAATAAATAAATAGTCAAGCTATTGTACATAGACTTATTAAACATATTTAAGCATATATCCATTTAATTAAGATATTGCAATTAAATAAGGAAAAATTGTCATGACTAGGAACCTCGCTCGACTAAGATCCAAGTCTATCTTGGTCAAGGTTTCAATCTTGGACCAAACTGTCTGGTATGAGGCGTGCCGTACCATTTCAATAGGATATTGGTACTTAGTATGCCTCCCATATTAAGTGTCAGTATTGAGGTATGCAACGTATCGGCAGTTTACCAGTTGGACACCGGTAGAGGGTTCGGTATTGGATTGCAAACCTTAGTCTCGATTTTCCAATGGACTAAATATTTACACTAATCACTAGTTGTGTAAGCTAATAATTCACAAAATATATCTTCAAAATAATTTATTTGTAAAAATAATGATCATTTGATCGCACAACGCAAATTGAATACCATCCAAATTAAATTTTTACATCTTATAACCTTGAATAAAACAACGTCCATTTACATATGATTATCTTACAATACAGAAAATAACTCTTAAATCCTCACAAAAGTTATTCAAACTTTTTAGTAGTTTAATTCAACTAGTCTCCATATTGAAATATAATGAGTAAGCTACATAGTTCAGTAACTAGCTAAACTTAGTGAAC
The DNA here is from genome assembly GCF_051530095.1 of Phoenix dactylifera. Lineage (NCBI taxonomy): Eukaryota > Viridiplantae > Streptophyta > Magnoliopsida > Arecales > Arecaceae > Phoenix > Phoenix dactylifera. The sequence goes on from NC_143193.1 coordinate 10,818,162, forward strand.
AAGATAGAGTTAAGCAATCTTAATATGATATAAGTATTAATATTTGATGCTTATTGACACTCAAACATTTAGAAAACGACATTTCAAAGGTGCAATCAAAATAGATACATTTTCCAAGATATCACATTTCAAAACATTGAAAATCAGAACAGGTAACATTTACTAGTGCATTTTATTTTGAAAGCATAGAAATGCAATTGAAATCACTTTATAGAATCAAATTAATACCAGCTGGTCAATAACCAACTATTATACCCATTGGTCAAGGATAAGAAATGTCGAACCGACCCAAACCCGACGGTTTGGCTTGTACCAAACCGTACCAAAGCTGTCTTGGGACAGTTCATCCTCTTAGGTCAGTTCAGTATTGTTTTATTGATAAAACATCTTACCCCCATGGATTGCTTCTATTCGGCTTTGAGATCCCTCGACTTTGCTCTTTCGAGATCCCTCGTCGCGTCCTTCGCTCATTTGCTCGTCTGAAAACCTCGTCTCTTCGACTGCTACCGGTAAGTCCCACCGTCTCTTGCCCCCTCTCTCCCCTCCTCCCTCCTGCTCCTTCTCAGGTAGGCTTTCCCCCTCTCTCCCCCCTCCCTCTCTCTCTTCTTCTCTCTTTCTCTCCCTCTCCCCCCTCTCCCTCTCTTTTCTGCCGTCTTTGTTTTGGAATGGGGGAGAGTGGAAAAATTTCCATTTCAAGCACTTTTTTTTAAATTTTTGAATATTGAACTAAAGTCAACGAATCATATGCCGTTTTCAGCTCAAAATTTGGAAATAAAAAAGAGGTCCAAAATGGACCGGAATGTCATGATACCAGTACCGTATCATACCTCCGGACAATCGGTACGGGTCCCAATGCCGGTAGAGCCAACCTTGGTCAAGGGTTCACTAATGCACCAACTGTTATACCTGTTGGTCAAGATACACTAAAAAGCAACGAATACTTGTTGGTCAAGGGTTCATTGCTGGAAAATAGGTTTCAGTTCAATTAATAAAACTTGAGACTTTTCAAATAAAAGGATAGATAGCATCTAGTTTTGATTCAATAAAACAAAATATAGATAAGGTGATTCAAGTCAAATGGGATGCTGGGATTTAGAACTAATTGTGTGTAAAAAGAGATTGAAGGTACATGATTATAAAGTCTATATAGATAAGGTGATTCAGAGTCAAATAGGATGCAAGGCCTTAAAACTAATTGTGTGTAAAAAGGGATTGAAGGAACATGATTATGAAATCTAGACCATGAATCAATGGCTTAAATAGTAGGATGCCACTGTATGAGGATACTTATCTTCATATTTATTTTGTATCCAAAACCTTCACACCACCAAACTCATATATAGATAAGGTGATTCAAAGTCAAATAGGATGCAGGGATTTAAAACTAAATGTGTGTACAAAGAGATTGAAGGAACATGATTATGAAATCTAGACAATGAATAAATGGCTTAAATAGTAGGATGCCTACCTTCATGTGTATTTTGGATCCAAAACCTTCGCACAACCAAACTCATAGAGGATTAAGGAACCCTATATAAATGATAAATGTATGTTTTGAAGTGGATTTCACATACAAGCAATGCTGTTAAAGTAAAGAAGGTTAGGAAGTAGACTAAGTCCAACAAATAACCTCCAATAACCTAAAGACAATAAGAAATTGTGTGCTCAAAAGAGAAAAAAACCCAAAAACTCTAAAATAAGGTACAAAATGATTTAATTGTGATTGTAGAACCTTAAGAGAAGGATGGACAAGGATTCATTAGCAAATAAAATGCGACAACTGGACTTTGACTTGGGTTGTTGGAAGGCTATAATGCCATAAAGGTACAAATTATGATGGTTCCTATTCAGAACGTGGAAGCTACATGCTGGCTATGAAAAACTGAGAAACCTAAACAAGAGATTCACTATTGTGCCAGAACAATTAGATGGTTAAGTGAGTCCTGCAATGTTTTAGGTTGTTCCATGTGAGTTTAGGGGGTTTAGGTTTTGACTGGCTGGAGTGCGGCACATTCAATCTAAAGAGGAGAATATCACCTTAACTACTTGGAGATCTATACCTACCAGTCTTAAGGTATTCTAAATATGAAAATTGATGAAGTTTTCTCTTGTTATGCATTATTACTTGTCCATGTAAGTAGAGGTCAAATCCAATAATTCTTGTGCTGGATGGATGATCCATGACCATCAATGAGCTATTTATCAAAAGAGAAAAGACCATCAATGAGCTACTTTGCCAAAAGATGAATTGGAACCTGATGGTGTACGTTACAAGGAGCATTATCAAAATTCAGAGATCCTCTGACATCGCATTTTGGGCTGGGTATGACTGTGTAAATAGGATATTGAAGCTTTGAAGGTTTCAGTCCATTTATGGAGCTCTCTACTGGGTGGACAAGCCTCACATGATATCGGTTAGAATCCTTTCTAAAGGATTTTTTTTCATATGATTTATGATCTGATGGAACAAAAATGGCTTCATAAGTGTTGAAGCGATGCATTTTTTTGAAGGAATAAAGCCACCCCATTTTTAGAACCCATTCCAGCCTCTATATGTACTATAACATTCATGTATGTACTGATAAAATGGTAAAAACAATGAAAAAATGCACCAGGACAATGTCATAAACATTGTTGTTCTATAATGTACACATACACATAAAGACATATAAATTATGTTCGAGCTAACAAAAAGTGTAAGGTTTTCATGTTTTACATTATATTATTTCGGTTGTTTCCATGAATGTGCAACTGTTTTCTGCATATTACAATCATCCACAAAGAAGACTATCGGACTCTGAAGATAACAAAGATTGCTTTTCATACTGGACTGCGCCATATTGTAAAATATGCACACTATATCTTATAAGCCTACAAAATGCATTTGAGGAAAAAGTGATTTTCTAATGGAAATGGAACGTCACTATAAGCCAAGCATGTCATACCAAATATATCATTGTCTTGTATTAGAAACCTCAACAAATTAGTTTAGTTAATTTCTTGCAGAAAGTTATGAGCTAAAACCAATATAAGGTAGTTTGTTGCTATTTCTCATATATTTTTTTTTATCAAATATTTTTTCTTTGAATTTCATATATTTAGAACGTCTTCTTGACTTTTTTTTTAGAGTTTCATGGCTTTTAATTTGTCTAAATTTGCTTTGTCCTTTGTCACAGGAGAGATTCTTCACACTTTCACTATTTTGACAACTCGCTCCTCAACAGCCTTGCAGTGGCTTCATGGTTAGCTATGTTAGTTTGTTCAATTTCTTGAAATGGAATAATATTCATAAAAATAATTTGTGAAAACAAGGTGTAATGCAAGATATTAAGGCTGCCCGTAAGGTATAAGCTTCACAAACTTCCCTTTGATGAAACAAATAATTAGAAAATTAAGAAACTGATATGGAAGTGGCATAGTAAATGATTAAGCAAAAGGAATTATTTCAATCATGAAAGAACTTTAAAAAGAAAACAAGCTTTTTGATGATCTTTGGTCTGCAATCTTGTGGCTTGCTTTTATGGTAAATTCCTTGAATGTGCATTATGGGATACCTAAAACCACTATCAAAGTTATGATGGAATTTGCTACACAACTTCTCAAAAACTGTTGTTTTATAAATGGGGTACAGATCGGGCTCCTCTGTGCCTTTCAACCCCCAAATGCAAAAGTGCTCGTCTTTCACAAATTGTTTATGCCAGTCATAATTGCGTGACAGATATTACCTTATAAAGCTATCGATGCTCAAATTCGTGGACAGCATGCAATTTATAGATATCTTGGTGTACTATTCACTTCTCTTGATGCACCATATAAACAATACGCAGGAATCACTGCTACATACTTCCTGATGCTAGTATTGTGATCATATTAACAATTGTCAAGACATATTTAGATCTTGCAAATAAACTTAAAATTTGCTGGTAAAAACCAGATGCCAAATTTATTGTGACCTTTTTTTTATGTTGTGCATGCTTGAGTCTTTCCCATAATAGTCTCAGATAATAGCAAAATTTGGATGAAGAATGAATTTGAGAGGATAGATTATGAAGAATGGTGGATCCTGCGAGACAGAGGATCCCCTTCTCAAGTAGTGGTAAACAAGGTCATTGCTAGCCCAAGATCTCGAAGCAAATATAGAAGAACAATCACAAACTTCAGACAAAGAGGAAAGCTTCACTATGTCATGAAAGGCTTACCAACTTCCAAAGACAAGCTTGACAAGCAAAGTTTCATAAGCTAGCTTCACTGAAAAAAGGAACTACTTCTTCTTGTTTAACATACACATGCCAACTTGCAAACATGAAGATTAATGGTGGTTTATGGAGATGTGGTAGAGTTTCTAAAAATTGTCTAAATGGGGTGAATCTAGAAAAGTGAAGAAGATGTTGCCTTATCTCATGGAAGTCCGATCATTTATGAGGGATAAGTAGGTGGTAGAAAATGGTGCTCTAGGAAAGAGATACTTGGATGGTCTGATAATAAATGGGCACATTCAAAAACCAAATTTGGTGGCATTCATGGTGGGCACTGGAGGGAAATGGGCCGATGTAGATGTGTCTTAGGATATGGGTATGTATGCCTTTCTTTAATCCTTTTGTATGGCATATTTTTCTGTCCTGTAGTCTATTTGTTCCAATCCAGGCTCTACATGTTAAGCGCATCTATAAGAGGGGTCTGGTACGATACACACATACTGCAGATTGTATTGACAAAATGAACCTAGTGCTATGCATTGATATGATTGGTACAACGTTATTTGGCCTCTGTTATCTGGTTATGGTTTCTTATTATGTTTTCTTTTTTTAATGCTATGTTTTCAAATGAATTAGGTGAGACTATCAAGTTAACTACTCAAGTTTTTGTTTTTTATGTGTGCTAAAGTCATTAATATGCATATGTATTACCCAAATCATATAACTTGAATATAAAATATTATGTGTGAAAAGCAATTAGCCAACTAAAAATCATAGACTTATTCTACGAGGGGTGTAGTTGGGTATTGTAAGTATGAGTAGTGGATTGATTAATTTTCTATTGAGCAAGTAAAAATCCATTTAAAATGTCATTCAACAATTATATCATATTCTTTAGAAGTTGATATGCAAATGCAATTCCTCACCTTAGTGCATGTGCAAGAACTTGGCAAGCTTATAGATGTCCTCATCGAGTATCAGGTCCACATTGTGTGTCCACTTGATATAATCTCGACACCGCTCCAATATCATATACTGCTGGTAGTGTGCATGGTATTGCTTGTACTCATTGTATTGCATAGGTCATTCCATGGGTATGATTATCACCATAAATGGAGAATAGTGGGACCCCGTAAGGTAGAACAAATAGATAGATCTGAAGCTTTGTGGTCATACCAAGGCTCATGGTTGTACCTGCCTGAAGGAATATATGGAGGGTAGCCATATCCGCTGAACTCCAGATTGAAGCTGCTCTTACTAATCAATCTAGAGGAAAGTATCATTTATATTTGGCGTCATATTAGGCATAGTTTACAACAAGGAATGCCGTACCGGCCCGTACCGGCCGGTACAAACCGGTCCGGTGCTTGACCGGTACCGGAGATATCCGGTTTTCATCCCCGTACCGGCCGGTTCGCACCGGTACGGGTTTTTTTTTTTTTAAAGAAACCACAGCGCTTCGCGCTGTGGTTTCAAAAACCACGCGCGGCGCGTGGTTTTAAGGGAGAAGTGGCCCACGGGCCACTTCTTTCCAAAAAAAAAGTTTTTTTTTTTTTTTTTTGGGAACCACAGCGAGGCGCTGTGGTTCCTAAAACCACCGCGAGGCGCGTGGTTTCAAAAACCACGCGCCGCGCGTGGTTTCAAAAACCACGCGCCGCGCGTGGTTTCAAAAACCACGCGCCGCGCGTGGTTTCAAAAACCACGCGCCGCGCGTGGTTTCAAAAACCACGCGCCGCGCGTGGTTTCAAAAACCACGCGCCGCGCGTGGTTTCAAAAAAAAAAAAAAATTGCTGTGGCCGACAGGCCATAGCTTCTTTTTCTTTTTTAATGGGAAAGGAAGTGGCCTCCGGCCACTCCTTCCCATTAAAAAACAAGGAAGTGGCCTCCGGCCACTTCTTTCCCATCAAATCAACGAAAGAAGTGGCCGAAAGGCCACTTCTTTTCTGTTAATCTGGGATTAACAGCACGATCTTAAGCCTCTCGTTCGGTTATAAAAACCAAACGAGGCTCACTTCTTTCCCAAACAATTTGAGGTTGAGAGGTTCTATTTAAGGTGCGGAGACGGAAAGATTTGAGAGATAGCGAGGAGGAGGTCCTGCCCAAAAAATCCAGCGGAGACTATTTAAGGTGCGGAGACGGAAAGATTTGAGAGATAGCGAGGAGGAGGTCCTGCCCAAAAAATCCAGCGGAGACTATTTAAGGTGCGGTTTTTTTATCCTATATTATTTCATTAATTTTGTTAATAATTTACTTAAAAAAATAGTTTATAAATTACTTAAATAATAAGATAATGCAAAAATTTACTTTATTAGCTTAATTTTTTGATAAGTTGTCCTTTTATGATAGAAATGGAGCCATCAAGAAAAACGAACCCTGCAAAGCGTGATATTGGCTGGTCTTATGGGCGAAGACTTGGAAGTGAGGGGCAACGACACCAGTTTCAATGCAAGTTTTGCGACAAGGTTTTCAAGGGAGGAGGGGTAACCAGGTTGAAGCAACACTTAGCCGGAAATTCCGGTGAGGTTGCTACGTGCCGAAATTGTCCTAACGAGATTCGTGTGCTGATGAGGCAGAATCTTGCTGAGGCCAAAGAAGCGAAGGAGATGGCTTCCAAGAAGAGGGCGGAGGTCGATCGCCAAGCGGCAGAGCCACCTTCCTATCACTCTAGGGAGCCAGAGGAGGTCGAGGATCTAGATGAGGAGGAGGCAGATATTCAGGCGGCCATGCATGCAAGCCTGGATGATCAGTGGCAGCAGGAGGAGGTGGCCAGGCATAGGGCTCGATTTGGGCCCTCTGCATACGAGTCGGGCGGCGGTTCTCGAAGCACTAGACAAGATCCAGAGTTCTTGAGGACAACTTCAGTAAGGGAGGGCGTCGGCAAAGAACGTGGCCGGATTGCATCTATGCTGGATAGTTTTGGTAGCCGAAAGAAGTCATCTAGAGGAGTTCCAGAAGGAGCGACAATTCATGATGTAGATCCGCATGCTCTCCCCAGTAGAGATTCAAGGCAGCAGAGGGTAGACACAATGTGGATGAAGGATAAGAAGAAAACTATGTGGCGAGCTATTGGATCCTGGTTTCACTTCAGCCACATCCCAGCGAATGTGGCAGACAATACATACTACAGGTCTGCCATTGCCGCCATACAAGCTGTCGGTCCCGGTGTAGCTCCTCCAGGCCCGAAGGATATATACGGTGAGCTTCTTGACAACAATAAGGAGAAGCTGGAGAATTGGATTGACTCCTACAAGAGCAAGTGGCCCATATATGGACTAACCATCATGTGCGATGGTTGGACCGGTCCGACCAGGCGGAGCATCATCAACTTTCTGACATACTGTGATGCTAAGACCTTCTTCCACAAGTCGATTGATGCTTCGGCTTATGTGCACAACACCTCGTACATGCTGAAACTTATGGAGGATGTGATTGATCTGGTAGGAGAGGAGAATGTCGTGCAGGTCGTCACTGATAATGGGCCGCAATATAAGGCTGCCGGGCAGGTCTTGATGGAGCGGCGGCCACATATTTTCTGGACCCCATGTGCTGCACATTGTATCGATCTTATGTTGATGGACATTGGAAAGATCCGTAGGGTGCAACAAACGGTGGAGACAGCCCAACGCATTACGAGGTATATTTATAACCATAACTGGGATCTTTTATTGATGAGAAAGTATGCAGGGAGAGAGATTCTGAGACCAGGAGTCACACGGTTTGCTACCAACTTCATCGCACTTGATAGCATACTCGAGAAGAGAGGAGCCCTACGTCAGATGTTTGCCAGTCCCGAGTGGTATGATAGTAGATATTCTTATGCCGGCACTAAAGGGAGCAAGATAGAAGACTTGGTGACGAGACAGCCATTCTGGCAGCGGGCTACTACAATAGTCAAGGCTATCAAACCATTATATGAAGTGCTGCGGGCCGTAGATAGCGAGATCTACCCCCAGATGGGGTTTTTGTATCACATGATGGTTAAGGCAAAGGATCAGATTATGGAGGCAGATCCAGCACATGGCCGGTCATACATCAACATCATTGAGCAACGGTGGGGAGCGCAAATGGGTACGGAATTACATCTAGCAGGTAAACTAAGATATAATTATAGTGACAATTATAGTGATGGATATAATTATATAATTATGCTAAGATAGTCTCGTATATGTGCAGCATACTACCTAAACCCCCGGTTTCAGTACAGCATAGATGGAATTGGTATGGATGAAACACTTCTGGATGCTTTGCGTAATGTGATTTACAAGATGGAGGCAGATCCAGAAAAAGCGGCCCTATGTCTTGAAGAGGTAATTATGATTTAGTAATTACCAGCATGTGTAAGTATATCAGCATCTTCAATTATTAACATGGTTTTCTTATGCTTATTTTTCACAGAGCAAATTATTTAGAGAGGGCAGCTACAGTTTTGGCCAACGAGCGGCTGTCGTCAGCAAACACAATATGAATCTAGGTACGTGACACATCAGGAAAACATTCACCTGGTGTTACTTAGTTACTATTATGGAACTATCATATATGTAATTTTCATAAATATTTTTGCAGCTGAATGGTGGGTGCATTTTGGCGGATCCGCGAGAAATCTAAAGCGGATAGCTATCCGGATCCTCTCCCAAACAGTCTCCTCTAGTGGATGTGAGCGCAATTGGTCCACCTTCGCCCTTATCCACAGCAAACAAAGAAACCGTTTGACGCAAAAGCGCCTCAACGACCTTGTTTATGTGCATTACAATTTGCGGTTGAGGCTAAAGTGCATCCAGGAGGAAGTGGAGCTCAAGTAACGGATCCGATTTACGGGTCCTTCACCGCTGATGACGATGATCCACTACTCGGCTGGCTTGTAGGCCAGCAGCAGGAGCCCGAGCTTGACGAGCCAGGATCGCCTCCACGACCAGCTACCTTCATAGCCACCGAAGTTGGGGTCGATCCAGAGCAATGGGCTGAGCGCAATATTCCACGCACTCCCAGAGCTGATCAGCCGCAGGCACAGGGGAGCCAGACAGAGAGGGCCAGGAAAGGAAAACAAAGAATCCCAATGGAGAGTGTCGAGGAAGAGACTTGGACTAGCAGCAATGAAGGTTCTGGTGGTGATGGATCTTCTAGCCATGGAGGGAGCGGAGGACAGTATGGTACTCATGAGACACAGCCGGAGGGTGGTCTTTATTTCACCGGTGAGTCCCAATTTATGGGTGCTACACAGGATACGGACCACGGTCGACCACCTGATAGAGATCGTGAGGATATTATTGGATATAGAAGACGGGCTCCTCGAGGTCGTTTAGGAAGACAGGATACGACTGCAGATCCGACAACATACGGATACGGATTCTATTATCCACAGCCTCAGCCTGACGAATACGGATATGGTGCATTGGATTTTGCTTCCGCCATATTTGGATGGGCCCCTACACAATCAGAGGACACCTCTCAGAGCCAGAGCGTGAGCGAGAGATTCGACAGTTCTTATAACCTGGCGCGCGTTCCTTCTGATTGGGTTGATTTGCCTCCTCCTGATTATACTTATGATCCAGATATCTACGAGAGCCATCGGTACTCGTCCCGATTTTAGATATCCTAGAGTACTTTAAATGTATGTAAATGATTGTATCTTAATTTGAAGATATTTTATGTGTATGATTTTATCATTTGGAACGGGAGGAAAACATAACATGCAATCATGCATCATATATGTTTCAAATTTCAACCCTAAATTTAAATATGAAAATATCAAAAATCATGAAAAAAGTAATAAAAAAACATCAATTTTCACTTAATTTAAGATCCAACAGAGACAACATTAAAAAAAAAAAAAGTCTGGCTCGCGGAGCCCGGCCGGTACCGTACCGGTCCGGCCGGCCACCGGTACGCCGAGCCGGACCGGTACGCCGGACCTTGGTTTACAATACTGTATCGAACCGCCCAATCTGTTTAGTATCATATAGTATCAGCTACAAACCAGAAGGTTCATGGTCTTGGTATGGTTTTTTGGCCTAAACCAGAGTGTTCCAGGTGGTTTTGCTCGATAAGGATCCCATATTGGTTTGGGGCCTCAATAATGGGGGAGAAAGAGCTTTTCTTCCTCTCTTTCAAGGTAAGAGAGGAGGAGAGGAGAAAGAGAGGGAGCTAGTAGAAGAGTGGACAAGACGTCCAATCTAGGGAAGGGCATCTTTTTTTCCTTTTCTTTTTTCTGTTACATCCCATAAATGGGAAAAAATTGGCAAAATATTGGGAAATCATGCCAAAATAAAACTATATTGCATTTTATGTTTTCAATGTTATACTTTGTTAATTTAACATATCTCATAGTTATGCCAGTCTTTAGACATGTACCATAAAAAAAGTTAAAGTACATTGCATGTAAACATCAAAAACAAACTCAGAAAGCTAAATAAAGGAAGCTTAAAAATCTTGAAAATAAATCTTGGAAATAAAAACAAAATACAATTTTCGGCCTGGTATGATATCAAATTATCAATACTATATCCTACCGGTACATGGTCCATTATCGTGGACCTTGATACTAGGTATTTTGAGCATTAGAGATGGACCAATATATTGGAAACAAACTTAGTCTAGAATCACTTGTACTTGAATTGCAATGGGATCCTTGTTGATGCAGATATTTCAATAAAAGTTACAATTTACTTTTCATTGTTTCAACTAATTTGTAGAAATTTATTCCTTTGAACTCATAAATTTTCTTGGTCTTCACTCTTACCCTTGTCCAATCTATGTAAACAATACTCTTGGCAATAATATTCACTAATTGTCTTCCTCCTCAACATGCCCAACGAATCGATCTCACTTAGTTGTTATCTAATGTTTTCTAGGGGAGTTCTATTCATGCTTTGTTGCTGCTCGTTGCTCTTTGTGTACTACAATTTCCCTAGTAATAGTTTATTTACCCTATCATTTGATATATTGAATTATTGATTATGTTGTACCAATCAAATTGTATTGTTTTATTTGTTTTCTTATTTGATAGCATGCATGAGTATTCTCTAAAACTTATTTGAAATTAAAAAGTCATTTATATATCTTGTTCGCTGGAATCTTCTACCTAGGGTAATGCACATGCTTCGGAATCTTCTCAGAATCTTGAATCTGCGCTCACTTCCTAAATGTTTCTTTACAAAGGCTTTTTTAAAATATCCGCTTCCCTGAACCCGCACCTTCTCTTGCACCCACACTCAATTCTGGCAACTAAGTCTTATACTATGTTGATGATAACCGTGTAAGCTAAATCTCAAGATAAAGAAGAAATGATGGCAAAATTCTAGCTTAAGCTTTTTGTTATGTTGTTTAGTATTATTTAATATTTACTTATGTTTCTTGTTTCTTTCTATAAAGTAATAATAAAGTATATTGGCTAATATATCCATTCAACCTTCCCACTAATTTTGCCATATTATCAATGCTTTTTTTTTTTTACGGGAAACTATAGTTATGGAAGTTATAGGCATAATATATTGCTTCGTGACTCTTAATATGCATTCCAACTGCAGATAGAATGCCCGTGATCTTGGGAAATAAGGGCTCCATTGATGTTTGGCTAGAAAAATCCACACCAAAGCTTGAAGCTGTCCTTGGGCCATATGAAGATTCTGATCTGGTAAACTCTGTTATAACATATCTGGCATCCTGTACCATCTTGTGGGAACTTTTTCTGAAGACCCTTGAGGGAAAATCTTTTGTACCTGAGACCAAAAATATGAACTAGACTATGATATATTTATTGATATAACTATGATCTTCTTCTTTTTTACTGTTATACCAATTCATGAAAGTATTTCTCCAAACTTTTTGTTTGTCACCATTCTGATTGTTTCTCATTTACATATACCAAGTTTACATATACCAAATTTGCTAGATTTAATGATTTGGTCATATGTTGTTGTTAATTTCTTTTACTTGTAACATTTGTTGCTTAGGTTTGGTACCCTGTGACCACTGCAGTCGGTAAACCATCCTTTGATGGCCCTGAGTGCATTAAAGAGGTATTGTTTTTAAGCTTGTATTGATTTAAACTGGCCCTTTTAACTTATGGTAAGCAATGACAATTCTTAGTATGAAAATGTTGAGGAAAACAGCATACATGTTTTCAAATTCTAGAAATATTGTAAAATTACTTGAGATTCCTATCAACTGGTACTGCTGATAATTTCTCAGACACTTCATACATAGCAAGGCACTCTTGTCACCAAGGTAACAATGTATCTTTCACCAATGGAACTTGAAAAATTCTGCAATAGAGATGAAACTCTATTAAGTCAAATGAAATATATTTTCAGGTTGACCTTTTATATTGTTCATCATGAGTTGTAATTTTCCTTTTATTGGGTCACTATCTCTGGGTTATGTCTGCTCTTGGAAAGGATAAATAACTCAAAAAGGGGAGCACTTAAATTACAGCCTACATAGAGGAGGCTACAGTAAGTTTTATAACAATATAATATAAATTCTATTCTCTTGGAGAAAGATACCGCTGTAGCATCATGGCTATACTTACTGTTACTGCGGATTAAATGAGAAGACTCTTTCCCATAACTTGATGTATATCGACTTAAGGAGTCTATGTAATATTAGTAGGGTGCTGATTTTGTATTTCTACAAAAAGTTTTAAATGAGAAAGGATGATTCTCTTTGTTGTTTTCTTCTTTTTTTTTAATTCAAGAAGGCTTCTCTTCTTTTTTTCATGTTGGAATTTTCTTAGATTAACCAATGGTAGCTTCCAACTCATAATTTTAGATTTCTAATAGGAAATTTTTAATGAGAGAAGATGGTTATCGTTCTTCTTCTTCTTCTTCTTCTTCTTTCAAGAAGGCTTTTCTTCTTTATTTCATGTTGGAAATTTTTTAGGTGTAGCTAGTGTAACTTCCAACTTATAATAAGTCACTAAACTAAAATAATTCAAGGATGTATTGACCATGGGCAGGGCATGCTACTCTATATCATCAATAGAGCAAGAGACATGATTTTGCTTCCTCACCTCTTGGAGAGAAGTGAATATTGTAGGAAGATATCTGTAAAAATTAGAGACCTCATCCAAAAGGAGTAGCTCAAAGTTATTATTTGGGCTCCTCAGCCTTGCTTAAATATCCAAGACCTTTCCAACGCGTAATTGATGTGGGAATAAATATGCATGTGCGGGTCCTCGCATGCTCCCCTTGTTTAAGCCTTGGTATCTTTACGAGGGAAAAGGGTCCAATTACAAACACTATGATCGACTTGCGGCCAACTCCAAAAGGGGCCCATGCTACAATCTAACGTAGACACATGTGCTAAGGTAGGTTAGCTCTGATGCCATTTTGTAATAATATGGGACCTCACCTCACCCAAAAAGGGCTCGCTACAAGGTTATTATTTAGTGTCCCTGGCCCTATGTAAGGGCCTAAGATCTCCCAAACATGCACCCAATGGGGAACTAGACACATGTCCTTGCAAGTCCTTAATCATTTTGTCAGTGTAAAATGCATAGTAATCCATCTTAACTAGAATCAACAAAATTTAAGCATGGTATAGAACACCTAGAATCTCATTAAATACCAAAAATAAAGTTTTGTTTTGGGTTTCCAGCCAGCCTTAGCTCATTTATTTGGCATCCCTTTCCAATTGCAAGCAGACCAGGTTTCAAAGTTCAAACCCTAGTGATGGCATCACCACTGCATTTTCAGAGAAGATTTTGTTTAAGTTCCTTACCTATGGTTGAACAATCCCAAAATGGACATTGCTGCTAGGTGTGGGGTGCTGAAACATGTGCTGCATACATATCAATGGGAATTTGCACTAAAAATAATGATGTTACACATCTTAAAGAAAATGTACATCAATACTAAATAAATTTGGATTTTTCAAGACATTAATTTGGCTTGTGTATTTATTTTCTTGAATAATTATTCATTCCCCACCCTTTTGTTGCTTAACAATATTTTGGAATATTTGTTTCTTGACATTTTAGAATTGTTGATCATGATTAATATGTCTTGCCATTTATATTTCATTGGTAGGTTGAAATTATTGTAGGGTTGTGGCTATGTAATACATATGTATATACATGTGCATACGAGTACATGCGTACAGAAGCACATACCTACATACTTACATATGTATATATTTAGTCTAGTTGATAGATGCCCATAAAGCAGTTTTGTAATGAACACCGCAGTTGTTATTTATGATATGTCAACATCTATTTAGTTACTTAAATTAAATATATTATCATAAAGGATATGGTGTCAAAAATTACTTTCAAAATATGGGTTTACTCTTCCAAATCCATTTTGTTTGGTTCACCACATCCTCCTTTCTCCAGCTTCTTATTGCCACATCTTGCATCTACCTCTGTGAGATGCACCTTCCATGTTTCCTAGATACATATTTTAGCTACTCATGCATTAGATTATCTTCTTAAGTATCAAAAGTGTAAATCAGCGAGATATGTGGTTAATGTAAAATTGTAGAGAGAGAAAAGGTTGATGGTCTTCTTTGAAAAGTATAAGAAGTTTTGTGTATGTAGAAGGTTTTATAGATCTGGATTTTATTAATTACGCAATCACAATATGATATATTGTCTACTAAAATTTCAGCAGTCATGTAAATGAGGGGCCCTGGTGATATGTTAACTTTTTTTTTTTAATATGAAAATGTAGGCATAAAAACTGGCAGGGGCAGTGCTAATTTAATTTTCCCACCCTCCCTATGCTAACCGCCTATTAAGCCTGATATACATTGTCAACACTTGCCTTACAGCTTAAGTTTTTTGGGATCAAATGCTTAGTTAATATGGTATCAAAGGTAAAGGTTTATAGAACTTTTGGGTTCAAATCCCTCCAAATCAGCTATTTATTTGTTATCCTGGCTGTCATCTTAGTTCTTACCATATCTTGTTTATCCCCCCACATGCATGGTCCAATGCACATGAGCAGGTTTCTGAGCCTGATTTCTAGTATTGACCCATTCCTTGATAGCTTAAGCTCTTGGGTTGAAGTGGTTACTTAAGATCCCTTAGTTGAGAAAAGGGTGTGAAGCTTGTATGGGAAGGACCTACAGAATCCAACTTGTTGTAGTTCCCTTGCACATTGGCTTCATGTCTCATGGTAATGACCATTTTAGTCCCCATTTTTAAGCTTCTCCATATGTTGGAGATGGAGATCCTAAGATCTTGAATCTTGATTTAAGTTTAATCCCATCAATTCTCTTACTCTACATGTCTATTATTTTAATAGCCTATTGAGAGATGCATTTTAAAGTATTATCTAAAACTTGAATCTCACACTAATGTTCATTTATGCTTGGAGAAGTAGATGTCACGTTATTTTAAAATCTTAATCTCCAACTTGGGAGGCACTGGTCTTGTTTTTATGGCCCGTCTGTCACATCATTTCTCTTACTCTATACATCAATTATCTCATATCTATTACGTCAAAACTGTTCTTTTTATACGTCTTTCTCAATACTCTTCAGAAGCATCCAATATTATTTCAATAGTCTTGAAACCTTAGGACTCTTTCCACTCAAAATCTTTAAGCTTCAAGATTCCAAGAATCTCAGCAACTCAACCGAGGTCTGTGGAAAATAATTTGGACCCTACCACCGTGTGTGTGTGTGTGTGTGTTTTTCCAACTTAAATTCTAAACTTCATAGCCTGAGACTTAGTTCTCTTTCTCATAGTTCCTTGCCCTCAGTACCAACTTTCATCCTCTCATTTTATGAGAAATTAATACTAGTTTAAAGACTCAAGGACAACAAGGTGGAAGGCAAATGCTAAAAAGCTTCTATTTATAGTTTGGATTCCATCTCTTCTGTCTGCATTGATGAAACTTGACATTGATGTCTTATTTCATTTGAGCTTTAGTTTCAAGTAAGATGCTTTGAACCATTGATTGTCATTATAGTAACAAGTAACAACCTTGCCTCCAAAACAGAATTTTTTTTGGTTCTATTCCCATACTCTGGATGTATTGGGAAAGTTTCTTGGAAATAACCCCAATAGTCTTGCATTTAATTCTTACGACTGAAATCCTAAATGGAAGATTTGGTTTATAAAATGCATTAATTTTCCAAAAAGCACGAAAATGGGTGATTTAGGTGCACACTTGCTGTGATCCTCGCTCTAAACAATTGTTTAAAGATGATATAGGGAGTGTATGCTAATATCGTGAATGTATTTTCAAATTCCTCTGCCATAAAGTGGTGGGGGCAATACTGAAAAAGGAGATGGCTCAGTGGTGTGACTCCCATTGGAGTAAGATCTGATGATTGGTTTAAGTTGAATTCGATAGTCTAGCTTCCTTATGGCTTGGGCTGGATAAGTCTTGTAAGCTAGGTTAAAATTTCGGGCCCCACATTAGGCAAACGAATGAATTAAATCTTGGCTTGTATAGACATCGACTTGTTAGCTAACTTGAAAATCCTTGGCAGCTGGCAGAGCTGCTCATGTAATTGGAGCCCTATCCATAATTGGTGTAGGAAACTTATATTCAAAAAAGGCCCTGTTTGGATGCACAAGAGAAAATAAATTATAACCTAAAACTCTACAGAGTCAAATTTAGATGCTAATTGTCAACTTCTCTTTGTTGAATGTATCATGCTGGCATGCTGCTGCTGCTTTGGACTCTTTACAGTCAAATTTTGCACTTTGGTTCTCAAACCAAGTTGATTTGTTTTTCTTTTTTATACTTTCAAATCTGCTGTTTTTGATCTGCAGATAAAGCTGAAATCTACTGGTGAAAACCCAATGTCAAAGTTCTTCGCAAAAAAGAAAGTTGATAAAAGCCAGTCAGAACCAGAACACAAGAAATCATCCAATGAATTTCCACAAACGGATGCTTTTGGTAGTGTCAAAGATGAACCTGATGCTGAAGAAACTGAAGAACTCACTAAGGAGGAAAAGAATGGCAAGTCCGATCACTTTGCACCACCCAAAGGGGAAACCATTGGACCAGATGTTTGTGGTATTAAACGAGAATTTGAGGAAATGGCAACTAATTCTATATCTCAGACTGAGACTGCGATTGTCCTGCCTGCCAGTCCAGTGAAGAAGGGAAAAAGTGTCAAGAGCACTGGTGATAGACAAGCATCACTGCTTTCATATTTTGGGAAACGCTAGAGCTTGTTGCATCGACACTAGCTTGTTTTGTTTTTCTGTGTACGTTGTTGTCACATGTCTTGTATAAACTGGAAAATCCTTATAGTTTATGGTGTCAATCTTCCACTACTTTTGTAACAACTTGACCACTGATGGATGCTTTTTGTTGTAACTCCCACTAGGGCATGCTTATCATACATGTAAAGTTGATCTAACCAAGGAAGAAATTAACAGAAAATCTGATTTGATATATGGCACATATGATCAGCACACTGAGTTGTTGATTACTTTGTCAGTCGGATTAAAGTAGAACTGCTTTATAAACAACATCGAAATTCATTGCACCACCTTAATTTCTTATGATATTGGTTCCTCAGACAAAGGACGTACCATTCACAAGATCTGCACACTTTTATTATCTTTTACAGCTTTCAGCCGTTTGATTTAGTTTCATCCCATAAAAAGTTGTGGTTATGCATGTCAGATCATCGCCATTCGATCAATAATGCAAAAGTAGTATAAACCAAGTCATGCAGACTTTAGGCCAGGCTTTGAGTGCCAATTGAACACCAGAATTAAAATCACTATCCGGGTACTTAGGGCGGGGAATTGTGCACATAATAGCTGCTCCAGGCCTCGGACCCTCACCGTCTAAGCTTTTTACAGCACGGAGCAATGGCCCTCATCGTTAGTTAATATCATATTCCAAAATTCAATGCCTGAAATTCAGAATAGTATTTGACAAAGCTCTAAATGAATTCAAATAGTTGAAGCTTCGAAGAGAAAATTAACAAAAATAGTGTAAGATAATAAATCTACTTATACACTAATTTCTTTTAAAAATAGCTTGCTACAGAAAGGAAAAACAAAAGTGCAAAAACACTATGATCGCCTGCTAGCACCATATCATGTCACGAATTTTATAGTTCCTAGGTATCCATAAGAAAACTATAAGTTATATAATTATAAATAAACGACAATTTCTAATATGAATTTGAATATAATCACAAGGTTGTTTAAGCAAGGAAATATATGAAAGTAATACAAGGGTACTTCAAATTTGAAGAGTATGATTACCACAATACCTTTCATTGTCAGCGCAAGTAGTAACCATCGAAAGCAATTGGTGTTAGCTCCATCATTCATGGTAAAGAAACAAATCCAATAATCCCTTCAGCGAGTTGAACTTGACAAAGATGATTGTTTGAGAATCTTATCAAAACATAATAAGGCTTCTACTCTTCATTTGTTAAGCAATGCAATATAAGCTGTCCCGATTAGCCATGCCATTGAATTAGGTTGAGCTGGCTCTGGGCAGATCAAGCCTAGGCTCTGCTAAAGTTTAATTTTTCTTTCCTTTGTTTTTTAAAGGAAAGGAAAGATGAGACCCAGTCAAATTATTAAAGAATAAAGAATATCATACAACTACAAACTCCTCCCATGAAGGAGTGGAAATCACATTAACCGATGCCAAACAGGTTGTCCTCTCTTTTACAACTGTCCGTATTCTTTGAGTTGCAACAAAGTCTCCAGTCCTCAAGAAAATTACATACATTGTCAAATAAAAACTCTAGAGAACCCAAAAAGATTCTACACTAGTCTTGCTCGCCTTTCGAACCTCGAAGGCTCAATGAAAGAAGGCGATTGCAATAGAAAAGAGAAACCATAGCTAGCCTTCAACATGACAATTTGTAATAAAGAAGTGATTGGTCTTCCCCTAACCAATACCTTTACCCCGCTTCACACTTTGTACTTCCTCACAGACCCATCTTGAATCACCCACAATCATCGATCCCAGATAATCTTATTGAAAGACATGACAACTCGAATCCACTCTCCCATATCCCCACCTTTCCAAATCAACACCCACCGAGGCACTCGAGTCCTCCATCCAACATTTGGTGGCTAACTCGCAGAGAAGGCAAACATGGCATCTCCTCTTCCTCTACTTTGGCTGCCCCGCAACCCAAGGAGGAGAAACTCAATGCAACTCCACAAGGGATGCCCACCCTCCTGACTGCCATTGTCCTCATTCTCCTTGACCTTGCATTCACCATCCTTGACCTCTCCTCCTCTCTCCTATCTTGCTCCTATCACGATAGGAATAAGGAAAGCAATAAATTGCATCACTAGAGAGGCGTTGCCATCTTGAGCCTACTCTCTGCAAGGATTCTAGCATTGGCGATGGCTCTTGGGAGCTCATTTTTTGTGCATCCGAGGCTTATCATCGATGACTGGTGGTGACCGGGGCCTTTTCTTTTGAAGTGGTGGCCCAGGGGAGGGTCGCCGGGCTGCTCGTGGTGGTGAGCCTATGGAGGGTGGTGAGAGTGGTGGAGAGCATGTTCGAGCACAGCAGCGAGGCCATTGAGGCCAAGATTGAGGAAGTAGTGTCGCAGTTGGAGGAGCTGAAGTTTGAAAACGGAAGGATGAAGAGGTTTGTGGCCGAGAAGGATGGTAGGATCAGGCAGAAAGAGGAGGAATTGGCAAGTCTGCGGATATTGGTTTGATGCTTGGTGGAGATTTGAGCGACGATCCATCCGGGAGGCTTGGGTTGTATTTTTCTTAAGTATTTTTCAATTAAAATTATATTTTCTGTTTGTATTTTTCTAGTTCCTATCCTTTGGATTCAAATTGACTTCACCAGTAGATGTTGAAGTCCTCTACCAAGGAATTGGACCTGTTAATATATATCCCGATCCACTCTACTTTCATTTCTCACACTTGATTGATCTGGTATAACCGTGCTTTTTTGTTCCTTGGCAATTATATTTCTTTTTTTTTTTTTTTTTTGCTAATACGGATGGATCATACCTGATGGGTACGGATACACCCAATAAAGTCAAAAAATAGGATACCTCGGAGTGCCAAAGGCAGCTCCTCATCTACAGTCCACAAAGTGCCTCCGGAATGACTAGCTACATACGCAGCCACCCAATCCGCCGCACCATTGGCTTCACGGTAAATATGCTTGGCCTGAAAGGCCCCTCCATCCCTCACTATAGCCCAAATGTCCCGGAGCAAGGGATGGTCGCTACCGTCACCCTAAGGTCCCCCCTGGATCCAACTGATAACGGTAGCAGAATCACCCTCCAGGATGATAGACCTAGCCTGTAACACACACCGGGTGTGACAAAGGCCCGCCCAGGCAGCTCTCAGCTCCGCACTCGGTACCAAGGTGTCAAATAGCTGACTACCCCTAGCAGCCACAACCCTAACAGACGGGTCCCGAATAACAAAACTCGCGCCTCCCCTAATGCCACCATCCAAGACTGACCCATCAAAGTTGACCTTGAGGAAACTCGGGGGCGGGGGCTCCTAGGTGAAAAACACCGTGCGGGAAGCTGCCGAAGCAGAGTGGGAGCTCCAGATGTCCTGAGCTGTCAAAGTCCCTCCAACGGGGGTGATGTGACACAGCTCTGTCGCCTGACAGCGGGCGCTCTCGACTACAAATCTTGGCGACATATGTCGTTTGCCGAATGTACGAGCGTTCCTGGCCAACCAGATCTGATAGGCGGTATAGCTCGCTCGAACCACCACCTGACTAAGCGTCGGGGACTCCGAGCCCTGACGCATGGACTGTAAGAACTGGTCTCTACAGCTCCAAACCAACTGTGGGACTCTTACCAGGCGCCAAGTATCCCTCGCCCATGTACACCCAAACAGAACATGGTCTACCGTCTCGACCGCACCGCACACCCCACACTCCAATGGGATCCTCACTCCTCGTCCACCAAGTATAGCTCTCGTAGGGAGCCGGTCCCAAACCACCTTCCAGAGGAACAACGCGACCCTCGGGAGGATGCCCAATCGCCAAATCCAGGCGCAATCAAGACTAGGCTCATACTCCTGCCTAAGAATGCGGGAAAGATCACCCATCCTGTTGCCCAAGGTGACAACCCAAGAGGGGGGGTGAATTGGGTTTTCTAAAAATTATGTTCCCTAATTTTTACTTTGAATTGAATGCAGCGGAATGATAAGATGTTATTTACTTAAGCTCTAGGCATTTACAAGTAAAGCAGTGGAAAATTAAGCTAGAGCAATTATACTATGGCTTTAGGGTGCAATTGATCTAAAATTAACTTATAGTTGTATGATCAATTTTAATCTATGTGTATGGTAAGAATGGAGTGGAAGCTAAGCAAATTCTAAACAATCACTTATAACTCTATAGAAAATAAAGCTAGAGATATTACACAATCAAGTATGAATGTAAGGCATGAAATACAAGAGATAAGGCATCACAAACACAAAGATGTATAGTGGTTCGGTGCACCCCAGCACCTACATCCACTCCCCAAGACCTCTTGGGAATTTCACTATAATCCCTCAGATTACAGCCGGTTGTTTTACAAGCTCACAACCTAACTTGTTGTTTTCACGAGATCACAATGAACTCGGTCGGTTTTCACAGGCTCACCGACTAGAACCAACCGATTGTTTTTCCGGGTTCACAATCAAACCCAGTTGGTTTTTTCCGATTCACCAACCACAACCTTACACCGTTGGTTTTCCCTTTGGCTCACCAACAAATCTTAACCCCTTGATTCAATCCCTTGATTGAATCAAGTTACAAGATATTAGAACAAGAGTTTAAAACAAATACAAGCTTCTTAAACAAGCAGATGTAACAATATAAACAAATAGAGTAAAGAGAAGAAGCCCTCAAACAAGTTTTGTAGATGAAGGAACTCGGCTTCTTCTTTACTCGACCCTCTTCTGATTTTGCATGAGGTAGAGGATCACTGAGGCAGTACACAGTTGGAGAGGAAGCTTTGGGATTCACTCGGATGCTCTTCTTCTCTCACTTTTGCTTTGAATGGCCCTTTTGTGCTTTTGGAAGGTTTCTCTTGAAATCTCCCTTGAAATCTCTTCCCTATGTGTTCTCTCCAATTTCCTTAACTTCTCCCCTAGCTCTCCCCTTGATTTATAGCTTTTGAAGACTTGGGAACTGAGGATGATAGTGTTATTTTGATAATTAACAAGCAATTATCAAGACTATGTTATAAGTTAAATCGATACTTCATTTATAAGTCTGTTACTCTCAGTATATTTGTATAAATTGATAAAGATACATTTCATTGTTTATATGAATGAATCTAACCTTGAGATGCAGCAAAGTGTGGATTGAGTCGACCCAAAGGATGATTGGGTCGACCCCGGCACATCAGGAAAGCATTTGGCACACTTCTGCAAAAATGGCACAGATGAACAGTAAGTTGAGTCGACCCAAGGAAAGCATGATGATGCAAAAATAAAATTGTTCTCCCAAGTGCAGGAGAATCGCACAAGTAGTAAAATCTCGGGAGTCCGAGGTCGAATCCTCAGGGAACGAAATATATATTAGATTATTTAATATAATTTTAGATTAATTAATTCAATAAATTCGTGGATTAAGATGATGTTTTGATTTTCAGAAATTAAAAACAAAGATGATATGCAACTAAACAAAGTTCAATGAAATAAAGATGGTAGGGATCTGGAATCCCCCTTGATGATATTGCATCCAAGAAATAAACTCTATGGTTTTTGATTAAAAATGAATGGTAGGATAGATCTAATCATGGTATATATTTCATGAACATATGAACTCAATTTCTAAGCATTCATCGTGCTTTCTACGTCTACGATGAATCAAATACTAAAGCAATCCATATATCAATAATCATAATCCATTAAAGAGCTATCTACGAAATAACTATGCATGGATCAAAAACATATCAGTAAATATGATTCATTGAAGGCAAAAGTTTAGAGTTTACTTCAAAGAGCAATACATCAAAGGTTCCTCCATCTCCCTCCCTAAGAAATTAGCCACTCAATTCAAACATTAGTCCCTCTTTTCTCTTTTTTTTTTTCTATTCTTTTCGGAAACAGGGGCTCCCCTATTCCCTTTCTTTTTCCTTTGAATAACAGGGGCTCCTCTGTTTCTTCTTTGAATGGGGACTCCGGCTCCTGGTTCACCGAATGGGGGATATATATAACAACTCCCCCCCCAACCGAGAGAGGTGTCAAGCTGGCCTTCGATCCCTTCTTCACATGCGGTGGAGATGAGCTGACCCGATGAATCTGGGGCGTGGATCGCGGGGTCATGGTTGCTGGGATTCGGATGCTGGCTGGCCGTGAACGTGGCTGCAGGGAAGCTTCACAGAAGCCGGGATCTTCGGTAAGGGAGGTTGGGTGGTCGTTCGAAGCATACATCCCGGCTGGCCGCGGGATCTCCGGACGCGTGAAGGGAGCTGATCACGGAAGCTGGCTGGGATTCGGATGATGCGTTGGAAGATCACACGGACACTGGATGCTGGATTGCAGGAGGATCGGACTCGGATGATGTGCTGGAGCTGGAACGCATGGGAGGATGCTTCACGGACGCTGGGAGCTGATAACACGCGGAGATGCTCGCGGGATGATAGCTGGAGGCTCTGAGATGCGTTGGAAGATGGGATGAAGTCAGATCTTTGCTGGAAAATCGCTGGGAGGAGATGCGGAAATGCTGCGAGGAAGACGGAAGGAGGTTTGGATCGTGGAAGCTTGAAAATCGCTGGGAACTGACGTGGCTGGGCTTCATCGTTAGAGCTGGGAGAAGATGATGAATGCTGGCGAACGGAAGAGCTGGGCGCTGGGACGCTGAGATCACGGACGCGGAGATGCTTGCAGATGGCTGCACTGGATGAGGTCGGGGCGCAGGGAGAAGCTGGGACTTCGGTTCCTGTGAAGCTTGGGACGCGAACGGATGAACTCAGATTCGAAAGAAGCGGACGGAAGCTGGATCTTTGCTGGGATGAGGTGATGCTTCACGAGAGGGAGCTAACAGCGGAAGAATGTGGAGATGGAGCCGGCTTGCGGACGACTGGATCATGCAACGCTGAGATCACTGAAGCTGGGAGGCGCTATGAACCGGGATGACATGGGGATTAATTGCAGTGAACTGTCTTGCTGAACTTAGACTCCTTCTAATGTGCAACTGGGGTTGAACCATGCGGTTGACTGGTCACCTACGGTGATGCATCTTTTGGACCCAATGCGCATTTTAACTTTGATTTTCGATACCTGCTTCCAACAAAAATAAAATATTAATGCAGCACTGTTATCATTATTTGTTAGCAATAATGCTAATTTAAGTAATGTGTAGATCGCACTTTTGTGCTCTCATCACATGAGTCGACCCAAACATCAAGCTTCTCAAACAACTCAGAAAATGGTTCTCTGGAAATACTGAGAGGGTCGACCCAAGATGAAGTTGAGTCGACCTAAGCTTGAGTCGACCCAAGATGAAGTTGAGTCGACCCAAGCTTGAGTCGACCCAAACCCTGAGTGGGTCGACCCAAAGGCAAGACAGAACAGATGACAGAAAAGGTTCTCTGGAAACCCTGTTAGAGTCGACCCAAGAAGAAGTTGAGTCGACCCAACTGAACCTTGAGTCGACCCAAAGAAAGGTTGGGTCGACCCAAGTGAAGGAAGGCTGAATTGCAAGTTTCTGTGTTTCTGAGAGGGTCGACCCAAGGAATGTTTGAGTCGACCCAAGTGAAAGTTGGGTCGACCCAAGGACAGGTTGAGCCGACCCAAACACGGGCAGAAGCATAACGGCTAGTTCTGCAGAAGTACTTTTTGTCCTTCCAACAGTGAGTAACGGCTAGTTTTTGAATTCTAACCATTGGGGCTTGTCCAATTGATGAAGAAAACTATTTAAAGTGGCACTATTCATCAGATAGAACATCATTTTCAAAGAATATCAGAGAGTACATAAGAAAGAGAAAGTGCCCTAATCTTCTTCATTCAAGTGCTTCATTCAAGAGTCAAAAAAAAGTGGTTGAGCAGATTCAAAGAGTCATTAAGAGCTCCATCCACCCGTGAAGAGTGAAGCATCCTTGACAAAGAAGAGAGAAGTCACATCAAGCGATAACTATTCTCTAAACTCTTCTTTGTAGATTATATTGTTATATTTGCTCATCTAGGAGCTTAAATCTTCTTCCTTTGTTTATTAAACTACTTGTAAAGGTTGGTTGGTTAGCCCACAAAACCAACGGAATAGGTTGATTGGTGAACCCGTAAAACCAATTGTAAAGGTTCGTTGTTGAGCCCGTAAAACCAACATAGGTTTTTGGTGAACCCGGAAAACCAAAGTGTAAAGGTTTTTGGATTGTGAGCCCGGAAAACAATCCAACTGTAATCCGCAGAATTATAGTGAATTCCCAAGGGGTCGCTTGGGGAGTGGACGTAGGTGTTAAGGAGAGCACCGAACCACTATACTTCTTGTTGTTTGCATTATGATTTGTTTAAGTTCACTAACTCATCATTTAACACAAGTAAGATAGTTAAAATTAAAAGAAACCAATTCACCCCCCCCCTCTTGGCTTGTCACCTTGGGCAACAAGTGGTATCAGAGCAAGGTGCTCCAATAGTAATTATTGATCTCACAATCAAGAGTTAAAGATCATGACAACCCAAGTGGGATGTTCTATGGGTGAGGGACAATTAATTGATAGACCTCCACTATTTAATGGTATAAACTACACACATTGGAAAGCACGCATACGCATTTTCATTCAAGCACATGACTACGATTTATGGAGTATCATAGTCAATGGGCTACATACAAATGCTAATCATGATAAGAAAATAGCTCAGCAAAATGCAAAAGCCATGAATATTCTATATTGTGCATTGGATGATAGTGAACTTAATAACATATCTTTTTGCATGATTGCTAAGGAAATATGGAGTATGCTTGAAGTTAAATATGAATGCACTAACATTTCTAGTGAATTTGAAATTAGCTCCGAAGAAGAAGAGCAGCAAACTGAAATTGAAAATCTATGCTTTGTGGCACATGAAGATGAGGTATGTACTCGAATACAAAGTGATTTCTCATTCAAAAATCAAGTACATACTGAAGCTCAATCTGATTTTACATTTGATGAACTTCATGATGCATTTTCTGATTTATACTTAGAATACAAGAAGCTTAATTTAAAGAATAAGAAGCTTAGTTTAAAGAATAAAAAGCTACATCTGAAAATGTCAGAGGAAAGAAATTCTACTGCTGAAATGAAAGACAAATTAAATTCTGAGAATGAACGCTTAAGATTAAATTCAGAAGAATTGATTCAGAAAAATCAGAATTTAATTAAAGAAAATCAAAACTTAAGTGAAGAAGTTAACCAATTGAAATCTTTTATTAACAAATTCACTGTAAGTTCAGAAAGATTAAAAACGATGTTTGAAAGTCAACATGCTGTTTTTGATAAATCAAGACTTGGCTGGATTTCTTTGCTCAACAATAAACTTCTAAAGAAAAAGGTTATCAATTCGCCAAGCAAACCATTAAATAAGATAACTTATTTCAAACATAAAAAGATTGGGCATAAAAACTTTACCTATGGTTCTAATACGAATAAATCAAATGGTAAAGTTATTACGATTAAACAGATTTGGGTTCCAAAAGAAACCATATGCACTAACCCTCAAGGATCCAAGCAAGCTTGGGTACCCAAAATAAAAATATGAGGGTGTAGATATAAGTGTGCCAAGCTACCCATGGAACAAATGAAACTTTCATACAAATGGGTGCGTTGACACATAATTAAAGATAAGTCTCAATTTATTCATTAAATCTAGTATAAGGTTTAACATTCTACATCGTGTATCAAAATTATCTTTTTATGAAATTACGATACTCTCTGCATCAAAGTTCTTAAATGCCTCATATGTTGAATTTTTATCTCAACGATCTTAGCATAAAATTTTTCTAGTGCTTGCATGATAATAAGAAAACAATGAATGAATATGTATAACCTTCTCCTTTAAGTTTTTCAAAATCTAAATTTCTTCTCTAATATAAATGGTTGATGCTGATTTCATGCTAAAACTTTATTGAGCATAATACTTATGAAATCTTAGGTTATCCTTCGTGAAGGTATGAATGTAATTCATCATGTTATTATACCATTCATTCCTTATATGATTATCTGAAATGTATTATGATTTGCTTTATAAGTCTCATATATGCATCATAGGTTAAATCATAATTATTTCAAATTGGTTCAATCATAAATGATTAATGTGTTATGATCATAATAAGAAACTTACTTAAAAGTTTCTATAATAACAAATCGTCTTCCCTCTTACAAGTAATGCTCAAGACTATTCTAAAATTCAAAATCAATAAATCTGATCATTAAAATATTTCATTGAGCATAATCATTGTATCCATGATTAATATCTTTTCCTAAAATGATCTCAAATTCCACTGATTAATTTTAACTCATCATGTTTAATCTGAGCATAAAAATCTATTAAAGCATGAATATTAATTTTCTTGAGCTATCTCTCATAAGTCAAAAATATTTCTTATTTTTTCTAAAAGAAGATTACTTGTCTTCCTGAAACAAGAGTATCTGTGTTGAAAGCTAAATCATAATCAGAATTTTGATAGAAACAACTACTTAAGATAATCTGATTAAAATTCAACTTGTATATTTTATTGATAATTATTTTATGCAAATAGAATCTAAGTTAAATTGATTCTGAAAACAAAAAAAAATTGATTTAACTTTGATGAATCTTTCTATTGCCTCACATGCTTGTCCTTGAACCATCTTGGTTAATGAAACTATCTTTTTAGTTCAAGTGATATGTGCTTGCTTATATTTAGGCAATCTCTTGAGTAAAGTGACTCAACATTCAACTATTGTCATATCTTATATTGAGTCATCTAGTTAAAAATATGTTGGATGAATGTTCTGTATCTTGAAGAAACTAATGACTTTCTTTCAAGAAAGAAAAGGAGTTTGTTAATAATGCAGGATCCTTGAGCAAGAAAATGAGAGATTTCAACTTGAAGGACACCTCCACATAAGATACAATAAACATTCACATGCAAACAAGAGAGAGGACCTTCTTCAGCCAAATGTTCACACATAAGAAATCTAGTTTGACTTGAAGAATATAGAATGAATCGGTAATTTTAGATACCTCTCTCATAAATTAGCTGAGCAAAGTCAATAACTTAAATCTTATTGTGGCATGGTTAAAATCTTTAATTATTAATTTCTTGATATCATGTCTATATATGTATTAATTGACTTATGCTTTTAGAAATTGATTCATGGTTTGCTCAAACTAAAATGTTCCTTTGCCTATATCATAACCATGAAATACACAAGTATATGCTTAAAATGCTGATTTGAATTGACTTGTGAGAAGCTATGAATTCTTGAGCATAATGAAAATGTTGTTTGCATGATATACATCTATATGATACATAAGATTATTTCTTTATTCTGCTCTTTCATGTAAATTATTTGAGAATAACAAAAAGAAAGAGAGATAAAGAAAAGAAAATGAACAATTATTCAAGGGAAGTAAAATCTAAGTAAAGGCAAATACTCCAATCTTTAGGAAAAGCAAAACAAAAAGACGGGGAAAGACAATAAGCACACGTTTTGGATCCAGATTAGAGGGAAAGTGACTGACGGCAAAAAAGCCAGGTTTTCGTGAAATGTTCCGTTTCCGAAGTCAAGTGATGAGTCAAACTCTGTTGATGCTACAATGATCGATAAAACGTGATTGTGATAAGTATATTATGGGAGGTAGAGTTCCGAGGGAGACTTGGTGAATGCCCATTGATGAGGGGGCCTAGGCCTAGCTCAGGGGTCTGGTCAAACCTTCCGGACAAGTGCTTACGCTCAGCCTTTGCTTTGACTGCCCTAAACATATGGAGGTTTCGATTTGCCAGATTTGCCTGTTCGAGTCCCAAGAGGCTTCTTGCCATCGCATCGACTTCCTCAATCTCAGTTCATGTGTGCTCTCTTACCGATCAACTGGAAGGGTCAAAGCAGCTTCCTATGGATGGGAGGGGTCTCAGTTCTGCCTTTGAAGCAAGGGGGAAAAAGGTACTCCGTCATTCATAGTTCGAGTTCAAACAGTGGTCTTATCTTCTGAATCAAAGAACACGGGTCAAAGACTGGTTGATTGATTCATGATTTACTGAATCCGTGTCTTCTAGTGAAAGTGAAAGAGTCGAATAGAACGCATAAGTCGAATAGAAAGATGTTCATGATGAGTCGAAATAGCGTATAAATGAGTTGCTAAGCAACGGGGAATGGAACTTCTCTCAAACATCAGTCTTTGACTACTCAACCATCGAAAGAAGGACGAATAGTGGAATAGGCAGATGTTGCTGAAGGTCATTTTGTTGGGGAGTATGAGGGCAAGATCGATTCCTATTTTCTCAAAAGAATCTCCAGCTCAACCATCTGCTTCGGATAGTATATTAAATGGACGACTGGCTTTCGCAAATACAGGGGGTTCATCCCCAGTTGCATTTGTGGGTCCGTTCTCTTAGGTACCTTCTGTTGATGCGGGGGACAACGCAAACTGCTTTCTATGACGATATAAAGGGGAAGAGGTGCCGTTACGAGAACAAAGAATAGAACCTACCTTGGCAAGAATGAGCGGAAAGCCTCAGCCAGCCTAAGCTCTTTCATTTCCACATACGCATGGGCCTTTGAAGCAAGGGGTCATGAACGAAGATAAGAATCGTTCAATTCATTCAGTAGCATAACATTAGAAGCGGATAAGCCGTCACTGCGTCTTGTTGTTATAAAAGAAGAAGATTAGCAAAAGACAAGAAGGAATGAACAGAAAAAGACGATTGATTGATGAATGAACAAGATCTAATGAATGCTTGAATCAAAGCAGAGGTTTCAATCTCAGGCCTTATTTCTTTGGGGATGAGAGGAGTGCTCTCTGAACTCACTCACTTTCCGCCTAGTCATACGGAGTTCTTAGAGTATAGGAGGAATTCTTAAATGATTATTGCCGTTATCTAGTAAGAGTCCCCATCCGTATTGTATTATATCACATAAGTAGCTCCGGAAAGGGGACGACTTCTTTTCAATAAAAAGTAGAAAGAACAACTCTATAGAAGGAGAGTCGGAACATCTTAGTCACTGACTGGTCAACCTTCGGCGGCAGGATCGTTTCCACTTTGTTCAGCATATACTTACTACAGTCAAAGACAGATCTCGAGAAAGAAGCACATCACTGGTAATGAAAGGCAAGCGCTTGTGCTTAATAGAATCTATCTCGTTCGTCTCTCAATCAATTAGGTATTCGATAAAGAAGAAGAGTTTCCGTGCTCGGCTATCTTTTGTTAGTTTAAGGAGTTAGAGTTCCAGTCTTTTAGAGAGCTGTCCTTTCCAGTGGGTCTTCCTATGTTAGATGGAGATGATGTCAAAGCACTAAAAGCAGAGCTTGAAGTTCTGCCTTTTTTGAAGCAAGGACCATTTTCTTAGTCCTTTAGAACTAGCTAGTAGGGCATCTTTACGTCATTAGGATAGCTGGGTACCGACATCCAGCAGTAAGTCAGTTTGCGGCACAAGCTAGGTTTTACCGACAACATACTATTAATCTAG
Organism: Phoenix dactylifera; assembly: GCF_051530095.1. Lineage (NCBI taxonomy): Eukaryota > Viridiplantae > Streptophyta > Magnoliopsida > Arecales > Arecaceae > Phoenix > Phoenix dactylifera. Next base: position 10,848,878 of record NC_143193.1, read on the forward strand.
AGTAGTACGTAAGGAAGAGTTTCAGGCGAGAGGGCAGGCAAGAAGACATTCCGCTCAGGGACATAAAGCACGAAGTAATGAATAGTGAATGTGAAAAAAAAAGGCTTCAAAGACTTTCTCGATCATCAGTCTAGTCTCGATCATCAGGGACATATATTTGGCACATTTGTGAGACTAATATGAACATTCCTTTTGGAAGAGATAAAATCCGTAATTAATTACAGAAAAAGTTTGAAGTGAATATTTTAACCCTTCTATATTGCTCATCATAGGGATGGTGCCAATGGGGAGGCTAGTGGTAGTACCCGGCACTATTTGACCCAACTATTCGGTGTAGGGCATATTAGGGACGGCACAAGAGGGAGGCTAGTGGTAGTACCTCGTGCCCCTTCCAACTCCACCGGATAGGGAGCAAATAGAGTATAGAGCATAGAAAAGTAAATCCAAAAGAAATGAAGATTAGAATATTCACTGAGTGGTTAAAGGAAGAAATTCAAAAATGAGGAAATGAATGACAAGATAAATGAAAGTATATAAAAAGCTTGTGAAAAGCCAAATGAAGTTTCGATCACTTGAAAACACACCTTAAGGATAAAAGCTTAAACTTAATTTAAAAATGCTTCTATCGTTGCATTTTTGTAACTTTCATTATATACTTCAATGATTGCATCATTTTGGGGAATAACTCAATATGATTTCTAGATGAAAACTACGGTTTAAGAAAAATAGAATTACTTTGGATACCTTGGTTGTTTGCTCCGATACGCATATGAAACATATCATTTTTTATCTTATAAGTGTACTGAAATTAGTCTAAATGATGTATTTTTCAATGATCTTGATTGCAAATAAATGGTTCTAAACATATGATATTATTTTGATATTAAAAAGATTTATGGTACTTCATATATACGTTGCTAAAAAACTATGACTAAGAAATTAATATTTTGAATATACACTCCTACATAATTAAATGCTTCTATCATTAAAAAGAAAAGCTATTTTTAAGAAGAGAGTTAATGATCCTAAAGCTTAGAATATTTCAACTCACTTCAATAATTCTTATAGGAAAGAAAATGTAATTACTTTTGAAAGAAATTTGAGCTTCAAAAGAATTATTTTCTGATTAATATTTCCATACATATTCAAAAAAAAATAAGAGAAAATATAATTTATTCTTGAAAGATTAAAAAGAGTGATTGCTATAAATTTTGAAAAATTCTAGATCACTCTACATTCTTGATATTATAGAAGAACAAAAAAAAGGTTTGAAAGAAAATGCATCTTTTGAGGGGGAGCTTTAAATACTCAATCTCTTTATTGAAAATTATCTTCAAACTCTAAACTCTCAAATGGAATGATTAATTAAGGGGGAGAAAGAAAATTTCAGAGTGAGAGATCATATAGAACTTAATCGTATAAATTCGCATCTAAAGATGAGACAAAGAATACTAAATGTAAAGTGGTATTAAACTTTGTGCTTCATTGAATATCTTTTGAAAGTTGGATTTCCATCTGTATTCATCGGTAAATCATTTATTTCTGAAAATTTAATTGAAAATGATTCCATCTGTCTTAGTTTCGAAAATTTGTCTTGGAATCTACTTATGAGTTCTTATTGGCTTGCACTTTAGTATTTCAATCCTGAGCCAATTCATTTTAATTGATTTTGATGCTATGATCTTTAAAGGAGTAAAAGAAAGTCTTTAAGAGAGCTCTAAAAGAACTTTCAAAGCCTTGAATTTTATGTATCCTACACTGCATAAATTCATGTTTTGGTATCTATGCCCCAATACTTTTATATCATGAAAGAACTTTGAAGTCATTAAGAATTAAGGATTCAACATAATCTTATGTTTTTCGAGTATATAAGGTTTGATCTTTATTTGTGATCGGTTCTTTCAATTTTGAAAATAAACCACGCAATAGCACGTATCCTGTAGGACAGTGATTACGAGTGTCGGTCCACAGGGATTGGAGACAAGTTATTTTTCCTAATTAAATAATTACTTCAAAAAGGATAAGCTAGAGTAAATGATAAAAACATTAGAATTAATATGGGTGTAGTAGTATGAATTATCTATGGAGAGAGGTGTTTAGGGCTAGATTCCACCGATAGATTTATATCCGTGACGCTTTCAATGATTGAGTTGTATGTAAGACTTGATTGCTTCCGACTACAAGCCAAAGCAATCACAAAAGAAAATTATAACTAATTCCCAGCATGAATCATCTAAGTCTAGCACAAACCATCTACTCTAACGATAAGCATGACCTGTCTAACCTAGCATGATGCATCTGATCATTAAGTCATTAAACATGAAATCGATGTCACATGAATATCTCCTCCAAACCACAGGTGTTGGATTCGATGAAATAGATCAATCTATGTAAAGTATTTTATGCAAGATAAATGATTCACATAAATTGGATAAATCATAAGATCAATTGATAAATTCTTCATCATGCAACCATCTTACAATACAAACTCAAATCAATAAAAATGAAACGAATACTCCTCTATGGCTTCATCAAACCCCTAAACCGAGGTTTAGCTGCTCATGATGCTCGACGACTTTGATCGGCTTGCTGAGATGCTCCACGCCATCCGTCTCCAGTCCTTCCTTTTTTTTCTCCTTTTTTTTTTCTCTTTCTCTAACTCATCCACTCACAGCATCTCTTTTTTTTTTATTCTTTTCGGCACCATAACAGAGCATGCTCTGTTCCTTCCTCCCTCTCACCCTCCTCCCCCCTTTCTCTTATATAGGTCTCTCCTCTCTTGGTGAAGCCAGCCATGAATCCAAAGGGAGCGGACGCATGATCCTTGGGCGGAATGCACATCATCGGCTGGATCTCGGCAGCTGGTCGCGGAAGAGTGGTCCGTGGAAGATGAATACGGATGGGAGAAAGGTTGAATGCATATCCCGATTTGGATGCGTGATCCTTGGCTTGATGCGGGAGGGCTGAATCACAGGATGCTGGAATTTCCTTCACAGATGCAGGGGATACGCTGGGAGGAGCCAATCGGAGGATTGATGAGAATCCGAAAGGGGAAGAGGCGGAACGCCATTCTTGTGATTCGGCAGCTGGTGGCTGGGCGGACGATGATCGCGGAGGAGATTGGTCTTCCACTCGGCCGCTGGCTGGAATGGGCCGATCGAAGGACGTGAATCTCGGCTGCTGGGCGCTTGGAACGGCTCATTGGTTGCAGCCGGCTGGGATCCTGTTGTTTTGAAGCGAGGGCGGAGGATCGGGCTGATTCGGAGGAAGAACGTGGCTGGGCGGTGATCGCGGATGGACGCATGGACGCCGGCTGCACCGCATGGAGGATCTTTCGGGCGACGCCATCTCATGGCCGGAACGGGAGAATCGACGGAAATCTCGACCGTGATGCACTGCGGAGAGGAGGAAAGAAGATGAACAGTGGATTCATTATAATTTTTTTTTTGTAACACTGTTCATATGAACAGTGTTTTCACGGGACACTGTTCATATGAACAGTGAATTCGTGATGCACTGTTTATTTTATTATATTCATTATTTTCTTTTTTTTTTAATTTATAAATTTTATATGAAGGCAGGTAAAGAATTGGTTGGGAATTGACAAAGGTTTGGGGTGGGTCATGATCGTTGATTTGCGTGAACTTACTCTCGAGCCCAATATCGTTTAAATTTAATTCTTACTAAACAGCTTCAGACCGGACTCAACAAGGCTACAAGCAGGACCGTGACTTAATAACAAGGGTTAATCAAATATTTTTCTATACAATTATAACTTTTAATCTAATCAAGACCAAAGCCCATTTAATTATAACCTTAGCCGGGTCAACACAATCTCCTTATATGTTTTTCTGTAGTTTTCATTAAAGATTGCAATCAAGAGAGAGACAAGTTCAGAATCTGGTTTAAGAAAAGAATTATTTACCTCTTACCATAATTTAAATGTTTATTCAATTTCATGGTAAAATATGTATTTATCAGTTTAAAAACATTGATAAGTGCTATGGAAAGATAACTAAATTATAAATTATTAAGCACTTATCAATTTGCTCTTATACTATACTCTGAAAATTAATTAGATTGCTCTCATCTTGCTATATACTTAATATATATATATATATATATAAAGGTGTTGAACTTTCATTCGTGCCTTCTTTGAATATTATTCTTGATACTTCTTGAAATAACTTGAAAAAGATTCCATCTACACTTGATTTGAAAAATATCTTTGGAATCTACAGTTAGAGATCTCTTTTGGTTCACATCTTAAATGTCTCATTTCTAAAGCCAAACACATAGAAATAAGATATCATTTTATTAGGGATCATGTGCAAAATGGAAACATATGTATTGAGCATATATGTACTGAAAAAACAATTAGCTGACATATTCACAAAACCCTTGAGTGAAGATAATTTCTGCACGCTAAGGAGGGAATTAGGCATATGTGATTTTTTTTTATTGAAGAGATATAAAAGGGAGCAAGCAGTCTCATGATACATTCCTCCTATTTCTAAAAACCCATGAAACATGAGTCAAACTTGTAATCTATAGATTCCTTACTCATGTATCATTGTCCCAGAAAGAATTTATAAGGATTGAAAGCAAAGAAAATTTTTAGAAGCAATAAGAAAGAGAAAAGAAAAAATTCTGCACTTGGGTCGACCCAACCCAGAATAGGGTCGACCCAACATTGAGTCGACCCAAGAAAATTCTTGAGTCGACCCAACGTCGGGACCCCACTGTTAAAAGGAAGACCCGAGAGCATTGTTAGGGCACTGTTTGCCCTTGTCCTCTTCTGAATACTCTATTCCCCACTCTCCAAACTCCTCCAAACATCTCCAAACAGTAGATTACCTTAAGATCTTGGAGAAATGGGACCCAAAAGAGCCGTAGCCAAGAGATCCGGAAGAGTCTCACGGATCCAACGTGAGGAAAGACAAGCTACGGAGCCATCTACAGTGTCTCCACAACGTGAGGCACGTGCCGAGCCACCTCCTCCTCCTTCCCCCTCAGTAATACTTGCAAGATTTGCGGGGAGACCAGTTACAATGGGGAGAAGGATCCATTCCGAGTTCTTTGATCAAGAAGGGTTCCGTTTGAGGGAATGGATCCAAAGGCAAGGTTGGGAGTATCTTTGCTCCCTAGATGTGATGATCTACCCTGGATTAGTTCGGGAGTTCTATGCCTTCCTTAAAACTGGAATGGGAGGGCTTATTTCGGAAGTTCGAGGAGTTAGGGTTCGAGTTTTCGAGGAGAGTTTGAGTGAGCTACTTCATCTTCCCTGCGAAGGAGCCACTCCAGAAAAGCCTGAAAATAAGATGAGAGCCCTACAATTGATAATGGAAAATGAAAACTTCGACTTTTCCGAGAAGGTAATAGCTAGCTCTCTTTCTGCTGAAATGAGATTACTGCTCAGTATTATAAATAGGATTTTATTTCCGAAGAGCGGGAGATTCGATCTCATCACTGAGCGAGATCTTGTAGTGATGGAGCACATTATTCAGGGTATTCCCCTGAATCTCCCGGCCATGATACTGAGGCAGATGAGGAAGGTGATCTGCAACTCCAGAGTATCCCTACCTTATGGTATGATACTCACTTTGATTTTTCGACAGCACGGCATATCTGTCGAGGGGGAGGTATCCAGGTATCTGCTTCATACTGATACATACACTGCACGGACACTTATACGTATGGGCTATGAGAAAGTGAACGGGCAGTGGGTTCATACTGGAGCAGGGATTCAGGGTGAGGCACCAGAGGGTGATGCACCAGATATTGGAGACCCTATCCCTGAGGATGAGGAGCATATGGATCATCCTACTGCACCTTCAGAGGCTGGGCCATCGTCATCTGTTCCTTCGAGAGATACAGATGAGTTCTGGAGTAGGATGACTGAGATTATGACAGCTCAGGCGAGGACTATCACTGACGAGCTGACGAGCAGATTAGATGATATGTCAGCTCAGGCGAGGACTGTCACTGATGGGCTGACGAGCCGACTGGACATCATGTCTGCTGAGATTAGTGATCTGAGGCAGCAGATAGGAGCTCTACGGAGAGAGAGAGAGACCCATGGACCATCTGTGCCACAGGCTGCTGAGTCAGAGATTTCGGCACAGAGTCATCCAGCTCGTCGGGCTCCACGCCAGACACAGTCTCACCAGGCTCGACCTCCCCTCGCCACATACACTAGGAGGATGAGGACTAGATCCCAGCCATTAGATACTCCCTAGGCTGATATTAGCATTTCTGTTTAGAGCCTAGGCTAGATATCTAGTTCTCATATGTATTTTGTGTTTATCATGTATCTTTAAACTTTGATTTAGGAACATTGTAATTGCTTTTGTTTTTGGCATTAATGTACTAAAATGTTCCTATTTTGATCAATGAAGTTTGAATGTTTGTTATTTATTGTGTCTTTTTCCATGCACCTATTTGATGATAACAAAAAGGGGGAGAAGTAAAGAAAGAGTAATAAGAAGTTGAAGTAAAGAAAGAGAAATAACAAGGAGAAATAAGAAATTGTGTAAGAAAAAAAAAGAAATTACTAGTAAAACAAATTGAAAATTATATAGGAAAGCATATACATTTAAGGGGGAGCACTTTGTAACAATGAAAATGATCAAATCAAAAATTTCTATCAAATCTCAGAATTTGGCACATAGAATTTTAGAATTTGGCACGCACCTTTCACATCTCGATACATAACCTGAAACTCATGTTTTATCTCAAATTTTTGAAGTTTCATCTTTAATGAATTATAAATGAAAGGGGCAGCAATTCAAAAAGTCAAATTGGCAACATTTGAATGATATAGGGGAAGACTTCACTCTTATATTTTGAAAAGCTGAATTTCAGCAAGTTAATTCTTTTAAAACTAATTTTAAGATAAGTATCAATAGGCTCATACTCTTTATTTTGTAATCATCAAAAAGGGGGAGATTGAGGATGATAGTGTTATTTTGATGATTAACAAGCAATTATCAAGAGTATGTTATAAGTTAAATCGATACTTCATTTATAAGTCTGTTACTCTCAGTATATTTGTATAAATTGATAAAGATACATTTCATTTTTTATATGAATGAATCTAACCTTGAGATGCAGCAAAGTGTGGATTGAGTCGACCCAAAGGATGATTGGGTCGACCCCGGCACATCAGGAAAGCATTTGGCACACTTCTGCAAAAATGGCACAGATGAACAGTAAGTTGGGTCGACCCAAGGAAAGCATGAGTCGACCCAAACATCAAGCTTCTCAAACAACTCAGAAAATGGTTCTCTGGAAATACTGAGAGGGTCGACCCAAGATGAAGTTGAGTCGACCCAAGCTTGAGTCGACCCAAGATGAAGTTGAGTCGACCCAAGCTTGAGTCGACCCAAACCCTGAGTGGGTCGACCCAAAGGCAAGACAGAATAGATGACAGAAAAGGTTCTCTGGAAACCCTGTTAGGGTCGACCTAAGAAGAAGTTGAGTCGACCCAACTGAACCTTGAGTCGACCCAAAGAAAGATTGGGTCGACCCAAGTGAAGGAAGGCTGAATTGCAAGTTTCTGTGTTTCTGAGAGGGTCGACCCAAGGAATGTTTGAGTCGACCCAAGTGAAAGTTGGGTCGACCCAAGGACAGGTTGAGCCGACCCAAACACGGGCAGAAGCATAACAGCTAGTTCTGCAGAAGTACTTTTTGTCCTTCCAACAGTGAGTAACGGCTAGTTTTTGAATTCTAACCATTGGGGCTTGTCCAATGGATGAAGAAAACTATTTAAAGTGGCATTATTCATCAGATAGAACATCCTTTCCAAAGAATATCAGAGAGTACACAAGAAAGAGAAAGTACCCTAATCTTCTTCATTCAAGTGCTTCATTCAAGAGTCAAAAGAAAGTGGTTGAGCAGATTCAAAGAGTCATTAAGAGCTCCATCCACCCGTGAAGAGTGAAGCATCCTTGACAAAGAAGAGAGAAGTCACATCAAGCGATAACTATTCTCTAAACTCTTCTTTGTAGATTATATTGTTATATTTGCTCATCTAGGAGCTTAAATCTTCTTCCTTTGTTTATTAAACTACTTGTAAAGGTTGGTTGGTTAGCCCGCAAAACCAACGGAATAGGTTGATTGGTGAACCCGTAAAACCAATTGTAAAGGTTTGTTGGTGAGCCCGTAAAACCAACATAGGTTTTTGGTGAACCCGAAAAACCAAAGTGTAAAGGTTTTTGGATTGTGAGCCCGGAAAACAATCCAACTGTAATCCGCGGGATTATAGTGAATTCCCAAGGGGTCGCTTGGGGAGTGGACGTAGGTGCTAAGGAGAGCACCGAACCACTATACTTCTTGTTGTTTGCATTGTGATTTGTTTAAGTTTACTAACTCATCATTTAACACAAGTAAGATAGTTAAAATTAAAAGAAACCAATTCACCCCCCCCTCTTGGCTTGTCACCTTGGGCAACAGGAACATAGATTTAGCCGTTAGAGACAAAAATAGAGCCGTTATGACCCGTCTACACATTCTGTCTATGTATCCGTTGGGATCAGAGTCGACTCGCGCAATCTGGAGACGACTTGGCTGTTATTGGAGTCGACTCGTGCTTGACTGGAGACGACTCGGCCACTGTTCCAAATTTGAATTAATGTGCATGCCTTGTCCTAGGGTCGACTCGGACCAAACTGGAGTCGACTCGCCAATAGCTGGAGACGACTTGGGCACTTGGGGGTCGGCTCATTCTCAGGAATCCAGAGGACATATTTTCTGATTTTCTTCCTCGAGTCGACTCGGATTCTCTTGGAGTCGACTCGGCTCTCAGAGTCCGAAAAGCCGATCCTCTGTCTGTTGATCTGTGCTGCCTCGGAGTCGACTAGCAGAGTCTCGGAGTCGACTCGGCTGACTTGGGGTCGACTCTGGAATTCTCGGAGTCTACTCGTTCGCAGGGTTACTAAGTTTGATTCTCTGCCTTTCAGTCAGCTTTTCTCTGAGAGTCGACTCGGGCATACTTAGGAGTCGACTCGCCAAACGTTGGAGTCGACTCGCATCCTTCTGGAGTCGACTCGGTAACAGGGTCTAAAACCCATCTCTCTGTCTTTCTGTCTGTTACTCCTTGGAGTCGACTCGGAACTGTAGGAGTCGACTCGAGCGTCGTTCCTTTGAATTTTTCTTGAAATTTGCTCTTCTAAATTGAAGCCTTTGAACTTGAACCTTGGGCCAATGAGGTGTGGCTTTCTTCCAACTTTTCTTGAGAGCTTTGGAGGCCTTCTTGTATTCTTCCAACTTGCTATGTTCCTTGCAAAATAAATATCTTTCTCCTTGCAACACAAACATTAGTAATTATACTTCAAGGTTTTGTGATCATCAAAATCAATCGTTAAATCAACCTTTGGGTCAGCAATCTCCTCCTTTTTGATGATGACAAAACTTGAAGTTTATGCAATATAAAATAGATTGTGTTTTAGAACTAATGCATAGCTAAGTTGCATGAAGTAGAAAACATGCATATTTAAAACATACTTCATGATAATATTTTAGATTTAATCAATTGATTAATCAATGTATAAAACATTATGAGCATATACTCAGATATTCCTCCCCCTTTTTGACAACATCAAAAAGGTTGCAAGATAATGAAACATTAAGCACAAAGATAATAATACTCAAATATTTCTTTTCCTTATTGTACTCTGATTTTCAGTTAATGCATGTCAAATTATTGCAAGAATATGAATCATATAACTCAAGGCAATAATGTCAGATTGAGATTAATCAGCATAGATCAGAGCCAATTAAGATGATTTTAGAGCAAATTATAAGGAGAGCACATCAAATGTGATTCCAAAGATAGTTTTCAAATCAAGTGTAGGTGGAACCTTTTTCAAGTTAATTCAAGGAGCATCAAGACTGATATTCAAGGAAGGCACGAATGAAAATCTAACCCCTTTTTTTGAAAGATCTTTAATAACAAGTATGAAAGCTTGTTTATTTAAGATCTTTGCCCAATATATTAAGTATTTAGCAACATGAGATCAATTTAATTAATTTTCAGAGTATAAGATCAAAACTTATATTCTTGAAAAACATACCATCATGTTGGATCATTAGTTCTTAATGACTTCAAAATTCTTTTATGATAATAAGAGCATTGGGGCACAAATACCAAAATATGAATTCATGCAATTTTTGATATATCTTAGAGCTCTTTTAAAGACTTTCTTTTATTCCTTTAGAGAGAAACACATTTTGATATATATAAGAATGAATTGGCACAGGATTGAAACTCTAAAGAGCAAGCCAATAAGAACTCATTAGTGAATTCCAAAATAGATTTTCTAATAAAGACAGATGGATTTTTTTAAAAAAAATAATTTTCAAAACAGTTGATTTGCCAATTAGGTGTATTTTACCATCTAAAAATCTATCACATATAGTAGTTACTTGAAATTTGTGTTCATGAGAAATACTGAAGGAAATTTAGCTCAACACATTATTCTCCCCCTCTTTCATTAAACTAGAGACTCTTAAGATCAACTGTTTGAATTGTAATTTGGTTCATGATTGATGCACTAACCAAATAACAAGCCTCAAGGTGTATCATATAGATTTTCAGATTTAAATTTCAGATGATACATAATGGAGAGTATTAGGATCACTTCTCATTTAATATTCTTTCTCTCTCCTTTAGTTATGGATTTATGCGATTAAGCTCCATATGATCTCTCCTCCTAAAAATTTTCTTTCTCCACCTTAATTTAACATTCCATTTAAGAGTTTAGAATTTGAAAATAATTTTCAATAAAATATTCAAATTGTCAATCTTGAAAATATATGTTCTATAGTTTCAGCACAGCTTATACTAATGAGAGCATATTGAGATAAGACAACCTTTATAAAACTCAACTCAAGGTATAGGCTTTATATAATTAAGACAAGTAATGGCAACACAAGGAGGTTCATCAGAATCAATTCATAAAATATTCAAGGTATGCATCATATGATGGTAACTTTTGAATAAGATGAAAAAAGATTGATATGTCTAAAGCTTCCCCTCAAAAGATGCATTCTTATTTAATCATTCTTTTCTTTTTGTTGAATTTCAGATTTTAATGATGAGCGTGAATAAAACTAAAATTCTATGATATCAGAAATGTAGAGTGATCTAGAATTATTCAAAATTTGTAGCAATCACTCTTTTTAATCTTTCAAGAGCAAGTTATGTTTCCTCTTAATCTTTGAAAAAATGTTCTGAAATATTAATTTGAAAATAATTAATTTGAAGCTCAGTTTCTTTCAAAAGCATTTACATTTTCTTTCTTTTAAGAGTCATTTGAGTGAGCTGAATGTTTCTAGCTTTAAGATCGTTCATTCAAGGGATATAGAAGATCATTCAAGTGAATGTTTATAGAATTTAATTTCTTACTCATAGATTCACAGTAATGCATACATGGAATGCAATGAATCGTTTTAATATCAAAATAAAGTTATATATTTAGAAACATTTATTCGCAATCAAGATCATTGAAAAATACATCACTTAAACCAATTTTAGTACACTTTAAAGATAAGAAATGATATGTTTCAGATGCGTATCGGAGCAATCAACCAAGGCATCAAAATTAATTCTATTTTTCCTAAGTTAAGATTTCTATTTAGAAATCATATTGAGTTATTCTCCTAAATGATGCGATCATTGAAGCATATAACTATGGTTACAAAGATGTAACGATATAAGTATTTTTTTTTAAAATTAAGTTGAAACTTTTATACAAAATTGGATTCTGAACTTCATAAAAATTTTCAAGGAGGCTTTCAAGGTTATAATTTGAGATATGTATCTTCCAAATTGTAGCTCATCTTAAATCATTACGATTGAAAACATATATTTCAAACATATTAGAGCATATTCAGAATCTTTGTATTTAATGTTGAGTTTTGGTACGAATTAGAACATTATATACCAAAGTTAGGCTTGAAGGATAAAACAAAATCAATTCATTTTGCCTAAATAGAGATATCCTTCTCTTCTCCTTTTTACAAATTTATTCAACTTTCAGATTTTAAAGATGATTGTGAACGACAAATCTAAAATTTCTTTTCAATAATACCCAAAAAAATTTTATGTAGTATTTCAAACATTCAATCAAATTATCCAAGCATAGAGCATTCCAAAATATTGAGAACCCATAATTCAAAACATCATGCCATATGCAAAATATATTATGTGTTAAGTCATGCATTAAAATATTAAGAACATGCATGTCAAGGATCAAAATCAATTCTTTTCAAATAAACTCCCCCTATTTAAATATAATCTTGCACTGATTTCATCCTTAAGGTGTGTTTTCAAGTGACTAAAACTTGACTTGATTCTTCTTATATACTTTTATTTACTTTATCATTCATTTTCTCATTTTTTTTTGAATTTCTTTCCTTAACCAATTAATGGATATTTTGATTTTTTTTTTGTTTTTACTTTTTTATGCTCTATACTCTATTTGCTCCCTATCCGGTGGAGTTGGAAGGGGCACGAGGTACTACCACTAGCCTTCCTCTTGTGCCGTCCCTAATATACCCTACACCGAATAGTTGGGTCAAATAGTGCCGGATACTACCACTAGCCTCCCCATTGGCACCATCCCTATGATGAGCAATTTAGAAAGGTTAAAATGTTCACTTCAAACTCTCCCTGTTTAAGTGTAATTAATTACGGATTTTACACCTTCCAAAAAAAATGCTCACACAAGTCTCACAAATGTGCCGAATATATTCTGCTTGTTTTGATTTTCCTTAAGATTGGAGTATTTGCCTTTACTTAGATTTTACTTCTCTTGAATAATGTTCATTTTCTTTTCTTTATCTCTCTCTTTTTATTATTCTCAAGTAATTTACATGAAAGAGCAGAATAAAGAAATAATCTTATGTATCATATAGATGTATATCAGCAAACAACATTTTCATTATGCTCAAGGATTCATAGCTTCTCACAAGTTATTTTAAATCAAAATTTTAAGCATACACTTGTGTATTTCATGGTTATGACATAGGCAAAGATATATTTTAGTTTGGGCAAACCGTGAAACAATTTCTAAAAGCATAAGTCAATCAATACATATATAGACATGATATTAAGAAATTAATAATTAAAGACTATAATCATGCCATAATAAGATTTAAATTATTGACTTTGCTCAGTTAATTTATGAGAGAGGTATCTAAAACTACCGATTCATTCTGCATTCTTTAAGTCAAATACCTACTAGATTTCTTATGTGTAAACTTTTGGCTGAAGAAGATCCTCTCTCTTGTTTGCATGTGAATGTTTATTGTATCTTACGTGGAGGTATCCTTCAAGTTGAAATCTCTCATTTTCTTGCTCAAGGATCCTGCATTATTAACAAAATTCTTTTCTTTCTTGAAAGAAAGTCATTAGTTTCTTCAAGATACAAAATATTCATCCAACATATTTCTTAACTAGTTGACTCAACATAAGATATGACAATAATTGAATGTTGAGTCACTTTACTCAAGAGATTGCCTAAATATAAGTAAGCACACGTCACTTGGACTAAAGAGACATATTCATTAAGCAAGAAGGTTCAAGGACAAGCATGTGAGACAATAGGAAGATCCATCAAGGTCAAATCATTTCTTTGTTTTCAGAATCAATTTAGCTTAGATTCTATTTGCTAAAGATAATTATCAATAAGATATACAAGTTAAGTTTTGATCAAATTATCTTAAGTAGCTATTTCTATTAAAAATTCTGATTATGACTCAGATTGTGACATAAAAGCAAAGTGATAAACTATATTCTCAATAAAAGATCTAGTTTTGATAAAAATAGTATGAATTAATATTTCTACAACTAGTATCTTTTCATTGAGTATTCTATATGCATTGCTTGATGAATGAAATCCAAAGATAGAAATATCTTCATCAGATTTGGCATTATTTTCATAAGAACATATCAAGCATATCATGTATAATTGAAAAATATGAAAGATATGCAATAGCTCATTTTCTATTTTTCAGAAGATCAAAAAGAGTTTTCATCAAAAATAGATCTAATAGAGACCATATGTATGACAAGTAGTGATGATAGCTTTTAACAAAAATCATTTAAGTAGATGACTATCATACAACATTGTCTTTTTCATTTCTTCAAGGATTCTATTAACCCTATTGTACTTATGGTGTTCTTGGTGCAGAAATAATTGTATTCAATATTATTTTCTGTGCACAACTTAACAGAAAATTGGTTTTCTAAACTATGCCATGATACTTCTTTATCAATTCTTTATTTTCAGAATCAATTTAGCTTAGATTCTATTTGCTAAAGATAATTATCAATAAGATATACAAGTTAAGTTTTGATCAAATTATCTTAAGTAGCTATTTCTATTAAAAATTCTGATTATGACTCAGATTGTGACATAAAAGCAAAGTGATAAACTATATTCTCAATAAAAGATCTAGTTTTGATAAAAATAATATGAATTAATATTTCTACAACTAGTATCTTTTCATTGAGTATTCTATATGCATTGCTTAATGAATGAAATCCAAAGATAGGAATATCTTCATCAGATTTGGCATTATTTTCATAAGAACATATCAAGCATATCATGTATAATTGAAAAATATGAAAGATATGCAATAGCTCATTTTCTATTTTTTAGAAGATCAAAAAGAGTTTTCATCAAAAATAGATCTAATAGAGACCATATGTATGACAAGCAGTGATGATAGCTTTTAACAAAAATTATTTAAGTAGATGACTATCATACAACATTGTCTTTTTCATTTCTTCAAGGATTCTATTAATCCTATTGTACTTATGGTGTTCTTGGTGCAGAAACAATTGTATTCAATATTATTTTCTGTGCACAACTTAACAAAAAATTGGTTTTCTAAACTATGCCATGATACTTCTTTATTTTCACAGTTTTCAAACCTTTTTCATCCCTTTTTGTGAGTTTGATCCAATGCAGAAAATTTTTCAGTTTAAGTACCAAGAACAAACCCAATGTAAGCTTTTGAAAACTTAGTGACGGAAACAACATCTTTAGATTTAGAAATTGATTTTTGGTTTGTTTCCTTAGTTAACATGCATAGCAAACTTTGACCTTGCAAAAGATAATCTAAGTAAACCAATGACAAGGTCTTTTGAAATTAGGTCCATACTAGCATAAGTTAATTTTACATGCCCAAAAAAAATCTTTGATATTAGTATTTATAATGCATATTTTTTTAGAGCATAATAAGTACATATTCTTATGTCTATGATCAATAGAAGATAATGCCATGGATAAAACTCTCAATCAAGCATATAGAGAATTCATAGCGTTATTCTTAATAAGTTGATTAATCATTTAGCAACTTATCCAACAGTAAGTAAAGCATACAATAAAATGAAGTGATTTCATTATATATATATTTTTAAAAGTATTACCTATATCACAACATTGATTAATACCTGCAATTCATGTTTTAATCAGATACTAAGGCAAAGAGAATGCAAGGGTTACTAATTTCATTATTCTTTTCATTTCAATTACTTTTCTTAAGTATATTTTAAATTCTTTAACATGTGTCTAGAGCACCCATTGTTCAGATAATATCTTTTATTAGAACCTTGGAGAGCTAGACACACCTGCTGAAAAATAATCAGATTTTCAACTTAGGAACCCAAACTCTTTTGGGTCCTTGCAGGTTAACTATTATTGTTTCTTTTGGAACCCATATTTTCTTAATAGCTATTTTGTCCATAGGCTTGTAGATTTTAGGATTACAAGATGTGTATTTCTGCATATTCTTGTTAAATTTAACAGTCATAGATTTAACATAAGTAGATGATGAATTTTTAATTTTCTGATTTTGTTCATTAGGTTCATCGAATTTATGAAAAACTATTTTAGGATGAACAAAAGGGATTTTAATTAACTTTTGTTCATCATATTTATAAGAATCTGTTTTAGGATAGGCAACGGAGCATTTAACAACTATATTCTTGAAAGATTTTTGGATGTACCATGGTTGATATCCCAATCCAACTTTGTCATATCTAGCTCTTGAATTTTCTATCATTGAATTTAATTTTTCAGAGCTAAGAGTGAATCTTTCAACAATAGGTTTCAAATTTTCAACTTCTTTAGTTAGTTTTCTATTATCTTCTGAAAGCAATTCATTGTTTTTCTTAAGTTTATCATAGCTTTCAGTAAGAAGTTGATTTTTCTGATTTAGTTTTTTATTTTCTTTAATTAAGATTTCAGTTTCTTTAGTATGTTTCTTCATTAGTCTTTCATCTATAAGGATTTGTTTTTCATTCTTCAAGTTCTTGTTCTTACAAATAAGTTTCTTATATTCTAGATACAAATCAGAAAAAGCATCATAAAGTTCATTAAATATGAAATCAGATTCAGAATTTACCTTATCTTCTTGTGCCATAAAGCACAGGTTAGTTACCTCTTGTAATTCTTTAGAGCTGATTTCATCATTATTGCTCCTGGCTTTCAATTTCTTGCTTGACTCTCTCTTGGTCAAGGCTTTCTTGTTTTTAATTTCTTTCTTTCTTTCTTCTTGCTTCCTCTTCTTCTTTGTCTTTAGGAAGCTTTTGAATTTTTTAGGGATTGATGATGGATCTTTGTCTTCATCCCCAATATTTTCTTTTTCTGAGCTATCTTCCTGATTTAGAGTGTTTTCTGCATGCTCAATGTTAGTCTTGCAATTATCCTTAGGTAATCTAATATGGGGTTTCTCAGAAATATCTTAAAGTTGCTTCAAGAAAATTCCATATTTGTTTGGCAGATAAACATATACAAATTTGGTTGAAAATATTTTCATTAAATGCACAGTACAGAAGGTTCATGGCCTTTGCATTTAGTTCAGCCAAATTTTTATCAAACATACTTTCAATCAATTTCGTGGGTGTGTGTAGGCCATTTGTTATGACATTCCATAGCTCATAGTTTTGTGATTGAGTAAAGATTTTCATTCTAGCTTTCCATTGAATATAGTTAGATCCATCAAACAGTGGATGTCTGTTTGTGGAAAGTCCCTCAACAAATAATATGTTATCTGGGGTTGTCATGATCTTTGGCTCTAGTCGGTTAAGACTACAAATAATACGAGAGCACCTGCTCTGATACCACTTGTTGCCCAAGGTGACAACCCAAGAGGGGGGGGTGAATTGGGTTTTCTAAAAATTATGTTTCCTAATTTTTACTTTGAATTGAATGCAGCGGAATGATAAGATGTTATTTACTTAAGCTTTAGGCAATTACAAGTAAAGCAGTGAAAAATTAAGCTAGAGCAATTATACTATGGCTTTAGGGTGCAATTGATCTAAAATTAACTTATAGTTGTATGATCAATTTTAATCTATGTGTATGATAAGAATGGAGTGGAAGCTAAGCAAATTCTGAACAATCACTTATAACTCTATAGAAAACAAAGCTAGAGATATTACACAATCAAGTATGAATGTAAGGCATGAAATACAAGAGATAAGGCATCACAAACACAAAGATGTATAGTGGTTCGGTGCACCCCAGCACCTACATCCACTTCCCAAGACCTCTTGGAAATTTCACTATAATCCCTCAGATTACAGCCGGTTGTTTTACAAGCTCACAACCTAACTTCTTGTTTTCACGAGATCACAACGAACTCGGTCCATTTTCACAGGCTCACCGACTAGAACCAACCGATTGTTTTTCTGGGTTCACAAACAAACCCAGTTGGTTTTTCCCGGTTCACCAACCACAACCTTACACCGTTGGTTTTTCCTTTGGCTCACCAACAAACCTTAACCCCTTGATTCAATTTCTTGATTGAATCAAGTTACAAGATATTAGAACAAGAGTTTAAAACAAATACAAGCTTCTTAAACAAGCAGATATAACAATATAAACAAATAGAGTAAAGAGAAGAAGCCCTCAAACAAGTTTTGTAGATGAAGGAACTCGGCTTCTTCTTTACTCGACCCTCTTCTGATTTCACATGAGGTAAAGGATCACTGAGGCAGTACACAGTTGGAGAGGAAGCTTTGGGATTCACTCGGATGCTCTTCTTCTCTCACTTTTGCTTTCAATGGCCCTTTTGTGCTTTTGGAAGGTTTCTCTTGAAATCTCCCTTGAAATCTCTTCCCTATGTGTTCTCTCCCACTTTCTTAACTTCTCTCCTAGCTCTCCCCTTGATTTTATAGCTTTTGAAGACTTGGGAACAGAGATCTAGCCGTTAGAGACAAAAATAGAGCCGTTATGACCCGTCTGCACATTCTGATAATGTATCCGTTGGGATTGGAGTCGACTCGCGCGATCTGGAGACGACTTGGCTGTTATTGGAGTCGACTCGTGCTTGACTGGAGACGACTCGGCCACTGTTTCAAATTTGAATTAATGTGCATGCCTTGTCCTAGGGTTGACTCGGACCAAACTGGAGTCGACTCGCCAATAGCTGGAGACGACTTGGGCACTTGGGGGTCGGCTCATTCTCAGAAATCCAAAGGACATATTTTCTGATTTTCTTTCTCGAGTCGACTCGGATTCTCTTGGAGTCGACTCGACTCTCAGAGTCCGAAAAGTCGATCCTCTGTCTGTTGATCTGTGCTGCCTCGGAGTCGACTCGCAGAGTCCCGGAGTCGACTCGGCTAACTTGGGGTCGACTCTGGAATTCTCGGAGTCGACTCGTTCGCAGGGTTACTAAGTTTGATTCTCTGCCTTTTAGTCTGCTTTTCTCTGAGAGTCGACTCGGGCATACTTAGGAGTCGACTCGCCAAACGTCGGAGTCGACTCGCATCCTTCTGGAGTCGACTCGGTAACAGGGTCTAAAACCCATCTCTCTGTCTTTCTGTTTGTTACTCCTTGGAGTCGACTCGGAACTGTAGGAGTCGACTCGAGCGTCATTCCTTTGAATTTTTCTTGAAATTTGCTCTTCTAAATTGAAGCCTTTGAACTTGAACCTTGGGCCAATGAGGTGTAGCTTTCTTCCAACTTTTCTTGAGAGCTTTGGAGGCCTTCTTGTATTCTTCCAACTTGCTATGTTCCTTGCAAAATAAATATCTTTCTCCTTGCACCACAAACATTAGTAATTATACTTCAAGGTTTTGTGATCATCAAAATTAATCGTTAAATCAACCTTTGGGTCAGCACATCCGGACTCTAGGACTGGTCGAGGAGCTCCACACTTGTACATCTGGTCCACCACTCCGAGGTAGGGAGAGAGAACGAACCTTCTCCGCCAGATGCTCCCCGAAGAAGCGGGCCAATCGAATCTCATCCCAGTCGGCCTCCTCGGGGGACATGAGATCACAGACATGTAGACCCTCTTTAGCATCGACACTAACTGTAGTTGGCCAAAGGCGCAGGGGAAGGACATCAACCCATGGGTCACCGGTCACATCGATACTGCGCCCGTCGCCTATCAACCATCGGGTATGATCCGATACCATGGGCACATACCTCGCTATCTCACGCCATAGAAAGGAACAACTCCACCCTCCTCGGGCCCAGCCCTTCGGGCCTGCCCTCCCATAGCGTGCAATCATGATCCGGCTCCAAAACCCCTGCGGCTCCAGGATGAAGCGGGAGGCATGCCGGGCGAGGAGCAGCTCTCGTTTCTCCAGGAGAGACAACACCCCTAAACCACCTTCCCTAAGAGGAAGGCAGACACTCTCCCATGCCACCAGGTGCACCCCACGGCCCCCGCCAAGCGAGCCCCATAGGAAGCCCCGAAGAAGTCGCTCGATCTTCAGAAGGACTGATCTTGGTACCACCTTGTTTGCCATGAGATAAATGGGCATAGAGCCCAGTACAGATCTAATCAGCGTTACTCTACCCATCATAGATAGAGACGCTGCCCTCCAACCCTCTAGCCTACTCTGGACCCGTTGCACCATCCCGGTGCACTCGGATACACGCAGTCTCCTACCTGTGATCGAAACACCCAGATAGGTCCAGGTCCCATCCTGCTCGGGCATCTCCAGAATCCTCCGAACCCCCCGTCGAATCCCGGGTGGCGTACTCGGGCTGAAGGAGATGGTGGATTTCTGGGCATTCACTCTCTGACCAGATGGATGGCAGTAGGTGGCCAAAACCTGCCTGATAGCCTGAGCATCCGCTATGCGGGCACGCGTCAGGAGGAGGCAGTCATCGGCAAAGAGTAAATGTGATATCGGCTGGGCCCCTGGGGCTGGGACATAAGCCTCCAGCTCTCTAACGGTGCACGCAGCCCGCAATGACCGAGACAAGACATCAGAACAGATGATGAACAGGTACAGGAATAGCGGGCATCCCTGCCGAAGCCCCATAGTAGATCTAAAGAAAGGGGATGGTGAGCCGTTGACCAAGATAGAAAATCTCGGACCCCGGACACACCCAATAACCCAACCAATTCAGGTGTCATGGAAACCCAGACTCGCCAAGGCTAGCCTAAGAAAACTCCACCTGATTCTATCATATGCTCGCTCCATTTCCAGTTTGATAGCCATCAGGCTCCGTCGCTTCGAGGCCCGTCGAAGATCCCACATCATCTCTTGGGCCACCATAACGTTATCGAAAATACTTCTGCCTCCCACAAAAGCATCTTGCTCTTAACAGATAATGCCAGAGAGAAAGGGCTTCATGCGATCCATCAGGATTCTTGCCACAACTTTGTATAAGGTAGTGCACAAACTGATCGGTCTAAAGTGACTCGGCTCGGACGCATCCTGGCGCTTTGGTATCAGCGTGACAAATGTGGCCTTCCAGTCGTCAGGCATCCCTGCCTGACTGAAGAAATACAAAACTGCTTCCACCACTGCAATCCGGACAATGCCCCAGTATGTTGACCCCCTAATGGATTTTGATGAATACAAAACACTAGAGTATAATTCCATTTATCTTAATAATTTAATTGAGGAATTCATGTGTTTTATTAAGAATATTGTTAAGAAATGTCTAGGCAAGTTTTCATAATTTTTAAGAATTTATTGAAGAATTTTTGAGATGAAGAAAACAGATCAGGGACAGCCGAGACGTCTCCGGATAGTCTCAGAGACGTCTCTGGCACAAACAGGAAGAACTGGCACACTTGGAGACGTCCCCGGCACCTGGCGAGGCGTCTCGCAGGGTCGGAGTCGACTCTCTCAGTAGCGGAGTCGACTCTCTCAGTGGCGGCAGAAAGGCAGATTTCAAGTGATACGCGCGAGCCGTCCCCACAGTACGCGGAGTCGTCCCCGCAAGTTAAAAAGCTGAGTTTCCGAGTCGTCCCCAGTGTAGCGGAGTCGGCTCTCTCAGAGTTTTCCAGAGGATGTCTTTTTCGGAGTTAAGGCAGTGGAGACGTCCCCTGAAAGAGCGGAGTCGACTCTCTCAGAGAATTCCAGAAGACATATTTTTCGGAGTTATAACGACGGAGTCGTCCCCATGCAAAAAGTACAAACAAGCCGAGACGTCCCTGTAAAGCGCCGAGACGACCCTCTCAGAAAAATAGAAAAACAAGGATTCAAACCATTCATCATCGGAGTCGTCCCCGTAAAGTGCCGAGTCGACCCCAAACAAAGTGAAAAGTAAATTTATACAGCCGAGACGTCTCGCGTTGAAGCGGAGACGTCTCCGGAGCGCCTGGGACGCGACTGACAACTTTTGAAGGTTTGGTTTGAATTTCAAATCTCTTTTACTTTATCTCTAACGGCTATATTTGCTTTTTGGGCTATAAAAGGGAGCGCCTAAGTGCTTCTCAACAACTTCTAACCAACCCAAAAGCAAGATCATTCAAGAGAGAAGAAAGAAAAAGAGGTTCAAGGGAGTTAGTGCATTCAAGTGAAGAAATCAAGTGCTTTCAAGTTTCCCAACTGATTTCAAGCTCAACTACTCTCTTCCGCTCGGCATTCAAAGCTCACACTCAAGCCTACGCGATCCACATCGGAAGAATCATCATTTCCCACGCTTCCAACGGCAAAAGAATTCTTTCGGATTTTAAAGTTTATCATTGTTATATTTGCTTATTTAGAGCTTTCCAATCGTTTGTAAAACTCTTTCAATATTGTGCTTGTTCCAGTCAAGGAACTTGGAACAAGGGAAAGGCGTCCCAAGCCTAGGTGAAATTGGGGGTTATAGGGTTTGTTGTTAGCCCGGTGTAAAACAACGAGTTGGGTAGTGCACTCGCAAAACTACCGGACTGTAATCTTGGATTATAGTGGAAATTCCCAAAGGTACTTTGGAGAGTGGATGTAGGAGCAGTGGAAGCTCCGAACCACTATAAAACCTTGTGTTTGCGATTGACTGTTCTCATCCCTCTATCTTTACTTTAGTTCTTACATTTGCGTGTTTTATTTTTAATTAGTCAAAAAGTTTTAAAACACCCAATTCACCCCCCTCTTGGGTGACCATCTCTGGGCAACAAGTGGTATCAGAGCGGGTGCTCTGTGTATTTCTTGAAAGTCCTAACCGTCTTAGCCAAAGATCTAGATGGCAACACCCTTTAACAATGTTCCTGCTGAGGGGCAAGCAACCAATAGACCTCCACTCTTCAATGGGACAAATTATACCTATTGGAAGACTAGAATGAGGATCTTCATTCAAGCACAAGACTATGCCTTGTGGAGGGTTATAGTCAAGGGACCACAAGAACCATCACACATGGTAAATGGCATTCAAGTTCCCAAACCTGAGGAGGATTGGGATGAGAATGATAGTAGGATGGTTCAACTCAATTCTAGAGCCATGAACTCATTATTTTGTGCTCTAGATGTAAATGAGTTTAACGAAGTCTCCACATATAGTTCCGCTAAGAAAATATGGGATAGGCTTGAAGTTATCCACGAGGGTACAAATCAAGTCAAAGAGTCTAAAGTGAACATTCTAGTTCATAAATATGAGTTGTTTAAGATGGAACCCAATGAAACCATCACATGCATGTTTACACGCTTTACCGATATAATTAATGGTCTAAAAAGTTTGGGTAAATCTTATACTAATCCGGAACTTGTGAGTAAAATTCTTAGGTCTTTGCCAAAAGCATGGGAAGCAAAGGTCACGGCGATCGTAGAAGCCAAAGACCTCAACACTTTGGGATTAGAACAACTACTGGGCTCATTGATGACGCATGAGCTCACAATGAAGCAACATGAAGAAGAGTTGCCGAAGAAAAAGACAATCGCACTCAAGGCTACTTCGAGTGTGTGTGAAGAAGAAAGTAGTGAGAGCGAAGAAGAAAGCGAAGATGAGGATTTGGGTTTGATAGTAAGAAAGTTTAAGAAATTCATGAGAAGAAAAAAACCCTTCCCAAGGAAAAAGTTTGGAGGGAGAAATGATTGGGAAAAAGAAAAAGAAAAAGAAAGAGACCCAATCATATGCTATGATTGCAAGAGACCGGGACACATTCGTTCCGAATGCCCTCAACAAAAGAAGTATTTTGGAAAGAAGAAGAAGAAGGCATTGAAGGCAACATTGGATGATAGTGACACATCATCCTCCGAGGAAGAGAAGGAAGAGACCGCCAATTTGTGCTTCATGGCGTTCGAAGACGATGAGGTATGTCAAAACACAACTATAAATTTTACTTTAGAAGAATTGTATGAAGCTTTTCAAGAACTTATGAGTGATTGTAGTATGTTAGGAGCAAAGAATAAAGAATTAAAAGCCTCCAATCTAAAACTAAAGGATGATATTAAAAATCTATTGATTGAGAAAGAGAGCGTTGAAAATGTTAACACCATTGCTCTAGAAAATAAAAATTCAAAACTTATCATTGAAAATGAAACGGCAAAAACACTAATTAAGGAATTAAATCTAAAAGTAAAATCCCTACTCGATAATAATACCTCACTTGCACAAAATGTTGAATCCCTTAAAAAGGATAAGGAAGAACTAATTAAAGAAAATTTGAATCTTAAGAATGAGGTACATAAGTACAAATCAATTGTTGAAAAATTTACACAAAGCTCTGAAAAATTAAATCTTATTCTTTCAAATCAAAGAGCTGTTTTCAATAAAGCCGGATTAGGATATAAAACTAACAAACAACAAAAGTATCTAAAGAATTTCTTTGTAAAAGCAAAAGATGTAAAAACTGAAAAACCTACATGCTTTCATTGTGGAAAGAATGGACATAAAGCCTACTCTTGTATTCAAAGAAAGATCCAAACCAACAAGAGTACATTTGTAAAAGCTAAAAACATAACTAAAGTATGGGTGCCTAAGGGAACCAACTACACTAACCACGAAGGACCCAAGAAAACTTGGGTACCTAAGAGCTTCACATGATCATTTTGCAGGTATGCCTTGCAGCCGAGAATAAAAAGAGAATGTGGTATCTTGATAGTGGTTGCTCAAGGTATATGACCGGTGACAAGAGTCTCTTCGTCACCTTGAAATCAAAAGAAGGAGGAGTAGTCACATTCGGAGACAATGCTAAAGGTCAAATCATTGGTGTTGGTAAAATCTCCATATCACCCTCCTCATTTATTGATAATGTATTGTTAGTTAATGGACTAAAACATAATTTATTAAGTATAAGTCAATTTTGTGACAAGAGCTTTAAAGTGTCATTTGAATCATCACTATGCATAATTAGTAGTCCAATTGACAATGAGATCATACTCACAGGACATAGGCATGGAAATGTTTACATGGTAGATCTTGATGATCTCACCATGAAGGATGGCCAATGTCTTGTAGCCATGGATCCCAAAGTTAATGAGACTAGTTGGTTATGGCATCGTAGGTTAGGGCATGCTAGCATGGATTTAATCTCTAAATTAATTACAAAGGATCTAGTCAAAGAACTACCAAAAATAGACTTTGAAAAGAATAAAATTTGTGCTGCATGTCAATTAGGGAAACAAACAAGAAGTTCTTTCAAGTCTAAGAACATAGTCTCAACATCAAAACCCTTAGAACTAATTCACATGGATTTGTTTGGACCCACTAGAACTGCTAGTCTAGGGGGTAAGAAATTTGGTCTTGTAATTGTTGATGATTTTTCACGTTTTACATGGGTGTCATTTCTTGCACACAAAGATGAGTCCTTTCCCGCTTTTATCAAGTTTCATAATAGGGTTTCGAATGAACTCAATCTTAAACTAAAAGCAATTAGGAGTGATCATGGTACCGAGTTTGAAAATCAGTATTTTGAAAAATTTTGTGAAGAAAATGGTATCAATCACAATTTCTCGGCACCTAGGACACCCCAACAAAATAGGGTGGTAGACAGGAAGAATCGCACACTAGCAGATATGGCTCGTACCATGTTGTGCGAATCGGATCTACCAAAGTATTTTTGGGCTGAAGCAATAAATACTTCATGTCATATTTTAAATCGTGCTTTAGTTAGATCCATCTTAAAGAAGACACCTTATGAGTTGATAAAAAGTAAGAAACCAAATATAAACTATTTTCATGTTTTCGGTTGTCGATGCTTTATTTTAAACAATGGAAAGGACAATCTAAGTAAATTTAGTGCTAAATCAAATGAGGGGATCTTCTTAGGTTATTCCTCATCTAGTAGAGCATACAGGATCTTCAACAAGAGAACTCTCGTTGTTGAAGAATCCATTCATGTTGTTTTTGATGAAGCTAATGGAGATTCTTCTAGAAAAGAAGAAGATGGTGATGCAGGTATACTTGAAGACCGAATGAAGGAATTCTCCATACAAGACAAACAACATGAGGATGAGATCAAAGAAGATACAATTCAGCAAGATGAAGAAGATCAACCTCCATCAAGAAATCAAGATTGATGACCCAAAGATTGATTCAAAGATTGATTTTGATGATCACAAAACCTTGAAGTATAAATACTAATGTTTGTGTTGCAAGGAGAAAGATATTTATTTTGCAAGGAACATAGCAAGTTGGAAGAATACAAGAAGGCCTCCAAAGTTCTCAAGAAAAGTTGGAAGAAAGCTACAATTCATTGGCCCAAGCTTAAAGTTCAAAGGATTCAAATTGGAGGAGTAAAATCAAAAGAAAAATTCAAAAGAACAGTCTTCGAGTCGACTCCAGTGGAATTCGAGTCGACTCCAGAGAAGTATGAGTCGACTCCGGAGAAGTATGAGTC
Source organism: Phoenix dactylifera (assembly GCF_051530095.1). Lineage (NCBI taxonomy): Eukaryota > Viridiplantae > Streptophyta > Magnoliopsida > Arecales > Arecaceae > Phoenix > Phoenix dactylifera. The sequence goes on from NC_143193.1 coordinate 10,874,903, forward strand.
GACTCCTAGGAGTCACAGGCAGAAAAGTCAGAGAGCAGTTTTCGGGTCTGAGATTCGAGTCGACTCCAGTGGAACGCGAGTCGACTCCGATGGTTGGTAGGTCGACTCCGAAGAAAGCAAGAGTCGACTCTCAGCGGAACACAAGGAAAAAGTCAGAGAGCATTTTTGGGACTCTGAGATTCGAGTCGACTCCCGCATTGCACGAGTCGACTCCGAGACTCCGCGACCATCAACAGACAGAAAACCAAGTTACTGCCTCTGAGATTCGAGTCGACTCCCAGACAGCTCGAGTCGACTCCAAGGCAGCGCTACACCAAGATGGCAGAAGGTTGTGTTTCACAAACTGAGAGCCGAGTCGACTCCAAGGAAGTTCGAGTCGACTCCAAGACTGGACGAGCCAAAAGACAGAGGATCGGGAGTTCGGACTCTGGGATTCGAGTCGACTCCCAGGATAGTCGAGTCGACTCGAGAGGACAAAATTCAAAATTGGATCCACGGACTTCAGTGGATGAGCCGACTCCGAAATTGCCAAGTCAGCTCCAGAAGTTGGCGAGTCGACTCCAGGTTAAGACGAGTCGACTCCCAGTCGAGGCAAGCACATTAATTCAAATTTGGAACAGTGGCCGAGTCGTCTCCGGTAAAACACGAGCCGACTCCTGCAACAGGCGAGCCGACTCCTGATCGCGCGAGTCGACTCCGATCCCAACGGTCATATTGTCAGGAGGTGCAGACTGGTTCCAACGGCTCTATTTTTGTCTCTAACGGCTAGATTCTTGTTTCCACGCCATCTAAAGCTATAAAAACAAGAAGAGAGCTAGGAGAGAACGCATGGAAGTGGGAGAGATCATCTAGGAAAGAGATCTCAAAGAGATTACAAAGGAAATCTCCCATAAGCACAAAAGGGCCATCCAAAACGAAATAGAGAGAAGAAGAGCATCCAAGTGAATCCGAAAGCTTCCTCTCCATCCGTGTGCTGCCTCGGGGATCCTCTACTTCATGCCAAATCAGAGGAGGATCAAGTAAAGAAGAAGCCGAGCTCCTCCATCTTCAAAACTCGTTTGAGGGCTTCTCTTTACTCTATTTGTTTATATTGTCATATCTGCTTGTTTAAGAAGCTTTGATTTGTTCTTATTCTTTGTTTTAATATCTTGTAACTTGATTCAATCAAGGGATTGAATCAAGGGGTTAAAGGTTTGTTGGTGAGCCAAAGGGAAAACCAACGGTGTAAGGTTTGTTGGTGAGCCAAAGGGAAAACCAACGGGATTAAGGTTTGTTGGTGAGCCAAAGGGAAAACCAACGGGGTTTAGGTTTGTTGGTGAGCCGAGGGTAAAACCAACGTGTAAGGGTTCGATTGTGATCCCGGGAAAACAATCGGAGTGGTTCTAGTCGGTGAGCCTGGGAAAACCGACCGAGTTCGTTGTGCGCTCGTAAAACAACAAGTTGGGTTGTGAGCTTGTAAAACAACCGGCTGTAATCGGTAGGATTATAGTGAAATTCCCAAGAGGTCTTGGGGAGTGGATGTAGGTGCTGGGGTGCACCGAACCACTATATGTCCTTTGTGTTTGTAATGCCTCTAGTTATTGTCTAACTAACACACTTACTTACTTAGATAAATTGCTTGCTTAATTCTTATCCGCACATCCTTTAGTTGCAAGCATATTTAATCAAGTCGAAGTCTATACATCAAACCCTTGCTAAGTTTAACTTTCACTGTGCATCTAGACAACTTAGCATAGTTAATCAAAAAGTTTTAGAAGTAGTTTAAAAGTCTTAAAAGACCCAATTCACCCCCCCCTCTTGGGTTGTCACCTTGGGCAACAAGTGGTATCAGAGCAGGTGCTCAAATATTATTTGTAGTCTTAACCGACTAGAGCCAAAGATCATGACAACTCAAATAGATAGTTTTCTAGGAGAAGGACAATCAATTGATAGGCCTCCACTGTTTAATGGCATAGACTACACATATTGGAAAGCACGCATGCGCATTTTTATTCAATCACAAAACTATTATTTATGGAAAATCATAATAAATGACCTTCATACACTCTCTAAAACTATTAATGAAAAGGACTTAGCACAATTGAATGCTAATGCTATGAACATATTATATTGTGCTATTCATGAAACGAAGTTTAATGAAATTTCTGCATGCTTATCTGCTAAGGAGATCTGGGATACTTTAGAAACTATTTATGATAAATCTCAGATTAGCTCACATGTGCTTCAATTGCGTACTAACAATGAGATTGCAGAATCCTCCACAGTAGCCGAGTCGACTCCCAGTTCGTCCGAGTCGACTCCTAGAGAAGAACAGTCTGAAAGGCAGAGACACAGTCTTGAAGACCCTGTGAACGAGTCGACTCCAAGTAGTTCCGAGTCGACTCCCAAGCTAGCCGAGTCGACTCCAATAAGGTCCGAGTCGACTCCGAGGCAAATCAGCTTCCTAAAGACAAGGAAAAAGAGAAAGCAAGAAGAAAGGAAGAAAGAGATAAAAAGGAAGAAAGCCTTGACCAAGAAAGAGTCAAGCCAAAAAATAAAGGTTAGGAGCAACAATGATGATATTAGCTCCAAGAAACTACAAGAGGTAACTGACTTGTGCTTTATGGCACAAGAAGACAAGGTAAAATCTGAATCTACTCTTACCTCAAATGATTTTCAAGAAGAATTCTCTTATGATGAATTATTAAATGCTTTTCATGAGTTGTATAGTGAATGTAGAAAATTAACTGTAAAGAATAAAAATCTTAAGAAACTAAATTCTGAAAATGAAAGCTTAAGGTCATTTTCAGAAGAATTGATTCAGAAAAATCATAGCTTAATTAAAGAAAATCAAAACTTACGCGAAGAAATTAATCAATTAAAATCTTGCATTAACAAATTCACCGTAAGCTCAGAAAGATTAAAAATGATGTTTGAAAGCCAACATGCTGATTTTGATAAATCAAAATTTAGCTTGACTCCTTCACTTAGCCATAAATCTCTAGAGAAAAAGGTTATCAATTTATCAAGCAAACCATTAAATAAGATAACTTATTTCAAAAATGAAAAGGATGGGAATAACAACTTTACCTATCGTTCTAGTATAATTAAATTAAATGGTAAAGTTATTACTATTAAACAGATATGGGTTCCAAAAGGAACCATATGTCCTAACTCTCAAGGACTCAAGCAAGCTTGGGTACCCAAAATGAGAAAATGAGGATGGACACATAGGTGTACCAAGGTACCCATGGAACATAAAGAAACTTAAAAAGTTATTAACAAAAAAATAATAATGAAATCAGTAATTCTCGCATCCTCTCATACTGAAATTGTTTTATTAGTTGATTAAAACACATCTTGCAAGTATTAATCATTCTTTTCTTGTGATATAAGTGATATTTCTGATATGAAAAGAAAATATATCCAAATCACTCCATCTTTCTAGATTATGCTTTACTTATAGATGGATAATTTGGTAAATCAATTCTCCTAAGAATAACTCAATGAATTCTCTATATGCTTGACTGAGAGTTTTTATCCATGGCATTATTGTTCATTGATCATAGATATGAAAATGTGTACTTGGTATATCTTTGAATATATGTATTATAAATACTATGATCAAAGAATTCTTTTTGGCATATAAAATTAACTTATGCTAGTATGGACCTAATCTCAAAAGATCTTGTCATTGGTTTACTTAGAATATCTTCTGCAAGGTCAAAGTTTACTATGCATGTTAACTAAGGAAACAAACAAGAATCAATTTCTAAATCTAAAGATGTTGTTTCCATCACTAAGTTTTCACAAGCTTACATTGGATTTGTTTTTGGCAAGTAAAATTAAAGTATTTTCTGCATTTGCTAAATCTTGTGAAAGGGATCAAATGAAAAAGGTTTGCAAACTATGAAAGTAAAAGAAGTATCATGGCATAGTGTTGAAAACCAATTTTGTATTAAGTTGTGCACAGAAATAATATTGAATACAATTATTTCTGCACCAAAGAACACCATAAGTAAAATAGGGTTAATAGAATCCTTGAAGAAATGAAAAAGGCAATGTTGTACGATAGTCATTTAAAAGCTATCATCATTGCTTGTCATATATATGGTTTCTATTAGGTCTATATTTGATGAAAACTCCATTTGATCTTCTGAAAAATAGAAAATGAACTACTGCATATCTTTCATATTTTTCAGTCGTACACGTTATACCTGATATATTCTTATGAAAATAATGCCAAATCTGATAAAGATATTTCTATCCTTGGATATCATTCATCAAGCAATGCATATAGAATATTCAATGAAAAGATTCTAGTTAAAGAAATATCAATTCAGTTTATTCTTTATGAGACTAATGATTCATTATCAAGATACTAAAATCAAATTATATATGGATATGTTTAATCTTTTACATATGACAATCTGAAAACTTGTTAATAATTAGAACCAAATTGAGTTTTCAGAAATGCACTTAATGAAGAAAAATTGGTGACTACTAAAAGATTCAATCAAGAAAAGATGAATTAGATCTTGATGAAATTCTTGCATGATTAGAAGTAAAGATCACCATTATCATTTGCTTGCTTTATGAGCTTTATATTCTGTCAAATGAATGTGTAGAATATACGTCTATGTGGTTATTTCATTTAAAAAAAAAAATCTATGTAAAATAACCACCTTATTTGAAAACACTCATTACCAATATGATAAAGCAATATGTGATTTGGAACAAGCATCAAAAGCATGATAGAATAATTATTTCATCAAACACCTAATAGACCAGATTGTGTGATCATTATGTGCCCTTATGCAAGACTTCAATCTAACTCTAATGAATCATAATTTATTGATAACAAATGAATCATAATCTGAATTTTGATAGAAACAAATGTTTAAGATAAATTGATTAAAACATAGTTAACATATCTTATTGATAATTATCTTAAGCAAATAGAATCTAAACTAAATTGACTTAAACTATCTTGGTTAATGAATCTATCTCTTTAGTTCAAATGATATGTGCTTGCTTATATTTAGGCAATCTCTTGAGTAAAGTGACTCAACATGCAACTATTGTCATATCTTATATTGAGTCATCTAGTTAAAAAATATATATGTTGGATGAATGCTTTGTATCTTAAAGAAACTAATGACCTTCCTTCAAGAAAGAAAAATGAGAGATTTCAACTTGAAGGATATCTTCATGAAAGATACACTAAACATTTACATGCAAACAAGAGAGAGGATCTTCTTCAGCCAAAAGTTCACACATAAGAAATCTAGTTTGGCTTGAAGAACATATAATGAATAGGTAATTTAGATACCTTTCTCACAAATTAGTTGAGCAAAGTCAGTAACTTAAATCTTATTATGGCATGATTAAATTCTTTAATTATTAATTTTTGATATCATGTCTATATGTGTATTGACTGACTTATACTTTTAGAAATTATTTCATGGTTTGCCCAAACTAAAATATATCTTTGCCTATGTCATAACCATGAAATACACAAGTATATGCTTAAAATGTTGATGTAAAATAACTTGTGAGAAGTTATGAAACCTTGAGCATAATGAAAATATTGTTTGCATGATATACATATATATGATACGTAAGATTAATTCTCTATTCTGCTCTCTCATGAAAATTACTTGAGAATAACAAAAAGAGAGAGAGATAAAGAAAAGAAAATGGATATTATTCAAGAGAAGTAAAATCCAAGTAGAGGCAAACACTTCAACCTTAAGGAAAAGCAAAACAAACTTAATATATTCGACACATTTGTGAGACTTGTGTGAGCATTCTTTTGGAAGGGATAAAATCCATAATTAATTACACTCAAACAGGGAGAGTTTGGAGTGAACATTTTAACCTTTCTATATTGCTCATCATAGGGATGGTGCCAATGGGGAGGCTAGTGGTAGTACCCGGCACTATTTGACCCAACTATTCGGTGTAGGGCATATTAGGGACGGCACAAGAGGGAGGCTAGTGGTAGTACCTCGTGCCCCTTCCCAACTCCACCGGATAGGGAGCAAATAGAGTATAGAGCATAAGAAAGTTATAAATGAAAAACAAAGTAAATGAAAGTAGAATTAAGTCAAATTTTTAATCACTTGAAAACACACTTTAAGGATGAAATCATTGCAAGATTATATTTAAATAGGGGGAGTTTATTTGAAAAGAATTGATTTTGATCCTTGACATTCTTGTACTTAGTATTTTAATGCATGACTTAACACATGGTATATTTTGCATATGGTATAATGTCTTGATTTATGGATTCTCAATATTTTGTAATGTTTCATACTTGGACAATTTGATTGAATGTTTGAATTGCTACATAACATCTTTTGTTTAGTTTTATTGAAAAGAAATTTCAGATTTGTCATTCACAATCATTGTTAAAATCTGAAAGCTAAATAAAATTGTAGAAAGGAGAAGAGAAGAACATCTCTATTTAGGAAAAATAAATTGATATTGATCTATCTTTCTACTTGCCTAACTTTGATACATAATGTCCTAATACTTGTTAAAATATCCTTTATTGTGTATCGAAACTCAAAATTAAACACAAAGATTCTGAAAGTGCTTTAATGTTATTGAAATATGTATTTTTCAATCGTAACAATTTAAGATGAGCTACATTGTGAAAGATACATATCTCATATTATGACTTAGAAAGCTTTTATTGAAAATCCTATGTAATTCAGAATCTGATTTTGTATAAAAGCTTAAACTAAATGTAATTTTAAAATAAAGTCTTACTTTAAGAAAAACAGAATTAATTTTGATGCCTTTGGTGATTGCTCCGATACGCATCCGAAACATATCATTTCTTATCTTCAAAGTATACTAATATTGGTTCAAATGATGTGTCTTTCGATGATCTTGATTGCAAACAAAAATTTCTAAATATATGATTTTATTTTGATATTAAAAAGATTTATTGTGATTCATGTATACATCGCTGAAAAACTATCATTAAGAAATTGAGTTCTATAAATATATATACCTCAATGATCATCTATATGTTTTTCTCTCCTACATTCTTAAAGATTTCCATCAGAATATATATAGAGTGAATGATCTAAAAGCTAGAAATATTTCACCTCACTCAAATGACTCTAAAAGAAAGAAAATGTAAATGCTGTTGAAAGAAACTGAGCGTCAAATGAATCATTTTCTGATTAATATTTCAGTACATTTTCTCAAAGATTAAGAGGAAGCATAACTTGTTCTTGATAGATTAAAAAGGATTAGAAAGAGTAATTGCTACAAATTTTGAATAATACTAGATTACTCTACATTCTCGATGTCATAGAATTTCAGTGTTATTCACGTTTATCACTATAATCTGAAATTCAACAATTTAAAATGATTAAAGAAGAATGCATCTTTTGAGGGGGAGCTTTAGATATTCAGTATCCTATCCCAAAGACACTTTATTTTGATGCATGCTTTGAACTTTATGGATTGATTTTGATGAACCTCCTTATATTGCAAGACATGCTTTAATTACCTTGAGATGAGTTCTATAAAGGTTGTCTTATCTCAAACCTTGAGTCTTATGAAAATAAGCTGAAACTTATAGAAAATATATTTTTGAGATTGACAATTTTGTTGAACATTATCTTAGGATTCTAAACTCTTAAATGGAATGATCAATTGAGGGGGAGAAAGAAAATTTCAGAAGGAGAGGTCTTATGGAACTTAATTACATGAATCTATAGGAGAGGGAAAGAATACTAAATGAAAAGTGATCCTAATACTCTCCAATATGTATCATCTGAAATTTAAATCTGAAAATCTTTATGATACACCTTGAGGCGTGTTATTTGGTTAGTATATCTTATGCATCACTCATGAACCAAATTACAAATCTTGAGAGCCTCTAACTTAATGAAAAAGGGGGAGAATAACGTGTAATTGACTTGAACTTTAGAACTTAAATTGTGTGCCAATTCATATTGTTATGTATCAAATTGTGCTTACTTTCTACAGAGATAAAAGAAAGTCTCTAAAGAAATCATGTTGCATGATTTCATATTTTGGTGTTTGTGCCCCAATGATCTTATTATCATTAAAGAACTTTGAAGTTATTAAGACTTAATGATCCAACATGATGATGTGTCTTTTACATATATAGGTTTTGACCTGTTACTCTGAAAATTAATTAAATTGCTCTCCTGTTGATAAAACACTTAATAGATTGGGCAAAAGATCTTAAATGAACAAGCTTTCATACTTATTATTGAAGAGATGTTAGACTTCCATTCGTGCTTTTCATTGAATATCATTTGTGGTACTTCTTGAATTAACCTAAGAGAGATTCCACCCACACTTGATTAGAAAACTATCTGTGGTATCAAATTAGAAAACTTCTTGAAATCACATTCAATGTGTTCTGCTCTGAAATTATCTTAATTGGCTCTGATCTGTGCTCACTAATCTGATTCCAATATTATTGCCTTGAGTTATATGATTCATATTCTTGCAATAATTCAACATTCAAATCAGAGTACAATAAGGAAAAGAAATATTTGTGCTTAATGTTTCCCTATTTTTTTTGATGTTGTCAAAAAGGGGGAGAAATATTTAAGTATATGCTTATAATGCTTTTTGTATTGAGTACAAATCAGCTTAAATATTAAGGGGGAGAAATATTTAAGTATATGCTTTTTGCTTATAATGCTTTTTAAATTGATTGTGTTAAGCTGATTGAATCTAAAGCAGTATCATGAAGTATGTTTCAAATATATATGTTTTCTACTTCATGCAACTTTGCTATGTATTACTTCTAGAAAACAATATCTTTTATATTGCATATACTCCAAGTTTTGTCATCATCAAAAAGGGGGAGACTGATGACCCAAAGATTGATTCAAAGATTGATTTTGATGATCACAAAACCTTGAAGTATAAATACTAATGTTTGTGTTGCAAGGAGAAAGATATTTATTTTGCAAGGAACATAGCAAGTTGGAAGAATACAAGAAGGCCTCCAAAGTTCTCAAGAAAAGTTGGAAGAAAGCTACAATTCATTGGCCCAAGCTTAAAGTTCAAAGGATTCAAATTGGAGGAGTAAAATCAAAAGAAAAATTCAAAAGAACAGTCTTCGAGTCGACTCCAGTGGAATTCGAGTCGACTCCAGAGAAGTATGAGTCGACTCCGGAGAAGTATGAGTCGACTCCTAGGAGTCACAGGCAGAAAAGTCAGAGAGCAGTTTTCGGGTCTGAGATTCGAGTCGACTCCAGTGGAACGCGAGTCGACTCCGATGGTTGGTAGGTCGACTCCGAAGAAAGCAAGAGTCGACTCTCAGCGGAACACAAGGAAAAAGTCAGAGAGCATTTTTGGGACTCTGAGATTCGAGTCGACTCCCGCATTGCACGAGTCGACTCCGAGACTCCGCGACCATCAACAGACAGAAAACCAAGTTACTGCCTCTGAGATTCGAGTCGACTCCCAGACAGCTCGAGTCGACTCCAAGGCAGCGCTACACCAAGATGGCAGAAGGTTGTGTTTCACAAACTGAGAGCCGAGTCGACTCCAAGGAAGTTCGAGTCGACTCCAAGACTGGACGAGCCAAAAGACAGAGGATCGGGAGTTCGGACTCTGGGATTCGAGTCGACTCCCAGGATAGTCGAGTCGACTCGAGAGGACAAAATTCAAAATTGGATCCACGGACTTCAGTGGATGAGCCGACTCCGAAATTGCCAAGTCAGCTCCAGAAGTTGGCGAGTCGACTCCAGGTTAAGACGAGTCGACTCCCAGTCGAGGCAAGCACATTAATTCAAATTTGGAACAGTGGCCGAGTCGTCTCCGGTAAAACACGAGCCGACTCCTGCAACAGGCGAGCCGACTCCTGATCGCGCGAGTCGACTCCGATCCCAACGGTCATATTGTCAGGAGGTGCAGACTGGTTCCAACGGCTCTATTTTTGTCTCTAACGGCTAGATTCTTGTTTCCACGCCATCTAAAGCTATAAAAACAAGAAGAGAGCTAGGAGAGAACGCATGGAAGTGGGAGAGATCATCTAGGAAAGAGATCTCAAAGAGATTACAAAGGAAATCTCCCATAAGCACAAAAGGGCCATCCAAAACGAAATAGAGAGAAGAAGAGCATCCAAGTGAATCCGAAAGCTTCCTCTCCATCCGTGTGCTGCCTCGGGGATCCTCTACTTCATGCCAAATCAGAGGAGGATCAAGTAAAGAAGAAGCCGAGCTCCTCCATCTTCAAAACTCGTTTGAGGGCTTCTCTTTACTCTATTTGTTTATATTGTCATATCTGCTTGTTTAAGAAGCTTTGATTTGTTCTTATTCTTTGTTTTAATATCTTGTAACTTGATTCAATCAAGGGATTGAATCAAGGGGTTAAAGGTTTGTTGGTGAGCCAAAGGGAAAACCAACGGTGTAAGGTTTGTTGGTGAGCCAAAGGGAAAACCAACGGGATTAAGGTTTGTTGGTGAGCCAAAGGGAAAACCAACGGGGTTTAGGTTTGTTGGTGAGCCGAGGGTAAAACCAACGTGTAAGGGTTCGATTGTGATCCCGGGAAAACAATCGGAGTGGTTCTAGTCGGTGAGCCTGGGAAAACCGACCGAGTTCGTTGTGCGCTCGTAAAACAACAAGTTGGGTTGTGAGCTTGTAAAACAACCGGCTGTAATCGGTAGGATTATAGTGAAATTCCCAAGAGGTCTTGGGGAGTGGATGTAGGTGCTGGGGTGCACCGAACCACTATATGTCCTTTGTGTTTGTAATGCCTCTAGTTATTGTCTAACTAACACACTTACTTACTTAGATAAATTGCTTGCTTAATTCTTATCCGCACATCCTTTAGTTGCAAGCATATTTAATCAAGTCGAAGTCTATACATCAAACCCTTGCTAAGTTTAACTTTCACTGTGCATCTAGACAACTTAGCATAGTTAATCAAAAAGTTTTAGAAGTAGTTTAAAAGTCTTAAAAGACCCAATTCACCCCCCCCTCTTGGGTTGTCACCTTGGGCAACAAAGATCTTCCTAAGGAATGGAGGTATGCACATGGTCATCCAAAGGATCTAATCCTTGGTGATCCTTCACAAGGAATAAGAACTAGATCCTCTTTAAGAAACACTAGTAATTATCTTGCATTCGTTTCACAAATCGAGCCTAAATCACTAGAAGAAGCTGAAAAAGATGATAATTGGATGAATGCTATGCAAGAGGAATTAAACCAATTTGAAAGAAATGAAGTTTGGACCCTAATGAAAAGACCCCCTAATGTTTCAATCATAGGCACCAAGTGGGTGTATAGAAATAAACTAGATGAAGATGGAATAGTCATAAGAAACAAAGCTAGACTAGTTGCCAAAGGTTATAATCAGGAGGAAGGAATAGACTTTGATGAAACTTTTACTCCTGTTGCTAGATTAGAAGCTATTAGACTACTTTTGGCATATGCATGCTTCATGGATTTTAAACTCTATCAAATGGATGTAAAAAGTGCTTTTTTAAATGGTTATATAATGGAGGAAGTTTATGTAGGACAACCTCCAGGTTTTGAAAATCACTTACATCCAGATTATGTGTATAAATTGCATAAAGCATTGTATGGACTTAAGCAAGCCCCTAGGGCATGGTATGAAAGATTAAGTAATTTCCTAATTGAAAATAAATTTAAGAGAGGAAATGTAGACAAAACCCTCTTCATTAAAAGAAAAGAAAATGACTTATTGCTTGTACAAATTTATGTGGATGATATAATTTTTGGTGCTACTAATGATAGTCTTTGTCAAGAGTTTGCCAAGCTTATGCAGGGAGAATTTGAAATGAGCATGATGGGTGAGCTCAACTTCTTCCTTGGGCTACAAATAAAACAATCAGAGGAAGGCATCTTCATCAGTCAATCCAAATATATCAAGGAAATGTTGGAAAAATTCAAGATGAAGGATGCAAAGGAAATCAGCACACCCATGGGCTCAAGTTGCAAGCTTGACAAAGATGAAAAAGGTAAAACTGTAAATTGTACAGAGGTATGATAGGCTCTTTACTTTACCTTACTGCTAGTAGACCAGATATATTATTCAGTGTTTGTATGTGTGCTAGATACCAAGCATGTCCTAAGGAATCACACTTGCAAGCTGTTAAAAGAATTTTTAGATATCTAGTAGGGACATCTAATGTAGGCTTATGGTATTCTAAACAATCTGACATAAATTTAATTGCTTATTCCGATGCTGATTTTGCCGGGTGCAAACTCGACAGAAAAAACACAAGTGGCACATGTCAATTCTTGGGTGCTAATTTGGTTTCTTGGTTTAGCAAGAAACAGAATTCAGTTGCCTTGTCCACAGCTGAGGCTGAGTACATTGCAGCTGGAAGCTGCTGTGCCCAAGTTCTTTGGATTAAGCAACAACTTGAAGACTTCAGCATCAAAATGGACAACATACCAATTAAATGTGATAATACAAGTGCAATTAATTTAACAAAAAATCCTGTCCAACACTCTAAATCAAAGCATATAGAGATTAGACATCATTTTATTAGGGATCATGTGCTGAAAAATGATGTGATGATTGAATATGTATGTACTGAAAATCAATTGGCCGATATCTTTACAAAGCCCCTTTGTAAAGATAGGTTCAACTTCTTAAGAAATGCTTTGAGCTTGTATGACCCTAGCAAATAAATTCAACTTGTATTGCAATGCCTTGCTACTCAAAAAAAACTAGTAATCCACCTCAAGGTCAACATAAGTGAAAGCATGAATCCATCTAAGCTAAATGACGGACTGTTTGACTTTCCGGAGGATGGTTACCCTCCCTTGGACTCTTCATAGAGATATTTTCAGAGCCTATTTCATAGGTATTCGAAATTTGGTCAAACATTCCTCATTTCAACATTAATAATTCAAAAATCATTATCAAACCTCTATAGGATGTATTATTAAGGGGGAGGATCACAAACAAACTCATTCTGTATTCACCTAAAGAAATCATAATTAGTGTGATTAAATGAAACAAATTGGGAAAAGATAAAAATCAGTCTGAAATTTTTCAGTGCCGGAGACGTCTCTGGCAAATCGCAGAGACGTCCTCCCGGCGAGACATCTCGCCTTAGTCGCGGAGACGTCTCGGGGACCAAACGAGGGTTGTTTAAAATAGGTCGAAACAGCTCGAGCCGACCCGTGCTATCCCTTTCATCCCCGACAAAAACAAAAACCCTAGCCTCCATTTTCTCTCCAACACAAACCCTAGCCTCTTCCTCCTCATTTCACTAGGTTTTCCATTCAATGGCACCTAAAAGAGCTAGGAGGACCGGTGGGAGGCGTCCTAGGGCAGCGGCCGACGGTGAGGAACGGAGGGAAGAACCTTCCGCGCCGTCTCCTCCGGTTGCTCCGCCAACCACGACCATTTTCTGTGCAAATCGCACAGTAACGACCGGTAGGTACATAGACTTTGCATTTCTAGATAGTGAGGGGTTCTCTATTGGAGAGAGACTCCGTGCCCAAGGGTGGCAATACCTTTGTACCCTCAATACCTCGACCTACCCCGGCCTAGTTAGAGAACTATTTAGCAATATGGCCTTAGGGGACTTAGGGTACACTGCATATGTCCGGGGGACATTGGTAGAAATTAATGAGGATATTCTATCCACTGTTCTGCAAATTCCTAAAGATGGTGAGGCTCCGACCTCACATCCCCAAAGAAAAATAGCCCTAAACTTGCTTCTAGGAAGAGAGGACTGCGGCCCTCTTGATGTAGTCAACTCCCAAGACCTAAATGCCGAAATGAGACTACTTCTAAGTATTGTCAACCGGGTCTTGTTTCCTAAAACCGGTCGCTTCGATTTTGTTTCGGAGTGAGATTTAGTTATCATGCACCATATCCTACTAGGGATTCCTCTAAACCTCCCTAGACTCATGTTGAACTACATTGCTACATGTCATAGGTATTCTAGGTTTAGCATACCTTATGGGATGATCCTTACCCTACTCTTCAAACATTTCAAAGTACCCATTCCAGAAAATGAGCCTGCAAAACCCTTGAGAAACACCGACTATTATAATGAGAGCACAATGCGTAGAATGGAGTTTCACAAGGTAGATGGGTCATGGGTCAAGGTACCAAAGAGAAAAGCTCAAACCCTAGAGCCTGAGCTCCCACTTCAGGAGCCTGACCATCACTCTCCTCCACATAGCCACATGGACTATCCTGATGTACCCTCCAGCTCAGCTGGACCTTCCACATCCATGCCACCACCTCCTCCAGTCAGTGGGCCCTTCTCCCTATCCGAAGACCATATGCGCACTTTAGCATCTGTGATATGCCAGCAAATGAGGGAGGAAATGAGATCGATGATCTCTACTGAGTTGGCCCCCATCAGAGCTTCACATGAAGGGATTCTACAAGAGCTGAAGGAAATTAGAGCTCAAATAGAAGCTACAGCGCAAGAACTAGTTGGTGTGAGTGCCACCCAAACCTTCAGATCCATCGAGCTAAAGGATGACTTGAGGAGCATCTCAAATAGCCTTCAAGAGTTGACAAGCCCTGGAGAAAATGTGGGCACCTTGGTTGCCCAACTTAGAGGAAGAATTGAAAGGGCAACCATAGAATTTGAAGCACTAGTGGCAGCCTTCCATCAGTCACAGGGAGATCAATTCAGAACACTGCTAGATTCCATCAATGCTTTCATAGATGCAGCTGCTAGGGCTTATGAGCAACGTCGCCGATGAGGGACATTTTGTAGACATCTAGGGATCTTCTTTTTGTAAATCCTAGGCTATTTTGAAATACTTTTTGTATTAAAAATCAATACTTGTAATGATTTCTTCTCTTAACTTTGTACTGACTTCAAAGGTTTACAATGATACATGAATACAATTTCTTTTGAAACTTTGTGTACATTGCTAACTCTGTGTATGTGATTTTGTGATTGTGATGTGCCATAAAAATCTCATAGCATGCCTTAAGTGGTAAAATTTAACACAACTTATCAATGCATATGACACAGGGGGAGCACATCTTGTGATAACTATGATTAACAAAAAGAGGAGTCTGAAATGAATACCAAAACAAAGGGGGAGTGATATGAATGACTAAATTCATTAATAGAAATAACTTGGACAAGGGGAGCACAACTTGAATATCCTTGAGTGGTTCATGGAAATATGCTGAATTTTACTAGGAAGTATGCTTTAAGCACCTAAGGATAATTTGTCCCCTTCATTGTTGATGACAAAAAGGGGGAGTAGATATAATAGAACTTATAGAACTTATATATTGAGTAGACCCAATATGGATATTAGATACATTGGAATGCAAAATTTATGGGAAAATAAAGTAGATATATATATATATGGAGTATATGGAGTAGAACTTAATTATGAAATGCAAAAAGGGGGAGTAGAACCAATATGGATATTGGATACATTGGAATGCAAAATACGAAATTCATACTCCAAAGTTGAATTAGAAAAGATAAAATTGAAGAATATTGGCTTTAAGATAATTGCCCTTCTGGAAAAGAAAGGGAGAGTCAAAAAGAACTTAGCTTTTAATTATCTTTAGCATCAATATTTCATTTTAACTTGATTCAAATTCAGTTGATATGCTAAAATTGCTCAAGAGCTATTAAGATTAATTTTACGCATAAGGATAGAACTGAAAATTGACTATTTTAAATTATGCACATTGTATCTAGCTCTAATCAAAATATTAGACTTGTACATCTGATCAAATACTGTGTATATGTTTAAAATTCGAATTTTGTATATACTCAGTGTTTTGTCATCATCAAAAAGGGAAAGATTGTTGACCCCCTAATGGATTTTGATGAATACAAAACACTAGAGTATAATTTCATTTATCTTAACAATTTAATTGAGGAATTCATGTGTTTTATTAAGAATATTGTTAAGAAATGTCTAGGCAAGTTCCCATAATTTTTAAGGATTTATTGAAGAATTTTTGAGATGAAGAAAACAGATCAGGGACAGCCGAGACGTCTCCGGATAGTCTCAGAGACGTCTCTGGCACAAACAGGAAGAACTGGCACACTTGGAGACGTCCCCGGCACCTGGCGAGGCGTCTCGCAGGGTCGGAGTCGACTCTCTCAGTAGCAGAGTCGACTCTCTCAGTGGCGGCAGAAAGGCAGATTTCAAGTGATACGGCTCGAGGATGTCTTTTTCGGAGTTAAGGCAGCGGAGACGTCCCCTGAAAGAGCGGAGTCGACTCTCTCAGAGAATTCCAGAAGACATGTTTTTCGGAGTTATAACGACGGAGTCGTCCCCAAGGCAGCGGAGTCGTCCCCATGCAAAAAGTGCAAACAAGCCGAGACGTCCCTGTAAAGCGCTGAGGCGACCCTCTCAGAAAAACAGAAAAACAAGGATTCAAACCGTTCATCATCGGAGTCGTCCCCGTAAAGTGCCGAGTCGACCCCAAACAAAGTGAAAAGTAAATTTATACAGCCGAGACGTCTCGCGTTGAAGCGGAGACGCCTCCGGAGCGCCTGGGACGCGACTGACAACTTTTGCAGGTTTGGTTTGAATTTCAAATCTCTTTTACTTTATCTCTAACGGCTATATTTGCTTTTTGGGCTATAAAAGGGAGCGCCTAAGTGCTTCTCAACAACTTCTAACCAACCCAAAAGCAAGATCATTCAAGAGAGAAGAAAGAAAAAGAGGTTCAAGGGAGTTAGTGCATTCAAGTGAAGAAATCAAGTGCTTTCAAGTTTTCCAACTGATTTCAAGCTCAACTACTCTCTTCCGCTCGGCATTCAAAGCTCACACTCAAGCCTACGCGATCCACATCGGAAGAATCATCATTTCCCACGCTTCCAACGGCAAAAGGATTCTTCCAGGTTTTAAAGTTTATCATTGTTATATTTGCTTATTTAGAGCTTTCCAATCATTTGTAAAACTCTTTCAATATTGTGCTTGTTCCAGTCAAGGGACTTGGAACAAGGGAAAGGCGTCCCAAGCCTAGGTGAAATTGGGAGTTATAGGGTTTGTTGTTAGCCCGGTGTAAAACAACGAGTTGGGTAGTGCACTCGCAAAACTACCGGACTGTAATCTTGGATTATAGTGGAAATTCCCAAAGGTGCTTTGGGGAGTGGATGTAGGAGCAGTGGAAGCTCCGAACCACTATAAAACCTTGTGTTTGCGATTGACTGTTCTCATCCCTCTATCTTTACTTTAGTTCTTACATTTGCGTGTTTTATTTTTAATTAGTCAAAAAGTTTTAAAACACCCAATTCACCCCCCTCTTGGGTGACCATCTCTGGGCAACACAGTATCTCCGAAAAAAGAAGGGAGGGAAACCATCTGGACCCGGGGCCCTATCCTCCCCCAGAGCCCAGATCGCCGCTCGCACCTCCCCCTCCGTCACAGGTCGAACCAACAGAGCATTCTCGGCCACACCGATTTGGGAATCAGCTCTCGGGAGCTGGCCAACGGCGACGGGTCCACTATCCTCCGTCCAACGAGAGCGAAAGAAGTCGAGTAGGATATGGCTGATCGCCGAATCATCCTCAATCCTGTGGCCCTGATCATCCCGCAAGGAACGAATCATGTTCCTCTGTCTTCTGATAACCATGGATCGGTGAAAGAAACTAGTATTCTGATCGCCCTCTCTGATCCACTGAATTCTAGATTTTTATCTCCAGAATATCTCATGTTGCCGCAGGATCGAGTGGTGGGTGGCGAGAAGACCCTGGAGGCTCACCATATCGGCCTCAGGGAGTGCGCCCACTTGATCTTCTCTTCTTTGGAGGTTTGGTGTCGCTTAGTCAACTCCAATTTACGTGAAACCCTCTGCATGGCGTCACCGCGAACCGGCAAACCCCAAGCTCCCCGGACAATGTCCCAGGATTGAGGAAAAGACATCCAAACCTTCTCGAAACGGAATGGGCTTTGGTGACTCGAACCCGATACCGTCGAAATCAGCAAGGGACAATGATCCGAAGCAATCTGGGGTAGATGACTAGCCCTATAGGAGGAAAATCTGATGAGCCAGTCAGTGGAAGCAACAGCCCTATCCAGTCGCTCCCACACCCTAGCTTGGCCGGACTGGTTGTTACACCAAGTGAACTGCGGACCGCAAAAGCCCAGATCAACTAGGCCATTACACGAGAGGAAATCGCGGAACTCCCTCCTATCTGTAGTGTCTGTGAAGGCCCTACCCCCTCGTTTCTCACTTTCCGCCAAAATGCAATTGAAATCACCCACCATTGCAGTTGGAAGACCTTGAGCAATTAAGAGGGTGAGCTCATCCCACGGAACCCTCCTGGTCCGATAGTCGGTACTAGCGTACACTCCGCTCAAGACCCACGGAGCAGCATTAGGTTCCGAGATAATCATGAGAACCTGTTGGGAGCAGTTATGGAATACGTCGACTGTAGCCACACCCCGCTTCCACAGGGCCACGATGCCCCCGGACAACCCCTGGGAATCCACTACACATGACTCCCAGTCAACCTCAAACCGTCGTAAAACACGACCAAGACCTCGACCAGATAGTCGAGTTTCATAGAGTAGGCAGATCTCTGGACTATGGATCTGGATCAACCTCCTAAATGATGACATGAATGCCGGCTTTGCCGCCCCCCTACAATTCCACGCAAGAATCCTCATGGAGAAAAGTCCGAGAGGTCGGCCACAGGTACGTCAACCCTCTGGGCCGCAGGGTCCATCACCACCTCGTGGGTAGGGTTGACCTGCTGACCCTCATCCGCACTCGCCCCGGAGACGACTCGCAGCACTGCCGCCTTAACCCGTTGTACAACCGTCGAGTGATCCGCGGACCTGCTAGCAGCCCCCTCGAGACCACTCGAGTCACCTACCCCCAGCTCCATAGGTGCAGGCATATCCCGCTCTGCCAAGGAGTCACTCATAGGGCAGTCAGCACAGGCAATTATATTTCTTAGGAAGTAGTTTTTGGCATACTCGGTGTACACCATGACAACTATGACGAAAAATGCCAAGAGTAGGAGTATGAGTCAAGGTGCAAGTATTCAAGAAAAAGTTCACAATCGGGTGAGTAAAATTGATCATATTCGTAGGCATGAACAGTCTTGAACTTGAGAAGATGGAGCTTGTGATTTTATATTGAAAGAAATTTAGATCCTCATCAAAAAAAGCGCACAAATATCAATGACCATAATATGGCCAATATTGTACAAACTGGTCCCAATGTGGCTGGAAATCAGAATGATGATACGAAAATAAATTCATGATGATAGCCATAACATGGATGTAGCTCCTGCCAAATTCAAGTCAATATTACCACAATTCTTTAGAGGCTTGATAGCAATAGATTAAATGAACAATGCTCTCGGACTATAGAAAGAAGCATTGAAATTCTGGTTTGAGCATCTCAAAGGCTTCAAAATAATAGGTCTGGGATCCTATTCATCCCCTTGGATGCCCTAAAAACAAAAAAAAAGTCTACAATCTACTCAATTAGAACGCAAAAACTATGCTAAAATAAGCATGAAAAGAGAAATACAATCAATTTCGTCATCAAAGAGCAGAAAATTTAATTTAAATCAAGTTAGTTATAAACTATTTCTAGAGATCGCAATATTAGAGTAAAGAAAACAAAAGAAAGGAAAAGAGAGCTTCTCTAATAGTAGATTGATATAATTTGGCTCATTTCCTCCTCTTTAGAGCAGACCTTGAAATGCCTTTCAAAGAGGAGTATTTCCTCCTCTGTTTTCCTTCCCTCTCCTCCCTTGGTTTCCTTTTCTTCTGCTAGCCGAGCACCATCACCTCCTTCCTTTGCTTCCCCGACCAAGTACTAGTGAGACTGCCTTTCCCTTCCTCCGTTGACCCCACTTTCCCTTGTTGCACATGCTAGCCATATTAGATATAGTGGGTTGTGGCATAGAAGATTTGGACATATTGGAATGAGTACTATAGCTAAAATCTCAAAAATGAATCTTGTTGTCGGTCTTCCAAGCATCAAATTTGAAAGTAACAAAATATGTGATGCATGTCAACCTGGGAAGCAAACAAGAGCCTCATTTGAGAGTAAAAATTTTGTCTTGACCACAATACCTCTCCAACATCTCTACTTTGACCTATTTGGTATTTCTCGTACTCAAGTCTTGGTGGAAAGGCATATGCTTTTATCATTGTTGATGATTTCTCTAAATTTACATGGACACTATTTTTAGCCCATAAAAGTGATACTTTGGATACATTTAAAAATTTTGCTAAATTAGTTTAAATAAAAAAAAATTAAAATTAAAAGTATTAGAAGTGATCATGGTGGTGAATTTGATAATCATGCATTTAAAAATTTTTTGTAATGAACATGAAATATCTCATAATTTTTTCTCCCCAAGAACTTTCGAACAAAATGGAGTTGTTGAAAAAAATCATATCCTACAAGAAATGGCGCGTACGATGATTTATGAAAATAAATTACCAAAGTATTTGTGAGCTGAAGCAGTAAATACTACACATTATGTGTCAAATAGAGTATTAATATGACCAATTCTTAAAAAGGCTCTGTATGAGTTATGAAGAGGGAGAAAGCCGAACATTAGTTACTTTCATGCATTTGGCTGTAAATGTTATATTCATAACAATAGTAAAGAAAATCTTGATAAATTTGATGTTAAATCTGATAAAGGTATATTTCTTGAATATTCAAATACTGGTAGAGCATATAGAGTTTTTAACAAAAAACTTTAGTAGTTGAAGAAACTATGCATGTTGTATTTGATGAAAATAATAATTTTACAAGTGAAAGTGTAGTAGTAGAAGAGAATGTAGGTACTCTAATTATTCCACTTACTATAACTCATGAAGAAGCTAGTGATGCTAACACTATAGTTGATGATGAAAGTGAAGAAGAAATCATTGAAGCGCAAATCATGAGTCAAATGAAAGTGAAGAACTCACAAATGATACGGAGCTAAACGAAATGGACGAACAAACAAGACAAAATATGGAGCAATGTTCAATAAATAGAAGGATTCTAAGAGATCATCCCACAAGTCAAATAATAGGTGATCTATCAAGAGTAACCACGAGATCATCATGTCGTACATAATGTATGCTCACTCTTCACATTTTTGTCACAAATTGAACCTAAATGTTTCAAGGAAGCATAAAATGATAAGTTATGGATTAATGTTATGCAAGAAGAATTAGTTCAATTTGAAAGAAATAAAGTATGGAAACTTGTGCCTGGACCTAAGAACCAACCTATAATAGGAATAAAATGGGTGTTTAGAAGTAAAATGGATGAAAGTAGAGTAGTTGTTAGAAAGAAAGCTAGACTTGTCGCTAAAGATTATTCTCAAGAAGAAGGTATTGATTATGATGAAATTTATGCTCCTGTTGCTAGACTTGAATCCATTCACATGCCATTAGCTTTTACCTATCATAAAGGTTTTAAATTATTTCAAATAAATGTTAAACATGCTTTCTTAAATAGTTATATTAAAGAGGATGTCTATACTGAGCAATCTGAAGGGTTTGAAAACCCCAAGATGCCAAATTATGTCTACAAACTCGACAAAGCTCTATATGGACTTAAATAAGCACCTCGTGGTTGGTATGAACGCCTATCGATGTTTCTCATAGATAAGGCTTTAAGCGAGGAAGCGTAGACATCACACTGTTTACAAAAGGATATGAACACGATTTACTAGTTGTACAAATTTATGTGGATAATATAATTTTTGGTTCCACTAACGAACTCTTGTGTAAGAGCTTTGGTGGCCTAATGAGCAAGGAGTTTGAGATGAGTATGATGGGAGAGCTCACATACTTTCTTGGACTACAAATCAAGCAAGGCAAACAAGGGATTCATCTAAATCATGCTAAATACGTAAAGGACCTGCTCAAAATGTATGGTATGAATTACTCAAAGTCGTGCCCTGCACCTATGAGTACTCCAACCAAACTTGATAAGGATGAACCAGGTAAGTCCGTTGACCAAAAGCTATATCGTAGCATGATTGGCTCTTTGTTATATTTGACTGCTAGTAGACCTGGTATCATGTTTGTTGTTTGCTTGTGTGCTCAATTTCAATCATCTCCAAAGGAATCTCATCTAATGTCGTCAAGAGAATTTTCAAGTATTTAGCACTACCCCCTTTTTAGGTCTATTTATTTCTAAAGATGCATGCTTTGAATTTCCTATTCTGATGTTGATTTTGGTGGCTACAAAATTGATAGAAAAAGTACTAGTGATCCATGCTTCTTTTTAGAAAATATGCTTATTTTTTGGTTTTCTATAAAGCAAAATTTAGTTGCTCTATCAACTACTAAGGCTTAGTACAGAGCAGCTGGTAGTTGTTGTGCACAACTTTTATGGATGAAACAACAACACTTTGACTATGGTTTCATTTTTGAGAAAATTTCTATACACTGTGATAACACTAGTACAATTTGTCTCTCTAAAAATCCTGCACATCATTCTAGGACTAAACATATTGATATTAGACATCATTTTATATGTGATCATATCGAAAAGGGGATGTAGAATTGCACTTTATTGATACTAAAAACCAAATTGCAGACATTTTTTACAAAACCTCTTGATGAAAATACCTACACTTTTTTAAGAGGTGAACTTGGAATGGTTGAATTGGAGCACATTGATTGAATTTCTTGCAATATGATTTTTTATGATAATTGAGTTCATATACATACCTCTGACACATTACCTTCATCGTTCCTCTCATGTTGAAAACACCAAAGATGTCATGAAGTATGGAGTATGAAGTTATCTAAAGTTTTAATGCATATTTCGGGCCTTACTTGATTTGCTTCACTTATACATGTTATGCATGAGTTATGCATGTTTAATGATCACATGATTGATTAAACCTGCAAAGCTTGAATGAGTTTGAATGCTCTTATTAAAATTTCACTATATAATTCAGCCTGAAATATTGTTTTGTCTTTATACATGTGTGTGCCGAATATATATGCTGACATGCCCCTATGTTTTCATTAGATATTCGACAGTGTAGGTTACCTTATCCCTCAAGATACACCTTTTTGATTATCACAAAAAGGGGAAGACAATTGAGCTTTAAATTGTATGCAACTATTAAGGGGGAGCTATGACTCCATGATAACTTTAAATTGTATGCAACTATTAAAGGAAAGCTATGACTCCATGACAAAGGGGGAGCAAAGGTTTTCAATTTGGCATTGACATATACATTTTTTAAAGCATATTCTGTAATCATCAAAAAGGAAGAGATTGTTGAGAAAAATAAGACTATGCATGTGTGTAATAATGTTTTAATGATCACAAAATTATTTAGTTCAAATATTGCATATTATGTGTGTAATATGTTTAGCTCGATCTTATAAAAAATTATTTAAGTTGCTTGAGATTAATGATCTTATAATTTTCGACTAATCCTTAGTGTTAGTCAACCTGCCCACTAATGAGATTTGGCCAGCCTATTAAGATAAAGTAAGCTCCAATATGCTATGCCAATATGTTATAATGTGTTTGCTAAAAAGTGTACATGTATTTGATTGATTTAATGTATGCTCTTAGAGTCCAAATCAGCTAGGACTCTTTTAAACGACATATGGACTCAATAAACAAACTCCAAACAATCTAGGACTCTTGGACTCCAAATAAACTAGGACTATTGGACTCGAAATAAACTAGGACTCTGGGACTCCAAATAAGCTAGAACTTACCCAACATCACATGAACTCAATGTAATTAAGGTTGGAACTCCTTGGACCCAATGTAATTTGGTGCTGGAACTCTTGGACCTAATGCAATTCGGTGCTGAACATCTTGGACCCAATGTAATTAGGTGCTAAAATTTTGTGGACCCAATGTAATTTGGTGCTCACCCAAGGAGAAAACTCAATCTCCATACATGCCTCAGGCTTGGGTTCATGCTCCTACACTACAAGAAAATACACTTTCAGCGACCACTTTCGGCAACTAAATGAATAGTGGTCGCTGCAAATAAGGCTATTTGCGACCAACATATTTGTTAGTTACTGAATGATTGTCCTGCACCGGGATGGAGGTAAAACGTTTGGCGACTAAAGTTTAGTCGCTGAAAATAAGGCTATCTGCGACCAACATTTTTGTTAGTTACTGAATAATTGTCCTACACCGACTAAATGCATATTTGGTCATGGAAAAGCAATACCAAGTTGGCGCGAGTCCAATATTTCGCACGGGCTGGAGGTAAAACTTTTGGCGACTAAATTTTGGTCCTTAAAGGTTCACCTCCAGTGACTAAAAAAAATTCAGTCCAGGAAAACTTTTACGAATGGCGCCTTTTTTCGATGAAAAAATTGGGCAGAAAGTTTGAGTTTTTTAATGACCAAATTTTTGGTAGTGGAAGGTTTCTGTAAAACCGAACGATGTTGTACTAGCCCCCGTAAGATGCTAATTTCTAAGTTCCAAAAAAAAAAACTGCTTATTTTCAAATGGTGCCGTTTAACACCTTAATTCACTTAGGCATGTCCTCATCTCTTCGGCTGAATCTCAATCCCACAACTTTCACTACCAGAAAATATGCGTATAGTGACGGAAAACTAGTGACGGCCCGTTATCTGTCACTATTTGTGACAGATTAGTGACATACAGAAATTTGGTCACCGTGGTGTGAACTTAGTGACAGATTAGTAACAGACCGGTCACAGAATACGCGGGTAGGGTGGGCGCCAAAACTTAGTAACCACCGTAGTGACGGAATATTTGTCACAAAACTGGTAACCGAAATTGCAACCAGACAGTGACAAATTCAGCCGTCACAAAAATCGTAACTCAAGTATTTATAAATTTTTAAAAGATTATTTTTAGCAGTGATGGATTATTGACCGAAATTTCTGTCACCAAATTTAATTTTTAATTCTAAAAATATTAAAAATATTATTTTTAAATAATTATAATAAAAAAAGTTAGAAAGAGAAAAATTCAAAATGAAACTAAGTGCCGCCGCCCCGCCCAAATTCCCCCCCTTTCCCTTTCCAAAACCCTTGCAGCCGCTCAACCCGCGGCCCCGGCAGGGCCGGCACCCACCCATCCCCCCCCCCCCCCCCCCCCCGCGATCCCTAACCCCTCCTCCTCCTCTTTAACCTAAATCCAACAAATCCCTAACCGAAAGGCCATCCACAGCAATGACATCCATACCGTGGGGGCGTCTAGCGGCTCTCCGATTTCCACTATCTCTTCTCACCACTATTTTATCCTCTCTCCTTTGTGTTAACTCCAAAACCCTATCTTCCCCAATCCCTCTACTCTCGAAACTCTAGCTCCCATGGCGGCCCTCCTATCCGCCCAGTCCCAGTGCCGCTTCTCCACTGCCGCCTCGAGATCCTCCGTTTCGGCCAGGCGGAGCTGCTTCGATGGCCACCGGCGACCTTTAGGTTTTCCCATTTCCGACCATCTCGAAGGAAGAGAAGAAGAGATTGAAGGGAGATTTGGGCGTTTCTCTCCTTGCCTCTTGCTTCGTGCCCTCGCCGGCAAGGTGCGTCGGATGCTGGCTGGCGGGATCATCCGCCGCTTCGAGACGGATATTGTGTGCTTACGGTCCTACTATGGTGGGATTTTTGAGCTCTACTCGATCTAATTTTTGTTACTTAATGGAATTGTTTTCCAATGGAAACGACAAAGGTGGTAATTTGGGGATGATAAATTGATACTTTCTCTGTTGTGGTGGAATTTATGCTATCTATTTCGGAAAATGGATGGAAACTTCGCTGGATTGATGAATTTATTGTGCTTAGTTTCTAAATTAATGTCTTCGTTCGACAACAATTGTCGAACGAGTAGTTCTGACATCCTAATGATGTTATGGGATTCCATATTCTCTTGAATTTTTTTGCAGTTTTAGATTGAGGTTCATGCATTTCACTATAGGAATTTAACTTCAATAGTGCAGAAATTGATTGTTTTTTAATGCAATTTTGATTATTTATATTTTTAATAATAAGCTTTGATTATTTTTCTTCAGTTAGATCCAAGGATATATTAAAATGTTAAATTCGCATTAGACTTCTCATAGTGTTCTGATTCTTTTTAGACTGCTTTAGATGTAATGCATTATGTATAATTCTCATTATAATTTCGATATCCTCCTTTTAACTTTTGGCTGTTTTATTGCATACTCTTGGTCAACAAATACCAACTCAGTATATTGGGCATTGATGAGAAATGCTTTTAAAAAAATGGCAATATTTATTTTCTTTCTTCCTAAATCTTTTCTCTTCAGTTCTTTGACGAAATCCAATTCATGAGATTGGTGACTCTTTGATGAAATTGACATCTATCACAAAGGTAAGATTTAAATATTGATATGGTTTTAATTCTTTCTTTTTTTTTCGCAACTATGATCATTTATATCAGAGGTTGCTACAGCTTTTCTAACTTACATCTCATTTCAGCTTTCTCTCTCCCATTGTCAAATTCAAGAAATTGGATCTTCCCTCACGTCATGTGTGGTTTTGAAGTCAATAAGATTTGCTCAAAACAAGATTACAGTATGTTTTACCTGCATAAAATACATGTAATTGTTGTCACAGTCCTTATTTTTTTGACCTAGTCCTAGCTTGTCTCTGTCACTTGTAACCATGTCTCGCTTCATTTCCCAGGCTCTGCCAGCTGAGTTGGCACGGAACATAAAAGTTCATAATTTAGATCTTGGGACCAATCTGATTGAGAATTGGTCAGACTTAAAGGTCAGTGATTAATGATGCCTGACTTTGTTACTTCAACTACATCTAAGGATGCACTAATTTGAGACTTTAGGTTGCATTGCTGCACAATCTGCTGAATTGACAAGGATCAAATGATTTTGATAATAAGCAAGGAAAGGTGGAAATAAGTTCCTTAATTGAAGCTTAGGAGTAAGGAGTTGCCTTTAATAGAAGACATAAACTGAGTGAAGCGAGCAGCTGATTCAAAACTTGGTCTTCCATCACATTAGCTATGGAGAGTACAGTGTTTGCGAAGTCAGTAGAATAGTGAAGAACTGGCGGATGTTGAGCTTGCGAGAAGAATCTTCCCAATCCGGTGTGCAATTAACATCAGAGGAGATGTCTAGGCAGGCACTTGGAAAAAGGAAGAGATACATTCTTGGATTTGGGGTTGGGCCGAAGCCCTCTTCATCTTCTTCCACACCTAGTCGTGTGTCACATCTTATAAGTTTGATGACAGAGTTCTTAAAGGAAAAGACTCAAACGCACAAGTCATCTATCCGTCATGATGGGGCCATGTATTCAACTGGTAGTATAAATACTCGTTGGTATGTATTCTCATTTATATTACGTAGGTTATTTAGAGATTTTGACCAAATTAAGCGAAATGTCATTGTGAACTTATACTTGAATTTTAGTTTATTATTTTTCACATGTGGTTATTGATTGTGTATTCTTTTTTACTTTCTCAGATACATGGTGGAGTTATGAGCATGTGAAATCTAGTTTTTGGTACATGGATAGCTTTTGTTCAGATGATCATGGTGGAGTTGTCTACAAGCAGAATCCAGTTTTTGGTATAAGAATATTTTTGTCTACATGATGGTTGTTTGGAGGAATAGCAAGATCAGATATTTTGAAATTTTTAATTTACATTTTGATGTGTTTAGTGATGATTATCACCTTAACATATGGTATGGACGAAACATTGTGATGTATGGTTAATAGGTATGCTTGACGTTAGACTTATAGATAATGATATTTATAATGAATGATTATGGATTCTCCAACATTGTGTATACTTCTATTTGGATGAGCAAATGTATTGTGCAATATGGATATTGGATGGGCTGTGTTGGTTGTACAGGATTTAGAAAGAGCCCAAAAATAAATATTAAGCTTATAATTTGAATTGTTAATTAAATACAGGTTAATACTTTCTGCCACCAAAAAATGTTTGTTGCCAATGCATTCCAATATATTCTGCGACCAAACTATTGGTGGGGGAAGATAGACATTCAGTGACCAATTTTTTTGGTAGCGGAAGACAAACATTCCACGACCAACTATTTGGTCGGCGTTGAAATTAACGACAACAGATTTGGTCACTGAAAATTTTCTTCGGCCACCAAATGTTGGTCGTTGTTGGTATACCTTAAGTGACTACACAATATTGGTCGCCAAAATCTTTCAGTGACTAGGGTTCGGCGACGAAGAGTATGCTAGTCGCGAAAAGGTTTTGGCAACCAAATATGGTTATTCGGCGACTAGAATCTTAGTCGCTGAATATGTATTTTCTTGTAGTGCTACATCAGGAAGACAGAAAAACTAAAAATCTAGAGAGAAAGAAGGGAATTTGGGGATGACAGAGCTCGATTGTGGTGGCACATCGGTCACCAGAGATTAGGAAGAAGAAGGGAGAGCTCAGTGGTGGACCAAGTAGAGAGGAAAGAGAATTTATAGAAGGCTTTTGGGAGAGATGATAAGCTCAAATCGGACGACCATTTGCCAATTGCAGCGGCCCCCAACGACCGCTGGCCGTTCCCACCAATCCGACTAATCCTCAATGGCCACGACTGAGGTGGCATCCCAACTGCTTGGGGATTGGGCAGAGGAGGAACACATCCTCCTCTATTTTGATCCTAATTTTTTTGTAGTTGTCTGGTTGAAGTCGTGGGCATTACCGACTTCATTCTGGGATGGGCGCAATTTGGCTGATTCTTACATCCTCCCCTCCTTAAAAAATGTCTTCCTCAAAAATTGAAAACTCTAAAGTTTCTAAAGTTAAAAGTCCTCAACCCAAAAACTCATCATGCTCAAAATAGCTTGGTTTGGATAAAAAAATTCATATATACTACCAAAATTAGCACTAGATAAGTGACTAACTAAAATCTAAGGTTGAAGTCATTATCTACAATGCAGGTCAACTCCAGATTGGACTAGGAGAAATTTAATGCTAACTCCTCACAACAAGATCTTATAACTAATTGTGTTTAGAGTAGAGCTTGAAATGAAGATTCAAGACAAATATTATGGTAGGGTGTGGACCCACAAAAGATAAGGACCAACCCTAATTAGAGTCAAATCATTGATGGCTATATAGGTGATTCACAAAAGAATATGTGGTGATAGGCTTTAGAAAACAATGATCTATATCAAAAAAAAATGATTGGTATTAAATCACAAGAGCAAGTCTCAGAAGGCAAAGTATTGATACCATAATTCAGTAAGTCACAAAGGCTATAATTTAACTAAAATTTGTAAATCATAAAAAAGGAACAAATAACGCTTGATTTATTTGGATACTTAAAAATTTAGATCATAATTAATCAATAATCTAGCCATGAAATGCTCAAATTTTTTCTTAGTATAGCCAACAATGAAAGAATCTATCAGAGAGAATAACATAGTCATATCATGATTAGCCTAGGAATCAACAATATTTACCTTCTCTTATTAACAAAAGCCTTCTTTATTAAGAAATCTAGTCTTCTATGATAACATATTACAAAACACAGCCAATATTTTTGACCAGTTTAAAATGACTCAGTTCACAATACTTTTCCAAAATTCTCTAACGATCTTAGATCATTTTTTAATAAATTCCAAACAAAGATCATTTTTTTATTCTCCAAGTACACTAGATCATGATTAACCCTCGAGATAATTGCTATATTTGCACCATTGTATGATCAAATAATCATATTCTAGATCCAATTTGAGCTAAGCCAATTCTAGATTTTCTTGGCAAATCCATTATACAATTTGATATTGATCTCTCTTTAAAAATATTAATTCTATGCTCTGATGAATTAAAAGATTTTAGATTAACTTACTCATGAGCATATTCAGCCATCTCAAATCTTTTTTTTTAGTTAAACCTGTTTAGGCCTCTCATGAAATTTCACTAGCATTTCACCAATGATGAAACAAAATCCATGATCAACTCATAAACTTGATTTTTTTATTCAAAAAATTCTAATAATCTAGTTCAAAAATTTAATAAAAATTCCACCAAGATATAAGCTCTATGATTTCACATTAAGATCAATTCCACCAATAAGAAACATTTTTTTTAATTTCAAATATACATAATCTTGTAAATCAACTAGACTATCTGAAACAAAAATACTAGTCTACCTTAACTTAGAGGATCTACTCAAAATATCATAAATTTATTAACTATTTCATCCTTTTAGTAATAGTCCTTTTTTTAATCAAAACATTAACTAATGTTAATTTAATTGATCTATCACAAAATCATAAACTACTGCATTTTATCCATAGTAGAACACTTGAGCATGAAATATTCTGCAAAACTGATAACTAATTCAAGTTCTTTCAAAAGCATAAGCTACAAATCTAAAAGAAAAGAGATCTATACTAAAATATTTTTGATCCAAGATCAACTAAAGTAGGAACCAATATTCCATTAATTCTAGACTTGAGATCCTAGAAATATATATATATATTCATAGAAGATAGGAGAACCTACTAATGAAAATAACACAATGATATCCATAAAAGTCAAGAATCAAAAATACTATCCTTTTCTTTGACAACAAAGTTCTTCTTGTCAAGAAAAAATATCAATAACATTTCCAAACCATAGAGTTAATATTGCTGACCAACTAAAAATAATAATTAAAACCTCCATACTTTCTCTAGATTTATGAAATAAAATACCAATCTACATTGTAAACTGAAAAGATCTAAACTCTTGAATCTCATCCCCAAATATGTTTCCTTCGATACACAAATTTCAACCTCGAAAAATATTTCAATGAATATCATAAAATATTTTCTAGCCCAAGCCTTAAACAACTTTTTATGAATGAACTTTAATTTGCCATCAAAGTAATTAACTTCAAGCTAGAAGTAACATCACAGTACCCTATATCAAGTTGAACTTCCAAATCACTTATGTACTAATAAACAAATAATTACAATGCACGATAATATTCCATGGCTAATACTCCTTCACTTAATTTTAGTCAAAATCTAATTTAATCATAACTTGAACTACAAATTGCTCCACCGAGAGAACTCTCCAAATAGTTAGCTAGCATTCTAATTTCAATGACATCTCAAACAAAATTCAAGTAAGATAATACAAATTTATCAATAACAAAAGCAAACAAAGACATTTGTCTCCTTACCTAATTTTTACCCATCTCTCAAACTTTCTAACAAACCCTAAGGATCCTAAAAGCTAAGCTCCGATATGACTACTTCAATCACGATTCTTAGTAATCTTAAACCTAAGCTCGATACCACTAAATTTGTCATACTCCGAATCTAGAGTGTAACAGATACTGCATACCTGCATAGCAGACCATACAAGCATGCAAGGCTACAGATCATATCAAAGCAACAATTCTTAAAAATTAATTTAATCAAGATCATATACAAATAATTTTTACAACCAATTGTGCCAAAGTGACATAAGTCATCATATGCTTAATTATTTATTCAAATCAAATAAAATATTATAACTAGTCTAAATAGTTTAACTAGAACTTCAAAAAAAAAGAGAATATCTCCAGAAGATCTAGCGCATTCCCCCAAGTCTTGAGCAATCATGAATCTTGATTTGAAAAATAGAGAAAGAAAAGATAATGAGCTACACTAGCCTAGTAAGCAACATAATACCCCAAAGTGGGGTCTAAGCATGTCAAATAAATAATTAGTTAAAGAGCAAGATATTGTTTGGAAATAAATCAATTTTTGAATCATACATATATCTCTTTTGAAGTTTATTATTATTTCATAAACTAATACTAGAAACCCAACATTAAGATATGGCTACATAACTCAGTGGCATGAGTTAGAATGCACAAAGTGTCGAATACCACTAGTCTTAACCAATCTACTTAAACAGCCATGAATTCATGATTACTGGCTTCTTAGTCTTATATAAAATGCTCCTCGTGCCGTAGATCCACAAGTTAGACATTACTAACCTCCACGCATGCACGATGGATGGCGATGCATGGAAAACATACCGCATAAAATGTCCAATATAAAGACGGGATGGCTTGGAATCACATAAGGCCTAGCCGATCATAGAATGGAAAGTGCGAAGCCACCAAGGTTGCACTCTCTTGTCTTTTCATCTCATCAGCCTTTTACCCCCTCTCTTTCTCCTCCATATTACCATTCTTTTCCAACTACAGATTGAAAGGTGCATTTTCTTCTTCTTTTGCTGCTGCACCTTGTGATCTTATTGGTGCAACTTTGAGGATCCATATGGGTATGTGTTTAGACCCACTTAGATATGTATTGGATAGATCTTAGATACTTGTACAGGGTCAAAAAAAATCTAAATAACACTTTCTAGCTAGCCTTTTTGAGTGAGGTCCTCAGTTGTGACAAATGGTATCAGAGTGAACTCGGCTCATAATGAATGTGGACTAGCAGATACTGCAACACATGTTCATGGAGGTTGACTACGGACCGATCGTAGTGGTTTTGATTAGATTTAAATAATTTGGACCCTTAACCTAATGAAGGCGTCGAGCTTAAACTGAGGAAGTTTGTGACAATCCATGCAGGTATGTGTTTAGTCCCACATCAACTATGCATTAGATAGATATTGGATACTTATATAGGGCACAGAAATCCAAATAATACTTTTTGGCTATCCATTTTTGGTAAGGACCGGCGTGGTGATAGCAACTTTATTTAATACTAGAAGTAGGATAAACTAAGACCCATTTTTGCTCTCATTTGAACGATATTGTTTCTTAAAATTGTGGGTTTTGGAAACTGAACTTGGTGTATAATGTAGCCCTTGGGGAGCCCAAATGATGGTATTTGCACCGGTGGCCGTTTGACATGATGGTGGACTTGGTCACATGGAAGACTAGGTTTACATGGTGGCCAAGAAGGAGGTGCAAAGAAGAATCAAAAATCACAGCAGAGCTGTTGGCAGTAGAGCTTTGCCTTATTTTTTTTCTGAAGAATGTTTGACTCTAAAATTGGGTTATGGTGAGTCCTATCTGATGGGGACATCAGAGCCCTTCATTCCGATGATCGCGCCTTCAGAACCACTCACTCGCATTCGCACTAGAGATTGGCATCATTGTGGCTAGAAGATGCT
The DNA here is from genome assembly GCF_051530095.1 of Phoenix dactylifera. NCBI lineage: Eukaryota > Viridiplantae > Streptophyta > Magnoliopsida > Arecales > Arecaceae > Phoenix > Phoenix dactylifera. Next base: position 10,907,897 of record NC_143193.1, read on the forward strand.
CTTGAGCCATCAGATTGAGTCAGGCCCTAGATTGGATCCATTCGAGTTGGTGTCATATTTTTTTATTACCTTATTAGTTGCTTTTGTTTGAGTCGATTTGGTTGTGTTTCTATTATTTTGGAGTTGATTTGGTTGTTGAGTCAAGTAATTGGATCAATTGATCAATGTAAGACCTAATTATAAAGGTCCAATTTTGGGTGTGATCAATTAGTTTAATGGTCTAATGTTAGTAAGGTTTAATTTGGTATGTAATCGATTTATTGACTTAGTCAATTAATTGAAGGTTCCAAATTTGGTTAGTTGTTAATTATTTGACTTGGTCAATTCATGATGTAAGGCCTATATAAAGACCACCCGCTCATGAATTGGAAATTGATGATTGAATAAAAAACCCTAGCCTCCTTTCTTCTCCTTCTTCCTCCTCTCCTTCTCTTCTCCTTCTTCCTCCTCTCTTTCTCTTCTTCTTCCTTCTTCTCTCTTTTCCCCGCATTGGTCCGTCAGCAGCTTGGTATCAGAGCCTCGGCTTTGCCTCTGCTGCCAAAGCCTCAGGATCCGATTTATGGACGGACCACCTCCGCTTCGTTTTCCACGTCTGCCACATGAGTTCTTCGTTGGATTCATCGCACCGCGGATGCTAGATCGCATTAAGGACCGTCGCGCAATGAGCACTGCGAAGAGAATGGGAAACCTGATTTCCATTTTCTCTTCTCTATCTCTTGGTTCACAACAGAAAAGGGTGGTAAACCCTTTTGGCAGCCCCTACCCACCAGCCACCAAGCATGAGGCGATCTTCACTGCCGGCTGCCGCTAGCAGCGCTGCACACCACCACCCCACCTTGGACCGCTTCTCCCCATCCCCCACTTCTCCAAGACCGCCGGCCACTTCCCCCCTCTCCTGCCGTTGCTGGGGTGACCTCCTTCACGTCTTCATTCCCTATGAGCACGCGCCCACTGCTACTGGTCATTCCGATGAAGATCTCGACGCCTATCGCAGAGTCCTCCTCACTGTGACCCGAAGAAGTCCCGCCGCCTGTGGCCAGTCATCGGAGGCGACCATCGTTTCGAGGTGCTCGCGACCGGCCACCGCCCGTCGCTGCTGTCCATGGAGCCACGGCCGTGATCCCTGCCCCAACCCGCAGCCACCCCCACAAAGATTAGTGTCCTCCCGAATCGTCAGGAGGTTGAAGAAAGGATTAACACGTAAGGCCTAAACCTGTTAACCCACAATCCGGTAGCTCGGATCCGCCAAAAAAAAAAAAAGATGCATGATCGCATGTGCCTGTTAGAGAGAGAGAAAGAGAGAGAGAGAAAAGGAAAAAAAAATAATTACCTGTTCATCTTTCCCGATCATCCGCACGGCCGCCCCTCGCCGCATCTCCAGCGAGCTGCGCCGCCATGCCCACACGCCTTGCGCTCTCCCTCCTCCAACTGGCTCCTCCTTCTCCTTCGTCGGCCGCCGCCCAAAGCTCTCGGCCCCCGCCGCCCTTGAAGTGCGGCTCTTCCCGTCGCCGAACGCCGCCTCCTCCGAGCCCCTCCTCTGATCGGCTCCTCCTTCTCCTCTATCTATCGCCACCCGAAGCTACTGGCTGGTTCTTGCCTTCTCCTGTTCCGCCGTCGTCCACCGCCCCGAATGCCACCGCCATCCACCGTCACCTTCCGCTCGAGCACCACTGCCACCTCCTCCCTCTTCCTTTGCCATCGCTGAGCTCCACCCCTTCGTCCCCTCCTCCACCTCACGGCACCGGCCAACACCACGCCACCCAACCGACCGACCCCCCCATCTCCCTCTCTCCTTCATCTTCCCCTAAGATCCAAACCGCTTTCCACCCCTCTCCACAACACACACCCGAACCCAACATACCAGGATCCCTCTCCCTCACTCCTCTCGATCCACGGGCCAACAGGTCCAGCCTACAGCATCGAGCCCACCACCTCTCAGTTTCTTCTCACAGGCCAAATCTCCCTCGGCCCAGCCTGCAGCCCCTTCTTCTCAAGAGCCAAGTCTATAGTCCCGCGCTGATTTAGGGCCCAAGCCGCCTTGCCCCTTGTCACTGTAAGGGTCCAACATGCCCTATTCCATCGCAGGCTGCACAGTTCCGCCCCCTCTTCTTTAAAGGCCAACCAAAACCCGCCAAATTGTAGTGACCAGGTCCGAGTTGGAGTCAGTTGGAGAGACATCAACTGCAACCGTGCCTTGATCGATACCCAGCCTCCAAGCGATTCTGATTGTCTGCTTCACGACAGGTAATAAGATTTCTACTTTTCTTGGGCTTGTTCATTTAATTATGTTCTAGTTCTCTTGTATGATAGCCGTATTTTTGAAAAATTACTTTGCTGTCAAAAAAATTCAGAACCTAGAACATCTACTACCAAACCCATCCTATTTATCTTTTAAAATCTATATATTAAATTAGCACACCCTAGCGATAGGACGTTTCTCAACATCCTTCGATCATATTACTTTAGGATCAGAACAACCGTAATGCTTGATTGCAACCTAATTTCTTCAATTGATTAATATTATACTTTAACTCTGAAATAACTGAAGTAAAATCAGCAACATTTAAATTTTAAGTTACTTTTGTGAAAGCTTGCTGATATCTGAATCATAGTAGGTTGCATTGATATGTTGTCCTACATCATCTTTTAGCATCGATTGAAATCATTATATTTACTAGGGTTCAGTATTGACATTGCATTTCATATCATCATATATAGTGTTATCATTGCATGTCAACCCATAGTAATAAGGAGTACGAAGCCGATCAACCTAAAGTCCCCTTAGCTACCATGGACTCCGAAGTTCTGAAATTCAAGGACCAGTTCGCTGCCTTACGAGCTGAAAGAGAAGAAATCAGATAAGAGATCCATGAATTCTTGTGAAACTGTAGGACCCCTAAACTGCCAACCTTCGTTGCAACCTAGCCTAAAATCGGTTTAGCTGTACCACCTATAGTCCTTCCCCATACCTTTAGGAACCAAACCCAATGTTCTAGGTGTCAATAATTCGGCCACATACCGTCCCAATGTTTCACTAAGGCCTATCTGATTACTAAACCAAAAGCTGAAAACTAAGAGGCCGAATATGTCAAAGAAGTCTATGAACCAAACATAGAAGATTATGTAGACGACTTTGAAGATGAACCCATCGGATTAGAACTTATCCAAAATAATTTCCAAAGAAAAACTATTGACCTAAGCACAAACAAACCACTCCACATCACTATATCGAAAGAGGTAGTAAAAGATGTTGAAAGTCGATTACCCATGTTTACCCGTGTGGCTCGAGTTAACAATATGGAGTGATTACGCCCAAAGAATAACGCGGCTATCGCAGTATATATTGGGGTGTCGATTCCACAGGGAGAAGGTAGGAACACTAAAAGGAACTACAAAACTAAAAAGAAATATCAAAGCAGTAAAATGTGATGTGAATGTTTAAAAGTAAATTGACAATTAGATTGTAGTAGTGAAAAGATGTGACCAGAATTAATGGCAGCAAAGCATCGGGAATTCCTCACTTGAATCAGGTAATTCCATTCATATTTGATCCATTGGATAACTCAATTAGAGATCATAGCACCAGATTCTCTAATTGGAGGATATAGCATTACAATCAAAATATTTAGTGATAATTCTAGAAAATCATTCTCCTCTTTTAAAACCAAGGATTGTTATCCTTTTAGACTCAGATTCAAACACAAAAATATACCCAATGGCAATATTTCAGCAAAAAATCACACTAACTGGATAAACAATCAAATCTAGATATAATCAAGCACCTCAACAATTCTATAGAAAAAGACATGGCTGAATCTATGAAAAGAATAGGTTCAAGATTATTCCAACACAAGAAAGATCTATGGATGAGAAATGATAAACAAAAATTGTATCAACATGAGAATCTATTACATAGATCAAATATAAATGAAACTACCATCATCCAAGCGAGTTCATCCCTAGCTTCACCAAAGAATTAGCTCTCCATGAATTTTTGGCTCCTCTTGATGATTTCTTTGTAATGCAGCCTTTTTTCTCTTTAGAACGGCGTGCTCCCCAAGTATATATATGATTTTGGGGCTAAAAACCCTAGGAAACACGACTTAGACACGTTTGCATGTGTTTTTCCGACTTTACCCTCGAGCACCAACGTCAGCATGAGGTTCGGGAGACTCTCTAGATCGCATCTGATCTTCAAATTTTATGTTCTTATAGTCATTTGAAAGCTCTAGAAGTCTAGTTTCCAACAAAATTTGAATCATCTCAATTGGACTTCTGTAGCTCCCGAAATCATCAAAATACTACACAAAGGTCTGATCTGTCAGGGCCCAGGCTGGCGGTTTAGGGAAACCTAACTTTGCAACTTCATAACTTTCTCTCTGGAGCTCCAATTGACCTGATTCTTGATGCATATGAAACCTCAACATGTCTACTTCATCTCCACTAAGTTTCATTTCATTCGGACTGCAATGGGATATTCAATCTTCTTAACTCCATTCCTACAATAAAATCACCAAAATCAATTAAGACTTGGACACTTTGTGAAGTAAAGTTCAGATTAGAAAAATATCATAAAAATATCCAAATCATGCTTAAGTCTTAACAATTTAGCCTAAAGTGGTAGTGTTAAAAGGTACATTTTCATGCACCTATCACACCTCCCAACCAGCTTATTGCTAGTCCCTAGCAATTTAAGCGAAGAAAAAGAACGGACTATATCCAACCCAGTGTAGACAGCTTTTGCATGAGCTAAGCAATAATATTCAAGTATAACAAATAAAGTACTCGCAAGAGATCAACAATACTATCAAAATCAGTCCATCAAGAGCAACTCCCAGAATTCGTGTGTGTGTGTACTCTAAGCCGTAACCATCTTACCACCAACCCTGACACATACAACGTCGAGAACATTTCAAACAAAAGCTTCAACTCCATATCTCACAGGTATAATATTCAATAGTAGACTGGTGTAAGGGGTCTCTCTATGGAGTTGAGAAAGGGTGTTCACACAAATATATGAGAAGGCAAGTGTTCATGAACAAGCAACAAACAAGCATTGATCTTATGATAGGATCACCAACCATTGGGAACTCAACCATTCTTACCACAAACCCACTTAGGATCAAAAAGGTCAATAATAAAAGGTTGTAATGAGGCTAAAGTTAAGTAAAATAAAAATAATAAAAGGATGGATAAGAGAATTCAAAAGAACTTTCCAGTACATGCTAGAGGTCTTCACAAGATATAACATCAAGCACAACTTCCTCAAACCGCTTGTACCTTTTTTTTTTTCTTTTCTCTTTTTTTTTCCTTTTTTTTTCACGCTAGTCATACCATTTGGTTATTTCATCAACAACTTCATACTAGCATTTTGAACCTGTGACAAGCAGTTTGGGAACCAATAGAATCATTTTCAGAATGGAGATTAGAGCCTGAGACATTTTCAAGGCCTGTGGTAATAGAAAGCTGAAGCTGCTGGTGGAGTTGATTTGTTTCTTTGTTTCTTTCTCTTTTTTTTTCTTCTTCCTTTTTTTTTTTTTTAACACAACCTTTGGTTGCAATTATGGAGTCCATTTCAGCAAACCTGCCAGCACCAATGAGAAACCACCACAGTACATCCCCTTTCTTGTCTTCATTATTTGCGGACCAATTATTTATCATCCCTAGCATGTACTTGAAAATAAAAGGTAGGAAAGATATAATAATTTAGGCTCAACTCCAATGTGGAGGGGGGGTAAGGACATATGGGTTTACAAAGGAAAGGGTTCTTTTTTTTTGGGCTCAAAATGGCTTCTAATGGATAAAACATGGGTTAGCTTGAAAGGCTCAAACGTTCATCCTAAATTGACCTTCATCATCTCCTAAGTATAATCAACCAACATACCACAAACTGTGCAATAAAAATTCCCAATAGAGCAACCAATTCAAAAAAATCAATGAACGCATGCCACAAGTCTCTGAACATGATGAACTCTCTCTCTCTCTAATACTCACCAATGCGTAAATACTTAAGTTTGAGAGTTCTCTAATTGTATGCATTGAACATCCATCAAACCACAAGTCTTAGATGCGTGCATAAAAAAAGAATTCAAAGGGTGTCTTAATAGTGTGACTAAGATAGAAAAATTGACTCCAGCAAAAATACTCTGTAATCATTTGTTTTTTTTTTAAAGCAAATTCATGCAAAAACATATACACATGGGCTGCCCTCCCCCAACTAAAACATGACATTGTCCTCAATGTATGGAAATAAAAGCATAGAAAATAAAATAGGATAGAGGTCACCTGATTAGCGGAGCACAAATCCATGGTAAAAACAGGAAGCTGGCAAACCTGAAAATTAAACTAAGGAAACCAAACAAAATAAAACAAAACAAGCAAAAACAAAAACTGAAACAAAGACAAAATAAAGAAAAACAAAAAGAAACAAGGAAAAAGAGAAACGTACCTGCATGGGCATAGCATCACTGTTCGTAGACGGGGTCCATGAGAAGAATATCTTCCTCTACTGGAGCCTCTTTCTCAAGGACCGGCTTGAGTCTCTGGCCATTTACCTTAAGCATCCGACCATCTCTAGGATCTTCTATCTCTACCGCTCCATTCTCAAATGTATGCTTTACCACAAAAGGACCAGTCCACCTAGATCGTAATTTACCAGGGTGTTTATGAAGCCTAGAATCATATAAGTATACTCGTTGATTAGGTGCAAACGTTTTTCTAAGAATATTTCTATCATGAAATGCCTTCATCTTAGCCTTGTAAATTTTAGAATTTTCATAAGCTTCATTTCGCAACTCTTCTAACTCGGTCATCTGGAACTTCCTAAGCTCACCGGCTTCAGGTAAATCAAAGTTAAAGTTCTTAATAGCCCAATAGGCTCTATGTTCTAGCTCTACCGGTAGGTGGCAAGGTTTACCAAAAACAAGCCTATAAGGTGACATGCCTAGGGGGGTCTTGAAAGCTGTACGGTATGCCCAAAGTGCATCAGTTAATCGCAATGACCAATCCTTTCGGTCGGGGTTAACCGTTTTCTCTAAAATACGCTTAATCTCTCTATTAGCAAGCTCTACCTGCCCACTTGTTTGAGGATGGTAAGCTGTAGAAATCTTATGCACCACCCCATACTTCCTCATCAATGCTTCAAAGGAACGGTTACAAAAATGTGTACCCCGGTCACTAATGATAACACGTGGTGTACCAAAACGAGACAACACATTTTCCTTTAGAAATTTAATTACTGTCTTATTGTCATTGTTCCTACAAGTTGCAGCCTCTACCCATTTGGACACATAATCTACTGCAACAATAATATATAGATAACCAAAAGAAGGAGGAAACGGTCCCATAAAATCTATACCCCAGCAATCAAAAATTTCTATCACTAAAATTGGATTCAAAGGCATCATATTACGACGGGACAAAGCTCCTAATTTTTGACATTTCTCACAAGAACGACAATAAACATTTGTGTCTCGAAACAATGATGGCCAATAAAATCCACACTGCAAAATTTTTGCAGCGGTTTTCTTCATAGAGAAATGGCCTCCACAAGCTTGGGAATGACAGAATTCTAAGACACTTGCTATCTCATCATCTGGGACACATCTCCTCATAATTTGGTCAGGACAGTACTTAAAAAGATGTGGATCATCCCAATAAAAAGAACGTACCTCTGTTAAGAACTTCTGCTTATCCTGTGCATTCCAGTCTGATGGCATCTCACCTGTTACCAAATAATTGACAATATGTGCAAACCACGGCATGGAGGTGATAGAAAATAATTGTTCATCTGGAAAATCATCACGGATCGGTGGTGTATCTGTAGTATCCTCAAATATTAACCTTGAGAGGTGATCAGCCACCCCATTCTCTAAACCCTTCTTGTCCTTGATGGTTAGATTAAATTCCTGCAAAAGCAAGATCCACCTAATTAATCGCGCCTTAGCATCCTTCTTTGCGAGAAGGTACTTAAGGGCTGCATGATCTGTAAAAATTATAATAGGCGAGCCAATCAAATAAGCACGAAATTTATCTAATGCAAATACTACAGCTAGTAGTTCTTTTTCAGTAGTAGAATAATTCATTTGAGCACTATTTAAAGTCCTACTAGCATAATAAATGACAAAGGGCTTTTCCTCTCTCCGTTGACCTAAGACAGCCCCTACTGCGTAGTCACTTGCATCACACATAATTTCAAAAGGTAAACTCCAATCTGGTGGCTGCATAATGGGAGCTGAAGTGAGCTTCCCAATAAGCGTTTGGAATGCCGCTTGGCACTCTTGTGTCCACTCAAATAGGGTATCCCTAACTAGAAGGTTACACAATGGTCTAGATATGGCAGAAAAATTCTGGATAAACCTCCTATAGAAACCAGCATGACCAAGGAATGATCTAACATCCTTCACAGTCTTAGGTGTGGGCAACTTAGAGATCAACTCAATTTTGGATTGATCAACCTCTATTCCCCTAGAGGAAACAATATGGCCCAAAACAATACCCGAAGGCACCATAAAAATGGCATTTCTCCCAATTCAATACAAGGCCTTTTTCTTTGCAACGAGCTAGAACCCTTGTTAAATTAAACAAACATTCATCAAAGGAGTCACCAAAAACAGTCAAGTCATCCATAAACACCTCCATGCAATTCTCAACCATATCACTAAAAATACTCATCATGCACCTTTGAAAGGTAGCTGGAGCATTACAGAAACCAAATGGCATACGACGAAATGCATAAGTTCCAAAGGGACATGTAAAAGTGGTCTTATCTTGGTCCTCTAAAGCAATTTCAATTTGATAATAACCAGAATAACCATCTAAAAAACAATAAAAGGGATGACCAGCTACACGCTCTAAGATTTGGTCGATGAATGGAAGGGGAAAATGATCTTTGCGAGTGGCAGCATTTAACTTCCTATAATCAATGCACATGCGCCACCCGGTTGCTGCTTTGGTAGGGACTAATTCTCCTACATCATTCTTCACTACTGTGACACCTGACTTTTTAGGAACTACCTGCGTAGGACTAACCCACTTGCTATCGGCAATCGGATAAATAATACCCGCATCTAACAGTTTTAAGACTTCATTTTTCACAACTTCTTTCATGGTAGGGTTTAGCCTGCGTTGGGGGTCTCTACGAGGGTTAGCTCCCTCCTCCAAGTGAATCCTATGAGAACAAATTAAAGGGCTGATGCCTTTAATATCGGCCATGGTCCAACCAAGTGCAGATTTATGCTCATTCAAAGTTGTAAGTAATTTTTTACCTTGTGATGCACTTAAGTCAGAAGAAATTATTACAGGAAAGGTATCACCTGGACCAAGAAATGCATGTTTTAAACCCTTAGGCAGTGGCTTTAACTCGACTTTTGGGGCTTCAATGGTAGATGGCTTCGGTTGTTCTCGCATCAAGGGCAGCTCCTCAAATCTTGGTTGCCATGTCCTCGTCCCATAATCCTGAGATGAATCAAAAACAGCACAAATATTAGTAACATCATTAGAGTCAAATGTGCTATCAAACCCAGAATTAATAAGAAAATATTCAAGAGGATCGGGCTCATGTTTTGTGATGGCTTCCTCTTGCATAAGTGTGTTTATCAGGTAAGTTTGGTGACACTCATCGTCCTCCTGTGGCTGTTTGCTTATGTGAAAGATATTGACCTCAAGGGTCATATGCCCAAAGGACAACTTCATCAATCCATTCCTGCAATTAATAAGAGCATTAGCGGTGGCAAGAAAAGGTCTACCTAAAATAATGGAGATTTTTGATTCAGAAATAACAACAGAGTGTGTGTCTAGAATCAAGAAATCAACAGGATAGTAAAATTTATCAACTTGAATTAACACATCCTCAACTATCCCCCTTGGTATCTTTACTGACCGATCAGCTAACTGTAAGACCACATAGGTGGGTTTGATCTCTCCTAATCCCAATTGCAAGTAAACAGAATAAGGCATGAGATTGATACTAGCTCCCAAATCAAGTAAGGCCTGTGCAAACTCATGATTCCCAATAATACAAGAAATTGTGGGGCATCCTGGGTCCTTATATTTTGGTGGGATTCTCTGTTCAATCAAAGCACTTACTTGTTCCGTTAGAAAAGCTGTTTTCTTAACATGGTGTTTTCTTTTTACAGTGCACAAATCTTTAAGGACCTTTGCATAAGTTGGAACCTGTTTTATCACATGTAACAAAGGAAGATTAATTTTCACTTGCCTTAGGTTCTCTAGGATCTCGCTACTATGGTCCATAACTCTTGAGGTAGACTTGAGAGCTTGAGGAAAGGGCACTCTAACTGGACTCTTCACTATCTCTTCCTCTCTTGGAACATCAACTACATCACTACTCAACTTCTCTTGTGTGTCCTTAGGCTTGGGAACCCTTTCTATAACCTTACCACTTCGAGTAGTTATGGAATTAACCTCCTTAAGATCTTGCCTATCAGGGTTAGAAGTTTGTGCCATATGCTGACCTTGGGGATTGGGTTGAGCTTGCGATGGAAATTTTCCTCGCTCATTTACGGTTAAAGCACTAATCAACTTAGACACTTGACTCCTAATCTCTTTATTTTCCTCAACCACCTGAGTAATCATTGATTCAAACTTCTGGTTTGTCTTATTCTGAGCCTCAATAGAAGCATGTAGTGTGTCCTCTAAAGGATTCCTAGAAGATGGGGCATGGTATGGAGGTGTAGAATAAGCTCTAGGCAGCTGTGGTTGTGCAGGATGTTGCGGGTCAGATTTCCAACTAAAGTTAGGATGGTTCCTCCAACCAGGATTATAGGTATCTGAAAAGGGTGTAAAAGGCTTCTTGTACATACCTAGGGCATTACAATGTTCCTCATACACACCCCTCATTTCAGCAAATGTGGGACAATCCTGAGCTAGGTGATCCACTCCACCACATACAAAACAGGGTCCATGGAACTCAACACGAGAAACAGTATGTGTAACCTTTGTATCCTTTGTTTTTAAGGCCTCTAACTCCCTAGTCAGAATTTCTATCCGGGCCTTGAGATTATCCTCCTCTCTAAGATGGTAAATTCCTCCACTAGAAGGAGTAGCTGTAGGTCGTGACCTACTAGTACTATCAGTCGCACTAGGTCCTGTCCAAGTATGAGCTTTCTCAGCTAGATCATTCAGGTACTCTATGGCCTCATCCGGATCTTTCTGCAAGAACTCACCATTACACATCATCTCTACAAATTGGCGCTCTCTAGGTGTAAGTCCCTCATAAAAGTAACTAACTAAACGCCAACTCTCATAGCCGTGATGAGGACACAAGTTCAACAAATCTTTAAACCTCTCCCACACCTGATACAAAGTCTCACTATCCTTTTGTGCAAAGGTTGAAATCTGTCTCTTCAAACCACTGGTCTTATGGTGGGGGAAGTATTTGTTAAAGAAAACCTGTGTCATCTCATCCCAAGATCCTATTGACCGCGGTCTCAGTGAATACAACCAACTTTTCGCTCTATCTTTCAGAGAAAATGGAAAAAACTTAAGTCTAACTGCATCTATTGTACCGGGTTGACTATGAAAAGTCGCCACTACCTCCTCAAACTCTCTAATGTGCACGTAAGGATTTTCATTCTCTAAGCCATGAAAGGTAGGAAGTAACTGTATCATTCCTGGTTTAAAATCCTGTTGTGGGACATTGGGTGGGAACATAATGCATGACGGTGTGGCTGTGCGTGTAGGATGGAGATAGTCCTGGAGAGTCCTAATGGGCTGATCTTCGTGATTGCTCATGGTGTTAGAATTAGATGGCGTATCGGGCAAATTCACAGGAAAAGTGTCAGGTTCTAATTCCGGTCTTCTTGCAAATCTACCTAACTCGTCTCAATGCCTACGCATGCAACACAAAATATATGTATATTATTTTTATTTTATTTTATTTTATTTTTTTTGCACAATCAAATCAAAACTATGAATGAAATAAACTGAAGACAAAAAGCAAGAGAAAAAAAAAAAAAAAAGAAGAAGGAACGAGGTTACCGCTTTGACGAATTAATTCAGCAAACCTATTCCTTGAAGCGCTTCTTGTACCGTTCTCCCCGGCAACGGCGCCAAAATTTGATTACGCCCAAAGAATAACGCGGCTATCGCAGTATATATTGGGGTGTCGATTCCACAGGGAGAAGGTAGGAACACTAAAAGGAACTACAAAACTAAAAAGAAATATCAAAGCAGTAAAATGTGATGTGAATGTTTAAAAGTAAATTGACAATTAGATTGTAGTAGTGAAAAGATGTGACCAGAATTAATGGCAGCAAAGCATCGGGAATTTCTCACTTGAATCAGGTAATTCCATTTATATTTGATCCATTGGATAACTCAATTAGAGATCATAGCACCAGATTCTCTAATTGGAGGATATAGCATTACAATCAAAATATTTAGTGATAATTCTAGAAAATCATTCTCCTCTTTTAAAACCAAGGATTGTTATCCTTTTAGACTCAGATTCAAAGACAAAAATATACCCAATGGCAATATTTCAGCAAAAAATCACACTAACTGGATAAACAATCAAATCTAGATATAATCAAGCACCTCAACAATTCTATAGAAAAAGACATGGCTGAATCTATGAAAAGAATAGGTTCAAGATTATTCCAACACAAGAAAGATCTATGGATGAGAAATGATAAACAAAAATTGTATCAACATGAGAATCTATTACATAGATCAAATATAAATGAAACTACCATCATCCAAGCGAGTTCATCCCTAGCTTCACCAAAGAATTAGCTCTCCATGAATTTTTGGCTCCTCTTGATGATTTCTTTGTAATGCAGCCTTTTTTCTCTTTAGAACGGCGTGCTCCCCAAGTATATATATGATTTTGGGGCTAAAAACCCTAGGAAACACGACTTAGACACGTTTGCATGTGTTTTTCTGACTTTACCCTCGAGCACCAACGTCAGCATGAGGTTCGGGAGACTCTCCAGATCGCATCTAATCTTCAAATTTTATGTTCTTATAGTCATTTGAAAGATCTGGAAGTCTAGTTTCCAACAAAATTTGAATCATCTCAATTGGACTTCTGTAGCTCCCGAAATCATCAAAATACTACACAAAGGTCTGATCTGTCAGGGCCCAGGCTGGCGGTTTAGGGAAACCTAACTTTGCAACTTCATAACTTTCTCTCTGGAGCTCCAATTGACCTGATTCTTGATGCATATGAAACCTCAACATGTCTACTTCATCTCCACTAAGTTTCATTTCATTCAGACTGCAATGGGATATTCAATCTTCTTAACTCCATTCCTACAATAAAATCACCAAAATCAATTAAGACTTGGACACTTTGTGAAGTAAAGTTCAGATTAGAAAAATATCATAAAAATATCCAAATCATGCTTAAGTCTTAACAATTTAGCCTAAAGTGGTAGTGTTAAAAGGTACATTTTCATGCACCTATCATGGAGTCTAGCTTTGAACACCCCACCACTGTAGATCTGATCCCTATGATTCATCAGCATAGGGTGTCTGAGTCTGCACAATCATTTGCATCATATCTACAGATCAGCAAACGCATTCACTCTAATAACTTAAAAAATAAATCTCTTGCTGATTCGCACAAATGTTATCAAGAGTTAAGTGTAAGAGATTATGTCATGGTAAGAATTAGGTGCGAATGACTTCCTTCCGGAATGTTCAAGAAACTGCAAACTCGTAGTGCGGGTTCATTCAAAGTCTTAAAAAAAATTAATTTGAATACATATATTGTAGATTTTTCTGATAACTATAGTGCAATATTTAATATTAAAGATTTAATCTCCTACAAAAGGACAACAATCATTCATTCTGACCCTTTTGTTGACACACCTGCCCTTATTGATCACCCTGACCCATTATCTGCTGTTGAGCCGCCACTTTCAAAATTTTATGCATGCAGAGAACAAAAAGAACATATATTAAATGAGCAGGTTATGTCAACCAAGAACGGTGGATACTAATGTTACCTTGTTCGGTGGAAAGGCCGACCAAAGTCTGACATGACGATTTCTAGAGCCGAGTTGCAGCACCTTGACTCTGATCTCCTAGAGCAGTACAACAGCCTGCCAGACCTACACCCGACGGGATCGAGTTTTTTCCACTTGGAAGGAGTTGATAGGGACATCAGAGCCCCTCCTTCCGATGATTGTGCCTTCAAAGCCAGTCGTTCGCGTTCGCATCAGAGATTGGCATCATTGTGGCTGGGAGATGCTCTTGAGCCACCAGATTGAGTCAGATTCTGGATTGGGTCCATTCGAGTCTGCGTCATGTTTCTTTTATTGCCTTATTAGTTGCTTTTGTTTGAGTCAATTTAGTTGTGTTTCTATTATTTTGGAGTCAGATTGATTATTGAGTCAAGTAATTGGATCAATTGATCAATGTAAGACCTATTATAAAGATCCAATTTTATGTGTGATTAATTGGTTTAATGGTCTAATGTTAGTAAAGTTTAATTTGGTATGTAATCAATTAATTAACTTAGTCAATTAATTGAATGATCCAAGTTTGGTCAGTTGTTAATTGTTTGACTTGGTCAATTCATGATGTAAGGCCTATATAAAGGCCACCCTGCTCATGAATTGAGAATTGATGATTGAATAAAAAATCCTAGCCTCCTTCTTCTTCCTCCTTTTCTCTTCTTCTTGCGTTTTTAAAACCTCTTCTTCCTACGTCTCTATAACCTCTTCTTCCTCCTCTTTTCCTTCTTCTTCCTCTTTTTCTCTTTTCCTCTTCCTCCTGCAGTGGTCTGCCATCACTATCTCAATCTTTTTGGGAGTAAAGTTTTTTTAAAAAGCTATTTACTGTTTGGTAACTACATTTCTAAAGTGTTGTGAAATGTTAATGTGTTTGGCAAAAAAAAATAAGAAAGTACTTTTGGTATGATAAAATGACCATAAAAGATATTCCATAGTACTATACAAGAGAACAAAATAAAATATAATATATATTAATATATAAATATATGATATAGTATAATATTACTGTAATGTAATATAATATTATTATAATAAAGTAATATAATATTGTATACTATAGCACAATAATATAATATAATTTGATATTATCTAACATAACATATCAATGTATTATGATATAATATTGTTGCCCAGATAGACAACCCAAGAGGGGGGGGTGAATTGGGTTTTTAAAATAATTTGGCTAATTAAAACTTTGTGGATGATTAATTAAAAACTATAGCAAGTTATTTAATTAAAGCCTAGTGCTGTGAGTAATGTGCGGGGAAGAAGATGAGAGACAATGCACTACAAACACAAAGTTTTATAGTGGTTCGGAGCTAACCCTTGCTCCTACATCCACTCCCCAAGTCTCACTTGGGAATTTCACTATAACCCCCTTGGATTATAGCCGGTTGTTTTGCAAGCTCACAACCAAACTTGTTGTTTTACGAGCTCACAACGAACTCGGTCGGTTTTTCCAGGCTCACCGACTAGAACCAACCCCGATTGTTTTTCCGGGTTCACAATCAAACCCTTACACACGTTGGTTTTAACTTGGCTCACCAACCAACCTTAAACCCCTTGATTCAATCCCCCGATTGAATCAAGTAAATACAAGAGATAGAAGAAAACAGAAAATAGCTTCTCAAAAAGCAGATTTAAAACAATATAATCGTAAAGGAGTTAGAAGCCCTCAAACGCTTTTAAGCTAGTGAAGAGGTATGGCTTCTGGAACTCCGGTCTCCTCTTGAAAGAGTGGTCGACTTGAATGCAGGAGGAGGAAGCTTTGATTGTTGGGAAGAAGTTGTTGGAGCAGTAAATGCAGATCTTCCCTTTTTCGTTTAAGAGCACTTGGAGAGCTTGAAAACTTGAATGCTTGGAGTGGATATCTGTTCTCTGCCTTGCTACAGTCCTCTGTGGCTATTTAACCCAACCCCCACGGAAACTAGCCGTTACTCTGCTTTTTCTGGCCGTTCTGCACACTCTGCGCAGCCTGACAATATGACCGTTGGTGGGTTGGAGTCGACTCGCGCGATCAGGAGTCGACTCGGCTGTAGCAGGAGTCGACTCACGCTTTTCCGGAGTCGACTCGGCAACTGTTCCAAATTTGAATTAAAGTTGCCGTCTTGACTGGGAGTCGACTCGTCTTGACCTGGAGTCGACTCGCCAACTTCTGGAGCTGACCTGGCAATTTTGGAGTCGGCTCATCCACTGAAGTCCGTGGATCCAATTTTGAATTTTGTCCACTCGAGTCGACTCGACTGTCCTGGGAGTCGACTCGAATCTCAGAGCTCGAACTCTCGATTCTCTGTCTTTTGGCTCATCCAGTCTTGGAGTCGACTCGAACTTCCTTGGAGTCAACTCGGCTCTCAGTTTCCGAAAGTTGGTCTTCTGCCTTTTGACGTGAAGCTTGTCTCGGAGTCGACTCGAGCTGTCTGTGAGTCGACTCGAATCTCAGAGGCAGTAACATGGTCTTCTGTCTGTTGATGGTCGCTCAGTCTCGGAGTCGACTCGCGTACTGCGGGAGTCGACTCGAATCTCAGAGTCCGAAAATCGTTCTCTGACTTTTTTCTTGTGCTCCTCTGAGAGTCGACTCTTACCTTCTTTGGAGTCGACCTGCCAACCATCGGAGTCGACTCGCGTTCCACTGGAGTCGACTCGAATCTCAGACCCGAAAACTGCTCTCTGACTTTTCTTTGTGTTTCTCTTGGAGTCGACTCTTACTACCCTGGAGTCGACTCGTTGAACATTGGAGTCGACTCGCGCACTTCGGGAGTCGACTCGTTGACAGTTTCTGAGTTGAAGCTTTCTGTCCTTCTGTCTGTTCTCAGTCGGAGTCGACTCGTACTGATCTGGAGTCGACTCGAGCTCGTGCCAGTGAACTTGATACGCTTGGAGTCGACTCGTGATACTCGGGAGTCGACTCGAGTCTCAGACTTTGGTTCAGCAGACTTCTTACCTTATCCAAAATACTATGAACCAAATCTAGAGACACTTGGACAGGATTTTCACTGAAACACTCAATTGAATTCATTAGTAATCACAAGATATACTCAAATGCTTTGAGCTCATCAAAATCAAATGGGGTTTTAATCAATCACTCCACAATCTCCCCCTTTTTGATGATGACAAAACTTTGAGTATATGTAAAATGAATTGCTCATAAAACAATGAAGTAAAATCCATAAATGAATTCAAATGTCTGATAATTTAATTTTTCCAAGTTTGAAAGGAGTGAAACATTAAATTTCGGAGTTAAAGCTCCCCCTTTCATTTGGAATTATATAAGCCTTCATATTATGCAATCAATTGTTTGGCTTATATGTCATTAATGATTTAGCTTGATTAAGATTCAGATTCTCCCCCTCAACATATGCATTCAACTATGTTTTGATTCTCTGAATTTTCTTTTAATGCTTTGAAGTTTTTGAACTGAATTTTATCTTTTTAGAGGGAAAATCTGTCAATTTGTTCTTGAGTAGGATTCAGCTAATCTCCGAATATCCCTTGAATAGATTCTGGAGATTACTCTATTAGGAGCCCCAAAAGAGAGATAATGAGCCTCGAGGTACCGAATCCACTTAGAACAAATTTGAGTGTGTTTTTAAGAGTTTATCTTTTTATTTATTTCCATTGATTTCTTTTACATATTTTTTCATATTTCTCCCCTTTTACACATTTTATACATATTTCTCCTCCTTTTTGTCATCATACCAAAAAGGAGGTAATCACACACAATCAATCATAAAGCAAAGCACATAATTGAAGATAAAATGTCTACTCATTGTATTGATATGAATGTGAATACATGTGAGAATACAATAAGTAAAGCAAAGCAAGACAAAACACAACTCAAACACATCTATGTCCTCCTCGAGGATGAAGCTCCCCCTCTCGAGGATGCATCTCCTCCTCTGGAGGATGTGGCACCTCCTCTCGAGGATGGTGCTCCTCCTCTCAATCGGCTCTACTCCATGAGGAGGGTGACTGCATCTGTCACATGTCCGAGCTGCGTGATAATAGACGTGGTGGCTCTGCTATGTGTAGTGGAGAGCTCTGTCACCGACGCCTGAAGCCCAGTCACCGATGTCTGAAGTGCGTCCAGCTTGTCGATGAGTACATTCGCCAAGCGCTCGGCCCCCTCGGTGGTGGTGTGCATGTCACGACCTATCTCCTCTCGCATCTGTCGAGTGGAGCTCGTGACCTCACTCATGCTGTGGAACTGGGCCTGGATCAAACTCCGGACATTGTAGATCTCTTTCCGTACATGAGCCGTCATGTCAGTCACGGCTGTCAAGAAAGGGACCAACTGAGAAGATACGGGTGCAGGAGTGGGGGCAGGCACCGCACCTCGGAGCTCCCGAAGCAGCTCATCCCTCAGATCTCGGACGATCTCCTGCCGCAGCTCCCGGAGCTGCTCTGTATCAATACGGACCTCCATAGATGGTGGAACTGAGGAGGAAGGTCCGGCAGAGGTGGTAGGAGCAGGAGGAGTGGATGGGAGGTCTGGATGGTCTGGAAGGTCTGGGTAGTCTGAATCTGGCTCAGGACTGGGTGATGGTCTGGTGGTCTGAGCAGTGAGAGTGGACTTCCTAACCCAAATCCCTTCTCTCTTTCGAAACCCCATCCTGTGCATAGTCCCCGTACATAAGCGATCAGTCCATCGCAAGGCACGAGAGGGTTCCCTCTCAGGAATGGGAATCTCGTACTGCCTAAAAAGAAGAGTGAATAACATCCCGTATGGGAGTGAGAGCCTAGGTCTATCTAGGGGCTCACACATATACCTATAAATGAGCTTTGGGAAGTTGATCGGGGTGTCCTGAAGGATATAAGACATAATAGCTAAGTCCCTCTCATTCACAAAATCAAATCTCCCTGTCTTAGGGAAGATGGACCTGGACAGAATGCTCAAAAGGATTCTCACTTCAATAGGAAGTGAGCTAGCAGATACCTCATCTAGGGGGGACTGAGGTGGATGCCCTAAGACGACCGTAAGGGCCGCAACTCTATCCTCAGGGTGTGCGGGAGCCACCCCTACTAATGGAAGGTGAAGGATATGGGCAATGAGGTCCTCTGTGACACGCAACGGGACACCTACTACCGTGCCCTCGATACCTCCATCTCCCCGATGGACGGTACTGTAAAACTCTTGAACTGGGCCAGGATAGGTGGGAAGGTCCAAGGTGAGGAAGTACTCTAGGCCCTGGGCTCTAAGCCTATCGCCTATGGTGAACCCCTCCCAGGAGAGATAGTCAAAATCGACAAACCTCCCGGAGGTGACGGCCTTCCCGGCCAACGGCCTAACGAGAACCACCCTAGGCGGGGAACGATCCGGAGGTAGTTGCCTCGCGGGATCGTGCCGCGCCTTGGAGCGCCGCTCGGAACCGGCCTCGGGACGGGACCTCTTCCTAACGACGGTCTTACGAGGCATCTTGACCTAAACGGGAAGAAAAATACCTAGAGGACGGTGAAGGACCGACAGAGGAAGCTCGGGACGGACCGGAAATGACTTAGGAACGGACGGAAACTCAATGTCCGGCGAAAAATCGACGGGAAAAGGGCTTGGAGACGATCGGGGATGACCTAGGAGTCGGCTCTAGGGCTTTGTGAACAGTGGCGGCTTGAGGAAAAGTGTTTGCGAAATGACAAACCTAGGGTTAAAAAGTCGGATCCCGACTGCGAGTCGACTCCCCTGAGTCGCGAGTCGACTCGACCTCGAGTCGACTCCAGAATATGCGCGAGTCGACTCCCGACAGTGTGCGAGTCGACTCCCCCTCAGCTGCCAACTTTGCGAGTCGACTCCCGCAAATGCGCGAGTCGACTCCCCCTTAGGAGCCGGCTCTGAAACTTACTCGAGTCGTCTCTAACCTTGGCACGCACCTAAAAACCATGCCATAATCATGCCAAATGAGGGAAAATCACTTAATTAAGGACTGATTTGATGATCACTGCATAGAAACTCTATTTTAACCTCATTCTAATCATCAAAATCAATTAATCTAGTAAAAAATCCCACTAGGATGGATCAATCACTCCTAATCCCCTTCTAAGCACACTAAACCTCTCTTCACTTAGGGGTTTTGTAAAAATGTCTGCTAATTGATTATCAGTACACACAAATTGGAGTGACACATCACCATTCAATACATGATCTCTTATGAAGTGATGTCTTATCTCAATGTGTTTAGTTCTTGAGTGTTGAATTGGATTTTTAGTGAGATTTATGGCACTTGTGTTATCACAATTAATGGGGATTTTATCTTTGTTGCCCAAGGTGACAAGCCAAGAGGGGGGGGTGAATTGGTTTCTTCTTAACTTTAGTGCTTTTAAAACTTTCTTAGTTAAATGCGATGGATGCTTACTTAGGTTATTAGAGTGAGTTAAACTAATGCAAGAATAGAAAGTAAAGCAAGAGAGAATGAAAGCACAAACACAATCCAAACACAACAATAAATAGTGGTTCGGTGCTCTCCTTAGCACCTACGTCCACTCCCCAAGCGTACCCTTGGGAATTCACTATAATCTCGCGGATTACAGTTGGATTGTTTTCCGGGCTCACAATCCAAAAACCTTGTTGGTTTTACGGGATCACCAACGAACCTATACAACTTTGGTTTTCCGGGTTCACCAAAAACCTTGTTGGTTTTGCGGGCTCACCAACGAACCTTTACAACTTTGGTTTTCCGGGTTTACCAAAAACCTTTGTTGGTTTTGCGGGCTCACCAACGAACCTTTACAAAGTATTCAAACAAATGAAAAGAAAAGATTTAAACTCCTAAATGAGCATATAGAACAATATGAGCAATGAAGAAGAGTTAGAAAGAAATTATCGCTTTGAAGTCGCTTGGCTCTTCTTTGTCAAGGAAGCTTCACTCTTCAATAGGGGAAGGAGCTCTTGATGCCTCTTTGAATCTGCTCAATCCCTTTCTTTGATTTTTGAATGAAGCTCTTGATGAAGAAGATTAGGGCACTTTTGTATTCTTGTGTATTCTTTGATAGACCTCTCAAAAGATATTACTCTCTGATGAATAGTGCCCCTTTAAATAGCCTCCCACCTTCTTTGGTCAAGCCCCAATGGTTAGAATTCAAAAACTAGCCGTTACTGACCTTGGGAAGGACAAAAAGTACATCTGCAGAACTATCCGTTACTGTTCAGCCCGTGTTTGGGTCGGCTCAACCTGTCCTTGGGTCGACCCAACTTGGCCTTGGGTCGACTCAAACATTCCTTGGGTCGACCCTCTCAGAGAACACAGAAACATGAATTTCAACCTTCCTTCACTTGGGTCGACCCAACCATTCTTTGGGTCGACTCAAAGTTCACTTGGGTCGACTCAACTTCTTCTTGGGTCGACCCTCTCAGTAATTCCAGAGAGCCATTTTCTGTCTGTCTTTCTGTCTTCCATTTGGGTCGACCCTCTCAGGGTTTGGGTCGACTCAAAGTTCACTTGGGTCGACTCAACTTCTTCTTGGGTCGACCCTCTCAGTAATTCTAGAGAACCATTTTCTGTCTGTCTTTCTGTCTTGCCTTTGGGTCGACCCTCTCAGGGTTTGGGTCGACTCAAGCTTGGGTCGACTCAACCACTGTGTGGGTCGACCCTCTCAGTAAATCCAGAGAGCATTTTTCCTTTGCATTTTGAGGTTCTTTGGAGGTTGGGTCGACTCTTGCTTACCTTGGGTCGACCCAACTCACTGTTCATTTGTGCTATTTTTGCAGGAGTGTGCCAGATGATTCCTCGATGTGCTGGGGTCGACCCAATCAACCTATGGGTCGACTCAATCCACACTTTGCTGCATTCTCAAGGTTAGATCCATTCAAATGAACAAGAACATATATATATTTTCAATTTAAACAAATATACTGAGAGTAATGAACTTATAAATGAAGTATCAATTTAACTTATAGCATGCTCTAGATAATTGCTTGTTAATCATCAAAATAACACTATCATCCTCAATCTCCCCCTTTTTGATGATTACAAAATAAAGAGTATAAGCCTATTGATAGTTGTCTTTAAAATCAATTTATAAAAGGGATTAAGTTGCTGAATTTTAGCTTTTCATATATCCTTGTGAAATCTCCCCCTATATCATTCAAATGTTGCCAATTTGACTTTTTGAATTGCTCCCCCTTTCATTTATAATTCATTAGCAATGAAACTTCAAAAATTTGAGATAAAATAAGAGTTTCAGCTTATGTATCGGGGTGAGAAAGGAGCGTGCCAAATTCTGAATTTATATGTGCCAAATTCTGAATTATGATAGAAATTTTTGATTTGATGATTTTCATTGTTACAAATTGCTCCCCCTTAGATATGTAAGCTTTCTTATATGATTTTCAATTTGTTTGCCCATTTATTTCTCTTTTCTTTTCATAACTTCTTTACTCACTCTTTCTCACAAAAGTAATACTCTTTCTTCTCAAATGAAATACTCTTTCTTTTCTTAGAGTGAATACTTTATCTTTTCGTCTCCCCCTTTATATACTCTTTCCTTCTCTTCTCCTTTATATACTCTTTCCTCTTGTCCCTTTATATACCCTTTCCTTCATAACTTCTTTTATATACTCTTTCCTCTTCTCTTCTCCCCCTTTTTGTCATCATCAAAAACATAGATATGGGAAAAGATGCAATAACGAACAAACTTCAAACTTCATTGATCAAAATAGGAACATTTTCATATATTAATGCTCAAAACGATGAAAAGTACAATGTTCCACAATCAAGATTTAAAGGTATAAGGAAAAGACAAGATACATAAGGAAAAAAGCAAGATACATATAAGAAAAGGCAAGATACATACGAGAACTAGATTTCTAGCCTAGGCTCTAAACATAAATGCTAAAATCAGCCTAGGGAGAATCTAATGGCTGGGATCTAGTCCTCATCCGCCTAGCATAAGTGGCGAGGGGAGGTCGAGCCTGGTGAGACTGGGTCTGGCGTGGAGCACGTCGAGCTGGATGACTCTGTGCCGATATCTCTGACTCAGTAGCCTGTGGCACAGAAGGTCCATGTGTCTCTCTCTCTCTCCTGAGTGCTCCAATCTGCTGCCTCAGATCACTGATATCAGCAGACATGACATCCAAGCGGGCGTCCAATCGGCTCGTGAGCCCGTCAGTAATAGTCCTCGCCTGAGCTGACATGAGCTCTGTCATCTTGCTCCAGAAGTCATCCGTATCTGTCGGAGGAGCAGATGACGATGGTCCAGCCTCTGAGGGTGCAGTAGGATGATCCATAGGCTCCTCATCCTCACCCTCTGGTGCCTCTCCCTCTGGTGCTTCACCCTGAATGCCTGCACCAGTATGTATCCACTGCCCGTTCACTTTCTCATAACCCATGCGTATGAGTGACCGTGCAGTGTACGTGTCTGTGGGTTGCAGATTCTTGAATGCTTCCTCCTCGAGAGGTAACCCATGCTGACGGAAGATCAATATAAGTATCATGCCATAAGGCAATGATACCCTGTTGCTGCTTATTACCTTTCTCATTTGCCTCAATATCATGGCCGGAAGATTTAGGGGAATCCCCCTAATCATGCACTCCATAACTGCAAGATCTCGTTCTGAGATGAGATCGAATCTCCCGGTCTTCGGAAATAAAATTCTATTTATCATATTAAGCAACAACCTCATCTCGGCGGAAAGAGAACTAGCTATTACCTTCTGAGAGAAATCGAAGTTCTCATTTTCCATGATCAGCTGAAGAGCTCTCATTTTGTTATCTGATCTTTCCGAAATAGCTCCCGTGCAAGGTAGGTGTAGAAGCTCACTCAAGCTCTCCTCGGATACACGGATCCGAACCCCTCTAACATCTGAAACAAGCCCTCCCATACCAGTCTTGAGGAAGGCGTAGAACTCTTGGACTAACCCGGGATATATCACCACATCAAGGGAGCAAAGATACTCCCATCCTTGTCTTTGGATCCATTCCCAAATTCGAAATCCTTCTTGGTTAAAAAACTCCGAATGGATCCTTCTTCCGGTAGTAACCGGCCTCCCCGCAAATCTTGCAAGGAGCACTGAGGGGGAAGGAGGAGGAGGGACCTCCGCACGTGCCTCACGTGGTGGAGACACGGGAGAAGGCTCGGTAGGGCGCCTTTCCTCTTGTTGGACTCGGCTCACTCTTCCGGATCTTTTGGCTACGGCTCGTTTGGGACCCATTTCTCCAAGATCTTAAAGAAATCTACTGTTTGGAGGAGTCTAGTGGAGATTGGAGAGTGGGGACAAGGATTTTCGGAAGAAGACAAAGGGCAAACAGTGCCCTAGATGAGCTCTCGGGCCCCCTTTTAACAGTGGGGTCCCGACGTTGGGTCGACTCAAGAATTTTCTTGGGTCGACTCAACGTTGGGTCGACCCTTGTTCTGGGTTGGGTCGACCCAAGTGCAGAACTTGGTTTTCTCTCCCTTTTTGCTTCTAAAAAGTTTTCCTCGCTTTTAATCCTTATAAACTCCTTATGGGACATTGATACATGAGTAAGAAATTTATAGACAACAAATTTGACTCATGTTTCATGGGATTTTTGAAGTTAGAAGAATGTATCATGAGACTACTAACTTCCTTTCATATTCATTCAATAAAAGGATCACATATACCTAATTCCCTTCTGAGCATACAGAATCTATCTTCACTCAGTGGTTTTGTGAATATATCGGCCAATTGTTTTTCCGTGCATATATGCTCAATGCATACATTTCCATTTTGCATATGATCCCTAATGAAATGGTACCTTATTTCTATGTGTTTGGCCTTAGAGTGCTGAACTGGATTTTTAGTGAGATTGATAGCACTCGTATTGTCACACTTAATAGGAATATTTTCTAGTTTAACACCATAGTCCTCTAGTTGTTGCTTGAGCCATAATACTTGAGCACAACAACTACCAGCAGCTATGTATTCAGCTTCGGCTGTGGATAGTGCTACTGAATTCTGCTTTTTACTAAACCATGATACTAAATTGTTTCCTAAGAATTGGCATGTGCCACTTGTGCTCTTTCTATCTAATTTGCATCCGGCAAAATCTGCATCTGAGTATGCAAGCAAATCTAGACATGAGTCTCTCGAGTACCATAATCCAATGGTGGTGGTTCCTCTTAAATATCTAAGGATCCTCTTAACTGCACTTAAATGTGACTCCTTAGGATCCGATTGATATCTAGCACATATCCCTACACTAAATACAATGTCGGGTCTACTAGCCGTAAGATAGAGCAAGGATCCAATTAGTCCTCTATAGAGCTTAATATCTACACTTTTCTCTTTTTCATCCTTGTCTAGCTTATTAGTGGGATTCATTGGAGTGCCAATTCCCTTATGATTTTCATTACCAAACTTCTTCAGTATTTCCCTTGTATACTTAGTTTGATGAATGAAAATACCTTCTTTGGTTTGTTTGATTTGTAATCCTAAAAAGAAGCTTAATTCTCCCATCAAACTCATCTCAAATTCTCCATGCATTAAATCAGCAAATTCTTTGCATAGAGTATCATTAGTGGCACCAAAGATTATGTCATCTACATATATTTGTACCACTAGTAGATTTTTGTCCTTTCTTTTGAGAAATAGAGTTTTATCTACATTTCCTCTACAAAAGTCATTATCAATGAGAAACTTACTTAGTCTATCATACCAAGCCCTAGGTGCTTGCTTTAATCCATATAATGCCTTATGCAATTTAAACACATGATTTGGTAATTCATGATTTTCAAATCCTGGAGGTTGTTCTACATATACTTCCTCTTCAATAATACCATTTAAAAATGCACTCTTCACATCCATTTGATATAATTTAAAGTCCATAAAGCATGCAAATGCTAGAAGTAATCTTATAGCTTCTAATCTAGCTACAGGAGCAAATGTCTCATCATAATCTATTCCTTCTTCCTGATTGTATCCTTTAGCTACAAGTCTAGCCTTATTTCTTATAACTACTCCATTTTCATCTAATTTATTTCTAAATATCCATTTTGTTCCAATTACTGAATTATGCTTTGGTCTTTCAGTTAATGTCCATACATTACTTCTTTTAAATTGATTTAATTCCTCTTGCATGGCATTTATCCAGTTAGTATCTTTTTCAGCTTCTTCATAAGTTTTAGGTTCTAATTGTGAAACAAAAGCAAGATAATCATTTAAATTCCTAAGAGAAGATCGAGTTCTTACCCCTTGAGATGGATCACCAATAATTAAGTCTTTGGGATGTCCATGTGCATACCTCCATTCTTTTGGCACGTCTTGGGGTTGTGGTGGCACGCAATCTTCTCCCTTATCTTGATTTGGCACGTCATCTATATTCAACTTTTCAAAGTCTATAATTCCTGTATCATCATCAACAATACTTTCTTTCCTAGCAGACTCACTATCAGACTCATCAAATATAATATTGACCGACTCTTCCACTACTAAGGTTCTTTTGTTGAATACTCTGTATGCCTTGCTAGATGTGGAGTATCCTAAGAAGATACCTTCATCTGACTTGGCATCAAATTTACTTAAGTCCTCCTTGCCATTATTTAAGATAAAACATCTACATCCAAATACTTTAAAATATTTTGCAGTTGGTTTCCTATTGTTCCAAAGTTCATAAGGAGTTTTCTTAGTTATAGGTCGTATTAAGACTCGATTTAGAATATGGCAAGAAGTGTTTATAGCTTCAGCCCAAAAGTACTTTGGAAGATTTGACTCGCACAACATTGTGCGTGCCATTTCTGCCAATGTCCCATTTTTTCTTTCAACAACCCCATTTTGTTGAGGCGTTCTAGGTGCTGAAAATTGATGTGATATTCCATTTTTAGTGCAGAATTCCTCGAAGTGTTGATTTTCAAATTCCGTGCCATGATCACTTCGAATTGCTACCAATGTGAGTTTCTTTTCATTTATGATTTTATTGTATAGTTTCAAAAATTCTGAAAATGCTTCATTCTTATGAGCCAAAAATAAAACCCATGTGTACCTTGAAAAATCATCTACAATAACTAGTCCATACTTCTTCCCTCCTAGACTTGTAGTTCTAGTAGGTCCAAATAAATCCATATGTATGAGTTCAAATGGTCTAGTTGTTGAGACTACATTTTTCGATTTGAAGGATGACTTAGTTTGTTTTCCCAATGAACATGGTCCACATATTTTGTCTTTTTCAAAAGTCAATTTTGGCACATCTTTTATTAACTCCTTCTTAACTAGTTTTGATATTAATTCCATACTAGCATGTCCTAGTCTTCGATGCCAAAGCCAACTAGTTTCATTTTTCTTTTCTTCATTAGTAATTAAGCTTAAACCATTTTTCTTGCCTAATTCTTGAAGATCTACTAAATAAATATTCCTTTGCCTTTGTCCTACAAGTACAATACTATTATCTTTAGGATTTGTGATTATACATACAGATGCTTCAAATGTAACTTTAAATCCTTTATCACAAAACTGACTTATGCTAAGAAGATTATGTTTCAAACCTTTAACTAATAAGACATTTTCTATAAAAACAGATGGAGCAATGAAAATTTTACCCTTTCCAATGATATACCCTTTACCATTGTCTCCATAGGTTACTACTCCACCATTCTTTGGTTCCAAGGTGACAAATTGATCTTCGTCACCAGTCATGTGTCTTGAACAGCCGCTATCTAGATACCAACGTTTTTCAACTTTGTCAGCTGCAAGACACACCTGCAATCAAAATCAAGAAGAAACTTTAGGTACCCAAACTAAGTTGGGTCCTTTAGGGTTAGTACTCCATGTTCCTTTTGGAACCCAAACTTTTTTGAATTTTATCTTTTGATTATTACTTGATTTGTTTTGACTAGACTTTCTAAAGTTACATTCATATGCTCTATGTCCTAACTTATTGCAATAATAACAAGTAATATTTTCATTTTTAGCTTTTACAAAAATATTCTTTAATAATTTTTGTTTCCTATTTGTTTTATATCCTAAACCGGCCTTATCATATACAGCTTTTTGGCTATCAAGAATCAAATTTAATTTGGTAGAACTAAGAGTAAATTTATCTACCAAAGTTTTATATTTTTCAGCATCTTCTTTTAACTTAATATTTTCAGCAATTAAGTTCTTGGTTTCATTTTCAAGTTTCCTACTTAATGTTTCGTAGTTATGAGACAGTTTTATCTTATCTTTAATGAGAGATTGATTTTCTTCTTTTAGAGCTTTGTTTTTATTAATTACTTTCTTATGTTCTTCCATGAGTTCTAAAAATGCATCATGTAATTTATCAACAGTAAAATCACAGTCAAGTTCAGAATCTACCTCATCGTCATTGGCCATATGACATATTTGGGCCGTGTCTTGATGATCTTCGTCCTCCGAACTTGATTCCTCACTCTCACTCCAATCGGCCATAAAATTCTTCTTTTTCAATTTTCTTGCCATCCACTTCAAATCTGGGCAATCTATCTTATAATGCCCGGGTTTGTTACACTCATAGCAAATGGGAGTTTCTTTCTCCTTTTCTTTGTCCTTACCCTTTTCTTTGCTTGAGTTACCTTTAATGAAGGGCTTCTTTTTATGGAATCTATTCTTACCTCTCATGAATTTTCTGAATTTTCTCCCAAGCACTGCCATCCCTTCTTCATCAATATCTTCATCATCATTTGAATCTTCCGATTCAGTTTGTTGTCTAGGGGTGGTAGTCTTTAGGGCAATAGGCTTTCTCCTCTTGACCTCATCTTCTGAATTTTGCCTCATTGTCAACTCATAGGTCATGAGTGATCCTAGAAGCTCCTCTAACTGCAGTGTGTTGAGGTCCTTTGCTTCTTGAATAACGGTTACCTTGGCCTCCCAATTCCTTGGTAGAGACCTGAGAATTTTACGCACCAAATCAGAGTTAGAATAAGACTTTCCTAAACTCTTAAGCCCATTTATAATATCAGTAAAACGAGTAAACATATCAGTTATGGACTCAGTAGATTCCATTTTAAACAGTTCATACTTGTGTACTAATATGTTTATCTTAGACTCCTTAACTTGATTGGTCCCTTCATGTGTGACCTCAAGTCTATCCCAAATTTCTTTGGCGGTGGTGCAAGTGGATATTCTATTAAATTCATTTACATCTAAAGAGCAGTAAAGTATATTTACAGCTTTTGCATTTAACTGTGCTAATCTTCTATCATTTTCATTCCAATCCATTTCTGGTTTGGGTATGATAGTGCCCTCTATGTTAAGTGTGGGTGTGTGAGGTCCTCTAGTGATGATTTGCCATAGTTCATAATCTGAGGCTTGAATGAATATCCTCATTCTGGCTTTCCAATATGTGTAGTTTGTGCCATTAAATAGAGGAGGTCTATTTGTGGATTGTCCCTCACTCATTGCACATCCCACTTGGGTTGTCATGATCTTTAACTCTTGATTGTTAGATCAATGAGTACTATTAGAGCACCTTGCTCTGATACTACTTGTTGCCCAAGGTGACAAGCCAAGAGGGGGGGTGAATTGGTTTCTTCTTAACTTTAGTGCTTTTAAAACTTTCTTAGTTAAATGCGATGGATGCTTACTTAGGTTATTAGAGTGAGTTAAACTAATGCAAGAATAGAAAGTAAAGCAAGAGAGAATGAAAGCACAAACACAATCCAAACACAACAATATATAGTGGTTCGGTGCTCTCCTTAGCACCTACGTCCACTCCCCAAGCGTACCCTTGGAAATTCACTATAATCTCGCGGATTACAGTTGGATTGTTTTCCGGGCTCACAATCCAAAAACCTTGTTGGTTTTACGGGATCACCAACGAACCTATACAACTTTGGTTTTCCGGGTTCACCAAAAACCTTGTTGGTTTTGCGGGCTCACCAACGAACCTTTACAACTTTGGTTTTCCGGGTTTACCAAAAACCTTTGTTGGTTTTGCGGGCTCACCAACGAACCTTTACAAAGTATTCAAACAAATGAAAAGAAAAGATTTAAACTCCTAAATGAGCATATAGAACAATATGAGCAATGAAGAAGAGTTAGAAAGAAATTATCGCTTTGAAGTCGCTTGGCTCTTCTTTGTCAAGGAAGCTTCACTCTTCAATGGGGGAAGGAGCTCTTGATGCCTCTTTGAATCTGCTCAATCCCTTTCTTTGATTTTTGAATGAAGCTCTTGATGAAGAAGATTAGGGCACTTTTGTATTCTTGTGTATTCTTTGATAGACCTCTCAAAAGATATTACTCTCTGATGAATAGTGCCCCTTTAAATAGCCTCCCACCTTCTTTGGTCAAGCCCCAATGGTTAGAATTCAAAAACTAGCCGTTACTGACCTTGGGAAGGACAAAAAGTACATCTGCAGAACTATCCGTTACTGTTCAGCCCGTGTTTGGGTCGGCTCAACCTGTCCTTGGGTCGACCCAACTTGGCCTTGGGTCGACTCAAACATTCCTTGGGTCGACCCTCTCAGAGAACACAGAAACATGAATTTCAACCTTCCTTCACTTGGGTCGACCCAACCATTCTTTGGGTCGACTCAAAGTTCACTTGGGTCGACTCAACTTCTTCTTGGGTCGACCCTCTCAGTAATTCCAGAGAGCCATTTTCTGTCTGTCTTTCTGTCTTCCATTTGGGTCTACCCTCTCAGGGTTTGGATCGACTCAAAGTTCACTTGGGTCGACTCAACTTCTTCTTGGGTCGACCCTCTCAGTAATTCCAGAGAACCATTTTCTGTCTGTCTTTCTGTCTTGCCTTTGGGTCGACCCTCTCAGGGTTTGGGTCGACTCAAGCTTGGGTCGACTCAACCACTGTGTGGGTCGACCCTCTCAGTAAATCCAGAGAGCATTTTTCCTTTGCATTTTGAGGTTCTTTGGAGGTTGGGTCGACTCTTGCTTACCTTGGGTCGACCCAACTCACTGTTCATTTGTGCTGTTTTTGCAGGAGTGTGCCAGATGATTCCTCGATGTGCCGGGGTCGACCCAATCAACCTATGGGTCGACTCAATCCACACTTTGCTGCATTCTCAAGGTTAGATCCATTCAAATGAACAAGAACATATATATATTTTCAATTTAAACAAATATACTGAGAGTAATGAACTTATAAATGAAGTATCAATTTAACTTATAGCATGCTCTAGATAATTGCTTGTTAATCATCAAAATAACACTATCATCCTCAATCTTGTTTAATGCCATAATCTTCTAATTGTTGTTTAATCCATAAGATTTGAGCACAACAACTCCCGGCTGCAACATATTCAGCTTCTGCAGTGGATAATGCAACCGAGTTTTGTTTCTTGCTAAACCATGAGATTAGGTTTTCTCCTAGAAATTGACAGGACCCGCTGGTACTTTTTCTATCAAGCTTACATCCAGCGAAGTCTGAATCTGTATACCCTATTACGTTTAGGCTAGATTCTTTAGAGTACCATAGCCCTATGTTCTCTGTTCCAATTAAGTATTTAAAGATTCTCTTAACTGCAGCTAGGTGTGATTCTTTAGGATTAGCCTGATATCTAGCACACATGCACACACTAAACATAATATCAGGCCTACTTGCAGTAAGATACAGTAAAGAACCTATCATACCTCTATAAAGTTTTTGATTTACAGATTTACCTGATTCATCTTGGTCTAACTTACATGATGAGCTCATGGGGGTGCTGATTGACTTGTTTCCCTCCATATCAAACTTCTTGAGCATCTCCTTGATATATTTTGCTTGATTGATGAAGATGCCTCCTTCAGATTGTTTGATTTGAAGCCCGAGGAAGTAGTTCAGCTCTCCCATCATGCTCATCTCAAACTCACTCTGCATCAAATCAGCAAATTCCTCGCAGAGGCGATTGTTAGTAGCACCGAAAATGATATCATCAACATAAATCTGTACTAATAACATATCCTTATTTTTCTTTTTCAGAAATAATGTTGTATCTACATTTCTCCTAGAGAATTCATGTTCTAATAGGAATTTACTAAGTCTCTCATACCATGCTCTAGGTGCTTGTTTTAGTCCATAAAGTGCTTTGTTCAGTTTATACACATGATTAGGGTATTGATGATTTTCAAAACCAGGAGGTTGTTCTACATACACCTC
The DNA here is from genome assembly GCF_051530095.1 of Phoenix dactylifera. Taxonomy (NCBI): domain Eukaryota; kingdom Viridiplantae; phylum Streptophyta; class Magnoliopsida; order Arecales; family Arecaceae; genus Phoenix; species Phoenix dactylifera. The sequence goes on from NC_143193.1 coordinate 10,939,869, forward strand.
CTCATTAATAAACCCATTTAGAAAAGCACTCTTTACATCCATTTGATATAGTTTGAAGTCCTTAGAGCATGCATATGCTAATAGAAGTCTAATTGCCTCAAGTCTAGCTACGGGAGCAAAGGTTTCATCAAAATCTATGCCTTCTTCTTGATTATAACCCTTTGCTACTAGTCTAGCCTTATTCCTTATAACAATTCCATTTTCATCTAGCTTATTTTTATATATCCATTTAGTACCTATAATTGGATATTCAGAAGGTCTCTCCACTAGATTCCAAATCTTGTTTCTAGTAAATTGATTTAGTTCTTCTTGCATTGCATTTATCCAATTTACATCATTTTCGGCTTCTTCTATATGTTTGGGCTCAAAGTGTGAAACAAAAGCTAGATGATTATTCAAATTCCTAAGGGATGCTCTAGTCCTAACCGGTTGTGATGGATCATCTAGAATTAGTTCCTTAGGATGCCCGTGAGCATACCTCCAAGCTTTAGCTAGCCCATGATCCACTATAGGCTCTTGGTTTGACGATTCTCCTTCAGTCAACTTTTGATTATCATCTTGTAATCCCATCTCATCTATCTTTTCTTCAAGTATTTCAATATCATCATCAAAATTAACCTTCTTACTAGATGAGATGTCACTAGAGTCATCAAAAACAACATGTATAGATTCTTCTATAACTAGGGTTCTTTTATTAAAGATTCTATAGGCTTTACTAGTTGTAGAATAACCTAGGAATATTCCTTCATCAGATTTAGGATCAAATTTTCCTAGATTATCTTTTCCATTATTATGTACAAAACACCTACATCCAAAAACATGAAAATAGTTAACTTTTGGTTTTCTGTTTTTCCACAGTTCATAAGGTGTTTTCTTTATAATGGGTCTTAATAAAACTCTATTTAATATATGGCAAGAAGTATTAATGGCTTCTCCCCAAAAGTACTTAGGGAGGTTACTTTCACATAACATCGTTCTAGCCATTTCCTCTAGAGTTCTATTCTTCCTTTCCACAACTCCATTTTGTTGTGGTGTCCTAGGTGCAGAAAAATTATGGGTTATCCCCTTTTTACTACAAAATTCATCAAATAATTGATTTTCGAATTCGGTACCATGGTCACTTCTAATGGCTATGACTGAAGACTCTCTAGCATTTGTTACTTCCTTATGGAACTTTTTAAACATTGAAAATGCTTGGTCCTTATGTGCTAGAAACATGACCCATGTGTACCTAGAGTAATCATCTACTATGACTAGACCATATTTATTTCCACCTAGGCTTGTTGTTCTAGTTGGACCAAATAGGTCCATGTGTAATAATTCTAGAGGCCTAGAGGTAGAGACACATTTTATGGATTTAAAAGAGTTCCTAGATTGTTTGCCAAATTGACATGCTTCACATATTTTGTTCTTTTCAAATTTTAATTTTGGCAAACCTATCACGGAGTCTCTTTTAACTAATTTAGTTATTGTGTCCATGCTTGCATGACCTAACTTACGGTGCCATAACCAACTAGCATCATTATCTTTAGTTTCATTTACAACTAGACATTGGTTATGTTTTGCAAGATCTTCTAGGTCTACAACATATACATTTCCACGTCTAATCCCTTTAAAAACTAAGCTATTATCATTAGGATTTGTTATAATACATAGTGATGGTTTAAACATAACATCATATCCTTTATCACATAATTGACTGATGCTTAACAAGTTATGCTTAAGACCATCAACATATCTAACATTATCTATAAAAGTAGAAGGGGTGATTTGAACTTTTCCAATACCAATGATGTGACCTTGGTTGTTGTCTCCAAACGTCACAGCACCTCCCTTCTTAGCTTCAAGGGTGAAAAATTGGTCTTTATCACCCATCATGTGCCTTGAGCAGCCACTATCCAAATACCAGCAATTTTTGTTGACCTTGGCTGCAAGACACTCCTACACAAGCAAATCATGTCATCTTAGGTACCCAAGTTTTCTTGGGTCCTTCATGGTTAGTCAAGTTGGTTCCTTTTGGAACCCATACCCTTTTAATTTTTCTTTTAGTTTTACTTTTCCTAAAATTACATACATTTGCTTTATGGCCTACTGTACCACAACAAAAGCAGGTTATTTTCTTAGTTTTTGTTTTCCCAGTTTTAACAAAGAAGTTACTAAGAAGTTTTTGCTTATTCCTTGGTTTATATCCTAAACCGGCTTTATTAAACACTGCACGTTGACTATTTAGTATCATGTTTAATTTTTCAGAACTATAGGTAAATCTTTCAACTAAGGGTTTGTATTTGTTAAGTTCTTTAGTTAGTGTCTGATTTTCGGCTTTTAGATCATTAAGTTCTTTAGTAAGATCCTTATCTAAGGTTTGTTTATATTTTTTAAGTTCTGAAAATTCCTTAGTTAGTTTTTCATTTTCTTTAGTTAAGGTGTTGGTCTTTTGAGTTAAAAGTTGGTTGCTTGTTTTAAGTTCTATATTTTCTTTGGTGATTAAATCCTTATCCTTAACTAATTTATCGTATTTATGTAGGTATGATTGATTAGTTATTTTCAGTTCTTTATTCTTAAGATTTATAGCCTTATATTCTACCATTAATTCATTAAATGCATCATAAAGTTCATCAAAAGAAAAATCAGGATGCGTGTCGGAAGTTACCTCGTTTTCGTTGGCCATGAAACAGAAATTGGCCTTCTCTTCTTGTTCATCATCTGATGAGGAGGATGATGAGTCGGAGTCCGATAGGGTAGTGACAAGTGCCTTTTTCTTCTTGTACTTACTCCCCTTCTTCAGTAAGGGGCACTCCGCTCTTATGTGACCCGGCTTCTTGCACTCGTAACAACCAATCCCCTCATTTTTCCTTTCCTTACCTTTGTCTTTGCGGTAGGAATTTGAGGGGCCTCTCCTTTGATGATAGGACTTCTTGTGGTTGATGAATTTCTTGAACTTGCGCACAAGAAGAGCCTCACCACCATCTTCCTCATCTTCTTCTTCTTCACAGCTGCTGCTGCAAGACAAGTCCTTGTTAAAAGATGTAGATTTAAGGGCTATTACCTTTTTCTTATGGGAGGACTCTTCCTCGTTGTGTTGTTTCATGGTGAGCTCGTGCGTCATGAGGGATCCAAGAAGCTCCTCAAGTGGTAGCTTGTTCAAGTCCTTGGCTTCTTGGATTGCTGTCACTTTAGCTTCCCACGACCTCGGTAGACACCGAAGGATTTTCCTGACAAGCTCACTGTTAGTATAGTTCTTGCCAAGGCTTTTTAGACCATTGACAATATCAGTAAACCTAGTGAACATGGATGTGATTGTTTCATTTGAATCCATTTTAAATAGTTCATATTTATGAACCAAGATGTTTATTTTGGATTCCTTGACTTGATTCGTGCCCTCATGGGTCACTTCAAGTCTGTCCCAAATTTCTTTTGCTGAATTACAAGTTGAAATCCTATTGAATTCATTACGGTCTAAGGCACAATAGAAGACATTTATTGCTTTAGAGTTTAATTGTGCCTTCCTCATGTCATGTTCATCCCAGTCCATTTCTAGTTTAGGTACCTTAACACCATCTACGTAAATGGATGGGATGTATGGCCTATTTACTACAATGGACCACATCTCATAGTCTTGGGCTTGGATGAATATTCTCATCCTAGCCTTCCAGTATGAGTAGTCAGATCCATTGAAGAAAGGGGGTCTTTGGGTGGACTGACCCTCAATGTGAGAAGATCCAAATGGGGTTGTCATTTTGATCTTTTAACTCTTGAGTGGAAGAGTTTTTGGCTCTGATACCACTTGTTGCCCAGATAGACAACCCAAGAGGGGGGGTGAATTGGGTTTTTAAAATAATTTGGCTAATTAAAACTTTGTGGATGATTAATTAAAAACTATAGCAAGTTATTTAATTAAAGCCTAGTGCTGTGAGTAATGTGCGGGGAAGAAGATGAGAGACAATGCACTACAAACACAAAGTTTTATAGTGGTTCGGAGCTAACCCTTGCTCCTACGTCCACTCCTCAAGTCTCACTTGGGAATTTCACTATAACCCCCTTGGATTACAGCCGGTTGTTTTGCAAGCTCACAACCAAACTTGTTGTTTTACGAGCTCACAACGAACTCGGTCGGTTTTCCCAGGCTCACCGACTAGAACCAACCCCGATTGTTTTCCCGGGCTCACAATCAAACCCTTACACACATTGGTTTTAACTTGGCTCACCAACCAACCTTAAACCCCTTGATTCAATCCCCCGATTGAATCAAGTAAATACAAGAGATAGAAGAAAACAGAAAATAGCTTCTCAAAAAGCAGATTTAAAACAATATAATCGTAAAGGAGTTAGAAGCCCTCAAACGCTTTTAAGCTGGTGAAGAGGTATGGCTTCTGGAACTCCGGTCTCCTCTTGAAAGAGTGGTCGACTTGAATGCAGGAGGAGGAAGCTTTGATTGTTGGGAAGAAGTTGTTGGAGCAGTAAATGCAGATCTTCCCTTTTTCGTTTAAGAGCACTTGGAGAGCTTGAAAACTTGAATGCTTGGAGTGGAATATCTGTTCTCTGCCTTGCTACAGTCCTCTGTGGCTATTTAACCCAACCCCCACGGAAACTAGCCGTTATTCTGCTTTTTCTGGCCGTTCTGCACACTCTGCGCAGCCTGACAATATGACCGTTGGTGGGTTGGAGTCGACTCGCGCGATCAGGAGTCGACTCGGCTGTAGCAGGAGTCGACTCACGCTTTTCCGGAGTCGACTCGGCAACTGTTCCAAATTTGAATTAAAGTTGCCGTCTTGACTGGGAGTCGACTCGTCTTGACCTGGAGTCGACTCGCCAACTTCTGGAGCTGACCTGGCAATTTTGGAGTCGGCTCATCCACTGAAGTCCGTGGATCCAATTTTGAATTTTGTCCACTCGAGTCGACTCGACTGTCCTGGGAGTCGACTCGAATCTCAGAGCTCGAACTCTCGATTCTCTGTCTTTTGGCTCATCCAGTCTTGGAGTCGACTCGAACTTCCTTGGAGTCAACTCGGCTCTCAGTTTCCGAAAGTTGGTCTTCTGCCTTTTGACGTGAAGCTTGTCTCGGAGTCGACTCGAGCTGTCTGTGAGTCGACTCGAATCTCAGAGGCAGTAACATGGTCTTCTGTCTGTTGATGGTCGCTCAGTCTCGGAGTCGACTCGCGTACTGCGGGAGTCGACTCGAATCTCAGAGTCCGAAAATCATTCTCTGACTTTTTCCTTGTGTTCCTCTGAGAGTCGACTCTTACCTTCTTTGGAGTCGACCTGCCAACCATCGGAGTCGACTCGCGTTCCACTGGAGTCGACTCGAATCTCAGACCCGAAAACTGCTCTGACTTTTCTTTGTGTTTCTCTTGGAGTCGACTCTTACTATCCTGGAGTCGACTCGTTGAACATTGGAGTCGACTCGCGCACTTCGGGAGTCGACTCGTTGACAGTTTCTGAGTTGAAGCTTTCTGTCCTTCTGTCTGTTCTCAGTCGGAGTCGACTCGTACTGATCTGGAGTCGACTCGAGCTCGTGCCAGTGAACTTGATACGCTTGGAGTCGACTCGTGATACTCGGGAGTCGACTCGAGTCTCAGACTTTGGTTCAGCAGACTTCTTACCTTATCCAAAATACTATGAACCAAATCTAGAGACACTTGGACAGGATTTTCACTGAAACACTCAATTGAATTCATTAGTAATCACAAGATATACTCAAATGCTTTGAGCTCATCAAAATCAAATGGGGTTTTAATCAATCACTTGACAAATATCATATTATATTATATTTATAGTATAATACAATAATAAAGATATAAAATATTATAATTATTATCATAATATATTAATATTTTATTAATATAATATTTTTAGAAATTAATTTTTGGATTTTTTATTTTCTTTGTTGGGACTCTTGCAAATTTATATAATAGAAAGGGACATTTTCTATAATTATCATATTTTATCATGGGTATTTTGTTTCAAAAAGGAAAAATTTTATAAAACAAAATAGCTTTTCGACGCATGCTAAATGTGCTTTTTAGAAGAAGCTCCATTTTGGAGTTTCTCCCAAGTAGCTGTTTTAACTTTCTAGCAAAGCAAAATTAGATTTTCATTTTGTTTTACCAAATATCTCTATCCATTCAAAAGTATTTTTGGAGGATCAGAAAGTACTTTTTGACCCACCAAAAGCTCTGCTAAATAGGACCTAAAGCAAAGTAAGTGGAAACCAGCATGAAAGAGCACACCTGTTATGCCTCCGCCTGTGCAGGGCACGTGAGGCATCTAGTGCCCATGTGGGGGCCACATATATAAGGGGGAACATGGGGCTCCCCTGCCATATATTGTCTAGTTTTGGGGCCTACACGCGTGCCGCACGCACCGCTCAGACCCCTCTCCGATTTTGTTTTTCACCCAATACGCGTCTGTAGGATTTGGAGACATCCGTCTCATATGTTTAGGCTCTGGAACGAGTCTTTCCGATGTAGAACTTTTGGGCCTCACACCCTTCCCACTATCGGACAAAAGTCGTCCTCGGCTCTGTTACCAAATGTCATGCCCCCGCCTGCACGAGGCACGTGAGGTACCCATGCCCATGTGGGGGCCACATGAGAGGGGAATATAGGGCTCCCCTGTCAGATATTGTCCAGTTCTGGGGACCGTACGCGCGCCGCATGCACCGCTCAGACCCCTTCCTAGCTTTGTTTTTCACCCAAAATACGTCTGCAGGATTTGAAGACACCAGCCTCATATGCCCAGGCTCTGGAATGAGTCTTTCCAATGTGAAAATATTGAGCCTCACGACACCAACCATGCCTCACTCTGCACCGGACTAGTCAAGATGTCAATCTATTGCTTTGCACCGACGTCGTGGAAATTTTCTAGAAGAATCTTTTCCAACCCATCTCTGCTGCTAGCTTAAATTTTACGATTAGGAAAACAACATGATATGGTCGATTATTTTATAGATTTTAGTACTTTGATTCGAGGCTACATGTGACAGCTCTGCAAAATGTAACCAAATTTCCTCGGAAGTTATATTTTCTTAAGATCTTAAATTATGCCTCTTTATTTCTAGTTTTTCAGGCAAATTGGATGCCTTCTTTTTACGTTATGCCCCATCTTGCTTGCGTGCGCAGGCAAATGATAGACGCCCATATATCCTACAGGATTTAGCCCATATAATATGCAAGACTTGCCTGAGATATTATATTTTTCAGATGAATACTGCATAACATCAGGCAGTGGTAAAACTAAAACACTCAGAAAATTTTAAATATTAGAACTTTCGTAGGCAAAACAAATCCAATAGCTATTATCTTCAAATTTGATCATATGTCAATGCATAACATTTTTTTTCAAAACAGAAAAATTCCTAGGTTCTAACTCTTCTGCTCTTAGTCCTATAATCCCGTCCATGCTATTCTTCCATATCTGGAAAGAACAATAAAATATGGTGAGCTAATAACCTAGTAAGTACATATATGTTTCTAATGGGATCAAGCTTATAGCATGCAATATAATGTAAATATAGACATCATTTCCAAAGAAATAAATGCAATTATTGCCGCCCAAAATCTAATTTGATGGAGTTCGTGGTGCTGGTGTTGGTGATTGGCCGGTTCAGGTAAGGTTAGTCTACACAGATTAGGATCTGACCAATGAACAGAAAGACAATTATGGTTTGCCTAAACTCATCCAGCCAGGACCCTCCAATTCCTAAGTTTGGTAGAGCTTTAGTGGAATAGAATTTTGAGGAAGAAAGGAGAGTTAAAGATTACGAGCTATAAGCTATGAGCAAGGTGAAAGATCTTTTTGTTAGGGTTCTCTAGTCTGGTTTATATAGAAAGGAGAACGAGAGTCTACAGGAATCTAGCCACGAGATCCTCCAATGAGTGATTAATTATTCTCTTCCTTATTTGATGCTCTGAAATCGCATCAGTCCGGGCCATTTACTTAGAGGTCCACTCGGATGTTTACATAGGTTACAAAAGTGGAGGGGGAACCGTGTTATTAGAAATGATTTTTCGTGTAAAATGCCTATTTTTTAAGCCATGGTTGAAAGAAGAAACGGAAGGACATATATGCTCATTATTATATATTTAGATACAAGCTAATCTCAACGTCTCCATCTGTCACTCAATGAAATAATTAGTGCAGCAAGGAGCCAGTACATTATTCAAGAACCAAGACGCCCTGACATCCTTAGATATGTAAAAGAAGGTTGCAACAAAGTTGCACCAATATGCTTCGTTTGGCCAAAGCCTTTATTGGCTTCAATCACCAGATAAATTTGACGAGTACTCCTTCTTGATCTTCCTTAATCTAACAACAACGTCTTCCATCAATACTCTCTCTTTGGGCAATTCTTTGGAGCATAGTAAACCCAACTCCAGAACAGATGAAAGACATGCATGCTTTCTGCTCAAGCCTTCCATTAGCCTTTCATTGGAAAAGGTATGGCCAGCGCTACAACCTGCGGCATCTCTCAAAAGGTTGTCATCCACAACATTCAACACTGCGGAAGGAAATGCTTGATTCACCCATTGTCTTAAGCTCAACTCCCCAGCAAACATGGGATCAGTGGGCTTCTTTCTTGTAAAGGTTTCTAGCAATAGTATCCCATAGCTATAAACGTCGCTCCTTCTTGACACTTTTCCATTTAATCCATACTCTGTCAAACAATACACGCATCCAAAAATGAATGTTAGTCATAAGGTCTTTTTTTGGTCCCAAGCTGGTCGATGAAGCAACTATAGCTGAAAGGTGTTTTTGTTATGGCTTAGGAACGTTTTATTGTTGGAAGGCCGGTACATTGCTAGAATTGTGGTTAGAAATTTGTGTACCTGGAGCCATATAGCCAATTGTCCCAGGTGCAGTCGCAGATGCTATGGACCTGCTAATGCCATGAAGCAGCTTGGCGATGCCAAAGTCAGAAACATGAGCCACCATGTCTTCATCCAGCAATACATTGCTTGGCTTCAGATCGCAGTGTAGCACGACCTCCATGTGGTGGTGGTGGAGGTACTCCAGTGCCATCGCCACATCTAGCACAATATTTATTCTCTGAATAAGGCTCAAGAAATAATTGTAGGAGTACAGCCATCTCTCGAGGCTGCCATTGGGCATGTACTGGAGAACCAAAGCCTTGAAGTCCAAGTTAGAAGTGGCGTTGAGTATCTTGACAAGGTTCCGGTGCCGAGCCATGCGCAATGCTCGGCATTCTGCGTGAAAACTTTCAGAGGCTCCTTCAGTTTGCAAGTTTAGAACTTTTATAGCTACAAGTGACCCATCTTCTAGTTGTCCCTTGAACACTGACCCGAAGCTCCCGGATCCCAGAAGGTTGGCCTCACTGAAATTGTTGGTAGCACGGCTGAGTTCATGGTAGGAAATCAACCTATTGTCAGGCACTTGTACCCCGTCAGCTGGAACTGCGGTTTTCTTCCTTCTTCTCTTGAGCTTAGTTATCAGTAAGTAGACGCAGGCAACCACCAGCATCATAGATGCAATAATAGGAAGGGCATATATCAGTATCCGCCTTGTCAATCTCGAATGAGAGACACCACCATCATTATGGGAGCAAGCTGACATTCCTAGTAGTGTTGCCCCGCATAACGCAGCGTTTCCCATCAAAGATTGGATTGTGAGATTGGAGAAGACACCACCTTCTGGAACCTGACCTTCTAGCCTATTAAATGAGAGGTTCAAGTTGTGAAGCAATGTGAGGTTGGCCAAGGATTTGGGAATGGCACCGGAGAAAGAATTGGATGACAGATTCAATGACTGTATACTGATCAACTGACCAAGGGATTGTGGAATTGGACCCTGGAATGAGTTGTGTGATAGATCCAGATAAGCTAGTGTCATGAGACCACCCAAAGTTTCCGGGAGCTTACCATACATTCGGTTAGCAGAGAGGTCCAATTTAGCGATAGCATGTAGGCTTCCCACATCTATTGGTAGGAAGCCTTCCAAAGAATTATAGGAAAAATTAAGTTCCAAAATATCACTTAGGTGCCAAATGCTTGAAGGTATGGCTGATGACAGCAAATTGATGGAGAGTGTCAAGGATCGCAGCCGAGTCATGTTTCCAATACAGTCAGGTATCGAGCCCGAAAATATGTTCTCATCGAGATGAAGCATGAATAAACTCCTTAATCCATCAAGCTGTTGCGGGATGGAGCCTCCGATCCTATTATAGGAAAGATCCAGCATCTGTAGTTTCTCCATGTTCATGATTGATGGGGGAATGGCTCCCGTCATCCGGTTATCAGACAGGTCCAAAGAGATGAGGCTGCTTAAATTGCTCAACCCAGAAGGTATCCTTCCCTTGATCTGGTTGGTGTAAGCTACAAATTCTAGAAGATGTGTCGAGAGGTTCCCTATGGATTCAGGAAGATTTCCATCAAACCCATTTTTGGAAATAACCAGATTCTCTAGGCTCCTGCAGTTGGACAAAGAAGAAAGGAAGTCGAGCCCTCCGCCCAACCCGTTCCTCTCTAAGTTGAAAAACTGTAGGGCCGCTAAGTTCCCAACCGTAGCGGGAACCATCCCAATCAGGGCATTATATGACAGGTCTACCGCAGTGAGCATGGAGGCGTTGCCCAAAGAATCAGGGATTGCACCACTCAGGCGATTCCCCGACAAACTCAGGAGATGGAGCTCGGAAAATTGGCCAATGTCCACTGGAATTTCCCCGTGCAGGCTGTTGTTGACCAGGTCAAGTTCACTCAGCTTTGTGAGGTTGCTCAGGGCACCCGGGAACGTTCCCGTGAGGTAATTGCTACCCAAATATAAATACTCGAGCTCTGACAAGGTTGCCAGTTCCGCCGGAACCGGTCCGGTCAATTGATTGGCCGACAGTGACAGCATGTTAAGATGTGTGCATGTGGCGAAACTGGACGGAATGGGCCCGGTGAGCTGATTAATTGAGAGGGAGGTTCCGCGAAGCTGAGGTAGCCTGAAGCTCTGATTTCCGACTCCAGCAATGGGCCCTGATAGGCTGTTCTGCTCAAGGAAAAGGGCCTGCAGGAGAGACATATTGAGGATGCTCGGGGGTATGGGACCGGATAGCTGGTTATTCTCAAGGACGAGGGTCTGAAGTTGGGGCAGGTAGCCGACGCCCTCAGGAATGGGGCCTGAGAGGTCGTTATTGCCTAGGAGAAGGACGTTGAGCATGGACGCGTTGTTGGCCAGGGAGTGTGGGATCGGGCCGCTCAGGCTGTTGTTTTCAAGAACCAGCTGCTGTAGAGCAGTCAGCCGGGCAAAGTTTGGAGGAATTCCTCCGGTGAGGTTGTTTAGTGAAAGATCAAGATAGTCGAGTTTCGTGAGGTTGCTCAAGCTGACGGGGATCCCTCCTGTAAGATGATTCCCGTCTAGGGCAAGAAATCGGAGGCGGTGCAGTCGTCCAAGAGCATCCGGGATGGGGCCGACGAGACTGGTGTTTTTGAGGATGAGACGCGAGATGAATGAGAGGTTAGCAAGATGGGGAGCGATGGTACCTTGGAGAGGGAAGTCACTGAGCACCAGGGCGGTCACTCTCTGGCGACGGCGGCTACAGGAGACTCCAGTCCAGCTGCAGAAGGAGGTCGTAGTGTTCCAGCTTCTAGCCAAGATGCCGTAAGGATCAGACGCATGGTCCTTGAAGGCAAGGAGAGCATACAAGTCGGTGATGCTGCTATGCGCAGAGGACTCCACTGGTTGGGGGTGCCATGGCGTTGAAATCAATACTAAAATTGCCAATGACGAGAGAAGAGCAGGAACCTCCATGAATGGAGAGAATTCTCCTTTTTAAGATATGTGAGAGAAGGGTGGGGAGTCCGGAGAACTGAGAGTGGGGTGCCTATATATAGGACCCAAGTTTTTTTTTTTTTTTTCCTTTTAATGGCATCTAGTAGAGAAAAGACATTAAGGTTCCCGGAAGTCCATGCATGAATAGTACCCCGAAGTCTTGAAAATTTTAAATTATTTATATTAAAAGATTTAAATTTTTTTAAAAAATATTTCTGTTGCTGGAAATTGGACCCGGGGGCGATCTTGGGTCGGAGAGAGGGGGCAGCAGGTCCTCCCGGCGGGCCGGTGATCCGTTGGCGGGTGCGTCCTCCGTCTGGGTGCCTGCAGACAAACCGGTGGCCGGGTTTTCCGGCGCCGGCCCTCCGACGCTCAAGTCAGAAAGGAGGGCAAACAGTGTGGACAGAAGAAGAGAAACAGTGTTTTGTGGAGTGCGTAACTTTTTCCTCCAACCAGCCACCTGAGAAGCCAAGGCTCCCTTTTATAAGCGGGGGTCGGTTTACCTGTGATGTAACGGGGCGAGGCCATAGTACGGCTCGGCATGTGGTTCAGGTCGGCGCACGAGCAGGCGAATCATTGCGCTGATGTCGGCGATAAGGGCGTCGTACGACCCGAACTAGCACGCTACCAGGCGAATTATTGCATTGGTGTCGGAGGTAAGGCCGAGATCAGAGACTTATCATAGTCGATTATCATAGTCGATTGGACTTTACTGGGCTAGCTTGCCGTGGAGAGCTGAGAGCCCGTAGATGACAGGAGCCATGCGCATTAATTGTGGAGTAAGCCGGAAATCCCCATTAATTGTGGAGTAAGCCGGAGATCCGCATTAATTGTGGAGTAAGCCGGAGATCCGCATTAATTGTGGAGTAAGCCGGAGATCCGCATTAATTGTTGAGTGAACTGGAGGTTTACAGTGGCCATGCGCAATAAATGCCGGGGGAGCGGCAGAGTATGGTCCTCGGCCGGACCTCAGAGGGGTATGGCCGTAGTAGGTGGCTGACAAGGGTAGACCTTGAGCATCAGGGTTTTCCTAGGTCGGAGGTTCCGAGGTCGGATGTCTTGAGGTCGGGCGCTCCGAGGTCGGACGCCGACTTCGGCCGTCCAGGGTCGGCGATTGTACGACTTCTTAGGGGCATTTGTGTCACTGGGGGAAAAATCTTATTCCCCCAACACTACCCCCCGACTTCCGAGTTCGAGCGGTCTGCAGGCTCGGACGTGGGAAGTAAAAACTATCGTTAAAGTTGGGGGGGAATCTCGTCCGCGCCCTTGCGCTTCTCGGCGCCTTTATGACGGGACCCGCGCCCTTGGGCGCTTCGAGGTTGCTTTATTCAGCGAACTAATGATGGGGCTTGTATCCTTACGTTTTCCGAAGCAGCTGTAGCGGGGGTGGCGCCTCTCGGATCTCCGTGATCACTTCGTGCAGCGGACCCATGATGAGGGTCCTCGAGCTCAACGAGGCGGCGCCTCGATCTGGTGGTCGAGGCTCCCCGCTCATCAATGAGCATGCCGTTTCGCGCTTCAAAACGGACACGCGGCATGACCTGAGGTCGGGCGTTTCCGGTCTCGTGTTAGTGGATCATAGATCTAGTGAGGTGGAGGCTATATCGGGGCTCCACGTGTCCCAGAGCCTTATTAAATGAGGGGAGCGAGGGTGATGTCCGCTCGTTCTCCGAGGCGATTTGATCATGCGGACCCATGATGAGGCCCCGAGATCCGATGGGACGGCGTTTCGATTTCGTACCCGATTTATTGATTCGGAGTGAATGCGGTGCCTCGGCCTCCGAGGTCGACACGTGGCGCAATCCAGTCGGGGGATGGGAACCGACCCTATCGATCGGGGCCGTCAGGGGGGTCTATATAAACCCCACGAGTCTGCCCTAAGAGTTCCATTTGGTTGCTTTGCATTTTCCATTTTCGCCGTCTCCCACCTTGCTCTACCCCCTGACCAAATCTTGCCGTCGGTGCCCGGAGCGATTTCCGGCGATGTCCCGTAGGTTCCTACCCTGTAACTGCTAGGGTTCCTCTTCCTTTTCCCTCCTCAGTTTTCAATCTAGTTTCATTCTTCTGTAAAATGGGTCTCGGTCCTGAGGAGGTGGGATCAAGTCTGTCGGGGGAGGAGTTGGAGTTAATCCGCTCCCGATTTTTCTTCTAGCCCGGGTTTCGCCTCGAAACTGCGGGGCCGGAAGATAAGGTGACGCGGCCGCCCCCAGGTCGGATCGCGGTTCACCGCGAGACCCTCTGGGCTGGCCTTCGGTTCCCTGTTCACGAGTTCGTGAACAACTTGCTGGCCGAGTACCAACTCGTCCCAGCACAGCTTGCTCCGAACTCGTGGAGAACTATCGTCGGGTTCCTCTCCCTGTGTCTCGGGCATGGGATCCCGATCACCGTGAGCGTCTTCCGTCGGTGTTTCTTATTAAAGAAGAACCCGGCGGACGCAGAGTGGCTATACTTCGCCTTTCGGGGCGGTATGTCACTCTTTCATGGGGCCCCTTCCTCTATTCATGAGTGGAAGGGGAAGTTTTTCTTCCTCGCGTCCGAGGCGCCGTGGGGGTTCAACCCGAGGTGGGGGCACCCTCGGTTGAAGACCCTCAACAAGCTATCCGAGCCCTCGGGAAGGGAGCTGAGGGTCCTGGACTCTCTGCGGGCTCTCGGAAAGGGGTACGACCTGACCGAGCTCCTACGGGAGGACGCCCTGGCGAGCGTGGGTCTGAGCTCGGCGCGCCCCGAGGGTAAGAGCAGTTGCATTACCTTCTTGTCTGCCTTTTCTTTTCGCTTACATTGGTCTAACACTTGGAAAATTTTTGATTTCAGATATCCCTCACATGCCGACCAGCAACGTGTCCCTCTTCTCCCGCCTGAAGAGGCGAGAGGCCGAGGCCGGGGGAGCTATTCCCCAGCCTCGGAAGAAGACGAGGTCGGCCGGTGCTTCCACATCGGCCGGGACGAGTGGCCCCGAGGCGGGAGCCTCCACAGCCGACCCGAGGCGGACGCGGGCCGCCAGCGACGCGGGCCCAGCGGCCCCCCTTTGTCCTGCTCCCATCGCCCAGCGGGAGGGGCCGTCCGTGGTCCAGCTACGGCGCCCGGGGCCCGAGCCGACCCGAGGCCCTGAAGCAAGTGGTTCCGGGACCTCGGGCTCGGGTGTGCCGGGCTTTTCCTGGGCCTTCCGAGAGGAGTCGGCCGAGCCGGACTCCCCTATTCTCGAGGGGAGCTCGGCCATCCATGACGCCGAGGTCGCACGCGCTGTATTTCGGCGTGCGATGCTTCCTGCAGACCGGGCCGAGTTTCGGAACCTGCCATTGGAGGAAGTTGTTGACGGTACTTACCGCAACACCGCCCGGGTAAGTTCTCTTCTTAATTTCCTTAAAGTTATTAGTGAACTTACGTGCTTTTCAACTCACGACCATCTTTGTTCCTTTCTTTGCAGCATATCCATGAACTTGACACCTTGGTGTTTATCGCCCAAGGGTGTCAAGAGGAGGCCCGACGGCTCGGCCGGCAGTTGGAGCCGGCCAAGAAAAGAATCGCCGAGCTGGAGGCAGCGTTGGCCGAGGCCGAGGCTCGGAGGGAGGCCACCGAGGCCGGGCGCCTCGCTATGGCGGAGGTGCTCGAGGAGGAAAAGGCCACCCATGCCTTGACCAAGTCGGCTCTGCGCGCTTCAGAGGCGCGCCTGGGGGAGGCCCAATCCGAGGTCGCGGGCCTCAAGTACGAGGGCGGGGTCCTCCGCCTCAAGATCGAGCAGCTCGAGACCCGGGAAAAAAGGGCGCTCGAGCGAGCCGAGCATGCCGTGGAATTCTTCAAGGAGTCGGAAGAGTTCCGCGACATGTTAGAGGAGGAGACGGTGGACGGGTTTCTCCGGGGTTTTGACAACTTCCGGAAGCAGATGGCTCGGATCTGTCCCCAATTCGATCTTTCCACAGTTCGTCCGAGGATGAACCTGGGCTACGGGTCAGATACGGACGACATCCCCGCCATCTTGACGTCCGAGGCGGGGTTGTATGAATGTGCCCCCGCCGAGCCTGCGACGGGGGTGGCCGAGACGGACGACGTCCCGAAGGCAACACCCGAGGCCCCCGCCACCGACCCCGAGCCCGTGCCGGCTGAGGGCCCCCAGGTCATCACCGTGGACGACCCTGAGGGTGACGCGGATGTTGCTGCCGCCCCTTAAGACTTGGCGTATTTTTTCTTTTTTATTGTATCCGAGGTCGGCTTTTGAATGGCTGACCTCCAATTTTGTAATTGGCCTTCCGGCCCTTTATCAATGAAAGGTCCCTTTTATTACTTCGTTCTTCTCCCTTTTCTCTTGTCGTGAATGAGGCCGGGGCCTTAATCTATCGTTCCTCCGACTTCTAACTTTGTATCTTAGTTTTCGAGCTGCTTAACGAAGTCGCCCTTTTTCCTGGGCTATATCTTGGCCTTCTCGGATTCCAGTCATTCCGACCAAAGGGAGCTCCGAGCTTAGGTTTTTAGAAAATTTCTCTAAGTCCTATAACTCAGATTTTAGAATCGCAAAAGTTGCCATGCCTGGCCTTTAGGTTCCTAAGGCATCAGGGTCGGGCCTTAGCCCTTCAAGTAAGACCGGGCTAGGTCTGTACGTGCCGCTATTCGGGGAGTCTAGTCGGGTTTCCGAACTCGACTCCCGGATCCTTCGTAGGGAGCGCGGGCTAATAGTCGAATTATCGCCGAAGGTTTTCATAGTTATCGTTCTCGGACTCTGCCGAGATTTCGGTGAACAGGGCCGGAACTTTCAAAGATTGCCTCGGCATCTTTGTGTTCGACTGGTACGCCCGCGGTCGGGATCATTTTCTCAGTTAGACATCGGAGTCTACGTATGGGGGCCGAGTTGGGCCCAAATTTATGAATACTTGTACGAGTTGTGGAGATTTGACAAGCGGAGCATGCATAATGTTGTTAGGAGATCGGTCTTAAGCCGACCCATTGGAGTAGCCCAACTTTGGGCGAAATAAGTCTCCAATTTTGACTGAGATTCCGCCAGCAGAACGTAGATAAAACTTGACAAGGAGGGCGTCGAGTTAAATGTACCTTTTGTATTCCCAGAATTGTGTTCCACACGGCAGAGTGGATTGTTCCCCTTGTCGACTTTCGGGGTCGCTTTGACTTGTTAGGGGGGGCTCGAGCCTCTTATGGACCCGATGACGCCCGCCGAAGTCGAGAGGATCGGGGAAAGCTTTACTGATCTGTAGCTTTTTCCGAGGCCGAGGGAGTTTGAGACCCTACAGTCGGACCTCAGGGTGCCTCGACCTTGGTCGAGGAGTCTTGTGTCAGGTCGGCGGGTCTGAGGATGCTTTGCTGACCTGTAGTGCATCCCGAGGTCGAGGGAGTTTGAGACTCTACGGTCGACCCTCGGGGCATCCCGACCTTAGTCGAGGGATCGTTCGTCAGGTCGATGGGTCTGGGCACGCTCTATCGACCTACGACGCTTCCCGAGGTCGAGGGAGTTTGGGACTCTACGGTCGACCCTCGGGGCATCCCGACCTTAGTCGAGGGATCGTTCGTCAGGTCGATGGGTCTGGGCACGCTCTATCGACCTGCGACGCTTCCCGAGGTCAAGGGAGTTTGGGACTCTACGGTCGACCCTCGGGGCATCCCGACCTTAGTCGAGGGATCGTTCGTCAGGTCGATGGGTCTGGGCACGCTCTATCGACCTGCGACGCTTCCCGAGGTTGAGGGAGTTTGGGACTCTACGGTCGACCCTCGGGGCATCCCGACCTTAGTCGAGGGATCGTTCGTCGGGTCGATGGGTCTGGGCACGCTCTATCGACCTGCGACGCTTCCCGAGGTCGAGGGAGTTTGGGACTCTACGGTCGACCCTCGGGGCATCCCGACCTTAGTCGAGGGATCGTTCGTCAGGTTGATGGGTCTGGGCACGCTCTATCGACCTGCGACGCTTCCCGAGGTCGAGGGAGTTTGGGACTCTACGGTCGAACCTCGAGGCATCCCAATTTTAGTCGGGAAATCTGAGGATCACAGACGACCCAACATTAGAAGAGAATTATAATCATTAAGACGGGAGAAGTATTTGCAGAAAAGAGGTTGAGTCCATTGTGCTGATTGTCTCGAACCCCTAGGGGTTTCATTGGTAGTACATCCGTAGATTCTCGGAGTTCCAGCTTCGCGGAATTAGGGTCCCCTCTAGGGACTTCAATTTGTATGCTCCGGGTCGCTGTACTCGGGCGATTTGATACGGCCCTTCCCAATTTGGGGCGAGCTTTTCTTGCTCGGTCGGTTGAGAAGCCTCGGCTCTCCTAAGGACGAGGTCCCCTACTTTGAAGAGCTTGGGCTTGACTCTAGAATTGTAGTATTGGGCCGTTCTCTGTTGGTATCTTGCCATACGGACCTGGGCGACTTCTCGTGTCTCTTCAACGAAGTCCAAGTTGCTCCTGAGCTGGAAGGAATTGGTGTCGGGGTCGTAATGCTCCACCCTTGGAGAAGGAAGGCCGATCTCTAGCGGGATGACGGCTTCAGTGCCGTACGCTAGGTTGAAGGGGGTCTCTCCTGTGGGCAGTCGGAAAGTGGTCCGGTACGCCCAGAGGACGTTGTACAAGTCCTCGACCCACTGTCCTTTGGACCGATCAAGCCTAGCCTTAAGTCCCTGCAAAATTATACGGTTAGTTACCTCAGTTTTCCCATTTGTCTGGGGATGGGCGACCGAGGTGAAGCGGTGGTCAATGCCGAGCTCAGAGCAAAATTTTCTGAAGTGGACATTATCGAACTGCCGACCATTGTCGGATATAAGGATACGAGGTAGTCCGAATCTGCAAATTATGGACTTCCACACGAAGTCCCGCATCTTTTGCTCGGTGATCCGGGCTACAGGTTCGGCTTCGACCCATTTGGTGAAGTAGTCGATGGAGACGACCATAAATTTTCTTTGCCCGGTGGCCAAGGGAAAGGACCCCAGAATGTCGATCCCCCATTGGGCGAACGGCCAGGGGGCGATGATGGAAGTCAGCAGGGCCGAAGGTCGGCGTTAGACATTAGCGTTCCGTTGGCATCAGTCGCACTTCCGGACGAAATCCATCGCATCTTTCTGGAGCGTGGGCCAGTAATATCCTTGTCGTAGGATCTTATGGGCTAATGCCCGACCTCCCAAGTGATTTCCGCAGATTTCTTCATGGACTTCTCGGAGGGCATAGTCCGCTTCGGAGGGGCGGAGGCATCTGAGGAGAGGAGAAGTAAATGATCGACGATAGAGTCTATTCTCGTACAAGACATACCGGGGGGCTTGGCGTTTGATTCGGCGAGCCTCTGTCTCGTCATGAGGTAGGGTCCCGTCTTGGAGGTAGCAGATGAACCCGTCGATCCAGCTTGGCTCGGAGTCGATGCACATGGCGGGCTCGAGTTCCTCCGTGCTGGAGATCCGAAGATACTCGAGCGTTGTTCCCTTGGAAAGCTCGCTCATGCGAGAGGTCGCCAACTTGGACAACTGGTCTGCCCTGAGGTTCTCCACTCTGGGAATGTGCTGAATACTGAAAGAGTTCAGAGTAGACGTAAGTTCCCGCACCTTTTGGAGGTATTTCTGCATGGATGGCTCTTTCGCCTCAAAGTCTCCCTGAATCTGGCTCACCACCAGCTGGGAGTCGCTGAAGGCCCTCAGGTCCTCCACTTTCAGTTCTTTCGCCAGCTTGAGCCCGGCGATGAGAGCCTCATACTCAGCCTCGTTGTTCGAGGCCGGGAACTCAAGTCGCAAAGCTTGCTCGGCCACCACTCCATCTGGACTGGTGAGGATGAGTCCGGCTCCGCTACCCCCCGAAGTTGAAGACCCGTCCGAGTGTAGGACCCATGGTTGCCTTGGTGCTTCCTCCGTGGATTCGGATGGCAGCTCGGGGTCGTCCGGCAGGGTGCACTCCACGATGAAATCGGCGAGTATTTGAGCTTTGATAGCCGGCCTGGGCCGATATTCGAGGCCGAATTTCCCGAGCTCGACCGCCCATTTGGCGATCCTCCCCGCACGATCCGATCTTTGCAATACTTGCTTCATGGGCTGGTCGGTCAGTATAGCTATTGTGTGGGCTTGGAAGTAAGGCCTGAGTCTCCGAGCCGAGATGATGAGAGCGAAGATGGTCTTCTCGAGCTTGGAATATCGGGTCTCAGCATCCCTGAGGACCCGACTAATGTAGTAGACCGACTTTTGGAGCTTGTCCTCTTTCCGGACGAGGACTGAGCTCACTGCGACTGGGGAGACGGCCAGGTATAAGTAAAGGATTTCGCCCCTTTGTGGCTTGGTGAGTAGCGGGGGAGAGGCCAGAAGGCTCCGGAGCTCTTCAAAGGCCTGCTGGCATTCTTCTGTCCACCGGAAGTCCTTCGGCCGTTTGAGGCTCTTGAAGAATGGGAGGCAGCGTTCAGCCGATCGGGAGACGAACCTCCCCAAGGCGGCAACCCGCCCTGTGAGCCGCTGCACCTCCTTGACTGTCTTCGGTGGCGCCATTTCTTGCAGTGCTCGAATTTTCTCAGGGTTGGCTTCAATTCCGCGCTGGGTGACTATGAAACCCAGGAATTTGCCCGAGGTGACTCCGAACGCGCACTTCGCCGGGTTGAGCTTCATTCGGTATCTCCTGAGCTTGGAAAATGTCTCGTTGAGGTCAGCTACGTGGTGTTCGGCCGCTCGGCTCTTGACCAGCATGTCGTCCACGTAAACTTCCATATTTCGGCCGATCTGATCTTTGAAAATTCGGCTGACCAGTCTCTGATAGGTGGCCCCAGCGTTTTTCAGGCCGAAGGGCATCACCTTGTAGCAGTAGGTGCCCTTGTCGGTGATGAAGGCCGTCTTCTCCTCGTCTTCTGGCGCCATTCGGATTTGATTATACCCTGAAAAGGCGTCCATAAAAGTTAGCAGTTGGTGTCCTGAGGTGGAGTCGACGAGCTGATCGATGCTTGGGAGGGGAAAGCTGTCCTTTGGGCAAGCCTTGTTCAGGTCGGTGTAGTCCACGCACATGCGCCATTTCCCGTTGGCCTTCTTTACGAGGGCTACGTTGGCGAGCCAGTCCGGGTAAAAGACCTCCCGGATGAAGCCGGCTCCGAGGAGTTTATCCACCTCCTCGGCCGCAGCTCGTTGTCGTTCCGGGGCGGTGCCCCTTTTCTTCTGCTTCACCGGTCTGCTGGTTGGCTTCACCTGGAGTCGATGGACCATGACCTCAGGGTCAATTCCCGGTACGTCCGCGGGCGACCAGGCGAAAACGTCAGCATTGTCCCGCAGGAAGTTGACGAGGCGATCCCTCTCGCGGGCGCCAAGGCCGGAGCCGACCTGCACAGTTAGCTCGGAAAAATTTTCTTGTAGTGGAACTTGAACAAGAAGCTCACCGGGATCTACTTGCTTCTTCCAGAGGGTGTCCCTCGCATCGAGGGTTTCTATGGGTAGTGAGGGGCCCGTTGGCTGGATCGGCGCCTCGGTTGGTTGCCTTACTTTGTGGGCCGCCATGTAGCATTGCTTGGCAACCAACTGGTCTCCGCGGACCTCGCCTACTCCTTGGCCGGTGGGGAACCGCATGAGCAAGTGGTGGGTTGAAACTACGGCTCGAAGGGCGTTTAGCCCTGGCCGCCCAAGGATGGCGTTGTAGACCGAGGGCAGACGAACCACAAGGAAGTCTGTCCTCACAGTGCTCTCCCGGGGAGCGAGGCCAACTGTGACGAGGAAGCTGGCCTCTCCTTCAACTGGGACCGAATCTCCGGTGAACCCAACCAGTGGGGCATTGATTCTCCGGAGATGTCCTTCTGGCAACCCCATTCTTTGGTAGGCGTGATAATACAAAATGTTGGCTGAACTTCCATTGTCAACTAGGACACGCTTTACATCAAACCTATTTACAATCATAGAGATGACCACAGCGTCATCGTGAGGAGTCTCGACCCTTTCTAAGTCCTCGTCCAAGAACGAGATGACTTCATCAGTGCGTGGGCGCTTCGGGGGTGCTCCCTGGGCGGCTGCTCTTGCCGAGGCCCTCCCAATCATATTGATGGTGCCGGCGATAGGCCTATTGTCGTCCGGATTTTCGGTCGGTACGACATTCTCCGCCGGCCTCCTTTCCTCGCGTCGGTTCCTCACGAACCGGTTGAGTACTCCCCGACGGATGAGCGCTTCTATCTCGTCCCGGAGCTGGAAGCAATCCTCCGTGTCGTGCCCACGGTCTCGATGGAAGCGACAGTACTTCCTGGGGTTACGGGGAACTCCCGTGTCTCGCATAGGAGGCGGGGGTCGAAAAAAGTCCCGGCCCTCGATTTCCATCAGGATCTCAGCCCAGAGAGCGTTGACAGGTGTGTAGTTCTCGTGCCTCCCTGGGTACGTCCGAGGCCGTGGTGGAGACCTCGGTCGAGGAGGGGTCCTCTGCTGAGGTCGTCCCTGCTGTCGGGGCGGGCTCCTCAGCCGGGGGAGATTCTTCTCTCGACGGAGAGATCGGCTCCTTTGTCGGCCGCGTTCCTCGCGGCGTTTCTTCTGCTTCTTTGAGGCGGGCTCAATTGCTCCCCGCCTGGAGGCGACCGCCTCCTCGGCCTTGGCATACTTCCGGGCTCGGGCCAGCATCTCGGTGAAGTCGGCCGGAAAGCTCTTCTCGATGGAGAAGAGGAATCGGTAGGAGCGAACCCCAGTCTTCAAAGCCGACATGGCTATTGACTGGTCTAGCTCGCGGACCTCCCATGTGGCGGCGGTAAAGCGATCCAGGTACTCCTTGAGGGACTCCCCCTCCTTCTGTTTGATGTCCAAGAGGGAATCTGACGTCCGTCGTTGGCGTCGGCTGGCAGCAAAATTGGTAGCGAACTGCCTGCCGAGTTGCTCAAAGGAGAATACCGTGTTCGGCTTCAGTCCAGAAAACCAAAGCCGTGCGGTCCCTCGGAGGGTTGCTGAGAAGGCCTTGCAAAGTATGGCCTCCGAGGACCCTTGTAGGGCCATGAGGGCCTGATAACTCTCTAAGTGGTCGAGGGGGTCGGTGATTCCACTGTAGGGCTCCACCTGAGGCATTTTGAACCTTGTGGGAACCGGCTCATCCTCGATCTGGCAGGAAAAGGGGGACTTGGTAGTAAATTCGAAGTCTCCCTCCTGTCTCGCCTTCTTGCTGTGGAGCGCTGCAATTTGACGCTCCAGATGCTCAACTTTCCTGTCGAGCTCCCCCACCCGTGGAATTGTCGCCGTAGTCTGCGCCGGCCCACGGCGGTCTGGGGCTGACTCAGCCTCAGAAGGTTGGGGTCTTCTGTTGAAATCTTTCCCCGGTAGCTCTCTTTGGGGGGAAGTCCGCTCTTCATCGTTGGCTCTGGAGGAGCCATGCAAATTCTGGCCTGGGAGAACCGGGCCGTTGGGAAGAAATTCCGGCAGGACCTGGGCCTGCGGGGGAAGCGTCGGTAAAGCCTCCTCGCGCCGCAGGCCTTGGACGGCGGCGGTCAGGGCCTGGACTTGTTGCACCAAGGCATTAAACTGTTCCGGCTGGACCTGAGGAATCGGGTCAGCCGGAGTAGGCGGATTCTGGACGGAATGTCCAGGACTCTGTGGGGGACGCCGGGAGATGTTGGAGTCTCCCTTGCTTCTCAACTTCATGATCGCTACTCGGGCCCTTCCTCTAGCGCCAACTGTTGCTGGAAATTGGACCCGGGGGCGATCTTCGGTCGGAGAGAGGGAGCGGGAGGTCCTCGCAGGGGAGCGGCGATCCGTCGGCGGGCGGCGTCCTCCGTCTGGGTGCCTGCACACGAACCGGTGGCCGGGTTTTCCGGCACCGGCCCTCCGACGCTCAAGTCAGAAAGGGGGGCAAACAGTGTGGACAGAGGAAGAGAAACAGTGTTTTGTGGAGTGCGTAATTTTTTCCTCCAACCCCCCACCTGAGAAGCCAAGGCTCCCTTTTATAAGCGGGGGTCGGTTTATCTGTGATGTAACGGGGCGAGGCTATAGTACGGCTCGGCATGTGGTTCAGGTCGGCGCACGAGCAGGCGAATCATTGCGCTGATGTCGGCGATAAGGGCGTCGTACGACCCGAACTAGCACGCTACCAGGCGAATTATTGCATTGGTGTCGGAGGTAAGGCCGAGATCAGAGACTTATCATAGTCGATTATCATAGTCGATTGGACTTTACTGGGCTAGCTTGCCGTGGAGAGCTGAGAGTCCGTAGATGACAGGAGCCATGCGCATTAATTGTGGAGTAAGCCGGAGATCCCCATTAATTGTGGAGTAAGCCGGAGATCCGCATTAATTATGGAGTAAGCCGGAGATCCGCATTAATTGTGGAGTAAGCCGGAGATCCGCATTAATTGTTGAGTGAACTGGAGGTTTACAGTGGCCATGCGCAATAAATGCCGGGGGAGCGGCAGAGTATGGTCCTCGGCCGGACCTCAGAGGGGTATGGCCGTAGTAGGTGGCTGACAAGGGTAGACCTTGAGCATCAGGGTTTTCCTAGGTCGGAGGTTCCGAGGTCGGATGTCTTGAGGTCGGGCGCTCCGAGGTCGGACGCCGACTTCGGCCGTCCAGGGTCGGCGATTGTACGACTTCTTAGGGGCATTTGTGTCACGGGGGGGGGGGGGGAATCTTATTCCCCCAACAGTAACATAAGTATTATAGATCATTACAAATCCCAAGTTTAATTTCAGATTTGACTTTAGAATCGTAATGTAAGCATTACGACGACTTTGATTTCGAATTTAAATTTAAAATTCAAAATGGCTTATTCTTCCTGCACATTGTAACATGTGCATTACAGATCTTATCGCGCACGTGCTAATTAGCCTTTGTGAGATACTAGATTTAGCAAGCCATTAAGATCTTTATTGGGAGAGCTGTTGTGGCTTTTATAGGCCTCTCCAACAATTACCTTGATCGAGTCTATAAAAGCCTTTACAAGCCCAAAACGATTATGATGCTTTCAGTTTCTACCAAAATTTCATTAACTTCTCAATTTCATAAGCTTATTATTTTACAATCATTTTGGGCAACTAAAGAAGAGCCGATTAGATCAGGCCTCCTAAGTGATCATGCTTGTGATTAGAGAATTCAAGCAGAGTTAAAGTTTAGTATACCTTGAGGATGATCTTGCCATAGACCTATACGAGAGGGCAAATTTTATTCTTAATGCAGTGTTTTTCACACATCTCGATTCAGACATATTTTCTTTCTTTTATTTTTTTAATTTGTATTTTTATTATTTTTTGATATTATTAAAATTTGCATCCATTAGCAATTTTTGAAGACCACACTTCCAACAATCTAAGAGCAAAATTCGGTTTTCTGAGAAATTGCGAGTATTTGCACGCTTGAAAGAATAATTAATTTTGTTTTAATTGAATAGTATTAGTAACTATCATCTTCTCATTTGAAAGGCTTAAATCTTTACCAAATCAATTTTCAAAAGAAAATTGTATTGTTATGAAATCTGTGCGAAATGGAATCATTTTACTTGCTACTTAAAATCTGTGAAGAATATAATTTGAAATTCTCAAAACAAAATCTTTTTTGCTCTCTAATTTAAAATCTGGGCAGAAACAAGTTTAATTACTCAAGATAAAATCCCTATTTTCCTGCTCTAAAAATTGTGCAGATAATTAGTTTTGATTTAAAAAATAAAATCTAAATAATTATTGTTTTGAAATCCGTCCAGAACCATAGTTTTGATTTCCAACATAAAATCCAATTAATTACTGCTTTTGAATCCATGTAGAAATTATTAAATTATTTGAAACAAAAATTCTTTTTCCTGTTGCTTTAAAAATAGTGCATAAATTTCTAAAACATCAATTTAACTCTGAAATATTTTATTTCATCTGCTTTGATATCATGCAGAAGTTAAATATTATTTTCTTTAATATTTAAAAAAGGAAATATATGTAGAACTCTCCAAAATTTTAGATTTAAATTTAAAATTTGCAAATAATTTCAAGGTTGAATTCAACATTTGAGAAATACTTTTAAATTTGATTTCAAAATTTTAAGACCCCACGAATACGCCTATTATTTTCATTATCAGATTCAAATTTAAAATTATAATTATTAACAATTTTCTGTGCATATTTATTTTATTAGTGTTATTTGCTCTTTATGTTAGTGCATTTATTTAAATTTTGAATTTCAAAACAAAGTGTTGTATCATTGGAAGACATTAATTAGTCACTTAAACATATAAAGACTAAGCAACTGAAAACTTGTGTTTGCAGAAACAACTAAGCGATCAAAACTTTATAAAATGGCTTCTTTTAATAATCATAGTGCTATTAAACTTGAAAACTTTAATAGTTCTTGCTTTACAACATAGCAGAACTAAGTGAAATATTGGCTCACCACTCAAGATCTGATCTCTGCCATAAAGTTTTCCAAACCAGAACCATTTTCTAGATCAACCACTCAACCAACCACCACCTCAAGAATCATGATCCTCTAGCTTCCAATTTAAAACCTTTGAAGAAAATGATTTCCATGGTTGAAATAGGATTCTTAATGCCCATTCTGATTGCCTACATGATGTATACCTTCCCACAAATATGCACTAGTTAATAATGGTATAGCATTTTTGATTTTTTATTTGTAAAGATTATTTTAAAGTTTATAAGTGCCTAAAAGTACTGGAGTGTATTTTTAAAATACTTGATTAAGTTTTGGTTTCTATTCAAGGTATCCCATTAAAGTTTTTATTAATCTTTAAAGTATTTGGTAAATTTTCTATTGGCATATTTAGATATTCTAAATTTGAAATTTGAACACGACTAGCTGGAATAGAAATTCTAAGGAACATTTTATGGTACTATATATTTGCACTATTCAAACCATATTTATAGATAGTTGGTACCCAAAGCTTCTAAGACCAACCTACAAGTGATATTGTATTGACGCTTGGACTATGTGGTGAACCATGCTAGTAGATATCAAGAAAATCATTAAGCTCTAAAAGTTCTTTTCTGAGAGAAGGGTGGGAAGTGAGAACAGAGACTGGGTAGCCTACGGAACTTACGTATTTCCTTTTTAATAGCATATAGTAGTGGAAAGACTTGGTTTGAACCAATGAGACACGACGACGTACAGCGGTGGGGCGGGATAGGAAATTTCTCAGAGTCACATCCTTCTACTAAAACATTTTAATTGACCTCGTCAATGGACGAAGTCTACCATGAAGCCAACCTGAAAGGAATGAGTTTATCTCTTAGAGAAGGGCTAGAAGAGATTATCACCCGTTGTGTTCAAGTAGGGGTGCAATTATATCATATTAGACCTGATCCCGATCCAAGTCAGTTTTTTGTCCAGGTTCTAATTTTGGACTCAGACCCAACCCAATAAAAGATCGGATTGGGTCTAGTCGGGCCTACAGCTACAATTTTTGACCCAATGGATCATTCAGATCAAGTCGGGTTGAATCCATGTATAATCCAATCTTAACCTAAAAAATTTGGATCCGATTCAGGTCGGATCCGGACCCCATTCAACTTTACAGAGTACACCCAGAATCGAATGAATTCGGCACAGAGACATGGTAACAAACAATCAAGACTATAATAATTTTTAAGTATTGCAAAGACTAAAAAATTCATCTTGTTTTCTGGATAATTCTTTTAAAACTGCTTTTTGCCACATTTTTTCAGTATATTTCGAGAAATTGCAACCCCAATCGAAAAAGAAAAAAATAGAAAATTTACTAAACAAAAGTAGAAGGAAAAAATTCAAACTTTCAACTGGAAAAGGGAAAAAGAACTAAAGGATCTCAAGAAAAACTACAGTACCTGATCAGAAGCGACTCCTCCAGCACGTCCATGGTCTCCGGTAGCCCCTTCTACCTCTTCTACACCTCCATCTCTGCAAACTCCTTCCTGTTTAATCTCAATCTTGCCGTCGAGCAGCCACTATTCCGCCCAACCGACAAGTTGCACGACTCCTCCTCCTGCCCTTCTCCGTCCCTTCCCTGCCACCTCCTTGTCCTCCAGTAGAACGATCCGGTGCCGCTCCGACGACTCGTAGATTGAGAAACACTGAATCCACCCACTGAACCCCGACCCTTTGATCCCATTTCATTTCTCCAGCGCAATCGACATCCCTCTGATTGCCCAAACAATCATTGCGACCGACTCAAACTTGATTAAACCCTCCACCAAGATCCACCGAATAGTCTTCCGATCCTCCAGCGCCAAATAATGATTCCTCTCGACAAGAAAGAAGAATGAAGACCCCATTCAAATGGGTCGGATCGGATCGGATCGGATCAGTTCAGAATTTAGTAAACCCTGATCTGATCCGAAAAATAAAACGAGTCTAACTTTAGAACCCACTCCGGCTCCATGGGTTTTTTAAATTAGATCGGATTAGATTTAAGCGGGTCGGGACGGATTGCATCATTCCGGCCTATTTACAGCCTTATCCAAAGAGGTGTGGACTGAGAGTCTGAGAGACTAAGGATGATCAACCATAAAGGACTGAAAAAGCAGAAAAAGGAAGTTAGTTTAAAAAATTTATAAAAATAGTGATCTAGGTGGTAGGTACGCTTGTCGGTAGAACGGTACTGCAGCCACCGATTTTATGTCCAAGCTATGGCCAATCATGGTGTCGCAGGATCATCAGCATTTTTCTTTCTTCTTGGTGGAGGGCAATTTATTTTCAAAAGAAAAAGATTCTTCGTGCAAGAGAGTCACAAATAGGATGGGCCCTCCAGTTCAAAGAAAAATAGCTTTGACTCGGTAGTCCCATCATAAAAGTCCTCGAATGGAATTCCACATTGGCACAGGCTGGCTGAATTAACGCTGAAACGATCTAGACACTCGTGGAAGGGTAAAATGGATTTTTACTTCTGGTGAAAGCATGAGGATAAAAATTGTGCACACTACTTATCATTCCTCCCAACTCTAGATCCCGAGTCAGAGATCACAGTAACGATCATATACTCATAAAAAATTCTCTTTACAAACATGTAAAACATCTCATCATAATATTATAAATAAGCAGCAAAATAAATTTAAATAATCAATATTCAAACATTAATTTAAATAATTAGGATCAAATTTTAATGTCTCACAAAACCAACCATATCTAAAAGATCTTACATTAAAGTCTAGTCAAATCCAAATCTAAATTAAAGATCAAGTTTGGCCTTTAGCCACTCCCAATCATAATCTTGTGCCATCTTATTTCTCAGAACTGTAAAGACAGTAAGATATGGAATAATGAGCTAGACAGCCAAGTAAATAATAAACACTTTAACCAAATTAATTAGACAATAGATTTAATAATAATTTATTAAAAAATAAGCACTACAAAAAAAATGGTCTTTTCCGGCATTTTTTACATCCTTTACCGATGCTTATAAGCGTCGGTAAAGATCCGCCCGACGCTATCCAAAGCGTCGTCGATACCTGAGTGGAAAAAGTTTTTTTGGAAAGCATTGTGAAAGGTCGGTTTTTAGCGACGCTTTCGAGCGATGCTTAAAAGCGTCGCTAAAAAACTCGAAACCGACGCTTATAAGCATCGGCTTTAAAATTCAATTTTTTTTAAAAAAATTAAAAGTAAAATGTGCTCGGCAAGAACCTTCAACGCATATAGATGCAATTATGGCCACAAAAAATGCAGCAAGCGCTCGGCAAGAACCTACACCAAAATGATGCCTTGCAACAAGAGGAAGAAAGCGACAGAACAAATTATAACAGAACAAAATAGAAGAAGATCGCTCGATCAGAAGAAAAGAACTGGAAAAAGCTTAACTTGGCAAGATCATGGAATCATAAAAGCATAAAACAAACTCCAAACATGCATATCAAGAGGAAAATAAAAGAAACTGCACTCCATCAAGGACCAGAAATGTGAACAGCGACAGAAGAAAACAAAAAAAAATTCGAAAAAAAGAAGAAATTTTACAAAGATTGCATGAAAGAAGAACTAATACAAATTAAATCCATCAAGTAGGAACCTGGGAACGGTCGATTGATGAGGATGAGAGATAACGGAACCAGGGCATGGCGCTCGCCGGCCTGGAAGGAGAACTTCTGATGGTTCATGGCCTGGGTGTAGAACTGAGAGAGCGAGTTGGCCGCACAGCAGAAGATGGAGTAGAGCGTCCAATCCACCTCGTCGAGGCGCGTTGCGTCTGATTTCAACTTCCACACCATGGATTTGATTTCGAGGAAAGGGATCTGCAAAAACCCTCCAAAAAATTAACAAAAAATACTAGCCTTGCCAAGAGCAAATAACCCAAGAAACGAGAGAAGAAGAAGGAAGGGCACCGGAAGAGGGTGAGGTCGACGGTGGCTGGGAAGCGGAATGGAGAACGCCGATCGGAGCTCGGAAAGCAAGATGGGGAGGCGATGGATTGATGTCGGCGTCAGATGCTTTTGAATGAGAGATTGATGAAAGAGAGAAGAGGATAGACTTTTAAGGCAGCTAGGGCATCAATAAAAAGTGGGGCGAGGGGTTGGAAAGTGATTTGGCCTCTGACGATGCTTATAAGCGTCGTCGTAGGTCCAACTTACAGCAACGCTTTTTAAGCGTCGTCAATTCCAAAAATTTATCGACACTTCTAAAAAGCATGGGTAAAGTTTAGCGCTGAACCAAACTTTTCCGACGCATTCTTCTAGCGTCGGAAAAAAAGCATCGGAAAATCTATTTTTTCTATAGTGAAGAATGTGCTATTCATTAATTCAAAACCAAATTTCAATTTGCAGCATTATCAAAACATTATGCATGCGAAAATCTCAAAATCAAATTTTGTTCATGAATCTAAATTCAACCATAAGCTATAACCATATTTTTTCTATAGTAAGGTTATGATACCATGTATTTTCTTGCAGTGTGCCATGCATCATCATCGAGCAAAGTCTTTCAGGACCACGTATCTGCTTGCGGTATGTCGTACATCTTCTTACGGCATAAATCTTTCAGGATAAATCAAGTACCAACATATTAGCCCCTAATAATAGAGCCCTTAACATAGCCGGCCGAGGGTTCAAAATAATCATATAGTTCATGTCCCAATTCAATAAAGATATAAAAAATCATGCAATATCGAAATCAATCGAATGAGTTTAATATTTTCACCCATGCATCATTATAATATTCTAAAACAAAGCATATTCAGTAATAAAATACTGTACATCAAATTCATGCATCATGAATCATATAGTTTAAATTTATTAATATAATAGTTATAATTTACTAATAGATCTAGAAAAAGGGTCACATTATGTAACACCCAACACAGCTAATAAAAAACTAAGCCTAGTCCACTTGAATGGACATATGCAAGAGTTAGAGTAAGAGATCAAAAAAATAAGATAAATCTTTGTTCGACTTAGAGTAGGAGAAGAAAAAAAAAGGATAGAGCTCTATTTGACCTGGAGTAGGAGATAGAGCCTTATTCAATATGGAGTAGGAGATGGGCTCCTCCTCCATCTCAATTTAAAGACGCCCACACCCCCTATTGTCTCACCGCCGACAGATTTTGCCGATCACCACCGCTAAACCACCACCATTTTCTTTTTTCTTCTCTTGCCTTCCGACGATCTTGGCTCATGGTGCTTACCAAAGATTTCAATTGAGCACTCACCAAAGTCCGAGGTTCTGAGAAAAATTTTTGAAATTATTTGAACCTATAGTTTGGTTTCACTTGCAATATAGGTAATGTAATCCTTTTTCTAGATTTATCGGCAAATTATAAATATTTTCTAAATCGAATTATTCTTAATTTGTAAACTTGATGCATAGTATTTTATTATTATATACATATTTTGTTGGAATATTGTATGATTCTCGATCGAACATATTGATTTCAATATAGATTATGCTTGATGGATTTTCGATATTGTATGATTTTATGTATCTTATAATTTGGAATACTAAACATACTTTTACAAAAAAGAGGTTTGATTCAAAATGAATTTGGACTCGCAGCCAGACTTTGTTTTAATACCCTGCCAATAGGGTTGCACGTTGGCACTTTGATAACCTACCAATGGGGGTCGTATGTTCGTATTTCGATACCTTGGCAGTAGGGGTTGTACGTTGGCACTTCAATACCATACTAGTGGAGGTTGTCCGTTGGAATTTCGATACCTTGCTAGTGGAGTTTGTATGTTGGCATTTTGATACCCTACTAGTGGAGGTTATACGTTGGCACATTAATACCCTACCATTGATGGTTATGCGGTAGCACTTTGATGTAGCCATAGTTCATAGTTATCGAGTTAAATTTGATGATTTGAAAAAATTTAGATTGATGAACGGAATTTGATTTTGAGAAAGATTGAATTTGGTATGCATAATGTTTTGATAATGCCACATACTATGATTTACTTTTGAATTGATGAATTATTCCATATGTTTCTTTTCTATAAATAATTATTTAATTTATTGCCTAATTAATCTGGTTAAAATGTTCACTACTTACTGAGCTACCTAGCTCATTATTCCATATCTTACTATTTTAATACATTTGAGAACTAAGATGGCATGGGGTTATGATTGGAAGAATAACTAGAGACCAAATTTGATTTTTTTAATTTAGATCAAAATTTGACTAGAGTCCGATATAAAATTTTTAAATATTGTTGGTTCCGTGAGACATTAAATTTAGATTCTATTTATTTAAATTAAAATTTGAATATTTATTATTTAAATTTATTCCAGTGCTCATTTATGATATCATGATGAAATACTTTGCATACTTGTAGAGAAAGTTTTTTATGAGTATGTGGCGGTTGCTGCGACCCTTAGCTCGCGATCTCAGATTGGAGGCATAACAATTATTATGGTATTAGAGCATAAGTGGATAAATTCTAAGACAAGAAATGTAACATAGGATAAGTATTGTTGGATAGACACTAGGGTCATTGGAATGTAAATCTATATTGATTCCAGAATAAGCTACTTGAAAAAATTTTCTGTTAAGCCCTTATGATTATATATGAAAAGGTTACTAAGGAATTATGATAAAATTTTATTTATAAGATTTTGACACATGATGGAACGTTGGGCAATCTATGGATTCTGTTATAATTAGTTAGATTTGGATCTAAATTAAGTGCAAGAGGATTGGCCATGAAATATTATCATGCATTGTGACTATTTGTTTATTAATTATTTAAGTGAACTTGGAATCTCAAAAATTGATATGGAGGTACATTGAGATATTGCTTAATTTTGAAGTTAATTATTTAGTAGCAAATTAAGGTCCATTCATAAAAAGTTGTTTAAGATTTGAGCTAAGAAAGTTCTTTTACTATATCTGATTGGAATATTCTTTAAGGTTTGAACCTGCATGTAGATCATGTATGAAACTAGCTTGTAGACAAAAATAAGCTTGGAGATATCGTGTATAGGTCTATTTTCTTATTGAAGAATTGATTTTATTATGAGATAGTAAACTATTCATCCTAATGGAATCATTAATAATTTTAATCTTTTGACCCAAATAATAGATCTTATTTGTGTCTATTTGAGACTATGTGGTGTGTATAAAACTTCAATTCAAAATTTGGGTTCATAAGTTGATCTAGGAACCTTTGCCAATGTTATTGAGGTTACCTGGTAAAATCTAATTTTGTATGAAGAATTTAAATTTTAGAGTTTTACATAATTATCACGAAAGATTTTTTTGATATGGTAGTGTTCTTCACATATCTCAATCCAAGCACGTTTTCTTTCCTTTAATTTTTATAATTTATATCTTTTTACTTTTTGATATTATTAAATTCTGCATCTATGAGCAATTTCTGGGCACTATACTTCCAACAATCTAAGAACAAAATTTGATTTTCCTAGAAGTTTCAAGTATTTGCAAGCTTGAGAACAAAATCAATTTTGTTTTAATTGAATCGTATTAGTAACCATCATCTTCTCCTGTGAAATGTTTAAATCTTCACCAAATCAATTTTCAAAAAATAAATTGTATTGTTCTGAAATCTGTGCAAAATGGAATCATTTTACTTGCTACTTTAAAATCTGGATAGAAAATAATTTGAAATTCTCAAAACAAAATCCTTTTTGCCCTCTACTTTAAAATATGTGAAGAAACAAGTTTAATTGCTCAAGATAAATTCCCTATTTTGGTGCTCTGAAATTATGCAGGTAATCAGTTTTAATTTTAAAAATACAATCCAAATAATTAGTGTTTTGAAAGCCATGCAGAACATTAATTTAGATATCTAATATAAAATCCAATTAATTGTTGCTTTAAAATTCATGTAGAAATTATTAAATTATTTAAAACAAAAATTTCTTTTCTTTCTGCTTTAAAAATAGCGCACAAATTTCTAAAACTGCAATTTAACTGTGAAATAAATTATTCCATCTGCTTTGATAATCGTGCAAAAGTTAAAAATTATTTTCTTTATTATTTAGAAAAGGAATTATATGTAGAACACTCCCAAAATCTTAGATTAAAATTTAAAATTGAAAACAATTTCAAAGTTGAACTCAACATTCGAAATGTACTTTAATATTTGATTTCAAAATTTTAAAACCCCATGAATACACTTAATTATTTTCATTATCATATTCAAATTTAAAACTTATAATTGCTAAAAGCCTTCTGCGCTTTTTTTTTTTTATTAGTGCTATATGCTCCTTATGTTACTGCATTTATTTAAATTTTGAATTTCGAAACTAGTGTTATATCATTGGAAGCCATTAATTAGCCATTTAAACATATGACGACTAAACACCTGACAATTTGTATTTGCAGAACCAACTAATCCACCAAAACTTTATAAAATAGCTTTTTTTGATAACCATAGTACTATTAAACCTGAAAAGTTTAATGGTTCCTTCTTTACAGGGTAGTAGAGCTAAGTACAATATTGGCCCACCACTCAAGGTCTGATCTCAGAGTTTTCCTATCCTAAACCACTCAACTATCCACTACTCCAAGAATCGTGATCCTCTAGCTGCCAACTTAAAACCTCCGAAGAAATTGATTCCCATTGTTGCAATAGGATTCCTAGTGCCCTTTCTGATTCCCTAAATGATGTACACCTTCTCAAAAATACGCACCAGTTCAATAATGGTATAACACTTTTGATTTTTTATTTTTAAAAATTATTTAAAGGTTTATAAGCGTCCAAACGTACTGTAGTGTATTTTTAAGTACTTGAGTCTTGGTTTCGATTCGTAGTATCCAATTAAAGTTTTTAATAATCTTTAAAGTACTTAATAATTTTTTTATTGGTATATTTAGATATTCTAAAATTTGAAATTTGAACAACACTGGCAGCAACACAAATTCTAAGGGACATTTTATGGTACAATATATTTGTACTGTCCAAACAATAGTTATAGATAGCGGGTACCCAAAGCTTCTAAGAACAACCTACAAGTAATACTATATTAACTCTTGGACTATGTGATGAACCATGCTAGTAAATATCAAGAAAATCATGAAGCTTTAAAAGTTCTCTTCTGAGAGGGTTCTTTTCCTGAGAGACGTGGGAAGTGAGGAGCAGGATGGGGTGCCTAGGCAACTCGTGTATTCATTTTTCCTTTGTAACAGCATCTGGTAGAGGACTTTTGGTTACCCCCGATAAGACACAACGATAGCAGTCGGGCAGGATGAGAAATTTATCTCAGCCACGTCCCTCCAGTCAAAAATATCAATTGACCGCGTCAACGCACGAAGTCTGCGATGAAGTCAACCAGAAACGAATGTTTTTATCTCTGAGAGAAGGGCTGGAAGAGATTATCACCAGTTGTGTCCAAATAGGTGTGAACTGAGAGACAAAGGATGATCAATCACAGAGGACTGGGAAGCAGTGGATGGAAGCTAGTCAAGATGTTAAGCAAATTATAATCATGATGAAGTAGTGCTTGTAGGTAGAATGGTACTGCAGCCACCTATATTTTGTCCAAGCTAGCGCCAATCATGATGTCGCAGAATCATCCGCATTTTTCTTTCTTCTTGGTGGAGGGCAGTTTATTTTCAAAAGAAAAAAATTCTTTGTGCATGACAGAAGAGAGTCACAAATATGATGGACCCGCCACTTCAAAAAAGAAAAGCTTCGACATGGTAGTCCCATCTCAAAAGTCCTGGAAGGGAATCCCACATTGGCACAGGCAGGCTGAATTACTGGCTGAAATGATATAGACTCTCAGTGGAAGGGTGAAATGGATTTCTACTCCGGGTGAAAGTATGAGGATAAAATTTGTATACACAACTCGCCATGAAGAATAAACTGAAACGATATAAGCTCTATCCTTTCTTTTCCCTCCATTGAAGCTCTAAGAAACCAAGAATTATGGCATTTAGAAGTAAAGCACTTGTAAGACTGTATAATATAAGCCAACACTAAAATTCCATGAAGATGGTGGAAAACGTACAACTGCTTGCATTGTTCGGGGTTTGTGTTGCTCCATTAATCTGTTCTTAATTAATTATCATTCTACATGCTCTCCGGGATTCGACGAGGTGTTTTTCGCCACTGAGCTGGCCCCTGTGAATTCTTCCACCAAGTTCTTGATCTTTCTACAAGAGAAATATTTTTAGATGTCTTAAGGCACTTTAAAGCACACCAAAAGCATTGAGTTCGCAGTGCTGCCACGTTCTAAAGGTGGTCCCAGCAGCACCTCATCTCTAGCGGTGTCCGGTGGATCGGGCATGCCTATCACAAAACATAAGATATTGTTAGCTTTCAATGTTGCAAGGTCTAAAATCTGGCTTGAAAAAGGTTATAGAACTAGGAACACAGTATTATTGTCACGCCCCAAACCCGCCATCCTAGTCGGCCACGTAACACAGCCGCCCACTCCCTAGAGTAAGGCCCTAGAGAATATACTAAGCCTAAAAATTTATCACAACCTCAATATCCGTGAACAAAAATGATCTTAGTTCATAACAACAAAATTGGTCTAATTGCAAAATTTTATCATCCAATCAGTATCAATGATGCTCTATCTATTCATTCTTTTTCCATATAGTCTCAACCATAACTAAGTATTAAGCCACTTGCCGCATACAACTCAGAAAAGAAAAAGGGATAGGGGGTTGTGATATTTACAGCTTAGTAAGAATTCCGAACTGCTATACCATAAGTAATAAGAAAATAATCCATGAACAAAATTAGATGAAACGAATACCAAATCAATACTCGAAAAGCTCATAAAAATAACATGCACATAAGTTTTTATTATCATCTTTTCAAAAAAACATAATATATATATATATATATGTGTGTGTGTGTGTGTGTGTGTATTAAATGTAACCAATTATGCTCTTGGTTGCCACGATGATGAACTTTAAGAGACATAAAATAGGCACAAAATTAGTAACGAGCACAATATACCATCAACATATCCCTGCAACAATTTCGTGAATCAAACAATAATAATCTAACAGTGTCATAGGATTGAAAGAAATATTGCATAAAATCTAGGAAATTATGAGAGAATTCCTCAATAATTCTACTAGCCTAAATCCTTGCACTCGATATAACATTTTCGGTATGTCCAAAAAGTTGGAATTAGGAAAATATTTCTCAATAATTATACTAACCTAAATCCTCCTACTCAATATAGCATCTCAAATATGTGCAAAATCTAGAAATTAGATGAGAAATTCTTAATAATTCTACTAGCCTAATCCTCCCCCTCGATATAGCATTTCAAGAAATATTAACATGCATGCTTATGTCATAGAAATATACATGCACTTAATCACATAATAAAAATACTAAACTATCTATTTTTTATTTATTTAAACAAGCCCCAAAACTATACCAATTATATGATAATTATCCAATGCAATCATATTGCCCAGCTTTGCAGCCCAAGAGGATGGGTAAATTAGGTTTTTCAAAAACTTTATTTAATATTGTCATAGAATTAAATACTTAACAAATGAATATTGAATTCAGAAAATGAGCACAAAGTAGATATGCAAGAAATTAAAGCAAGAGAAACAAGTAAGGCAAACAGAAGAGATTTATAGTAGTTCAGTGCCAACCATACACCTACATCAACTCCTCAAGACTTTCTGAAAAATCACTTTAATCTATAACCTAAATTACGACCTAGTTGTTTTCTGGATTCACAACCAAAACCGGTTGATTTTTTCAGATCAATTAACCAAAATCTTAACAAATTATTTTTCGGGTTCACAATTAACCCAAGTGATTTTCCCAAGCAATCAACCAAAATCTTCTCCGAGCCTATCCCAAACTCAACACAATCCAATTTCAGATTTGGATGGACCTTTTTCTAAGTTTCAATTCCTAAAACTTATTACAGCAAAGAGTAGAAAAGAGTGTCGTTACAATGAATATA
This sequence comes from Phoenix dactylifera, assembly GCF_051530095.1. Taxonomy (NCBI): domain Eukaryota; kingdom Viridiplantae; phylum Streptophyta; class Magnoliopsida; order Arecales; family Arecaceae; genus Phoenix; species Phoenix dactylifera. Next base: position 10,977,837 of record NC_143193.1, read on the forward strand.
GCTCCAAAACAATAAATGGAGCTAGACTCTGTAGGTTGACTTGATTACTCCTAAAGACGCTTCACCAACTTTTCTGATGTTGAAGATGTAATCGTTCAGCTCACAATGAAAGTTCTTAAATGATTTGCTCATTAAAGCTCTCTATTTTTCTTTCTCTTTTCTTGCTCTAGTAGATTTTTCTTTATGGTGCTTGAGCTTTTTTTTTTTTGGTATTTCCATGCATTTATACTTTTTGAAGAATGTTGGAACACTTTTCTAGCCTTTAGATAGTTAATAGACCCATTGTGAAATAAAAATAGCCATTTGGACTCGCAAAAAACTAGTTATTACTATTGTTGGACGCAGAGGGGTCGACTCGCTATTTTCTGAGATCGACTTGAGATTTTCGAGAGCTAACTTATGGTCTTCAGGAGTCGTCTCGAGCTTGCTTATGCTTCTGTTGTGCTTTGTCATTCGTTTGCAGCACTTGTGTAGTCGGATCTCTCAGTTCAAGGGTTGACTCAAGATTTCTAGAAGTTGACTCTTCAACGAACTATCTTTCATTGCTTTCTGTCTTTCCATTGTGGCCGTTTTAGGGTTAACTCATCTCTTTCTGGAGTCGACTCTAGTTTGATTGGAGTCAGCTCATGAATTCCATGGGTCGACTCGCCAACTTGATAATTTTCTCAACTCTCTATCTTTTCTCTATGGCTATTCTGGGCTCAACTCATTTTTGTCTAGGGTCGACTCTAGTCTGTCTAGATTCAGCTCATAAAGTCCATCGGTTGACTGGCCAATAAGATAAATTCATAAGCTTTCTGTCTGCTCTCTGAGACTATTCTAGGGTTGACTCATGATCTGTTAGAGTTGGCTCATGAAGGTGCATCAGTCAGCAACAGTATGTCGGAGTCGACTCGTTGCAAGCTTTGGGTCGACTTTTGAGGTAGCTTAGGATAAAATTTTTCATGCTTGTCTGTGAGCTTCCAAAAATTGTTTTCATGTCCTTTTGAAGTTAGCTTTCTAATGTGGTGCTTCAAATGGATAATCTTTTTTTGAGAGTAGTTGAAGGCTTTTTTCTTTGCTCTCTTAAATTTATCACTTAAACTCAAATCAATTGGATTAGTCAACTTTTGACTCAACTATTTTGCATCATCAAAATCAATCCTTTAGGATCAAAAAATTATAATATATCAAGCCTCAATATTCTAGAGATATAAAAGAGATATAAACATGTTATATAATACAAAGACAAATGTTTCACGGTTTTCTAAAAATATAAATATGTCTAATTCATGTAAATTTTATATCATGCCCTATAACACAATTATCATCCTCTCATATTTTTGTGGTATTCTAAATGAAATTAGAAAAATCACAAAAATAATTGGAGTTCTAATGAATATTTTAGAATTTTCTATAAAAATTAAGAGAAAATAGCGTATGACACACAACTTGACAATAACTAAAAAATAGATATAATATGAAGCCCCAAGAACAGAGCTTTATGGTTTATCTAAGCACAACAAGCCAGCACAGTCATTAATTTTATTAGCTAAAGTTATGTTTCTACGTGTACCACAGCCCACCAAACTTGACTAGAGAATGCATGCATGCCATGTGAATGTCACCTCACCGCTACGTGGCAATCACATCACAAGAATGCTCCACCATATCATCACCATGATAGCATGCAAGTGCCATGTCAGCCACGTCAATTACACGTTGCTAACATGTCATCAACAGGTACTAGCCATGTCATAGCCATGCCCTATCACATCATCAACATGGTAGCGCTAACGCATTAATACGTCAGCAGCAATGGTACAGAATGGTTAAACTGTGGCAATGATAATGGGAAATAAGGTGCGGAGTTCATTTAACTTACGAAACCAGCCACTCGATTCCTTCGATGAGAGTTTTCTTGTTCATCTGCCAATGTCTTGACCCTTATAACTTTCTCTTGGCCGACTTAGACATGTGGCCGCTCTTTGGGAATCCCACTGACCTACTCATGCATGGAAATCATGGATCATGAAGTGCCTTGGTTTGAGAGAAAAATGATTTGAAAAATATGGGTCAAAAATTGTTATAAAACTAGTGCTGCAATTTTTCTCTTAAGCCATGTGTTAGAATTGACTCCACTGAAAATTTTCAGGATTGATAACACTCCAATAGGCTATCTTATATATAATAATGAGCTTTAATATTAAGTAATGAAAAGCTGCCATTAGAAACCACCAAAGACCTATTAAAGGCCAATCCATAGAAAACCATATGAATAAAGGATTTCAGAAGTACATTCATCTTCCTTAAAAGCTCTTTGAAGAATGAAAACTAACCTGGATGCTCTGAACCAATGAAAGAAATCAAATCTTCAATCGAAAGGAAATTCGACAATATACCTTCCAGAAGCGTGTGATCGATGTCTACAGGATGTTTCTTGAGCTAGGATTACATAATTTGGTCTTCTCGTATACTCGAACTTCTTCCTTGTTGTAGCATAAATTTCTGGTCGAGAATCTATTTACAATTGAAATTGAAACTCCTTTTTACAACCCAAGAGTCATTTGGGTTCACGGACGGTAGAGGGAGATTAGTGAGAGAGAAGAGAATCATTCTCTAATATCTCTCATTTCAGATTCCCATGCTATTTTCATAAAGAGGTTAGGGAAGTTTTAGGAGCTTATAGGAGTTGTGATAACTACACCAAGTTGTTGTCACCATGGAATAAATCCCGCAAGAAACAGCACTCTAACTAGTTTAGGGCATGATCTCACGGGCGCCCAACCTTGGTTCCAATTAGATCTAATCTTGAAATCTAGGAGTTCATAGTTCCTCATGCCTTCTTCAAGAGTCTTCTATGATTTCAAAAATACATTCTAGTTCTCATTATTTAATAGTTGAAATCAACTTTCCAAAGAAGGTTCTTGTGCCACACGGCCTATGATCAATGTCCCCTAGCTCTTTTGATTTGAGTTCTTGTTTATTTTAGTAGAATAGTTAATGCTTAGCCTCGTGCTGTAATATCAAAAAGAAAAAAAAAAAAGTTGAGTAATCGCTCTGAACACCTGACCACGTTCACATGGGTATGCATCTTCTTCTCCCATCCATGAAAGAAAGGCATGTCATTGATGTTGGGGCTAATATGTGCAGCCAAATTCTTAATGGGACAACTCCAGCATGTCAGAGTTAATTTGTGGATGGAGACTAGAGAAATATCTCCTTTTCCTAATTCTTAAAGGAAAAGAGGATGAAGGAGAAAGGAGAAGGGAAGGAGAACAGGAAGAAGAAGGGTTTGCGTGGTTCCATTTCTGTCCTTAGATCTAATCGCCCAATGAATTTGTTGACAAGCAGCTCCAGCGACCACTTGAGATTGTCCCACAAATCTGACCCATGAGTGGCTTAATGAGCATAAAGATGAGCAGAGTGAAATCCCCAACTTAACTTCTACCTTGAACTCCAAAGATGATAGGACCCTAGCACTTACATCGACTTTAAGACTAAGTTACATGTGTGAATAATTTCTAAAAACTATTAATAATCAAACAAAAATGTATGTTGCATTTTTGAAACAAAAAAGTAGTTTGCATCACCAAGTGCAATTTCTGTATAAAAGTATTCAAATGTAGTGTTCTCTTGCTTGCGTGCATGCGTGTGGATGGAAGTTAGACAAAAAAAAAAAAAAGAAAGAAATTAGATTAGATAGGAAACCACCATCCATCCTTCCTCGCATGTGCACTCTGTGGTAGTTGATGGCAACAAATAACACATTTTTATTGAACACACTAGGAGTCTTAATGTTACAAAAAGATATTAACTCAGCTTTTATTTTAGGCAAGCCACAAACAGAAGCTTAGCCAGCGTTCACTGCAAATCATGCACATTGGTGAACTCAAACATAAACGCAACAGTCCTTCCATACTCTCAAAATTCATAGATAATTGCTATCAACCTGCAACAAGGCACAAAAAGGCAGGCTGCAAAAGAACCATCATTCAGCTTTCCATGAAGGGAGGAGTATCAGAGTCCCTCCATGTGCTCATTGAAGAAGCATATCTATCACCCTTGACAGCATCTGTTGAAGCATACGACTCAAGTTCCGCCATTTCTTCAGGCGTAAGTTTCACTGACAGTGCTCCAATATTCTGGTTGAAGTTCTCAATCTTGGTGGTGCCTGGTATAGGACAGACATCACTTCCCTGGTGATGAACCCAAGCCAATGCAAGCTGTGAAGGGGTGCATCCCTTCCTCTTAGCCATTTCATTTACGCGCTCAAATATAAGTGCATTTTCCTCGAGATTCCCAGGTTGAAATCTGGGCACACTCTGCAAAATCATTCATCTTTCAATTAATGGAACATGAAACAAAAGGCTCAAATACATACAAACAAGAAAGCAAAGAAAATGTACTCAGACATCAGCCGTGCCGGTGACATTAATAGTTCAGTTATCTTCTTTTGTTAACATAAACAGAATCTACAAAACTATAAAACAATCGAAGAGCAAAATGCCGGAAATGAAAAAGCTCTGAAATGTTTGACCAAAAAAAAGGTTCTAAGATGAACAATTGATCCAGAAGAAGAAACAAGTATGAGATGTGAAAACAAAATTACAGGAAATTGGTTTCTGGGTAACTATAAACAAAAATAACTACTATTTTAATGCAAACATTACCTGGATGTGCCTCTGATTCCATTTCTCCTTTATATGTCTAGGAGGCAATTTGGTTGCATGCAATTCAGCTGCACATAATTCAATGACAGTCTGCAATTCAACTGCTTGCAATTGGAATTGTAGTTGTAGAAAGGGGCCTTGTTTGGTTATCAGTAATTGAAAATTGCAAATGTAATTACAACTGTTTCGTTGTTTGATTTGGACAGAGATACAGTTACCCTACAATTAAACTAGTAAGGCTATCCCTGACAAACAATAAACTATTCGCCTTTTCGATGATAGTATAACATTTATCATATTATTTTTATAATTATAATAGGAAAAATATTGCTACTAAATTATCATTGGCTTAGCATAAGAATAATTACTAATGTAATTACATGAATGTCAAAACAATTTAATCCAATAATAACGAGACACATTGCTATCATATGAAATTATAATTATAATATTTTAATGTTAATGAAATAACAATACTATAATAATCATACAGTATCCTAGTAATAATAGTAACATTATTACAATATTCTAATAATATTAAATATAATATATTTTACAATCATTATATTAATAACTTAATACTATTCTAAAAATATTATATGACAATAACATAAAATTATTATAATATGATAAAACTATTATAACGCAATAATAATATAATATAGTATAATAAAAGTATAGCAATAAAATATTATAATCTTATATAATATTACTATTTATGATAATATCATTATAATAGTATAATATTACTTCATTAATAATATTGCAATAATATTATTATTATTATTATTTTAATTACAAGGATAATGTGGAGAAGAAGGGGAATGTTTGGAGTGGTAAGTGAAACTCTTCTAAAGGACTTTTCCTATTACAAGATTCCTTGTAATTAGAATAACCAATTTTGTTTACAATTTTAATTACAACTTTTGGGACCTTTTCCTGAGTTGAACTGCAACATGCAATTGCAATAGCAGGCCTCCAAACACTAGTTTTGGTTGCTTGCAATTCAATTGGTCAACTGCAACTGTAGGATACGACTTACGGGAAACTAAATAGTCCCTATATATCTCTATTTGCATCCGTATAAGGGTATAGTTATATTGTGCAAATTGCAAAGAAAGGTCTACACTGTAACGATCCAACACCTTAATCCCAAAAGGCTAGTCAGAATGTGTTTGGATTACTTGGCTCTGTTCAAGTACCCAGAATATGTGCGGCGCATAATCAATGTAGAATTAAGTACATGCCCACAAAAGCCCTCACACACTCTCCCTATATAATCTCTTGCATCCTCGCCAGGCCAAAGGTCCAAATAAAATCACAAACACAACAATCAACCAATAGTCAGTCCCAGAAAGGCCTATATTGCAGTGTTCTCTAGTCCATATAGGCTATGAGCCGGGTCCACCTTGATACTATTTCCAACAACCCAGAACCTCATTCAAAAAGATTATTCAAAAGGTACTCTTTAGATACATTGGCCCTGTATAAGTATCTAAGATCTGCCCAATGCATAACTATGTGGGACTAAACACACACCCACATGATCCCTCGTATACACCCACTTGCAAATTTAGTGATAGCGAAAGCAAAACAAAATGAACCACTAGTGTGATATACAAGGATTGAAATGATTACATGTTCTTAAAAAAATATGTGCTTCAGACCCCTTGGGTGTATCACGCCCACCAAATAGTTCTAGCAGCATAGTATGTTTCTTTTTCTTCTTTTTTCTTTCGGGGGGGGGGGAGGGTGTGCTCAAATCATATGAAAACTTACTATAAGCATTTTAAAACTTGGAGATAGAATCCAACAATTTTGGTTATCCTTTTTCAAACCACATAATTGAACTTGGCAATGCATGTGAAGTTCTCTCATTTTAGTCTAATGTCCTAAAACTATGATATGTGCATCTGTATATACATAGATATGGTGTATATGTATATACACATTGATATATACACAATCCCATATTTAATAAATTCATGTTCTGTATGGTAAGAAAGATAGGAAAGGTCACCAGCAAGAAAAATGGAAACCATTTAATGGTCCATTGCATTCTAGAAGATAGCTTTTCCATGTTGCACCTTTAGATATTCTAAGTTCTTTATAAAAAAAATATACAAATAAAGAAAAAGAAAATAAGAACATTGCCATCCATGTTTCATCTCATTGCATTGCACTTGCCAAATGCCATTGTCAACAAATGTCAACACTACAATTTATAAATGCAGAAGTTGTTAAAATATATAGCCTAATGAACTAAAATTATGCACAGTCAAACTATAATTATAATTCGCTTTTGTTGGGATCATGAACATAGGCATGTTGTGATCGAGGCAAAGGCAACAACTCAATGTTGTGTGAACTAGACTCCTGCATTCACCTTATGCAATAGAACCTTAAATACTTATCAAATTATCTGGATATGGATTTTGCAGATTGATGGTGGAGTTGGCCTTTCTAACAATGAATATTATCGACCATAATGGAAGTAGGTTTTTTTTTCTTTCTTTTTTTTTGTCTTTCTCTCTACCTTGCCCTTTAGAGTAAAAAAAGTCCGCAAAATCCTCTCCATTTTCGGCCCTAGAGCAATGGGCCATGTTTAGGCGGTCTAGTCTGGCAAAGTTGGAATGTGGAAGGGATGGGAAGGTTCCAAGCTTGAGTTCATAGGTTGCAGTGCAGATTTTGGCTTCCTTCTCCGACACTGATAGGCCTTGCCGCTTGTTCTTAGAAGTGCATTGTTGTTGGTTGCAAGCAAGGTGGAACTTTTTTTCTCCAAAGATGGAGAGGTTCGGTAGTACAGGAGAAAAGAGTGTCTTAGAACTTGTGAAGATATGGACGAGGATGTTGACATCCTCCATTATCTCTTGGTTAGGCCTTTGACGGGCCTTCATTTGGGCTATGAGCCCTTGTTTGGTTGTTCTGGCCTTTCGGCCTCTTGTTACGTGCTGATCTAGCCCATATTGGGAAAAGAACTATGGTCCCTTGGCCAAAGCCCCTACCAGCTGCTTGCCAAATGAGGCAAGGCGGTTAAACTCACCCATACTTTGTATCAAGTGGCCATTTGAGCCGGTCGCTAGAAAAAGTAGGCATTTTGTTGCCTTTTATAGCTTGGTTAAGGACTTTGGTGGGAAAATAATAATATGAAATGTCATGTTTCTTGTATCCTTGAGCTAATTTGGGGTAGTTGTGGAAAAATATAATGAAACATCTAAACCAAAAAATATTTTACAATATTTTCTACAATAACTACTTTTAACAAACAAATATATGTAATTTGCTAGAATTTTTTTTTCAATATGTTCCTGTATCCTTTTTTGTTTCCCGTTTTTGTAAAATCAGTTACTTGGTTACTCATCCAAATCAAATTCTCTCATCCATGTCCAGGCTACATTGATCCCAATGTGAAAAGGCAGCAATAAATGAAAACGAATGGACACACATAACACATGCATATGATTGTATTACTGTTTTCTAAATGACAAAATGACCTCAGTTTTTGTTTCATCCTTGAATTAACACAAGCAGCAGTCTTAGTTGCTTAACTACCAGATGCGACCAATTTTGATAGGTAGATTATTATGTTTATATGGTCCATTGATCTATCCCGACCATACATTTGATAACTACCAATATCTCATCGCATAATGTACCATTAGCTCTTTTCCAGATACATATATAATTATTTTCCAGATACATATATAATTATTTTATCAGAAATACGCACCTTACGGAAGTCCTGGTCTGACAAAGTATCGGCCATTTTCGGTCCAACAGAAAAGAAACCCCTGCCTAATGGACTATATGCAACAATTCCAATACCAAGTTCTCTGGAAATCTCAAAACAAAAAGTAAGAAAAGCAATATTAGAAAATAAATGTTAGCCACCAATATGCAAACAAACTCACCTGCAAGTGGGAATTATATCTTCTTCAGCATCTCTTGTCCATAAAGACCACTCCAGTTGGACAGCAGTTATTGGATGAACTGCATGTGCCCTCCTGATTGTTGAAGCAGATGCTTCAGACAACCCAATGTATTTTATCTTTCCTTCTTCAACTAGTTTCTTGAGTTCTCCCATCTGATAATGGCAAAAGAAAATGATGATCAATTTACTAACCAACTTGTATTCAGGCAAAAAGGCGTCAAGGTACGAATATGAAAATATAATTTAATATTGGAACCTACAATACCATTCACAAGCAGGATCAATAATACGGTCAAATGATATAGCATTATAGGTTTTACTGACTAAACACGACTGGGGAAATTAAAAAAAATAAAATAAAATAAAATAAACAGGTGCATGATTACAATAAACTCAAATGCTTCATAATTGTTATCCTTCTTATGGCATGATCAGTAAATTATAAAACACATCTGAACGTAGGGTGATTTCACATAGGACAATAAAGTGGCATTGTCCTCATACTAAGCTAGATTACAAGATCAGTCCTATAAACTTCAACAACCAGTGGCAGTCATAGCTTGGTAAAATATAAGCTTCTTCTCGTCATTTGAAAATAAAAATGTTATGCTCCTACTCTTCTTAGACCTTTTTCTTATATGATAATTGTGAGGACCCGTGCGGGCGTGTGTTTAGTCCCACATCGGTTATTCGCTGGGTAGATCTTGGGTACTTATACAGGATCAAGGAACCCAAATAATACCTTCCGGCTAGCCATTTTGGGTGAGGTCCTAGGTTGCTACAAATGGTATCAGAGCAGATCCGGCCCATAATCTATGTGGACTAGGGGACACTGCAGCACGGACCCATTGGGGCTGACCACGGGCCCATCGTGGTGTTTGTGATTAGATTTGAATAGATTTGAACCCTTAGCCTGACGAGGACGTCAGGGCTTGAACGGGGGAAGTATGTAAGGACCCGTGTGGGCGTGTGTTTAGTCCCACATCGATTATTCGCTGGGTAGATCTTGGGTACTTATCAGGATCAAGGAATCCAAATAATACCTTCCGGCTAGCCATTTTGGGTGAGGTCCTGGGTTGTTACAAATGGTATCAAAGCGAACCGGCCCATAACCTATGTGGACTAGGGGACACTGCAGCACGAATCTATTGAGGCTGACCACGGGCCAATCGTGGTGTTTGTGATTAGATTTGAATAGATTTGAACCCTTAATCTGACGAGGACGTCAGGGCTTGAACGGGGGGAATATGTGAGGATCCGTGCGGGCGTGTGTTTAGTCCCACATCGGTTATTCGCTGGGTAGATCTTGGGTACTTATACAAAATCAAGGAACTCAAATAAAACCTTCCGGCTAGCCATTTTGGGTGAGGTCCTGGGTTGTTACAAATGGTATCAGAGCGGACCCGGCCCATAACCTATGTGGACTAGGGGACACTGCAGCACGGATCCATTGGGGCTGACCACGGGCCAATCGTGGTGTTTGTGATTTGATTTGAATAGATATTTAAACCCTTAGCTTGACGAGGATGTCAGGACTTGAACGGGGGGAGTATGTGGGACCCGTGCGGGCGTGTGTTTAGTCCTACATTGATTATTCGTTAGGTAGATCTTGGGTACTTATACAGGATCAAGGAATCCAAATAATAACTTCCGGCTAGCCATTTTGGGTGAGATCCTGGGTTATTACAAATGGTATCAGAGCGGACCCGACCCATAACCTATGTGGACTAGGGGACACTGCAGCATGGATCCATTGGGGCTGACCACGAGCCAATCGTGGTGTTTGTGATTAGATTTGAATAGATTTGAACCCTTAGCCTGACGAGGACGTCAGGGCTTGAACGGGGGGAGTATGTGAAGATCCGTGCGGGCGTGCGTTTAGTCCCACATCGGTTATTCGCTGGGTAGATCTTGGGTACTTATACAGGATCAAGGAACCCAAATAATACCTTCCGGCTAGCCATTTTGGGTGAGGTCCTGGGTTGTTACAATAATACTCTTTTTTACACTTCAGCCTCATGAACATTCCCAACTGGTTCTAAAATGTGATTCTCTGTTGTTACCACCTCATTCGCCTCTACATCACATGCAGATGGACCTTTGCATAACTTCCTTAGCAGTAATAATGATAGAAGACACATTCACATAGTCTACCAACCTCCAAGTCAATTTACAAAAGACCCTTTTAAAATCCAACCACCAAACTAGGATCTCAGTCCATTGTTCGTGCTGAAAAGGTTTCAAGCTCATAGCAGAAAGCTCATCCCTAAGTCACAGATTTCAATTCTTTAGTTCTAACAAAATATCACTTCCCTTTCGTAGCCCATATTATGCCAACATATCATCATGATGTAGAATAAAACACTGTCAGTAACGAATGCTTTTTTTCTAATCAATGGTCATTCTACTTTAACAACTCTCTCATATGAAGACACACCCCATAGGCAATACTTCCCCTACCTAGTGAAACTTTAAGAAAGTAAAAGCATCTCTTATTTTGGTATATTTTTGTCCATCAAGACATAATTAAGGGTAAATATTTTTACCATGTTTTCATATGTTTTCATGAAAGAGGGGTTCGGAAAAGTTTCTTTGACCAAGAAGTGCACAAAGAAAGTACAGATGATAATATGCATTAATAAAATTTAAGAAAGCTTAAATAAGTAAGCTTAAGTAATGAAAGTGAGAAGGGAGAGACAAGAATGCATCATGTTCTAGAAAGCACCTTAAGTTTTAGAAAGCCTATGCCTCTGAGGTGAGGCAGATATTTTAAAAACATAAAAACATGAGCCGGACAATCCAGGTTCTTCAATCAGACATCATGTTCTACGAAGCACAATGTACGTGTTGAAGTCTAACCCAAAAAAAATATATATATATACACCTTGCACAATATTCTTAGGAACAAAACCACATACCTTTTCTTTTCGAAGCAAGATGAAAGAAATTCATGATAAGAAGTAATTTTTAAAAATGAAATTCATTCAATTCCTTTCTCTTGACTCCTAGGAGAAAACATCAACAGCCCCAAACATATGCTGGAGAACTCCAACTACCAAGTTCTCAAGTTAGGCTATCTTGGTCCACACAAACCTTACTCAAGGTTTAGGACTAGGCGTAGGCCAGAACCCATGATCGACCATACCAGCTCAAGCCCCAGCATAGATGAAATCAATTCCAAGCATAATTAGACCAATGACCCTTGTTCTCCTTACATCTACCCCCAAGCACAAACCTTGTGAAGGAAACATTTCCCGAGTTGTCCGATAAAATCGAACGCCAGGCATGAAAAATCAGTTTTAAAATTTTTTATTTTATTTATAATAATTATAAATATTAAATTTAACTTTTATGTAAAATTACCTCAAGCCCGTAGCGGAAGTTGGTCGAGGTAATTTGAATCTGGATCTGGATCTAGATCCCTGAAGGTAGCTCTGCAAGGCCTGGATCTGCAAGCCCTCTACTTCGCATGCACGTCAAGCTTCGCAAGAAGGTTGGATGATGTCTTTACTCGTGCAAAACAATCTTTTGCAAAAGGACCCTTGGAAGAAAGGAAAACTAGAAAAAGGACCTTCCTATTTCTTTCTTTCTTCTCTTTCTTTCTTTCTTTCTTTCTTCGGTTTCTTTCTCCCGTTTGTTCACAGCACGCCTAGGCCGAAGAGACACCCGTCTCTTGATCCTGATCACAGAGGAATGGAAGGGAGGAGAGGACGCCGGACCTGGGCCGAACTCCAAACCACCAGAGAGAGAGAGAGAGGAACTCCTTCCTCACTCTTCTTCTTCTTCACAGAATAAACCTATCTCTCTGTCTCACGTTTTCTTCCCAAGAAAATTTTCTCTCTCACTCCATTCGAGAGGAAACGGTGGCCTACAAATAGGCCAACGCTGAGAGGAGTTAAGAGGCGTAAATGGTCTAGCGTTATTGAATTCATTCATTATCAAATATGAATGAATTTGATAACAATTGTTTCAAAAACAACCGTGGAATAAAACAGTGATTAATGTCAATTATTGCTGGATTTCAAAAATCAAACTGGACTGGAATGTTGGCGGTTCAAAACCGCACATTCCGGTCCAGTCGGCCGTCTGGCCGGAGGCCGGTTGGCCGCGCAATCGACGGTCGGAAGGGTTGCGGACACGTGAAACAGAGAAGCTCTGTTTCATGCGTCCCAGGTGAGTCGGGGCTCACAAAAAAGGTGCTAAGGGTCCATGTGAAGGGAGTGGTCCACGGGTCCATGGGATTTATTCACGGTCAGCAACCACTCTAAATGGGAAAAGTCAACTTGTGATACAAATGGGTTAGCCCATTTGATCATAAGTTAGTCAATTTGGTTCTAAACCAAATTTGCAGCCCATTTGAATGAATTTTTGACCCGAAAAAATTCCACATGAGTCTGACTCATAGGAGATTCAATTGGGTCTAGTTTCGGCTCGATCCAAGTCCGACTTAGATCAGAACAAATACGAAATTAAATCCCAATTAAATCATGATCGAGCCCAATTCCACTAATTTAGACTCAATCAAATCCAATCTCAACAATTGAGTCCTGATCAAGTTCAATTATATTAATTAAAACTTGATTGACCCGAAATACAGACTTAATTAGTTGTTCATCCATGAAATTTAGCATGTACCTCATGTTCAGTGCTAGCTGAACATAGACAGAGCCAAATTCCAAATGACCCATAATTTAATTCTTAATTAAATTGGGTCAAGACCTTCCTACTTAGCTTGACTAATGTGCGTGACTCCGATAGGTTCGAACACTAAGCCGGTAGTACATGGACTACTCCATGAACTAATCGAGGTGACCATCTAGCAATGATACCCGACGTCCGGATAGGTCAAATATGCAAAGCAACATTCAAGAACCTAGACGTATGGTTGTTGCATAATTCATCCCTATGACCTTCGATGCTCAAGATGACCTCAGAGTGGACTGTCGAACTCTGGGTCCGGTCATTCATAGTGTATTTCAATTAATCAAATCAAGTGACTTATCACTTGGTTTACCCTGGCCAAGGTTTTACTGAATTGAAATACAGTGAGACATCAACTCCTAAAATCTGAAGCGGTCAATCCCATCTTGACTCATACACAGACTTCGCGAGTACTTGACTGCACCCAGCATCTTTCCGATCCCTGAATTAGAAATTCAGGTCATCCAGTGCCTAAATACAGTGAGTTGCTTGCAAGTCACCGTGACAGTCTCAGGTCTAAGGGGTACTTATGCCCATACGTTTTACGAGCTAACTCCCGACAGTGGAGTGCTACGCAGGTGAGTCACTATTCAGTGACGATGTACTCCTACATCTCACCTGTATGCCATACAGTGTCTCCACACTCCTTGGTTTAAGAGGACAACCAACTAAATGGCACACAACGACCTATACTTGACATAGCTATCGTCCAATTGACAGCTCGTCATTTGGTCGCGAACTGGTTTAAGGACTAAATGATAAAACCTCTTTTATCCACTAAATTAGTCCTAAGGACTTCATCACAATACACAGGAGTTCAATTTGAAGATGCAACACTTGTGATGAATAGAAAATTGCCAGAATAAATTTTTATTCATTTTAATAAAACATATACATAATTCAATTTCTTACAACTAATAAATTGGCTTTGGGACACAATTCCCAACAACTCCCACTTGGACTAAAACCAATTTGCACAGTATCTTATACCTATCTTCGATTTGTGATAATCGAACTCCTTTACAGAAAGGGCTTTAGTGAATGGGTCAGCTAGGTTCTCCTTTCCATCGATCTTCTGAAGATTGACGTCACCTCGTTCCACGATCTCTCGTACAAGGTGGTAGCGACGCAGAATGTGCTTGGTCCTGTGGTGAGACTTTGGCTCCTTTGCTTGTGCAATGGCTCCAGTATTGTCACAATACAAAAGAACTGGACCGTTGATTGAGGGAGCAACACCAAGTTGATTTACAAACTTCTTGATCCAAACAGCTTCCTTTGCCGCATCTGATGCAGCAACATACTCTGCTTCGCATACAGAATCGGCTACTGAATGCTGTTTGGAACTTTTCCAGCAGACTGCTCCTCCATTCAGGGTAAACACAAATCCAGACATACTCTTACTGTCATCATGGTCTGACTGAAAACTAGAGTCTGTAAACCCCACAAGTTTTAAGTCAGATTCTCCATAGATTAACCATTGGTCCTTAGTATTTCTTAAATACTTAAGGATGGTTTTCACCACCTTCCAATGGTTCTCACCCGGATCAGACTGATACCTACTCGCTACTGCTAGTGAGTAAGCAACATCCGGTCTTGTACATGTCATGGCGTACATAATAGAACCTACTGCAGAAGCATATGGGATTCTACTCATACGCTCTCTCTCTTCGGAAGTTGTCGGACAATCTTTCTTAGAGAGAGAAATTCCTTGGCCTATCGGAAGATAGCCCTTCTTGGAATTCTCCATGTTGAACCGCTTCAACATAGTGTCGATGTACGTGGATTGGGACAATCCAAGCAACCTCTTAGATCTATCTCTATAGATCTTCATCCCTAGGATGTAGGATGCTTCTCCCAAATCCTTCATGGAGAACTGTGATGACAACCAGAGTTTCACATTCTGTAATGCAGGAATGTCATTTCCAATTAAGAGAATGTCATCCACATACAAGACAAGGAATGTGATCACTGAACTGTTAGTCCACTTGTAGACAAAAGGTTCTTCTTCGTTCTTAACGAAGCCATACGTTTTGATAGTTTTATCGAAACGTATGTTCCAACTTCGAGAAGCTTGCTTAAGTCCATAAATAGACTTTTGTAGCTTGCATACTTTGGACTCGTCTGTGGATGTGAAACCCTCAGGTTGTATCATATACACCTCTTCTCCCAGCTCTCCATTTAGAAAAGCTGTTTTCACATCCATTTGCCAGATTTCATAATCCATATATGCTGCAATAGCAAGCATGATCCGAATAGATTTTAGCATTGCCACAGGGGAAAAAGTCTCGTCATAGTCGATGCCATAACGTTGACGATACCCCTTGGCAACCAGACGGGCTTTATAGGTCTCCACCTTTCCGTCTGCGCCTCTCTTTCTTTTGAAGATCCATTTGCACCCTATGGGTTTTATCCCTTCAAGTGGATCAACTAGTGTCCATACACTATTGATTTCCATGGATTCCATTTCGGATCTCATGGCTTTAAGCCATAATTCAGAGTCGGACCTCTGCATAGCATCCATATAGGTGATCGGATCCTCATTGTTCTCATCGAGCTTAATGGGATCTGCGTCTTGGACCAAGAAACCATAGTATCTATCCACTTGACGCAGTACTCTACCTGATCGCCTTAATGGTGCTTCTACATTGGGCTCCAGGTTTGATCTAATTGAATCCGGTTCTGTGGGTTCAGTAGATTGTGTTAAATCTTCCACCTGCTGAACTTCACTAAGTTCAACCTTAGAGGCAACAATTCCTTCACTAAGGAATTCCCTTTCCAAAAAGGTTGCCTTAAGTCCTACGAACACCTTTTGTTCATTAGGAAGGTAGAAGTAATAACCCCTAGTTTCCTTGGGGTACCCTACAAAATAACACTTATCGGACCTAGGACCAAGTTTGTCAGTTTGAGAACGTTTAACATAAGCCGGACATCCCCAAACCCTAAGGTATGAAAGTGTCGGCTTACGCCCAGTCCATATCTCATATGGAGTCTTCTCAACAGACTTACTTGGAACCTTATTTAGTATTATACACGCAGACTCTAAAGCATAACCCCAAAAAGATAGAGGCAGACTAGTAAACCCCATCATGGATCGAACCATGTCTAACAGAGTTCGATTCCTCCTTTCGGATACACCATTGTGCTGAGGTGTTCCTGGAGGGGTCCATTGTGAGAGAATCCCATTCTCCTCTAGATAAGTCAAGAAATCACCGGAAAGGTATTCTCCTCCTCGGTCTGACCGAAGGATCTTAATACTCTTTCCAGTCTGTTTTTCTACTTCATTACGAAATCGTTTGAACATTTCAAATGATTCCGACTTATGCTTCATCAGATAGACATACCCATACCTGGATAGGTCATCTGTGAAGGTTATGAAGTAGGCATAACCATCTTTGGCACTTACGTTCATAGGTCCACATACATCAGTATGTATGAGGCCAAGAACATCGCTGGCTCGTTCACCCTTTCCAGAAAAAGGTGACTTGGTCATCTTACCCAGAAGACAGGATTCACAAGTTGGCAATGATTCACAATCATTGATTTCTAAAATGCCCTGTTGGGCTAACCTGTTTATCCTGTTTTTATTTATGTGACCTAGCCGGCAATGCCATAAATAGGCTTCATTGACATTATCTAACTTAGGGCGTTTATTAGAGGTATACATTACATTCACAGGCAGTGATAGAGTATAAATGCCATATTTCAATTGTCCACGAAAAATTTTAATACCATTCAAAATGATATCACAAAAATTTTCTTTTATTGATAAGCAATAACCATTTTTGGCCAAAAGGCCTACAGAGATGACATTCATTAAAAATGTTGGACAATAATGACAATCATCTAATATGACTACTCTAGATTCAAAAACAAGCTCAATGACTCCTAAAGCTAGGACTGGAACTGATCTTCCATCTCCAACGTTCAGGAATCTTTCGCCACTCTTGAATCTTCTACTAACTTGAAGTCCCTACAATGAATTGCAAATATTAATTGGACTTCCGGTATCCAATACCCAAGCAGTAGAATCATAAATAGAAAAATTACAAGGTGTTATCATATAATTACCTTGTGCAGCAACTGTTTGCTGCTTTTTCTTCTTAGGCCTGTTTGGATCAAGGGACGCTATGTAAGCCGGACAATTCCGCTTCCAATGACCCATCTTCTTACAAAAGAAGCACTCTGCCTTGCTCTTATCGGCTTTACGCTTCTTAGTCTGGCTGGGCTTAGAGACCCCAGCACGAGCTTTTTGCACCTTCTTCTTCTTTCCTTTCTTAAAGGAAGAAAGTCCTGCAGAAGTCCCACCTACCATATTCACCGACTCCTTTTTGAGTTGGTGATCCTTCTCATAGGCCTGCAGTAAACCTAGCAAACCATGATAGGATACTTCAGGTTTAGTCATTCTATAATGACTAAGGAAGGTCAGGTAGGACTTGGGAAGTGAGTTCAAAATGGCGTCCTTGCCCAATTGCTCGTGCAAAGGAAAGCCAAGTTTACTTAGGCGATCGATTTGTTCGACCATATACAATACATGATCGGTGACCGATGCCCCTTCCCTCATGCGGGCATTGAATATAGCGCAGGAGGTCTTATGTCGTTCAACATCATCAGGTGTGCCGAAAGACTTCTTCAACATTTGAAGGATTTCCACTGGCTGCGCTTCCTCGAATTTACGACTAAACTCGTCATTCATCGAGGCCCTCATGATGCAACGCACTGTAGTGCGATCGTTGAGCCACTTCTGATAAGCGTCTCTGATTGCACGTGGTGCATTGGCTGCAGGTTCCTCAGGTGCAGGATCCGATATCACATACAGGATCCGCTCATGCTCTAATACTATTTTCATCTTTCGATACCAGCTATCGAAGTTAGGTCCATTAAGCTTATCATTGTCTAATAGTGTTCGGAGGGACAATGAGTTAGCCATATCTGAAAAATAAAGGAAAAACCCAACTAATCAGTATATGATTTATTTAATCCTAAAGACTTGGACTTTAGTCAAAAGTTTTCTCCCACTATTTTAATCGAATTAATAGCCTTTACCTTTAATTCGAGGAATTACTTTAATTCCCTAGTGAGTACTAGAATCCGCATAGACTGCATACAGGCCCGAGGAAGGCTCGGCCAACCCATTTGCATCTAAGGGTAGGTCTATTACCAATTGTTTCTCTAACCAATTTCTAGTAATCAATTTTGCCCCAGGTGGTAATCAGTAGGCGGAGGCCTCCACTGAAGATCCTGGTTAGGTCCAACCATTAATGAACTAACTCGATGACACTACCTAATGTATGATCAGGCCCGAGGAAGGCTCGGCCAACCTAATCACAATTAGATAGCTCAAAAAGCTATCATATAACGAAGGATAATTCCAGTATTCAGAGGAACACCAGACGGAAGCGTCCTGCATGTTCAACTGTAATATTGGACCCATTATCATTCACCTTAATGGGAGGCTATGATCTAGTTATCTATATAACTTTATCATTTTAAGGACCTAATAATTTAGAGGATTTTAAATGATATGTAACACTGACCGATAATTCTAAATCCTCCCACTGACTTCACCAAATCATATAGAGGACTAGCTCTTATTGGTCTATTAGACACCTAAATCAGTCACACTGATTTTTCTTAATGGCATGGGTGAGTGCCAAGTCTCAAGGTACCTTAATCAAAACTTGATCGACCAAATTGGCCAGGTAAGAGAGATCATGGGAGGGTTACGCCATTAACCTCTTTCCTAGACACCAACTATGTTGGCCAGGTAAGAGGTAGCCCCAATTAAAAACCATGATCAAATGCCGACTTACCTTAGACACCAATTGGTTTATCAAGTTGATTTAGGTTATCCTTGGGAACTCGGGCTCGACCACTAAGCCACAATCAGATCCAATTGAAATGTTTGGATATGATAAACTACAACTATTGAGTTTGATCATTTTATAAACCTTGATTTAGTCTAGTTCAACTATTGATTAGATTAAATCATGTTTCTTAAGTTAGTCCATTTCAATTTGATTTCATGATTAGGTCTAACCTAGTCAACTAATCTGATTGTGCTAACCCATCCCCAAATCCCATGTTCAAATTTAAATTTTAATTCAAATTTCAAATTTTGAATTTTAAATCTTTATTTGAAATTCAAATTTTAAATTTTAAATTCAACATTTAATTCTTTATTAAATGCATTATGATCATGGATTCAAGGTGTCAATTTATTCCAAATATAAACAATTTATATTTAAATTTTGTGGCCACAATAAATTTAAAACTGAAATTTCATAAACATCAATTATGCATAATTTCACAAAAATGAACTATTTATTTTATGATACAAATTTATCTCAATTTTGTGCTAGGACAACCTTTTCACTATAAGGGGTTAACCTTATAGCAGGACAACCTTATAATTCAGCACAAGATTGATATTTTATCAATAAATCTAGATCTAATCTAAATTTAAAAATTAAATCATGCATAATTCTAGATATTATAGGCCAATTCCATCGGCCAACCTGGCTCTGATACCAGTTGAAGGAAACATTTCCCGAGTTGTCCGATAAAATCGAACGCCAGGCATGAAAAATCAGTTTTAAAATTTTTTATTATATAAATATTAAATTTAACTTTTATGTAAAATTACCTCAAGCCCGTAGCGGAAGTTGGTCGAGGTAATTTGAATCTAGATCTGGATCTAGATCCCTGAAGGTAGCTCTGCAAGGCCTGGATCTGCAAGCCCTCTACTTCGCACGCACGTCAAGCTTCGCAAGAAGGTTGGATGATGTCTTTACTCGTGCAAAACAATCTTTTGCAAAAGGACCCTTGGAAGAAAGGAAAACTAGAAAAAGGACCTTCCTATTTCTTTCTTTCTTTCTTCGGTTTCTTTCTCCCATTTGTTCACAGCACGCCTAGGCCGAAGAGACACCCGTCTCTTGATCCTGATCACAGAGGAATGGAAGGGAGGAGAGGACGCCGGACCTGGGCCGAACTCCAAACCACCAGAGAGAGAGAGAGGAACTCCTTCCTCACTCTTCTTCTTCTTCACAGAATAAACCTATCTCTCTGTCTCACGTTTTCTTCCCAAGAAAATTTTCTCTCTCACTCCATTCGAGAGGAAACGGTGGCCTACAAATAGGCCAACGCTGAGAGGAGTTAAGAGGCGTAAATGGTCTAGCGTTATTGAATTCATTCATTATCAAATATGAATGAATTTGATAACGATTGTTTCAAAAACAACCGTGGAATAAAACAGTGATTAATGTCAATTATTGCTAGATTTCAAAAATCAAACTGGACTGGAATGTTGGCAGTTCAAAACCGCACATTCCGGTCCAGTCGGCCGTCTGGCCGGAGGCCGGTTGGCCGCGCAATCGACGGTCGGAAGGGTTGCGGACGCGTGAAACAGAGAAGCTCTGTTTCATGCGTCCCAGGTGAGTCGCGGCTCACAAAAAAGGTGCTAAGGGTCCATGTGAAGGGAGTGGTCCAGGGGTCCATGGGATTTATTCACGGTCAGCAACCACTCTAAATGGGAAAAATCAACTTGTGATACAAATGGGTTAGCCCATTTGATCATAAGTTAGTCAATTTGGTTCTAAACCAAATTTGCAGCCCATTTGAATGAATTTTTGACCCGAAAAAATTCCACATGAGTCTGACTCATAGGAGATTCAATTGGATCTAGTTTCGGCTCGATCCAAGTCCGACTTAGATCAGAACAAATACGAAATTAAATCCCAATTAAATCATGATCGAGCCCAATTCCACTAATTTAGACCCAATCAAATCCAATCTCAACAATTGAGTCCTGATCAAGTTCAATTATATTAATTAAAACTTGATTGACCCAAAATACAGACTTAATTAGTTGTTCATCCATGAAATTTAGCATG
This sequence comes from Phoenix dactylifera, assembly GCF_051530095.1. Classification (NCBI taxonomy): domain Eukaryota; kingdom Viridiplantae; phylum Streptophyta; class Magnoliopsida; order Arecales; family Arecaceae; genus Phoenix; species Phoenix dactylifera. Next base: position 10,999,010 of record NC_143193.1, read on the forward strand.
TACCTCATGTTCAGTGCTAGCTGAACATAGACAGAGCCAAATTCCAAATGACCCATAATTTAATTCTTAATTAAATTGGGTCAAGACCTTCCTACTTAGCTTGACTAATGTGCGTGACTCCGATAGGTTCGAACACTAAGCCGGTAGTACATGGACTACTCCATGCACTAATCGAGGTGACCACCTAGCAATGATACCCAACGTCCGGATAGGTCAAATATGCAAAGCAACATTCAAGAACCTAGACGTATGGTTGTTGCATAATTCATCCCTATGACCTTCGATGCTCAAGATGACCTCAGAGTGGATTGTCGAACTCTGGGTCCGGTCATTCATAGTGTATTTCAATTAATCAAATCAAGTGACTTATCACTTGGTTTACCCTGGCCAAGGTTTTACTGAATTGAAATACAGTGAGACATCAACTCCTAAAATCTGAAGCGGTCAATCCCATCTTGACTCATACACAGACTTCGCGAGTACTTGACTGCACCCAGCATCTTTCCGATCCCTAAATTAGAAATTCAGGTCATCCAGTGCCTAAGTACAGTGAGTTGCTTGCAAGTCACCGTGACAGTCTCAGGTCTAAGGGGTACTTATGCCCATACGTTTTACGAGCTAACTCCCGACAGTGGAGTGCTACGCAGGTGAGTCACTATTCAGTGACGATGTACTCCTACATCTCACCTGTATGCCATACAGTGTCTCCACACTCCTTGGTTTAAGAGGACAACCAACTAAATGGCACACAACAACCTATACTTGACATAGCTATCGTCCAATTGACAGCTCGTCATTTGGTCGCGAACTGGTTTAAGGACTAAATGATAAAACCTCTTTTATCCACTAAATTAGTCCTAAGGACTTCATCACAATACACAGGAGTTCAATTTGAAGATGCAACACTTGTGATGAATAGAAAATTGCCAGAATAAATTTTTATTCATTTTAATAAAACATATACATAATTCAATTTCTTACAACTAATAAATTGGCTTTGGGACACAATTCCCAACACCTTGGCCCTCCTCAAACAATAAAACTTAGCTTACACTTAACTCTCATTCCCATCCAACCCCTCTTCCATACTCAATGCTATACGGGGAAAAAAAGGAAAAAATGACAAAAAATGAGAGACATATTCAAACTCACCTCCTTTATGAGATAGTTTGGACCAATCCTTTGAGAATCGGGGAGGGACACGAAAGCAATGGGATAGATGTGAAAAGCACTCAGAGACATGCAAAAACAGAGAGAGAGAGAGAGAGAGAGGGTGGGAGAGAGGTGAGAAAATGAGAAAAGAAGAGGGCCACCACCAAATGCCACTCGAATGAGGAAAGTTAGATAGGAGAAAAGATTAGGTTTAGATCCCTGCTTAATACTATTTTTTTCTATTTCTTTTTTAATAGAAGCATGGAATCTGATGCAAAACAGATGCTTGGTTATCTTGTTTTTGTTTTTTTTTCTGAAACAACTTTCATTAGTTTTTAGAAAAAGTAGAAGTGAAATTTTTGCTTCCACTTTTTTTAAAAGTGGGTTTGCACCTCTCTCGTCCCCTTTGCCCGACCTTCTCATGATCAACACCCGACCTCCCTATGTTTGCCTCGAGGACTTAACCCTGGAGCAAGACCATCTCGCCGATATCACCACCGTCGAGCACATTGGCCTCTTCTACCTAGCTTAAGACCAGATCGACTCTGCCACCAGACCCACCTCCTCTCTCTTGCCTTCTACTCCACTCTGCCTCCTCCTATGCCCCCAACGAGCTCCCTGCCTATGATGACAATAACGTCACCTACCAGCCTTGCAACCATCCAAGCAACCACGGCCAAACTTTGCCATGGCCGTCGCCATCTCCGACATCACCCAAACCAACTCCGTCCTCGAGATACTTAGTCAGCGCCCCGACCATGAGGCCATCAGCAATGCTTGTGCCCTGATCGCCAAGATCGCCGAGATCGAGGCCACCCTCACACGGAACCTCAAGAAGATCGTCCATGCCCCAGTGGTACCTCCCAGCCTTAACACGGTCGAGTAGCTTCTCTTGTTAAAAAAAAAAAGTGCAAACCAAACATATTTTTTAATATCAAAAATCTAAAAAAATGGAAATAGAATTCCTTTTTTCCATTTTTTTTAAAAGAAAAGGTGACAATGATGCCAAACACAACCTTAAAATTAGTTTTATTACTTGCTTCTTATATGTTGGCCTTTGATATTTGATCCATAAATCATCCTACTGAAAAGGTTCAAGAAATGTTTCTTTATTTTAAAATTTTAAATTTTGATTGTAGAAAAGGAAAAAAGAATTGAGCTAACACTGGTCAATCAAGGAGGAAACCTCCATATCATCAAGCTAATAATACACTCATCGTCAAAGTCTTTATATATTATAATAAACTTGAAATTCCTTTTGGTAAGTTCTCTTCAACCTACCCCATGTCATACTGAAGTCGTCATCACCAAACAAATATATGCCAAAGAACTAAGCAACAAGGGCAGGTCATGGTATTAGCTTGTAATGAAAGGAAGAAGAGCAGAATGTGCTAAAAATGTAGGCCAGACACCTAAATTTGCATCAATGAAGGTACCACCATAAGAATTTATGGTTTCACAATAATGTGATGATAAGGCTGCAGCTTGAGGAAGATCAAGATGAATGAAAGTGGATGGCCAGATAAGGAGAAAAAACAATAGGCTCGTGACTCTCCTATATGCTCGACATTAAAATCTAATAAAGAGAACTGAGCTTGAGAATTGGATAAATATAAGCTTAGCAACTAAATAAATCTCAAAGAAAAACACCCTTGAGGTGAACCTAAGAAGCCTGATAGAGCTTTGCAATTTCTAGCAGGTACTCTTGTTTTTAGTATGATAGCAAGATTTAGCACCAATCCATGTGACAAAACATACATGACAGCTTCTTAACTTGAGCTAGTCTCCGCTTGAGGGCAGCTCCTGTACCGATATTTGAGGCATTTTTTTAAATTACTTTTACCCTATTATGGATTTTTATACAGGTTACATCTTTCATGCTGACAACATCTTTTCATCCAAAAAGTCAATACATAGCAAACACTTTGATTGCCATGTATGATATAGTTGATCTTTCTATTGAATTAGCTTCTTTGAGCTCACTAAAACAACATAAAAAGAATTGATTGAAAATAAAAAATATATATATCTTTACTACTAGTTCAAAAAGAATCATGTTAGGTCCAGTTTCCTACTCCTAATGAAGTCTAATTAGATTCTTTTAAGTGATGTTAGAGTCTGACAACTTTCATTTATGTGATTAACTAGTCACCATTAGAAATCAATAGGCCACTATCTGTGATGAACCGGAAGGTGCTGCTGCTGATTTTAGTTCCTTATGTCATGGAAAAAAAGGTAAAGTTATGGCATGTAATAATCAACATCAGATATTAATTAGCCATTATCTATGATGAGGCAGAAGGTGCCGCTGCTAATTAATTTTATATATTTGTTTATTGAATAATACTCCAAAATGGCAGCAAAGATGTCCATCACTCAAAAGTGTACAAGGGGTTCTGTCAGCTACTAAGCAGCTAAGATGGAGAGGAGAACTATGCGGCCATGCAAATGTCACATAATGAGAAGAATACTAGTTATAAAGGAATATTGCAATCCTTCCTAACTTTTTTCAGTTAAGCCTGATATTTTTAATCCCTACTGAGTCGTAGATAGAAAAACAATAAAATGGATGTTAGATCCTATGGAGTAGTGAACTCGATGCTCATATAATGAATGATTATTGAAGATCATCTTATGTGACAGTAGTCAGTAAAGCCAGGAAAAAGAAGCACTAACAACACTGATCCAAAAGATGCATGTTGTTCTAGAAAACCTAGCAACCAAAGCAACCAAAAGGATGTGTTTTATTCTTAAGGATCCTTTCCTTTTTTTAGGATTATAAGGAACAATGTATATTCTAAGACTAAAGATAACATCAAGGTTAAATAGTACTCATAGCTCAAGGGAATGATGTAGGGTTAAACTTATAGGTGCCTTAGCACAAAAGCCAAACTATAATAATCAGCATTTCTTTTTGGCGCATCTTCACCAAGTAACTAAATATAAATAGCTCAATTTTTTGGCCACAGTAGGTGTTTTTTCTGGATTCCATTTTATGTACAATTGTTTGATTGCAATCAGAATACGTAGTATCTTTTGGTTTTTTATAAAAAAATATCTTTGTATGAAGTTTTTTAGATGGGTACAGGTTTGCATTAAAACTAGAAGTAAATGCATTTCTGGGATAGTTCAAATTGGTTATATTATTAGATGCAGTAAGTCCCATTGTTTTAGATTGTTGTGATTTTTCTATTCGAGGAAGATTATTGTCCAGATTGCATTAAGAGTTTTGGCTTAGCTATTGCATGATCCTATATAAACAACGCCTATTGGCTTGAACAAGATATCAAGATAAATACCAGGCTTTCTTTATAGTGACAATCACTTTAGTCCTTGCTCAAAAGCATGGTTTGAAGCTATGAGCTTGTTCAACAAAAACAGATGAGATTCCTCTACCTACCCTTCAACTTTGTCTTCCAAACATTTGCAATTACTTCAATATTACAATTAAATCTCTTGAACAAGTACAGATTATTTTTCCTCTCTGAGGTTTGCATTTCTCGAGAACTGCAAAACCTTAAGAGACATTTGGAAGGATGAACTCACCGTAACCTCGATGGGGACCCGAGTGTCAATTCGGTGCTGATGGTAGAGATCGATGCAGTCGACGCCAAGCCTCTTCAAGCTCGCCTCACAGGCGGCCCTCACATACGCCGGATCCCCACGTATCTCCCTCTTCCCATCAGAAAAACTGATACCAAACTTGGTCGCCAGCTCCACCTTCTCCCTCATCCTGCCTTGCAGAGCCTAAAACAAACAACACGCAGGCATCAGGGAAGGACCCATGCGCAAGCCTCCAGTAGCACAAGAAGAGGGCAAAAGGGTTTACCTTGCCGAGGAGAACCTCGTTGGTGAAGGGGCCGTAGATGTCGGAGGTGTCGAGGAAGGTGACGCCGCTGCAGATGGCGTGGTGGATGAGGGCGATCATGTCGGGTTCCGGCTTCGGGGGTCCGTAGAAGGCGGACATCCCCATGCAACCCAGGCCCTGGGCGGAGACCTCCAGGCCCTGGGAGCCCAGCTTCATGCGCCCCACTATCGCCATGGCTCTTGCACTACCTACTGCTGCTTCCTGTTCTGTTTTAGGTTGGGGAAGGCTGGGTTAACACATTGCCTCATCATTTTATACTGTCTAGGGATAAACGGAAGCTCTTGCGTCATTACTCAGGAAAAACCGAATTTAAAATTTAAAAATAAAAAAAAAAAAAAAAAACATGTGAATGCACACCGACGAAAGCACTTGCGTCAGCTTTGTAAATGTTGTAAACCACTAAGATATCTGAAGGATCTTATTTCTTCTTCTTCCCTCCTTTTCTTCTTTCGTTCTTCTTCCCTTCAAAATCAATCAATCATATCTATAATAAAATCATATATCGTCATAATTTTCCAAAATAACATATTCGGTAATAACATGCTATACATCAAATTCATGCATTATGAATAATACCACTCAAAAATCATGAATATAATAATTTTATAATTACTGATAAATTTAGAAAAAATGAAATATTACTTACTTCGTGAGAGAATCCAAAGTATCAATCCAATCAATTTCAAAAATTCTTCGAAAATGTTGGTATTTAAAAATTATATTTCTATCATAATTTATCATGATTATTTTGGAAATAGAAATCCTAATTCAACACTTTCCTAGCCGTTAGATAGTTAATAGAACCATTGTAAGATGAATATAGCTATTTAAACTCGCAAAAAACTAGTTGTTACTGTTGTTAGACATAGTGGGGTCGACTCGCCATTTTCTGGGATCGACTCAAGATTTCGAGAGCTGACTAGTGGTCTTTAGGATTCGTCTCGAGCTTGCTTTTGCTTCTGTTGCGCTCTATCATTTGTCTATGGCACTCTGTCATAGATCTCTCAGTTCAGGGATCGACTCGAGATTTTTAAGAGTCGACTCAATTACTTTCAAGGGTCGACTCTTTAATAGACTACCTTTAGCTGCTTTCTATCTTTCCACTATGGCTATTCTGGGATTGACTCATCTCTTTCTAGAGTCGACTCTAGCTTAATTGGAGGCGGCTCGTGAATTCCATGGGTCGATTTGCCAACATGATAATTTTCTTAACTCTATCTTTTCTCTGTAGCCATTCTGGGGTCGACTCATTTTTGTCTAGGGTCGACTCTAATCTGTCTAAAGTCAGCTCATGAAGTACATGGGTCTACTCGCCAATACGATAAATTCATTGGCTTTCTGTCTGTTCTCTAAGACTATTCTTGGGTTGAAATATAATCTGTTGAAGTCGGCTCGTGAAGGTGCATTAGTCAGCGACAGTATGCCAGAGTCGACTCGTTGCAAGCTTTGGGTCGACTCTTGCGGTAGCTCAGGATGAAATTTTCTATGCTTGTCTATGAGCTTCCAAAGATTGTTTTCATGTTCTTTTGGAGTTAACTTCTCGATGTGGTGCTTCAAATGGATAATCTTTTTTTGAGAGTGGATGAAGGCTTTTATCTTTGCTTTCTGAAATTTATCACTTAAACTCAAAGCAATTGGATTAATTAACTATTGACTCAACTATTTTGCATCATCAAAATCAGTCCTTTAGAGTCAAAAAAATTATAATATATCAAGCCTCAATATTCTAGAAATATAAATATGTTATATAATACAAAGACAAATATTTCATAGTTTTCTAAAAAAATAAATACGTCTAATTCATGTAAATTTTATATCATGCACTATAACACAATTATCATCCTCTCATATTTTTATGATATTCTAAATGAAATTAGAAAAATCACAAAAATAATTGGAGTTCAAATGAATATTTTAGTATTTTCTATAAGAAAAATAAGAGAAAATAACGTATGACACGCAACTTGATAAATGACGATATAATATGAAGCCACAAGAAAAGAGCCTGATGGTTCATCTAATCACAACAAGCCAACACCGTCATTAATTTTATTAGCTAAAGCCATGTTTCTACGTGTATCACAGCCTACCAGACTTGACTAGAGAAGGCATGCATGCCATGTCAATGTCACCTACCGCTACGTGGCAATCACATCGCAGGAATGCTCCACCATGTCATCACCATGATAGCATTAACATAACGGCATGCCAGTGCCATGTCACAGCCACGTCAATTACACGTTGCTAACATGTCATCAACAAGTAATAACCATGTCATAGCCATTCCCTATCACATCATCAACATGGTGGCGCTAACACACTAATATGCTAGCGACAATGGTTACAGAATACCTGAAGTGTGGGGGTGGTTCTATATACACCCCCCCTATTGCTCAGGACACCCCCCAAAAATTAAAAAAAAATTAAATACTCTCTACACCCCCCCATCTGCTAAGGACACCCCTAAAAAATTAAAAATTCCTAAATTACCCCCCACCCTCCCCACCCCCTCACCTAAATTGCTCTCTACACCCCCCAAATCCCCCCCCCCCCCCCCCCCGCTCTTCCCCTCCAAAAGACCCGCCGGCTTCTCCCTTCCGCCGTGCCCCCGGCTCATGTGCCTCGCGTGTATGACTTCCCGCCGCCGCCGCCGCTGGAGGCGGAGGCGGCTGAGCAGGAAGAGGAGGAGTCGGGTTCTCTGCCGATGAGCCCCCCCATCCTGCTCCTCCCGCCGGACGCCCTCCACAACGTCCTTGGCCGCCTCCCCCTCCTCCAGGCCCTCGCCTGCCGCTCCGTCTGCCACCTCTTCCGCGACGCGATCTCCTCCCCGTCCTTCCTCGCCGCCCTCCCCCCGGTCCGCCTCCTCGCCCTTCGCCACCCCCGTGCAGCCGCTTCCACCCCCTCCCTCCACGCCTTTGACACCGCCCTCGGTCGTTGGCTCTGCCTCCCCCTCTCCTTCCTCCCCTTCCCCTCCTCATCCCCCGTCACCGCTTCCCCCTCCCTCCTCTACCTCTGGGCTGACACTTCCGCCGCCCCCTCCGCCGTAGGCGACCCTAAGAACCCCAAGTCCCTCATCCTCTGTAACCCGCTCGCCCGCTCGTACCGCCTCCTCCCGCCACTCGGCTCCGCCTGGTCCCGCCACGGCACCGTCCTCGCCGGCCCTGGCGGCGCCGCCCTCGTCCTCACCGAGCTGGCCGCCATCGCCTATGCCCCCGGCGCTGACCGCTGGCTCAAGTTCTCCCTCTGCGACGTCGGCTTCTGTTCCCTCAACCTCCCTTCCAAGCCCCCCGTTCTCCCTTCTGTCCGGCTTCTGTTCGGCTGCACAGAGCCGGACAGAAGCCTTCTGTTCGGCTGCATAGTGCCGGACAGAAGCCTTCTGTTCGGCACTGTGCAGCCGAACAGAAGGCTTCTGTTCGGTTGAGGGTTGCCGAACAGAAGGCTTCTGTTCGGCACTGTTCAGCCGAACAGAAGCCTTTTGTTCGGCGATCCAGTGCCGAACGGAGCACGAACCGTGAAAAAAAAAAATTTCGAAACAAGGTGGAACACGTACCTTTGCGGCCGATTCTTCGTCCCAAATCACTAGTTGCTTGTCCATGCTTCGAATGGGGCTTAAATCTCCTTCAAAGATCGCCTAAACGATGTAAATGGATCGAGGGGTTTAAGGGGGGTTTGAGGGGTGTTTTTTTTTTTTTCTTTTCAAAACGAAACGGAGGAGGAGGAAGGGGGGTGTACTGAGAAAATTTCAAGGGCAATATGGTAATTACACTGAAGGTTAGTTTGGGTATTTTTTTTTGGTTTTTGGGGGGTGTCCTTAGCAATAGGGGGGGTGTATATAGAACCACCCAAAGTGTGGCAATAATAATGGGAAATAGGGTGCGGAGTTCATTTAATTTACGAAACCAGCCCCTCGATTCCTTCAATGGCAGTTTTCTTTCTCCCATCTGCCAATGTCTCGACCCTCACAACTTTCTCATTTCTTGGCCGACTTGGACATGTGACCGCTCTTGGGGAAGCCCTTATATTGACCTACTCATACATGGCAACCATGGATCATGAAGTGCCTTGGTTCGAGAGAAAAATGATTTGAAATATATTGGTCAAAAATTGTTATAAAACTAGTGTTCCAATTTTTCTCTTAAGCCACATGTTAGAATTGATTGCGTTGAAAAATTTGAGGATTCGTAACACTCCAATAGGCTATCTTATATATAATAATGTGCTTTAATATCAAGTAATAAAAAGTTGCTATTAGAAGCCACCAGAGACCTATTAAAGGCCAATCCATAGAAAACCATATGAATAAAGGATTTCAGAAGTACATTCATCATCCTTAAAAGCTCTTTGAAGAATGAAAACTAACCTAGATGCTCTGAACCAATGAAAGAAATCAAATCTTCAACCGAAAGGAAAATCAACAATATACCTTTCAGAAGCGTGTGATCAATGTTTACGGGATGTTTCTTGAGCTAGGATCACATAATTTGGTCTTCTCGTATACTCGAACTTCTTCTTCCTTGTTGTAGCATAAATTTCTGTCTCTAATATCTCTCATTTCAGATTCCCATGTTTTTTTCATAGAGTGGTTGGGGAAATTTTAGGAGCTTATAGGAGTTGCGATAACTACACCAAGTTGTTATCACCATGGAATAACTCCCACATGAAACAGGGCTCTAAAGGCTAGGGCATGCTCTCACGGGCGCCCAACCTTGGTTCCAGCATAGATCTAATCTTGAAATCTAGGAGTTCATAGTTCCTCATGCCTTCTTCAAGAGTCTTCTATGATTTCAAAAATACATTCTAGTTCTCATTATTTAATAGTTGAATATAAAGAGCGAAATCAATTGCTTTCCAAAGAAGGGTCTTGTGCCACACGGCCTATCATATAGACTGATCAATGTCCCTTAGCTCTTTTGATTTGAGTTCTTGTTTATTTTAGTGGAATTGTCAATGCTTAGCCTCGTGCTGTAATATCAAAAAGAAAGAAAAAAAGTTGAGTAATCACTCTGAACACCCGACCACGTTCACATGGGTATGCATCCTCTTCTCCCATCCATGAAAGAAAGGCATGTCATTATTGTTGGGGCTAATATGTGCAGCCAAATTCTTATTGGGAGAACTCCAGCATGTCAGAGTTAATTTGTGGATGGAGGCTAGAGAATATCTCCTTTTCCTAATTCTTAAAGGAAAAGAGGATGAAGGGGAAAGGAGAAGGGAAAGAGAACAGGAAGAAGAAGGGTTTGCGTAGTTCCCTTTCTGTCCTTAGATCTAATCCCCCAATGAATTTGTTGACAAGCAGCTCCAGCTACCACTTGAGATTGTCCCACAAATCTGGCCCATGAGTGGCTTAAATAAGCACAAAGATGAGCAGAGTGAAATCCCCAACTTAACTTCTACCTTGGAACTCCAAAGATGATTGGACCCTAGCACTTATATCGACTTTAAGACTAAGTTACATGTGTGAATAATTTCGAAAAACTATTAATAATCAAAAACAAATGTATGTTGCATTTATGAAACAAAAAAATAGATTGCATCACCAAGTGCAATTTCCAATCCAAGTTATAAAAGTATTCATATGTGGTGCTCTCTTGCTTGCGTGCATGCGTGCGGATGGAAGTTAGAAAAAAAAAAAGAAATTAGATAGGAAACCACCATCCATCCTTGTTCTCATGTGCACTCTGTGGTAGTTGGTGGCAACAACTAACACATTTTTATTGAACACACTAGGAGTCTTATTGTTACCAAAAGAGATTAACTCAGCTTTTATTTTAGGCAAGCCACAAACAGAAGCTTAGAGTAGCCAGCGTTCACTGCAAATCATGCACATTGGTGAACTCAAACATAGACACAACAGTCCTTCCATACTCTCAAAATTCATAGATAATTACTATCAACCTGCAACAAGGCACAGGAAGGCAGGCTGCAAAAGAACCATCATTCAGCTTTCCATGAAGGGAGGAGTATCAGAGTCCCTCCATGTGCTCATTGAAGAAGCATATCTATCACCCTTGACAGCATCTGTTGAAGCATACGACTCAAGTTCAGCCATTTCTTCAGGCGTAAGTTTCACTGACAGTGCTCCAATATTCTGGTTGAAGTTCTCAATCTTGGTGGTGCCTGGTATAGGACAGACATCACTTCCCTGGTGATGAACCCAAGCCAATGCAAGCTGTGAAGGGGTGCATCCCTTCCTCTTAGCCATTTCATTTACACGCTCAAATATAAGTGCATTTTCCTCGAGATTCCCAGGTTGAAATCTGGGCACACTCTGCAAAATCATTCATCTTTCAATGAATGGAACATGAAACAAAAGGCTCAAATACATACAAACAAAAAAACAAAGAAAATGTACTCAGACATCCGCTGTGCCGGTGACATTAATAGTTCAGTTATCTTCTTTATTTAACATAAAGAGAATCTACGAAACCATAAAACAATGGAAGAGCAAAATGCTGGAAATGAAAAAGTTCTGAAATGTTTGACCAAAAAAAAGGTTCTAAGATGAACAATTGATCCAGAAGAAGAAACAATTATGAAATGTGAAAACAAAATTACAGGAAATAGGTTTCTGGGTAACTATAAACAAAAATAACTACTATTTTAATGCAAACATTACCTGGATGCACCTCTGATTCCATTTCTCCTTTATATGTCTAGGAGGCAATTTGGTTGCATGCAATTCAGTTGCACATAATTCAATGACAGTCTGCAATTCAACTGCTTGCAACTGGAATTATAGTTGTAGAAAGGGGCCTTGTTTGGTTATCAGTAATTGAAAATTGCAAATGTAATTAAAATTGTTTCGTTGTTTGATTTGGAAAGAGATACAGTTACCCTACAATTAAGCTAGTAAGGTTATCCCTGACAAACAATAAACTATTCACCTTTTCGATGATAGTATAACATTTATCATATTATTTTTATAATTATAATAGGAAAAATATTGCTACTAAATTCTCATTGGCTTAGCATAAGAATAATTACTAAAGCAATTACATAAATGTCAAAACAATTTAATACAATAATAACGAGACGCATTACTATCATATGCAATTATAATTCATAAAATTTTAATGTTAATGAAATAACAATACTATAATAATCATACAGTATCCTAGTAATAATAGTAACATTGTTGCAATATTCTAATAAATTAAATATAATATATTTTACAATCATTATATTAATAACTTAATACTGTTCTAATAGTATTATATCACAATAACATAAAATTATTATAATATGATAAAACTATTATAACACAATAATAATATAATATAGAATTGATGGAGACATCAGCTAGGCCACCATTTTATTTGCATATTTATTTTATTTTTATTTCTGAGCTTGTTTGCATTTTAGGGCTTATTTGTGTTATTTGTGGGCTTATTAGGAGTTATTTTTGTGTAAGAGGGTTTTATGTTAATTGTGTTTATTTGGCCCTATATGTAGGAAACTATTTTCATGATTAGGGTTTTAATGAACGATTAAGAACTTTCTTTTCCCCCACATCTCCTTCTTCTCTCTTCCTCCTTCTCTTTCCTCCTGTTCTTCCTCCCCTCCTCCTGTTCTTCCTCCCCTTCCTCTGTTTTCACATTTTACAATTACAACAATCATCCCGAGTTGAAGTACCAGCGTGGCAGCCACCTCTTCCGGGAATAATTTTGCATCAACTTGGTATCAGAGCCTCGGGTTTTGCCTCTGTGCCAAAGCCCCGGTCCCTAAACAACGTCTTTCTCCCTTGCTGCCACTTGAATCCACCGCCACCCCCGCTACGCAGCCTCATCCCACCGCCTCCGCCTCCCTGACACTGCTCTCCATCGACTTCCCACGGCCCACCACCCCTTTCCTCTCTCTCTCTCTCGATGCTCATAAAAAAAAAGGAATCTCTCTCTTTCTCTCTCGGTTCAAACCAGAGGAGAAAGGAAAACCCCTTTCCACCGTCGAGCCACGCCGCTTCCATCCTCCGCCTGCGCCGTTGCCAGACGTCACCCGAGCTCCAGACTTTACCCGAGCCCCATCAGCCAGGTTCCCATCTACCCGTTCCCCTTCCCCCCTTCCCACCAGTCATCACGCCCGTGCTTGCCTCCACCGCCGCCATCAGTCGCCGCCAGCAACGCCCGAACCACCATAGGAAGATCTTCCCCAGCTCCACGTCGCGCCGCCTCCCCGCCGCCGAATTCCGCTGACGAGCAGACCGCCCACAGCGCCACCCCGCTTCCGCCTGCACCGCCGGAAGCCGCCTTCGGCCGTGACCGGCCATCCCTCTCCGGCCGCCGTCCGTCGCCGCAGAGCCCCGCCGCAGCCCGTCCCCGCAACCGCCGCCACGAGGAACGACCCGCCCTCCCGAACCGTCGGGAGGTTGAAGACCATCAGCCCTAACGGGTAAGAGCCAAACCCGTTAACCCGCTCCCCACTAGCCCGATCCGTCCCCCCTTCAAAAAAAAACAAAAAAAAAAGCTACGCACGTGACTTGCACGTGATGGACCCTTAATGGGTTTTCAGAGCGGGTCAAACCCGTTAACCCGACTCTTAACGGGTCTGAGTTAAAAAAAAAGAGAAAAAAAAGGAAAAAAAAAGACCTACCTCTGTTCGTCTTCTCCGGCCGCACGCCGCGCAGCCGCCCTTGAGCGCCGCTCCACCCGTGCGGCCGCCAAGCTCCGCCGCACGCCGCCCACCCTTCGCCGCTTCCGCTCCACCGGCCGAAGCCACCATCCCCTTCTTTCTTCGGTGTCTGCCTCCACCGCGCCGCCCAACCCCTCCTACTTCTTCCCTCGAGCTCCGCCTCCGCCGTCGCAGCAGCTCCGCCGCCACCCGCTTGCCGCTTCCTCTGCTCCGTCGCTCCGGCCGACCGCAGCGCCTCCTCGACTGCGGCCACCGGCTTCGGCCTTCGCCATCAACGCCGCCGAAGCTTCCGCCCTCCCTTCGCCGCCACCGTCGCCGCTGCAACAACCTCCTCCATCTTCCTCACCGGCCATCGCCCCTCCCCAAAAACCAAATCCCCGTTCACCCCATCGGAACCCCTCCTTCCCCCTCTTTCTGACCCGCAGACAGAGGCCCTCGGGGCCATCACTTCAAGCCCATCCAGAGGCCCAAAGGCTAACCAGTCCCCACATCAACCCCAGCAGGCTCTTCATCAACCCGTGCGCCAGCAGCATCCCCTCTTCACAGCTTCAACCTCCAGCCGTTCATATCTCCTCGGCGTCCACTTCAATCGTGCAACAAGCTGGGTTCAGCAATCAACACCACTGAGTTCCTGCATTGCGTCCGACGACGTCTCCATTGCTTGAAAAGCCACAAGCGAACGACTCTGATCGCCTACTTCACGATAGGTAATAAGGTTTCCACTTTTCTTGGGCTTGCTCATTTAATTATGTTCTAGTTCTCTTGCATGATAGCCACATTTTGAAACTTATATTGCTATCAAAATTCAGAACATCAAACCTTTCATTTCCGAACCCATCCTATTACCCATTAAATCTTGATATTAAATTAGCACACTCTTGTAACAGGACGTTTCTCAGCATTCTTCGATCAGATTGATTTAGGATCAAAACAACTGTACTACTTGATTGCAATCTAATTTCTTAAATTAAATAATCTTAATCCTTAATTCCGAATAACCGAAGTAAAAATCAGCAATATTTAAACTTTAAGTTATTCTTGTGAAAACTTGCTGATCTCTGAAATCATAATAGATTGCATTAGTAGGTTGTCCTGAATCAAATTTGATATTGCATCATATTTATTAGGGTTTCATTAGTAATATTGCATTTCACATCATCATCTAGTGTTGTCATTGCATACCAACCCGTAGTGATAGGGAGTATTATTTCAATCAACCTAAAATCCTTGTAGCTACCATGAATCCCGATGTTTTGAGATCTCTCATGGAACAGCTCGATGCCATGCGGGCTGGAAACGAGGAGTTCAAACAAGAAATCCATGAGCTCATGCGAAATTCTAAGACCCCTAAACCACCAACCCCCATTACAGCTCAACCTAAAATCGGTTTGGCCGTACCACCTATAATCCTTCCCCATCCCCCTAGGAACCAACCACCTCCTGTTCACCAGCGCGATCTAGATGCGAGGCTGCTGCATACCGTAAGAATAGAGGCCCCTACCTTTGCTGGTCAATCCGAGCCAAGCGTGTATCTCGATTGGAGAGCCGCCATGGATAATTACCTTAAGTGGAACGAAATGACTGACGATAAAAAAGTGCGATTTGCCAAAATGAAGCTTATTGGGTAAGCTCACTGGTACTGGCATAATGTTGAACATATGCGTGAGATCCAAAGGCTTCCTCGTATAACTACATGGGAGGATATGAAAGAAAAGCTAAATGAGAAGTATCTGCCATTTTCGTACCGACAACGCCTTATGGATAGGTGGCAGAAGCTAACTCAAAGGACATCGACGGTTGCTGATTACATCGCACGATTTGAGGAGTTTCATAAAAAGTGCGGTGTAATAGAAGGGGAGACCCTTACCCTCTTTAGGTTTCGGGCAGGACTCCGCGAGGAGATCCAGAAAGAACTACTTCTCCGAGAGATTACCACTCTTAATCAAGCATACCAGTTGGCTCAAGATGTAGATAGTTTCTTAAGACTACCTGTGGTGAGGCCCATCGACCCTCGACCACTGGCCCTAGGAGCCCGACCTAACCAAAATTATCTCCCACAACCTAGACCACTTTTCAATCCTCCTAATCAGCTTGGCCTAACCCCAGCACCGACTAGGACCTCCCCGATGCCTGTCCCAAACCCTTCAACTGATAAGGAAAAAGGAATATTGGGTTCCTACCCTCCTTCTCGAAGCCAAATCCAATGCTTCTGGTGCCAAAGGTCCGACCACATTGCGTCCCAATGCCCTGCCAAAACTTACCTGATTACTGAACCAAAAGCTGGGATCCAAAAGACCGAATATGTCGAAGAAGTCTATGAATCAAATATAGAAGACTATGTAGAAGACTTTGAAGACGAACCCACAGAATTAGACTTTGTCCAAAATGATTCCCAAAAGGAGCCTATTGATCTAAGTACAACCAAGCCACTTCACATCACTACTATCGAAGAGGTAGTGACAGATATTGAGAGCCAGTCACCTGAATTGGCACTTGTAGCTAAAGATACCCATGTGGCGTCCAATCTTGAACATTCCCCTATAGTAGTTTTCCTTCTAGAGGAGTTTCATGATGTAGTCCCTGATGATCTTTCAGATGCACTTTCTCTAATGTGTGATATCCAACGTGCAATTGATCTAGTTTCCGGAGCATCTCTGCCCAACCTTCCACATCATAGGCTCAGACCGAATGCATATGCTAGGACCTGAAATTTAATGTTACCGACAGTTGAGTTTGCATGTAATAATTCGGCTAACAAGTCCATAGATATGAGTCCATTCGAAGTGGTGCATGATTACAAACCTAGGCAACCCATAGACATGTTTTTCATGTCTCATCAGTATAGAGTCTTTGAGTCTGCACAATCAATTGCATCACATCCACATTCCTTGCATCAAAAAATCAGTAATTGTAGTCACTTTAATAACTTAAAATATAAATCCCTTGCTGATTGACACAGACGTTATAAAGAGTTAAGTGAAAAAGATTACGTCATGATAAGAATTAGGTTTGAACAATTTTCTTCAGATACGTTTAAGAAATTGCAAACTTGTAGTGCGGAACCGTTCAAAATCTTAAAGAAAATTAGTTTGAATGCATATGTTGTGGATCTTCCTGCTGACTATGGGATTAGTGCAACATTTAATATTGAAGATTTAGTCCCATACAAAAAGACAATATTCATGCCTTCTGACCCCTTTATTGATATACCTGCCCATGTTGGACACCCTGATCTATTACCTGCCGTTGAGCCACCACCTCCCAAATTTCATGCACGCAGAAAACAAATAGAACATATATTGGATGAGCAGGTTATTTCAACCAGGAACGGTGGTTACCAACGTTACCTTGTTCGGTGAAAAGGTCGACCAAAGTCTGATGTGACGTGGATTTCCAGAGCACAGTTGCAGCGCCTTGACCCCGATCTTCTGGAGCAATACGACAACCGGTCAGACCTGTACTCGACGGGGTCGAGTTTTTCTCATCCGGAAAGAGTTGATGGGGACATCAGAGCCCTTCATCCAGATGATCCTGAGCCTCCGGATTGAGTCAGACTCGGATTGGGTCCATTTTTTTCCACCCGGGAGGAGTTGATGGGGACATCAGGTAGGCCACCATTTTATTTGCATATTTATTTTATTTTTATTTATGGGCTTGTCTGCATTTTAGGGCTTATTTGTGTTATTTGTGGGCTTATTAGGAGTTATTTTTGTGTAAGGGGGTTTTATGTTAATTGTGTTTATTTGGCCCTATATGTAGGAAACTATTTTCATGATTAGGGTTTTAATGAACGATTAAGAACTTTCTTTTCCCCCACATCTCCTTCTTCTCTCTTCCTCCTTCTCTTTCCTCCTGTTCTTCCTCCCCTCCTCCTGTTCTTCCTCCCCTTCCTCTGTTTTCACATTTTACAATTACAACAATCATCCCGAGTTGAAGTACCAGCGTGGCAGCCACCTCTTCCGGGAATAATTTTGCATCAACTTGGTATCAGAGCCTCGGGTTTTGCCTCTATGCCAAAGCCCCGGTCCCTAAACAGCATCTTTCTCCCTTGCTGCCACTTGAATCCACCGCCACCCCCGCTACGCAGCCTCATCCCACCGCCTCCGCCTCCCTGACACTGCTTCTCCATCGACTTCCCACGGCCCACCACCCCTTTCCTCTCTCTCTCTCTCGATGCTCATAAAAAAAAAAAGGAATCTCTCTCTTTCTCTCTCGGTTCAAACCAGAGGAGAAAGGAAAACCCCTTTCCACCGTCGAGCCACGCCGCTTTCATCCTCCGCCTGCGCCGTTGCCAGACGTCACCCGAGCTCCAGACTTTACCCGAGCCCCATCAGCCAGGTTCCCATCTACCCGTTCCCCTTCCCCCCTTCCCACCAGTCATCACGCCCGTGCTTGCCTCCACCGCCGCCATCAGTCGCCGCCAGCAACGCCCGAACCACCATAGGAAGATCTTCCCCAGCTCCGCGTCGCGCCGCCTCCCCGCCGCCGAATTCCGCTGACGAGCAGACCGCCCGCAGCGCCACTCCGCTTCCGCCTGCACCGCCGGAAGCCGCCTTCGGCCGTGACCGGCCATCCCTCTCCGGCCGCCGTCCGTCGCCGCAGAGCCCCGCCGCAGCCCGTCCCCGCAACCGCCGCCACGAGGAACGACCCGCCCTCCCGAACCGTCGGGAGGTTGAAGACCATCAGCCCTAACGGGTAAGAGCCAAACCCGTTAACCCGCTCCCCACTAGCCCGATCCGTCCCCCCTTCAAAAAAAAACAAAAAAAAAAAGCTACGCACGTGACTTGCACGTGATGGACCCTTAATGGGTTTTCAGAGCGGGTCAAACCCGTTAACCCGACTCCTAACGGGTCTGAGTTAAAAAAAAAAAGAGAAAAAAAAGGAAAAAAAAAGACCTACCTCTGTTCGTCTTCTCCGGCCGCACGCCGCGCCGCCGCCCTTGAGCGCCGCTCCACCCGTGCGGCCGCCAAGCTCCGCCGCACGCCGCCCACCCTTCGCCGCTTCCGCTCCACCGGCCGAAGCCACCATCCCCTTCTTTCTTCGGTGTCTGCCTCCACCGCGCCGCCCAACCCCTCCTACTTCTTCCCTCGAGCTCCGCCTCCGCCGTCGCAGCAGCTCCGCCGCCACCCGCTTGCCGCTTCCTCTGCTCCGTCGCTCCGGCCGACCGCAGCGCCTCCTCGACTGCGGCCACCGGCTTCGGCCTTCGCCATCAACGCCGCCGAAGCTTCCGCCCTCGCGCTCCGCCCTCCCTTCGCCGCCACCGTCGCCGCTGCAACAACCTCCTCCATCTTCCTCACCGGCCATCGCCCCTCCCCAAAAACCAAATCCCCGTTCACCCCATCGGAACCCCTCCTTCCCCCTCTTTCTGACCCGCAGACAGAGGCCCTCGGGGCCATCACTTCAAGCCCATCCAGAGGCCCAAAGGCTAACCAGTCCCCACATCAACCCCAGCAGGCTCTTCATCAACCCGTGCGCCAGCAGCATCCCCTCTTCACAGCTTCAACCTCCAGCCGTTCATATCTCCTCGGCGTCCACTTCAATCGTGCAACAAGCTGGGTTCAGCAATCAACACCACTGAGTTCCTGCATTGCGTCCGACGACGTCTCCATTGCTTGAAAAGCCACAAGCGAACGACTCTGATCGCCTACTTCACGACAGGTAATAAGGTTTCCACTTTTCTTGGGCTTGCTCATTTAATTATGTTCTAGTTCTCTTGCATGATAGCCACATTTTGAAACTTATATTGCTATCAAAATTCAGAACATCAAACCTTTCATTTCCGAACCCATCCTATTACCCATTAAATCTTGATATTAAATTAGCACACTCTTGTAACAGGACGTTTCTCAGCATTCTTCGATCAGATTGATTTAGGATCAAAACAACTGTACTACTTGATTGCAATCTAATTTCTTAAATTGAATAATCTTAATCCTTAATTCCGAATAACCGAAGTAAAAATCAGCAATATTTAAACTTTAAGTTATTCTTGTGAAAACTTGCTGATCTCTGAAATCATAATAGATTGCATTAGTAGGTTGTCCTGAATCAAATTTGATATTGCATCATATTTATTAGGGTTTCATTAGTAATATTGCATTTCACATCATCATCTAGTGTTGTCATTGCATACCAACCCGTAGTGATAGGGAGTATTATTTCAATCAACCTAAAATCCTTGTAGCTACCATGAATCCCGATGTTTTGAGATCTCTCATGGAACAGCTCGATGCCATGCGGGCTGGAAACGAGGAGTTCAAACAAGAAATCCGTGAGCTCATGCGAAATTCTAAGACCCCTAAACCACCAACCCCCATTACAGCTCAACCTAAAATCGGTTTAGCCGTACCACCTATAATCCTTCCCCATCCCCCTAGGAACCAACCACCTCCTGTTCACCAGCGCGATCTAGATGCGAGGCTGCTGCATACCGTAAGAATAGAGGCCCCTACCTTTGCTGGTCAATCCGAGCCAAGCGTGTATCTCGATTGGAGAGCCGCCATGGATAATTACCTTAAGTGGAACGAAATGACTGACGATAAAAAAGTGCGATTTGCCAAAATGAAGCTTATTGGGTAAGCTCACTGGTACTGGCATAATGTTGAACATATGCGTGAGATCCAAAGGCTTCCTCGTATAACTACATGGGAGGATATGAAAGAAAAGCTAAATGAGAAGTATCTGCCATTTTCGTACCGACAACGCCTTATGGATAGGTGGCAGAAGCTAACTCAAAGGACATCGACAGTTGCTGATTACATCGCACGATTTGAGGAGTTTCATAAAAAGTGCGGTGTAATAGAAGGGGAGACCCTTACCCTCTTTAGGTTTCGGGCAGGACTCCGCGAGGAGATCCAGAAAGAACTACTTCTCCGAGAGATTACCACTCTTAATCAAGCATACCAGTTGGCTCAAGATGTAGATAGTTTCTTAAGACTACCTGTGGTGAGGCCCATCGACCCTCGACCACTGGCCCTAGGAGCCCGACCTAACCAAAATTATCTCCCACAACCTAGACCACTTTTCAATCCTCCTAATCAGCTTGGCCTAACCCCAGCACCGACTAGGACCTCCCCGATGCCTGTCCCAAACCCTTCAACTGATAAGGAAAAAGGAATATTGGGTTCCTACCCTCCTTCTCGAAGCCAAATCCAATGCTTCTGGTGCCAAAGGTCCGACCACATTGCGTCCCAATGCCCTGCCAAAACTTACCTGATTACTGAACCAAAAGCTGGGATCCAAAAGACCGAATATGTCGAAGAAGTCTATGAATCAAATATAGAAGACTATGTAGAAGACTTTGAAGACGAACCCACAGAATTAAACTTTGTCCAAAATGATTCCCAAAAGGAGCCTATTGATCTAAGTACAACCAAGCCACTTCACATCACTACTATCGAAGAGGTAGTGACAGATATTGAGAGCCAGTCACCTGAATTGGCACTTGTAGCTAAAGATACCCATGTGGCGTCCAATCTTGAACATTCCCCTATAGTAGTTTCCCTTCTAGAGGAGTTTCATGATGTAGTCCCTGATGATCTTTCAGATGCACTTTCTCTAATGTGTGATATCCAACGTGCAATTGATCTAGTTTCCGGAGCATCTCTGCCCAACCTTCCACATCATAGGCTCAGACCGAATGCATATGCTAGGACCTGAAATTTAATGTTACCGACAGTTGAGTTTGCATGTAATAATTCGGCTAACAAGTCCATAGATATGAGTCCATTCGAAGTGGTGCATGATTACAAACCTAGGCAACCCATAGACATGTTTTTCATGTCTCATCAGTATAGAGTCTTTGAGTCTGCACAATCAATTGCATCACATCCACATTCCTTGCATCAAAAAATCAGTAATTGTAGTCACTTTAATAACTTAAAATATAAATCCCTTGCTGATTGACACAGACGTTATAAAGAGTTAAGTGAAAAAGATTACGTCATGATAAGAATTAGGTTTGAACAATTTTCTTCAGATACGTTTAAGAAATTGCAAACTTGTAGTGCGGAACCGTTCAAAATCTTAAAGAAAATTAGTTTGAATGCATATGTTGTGGATCTTCCTGCTGACTATGGGATTAGTGCAACATTTAATATTGAAGATTTAGTCCCATACAAAAAGACAATATTCATGCCTTCTGACCCCTTTATTGATATACCTGCCCATGTTGGACACCCTGATCTATTACCTGCCGTTGAGCCACCACCTCCCAAATTTCATGCACGCAGAAAACAAATAGAACATATATTGGATGAGCAGGTTATTTCAACCAGGAACGGTGGTTACCAACGTTACCTTGTTCGGTGAAAAGGTCGACCAAAGTCTGATGTGACGTGGATTTCCAGAGCACAGTTGCAGCGCCTTGACCCCGATCTTCTGGAGCAATACGACAACCGGTCAGACCTGTACTCGACGGGGTCGAGTTTTTCTCATCCGGAAAGAGTTGATGGGGACATCAGAGCCCTTCATCCAGATGATCCTGAGCCTCCGGATTGAGTCAGACTCGGATTGGGTCCATTTTTTCCCACCCGGGAGGAGTTGATGGGGACATCAGGTAGGCCACCATTTTATTTGCATATTTATTTTATTTTTATTTATGGGCTTGTCTGCATTTTAGGGCTTATTTGTGTTATTTGTGGGCTTATTAGGAGTTATTTTTGTGTAAGGGGGTTTTATGTTAATTGTGTTTATTTGGCCCTATATGTAGGAAACTATTTTCATGATTAGGGTTTTAATGAACGATTAAGAACTTTCTTTTCCCCCACATCTCCTTCTTCTCTCTTCCTCCTTCTCTTTCCTCCTGTTCTTCCTCCCCTCCTCCTGTTCTTCCTCCCCTTCCTCTGTTTTCACATTTTACAATTACAACAATCATCCCGAGTTGAAGTACCAGCGTGGCAGCCACCTCTTCCGGGAATAGTTCTGCATCAAGAATAATAAAAAGTACAGCAATAATATATTATAATCTTATATAATATTACCATTTATGATAATATCATTATAATAGTATAATATTACTTCATTAATAATATTACAGTAATATTATTATTATTACTTTAATTATAAGGACAACGTGGAGAAGAAGGGGAATGTTTGGAGTGGTAAGCGAAACTCTTCTAAAGGACTTTTCCCATTACAAGATTCCTTGTAGTTGAAATAACCAATTTTGTTTACAATTCTAGTTACAACTTTTGGGACCTTTTCCTGAGTTGAACTGCAACATGCAATTGCAATAGCAGGCCTCCAAACACTTGTTTTGGTTGCTTGCAATTCAATTGCAGTCAACTGCAACTGTAGGATGCTAATTACAGGAAACTAAACAGTCCCTACATATCTCTGTTTGTATCCATATAAGGGTATAGTTATTTTGTGCAAGTTGCAAAAAAAGGTTTACACTATAACGATCCAACACCTTAATCCCAAAAGGCTAGTCAGAATGTGTTTGGATTACTTGGCCCGGTTCAAGTAACAAGGATATGTGCACATATCAATGTGAAATTAAGTACATGCCCACAAAAGCCCTCACACACTCCCTATTTAATCTCTTGCATCCTCGCTAGGCCAAAGGTCCAACTACAATCACAAACACAACAATCAACCCATAGTCA
Organism: Phoenix dactylifera; assembly: GCF_051530095.1. Taxonomy (NCBI): domain Eukaryota; kingdom Viridiplantae; phylum Streptophyta; class Magnoliopsida; order Arecales; family Arecaceae; genus Phoenix; species Phoenix dactylifera. The sequence goes on from NC_143193.1 coordinate 11,022,263, forward strand.
GTCCCAGAAAAGCCTATATTACAGTGTTCTCTAGTCCACATATGCTATGAGCCGGGTCCACTTCGATACCATTTGCAACAACCCAGAACCTCATCCAAAAAGATTATTCAAAAGGTACTCTTTAGATATATTAGCCCTGTATAAGTATCTAAGATCTGCCCAATGCATAACTATGTGGGACTAAACACACACCCACATGAACCCTCGTATACCCACTTGCAAATTTAGTGATGGTGAAAGCAAAACAAAATGAACCACTAGTGTGATATACAAGGACTGAAATGATTACATGTTCTTAAAAAAACATATGCTTTGGACCCCTTGGGTGTATCACACCCACCAAATAGTTCTAGCAGCATAGTATGCTTCTTTTTCTTTTTCTTTTCATTGGTAGCTTGGGGGGGGGGGGGGGGGGGGGAGCTCAAATCATATGAAATCTTCCTATAAGCATTGTTGTGCGCTCAAATCATATGAAATCTTCCTATAAGCATTTTAAAGCTTGGAGACAGAATCCAACAATTTTGGTTATCATTTTTCAAACCACATAATTGAACTTGGCAATGCATGTAAAGTTCTCTCATTTTAGTCTAACGTCCTATAACTATGATACGTGCATCTGTATATACATAGATATGGTGTATATGTATACAAATACACACTCATTGATATATACACAATCTCATATTTAAAAAATTCATGTTCTGTATGGTAAGACAAAATAGGAAAGCTCACCAGCAAGAAAAATGGAAACCATTTAACAACCCATTGCATTCTAGAAGATAGCTTTTCTATGTCGCATCTTTAGATATTCTAAGTTCTTTATAAAAAAATTATATAAATAAAGAAAAAGAAAATAAGAACATTGCCATCCATGTTTCATCTGATTGCATTGCACTTGCCAAATGCCATTGTCAACATATGTCAATACTACAATTTATAAATGCAGAAGTTGTTAAAATATATTGCCTAATGAACTAAAATTATGCATAGTCGAACTAAAATTATAATTCGCTTTTGTTGGGATCATGAACAAAGGCATGTTGTATCAAGGAAAAGGCAACAACTTAATGTTGTGCGAACTGGACTCCTGCATTCACCATATGCAATAGAACCTTAAATACTTATCAAATTATCTGGATATGGATTTTGCAGATTGATGGTGGAGTTGGCCTTTCTAACAATGAATATTATCCACCATAATGGAAGTAGGTTTTATTTTCTTTTTTTTTTGTCTCTCTCTACCTTCCCCTCTAGAGTAAGAAAGTCCGCGAAATCCTCTCCATTTTCGGCCCTGCAGCAATGGGCCATGTTTAGGCGGTCTGGTTGTTGCTCGAGGAAGCGAGAATAGTACCGGCAAAGTTAACATGTGGAAGGGATGGGAGGGTTCCAAGCTTGAGTTCATAGGTTAAATTTGGCTTCCTTCTCTGACACTGATAGGCCTTGCCACTTATTCTTAGAAGTGCATTGTTGTTGATTGCGAGCAAGGTGGAACTTTTCTTCTCCAAAGCTAGAGAGGTTCGGTAGTACGGGAGAAAAGAGTCTCAGAACTTGTGAAGATATGGAAGAGGATGTTGACATCAAGGTCCGCCGTACCGGTACCGGTCGGCGTACTGGTGGCCAGCCGAACCGGTACGGTACCGGTCCGGTCCATACCGTTTTTTTTTTTTAAGTGTTGTCTCTGTTGGATCTTAAATTAAGTATTAAGTAAAGTTTGATGTTTTTTTATTGCTTTTTTCATGATTTTTGATGTTTCTATATTTAAATTTAGGGTTGAAATTTGAAACATAAATGATGCATGTTATTACTTCCTTCCGTTCCAAATGATAAAATGATACACATCTTCAAATTAAGATACAATCATTTACATACATTTAAAGCACTCTCGGATATCAAAATCGGGACGAGTGCCGATGGCTCTCGTAGATATCCGGATCATAAGTATAGTCAGGAGGAGGCAGATCAACCCAATCAGAAAGAACGCGCGCCAGGTTATAAGAACTGTCGGATCTCTCGCTCACGCTCTGGCTCTAAGAGGTGTCCTCTGATTGTGTAGGGGCCCATCGAAATATGACGGAAGCAAAATTCGATGCACCATATCCATATTCGTCAGGCTGAGGCTGTGGATAATAGAATCTGTATCCGTATAAAAGCTCATCTGCAGCTATATCCTGTCTTCCTGAATGACTTCGAGGAGCCCGTCTTCTATATCCAATGATATCCTCACAGAATCTGTCAGGTGGTCGACCGTGGTCCGTATCCTGTGTAGCACCCGTAAATTGGGACTCACCGGTGAAATGAAGACCACCCTCTGGCTGTGTCTCATAAGTACCATATTGTCCTCCGCTCCCTCCATGGCTAGAAGATCCATCACTACCAGAACCTTCATCGCTGCTAGTCCAAGTCTCCTCCTCGATACTCTCCATTGGAACCCTTTGTTTATCCTTTCTGGCCCTCTCTGTCTGGCTATGTCGCCCTTCTCTACTGAGCATCCCTCGATCAGCTCTCTCGGAGGGTGTCTCGTACAAATCATGTGGTGACTGGCTCCCCTATGACTGCAGCTAATCAGCTCTGGGAGTGCGTGAAATATTGCGCTCAGCCCATTGCTCTGGATCGACCCTAGCCTCGGTGGCTATGAAGCTAGCTGGCCGTGGAAGCGATCCTGGCTCGTCAAGTTCGGACTCCTGCTGCTGAACTACAAGCCAGTCGAGCAGTAGATCATCGTCATCATCGGTGATGGTCCCATACATAGGATCTGCATACTTGAGCTCTGCTTCCTCTTGAATGCACTTTAGCCTCAACCGCAAATTGTAGCACACATAAACAAGATCGTTGAGACGCTTTTGTGCCAAACGGTTCCTTTGTTTGTTGTGGATGAGAGCGAAGGTGGACCAATTGCACTCACAGCCACTAGAGGAGACTGTTTGGGAGAAGATTCGGATAACTATCCGCTTTAAATTTCTTGCGAACCCGCCAAAATGCACCCACCATTCAGCTGCAAAAATATTTATGAAAATTACATATATAATAGTTCCATATTAGTAACCAAGTAACACCAGATGAATGTCTTTCTGATATGTGACGTACCTGGATTTATATTGTGTTTGCTGACGACAGCCGCTCATTGGCCAAAACTATAGCTGCCCTCTCTAAATATTTTGCTCTGTGAAAAAGAAGCGTGTTCTACCATGTTAATAATTGAAGATAACAGTATACTTACACATGCTGGTAATTACTAAATCATAGTTACCTCTTCAAGATATAGGGCCGCTTTTTCTGGATCATGCTCCATCTTGTAAATCATATTGCGCAAAGCATCCAGAAGTGTTTCATCCATATCAATTCCATCTATACTGTACTGAAACCGGAGGTTTAGATAGTATGTTGCACATATACGAGACTATCTTAGCATAATTACATAAGTACATCCATCACTTTAATTGTCAATATTCTTGCTTACCTGCTAGATGCAATTTTTTACCCATTTGTGCTCCCTACCGTCGCTCAATGATGTTGATGTACGACTGGCCATGCGCTGAATCTGTCTCCATAATCTGATCCTTTGCCTTAACCATCATGTGATACAAAAATTCCATCTGGGGGTAAATCTCGCTATCTACGGCCCGCAGCACTTCATATAATGGTTTGATAGCCTTGACTATTGTAGTAGCCCGCTGCCAGAATGACTGTCTCGTCACCAAGTCTTCTATCTTGCTCCCTTTAGTGCCGGCATAAGAATATCTACTATCATGCCACTCGGGAATGACAAACATCTGATGTAGGGCTCCTATCTTCTCGAGAATATTATCAAGTGCGATGAAGTTGGTAGCAAACCGTATGACTCCTAGTCTCAGAATCTCTCCCCCTGCATACTTTCTCATCAGTGAAAGGACCCAATTATGGTTATAAATATACCTGGTGATGCGTTGGGTTGTCTCCACCGTTTGCTGCACCCTACGGATCTTTTCAATATCCATTAGCATGAGATCAATACAATGTGCAGCACATGGGATCCAAAAAATATGTGGTCGCCGCTCCATCAAGATCTTCCCGGCAGTCTTATATTGCGGCCCATTATCAGTGACGACCTACACGACATTCTCCTCTCCTACCAGATCAATCACATCCTCCATAAGTTTCAGCATGTACGCAGTGTTGTGCACATAAGCCGAAGCATCAACCGACTTCTGGAAGAAGGTCTTTGCATCACAATATGTCAAAAAGTTGATGATGCTCCACCTAGTCGGATTGGTCCAACCATCGTACATAATGGTTAGTCCATATATGGGCCACTTGCTCTTGTAGGAGTCAATCCAATTCTCCAGCTCCTTATTGTTGTCAAGAAGCTCACCGTAGATGTCCTTCGGATCTGGAAGAACTACACCGGGACCGGTAGCTTGTATGGCGGCAATGGCAGACCTGTAGTACGTATTGTCTGCCACATTCGCTGGAATGTGGCTGAAGTGAAACAAGGATCTAATAGCTCGCCACATAGTTTCTTCTTATCCTTCATCCACATTGTATCTACCCCTTGCTGCCTTGAATCTCTGCTGCGGAGAGCATGCGGATCTACATCATTAATTGTCGCTCCTTATGGAATTTCTCAAGATGACTTCTTTCAGCTACCAAAACTATCCAGCATAGATGCAATCCGGCCACGTTCTTTGTCGACGCCCTTCCTGAATGAAGTTGTCCTCAAGAACTCTGGATCTTGTCTAGTGCTCCCAGAACCGTCGCCCGACTCATATGCAGAGGGCCCAAATCGAGCCCTATGCCTGGCCATCTCCTCCTGTTGCCACTGATTATCCAGGCTTGCCTGCATGGCCGCCTGAATATTTACCTCCTCCTCATCAAGATCCTCAACCTCCTCTGGCACTCTAGAGTGATAGGAAGGTAGCTCTGCCGCTCGGCAATCCACCTTCATCCTCTTCTTGAAAATCCTCTCCTTCGCTTTTTTGACCTCAACGAGATTCTACCTCATCAGCACACGAATCTCGTCCGGACAATTCGGACACGTAGCAACCTCACCGGAATTTCCGGCTAAGTGTTGCTTCAACCTGATTACCCCTCCTCCCTTGAAGATCTTGTCGCAAAAGTTACATTAAAACTGGTGTCGTTGTCCCTCTCTTCTAAGTCCTCGCCCATAAGACCAACCAATATCACTCTTTGTAGGGTTCGTTTTTCTTGATGGCTTCATTCCTACCATAAATATGCAACATATCAAAAAATTAAGCTAATGGAGTAAATTTTAGCATGATCTTATTTTTTTAAGCAATTTATAAACTATTTTTTTAAGCTACTTATTAACAAAATTAATGAAATAACATAGGACAAAGAAACCACACCTTAAATAGTCTTCGCTGGATTTTTTTGGAAGGAACTCCTCCTGAATTTATGGGCTATCTCTCAAATCTTTCCTTCTCTGGTTATCCCTCAGAAGCTCGCTGGATTTAAGAACTCTGGATGCTCTCATTCGGTTTTTATAACCGAACGAGTGAGGAAGGCCGAGGAGCAGGACGAGTGACTGTGCCATTGCCTGCTATCTCAACCACCAAATTTAAAAAAAGAAGTGGCCGTTGTCGGTCACTTCTTTTTTTCAAAAGAATGAGAAGTGGCCGAGGCCACTTCCTTTTTTTCAAAACAAACAAAAGTGGCCTCTTGGCCACTTCTTTTTTTCAAAAGAAAGAAGTGGCCTCTCTTTCTGAAACCACGCGCGGCGCAGTGGTTTCAAAAACCACAGCGCACGGCACTATGGTTGTTTAAAAAAAAAATGGCGTACCGGTGCGAACCGGCCAGTTCGCACCGGTACGATGCCAGTACGGACCACATACCAGTCGGCTCTCCTATAAAAACCACCCGGTACCGGATTCCACGTGGATCCGATACCAATCTAAGGCCGGACCAGTACGTACCGGCCCGTACCGGCCAGTACAGCAGACTATGGTGGACATCCTCCATTATCTCTTGGTTAGGCCTTTGACGGGCCTTCATTTGGGCTATGAGCCCTTGTTTGGTTGTTCTGGCCTTTCGGCCTTTGTTACGTGCTGATCTAGCTCATATTGGGAAAGAAACTATGGTCCTTTGGCCAAAGCCCCTACCAGCTGCTTGCCCAATGAGGCAAGGCGGTTATACTCGCCCATACTTTGTATCAAGTGGCCATTTGAGCCAGACACTAGAAAAAGTAGGCATTTTGTTGCTTTTTATAGCATGGTTAAGGATTTTGGTGGGAAAATAATGATATGAAATGTCATGTTTCCTGTATCCTCAAGCTAATTTGGGGTAGTTGTGGAAAAATATAATGAAACATCTAAACCAAAAAATATTTTATAATATTTTCTACAACAACAAATTTTAACAAACAAATATATGTAATTTGCTAGTAAATTTTTTTTCTATATGTTCCTGTATCCTTTTTTGTTTCCCTTTTTTGTAAAATCAGTTGCTTGGTTACTCATCCAAATCAAATTCTCTCATCCATGTCCAGGCTACATCGATCCGAGTGTGAAAAGGCAGCAATAAAGGAAAAAGAAAGGACACACATAACACATGCATATGATTGTATTACTGTTTTCTAAATGACAATATGACGTCAGTTTTTGTTTCATCCTTGAATTAACACAAGCAGCAGTCTTAGTTGCTTAACTACCAGATGCGACCAATTTTGATAGGTAGATTATTATGTTTACAGGGTCCCTTGATCTATCCCGACCATACATTTGATAACTACCAATATCACATCGCATAATGTTCCATTAGCTATTTTCTATATACATATATAATTATTTTATCAGAAATACGCACCTTACGGAAGTCCTGGTCTGACAAAGTTTCGGCCATTTTCGGTCCAGCAGAAAAGAAACCCCTGCCTAATGGACTATATGCAACAATTCCAATACCAAGTTCTCTGGAAATCTCAAAACAAAAAATAAGAAAGGCAATATTAGAAAAATAAATGTTAGCCACCAATATGTAAACAAACTCACCTGCAAGTGGGAATTATATCTTCTTCAGCATCTCTCGTCCATAAAGACCACTCCAGCTGGACAGCAGTTATTGGATGAACTGCATGTGCCCTCCTGATTGTTGAAGCAGATGCTTCAGACAACCCAATGTATTTTATCTTTCCTTCTTCAACTAGTTTCTTGAGTTCTCCCATCTGATAATGGCAAAAGAAAATGATGATCAATTTACTAACCAACTTGTATTCAGGCAAAAAGGTGTCAAGGTACGAATATGAAAATATAAATTAATATTAGAACCTACAATACCCTTCACAAGCCGGATGAATAATACAGTCAAATGACATAGCATCATAGGTTTTACTGACTAAACACAACTGGGGAAATTAAAAAAAAAAAAAAAACAGGTGCATGATTACAATAAACTCAAATGCTTCATAATTGTTATCCTTCCTATGGCATGATCAGTAAATTATAAATCACATCTGAATATAGGGCGATTTCACTTAGGACAATAAAGTGGCATTGTCCTCATACTAAGCTAGATACAAGATCAGTCCTATAAACTTCAACAACCGGTGGCAGTCATAGCTTGGCAATAAGCTTCTTCTCATCATTTGAAAATAAAAATGTTATGCTCCTACTCTTCTTAGACCTTCTTCTTATATGATAATACTCTTTTTTTACACTTCAGGCTCATGAACATTCCCAACTGGTTCTAAAATGTGATTCTCTGTTGTTACTACTTCATTCGCCTCTACATCACATGCAGATGGACCTTTGCATAACTTCCTTAGCAGTAATAATGATAGAAGACACATTCACATAGTCTACCAACCTCCCGGTCAATTTACAAAAGACCCTTTGTTATTACCTACGATCAAACTGGTAATAACTGTCTAGCATTCACTCTTTCAGTTCTTTTAAGCCTTACCTTGCAGCCTTCAATTTCTAAAGACTACAGTCTGCACATCCTAATATTTTAAAATCCAACCACCAAACTAGGATCTCAGTCCATTGTTCGTGCTGACAAGGTTTCAAGCTCATAGCAGAAAGTTCATCCCTAAATCATAGATTTCAGTTCTCCAGTTCTAACAGAATATCACTTCCCTTTCGTAGCCCATATTATGCCAACATATCATCATGATGTAGAATAAAACACTGTCAGTAATGAATGCTTTTTTCTAATCAACGGTCATTCTACTTTAACAACTCTCTCATATGAAGACACGCCCCATACGTAATACTTCCCCTACCTAGTGAAACTTTGAGAAAGTATAAGCATCTCTTATTTTGGTATATTTTTGTCCATCAAGACATAATAAAGGGTAAATATTTTTACCATCGTTTCATATGTTTTCACGAAAGAGAGGTTCGAAAAAGTTTCTTTGACCAAGAAGTGCACAAAGAAAGTACAGATGATAATATGCATTAATAAAATTTAAGAAAGCTTAAATAAGTAGGCTTAAGTAATGAAAGTGAGAAGGGAGAGACAAGAATGCATCATGTTCTAGAAAGCACCTTAAGTTTTAGAAAGCCTAAGCCTCTGAGATGAGGCAAATATTTTAAAAACATAAAATCATGAGTTGGACAATCCAGGTTCTTCAATCAGACATCATGTTCTATGAAGCACAATGTGTGTGTCGAAGTCTAACCCAAAAAAAAAAGAAACATACACCTTGCACAAAATTCTTAAGCAGAAAACGACATACCTTTTCTTTTCGAAGCAAGATGAAAGAAATTCATGATAAGAAGTAATTTTTAAAAGGAAATTCATTCAATTCCTTTCTCTTGACTCCCGGGAGAAAACTTCAACAGCCCCAAACATATGCTGGAGAACCCCAACTACCAAGTTCTCAAGTTAGGCTATCTTGGTCCAAACAAACCTTACTCAAGGTTTAGGACTAGGTGTAGGCCAGAACCCATGATCGACCATACCAGCTCAAGCCCCAGCATAGATGAAATCAATTCCAAGCATAATTAGACCAATGACCCTTGTTCTCCTTACATCTACTCCCAAGCACAAACCTTGGCCCTCCGCAAACAATAAAACTTAGCTTACACTTAACTCTCATTCCCATCCAACCCCTCTTCCATACTCGATGCTATACGGGGAAAAAAAGGAAAAAATGACAAAAAATGAGAGACATATTCAGACTCACCTCCTGCATGAGATAGTTTGGACCAATCCTTTGAGAATCGGGGAGAGACACGAAAGTAATCGGATAGCTGTGAAAAGCACATAGAGACTTGCAAAAACAGAGAGAGAGGTGAGAAAATGAGAAAAGAAGAGGGCCACCACCAAATGCCACTCTAATGAGGAAAGTTAGACAGGAGAAAAGATTAGGTTTAGACCCTGCTTGGCACTATTTTTTTCTATTTCTTTTTTAACAGAAGCATGGAATCTAATGTAGAACAGATGCTTGATTATCTTGGTTTTGTTTTTTTTTTTTTTTTCTGAAACAACTTTCATTATTTTTGAAAAAAGTAAAAGTGAAATTTTTGTTTCTAGTTTTCTTAAAAGTGGGTTTGCACCTCTGTCATCCCCTTTGCCCGACCTTCCCATGATCAACACCCAACCTCCCTATATTCGCCTCGAGGACTTGTCCCTGGAGCAAGACCACCTCGCGATATCACCACCGTTGAGCACATTGGCCTCTTCTACCTAGCTTAAAACCAGATCGACCCACCTCCTCTCTCTTGCCTTCTACCCCACTCTGCCTCCTCCTATGCCCCCAACGATCTCCCTGCCTGTGATGACGATAACGTCGCCTACCAGCCTTGCAACCTTCCAAGCAACCACAACCGAACTTTGCCATGGTCGTTGCCATCTCCGACATCACCCAAACCCACTCCGTCCTCGAGATCCCTGGTGAGCGCCTCGACCATGAGGCCATCAACAATGCTTGCGCCCTAATCGCCGAGATTGAGGCCACCCTTGCACAGAACCTCAAGGAGATCGTCCGCACCCCAGTGCTACCTCCCAGCCTTAACATGGTTGAGTGGCTTCTCTTGTTGTTAAAAAAAAAAGTGTAAACCAAACATTTTTTTTAACAGATATCTAAAAAAATGGAAATAGAATTCCTATTTCCAGATTTTTATTCTTAAGGGTCCTTTCCTTCTTTTAGGATATATTCTAAGACTATAGACAACATCAAGGTTAAATAGTACTCATAGCCCGAGGGAATGATGTAGGGTTAAACTTAAAGGTGCCTTAGCATAAAAGCTAGACTATAAAAATCACCATTTCTTTTTGGCATATCTTCACCAAGTAACTAAATATAATAGCTCGATTTTTTGGCCACAGTAGGTGTGTTTTCTGGATTCCATTTTATGTACAATTGTTTGATTGCAATCAGAATATGTAGTGTCTTTTGTTTTTTTTAAAAAAAATATCTTTGTATGAGGTTTTTTAGATGGGTACAGGTTTGCATTAAAACTAGAAGTAAATGCATTTCTGGGATAGCTCAAATTGGTTATATTATTAGATGCAGTAAGTTCCATTGTTTTAGATTGTTGTGATTTTTCTATTCGAGAAAGATTATTGTCCAGATTGCATTAAGAGTTTTGGCTTAGCTATTGCATGATCCTTATATAAACAATGCCTATTGGCCTGACCAAGATATCAAGATAAATACCAGATTTTCTTTATAGTGTCAATTACTTTTGTGAGGACCCGTGCGGGCGTGTATTTAGTCCCACATCGGTTATTCACTAGGTAAATCTTGGGTACTTATACAGGATCAAGGAACCCAAATAATACCTTCCAGCTAGCCATTTTGGGTGAGATCCTAGGTTGTTGCAAATGGTATCAGAGCGGATCCGGCCCATAACTTATGTAGACTAGGGAAAACTGCAGCATGGATCCAGTGGGGTTGACCACCGACCGATCATGGTGTTTGTGATTAGATTTGAATATATTTGAACCCTTAGCATAACGAGAACGTCAGGGCTTGAACGGGGGGAGTATGTGAGGATCCGTGCGGGCGTATGTTTAGTCCCACATCGGTTATTCGCTAGGTAGATCTTGGGTACTTATACAGGATCAAGGAACCCAAATAATACCTTCCGGCTAGTCATTTTGGATGAGATCCTGGATTGTTGCAACTTTAGTCCTTGCTCAAAAGCATGATTTGAAGCTATGAGTTTGTTCAACAAAAACAGATGAGATTCCTCTACCTACCCTTCAACTTTGTCTTCCAAACATTTGCAATTACTTCAATATTACAATTAAATCTAATTGGCATCTCTTGAACAAGTACAGATTATTTTTCCTCTCTGAGGTTTGCATTTCTCGAGAACTGCAAAACCTTGAGAGACATTTGGAAGGATGAACTCACCGTAACCTCGATGGGGACCCGAGTGTCAATTCGGTGCTGATAGTAGAGATCGATGCAGTCGACGCCAAGCCTCTTCAAGCTCGCCTCACAGGCGGCCCTCACATACGCCGGATCCCCACGTATCTCCATCTTCCCATCAGAAAAACTGATACCAAACTTGGTCGCCAGCTCCACCTTCTCCCTCATGCCGCCTTGCAGAGCCTAAAACAAACACCACGCAGGCATCAGGGAAGGACCTATGCTCAAGCCTCCAGTAGCACAAGAAGAGGGCAAAAGGGTTTACCTTGCCGAGGAGAACCTCGTTGGTGAAGGGGCCGTAGACGTCGGAGGTGTCGAGGAAGGTGACGCCGCTGCAGATGGCGTGGTGGATGAGGGCGATCATGTCGGGTTCCGGCTTCGGGGGTCCGTAGAAGGCGGACATCCCCATGCAACCCAGGCCCTGGGCGGAGACCTCCAGACCCTGGGAGCCCAGCTTCATGCGCCCCACTCTCGCCATGGCTCTTGCACCACCTACTGCTGCTTCCTGTTCTGTTTTAGGCTGGGGATGGCTGGTTTAACATATTGTCACACCATTTTATACTGTCTAGGGATAAACGGAAGCTCTTGCGTCATTACTCAGGAAAAACCGAATTTAAAATTAAAAAAAAAAGGTTAATTGACTTTCCCATCCCTCTAAAGACTCCAATGTAACAAAAAGTCCTTGTTAATTAAATCTAAAACAACCGGTCCAGAAACTTTCCAAACTGTAATTCCCGGTCCCTGAGCCCCTTTTATTTTGAAATAAGATACCGAAAATGCCCCTTCCCTCATGATCTCCCATTCTTCCGAAGAAGAAGAATTTCAGAGACTTTCCAAACTGTAATCTCCCAGCCGCGGCTGCTACCGACCGCGGCCTGCCCCCTCCCGCGGCCGCCGCCGGCCCGGCTCGCCTCCTCCCGAGCCCCCTCCCGCGGCCGCGCCGCCGGGAATGCCTCCGCCCCTGCCCCCATGGGGGGAAGGTGCCGAAGAAGAGGAAGAAGGGCGCCGTCCCGCGTCCTGCGGCTGTCGACGGCCACGGCCCGCCCTCCTCCAGCGTCCGCCGTGGCCCAGCCCCTTTCCGGCGCCGCCGGCCTCGCGGGAAGAGAAGAAAGAAGAAGAAGGGAAGAAGAGAAGAAAAAAAGAAAAAGAAAAGAAAAAGTTTGAACTGGGGTCGACTCCTGCTCTGCTGGGGTCGACTCGTGAGAATCTTGGGTCGACTCGCTCACTTCTACAATAATTTTCTAAGAACACTTAACTGTGTGCACAGTTCTGTTAACTGTGTTCGCAGACAACTTAACTGTGTGCCGCCAGCTCGCGAAAGGAGAAAAAAGAAGAAAGAAGAAGAGAAGAAAAAAAAAGAAAAAAAAAAGAAGAAAAAAAAGGAAAACATAAAAATAAAGTTAAATAAGCTTGGAACAATTAAATAAGTTTGGAACACACTTAATCTAACATGACACACGGTTAAATAAGCTTGGAACATATTTAAATCATCCCGGAACACACTTATTCTACCCCAGAACACAGTTATTTCGACTGTGCACACAGTTAAGTGTTATTAGAAAATTATTGTAGACTTATGCTGAGCTGGGGTCGAGCTGGGGTCGACCCCTAAAGAGCTGGGGTCGACCCCTGAAGACCTGGGGTCGACTCCTAAAGAGCTGGAGTCGACCCCTGAAATCAGGCAGAAAAACAGCTCTCTGAAAAGCCTGAGAGAGTCGACTCCATGTGAGCAGGGGTCGACCCCAGGTCTGTGAACACAGTTAAGTTGTCTGTGAACACAGTTAACTTGTCTAGGAACACAGTTAACTTGTCTAGGAACACAGTTAAGTTGTCTGTGAACACAGTTAAGTTGTCTAGGAACACAGTTGTTTAGGAACACAGTTAAGTTGTTTGGGAACACAGTTAACTTGTCTGGAAACACAGTTAAGTTATCTAGGAACACAGTTAATTTGTCTAGGAACACAGTTGTTTAGGAACACAGTTAAATTGTTTGGGAACACAGTTAACTTGTCTAGGAACACAGTTAACTTGTCTAGGAACACAGTTGTGTAGGAACACAGTTAAGTTATCTGTGAACACAGTTAAGTTGTTTAGGAACACAGTTATCTAAGAATACAGTTAAGTTGTTTGGGAACACAGTTAACTTGTCTAGGAACACAGTTGTTTAGGAACACAGTTAAATTGTTTGGGAACACAGTTAACTTGTCTAGGAACACAGTTAACTTGTCTAGGAACACAGTTGTCTAGGAACACAGTTAAGTTGTCTGTGAACACAGTTAAGTTGTTTAGGAACACAGTTATCTAAGAATACAGTTAAGTTGTTTGGGAACACAGTTAACTTGTCTAGGAACACAGTTGTTTAGGAACACAGTTAAATTGTCTGGGAATACAGTTAACTTGTCTACGAACACAGTTAACTTGTCTAGGAACACAGTTGTCTAGGAACACAATTAAGTTGTCTGTGAACACAGTTAAGTTGTTTAGGAACACAGTTATCTAAGAATACAGTTAAGTTGTTTGGGAACACAGTTAACTTGTCTAGGAACACAGTTAATTTGTCTAGGAACACAGTTGTCTAGGAACACAGTTAAGTTGTTTGGGAACACAGTTAAGTTGTTTGGGAACACAGTTAACTTGTCTGGGAACACAGTTAATTTATCTAGGAACACAGTTAACTTGTCTAGGAACACAGTTGTTTAGGAACACAGTTAAATTGTTTGGGAACACAGTTAACTTGTCTAGGAACACAGTTAACTTGTCTAGAAACACAGTTGTCTAGGAACACAGTTAAGTTGTCTGTGAACACAATTAAGTTGTTTAGGAACACAGTTATCTAAGAATACAGTTAAGTTGTTTGGGAACACAGTTAACTTGTCTAGGAACACAGTTAATTTGTCTAGGAACACAGTTGTCTAGGAACACAGTTAAGTTGTTTGGGAACACAGTTAAGTTGTTTGGGAACACAGTTAACTTGTCTGGGAACACAGTTAATTTATCTAGGAACACAGTTAACTTGTCTAGGAACACAGTTATTTAGGAACACAGTTAAATTGTTTGGGAACACAGTTAACTTGTCTAGGAACACAGTTAACTTGTCTAGGAACACAGTTGTCTAGGAACACAGTTAAGTTGTCTGTGAACACAGTTAAGTTGTTTAGGAACACAGTTATCTAAGAATACAGTTAAGTTGTTTGGGAACACAGTTAACTTGTCTAGGAACACAGTTAATTTGTCTAGGAACACAGTTGTCTAGGAACACAGTTAAGTTGTTTGGGAACACAGTTAAGTTGTTTGGGAACACAGTTAACTTGGCTGGGAACACAGTTAACTTGTCTGGGAACACAGTTAATTTGTCTAGGAACACAGTTAACTTGTCTAGGAACACAGTTGTTTAGGAACACAGTTAAATTGTTTGGGAACACAGTTAACTTGTCTAGGAACACAGTTAACTTGTCTAGGAACACAGTTGTCTAGGAACACAGTTAAGTTGTCTGTGAACACAGTTAAGTTGTTTAGGAACACAGTTATCTAAGAATACAGTTAAGTTGTTTGAGAACACAGTTAACTTGTCTAGGAACACAGTTAATTTGTCTAGGAACACAGTTGTCTAGGAACATAGTTAAGTTGTTTGGGAACACAGTTAAGTTGTTTGGGAACACAGTTAACTTGTCTGGGAACACAGTTAACTTGTCTGGGAACACAGTTAATTTGTCTAGGAACACAGTTAACTTGTCTAGGAACACAGTTGTTTAGGAACACAGTTAAATTGTTTGGAAACACAGTTAACTTGTCTAGGAACACAGTTAACTTGTCTAGAAACACAGTTGTCTAGGAACACAGTTAAGTTGTCTGTGAACACAATTAAGTTGTTTAGGAACACAGTTATCTAAGAATACAGTTAAGTTGTTTGGGAACACGGTTAACTTGTCTAGAAACACAGTTAATTTGTCTAGGAACACAGTTGTCTAGGAACACAGTTAAGTTGTTTGGGAACACAGTTAAGTTATTTGGGAACACATTTAACTTGTCTGGGAACACAGTTAATTTGTCTAGGAACACAGTTAACTTGTCTAGGAACACAGTTGTTTAGGAACACAGTTAAATTGTTTGGGAACACAGTTAACTTGTCTAGGAACACAGTTAACTTGTCTAGGAACACAATTGTCTAGGAACACAGTTAAGTTGTCTGTGAACACAGTTAAGTTGTTTAGGAACACAGTTATCTAAGAATACAGTTAAGTTGTTTGGGAACACAGTTAACTTGTCTAGGAACACAGTTAATTTGTCTAGGAACACAGTTGTCTAGGAACACAGTTAAGTTGTTTGGGAACACAGTTAAGTTGTTTGGAAACACAGTTAACTTGTCTGGAAATACAGTTAACTTGTCTGGGAACACAGTTAATTTGTCTAGGAACACAGTTAACTTGTCTAGGAACACAGTTGTTTAGGAACACAATTAAATTGTTTGGGAACACAGTTAACTTGTCTAGGAATACAGTTAACTTGTCTAGGAACATAGTTGTCTAGGAACACAGTTAAGTTGTCTGTGAACACAGTTAAGTTGTTTAGGAACACAATTATCTAAGAATACAGTTAAGTTGTTTGGGAACACAGTTAACTTGTCTAGGAACACAGTTAATTTGTCTAGGAACACAGTTGTCTAGGAATACAGTTAAGTTGTTTGGGAACACAGTTAACTTGTCTGGGAACACAGTTAAGTTGTCTAGGAACACAGTTAACTTGTCTGGGAACACAGTTAAGTTGTCTAGGAACACAGTTAACTTGTCTAGGAACACAGTTAACTTGTTTGTGAACACAGTTAACTTGTCTAGGAAAGCCTGAGAGTCGACTCCAGGTGAGCAGGGGTCGACTCGTGCTGTTAAGGGGTCGACTCCAGGTCTGTGAACACAGTTAAGTTGTCTGTGAACACAGTTAACTTGTTTAGGAACACAGTTAACTTTATTTTTATTTTTATTTTATTTTATTTTCTTCTTTTTCTTTCATTTTCTTTTTTTTCTTTTCTTTTTTTTTTTTTTCTTCTCTTCTTCCCTTCTCATTCTTTCTTCTTCCTTCTCCTCTCGCGAGGCCGGCAGCTACGGAAGGGGGTCGGACGGTGGCGGCCGCATGATGGGGCCACCGGGGGGGGGCAGCGGCTCCTCTTCTTTGGCACCTCCCCACCGTGGGGGCGGAGGTATTTCCGGCGGCGCAGAAGGGGGCAGCGGGTGCGGGAGGGGGCGGGCTGTGGCCGGCGGTAGGCGCGGGAGGGGGTGGGCCGTGGCCGGCGGCTGCCTTTTTCTTCTCCTTCTTCGGTGGGAATGGGAGAGGCGGGGGCATTTTTGTCCCATAAAGCAATGTTAAAATATATATGGACCGGTTGTTAAACAACCGGTCAACAGGGATTTAATGTTAAAGTTCGGTCAATAAATGGACCGCTGAGCAAGTTCCCCAAACCCATGTGGATGCACACCGACGAAAGCACTTGCGTCAGCTTTGTCCTGGCTCGCATATTTTAAGTTTTGATTTCAACATCTACGTCAATAAAACTAGCGGTAGAGGTGAAGAGTACCGGTATTATAACTATAAACATAGATGTAAATATAAATTAATTACTAAGAATACAGATATAATTATAAATGTAAATGATATAATTAAATGTTGTAAACCACTAAGATATCCAAAGGATCTTATTTCTTCTTCTTCTTCCCTTCTTTTCTTCGTTTATTCTTTTTTTTTTTATCTTTCTTCTTTCCCTTCCTTGTTTCTTTCCTTATTCTTCTAATATATATATATATATATATATATATATATATATATATATATATATATATATATATATATATATATATATATATATATTATGCTTTAACATCATTTTAGCTCTAATGGCATCATTTTTCATAATTTCATTGCATTTCTTTGAAGGTAAATCATCGTACAACATAATCAAAGTACTTGATGGATATAAATCTACTCTTATCGAGTTTAATTTTAT
The DNA here is from genome assembly GCF_051530095.1 of Phoenix dactylifera. Lineage (NCBI taxonomy): Eukaryota > Viridiplantae > Streptophyta > Magnoliopsida > Arecales > Arecaceae > Phoenix > Phoenix dactylifera. The sequence continues at coordinate 11,039,569 of NC_143193.1, forward strand.
TGTTTAATTTTGTAGGAGATATTATAGACAATGTCTAACAAAAATGTCGCCCCCAACCCAAGTTCGTGAACCGAATGTTGTGGCAACCGCTGCATGTTCGTAGGAAATCCTCCCTACAAGCATGCAAGGCATCTCAACATAATATCATAAGCATGCAGCGGAATAACTTAAATAATAATATTCAAACTTTATTTTAAATACTAATGCAAAAATTGAAAGGTCTCACAATTTCTAACATTATTCTAAAATAATGCATCAATTTAAATAAACTTAATCTAAGATAATCAGTGCGAAAATCCTGCTATTCACTCTCCGATATTGAAACCCCGGTCAGGCTAGTTCTCTAAATTTGTTATAAAAAAAAAAGTCATATGATAAGATAAACAGTTCAGTAACCAATGATCACTTTAGCTAAACAAATCAGATAATCAAATAGATAATAATTTGCAGAAAATCAGCATATATGCAGTACTAATATATAACTCAAATTTTTTTAAAAAAATTAATTTTTTTCATGGATTCAAATTCTTTCAAATATTCAATTTATCTTATCAATCTTGAGCTATAACCACATTTTCTCTGTGGCATGGTCATAACATTATACATCTTCTTATCGTGAGCTATGCATCATCTTGCAGCAAAGTTCTTTCGGGCAACATATCTACTTAAGGTATGTCACACATCATTTTGCAATACAACTTTTAAGACAAATCATGTGCCAACGTATTAACCCCCATTGGCGGGGTCCTCAACATAGCCAAGTCAAAATTTATATAATTTTAGGATTTTAGACTTTTGTTCTAAAATAGTACGATGTAAAAATCAATCAATTATGTCCATAATAAGATCATATACTTCTGAGTCCTCATCCTGCTTGTGACCAGAAAAGATCCTACGAACAACACAAACGGGTAGATCGGATCCTTCGAGTTCTACCACAGGGGCTTCTTCCTCATTACCTTCCTTCTCTTTTTCAACCTCGGCAGGTTTAGGAGGAACTTCAAAGGGCTCCGCGATCACGTCTTCTTTACAAAACAACAGAAATTGTTGGTCTTTAGTAAGGCAAACAACCACAAAGTGCCCTCACCCCACCGCACTTGTAGCAATCGTCGTTGGCTTTCTCTCTGCGGCAAAGGACCTTTTTCCTTTTCGCTGGTCCTTGTTGCTCCTCACTCCAGATATAGACCCCTATTTGTAGAAGTTTTAGATCTCATAAATAGAAGATTACTTTGAGGGAAAGGAACGCCCTTGTTGTTGCATTTTGGAAAGCGTCGCTCAACTTGTGGATTGATAGGGCACCGATGTCGCGGTTGCACCTCCACGCGAAGAGCAAGTTGATATGCCTCCTCCAAACTGAATATTCAAGATGTCACCAACTCTCTTCGAATGTCCTCCCTCAGTCCGAATCTCTAACAAACCAAAGCTTGTCGCTCCGTCTCCATAACTTTGTTGTGGATTGTCAGTTCGTGGAATCAGGCTGTATAGTCCTCCACAGATGAACTTCCTTGGTGGTGCTTCCGCAGATCTTTGAAGATAGTCTCTTCATAATCAAGAGAAAAGAACTTCTCTTTCAACCAAAGCTTCATCTCTTTCCAATCGGTTATGGGAGGCTGACGAAGGTGATGAAGCTTCTCCTCCATGCCGTGCCACCAAACTCGTGCTTGGTTCTTCGGCTTCATCTTCACGAACCGAACCTTCCTCTCGCTAATCATGTTGTACTACTTGAAGTAATCTTCGAGCGACATCAACCAATTCTGAAAGTTGCTTGAATCCATGCTTTCGCTGTAGTCAGCAACATCGACACGTACCCACTTCGATGCATCATCATATTCCCACTATTGTTGCTGCCAATATAGGTTCCCAAAATTAATCCCCATGTGAAGATTAATTGGAGGTGGGGGGACCCCTAAGTGGGCATTGGGGTGGAAGACCTATAAGAGAATGGATCTCGGCTTCGGAATCGCCTCCTTGTGGTACTTTTAAATTTTCTAGATGTTCATGCATGCCATGATCATCTTCAAAGTTGTTTGGCTCGGAAAAAAATGCGCTCCCAAACGGCATCCATCTTTTAATTCAAGGCAGCCATTTGATAGAGAACTTTAGCCATCATCTCAGCACATTGCCTTTCGTTGTTGTAGGAGCGGCTGCTCTAGTACTCATGGTGATCAATTTGCTCTAATACCAATTGACATAGACGAAGATGGGTAAGGTTGCTAAACTTAGGATGATGGTGGTTGATTCTTCTTTTTTGTTTTTTTTCAATGGCGACTAAGGTTTCTCTTGCGGATCGAGGAAGAAGATAATAGGACGTGGCTAATTAGATTCAATTGGGTTCAATGCGTGTGTGGCCAAATTGGGGATTGTGCTTGAAGATTGTGGGCGGATGGAATTAGGTTGGGACCCAAAGTTTGTTTGGGTTTGGACGTGATGGGTTGTTGGCGTGAATTAGGATTAGGAGTCCTAATGGAACTAGGACTTAGGGGATATGTGGCATGATAAAGGAAAGATAACTAGGGATGTGGGGGAAGAGTCTCACTCCCACTCAAATACCTCAAGGGTTGGCGTGAAGAGGAGAAGGAGTCTCACCTTCACCACTTCAACCAAACTTGGCATCGCACCAAGAAAAGAAAAGAAAAGTGTCTCACTTCCTTCATAAGAAAGGCTCTCAAATTTTCTAAAATTATTCAACTCTGATTTTATTCTTCAACCTTTCCTTTATATAGAGTAAGAGGTTGAAAAAATAAGGACGCTTACAATCAAAATTTTAAGACTCCAACTAAACATGGACTCTTTTAAACACTTAACTAATTTAACAACAAATTAAATAGACTCCTACTCGAATTGGACTCTTTATGGTGCATGGACTAAGCATCCAAATCAGCTAGGACTCTTTCCAAATGACATATGGACTCATCACACAAGACTCCAAATAAACTTGGACTTTTTAGTTGTGCACGCCTATAACCACTTCACGCACGCCACAAATAAGTCTTCACGTACACCCTTAATTCCATCCTAACTTCAGACTCTTTTGGAACAAGTCAACAAGCCAACAAACAATCAAAGACTCTTTCTAACTTTGGACTAAAAATTTTGGATTCAATGTAACATTGGACATGCCCAATGTTGGATCCAAATCCTTAACTCAAGACTTCTAATAAATGTAATTTGGCGTTGAAACCCTTGGACCCAATGTAGTTTGGTACCGGAACTCTTGGACCCAATGTGTTTTGGTGCTGAAACTCTTGGACCCAATGCAATTCAGTGCATGACCAAGAAGAGGACTTAATCTCCACACACGCCTCATGCTTGGGCTCATTCTCCTACATTGATTTATCATGATTATTCTGAAAATAGAAATCCTAATTCCAACACCCTCATAGGGCTGACCTAATGGAAGTGCTTGACACCCCAATCAATCCAACCAAAGTAAAATTTATCTGATCATGCTTGAAATTCAACGCAACCGATCATGCTTGCATTAGGATATAGGAGTTTTGATAGAGATCAGAGGTGACCGATTCTAACAATATCCAAAAAGGGCAAAGGTAAGGGTTGGCATGCCACTCATCGACCATGGATCAGGATCCTTCACTAGTGTTAATCCAAAATCATGAAGAAATATACCATACTAGATCCAACATCTCTAGAGAGAGAGTAGAGAAAACATCGGCGGTGAGCTCCGATCAAGGCCAATTCTCCAATGAGGGTGAGAGAGGAGTCATGGAGGGCCTCTAAATAGGCTTGGGTGCGACCGAAATCCTACCTATAATTGGATTCTGTCCGATGATTTTGGGGAGAAAGTAGACTCTTATCAGGAGTCTCTTCTCCATTCGCACATGCATAACACGTGCATCCTTTGTCTTCTTCTTCTTTTTCTTTTGGCTCGGGCCAAGATGACTGGGCCGGTCAAGTGGACCAGGCCCAGTTTGCTAGATTTTACATTCTTCCCCCTAAAAAAAATTCATCCACAAAATTTTCTTTTCTTGCTCTTTCAAAAAGCTAGGGATACATAGTTCTAATCTCATTCTCAAGTTTCTAATAATTCTACTTATCAATACAACTTCATCATTAGATATTATCATAAGAATAATGTCCAATACCTCTAGACTTGATTTTTTTTGTAGATGATCTAAATCAAACTTCTCTCTTATAAATGAAAATTAACACCCTAATTCTGAATAAGAATATCAAGTTTCTTTATCAAAGTATTAACTTCTTTTGATTATTCAATTTATCACAATATTAGATCATAAACAACTCCAATCCACCCCTAGTAGAATATCCTTGAAGGTTGATAGATAACTTCAATCTCTTTCAATCAGATAGAGAGTTGATATTAATTGAAAAGGTACCAAATTTGAATATAGAAGGAAAGAGATCTACGCTAAAATATTCTAATTCCAAGGTCGAAAATCAATGGTCCACTAATTCTAGTCTCAAGATGCTAAGAATATTATTGGCACAGCATAAAATTAGAGAACCTATGATAGTATGGTGATATCCAAAAATCAGAACATTGTCACTTCGTTTATCAAAGTAATTCTACTATACAAAGAAACAGATCAAGTCTTTTGTTATTAAAACTTGCTGAATAAAGAGATAATACTTCTGACTAACTTAGAAAAATAACTCAGACCACTACATTTTTGCTGCGTACTCTAATTCGAACCACCAAAATCCTATGGATTCACTAATAACTTTTGATCAAAATATTACTTTGTATTATGAACTAAATCAACATACATTGGTAAAACTGACATAATCATTCCTCCTAGAGTTTTCTTCATCAAGATCTTTGGCATCTATCAAAAATCTTTCATAATAATTAGCCAAGTCTCTAAAATTCAAATTACTCATGCAAAACTAGATTTCACTAACAACCTCAACAACAATGGCAAAAGATCCGTAGATCAATTTATAAACTCAAACTTTGAATTAAAATTTTTATACGCACCACATAGTTTCCATTAGATATAAATGAGATCTATCTGTAATATCCTCAAGCATATTTTTTTTCTATAAGGTAGTTTAATATATGACCTACATCCAAGTTCAAATCTCAAATAGTATTCCAATCAGGTATCATAAAAATTTTTCATAGCTCAAATCTTAAATAACTTTTTATGAAGAAATCCTACCTTGCCACTAAATAATAGATTTCAAAAGTAAGCAATTTCATAGTATACTCTCATATCAAATTTAGGCTTCCAAATCTATCTAACTCACATAGTATTCTATGGACAATCTTCTTGCACAAAATAATATATATATATATATATATAAATTATAAAAATTAAAAGAAAGAAGGTGTGCTTGGATAGAGACGTGTGAAAATACTATGCTAAGAATGAGATTCGTCCCCTTGTACAGGTCTATGATGAGATCATCCTCAAGTTATACTGAACCCCGGCTCCACCTAAGTCCTCCAATCACGAGCACAATCACTTGGGAGGTTTGACCTAATTGACTCTTCTTTAGTTGCCTAAAGGGATTGTAAAAGAATGAGCTTATGAAATTGAGAAATGAATGAAATTTTGGAGGAAAATTGAAGCAAAAAGATTGCTAATGGGAGCTCCCTTAGAGTAATAGCATAAGGCCAAATCTAGGTGTGGATGTGATTTACCAAGATCTAGAATCTAGAGCCTTTTCATAGGCTTGGCCTAGATAACCATTGAAGAGGCTCCTAAAGCCCTCAATGGCTCTCCCAATAAAGGCTTAATGGCTTGCTAATGTTGACACCTAATAAAGGCCCATCGGCACATGTACAACAAGATCTATAATGCATATGTTACAGTGTCCAAGTAGAATAAGCCATTTTGAATCTCAAATTTAAATTCAAAATCAAAGCCATCGTAACGCTTAGGTTACAATTCCAAAGTCAGATCTGAAATTAAACTTGATCTATAATGTTTTGTAATGATTAGGTTGCAAATCGAAATCAAATTTAAATTTTAAATTCAATTGGAGCATGTGGCAAAATATACTAACCGAGCATGCATATGCTCATGCATGCCATGTCATGTCACATATATGGCATGGCCAACCGAGCCAAGCATGTGTAATCACCAACCCACCTTACGAATGTGAGCTTGAACGAGCAGAACATCTATAAATGCAAGGGTACTTACGTTAATTGTCTAATGTATGACTATTAAAAATCAAAGTTTTAAAATTTTAAATAATTTTAAAAAGAAAAGAATAGTTTTTAAAAAATTTGAAACTTTTAAAATAAAAAAATTAAATCTTTTAAAATAAAAAAATTAAAAATTTCCAACATTTTTCAAGTTGACTTCATGCATTGACTAGGTCAAGAGTGGAACAACATGTGGCCGAAAGAAATTTTTCTCTCCTGGCACTATTATGGTCCTATCCCGTTAGTGGTAACCAAATGCCTTTCTTCTACTTGGTGCTATTAAAAAGATAGAATTCCATAGATACCCCATTCTCTGTTCTCCTCACTCCCCACCCTTTTGTCATATTTCTTTTTGAGAGGATTCTCTCATTTTTCTTTTTTAATGATGGTTGCTTCGACTCTCTCATTATTGACAATTTAGTATTCATGTCAATGCCATGGCACCCCCAACCAATGCAGCAACATCACGGACTCATTTTCTCTCCTTGCCCTCAAGGACCATGTGTTTGATCCTTATGGCATTTTGGTTAGAAGCTGGAACGCTACCACCTCCTTCTATAGCTAGACTGAAGTGTCTTATAGCCGCCATCACCAGAGAGCGACCACCCTGGTATTGAGTGACTCCCCCTCCAAAGTACCATTGCTCTCCATCTTTTCAACCTCTCATTCATCTCGCATCTCATCCTTTACAACACCAGACTCATAGGCCCCATCCCGGATGCTCTGGGACAACTACACCCCCTCGATGGGAACATGTATTGGAGCTCGATACCTGACTCTATTGGAAACATGACTCAGTTGCAATCCTCGACACTCTCCATTAATTTGCTGTCATCGACCATATATACCTTCAAGGATATGGCACCTCAGTGATGTCTTAGAACTTCATTTGTCCCATAATTCTCTAGACGACTTCCTACCAATGGATGTGAAGCCTACATGACATCAGTAAATTGGATTTCTTTGCTAACCAATTGTCTGGTAACCTTCTAGAAGCTTTGGGAAGCCTCATGACACTGACCTATCTAGATCTATCACACAATTCATTCCAGGGTCCAATTCCATGGTCCCTTAGTCAGTTGACGAGCATTTAGTCATTGAACCTGTCTTCCAATTCTTTCTTCGGTTGCATTCCCAAATCCTTGGCCAACCTCACATTCCTACCCAACTTGAACCTCTATTTTAATAGGTGAGAAAGCCAGGTTCTAGAAGGTGGTGTCTTCACCAATCTTACAATTCAATCTTTGATGTGAAATGTTGCATTGTGCAGGGCAACACTACTATGAATGTCAGCTTGCTCCTATGATGATGGTGGTGTCTCTCATTTTAGATTGACAAGGCAACTACTAATATATTCCCTCCCTATTATTGCATCTACTATGTTGTTGGCTGCTTGCTTCTACCTACTGATCACTAAATTGAAGAGACGGAAGAAAACAGTAGATGATGGGTCACTTGGAGCTATAAAGATTCTAAACTTGCCAACCAAAGGAGCCTCTGAATATTTTCGCACGGAATGCCGAGCATTGCGCATGGCTGGGCACTAGAACCTTGTCAAGATACTTAGCGCCACTTCTAACTTGGACTTCATGGCATTGTTTCTCCAGTACATGCCCAATAGCACCCTGGAGAGATAGATGTACTCCTATAATTAATTATTGCTTAAGCCCTAGAGAATAAACATTATGTTGGATGTGGTGACTCATGTTACGGATTTTGGCATCCCCAAGCTGCTTCATGGCAATAGATAAAGGTCCATAGCATCTGCGACCGCATCGGAAACAATTTGCGATATGGCTCCAGGTATTCAAATTCTTAACCATAATTCTAGCAATTTACTAGCCTTCCAACCATAAAACATCACTAATCAATAGGAAATACTCCTTTGAACTATAGTTGCTTCATACACCAGCTGTGGACAAAAAAATCTTATGAGTAACATTCAATTTTGGATGCGTGTATCATTTGACAAAGTATGGATCAAATGGAAGAGTGTCAAGAAGGAGCGACGTTTGTAGCTACAAGATACTATTTCTAGGATGCTATGTTTGTGGGGAGTTGAGAACGTACAACGTGCATGTTGCCCAGCTCAAAGCTAGGTTGGGTTGGTGGCCAATATGGCCGATCAAGTGGATAGGGCTATCATAGATGTTAAGAAGCATTCTCGAGTCGAGAAAATCAAAGAAAACCATGGATAACTAAACGTCTTACATGCTCACACACTCTTGTATATTTTCAAAATATAATAGAAATACAATTCTATATAAAACAAAAATTAAACACTGTTGTAGTGGTTAAGTGGTTGTCAACGTATCTCATGGACATCGCATATTTCTGGAATGGGTCTATTCGGAAAGATAAACGTATTCCCAAGATGTATCTATTCAAAAGAATACATATTGGTCTATTTCAACCATGTATCCATAGTTTAAATTAGACCAATCTTCGACAATTCTATCAAAAACTAGTGAATGCTTAGTAGTTAGATCTTGTCAGTGCAAGATGTGATCAAATACTGTACTTCATTATATCCTAGAGGTTTATTGCATATTCTCTTTGCACATCAGATTGGTGGAGGTGAATAAAACTTTAAGAACAGTGGTAGTGTTACATGTCTTGAAGCCTTTCCTCAATAATTTTTATTTTTTCTTCCATCAGATCTTACGCACACAAGAAAGAAAAATTGTGAAAAAAAAGACATGTATTTGTTTATTTAAGCTAAATTATCCATAGCCTAAACATCATATCAATCTTCCATGATTTCCTCAAAAATCAGTGGCTTGATTTCATTGGTGCAGGATGTGATCAAACACTATGCTTTATTGTTTCCTAGAGGATTATCGTATATTTTCTTTGCATGCTAGATTGGTGGAGGCAAATAAATTAATCCTTAAAAAAAGTGGCAGTGCTACACACCCTAAAACTTTTCCTTAATAATTTCATTGTTTTCTTTCATCTGATCTAACATACATAAGAAAGAAAACCTGTGAACAAAACCGCACGCATCAGTCTATTTAAGCCAAATATGCACAGCCTAAAAATAATATCGATCTTCGATAATTCTATCAAGCACCGATGAATGCTCAGTGGTTTGATTTCATTGGTGCAAAATGTGATCAAACATTGAGCTTCAACAGATTTGTCACCACAGTTTGAGGAGGAGGAGGAGCATATGTCACATGTTCCTTATGCTAGTGCAGTTGAGAGCATTATGTATGCTATGGTTTGTACTCATCCAGATATTCCACATGCTGTTAGTGTTGTCAGTAGATACATAGCTCATCTTGATAAAGTGCATTGCCAAGCTGTGAAATGGATATTTCGATATTTGTGAGGTAAAACTGGTGTTGGCTTCGTATGTGATAGTAGTTCTAGCAATAATACTGGTGTTGTTGGATTTGTTGATTCTGACTATGCTGGTGATTTGGATGAGAGAAGATCTATGGTAGGTTATGTCTTCACTCTTTATAGTTGTACCATTAGTTGGAAAGTGACTTTACAATATATAGTTGCTTTATCTACCACTGAGGTAGAGTACATGATAATTACAGAAGCAATGAAAGAAGCTATTTGGTTAGTGATATAGGTTTACAACACATTGAGAGTATTATATTTTGCGATAACTGAAAGAGCGAGCCGATTTTTGCATGCATGTATTTTTTTTTAAATGCAGCAGAAAGATAGAATTAAACTATTTAATTCTAAGCATGCAAGAGATCATATCTCGAAATAAATAAGTCCAGAAACTTTAAACAACATTATGTAAAATAACTTGTGGATGATTAATTACATGATCTGAAAATTCTGCCCTAGTCAAGTTCTAAACCTAACTAAGAATGAAGAAGAGATCGAATCTCTTATCTTTTAAATGTGAAGACTGTGTGGATCTGTGTCTCGCAACCGCACACGTGTCCGGCCTCTATGGATCATCCATGCGAAGCTCCAGGTTGATCTGATTCCACAGAAGTGCTAGCTTGCGCAGAACCCTGCTGTGGCTGAAATCTTTCTTTCTTTCTTGGATTGATCAACCTTTGATCAGACCAAGACAAAAGGTGAATGGAGGATGAAGAGGAGGAGAAGAGCTTTCTGACTTTCACAAAATTATAGGTCTCATTGGACACCCTAAAGGAATGACTATTAAACCCTAGGCGTGAGAATAAAAAAGGAATGAAGAGAGGCGTATGGGCTGATTTCAATCTAATTGAAATCTCATCAAGCTACCCCTATTAATTCATGCCATATTCTGATGTCCTTTTATGCTTGGGCGTATGAGAGGATGAAGCAAAATGATAAGATCAAATCCCAAAAGATTGATCATATCCTTTGATCAAATCTCAATCGACCAAATCTTCTTCATACCACCTCATCTGCTTAGTTCACAATTTAGTAAATTTGGCACACAATAAATTTTGAATAATTCCTGCATATGGTGCCTCATCTCTGAGGCTTGCCACATGTCACCATGCGCCATCAGCATTTGAATTTTAAATCCTAACTAAATTAGGATCAAACCAATCCATGGCGCCATGCAAGGAGAAAATGACATGTGTCATCCAATCCGTGACTCAAGGGATCCACTCTAATCTGATTAGAGCCCTTCTTATGGCACATGGAAGGATGCATCACGTGCTTTCTTTTTCTCCTAATCACATCAGAAAACATCCCAATTAATTTCGAATTAATTAGGAATTAATTTTGATCAAATCAGAATTAGTTATGGCGCCAAGATGAAGTGGTGACATGTGGTCTTTGTGATTCACATAATGTGATCACAACTAAAGGAATATTCTCTAAGTTAATTCCTTGATCTAATCAGGCTATGAACCAATCATAAGCCCAAATTAACTTAGGTTGAACCTAATCTAATTAGGTCAAACCATGATTGAAGCCTAAATTGATTTAGGTTGAGCCTAAACTAATTAGGTCAAATCCTGATGAAATCCAAATTGAATCTTATTCAATTTGGCTCATTCCAAGCTCAATCACTCAATCAAATTGAGTCAATCAACAATCTAATTGTCAATTAATCCTTCAATAATTCTTTAATTATTTTTCAGCAACTTTTACTCATGATAATTTGTCAATCGAATTGACCAAATTATCTCTAGATGATTCTTAATCGTCCATCAGCCTTTATGATCAACCTAGAAAACTTCTATGTGTGTGACCCCATAGGTTCGAATCTAAGCCGGTAGCACAGAAATAACTTTTTGTACTAATTGATGTGACCATCTAGCAATGGTACCCAATATCCGAATAGGCCGAATATATACGAAACAATATTCTGCAACCCTGGATTATGGTTATCATATAATTCATCCCTATGACTCCTAATGCCTGGATGACATCAGAGTTCTGTCAACTCTGTAATAGTACATCCACTCTGTGATTAAACTTTAGAAATCTTGTGACTCCTCACAAGAATTACTCTGGCCAATGTTTTGCTAAATTGAACATAAGGGCATTATCTCCTGTCATCAGGAAGGGCCAATTCTATCTTGACTCACACACTGACTTTGCAAGTATTTGACTGCACCCAGTGACCTTCCGTCTCTGAATTAGAAATTCAGCTAGTTCGGTACCAAAGTACAGTGAGTTGCTTGCTAATCATCGTGGTGATCTCAGGTCTGAGGGACATATATACCCATATCCACTCAGAACATCTCTTGACAGCAGAGCGTTCCGGAATGGTCACGTTTAGTGAAGTGTACTCCTATACTTTACCTGTGTGACATATCAGTGTCTCCACACTCCTTGGTTTAAAGGACAACCGACGTATATGGCACACAACGACCTAATCTTGATAATGTTGTTGTCCTAGTAACAGCACATCATTTGGTCGCAAACTATTTTAAGGACTCATAGATAAATCCTCCTTTATCATAAAGGAGTCCTAAGGATTTCATCTCATAACAAGAGTTCATTTGAAGATGTATAAATAAAATGATGAATAATGCCAAATAATATTTTATTAATTAATCAATTCATATACAAATTCAATCATAAACAGGCCGACGATTGATTTTTAGGATACAATTCCCAACAATAACTAGAGTGCTATTACCTCTAACTGAAAATCAGACATATCATGAAAGAACCAAACATATTGATGTTAGATATTCTTTCATTCAGAAAATTATATCATAAGATATTATTTTAGTTAGAAAAGTCGCTACAGCATATAATCCAACAGATATGATGACCAGGCTTATTACTACTCTCAAATTCAAGCGCTCCTTGGACTTCATTGGTATTTGCAGTTTGTGAGATGCCGTTCGGAGTTTTGTAGTAGCAAAGGAGTTCTTTAATTTAGTGTTGCTCGATTCAATTCAATCCAAGGTGAAGATTTGTTATGATGTGGCATGAATTGAATAGGTTGGTGTATGTTATTTTGGTGCATCTCACCACACTCAATCAATTCCTTTTATTTTAGTCTTATGTGTGGCTAGAGTTAGATCATGGGAACCACCTTTGTTGAAAAGGTTTCAAACCCTTATTTAATTCTTTTTGGCCACATGAGAGAGCAAGGCCGCCACCACCCTTCCTTGGGAGTTGTTCTAAAGTTTTTTTCCTTCTTTAGATTTGTAAGCAAGTATTGTAATTTCTTGCCTTTTGATATAGTGAAATTTTTCCCTCTCGTCGTCAGTGGACATAGGCCAATAGCCAAACCATCTTAAATTGCTGTCTCTCCTGTATGGTTGCTTTACTTTATTCTATTCTCTATTTTGTAACTTACTTGTGCAATTGGTTGCAATCATAACAAGTCATAACATTTAACTTGGGAGGAATTTAGTAATGCAACATGACTAAATTGATGTAAGAGTTGAGATTCAGCTTCTCACCAAATTTGAAGATTTGCATAATATTTTTTTTTTTTAAATTTTGAGAAAATTCAGTTCAAACTAGAAGAGAAATTTAGTCTGGATTTTACAATGGCAAACCTCATCAATATAAATAAAGATCTTGTATCATAGTTTTTCACATATTAAGTCGATGAGAATAAAGCAAGTTTATTCTATTTTCTTCCTACTTTCTCTTTGAGTTGTAAGAGGAATCCATCTTGATTCTAAAATAGCAAAGTTCACTAGGGTCTATATAATAGATTTATCTATCTTTAATAAAAGTAAAGGGCTCATAATTCTATTTTTGAAAATATTTTATCTATTTATCTATTTATTATTTTAAGAGATTTGTGACGCATAGATTGAAAGAAAATCAATTTTTTTCACCAATCAGGTCAATTTTCTAATAGATTATGGTTTATTTAAAATCTTGATTGATAACTTTCGTGTTCATTGGGCGGAAGAACTAGTGATCACTACGGATGCGATGCCAATTTTTATAATATTTTGTTTTTTAAATTACAAGAAACAAATAGTGCTCCTGCAGACAACTCATGCTAATTTACTGTTATTCTTCCAGTATTAAAAATTCTAAGAATATTTTTAAAGATATCTACTTCATATATATTAGATGGTATATGATAGTTTCGTAGTCTCTCATGTTTCATATAAAATAATAATTTTGTTGTTTTGTAAGATTAGACACTAATGAGTGGAGTGAGGCTTCTACTACTATTTTTTATTAATTCTTGCTAGCAAAAAGCTTGAATTTAGAATGTGAGAATTTGAGCATCGCTTCTTGAAGTCTCATTTTTTTGTTGTCGCCGAAGCTTCTTTGGTCTATTTTAACCCTCCAAGGTAAGTTATTGCTTTTTTTTCTTCTTCTTCTTCTATGACGGGCGCAAGGTTCCGAAATCCGTTTTTAAAAATAATATACAATTTTTGCTGATTCTAAAAATGATATGTACTTTCTATACTAGTTTGTCCTGATTCATAGCTTAGAAGGGATGCCGGAAGCGTTTCATTTTTAAATTCTATATTTTAAATTAATACTTAATTCTAATGGTTTAACTATATGCATCGTATGCATTTAGGTTCTAATGTACTTTTTTTCACCAAAAGAAATATAAATATTGTATAAATATTTCAGTTCATATATTCTGATTTGTTCAAAATATTAATATAATTATTGTTAGAGCAGGAAAGTGATTGCGTCCCAACCAGAGATATTGTCCGCTTTGAGGGAGCACACATGTGCTTAGTACTATGCGCGGTTCGTACACGACAATTGCTTACTCATAGCTTTGTCCTTCTTAAAAGAACCCTCTAGAAGGTAAGGGACGGTCCCTCCTTATAAGGCACAATTCTTTCCGCTACTCTTTTAATATGGGACTAAAGTTCCAGATCCCCCATCCACCCCCCAACACTATCCTCCAGCGGGAAGGATCATGCGGGGAAGTTTTGGCATGACCCTCCTTCTAGCGCCATCTGTTAGAGCGGAAAAGTGACTGCGTCCCAACCAGAGATATTGTCCACTTTGGAGAAACATGTGCTGAAACAGATGTATCATACATATTATATACAAATATATCTGAAAAAAATCAAAAGATAAAAGGTTTCGGAATGCACTCAGTAATCCTCTCTTCTCTAGCTATAGATTTCAGAATGATTAGCCCTATAAAAAGCTACCTAATTTGTTGTATGTTGGTCTCACTTTTCATCAATGATCACATCTTGAACGTTCCTAAGCAGCAGGTGGTATATGTCCATCATGCTGAATCCAACCAATAATTATAGTGGATACGCCCTGGGAAGCATAATTATATCCTTCAAAAAAATCTTTTTGGATCTTGAAAAAAATATTTTACCAGAATTCAATAAACCCCTAGCCACCAAGATAAGCAAGATAACTTCGATTCTGATGACCTGTGTTGCACTTTTCATATTGGTTGTCCGATGGTTTATATTAAGCGAAAAAAAAGAAAACTTTACTTCTCGGGTTCCCCAGCATCGTGCCCTAACCTTGTCTCCGCTCCTTCCTTCCGCTTCCGTTCTCGATCACCTCCGCCTCCACCCCGGACATCGTCGCGACCGACCCCTGACACCAACGCCGTGGCCGCCGCTGTCTGCTCTCGGGTTTCGGTAAGTACGCTTGTCATCTTCTTTCCCCCGTTTTTCTTCCTTTCCGAATTCTCATATCCCCCATCTCTCAGCGTCGGTCTTCGCGACCCGGACCCCTCGGTACCGCCCTCGTCATCGGTGCCGGCTTGGTACCGGCCGCACCGTTGTCTGTAGCTTTCGGTAGTTACCAACCCGAGCCGGCCTGCACGCCCCGGTTTTGTAGTTTCGGCGACCCGGGGAGGAAATCCTTTGTGTTTTGTCCTCCATTTCAAGGGGAAAAGTCGGGAAAAAACTTTTGAAAGGATATATAGTTCATGTTTAAAATGCATCAGGCGGTGTTTCTAGAATTTAAGTTTTCATTATGTTTCATATAATCTTGAAAAACTTTTTTTAAGGATATCTACTTACATTCTTGATTTCTATGTCTTTATGATCGATTCAGGATGCTGGGCCCGCTTCTAAGTTTCTGAGGTACAAGGGGACTGAGATTCAGTTCTTGGTCCCCTGTATATGACTGTGGTTCAGAGGAGTTTGGAAACGAAATGAGTGTCAATCATTTGCGCAGCTCATTGCTGGGACCTCCTCTTCAAAGGCCTCATAATCAAAGAAATGGGAGCAAATTCTCTATTGCTGTTAAGGGAAAATCAAATGTTTGGGCTTCGTTTGATTTGTTGTTTCCTGGACAGAGTCAGAAATGGCATGGAAGGGATAAGTCTTCATTTTTCAGTGGTAGAAATGTCAATTATTTATGGAGGAACGGTTCAAGGAATGATTTTAAAGTAAATTGCATGAAGGAGTCTTTCCCTAAGACTAAGGCTCTGATCAGATCTTTTGTTCCTGTGTGGATGGAGGGGTTGTTTTTGGTTAGATGCTCAGTGTTCTTTGTTGTAATTTCTGCTGCAGGAATGCTGGTATGGTATGCCCGGCTGAAAGCCCGGTGTTTCATCGAGGCTCAGCTTCTACCATCTGTTTGTTCGATACTGAGCGAACATCTTCAAAGAGAGCTTGATTTTGGTAAGGTTCGAAGTATTTCACCTTTCGGCATCACTCTGCATTCATGTTCCATTGGGCCTCATCGGGAAGAATTTTCCTGTGGGGAGGTACCATCCATGAAACTTCGAATCCGCCCTTTTGCAAGTCTTAGGAGAGGGAAAATTGTAGTCGATGCTATTCTATCCCAACCTTGTCTTCTGGTTTCCCAGAAGGAAGATTTTTCTTGGTTGGGGATTCCATCACCTTCTGAAAAAGGTCTGCAGAGACATCATTCAACTGAAGAAGGCATAGATTATCGGACGAAAGCTAGAAGGCTTGCTAGAGAAAAATCTGCAGCTCGCGGGGCCAGAGAAAGGTTCAAATCAGCGAAGGAAGCTGCAGAGATGGGCTATACTGTTCCTCAAGAGCATTCAGAGACTTTGTTGAATGATGATACTAAGGATGCTTGTCATTTTACTAAATATGGTAGATCTGGTTCATTCGTTTGCATGGATGAACAGATTCATTGGAGGGATCATCATTGCATGGATTCCAGGATTGAGTATGGCTTGAAGCATGCAGATCTGGAGAAATCGTTTGGTGTAAAAACTCGTGGCACATGGCTTACATTATGGTCTAGAATGATACCGCATTCGTTCAGGCACAAATTCAAAAGAAATGCTCAGAAAAAGTTGATGTTTGAAGGTGATATTACTTCTAAAGAAAGATGCCTCAAACATAGTGCCCTTGCAGCTATGGCATATTTTAGGGGTTTAGATAATGGGAAGTTTGGCGAGCCATGGTCCACTCAGGAAATGGATGCTTCGGCTGGAGGCTGCATAGATATTGCATTTGATAGGACTACTGCAAAGGATGTAGTGACTAGTGATACTAATATTATGCCCACGAGTATGGTTGATCAAACTAGATCTGCAAAGCTAGTCAAGTTAGTTCCCTTGGATGGTGAGGAACTCAAATTGTTGACACCAATTGAATTCGCTCGAGATAATTCAGTTGGTAATGAAAATTTTGACATGCCGGGAAATGACAACTTTCTGAAAGATGGAAGTGTGCAAAATTGTCATCCTCCAGAAGATCATCATAGTATTGGGCAAAGAGATGTTGATATTCTCAGGAGTTCTGAATCCAATTTGTGCAGTCCAACTAATGGAGACTTTAAAGCACATCATGTTGTAAATTGTCATGATGAAGGAGTTAGATGCAATAGTTCGCAGGATCTTATACTGGAAGGTTCCATGGAGAGTTCCGAAGATGATGTTCCTCCTTGTCAAAGCTTTAATCTTAGAAAGTTTGGAACATGCACCCAAATGTGTCAATCAACATCTTTTTGGCCATTCAGCCTGACACCTGGTTTAATTAGATTCCCCTTTGCTGTGAACAAACTTCTATCTGATCATCTGGATGATCAGATTCAGAAACTAAAGTCATACTTGAGCATAAGAGCTGAAGACCTTTCTGCTGAACTTGCAGATGGGGTAAATGAGATTCACCCAGAAGGTATTGAGAAGGTCCTTCCAGTTACGCTGGATTCTGTTTATTACACTGGGGGTACTCTAATGCTGCTGGGATACGGTGACCGTGAACCCAGGTTTGAATACTAACTACTGGAGTCCTATCCTTGTTTTATTTGGTAAAAATTGTCTTCGGTCTTTTTTATTTGCCTCTTTCCTCTTTTCTCTTGATAAACTAGGTAATAAGATTATTAATGCCTAACAGAATTGATTGCCATTGTTCACTTAAGCTCTACAGGGACTATCCAATTTATGAGAACCTTTTCTTATAGTTCTTAAAAGTAATGATATAAAATTAACTGAAAATTTGCAGGATGTTATCCTATTATAAATTGATATAATCTTATTACTTTTACGATGAATTAACCTGTCTAATGTTCATTGTAGATCCTTGGATATGGCTTGTTGATTATTAGGTCTTTGGCAGACAATATATAATTAACTCATGGGTGGTTTTTGATTTTTAAAAAGCACAATCAAATTTGAGTGTAATTATTAGTATGTTAAGATGTGTACTCTAAATTCACTAAATTAAACTAGAAAACATAGCTAAGTCTCTTCGCATGGTAGTTTTCTACAAACAGAAGGTTTGACCAACACATAGGCAATCAGATGCAAGTACTCTATTAGCAGAAAGTATCAAAGTATCCAATCATGCCCATGCAAAGCATGACTTTTAAATCTAGCATGAATCGAAACTAAAACTTTTAATCTCTCTAAAAGCATTATAAACCTTTTAAAACACCTTTAGATTTTTAAACCTGTATGCCAATTAATTTGGTTTTCAAGTAACCTAGATGATTCTTGTAATATGTCTGGAATTAGTTATCAAATTGATTATGAAGAAGATTGGACAAGAGTAGAATGTAGTGCTTATGCTAGCTTATGCATTTTAGCATGTCTATTTATTTTAACTTTCCATATTATCATAAAGATGTAACAAATAAGATTTAAGATTCTAGAGTGTGTACAGAAAGTCATCATTGGATCGTGTCTGCTGGAAATAGTGTAACATCCTAAAATAAACAAATGACACATCAAGTTTGAATACTATACTTATAAATTGATATTACCATCATTATAAAAGGATGTCCCAGTGCACAATGCTCCCACAATTGCGGGATTTGGATAGGGTCAGATATACATAGTCTTACCCGTGCGTGTGAAGAGGTTGTTTCTGTGTTTTGAAGCCATAAAATCTAGGTTACAATGGAGCAAACTTATTATTGCGCCAAGGTCCGTCCTCTGATATTTTTGTCGTTATATCATTTTTTTATGTCTAGAAAATAGATGTTATTGAATAATTTCAATAACAACAATATTTTTATAACTATATTATATGGTTGATTATGGATCTACTTGCAACCAAAACCCAATAAGAAATCCTGAACATAGATCTTAGTTCTAGTCTAGATTGAAGACTTGTTTCCACTTTCCCTTTTGAGGTTTAGGGGCTAAAGTTTTGTTGATCATTGGTTATTTGTTAATTATCTATATTATGCTAAGAAGTGTATTTTAACTTTTGTAGCGTCCTCTTATACATTCCATTTCTCGGCTTTTTGGATGAAAATATTCTCAACTTAATTCTAAAATAAAAAAGAAAAATGTATTCAGACGAAGATAAGAACTCAACTTAACTCAACCAAGCCTTAATCCCATATTAGTTGGGGCTTGCTACATGAATCCATTTTCTTCATTCTGCTCTATTTAGGGCCATAGAAAGATGTAGCAATATCAAGCCCTTATTGCTTCATCTCATGTGATTTTTAGTCTAACTCTACCTCTCTTTCCTTCTATACATGTTAAACCACTCCTTCACACTGGTGCATCTCTTGGCCTACGTTGTACATGTCTAAACTATTTAACTCATCCTTCGTTCATTTTGTTCTCAATTGGTGCTACTTCTACGCATATCAAATCCCACTTTCATATTGGCGCAACATTTGGCCTATGTCGTACATGTCTAAACGAGCTCATTCTTATTCTCGGGCTGGTGCTTATCCTCGAGCTGAATTTTATTCTCGGGCTGGTGTTTACCCCCGAGGGTGCTTACCTCCGAGCTCGTTCTTATTCTCGGGCTGGTGCTTATCCTCGAGCTGGATTTTATTCTCGGGTTGGTGCTTACCCCCGAGCTGGATCTTATTCTCGGGCTGGTGCTTACCCTCGAGCTCGTTTCTACTCTCGAGTTGGTACTCATCCTCGAGCAGATTTCTGCTCTCGAACTGGGTTTTACCCTCAAACTGGTCTCACTTATTCTCCGACGCCGCTCCGCAGGTCGGCCTCGGGGTGCCCTACGGAATCAAATGAAGAGCTACAAGCTCATTCGACTGCGAGGACATCTCTAAAATCGGGAATAAGAACTTAATGCCAAGTACTAAATGAAACGAGTTTAAACGTTTCGTTGGACCTCAAAAAGCAAAGCGTTGGAGAAAAGTGCGCTTCATTAATATTAAGGGGCAAGGACCGAGTACAAAAGAAACCGACCTTGAGGTCGGGTTGAATACAGAAGGCTCGAGTGGCCGACTTTATAAAAAGAGAAATAAAAAGTCAGCACAGTCAACTTGAATGACCTCAACACCAATCTCAGGGGCAGCTCCGGTTTCAACGCAGCCTCGGCAATGGCTTATGACTCCATCCCAGTGACAGCTTCGGGGACGATCTCTGGCCTAACTTCAGTGATGGCCTCTGCAGCACCCCCGTCCACTTCGGCAGCTTCGCCCAAATTCGGTTGAAGGCCGCTAAAGTCGACTCCAAGGCAGAGTTGTTGGGCTTGACCAAGGCAGTTTTCAAAGTCCTGGATCATAGCACTGGTAACATGGTCTGCCGTACCGATCGGTACGGGTCGGTACGGGCCGGTACGTACCGGTACCAGACGGAACCGATACGGTACAGCTATATTTTTCGGTTCCGACTATTCATAACCCGTACGGCCGGTACCGATCCGTACCGAACCGGTACCGGTCCGTACCGACCATACTGAACCGATCTCAATTTTTTTTGGCTTTTGGCCCGAACCAGCTGAATCGGTACGGTACCGGTTCGGTTCGGTATGGTACCGGTACCGGTACGGTGCCCACCGGTACGTCGGTACAGTCGGTACAGCTGACCTTGACTGGTAGCCCCCTTCGCCAGCTCGTTAAGGAACTCCTCCGAATGGCGGAACTTCTTAACGGCCTCGCAGGCAAGTCGCGCGGCCTCCAGCCTCAAGGCCTCAGCTTCGTCACGTTGGCCATTTAGAGCAGCTTCGAGCTCGGAGATACGGCCTTTAGCGGACGAGCAAGCCCGGGAGTGCTCGACGTCCATATCTTGGATCCAGACGAGCCTGTCTTTAATCAGGACTTCGGTCGCTCGTACTTTCTTCCTGGCCCTTCGAAGTTGCTGCTCGGCAGCTGCGGCCTTCTCCTCAGCCTCGCGCCACTGTTGCTTGGCAACTGTCGCCCATTCCTTGGCCTCTTGCTGCCGCTGCGCGACAGTTATCGCGCGCGCCTCAGCCTCCTGCTTCCGAAGCACGGCGTGCTCCATCCTTGGCCGGAGTACTCTCATCTCTCCTCAGTAGGCCAGCATGCCAGACACTAGCATGTCGACTACGTGGAGGAATTGGCATAGAAGATAAAATATCAGCCGAGGTCGAGCACTTAAGGAACAGGAGGGTTGCGTCACTCACTATGATGCTGGTTGAATAAGCATGGCGGGCGAAGTTGTCAAGGTCCTCCATCAGAGCTCGATCGCACGGGAGCATGATATTGTGCACGAGCTCCCGAGCGACGTCGCCAGACTTAAGGGCCACGTCGTCCTCAAATACACGACACTAAGGCTGGAGTCGCCTCCGCTCGGGCTCAGAAGGAATGGACTCGACCCCAGCCGAGGTCAAAACCTCAGGAGGAGTCGAGGCCCCACCCGAAGTCGGGGCCCTGAAAGGAGTCGCGGCTCCAGTTGAAGTCGGGACCTTGAAAGAAGTTGGGATCTCGACCCCGCTCTCCAGCTCGGGACCCGATTTGTGCAGATAGGCGGCCTCGCGAGCCTTCTGAGTTCGATCGACAGACACAACCACCACTTGTTCAAAAGAACCCCCTTCCGCTACCGATGGGGGCACCTCGACCTTCGCTGAAGGAACCCGATCGGATCCA
Organism: Phoenix dactylifera; assembly: GCF_051530095.1. Taxonomy (NCBI): domain Eukaryota; kingdom Viridiplantae; phylum Streptophyta; class Magnoliopsida; order Arecales; family Arecaceae; genus Phoenix; species Phoenix dactylifera. The sequence continues at coordinate 11,061,299 of NC_143193.1, forward strand.
GCCCGAGTAGGGACGACGCCCTAAATCAGAGCGAGCTCGCCCTATTCAACCCCGGAGCCAAAAGCAGCTCTGGCTCTCTTCGGCTTACTTTGGATTGGGCTCCTTCCGAGGCGGCCACCCTCTTTCTGTATCTGGCCATCAACATCTCGGCACTAAAGATCATCCCTGCAATGTCTGGCAATAAAAGACCTTGTTAGAACCCAACATGGAAAAAGAAAAAGAGGAGCAGCCGCGCTACTCTTACCCTCGGAGTGAGCCGGGCTCAGGCCAACATTTACTAAGGCCTCCTCGCTGAGCAGGTCGGGAAGCCGTGGAGTCCCTTCTAGCCCGAGCAAACTGTCTAGAATGCCCCGCTTGGACTGCAATAACTGGGGGAGCTTGTTATTCACCGAGGCTAACGAAAAGCTCCAGGTCGGGTTAAACCCCCACGACCGCTTGGAGGAAACAAAGAAGAATTTTTTCTTCCACCCATGAATGGAGGAAGGAATGCCCCAGAAGAGCTTGCGGCTTCCTTGGAAGGAGAAGCACCACCATTCTTTGTCTGCGGGGTTGCCTTTTAATATAAAGCAACTCCGAAAGACGCTCATCAGGGAGGCAGACCATGCGTAAGGCAGAGAGCGAGGAAGCCAATTATCATTCTCCACGAGTTCGGGGCGAGCTGTGCGGGCACGAGACGGTAAGCCGTCAAAAGCTCGTCCACGAACCTGTGGAGAGGGAACCTCAGCCTTGCTTGGAGCGTCTCTACATACACCTCGATCCAACCTCTAGGCGGATTGGTGACTGGCCCCGAGAGGTCCAGGAGCTCGAGGACGAATTTTAGAGGAAAGAAGAACCGAGCCTAGATCCTCGTCACTCATGAGCGAACCGGTCCCATACGGACCTTGGCCCACCTCAAGCTCAGCCTCTTCCACATCGGAAGAAGCTTGGGCTCGAGATGAACCTGCACCGAGCATCAGGGCCCTCGTAGGCGAACTCATTGCCTTGGTCACAAAATTATAAAAAAAGAGAGGAGACAAGAAACTCTCCGAGCGACCGAGAAATGGATAAAACACCTATCCAAAAGTTTGCCGAAGATGGTGATCGGGGAAAGGAAGAATGATCGTCGGGGATCGAAAACAAAGCTCGATGTGAAGATCGCCGGAAAGCTCCAAAAATACCCAAAGAGAAGCTCGAACACCACGACGATGGCGGTCAGGAAGAAAAGAAGTAGGGACGAAAAGGATCAAATAACGACCCTAGGGTCTCCTCCAGGCCCTATATAGCCCACTACAACGGCTCTGATCGGCTAACTCGAGCGATCAAGCAGGCCAAATCCCGCAATGTGTTAGACCCGGAAGCAACCTCAGCAAATCTTTCCAGATCATGGCACTAAAAGCCGACCATCATGCGAGGCGCTTTGGGGAACGGAACATTAATAAGTACTCTCTCGCATTCCATCAGGTGGGGCGCTTCAGAGGATGGGGCATTAATATTGGCCCCCTTCGCGTTCTATCCAGCAACACCTTGGAAAGGAGGGCGCACGTGGTACATTAAGAAGCTTGCACGGCTGTTCCTACTTGGAGCAACGTAGCAGCCAAAGCCACCCAAGCCCGGCTCAGAAAGCCCGACTCAAAGCTATCGGCTGCAACAACACCTAAAGTGTTCCTGACCCGGTGCGTTCATCTTCATAAGCGCTTAACCTCCTCGCAGGCCGACCAACAATCCAGCTACTTTTTTCGCCCGAGCTAAAAAGCAACTCTACCTCCAAAGTCGGAGGGCAAATGATGGGGGGTAAAATGGATCGTCCTGCTCACCACAGCAGGGCCGCCCAATTTTAGCCAAAATAAACCCCAACACCGGTTGAACCGGGCTTTGGCCCTGCTAAGAGTCAATTCGAGCTCGAACTTTGTCAAAGGCTCAGTCGACCTTAGACAGGTCTCTCCGCTGCTGCAACCTGCGTCAACCTTCTTCGATGCTCAGCAAGGCGCCCCTCGTGGGACGAAGTCGTGAGAGAGAAATTGTAGTGCACGAGCCCACACACGATGTTAAGCACGTGCGTGCTCTCTCAAAGCGGACAATATCTTGTCCTCTGCTGAGTTGCTCCGGCACTCTTCATAGACAACGCGCTCTGGCCTTATTCAATAATGCGCCTCGACCCCCGAGCTCGAGGCGCTTTACTGAGCACACCTCGGAATCAAGGATGCTAGACCGACCTCAACACCTGACAAGCCGATCTATCAAACGTTTGATGCGACCTCACCGAGCTCGGTCTCACCTACAGCCGCATCCACGAGCCTACCCATGCCTGCCCATGTGGCCGTACATTGCAACGCCTCCGCGCCAAGTAGGGGTGCAAATGGGTCGGGTCGGGTCCTGAGTGACCCCCGACCCGACTCGGTTTTTTGTTCGGGTCCTAATTTTGGACCCAGACCCGACCCGATTGAAGATCGGGTCGGGTCAGGTTCGGGTCCGAATCGGGTTCAATTTTTTTGTGCTTTGGGGAAAGAATTTGGGCAGATCTAATTTGGTCATATCATAATTATGAGGTGCTGGGTGACCCATGACTTGAAAGACTTGCAATTGACATCCACTCAGAACAGAGGACCCATGACGTACTAACTAAGTCGGTCTGCAAGCCACATTTCATATCACACTATTTTTTATCTGTATGACTGATTGGATGGAACTTGGTGTCTCCTAGCTCCCCTCTCACGAGGGCAAAAAAAATCCCAGACCTTCTTCCAAAATCCAATTCCATTGTAGAAAACTGGCACATGACCCATATTCAGTTCAGCGTTCCCTCACTTTCTCCCTTCAAAAGTTAAAAGAAACAAAAACCAAAAAACAGAAGGAAAAAAAACCAGCTACCGAGACACCAGAGGTATCAACAGTGTAATAGATCGAGAGAGAATCCTGACGGGCCGAGGTTCCTTTGGATTTTGTGAACCTATGCCTGTTGCTATCCTTCCAGGCTTCAACCCAACTCCCCTTAGGCTTTTCCACTTCGTTCTCTCTCTCTCTCTCTCTCTCTCTTCGAGTCCATTCGGGTCGGGTCGGGTCCGTTCGGTAAATCCAGACCCGACTCAGAAAATGATTCGGGTCCAATTTTTGGACCCAACCCGGACCCGTGGGTCTTAAAATTCGGGTCGGGTCGGGTCTACGCGGGTCGGGTTGGGTCGAGTCGGGTCACGGGTCGATCCGACCCATTTGCAGCCTTAGCGCCAAGCTTTGCTTGCCGACCAACGATAGTCAAGGACAATGCCATGCTGCTCCAGCCATACCCTGCTGCGGCTGTCAACGCCTTACCGTTTACAAGAACGGATTGCACCGTGCACCTCCAGTAAGCTCCAGCTACGCGCCATCTGGCCTAAAGCCATCCCATCTCATGATGAGGACCGGCAATACCTTTACCATCTGGACACCTCTACAGGGACTATAAATAGCCCCGCCTGGTAACATAAAGGGGAGACTTTTGGAATCCATCAAAAATCTAACTTGGGCATCGGAGGGCCCTCACCGGAACCACTGGTGAGGCTTTGTGCAGGTACGCCGTCGCGTGGGAGGTGGCTCCTCCATCTCCTCCGGCGTGGTCACCCTCGGGCCAAATTTGAACCGCAACAGCATACATGCACACACACACATATATATGCATACACATATATACATACATATATATACATGCACATACATACATATCTATACATACATACATACATATAGAGACAAGCACACATATACATGCACATACACGCACACATATATATATATGTATATATATATTGATACACACATACATATAGAGACGCACACATATACATATAGAGATACACACGCACACATATACATATAGAGATACACGCACACATACATATAGAGATACGCACACATATATATATATATATATACATGCACATACACACATATATATATATATATTTATTTATATGTATATATATGTGTATGTATATTTATATGTATGTATATGTATGTATACATATGTATATATATGCGTGTGTGCGCGTGCGTGTGTGCGTGCGTATGCGTCTAATAGAAATAGAGCTAGTTGGATGAAGTGGAGAGATGCATTTGGATTATTATGTGGTAGGTGCATACCTGGGAGACTTGAGGGAAAATTTTATAGAATGATAGTAAGCTCAGTAGGGCTATATGGCTCAGGATGTTGGGCAATAAAGAGAGAATGTGAAAACAAAATGAGTATGACAAAAATGAGAATGTTAAAATAGATGGGTGGTAAAACTTGGAAGCAAGGTCCGCCGTACCGGTACCGGTCGGCGTACCGGTGGCGGGCCGGACCGGTACGTACCGGCCGGTATCGGTACAGTACCGGCCGGTACCGCGAGCCAAAAACCACAGCGCCTCGTGCTGTGGTTCATAAAAAAAAAAAAATTCGTACCGGTGCGAACCGGCCGATTCGTACCGGTGCGACGGTACCGACCGGTACCGGCCGGTATGGGCTCCGTACCGGCCGGTTTGCACAAGAAAACCGGAGATACCGGTTTTCTTGTGGTTCCGGTACCGGCTTGTGGTTCCGGTACCGGTATAGGACCGGTACGTACCGGCCCGTACCAGCCGGTACGGCATTCCATGCTTGGAAGGATAAATTAAGAAATGAATATATCAGAGAAATAGTACGAGTTGCATAAGTTTAGGAAAAAGTGATATGGAATTGATTCAGATGGTGTGAACATGCAATGAAGATCTTAGGAGGCTCTAGATAGGAAAACTTTAGTTTGTATTGAAGATTGTAAAGAAGAGGAAGATCTAAATTAACATGGATGGAAATTATGATGAAAGAATATGAAAAAATTTGGAATAACATCAGAGGTGGCCCTAGATAGTAATACTTGGCAAATGAGGATCCATAAAGTCGACCCCAAATTATTGGGAAAAGGATAGAAATTGATGATTAAGATTATAATTAGATAAATGGGTGTCAGTGAATGAGATATCGGATTTCAAATATAAGATTGGCAATTGAAGTTTGTAAATTGTGTTTTTGCAGGCTATAAATTACTTTTGGGTTTTGCAGGCATATGGTAAAAATGAATGAGAATGCAAGATTGTTTTACACTAAATGCAACATTAAATTCAGTTTAGACATGCATAATAAAATTCAAACTTGTCTGCTATGAAATATGGATTTTATGTTTAGCATGCACTATGATTTTTGGATTTATTATTTCTGGCAGTTACAGCTAACTTTTTATTTTTGTAGGGAAATGGTGAAAGTAAATGGGCATGTAAAATTTCAAAACAGTTACAGCCGTGTGCATGTGCAATTGTGTGGGAACTGTATGGAATGGAAGGATCATACTTCTCAAAGTGGAGGCCAGCTGTCTGCAGATGTTTTTGTTGATAGTGTAGAGCAGAAATGGCATGCCAATTTGAATATTAGAAACCTGTTTGCTCCGGTAAGGCAGCTAATATGTGCAGTAGTTTGTTTCTACTAAATGTGTTATATGTGATGTGAGCTTGCCTGACTTTTCCTCGCATGATCAAATGCAGCTGTTTGAGAGGATTCTAGAAATTCCAGTCACATGGTTTAAGGGGAGAGCTACTGGTGAGGTGCTTGTCTGAACTTAACATTTTTTCCTCCGTCTCCCTCTCCCTCTCCAACCCCCCATCTCCCACATAAAACGCATGCAAACTAAGACAACACATGATCTAAAGTAGGAGGTAAACCAAATGCAATTGGATATTTGGATTTTAGAAGTTTTAAGTGCTCGTGATCTTCTTGTGAGAAACAATTTTCTGCTAGAACAAGATTTTATGAATACATTTTGCTTCAGTTGTGACTACTTTTACTGCTGCTGCTACTACTAGTCTGCTACTATTTTTAAGTTTGTACTATCTTCCTACCAATCCTTTTTTGGAGATTTTTAAAGTTGCGAATTACATTTGAGGTTTTGGTAGGATTTAGAATTCATGTGTCTTCTTGAACATTGTTTTATATAATTTTGTGATAGATCATTGACATCAGGGCATTGGAGTTGTTAAAACATACAAAGTTCCCCTTTTGCTAGAGCTTAATGGTCTTTAAGAGTCTTATCTGGAGTGGGGATGTTTAGGCTGCATTTGGCATCGCGCAGATACCCCCCCTGCTTCCACGGTCCGCTTACCGAGGAAGAGATGCGGGAGGACCCGAGGCAGAGCAAGTTGGGTTGGGGTAAGCGTGGTGGGGGGTGACAGAGGATGTGCTTGTACGGTTCATAGTTGGGTATGATATTCTCGTGGATTGTTGGGAACATCCTCTATATTCGAAATATGCCTTTCTAGGAGCATTACGATCAGCAGCTCAAATAGTCCCTTATGAAGTCTCTATTGGTCTTATTCTTATTGTGCGCCTTGTGAGCACATTTGGATCCACGAAGGCAATCGCTCGAATGTTCCCCTAACCCAACCTGAGAACGGACCGGAGGGAACCGTAGCATGAGGAATGTCCACATCTCGTCGTAAGGCTCATTTTGAGTTTTGGGTGCAAAGTTTGTTTGTTTGTTCACATAGGCAGTGAGATTGTGGGGGCGTGTTGCTTCGCAAGGTAGGTAGTTGGTTCATCAAAGAGGCATGATAGTACCCAACTGCAGAAAACTAGTAAGAATTGTGCCTGCCATCAAATTCGTGCCGCATTGTAATTTTTCTTTTTTTAAAAAATAGAAAAAGGAATTCTCTTTCCATTTTTTCCCAATTTTTGATGACAGAAACATGTTTGGTAGTTACTTTTTTTTTCAACAACAAACCTAAGAAAACATGTTTAGTAAATAGGGCTAAAGCCGGAGGCGGTTGAAGAAGAGGCACTTGAGGATGTGCTCGGCCTTGTTGAAACTGGCAACCATTGTGTGGGGCGGTCAGAGAAGGCATGGACCGGGTGGGGGAGGAGCAGAGGACGTGGGGAATGAAGGCCTCAATGGAGGTGTTGGAGAAGTGATGGGCGTCGAGGACAAGGAGGCTGGCAATGGCAGAGGGGGGAATGCGAGAAGTGAGGAGGTTGGTGATGAGGATGCGTGGGGCAATGAAGAGGGCAGTGCTGGAGGACTAAAGGATGGTGTAGTGGTGGGATGGGAGGTTTTGGGGATGCCAGAAGTAGTTGGGAAGGAAATTGAATAGACGGGGAGTCGGGGGGGGGGGGGGGGGTGGTTGGGATGCATGGGGGAAGGAAGCTTAAAAAGTCACTTCTAGAAAAAGTGAGTGAAATAATTTCACTTTCACTTTTTCCATAAATAACGGATGCTACTTTTGAAAAAAAGAAATAGAAATAGGGCAACCAAACAACTTTTTTTTTTTTTGCATTGGATTCCACATTTTTAACTTTAAAAAATGAAACAAGAAAAAATGATACCAAACAGGCCCTTAATCTTTTAATTTGGTCACTTTGTTTAGCTGATTAGGGTGCCAAGAGAGGTAAGATAACTTAGTTATCTTTTTTTATCTAAAAACTTAGTTATCCTTTTTATCCCAAAATTTGATTAGAAAATTCTGCACTTTTCTCATCTTTCAAAAAAGTAGTTCCCAATGTGAAGCATGAATGTTTCTTTTCGTAAGTGTTGCTTTGTTATTTAGAAGTCCCAATCACCACTGTGTCCTATCTTAATGGGTATTCATATGCTTTAGATATTGATTTGTTCATGGCCTTGTTTAATGTGCTTATGTTTACATATGATTGTAGTAATCAAGCGACTCCTTGAAGTTGTGAAGCCATTGGCTTGCCTCAATCAGATTGTTTGCGAAGTAATCCACACAAATCATCTCTTTGGTGAAAAGCTTTTTATGCTTTATGCTGTTATTGTTCTTGAGATGTCTGGTAGCATTTGGATGTGAAGTGGAGCTTTCTGAAGTTAATGATGGCAAAAATATGTTTTGTTTTTCTCTGATGTGTGGTTTTGTTTTTTTATCTTTTTTTTTTTGGGGGGGTGGGGGGTGGGTGGGGGGGTGGGGAGGGGAAGGGGGCGATCAGCTAGTAGAGATCTTTTTGACCTAGTGCAATTTGTTTTGGGAGTTGTTTTTCCCGTGTCTAGAACATTGCATTTAAACCTGTTGCATTTAGGCATTCTGCATAGTCCGCTCAAGCAATTTAGAACATTAAGCTTATCAACTTGTTTTGTCTGTTAACGGTGTCATACCATCTGTATCTGCAACTTAATCCATTTATACACACTTGCTTTTCTGATCATTAATAAGGATATTTGTAATATCCTGGTCATTACATCTATCTGGATGTGAGGTTGTAGATATGTCCATCTTTATGGAAAATTTGCCCATCTTTATGGAAATGAATACTTGTAATTATGATCACTTGGTGGTCCACTTTGGAGGTGGATCCCTAGGCTGCTCGTGGTTGATTGTTTTGATGATAGTGTCAGGGTTAATGGTACGATCAAATGCTTTTGCTAGCTACTTTCATTTGGGCGCAAGAGCTGAATACTAGAGTTTATGAGTGTACCTTTTCCTGGATTTATGTGGGAGGCAATAAGGGCAAGCGGCTCCCAACCTCTACTTATTGGTGACTCAATCTAAAAGTTAGAGGGATCTGGTTTGGTGCTGTGGTCTCTCGAGTTTCTGAGGGACTGACTTCTATGAGTTTATTTGTGATTTTTATCCCCCTATTCCTTTGGATCCTTGATAGATTCCAAGATCCTCTGTTCAATAAGTTTTTGTTTCTTCATTCAAGAAATGCTTTCCCTGCTGTACTACTTAAAACACTTTATTTTTAGTCAGATTGAAGGTATGTGCTCCCTTACTCTCCTATAAATGACATCAGTTAATTGTCTACACTGAAAATGTAGTCTTTCTTTTGTGTCATGCAGCGAATCCCTGAAAGACTGAGAAGGTCTGGATCTTTTATTTCCTTGTTTTCAGAATAAATTACCAAATTTTCATAGCTTCAACCATATTTAATAACAAAATTATGAATATCACATGCATTACTGGTTAATCCAACTAATATATGTCCTAACATCTTCATTTTCCTTTTCTTTTTCAGGTTCATATCTGTATGTCTAGAGGGGATGCATTCCCGAACATTCATGGTCAGCTTGATGTTAATGACCTGTCTTTTCAGATACTTGATGCTCCTTCATGTTTTTCGGTATGTAAAAATTTCATGATCTGTTGGCTAGTTTTTCAACATTCCTAGAGGACACTTTTTTTGATTCTTCATTTTCTGATCCTTTCCACTCATCTGTAGTTTTAAAATCAGGAAAAAAGATGACTATACCTAATCAACCAATCAGGATGGGAAGGAACAATCAACTGCTATTTCAGAAGTCTTAATTGCTGGAATATAGCTGTCTTCCAAAAATTATAAAATAATAATTTAGTTAAAGTCACTGATAGTCCTAAGCATTTTCATGAGTATTTGCTAATTTTATAACAACTGCATGGTTAAAAAGTATGTAATTTGTCTCCTTTGTCTTTTGACTGACTGGCATTTTACACAATATTAAGAATGACTTCTAAATTCAGAAGCATCACTAGAACACTGTGCTGCCTGTTAGTATACTCAAGTGACTTCTCGAGTCTATTATATTTTAGTCTCTCTTCTAGATGCTTAATGATTTGTGTAGATTATTTTTCCTTGTTTGATTTATTCAAATGATTCATGCATCAAGTTTCCTAATGCAGTCTAGTTGGTCTTTAGCTTGGAGAAAATTGCATCAGATCTTGCGGATATTGTGATGCATACTGAGTGCTTATCTCAATTAACACAGGACAAGGATTTTGATCTTTTGGGTGTTTCACTTGCTGCATTGAGAGTTCTGATCATCATAGTTCCATGCTGGGATGCAGGAATTCTGTTTATGAAATCAAGCTAAAATTATGTCGTTATAGATAAATAAGGTTCTATTCGCTTAAGAGAAGGAAAAGAAACAGTCTGTAATTTTTTGTTCTATCACTTGGAAAAAGAAATAGTTTGTAATTTTTTGTTCTATCACTAGATAAATGAAGGTCTGGTACCCAAATTGTTAACTACTCAAGATTCAGACATAATTTCTGCATATAACTGTCAGTTGCCAACATACTGCAAGAGATGAGTCCTGGTTTCTCCATAGAAAGTAAATTACTTGGTTTGCCATTTTGAAAATTTTGTAACATTGTAATGGTCTTTATATATACATGCATGCAGGACTTAACAGCATGTTTGTGTTTTCGTGGTCAAAGGATATTTTTGCACAATGCTAGTGGCTGGTTTGGTGATGCTCCATTGGAAGCTTCGGGTGACTTTGGCATAAATCCTGAGAATGGAGAGTTTCATCTGATGTGTCAGGTATCTTTTATTTTCTATCATTTAATTTTTTAGCTGTAGCTGTATGTCTGAAGAGGTTTATTCTATTTGCATGGAAGGAAAAATAGCCTACATTAATTGGTCTGGTATTCATTTCATACTAGAACTTTATGCACGTCGAACTCTGAAATATTTAAGCTTTTATAGTATAAATATGGAAGCTAACTTTGTTTTGTTTTATCAAAATGGCTGCATTTTTGAGCAATTCTTTTCCTCAATGCCACTGAGTCGACAAAAAAAATCAGCTCAGATGGTCTGGTTATGCATGGATGATAGGTTTTTTCTAGGCTTTAGATATCCATGAAACCTTGGAAGATCATAGTGTTTTGTTTTGCATAATGACATGTGCTAGTTTTATTAATTTTATGGCTGATTATTAATGTCAAAACTTTTAGATTATTTAAAAGGCCCTTATTGAGCTTTTGTTTTCTTAACTCTTGCACGCACAATATTTGAGTTGTATTACTTTTTCAAGCATTTATTGGTTTGCTTCTGCAGTCACTATAACTGGATGCCACAACTGGAAGTTGGTTTCAGTTATTCTAAGTGAAAGTTTATGTTTCTAGATGCATGTCTAATATAGCACTTACTCTTTAAAAATGAAATGCTTCTCCTTGTTGCATAGTCCTATAAGTTCAAGTTCATTTCTGGCTTCTACTGTATCAGTTAGCTTGCAACTGAGGACCACATAAACTAATCCTTGTAAGTGCTTGCTTTTGTTTGATGCATGCTCTTCGTATTTTTCAAGCCAAATGACCTTTTAGAAATCAATTTGGAGCATAATAAATTGAAGAGATTGGTAATAAATGACCTCTTCTGGGAAAGTTCTTGGCTTGTTATACAGGATACATACTGAACTTTATGGCGAGCCTTGAAGATAAGGCCTTATGCTTATATGCTAAAATATCAACATGCAGATTGGCACAAATATATGTAATGCCGCTTAACTTTTTTCGAATATGTTTGGTTGAATATCATAACCTGTTGGAACTTACACATATATATGTCTATGCTGTCCAGTTCTGGACCAGTGCGGCACTTCATATGGTTGGCATACCAATTATTAATAAATTTTTAATTTTTTTAGAAATAAAGCTTTTCAAATTTTTAGGTCTATTCAAGGTCCACTGTTCCGGATCTAGTAGGCATATCGGTCGCCAACCGGACCCGTACGGTTTCTGTTCGTACTGAAACCGGGCGGTACGAACTGGTTAGCTCTTCTCCGCCGGAGCTGGGGAAGAAGAAGAGAACGAGAGAGCGGGGAAGAGAGGGAGGAAGGACACCTGTGGATGCCATCGAAGAGCTACGGAGGGGCGGCGGGGAATCCGCGGGGGCGTGGCGGAGGCCGTGGCCACGTCCTCTGTTTCGAAAGAAACAGGAGACGCGGCCGCGGGTTTTTAATTTGGGGGTTTTAAGTAAAGTCGGCAACTCGGTTAAAACCCTCAAATTAAAAACCCGTGGCCTCGGCCTCCGCTGCGCCCGTGCGGTTTCCCCCGCTTCCCGCTGGGCTCCCCCCCTGGCGGCCTCCGCGGCTCTCCGATGGCGGCCACAGGTGTCCTCCCTCTCTTCCTCGAGCTCTCTCTCCTTCTCTTTGTCTTCTTTGTCTCCGGCACAAAACCGGCCCGTACCGGTTTCCACGGCTCCGGCGTATTGGTAGCTTGCCGGACCGGTCCGTACGGGCCGGTTCGGGATACCATGGGTCTATCATCATCATCATCATCATTTTAATTCAGCATGGCATGGTGCGTGCTGTGCAGCTAGTGATTGGAACTCCCACAGACAATGATACTTGAAATCTTGTTGTGTTGTTATGAGTTACATGTTTGGTTTGTTATCCCCTTGCTATTATGCTTAATATCTAGCTAAGTTTGTGCTGTTGTTTCTCAATTTGGATTATGTATGTCCTCATGCATGTTGATGTATACATTCTAAAGACAGCAAAAAATACCCATGGCTTTGTCCATGAGGATTTAGTTTTACCTAATGCATCATTCCAGTGCATTTTAATTTTTAGAAGGTTGTTTAATTAATTTAATTATTGATGTTCGTTTTAGATGTGATGTATCAGCAATAGCCTGAATGCAATAAATAAAATTTTATTCGTCATAGTCCTACATGTGCAAGTGCTTGTTAACTGAAAAGGAAATAAACGGGAAAAATAATGATATGAAAGACGAAACTATTGGTTGAGATGATGCAGTGGCATGACTTTCTTCATTGTTGTGCAGTGGCATGACTTTCTTCATTTTGGTTATGTATTAAAAACTTCTCCCAGCATATTTCAATTGGTTCTGAAAAAGGATACTTGTAGCACTTGGGTTATGACTTGCTAATGAATCTTTTTGACCAGTTTTTATTCCATGACATATTGTTAATATTATAGGAAGAAAAAGGTACAATGAAAGTTGTGCAGACTATGATTATTCACTTGTAATATAATTGCATTTTTGAGAATATGCAGTTGTCTTTTGCAGTGATTATTGGATACTAATGTATTGTCAAGTGAGTAGTATGGTCAGTTGAGTTTCATTTAATGGCTTGGATACTAATGTATTTTTGTTTTATGCTTGTTTTTTCAGGTTCCATGTGTTGAAGTGAATGCCCTTATGAAGACTTTACAAATGAGACCTCTTTTGTTTCCGGTATGTTTTTTGCTTTTAATTCAGTTTGTAAGCTTTGTTGTTCTTAAATATTATGCACATTGTGACCAAGGAAGGGACCTATAGAGTTATTAATATGTGTGAAAGCTATGTGCTTATTGTCCACTCATGCCTAGCACTTTTGGAATTATGCTGTTCTTGATGTAATCAGTTAAATTATTAGTTTCTAATTACTGGCCTATCTACTGCTACTTCTCATTGGAAGCAAACTCCAGCTTAGCCCCTTTTTTTTTGGTTTCTTTGAGAATCAGGACCAAGGTACACCGTTTCGGTACCAAGCCCTGTACTGGTGCCACCCTATCATTGTATCGGTATGGTACGATACTTGGTATGGCCTCCGTACCATGTACTGGTACCGAACTGGTATGGCATGATATGCACCATACCGCCCGATTTGGTACGGTACGATACGGTGAACCTTGATCAAGACCTCCTTTAGTGATTGAGAAACATTTCTGCTTGTGTTCTAGAGATAAAAGAGAAACACTTATATTTATTTATAGTTTGGTTTTTCACTCTTGACTGGTTGCATATCTCAAGAGTGTATAGTTGTACAGTATCTAGTTTGCACCTTTCAGTAAACTGGTAAAAGAAGGGAAGAAATTCTTGGCACCAAGATCTGCAATCTCGATATCGAGTATTGTACTGGTACCTTACCGGTTCAACATGCTATGGGTTGGTACAGTACGCAACCTGTGCCATAACAGTCCTCCAACTATTTTTCTTACTTTTTATCTTGGTGCGCCTTTGTATGGATTGGTATGCACCTTGGTACGTCTTGATACGGGGCCTGTGTTGACCCAAACTTGAGTTTTGTACTGGTTTCTACCTAGTATGGTACGGTATGCCTGGTACGACAGTCTATGCTTTGTACACCTGTGCTGTTTCTTTGTAACAATAATATCGTTAACCATTCCATCTGCTTGCCTCTGACCTGATGAACTTACATCTTTCCTTTTGATACATTTTTTATGAGATTCAAGTATCAGTTACGTTTTTCACTGATGCAGTTGGCTGGCTCTGTAACTGCTATGTTCAACTGTCAAGGTCCTTTGGATGTTCCTATATTTGTGGGAAGTGGAATTATATCCAGGAAAACTTCTCATTCAATTTCTAGTTTCCCTCCATCTTCTGCAGCTGAAGCAGTAACTAAAAATAGAGAGGCTGGTGCAGTAGCTGCATTTGATCGTATTCCTTTTTCCCATGTATCAGCCAATTTTACTTTCAATCTTGACAACTGTGTAAGTGTTTTCTGCATGTTATATACATGCATTTATACATGCATTCTCTTCTCTGTGCTGCTTGGTTTATGTGACCGACTTTTGCTGATTTAATATTGCATCTACCAGGTTGCAGATTTGTATGGCATCAGAGCAAGCCTCTTGGATGATGGAGAAATTCGAGGAGCTGGAAATGCATGGATTTGCCCTGAGGTAAAGTGGTAAAAGTGAACTAATCATACAGTAGCATGCCTGTGGATGGAGCTAACACGTTGTGCAGTTTTAGTTGATTTTACATTGGCAAAAGATTTGGAGGTTGACAGGAATGAATGAAAATGGCTCACAACTGGTTTAGATCCTTGGGGTAAGCTTGGCTGTCATGGGTAGGGACCTTGGAAGCTTGTCACTGTTAGGTATAACATGTCCCTATTGTGTTGAGAAGATTTTTAGATAATCTGGAGGGAAGTTTTCTTGGCAGTTCTATTCTATTTGAAATGATTTTAACAATTGCAGCCCTTGCAAGGAAGAATGGTGAAGAAAGATCTTGTATACTTGGCCAACAATAATTAGGAAAAAGTTGCTGCCCTTTTGTTATGAAGTTGGGAAAATGGTGGTGTCTAGACAAGTAGTTTCTGCTGGTCTTAGAGAAGTTGGGCTACTGGGGCCTGTTGCCACTTTTTTAGGATTATGGTTATGGAGGTGGTATAAGCTGGAATTTAAGTCTGTAGATGTTTAAGATTGTTGTTATCAAGAATGTGTATTAAGGCTCATTATAGGTCTGATGTTCCTGCCGTTGGTTCTTTGGGAGAAAATCCTTTTAATGCATGCTTATGGTTTTACCTACTGCTCATGGTGCTTTCAAATACCAGTACCAAGGGTGGTATTCGTTTTCTGTCAAACTGGTATGATAATGACCCCTACCATACCGACTCATGGTACAAGGTTCCATTTTAGGATACAAATTTGATGTTCTTTTTATACTTTTCCATTTTTCATCTTTTTGATGTGTGATAGGAATACTGATTGAATTTTGTTTTTTCTGCATTTCAGAAATTTTTTATGAGGGTTGTGATGCCGGATTATCGGTATTTGTGCCAACACTTGTGGTTTCTATAAGGTTCAAAACTAGCAACAACTAGAAGTGAAACTAATTCATAATATGGTAATATAATAATCAATAATGACTCACTATTCAATTTTCAGGAGAACTTAAAATGTTTGGAAGCATACAAGATAAAAATGGGTGGTTGCAGGGGAGGCGAAGTAGCATTCTCTTGTCGATTTTAAAATGAAACTGAAAAGCTTATGCTAAAGAGTTCAGGGAGGAAGTATGTCCTTATCATGATAAATTTGATCATCTCAGTTCATAGTTCATAGTCATGTCAGGAAATGGTTTCACACAAAAAGAAGCTATTAAGTGTAGCTGAGTGCAGAACAAATGATCACATGTAGTGTTCCTATGCACCTTTCAGTCATTTGGTTTCACTTAACTACACTGAGTAGTTTCTGTCCATGTGAATCTTCTTTTGTACATGATTGCAAAGAGAGATGATCAAATTTATGATGATGAGGGCATATGTCCTCCTTGAACTCTTCTGCATAAACATTTCAGTTTGATTTTACTATGCAGAAGAGAATGTTGTGCTTGAAGTTTCATTTTAACTTGATTTATTTTTAATTTTTTCCTTTATACATCAATTGATCTATGCATGTTCCATATTTTTAGTACTTGATTATAGTTTTTACAATTTCAACTATTTTTTCCTTTTAAAAAATTGAAAATTATATAAATTTTATTAATCTACAAAATGCAAGACAACTAATTTAAACTTTATTTTGTTAATGCTCGATGCACGTTTGATGTTTTTAACATTTAATCAGATTTTTTTTTAATTAATTAAAAATTAGCTTACATATAAACTATGTTAACTAACAAAATATAAGATAGCTATTTTAAAATTTATCTTATTAATTATTGATGCATGTTCCATATTTTTACACTTAATCATTTTTATATTTTAATAGTTTTTCCTTTTTAAAATAGTTTAAAAATCAAACAATCTGTTACTTAGGAAATGCATGCCAATTACTTTTATCATACATTTTTGCTATGGGCATCCGTTCCTAATTTTTAGCCTTTTTAGAATTTTTGTAATTTTTATTTTTTTTCCAAAAGAAATTAAAAGTTTGAAATATTTTGAACATTAGATTTCTTTGAGGGCTATGATAGCACGCCCAAGAAATGCCATATCGTATTGAACCCGACGGTATAGGGCGTACCGTATCATACTGGTTCGGTATTGGTATGCAGTGTGGGGGTGTATCGATACTCGGTATGTTGAACCGGCTTTCATACTGGATGCACCGACATAGATACCGGGTGGCATTGGTATGAGCCTCGGTATCGAGATAACATACCCTGGGCACCCCCAATTGGTACTATGTATTTTTTTAGTGGCTGCTTGGATGCCATTTTGATGGGATAATTTAAAATTTTATCCAAATTTCAAGCCTAGGCTTGGGGCTCCCAAACATGCTACCAGATCATATAATTTGAACCAAAGTAATTGTAGTCTGTGCATGCTACATATGCATACATGCTACAATTTTTCATCTTGAAATGCCATTTATTTTATTTTTGTACTTATTTTAATCTAGAAATGATAATATTTCATAAAAAAATTGAAATTAATGTCAGAAACAAAAAGTACACTTGTTGTAGGGTGCTTTGGCTTCCACAACATATCCACAATTTTTGCAAACAAAAAAATTGGTATGTATATCCCTAGATTTGCCTTTTGCCAATTTTTGGCCAACAAAAATTAAAAAGGGTGTGTGTGTGTGGGGGGGGGGGGGGGAGTGGCTCACCTGGTTTGGGTTGCTCGAACATATACAATGCTGGTTAGGGGGTGGTTGAGCTGAAACAACCCTCTCCATTCTTCTTTCCGTTCTCCCTTTTCTTTGTTTATCTCTCTCTTTCTCTCATCGCTTTCTTCGCTCTTTGGTCAAAATTGACTAGGAGCTTATGAGGCAGCCCCAAAGTGAGAGGACAACCCTGCATGGCCCCTTGCCCCCGCCCTGAGTTTATTTTTATTTTTATTTTTTTAACTTGCCATTTCTTTTGGACAGCCTTGGTATTGATTGGTGCTGACCCATTTTGATCGTGATACACGATTTGTGCGTTGTACTGGTTGAATAGAGCTCGATACTAGTCGATATGGTTGGTTTTGATCGAGATGGTTGGTACATCTATATTCTTAAGAGTTCTAGCGACTCGAACCTCATTGCAGTCCCATTTTCACATTCGAATGGTACGGTACCAATGGTGCCTTCCTGTTTCACCAGTATTTAAAACCATGTTGTACATTATATAATATACTCTGTTCGTTGTGACATTGTGTTGTTATAGTGCTTGTCTTTTGGATTGTAGTAACTGGCACTATCCTTCAGGGACATTTTAAACAATAAATTATACTCTTTATTCGTTGTACTATGTTGTATAATGCTTACATTTTGGATTATTGTAACTGGTACTACCTTTAATGACGTACTTATAAATCATTGGCAATTTGGATGGTAGGTCGAGCCCAACAATGTCTTAAAATATACTAAATTTTAGTAATAGAAAAAGTGGAACAACTAGCCACTTATTTTGTTGTATGCAGAGTAAAGCGTACATATGTTAATGTCCTATTCTATATATATATATATATATGTATATCGTTTTTGGCTCTGATGGAGATTAGATCAACATGTCATTGGCTCGAGAAAAATCCATTGAACTTCAATATGAATCTTTGGGTACTTATCATGAGATTGATGAGCATTATCTAATAGTAGGAAGTGTAAAAAAAGAAACCCAAACATGATTTGGAATATGTTAATCAACTTAATCAACTAATTGGAACCCAATCTCAATCCAAAATTAACCCAAAAACAGATTTTATCAGGTTAGGTTGGTTATGTTATATTTGCTCAAGCAAGTCTTAACTTGTAAAGAAAGTCTATATTTTACAGAACATACCAATTATGCTTAGACTTATACCTGACCCATAGGTTGCTGGATTTAGATTGTGTTTGCTTTACTTTTAAATTTGATTTAGGCCACAACTAAATTGAAGTCTAACTTTTTAACTAAATTCTATCCAATTAAATGGGTCCATCTAGCTCCAATTGGTCAAGTCCAATTTCATGAGACCTATATCTGGTCCAATTTGAGGTTGAATCTTCATTTAGACCTATGCCTAATCCATAGGTGAGGTCTTATTTTGGATTTGGAAGTTAGGTTGGTAGGGGTCAAATTTGCAACTTTAGCGAGACTTTTAGTTGTAAAGTCAATATTAATAGAATGGAAATTACATTTATTCATATTTAATTTATTATGTGGCGAGTCTAGATCGTGGGTGCTTTACTTTTAAATTTGACTGAGGGTACAACCATTCTAGACCTAGACTTTTTAACTAATTTTCATTGCATCAAATTATGTTTTTTGAGTCCACAATTTGATGAGATTCATTTCTGACCATGTGAGGCGGGATGTTCAATTAGACCTATGTCTAACCCATAGGTCTTTTGGTCTATGTTAGGTCAAGTGACAGATTTGGAACTGTTTCAGTTACTATTAGTTGTTATATTTTCATTTTTTTTATTTTGCTGTACTAGTTTATTGATTTGCTTGCTTTTTAAGTTAACATCTGGAACTTTCAAATTATTGTATTATAGTTATTATTATTTTTAACTATATTATCTCAAGTTGCAATATAATATTAGCTTCATAAAATATTGCTATTGGTTTATTTATTCAATCTTAGTCCACTCTTTAGTTCAATTTTAGTTACTAAAATGATTAGCATTTTGTTGTTATTTATTTTTTTATTCTATTTAATAATTATTTTTATATGCCTACTATTCAATCTTCATTTCTAATTTTTATTATATCTAAATTTTATTTTAAAATTTAATACCAAAGTTTTTTAAATTTCCTCCTTCATTGTGAGGGTGTTTTACTAGGAAATTCGTTAATTGAATAGACTAAATTTCAGTGACCTGGTATTTTTGCTTCTAAGTGGAGGTTTTAACATACCTTTAAAAAGTTTTATATGGATAGTTTGAGTATTTTCTGAAGGTTTTTATTAAATTGTGAACGATATTTGGTGTTTTAATGATGGCAAGTAATATCTGGATCAGATATTGGAAAAATTCATTAAAATATGGTATTATACAGATACTTCCATAGATGGTCGGTAGTGGTGTCAAACAAAATGAATAGATTGTGGTTGGCTTGGGCTTGGCTCGTGAAAGTCTCAAATCATTCTCTGTTGGAGGTTAAACAAACCAAACTTCAACCAGCAGAATGATCTCGAAGTTAATTTGCCGTGCTAAAATTTGACCCAGCTCGTTCAAACTCAGCTTGATAGGTCTCAAATATAGTTAAATTATATATTGTATATCTCATATATGATGGACCATTGAATTAAAGTTTTAATTGCTGTATTTTTTTTACTTTTTGGATTTAGACCTGAACCAAGACTTGATATCAAGAATCAGGCTTTCATTTAAGATTCAACCAAGCTTGATTAATCTCGAGTTTATTTCATCTTGATTTACGATTACCAAGCTGATGAAGTAGGCTCGTGTCAGGCTGAATTTAAAATTAAGCTTGGATTGAGCTAGAAATAATGGTAAGCAAATCAAGCTTGATCTTGGAATTCAAGGTCAAAATTAATTTCAAACCAAGATCAGACCCAAGCTTGATGAAGCTCGGTTCCTCCTCTAATGGTTGGGGTGGCATGAACCGATAAGATCAGACCCAAGCTTGAAGAGTATGCATGATCAGTTGAAGGCTTTATTATAGGAATGCTATTTCTTTTCACTTTCTGAAACTACCTAACCTAAAACATAATCAGCATGGTCAGTTCAATTGCTTATGTATGGTAGTGCAGATTGGCGAGCAAAGTGGTGATTTACCAACCTATGGTTTCTTTTTCGCTGCCTTGGATGGGGGTGTCGTTGGAAAGGTTGTGGCGCTATTTTCTGCTTGTAATTTGAAAGGATTAGAATCTTAGTTTAGTCTATTGTTTTAAACCTAGGTTTGAAGAGCTAACCCCACTGTGTATGCTTGAAGAGCTAATGTAGGTTTAAACTTGTATCAACTCAGTATGCTTGTTACTATGGCATACTGAGGTATGTAAGTGCGCCGTGTTGAGGTGTATCACCTTATCATGAGTTGCTACAAGGGTATAGTGTGGTGCAAGGTTAACCGAACTGCTACCGGGACCCATGCTGGTCGGCTACCGATTTGGTATGGGGTGAACTAGGCGGTTCATCCTTGGTTTAACAAATCAATTTCAAGCTTTTAACGAAATGGGGGGCCGTTCGGCTCGTATCAGTTCTGCTCCAAACCGCCCAGTTTGGAGTAGTTCACGATATTTTCTGAAAAACAAGGTCGAGCCAACTAGGTTCCGCATCGGTTCGGTTCGGTACGGGGTAAACTGGGCGGTTTGGTCCGGTTCGGCATACCTTGGTACATATCATGCTAGTATGTGCTTGGTATGCCGCGTCACTATGGTTCTTCAAACCAAGGTTTTCATTCTTGATATAGGGACCACATTGGTACCTTACTAGTATACATTGGATTAGTATGGTATGCTCCTGTACCGATAAATAATATGCTGCTGGAGTTAGTGTTCGTCCGATTCCTGTCTAACTAAAAATATGCTAAACAGATCGTTGTTAGAATCGACAAACAAAGATTAATTTAATTTTACTCTTACCTTTCCTACTCGAAGAATAGCGGTTGTAAGAGGTCGATCCACAGGGAGGTGATTGGAGTTGCATAAAAATTAAAACGTTCACTCCGATTCGAAATCGACTTTTGAATGATAAAAGAAAAAAAACATTACTTAGGGGATGTGGAATGATTCTCTAGTCTATCAGAGAATGTTTTCTATTTGAAAATAAACAAAGGACAGAAAGAAAACTTGCAATTGAATTCTAATGCAGAGTAGGGATCGATTCCTGAAAACATAATATAAATGAAAACTGCAGATCGAATGGCAAAGAAAAATTTTAGAGTTATCTTAAAACTAAGAATTCCAAAATGCATAAAATAAATTGCAGAAATTGAACTGAAACTTAGACACGGATTTCATAAAATAACAATTAAAAATTTCATAACAAGAAATGATTACAGAAGTAAAAAAAATTGAAGATGAAGCCTAATGCTTCTTTTCTTCTACAAATAAAAAAAAGAAAACAAGGACTAAAAGAAAATCAAATTGAAATCTCTCCCTTCTTTTTTTTCCCTAATTTTTTAATCTTCTTTTCAAACGAAACAGAGCATGGCTCTATTTCTTTTTTTTCTTTCTTTCTTCTCTCCCAAACCGAACACACCCTTCCCCTGTTTCTTCTTCTTCCTTGGACCAGCCGGCCACCATCCAGCCGAGCTCCCCCTCCTCCTTGGACCCGCTGGCCACCACCCAAAACCGAGCTCTCTTCCCCCTCTCCTCCCGTCCTACTCTTATAAATCGCCGAAGACCTTGAAGCCAGCCTTGATTGCGTATGGAGAGGAGGAACGGGCGCCTGGGATCGTGCGCGGGATCATCTCTTCGGAACGGACGCGGTATCATGGGAAGGCTGAGACGTGGATTCCCATCTAGCTGGCCACGGAATGCTGAGAGGAGGCTGATCCGGAATGAAGAGTGCCGCAGGATCGACGGGAGGAGAAACGAATGCTGGGATTTCCTTCTTTGGGTGCCGGATTGGAAGCGGGAATCCTTGGATGCATTACTCGCGGAAGCTTGATCCATGGAAGCTGGAAAATCGCCGGGAGTGCAGAGGGGAGCTAATCTGGACGGACGTCGGTCTGGATGCATCACGGGAGAAGAGGAATGGGGCGTACGCACGGGATGAGATGCGGAAAGCTTGGCATTCATCGCGTGATCTAGAAATTGCTGGGAGATTGCGGTGGAGGCGACCAATCCAGAATGCTTGGATCACGGAGAAAGGAAGCAGAAGCGGGGGAGCAACGTGGGATCACGGACGGACGTGTGATCGCCTGGGATTTGGGGGAGAATCACGGGCGGATGGAGTGCTGGGCTGCGTTTGAACGGGCGCTTGAACGAAGGCATGGATCCGGGTGAAGAGTTTCGGAGGATCTCCCTTCATTATTTTGTGAAGTGCGGAAGAGGAGCGTTGGGGGCGTTGATCACGGAATGGAACTGGGAGGATGGAGTGCTGGGCTGCAGGTGCGGACGAGTCACGGGATGCAGATACGGGCTGAGAGCTGGAGACGCATTTTGTAGAAGCTAGCACGGGATGACGCTGATGCGGACAGTTGATGGTCTAGTGATGTTTTATTAAATGCAGGTTCGGATGAGGCGTGGACGGCCGGGATTTCATGCATGCATGGCAGCTGAGGAATTTGTTGAGCTCGGGCTGCCGGGCATTGGGCTCAAACCCAATGTTATTGGGTTTCCTGGATTACTTGCACTTAAACACAAATACAACGTTAATTAATTAATTTTATCATTAAAGATTAACTATAATACTAATTAAGATGGTACGACGATTGCACTTTAGTGCTCTCATCACACCTCCCAACTAGCTTATTACTAGTCTCTAGCAATTTAGTGCGAAAATGATAAAATGAGAGTGCAAAAATGTTATTTATTATATAAATATACTAAGATAAATACTCATTTTCGTAGAGCATTACGATTGCACTTAGTACGTGCAACAAGCCGTTAAACCCCTAGGTTACCCTAGTGGACGAGTGTTGTCTCGTGAGGGTTTGCAGTGAAGTTACCCACAAACTTCATCAGTCAGGGATTTCCAATTTTTAACTCGAAATTTGAACAAGTATTACTGTATGAACTTAGAATTGCAAGGACAATAAAGACTTATTGCTATCATATTTAAGCAGACTCTAACTCAAGTTCCATTACTCCCCATCTATCTGCTAACAAGTCAAGAATGTAGTGAGGTGCAAGATAGTATCATATAAATGAGTGGCTTTCACTTACTTCCAACATGATCACTCCAATTTTCAAGACTTTCTAGAGTTAAATGGTAATGAACACTCCAATTTTTTTTTATTATTTATTTTTTTTATCAGACTGAATGCTAAGAAGAATGACTTGTGCAATATCTAGCCTTATTAAGCTTTCTAGCTGACCCATGTAGCGAGTGTTAGGCCAATGACTTCCGATCCAGATGGCTTAGGGCACTAGGTGTAGAGACACCCTAACGGGCTTAATAACTCAAGTTAACTAGGCTTCGAGGCCAAATTAGTCACTTAAAGTTTAATCTCAATTATTCTTACCTTTTTACGCGAACACTCGCTGCTTGCTAGGCAAGAGGCTCGGTTACTCAGTGAGAAGACTTAAAATAAACTCACTATTTTATTTTATCCTCTTTTTTTTTTTGATTAGGGTGTTCATCACACATATAACTTTAAATTATCCCGAAGATTAAAAGTATTCATATTAGTTGCAAGTATACATACCCCACTATCATGTGCTTACGTGTAGGTGCTAAATCATCTTGTATTATGTTAGCAGAAGATAGGTGGGACGAAAACTCAAACTAGAACTGCTATCATATTCCTTAACTCAAAGCTATTGTCAAAGCAATTCCTAATTTGTACAGCCAAAAAGATTAGAGTTTGAGTTAAAAATTTGAACTCCTTTTTTTTAAATTTTAATTTTAATTTTTTTTGGCATAAAAGATTAAAAATATTCCCACCTCCATACCTAAATCTAACATTGTCCTCAATGTTAAAGAAAATTTAAAGCAGTAATAGAACAGAGGAGAAGTTACCTGATATGGGTGGGTAAAGTGACAATTGGGGCCAAAAACCTCCAAACATGCATGTTAGTAAATTTTTTTAAAATAATAATTATTTTTTTTATTTTTATTTATTTATTTATTTATTTATTTGTTATAATATTTATATATTGGGTTGCCTCCCCAGAGCGCTAAGTTTTATGTCTTTAGCCAGACAAAATGTGGATTCATTTTTTTTAACATTATCTAAGAATGATTTTGGAAGAGTCCGAGGAAGAACAGTTAGCTGATGACAATCTATGCTCATGAGGGGAACAGAATTAGGGAGCGCATGCTCGACCCCTTCATCGGAATGGGCAAAGCCTCTAAAGGGTCCTTATTATAAGTTTGTAAGAAAGTCTCCTGAACCAGGCTTTCAATCATGTCAACTTCATTGATTTCTTTGTCGTATGGTGGTTGTTTACTTATGTTGAAGACATTAAGCTCGACTTTCATGTTGCCAAAAGATAACTTCAGCATCCCATTTCGACAATTGATCACAGTATTTGCTGTGGCTAAGAAAGGTCTCCCTAAAATTATAGGTGTGTGAATGTCTGGATGTATTACAGGTTCGGTCTCAAGGATAACGAAGTCCACAGGATAGTAAAACTCGTTTACCTTCACTATTACATCCTCTACAATCCCCTTGGGGTACTTCACCGTCCTATCTGCTAAGGAAAGGGTAAGATTTGTGGGCTTTAATTCTTCCAAACCTAACTTTTGGTACACATAGTAGGAAAGTAGGTTCACACTGGCTCCTAAATCTAATAAGGCTCTCTGGATGATCGTCTCTCCTATTTTTATTTCAATGGTGGGGCAACCAGGGTCTTTGAATTTCGGGGCAATCTGTTGTTGAATGAGAGATGAGGCTTGTGCAGCCATAACAGCTTGCCTAGGAATACTGATTTTTCTTTTGACCGTGGTGAGGTCTTTCAAGAATTTTGTATAGGAGGGAATTTGTCTTATGGCATCGAGAAAAGGTATATTTATTTGAATAGTTTTAAAGACTTCCATTATTTCATCAAAGTTAGATTGTTTCTTGGAGTTCTGAAGTCTACTGGAAAAGGGTTCTTATCGGATTCATTTTTATTTTCTTTTTCAGGAAGTTGGACTTTGTTGTCCACTTGTTTGCCAGACCTTAAAGTGGTAATTGCCTGGATTTCATAGGTCGGATTTCCATTAGAATCGATTTGATACTGACCTCTCTGACCTTGATTTTGTTGTCTACTGGGGTTAGGCACTGGTTGACTAGGTAGTTCACATTTCTTCCTATCCCCTAGAGAGTTTGCTATTTGGCTTAGACTAACCTCAAGTTTTGCAATTGCTTGCGCATGGAATTGGTTAGTCTGGGCTTGGGCTGTATTGGTCTGTTGTTGTTGCTTGATAAAATCTTGTTGTTGTTTCATCATATTAGCCATCATGGTTTCTAATTGTGAAGGTTGCTGTGGGATAGGGGCATTATAAGGAGGTACAGATGGAACCAAAGGTTGGTTCATTTGTGATGGACCTATCCTGGGAAAGTTGTTCTGAAAACCTGGTGGACCACCTTGATGCTGAATAGGTTCGTTCTGCTTGTATGAGAAATTTGGGTGGAACTTATTAGCAGGGTGGTAAACTGGGCTAAATGAATTGGAAGTGGGCTTCTTGAAGGCACTATATGAATTTAGAGCATTTGCTTGCTCGGCCTTTATGGTGGGCAGATTAGGGCAGCACTCCACTAGATGTTCCGAACTGTTACACAAGACACATAAACTATGTGACTCGTGATCCACTTTCATGATGGGATTTAACTCTTTATATGAACTAGAGCTAGTGGAAACAGTTAAAGCATCAAACTTTTTACTTAAGTTATTCATTCTAGTCACCAGATTGGACATGACATTTTTGAGATCTGGATCTGCTTTCATTTCATAATTACCTGGTTTTCTAGATCCGAACTCATCTCTATTTACTTCCTCACCATAGCTACTCCAATTTTGGGCATTTTCAGCTAAGTCAACAACTTGGATCACGGAGAAAGGAAGCATAAGCGGGGGAGCAACGTGGGATCACGGACGGACGTGCGATCGCCTGGGATTTGGGGGAGAATCACGGGCGGATGGAGTGCTGGGCTGCGTTTGAACGGGCGCTTGAACGAAGGCATGGATCCGGGTGAAGAGTTTCGGAGGATCTCCCTTCATTATTTTGTGAAGTGCGGAAGAGGAGCGTTGGGGGCGTTGATCACGGAATGGAACTGGGAGGATGGAGTGCTGGGCTGCAGGTGCGGACGAGTCACGGGATGCAGATACGGGCTGAGAGCTGGAGACGCATTTTGTAGAAGCTAGCACGGGATGACGCTGATGCGGACAGTTGATGGTCTAGTGATGTTTTATTAAATGCAGGTTCGGATGAGGCGTGGACGGCCGGGATTTCATGCATGCATGGCAGCTGGGGAATTTGTTGAGCTCGGGCTGCCGGGCATTGGGCTCAAACCCAATGTTATTGGGTTTCCTGGATTACTTGCACTTAAACACAAATACAACGTTAATTAATTAATTTTATCATTAAAGATTAACTATAATACTAATTAAAATGGTACGACGATTGCACTTTTGTGCTCTCATCAGTTAGCACATGGTATCATGCGTCACTATAGTGCTGTATTGAGCCTCCATACTATACTAGCATGGTAGCAGGTTGGTATAGTGTGCCTCATACTGGATGATATGAGTCAGTCCTGAAAACTTTGCTTCAAACCTTTATAGTTATTTATTTGCATGCAATTCATTGATGATTTTGGAAAGAAATTGATAATAGTGCTACAGACATTAATGGTGCTTTTAGCACAATGCAGAAAATGATGATACTGTTGTTGACATTTATTTGCAGAGAAAATAAAGAGTGGTCTAGATCATTCTGTTATTCCTCCCTCACTTTATTAATGTTATATGTTTTGTTGCCAGAGTATCATACCATATCATTAGTGTTTGTTTTCCCTTTTACATTTGATAGGGTGAAGTTGATGATACAGCCATGGATGTCAATTTATCTGGAAACTTTTTACTTGACAAAGTTGTACATCGATATCTTCCGGAGGGCATTCAGCTGATGCCACTTAAAATTGGGGAGATCAATGGAGAGACAAGACTATCTGGTTCCCTTTTAAGACCGTAAGTTTCAATGTCAACAGTATGTAAAATAACTCATGTGGCTGGCATATACATTTTGATGTTGTTATTGTTTGTCTACTCTTATAGTGTTGATTTTCTTACTTTATTGCTTGTCATAATATTTAACATTTACCTTGTTTCTATCATCGAATTCAGGAGATTCGATATAAAGTGGGCTGCTCCAAAAGCTGAAGATTCATTCAGCGATGCACGTGGGGACATTGTTATTTCACATGAGTATATCACTGTCACTTCATCATCAGTTGCCTTTGACTTGCATGCTAAAGTTCAGACATCTTATCTTGATGATTACTGGCTACGCAAAGAAGTCAAAGATGTTAAAGGAGCTGTGCCCTTAGTTGTTGAGGGAGTTGAATTGGATTTACGAATGCTGGAGTTTGAGTTTGCTAGTTTGATTTTATCTGATGCTTTTGATTCACCACGACCTCTGCACTTGAAAGCAACCGGAAAGATCAAATTTCAAGGAAAAGTTGTCAAAACCATAAATTATACTGATGATAGGATATATGGCCATGAGAAGAATATGGTAGATCCATTGATGATGAACAGTGATATAGCAAGACTTGTTGGAGATGTTTCTTTTTCTGGTCTCAAGCTTAATCAACTCCTGTTGGCTCCACAATTGGCAGGTTCACTTTGTATCTCACGTGAGGCGGTGAAGGTAAGATGCTTGAAAACAATGGCTTTTTTCTCCTAAATGGCTTTTGTATCTACCTGAGCTCTTTAGTAAGATTCCTCATGACTTATTCACAGCTATATGCATGTGAACGATGATTCTTTCTCAATGGTTTTTGGATCTAAATATATTACAATTAACAAATAGCATATGCATGAACCGCTGACAAATAGCAATTGGTACCCTTTTCTGTTTGGAGGAGGTTCTAGCTGGAATCCAATTGGGGCTTCAGGTTTTATTATGTTATTGCAGGTCTGATTATGCTGGTGTTTATGATGCTATGTTCCTGTAATGGAAGCTTGTGGAGCTTAAATGCCTGGTGAATTTTTGGTCTTTGTGCCCATGGTGGGCCAAGTGGTCTTTGCTGTAAGCCATCAAGGCTTTGCTAGTAAGAAAAAAAAGAAAAACAAAATGCATAAATACTCTTAACAAAAGGAAGGAAAGGCTGTTACGTAACAAATGAATTCCAGTAACATCATTGCATCTTTAGCATATCTGTGAATAGTCTAGGTTGCATGTTGTTATCAAAGATGTAGATGCCTTCTTGATAAAATAAAATGCAGAAAACAGGTTAACCTGTTAAACTGGTGATTGATATAATAGATAAGGCTATGGTATTGTGGGCAGAAAATCTCTATTTGTGTTAAATTTTTGTTGTGGAATAGTGGAAGTTTAATTACCTGTGCGCATATTTATATTTGGATTCAATTATTTTAGTATTGATTATTTATCAAAAAATCTGTTGGAACAGAAACATTTCTGTAAGGGATTATACTGCTGTTATATTTAATTAGAAAGCTGCTTGGCCTACCATTTTAAGCTGACCTCCTATGGAACTGTCATTTTCCTACAGGATATTTTCCCCTAAGGTTTCTGTACAGTCTACCATGAGTTTTGAGCTTGAGCAAGATTAAAGTTTCTGTTACTCTAAACCAACATGTTAAAATGTAATTTCCATTTTCCACTGTATCACGGTAAAAATAAACACCCGACAGCTGCCTATTTTCCGACCCTGTTTCCTGCATGTTAAACAACCTACTTGTCAAGGCACACATGAATGAAGAGCCTTCCTAGGGAATATTTCCTTAGATATATCTAGGTTTTAGTTGAATTTCATCTTAGATAGATTTAACAGTTAATTTGTCTTTGGTTCTGGTTCATTGTTATGCTACTCCTGGAATCTGTTTGAATGCAATGATGATTCCACATAGTAGTCAAGTACAATTACTGTTTGAGTGATGGGATTTGTGCGAATTGAGGATTAAGTGATAATGTTGTTGATAAAAGAGGCCTTCTGACTTGTAAAAGGTTTGGATTTGAATAACTATCTATCTGGGTCTGTTAACAGTATTTTAGGGAAAAAGTCTTTTTTGCATAGTGAATTTACCTTTTAGCAGCAACAAATGTGAAAGAAAGATTCATAGTCCCAGATATAGATTGATAGAATTAAACAATTTTGATTGTTTTATGTCATAAATGCATGAATAATTATGTGGAATGAATAATTCCGTATAGTTTGAAATATATGACTAATTCCGTATCGCCAATTTATTGGATCTTAGAATCTTTGGATTATTATTACATGTCTTGTTATTTCCCTCTCTTTCTTTTCTGAAGACTTATATTTTGCTTGTTTTTCTTCTTGCTTCGTGCGTTAACAGTTGAATGCCACTGGTAGGCCTGATGAGATTTTGTCTGTGGAAGTAATTGGACCATTATGGTTTAGCACAAAAGAGATCATGCAAAACAAAAGACGCCTATCTGTTTCTCTTCAGAAAGGGCAACTAAGGGCTAATATCTGTTATCAACCTCAAAATTCAACTAATCTGGAGGTACCATATTCTTTGCCACAGTCAATATTTGTGTCAGTACATCAAGAATCTTTTAAATGCTTCTACCTAGTTGGTTTTAGCATCCAAACATGCACCTGTTCTGATGTCTTTCTGTGCCTAGGTGCGGAATTTACCACTTGATGAACTGGAGCTTGCATCTCTTCGAGGAACTATCCAGAGGGTAAGTGTTGTTCGACACTGCAATCAATAATCTAAAATCTAATCATCGTAACCTGGAATTCTTTTGTCAAATAATTAGATGTTCTTGAAACCACATTTGTGATATCTGGATGGAGCACAAGTGTAGAAAGAGAAAATCTAGATAGTTCAATGTCTTTTCAGCAGTAGGAGACCGATGTAAGTAGTCCTTAAGCCACAAAGGAAAGCCATTTGACATATTCTTTGGTTGCTTAAACATTTCCTCCTTGCGCTCTCCTGAACCTTGGAAAAAGTTCCGTCTCCCTAGTTGAACTGTCGTGGTCCATGCATGTACTTTAGTCATGATTATGGATTAGTTGTGCTTATGCTGTTTTCCAATTTATGGATTATCTCTGTCTCCGAATTTTGGTATCAGAATCAGTGGTTCGCAAAAAGCACAGAATTTACTTAAGAATGACTTGGAATATTGATCTGGTTACTGATTTAATATATGATGAGTTTCATGGACTTTCATTCAAGGGCATGTAAATGAGATGTTTTTGCTTCTTTATTTTATGAACTTCCTTTGCAACAGCAGTTTAGGCAACTATCGTATAAATGACTTTCCTTTGGTTCACGTAAGTTATTTTTGGAAATTATTTTGTAATGCTGTATATTTCTAAGTTGCTGATCAATATGAATTTCTAACAGAGTTAATTTATCCTTTCAGAAAGAGTAAATATCATGTCATGTCAGTTGGCTTTTTTCCTTCTTGAGCTTTACTATGGTCTATTTCCTTGCAAGAAGTCCTTTATTATGAAGCTTTCATGCAATTTATTTTCTTATAATTTTTTAATCATCTTGATCCTTTTTACATCTAACCATTCTTAATCCAAAGAATACTTGTGTACATGCAGGCAGAGCTCCAGCTTAACTTTCAAAAAAGACGGGGTCATGGATTGTTATCAGTGCTCCGTCCCAAGTTTAGCGGTGTGCTAGGTGAAGCTCTTGATGTGGCTGCTCGATGGAGTGGTGATGTTGTTAGTAACTCTTTTCTCTTGCATGCCTGTGTTTTCCTATTATAATTGAAGGCTAATTTAATTTAGCTCATGAATGAGATTGAGTATATACAAGGGTGGTACTAGGGGGCCATGGTACCCCCTGCACCCCCTCTCCCAACCGCCCCAAAAAACACACAAACACACATTAGTTCCAACCAAAATCAACCTTCCTATGATAAATTTCATTAGTGCAAATAAAGAAAGAGTTTTCTCCTCTAATTAAATCTTATCCTAACATTCCACTATTAACAAGCTCCTAAGATTTCTCTCAAGGTGTCTCTTATGTAACTTTCTTTCTTTCTTGCCAATGTTTTTTTGGGTAGAGTTTCTCTCTATTCTCTAATGTATCTAGGCCCAACTTAATAAGTGGTTTGGTGGTCCCCTATCCTCATCTCTATTCATATTAATATCAGCCCATCTTTTATAAAAGCACCCAATTACTTAGAGTAGTTCTTTCTCCAAGGTACAGAAACTAGAATGCTAAATAAAAGTATACTGAATTTATCAGGTTACATGAAATAGACTTTTAGTTAGATGAGACTTACGGCAAATTGAACCTGTCCATATTTCCTTTCCTGCAAATTCTGATCACATATTTCATCTCCATTGACCGTAAAGTTACCATAATCTTTATAGTGACTGATTTTTTATTAAAATTAAAGTTATTTTATCATATGATGTCAAAGGTAATAGCAAAGAAGAAAACCCAAGTCTCAAACTCTTGCTATTTTTTCTGAAGGGAAAATATCCCGAGTTGTCCGATAAAATCGAACGCCAGGCATGAAAATCAGTTTTAAAATATTTTTATTTATTTTATTTATAACAATTATAAATATTAAATTTAACTTTTATGTAAAATTACCTCAAGCCCGCAGCGGAAGTTGGTCGAGGTAATCTGGATCTGGATCCCTGAAGGTAGCGCTGCGAGGCTTGGATCTGCAAGCCCTCTACTTCGCACGCACGTCAAGCTTCGCAAGAAGGTTGGATGATGTCTTTACTCGTGCAAAACAATCTTTTGCAAAAGGACCCTTGGAAGAAAGAAAATCCAGAAAAAAAGGACCTTCCCTTTTATGTTTTTTTCTTCTCTTTCTTTCTTTCTTCGGTTTCTTTTCTCCCGTTTCTTCACAGCACGCCTGAGAACAGACGCCCGTCTCTTGATCCTGATCACAGAGGGAATGGAAGGGAGGAGAGGACACCGGATCTGTGCCGAACTCCAAACCACCAGAGAGAAAGGACTCCTTCCTCTCTCTTCTTCTTCACAGAATCAAACCTCCCTCTCTGTCTGACAATTTCTTCTCAAGAAAATTCTCTTCCTCTTTTTTCTTCAAGAGGATACGGTGGCCTACAAATAGGCCAACGCTGAGAGGAGTTAAGAGGCGTTATTGGCCGAGCATTAAAGAATTCATTCATGAATGAATTTCATAACGTTTGTTTCAAAAACAAACGGTGGAAAAAACTAGTAAATCCATGAAAACGTGCCAGATTTCGAAAATCTAAATGAACCGGAATGTAGAAGGTTCAAAACCGAACATTCCGGTCTAGACGGCAAGCCGAACGGAGTCCGGATGGTGGCACGGCGTGGCGTTGAACCAAGGACGGAGAAGACTCTGTTTTGCTCTCAGGCGTTTCTTTTCCATCGCGGCTCACAAGCAGCTCTTAAGGGTCCATGAGCTTAAGGGTCCATGGGTCCACAGGAGCTATTTAAATGGGATTTGGGTCAGCCGGTTCAATTAAATGGGTTAGCCTAATTGGTTCACTTGGTTCTAAACCAAATTGATGGCCCATTTAAATGATTTTTGATCCGGAAAAATTCCACATGAGTCCGACTCATGGGAGATTCAATTGGGTCCAGTTTCGGCTCGATCCAAGTCCGACTTAGATCAGAACAAATACGAAATTAAATTTCAATTAAATCGTGATCGAGCCCAATTACACTAATTGAGACCCAATCAAACCCAATCTCAACAATTGAGTCCTGATCAAGTTCAATTACACTAATTGAAACTTGATTGACCCGAAATACAGATTTAATTAGTTGTTTATCCATGAAATTTAGCATGTACCTCATGTTCTGTGCTAGCTGAACATAGACAGAACCAAATTCTAAATGACCCACCAATTAATTCTTAATTAAATTGGGTCAAGACCTTCCTACTTAGCTTGACTAATGTGCGTGACTCCGATAGGTTCGAACACTAAGCCGGTAGTACATGGACTACTTCCTGCACTAATCGAGGTGACCATCTAGCAATGATACCCGACGTCTGGATAGGTCGAATATGCAGAGCAACATTCAAGAACCTAAACGTATGGTTATTGCATAATTCATCCCTATGACTATCGATGCTCAAGATGACCTTGGAGTGGACTGTCGAACTCTGGGTTCGGTCATCCATAGTGTATTTCAATTAATCAAATCAAGTGACCTATCACTTGGTTTACTCTGGCCAAGGTTTTACTGAATTGAAATACAGCGAGACATCAACTCCTATAATCTGGAGCGGTCAATCCCATCTTGACTCAAATACAGACTTCGCGAGTACTTGACTGCACCCATCATCCTTCCGATCCCTGAATTAGAAATTAAGGTCGTCCAGTACCTAAGTACAGTGAGTTGCTTGCAAGTCACCGTGACAGTCTCAGGTCTAAGGGGTACTTGTGCCCATATGCTTTGCGAGCTAACTCCCGACAGTGGAGTGCTACGCAGGTGAGTCACTGTTCAGTGACGATGTACTCCTACATCTCACCTGTATGCCATACAGTGTCTCCACACTCCTTGGTTTAAGAGGACAACTAATTAAATGGCACACAACAACCTATACTTGATATAGCTATTGTCCAATTGACAGCTCATCATTTGGTCGCGAACTGGTTTAAGGACTAAATGATAAAACCTCCTTTATCCACTAAATTAGTCCTAAGGACTTCATCACATGAGTTCAATTTGAAGATGTATCACTTGTGATGAATAGAAAAAAGCCAGAATAAATTTTTATTCATTTTAATAAAACATATACATAATTCAATTTCTTACAATTAAAAAAATTGGTTTTGGGACACAATTCCCAACATTTTCTTCCCGCTTATAGCAAAGAGTCAAATATAATTCTTTTCATACCTTGTTGTATACTTCTAATTGTTAATTCAACTCCATGATACTATACACTAATCAATTGTTTAATTTTTTAACTCAATTGTATGATTGCAGAAGCAAATATGGGAAGGAAAAATTTAAGTTTCAGATTATTTTGGTGCCCAAAAATATTAAAGTTGAAGCTACCTATTTTATTGTTCTCCATTCCCCTTTTGTTATTAAATGTAATAATATGGTACATTGATTAAAACATTTTAATCTTATTGGTTATGTCATAGAGTTTCAAAATGTTCATTTACTTATCTTTTATTGATTTTATAGAGTTGCACACGTGTAATATACTTTATTTGATGTCATATTTTCACATGCTACTTATATGTGCATTATTTACTTCTTTCAATATTAGACTAGTGATTTTAACTATTTGTATGCCCCCATATATCTTTTAGATACTTGTACGAAAGGTTGCCAGAAAAACTTAACTATCACCAATGATTTTTTTAAAATGATCAATTATATAATTTTTGTTTGAGTAAAATAAATCATTGCCTCCCGTCGAAATGGGAAAATCCTGGGTCTGCCCGAGTCTATGAGCCTAAATATTAAATACTATTATATGTTCACTTCCTTCTCTGTAAATATTATAGTATAACTTTCTCTTTAAAAGTAAATAGATTAGCATCCACTGTTATCCAACTGGATTTCTTTTCTCCTTGGAGAGAATTCTGTATCTTCTGAAATTTGAGCCCATAGCACAGAAGTAATATATCATCAAGCTTGTGAGCATCAGGGTTTTTTCAGATATTATTATAGTACTCAGGAATTTCTTTATCAACCTTTGACACTTGTGGGAGAGAATGAGTTTTTTGGGTAGACATGAAAGAGTAAGTATGATTGGGTAGGTATTTCGAGAGTCAGCAGAGTTGCAAGGGGTTCTCTTTGATGATGTGGGTTTTTGTGGGCTTTGTTTTTTGATTTGAAGTTTGTTTTTTTCTTTATACTTTATTTCTATTATTCAACCAACTCATTAACATGTTCTCTTTTTATCAAAAACTTTGATGTTTATTCTTTAGCTATAATTATTATACTAGCTTGTGTTTGACACCAGTACAACACTGAATTGTTTCACTGAGAATCCTGGCTTATATATTACTGGGGTTGCATTTTTATCTCTCAGATCACCATTGAAAAAACTATTCTAAAGCAAGCTAGTAGCCGATATGAACTTCAGGGGGAGTATGTATTGCCCAGAACACGTGATAGATATCCTGCTATTAAAGAGGGAGATGGCTTGTTTAAAAAAGCAATGGCTGGGCATTTTGGCAAGGTAATTTCTTCAATGGGAAGATGGCGAATGAGGCTAGAAGTTCCTGGTGCTGAAGTTGCTGAGATGCTTCCCCTGGCAAGGCTTCTTTCCCGAAGTACTGATCCTGCCGTTCGTTCTAGATCTAAGGTAATGTTTTGCTTCTCAAATATGTTGACTTAATTACCATGTTGTCTATTATTAATTAATATTATGTAGCTTATATAAAGACTAACCTTTTTGAAAATGATTGTGCCAAATGCTGACTTGAAGCCCTGCTGCAACCAATCCGATAGACAATAGCTGTGCACTTGGAATTGAAGTCTCTTTGATAGCAAACCTAATGCAATAAAAAATGTTGGGTTTGCTGATTCATTATTTGATGCAACTTACACATTTCATGGTATTTTTTGAGATTATGCACTTGTTTGGTACCATTTTCGAGACAACTCAGAACTATAGTGATCTCCTTCCACTACAAGCAAAGTTAACCTTAAATGAGATGTTTTTGCTTCTTTATTTTATGAACTTCCTTTGCAACAGCAGTTTAGGCAACTATCGTATAAATGACTTTCCTTTGGTTCATGTAAGTTATTTTTGGAAATTATTTTGTAATGCTGTATATTTCTAAGTTGTTTATCAATATGAATTTCTAACAGAGTTAATTTATCCTTTCAGAAAGAGTAAATATCATGTCATGTCAGTGGGCTTTTTTCCTTCTTGAGCTTTACTATGGTCTATTTCCTTGCAAGAAGTCCTTTATTATGAAGCTTTCATGCAATTTATTTTCTTAAAATTTTTTAATCATCTTGATCCTTTTTACATCTAGCCATTAGCTGTGCACTTGGAATTGAAGTCTCTTTGATAGCAAACCTAATGCAATAAAAAATGTTGGGTTTGCTGATTCATTATTTGATGCAACTTACCCATTTCATGGTATTTTTTGACATTATGCACTTGTTTGGTACCATTTTCGAGACAACTCAGAACTATAGTGATCTCCTTCCACTACAAGCAAAGTTAACCTTGAAAACTCATGTTGAATCGTTCCCTTTCTTTAGTTTGCTATGAAAAACAACTTTGTTCAACTATTGAGTCACCTTAGAGCATGGAGCTAGGTTTAATATCAGATTGGTGCAACCAAAAGTAAGACAAGAATTACAAAATATGCCAAATTTTAAAGTTTCAATAAATTCATCAAATGCCCTGAATTTGTTGCAGTTTACTGAGATGTAGGTGAAGTTTCAAAAACCCTTAATTATGTAATATGGACCATTCATTTTTTGATTAGCATAGTTATCCCCTACACAAAACAAGCTTTATATGCAATGAAAATAACTTTTATGAAGCTGGGAGGTGTTGAACTTGCGAAGAAGATAGGAGAATGAAGAGGATGATGATAGAACTAGCCGGCCTTGGCTCTTCCTTCCTCTCCCTTTCCCTCCCTCCCTCCCTTGCTCGCTCTCTCTTTTCCTCTCTTTCCTTCTCCTTCTTCCCCTCCGCCGACTTTTATTTCGTTTTGGTCGCCGGCTGCATATGCCCAAAGCCCATGCATTTGACGCACTTGCGGGGGTTGGAGGTGGTAGTGTTGGAATGACTGGATTTGGCTTCCTTGTCCTTCATAGATGGCCAGGAGGAGCTTGCTTTTGTGGATGGCGATGTCTTCAATGTGAAACTGTCCTGGCTGGATGCACCACCTCTATACCTTGAGAAGCGTGAGCTAGTTCCCTTAGTTGCTGCTTCTCAACTTTCAATGCCAATTGGATCATGTCATTCAATATTCGATAAGATCGGAGCTGGACACCTTGTTCGATATCAGGCTTTAATCCACTAATATATTGTGTGATCCTTTGCTCTTCGGGTTCTTTGATATCTCATGTCATGAGGAGTTGTTTGAATTCCATCATGTACTTTTCTATGGTCATGTCACATTGCTGAAGGTTGTGGAGCTTAAGAAACTTATCTTCATGGTGATCTTCACGAAGGAACTTATGCTTGAGTTCACAATGTACTTTGTCGTACATCTTGATCATACCACGTCCTTCATGCTTATGTTGTCATTTTAGATTTTCCCACAAGATTGATGCATATTTTTTTAGCTTGATGGCAACTAACTCGATACGTCGGTCATTGGAGGCTTTGTTAAGCTCAAAGACTCATTCAACAGTGTGAAGTCAATCAACGAACTCGTCGGGTTGCATTCGGCCCTTAAAGTCAGGATGTCTATTTTGATGTTGAGGTCGAGATGGTTGCGATGGGTTCTTTGTTGGCATAGGCGATGTATTTCTTCTTCACTCAGTGACGAGTCTCTTCTGTTGTAGAAAGGATTGAGATCTTCAACTTCTTCATGCTCGCTTTCATTATTGAAGGGCTCTCTATTAGAGTCATGATTGAAACTTTGACAATATTGGCATTTCTGTTGCCTTTGATGTTGCCGAAGCTGCTGATTTTCTTGTTGTAATTATTCAAGCTGGTGGTGTAGTTCATAATGTTCAGTATCGTGCAAATTTTGCTCACGTTCTACACGCTCTTTGACGTTGCGACGGCGTGGAGGTATCTTGAAATCGTGCTCTGATACCATTTGAAGGCGGGAGGTGTTGAACTCGTGAAGAAGATAGGAGAACGAAGAGGATGCTGATAGAGCCGATAGTGGTGAGGTAGAAACCCCATTACAACATGTATGACACGAGAGGCTGGAGACTAAACGGCTGCACCAGCGAATTCACATGCTGAATAGTTTTTAACAAAGGTGGGTGGTTGTTGGAGGAGGCGGGGTAGCAGGTTTCTGTTTTCCAAGGCTAAATCACCACCTTGGCCGGCTACTGCAGGGATATAGCTCTCACATAGTCACTCACAAACCCTAAGGGTCCACCAAAAGGGAGGAGGGAGAGAATTGAGAGAAGAATAAGGGAAGAACAATTCCCAAAGTAAAATTTCACTACTCAATAAACTCAAGGATGATTATAATAGGAGCCTCAATAGGGTATCTGTAAGTAGTACATGGAGAACCCTTTTCTTCTCGTTTTCGATGTGGGATTCCTAATCTTATTATAACTCGATTAACTCGAATGATTAACTTCCTAATAAGCATCAAAATTTCTCAAAAGAAAAGTTTACTACTCTAAAGTTTGCTAACATAAAATTTCGTAAATAGCTAACCGGTGCCAATGTGGGATGGCATCCAATGTGGGACTCAAACCCACCGATATGAGACTCAAACACACACACTCACTAGGTCAACCGTAGACGCTCCTGCATCATTTTATATCTCAGTTTCCGTCTTGACAATTTTAAGAACTAGAAGGGTCGATTAAATAACTATTATGATTTTAACATGGGCACGTTTGTCATTTATAACAAACTATAGTTCTGAATTTGCATATGTCTTTGGAATGTCTCTGCAGGACCTTTTTATTCAGAGCTTGCAATCCATTGGGTTTTATGCTGAAAGCCTTGATGATCAGCTGAAGGTATCTTGCTGAACTCATTAATGTTTTTGCAAGATATTGTCATTTGAGGAGAAAAATTAGTGCTTTAATCTCTTAAGGTTTCAATATTGAGGGTCAGCATTAGATTTATATATAGCTCTTGGTATAAGACCTTAGTTTCATATGTTTTTCGTGTAACAAATCGCTCTCATATATATTGAAAGATTAATGAAGCTTTCTGACATTGCAGGCAATACAACGATATTATAATTGGGCAGATGAGAGTATTCTTGAAGATATTAGTCTTCCTGCTTTAGCTGAACTTAAAGGTCATTGGTATGGGTCTCTTGATGCTAGCGGAGGAGGCAATGGGGATACAATGGTGAGCATCACTGGACGTAACTTTAGATGTGTAACTAGGATCTCGCACATGCATGCATGTGTTTTTTAGAAAAGAATACATGTGAAGGGATGGGTTTTACCCTTGACCTTGTGGTTTTACAGTCATATGCTGTCCAACTGGAAAAGCTAAAGTGGGGAAGCACATGATTGTAACATGCAGAAGGGTATTTTGGGAACTGAAATTTGGAGGCATATGAAGTGGAGCCTTATGAATGAACAGAGACACTGGGGTGTTTCAATTTAATGGTAGAACAGTAGATTTAGGAAAATTCGAAATGCCTGTTCTGATTAGTGATTCAAATTTTTACAAAGAACTCATTATTGAAGGTTAAGATTGCCTGAATAATTCTAGATTCATCATTTGAAGTGTTAGATTAATTCGTTTCGTGCGGATTGGTTTTTGTTCAGACAATCTTCATTAATCTACATAGCATGTTGATGATTTTTGCTTTTGGATTTTTTCCCTCTCCAATAATAGGCTTTTTTGCCTATACTGCTACACATTAACCTTTATGTAACAATTAATCATCAAGTTTAACAGCATGTTTGCTTAAGGTCTAATCCATCCAGTAATTTCCTCTGTATTGGTTTGCCATTTTATTCTTGGCATTTCTGTATAAGAAGATCATTGCTCTTGTTCTCAAGAAATTTTGATGTCCCGTGGTAGACTGATTTGTGAGAATGGGATGGGAGTCTGCAGTAATAATGAATATGCTTATCTAAATTTTATATGTTTTTTGCAGGCAGACTTTGATTTTCATGGAGAGGATTGGGAGTGGGGAACCTATAAGACTCAACATGTGTTGGCAACTGGTGCTTACAGCAATAATGATGGTTTGCGCCTTGAGAAATTATTCATCCAAAAAGACAATGCAACTCTCCATGCTGATGGAACCTTGTTCGGGCCAATAACAAATCTTCATTTTGCAGTTCTTAATTTTCCTGTTGGTCTAGTGCCCACTTTAGTTCAGATTTTTGAATCTTCAACCTTAGATTCTATACATTCTTTACGGCAATGGTTGACACCCATAAAGGGTATTTTGCACATGGAAGGAGATCTTAGAGGAAGCCTTGCAAAGCCAGAGTGTGATGTTCAAATAAGACTGCTAGATGGTGCAATTGGGGGCATTGATCTCGGACGAGCTGAGATTGTTGCTTCGGTAACCTCGACCAGTCGATTTTTATTCAATGCCAACTTTGAACCTGTTATTCAAAGTGGCCATGTACACATCCTGGGAAGTATTCCTGTGACTTGCATTCAAAATGACTCAGTAGAAGAAGTTGAAAAAGAGAGGGATATTGCGGAAGGAGGGATACAAATCCCAGTTTGGGTTAAAGAAAATGAAAGAGGAACTTCTGATGATTTCAGCGAAAGAAAAGCTATCAGAGATAAGAGCGAAGATAATTGGGATTTTCAGTTGGCTGAAAATCTCAAAGGTTTGAACTGGAATACGTTAGATGCAGGTGAGGTAAGAATAAATGCGGACATTAAAGATGGGGGCATGATGTTAATAACTGCTTTATCTCCTTATGCCAACTGGCTTCATGGCTATGCCGACATTGCCCTTCAGGTAGGTCAGCCTGAGATATGCTTTTCAATGCTCTTAGCTTATGTGCACAGAAGTTATATCTTTATTTCATTGAAAATGTTGCATGTGATTACCTGCACTTCAATTGTGGAGTCCGAGCGCTGACATATGATATAATAAATATCATATTAATGGGCATGTAAGTCAGCAATATAATAAACTCAATCCTTTGATTAATAATAATCACTGATTTAAAAATTGAGGTTTAGAGCCATATTCGTCCCAGGCTCTAATTTACATACCTTAATGAGGGTGATAAGGGTCTGTATTTCTCAGTACAAATGAGCCAAAATAAAAAAAGGGTGCTGAGTCGTATGGGCTTGGTATCCCTTGGTTAGGGTTGGTGCAGGTTGATAGGCCAAGTACAGCACAATGCAGGATGGTTCGGGCCTGGTTAGCCAAAACCAGGGCACACCAAGCCGTGTTGGACTTCTTGTTGGCTGTTAGGGTATATACCAGCCAGTACATGACCGACATGCATGTTTTTTCAATCCTTGATTAAAATAAGGTTTACTATTGTAATATTTTTCACTATATATAACCAAATCTCAGAGAAAATTATAAAGAACTGTATCCAAGTCAATATTTTACTTAAATGCATTAATGAGCACATCATATTTATGTTTTTATTTTTATAGAAAAGATTTAATAATACTGATTAATTTCCAAATTTTTATTTTTCTTGATAGGTAAGGGGTAATGTTGAGCAGCCTGTTGTAGATGGATCTGCATCATTTCACCGGGCAACTGTTTCTTCTCCTGTCCTTCGGAAGCCACTTACA
Source organism: Phoenix dactylifera (assembly GCF_051530095.1). Classification (NCBI taxonomy): domain Eukaryota; kingdom Viridiplantae; phylum Streptophyta; class Magnoliopsida; order Arecales; family Arecaceae; genus Phoenix; species Phoenix dactylifera. Next base: position 11,102,758 of record NC_143193.1, read on the forward strand.
AATTTTGGGGGTACGGTTCATGTTGCATCCAATAGAGTATGCATCAGTTCCATGGAAAGCAGGGTGAGCAGAAAGGGAAAGCTGTTGCTCAAAGGCAATTTGCCTCTCAAAACCAGTGAATCATCTCCTAGTGATAAACTTGATCTGAAATGTGAAGTTCTGGAAGTGCGAGCTAAGAATTTTTTCAGGTTGATTCTCTTTCTATCATTTCCACTTTTTAGCATACATTACATATATATTTTAGTTGTTTGATATCTTTATCCATTTGTTTTCTGACATATGAATTAAATCGCAGTGGCCAAGTTGATAGCCAAATGCAGATTTCTGGCTCTATATTGCAACCAAATATTTCTGGAATGATTCAGTTGAGTCATGGAGAAGCATATTTGCCTCATGATAAGGGGAATGGTGCCGTTGGTCACAGATTGGCATTGAACCGAGCCAGCTTTCCTGCTGCAAGTTACACCCGGGTGACTGATCCAGGGCATGTCTCCCATTTTTTGTTAGCTACTTCCTCAGGCAACAAATGGTCTCAACCTGCAGGTCTGCCATGATAATATAAGTTCACATTTCTCACCTACCTGTTGCTCCTGATATGATAAATCTATTGATTCTGCTTTGAAAATGCAAATGATTTATCCTGAAGTGCCTTTCTGTTTTCTTGGATGGCCTGTCCATGTGAAAAGGATAATCTATACATGGCCAAGATTGTTATTTTTAAGGAGGAATTATGTGATTGGAAATGACTTTTTACTGTTACCAGAAACTATAGATCATAGCAATTGTATGACAAAAATCACAGGAATGTAGCATCCTAGTTTTTTGGTATTGCATGATTAGGTTCTTCCCCTGATTGCCTGAGATTCTTCTGTTCCATCCTGCTCCTTCCACCACTTCCCTCGATATATGGGGTTGTAGACAAGCTTACCGGGTTCCCAAACAGGCCTGAAAAGTTTGCTGATTGCTATTATTACTATTACCTCCATTATCATATAATGATGGACCTTTTATATGCATATATTTCTATTTTATTAATAGAGGAAAAGGGTTCAAGCCAACTTGAAAGCCCAATCTGTACTTATATTTCTGTGCTTAATTACAATAGTTATTATCTATCATATAACATACTCGTGAAGATATTGGCCTGCAGTTTGTTCCTTATATAGCATGATATATAATTTCTTCATATTTTTCTTTAAATTATATTATTTTATGGAGCAATAAAATTAAGTTACAAACCTCATCGCCAATGTGTACTAACATGGGATGGAATGTCCCTTCTTACTGGATGGAATGCCACTTTTCATTTGTGTTTTTTTGCCATCGCTACCCCTGCAAAACCATTTGTCCACACAATAATGGCATCTTGCCTGTGTTTTTTGATGGGATAAAAGCTATTTGGTACATAAATGGATGTGCACATGTCCTTGGGTAGCAAAACAAACAACAAATCAACCAAGAAAAAAAAAATGCAGGGAGCATGTGATCTAGATCCGGCCTTCATCCCACCACCTAAATAGCTCTTGAATTTGGAGTCCTGTTAAGGGCTTCAATGTATGCTCATAAGCTGCAGAGCTCCAATTGCTTTACGTGCAAATGCACTTCCATTGTTTGTTTCATGGACGTGACATAACTTGAATTGCACATCTCCTTATTTCCTTTTTTCTATTGATGAATAATGAAATACTGAGATATGTTCCTGTAGGTCTAGTTGGGTTGTATTGTGGTGGTTTGCATCATGCCTTTGTTGATCTGTTGGGTTTTCAGTTGGGTCAAGTTGGGCCAAGGCATGGCAGGTCAAGTTTATATTGTTTGGTTCTATTTGGCTTGTTTTGGATTAGGTTGGATCAAGGCACGCTATACCATTTCGGTATCGGTACATGTTATGGGGAGTATGTCGACACTAGGTATTCCGAACATGCCCCATATTGTACCTTATCGACACTGTGCTAGGGTGGCACCGGTACGGGGCCAAGTACTGAGACAGCATACATTAGATCGGATTATGTTTAGTCGATTTGGGTTCAAATAGGTTGAACCCACTTTCCCCCCTACATTTATCTTCGATGACTTCTTGAAACCTGATTCTTGCTCCACCTAGGTCAAAATGATGACGTGGGTTAAGTCTGATTGTCGAGCACCTCATTTCCCTTTCCACTTTTGTTCACTCCAAAGTCCCAAGTGTCATTTTCATATTTCAATTCTGATGGTTGGCATACTTTTATATTGTTATATGAAGCATAAATATACAGTTTTTAGTCTTTTATTAGTTTTTTAATTTTAATGGGGTACTCCTGTAATTTGTTATCTTTAAAGCATGTGAGTCAGTTCAAGTCTATGTCTGGAGGCTGTGGTGCTTGATTAGGTATAGCCCTACATAAACTCAGGTAGATGACAATGGTGATTCTGCATAAGGAATAAATTGGTGAGAGTTAAGAAGCACTAGTGGAATAAATTATTGGTGGGTGCTGAGTGTATATGCCTTGAAGGTGACTCTTCAGTGGTGATTGATTGGGTGCAGGGAGTGGATAGATATGGTGATGATCATCCTCTTATCCGCGACACCCGTAGACTGATTTAGGAGCTGAGCCAGGTTTAGGTTTGGTGTTTTCTAACTTCAGACCAACTCGGCCCAATTCGACCTAAGATCTATATAGTATAATATATTATACAATATTAGTATATTTAATATGATATTAGATTATTATATTTATTATATTAAAGTTTGAAAAAAGGAAACAGGAGAGTATATATGATCAATTGGATCAAATAGGGTTAGGCTTGGTCAAGTTGGGTCGGGCTGGTTGGGCTTAGGCTCCCCCAATCCGACTTGTTCTCGCCGCCAGCTTTAGCCGGGCTTATAAAACTATATCTGGCTAGGCTTGGGCTCTAGAATTTAGGCGCAAGGTTAGGTCGGTCTAGGCTTGGGTGTGGCATAATTCTGTTGGTATGAGACCTAGGCCTAGCCCATACTTGGTTGGCCCCGACTTTTGCACATGTCTATTTTAGGGTAATGTAATTTCATTTTTAGGAAAAAGTCTAATTCGGTCAATGTTCCACGAGTATTTATTTTAGATACAATAGTTTCCAAGCACAGGATATAACATCTTCCCTGCAATCTTAAGAACATTACGTAGTTGAGGGGTGGAACCAACGAGAAGCTAGAACTAAACCTGATTGGCTTTGACTGAAAGCCTCTTCAATTTGGTGTAAGTGGGCTAACTTGGAGCCCCCTTTCCTTGTGCTAAAGCCACCTTAGGTTATTTCTCTCTAAATTGGGTCGTGTGAGTGCTCACTTCAGCTCCATTTCAGAACAACTAAATGCCTGAAGTTGGCTCCCTCTGGGCTGAGCTGAGTTTGAATGCCGAGTTAAAAGCAACAAAACCAGCCTTTTAATGGGGTCTTTTGGCTTAGGTCCATTTCAAAGGTGGGTTGTGTTTAGGCTTAAACTTTGGAACTATTTTTTTGAAGGGTCTATTCAGGACATTTTTTTGGGCACATTGTGTTTTTTTAAGAACCATTTCTGACCTGGCTGGAGAATTATGTCCAGGCATTGGTCTTGGTGTCCCTACCAAATGTAAAATATTGTTATGCATCACGTGTTGTATAATTGTTCAACTACATTGCCCCTTCCTTATGTGACAATGGACTTAAAGCCACCGACAGGTTGTTAGTAGATGAACATTTTTTAATTATATTTTGATTATTGGTTAGACTGTTGTTAATGCACTTCATGCATAGATGACCTATAAATGATTGTGGTCAATTTTCTGGATATCTGACACATCCTTTTTGCTATCAAAAAGCTTTAGTACTAATATTTTGATAATGGGAAATTTCTGTGCATTTAATTTGTACAAGTAGTAATGACTTTTTGGGAATCTTATTAATATTCTGGATGAAATCTTAATAAATGATAAAAATCTTGTTTCACTTCTTTACAGGTAAACAATCTGATGTAAAACAGAAAATGGAGCAAGCAAATACTGGACCAGGACTTGATGTTCGGCTGACTGATCTGAAGCTAATTCTGGGACCAGAATTGAGAATAGTGTATCCTCTGATTCTTAACTTTGCTGTTAGTGGTGAGCTTGAGCTTGATGGTATGGCCCATCCAAAATGCATTAGACCTAAAGGGATTTTGACATTTGAAAATGGATATGTCAACTTAGTTGCTACCCAGGTAAGTTCGTTGTTGCAGTTAAAACTGTGAGATCATTGTGTGCTTGATAATTAAACATATCATACTACAAATTAAGAGGGAATACTTATTCTTCATTTATCTGCAAATATTCATTATGTATGTATATACATTTTTTCTGAAAACAATTTGTGTTGAATTGTTTAATTACAGATCAGGCTTAAACGCAATCATCTAAATATCGCCAAATTCGAGCCTGATCTTGGTTTAGATCCAACCCTAGATTTAGCATTGGTTGGATCTGAATGGCAATTCATGATCCAAGGTCGAGCTAGTTCTTGGCAGGACAATTTGGTTATGACCTCAACTCGCTCTGTGGATCAGGATGCTCTTACACCTACTGAGGTAAGGGTCAAGTATCTGGTTTGTTTATGCTTTGGTGCTGATAGAGTGATTTTGCCTGCTCAATCTGCACATCTTTATGTCTGCATTATTGTGATTACATGTAGACTACTTGTGCAGCTAGGTTCTTCTTTTGGCTATTTGCTCATAGTTAAATGCAGCTTTTATAACAGAGATATCAAACTGAAAATGTTTGGTCTTGTTTATTGGGTTTGTAGATGAACCATTTATTCTGATTCAAGAGAAGTCAGCACTTGGAGTTATTATTTATTTCAATCTTTAACACTTATGGTCTTCCTTTGAGCAAAAATGTTAAATGGGTCATAAGTTAATTGGTAATTAAGGATTTTTTTTTTTTCTTGTTGAAGTTCTAGTTACTTAGGAATGTTTATAGTAGAAGATTTTTAAAGCCAATAGGACTTCTCTTTTGTGGTCAAACTAGCTTTGAAGAAAAAATACCACTGGTATTCCCTGTTGACATTTGGCATTATAGAAGGATGTTTGAACTGCATCACTTCCTTTGCACATGACATAATCTTCAGGAACAATGGTAAGGTGAAGGTAATTAAGTGGGTGACAGATTGCAAAACAATCTACCAGATTTCTTTAGAAAAATACTGCCACCAATCTTATGCTATCTTCATAATATGGATATTCTTTCAACTTTTACTTGCTTATGGTGGACATCTTGTAACTCCGGAGTTGTTGTATAACTAGGATGTATGTCGTGCAACTCATGGCCCAATTTCCAGTTCCTGTTCTTCAAAACCCTGGAAACACTCTTTACTGTTGCCTCATCTCTGTCCCCTGCTAATCTCTCCTCTTTGCCCGGCACTCTTATCCACGATGTATACTGTCATGGCAGAGAAGTGAGTGCAATGCATGAACTGGACCATGGAGCAAGAGGCAGGGAGCATTACCCCTAGCAGGGCATTGATATCCAAGAACAATCTGCATGTAGTGCGGCTAGGGAATTTTCATTAAAGGTGCCTCTAATGGAGAATAGTATGGAGGGCATCGAGGTAGAGATGGGAGGGGTTGGACAAAGTCAATTTGCATAGAAGTTGATCTTGGCTTTGAGAAATAATGGGCAATGGATTTGGATAGGTGTAGTGAAGGGAATGAGAATGGAAATGGAGAGGATTCATGGGGGATGAAAGCTGGTCACGTTAAAAGAGGGCAGCACTGGCCAAAAAAATTCCAAGTGGGTGGATGATGATGAGGTGGAGCATCGGTTTCTTGGCAACCCAGTTAGAGCTGAAGCCTGGAAGATGATGGTTTGAAAGATGTTCGATGAAAAATGCTTGGAAGCAGGGATTGGTTTCTGATAGTAGTACAAAAGGTGATGAAGAAGAGGTGCTAAGAGAAATGTTGCAATTGCTGTGGTGGTTTGATGCATTTAAAATCTCAACGATGATGCCTATAGAATATCTGAGGATGGGGAGCCAGACTATATTGGTCAAATTGTTGAGTTCTCTGAAACAATTGTTAGGCAATTATATTTTATGGCTGAATGGTTATTTAGGCTGAAAAATGTCATATCAAGGAGCAAGCACTTGCTCATAAAGACAAAAAAATTTATGATCCTAGAAGAGTTTTTGTCAAAGGATAAAAATGATAATGTATGGGCAAAAGAAGAGGGGTAAGGGCAGTGGCAAAGAGAGGAGAAAAGCCAGACTTTTAGGGTTATACCTGTGAGAAATTGTTTGTATAAGGATCAAGTTTATTAAATTTGAGGATTTTTTTTCTTTATCTCTAGTAACCATCTAAGCATTCAGGGGGCCACCCTTTGAGATGATTTAGGCATTGTCTCAGCCTTGGTTGTTTTTTTAAGCATAAAATTGTATGAGAATGATGAGCTAAAATACAACAGAACCCTACGTAGTGAGAGCACTTGCAGTACCATATAAATGTACCAACATAAATTAATAAATACATGGATAACAATTAATGCCCTGCAAGGAAATGTATTTGACATATGCTATGGTGATCCTAACAATACAAGTAAAGTAGGACTCAAGTTTAAAGTTTGAAGGAAGGGCTATGGCCTGAGTGAGGACTTTAGATAGTTTATGCAAGTTGTCAAGAATCACTTGACAACTTTATGAGGAATGGATACAAGAAAATATCTTAACTTTGCATGGTAGAAGTTGATGCACATGTGGAGACTGACTTGACAAGGAATAATTGGATTTAATTGATTTCCACAACAAGACCCAAAAGAACAATGAATGGTTGTTTTCATGGATATTTTTGATGTTCTTAAGTTAGAGTATGTCCTTATTGAGAATATAGTGGATATCATAGAGGTTGCTCAAGGTTTTTAGGAAGATTCTCTTTTAGTAGGCTGATTGCAATGGATTATTAAGCGATATTGGAACTGATGGTTGAAGGTTGGGGGGAGAGCTCATCTAGTTGCGATTTTGCCTACAAACTATTACCTACACATGCTGCCATGCATGGCTGTGCTTTTAATGAGTTTGAGCAAATTGTTATTGCATATGATAAACATCAACATTGATAGCTCAAAAGGGCTCTATTGCTTGAGGACTCCATATCTAATCTTCCTTCAAATGGCTTTGATGAGACAAGGGATGGAATGCCCTAGGAATGACACCCAAGGACGGAAGAGCAATGATTTATCTGGCTTACAAGAGAATTGATGGATTCTGCCCTGTTTTTTTTTTTTTTTTTTTTTTGTTGGGGTGGTAAACTTGGCCTTCAAAGATGGCTCTTCTCTTTGATCATAGGCCGCTTTAGTTTAATGAATGTGATTAGTTTGTTAGATTGCTAAGGAAAGGTGCAAATTTTGGGGATCTACCTGTTGTTAAGGCTGGGCCAGGCATTGTTGTTGAATGGGTCCATAAATTAATAGAATATTAGTATCACCATGGAAACAAGTTTTCCTTGATTATGTACTATTACTTTCATGCAAGAAAAATCTGTAAAAGTTCATGATAAGGCGGCTATACATCTATAGTTATTCTTTCCATTTGAGGTAATGCAAATTTTAAAGGCTTTTTGGAGTATTGTGACCTTCATGACCCTATTAAAAAGTGTTATATTGAAGTTGGTATGGCCTTTCTTGTTGCTTGAGCAATTGAATATGCTTTAGAATTAGAGTGTTATATTCAAGTTGGTAATGCTATAGCCATTTTTTCTGCTTGAGCACATGGATATGCTTTCAAGGCAAATGAGAGAAGCCACTTGTCTCACACTTCCTTTGAAGTTCCCCAACATAGATCAATTCCTTTCTGAAGGAAATGGTTGAAATTGAAGAAAGTTGGGTATAAGGATGCATGGTGGATTGTCTATTGTTTTCAAGTATATTATATTACATGGTATTAATTATTATTATGATCTGCTGTATCGCCTTGCATGGGGCATACCGTACCGTACTGGCAGAAAATCGGTATGAAGCATACCTTCAAGTTGGTACAAACCCCGTACCATCCCTATTGAGGTGTACTGCCCCATACTGAGGTACGTACCGGTTTGTACTGAGGTGTACCGAGATGAAAATAAGAAAAATGGTTGGAGAGCTATTTTGGCATAGAGATGTACCGTACCGAATCGAATCGATAAGGCACCGATACGGTGCCTGGTACCGAGATTATGGACCTTGATTGTTAGCTATATATATTAATTTATGTTGGTACATCTATGTAGTGGTGCAAGTACTCTTACTGTATGGTGTCTTTTAGCTTGTTAATTTTGTATCACTATATTGTTATAATACTATATAAGGTTGTGAAAATGCCTAGGAGGTTTGAGCTAGTGGTCCCTTTTAAATGCTTAGATGGTTAATTGGAGACAAAAATCTCCCAGATTGAATATGATAGCTTTGTGCAGTCAATTAGCATGTCCGAATTTTCCTCTCTTTTTAGTGCCCCAAACTCTCTTCTTTTGCCATTCAACATTTAGGAGGTCTAGACTCTAGAGTTAAGAGAGGGCATTTCTCTTGGATGACTTTGGATGGATGAAGATCCATTATGGTGGTTATGATGTTTAAATGAAGCAGTCTTAACATGCATTGGTCGGTGAAGTCTAGGACAATGATACAACCCGAACTACCAGATTGTAAATACACATCACAAAGTATATGCTAAAGAGGCAAGCTGGACCTACTTGCCTATGTAATTCTTTTAGACCTACTTTCAGATAAAGAGAGTTGAGGGTGAACAAAGACCAGCTGGAGGGTTAAGAGATAAACAGGAGAGGAATCACTTGTCCAACCAATGATTGATCAAATAAGGACCACATGGCAAATCCACAGCATGTATGTTTCTCCCTTGCCTATACATGCCGTTATATCTAGCACACGACACAGTAGATGGCTCCAATTGCAAGTGTTTAACATGATTATGATAGGCACTGGCCTGGTAACAAAGTAGCTAATAGATAGTGAGGTACCTGCCTAGGCACACAGGCAAACACCTGGCTTGGCTGCCTGGAAAGGTCAGGAGCCTAGGCAATGGGTTGCCCAGGTGCGCAATTGTCACAACCTTGGTACCAACATTTTTTTCCCTTAATAGAAGGAAATTATGGATGAATGCTCTTCTTGCCTAGCATTTACCTGAAAAGTGCAAATATTGTGGGATTCTTTAGATAGGAACTTGTGTGTAGTATCACATAGAAAAAACCATGTGACTAGTGGAGTCTTAGTAGTGGGAACCTTCTAGTCCTCTAGTTAAGGTATTTAAAGTCATGTTGGAAACTTCTTGAGAGTTTTAATCCATACCCACTTCCTAAGCACTTCCTTATATCATCTGTTTTCAAAATGTCTACTTCTCCAACCCTGCACCATACTTGCTTCCACATCAGCTCATGTTTACGCAGCTAAGAGTGGAACATCCACTCATATACCTACGGAAATCCATTTTTTTTGGATTAGATATCGGTACCTTAACTAGAGGGGAAACTGTTACATCCTCAGGATGAACTTAGCATTTGCTGTGAACCAAGATTTTGGTTTTGGTCTGCTATCTAGAGTTTACGTTTTGGTGGTTTTGGCGCATTGGCTCTGAATTTTAGAGTTTTGGTTTAAAAAAAAGCAGAGAAAAATTTTAAAAAGGAAAAATTAAGAAAAAACAAGCTATTACATTATTTCATTATGTTTTGAGTTATTGAGGATCGTAATTTGGGCAGTTTCAGGTTGAAATCGAACTATGTTAAATCTTAAACAATAGATATATAGTACTTTTTGCTATGTTATGTTTTATAATCATTTTGCACTTCCTCTAATTTTTATAATTCTCCTACACTTTTCACTTTTTCTTATAATTTCACATTAGTTAGTTAACTTTTGCATTTAACTATACTGTTCTCTAAATATAAATCATTTTATTTTAAAAGAAAATAAAAGAAAACTCATTTAAATAGAAAAGGAATCATAGGAACACGACCTAGTTGGTAAAGACACAATAAGATTACATCTTGCCCATTATAGTAGCAAACCTTAGCCAAAAAAAATTAAATTAGACATTAGAACCTTAGATAAATGTGTGTTTGTGACATTTGAATAATTTAACAAATTTTGGAAAAAAACATTTGGAATGTTGAACATGTATACCTATCACATCGAAAAATAACAGAAAAATGGTTTCAGTCTGTTTCAGTTGAAGCTATCGAAATTGGCCACAACTGGCTAAAACTGACTTAAACTAAAAATTTCATTAATTTTTGAACTGGTCTTGGTTGAAACCAATCTGTTTGAGCCAAAAATGATTAGTTGCGGTAGAAACTTTGAACTTTGCTATGAACACGGTAGATGAAATAAGATATCTACGACCATAGTATCAATGCAAAAAGGCAATTAATTTTTTTCAAAGTAATTCTAGCATGTCAGATACCAAGAAATATAAATGTATTTTAGAAATATCTATTTTTGGTGTTCTCCCTTGCATAATTACTTATGTAATGGAAACTCTCCTATTTTGACTCCATTTTTTAATATCTTTTCTTGGGCACTTAGATACACTCCCGTGCACTTTGTTGCGTTCTTAAGCATCTTCCATGTTTTCCTCGGTCATATTCATTGCATGTGCATGATGCTAGTGGATTATAATGTCAACTAAAAAAGAAACTTAATGGAATAATGGAAGAATCTATGAAAATTTTTTCTGATTATCTTTTCTATTGGGTACATGGGAGCAGAGGCCTAGAAAGAAAACAAGACACCTAATAGCCTGACAAAAAAAACATTACAATCTAACAAATTTAACAAATTTTGGAAAAAAACAAACAGCAGAGCAATCGTGGGCGGGAGAACTTGGACCATTGTTGTGTAAATACAGATGTCATGCCGAGGTTGGCTAGCTAATTCGCCAGTCGATTCCTCTTGTAAGCATTGGCAAGTTCTGAACTCACTGAGAGATGGGAGTAAAGCAAGAAAACTTCTAAGGTGAGGATGGTTACCATTGATCTAAGCTATAATAGTTGCCGAGTCTCCTTCCAGTAACATCTAGCACCTAGCACAAGGTAGGTAGCTCTTACCCATGCCAAGCAGCACATAAGTCAGCCTTAGCGGAGAGCTTCCCAAGCAAGATAGCAGCAGCAACGGCCTCCCAAGGTGGTCCTGAATCATGTAGCCTGCACCAGCTGTGGAAGAATCAATGAAGCCATCAAATTTGACCTTCACAAAGCCTAGTAGTTGCGATTCACGTTGAACAAGGAGATGGGGTGAAGGGCTCAAGAAAGGTCTTAAGCGAGAGTTCTAGATCCTGGGACAATTCATAATGTTCACATTGATGGTTCCCAAAATTTTGGAGCCAAAGGCTTCATTGTGGGAACAATCTTGTGCGGGTGGGTGGCAGTATCTTAGAAGAGCACAACTGCATAGTTTTCCATAATTGCCAAAATAGACACATCAAAATAGACTTTGGCAATCACAGCTGTTTTGCTAGGAGCATAAGGAACTCATACGCTTGTACCTAGAAAGATATATGCTGAAGGGCTTTGTACCTTATAAAGGTGCCAAACCTGGGCAATTGTTGTAGAATAAAATATTTGATAGTCTATGTATTCAACACCATCGCTTCACTATATACGGATGAGAGATGCTAGCCCCCAGGCTGTAAGAACTTCATTGTGCATAATTTCTACCAAGGACTGCTGTGCCAGAATTGAGGTTTGGATTGGTTGTCCGGTGGCACGGGTTGGTACGCCCCCGTGCCGGGCTCGTACCGACACAGTAGAGGGGGGTGGGAGAGAGGAAAAGAGAAGGGGAGGAGAGGGAGGGAGAGAGGAGGGTGGCGGAGGACGATGGAAGCTGGCGAGCCGCACGGAGGAGGGGCTCTGTCTTCGATTTTTGCTATGTTGTTTGAAATAGGGGTTCTAGAGGGGGCCTATTTTTATTTTCATAATTTTTAAGTGAAGTCGAAGTTGAAGTCGAGGTCAACAAAGGGTTTGCCGACTTCGCTTAAAAATATTGAAAATACAAAGGGCCCCCCCTCCGGGGTCCTTTGCCGACTTCACTTAAAAATATTGAAAATACAAAGGGCCCCCCCTCCGGGACCCCTGTTTGAACGAAATAGAAGAACCAGCGGCGGAGCCTCTCCTCTGCACGGCTCTGTGGCCCTCCACCTCCCTCTCTCTTCCTTCCTCTTCCTCTCCCTCTCCCTCTCCCTCTCCCTCCCGTGCTCTCTTTTTCTCTCTTTCCTTCTCCCCCTCTTTTTCCAATTTCTTATTTTGGTTGCCGAAACCATCCCGATCCACTGCCGGTAGAGCTCGATATGCTCCGAACCGGACGGTTCAGGATGGTTCCACCAACCATGATTTCTACCAAGCTAACTTTCATGGGAAATAAAGCAAACATTGGTGACACTATATATTCCGAACCCATTGAAGTAGAGCCACTGAGGAGCTTGCTGCTGAATTTGTTATCGATGGAGATCAGAGACTCTAACTGATGATTTATAACCCTTACTCCAACAAAGTAGATCGCTCCCTCCCTTCAAGATAACCAAGGTGTCAGGATTGCTTAGATAATTTATGGTGGGAAGCACTGTTGTAGAAGACTTAAGTTCCAACCCCCTCACCATTCATGAGAGACAACATTGTAGGGGACTGTTGGAGCAAATCCATGTGTACCAGCATTACTTGCCTGGATAAGGTGGTTGCAAGGTTCGCTAGATTAGTATCAGGGGTCGTACCAATGATTGGTTTGATACAGTACATATATGTACCATATTGATACAAGGCATACCGAACTAGGGGGAGGGAGAGGAAAAGGTGGGGGAGGGAGGGAGGAAGAGAGAGGGAGGGGCTTACCTCGTCGGTGGTGGCAGCAAGATGCCCCAAACCCTAACCCTAACCATAGATCAGAGCTAAAGATGTCGACAAAGGCCTCCATGGCATTAATCTAAGGCGATCGCATCGTCCTCGGCGTCTATTGAGGGCGATGGCATCGTCCTCGGCGTTGGTTGATGTCGAAGAGAGGAGAGTGAAAGTAGTTGAAGCCTTTGACCAAAGGGTTGTGGAGATTTTAGAAGCTAAGTCAACACGAATGTTGAAACTATCCTAATTTTGTGTTGGTTCGGTTTAGTACAAGCCGAACTGACTGGTTTAGGTTAGTTTGGCAAACATTGGTGGCGAGGAATCTAAGATCATTGAGAGTGCTCATTGTCTCTTCCCAATCAACCAAATAAGTTGGCTAGGGATCTTCTTAGCTCTCGTAATGGGTTTCTATATGGTAGAGCTAGTCGAGGTAGGTTCGAATGTGAACTAGGCAGTCCGACACATGGTCAATACCAATCAAACCCATAAGTTTTCCGGGATGAGTATAACTTGATTGATATTCTTAGAGAGCAGAGCATCCCATCATTTTCGGAGGTGAGGAAGACCAAGCCTTCTATTCTGCTTAAGTTGGAAAATAACTTCCCATGCAACAATATGTAGCTCTCTTATTAGCTTGATGGCCCCAAAGAAAGCTCCAAATAATTTTATCTAGCTAGTTTGAAAAGGAAAATGACATAGTTATGAATGAAAGGAGCTGGATACAGGAGCCAACCACAATTGTATTGGTAGGAGAGCCAGCAACGGACAAACTTTGCCATTTCCATTGGGCTGAAATCGGATCACATATTAGCATATCCATATCCATATTTGTTTTGTTTGACGAATACAGATATGGATACAGATGTTAGTCAAATGCAACAATGTATATCCATATTTGTTTTAAATGGATACGGATACAAATTAGAAGCAGAAGTATTGGATATAAATACGAATATAAATCGGATAATTTAACTTTATGACCACAGAATCAAAAATATTACTAAGTGGATGATAAATCAAGTTAATAGCATGTTAATGTGGTTATTTATTTTTCTTAAAAGTTCATGAGTGCCATATAAAATTAAATAGAGGTACAAATGGAATCGGATATTCGGATACATATTGGATAATTATCCATCCATATCCATATCTATTTTTTTTTTGACGGATATGGACACGAATCAGGATTTTAGTTGGATGTTCAAATTTATATCCATATCCGGATAGATTTGGATATGAAAACGGATCCAGATGGATATCATCCGATCCACTTTCACCCCTGCATTTGCATGAGTGCAATTAAGGGTGGATATTATCCATGATGAACTACAAGTCAGCCATCTTGGGGCATGTCTGTTTTTAATCATATTCGCTGATAGCGTCCAAGGCTCTCTATTGGAGATCCCCCTAGGATTGAAGAGATTTTAGGGATTCGGCTCGACAGGGTCTTTAGGCTAAAAATAACAATAGACTTCTCTATATCACTTGCCGTGCCTTGGATAATAGTAGACAATCATCTGCAAATGGCAAGTGCATAATAGTTAGGCTACTATGATTTGGCCTATATCTATTGAGTTGCCCATTCTGCAGTGCTTAACAAAGTCCAGAAGATAGTATTTCTGCACATTATACGACAATTATGGGGATAATAGGAACCCATGTTTCTGCCGAACAGTGGAGGTGAAGAATGTCGAAGGGCACTATTAACTATGATTACAGATCAAGAATCTTTTATACAACCAATTACCCATCCAAACCAATGAGTAGGAAACTGAAATTTGATGCATAACAACTTCAAGAAAACTCTATCATACCGTTTCCATGTCTACTTTAATTTCCATCAAAGAAGAGGTGGAACTGGCATGGTGAGGGAGCACACTGCTTCCTACACTATAAGGTTATTGTACATAATGTTACTCCCAGCAAGAGGCTTGCTCCTCAAACATTAAGCCATCCAGTACCATCCTAATTTAGTTGCCAAGATCTTCACAACCAACTTATCCAAGGTAGTGCATAGGCTAATGGGTTGGTAATTAGAGGCTCTTAAAGGGTTATCAGTCTTGTGTACTAGCACTGTTAAAGTAGCTTCCATGGGCTAGATGTTGAGGAAGAGGAGAAAAAGTATTTGATTGCGGAACACAGATCATGGTGTGTAGTAGGCCAGTAGAATATGAAAAAGCCTAGTGGAAATCTGTCGGGCCTTGGAGCTTTATCTGCGGCCATAGCTTTTAAATTGGCTTCAATTTCCTCATTGGTCACTTCTTTACAAAGCTCTCCCTGAGCAAAACAATCCAGAGTACTTCGAATAGAAGGAAGAGCCATTGAGGTACAAATAGTGTTTTGATTCCATCTATCACGAAAGAAATTGAAAATCTTTGGTCTGATGTTGTCCTCCTTTTCAATCCTTTCACGAGCCCCATTTCCATTGTAGGTGATCCTATTTCATCTCAGATCATGGATCGGTGGAAGAAGTTGGTGTTTCTGATCACTTTTTGGCAGCCACTGTAGGCAGATTTCTACTTCCAGAACTGCTTTTACTACCGTAACAGATAATGGTATCTGTAATGTGCCCTTGCAATAATCATTGGACAAACCATCACCCTCATCTTCTTCATGTTGTAAGGATGAAATATTCTATTCAAGACTTGCAGTTTTTCAGAAGATGCCCCCTGCTTCCATTATTTTAGCACCCTCTTGCTGGAAGCTTCTGAAAATCTCAGTACAATGAGCCTCTCCCTTGGTGCTGCCAAGACTAGTTGTTATTTTCCCATGGTCGAACATAAGAAAACCAAATGTTCTAAACTTTGAATAGAGTCAAACCTTGAGATGTTGCATCTATACTAATAAGGAGCAATGGGTAGTGATCCGAGCGCACAGTTGAAACATGTTTGCTTTAGGAAGGTAATTCATCTAAGCTTTATCAGAAAGGGCTCTATCCAACCTTTTCCATATGCTACCTAATGTATATCGATTATTACACCATATAAATTGGGGCCCAAAGAAGCTCGGGTTGAACAGTCCGTTCCTCTATGAAAAATCCCTTAATTCAATGCTCTTCTGAGGGTAATGAAGCTACTGTCCTCCTCTATCATCCTCACTTAAAATGCAGTTAAAATCTGCCATAATTGCCGTCAGTAGATTCATTTGCAAAACCTTGGTGAATGTGGACCATAATTGATGGTGAACCACTTTAGATATGCTAGCATAAGTGGTCCCCAAGAGCCAGGCTAGCTCAATGTTAGGAGGAGAGATGATAACATAGAGAATTTGGTTAGGCACTAAGATTATGTCAGTATCCCCTAAATCAAGATTTCAAATTGCTATAGATCCGCCTACCCTTGAGATGGGATTGCCTTTAGCCTCCACTAAAGTCCTAAGCATCTATGAAGACGAGCAATTGAAATCTTGGATAGTCAGGTCTCCAAAACCACAAACATCCAATCTATGTAGACAACCTATGATGCATTATCAAGAAGGCACGCTTATCCACCCCCATACAATTCCTAACTAAGATATTCATTATAGATGAGGGGGTTGGGAGGGATTACCTCCACTGAGGCTCTTGTAGCGTTCATCGAAGCACTCAACGATTCCTTACTACGAAGAACATTGGAGAAGCAATTAGCATCATTCCTTGGATCTTTAGCCAAGTTAGTAGAAGGCCTGAGCTAGGGACACTCTTGTTCATGCTCAGGCGGGTATTGGAGCATTGCATGGCCAAATCCTAGGGAGTATCCCCTTGCCTTGGAGCCACATTCTCCATTGCAAGAACTGGCACAGCATGGGGCAGTCCCACTCCTCTACCCCCCGATTAAGACTTCTTTAGGACTAGAGGGTATTTGACTCACCTTCACCTTAGCTTCCATGTCATGTGCTATGGCCCTCTCACCTCGACCAGTAGCATCACGTGCTTACCCTCATTTCAGTACCAATGGGTTGGGGAGTAGGCAGAGCACTCCTTCCCTAATTTACAGTTACCCTAGAATCAAGGTGGGGAGATTGGGAAAGGGAGGTGGTAGGCGAGTTGCATGCCACGTGGCAAGTTATAGCCAATTTCTGGGCCTAGCACTTGTCTTTTCCTTTCCACATTTGGTGTGGCCAAGGTGGATTCTGTCTTTGGGCATAAATCTTCGAAGTCAGATGCATTATGGAGTGGCTGTTAAAATTTGGAGTTTGGTCTATGGGCCAGTGCATCTCTCCATTGTCATTAATACAAGGGTAGACTTGCATTGGCTCAAGGTCCCTTTATTAATGACCATGTGTCACGTTCCAAAATCTCCTCTATTAATGGGGGTTGGTCCCTTGCCACATCATTTAAAGGACAAGATTCCTCTGGAGACCCAACAATAATCGGGGAAGCTTTGTTCGTCAATGTATTGCTGACGTTGTCTTTGCAAGTCGACATAATATGAAAGGAAGATCCTCCAGTTCCCTCATACGGCTTGCCATTTGCCGCATGACCCTTAGGATCTTTTTGTCCTCTGCTCGTATGACTCTATTCGCCACTTAACTTCCACCTCCCTGTCGCTAATGTAGACTAGAGATGCCTCCTAGTCTCCCCTCAATCCCTCCAAGGCAATCAAGTCCAAAATCGACCCACTTGACTCACCTGGACTAGACTTGGTTAGAGTTCTAAGTTTTGGGGCTGTTTTATAGCATCATTCCTTCTTTATGTTCTTCGTCACAAATGCTAGCAAGAAGCAGCTAACCACAGGCCAAAAAGCCAATTTGGTTCCACCTGCTTGCCCTAGTTGCTAGGATCAACCTCTCCCACTTTAACGATATGCCTACCCACCATCTCCATGGTGTCTCCCAGGGGGGCCCTGTGTCTTGTGCTTGTGACCGACTTTGGCTAACGCCTCACAAGCCTCAAGGAATGAACACTCAATGGCGACATGATCAATATGATTGCAAGTCTAACAGAATATGGGAATGGCTGAATATGAGAAATCCTACGGAATAGAGGTTCAAAGAGGTGTTCAACAACACAAACGCTCGTGTAGGCCCCTTTCTTCAACATCTTAGCCTAGTTATAACACCATAGTGACTTCCCAGTCATAAAATATCTCCTCGCCCCAAAATTTCGACGGAAGCTTATCCATATGCATCTATATGGCTGATTGGCGAATGGGAGTTTTGGATGCCTTGAAGTTAGGTTGCCAAGGTTCAAGGGCAAGCGGCAGATTGATGACTATCCATAGCCCTTTTGTCATCATCATTAGCTATTCCTCATCAGACTTTAGCCTGAAAATGAAATAATCTTCTGCAATAGGGATGATCTCCAATTTAGTTTCCAGCATCCATTGTTCCATGAGTCTCTAGTTAGGAATTCCTCTCCCAATCTCCTCCCTGAAGTCTTCCCAATTAATGCTGATCTCCATTCAGAACACATTGATTCCAACACCTGTTTAGGAAATATGATGACCTTCATGAAGTGTTGCCTGAGTTTCTCAACTTCCTTATTGGAGACTTTACTCTTTGATGACCATTGGAGAGGACCTCCAGCCATAGCCGCCTAGGACTGACCATCCTCTGCCCTCGAAACAACCTTGAACCAACAACCAATCCCTGCCCTGCCCTGAGGCATTACTATGGCCAGCCACCATCTTGCAGGAACCCTAACACGAGTCATCACGGAGTTGGGCATGCAACCCTGACTTGCTGAAGCCAACAGGAGTCACAACCTCTATCGCTGGAGTCCACTGGGTCTGTGCAACCTCCTCCATCTCCCAGAACTCATGGAGTCTTCATAACTCTGAACTTTCTGATAATCTAGAGCGCCACGAAAAATGTCGGCATAAAAAATATAAAATTTAGCTATTTGGAAAGAGCCTAGTGAGAAGTGTTTAACAGAAAATTTGGTTTACAAATATATGAAAAAACAGTTGCAAGGATGCTTGGACAGGAAATTCAGATCTTATGGGTCTAAATTAAATAGTAGAACTCCATCCAACATTTTTACTTTTAGCAGATGTTATTATTTATAAGTTAAACTGTCCCTATTCAAGATGGCGCATTTGGCATTCTTCCACTGCAACAAATGTGGCAAGTATTAACCAGGAATAAGAGGGGAACCCGTCTAACTTCTGAATAAAGCTTGAGTCTCCTTTTGTATATGTTGACCTCTAGGCAGTAATTTGTGTGAAAAGTGAACCTTTTAGAGAGTTTTATTTGGAGTAATATGTACACAATGTATTGATATATGAAATAAACTAAAGGGGCTACGACCTAGATCGCCTTCTTGATTTCAACAACTTCAAGTCAACATGGCATGGCTTAATTTGATACATTAACTCTTATTTGGGTAATTGTCCAATGTGTTAAGTATGCAAGTCTGCTAAGGAAAAGTCCCTAACTTACTTTTTTTTAAATATTTGTAGGTGTCACTGTCATGTCCTCTGGTTTCCACATTTTGTTGCTATGTTTATTATATTTCTTGTTGTTCCTTTATTAGTAGAATCAACTTTAAGGGAATTTCTAATTGCTGCAGGCTGCCAAGGTATTTGAGAGTCAATTAGCAGAATCTTTGTTGGAAGGGGATGGTCAGCTGGCATTCAAGAAACTTGCAACTGCAACACTTGAAGCTTTGATGCCACGAATAGAGGGAAAGGGAGAGTTTGGACAGGCAAGGTGGAGGCTAGTGTATGCTCCTCAGATCCCAAGTCTGCTCTCTTTTGATCCTGCAGTTGACCCACTTAAATCTCTGGCCAACAATATATCTTTTGGCACAGAAGTTGAAGTTCAGCTTGGAAAACGCCTTCAGGTAGTTTCATCAAATGACCCTTGACTACTAGTGCCATTAACTATTTTTAGTTGCTATCTTAAGTTTGCATGTAATGTTATATTAATAGGTAATAGTAGGATGCATATGCATGATGCTAGGATAAAGATGTTTTAAAATGTATATAACTTAGATAAATTTTTTTTTACCAGATAATTTGAACGATTGTTTAAGTAGATTTATCCCAATAGAGCAGTCATCCCAGAGTAAATCTATATATTGTACATTTTGATCTGTTTTTGCAGGCTTCAGTTGTTAGACAGATGAAGGACTCAGAATTGGCTATGCAGTGGACTTTAATCTACCAGCTTACAAGCCGCCTCCGAGTTCTTTTCCAATCTTACCCATCTAATCGGCTGCTTTTTGAATACTCTGCAACATCTCAGGATTGATACACTTACCTTCATCAACCCTGCAATGCAAGGTCATCCAGTTTTGTGATGCGTCAGGATGTATTTTAGATAAGTCATCTGCAGTTGAACCCATGTTCAGGTTTTTCTGCAATCGTAAATTTATTTTTATTTGTATATATGTTACACTATCAATATTCTTTTGCTAAGAGATGAAGTCAGCTTGTTTATAAGTTGTACATTAATTTTCATTCTTTTAAATGCCTATTTTAAAAGGTCCTATACACCCTATATTCATGGGTCAAGTTCTGTTTGTTAATGGAATCAAAGGAAAGAAGACAATATTTTTTTAGATTTAAGTATTGCAAAACATTTTTTGACCTAAGATAACTACAAGTCTGTAATCTATAATTGCGCTATATTCAGCTTCTCCTATTTACTTCCTATTTGCTTCATTCTTCTCCTATTTTCTTCATTGTTTGCTTCACTCTTGCATTCAAGGATTGCATTAATGTTAAACTTTTTGTATAGTTTATGGTGTACGAGGCAAGTAGTTTTGGATTATCTTTTGAATTGGTGATAAATCAAATTTCATACATTCTTCATGGGCTTACCATTGTTATTACATGTCAAGCTGAAAGCAATAAAGCTGCAATTCCCCGACAGACTGAGAAAGAGTTTCCCCTTTGACCATCATGTTTTCTATTTCTTTGAAACTAAATTGTGCATGGAAGCAGAGAGAAAATTGTAGATTGGGGCCTTCCCACCCGCACCATCTCCAAATGGAGTTATGTTAACCGTGAATAATGGATATAACGCATGCAGATAGGCATGTTGCAGCAATCGCAGACAGGTTTGCCTATAAACATAGTTTTTTCTTAAAAAAATAAAAAAATATAATGTGGAGCAGGTTGGAAGCTCCTCTGAAAGTCAAATAGGTTTGAGACAATTTTGAACATTACTTTCGATTCCAATCTGCTTCATTTTCTGGTGTTTCTGAAATTAACTTTAAGGCTAAATTCTTGCATGTGCATTTCTGCAGGACCTATGGCTTCTGATTTCATGACTTTCAAAATTTTATTCAGTCATATTGTCCGCCATTTACCTGCATTACCTGGACACACTTGTCACTGTGCTACAATCTGCAGAGAAAAATGATCGTTATAAGTGTTAATTTTTTTTGAAAATTATGGATCATTATGAGGAGTAAATCTCTGAAACAGGCATCAATTGTAATATAGGGGAAAGGTTGATGACACAATGTTTTGAAGCCCTAGTATAAGGCCAATATGATAGCTGCGTTACTGCTTTCTTACCTTATCATAAACCGACCAGGATGTGAACCATGTCTGCATCAAGAGTACTGTATCCAGTTTAATTATTGTAATCAGCCTGAAAAGAGCAATTAACTAGGGAAAACAGGAAAAAGAAGAGAAAGAAGCAACGAAGTAGTTATAAGTCCCCGTTATTCCAAATATATGTACCTCAAAGCAAAACTGTATGACATTATAACTTCCAAATTTCAAGAACATGCATTGGATGGTCAGGTATATGTACACCGTTAAAAAGACTACATTAGCTCTCTATGACTTTAATTTCATTGCATAATGGTAAAAACCCTCACTGCTTCATGCTTTAGTCATACAAAAATATTGTCAAAGACTCTTACGACCTTTGGTGCTTGACTGTAGGAGTTGCTCAGGAAGCATGCTATATGCCTAAATCTGCGAACCTTCACCATTAGCATCCTAGTGCGACTTCTGGGATTTGTTTAGTATTATTGAGTACCATGGTCGATTGCAGATTTCATATCCTCCATATCTATGCATCTTTCTGCCCCACAATTACTTGAATTTGGAATATATATTGCTTTGCACATATTTTGGCATAAATTAATATAGTGTACCTTGCAGATAATACATTGTTGTGTTTGTTGATTTGTGCATGTTGAACAAAGCAGGGATCTGGTGCTAAAATGACAAAAGAGAACATTACATCATGAGCAAGAAGCATTTACATAAAAGTTGAATTGGAGGATGATATTACCCATATGCTATAAATAAGCGCCAAGAAACTATGACTGAAACATGGGGAGCAATGATTAGGTCCCAACCCAGGATCAATTTTATTTTTCCCAGTTTTCACCTGTTACAATTAAGTAGATTAGTTTCAGCTGCTGCTCGGATCTCTGCAAAGCTTGCTCCATTTCAGATTTCCACACTGTTGACTCAGTGGTATATCCTATAAGGGAAATCCATATGCCTTTCATTTTTTTGTTAGGAATCTGTAGCGAAAAACTTCTATCAAGAAATAAGGACAGAAAGGTATATTTTGTTATAGCGCAGAATGATAAGCTTGATGGTTATAGTCAAAAACTGCTACTTGTAGAAGCATTTTTCATAATTCAGCAATCTGAATACTAGCTTTCCATTGATCTTGTGGTTGGAGGCCGGGAGGGGGAAGGAGGATGATTTGCGTGATCATTGTAGGCTTTTCTTAGCCTTTAAAACTCGTTCTAATCCAAGTACTTATCCAATTGTTGGAATCTTGTGATCTTTGCACACTCTAAATAGCTGTTGGTTCTAAATATCTTAGCGCTGGTTAATATTTGTATAAGTTAAGTTTTCATTATTTTTAGCTAAGAATTTCTGTAACACTTTTATGTAGTCTTATGAAGACAGATGTTGGCCAATATCCTGCCATGATCCAACAAGAAAGAACGCATTGGTGCAGAAATGAGGCCACTTTTCTGTGGGTGAAATGAGACCAACTGGGCTTCCCTATGTTATCCAGATTGCAGAGTCTTCGGCCGTAGCATATATACGTCAAAATTGTGGAATGTTTTATCGTATAAAAACCATACAGAAAGAAAAGTAGCTGGTAAAAAGAAAGGAAATAACTACAGAGTGAGTATAATCCCCTCATACGTTCAATGATTATTTGTAGTTGTTTAAGATGCTAAATAAGTAGCTGCCTTAATGAACATTTTATACCGTGGGAATTTAGAAAGGCATACTAGTTTCTCCCTCATTTACATTTTGCATAGTCAGCCTATATTCCTACACTTGTTTTGGCTAGACTGTTATGGCCGAATCCTGTCATGTCTAGTAGTAATCATGTGATTTCCATCTAATTCTAAACTCTTAATGGTTTACAAGGTGCTTACTCATGGCTGCCATCTATATTGGGACGGGGTATAAACGATACCCTGATCCACATCCCATAAGTTAATAGTCAGTTGGATGATGGTATGTATCTAACACCACATCCGTCGGCTTTTAGGATAGATGAACTTAAATAATATGCGCAGACCTTGGCGATCTAGTAGAGGTGAGAAACTTGAGTAGCATATAGAAGTCATGAAGAATATGATCGGCCCATCGCTATGTTTACCGTCCACATTATTCGTATTGCGGATGCGGCTGATTTGGAGGAGAATCTGCCCAATAATATGACTAGTGCCCTCTAGCTCTTAGAGAGGCATAGGCCATTGGCTGTTTAACAGGTTGCTCCCTGGTATATAAATTAGGATTGCATGGTTGTTGATGAAGAGGATGTCGTGGTATGCGCTGAGGTGGTTGCCCATTATCTATTACCACTAAAGGATGAGTAGTGGAGATTTGTGGTGGCATAACTCCAATGACCTTTCTTCTCTTAGGTTCAATTGCTGGCTTGACGCTAACCAAACCATCGATCGATACATGTTCAGTTTGCCCTGATGCTACATTCAACTGTAGGATTCCTTTCTCATTACCTCAGTCTATAGATGTCGAGGACTCCACAGAGCGATCTTCAACTTTGTCCTTCAGGTGGGTCAAAAAATAAACGTTAGGTTTCTTGAGGATAGCTGATTCATCTAACAAATGGTAAGATCGAATGCTTTCACTACAGTATGGATGGGAAAATGTTGTGGCATATAATACTAGCTCTCAATAACAGAAATAAATCACTCAACCTATTCCACCACTAAAACTGAACTGGCCATGAATCTCTCAATAAATGGCTTTAGCATGGTGGCTACTTTACTTGCAACTACTTCATCAATCTTCGTGCATAGCAGCATGACGGTAACTATGCAATAGCATCCCACCAAACATACCAAAAACTTATTTCCATCTCTCTGTTTTCGATGTGGAGAGAGGCAAATGTATCAAGAAAACTTGTTCACTGGTAGAGAGTGGTAACAAGCTAGATGGCTAGGTTGCACGGGCGTGTCACTGCCATTGGATTAGCCAAAAATAGAATGATCGGAGGATGATGATGATTGTAATGTGGGTCTAGGTATCTTGACTTTTATGGATTTTTTACTACCATCACACCGCTCGTTTGAAAAAAGGATGGAGTAGGATAGGGTGTAGCTAAGGGCTATGACCAAAGTAATCTATTGCTAATTCTGCAAGAAAATTAGAGTCTTAATGGTAAGTAAGTGGAAGGAATTGAAAAGTAAAGATAAAAGGTAAGGTAAGACTGATTTCATTGATGGGTTGATGGTCTTTTCTTTATACCATACTATTATTTCTATACATAACAAAACTTGTAGAATAACTGTTGAACTTTTGTAACAGTCCTTGTTGGATCGTCTTTAGTGATTCTAGAAGTTCTCCTTCATGATTCCACGTACCTTATTTATGGCATAACTGCAAGCCAAATCCCATCCAACATAAAACTAACATACCTCGGTCTGTGCAAGGCAAATTTCATATATGACACTTACTCCATCCAAGTTGTTGAGATGGAGTGTAAACAAATTCGATCAAATCCACAATTAGTTCTAAGGACATAACAAAAGAACTAAAAGAATAATTTATTTTTGTTTGCAGAGTTTTTGAGAGAGAGAGAAAGAGTACTTGCACTATAATTACTAAGGACCCGACCATAAGGGCATTAACTACTTGAGAATTGAACGTTTGGTTGCTAAGAAGAGACGCCTAGCCATTGAGGAAGACATCTAAATTGGTGAGATGGGGTGTAAACAAATTCAACCAAGTCAATAATTAATTCTAAGGACATAAAAAAGAACTAAAAGAATCATTTATTTTTGTTTACGAAGTTTTTGTGAGAGAAAGAAAGAGAGGAACAATACCTGCCTTATAATTACTAATGTCACGACCCATACCCGAATCCATAACGGCCGTGCTTTTGCAGACTATCGCTCATAATAGGATGAAGCCACATATCAGGATAATAAGGTAGTTAAAATAGTCAACCTTCATTTATAACAGTCTCAGTACAACTTTCTGGATAACCCAAAGTACAGAGCTACCAAAATAGTTTATGTACACAAAATGTTTGTTTTAGCCCAGAAAGAACCTGATGCAAGATGTCTCTTGCTGCTAACCCCGACGGTGATCTGAAAAAAAAATATAAATAAACTGGTATGAGCTACACGGCTCAGTAAGTAATCGTGCATGATCTTACCAGATCAAACATAATGCTAAACATGTTTATGTAGGGTTTGAGAAGCTAAGATGTACATCAAATACAATTTTTCATATATATAATATACTCAAATCGAGCTGTAAATCAATGCATGTACAATCATGCAATTTCATAAATATGCTTATGCATCATAAAACTGTGCCATTATTCTATGATTTGAAATCCATGCTCTCAGATAGTAGTGTAGCTATTGCCGCTCTTAACTCCTATGGCAAGGATCAGTATGCCTAGTTATTGTTACCCACTGGCGGGGGCCATATGTACATGCCAATTTATTATACTCACTAGCGGGGGCCTATGCATAGCATCTGAGAGTTCATAAATCATAACTTTTATAAATCGTACTTTATAAGTAATTTGAAAACTGATTAATGGTACCTCAAACCATTAATTTCATGATCATGTTACAAATATCATTTTAATACATTTATAACACCATATTTCATGGAATACATAATATAACTGAACCATGCTATCTTTGGTAAATCATGCACACTTACTAGCATATGCTTGATCCTATAATTGAAAGTATAAATAACACTTTATAATTTCTATAAACAAAGTATTTTCATGATTTATAAAACAATAAGATTAGTGCAAGTTTACTTACTTTTCACAAATTGGTAAATGTGCAAAATGCATCGTGAAACTTTATGCCGGTAATTCAGGTTTAAAATCTATACTCTCACATTTAAAGCTAGGGCCGTACTTAATTCCCATGGTAGGGATCGTTATACCTAATTATTCCTACCCACTAGCGGGGGCCCATATGGTCAGTTATTCTTACCCACTGGCAGAGGCCCATATGCTCAGTTATTCTTACCCACTGGTGGGGGCTATCCATAGCATCTGAGAGCCCATAAGTAGTACTTTTCACAAATCATACTCATAGGTAGAGTGAAAACTCATTAATAGTATCTTAAACAACTAATCTTATGCTTATGCCACAAGTACTATTTTAAATGTAATTATAACATCATAATTCATGTAGTACATAATTTAAAATGCATAAATAACACTTTATAAATTATGTAAGCAAGCGTATACATGATCCATAAAATAATAAGATTAAGGCATGCTACTTATCTTTTCAATTTGTTCAAAAATTCCTTTAAACTTGCTAAATGCCTCTTTGATCACCTATCATGTTAAAGGGGACATTTATTTAGTAAGTATACTTATTTATTTATTTTTGCAGGCCCTTAGCCTAATTTCATGTAATTTGAATTACAAGGCTTCTGAACTCAATTTTAGGCCAGATCCAGCTTAATTTAACCCACTATAAGAATGCTTGAGCTTGGTTTAAAATCAAATCGAGCCCACATAGACTAATTCGGTTTTCTGATTGGGTTATTGGGCTCAGCCCAAGGTCTAATTGAGTCTAACTTTGGTCCAGGGTCAATTTAATTATTTGGGCCTGGATCAAGGTCGGCCCACAGCTAATTTGGTCTCTAACAGTTGATTTAGGCTTGGATTAGGGTTGGCTCGAGCCTATTGAATCCAATTTGATCTGCCATTTTAAAATACTTTGGGCTCGGCCCAAGGCTAGCTCGAGTCCAATCATTGCATAATCCAATTTAATTGGGTTCAAGCCCAATTAAACTTGGACTCAACCCAATTAAACTTTATTTAGCTTAATCAATTTAAATTCCAATCTGATTGAACCCAGTTGGATTTGGATTAGACCCAACCCGAACTAACCCAAATCCATTTAATTTTTTTAAATCGGATTGGATTGGATCGGATTCGGACTCAACCTATTAACCCGAACCCAACCCATTAACCCAATCCATTTTCTTTTTTTTTTCTTTCCTTTTCTTTTCTTCACTGTTCCTTGCCTCTCTTTCTTTCTCCTCCTCTCTTTCTTTCTTCTTCCTTCTCCTCTCTTTTCCTTCCCCCTTTCTTCTCCCGCAAAGGGAGAAAGGCAAACTCAGGAGGCGCCGAGCCATGGCCTGCGGCACCTACGGTCGACGCCCGCAGCTGAGCCCATGGCGTCCCCGGCCGAAACCGCAGTCGGAGCCGATGGCTTCTTTGTTCCCACTGCGGTGGGGGAGGAACCCACCACCTACAGCCATGGCTATGGCCGGACTCGCTGCGACCAAAGGAGGGCTGCGGCCGAGCTCACCATTTCCGAGGGAGGGGAGGAAGGTGAAAGTGCATCCTAGGTGCTTCGGTGTTTAGCATGCTGAATTTTTTTTTTTTTTTGAAAACCATGGCTGAACCTGATCGGATTGCCTACGTACCCCTTCACAAGGGGGATCAATTTACACGTAGTTCTTTTTAAGTTTTAAAAATACAGCAAAAAAATGAATCAAATAATTTAATTCATGCATGCTTACAAGATCAAATCTAGAAATCTGCACCTTAAGAATACATAGAATTATGCCGGAATCGTTTAAGCAATTATGCTAAAATTTTTATGAATGATTAATTATCAGATCTGAAACTTAAGAACTCTATTCCAATTAATCTCCGAATATCCATCGAATGGATTCTGGAGATATCTCCGTGAGGAGCCCCAAAAGAGGGTAAAACCTCGGAGAATCGGACCTAAACCTTGACACCATAATAAATGATTAATGCTAGATTAATACCTTTTATGATGGATGAAAGTTGTGGATCAGATCCTTGACTTCACAGCCACGCACACGAATGACCTCTATGAGAAGTACACGTGAAGCCCTGAAGAATCTTTTTCCGCAACAGTGCTAGCAGCTGCAGAACACTTGAAAGCTGAAATCTGCTCTCCGGGATTTAATCAACTCTTGATCAATCATCTTGAAGCAGATGGAGATGAGGTTTGTAAGAAAAGTAGAGAACTCATATCTGATCTTGAATCTTCTAGATATTCACCCTAAAAACTCTATCTAAAATGGAGAAGAAGAGGAGGAGGCATGTGAGGAAGAAGGCTGCAATGGATTTCTTGTCGGCGCCCATATTTGACCCCTTTTAATGGCCTCCAAATTTAATTCAAAATTCAAAAAATTATCTTCAGAAAATCTCCTTTAGTTGGCGCATGCAGTGGAATAGGAACAACCCAAATCAGATCTCAACCAAATCTGATTTAAATTCAAATTTTAAACACATGCGCAAGAGGGAAGAAATTTGAAATCCATGCGGCAGAATTTTCCTTCCTCTTGTAGCATATATTTCATTTGAAATTTGAATTTAAATGATTCAAAGTTTCACACGTCAGCTTGGAAAGTTATTTGATGCATGAAATTATTTAATATATTGCTTAATGTTTGAATTCAAATTCAAACAACAAACAATGTTGCCATGTGTCAAGCAATGGGTCCATGCGCCATGCAATAATTTTGGTTTATTTAAAATTCATGAAATCCAATTCCATGTCACCACTAATTGCCACATCATCTGAGCCTAATCCCTTTGGGTTGCACCTAATCAAATTTGGTCAAATCCGGATTAAAACAAAGCATTTTGGTTGAACCTAATCTAATTAGGTCAGACACTGATTGAGCTCAAAATTAATCCAATTCAATTTTGGCTCATCCAAACTCAATCAAATTGAATTAATTACTTTGTGTTGGACCTAATCCAATTAGGTCAATCCCCAATTAAGCACAAATTAATTTAAAATTAATTTGATCAGCTTAAGTCCTTTTGGTTCTGACCTAATCCAATCAGGTCAAAACCCTGATTGAGCCCAAAGTTGAATCCAATTCAATTTGGCTCAATTACTCAATAAAATTGAGTTTATTGGTAATTTAATTACTAATTAATACTCCAATAATTACTTTAATTATTTTATAAGATAATTTACCAATCAAATTGACCAAATTACCCCTGAATGATTCTTAATCCTTCATCAGCCTTCTTGATCAATCAGGAAACTTCTAGGCGTGTGACCTCATAGGTTCGAACCTAAACCGGTAGTATAGGAACAACTTCCTATCCTAATCGATGTGACCATCTAGCAATGGTACCCGACGTTCGGATAGGCCGAATATATGTGAAGCAAATATTCTGAAATCCTGGACTATGGTTACTGTATAATTCAATCCCTTTGACTCCTAATGCCAGGATGACTTAGAGCTCACTGTCAACCATATAATTAGTACATCCATTATGTGATTTACTTTAGATATCCTGTGACTCCTCACTAGGATTATCCTGGCCAAGGTTTTGCTAAATTAATCACAAGACATTATCTCCTGCTTTCAGAAGGGGTCAATTCTATCTTGACTCATAACTGACTACGCAAGTACTTGACTGCACCCACTGACCTTCCGTCACTGAATTAGAAATTCAGGTAGTCCGGTACCAAAGTACAGTGAGTTGCTTGCTAGTCACAGGTTGCGGTCTCAGGTCAGAGGGCCAAACTTATACCCATATCCACTCGGAACATCTCTTGACAGTAGAGCGTTCCAAAATTGGTCACGTTCAGTGAAATGTACTCCTACACTTCACCTGTGTGGCATACCAGTGTCTCCACACTCCTTGGTTAAGAGGACAACCAACGTATATGTCACACAACGACCTAATCTCGATAATGTTGTCGTTCTTGTAACAACATATCATTTGGTCGCGAACTAGTTTAAGGACTCAAAGATAAATCCTTCTTTATCATTAATAAATTCTAAGGACTTCATCATATAAGAGTTCATTTGAAGATGTAAAATGATGAATAATGCCAATAAATACTTTATTGATTTGTCAATTTATTTACAAAATTCAATCATCAACATGCCGACGATTGACATTTAGGATACAATTTCCAATAACTCCCACTTAGCCTAAGCCAATTGGCACAATATCTAATACCCATCTTCGATTTGTGTTCGTTGAACTGTTTGATGCCAAGGACTTTGGTAAATGGGTCAGCCAGATTTTCTTTTGTATCGATCTTCTAAAGATCAATATCACCTCGATCGACGATCTCTCGAACTAGGTGGTAGCGACGTAGAATATGCTTGGTCCGCTGATGTGCTTTGGGTTCTCTTGCTTGAGCTATGGCCCCAGTATTGAATGGACCTTTGAAGCTTGCACACCTTAGACTCATCTATAGATGTAAAACCTTCAGGTTGTATCATATACATCTCCTCTTCTAAATCTCCATTTAGAAATACGGTCTTTACATCCATTTGCCAGATTTCATAATCTAAATGTGTTGCTATCGCAAGCACAATCTGAATGGACTTGAGCATTGCCACGGGAGAAAACATCTCGTCATAGTCAATACCATAACATTGACGATATCCTTTGGCAACCAGACGAACTTTATAAGTCTCTATCTTTCCGTCTGCGCCCCTTTTCCTTTTGAATATCCACTTACACCCTATGGGTTTAATCCCTTCGAGTGGGTCAACTAATGTCCATACATCATTGAATTTCATGAATTTCATTTTGGATTGTATGGCTCCTAGCCATTTATCAGAGTCATACCTCTGCATTGCATCCATATATGTGATCGGATCCTCATCATTTTCATCAAGTTCGATAGGATCCCCATCCCGGATCAAGAAACCGTTATATCTGTCCGGCTAACGTGGTACTCTACCCGATCGCCTTAATGGTGCATATAATATGGGCTCTGGATCTGATCTAATCAAATCCGACTCAACTGGTTCAGTAGATGGTGTCGGGTCTTCCACATGTTGAACTTCTCTAAGCTCAACATTAGAGCTATTTGTTCCTTCACCAAGGAATTCCTTCTCTAAGAAAATTGCTCTATTGCTTACAAACATCTTTTGTTCTTCAGCAAAGTAGAAGTAATATCCTTTAGTTTCTTTAGGGTAACCAACAAAGAAACAATTGTCAGACTTAGATTCAAGTTTGTCTGTCTTCAAATGTTTGACGTATGCCGGACACCCCCAAACCCTAAGGTGAAAGAGCACCAGTTTCCGTCCCGTCCACATCTCATGTGGTGTTTTATTCACAGATTTACTTGGAACCTTATTAAGTATATAACATGCTGACTCAAGTGCATATCTCCAAAAGGATATGGGCAGATCAGCAAATCCCATCATGGATCGAACCATATCTAATAGAGTTCGATTTCTCCTTTCTGACACACCATTATATTGCGGTGTACCAGGAGGAGTCCATTGGGAGAGAATCCCATTTTCTCCTAGATATGTCAAAAACTCACTGATGAGATATTCACCTCCTCGATCTGATCAAGAATTTTAATACTCTTTCCAGTTTGTTTTTCTATTTCATTACGATATAATTTGAATATTTCAAATGATTCATATTTATGTCTCATTAAATAGACATAACCATACCTAGAAAAGTCGTCTGTAAACGTAATGAAATATGAATACCCACCTCTAGCATTTGTACTCATTGGCCCACATACATCAGAATGTACAAGGGTCAATAAATCACTAGCTCGTTCACCTTTTCTGGTAAAAGGTGATTTGGTTATTTTACCAAGAAGGCATGATTCATAGGTTGTCAATGATTCACAATCATTAACATCGAGGATTCCCTCTTTACTTAACCTGTTCATCTTGTTCTTATTAATATGACCTAGCCTATGATGCCAAAGGTAGACATCCGTGATATTATCTATTCTAGGGCGCTTATTGGACTTGTACATTACATGAACAGGCTGTGACAAAATGTAAATACCATTACTCATAATTCCATTCATTACAGCAGCACCATTCCCAATGATATTCAATAATCCTTTTTTATTGATATTTCATAACCATTTTTGGCCAAAATGCCTATAGAAATGACATTTGTTGCCCAAGGAGACAACCCAAGAGGGGGAGGGATGAATTGGGTTTTAATTAAATCTTGACCAATTAAAAGTATAATGAGTAATTAACTAAATCTAATGCAAGCAGAATAGTTAGATTGCCAGATGCAGTGAGTGAAGTGAGAGAAAGAGACAATTAGCCAATGCAAACACAGTAAAGTTTATAGTGGTTTGGAGCCAACTCTTGCTCCTACGTCCACTCCCCAAGCCGCACTTGGGAGTTCACTATAATCCCTAGGATTACAGCCGGTTGTTTTACAAGCTCATAACCCAACTTGTTGTTTTCACAAGTTTACAACGAACTCGGTCAGTTTTTATAGGCTCACCGACTAGAACCACCCGATTATTTTTCCGGGTTCACAATCAAAGCCAGTTGGTTTTTTCCGGTTCACCAACCACAACCTTACACTGTTGGTTTTCCCTTTGGCTCACCAACAAACTTTACAATTCTTGATTCAATCAGGCCCTGATTGAATCAAGTAAGAAAAACAGAGGTTGGAAGTGCACAAAGAAAGCTTCTAAAAAAGCAAGTGTGAGAACAATATAAGCAAAGAGGAGTTAGAAGTCCTCAAACAGATTTCCGATGAGAAAGTGGGGGCTTCTCAATTTCTGAGTCTCCTCTTGAATGTGCCGAATGATGGAGGACAATAGTAGAGCCTTGAATGCGAAGGAAGCACTTTCAGATTTGTGTTGAATGCACCTCTTCCTTCTTTTTCTTGTATTGACTCCCTTGTTGTTCTTGGTAGTTGAAATGCTTTAATGTTTAGATGGAATAGCTCTCTTGTTGTCTACTACTATTCATTCTGGCTATTTAAGTAGTTTTCTTTGAAAAATAGCCGTTAGAGACTAATTCATAACCGTTCTGTCCCGTCTGCACATCCTGACAATGTATCCGTTGGGATCGGAGTCGACTCGTGCGATCTGGAGTCGACTCGGCTGTTGCTGGAGTCGACTCATGCTTTCCTGGAGACGACTCGTTCACTGTTCAGAATTTGAATTAAAGTGCTTGTCCCGTCCTGGAGTCGACTCGGACCAAACCTGAAGTCGACTCGCCAACATCTGGAGATGACTCGCCACTCGGGAGATGGCTCGTTCGCAGGGTTCCAGAAATCCATCTTTCTGTTTTTCTTCCTCGAGTCGACTTGGGTATTCTTGGAGTCGACTCGGCTCTCTTGAGAGGCGACTCGAGATCTTCGGAAGACGACTCGCTCTCAGAGTCCGAAAAATTGATTCTCTGTCTATTGAACTAATCTGCCTCGGAGTCGACTCGCGCTTTGTTGGAGTCAACTCGGCTGATTTGGGGGTCGACTCTGGAACTCTTAGAGTCGACTCGCTCACGAGGTTTCTAAGATTGGTTCTCTGTCTTTCAGACTGCTTTCTTCTGGGAGTCGACTCGGACATATCTAGGAGTCGACTCGCCTAAACGTCGGAGTCGACTCGTAACCTTTTGGAGTCGACTCGGTAACAGGGTCTAAAATCCATCATTCTGTCTTTTTGTCTGTTACCCTTTGGAGTCGACTCGGAACCGTCGGAAGTCGACTCGACAAGCATCGGAGTCGACTCGAAACCTTTTGGAGTCGACTCGCTGACAGTGTATGAAACTCTTCTTTTTGTCTTTCTGTCTGTTCTCAGTCGAAGTCGACTCGTAGAGTATCGAAGTCGACTCGACCTTGTGCCAGAACCTTTATACCATTCGGAGTCGACTCGAAATCCTCCGGAGTCGACTCGGGATGCAGACTTTGGTCGAAATCGAGTCCTATACTTATCCAAATTACTTTGAACCAAAGCTTAAGGCAGTTTACTAGAAATTCACACATATTTGCCTGAAACACTAGATTGAATTCATTAGTACAATATAAAATATACTCAAATGCTTTGAGCTCATCAAAATCAAATAGGGGTTTACTCAATCACTCCACAACCTTTCCCTTTTTGATGATGACAAAATATTGAGTATTTGTAAAGTGAATTGCTCAATCAAGAAGTGAATTGTAGTAAAGTTTCAAAATGAATTCAAATGTCTAGTCATTTAGTGTATCCAAAATTGAAAGGTATGAGTCAGTATACTTTGAAATTAACGCTCCCCCTTTTATTTGGAATTATATAAGCCTTCAAATTATGCAATCAATTGTTTGGCTTATATGTTTTTAATGAATTTGCTTTTTTAGAATTTCAGATTCTCCCCCTCAGTATGTGCATTCAATTTTGTTTGAATTTTGCTCGAGTTTTTTGAATTTTTAATTAATGTTTTAAACTTGAAATTCTTAATTATAGAAGAGAAAATCTGACGATTTGTTCTTGAATATTGTTAGATGTATGCCCTAGAAGCCAATCTGGCTGACACATTGTTAATTCTAGGGACATAATTTTGTACTTGACTATTTATTATTGAATAAATAAAAGGCATCTTTTCATTCATATTAATTATGTGTCTATGAATCATCTAAGAAATTAATAAGATGATGATGCATATTCTCAAGAGTTGAAAATTTGAGCCATGTATCATTGGTGATTAATTTCTAAATGCTCCTGATCAATGGATCATCACGAGGACGGTGATCGATCCGATCAGTGCACAGATCACTTTTCTTCTGGATGGACGAGACTTGAGTCCACAGTGCAGGGACACTGAAGTGATAGTGCAGGTGCTTGTTAGAGAACAAGGGTACTGAGCGTGACCAAGATAAGAAGTTACTTGGACGTCTATCCACTCGTCAGTGACTTGCTTGATGTTGCAGTAGTATGACTGGTTCTTTGACCTGCGGTGCTTCGGCTACTCACAGTGAGGTTATTGTAGTTTGACTACACGTATACATGGTCTCTAGTCATATGGGTCCTTGTAGTGTAGATTGGCTGCAGTAAGTTCACTGTAGGAGTAGGGTATGCACTTACATGGAATCTATCGACCTTGATAGAAGAGGAGTGATCCTATGTGATTTGTTAGACTGAGTTCTAAGACCTTGGCCAGGGCAGTAATATAAAGTGGAGAAAGAGTTTTCCACTATCGAACTCGAGTCAAATAAATCTTGACATATGACAGACGAAGGGGTTTGACGAGTTATCCATGACCTCCGTCCTGTAGGGATCCACGATAGAAAGACTGTATCACATGATAACTGCACCTAGAGGTTCATCATTCTATTCTGCTGGGTAGCCACTATATGCTGCTAGGTGTCACTGGTGGATGGTGGGACTCATAGAGATTATCTCGATGATCGATAAGCCCTAATGAGTAGAGTTGGAATCGTTCCGACCCATTGAAAGGAGTTTTCAATGATATTGTGATAGAGATCACAATATATCTCACTACCAGTCAGAGTAGAACCTATGGGGTCACACACACTAGAGGCATTGACCGATCCGATGGTTGAATCGTGATTAGGAATCACAAGTAATCAATTCGATTGATAATAAGCTGAAGAAGGAACAAAGAGAATTAATTAATTGGACTTAAAACAAGAGTCCTACTTGGAGTAGGATTCCTAGAGTCCTAATTGGATTAGGACTAGGAATCCTACTTGGACTGAGATTCCTACTTGGACTGGGATTCCTACTTGGACTGGGAATCCTATTTGGAGTAGGACTGGGATTCCTACTTGGAGTAGGATTCCTACAATCCTAATTAGATTAGGAGTTTTGAATTAAATTTGGATTCCTACTTGGAGTAGGATTCCTAGAGTCCTAATCGGATTAGGACTTCGAATTCAAATTAGAGTCCTAATTGGATTAGGACTAGAATTAAACAAGTCCTAATTGGATTAGGATTTTTTAAGTCCTAATTAATTATTAATCTAATGAATCAACATGACTCCTAATTGGATTAGGATTGAAGAGTTCAATTGAGTCATGGTTCATTCAAGTTCTAATAGGATTAGGACTAGCATAGATTGAACCCAATTGATTCATGATTTGGACTAAACCAAATAGGAGCCCTAGATGCCTTTATAAGGCTTTGAAAGGAGGTGCCCTAATGATAAGTGGCCACCCTCCTCTCCTCTCTTTTCAGCCACCAACAACAAAGGGAAGAAAAGGATCTTGGTGGCCTCCTTCTTCCTCCACCGTTTGGTTCCAACGCAAGGAAGAAAAAGAAGGCTGCAGGGCTTCGTTCCTCTTCTTCTCTTCATCCTTCTTCTTCCTCCTCCCAAGCACAATCAAGGATTGATTGAAAGGGAGGATATCAGCCATCAAAGTTATCTCTGCAAGAGAGCTAGCACCCCGGGGAGATAGAAAGCTTGGATCGATTTTCTGCTTCGTGTGGATACCCGTAGAGGCCGGGCACTTGAACGGCTTCAAGCGAACCTTCATCCTAAACCACGATCATCAGTTTGCGGTGATCATCTACCCGCACAAAGGTGAAGATCTGATCTTCTAATGCTATTTAAAAGTTTTTAATCCTTATCTATCTACGAACGGTTTTTGAACAACGTTCATGCGATGAACGGTTGATCCCGCGCATGCCTCTTCCGCTGCATCTGAATTTTTTTTTAAAATTTCAGCGGCATGATCGGGGTATTCTAACAAATATGATTCAACTAATCTCCGAATATCCCTTGAATAGATTTTGGAGATTACTCCTTGAGGAGCCCCAACAGAGAGGTAATGAGCCTCGAGGTATCGAATCCACAAAGACAAATCATATTTTGCTTAAAAAATTCTTGTTTAGAGATTTCTTTTACATTCAATGTAGCATATTTTCTCCTCCTTTTTGTCATCATAGCAAAAAGGTGAAGTATCAAAGAATCAATGTAGAAGCACATAACACACACAGTCATAACACAAAAGATAGAATGCTCAATTTTTCAGAAAAATTACTTCAGTTCATTGATAACAAAATTTGAGTACATGATGGAAAGTCCAAAAGAACTTCGAGTGATTACATATAAGTACAAATCTAAGGACGTCTAGCAGAAGAGGATGATGCACCCATGCTCCGCCGATGAGCCTGCATAACCAAGCTTATTCCTTCAGACACATTTCCTAGTTGTGTAATAATCTCTGAGGTCACCGTGGCGTGTGTCTGGGTCAGTTGGGTCACACTTTCATTGATTGTGTCAAGCTTGTCTATCAACACATTTGCAAGCCTTTCTGCACCTTGACTTTGCCATAGCAGCTCTGATCTAATATTGTCTCGCATTTGTCTCGTGTCTTCCTTAATAGCTATAAGGCTCAAGTACTGATCCTGAACCAGACTCCTCAGACTTGATAGCTCTTCTTTTACTTCAGCTACCATCATGGAGATTGCTACTGTGGAAGGAGTGAGGTCAGTGGAGGGTGCACTGGAGGTACCTATGAGCTCCCTCACTATGTCATCCCTCAACTCTCGGAGCTGTTCAGGACAAATCCTAACCTCTAGGGGCTGCTGAGGTGGTGGAACTGTAGAGGGTCCCGTTGAAGTAGATGGCTCAGCAGGGAATGAAGGACCAGATGTGGATGGAAAGGTGGAAGGATCTGTGGAGTGGTCCTGGTCATGGTCAGAGATAGGTGAGTGATGAGTAGTGGGGTTAGATGGTGTAGTTGTGGATGTCCCCCTAACCCAAACACCCTCCACCTTGTGGAAACCCATTCGGTGGAGAGTCCCCTCACCCATATGGTTTGTGTATCTGAGGGAGCGAGAGGGTTCTCCCTCAGGAATAGGGACTTCTAACTCTCTAAAAATGAGTGTGAAAAGCATACCATAGGGGAGACTTAACCTAGGTTTGTCTAGGGGTTCACAGATATAGCTATAGATAAGTTTGGGAAAGTTTAGAGGAATGTCATGTAAGATGTAGAACATCAGGGCTATGTCTTTTTCTGAAATATAGTCAAACCTACCAGTCTTAGAAAAAAAGAGTCCTAGATATGATGCTCAGGAGGAGTCGCATTTCAGCTGAAAGCGGATTTGCAAACACCTCCTCTATAGGAGATTGGGGTGGTCTTCCTGTTGGCAGCGACCCGCACCGGAACCCACTCACACCGGTACAACCACCAACGTCGGACAAGCAAAGAGAGAAGCAAACGGATAAGCACTCTCTCGCTTCCTCGACACCGGACTCAAGGATCACCGCTTCGCTTCCGCTACGAAGGGCAAAAGATTACGTGGTATCAATAGGGTAAAACACTTGAGCACCGCAGCGGATTATCAAACCAAAAGAAGAAGAAATAGGAAGAAAATAGCAAAGCAAACACAAAGATATAACGAGGTTCGGCTACAAGTAGCCTACGTCCTCCACCGCTCCAAATCTCAATTAGGATGAACAGATTACAGAGATAGCACACACCCGAACGATCACACGCGATCGCTCTACAAGAGATTCACACAGAATTCTCTTTGCACAAGAAGTAGGATCCCAATCCTCTTCTTCTCTAGAACCCTAGCCGCACAAAACAAGAGTCTCTCTCAAAAATTATCCTTGAATATCTCACCTCCTAGGGCTCTCATGAGTCCTATATATAGTCTCAAGACCTTCAGATGATCATAGCCGTCGAAACGCCACCAAAAATACCAAAAGAAAATCGTCCGTACGATTTTTCGCGAGCCCGAGTCGACTCGGCTGTGGTTCGAGTCGACTCTGGCACGTCTGGACAAAACTGGCACGATCTAGAGTCGACTCGACTGTAGCTCGAGTCGACTCTGACAGTCGAGACAGAAACATGATGTTCTCGGTCTTCTGGCCTTTCTCCTCCCGGGTCGACTCGACTGTTCCCGAGTCGACTCGACTGTTCCCGAGTCGACTCGACTGTAGCTCGAGTCGACTCCGACAGTCCGCCAGACAGAATTATGCAGAATTGATTCTCCTTCAATTCTCTTCATCACCAATGGTCTCCACATACCCCAACAATCTCCCACTTGGAGACCTTGGGTATATCCTCTTGTTACTTGGCTCTCCTCTGTGCTCCCACTGAAACTGAATCATCCTAGTGAGATAGGTACGATGCCTCCTCAACGTCTTCAAGCATGAAGACCAGCAGAAGCTGAACAACTCCTCAGCTTCTCCACCGTGACGACCTTCGTCAACATATCTGCAGGATTCTGACTTGTATGAATCTTCTCCAACTTGACGAGTCCCTGCTCGAGCAATGACCTCACAAAGTGGTACCGTATGTCAATATGCTTCGTCCTTGAATGGAAAGCTGAATTCTTTGCCAGATGAATTGCACTTTGACTATCTGAATATAACATGCAATCCTTCTGCTCCTTCCCAAGCTCCTTCATCAAGCCCTGAAGCCATATTAGTTCCTTGCACGCCTCTGTGGCTGCCACATACTCCGCCTCCGTAGTCGACAATGCAACAACTGGTTGCAACCTGGAAATCCAACTGACGGCTCCACTGCCCAGGGTGAACAAGTACCCTGTCGTGCTCCTCCTGCCGTCCAAGTCCCCTGCCATGTCTGAGTCCACAAAGCCCTGTAACCGGATCTCAGAACCTCCATAGCACATTGATATGTGCTCCGTGCCTCTCAGATACCTCAGTATCCATTTGACCGCACGCCAATGCTCCAAGCCTGGGCAGCTCATAAAGCGACTCACAACTCCCACTGCTTGAGCAATGTCAGGTCTCGTACAGACCATAGCGTACATCAAGCTCCCCACCGCCGATGCATACGGGATTTTTGACATATTGAGCTCCTCCACCCGCGTCTTCGGACTTTGTCCTTTTGAAAGCTTTAAGTGGGCACCTAGTGGTGTGCCAACAGGTTTGGCACCCTCCATGCAGAATCTCTTGAGTACTCGGCTGATGTACTCCGCCTGAGATAGTCTAAGGATATGTTTAGACCTATCTCTGCTGATCCGCATCCCAAGGATCTGTTTCGCTGCTCCTAGATCCTTCATTGCAAATTTTCTTGACAGCTTCAGCTTCAATTTTGCAATCTCATGCATGCTAGCTCCTGCAACTAACATGTCATCAACATATAATAGCAAGATAATATAAGATGTACCAAAGTCCCGGAAGTAGCAACAGTGATCCTCCTGACATCTCCTGTATCCTATCTCAAGCATGTAACTATCGAACTTGAGATACTATTGCCTGGGCGCCTGTTTCAAACCATAGAGGCTTTTCTTCAATTTGCAAACCAAGTCACCCGTGCCAGCTGCAATGTATCCCTCCGGCTGCTGCATATATATCTCCTCATCGAGATCTCCGTGAAGAAAAGCTGTCTTCACATCAAGCTGCTCTAAGTGAAGATTCTCTACTGCCACCATGCTCAGCACCACCCGAATAGAACTCATCTTGACTACAGGAGAAAAGATCTCCGTGAAGTCGATACCTGCTCTCTGCTGAAATCCTTTTACAACCAGCCTGGCCTTGTACCGTTTCTTTCCATTCTGCTCTTCCTTCAGCCTGTAAACCCATTTGTTTGACAGTGCTTTCTTCCCCTTGGGCAGATCCACCAAATCCCACGTTTGATTCTGCTCCAATGACTCCATCTCATCATCCATGGCCAACTCCCACTCCTTCCTGGTATCAACCTCCAATGCCTCCGTGAAGCATTCAGGTTCGCCATTATCTGTGAGCAGCAAATAACTAAGAGTCCCATCATACCTTTGAGGAGGCTTCCCATGAGTACTACGAGTGGACCTTCTTAGTTGTGGAGAGGGTGCCAATACTTCAGGTTCTTGCTCTGACTGAGTCTTCTGACCAGAATTTGTAGACTCCTCTTCAGGATCCACAAAACACGGCTCAACAGGTTTTGTTTCTGATTCAGTGCTCTGCTGCATTTTCTCATTAAATACCACATCATTACTACGAATGATCTTCCTGTGTTCGGGATCCCAAAAACGATACCCAAACTGTTGACTTCCGTATCCAACGAAAATGCACTTCTTTGATTTGGCGTCTAATTTGCTTCTTTGATTGGAATCAACATGGACATAACTGGTACAACCGAATACTCGTAAGTGCGCCAAATCAATCTTCTTCGCTGTCCATGCTTCCTCAGGAATTTCAAATTCAAGTTTCTTTGATGGCCCTCTGTTGATCAAGTAGGCAGCAGTGTTAACTGCTTCTGTCCAAAACTGCTGTGGCAATCCAGCATGTATCCTCAT
This sequence comes from Phoenix dactylifera, assembly GCF_051530095.1. NCBI lineage: Eukaryota > Viridiplantae > Streptophyta > Magnoliopsida > Arecales > Arecaceae > Phoenix > Phoenix dactylifera. The sequence continues at coordinate 11,143,903 of NC_143193.1, forward strand.
ACTCCTGGCACGCTCATTAATTGTTCTGTTCATCCTTTCAGCAACTCCATTTTGTTGTGGTGTCCCTGGAACTGTCCTCTGCCTGACGATCCCAGCTTCTGCACAGTAGTCCTCAAACTCTCTACTACAATACTCACCACCGTTGTCTGATCTCAGGCATTTTAACCTCCTTCCTGTCTCGAGTTCTACCATTGCCTGCCATCTCCTGAAGACCCCAAATACCTCTGACTTGTGCTTCAAGAAGAACACCCAAAGCTTTCTGGTAGCATCATCAATAAAAGTAACATAGTACTGAGATCCACCAATGGAAGAAACCGGTGCAGGCCCCCACACATCCGTGTGCACGAGATCTAGCTTTTCTTGCTTCCGAGGTTTACCTTCTTTGTTGAATGAAACACGCTTCTGCTTTTCGAGAATACAATCCTCACAGAAGTCCATCTTAACACTCCTGAGACCCTGCAGCTTTTCCAACTGGTGCATCACCTCCAGTCCCTGATAACTCATGTGCCCAAAGTCTGCAATGCCATAACTTGGCGTCCACATCTGCTGCAGCAACTCCAATAGAGTTTTCCGTGCCGTTGGCGATATAAAGTGTCCCAACCTTCTTGCCACTAGCCACCATCAATGAACCCCTGGATATCTTCCACTGATCAGCTGTGAAAATAGTCTTGTACCCCTGGCTCGCCAACTGTCCAACAGAAATCAGATTCCTCTGCAGTTGAGGCACGTGCCGTACGTCCTCAAGCTCAAGTGAAGATCCAGAAATCAACTTCACTTCCGCGCTTCCCCTTCCTTGTATGGTGCAAGGCTCTCCATCCCCTAAGTAGACTTTGCCGAAGTCTCCCTTCTCATATCCTCCAAGAAGCTTCCATTGGGATGTAGCATGGAAAGACGCGCCTGAGTCTATCACCCAAGACTCGTCACTGGTAGATAAAGATAGAACGAGGGCATCCATGTCACCGTTTTTAGCAAGATTTGCCAGATCCTTGCTGACTCCTTCGGTGTGGTCGCCTTGCTTCCCTTTAGGAGATTTGCAGTCCCTCCTAAAGTGCCCCATCTTCCCGCAGTTCCAGCACTTCGCTCCCTTGTTCTGAGGTGCTCGAGACCTGCTGGATCTCGACTTCGAGTCGCTTCGAAATCGACCGTCCTTCTTTTGTCTTCCCCGGTTAGAGATGTTTAGTGCACTTCCAGACGACTCCGTAGCTCCAGAAGATTTCCTTCTTGCTTCTTCACTCAGAAGCACTCCCACAACGTCATCAAAGATCAACTTCCCCGTCGCCGAAGAGTTGCTCACCGCCATCACCAGGCCCTCCCAGCTATCAGGCAGTCCGGAGAGGATTAGCAATGCCCGAATCTCATCGTCAAAACTAATCTCCACTGACTCCAACTGGGCCGTGAGTCCGTTGAACTCGTTGAAGTATTCTGCTACGCTGCCGCCATTTTTCATACGAAGATTAAACAACCTCTTCATGAGAAATACCTTGTTTGATGCTGAGGGTTTCTCGTACATCCGCGACAATATTGCCATCAACTCCATCGTCGTCTTCTCGTTTTTGATGTTGAATGCCACTTGGGATGCAAGTGACAATCTAATGGTGCCGAGCGTCTTCCGATCGAGGACCTCCCAGTCTTCATCGGACATCTTCTCTGGTTTCTTCGCTCTACCTCCAAGAGGTAAATAGAGATCCTTCTGGTAAAGATAATCCTCTATTTGCATCTTCCAAAATCCGAAGTTCATGCCATTGAACTTCTCAATTCGCAACTTCCCTTCATCCGCCATTGCAGAATACCAATAGCTCTGATACCACTTGTTGGCAGCGACCCGCACCGGAACCCACTCACACCGGTACAACCACCAACGTCGGACAAGCAAAGAGAGAAGCAAACGGATAAGCACTCTCTCGCTCCCTCGACACCGGACTCAAGGATCACCGCTTCGCTTCCGCTACGAAGGGCAAAAGATTACCCCGTGGTATCAATAGGGTAAAACACTTGAGCACCGCAGCGGATTATCAAACCAAAAAAAGAAGAAATAGGAAGAAAATAGCAAAGCAAACACAAAGATGTAACGAGGTTCGGCTACAAGTAGCCTACGTCCTCCACCGCTCCAAATCTCAATTAGGATGAACAGATTACAGAGATAGCACACACCCGAACGATCACACGCGATCGCTCTACAAGAGATTCACACAGAATTCCCTTTGCACAAGAAGTAGGATCCCAATCCTCTTCTTCTCTAGAACCCTAGCCGCACAAAACAAGAGTCTCTCTCAAAAATTATCCTTGAATATCTCACCTCCTAGGGCTCTCATGAGTCCTATATATAGTCTCAAGACCTTCAGATGATCATAGCCGTCGAAACGCCACCAAAAACACCAAAAGAAAATCGTCCGTATGATTTTTCACGAGCCCGAGTCGACTCGGCTGTGGTTCGAGTCGACTCTGGCACGTCTGGACAAAACTGGCACGATCTAGAGTCGACTCGACTGTAGCTCGAGTCGACTCGATGATGCTTCGAGTCGACTCGACTGTAGCTCGAGTCGACTCTGACAGTCGAGACAGAAATATGGTTTTCTCGGTCTTCTGGCCTTTCTCCTCTCGGGTCGACTCGACTGTTCCCGAGTCGACTCGACTGTTCCCGAGTCGACTCGACTGTAGCTCGAGTCGACTCCGACAGTCCGCCAGACAGAATTATGCAGAATTGATTCTCCTTCAATTCTCTTCATCACCAATGGTCTCCACATACCCCAACACTTCCTAGAATGGCCGTAAGGGCCTCTGTCCTATCAACTGGATGAGTGGGAGCAATCCCCTCTTGGGAGAGGTGGAGGACTCGAGCAATGAGATCCTTTGAGACAAAAATAGGAACATTTGCTACTGTCCCTTGAATAACACCGCCACCCCATATGACGGTCCCATAGAATTTCCTAACTAGCCCTGGGTAGGTAGGGAGATCAAGAGAACAAAAATACTCTAGACTTTGGGCCCTAAAATGATGCCCTAAGGTGAACCCTTCTCGGGAGAGGAAGTCAAAGTTGACTTTTCTTCCGGTAGAGACAACCCTCCCGGCGCACGGACGCGAGGGAACCGACCTAGGTGGAGAAGGAACCGGAGGTGGTGGCCTCACGGGTTCGTTCCGCGCCTTGGACCGTCTCTCGGCGCCGCTTGCGGTGAGAGGTCTCTTCCGGCTCGAGACAACGGCTTTTCTAGGCATTTTTGACCTAAATCCGAAGGAAAGACAAGAAGAAAGGGAGAAATTACGGGAATAACGATGAGAAAATAGGTCGGGGAAGAGGTAGGAGACGGCTCTAGGGCTTTTATGAACAGTGGCGGCCGAAATAGAAGTGGAGAAAAATATTTTGATTAGGGTTAAAAGACCGATTCCCGACTTAGAGTCGAGTCCAATAAGACGCGAGTCGACTCGACCTCGAGTCGACTCCTGAATATGCGCGAGTTGACTCGCCTATGAGTCAACTCTTACATTCATTCGAATCGACTCTAACTCTGGCACATAACCAAAATCTCAGTTATTACCATGCCAAAAGAGGGATATGGTAATCTTTGAATCTCAAAGAATGATTTGATGATCATAGATGTGGAATGCTATATCAACCATAAATTAATGGTCAAAATAAATGAATGAAGGGATATAATCAAATGAATGGGTCAATCACTCCTAACCCTCTTCTAAGAGCAGAGAATCGATCTTCACTTAATGGTTTTGTGAAGATGTCAGCAAGTTGATCATCAGTACAAACAAATTCAAGCATCACATCACCATTTAATACATGATCTCTTATGAAGTGATGTCTTATCTCAATATGTTTAGTTCTTGAGTGCTGAATTGGATTTTTAGTTAGATTTATGGCGTTTGTATTATCACAATTTATGAAAATCTTATCTTGTTTAATGCCATAATCTTCAAGTTGTTGCTTGATCCACAAAATTTGAGCACAACAACTCCCGACAGCAACATATTCGGCTTCTGCCGTAGATAATGCAACCGAGTTTTGTTTCTTACTAAACCATGAAATTAAGTTTTTTTCTAAGAATTGACATGACCCGCTGGTGCTTTTTCTATCAAGTTTACAACCAGCGAAGTCAGAATCAGTGTACCCTACTAGATTTATGCTTGATTCTTTAGAGTACCATAAACCTATATTTTTTGTTCCTATTAGATACTTAAAAATTCTTTTAACGGCAATTAGGTGTGATTCCTTAGGATTAGATTGATATCTAGCATACATGCAAACACTAAACATGATATCAGGTCTACTTGCTGTAAGATATAATAGTGATCCAATCATACCTCTATACAGCTTTTGATATACTAACTTGCCTGATTCATTTTTGTCTAGTTTGCATTATGAGCTCATGGGTGTGCTGATTGACTTGCTTCTATCCATATCAAACTTTTTGAGCATCTCCTTGACATACTTAGCTTGATTGATGAAGATCCCTTCCTTAGATTGTTTGATTTGAAGTCCGAGGAAGTAGTTCAATTCTTCCATCATGCTCATCTCAAATTCACTCTGCATTAATTCAGCAAACTCTTCGCAAAGATGATTGTTAGTGGCACCGAAAATTATATCATCTACATAAGTCTGCACTACTAACATATCTTTGTTTTTCTTCTTCAAAAATAGGGTTGTGTCTACATTCCCTCTAGAAAATTCATGGTCTAATAGAAATTTGCTAAGTCTTTCATACCAAGCTCTAGGGACTTGTTTTAGACCATAAAGTGCTTTATTTAATTTGTAAACATAGTTGGGGTATTGATGATTTTCAAAACCAGGAGGTTGTTCTACATAAACCTCCTCATTAATATACCCATTTAAGAAAGCACTTTTTACATCTATTTGAAATAATTTAAAATCTTTATAACATGCAAATGCTAGTAACAATCTAATTGCCTCAAGTCTAGCCACAGGAGCAAAAGTCTCATCAAAGTCTATACCTTCTTCTTGATTATAGCCCTTTGCTACTAGTCTAGCCTTGTTCCTAACCATAACTCTATTTTCATCAAATTTATTTTTGTATATCCATTTAGTTCCAATTATTGAGTATTCAGAGGGTCTTTTAACTAAGTTCCATACTTTATTTTTTGTAAATTGGTTAAGTTTCTCTTGCATAGCATTTATCCAATTTACATCACTTTCAGCTTCTTCAATATTTTTAGGATCTAAATGTGAAACAAATGCAAGATGATTATTTAAGTTTCTAAGAGAGGCTCTAGTTCTAACAGGTTGAGATGAATCATCTAAGATTAACTCCTTAGGGTGACCGTGAGCATACCTCCAAGCCTTTGTAAGCCCATGTTCAGCAATTACCTCTTGGCTTCTTGAAGTTTCTTCAACTAGCTTGGGTTCATCCTCTTGTAGAGTTATGTGATCTATCTTTTCCTCAAGTATTCCTGCATCATCATCAAAAGCTGCTCTCTTGCTAGAGGAAAAATTATTAGTCTCATCAAAAACAACATGAATAGATTCTTCGATAACAAGGGTTCTTTTGTTGAACACTCTATATGCCCTACTTGATGTGGAATATCCCAAAAAGATACCTTCATCAGATTTATAATCAAATTTTCCTAAATTATCTTTGCCATTGTTATGAATAAAACACTTACAACCAAAGACATGAAAGTAATTTACTTTGGGCTTCCTATCTCTCCAAAGTTCATAGGGTGTTTTCTTTATAATTGGTCTCAATAAAACTCTATTTAGTATATAACATGATGTGTTAATAGCCTCACCCCAAAAGTACTTTGGGAGATCACTTTCACATAACATGGTCCTAGCCATTTTCTCTAGGGTTCTATTCTTTCTTTCAACTACCCCATTTTGTTGTGGAGTCCTAGGAGCAGAAAAATTATGAGTTATCCCCTTTTTACTACAAAATTTTTCAAATAGATGATTTTCAAATTCCGTTCCATGATCACTTCTAATAGTTATAACTGAAGCATTTCTTGCACTAGTCACTTTCTTATGGAATTTCTTAAATATTGAAAATGCTTCATCTTTATGAGCTAAGAACATGACCCATGTGTATCTAGAAAAATTATCTACAATGACAAGACCATACTTGTTTCCACCAAGGCTTGTGGTCCTAGTTGGTCCAAAAAGATCTATGTGAAGTAGCTCAAGGGGTCTAGTAGTAGAGACACAATTTATAGATTTAAAAAAACTTCTAGATTGTTTGCCAAATTGACATGCTCTACAAATTTTATTTTTCTCAAATTTTAGCTTTGGCAAACCAATCACAGAGTCCCTTTTAACTAATTTAGATAGTGTATCCATACTTGCATGACCTAATTTACGGTGCCATAACCAACTCGCATCATTGACCTTAGTATCACTAGCTACTAAGCAGCGGCTATTTTTGGCAAGATCTTCAAGATCTACTACATAAACATTGCCACGTCTTAGTTCTTTGAACACTAAGCTATTGTCAATTTAGTTGGTTATGATGCATAAAGATGGCTTAAACAGAACATCAAAACCTCTATCACATAATTGACTAACGCTAAGTAAGTTATGCTTAAGACCATCTACAAACCGAACATTATCAACAAAGGTTGAAGGTGTGATTTGTATTTTACCGATACCAATGATGTGGCCTTGGTTATTGTCTCCAAAAGTCACCGCACCTCCCTTTTTATACCCTAGGGTGAAGAATTTCTCATTGTCACCCGTCATGTGTCTTGAGCAGCCACTATCCAAGTACCAACAGTGTTTATTGAGCTTGGTTGCAAGACACTCCTACACAAAGAAATCATACAATCTTAGGTACCCAAGTTTTCTTGGGTCCTTCAAGGTTAGTTATGTTGGTTCCTTTTGGAACCCAAATCTTTTTAATCATTCTTTTAGTTTCTGTTTTTCTATGGTTACATATATTAGCTTTATGTCCTACTCTACCATAATAAAAATAAGTCACAGTTTTAGTTTTACTTTCACCGGCTTTTACAAAGAAGTTTTTGAGAAGTTTTTGTTTGTTCTTGGGCTTATACCCTAACCCGACTCTATTAAATACAGCTCTTTGACTATTAAGGATCATATCAAGTTTTTCAGAGCTATAGGTAAACTTCTCAACAATTGGTTTATATTTTTCAAGTTCTTTTGTTAAGTTTAGTTTTTCTGTTTTTAGTAGGTTTAAATCTTTTGTAAAGTTATCTTTTAGAGTTTGATTGCTGTTTTTAAGTTCTGAAATTTCCTTAGTTAGTCTTTCTTTATCTTTAATTAAGGTATCAGTTTTTTGAGTTAGCAGTTGGTTGCTTGTTTTAAGTTCTAAGTTTTTTTTTATGATAGAGTTCTTATCCTTAATTAATTTATCGTTTTTGTGAATGCAGGATTGATTAGTTAGCTTCAACTCTTTGTTTTTAAGGTTTATTGACCTATATTCATCCATTAGTTCATTAAAGGCATCATACAATTCTTCAAAGGTAAAATCTAAATGTGTTTCAGATGTTACCTCATTTTCGTTTGCCATAAAGTAGAAATTGGCCTTTTCCTCTTGTTCCTCTTCTGATAAGTGCTAAATAATGCATGAATTAATATCTTACTCATAGCACTTATCATTATTTTTATGCATATATTTTAAATTTAAACATAACAAAATTCATTCCCCTTCATCATTGCATTTTAATTAGAAATAATTCAAGTTTGATTATTTTTATTGATCGAATCTAATGTATGCAGGTCAAGTCAAATTCATTTATTTCTGAACCCAAATCGCACGCACCCTGCAAATTAGATCCTCTCAGATTTCGATTCAGTCATTTATCCCAATTCCCCTGCATCACATCTTAGCCATTCACATTCAATCTGTTCATGCATTCACCCATTAAAACAAGTTTTTTTTTACGTGTGCATGAAACATCCCAGCCAACCTCCCGTGCCTTCCTAGCCGTAAGCACAGCCAAAATCTTTCTCATTGCACACCATCCATGTAAGTGTCCTTCCCAGCCCCCCTGCATTCAGGACATACATCTAGAATCAAATATGGACCGAATCCCATGCATCCTCATCCCATCGGAATTAATTCCATCATCCAAGATACAACCGAGTCCAAGCTCCCTTCCGCAAGATCAGCTTCCAATAAGCTTTAAATCCCAGCAGAATTCCAATATCCCTCCGGATTACGTTGATCCAGTCTTCATCTCAGTTCACGGCTCTTCACTCCTTCCCAGCCGAATCAACCAACCTTCTCCGGATTCCACGTCCACGAACAGATCCAGCTCCTCCCAGCCGAGATCCCAACGTCTCCCCCCTGTTTCACGCGTCTTCATCTCATCCGAATCCCCTGTTCCATGCCCAAGTATCCCGTGGCTAGCCGGATGAACTTCTCGATCGCATCTTCACATCCCGATCCCCTCCACAGAAGAATCCCCTATTTCAACTTACACGTCTCCGTATTCATCCACTTCCTTCCAACCGAACTAGCTTTCCATCAACCACATCCAAGATCCCACAGTTCAGCTCTCATCCCGCTTGTGATCCCCTGCATCTCGGATTACATCCCCTATGGAACCAAGTCCCAATCCCATCTTCTCCGAGATCCTTTCAAACGCCCACGTCAATTAACCCCAGTTTCATTCCTCCGAGGTCCTCCCAACGACTTCCCTCATCTCAGCTGTGAGCAACATCCCTTGCATCCGAGAATCAAGTCAACTTCTTCAACCTCCCTCCATCACATTATCCCTCACACCCGTGAGCTTCATCCACATCGTACCCAACCTCGAGTTCATCTGGTCTCCTTCTCAGCCGAATGCAGCCACCCACTGCGGACTCAAACCAACTCACAGCATCCCCTGATTCCTAATCGGATGAACATCCCAAACCACTTCTCCCAGCATCCTCTTCCTTCGGAACAGAGTCCATCCATATCTCTCTTATCCACGGACAAGTTCATGCATTTCTTTTCCCTGCTTTGAAACAGAGTATTATCTTTATCTTCTTCCGGTTTCACGACATTCCTCCCATCTGGATAGACTTCATCGCCCATGAATCCAACCCGTCCTAGCTCCCCTGTTCCGAGTTCATTCTTATCCGTGGATCCAATCTTAACTTCCAACCATCTGCCTCTTCCCATGCGCCCAATCCTCTTCGTAAATCAAGCATCCAGCATCTTCTTCCCAACGTCCAAATTGGATATTGCAATCATCCAGATCAGATCAAGCCTCCACGAGTTTATATTCCCATTCGGATCAGCACATAGGAAGAAAGAGAGGGGATGCCGAGTCTATAAAAGGAGGAGGCTTTCCTTCTTCGGTTGGACATCTCTTCTCAGGTGAGTTCCCACAAGAATAAAAGGAGAGAGAGTAGTTTTGGGTATTTTGGGAAGGATTTCCCATAGGAAAAGATGATGATGTGCTGAGAGGGAGCCGACGGGAGGAAGGAGGAAGGAGCCAATCATCATGAAGTTCCCCTGCAGTGCAGCTGTTCAACTCTTCATGGAAGGCTGATCTTCTCTAGGGCTGGATGCAGCCCTAACAAAGGGACATGGATTTTATGTATTTAATTTTATATTCTTGGAGTTGTATAAACCTTATTTTGTTCTTAATGAATATTTTATTTCATCTCATATTTAATTTAGATATGACGTTTATACAACTGTTCTTCATGATCACTAAGTTAATAGAAGATCACCCATGCTTAGGAAAGATGCAGTGTCCTGCCACATTAGTTTAGAGTAGACATTTCATGCCGACCGAAGATGGATGTTCCTAAATTACTTTAGTGAATTTTTTATTTGAATGCTTATAGGCTTGTAGCCAATTTGCATGTTAATCCAAGAATAAATTAAAATACAAATAATCCTTGTTCCGATGTTAGTGGTGAATTTCTTGCCCTAGGATCCCTCAAACTGATATCATTTTAATTGCATTTTTTTTAAATTTCTTAGTTTAATTTTCTTCGCAAACTCTTTCTTTTAAATATTTTTATTTTTAAAGAAAAAACAACTGTACCCCAATCCCTATGGATCGATACCCGTAATCACTATCCTACCAGATACGTGTTATTGCGTGGTCTTTAAAGTTGACTATCATCTTCCGATGATGATGATGATTTATCGGAGTCTGTCCAGGTGGTGACAAGAGCTTTCTTCTTCTTGTACTTGTTGCCCTTCTTCAGCAAGGGGCAGTCGGCTCTAAAATGACCGGACTTCTTGCATTCATAGCATTCGGTTCCCTCACTTTCCTTTTTCTTACCTTTATCCTTGTAGAAGAAACTCGAGGAAACTCTCTTCTTATGAAAAGGCTTCTTTCTATTCATGAATCTTCTGAATTTTCGCACAAGAAGAGCTTCTTCATCATCTTCCTCATTGTCTTCTTCTTCACTGCTGCTACTGCAAGAAAGATCCTTGTTAGAAGAAGTGGACTTGAGGGCAATTATCTTTTTCTTATGGGAGGATTCTTCTTCGCTGTGTCGTTTCATTGTGAGCTCATGTGTCATTAGTGATCCAAGAAGCTCCTCGAGTGGCAGCTTGTTCAAGTCTTTTGCTTCTTGGATTGCCGTGACCTTGGCTTCCCATAACCTTGGTAAAGAGCGAAGAATTTTTCTGACAAGATTACTGTTAGTATAACTTTTTCCAAGGCTTTTTAAGCCGTTGACAATATCAGTAAATCTTGTGAACATGCAAGAGATGGTTTTATTAGACTCCATTTTAAATAGTTCATATTTATGTACTAGCTTGTTAAGTTTAGATTCTTTGACTTGATTTGTGCCCTCCTGGGTCACTTCAAGTCTATCCCATATTTCTTTTGCAGAATTACAAGTAGAGATTCTATTGAATTCATTAGGATCCAAGGCACAACAAAGGACATTCATTGCTTTGGCATTTAGTTGTGCCTTCCTTCTATCATTATCATCCCAATCTTTTTCAAGCTTGGGTATAGCAATGTTATCAACAAAGATAGAAGGAATATATGGTCCATTAATTATGATGCTCCAAACATCATAATCTTGGGCTTGGATAAATATCCTCATTCTAGCCTTCTAATAGGTATAGTTAGCTCCATTGAAAAATGGAGGCCTATTGGTGGATTGCCTCTCACTAAGAGAAGATCCAAAAGGGGTTGTTATTTTGATCTTTAACTCTTTTTAAGGATTGGAACACCAATCGATATAAAAGCACCTGCTCTGATACAACTTGTTGCCCAAGGAGACAACCCAAGAGGGGGGGGGGGGGGGGGTGAATTGAGTTTTAATTAAATCTTGACCAATTAAAAGTATAATGAGTAATTAACTAAATATAATGCTAGCAGAATAGTTAGATTGCTAGATGTAGTGAGTAAAGTGAGAGAAAGAGACAATTAGCCAATGCAAACACAGTAAAGTTTATAGTGGTTCGGAGCCAACTCTTGCTCCTACGTCCACTCCCCAAGCCGTACTTGGGAGTTCACTATAATTTTTAGGATTACAGCTGGTTGTTTTACAAGCTCACAACCTAACTTGTTATTTTCACGAGTTTACAATGAACTCGGTCAGTTTTCACAGGCTCACCGACTAGAACCATCCGATTATTTTTCCAGGTTCACAATCAAACCCAGTTGGTTTTTTCCGGTTCACCAACCACAATCTTACACTGTTGGTTTTCCCTTTGGCTCACCAACAAACCTTACAATCCTTGATTCAATCCCCTGATTGAATCAAGTAAGAAAAAACAGAGGTTGGGAGTTCACAAAGAAAGCTTCTAAAAAAGCAAGTGTGAGAACAATATAAGCAAAGAGGAGTTAGAAGCCTTCAAACAGATTTCCGATGAGAAAGTGGGGGCTTCTCGATTTCTGAGTCTCTTCTTGAATGTGCGGAATGATAGAGGACAATAGTAGAGCCTTGAATACGAAGGAAGCACTTTCAGATTTGTGTTGAATGCACCTCTTCCTTCTTTTTCTTGTATTGACTTTCTTGTTGTTCTTGGTAGTTGAAATGCTTTAATGTTCAGATGGAATAGCTCTCTTGTTGTCTACTACTGTTCATTCTGGCTATTTAAGTGGTTCTCTTTGAAAAATAGCCGTTAGAGACTGATTCATAGCCGTTCTGTTCCGTCTGCACATCCTGACAATGTATCCGTTGGGATCGGAGTCGACTCGTGCGATCTGGAGTCGACTCGGCTGTTGCTGGAGTCGACTCATGCTTTCCTGGAGACGACTCGTCCACTGTTCAGGATTTGAATTAAAGTGCTTGTCCCGTTCGGGAGTCGACTCGGACCAAACCTGGAGTCGACTCGCCAACATCCGGAGATGACTCGCCACTCAGGAGACGGCTCGTTCTCAGGGTTCCAGAAACCTATCTTTCTGTTTTTCTTTCTCGAGTTGACTCGGGTATTCTTGGAGTCGACTCGAGGTCTTCGGAAGACGACTCACTCTCAGAGTTCGATAAACGATTCTCTGTCTATTGAACTGATCTACCTCGGAGTCGACTCGCACTTTGTTGGAGTCGACGGCTAACTTGGGGGTCGACTCTGGAACTCTTGAAGTCGACTCGCTCATAGGATTTCTGAGATTGGTTCTCTGTCTTTCAGACTGCTTTCTTCTGAGAGTCGACTCGGACATATCTTGGAGTCGACTAGGCCAAACGTCGGAGTGGACTCGTAACCTTCTGGAGTCGACTCGGTAACAGGATTTAAAATCCATCGTTTTGTCTTTCTGTCTATTACCCTTTGGAGTCGACTCGGAACCGTCGGGAGTCGATTTGACAAGCATCAAAGTCAACTTGAAATCTTTTGGAGTCGACTTGCTGACAGTGTCTGAAACTCTTCTTTCTGTCTTTCTGTCTGTTCTCAGTCGGAGTCGACTCGTAGAGTGTCGGAGTCAACTCGACCTTGTGCCAGAACCTTTAAACCATTCGGAGTCGACTCGAAATCCTTCGGAGTCGACTCGGGATGCAGACTTTGGTCGAAATCGAGTCTTATACTTATCCAAATTACTTTGAACCAAAGCTTAAGGTACTTTACTAGAAATTCACACATATTTGCCTGAAACACTAGATTGAATTCATTAGTACAATATAAAATATACTCAAATGCTTTGAGCTCATCAAAATCAAATAGGGGTTTACTCAATCACTCCACAACATTCAATAAAAAACTTGGACAATAGTGACAATCACTAAGGACATTTACATGAGAGCTGAATTCAAGTTTAAGAATTCCTAAAGCTAGAACTGCAACTGATCTTCCATCTCCAACATTCAGGAACCTTTCTCCTTCTTCAAACCTCTCACTGACTTGTAGCCCCTGCAACGAATTGCAAATATTAAAAGGACTACCGGTATCCAATACTTAGGTCGAATTATCACAAATAAAAAAATTGCAAGGTGTTATTATATAAGTACCTTGATTGGCAACTGATTGCTCACTTTTCTTAGGCCGGTTCGGATCGAGGGATGCAATGTAAAGAGGATAGTTTCTCTTCTAATGTTCTTGCTTCTTGCAGAAGAAGCACTCCGCCTTGCTCTGATCAGTTTTTTTTATTCTTTTTCTGACTAGGCTGAGCATGGTGCACCTGTTTCTTTTGATTTTTATTTTTCTTTTTCCTTTTCTTAAAGAGACCACGACCCTTGGATGAACCTTCCACTAAGTTCACCATCTTCTTAAGAAGTTGGTGATCATTCTCAAACGTCTGTAGTAACCCCAACAATTGGTGATAATTTATTACAAGTTTTTTCATACGAAAATGAGCGAGAAAAAGATGGTATGATCCCGATAATGAGTTTAGTACGGCATCCTTCTCCAATTGATCATGAAGGGGAAAGCCAAGAGAGCTTAGACACTCGATCAACTCAATCATGTAAAGTACATGGTCAGTTACCGAAGTCTCATCTTTCATTCGGGCGCTGAAGATGGCACAACTAGTTTTGTGCCTCTCAAAGTCGTCAGAAATGCCGAATGATTCATTCAACACTTGAATGATATCTTCCGGCTGCGTATTCTCAAAATGCCTACTAAACTTATCACTTATTGCTGCCAACATGATGCATCGAATAGTGATCCGGTCCCTGAGCCACTTCTGATAAGTGTCTCTAGCCGATCTTGATGCATTAGCAGCGGGCTGCTCCGGTGCTGGATCTGTTATCATATAAAGGATCCTGTCATGCTCTAGCACTATTTTCAATTTTCTATGCCAATTATTGAAATTTGGACCAGTCAACTTGTCATTGTCCAACAATGAGCGAAGTGACAAATTAGTGGTCATTTCTGCATAAAAAGAAAATTTGGCTATTAGTATATGAATTGATTAAACTCAATAGACTTGAACTTTAGTCTAAAGGTACTCCCACTATTTTATACAAATTGGTAGCCTCTACCTTCAATTCGAAAAATTACTCTTAATTCTTTAGTGGGCACTAGAACCCAATAGATCGCATGTAGGCCTGAGTGTGGCTCGACCAACCCATATGCACCTATTGGTAGGTTCTAAACCAGTTGCTTCACCAAGCAATTTCTAGTGATAATTTTGCCGTAGGTTTTTCGGCAGGCGTATGGTGCCTCCACCGAATACCCTAGTCAGGTCCAACCATTAAATGATAGGGTTAAGTCTAATCAGCTAATAGACGACCAAGCCCGAGTGTGGCTTGGCTCACCTAACCGCCTATTGAAGGTACACTTAACTCATCATATATTGAATAATTCCAATGCTTGATAAGTACCAGGCGTGTCGCGCCTCCAATAATTATCAAAATATTGAACCCATTATCACCCAACTTAATGGGAGGCTATGATCTAGTTATCCCCATAACCATTTCATTTTAAGGACCTAATAATTTTAGAGGATTTCATAATTAGGATAGATGAGAAGATCCGGTTAGTCTAATTTCTTCCTCTGACTTCACCAAATCAGATTAGACTCAAACCGGTTAAGAAGGCACCTAAATTAGTCAAACTGATTTTCCTTATAGGCATGGGCTAACTCGAATCATTAAGTGATCCAATCAAAATGTGATTGACCATGTCAGCTAGGTAAGTAAGATCGGTGGAAGGGATATGTTATTAACTCGACAAAGACGAATCAGTGCGAGTAGCTCCCAATTAAAAACCACCGGTCGAGTCTGCCAAACTTACCTTAGACACCGACTGGTTAATCAATTTCAATTTGATTACTCAAATGACTCGGGCTACACCTCTGAGCCTAAATCAAGTTCCATCTTTGTCTAATTAAAGACATGGACTTGATCCATCTACAACTATTGTAAATTGAACTAGAATTTTCTTGACCTAATCTAGTTACTACTTAATTAGATTTGATTAATTAATTTTATTAGTCCATATATGATTCTAACCTTAGGTCTAACCCAATCCTAGGAACTTGATTCAAGCTAACCCATATGCCCAAAGAATTATACAATGTCAATTAATTGAGTTACAATTCTATTTCATAATACTTAATTCTTAATTAAGTTTAGACTTATAAAAGTTTTGATTATTGTATATTTCTTTTTAATTACATATTAATTTCAATCTTTCAGTTCTTAAAATATATTTTCAGATCTGAGTTTTTGTAATTAATCACATATAATCAGATTTAATTCATGTTTAAGTCATTATGTTTATGTTCATGCATCACATATACATAACAACATGAATTAATACAAACAACATACATCTTATATATTTGTTTTTTTACTTTTATTTTTAGATCTGATTTGTTCATTAAAATCAGAGATCATATGAATCATAAACTTTATTTAGATCTAATCAAAACAATATTATGATTTTAGATTTATTTATGCTACTAATCCTAACACAAACATGTTTCATATGCATCCAAAATTCAGATCTACTTAATCATGCATAATTAGCAATTAAATCAATCATAAAAAGTACTTTAGATCTAATCTAAACATGTCAATGATTTCAGATTTAATTGTAAGAACTAAAACATAAAAGTTTAAACATGAACCTCGCTCTGATACCACTGAAAGTGCATCCTAGGTTCTTTGGTGTTTAGCATGCTGAATTTTTTTTTTGCAAACCATGGCTGAACTTGATCGGGTTGTCTACGTACCCCTTCATAAGGGGGATCAAGTCACACGTAGTTCTTTTTAAGTTTCAAAAATACAGCGAAAAAATGAATCAAACAATTTAATTCATGCATGCTTACAAGATCAAATCTAGAAATCAACATCTTAAGAATACATAGAATTATGCCAGAATCGTTTAAGCAATTATGCTAAAACTTTTATGCATGATTAACTATCAGATCTGAAACTTAAGAACTCTATTCCAATTAATCTCCGAATATTTATCGAATGGATTCTGGAGATATCTCCGTCAGGAGCCCCAAAAGAGGGTAAAACGTCGGGGAATCGGACCTAGACCTTGACACCATAATAAATGATTAGTGTTAGATTAATACCTTTTATGATGGATGAAAGTTATAGATCAGATCCTTGACTTCGCAGCCACGCACACGAATGACCTCTATGAAGTACACGCGAAGCCCTGAAGGATCTCCTTCCGCAACAGTGCTAGCAGCTGCAGAACACTTGAAAGCTAAAATTTGCTCGCCGGGATTCAATCAACTCTTGATCAATCGTCTTGAAGCAGATGGAGATGAGGTTTGTAAGAAAAGTAGAGGACTCAGATCTGATCTTGAATCTTCTAGATATTCACCCTAAAAACCCTATCTAAAATGGAGAAGAAGAGGAGGAGGAGGCGTGTGAGGAAGAAGGCTGTAATGGATTTCTTGCTGGTGCCCATGTTTGACCCCTTTTAATGGCCTCCGAATTTCATTCAAAATTCAAAAATTATCTTCAGAAAACCTCCTTTAGTTGGCGCATGCAATGGAATAGGAACAACCCAAATCAGATCTCAACCAATCTGATTTAAATTCAAATTTTAAACACATGCGCAAGAGGGGAGGAATTTGAAATCCATGCGGTAGAATTTTCCTTCCTCTTGTCGCGTATATTTCATTTGAAATTCGAATTTAAATGATTCAAAGGTTCACACGTCAGCTTGAAAAGTTATTTGATGTATGAAATCATTTAATATATTGCTTAATGTTTGAATTTAAATTCAAACAATAAACAATGTCGCCATGTGTCAAGCAATGGGTCCATGCGCTATGCAATAATTTTGGTTTATTTAAAATTCATGAAATCCAATTCCATATCACCACTAATTGCCACATCATCTAAGCCTAATCCTCTTGGGTTGCACCTAATCAAATTTGGTCAAACCCGGATTAAAACAAAGCAATTTGGTTGAACCCAATCTAATCAGGTCAGATCTTGATTGAGCTTAAAATTAATCCAATTCAATTTTTGGCTCATCCAAACTCAATCAAATTGAATTAATTACTTTGTGTTGGAACTAATCCAATTAGGTCAATCCCTAATTAAGCACAAATTAATTTAAAATTAATTTGATCAGCTTAAGTCCTTTTGGTTCTGACCTAATCCAATCAGGTCAAAACCATGATTGAGCCCAAAGTTGAATCTAATTCAATTTGGCTCAATTATTCAATCAAATTGAGTTTATTAGTAATTTAATTACTAATTAATCCTCCAATAATTACTTTAATTATTTTATATGATAATTTACTAGTCAAATTGACCAAATTATCCCTGAATGATTCTTAATCATTCATCAGCCTTCTTGATCAATCAGGAAACTTCTAGGCGTGTGACCTCATAGGTTCGAACCTATACCGGTAGTATAGGAACAACTTCCTATCCTAATCGATGTGACCATCTAGCAATGGTACCCGACGTCCGGATAGGCCGAATATATGCGAAGCAAATATTCTGGAATCCTGAACTATGGTTACTGTATAATTCAATCCCTTTGACTCCTAATGCCAGGATGACTTAGAGCTCACTGTCAACCCTATAATTAGTACATCCATTATGTGATTTACTTTAGATATCCCGTGACTCCTCACTAGGATTACTCTGACCAAGGTTTTGCTAAATTAATCACAAGACATTATCTCTTGCTTTCAGGAGGGATCAATTCCATCTTGACTCACAACTGACTACGCAAGTACTTGACTGCACCCAATGACCTTCCGTCACTGAATTAGAAATTCAGATAATTCGGTACCAAAGTACAGTGAGTCGTTTGCTAGTCACAGATTGCGGTCTCAGGTTAGAGGGCCAAACTTATACCCATATCCACTCGGAACATCTCTCGACAGTAAAGCGTTCCGAAATTGGTCACGTTCAGTAAAATTGTTAGATGTATGCCCTAGAAGCCAATCTGGCTGACACATTGTTAATTCTAGGGACATAATTTTGTACTTGACTATTTATTATTGAATAAATAAAAGGCATCTTTTCATTCATATTAATTATGTGTCTATGAATCGTCCAAGAAATTAATAAGATGATGATGCATATTCTTAAGAGTTGAGAATTTGAGCTATGTATCATTGGTGATTAATTTCTAAATGCTCCTGATCAATGGATCATCACGAGGACGGTGATCGATCCGATCAGTGCACAGATCACTTTCCTTCTGGATGGACGAGACTTGAGTCCACAGTGTAGGGACACTGAAGTGATAGTGCAGGTGCTTGTTAGAGAACAAGGGTACTGAGCGTGACCAAGACAAGAAGTTACTTGGACGTCTATCCACTCGTCAGTGACTTGCTTGATGTTGCAGTAGTATGACTGGTCCTTTGACCTGCGGTGCTTCGGCTACTCACAGTGAGGTTATTGTAGTTTGACTACACGTATACATGGTCTCTAGTCATATGGGTCCTTGTAGTGTAGATTGGCTGCAGTAAGTTCACTGTAGGAGTAGGGTATGCACTTACATGGAATCTATCGACCTTGATAGAAGAGGAGTGATCCTATGTGATTTGTTAGACTGAGTTCTAAGACCTTGGCCAGGGCAGTAATATAAAGTGGAGAAAGAGTTTTCCACTATCGAACTCGAGTCAAATAAATCTTGACATATAACAGACGAAGAAGTTTGACGAGTTATCCATGACCTCCGTCCTGTAGGGATCCACGATAGAAGGACTGTATCACATGATAACTGCATCTAGAGGTTCATCATTCTATTCTGCTGGGTAGCCACTACATGCTGCTAGGTGTCACTGGTGGATGGTGGGACTCATAGGGATTATCTCGATGATCGATAAGCCCTAATGAGTAGAGTTGGAATCGTTCCGACCTATTGAAAGGAGTTTTCAATGATATTGTGATAGAGATCACAATATATCTCACTACCAGTCAGAGTAGAACCTATGGGGTCACACACACTAGAGGCATTGACCGATCCGATGGTTGAATCGTGATTAGGAATCACAAGTAATCAATTCGATTGATAATAAGCTGAAGAAGGAACAAAGAGAATTAATTAATTGGACTTAAAACAAGAGTCCTACTTGGAGTAGGATTCCTAGAGTCCTAATTGGATTAGGACTAGGAATCCTACTTGGACTGAGATTCCTACTTGGACTGGGATTCCTACTTGGACTGGGAATCCTATTTGGAGTAGGACTGGGATTCCTACTTGGAGTAGGATTCCTACAATCCTAATTAGATTAGGAGTTTTGAATTAAATTTGGATTCCTACTTGGAGTAGGATTCCTAGAGTCCTAATCGGATTAGGACTTCGAATTTAAATTAGAGTCCTAATTGGATTAGGACTAGAATTAAACAAGTCCTAATTGGATTAGGATTTCTTAAGTCCTAATTAATTATTAATCTAATGAATCAACATGTCTCCTAATTGGATTAGGATTGAAGAGTTCAATTGAGTCATGGTTCATTCAAGTTCTAATTGGATTAGGACTAGCATAGATTGAATCCAATTGATTCATGATTTGGACTAAACCAAATAGGAGCCCTAGATGCCTTTATAAGGCTTTGAAAGGAGGTGCCCTAAAAAAAAGTGAAGCCCTCCTCCTCTCCATCACGTGGCCACCCTCCTCTCCTCTCTTTTCAGCCACCAACAACAAAGGGAAGAAAAGGATCTTGGTGGCCTCCTTCTTCCTCCACCGTTTGGTTCTAACGCAAGGAAGAAAAAGAAGGCTGCAGGGCTTCGTTCCTCTTCTTCTCTTCATCCTTCTTCTTCCTCCTCCCAAGCACAATCAAAGATTGATTGAAAGGGAGGATATCAGCCATCAAAGTTATCTCTGCAAGGGAGCTAGCACCCCGGAGAGATAGAAAGCTTGGATCGGTTTTCTGCTTCGTGTGGATACCCGTAGAGGCCGGGCACTTGAACGGCTTCAAACGAACCTTCATCCTAAACCACGAACTTCAGTTTGCGGTGATCATCTACCCGCACAAGGTGAAGATCTGATCTTCTAATATTTTAAAAGTTTTAATCCTTATCTAACTACGAACGGTTCATGAAACAACGTTCATGCGATGAACGGTTGATCCCGCTTATGCCGATTCCGCTGCCATCTGTTTTTTTTTTGTAAATTTCAGCGGCATGATCGGGGTTTTCTAACAGTGGTATCAGAGCCAGGTTTCGTAGACTAAGGTAAGGATTAATTATTAGTAGGCTTATTAGATCTGAAAATTGAAAGATTATGCATGCTGAAAATTTTCTGCATGCAGATTTTTTCTAGGGTGCTGATTTTTGCATGCTAATTTTTATGTGATAAGATGATGATTCTAATTGCATTGTTAATGAGATTACAAAGTTTAGAATCATGATTAGCATGATCAGCAACCTATGTCATGAGATAATCAGTTAGTTTTCAGATCTGAAAATTATAATTGCTGCATGTGGTGTTGATCATAGGATTCAAACCCTTTTGGTATCAAATGTAATGACCTGCGATGTGATCTGTGATGTCATGTAATTTTTCAGATGCTTGCATGCATCTTATTTGATGTTTTGAGAGGCCTACATGCCTCCTAAAAGGAGATGTAATTTATTATTATTTTTAGTTTACATCTGGTTGTATTTCTGTGATGTGATGTACGTCAACGATCAAGTTGAAGACAAGGCATGAGATGAACAGGTGATCTAAGCGGTTGATGGCGATTGGATCAAGAGTTGATCAAGGATCGAATCAAGGAGGCTTGGAACCAATTCAAGAGTTGAAGATCAGTTGATCGATTGACGTGCATGTGCTTGTAATACGACCTAACTAGAATCCATGATCATCACCTATTTAAAGTTTAGCTTTAATTATTGCTGCGATTATAACTGCCTGCAATGTGCCGTTTGCATGTGATGTGAATGAGAGTCGGGTAGATAGGTTTACATGTGATGTAGCAAACCCATTGAGACCTTAATTAAAATCTCCTCAATCAAGTCAAGAGTGAACCAACATGAGCAAGTCATATTAGATTAATTGATCTAATTGGTGTCTAGGAAAGAATGAAAGGTGGTTACTTAATTAGGACCTTACTCTCTGAGTAAGGGGAGCCTCCCACCTGCTTACCTGGCCAATTGTTCGATTACCTCTTATGAAGAGCTCAAGTTGCAAACACTAAGACCTGATTAACCAATATTAAGTCAATAGGTCTTCCACTGTAGTAGAGCTGCTAAGGCCTTTCTGATGTTGATTTGTCTCGGCTGGATACAGTGGTCAAGTTGCATCGGGGGGCTGGACCTCTCTATAGACATGAGATGTTGTAGGGTAAAGGTGGGGTTGGGCACCAATAACTGTTAGGTGAGGACCCAATGACGACTTTATTTCTACGGTTATACGGTGGGTATGACTTAACTAAGAAATGGGACCAATAACTGTTAGGTGAGGTCTTCATGGCTTAGAGACCAAGTAGCACTGCAACATGCTTGAGAAGCATTGTACAAGAGTTGTACATTCATCAATTTATGTGTCACCAATAACTGTTAGGTGAGGTGGCATGTAAATCGGTGGGACCGCAGTACCCACTAGAAACCCTAGTCGTGTAGGATTTCCGTTTTCCTACCAGGGGAGTGTGAGGAATTCGAGAAAATAGTGGGAGGTCCATTTGTTCTAAAAGACCTTAGAGCAGATTAGGATCAAGTACAAAAGTCTAACTAGAATATTTACTCTCTGAGGATTATAAAGTCAGCTTCTAGACTCTTAACTCATATCCTATAGAACAACCGTTTGACCAAACCCAATTATAAAGATTGGCTCAGCAAATTTCAAAATAGTTTTGAATTGTGAGAAATTCGGGTATATGCTAGACCATGGAATCCCCACGTTACCAATCCGTCCGATCACTGATCAACGTAAGACGCTTGTTAAGTGGACGAACAATGACAATAAAGTTAGGTGCTGCACAATGGCATCTATGTCCAATGCATTACAATGCCAGCGTGAGAACATGAAGACTGCCAGGGACATATTAAATCACCTACAAGAGTTGTATGGTGATCAGAGTCACGCAGCTCGGTTTGAAGTGTCCAAGAGGCTTATCAAAGCCAAGATGCACGATGGGCAGTCTGTCCATGATCATGGTTTGACCATGATAAAGGACTTAGAGAAGCTTGAGAAGCTTGGCATGACCATGCACAAGGAATTGCAAATGGATTTGATCCCGCAATCCCTTCCAGCTTCATATGAATAGTTTATAGTAAACTACCATATGAACAAGGTTGTATGCACTAAAATAGAATTGTTAAATAAATTGGTAACTACCTTAGGGACCTTGAAGAAGTTCAAGGGGCATCGTTTTCGCTGTCAAGTTGGTTTCTACTTTCAAGAGAGAGTCTATTTAGAAGAAGAAGAAGCCTGCGAAGAAGCAGAAGACTAAGAAAACACCAAGTAAGGAAGTTCCAAGAAAAAGGCCAATTGTAAGGAAAAGTGTTTCCATTGCATCGTGGATGGCCATTGGAAGAGGAACTGTCCTACATACATGGAAAGCATAAAGAACATGAAGGGTGACAGACCTTCAGAAGGTTTGTCAGATATGCTCAGGATACTTAGGGACTGTTACCTATTGTTAGCAGAAATTTGATTTCTGTATTTTATTTAGCACAAAAAGATTTTTATTTATTTGAAAATTAAATTGATTCAAAATGGTTTTATGATTGACAGTCTCTATCACATACATATGGATGTATCTGTGAATATATCTGAGCAAACAGTGAATACCATAGGATCTAATAGATTCAAAAATGAGATAAATCTAAAGTATTTATGGCACCTCAGGCTTGGCCATATAGGAGAAGACAAAATAAACAAATTGGAGAAACATGAGCTTTTGGGCTCATTGACTTTCGAGTCATATTTGATTTGTGAATTCTGCCTTCAAGGAAAGATGGCCAAATTATCCTTTGTAGGATACAGGGAGGTCCACTGAAATACTTATCCTAGTACACACTGATGTGTGTGGCCCATTCGATGTGCAGGCTCGGGGTTATAATTTTTTACTTCATTTTACCGATGATTACTCACGGTATGGATATGTGTATGAGACAAATATGAAACTTTTGAAAGGTTCAAAAAGCTTAGATATGAAGTAGAAAAATAAGCACAAAAAACTCATTAAGGTTATTCGATCAAATCGAGGAAGTGAATACCTTAATGGAGAGTTCCGTGATTATCTCAAGGAGAATGGTATAGTTTCATAATGGACTCCTCCTGGTACACCTCAGCTCAATGGAGTGTCAGAGAGGAGGAATCGGACTCTATTGATATGGTCCAGTCCATGATGAGCTTCACTGATTTACCCTTGTTTCTTTAGATAGATGCCCTATTTTCAGCTATTTACTTGTTGAATAGAGTTCCCTCTAAAGTCCATTCCTACCGCACCATATGAGATATGATATGGTAAGAAACCAAGTCTTGTCATCTCAAGATTTGGGGATGTCCGGCCCACGTCAAGAGACTACAGGCAGACAAGCTAGAGGCTAGGACCATAAGTGCTCGTTTTATATGATATCCTAAAGAGTCATTAGGATACAATTTTTACGTCTCAGAGGATCACAATGTGTTTGTGAGCCGTCATACCATCTTCTTGGAAAAACAGTTTATCCTTGATAGAGGCAGTGGGAGGAAAATTGAGCTTGAAGAGAAAGTCTCTGAAAAGCAACGAGTCATGGATACTATCGAACCCATTCATACAGAGCCAGTACACGATGTCCCTTGACCACCTCGTAGATCTAGTAGGGTCTCCCATCCTTCCGATAGATACTTAGGTATACTAGAAGAGGATACCGAGGAAATGTTCCTAGTGGGAGATAGGGATCACACGCAGGATCCCAAAACCTACGACGAGGCGATATCTGATATCGATTTCGAGAAATGGATGGAAGCTATGAAGTCAGAGTTAGACTCCATGCATTCCAACCAAGTCTGGACCTTAGTAGATCCACCAGAAGGTATTGTACCTATTGGATGCAAATGGATCTACAAAAGAAAGATAGGTTCGGATGGAGAGGTAGAGACCTATAAGGCAAAGCTTGTGGCGAAAGGGTATAGTCAGCGCGAGGACATTGACTATCAGGAGACCTTTTCACCTGTAGCCATGCTGAAATCCATCCGAACATTGCTTGCCATTGCAGCATTTCATGATTATGAAATCTGGTAGATGGATGTGAAAACAGCTTTCCTGAATGGATATCTTGATGAAGACATCTATATAGAACAGCCTTTGGGTTTTACTTCCAGTGATGGAGATCACAAGGTCTGCAAGCTGCAAAAGTCCATATATGAACTAAAGCAAGCATCTCGGAGTTGGAACACTCGTTTCGATGACGCAATCAAAACGTTTGATTTCATCAAAAACGAAGAGGAACCATGTGTTTACAAAAGGGTTAGTGGGAGTGCTGTTGTATTTCTCGTACTGTACGTGGACGACATCCTCCTGATAGGGAATGATATTCCCATGCTAACCTCGGTTAAGGTCAGGTTGTCAAAAAGGTTCTCCATGAAAGACCTTGGGGAAGCATCCTATATTTTGGGAATAAAGGTCTATAGAGATAGATCTAAAAGGATGCTTGGCCTATCACAGAAGATGTACATAGAGGAAGTGCTGAAAAAGTTCAGCATGGAAAACTCTAAAAGGGGTCTCTTACCCCTAAGGCATGAAATTAATCTCTCCAAGAAGATGTGCCCTAACACATCTGAAGAGATTCAACGCATGAGCAAGATCCCCTATGCATCAGCAATAGGGAGCCTCATGTATGCCATGCTATGTACAAGACTTGATATAGTACATGCTGTGAATGTCACGAGCATATGTCAATCAGATCCAGGCAAAAAGCACTGGATAGCTGTGAAGAACAGTCTTAAGTACTTGAGAAGAACTAAGGATATGTTCTTGGTCTTTGGGAGAAGATCAGAGTTGAAGGTAGAAGGATGCACACATATTGATGATAGAAAGTCTACATCAAGATATGTGCAATGGTGGTTCAGTAAGTTGGAAGAGTTCCAAACAACCAATCATTATAGATTCTACCTTAGAAGCTGAATATTAAGCCGTATTTAAGGGTGTAGTGGAAACCTTCTAGTTAAAAGTTCATTGCAGAGTTAGGCGTAATGTCATTAGATGTCATAACACTTTACTGCGATAACATTGGCACCATAGCACTAGCTATGGAGCCAAGGTCTCATCAGAAGTCCAAGCACATAGAGCGGCGCTTCCACCTCATACGCGACTATATTGAGAAGAAATATGTAGAGGTGCAGAAAGTAGACTCCGCGGATAACATGGCAGACCCGTTCACTAAGCAGCTAAGTCAACAAAAGACTGAAGCCCACCTTGAGAAGATGGGGCTTAGATATATGACTGATTGGCTTTAGTGCAAGTGGGAGATTGTTAGATGTATGCCCTAGAAGCCAATCTGGCTGATACATTGTTAATTCTAGGGACATAATTTTGTACTTGACTATTTATTATTGAATAAATAAAAGGCATCTTTTCATTCATATTAATTATGTGTCTATGAATCGTCCAAGAAATTAATAAGATGATGATGCATATTCTCAAGAGTTGAGAATTTGAGCCATGTATCATTGGTGATTAATTTCTAAATGCTCCTGATCAATGGATCATCACGAGGACGGTGATCGATCCGATCAGTGCACAGATCACTTTCCTTCTGGATGGACGAGACTTGAGTCCACAGTGTAGGGACACTGAAGTGATAGTGCAGGTGCTTGTTAGAGAACAAGGGTACTGAGCGTGACCAAGACAAGAAGTTACTTGGACGTCTATCCACTCGTCAGTGACTTGCTTGATGTTGCAGTAGTATGACTGGTCCTTTGACCTGCGGTGCTTCGGCTACTCACAGTGAGGTTATTGTAGTTTGACTACACGTATACATGGTCTCTAGTCATATGGGTCCTTGTAGTGTAGATTGGCTGCAGTAAGTTCACTGTAGGAGTAGGGTATGCACTTACATGGAATCTATCGACCTTGATAGAAGAGGAGTGATCCTATGTGATTTGTTAGACTGAGTTCTAAGACCTTGGCCAGGGCAGTAATATAAAGTGGAGAAAGAGTTTTCCACTATCGAACTCGAGTCAAATAAATCTTGACATATAACAGACGAAGAGGTTTGACGAGTTATCCATGACCTCCGTCCTGTAGGGATCCACGATAGAAGGACTGTATCACATGATAACTGCACCTAGAGGTTCATCATTCTATTCTGCTGGGTAGCCACTACATGCTGCTAGGTGTCACTGGTGGATGGTGGGACTCATAGGGATTATCTCGATGATCGATAAGCCCTAATGAGTAGAGTTGGAATCGTTCCGACCTATTGAAAGGAGTTTTCAATGATATTGTGATAGAGATCACAATATATCTCACTACCAGTCAGAGTAGAACCTATGGGGTCACACACACTAGAGGCATTGACCGATCCGATGGTTGAATCGTGATTAGGAATCACAAGTAATCAATTCGATTGATAATAAGCTGAAGAAGGAACAAAGAGAATTAATTAATTGGACTTAAAACAAGAGTCCTACTTGGAGTAGGATTCCTAGAGTCCTAATTGGATTAGGACTAGGAATCCTACTTGGACTGAGATTCCTACTTGGACGGGGATTCCTACTTGGACTGGGAATCCTATTTGGAGTAGGACTGGGATTCCTACTTGGAGTAGGATTCCTACAATCCTAATTAGATTAGGAGTTTTGAATTAAATTTAGATTCCTACTTGGAGTAGGATTCCTAGAGTCCTAATCGGATTAGGACTTCGAGTTCAAATTAGAGTCCTAATTGGATTAGGACTAGAATTAAACAAGTCCTAATTGGATTAGGATTTCTTAAGTCCTAATTAATTATTAATCTAATGAATCAACATGACTCCTAATTGGATTAGGATTGAAGAGTTCAATTGAGTCATGGTTCATTCAAGTTCTAATTGGATTAGGACTAGCATAGATTGAACCCAATTGATTCATGATTTGGACTAAACCAAATAGGAGCCCTAGATGCCTTTATAAGGCTTTGAAAGGAGGTGCCCTAAAAAAAAGTGAAGCCCTCCTCCTCTCCATCACGTGGCCACCCTCCTCTCCTCTCTTTTCAGCCACCAACAACAAAGGGAAGAAAAGGATCTTGGTGGCCTCCTTCTTCCTCCACCGTTTGGTTCTAACGCAAGGAAGAAAAAGAAGGCTGCAGGGCTTCGTTCCTCTTCTTCTCTTCATCCTTCTTCTTCCTCCTCCCAAGCACAATCAAAGATTGATTGAAAGGGAGGATATCAGCCATCAAAGTTATCTCTGCAAGGGAGCTAGCACCCCGGGGAGATAGAAAGCTTGGATCGGTTTTCTGCTTCGTGTGGATACCCGTAGAGGCCGGGCACTTGAACGGCTTCAAACGAACCTTCATCCTAAACCACGAACTTCAGTTTGCGGTGATCATCTACCCGCACAAGGTGAAGATCTGATCTTCTAATGTTTTAAAAGTTTTAATCCTTATCTAACTATGAACGGTTCATGAAACAACGTTCATGCGATGAACGGTTGATCCCGCTTATGCCGATTCCGCTGCCATCTGTTTTTTTTTTTTAAATTTCAGCGGCATGATCGGGGTTTTCTAACAAAAATGTACTCCTACACTTCACTTGTGTGGCATACCAGTGTCTCCACACTTCTTGGTTAAGAGGACAACCAACGTATATGTCATACAACGACCTAATCTCGATAATGCTGTCGTCCTTGTAACAACATATCATTTGGTCGCGAACTGGTTTAAGGACTCAAAGATAAATCCTCCTTTATCATTAATAAATCCTAAGGACTTCATCATATAAGAGTTCATTTGAAGATGTAAAATGATGAATAATGCCAATAAATACTTTATTGATTTGTCAATTTATTTATAAAATTCGATCATCAACATGCTGACGATTGACATTTAGAATACAATTCCCAACAGATGGGTCGTCGACGGCTGCAACCACGACTGCGGCCAAGCTCACCGCGCCGGATCTACAGCCGAGAACACCAAGTAGGCTCTTCTCCCTTCCTTTCCTCTCCTTCTTCTTCCTTCCTTTTTCTTTTCTTTCGTTATCAAAAGGTAAAGGAACAAGAGTTAGGGTCTACCTTGCTCCGGAGAGTGGCTGCGACGTCTCTTGCTCCGGCTTCTCTGGTTCAAGGATTCTCTGAGGAAGAAGGAGATCTGTAAGGGCTAGGGCTATAAATAGGATTTTTGAGCGGTGGTAACCACTTTAACTGGGCAGCTGTGGCTCCTTCCGCCCAACAGTTGGATCTCCCCGAAGTAGGAGGTGGCGGCCTCAAGGCATCGCCCCCAGCGGCTAGGCGGCTGTAGCCTCTTCCGCTTGACAGCTGGACCACCCACCTTCCTCTTTGAAGCAGGAGGTGGCAGCACTACTTCGTGATCGGGCGTCTGTCGTCCCGTCTGCCTGGCAGCTGGACCGCCCACCTTCCTCTCGAAGCAGGAGGTGGTGGCCTCCAGATGGGCTGCTGACATGGGTCTAGGTCAGCCCATCTGGTGGCCCAAGCCCAGTTGAAACAACTAAGGACCTGACTATAAGGGCATTAACTACTTGAAAATTGAACGTTTGATTGCTGAGAAGAGGGACCTAGCCATTGGGGAAAGAGAAAAATAATAGAACGTGCAGTTAGCATTCACCACGAATGGTAAAGATTTATTGAAACTTCTGAAAAGTGGATCGCTTTAGGATATTAAAAAAGTAATAAACCGAAATTTACCCATTTCTTATGAATTTTGAGCCAATGTGATAGTTAGTGCTAGGGTTTTGAGTCATGGTAGAGGAAAAAAAGATGAGCTTAGTCCGATCTCTTAGATATCCATTTTTGAAATAAATTATAAACTTAGATATGTTATTTTAAAAACGTGATCACCAAAGATATTTTAGAAAAAAAAGGACAATAAAGGAGGAAAAATAACTTCAATAATGTTGTAAACTAGAATAGTTGAAACCTGCTAATTTTTCTTTGAGTTTCCTAAGTAGCATTTACTCGACCAGTGCTACTTGGGATTTACAATAGACGAAGAGAGAGGCGACAGAAACAAAAAAAAAAAATGGTTTACAGTTGGGATGATGAAATTGCCTAAGGTCGCAAAACAACATTCTTCCTCAGTGCTCTATCTGAATTTGAGTGCCGGTGGAGGTGGTGAGAAATCAAGACAATGTCCCAGTGGTGGGTCAAGGAAGGAGGGTTTTTATGCATCAGGAAAATGATCTTTCAGACCTTTAATATTATGCCATATTGTTCCATGTTTTCATTACTATTGCAGAGAATGGACCACTCCTCGAGTAAATTCAGACCTTCAATAGCAACTGATAGTTGCGAAGAATCTTTGCTCAGAAAAATTCTTCTATCTCTCTCCTTCCAGGTGACCAATGCCATAGCAGCAATCAGCATGAGTACCACGGTTTGCGCCGACTTAGTGGAGTTTTGTCTCCTCCAACTTGGACAAATACCTTCAAGGGAAGCATGAGTGTGCAGCACACCTAGCAATTAACATATCTCCATCCAAATCATTCAGAAGAATTTGCAGCTGGAGAAGAAATGGTCAACCGATTCTAATGGGTGATTGCAGAGCACACTGCCACCCAAGTTCTTCCCAAGCTTCTTCCCCAATGCATCCCTCGTAATTAGTCTCTCTCTTCTAGCTCAGCCAAAGGAAGCACTTGATCTTTAATGGCACACGGCAATGCCACGAAGAGGTCACAAAATTACATCTAATTCCATGAGTATTTAGAAATGGTAACAAGACGAAGTGGAGAAGACCTCTTTGCCGCCCATCTTCCAAATGACGCGCTCTTCATTCCTTTTAAAAGTGACCAATGAAAGAAGGGAGGATAGGGGGGGTGAAATGAGATCGTACTTCCCTCGAGGCGTTAGAAGGCATCCCAATTTTCCAAGTGGATGTTCTAGAGTTGTATAGCTCAGCCACCGTGCTATTTTTCTTTGAATTCAGCTTGTAGAGAGAGGAGGAGATGATAAGAAGTGGCGCATCGCAGATCCCACTGTCCTTCCAAAACAGAGTTCTCTAACAGTTGATAATTTTGAAATGAATTTTATTCTAGAAAGCAGGTAGTGCCTTAACCACATACTTCCGAAGGTTGGAACATCTTTTGGGCGGTTTCCAAGACAGAAAGCTTTACTCTCTCATGATAGGCAATTTCAATTTGCTTCCTCTAGGTGCCTGGATCATTATTGATGAACCACTAACCCCATTTATCTAGGAGCGAGCCATTGAAATGCTTAAGTTCAATCACACCAAGATCTCCTTCCTCCTTGAGCATACACACTGTTTTCCAATTTACTTTACATGACACGCCATGTGAAGAGAATTTGGGGCACCCACCCACCCACAGGAAGGATCTTATCAGCCTGTCAATCCTTTTACGTACCCAAGTTGGAAACATGCAATAAAGTGGAAGAGAAGTTGGAACCGAATTGACGAGAGTGAGCCTTCTCTCGAGGGGTAGCAACTTGCTCTTCCATGTAGCAAACCTGTTTTCCATTCTTTGTAAGAGGAGCATCCAGTTAGACTTTGAAGGTTTACCACCACTTAGTGGGAGGCCAAGGAATTTTAGGGGAGGCGAGATCAGCGGAAAATTCAATCAAGAAGCACACACCTCTCCAAAGTTTGACCCGTGCCCAGGGGAAGATACCGAGCTCCTGTGGGTGTTAATGGATAGCCCAGAGACTAGCTCGAAATAGAATAAGATCACTTTAGAGGACTGTGCAGCACTCCACCTCCGCTTTAACAAAAATCAAGGTGTTATCCGCATATTGCAGGATCTTTGTGCAACCAGCAATCCAGGGGTTCCCCAATCCTTCATAGATCCTTGCTGAAGCAGCAGCATTAAGCATTCTATATATGGGGTCCACTGCAAAAATGAGAAGGAAGGGAGAGAGTGGATCACCCTGTCTCAATTCCCTCCTACAGAAAATCCAATCCCCCAGCTCGCCATTAATATTTACAGCAATTTTTGCTTGTGAGAAGAATATTTTCAACCCAACTGATAAAATAAGGGTGGGAATTTTCTCACAGTGAGGACTTTTGAGTAGATATCTAGGGTTGATCGAAGGGTTGATTTGATCAAAAGCCTTCTTGAAGTCCAATTTGTATTAAATTCTCACTGGAATTAATGGACAAAACTGAATACGACTCATAGCTATGACATATGCTCGAAGACTAATACACAGATATTATTCATCAGTACCTAACTAAACCAATTATTTCACTGCCTGTCTATTCTAAAGGTTGCTTTCCGCTTAGATCCTTTTCTTCTCAATGTTACCCAAAAATACTTAGATGTTTGCAAAGCCCTTGAACTTGAAGAGTTTTAAAATTTTTCAAACTATAAGGCCATGTAACTGCAACCTTCAGTTTGATTGTCATATCATGCATGAAATCCACAAAATAACAAACTTCTTCCATGCGGCAATAAGGGTTCAAAAAGAAGATCTCATTTTCTCATTACAAAAGGACTTGTTGCACTTGCTACACAAATATTGCTTTTGGTCTGAGACCAAGTTGGTCACTATTTCCAAATCATCGATCTTCTTTTTTGGTTTAGTGATTGCTGATTGACAACTCGATGTGCCTACTGTTTTGTTGTAGCCAATCACCAATTTATTAATGTTCTGATTTGAACCTTCAGTCTTATCAACCTCCATTGATGTAGAATTCACATTCATAGAATCTAGTGGAGTGCTGATTTTCAGATCATCCCCCTTGTTTATGACTCTTGAACCGTATGGCACCATTGTGTTCTCTTCAGGTGGCGGACTTAATCCTCTCCAGTTTCTTGTATGGCATCTCATATGACCACACAATGACTTCATCGATGGGAAGTTCTTCCCACAAAGCCTGCAAGTTGAATCGTCCGCATATTTTCTTTTTCGGAGATCATCAGAGATTGCTTTGTGATCAGCAATATTCTCCTTAGTGCTCGGAGGAAATCTATCACTACACTATTGTTTTGTTTCAGGATAAGCATCTGGACTTTCAATAATTTCACCTTCTTCAATTTCAATAATTTCACCTTCTTCAATGTCACTCCAAGCTTTCGCTGGACTATTTAATGCTGTCAAGCCCCGGTTCGAAGTTGGAATATTACAAACTACATCTCCATTGAGATCGTTATCCCTGGAAAACCTTAATCTTATCCGCGGCTCTTCTCGTGTCAGTTTCTTAGTTTCTCCAATGACATTTTCTTCAGATGCAATTGCGCAGTCATGTTTTTGTTTAGATTTATAAACGGATCCACTTGTAGTTTGTTCCATCACCTATATAATAAGCTAAGAATCAAAGAATTGTAAGAAAACAATTTGCTACACCTTTCCCTCAAACAGTTTTCAGTACAATGTAGCGACAAATCTACAAAAGAGTAAACAATAACTGCTTGTTATGAAAAAATATCTCTAAGAGAAACAATAGCAGCTTGGGAAAACTTGGAGTAAAAACAGTGGGCATGTTTGGCATTGTTTAAAAAACAACACCTAATATATATTTTTAGAAAACTTAAAAAAAAAAAATGATATAAGTGGTTGCTTCTTTGGGTTTGGTTGAAACTTATGCATGAATGCCAAAAATAATGGGTCTGTCTTGCTAAAGAACAAGTACACTGGGGGTATTGAGTGAATTATATATATAGTTAAATTTAATCAACTACCACGTACCCAACCAAACTTATCGCGTCTTTTATCTACACACAATTTTCCATAAAGTTTTAAGTCTACATCAATGTGATTCAACCTTTCTAACACAATTCAATCCTATTAACATCAAATAAAGTTTTACAATGTGCTAGCCAACACTAAACAACTGAAAGGAGTGCTTTCTAAAACACTTTCTCAGGAGCTTCGTAGTTATAAAAAAAATATTTTTTGAGAAAAAAAGCAATGCAATTAAACATAGCATATGCATCCTCTCTAATCCTACTTCCTAGATGCTCTTTTTACGCTGCTCTTTTTAGACAATGTATTTTAGAGATCTAAAAGAAAAGTTAGCAGAGATTACCTCACTTGCAACTTCTCCAAAGGAGTGATATGAAGCCAGCAACAACTTTTCTTCTTGCAGCTATGAGATGGCTCTCAGAGTGATAATGACCGAGATATCGAGCAAGAAACTTGAGGCAAAGTTTAAATAACTCCAATGATCTGGTGTTAGTTAATGAACGACAAACTAGCAGAAGCTCTTCTGACAGCTAACCGATAGCAGAACAGATGGAGAAAGAGAGAGATAACTGAGAATTGAGATCTGAAACTTTTTTTTGCCCCCTCAAGGTAGCTGAAGTTTGAGCAGAAACCCAGGCACTAAAGATCAGGTCAGAGGAGAATTGAGACAAAGTAATAAATCAAACCATGAGATATAAGGGAATATATAAAGTTTTGATCTCCAAATCTCTAATCCGACTCGCACTCAAATCTCCACCTAAGCCCTCCCGCTAGCCGTTAATTACTTAATTAGTCTCCATGCGTCTTTTTATGGAAGGTAGCAGTCGCAAACCCAAAAAGAGTGAAAACGGCTAATGGGTCGGGATACAAATCCTAGAAGTTGCCTTCTCGGGCTTCTGGAGAGCGAGTAGCAATCTTGAGTCATAGTGCTTATCTGAACTTTGTCAATCCTAATTCTATTGTGTTTCAAAATACTTCCTTACCGTTTAAGGGATAGGCAAATCAAGACCGTCGAATTAAGCAGTGCAGTTATTGGGTGGTTGCCGTTACCAATCTCGTATGCAGCCCACTTTACCGTGATGCCTTGTGGCACAATTTTTTTTGTTCAACTTAAATAAACATGTCTATATGCTCGCAGGGTGAGCTAAGGCTATCAAATGAATTGAGCAGTTTGACGAGGGCGAACCAAGTCTGATGCAACGTTTAACAAATCAAGCTGGAACACAAAACACGATCCAAATTAATTTCAAACCATGTCAAAAAATTGATCATGCTTGATCAATCTCGGCTTGGTAAGACTCCAATATAGGACCTCTTTTACACCGTGTCAATCCACTTGTTTCTTTTTTTGTTTTGACAAATTATAGGAGATTAAACACCACACGATCATTGGAATTTTAATAACAGCATACAATGTGAAAGTGAAAGGAAAAGTCCATCAGTATTTGAGAGGTATCACAACAATGTTCTCCAGAGAGGTTGCAACAGAATCTTAAGGACTCAATAGTCAATGTTGTTGGAATCTTTTCTTGTTACCTGAGTTTCCTCAACTTTCAGAAGGATCTAAGGCTCTTTTAAATACTCCTTTGGTTTCCTTCTTTCCATAAGGACCAGCATATAGCCATGTTCAGTTGATCCCGAAGAAAACTCCATCAAGGGATGTTTTTCTTTCTATGCTTGGACAATATAAGAAGGTAAAGAGAAGAACAGGTGTACATGAATAGGAAGAAGAACAGAGATGGAGTCGAAACGTTTCAGTCGAAAGAACGTTTCAGTGAGTGGATTATAATATTTTCCCGTTACACCGTTCTCGTCCACAGTGTTCTATTTAAATAGGTTACAGAGCTTGTTTTGATAAGAAGAGGAAACAGAGTTGGTTATTTGGTGGGATTGGATAAAGCCTGCCGTTGTGGATCCGAGAGCAGCTGACGATGGCTCCCATGATATGAGGAACCGAAATCTTCAACACGCCCCCGCAAACTCAACGGGAGAGGGCGGACGTTGAGTTTGGAGCGCAAACATTGGAATCGAGCCGTGGAAAGGGGCTTAGCCAGAGCATCGGCAAGCTGATCGCGGCTGGAGAGGACCGCACAAGAAGCTGGCATTTAGCAACTTTCTCTCGAACAAAATGAAAATCAAACTCAATGTGCTTGGTGCGAGCATGATAAACAGGATTGGAGGATAGGTAGGTGGCTCCAATATTATCGCACCAGAGCGTCGGAACTGGGAGCTTGGTGAGTCCCAACTCATAGAGCAAGTAGCCAAGCCATTGAAGTTCAGCAGAGCCATTTGCCAGAGCTTTATACTCTGCTTCAGTAGAGCTGCAGGCAACAATAGCTTGCTTCTTACAACTCCAAGAAATGAGATTAGTGCCAAGATAGATGCAATACGCACTGATGGAGCGACGATCATCCTTATCACCAGCCCAATCAGCATCGGTAAAGGCCTGCAACTGAAGTGATGAACATGGTGAAATAATGAGGCCAAAGGAGATGGAGGACTTCAAGTACCGAAGGATCCGTTTGACAGCTTGCTAATGAGATTGCAATGGGCGATACATATATTTGCAAACGGAATGGACAGAGAAAGCAATGTCAGGCCGAGTAATGGAGAGATACTGGAGTCCCCCAACGATGCTGCGATATAAGAGCGGATCATCAAAGGGAGTGCCATTATAGGCCGAGAGAGAACAACTGGAGGCCATTGGTGTCAAGCAAGGTTTGGCAAGGTCCATGCGGCTCCAGCGAAGAAGGTCAGCAATGTACTAACGTTGAGAAAGAATGAGACCAGAGGTAGTACGGAGGACCTCAACACCAAGAAAGAACCCGAGGTCCCCAAGATCCTTAACGGCAAACTCAGTTCGTAGAGAAGAAAGAAGAGAGGAGACCATGGCAGGATTGGAACCAGTGATGAGAATATCATCAACGTAGATTAAAACATAGAGCAACCCAGCAATGCGGCGAAGAATGAACAATGAAGCATCTGCGGTAGAGGCAACAAACCCAAGGGCAAGTAGGCGATCACTCAAGCGAGAGAACCACGCACGAGGCGCCTGACGTAGACCATAGATAGATCTATGCAGGCGACAAACATGATCTGGTAGTTGGGGATGAATGAACCCCGGTGGTTGAGCCATGAATACTTCCTCAGCAAGGTGGCCATGAAGAAAAGCATTCTGAATATCGATCTGCCGGATGCACCAGTTGTAACTGAGAGCAAGAGAGAGCACCAGACGAATTGTAGAAGGCTTCACAATGGGACTAAACGTCTCAGTAAAGTCAACGCCTTCCTGTTGATGATAGCCTTTGGCAACGAGATGCGCCTTATAGCGGTCAAGGCTTCCATCAGCTCGACGCTTGAGCTTGAAGACCCATTTGCAGCCT
This sequence comes from Phoenix dactylifera, assembly GCF_051530095.1. NCBI lineage: Eukaryota > Viridiplantae > Streptophyta > Magnoliopsida > Arecales > Arecaceae > Phoenix > Phoenix dactylifera. The sequence continues at coordinate 11,180,272 of NC_143193.1, forward strand.
ACAACATTGTAGTGAGAACGAGCAGGAACCAAAGACCATGTGCCATTGCGTAGAAGAGCATCAAACTCGCGATTCATAGCCTCGCGCCAGGGAGAGTGTTTAACAGCGTTAGTATAGTAGGAAGGTTCACGGAGAGCCAGAGAACTCAGCAGAGCTTTTGGCAACGGGTAGCGGACGGTGCCATCGATTGGAAGACGTGGCTTGAACACACTGTTCTTGGCCCGGGTGATCATACCATGAGTGCCAGAGGAAGCACGAAGAGGCACCGGCGCCGCGGCGGAACTAGAGAGGTCAGCAGCAGGGGGTGCAGGGTTGGCATCGGCGGGAGACACCACGGTACGGGCAGACGGAGTGGCAGAGGTATCAGGGGGCACAGAGGGTCTGAAAGGGTGCAACTCTTGTGATGCAGAAGTGCGCGGAGAAAGCGGAAGACGAGAGGGAAGATAAACAAAGGAAGAGGCTGACGGAGAAACAGTGGCCATCGTGGATGTGACACGAGGAAAGACGGTCTCATCAAATACCACGTGCCGAGAGATATAGATACGTCCGGTGACTAAGTCGGCACACTTATAACCATGATGCAAGGGACTGTATCCGAGAAATAAGCATGTTTGGGAGCGATAGTCCATCTTATGGCCATTGTAAGGACGCAGATTGGGCCAACAGGCGCACCCAAAAACACGGAGAAAAGAGTAATCTGGCAGCATTCCGAAGAGCCGTTCATAAGGGGATTGGTGTAATAAGACTGGTGTTGGAAGACGATTAATGAGATAAACAGCAGTAATGAAAGCATCTTCCCAGTAGTGCAACGGTAGAGAGGCCCTGGCTAAGAGAGAGAGGCCCATCTCAACGATCTGGCGATGACGCCGCTCGACAGATCCCATTTGATGATGAGAATGAGGGCAAGCAAAGCGACGGTGTATACTACAAGAGGCAAAATAGCGATGTAAGCGTCGATATTCACCTCCCCAATCAGTTTGGATAGCTTTAATTTTTCGAGCGAACTGTCGCTCAACAAGGGATTGAAAATGGTAAAAAACATTCTCAACATCAGACCGCAGTTTAATAGGAAAAAGCTAGATATATTTGGTGCAATCATCAACAAAACTAGCATAATAACGAGAGCCAGTTGTAGAGAGGACAGAAGAAGGTCCCCAGACATCACTGAAGATGAGGTCCAAAGGTTCCAAAGATTTATGCATGGATGTTTTAAAAGGTAAACAATGGCTCTTAGCCATCTGACACTCACTACAAACATGAGGAGCATTATTTGAAGACACCAGGCGGGGAACTCGGGAGAGAATCCGACGAACAGTGGGGTAGGCAGCATGACCGAGTCGGCGATGCCAATCATGAAAGGAAGCACGAACACCAGCGAACGCCCATTTCGTTGGGAAGCTTGATGAGGAGGAGAAGCAGTACAGACCATCACGCAGAGGACCACGATGCAGGATGTTCCCCAAGCAATCCTTAATCAGGAAATAAGAAGCATGAAATTCAAAAGAAACATTGTTGTCCTTAGCGAACTGTTGAACGGACAGTAGATTCTTCTGAATATCAGGAACTAAAAGGATTTTATCAAGAAGGAAGGAGGTACGGGATGTGGAAAGAGTAGAAGAACCAATACGAGAGATATGCAAACCTGCACCATTGCCGACCTGAATCTGATCATCCCCAGAATACTCATCATTACGGATAGTAAGGTTGTTCATGTCCGCAGTTAAATGATGTGTGGCACCTGTATCTGGATGCCAATCAAGGGAAGAAGAACTGTTAGATGCCGCAACCATCGCATGGGCCGAGTTCTGCACATTGGGAGGAGAAGAAGAAACACCCTGCAGAGAAGGGTCAAAACGACTATAGCATTGTAAGGCACTGTGACCGGGTTTATTGCAAATTTGGCAGACAGGACGAGATGAATGACTGTGTCCTGTAGAAGCATACTGGGATGCAGGAAAACGACCACCATTTCTACGGTTGTTGCCACGCCCTCGAGAACGATAGAAGTGATTGTTGCCACGACGACTTCCGTTGCCAGAGCCACGAAACATAGAGGAGGAATGCCGAGTAGCAACGTGTGCAGATGGTTCAGTAACATCAGCAAGAGAAGAGGGCTGATTTTGGTGTATGAGGCGTGATTCATGAGTGAGAAGATGACAGTAGAGCTCCTCAAGGGATGGTGGATCAAGCCGAGTGGTAACAGATGTAACAAACGGATCGTAGTCCGATCCAAGACCAGCAAGCAAATAGCTTTGAAGGTCATCAGTGCTTAACGAGTGACCGGCAGAAGCAAGTTCATCGGAGATTTTCTTCAGGTTGAGAAAGTAATCGGTGATAGAGAGATTACCTTTCTTCAAGCTTGCCAACCGGGTGCGCAACTGCACGACTCGTGCGCGAGAATGTGAAGCAAAGCTCCTCTCCAAAGCTTGCCAGACTTCATGGGAGGTGGTATAGCCAATGATTTGGGCAAGAATACCTTCTGAAAGAGAGGACATAAGGGTGCTCAGGATAAGTTGATCCTGTTTGACCCACTGATGAAAGGCAGGATTGGGAATCCAGGAACTCTCCGCCTCATCATGTGAAGACGAAAGTAGCCAAGGGGATGGTGCCTCGATCGATCCATCAAGGAAACCGAACACATCTTGTCCCCGGAAGTATGGAACCATTTGAGCCTTCCAAAGAAGAAAATTGTCTCGTGTAAGCTTCACTGTAAGCATATGAGGGATTGCTGTGAAGGGTGGGTAAGCGAGATTGACTGTTTCAGTAGAGGCTGCGGAAGGAGATTGCCCAGTGATCGACATCAAGACGTTTGTCAATCGAGTGCTCTGATACCATATAAGAAGGTAAAGAGAAGAACAGATGTACAGGAATAGGAAGAAGAACAGAGATGGAGTCGAAACGTTTCAGTCGAAAGAACGTTTCAGTGAGTGGATTATAATATTTTCCCGTTACACCGTTCTCGTCCACAGTATTCTATTTAAATAGGTTACAGAGCTTGTTTTGATAAGAAGAGGAAACAGAGTTGGTTATTTGGTGGGATTGGATAAAGCCTGCCGTTGTGGATCCGAGAGCAGCTGACGATGGCTCCCATGATATGAGGAACCGAAATCTTCAACAAACAATAACGTTTGTAAAGTCGCTGCTTTAGCTATTATATTCAGTTTGCTTAATATGACCGCCTGCACCTGCTTAGTGAATCCAAAATTCAAGAAAAGATGATTAGTTGTTTCGTTTTTTCCTCTACTTTTCCTTAATGTTGAGTTTGTCTTGAAGCATAACCCATGGACACATCAAAACCTTTCTTGTGCATCTGTTTTCCATACAGCTGACTAGAACGGTAATTTGATACCATGTTAGTGAACGGTGAACTTATAAAAAGCTGTTGCATGGGAACTTCATGATTCTTGCTCGCATCCACAAGATACACCAAAACCTTTTCTGTGATAATGCTGTTAACAAGTTGTCTAAGTTTGCTTCCCAAGTTAGTGGTCTAAATACTTTTATATTCCATTTTGTGCGTTCAGTTAAATTGTTTTTTTTTTTTGGAGTTTAAAGGGAGGCTGGAAAAAAAGATGCCACCTGTCTTTTATCGGGGAGGGATCAAAATATTACCCAAGAGCTGCAGTTACAACATATGAGAGTAAGACAGTGTTAGCATAATTTTAGGGATGATGTAACAATGTGTATCAGCTTATAATTTTTTTTTTATTAATGTAATTGTATGTCGGTCAGTATTATTTTTTTTTATTAGCGTCATCCTATATCGGTCAGTATTATTTTTCTTTGTAAGCATAATTTTGTTATAGTGATTTTAGGGATCACATAACGACTTGTATCAACGAATATTAATTTCTTTTAATAAGCTCTGCTGGCCGCCACCTATTGTTGCTTTGCCGAACTATGACCACAGCAGCAACCGGCCCACCTCCCTTTCGCCCTGTTTACGAGAAAGAAAGAAAAAAAAGAGAGAAGAAGAAGAGGGGAGAGAGAGAGATATCCCTCTCTGTTTCTCTCTCTTTCTTTTTTCTCATCTCTCTATTTCTCTCTATGAAGACCCATGGATCTATGAACCGAGACACATCAACTTAATCTATGAACCTGAGTTGATCCCTAAAAAGAGGCCTAAACTATCATGGTGCCTGGGCCATCTACTGGACCAATCACCTTAGCTCTGTTGAATGTCCCTAAAATCTTCATTGATAAACCATGTTGATTAACCTTGGTCCCACTACAAGAAAAACTATCTTTCCCGACTTTTGTCTGCCGACGCTAAGTAGAAGCGTCGGTAATCTTTTAGGAAGTCTGGCTTCCGCCGACGCTTATAAGCGTCGTCGCAACCCGTAGCTTGGGCCGACGCTTTTAAGGGTCGGCGGAAGCAAAAATCCCTTTTTTTTATTTTTTTTCTCCCAACGACGCTTTAGAAAGCGTCGTCGGAGGCTATTATCCCCCCTCCCCTCCTCCCTGCAAATTCCTCCCGATCCCTAACCCATCCAGCCGCCCCCCTCCCCTTCTCTCTGCCGCTCGCCCCCTCCCCCCTCCTCTCTACAAATCCCCTCCCCTCTCCCGATCCCTCAAACCCCCTCCCTTACAAATCTCTAACCCCCTCCTGATTCTCGATTAGATTCCTTCCAAGAAGCGAGAGAGAGAGAGAGAGAGCGGCCACCCAGGCCCCCGATCCCTCTTGTCCAGCGTCGATGGAGTTCGATGGAGCTTCCTCCCTCTTCTCCGGCGTCGGCTTCATGCCTTCTCAGGCCACCCAAGCCCCCGATCCCTCCTCCTTCTCCCCCGCCAAGGTACCCATCGCCTCTCCCTCTCTCTCTCTCTGTAGGAAGTCGAAGTCGAAGTGGGAGAAGAAGCAGCAGCAGCAGCAACAACAGGGCTCCGCTGCTGCCTCCGACCAGCCCCCGGCCAACCCGCCGCCCAAAGAGGGCGAATGGCCGTGCGATTCCCCGTCAGAAAGGATGTTGCCCCGGTGACCTGGGCTGATCTTGCCCTGAGCCGGCGGCCACCCAGACACGTCCTCCATCCTCCGCCGAGGAGCAGGCGAAGGCCGCGGCGGATCGGGAGCAGCAGAGGGGCCTGAAGGCCTGCAAGGACTTCTTCGCCAAGAAGGACGACTCCGACGACAGGAAAGAGGAGGAGGACTCCATGGATGAGGACGAGTTGGGGAGATTTCAAGTTCTTCTTGGGGCTTTTCGAGAGCGTTGGGGAGTTGCGGGAGTATTATGAGAAGAACCGGGAGAAGGGAGACTTCAGCTGCTTGGTTTGTGGGGCGATCGGGGTGAAGAAATGGAAGAGGTTTGGGGACTGCGTTGGGCTCATCCAGCACTCAAACTCGATCTCGAAGACGAAGAGGAAGAAATGGAAGAGGTTCGGGGAAGCGCACCGGGCATTTGCGAGGGTTGTGTGCAGAGTGCTTCGGCAGCGGACAATCCAGAAGCGGCAGAGGCGGAGATGGCGGGGATCATGAGGAGGCGACGGCGGCCACGGCGATGGCTTCGGCGGCGGTTTTCTTGGGTATTTTTATATTTATTTTCTGTAAAAAAAATTTATGACGACGCTTTAAAGCGTCGCTAATTGAACTGGTTGAGGAATTTTAGCGACGCTTTTTAAATTTTTTTTCCACTCCGACATAGCCGACGCTTTGGTGACGCTTTGAAAAGCGTCGGGAAGAAAATTACCGACGCTTATAAGCGTCGGTAAAAGCCTCAAAAAGCGTCGCCAAAGCTCCTTTTTCTTGTAGTGTCCTAATTGAGTCCATATCTTATGATTTATTGATCGAATCGCTCAGGCCTGACCCACACGGAATCGTCAAATGCTATCATCCACCTAATCATCCATATTTTTTATTATTTTAATTCGATTAAAATCGTCAAACAGAATTTAATTTCGCTTTTAATATTTTTAATAGGATTAACTGAATTACCTAGTGAAGTTTAACAGTCTTAGATGAAAGAGGTAAGTAAATTTTACACTCATTATTTTTCAAATGATCATACTTTTGTGCATAAAATTTGCTTGTAAAAATATCATGCTTTTTTTAAAATTATGGATCAACATATTGTTGGGATCCCTCGCACGCCACAGAAAATTCTAGAAAAATTCTGCGCGCAGCAGAAGACATGCGCGAGATCCTGTTCATCACGCATGAACGTATTTTAAAACCATCGTTCGTAGATAGATTAGGCTTAAATACTTTTACATAATATTAGGAAGATCAGATCTTCACCTTGTGCGGGTAGATATTCACCGCAATCTGATGATCGTGGTATTTATTGGAAGGTTCGCTTGAAGCCGCACACGCGTCCGGCCTCTACAGGTATCCACACGAGGCAGAGGACCAATCCAAACTCTCTAATCTTCTCGGGGTGCTAGCTTCCTTGCAGAGATACGTTTTGATGGCTGAAATTCTTTCTTTTGAATCAATTCTTGATTGCCTTAGAGAGGAGGAAGAAGGATGGATCAAAAGGAAGAAGGCAAAACCCCTTTGCAGCCTTTTCCTTTTCCTTTTCTTTTGGAACCAAAGAAGAGAGGGAGGAAGGGCTGCATGCCTCCTTCTTTTTCTTTGCTTGCTGGTGGCTGAAACCCAAGAGGGAGAGAGGGGTTCACGGCACCAAAGGGAGGAGAAAAAAAAATCCCACATACTTCTAAGGAGGGAGGTTCAAGGGGGACCCGCATGCCCTCCTTTATGAATCAACTTCAACGTGAGATCCTTATTTTTTTGTTGGCGGCTGAAAAACCAAAGAAGGGGGCTGCTTCACGGCTCGAAGGAGAGGAAAATCCCCATGTACGGCAGCCCCTTTTCTCTTTTTAAGATAAGGGTTGGAGCTCCTAAAATTTAGGAGCTCCATCCTTATCTATTAGCCAAGAGGAGGGGCGTGCGCCCCTCCTCCTTTTCTTCACGTAAAGTGCCAAGGGAGGGGCGTACATCACGTAAAGCCCCTCCTCATCCTCCATCACGACGCCCCCCCACTTGATGTAATCAAGTGGGGTTTGGGGCTTAATCCTAGGTGGTTTAGTCATTTTCCAAAAAGGACTAGGTGCACCTATTTGCATCCCTTCAAATCCTAATCCAATTAGAATTTAATTGAACCATAACTCAATTGACCTCTTCAATCCTAATCCAATTAGGAGTCTTTTAACTTATTAGATTAAAATTAATTAGAACTTAAGAAATCCTAATCTAATTAGGACATATTAAATTTCAGTCCTAATCCAATTAGGACTCTAGAAATCCTACTCCAAGTAGGACTTTAATTTAATTTGGAATCCTAATCCAATTAGAACTGTAGGAATCCTACTCCAAGTAGGACTCATATTTAATATGATCAAGTCCAATTAATTAAATCCAATTGCAATCCAATTGTAATTATTCATTCTTCAACTCACTAACTCTTAGTGGGTTTACCAATTATCAATCAAATTGATAATTATAAATTATTTGTGATTCCAAATCACAATTCAACCATCGGATCGGTCAATACCTCTTATGTGTGTGACCCCATAGGTTCTATTCTGTCTAGTAGTGAGATATATTGCAATCTCTATCACAATATCATTGAAAACTTTTTTCAATGGGTTGGAACAATTCCAACTCAACTCACCAGGAGTCATCGATCATCAAGATAGTCCCTTTGAGTCTCACCATCCACCAGCGACACCTAGCATCATGTAGTGGCTATCCAGCATAATTGAATGATGAACCTCTAAGTGCAGTTATCGTATGATACAGTCCTTCTATCGTGGATCCCTGCAGGACGGAGGTCATGGATAACTCGTCAAACCCCATCGTCTGTCATATGTCAAATTTATTCGACTGGAGTTCGAGAGTGGAAAAGTCCTTTTCCACTGTACATACTACCCCAGCCGAGGATTTACGAACTCAGTCTCATAAATCACATAGGATCTTTTCTAATCTATCAAGGTCGATAGATTCCATCTAGATGCACTCCTACTCCTACAGTGAATCTACTGTAGCCAATCTGCACCACAAGAACCCAAATGGCTAGGGCCCATGTTTATGTGCTCGTTAAACTACAACAACCTCACCGTGAATAGCTGAGGCATCGCAGGTCAAAGGACCAGTCATATAACTGCAGCATCAAGTAAGTTACTAACAAGTAGATAGACATCCAAGTGACTACTTTGTTTGGTCACGCTCAGTACCCATAAAGGATCAGAGTCAGCAACCATAACATGACAATCTTTATTTAAATTGCGAGTTTCTAAGTTAGGGAGTACCTTCTTTGGCTCAGTGCACTCACGAGCGAAGTGTCCATCATTTCCACAGTTGAGGCACTTCATTTTGCTTTTGTCTTTCTTCCCACCACATTTTCCCCTCTTGCGCTTGGGAATCGCCTTGTTAGGCGCCATTACACTAGCTGCATTTTTCTTGGGGAAACCTCTTAGATTCTTGCCCTTTCTTTTGAGTGAACTTGTTTCAGCCACATAAGCAGAACTTTCATGAGGTTTAGCTGCTGCTAAGCCTCAGCCTTAAGTTCTAAATGACGTGCAACATCATCAAATGTTTTAACATTGTCATTGTGCGTCAAGTTTTGATACATGGCCTCCCAAGATTTGGGAAGAGAACGCAGCACAGCTTGGACTTGCTGCTCATCAGTTAGGCTGTTCCAGCGGCCTTCAGTTGACGAATCATAGATGACATCATGCTAAGATGCTGCTTCATTGTGTGTTGCGCACGCATCTTAAAGGAGTCAAACTTCCTAGTTAGGCCATGCAGTCTAGTGGCTGTAGTGCCACCAAACCTGAGTTTGAGAGCATCCCACATTTCACATGCAGTCTTGAGCTCCTCAAATTCACCAATAAAATCGTTATGCATGCTGCTTAACATGGTAAAGCGCGCAACACGATCATTCTTGAGCCAAGTCTCATAGGCTTCAAGACTCTTTTGGTATTTTTCAGAGGCTTCTTGTGAAGATTGCACAGGTGCCGTCATGGAATGGGTGAGAGTCTCTAAGACCTGTTGCTCATTCAAAACATATTGGATCTTTCGATGCCATATGTCATAATTCTCACCATCCAATTTCTCACCACGGCTCAAATTAGCAACAATTGCTTTTGCAGCCATTTTTTACTACAAAAATATGCACAACGGGATATTACACACAAGTCTAAATATTGTACTGCATCTATCTAGGTCAAAGTAAAAAATAATTCTGATGTCGCTAGATCGAAAAATTGCTAAGTTTCATAATCATCTCCAGCGCCACTATGTTCAATCACTAATACAATAACCTAATTTTTGCGCAAAAATAATATATGGGAGGAAAAATAAATTTTCAACTCTACCATACTCCCACTTTCTAAAATAGATGTCACGATTGAGAATCTGCCATTAATAGCCTGTTGGGGCAATCACTAACAGCGATAGTTTTTACTAGGGCCATCACAGCCTTTTGGGCCAGCCACTGAAAGTAACAGTTCTTACTGGGGCCATTAATAGGACAACCTTCATCCTAGGTCCTAGTAGCCTTTTAGGCCAGTCACTGAAAGCAACAGTTCTTACTAGGGCTACCAAACCGGCTCTCCTCTAAATCAATATTAGTTCCCTGAATTACTGTAGTTGGGTCAAATAGCATAAGGTACTACCAGTAGCCTCCCTTATTATGCTATCCCTAATATTCCCTATAGCAAATCAGTTGGGTCAAATAGCACAAGGTACTACCAGTAGCCTCCCTTGTTGTGCTATCCCTAATTGAACATAGTATAGATCAAAAACAAGGGTGCATCCATTTTTATGTACTCCAAAATATGCTAAGTATTTCTCGAAGAAATTAAATAATACTAAGCATAACAACACATAAAAGTAATGTGCTAATTATAGGCCCAACAATTTTAATAAATGCGCATAAAAATATAGAGGTTTATGGAACGTTCCAAGCATTTAAAAAAAATAATTTAAATGCAATAAAGGAATTAAACAATAATGCACTTATATCATCACATCATATATCACAGAATGTTTCTCATGCTGTAATTTTCCATAAAAAAATGGATTTTTTAATATTAAAATATTATAGCCGAATTAAAAAATATTTACAATAAATATTTTATGTGCTATTTGCCATAATTAAATTATACCATCATATTCCTCGTTTTGCAACGAGTCTATATCCGCCGGAATCATCGAAATCCGACCACCGTTGAGGCCGCACGCGCTTTCACCTGCGCCTATGTGCGTGGCAATCCTCTGAAATTATTTGTTTCAATATTCACGTGGCGGAGAGTGCACTACACGCGCCGTTCTCATACCACACTAGATGACAATTTCAGCTATACCACCGTTCCTGACGGAAAGTGGATTCTAGCCATATATATATATATATATATATATATATATATATATATATATATATATATATATATATATATATATATATATTTTTTTTTTTTTTTCAAATCGGACCACCAGAAGGCCGGGGTTGAACTACACTCTCCGGTGCCGCGATTGGTTTTCGCGCGCATATGTTTTGATCCGATTTTCGACCAGATTTCGATCGATCATATCTCATTCGTTTCTCAACCAAATTTTTACAAACTTTATATGGTTGGAAAGCTTATTCCGAGCACTAATAGATGGTGTAATTATATTATGCAAACGAGTTTCATAATAATAAATGAAAATAGCACAAAGATTCGGCTACCATGACTAGTTTTCAATTTTCTCACAACACACACATCCATTGATCACGAAAAATCAGTAGAATATGATAGTCACCATCAGATGTAACATATAAAAAAAAATTGTTATACAACCCGATCGTTTACTCAATGTGCTCTGTGAGACCCCCCCCAAAAAAAAAGCAAACAAGCTTTCAAAATGGAAAATCCATCAACAGAGATCAAAGCATGTTTCTAGGCATCATAACTGAGACATGCAATCATGGAAAACAACCTAGCTAGGCTCTGATACCAATGTAAAAAACAAACGTTTGGAATTTTTTTTTTTTTTTTGCTGAAAACGGGTGCTTTATACAGCACGGGTACGAATACACCCAATAAGATCAAAATACAATACCTCATGGAGTGCCAATGGTAGCTCCGCCTTCCCCGACCAGAGGGCATACCCCGAGTGGTGGGCCGCATGGGTAGCCACCCAATCGGCTGCCCCATTGGCCTCCCTGAATACATGCTTGGCCAGAATGGCCCCCCCTCACTCATCATCACAATATCGCGAATTAAGGGATGGTCTGTGCCCTCACCCCCCAATCCCCTCTGAATCCACCGGACGACAAACGTTTGGAATTTACCGAACAAGCGGAAGCAACAATGATTTCGGTATAGCCCTCTTGTAGCCGAAACCAGCACCTTAGGACCACGAAGTTGGTTGTCTCCCAATGCTTTGCACGTCCTCGCGGTGATGCACTCTACTAGAGAGTATACACAAATTCCACAGCCTAAGAACACTGCTAGAGCACAAAAGGACAGAGATTCTGCGTTCGTGTTATCGTACTTTAAGAACTTGAGGAGCACCCCTTTTTATAATGGTTCTTTTCCAAAGCTGGAGGAGGAAATGGAAGGCCATAGGTCTTCACACTACAAAAAAAAACCATCTTTTCCGACTTTTGTCCGCCGACGCTAAGTAGAAGCGTCGGTAATTTTTTTGGAAGTCTGGCTTCCGCCGACGCTTATAAGCGTCGTCGCACCCCGTGGCTTGGGCCGACGTTTAAAAGCGTCGGCGGAAGCAAAAATCCTTTTTTTTATTTTTTTCCCAGGAAGTCTGGCTTCCGCCGACGCTTATAAGCGTCGTCGCACCCCGTGGCTTGGGCCGACGCTTTTAAGCGTCGGCGGAAGCAAAAATCCTTTTTTTTTATTTTTTTCCTCCCAACGACGCTTTCTAAAGCGTCGTCGGAGGCCATTATCCCCCCCTCCCCTCCTCCCTGCAAATTCCTCCCGATCCCTAACCCATCCAGCCGCCCCCCTCCCCTTCTCTCTCCGCCGCTCGCCCCCTCCCCCCTCCTCTCTACAAATCCCCTCCCCTCTCCCGATCCCTCAAACCCCCTCCCGATTCTTGATTAGGTTCCTTCCAAGAAGCGAGAGAGAGAGAGAGAGAGAGCGGCCACCCACGCCCCCGATCCCTCTTCTCCGGCGTCGATGGAGTTCGATGGAGCTTCCTCCCTCTTCTCCGGCGTCGGCTTCATGCCTTCTCAGGCCACCCAAGCCCCCGATCCTTCTTCTCCGGCGTCGATGGAGTTCGATGGAGCTTCTCAGAAGAAGAAGAAGAAACGCACAGGCGTTTAGAGTCGATCAGGCCATACGCTCGTTTCTTGGAGACCGCGGGAGCGGGAGCTTCCCTATTTTCAGATAGCTCTTGCACCCTCAAGCTCCAAATTAGAGGTTTGGTTTCCTTCCTCGCAATTCTTTTTTCCGTTGCTCGGTTCATGTGCTTCATCATCATCATCATCATACTTAAGCTCATAAGACACAGAGCTCGGCTTCCTTCTTTGTCGACATCTATGTCCTCCCCATGTTCCATCTGATGCCTTTTCTCTGGAAATTCTTCTTCATGATTCTTGATTTGTCCGATTTCCCATGATATAATTTTCGGTGGCTTCTGGCAAGCGAATGGAAGTGTATAGAAATGCCAAGCGACAAAGACGCTCGACCTTCGGCTAAAGCGAATTCTCTTCTCTTCTGGCAAGCGATGGAAGTGTATAGAAATGCCCGGATGGGAAGAAGGTTCTGCTGCTTTGGTGCAGCACAATCAAGGAAAAGGAAGAATGGTGGTCATCGCACAACATCGGATTCAGGTACGATTCCAGATCATCCACTACCCATCGCCTCTCTCTCTCTCTCTCTCTCTCTCTGTAGGAAGTCGAAGTCGAAGTCGAAGTGGGAGAAGAAGCAGCAGCAGTAGCAGCAACAGGGCTCCGCTGCTGCCTCCGACCAGCCCCCGGCCAACCCGCCGCCCAAAGAGGGCGAATGACCGTGCGATTCCCCGCCGAGGAGCAGGCGAAGGCCGCGGCGGATCGGGCGCAGCAGAGGAGGCGACGGCGGCGGTTTTCTTGGGTATTTTTATATTTTTTTCTGTAAAAAAATTTATGACGACGCTTTAAAGCGTCGCTAATTGAATTGGTTGAGGAATTTTAGCGACGCTTAAAAGCGTCGCTAAAAATAACTTTAGCGACACTTTTCAAACGCGTCAGCAATTTTTTTCCACTCCGACATAGCCGACGCTTTGGTGACGCTTTGAAAAGCGTCGGAAAGAAAATTACCGACGCTTATAAGCGTCGGTAAAAGCCTCAAGAAAAAGGAGCTTTGGCGACGCTTTTTGAAATGGGAGGGTTGTGCTCTGCTGAAATGGGAGGGTTTTGCTCTGCTGGCGCGCAGCTTCGGCCGTCGCGTCCCGGCGGAGTGGGTGGCCAAAGATGTGGCCGCCCGAGCTAAACTGAAGGACGTGGTGGCCGTCCCGCTCGCGGACGACCACCTCGCCCTCCGGTTCCGGTCGACGGAGGACCGCGACCGTGCCCTGAGCGAGGGCCCGTGGGTGGTGGCGGGGCAGCTCCTCGCCATGTGCCCTTGGGTCCCGGATTTCGAGCCGGACGCCGACACGGTGAAGACCGCACTGGTTTGGCTACGACTGCCCCGCCTTCCGCCGGAGTATTGGTCGACTTCGACCATACTCCACATTGCGGCAAGGGCGGGCCGGCCGATTGCGGTGGACGAAATCACCGAGCAACAAGGGGCAATGGGCTTTGTCCGGGTGAAGGTGGCCATCGACACCACGGTGCCCCTGTTGCCGGGGGTTTTGATCCAGGGAATCAAGAAGGCACGATGGCAGCCATTTGTTTTTGAAAACGTCCCGGCGATCTGCCCCCGGTGTGGGCGCATGGGTCATGCGGACGCTGCCGCCTGTCGTTTCCCGGAGAAGGGCCGTGCTGCGGACAGCTCGTTCCCGGAGGCGGTGGACCCGGAGGACGGGACAGAGCAGTCGCCTTCGGCCATGGAGGAGGAGAACCAAGGGCCAGTCTATGGCCCTTGGATGGTGGCGACACGGCGGAGAGCCCCACAGGAGAACCCTCCGCCGCGACCGGGGGAGACGACTGGGCCCGATAAGGGGTCTGGGTCGTCTTCGACTCGGGTGCCACCCACGGCGGCTGGCCCGACCTCGCCGGCGTCACCGGCGGACACCGACGGTTGGCAGAAGCCAACGAAGGTCGCGCGCCGCCGGTCGCCGCTGGCCGGCGATGGGGAAAGACCGGCTATGGACCTCCCAACAGGCAGCGTCTGGGTTGATTTGGGAGGCGACCCGGACTTCGATTCGGTCGAACCGGAGGACCCGGGGCCGAGCTGGCGGGTCGACCAGATCGCCTCGGTCGACCCGGTTCTCCCACGGGCTGAGCCTGGGCCTGGTGGGATGGATGTGGTACGGGCCCAAGCCCAAAAACGGCCGAGGCCACCAGCGGGCCGCGGCCCACAAGGGGGCCCAGGTCTGCCTAACCAAGCCCCTGGGCAGGCCCAACGCGCACGGGCCCAGCGGGCTGGGCGCCGTGGCCGTGGGCCGGCCCGCTTCATCGGCGCGCCCGGCGCCATTGGCGCGCCGTCTCCTGACGACGCGCCAGGCGCCGGTGGCGCGCCGAGGGCTGCTGGCGCGCCCCGCACGGGGCCCGCGCCTGTTGTCGCGGGCGCGCCCAATGACGAGGGCGCGCCGGTCGCGGGGATCTTCCCCAGTGAGCAGGGCGCGAGCCCTGTGGACCTGCAGGGCCCGCGGGCCCAATCCGACATGGGCCCGCTGGCCCTGATGGTTCCGGCCTCTGGGGCTGGCCCGGAGGCCCGGGCTGCTCAGGGTCTGGCGGGTGGGGGTCCTTAGGACTCCGCCCAGCCAGCCTTGGGTTCAGGGGACTTGTGTGCCCGGTTTCCTTAGCCCAGGACGAGTTGACCCTGGCTGGGGGACCTGTGGCACTAGCGGGGCCCTTCCAGTTTAGCCCACAGGCCGACGGCCAGGACCACCCCATGGTGGGCGCTCCGAGTGAGCCGCGACTGTGGGGCGAGGTCGTGGGCCCTGGGGGGGCCCGGATGGAGTCTTTCGCTTCGGCACACCGGCTGCGGGGGTGCGGGAGGACGCTGACCCAGGCACGTGCGTGGTGGGGGACCACCCCATCCCACATGCGGCGGGGAGCATGGCTGAGGTACCGCCACTAGGAGGGGGCATGGACCATTCCACTGCCGTGCAGCGTGTCAGGGCAGCCGTCATGGGGGTCATATCCGTAGCTAGTGGCGAGGAGGGGCGAGACTGCCGGGGCGCCGAGCCTGAGGGTGGTTCTGTGACCTTGGGAGAGGATGGGTCTGAGGCCGACTATGTGGACTGTGATCCATGACGATACTTGCTTGGAATTGCAGGGGGGCGGCCAAGCCGTCCTTCATGTCTACCTTCAAACGACTAGTCCAGGTCCATAGTCCGGAGATCTGTTTCCTATGCGAGACCCGATTATCTGGCGACGGACTTAGCCGGTTGAGACGACGCATGGAGAGGGATTGGGAGACCTATGCAGTCGACTCTCAGGGGTTGTCGGGAGGCATCTTGGTTCTGTGGAGGCGGGGTGTGGGGACAGTTGATGTTTTCCACCACTGCTCCCAACAAGTAATCATGATAGTATCACGACCCGACGCTGCTCCGTGGGTACTGTGTGGTGTGTATGCCAGCACGGACCACCGAGCTAGGAGATTCCTCTGGCAGGAGATCACCAACCTGACCGCCCAGGGCATCCCGGCGGTAGCAATTGGTGATTTCAATTGTATCCAGAGCGCGAATGAGAAGCGGGGGGGAGCTGTTTACACTGACCGAGTGGACAGGAGAGAGTTTCGAGACTTTGTGTCTCGGAACGGCCTTGTAGACTTGGGTTTCTCGGGACCACAGTTTACCTGGTGTAATAATCAGTTGGGCAGTGCTAGGGTTTGGGAGCGATTAGATAGGGCTCTTGCGACCCCTGATTGGATCCTCTGCTTTCCCACAGGCCGAGTTAGTCATTTGTCACGGATTGGCTCGGACCACTGCCCACTGCTATTGTCCACTTCATCAGGCCCCACGCACCGCAGCCCCTTCCGCTTTGAGAAGGTCTGGCTGTCGTACCCCCAGTCTTGGGATATTGTTCGCGAGGCGTGGCGGGCCCCGGTGCATAGCGATGCCATGCAACGGGTCTCACGCAAACTTGAGCTGACCAAACGGCGCCTCCGCCGATGGAACCGTGAAGTTGTGGGCGATATCTTTCGGCGACTGGAGGGGGTCGAGACCTCGATCGCTGAGCTGCAAAGGAAGGAAGACCTTGGAGGCGTGCTTCCGGAGGACGATATGGCCGACCTCCGGGGACTTCTTGCGACTCACCATTCGCTACCACGGCAGCATGAGATCTTTTGGCGACAAAAATCTCGGGTGCAGTGGGTAAGCAAGGGTGACCGCAACACCAGGTTCTTTCATCGGTCGACGGTCATCCGGAGACTGAGGAGCATGATCCACTCACTGCGAGATGGATCTGGACATCGTGTGGAGGGCGAGCCTGCCATCCGGCAGGTCTTACTCGATTTTTTCCGTTCTAGATGGACGGAGGATGAGGAGGCCAGTGATGGGGCCCCCCCTCTGACGGTGGATGCAGGTATTTGTGATGCTGAGAGTGTATCTCTGACCCGGCAGGTGTCGGCACAGGAGGTACAGGAGGCAGTCTGGGCCTTGGCAGCGGACAAGGCCCCGGGACCTGACGGTTTTCCCCCCTTTTTCTTTCGGCAGTATTGGGGTATTATTCGACTAGCGGTGGTGGAGGCTATCCAGTGTTTCTTTGCCCACGCAGCTATGCCTGTGGACTGGAAGGCCACATTCATCACACTAATACCTAAACGTCAAAATGCGGCCGAACCTTGTCACTTTCGGCCCATTAGTTTGTGCACAACCCTATATAAGGTTGTGGCAAAAATTATGGTAGGCAGAATGAAACCCCTCCTGCCTGGTATTATTAGCCAGGAGCAGGGGGCTTTTGTGGCCGGCAGGAACATTTCTCATAATGTCATGTTGGCCCAGAAAATGATGTGGGATCTTCGGCGAGCATCGAAGCGGCATAGTCTGATGGCGGTCAAGTTGGATATGGAGCGGGCTTACGACAGGATTAGGTGGAGCTTCCTTCAGCGGGTGCTGGAGGCATATGGCTTTCCCAGGCAGTGGATCGGCTGGGTTATGGGGTGTGTTCGGGAGCCAAGGTTTTCTATCTTGAGCAACGGCACACCTACACCATTCTTCGAGTCCTCCATAGGACTACGGCAGGGATGTCCCTTATCCCCTTATCTATTTATTATCTGTGCTGATGTTTTATCTCGGTCTCTGCAGAGAGCGTGTGCCAGCCGGGAGCTGGAGGCTTATATCCCAGCCTCGGGGGCCTACCCTCTCACCCACTTACTCTTTGCTGATGATTGTCTTCTCATGGCCAGGGCACGGACTTCAGCGGCTCGGGTTCTTCGCCGGGTGGTGGCGGCCTACTGCGCGGCGTCCGGACAGAGAGTGAATCTTTCCAAATCTACTGTCGTCTTCAGCCCCAGCACAGAGAGCGGAGTCAGACACGAGATCAGAGGGATCCTACAGATACCGGAGCAGGAGGGGACACTTACCTACCTGGGCGTGCCTACTATTGGCCGGAGACTTCGGGTGGCTGAGTGTTCCGGTATGGTGCAGCGTGTTCAGAGCAGGCTGGAGGGTTGGAGGGCATCTTCCTTATCCATGATGGGGAGGGTGACACTGGTCAGAGCGGTGCTGGGATCTATACCGGTGTATCTCATGGCCAACACAGTGGTTCCGAAGACGGTCCTGTTAAGGATCGAACGCCTTCTTCGGAATTTCCTGTGGGGGTCATTCGGTGGAGGTCACGGAGTGCACTTGTTAGCATGGGAGCAGGTCTGCCGTCCCACTAGTGAGGGTGGTCTGGGAGTGCAGTCCCTCATTGAGAGGCGCGAGGCTTTCATTGCTCGGCATGCGGCTCGGTTCATATTAGAGCCACACGGCTTCTGGAGTCAGGTGATGGCAGCCAGATATGGCCGAGGGGCTTCGGGGGTGGCACAGAGGGGTCGCCGAGTATCCTACATGTGGCGTGAGATCGGGAGGTACCTGCCGTCAGTATCGGCACACGTCAGGTGTTTGATCGGCGACGGCCGGAGTATTGATGTGACCGGCGACTCATGGGTGGACTCCTTGCCCCGGAGCAGTTGGCCGACTATGTTTGACACAGAGGCAGTTGAGGGGCTACGGGTGTGCGACCTCCTAGCACCAGGAGGTGCTGAGTGGGATGAGGCCAGACTCAGGCTATTGTTTGGGGTACACCTATCCGCGAGGATTCGATCCCTCCCGTTACCAGGAAGCGGGGGGCCAGATGTCAGGGTATGGGGCACCTCGAGCCAGGCCAGTGTCAGGCTGAGAGATCTCACGCACGCCATTCAGCCAGAGTATGAGCCAGGGCCGGATTGCACGTGGATTTGGAGATCTGGACTTCACCCGAGGGTAGCTCTCTTTCTATGGAAGGTGTTCTGGGACCGCCTTCCTACGAGAGCAGAGTTGAGTAGGCGTGGGTGGGGGGTCCCGGCTGAGTGCGGGACGTGTGGAGCTGCGGAGTCAGTGGACCACGTTATCTTCCAGTGCACATGGGCGAGGTCGACATGGCAGTGGGCAGGGATCCCGCAGGAGGCCCGGAGTGAGCGGCTTCAGTTTCTCCGGGTGATACGACAGTGGTTAGCCAGTTTACGGACCCGTGAGGAGGGCATTAGAGCTACTTGCACAGCACTTCAGATCTGGCTGGCAAGGAATGCCCGCACTCTCGGTGAGCGCAGGGTGTCTCCGAGGTTTGTGGCAGAGTTTGCTCGAGCACAGGCCTCGGAGATCATACCCGCCTTTCACCCAGATCGACCTTTGACAGCTCGGGACACCTGGGGTTCCCTCTCTGCTTCGGCAGCTCCTCAGTTGGTGTTCTTCACCTGGGAGCCCCCACCCCCGAGCTTCCTCAAGGTCAACTTTGATGGATCGGTTCTGGATGGCGGCACGAGTGGCGGTGCAGGCTTTGTCATACGGGGCCCGCACTCCAGGTTGGTGGCCGCCGGTGGCTGTCAGTTATTCGACACATCTGTTCCTGGAGCAGAGCTGCGAGCAGCCTGGGCAGGCCTTCGACATGCACGGGTAGTATTGCGAGCCAGCTCGATCATTTTGGAGGGTGACTCGGCCAGTGTCGTCCGATGGATACAGAGGGGATTGAGGGGTGAGGGCTCAGACCACCCCTTGATTCGCGATATTGTGATGTTGTGTGAGGGGGGGGGCCTATCTGGCCAAGCATGTATTCAGGGAGGCCAATGGGGCAGCCGATTGGGTGGCTGCCCATGCGGCCCACCACTCGGGGTATGCCCTGTGGTCGGGGGAGGCGGAGCTGCCATTGGCACTCCGCGAGATTTTGTATTTTGATCTTATTGGGTGTATTCATACCCGTACTGTATGAAGCACCCGTTCTTAGCCAAAAAAAAAAAAAAAAAAAAGCTCCTTTTTCTTGTAGTGTCAATGAGACATATGGAATTAAACTCATTCTCATCTAATACACAATATAACAGGTTCATGGCTTTTGAATTTTGTTGAATCATTTTCTTATTATGATTAGTATTTCTGTTTGTCCCATTGATTATAATACTCCATAAATTATAATCAAGTAATTGTATGAAAATGTATATGCGTGCTTTCCACTGTGTGTAATTTATGCCATTAAATAGAGGAGGTCTATCAATCAATTGTCCTTCTAGAAAACTATCTATTTGAGTTGTCATGATCTTTGGCTCTTTGACGGTTAGGTCAAAATCAACAGACAAGAAATTATAGAGCACCAGCTCTGATACCACTTGTTGCCCAAGATGACAATCCAAGAGGGGAGGTGAATTGGGTTTTCTTAAATTTACTGCTCTTAAAGATTTTCTTATGAATGAGCAATTAATGCCTAAGTCAAGTTTACGTTAGGGCAATAATGAAATGACAAAGCAAGAGTCACAAAATCAATCACAACACAAACACAAAGATATATAGTGGTTCGGTGTACCCCAAGGCACTTACGTCCACTTTCCAAACGACCTCTTGGGAATTCACTATAATCCCTCGGATTACAGTTGGATTATTTTCCGGGCTCACAATCTAAAACCTTTACAATTGGTTTTTCGGGATTACCAATTAAACCTAACGTTAGTTCTGCGGGCTCACCAACAACCTAACGTTGGTTTTACGGGCTCACCAACAATCTACACCGTTGGTTTTACGGAATCACCAACAAACCTTACAATGAATAATAGAAAAGAAGTTTAAAGCTCCTAAATGAGCAAATATAACAAATATGCACAAAAAGAAGAGAGTAGAAAATAATTATTGCTTTGTAGATTGCTCTTCTCTTCTTTCCCAAAGTTGCTTCACTCTTTAATGAATTGGTTGAGCTCTTGAAGGCACTTGAATTCTGCTCAACACATTTCTTTTGGGTTTGAACTTGAAGCAATAACCTTAACTCTCTTGGATTTCCTCTTTCTATTGAATGCACACTTAGATTCATACCAAGATACCTTCCTTTGATGAATAGTGGCTCTTAAATACTTCTCTAACCTCCAAAGATCACTTTCCTACCATTGGAATGAAGAAAGTAGCCGTTTATAACTATTGGGGATTTAAAAAATAATTCTGCAGAACTAGCTGTGGGGTTGTCACCCGTGCTGGGGTTGACCCAAGTTCTTCTGGGGTCAACTCAAGTCACCGTTCATTAATCTAGGGTCGGCCCCTGCTATAGTGGAGTCAGCCCTCTCAGAAAATTCAGAAGCTTATTTTTCTGACTTTTCAGGCTGAGGTCGAATCATACTTTTATGGGGTCGACCCATGTTACAGTGGGGTCGACCCGAGCTACGGTGGGGTCAGCCTTTTTAGGAATTCCAAAGACATATTTTTGAGTTCTGAAGCTAGGGTCGGCTCCACTGGGGTCGGCTCAAGAAAACTTGGGGTCGGCTCTACCTGGGATCGGCTCAAGAAAACTTGAGGTCGACTCTCTCAGTAAATTCCAGAATGCTGTATTTTCAGATGGCTGAAGCTGGGGTCAGTCCGAGCTTTTTTGGGGTCGACCCGAGATCTGTGCCATTTGTGCCAGAATACGCCAAAGTGTGCCAAATTATGTCAGGATCGACTCCATCTCTTCTGGGGTCGACTCTAACCCTGTTTTCTGCATCTTTAGGTTAGATTTGCACATTAAACATATAAAAGAAGTAACAACATTGCAAATTATTTCTTTCTCCTTAGGATGCTTGGCATATTAAAGTTTAAGCTCATTAAGTATGTAAATGACAGAGTTAAGCTTCAATCATAAGAACTTGACTCTAAGGTAAATTAAACTCTAAATTAGTTCTTTCCTCAAGTTCTTCCAATATAATTTGTTTTAGATGTGTTCTTGAAAGTTTTTTTTAATATATCATGCAAAGCGTATCAAGGATGTATCAAATCTTTCTTCTTTACTTACTTATGTATTAGATCAATTGAATTGAAAGCATTAGTATTTTCATTTGACCTCAATGGCTTTGTAAACATCAAAATCACACTAGGATCCTCAATAGTCTGCAGTAGTATCTTGCTTGATGCTTCTCCAACTTATTGCCCCTTGATCTAGTGTAAACACATATCCTAATATAGATTTTTTATCATCAATGTCTAATTGAAAATCTGAATCAGTATAACCTCTGACAGCTAGCAAATCCTCACCCCCCAAACATGAGAAAATAGTGTTTAGTTCTTTTTAGATACTTGAATATATGCTTTACCGTTGTCCAATGCTTAGGGCCTGGATCAGACTGATATCTGCTCACTACACTGACTGCATAACTGGTATCTGGTCTTTTATACAACATGCATACATGTGGGTCCTAACTGTTGAGGCATAGGGACAGCTCCTCATCTTATCTCTCTCCTCTTGAGTCTTAGGGCTCATTTTCTTTGAGAGATGAATGCCATGCCTAGAGGGTAAGAATCCTTTCTTGGCATCTTGCAGGTTGAATTTGACCAGTATCCTATCAATGTAGTTAAGCTGTGAAAGCCCTAAAAGCCTCTTCTTTTGGGCTCTAAGCAATTTGATCCCGAGAAAGTAAGATGCTTCCCCAAGGTCTTTTATTGAAAAATGGTTCGACAAACATACTTTCACAGATGACATCGCCCCGACGTCATTTTCTATGAGTAGAATATCGTCTATATAGAGGACTAGGAACATGACAGTACTCCCAATAATCTTCTTGTAAACACAAGGCTCATCCATATTTTGTGAGAAACCAAACCCTTTGATTGACTCATCAAATCGGATGTTCCTGGGACGTGATGCTTGTTTTAGACTATAAATGGACTTGATCAACTTGCACACCTTAGATTCACTTCTAGGAGATATGAAGCCCTCAAGCTGTTCCATATAAATCTCCCCTTGGATATACCCATTTAAAAATGCGGTTTTGATATCCATCTGCCATATCTCATAATCATAGTGAGCAGCTATAGACAAGAGAATTCTTGATCGGTTCTTTCAATTTTGAAAATAATCCACGCAATAGCACGTATCCTGCAGGATAGTGATTGCGGGTGTCGGTCCACAGGGATTGAAGAATAAGTTATTTTTCTTTTAAAAATAAATCAAAAATAAGAATTTGCTAACTCGAATTAACTAAATTAAACTATGAGTATGGATTAGAATTTATCAAAATAAATGGATCTAGGGTTTGGAGTCCACCGCATAGCATTGCATCAGAGTCTGTGTTCTTAATTTTTTTTATCTTTTGAAGAGGCATGCAAATTGGCTACAAGCCTTTTAAAATGAAAGCATAAAGAGTTTTAGGAAGATCCATCTTAGGTATAGCATGAAATGTCTACCTAATTATATTAACCTAGAGTGCAGAACACCTCATCTTCCTATGCATAGATCATCTTAGACTACTTTAGCAAACATGAATCGTAAAAAGCATGCTCAAAGTTTAAACATCATAAAAGAAATTTTCATTGATGATAAGAATTTAAACAAGCTCCAAAATAATAAAGAAAATAAGAACTACAATGCCCTGATATATTGCTAGGGCTTCATTCAGCCCTAGACTAGACGTTTAGCCGAGCATGGCTTCCGGACGACCTCCCATCTTCAAATGAAAGCCTTCACCTCCCATTATTCCCAAAATATCACAAAATATTCTCTTTCTGCCCCCTCTCTCTCTTTTTTTTTTATTTCTTTCTCTGGTTCCCTCTCGGCTATCTTCTTTTTTTTCTTCACCGAAATAGGGGTTCCCCTGTTTCTTCCCTCCACCCCGCCCCCTTCAGCCGATGGCCAACCTCCTCTCTTTATACTCATTTGGGGTGCTCTTTCGGGAAGGGAGAAGAGGTCACGGGCCTGATTTCGGGGCGTGATGCCGGAGGGCAGATCGCGGACGGCGAATGGCTGGATGTCGGGATTAAAGCGTGATCTGTGGACGCCGAGTTGAATGGCCGGATTAATGCAGCTAGCTGCCACCGGATTGGAGGAGTAGGGAAGAAATCTGGAAATACTGATCGCGAACGTGGTTGAATGCTGGGCGAGATCCGTGGACGCTGGAAGAATTGCATTGCGGGAGAAAAGGAAGAGGGCTGATGCGGAAGGTTTGCTGATTTCACGAGCAGCTGGGGCGCGATGCTTGGGAGGAGCTGTCACGGCGTGGAGCTGGAAATCCGAAAGAGGAGATGCCGCACGCGGTCGATGGCGGAGGAGCTGGAACAGGAGAATCGACGGGTGGCGACTCGATTCTCGGCCGTGATCTACTGCGGGAGGAAGAAGATGAACATTGAACGAGCTGGGACAAGCGGGCGGTCTGGGTTGCTGCGGCTGTAAACGAAAGGGAGTTATTAGGAGAATTGGGAGAAGACGATGATGCTGGGGCGGAGGAAATCCTTTGTTTGCGCGGGGAAGGAATGAGGAGGGGATCACGTGGGATCTTCCAAAACAGGGAGGGGAAGAGAGTGGGAGATGAATGCGTGAGAGTTATTATATATATTTATATTATTTTTATTTTTTATTTTTTTATTTGTTTTGAAAAGTGGTTGGGGTCCACTTGGGTAGGTTGGAAGGGCTTGGTCGTGAATCTAAAATAGAGGAAGTTTGGACACATGGAGAAAATGGGAGAGACCTCTGTTTTGCTAGGTTGGGAAGCTTGGTGCACACGGAAAAATATGACGTGGACAAAGAAATGGATAGCTTTATGCACATGTGGGAGAAAGTAGTCCACACATGGAATAGATTGGGACTAGTTTGTGAAATGGGTTGACTCGACTTGCACACATATTAGACTAAACTAATATAGAAAATTAAACCAACTTGGATTACCTCTAATAATGCAATGAAGAGGGAAAACACATTGTCTTATGTTTAAATTTAAAATATATGCATAACAATAATAATAAGTGCCATGTAAAGTAGATAAATTTATACATTATTTAGCACTTATCACACCTCCAAACCTACATGTTGCTAGTCCTCGAGCAAAATGAAATTAGAAAAGAAAAACTCTAACTCACTTTCGCAGGCATCGTGATTGCATTTACCATATGCAACAAGGTTTTAAACCCCTAGGTTACCCTAGTGGACGAGTTATAGTCTCGTGAGGGTTTCTAGTGAAGATACCCACAAACTTCAATAAATTATTTATTATTATTATTATTATTATTATTTATTATTATTATTATTTTATTATTTTTTTGTTTTTTTTATTATATTTATTTATTTAGATTGATCTATGAAGTGAAAATCAAATTCTAAATGCATACTAGCTAAGATTTTCAAAAACTCTTTTTTATTATTATTGTTAAAATCTGATTAAAGATACATAAATGATAAGAGTTTCAAAGCACACACGATTTTATTTACTAAGTCAGCCCAAATTTTAGGTTAGTATGCAATCTAAGTTAAAATCATTAAGCTTCCGTTCAGGGAGTTGTAAGACTCATTTATACTGGAGTGCTCGGTGAAATCTGGACCGTACACAAGCTAAGGGTTCGGATCTCCAAAATATTGCAAAGACTAGTAGTTTCCAAGGATTGGTCGAAGGGACCTACTCACTGATTCAAAATCATCTTATCTGCAGGATTTCGAGAGTTGTGGATATTTACCTTAGTACCTCACGGGCTTTAGCTATAATATTCCAGTTTACTCGAATTTTTACAACGACGACTTTCACACTATTGTCTTTTTCAAGCTTTGTACATCATTTTTTTTCTTAATAATATTTTTTTTTCATTGAAGATAAGAATTTTTTTCAAGAAAGATATATAAATTGTGCACTTTTACTCTTGTGGTAATTTCTCCGTGTAACGAGCAATCAGTCGACAACTCTTACACCGGTTGGCATTAGGTGTCAGACATCAAGACTCCCCTACGAACTTATGCTCGAAGTCCTCATCACAAGCCCACTTGACCTTTGACAATAGGTAGCCCTTTTCGATGTTCCTGACTAAATCCATTTTCATTGATGATTTTTTTTTTTGGATTAGATAAGTATGATTCATCAGGGTCCAAGGTTGCTACTATACTATCAACATAATGTCGAGCCTAGATCTTAGAAGGGTCGGCCAGTGTGTAGTGAAATTTCAAAGTATTAATTAGCTTACAACTTTCTAAGAGAGACTTAATAAAAAGAACTTAAATTTGTATTACTTCCAACTAGTCATTGGACTTTTTAGATTTTATATACCTTGTGTGTTTATCATTCTCGCATTAATATATAGAAATTAGGTAAAAAAATATATATTTTTTTATTTATTATTATTTTTTATTATTTTTTTTAATTTATAAAAATGAAAATGAACACTTTTTTTTTGAATGAAAATCAAGATGAAGACTCCCAAACATAAACCTGACATTGTGAAGTGAAAACGAATGCAAGAGATGCAAATAAAACCAAAAATGCTTAAAAATACTTAAAAATACCCCCAAACCTAAACCTAACATTGTCCTCAATGTTAAAGAAATCTAAGAGAATTGGGTTGCCTCCCAACAGCGCTAAGTTTATTGTCTTCAGCCAGACACAGTGGATCCTTAATTATTTTGATAAACAGGGTTCATCAAATTAAGGGATTCGATCAATTGCCCGTCGGCAACATAGTCCACATAAGGTTTTAACCTTTGGTCATTGACTTTTAAAATACGTCCACCATTGAGGTGTTGGATCTCTACTGCACCATAAGGAGAAACCTTTTTTACTATGAATGGTCCATCCCACTGATAAGTGCTAAATAATGCATAAATTAATATCTTACTCATAGGACTTATCATTATTTTAATATATATATTTTGTCAAGTTAACCATAAAAGATGTGTTACCCTCATTATTACATTTTAATAAATTAATTTGAGTTTGATTTAATTATTTATTAATTGAGCCTAATGTATGCAGGTTGAGTCAAGTTCAATAAGATAAAGTCGAAACCTACACTACATCATTTTACATCCTCCGGAGTCGACTCTAAGAACTTTCCTCCAAAACCCAGTGCTTCCCATTAATTCCCATCTGCACCTAATTCTCTTTCCACACTTTTCAATTATTTGTTTCTCAGATCTCAAAGCATACCATCTAGTTGCATGGATCTCAAAGCCTTATCTTCTTCAAATCTCAGCCGGATAAGCATCCTAGTTTCCTCCCTGCCTCAAGACAGAACTCCTCTTCCGATGAGATCAACACCCAGCCGACCACACCCATTCATATCTCAGCCATGTTCTTCCACGTCATCCCTTTTCTCCCCTGCATCCCGACTCATCTCCCCAACCTCCTCCGCTAGATCTCAGCCAAGATAAAGCTAAATCCCGAGCCTCCCAGTCGTCTGCCATGATCGTTTTCTTCGCATTTGATCCCAGCGGCATCATCCATTCCTCCCAGCATCCTCTTCCTTCGGAACAGAGCCCGTCCAAAACCAAGCTGTCAATCAAATCCCAGATTGCTTCCCAGCGTTCGCGATTCATGGAAATCTCCCAGCGCATCAAATCCCCTGCATCCCCAAGTGAGCATCCCAAGCTTCACGGCATCCCTGCATCCTTCCTTCCGAACTAATCCAGCATTTTTTCGGATTGACCCCAGCCTCCAAGATCCTCTCAAACGCCCGCGTCTCGCATCACTCCCCTGTTCTGAGATCCATCTTTATCCAAGCAAACACCGCAACCCAGCAAATCACGCGGCCATGCAACTCCCCTCCATGATAAACTCCCAGCTCATGCTCTCCCCTGCATCTCGGATTCCAAGCTTATCCCGTGATCCTCTTCGTCCGTAAATCCCTCTCAACTTCACATCCACGTCTTCTTCGAATCCTTCCCAGCATTTGGATTAGCTTCATCGATCCTCCTCTTCATCCCACGTTCCCTTCATTCCATTTCAACCGAACCCAACGTCCTCCGAGATCCTCTCAAACACCCACGACTGCTATCATTCCCTTTCCTCCCCTGTTTTAGATTCAAAACAGAGGCAATCTCCCAGTCGGATGAACATCTCCCAACATACCTTTCCTGTTCCGCGTCCAAGCCAATCAACAACCCATTTCCTCCAGCCTCTTCCGCATCTCCTGCTCCGAGATTCTCCCCAACGTTCGGATCAAAGCCCCAACAACTTCCTCCCAGCCGAATCCAAACCTCCACGTCCGCAGCTTCATCCTCCCGAGCTTCACGACAAGGAACTCCATCCTCCCCTGTTTTGGAACAGGATCCCAACTCATCTTCACAGCATCTGGAAGCCAGGAACCGTCCGAGATCCTCTCCATGGCCTCCTCCATCGACAAGGGATCATCTCCCAGTTCCGTTCCCAGCACCTCATCCACGGACCCAAGGATCAAGCCGACTTCAGCCAACGAATCACCGACTTTCACGTCCGATTCTGAAAATCTTCCTTCATCTGCGGATCGGATCAAGCTTCTGCCTACTCTCTGCATCCTTATCCTTATCTCGACGTGAAATAGAGAGGAGGAGCGAGGGGGAGTTGCAGCCTATAAAAGGCTCAAGCATGAACCGAGAAGGGCATTCCTCCTTCCCCACCGGGGGGCATTCCCTCTTCCCCCACCGGGGGCTGCTCCCATCATCACTTCTCAGAGGCGGAATCCCACATAGTTCACCAGGAGAAGAAGAAGCTTGGGTTCACAGGCCGAATCCCATAGTGCCAGGAGAGAGAAACCTTTTGGGTATTTTGGGAATATTTCCCAAAGGAAGAAATAAAGAAGGAAGGACCTGCTGCTGCTGTGCTGCTGCCGCCGTCCACCACTGCATGGAAGCTTGAGCTCTTCTCCAGGGCTGGATGCAGCCCTAACAAAGGAACACGGGTTTTATATTTTATTTTATATTCTTGGGGTTGTATGAACTTATTGTTTTTAATGAATTTCTTTTTTTTGAATCATATTTAATTTCTGTGATTTTAAGTATGATGTTCGTACAACTGTTCTTCATGATCACTAAGTAAATATAAGATAGTCCATGCTTAAGAAAGATGCAGTGTGCTACCACCTTAGATTAGGATAGACATTTCATGCCAACTGAAGATGGATTATGCCCAAATTACTTTTGTGAATTTTTATTTAAATGCTTATTAGGCTTGTAGCCAATTTGCATGTTAATCCAAGAACAAAATAAAATATAAATAACTCTTGTTCCGATGTTAGTGGTGAATTCCTTGCCCTAAGTTCTCTAAACTGATATCCTTTTATTTGCATCTTCTTTTATTAAATTTCTTAGTTTAATAGTCTTCACAAACTCTTTTTCAAATATTTTTATTTTTAAGAAAAATAACTGTACCCCAATCCCTGTGGATCGATACCCGTAATCACTATCCTACTAGATACGTGCTATTGCGTGGTCTTTAAAATTGACTATCAATTTTTGGCGCCGTTGCCGGGGATTGCTAGTATAGTTGTTTTTCTTTTCATAAAAAAAAAACTTTCAAAAAAAATATATATATATATATATTTAAAATAAAATAAAAATATTTTTTATTTTTGTTACTTTCCTTATCTCTTTTACCTCTCACTAATTTTTGATTTTTCTTTTGATATTATTTGATCAGGAATCAAAGAAAAAAAAAAGTCTGGGACGATCAAACAGGGAATTGCTGGAAAAGGAATGCTGTAGAGGTTTGCTTTTAAAAAAATTGCTGGAAAAAGTTCCTTTGGTAACCTCTAAACCTTTCTTATTTAGATTGATTCCCAATTAGCCAAAAAAAAAAAAAAATTTGTGGTGATTGTTTAATTTTAATTTCAGCAAAAGTGTGAATGCATGCTTGATACACATACACTAATTAATCCGCACATAATAAGGGCAATCACCCTAACAAGATAAGAACTGGATTTCATCACCAGATTCTTGCCTAAATTAGGTGAATCAATTCTCACATAGCTATCACCTTAATTAAAATTAATTAGACGTTGGCCCCTAGGGACATTCGAGCTCAATAGGACGAAGATCACCGAAAGTTGCACCAATTTCGCTCTGTGGCTCAGTTGATGTCTAGGCAAGCTTTGTCCCAAGGGAGACAGTTCATCTGTTCGAGGCAAGTGGTTTTTAAGTGGGACCTTTGCAACGCATCGTGACCCCCCCACTTACCTGGGAGCTTACCTGGTCAACTAAGTTCATTAGACCGGATTGGAGGCTTAGGTGCCCTCTTCAAATTAGTTAGGAGCTGTCTAGTGATTTTAGGGCAAATACAAGGATTTGACGTGTTTTTCTTTTAGTGCATGCTTGACTTGACTGATCAGAAGAGTATAACTCCGTGCCCGATAATCAGTCTCTCATAAATTTTCTTCCTTGGAGAACTCGGCATGAACCTGGTATGATTTGATAAGGATACACTGTGTCTGGCTGAAGACGTTAAACTTAGCGCTTGTTGGGAGGCAACCCAATTTTCATAGGTTATTTTTGCATATTTTCTTGTCGTATTTTTTTCAGGAATCCTCATATTACTGATGCAACTAAGGTACAATGCTTCTATCCTCCATATGCATCATATTTTCGTCTAAAATAAAATAACAAAAAATTTTTTTTATTATAATATAATATAATTTTTTTTTTAAAAAAAAACATTGAGGACAATGTCTGATCTAGGTTGGAGGGTACATGATTCGAATTTTTGAAGAAATTTTTCCTATTTCATATTTTTAAATAAGTATTTCATCTCAAAAAAAAAACTAATTTCTATGCTTTAGTGCTGAAATAATAAACACACAAAGTATATAAAATCTAAAAAGCCCAATGACTAGTCAGAAGTAAGTCAATTTGAGTTCTTTTTATTAAAAGTTCTTTTAGTGAGTTGTAAGATAATTTTTACTTTGGAACTTCACAACACACATGGCCTACACTTCTAAGGGTTAGGTTCAACATTATGTTGTTAAGCCTAGTAGCAACCTTGAATCCTGATGAATCATTCCTATCTAATTCACTATTATCCCATATTTATTAAAAAAAAAAAGAAAAAGAAAAGTGAATTTAGTCAGATACATCGAAAAGGGCTACCTATTGTCAAAGGTCAGCGGGCTTGTATGAGGAACCCGAGCATAGGTCCGTAGGGGAGTCTTAATGCCCAACACCTTATGCCATCTGGTGTGGGAGTGTTGACTGAATGCTCACTACACGGCGGAATCATTACAAGAGTAAAAGTGCATAATTTATTTATAAATACAAAATAAAAAAAAGAGAAAAAGAGAAAATAATATTGACCTTGAAAAAGACGATAGTGTGAAAGCTGTCGTTGTAAAAATTCGAGTAAACTGGAATATTACAGATAAAGCCCATGAGGTATTAAAGTAAACATCCACAACTCTCGAAATCCTGCAAAGTAGAATGATTTTGAATCAGTGATTAGGTCTTATCCGACCAATTCTTGGAAACTACTAGTTTTAGCAGTATTTTGGAGAATCTAAAGCCTTAGCTTGTGTATGGTCCAGACATCACCGAGCACCCAAGTATAAATTAGCCTTACAACTCTCTAACAGAAACTTAATGACTTCAAATTAATTTGCATATTGACTTAGGATTTGGGCTGACTTAGTAATTAAAACTTTGTGTGCTTTTGAAATTATTGGCACTTATGCAATTAGATTTTATAAAACAATAAAATAAATTCTTTCGACAGCAGTTTGTGGGTATCTGAGCCGGAAACCCTCACGAGACAAAACTCGTCCACTAGGGCCACCTAGGGGTTTAAAGCCTTATTGCATATGGTAAATGCAATCGCGATTCCTGCGAAAGTGAGTTAGTTTTTATTTTGCTTGAGGACTAGCAAAATGTAGGTTGGGGGGTGTGATAAGTGCTAAATAATGCATAAATTAATATCTTACTCATAGCACTTATCATTATTTTAATATATATATTTTGTCAAGTTAACCATAAAAGATGTGTTACCCTCATTATTGCATTTTAATAAATTAATTTGAGTTTGATTTAATTATTTATTAATTGAGCCTAATGTATGCAGGTCGAGTCAAGTTCAATAAGATAAAGTCGAAACCTACACTACATCATTTTACATCCTCCGGAGTCGACTCCAAGAACTTTCCTCCAAAACCCAGTGCTTTCTATTAATTCCCATCTGCACCTAATTCTCTTTCCACACTTTTCAATTATTTGTTTCTCAGATCTCAAAGCATACCATCTAGTTGCACGGATCTCAAAGCCTTATCTTCTTCAAATCTCAGCCGGATAAGCATCCTAGTTTCCTCCCTACCTCAAGATAGAACTCCTCTTCCGATGAGATCAACACCCAGCCGACCACACCCATTCATATCTCAGCCATGTTCTTCCACGTCATCCCTTTTCTCCCTTGCATCCCGACTCATCTCCCCAACCTCCTCCGCTAGATCTCAGCCAAGATAAAGCTAAATCCCGAGCCTCCCAGTCGTCTGCCATGATCCTTTTCTTCGCATTTGATCCCAGCGGCATCATCCATTCCTCCCAGCATCCTCTTCCTTCGGAACAGAGCCCGTCCAAAACCAAGCTGTCAATCAAATCCCAGATTGCTTCCCAGCGTTCGCGATTCATGGAAATCTCCCAGCGCATCAAATCCCCTGCATCCCCAAGTGAGCATCCCGAGCTTCACGGCATCCCTGCATCCTTCCTTCCGAACTAATCCAGCATTTTT
Organism: Phoenix dactylifera; assembly: GCF_051530095.1. NCBI lineage: Eukaryota > Viridiplantae > Streptophyta > Magnoliopsida > Arecales > Arecaceae > Phoenix > Phoenix dactylifera. The sequence continues at coordinate 11,212,411 of NC_143193.1, forward strand.
TCGGATTGACCCCAGCCTCCAAGATCCTCTCAAACGCCCGCGTCTCGCATCACTCCCCTGTTCCGAGATCCATCTTTATCCAAGCAACCACCGCAACCCAGCAAATCATGCGGCCATGCAACTCCCCTCCACGATAAACTCCCAGCTCATGCTCTCCCCTGCATCTCGGATTCCAAGCTTATCCCGTGATCCTCTTCGTCCGTAAATCCCTCTCAACTTCACATCCACGTCTTCTTTGAATCCTTCCCAGCATTTGGATTAGCTTCACCGATCCTCCTCTTCATCCCACGTTCCCTTCATTCCATTTCAACCGAACCCAACGTCCTCCGAGATCCTCTCAAACACCCACGACTGCTATCATTCCCTTTCCTCCCCTGTTTTAGATTCAAAACAGAGGCAATCTCCCAGTCGGATGAACATCTCCCAACATACCTTTCCTGTTCCGCGTCCAAGCCAATCAACAACCCATTTCCTCCAGCCTCTTCCGCATCTCCTGCTCCGAGATTCTCCCCAACGTTCGGATCAAAGCCCCAACAACTTCCTCCCAGCCGAATCCAAACCTCCACGTCCGCAGCTTCATCCTCCCGAGCTTCACGGCAAGGAACTCCATCCTCCCCTGTTTTGGAACAGGATCCCAACTCATCTTCACAGCATATGGAAGCCAGCAACCATCCGAGATCCTCTCCATGGCCTCCTCCATCGACAAGGGATCATCTCCCAGTTCCGTTCCCAGCACCTCATCCACGGACCCAAGGATCAAGCCGACTTCAGCCAACGAATCACCGACTTTCACGTTCGATTCTGAAAATCTTCCTTCATCTGCGGATCGGATCAAGCTTCTGCCTACTCTCTGCATCCTTATCCTTATCTCGACGTGAAATAGAGAGGAGGAGCGAGGGGGAGTTGCAGCCTATAAAAGGCTCAAGCGTGAACCGAGAAGGGTATTCCTCCTTCCCCACCGGGGGGCATTCCCTCTTCCCCCACCGGGGGCTGCTCCCATCATCACTTCTCAGAGGCGGAATCCCACATAGTTCACCAGGAGAAGAAGAAGCTTGGGTTCACAGGCCGAATCCCATAGAGCCAGGAGAGAGAAACCTTTTGGGTATTTTGGGAATATTTTCCAAAGGAAGAAATAAAGAAGGAAGGACCTGCTGCTGCTGTGCTGCTGCCGCCGTCCACCACTGCATGGAAGCTTGAGCTCTTCTCCAGGGCTGGATGCAGCCCTAACAAAGGAACACGGGTTTTATATTTTATTTTATATTCTTGGGGTTGTATGAACTTATTATTTTTAATGAATTTCTTTTTTTTGAATCATATTTAATTTCTGTGATTTTAAGTATGATGTTCATACAACTGTTCTTCTTGATCACTAAGTAAATATAAGATAGTCCATGCTTAAGGAAGATGCAGTGTGCTACCACCTTAGATTAGGGTAGACATTTCATGCCAACTGAAGATGGATTATGCCCAAATTACTTTTATGAATTTTTATTTAAATGCTTATTAGGCTTGTAGCCAATTTGCATGTTAATCCAAGAACGAAATAAAATATAAATAACCCTTGTTCCGATGTTAGTGGTGAATTCCTTGCCCTAAGTTCTCTAAACTGATATCCTTTTAATTGCATCTTCTTTTATTAAATTTCTTAGTTTAATAGTCTTCACAAACTCTTTTTCAAATATTTTTATTTTTAAGAAAAATAACTGTACCCCAATCCCTGTGGATCGATACCCGTAATCACTATCCTACTAGATACGTGCTATTGCGTGGTCTTTAAAATTGACTATCACCCACCTAGAGCGAAGTTTATCCGGGAAGAGTCGCAACTTGGAATTGAATAGCCAAACCTTTTGACCAGGTTCGAAGGACTTACGGTTAATATTTTTATCATGAAAAGCCTTAGTCCTTGCTTTATAAATTTTAGCATTTTCATAAGCCTCATTGCGCAATTCTTCAAGTTCACTTGGAGTTTTCGGTGAGGACCAGCTACTTCCATGTCTAAGTTAAACTTTTTGATAGCCCAAAAAGCTCTATGTTCATGTTCGACCGGTAAGTGACAAGCTTTTCCAAAAACTAATCGGTAGGGAGACATGCCAATAGGAGTTTTGTAGGCAGTACGATAGGCCCAGAGTGCACCATTTATCCTTTGAGACCAATATTTTCTATCGGGACGTACAATTTTTTCTAAGATGTGTTTTAACTCCCTATTGGACACCTCGACTTGTCCACTCGTTTGGGGATGGTATGGGGTAGCAACTTTGTGGGTGATGTTATATTTGCGAGCCAAAGCCTCGAAAGACCGGTTGCAAAAATGAGATCCCCCATCACTGATGATGGCTCGGGATGTGCCAAAACGACAAAAGATGTTTTCATATAAAAATTTAATCACAACCTTGTGGTCATTAGTTTTAGTGTCGACAACTTCTACCCATTTTGAACATAATCAACCCCTACAAGAATATATTCGAAACCAAAGGATGGTGGAAAAGGGCCCATGAAGTCAATACTCCATACATCAAAGATTTCTACAATTAAAATAGGATTGAGAGGCATCATATCTCTACGGAAGATGGTACCCATCCGTTGGCACCGTTCACAAGTTTGGAAAAAGTTATGGGCATCTTTGAAAAGTGTGGGCCAATAAAATTCACTCTGTAAAACTTTTGCTGCAGTTTTTCTACCCGCAAAATGTCCCCCACAAGCTTGTGAATGGCAGAATGAAAGAATACTTTGAAATTCGCATTCGGAGATACATCGACGGATTACTTGATCGGGACAGTACTTGAATAGATCAGGATCATCCCAATAATAGAACTTTACTTGTGAAAAGAATCGGTTCTTGTCTTGAGTTGATCAATAATCAAAAATTCGTCCTATGGCAAGGTAATTTACTATGTTTGTAAACCATGGCGTTTTCATTCCTTGTACCCCAAATAATTGTTCATCTGGGAAAGCATCATGTAAGGGTGAGGTATTCTTAGAGGGCTCAAGAAGAATCCTAGATAAGTGGTCTGCTACGACATTTGCAGTTCCTTTCTTGTCACAAATTTCTAGGTCAAATTCTTATAGTAAAAGAATCCATCGAATCAAATGGGGTTTGATGTCCTTCTTTGCAAGAAGGTGTCGAAGGGCAGCATGATCAGTGAATACGGTAACCTTGGATCCTAATAGGTAAGATCGAAACTTGTCTAGCGTGAATACTACAGCTAGCAATTCTTTCTCAGTGGTGGTGTAGTTCAATTGTGCATCTGAGAGTACTTTACTAGCGTAGTAGATGACATGAGGTACCTTATCTAGCCGTTGCCCTAAAACTGCCCCAATGGCATAGTCGGATGCGTCACACATCAGTTCAAATGGAAGGGTCCAATTAGGGAGCCGTATGATAGGTGCAGTGGTTAATTTCAAGCGAAGATTTTTAAATGCCTCCTCGCATGCTCTATCAAAGACAGAGGGAGTGTCCTTGGCAAGAAGATTGCACAAGGATTTGGAAATCTTGCTGAAATCCTGAATGAAGCGACGGTAGAAACCAGCATGGCCAAGGAATGATCGAATTTGTTTCACAGTTTTGGATGGAGGGAGATTGGAAATAAGATCGACTTTGGCTTTATCTACTTCAATGCCCCTCTTGGACACGACGTGTCCTAAAACTATGCCTTCTTGAACCATGAAATGGCTCTTTTCCCAACTTAATACTAGGTTGGTCTCCTTACATCTTTTCAAAACTAAGGTCAAATTGTCCAGACAATTGTCAAAAGATAGGCCAAAAACTGGAAAATCATCAATGAACACTTCTAGAAAGTTTTCCACCATATCTGAAAAATAAGCCATCATGCATCGTTGAAAAGTTGCGGGTGCATTGCATAGTCCAAAAGGCATCCTCCTATATGCAAATGTCCCAAATGGGCAAGTAAAAGTGGTTCTCTCTTGATTGTCTGGGTAAACAGGTACTTGATTATATCCAGAATAACCATCTAAGAAGCAGTAGAAACCTTGACCAGCCAACCGTTCCAAAATTTGATCTATGAAAGGTGGAGGGAAATGGTCTTTCCTAGTCATTGAATTAAGTTTTCTGCGGTTAATGCACACGCGCCAACCCGTGGTTGTGCGTGTTTGTATCAATTCTCCTTCCATATTTTCAACCACAGTGATACCTGATTTCTTGGGTACCACTTATGTCGGACTCACCCACTTACTATCAGAAATTGGATAAATGATTCCGGCATCTAATAACTTCACCCCTTCTTTCTTGACTACCTCCTTCATGTTAGGATTGAGTCTTCTTTGCATTTCTCGGGTGGGCTTTGCGTCATCTTCGAGGTGGATTCGATGCATGCATATGGAGGGGTCAACCCCTTTCAAATCGGCTATAGACCATCCTATGGCATGTTTATTCTCTTCTAGTACCCTTAAAAGTTTACCCTCTTGTTCAGTAGATAAGTTGGCCGCGATGATTATAGGGAGGGTATCTTCTGGTCCTAGAAAGGCATACTTAAGAGTTGTCAGAAGTGGCTTTAACTCAAGTTTAGGTGGAGAATCAATGGAAGGACAAAGTGGTGCGCTAGCAATGGGGGGAAGAGGTTCAGGTCGGATCTTCCAAGGAAGGGAACTCATGGAAGATTGATTGTCGAGTAAGATGTTGACTTCTTCTATGGCCTTGTCTATGTCAAAGTTGTCAATGTCAAAATAGGCCAAGCATGCCTTTAGGGGGTCATCTGCTAAGATATAGGGAAGGGCTTCCTCTACAAGATCATCCATTTCATTAATTAGGCAACACTCTTCTTCCCTCACATGTTGGTCAGCGGCATGAAACACATTCAACTTAATTTTCATGTTCCCAAATGATATATCCATTGCCCCAGTTCTACAGTTGATACATGCATTGGCTGTCGCTAAAAAGGGACGACCAAGAATCACAGGGATTTGTTTCTTTAGGTTGGGCACATGTTCCATGTCAAGGACGATAAAATCTACTGAAAAATAGAATTTGTCTACCTTGACAAGAACATCTTCAATCATCCTCCGTGGTATTTTCACGGATCGATCAGCCAATTATAAGGACATCGAGGTAGGTTTTAATTCACCTAATCCAAATTTTTCATAGATTGAATAGGGTAGAAGATTCACACTTGCCCCTAGATCTAAGAGTGCTCGGTCGATGGAGTTATTTCCTATGACACAGGAAATAGTGGGAGCACCAGGATCTTTGAACTTTGGAGGGGTGTTGTGTTGGAGAATGAAACTTACCTGCTCAGTTAGGAGGACCTTTTTAGGCACATGTGTCCTAGATTTCCGCTTTTGGGTGCAAAGGTCTTTGAGAAATTTGGCATAGGAGGGAACTTGTTTGATGGCATCAAGGAGTGGAAGGTTGTTTTTAACTTATTTGAAGACCTCCATCATCTCTTCTAATGAAGTTCCCTTCTTGCCAAAGGGAGAGGGTGCATTAGGTGCTTCAGGGAATGGAGCCTTTGGAATGTGGGTTGTGGTAGATGGTGGACTAGCTGAAGAAGGTTTTGGATTTTCATGTGATACATTCCTCTCCTCTTCTTCACCTTCCTTATTGTTACCCTCCCCAACCTTATTATCTATTATACGTCCACTCTTTAGGTAGTCAAAGCATTGGCTTGCTCATGATTTAGTCGAGTTTCTTGAGCCACGTATTGTCCCCTAGGATTACTCATTGGTTGACTTGGAAGCTTACCTTCCTCTCGCTTGTTTAATGCATTGGCTAGTTGACCCATTTGGGATTCTAGCTTAGCAATTGATTGCGTGTGAGAGTGCAATAGTTGTGTGTTTGCCTTCAAACCTTGAAGGGCAGTCAACACTTTCTCCTCAAAGGTTGTATTTCTTTGGGTTGGAGCAGGAGGGGGTTGAAATTGAGTTGAGGGACGGTAGAGATGAAAATTCTGAGGGTTTTGAAAATTTTGGGAGTAGGGTTGGGCAGTATTCGAAGCTTGCTGCCTCCAAGAAAAATTTGGATGATTCCTCCATTCCGAATTATATGTATTGGAAAATGGGTCATTACCCGGTCTGGGTTGTGTTTGGGCAGCATTGATGTGTTCTTGCACGAGTTCGGAAAATTGGGATGCTGAGGGACACTCATGAATAGGGTGCGATGGGCTAGAACAGATAGCACACACTTGTGCTTGGGAAGAGCTAACGATATGTCCTCCTATCATCAATTGATCAATCTTATGGGGCAATGCATCTACCTTGCTAGACAGGTCCATGGAATGACTTATTTCACAAATGGTCCCTTTTCTTTGAGAACTCGGGGGTGCTTGACGAGAACAGGAAGCATGGTGGAGGGAGTTTTCATTAAGATTTTCAAATAATTGCCATGCTTCATGCTCATTTTGAAGCATGAAAGTCCCTCCGCATGCGGCATCGATCATCTGATGGTTTCGTTCAGTCAATCCGTCATAGAAACATTGCACTAGCTGCCATTTAGGTATTTGATGATGAGGGCATTTACGGATTAGGTTCCGAAATCTCTTCCAAGTTTCATGAAATTCTTCTCCCTCGGTTTGGGAGAAACTTGTAATAGCTCGTCTAAACTGGTTCGTTCTTCCTATGGGAAAGTATTTTTTAAGGAATTCTTGTTGCATTTGATCTTAAGAACGAATCGAGTTAGCTTCTAAAGAATTTAGCCATTGTTTGGCTCTATTTTTAAGGGAGAAAGGGAATAATCTAAGTTTTAGAGCATCATCAGTGAAGTTCTGAATCTTGACAGTGGTGCAAATCTCAAGAAATTCATCTAGGTGTTTATATGGTTCTTCGTTGGTGAGCCCATAAAAAGATGGGAGCATTTGGATCACACTAAACTTTATTTCGTATTATACAGCTGCTACCTCAGGTAATTGAATGCAAGATGGGGAAGTGTAAATGGTGGGAGTAAAGTACTCCCTCAGGATTTTGGGTTGTTCTTCAACCATCTCAGGAGGTGGGGATGATTCTACTGTTCTGATCTCAGCTCGAATATTTCTAAGGGTCTGTTCTATTTCAGGGTCAAAAGGTAATAGGTCATGTACTCTAGAGCGAGTCCCTTGCATACACTAGTACTTGATCAATCAAGCATGCAATAAAAGAAAAACACATCAATCCTTGTATTTGTCCTAAAATCACTAGACAGCTCCTAACTGGTTTGAAGAGGGCACCTAAGCCTCCAATCCAGTCTAATAAACCGAGTTGACCAGGTAAGCTCCCAGGTAAGTGGAGGGGTCACGATGCGTTCGCAAAGATCCTACTTAAAACCCACTTGCCTCGAACAGATGAACTGTCTTCCTTATAGGGACAAAGCTTGCTTAGACATCAACTAAGCCACAGAGCGAAATTGGTGCAACTTTCGGTGATCTTCGTCCTATTGAGCTCGAATGTCCCTAGGAGCCAACGTCTAATTGATTTTAATTAAAGTAACACTATGTGAGATTGAGTTCACCTAAGTTGGGCAAGAGTCCGGTGATGAAATCTGGCTCTTATCTTGTTGGGGTGATTGCCCTTACTAAGTGCAGATTAATTGGTGTATGTGTATCAGGCATGCATTCATAATTTTGCTGAAATTAAAATTAAACAATCACCACAAAATGTTAAACTAATAATCAATTTAAACAAGAAAGGTTTAGAGGTTACCAAAGAGAATTTCCCCAGCAATTTTTTTTTTTAGACAAACCTCTACAGCATTCCTTTTTCAGTAGTTCTCCTTTTGATCATCCTAGATTTTTTCGATTCCTGATCAAATAGTATAAAAAGAAAAATAAAAAATTAGTGAGATAGAAAGAGGAGATAAGAAAAGTAACAATAATAGAAAATAAATTTTATTTTATTTTAGATATATATATATATATTTTTGAAAGTTTTTTTTAATGATAGGAAAAATAACTATGCTAGCAATCCCCAGCAACGATGCCAAAAATTGATCGGTTCTTTCAATTTTGAAAATAAACCACGCAATAGCGCGTATCCTGCAGGATAGTGATTACGGGTGTCGGTCCACAGAGATTGAAGAATAAGTTATTTTTTTTAAAAAAAATAAATCCAAAAGAAGAATTTGCTAACTCGAATTAACTAAATTAAACTATGAGTACGAATTAGAATTTATCAAAATAAATGGATCTAGGATTTGGAGTCCACCGCATAGCATTGCATCAGGGTCTGTGTTCTTAATTTTTTTAATCTTTTGGAGAGGCATGCAAATTGGCTACAAGCCTTTTAAAATGAAAGAATAAAGAGTTTTAGGAAGATCCATATTAGGTATAGCATGAAGTGTCTACCTAATTATACTAACCTAGAGTGCAGAACACGTCATCTTCCTATGCATAGATCATCTTAGACTACTTTAGCAAACATGAATCGTAAAAAGCATGCTCAAAGTTTAAACATCATAAAAGAAATTTTCATTAATGATAAGAATTTAAACAAGCTCCAAAATAATAAAAAAAATAAGAACTACAATGCCCTGATACATTGCTAGGGCATCATCCAGCCCTAGACTAGACGTTTAGCCGAGCATGGCTTCCGGACGACCTCCCATCTTCAAATGAAAGCCTTCACCTCCTATTATTCCCAAAATATCGGAAAATATTCTCTTTCCCCCCCTCTTTTCTCTTTTTTTTTATTTCTTTCTCTAGTTCCCTCTCGGCTATCTTCTTCTTTTTCTTCACCGAAACAGGGGTTCCCCTGTTTCTTTCCTCCACCCCGCCCCCTTCAGCCGATGGCCAACCTCCTCTCTTTATACTCGTTTGGGGTGCTCTTTCGGGAAGGGAGAAGAGGTCACGGGCCTGATTCTGGGGCATGATGCCGGAGGGTAGATCGCGGACGGCGAATGGCTGGATGTCGGGATTAAAGCGTGATCTGTGGACGCCGAGTTGAATGGCTGGATTAATGCACCTAACTGCCACCGGATTGGAGGAGTTGGGAAGAAATCCGGAAATACTGATCGCGAACATGGTTGAATGCTGGGCGAGATCCGTGGACGCTGGAAGAATTGCATTGCAGGAGAAAAGGAAGAGGGCTGATGCGGAAGGTTTGCTGATTTCACGAGCAGCTTGGGCGCGATGCTTGGGAGGAGCTATCACGGCGTGGAGCTGGAAACCAGAAGAGGAGATGCCGCACACGGTCGATGGCGGAGGAGCTGGAACGGGAGAATCGACGGGTGGCGACTCGATTGTCGGCCGGGACGAAGAAGATGAACAGTGAACGGTCTGGGACGAGCGGCCGGTCTGGGATGCTGTGGCTGTAAACGGAAGGGAGTGATTAGGAGAATTAGGAGAAGGCGATGATGCTGGGGCGGAGGAAATCCTTTGATCGCGCGGGGAAGGAATGAGGAGGGGATCACGCGGGATCTTCCAAAACAGGGAGGGGAAGAGAGTGGGAGATGAATGCGTGAGAGTTATTATATATATTTATATTATTTTTATTTTTTATTTTTTATTTTTTTTATTTGTTTTGAAAAGTGGTTGGGGTCCACTCGGGTAGTTTGGAAGGGCTTGGTCCTGAATCTAAAATAGAGGAAGTTTGGACCCATGGAGAAAATGGGAGAGGCCTCTATTTTGCTAGGTTGGGAAGCTTGGTGCACACGGAAAAATATGACATGGGCAAAGAAATGGATAGCTTCATGCACATGTGGGAGAAAGTAGTCCACACATGGAATAGATTGGGACTAGTTTGTGAAATGGGTTGACTCGACCTGCACACATATTAGACTAAACTAATATAGAAAATTAAACCAACTTGGATTACCTCTAATAATGCAATGAAGAGGGGAAACACATTATCTTATGTTTAAATTTAAAATATATGCATAACAATAATAATAAGTGCCATGTAAAGTAGATAAATTTATACATTATTTAGCACTTATCAATTCTTATGTACTCAAACATAACCACTGGCGAGAAGGTTTCCTCATAGTCTATACCAAGCTTCTGAGTATAACCTTTTGCCACTAATCTAGCCTTAAAGGTCTCCACCTTATCAGTGGGTCCTCTTTTTCTTTTATAGATCCATTTGCAATCTATAGGCTTAATGTCTTCTGGTCAGTCTGCTAATGTCCAGACCTCATTAGAATACATAGAGTCCATCTTTGATTCCATTGCCAATTTTCAGTGTGCAGCATCTTTATCACTCATTGCCTCCAAGTATATGGATCATCATCCAAATCCTCCGATTCCAATTATAAAATCTCATTTAACATTGTATATCTCATCGGAGGTCTAATTATTCTCTTACTCTATCTAGGCTTTTGATCTTTGAAAGATTCAGGATCATTAGTGGGTACTATTTCTTGTTCCTCATTGTTCTCATTTGCCTCTTTTACAGGCTTAGCTGACTGCTCATCAAGAACAATCTCGCTTCTGCCTTCATTTAGGCTATACTCTTCTTTTAGAAAAGTAACATTTCTACTGACAATTACCTTGTGCTCATTGAGAATGTAAAGATAATATCCAGTGGACATTTTGGGGTAACCTACAAATGAACCCTTCTCAATCCTTGATTCCAGCTTATCAAGGTTAAACTTTTTAACATGAGCTAGACATCCCCATATCCTGAAATGATTTACACTTGGCTTTTTGCCAGTCCACAATTCATATGGAGTGTTAGGTACTGACTTAGTGGGTATTCTATTTAAATTATAAACAGTTGTCTCCAAGGCATAACCCCAAAAAGACATAGGTAATTTTGACAAGCTCATCATCGAATGAACCATATCTAATAGGGTCCTGGTCCTTCATTTTGCAACACCATTAACTGTGGTGTGCCAGAGGGAGTAAATTGTGAGATGATGCCCTTTTCTCTGAGATATATGTAACCATGTTTGGAATAATCATCATTGTGTTAGAAGTATGCCCTAGAAGCCAATTTGGCTGATGCATTATTTTATTCTGGAACATAAATTTATACTTGACCTAATTAAGTTGGGCATTCTTTTCATTCATGTTCTTATGTGTCCATGAATCGTCCAAGAAATTAATAAGATGATGACACATATTCTCAAGAGTTGAGAATTTGAGGCATGTGTCATTGGTGATTAATTCCTGAATTGCTCCTGATCGATGGATCATCACAAGGACGGTGATTGATCCGCTGATATTAGTGCACATATTGCTTTCTTTGATGGACGAGTCTTGAGTCCACAGTGTAGGGATGCTGGAGCAATTGTGCAAGTGCTTGTTAGAGAACAAGGGTACTGAGCGTGACCAAGACAAGAAGTCACTTGGATGTCTATCAACTCGTCAGTGACTTGCTTCATGTTGCAGTAGTGTGACTGGTTGTTTGACCTGCGGTGCTTTGGCTACTCATGTTGGGTTGTGGAGCCTGATCCATTCCCTTTTTCTAGACCCCTATGTGCACTATGGTGGTGGATGATCAAGGGAAGACAAGCCGGAAAGAGTTTCGAGAAGATTCAGAGTTGAATCAGCAAAGAAAGAAACCTTCAGCAAGGTCCGGAGTCGACTCCAGCAGACTTGGAGTCGACTCTGGCACGCAGGTAGTCTTGGCACAGTTTTTGGAGTCGACTCCAGCAGACCTGGAGTCGACTCCCCAGTGTTGGAGTCGACTCGAGAACTCCAGGAGTCGACTCCCACAGGCAGACAGAGAGGCATTTTTTCTGTGGACTGTTGTCGAGTCGACTCGCAGAATTGCGGGAGTCGACTCGAGCATGGTTTTCACGCGAGGCTGAGTTATGAACCGGGTCCAAGCCAAGGTTTTTTGAGCCCTAATCAAAGTAAGAGATTGGGAGGTATATATAGACTTCTTGAGGGACACGAGAGGGGTGGTTGCAACCTAGAGAAACCCTAGAACTCATCAACGAGAGGTTCCAAAAGTAGATCCTTTGTGTGCATCAGGAAGACGACGTGTTGCTCGTCTTGAGAGAGATTGTTTGCTGTGCGAAAGAGAGTTTGTTTCTCTTCTCTTGAATCTCTGTAACTTTCTTTGATCATATAGTGAAATATTTATCTGTGCGGCTGTGGACGTAGGAGCAAGAGACTCCGAACCACATAAACTTGAGTGTCTTGTGCATTTTGCTATTGTTTTTGCCGTGTTATTCTTTCTCCTACTATCCTTTATATTCCGCATTCGTAGGGTTGATCCCTAACAACTGGTATAAGAGCAATCTGGTTCGAAGGAAAAAGTGGGAGCAATGGCGGCTGAAGAAGGCAAGGTCAAGATTGACAGATTTGACGGCAAAGACTTTGGTTTCTGGAAGATGCAGATCGAAGATTATTTATATCAGAAGAAACTTCATCAACCTCTTGAAGGTATGAAACCGACAGATATGTCACAGGCCGACTGGGATTTAATGGATCGTCAGGCTTTGGGAGTTGTTCGCTTAACGTTGGCTCAAAACGTTGCGTTCAACATTTTGGAAGAGAAGACAACAGCAGGTTTGCTGAAAGCACTGTCGAATATATATGAAAAACCCTCGGCCTCTAACAAGGTGTACTTGATGCGTCGTTTATTCAATCTGAAGATGAGTGAAGGTTCCTCAGTTACGGATCACATCAATGAGTTCAATCTGATTACGAGCCAGTTGAGTTCGGTAGAAATCAGCTTTGAGGATGAAGTTCATGCTCTAATTCTCCTATCCTCCTTGCCAGAAAGTTGGGGTGCAACGGTGACAGCTGTAAGCAGTTCCTGCGGCTCAAACAAACTGAAGTTTGAGGAGGTCCGAAATCTGATACTCAGTGAAGATATCAGAAGGAGGGAGTCTGGTGTGAAATCTGGTTCGATTCTGAACACATCTGAAGGCAGAGGAAGAATTGTGCAACGCAGTGAAAATCGTGGCAGATCGAAGTCTAAGAGGAGGAGCAAGTCTAGATCGAAAGGCGATGGCTGCTGGCATTGTGGCAAGATGGGCCACACGAGGAAGAATTGTTGGCTCAGAAAGAAGAATCCAAGCAAGGGGCAGAATGAGGAGTCCGTGAATGCAACCACAGATGAAGCCAACGATGCTTTGATTCTCAGCGTGGACAGTCCTATCGAATCGTGGATACTAGACTCTGGAGCTTTGTTTCATTCTACCTCACGGAAGGAGTGTATGCTGAATTACACTGCAGGAGACTTCGGAAAGGTTTATCTCGCTGATGATGAGCCTTTAGATATTGTGGGGAAAGGTGAAGTTCATATCAGGATGCTGAATCAGTCAGTGTGGAAACTGAAGAATGTGAGGCATGTCCCAGGCTTGAAGAGAAACTTGATTTCTGTTGGGCAGCTTGACAGCGAAGGGTATGTTACTACCTTCGTAGGTGGTTCATGGAAAATTACCAAAGGAGCTATGGTGATAGCACGTGGGAACAAGTTGGGAACTCTCTACATGACCAATGACACCAAGGATACGGTGGCATTAGCAGAAAGAGGTGCAGATAGTTGTCTTTGGCATTGCAGACTCGGACATATGAGTGAGAAAGGTATGAAGATGATGGTGAAGAAGAACAAGCTAGCAGATCTAAAAACTGTTGATGTAGGTCTCTGTGAAGACTGCATATTTGGGAAGCAGAAAAGAGTTAGTTTCTCAAAGGGTGGAAGAACACCGAAGACAGAAAAGCTAGAGCTTGTACACACAGATGTGTGGGGGCCTTCACCGGTTGCATCTCTTGGAGGCTCACACTATTATGTCACGTTCATCGACGACTCTACCAGAAAGGTTTGGATTTATTTCATGAAGCACAAATCAGAGATATTTGTCACCTTTAAGAAGTGGAAAAGTTTAGTGGAGAATGAATCTGGTGTAAAGATAAAACGACTAAGGTCTGATAATGGCGGTGAGTATGACAGCAGCGAGTTCAAGAAATTCTGCGCAATGAATGGAATCCGAATGGAGAAGACAATACCGAGCACACCGCAGCAAAATGGGGTGGCTGAGCGAATGAACAGAACCCTGAACGAGAGAGCCAATAGTATGAGGATCCATGCTAGTTTGCCCAAGATGTTTTGGGCTGAGGCAGTCAACACCGCAGCGTATCTGATAAACAGAGGCCCGTCGGTTCCCCTAGATTGCAAATTGCCTGAAGAAGAGTGGACAAGAAAAATAGTAAATTTGTCACACTTGAGGGTCTTTGGGTGTGTCTCCTTTGTGCACATCAATGCAGAGAAAAGGGACAAGCTAGATGCAAAGTCCATAAAATGTTTCTTCATTAGATACGGTACAGATGATTTTGGTTACAAGTTCTGGAATGCGCAGAACCAGAAGGTCATCAGAAGCAAGGATGTGATATTCAATGAGCGAGTTCTCTATAAGGACAAGAATACTTCAGATCTTGAGAATGTAGGGGAGCAAAGCAAGGAAAAACAGCAAGTTGAGTTGCAAGAGATTACAGAAGAAGACGTTGCCAAAAGAGTTCAGAGAAATTCTGAAAATTCAGAAACTGTTGCGGCACAACCTCAACCAAGTATACCGCAGCTGAGAAGATCTACAAGAATCTCCAGACAACCGGATAGATATTCATCCTCTTTACATTATCTGCTATTGACAGATGGAGGTGAACCCGAGTGTTATGAAGAAGCCATGAAAAGCAAAGATTCGGTGAAGTGGGAGTTAGCCATGAAGGACGAGATGAAGTCCTTGGATAGAAATCAAACTTGGGAGCTCAGTTCACTACCAGAAGGCAAGAAGGCTTTACAGAACAAGTGGGTCTACAAAGTTAAAGAGGAACATGATGGCAGCAAGAGGTACAAAGCAAGGTTGGTTGTGAAAGGCTTCCAACAGAAGAAAGGTATCGACTACACTGAGATTTTCTCTCCGGTAGTCAAATATTCAACAATCAAAGTGATTCTGAGTATTGTGGCAGCAGAAAATCTGTATTTGGAGCAGTTGGATGTTACAACTGCATTTCTCTATGGAGAGATTGATGAAGACATCTACATGCAGCAACCTATCGGCTTTGTAGTCCCTAGCAAGGAGAACCTTGTATGCAAACTGAAGAGAAGTTTGTATGGTTTGAAACAGGCCCCGAGGTTGTGGTACAAAAAGTTCGATGGATTCATGATCAACAATGGTTTTGCAAGATGTCAAGAAGATCATTGCTGTTATCATAAGGTACTTGATGGCAGTTTTATCATCTTATACTTGTATGTTGACGACATGTTGATAGCCGGACCGAACCTACAAGAGATTGAAAGATGGAAGAAAGAGCTATCAAGGAAGTTTGCAATGAAAGACATGGGTGCAGCAAAACAGATGCTTGGGCTAAGGATTGAAAGGGATAAGGTGGCTGGAACACTGAAGCTTTCTCAAGCTAACTACATTGATAAGGTACTGAATAGATTCAATATGACAGATGCAGATCCTGTGAAGACACCTTTGGCGAGCCACTTCAAACTTTCAAAAGAGCAATCACCCAAGGATGATGAGGAGCTGAAGAAGATGTCAAGGGTACCATATGCTTCAGCTGTAGGCAGCTTGATGTATGCTATGATATGCACGAGACCCGACATTGCACATGCAGTGGGAGCTGTGAGCAGATACATGGCCAATCCGGGTAGACAACATTGGGAGGCTGTCAAGTGGATCCTAAGATATTTTAAAGGTACCAGAAATGTAGACTTGTGTTATAGAAAAGGCAGTCAAACACTACAAGGTTTTGTGGATGCAGACCTAGGAGGTGATACTGACACTAGAAGAAGCACCACAGGGTATGTTTATACTGTAGGCAGGACAGCAGTGAACTGGTTCTCACAACTGCAAAAGATCGTTGCTCTTTCGACAACTGAGGCAGAATATGTTGCCATTACAGAAGCCAGCAAGGAGATGATTTGGCTACAAAACCTTCTAAAAGAGCTGGGCAGAGAACAGAACTGTAGTGTACTATTCTGCGACAGTCAGAGTGCTATTCATTTAGCTAAGAACCCAATGTTTCATGCGAGAACGAAGCACATACAGCTGAGATATCACTTCATCAGAAAGTTGCTAGAAGATGGCAGTTTGTTACTTGAGAAGATTCAAGGAGTAAAGAATTCAGCTGATATGTTGACTAAGACAGTCACTACAGAGAAATTGAGGCGATGCATGGCCTCAATTGGCCTCCAAAGATAGTTGAATGGAGGTGCCGCACAAAGAATACATATCAAGATATGGAAGTTTGTTTATTTTTAAGATAGATGCACGACTGGATGTATCAGTCTCCAAGTGGGAGAGTTGTTGGGTTGTGGAGCCTGATACATTCCCTTTTCCTAGACCCCTATGTGCACTATGGTGGTGGAGGATCAAGGAAAGACAAGCCGGAAAGAGTTTCGAGAAGATTCAGAGTTGAATCAGCAAAGAAAGAAACCTTCAGCAAGGTCCGGAGTCGACACCAGCAGACTTGGAGTCGACTCTGGCACGCAGGTGTCTTGGCACAGTTTTTGGAGTCGACTCCAGCAGACCTGGAGTCGACTCCCCAGTGTTGGAGTCGACTCGAGAACTCCAGGAGTCGACTCCCACATGCAGACAGAGAGGCATTTTTTTTGTGGACTGTTGCCGAGTCGACTCGCAGAATTGCGGGAGTCGACTCGAGCACGGTTTTCACGCGAGGCTGAGTTATGAACCGGGTCCAAGCCAAGGTTTTTTGAGCCCTAATCAAAGTAAGAGATTGGGAGGTATATATAGACTTCTTGAGGGACACGAGAGGGGTGGTTGCAACCTAGAGAAACCCTAGAACTCATCAACGAGAGGTTCCAAAAGTAGATCCTTTGTGTGCATCAGGAAGACGACGTGTTGCTCGTCTTGAGAGAGATTGTTTGCTGTGAGAAAGAGAGTTTGTTTCTCTTCTCTTGAATCTCTGTGACTTCCTTTGATCATATAGTGAAATATTGATCTGTGCGGCTGTGGACGTAGGAGCAAGAGACTCCGAACCACATAAACTTGAGTGTCTTATGCGTTTTGCTATTATTTTTGCCATGTTATTCTTTCTCCTACTATCCTTTATATTCCGCATTCGTAGGGTAGATCCCTAACAACTCACAGTGAGGTTATTATAGTTTGACTGCACGTATACATGGTCTCTAGCCATATGGGTCCATGCAGTGTAGATTGGCTGCAGTAGGTTCACTGTAGGAGTAGGGTATTGTTGCCCAGAGATGGTCACCCAAGAGGGGGGTGAATTGGGTGTTTTAAAACTTTTTGTCTAATTAAACAAAAACACACAAGTGTATGTGCTAAAGTAAAAATAAAGTTGTAAGTCGCAAACGCAAAGGTTTATAGTGGTTCGGAGCTTCCACTGCTCCTACATCCACTCCCCAAACACCTTTGGGAATTTCCACTATAATCAGCGATTACAGTCCGGTAGTTTTTCGAGTGAACTACCCAACTCGTTGTTTTATCCCGGGCTAACAACGAACCCTACAATCCCCCAATTTAACCTAGGTTTGGGACGCCTATTCCTTGTTCCAAGTCCCTTGACTGGAACAAGCACAATATTCAAACGTTTTACAAAGATTTAATAGCTCTTATGAAAGCAAATATAACAATGAGAAACAACAAAACCGGAAGAACCCTTTTTGCCGTTGAAAGTGTGGGTGATGGTGGTTCTTCCGATGTGGATCACGTTGGCTTGAATGCGAGCTTTGATTGCCGAGTGGGAGTGAGTAGATGAGCACAAAATCAGATGAAGATGACTTGAATGCACTTGATTTCTCCTCTTGAAAGCACCAACTCTCTTGAACCTCTTTCTCTTTCTTCTCTCTTGAATGATCTTGTGTTTGGTTGGTGAGAAGTTGTTTAAAGGCACTTAAAAGCTCCTTTTTATAGTCCTTCAAGCAATAGATCCGTTAGACACAAAAATATAGCCGTTTGAAATTCAAACAAACCTGCAAAAGTGTGTCAGTCGCGTCCCAGGCGTTCCAGAGACATCTCCGCTTGAACGCGAGACGTCTCGGCTGTATAGAAATTATTTTGACGATGTTGGAGTCGACTCGGTGCTTTCTGGGGACGACTCCGGAGAAGAACAGCTCGATTTCTTTTTTTCTATTTTTCTGAGAGAGTCGGCTCGGCGCTTTACGGAGACGTCTCGGGATGTTTGTACTTTATGCATGGGGACGACTCCGCGACGTCGGGGACAACTCCGAAGTTTTATCAACGAAAAACAAGTCCTCTGGAATCCCTGAGAGAGTCGTGTCCGCGCTTTCTGGGGACGTCTCAGGATGTTTGTGCTTTATGCGTGGGGACGACTCCGTGTCCTTTGGAGACGACTCGCGCGCATCCCTTGAAATCGGCCTTTCTGCCGTCTCTGAGAGAGTCGACTCTGAAAAGTCGGGAGTCGAGTCCGACCCTGCGAGACGCCTCGGCAGGTGCCGGGGACGTCTCCAGGCGTGCCAGTTCCTCTTCTACGTGCCAGAGACGTCTCTGGAACAAACCGGAGACGTCTCGGCTGCCCCTGATCCGTTTTCTTCATCTAAAAAAAATCTTCAATAAATCCTCAAAAAATATGGGAACATGCCTTGACAATTCTTAACAATATTCTTAGTTAAACACCTGAAATCCTCAGATAAATTGTTAATATAAAGAAAATTATACTCTAGTATTTTTTATTCATCAAAATCCATTAGGGGGTCAACAATCTCCCCCTTTTTGATGATGACAAAACACTGAGTATATGCAAAATTTAAAATTTAAACATATACACAGTATTTGATCAGATGTACAAGTATTGTGTTTTAGTTAGAGCTAGATACAGTATGCATAATTCAATATAGTCAACTGTCAGTTCTATCCTTATGCATAAGTATTGATCTTAGTAGCTCTTTGAGCAATTTGGCATGCCATCTATCACTTTTAGATTTGAATCAAGTTGAAGTGTAAATTAATGAAATATTGATGCTAACAACAATTAAAAACCAAATACTTTTGACTCTCCCCCTTTCTTTTCCAGAAGGACAATTTTCTTAAAGCCAATATTCTTCAATTTTATCTTTTCATTTGTTGATTCTAAATAAACTTTCAAGTATGAGTGTAAATTTTGCATTTTGCATGTC
The DNA here is from genome assembly GCF_051530095.1 of Phoenix dactylifera. Taxonomy (NCBI): domain Eukaryota; kingdom Viridiplantae; phylum Streptophyta; class Magnoliopsida; order Arecales; family Arecaceae; genus Phoenix; species Phoenix dactylifera. The sequence goes on from NC_143193.1 coordinate 11,231,353, forward strand.
TATTTCAAGTATGAGTGTAAATTTTGCATTTTGCATTTCTACTGGTTCTACTCCCCCTTTTTGTCATCAACAATGAAGGGGATAAATTTTTCTTAGGTATCTAACACGCGATGCCTATTAGAATTCAGCATTACCATGAAACAAGCAATGATCTCCAAGTTATGCACCCCCTTTCTAAGTTATTTCCATCAATGAATTCAGCATTCATTTTATTCCCCCTTTGTTTTGGAATTCATTTCAGACCTTTTGAATGCAGTTATTACAAGTTGTGCTCCCCCTGTTTCATATGCATTGATAAGTTGGCAAAATAGTAAAATGGTTGCACATTGTCAAATTTGAACATTCAAAGCATGTTATGACATTTTCATGGCACATCACAGAATTAGAAACATACACCAAGATTCAAAAAGAAGGGTATGACATTTATATGGTATTACAATCATTTGAAGCCATTACAAGGATAAAAAGTCATTACAAGGATTGATTGTTAATACAAAAGAAGTGATGCAGGAGCACCACCCTCCTTCTAATGGCGTGGGACATTGGGTGAGGGGTGAAAAGAATTTGAGTCCAAGCTGAAATTAGATTGAGTCCATGCAATAAGTGATTTGATTCACAATGGGTTAGCCTCTTCAATGTCAATTAGATTGACTCCAAGGCGTGAATGGGTCCATGGCTAAGTAGAAGTGGTCACATGTCAAAAGAAAGAGAAGTTCAACCATGAAGACCTCTCACATGTGGAAGAAATTCAGAGTTCAGATCCAGTTGAAATCCGTGACAGATTGAACACCATCTGGTATTTTAAAGATTTTGGGAGCTATAGAAGTCTGATTAAGTTGATTCAAATTTTGTTGGAAAGTAGACATCCGTAGCTTTCCAATGACTATAAGAACATAAAATTTGGAGATCAGATGACATTTGAGGAGTCTCCCGAACTTCATGCTGATGTTGGTACCCGAGAAGGATTCCACCTAGATTCCAACTCATGGCATGCGGCTGAATTCCTTTTGATGGGTTTCAATCCACATGCCATAGATATGGATCTTAGGTGTTTAGGCTTAGGTGTCAAGGTATTTGATTGGTCAATTAGAAGATTTGAATTTTAAAAGAGTCCTCATGTGATTAGGAGTTCAATTTAAAATTCTGTGTAGTCCTTATCCTTTGCCAACCTTTCTTTCTATATAAAGGAGGGTATGATGAATGAAGTTAGTTTTGGATTTCGAAATTTTTATTTGTTTATGTGAAGAGAGGCTACTCCTCTTGCTGGTGCGATGCCAAGGGGCTGAGGGAAGGTGGGACGCCTCCCTTCATGCAATTTGAAATTGGGTTAGTTTTGGATGAGATTTCCCTAACTAACTCAACCTTATCCTTATCCATTCTCTTTCTCCTCACGCCTCCACCCTTTGTGTGCGCCTCCTTGTGTGCCACATCAGCCTCCCAGCCGTATTCCTCATGCCACAACCCCTTCCCACGTCCTCCCTTGAGTCCTAAACCCAATAGGACTCTAAATAACCCAAGCCGGCCAACCCATTAGGTGCAAACCAATTTCAGCCGCCCACTCAATTGGATGCCCAATTCTAGTCACTTGGTTGAATCCCACGAACCCAATCTCACCCATCCAGCAACCCCTCTTCTTCCTCCTTCCTTCCACCACAAAGAACCCTAGCCTCCATTGCCATTGCTTAGAAAAAAAAAAGAAGAAAGATTCAGCCATTCTCAAAGAAGAAAAAATCTGCAGCCCACCCCGTTCTGCGTCAATTGGTATCAGAGCGAATCCTTGTTGCCATGAGTACCAGAAGTGGTCGCCCATACAACAATGAACGACAACGTGCTGAGATGATGGCCGAGCTCATCCAGCAAATGGCGGCTCTGAATCAGAAGATGGAAGTTGTTTGGGATCGTCTCTTCCCCGAGCAAAACAATCTTGAAGATGATCATGGCGTTCCTGCACATCCTGAAAATCCAGAAGACCCTGACGTTGAAGCATTCTCCCCCGGGGGTCTATCACCCCAAAGGCCACCTAGGGGTCAGCGGATGCCCCCTCCAAACATTCCTCGTATGGGAAATAATTTCAGGAACCCCTATGTTCATCAAAATCAGCGGGAGCGCAATGATCTCGACGATGTCATGAAGCGGGTTCGTGTAGAAGTTGCTGATTACAGCGGAAGCATGGACCCAACCCACTTCCAGGATTGGCTGATGTCTCTCGAAGACTACTTCGAATGGTTCAGCATGCCCAATGAAACCAAGGTGCGATTTGTGAAGATGAAGCTCAAGGGCCAAGCACGCATATGGTGGCATAGCGTTGAAGAGAAGCTTCATCGACTCCGACAGCCCCCTATCAATGATTGGGAGGAGATGAAACTTCGTTTGAAGGAAAAGTATCTTCCCCTTGATTATGAGGAGACACTCTTCGAAGAACTTCTGAAACTTCGTCAAGGAAGCTCTTCCGTAGAGGAGTATACGGCCCGATTCCATGAGTTGATGATCCGCAGCAACCTCACGGAGACGGATCGACAGTCCCTAACTCGGTACCGATCCGGGCTGAGGGATGACATCAAGAGGGAGCTAATGACGACGCGCATCTTCAGCCTAGAGGAGGCATATCAACTCGCCATTCGAGTTGAATCGCAGCTACGACAAAGACGTCCTGCGCAAGCACCGGTTGCACGAAGATTTTCCGAGCGCAGCACCAACCGAGGAGTTCCATTTCCTCGAGGTAACGCCCCTGCTTTCAGATCTGAAACCTCTGTAAATAGAAGCACATATCAGGAAAGGGGTGCTCCAAGGGCTAATGAAAAGGGTAAAGGTGCTATGCCACAATCCACACCGCAAGGGAAGAATCCTGTTGAATGCTACAAGTGCGGCGGGCGAGGCCATTTCGCCGTTGTTTGTCCTACCCGAGACCAACGATTTGCATTGGTATGTGAAGAGGATGAGATCATAGGACCCTCTGAAGTCACTCCTCCCTCTCAACCCGCTGATGAAGAGAGAAATGAAGGGAACGAAGAACATGATGAAGAAGCCCCTGCGGTGGAGCTAGAAGCTTCAGATCTACCTGTGTGCGTCGTGCGGCGGGTTCTTACGGGTTGCAAGCAGGAGGAGAACGTGGAGGAAGATTGGAGGCGCACCAATATCTTCCACACTCGCGTCGAGCATGCCAACAAGTCTCTAAACCTCATCATTGATAATGGAAGCTGCATGAACATCATTTCCGAAGAAGTGCTGAAAAAGCTGAATCTGAAACCGGTACCGCATCCAAAGCCGTATCGGGTAAGTTGGATCGAAGACTCCTCCATCCCTGTTAAACAAAGATGCTTGATCAGTTTTTCACTTGGTAAGGACTTCCGAGATGAAGTATGGTGCGATGTTCTGCCCATGAAAGCGTGCCATCTTCTTCTAGGAAGACCTTGGTTGTATGATCGTAGTGTCGAGTATGATGGTCGATCCAATTGTTATTCTCTATATTGTGCCAACAAAAGAGTTGTGTTAAAGCCCCTTCGGATCACTGATTTTACTTCTGAAAATCTGATAATCCAACGGATTTTAACCATGAGAAAGTTTGAAGCTTGTAGCTGAGAGATTGGAGTCATGTATGCACTAGTGTCTAGGGAAGTTGGTGCTGAAATTTCAGAAGTTGTTCCTCTTGATTTCAAGTCTATATTGGATGATTTTTCTGATGTAACCCCTGAGGACCTTCCCAAGGAGCTTCCACCGATGAGGGACATCCAACATGCCATAGATTTGGTGCCCGGTTCAAGTTTACCGAATCTTCCCGCATACCGGCTGAATCCGAGAGAACATGAGGAGCTTCACCGCCAAGTCCAAGAACTTTTGGACAAGGGATTCTTCCGAGAGAGCCTCAGTCCATGTGCCGTCCCAGCTCTACTTACTCCCAAGAAGGATGGTTCATGGAGGATGTGCGTGGACAGCAGAGCAATCAACAAGATTACAGTGAAGTACCGTTTCCCGATCCCGCGGCTTGACGACATGCTGGATTTGTTGCATGGAGCCACCATCTTCTCCAAGTTGGACCTTCGAAGTGGCTACCATCAGATTAGAATCAGACTTGGGGATGAGTGGAAGACGGCATTTAAGACCAAGGATGGCCTCTATGAATGGATGGTTATGCCGTTTGGTCTCTCCAATGCGCCAAGTACTTTCATGCGGGTTATGAATCAAGTGCTGAAACCGTACATTGGGCGCTTTGTGGTTGTTTATTTTGATGACATTTTGATTTTCAGTCGTAGCCGTGTGGAGCATCAGCAACATCTTCGCCGAGTGCTTCTTACACTTCGATCAGAAAAACTTTATGTTAACCTGAAGAAGTGCTTCTTTGCTGAATCACAAGTACCATTCCTTGGTTTCATAATTTCAGATCAAGGTGTTGCAGCGGATCCGGAGAAAGTTCGTGCCATTCGGGAGTGGCCGACGCCAAGTAACATTCATGAGGTGAGGAGCTTCCATGGCTTGGCTTCCTTCTACCGTCGGTTCATAAGAAATTTCAGCAGCATAGTAGCACCAATCACCAATTGTATGAAGGCTGAAAATTTTCGTTGGACGCCGGCCGCCACTAGAGCCTTTGAAGACATCAAGGAACGTCTAACCCAAGCCCCAATTCTTCGACTTCCAGACTTTGATCAGCTCTTTGAAGTCGCTTGTGATGCTTCTCACATTGGGATTGGTGGAGTTCTGAGCCAAGAAGGTCATCCCGTCGCCTTCTACAGCGAAAAGCTCAACGACGCCAAGCGAAGGTATTCCACTTATGATATTGAGTTTTATGCTGTGGTTCAAACTCTTAAACATTGGAAGCATTATCTTCTACATCGAGAGTTTGTCATGTACACCGACCATGACTCTTTAAAGTACATCAATTCACAAAAGAAGCTAAGTGCGCGACATGCGAGATGGGTGGATGTACTGCAGCAATTTACTTTTGTATTGAAGCATAAGCCGGGTGCAGAAAATCGAGTCGCTGATGCCCTTAGCCGGAAGACACATGTTCTCACCCTCTTGAATGCAGAAGTAACGGGCTTCAATGATCTGAAAATTCTATATTCTACTGATGCATATTTTCAGCCTATCTACACCGAAATTTCAGTAGGGAGTCACCGGCAGCATTCTGATTTTTCAATCCATGACGGCTTTCTCTTCCGTGGCACACGCCTATGTATTCCAGAAACCTCTCTTCGCGACCACATCATCCGGGAGGTTCATGGGGGAGGTCTTGCTGGTCACTTCGGGCGTGACAAGACCATCATTATGATGGAAGATAGGTTCTATTGGCCGACCTTGCGCAAGGATGTCCACCGAATCATCAAACATTGCCGAACTTGTCAACTAGCCAAGGGAACAAAATCCAATGCCGGCCTCTACTCTCCACTGCCATTGCCGAGCTCACCATGGGAGGACCTTAGCATGGACTTTGTGCTTGGGTTGCCCAAGACAGTACGAGGACATGATTCTATTTTTGTCATTGTTGATAGGTTTTCAAAGATGTCGCACTTTGTGCCCTGTGCGAAGACTTATGATGCATCACGAGTTGCTGATTTGTTCTTAAAAGAAGTGGTTCGTTTACATGGGCTCCCGAAGACTATTGTATCTGATCGTGATGTCAAGTTCGTTAGCTATTTTTGGAAGACACTTTGGGCGAAGCTTGGTACCCGTCTTTCCTTCTCCAGCGCCTATCACCCCCAAACCGATGGGCAGACCGAGGTGGTCAACCGCAGTCTTGGAAACCTTCTTCGATGCTTAGTCCGGGATCATGAGAAGTCATGGGATCTGATTTTACCCCATGCCGAGTTTGCCTACAACAGCAGTGTCAACCGTACCACAGGATTGTCACCTTTCGAGATTGTTCTCGGGTTGAAGCCGCGGCGGCCTATTGATCTTGTACCACTTCCCATCAACACAAGGACCAGCGAAGGTGGTGAAGACTTTGCTAGGCATATACAAGACATTCATTCTGAAGTTCGACGTCGTTTGGTCACCAACACCGAGATTTACAAGCAACAAGCAGACTTGAAGCGACGTCCCCTGGAATTCAAAGAAGGAGACCTTGTGATGATGCGGTTGAGTGCTGAACGCTTCCCTCACAGAAATTTTCAGAAGCTACATCCTCGTCGCGCCGGCCCCTTCAAGGTACTGAAACGAATGGGACCTAATGCATATGTGCTTGATTTGCCTGAAGACTTGCAGGTTAGCCCAATTTTCAATGTTGAAGACCTGCAGCTCTACGAAGGTCACTTTGCTGAAGATGAAGACCCTCCAGCCGTACCCCCATCGTTACCACGTCGATCAGCCCCTAAAGACACCATTGAAGACATTTTGGATGATCAGATTGTGTCCACACGTCGAGGGGGATATCAGAAATTTTTGGTTAAATGGAAGGGCAGACCAATTTCAGATTGCTCTTGGTTGAAGACGGAAGAAGTCCAACGGCTGAACCCGGATCTCTACGAGCTCTATCAGTCACAGAACTCGACAGAGTCGAGTCTTTTTCCAGCCGGGGAGAGTTGATGCAGGAGCACCACCCTCCTTCTAATGGCGTGGGACATTGGGTGAGGGGTGAAAAGAATTTGAGTCCAAGCTGAAATTAGATTGAGTCCATGCAATAAGTGATTTCATTCACAATGGGTTAGCCTCTTCAATGTCAATTAGATTGACTCCAAGGCGTGAATGGGTCCATGGCTAAGTAGAAGTGGTCACATGTCAAAAGAAAGAGAAGTTCAACCATGAAGACCTCTCACATGTGGAAGAAATTCAGAGTTCAGATCCAGTTGAAATCCGTGACAGATTGAACACCATCTGGTATTTTAAAGATTTTGGGAGCTATAGAAGTCTGATTAAGTTGATTCAAATTTTGTTGGAAAGTAGACATCCGTAGCTTTCCAATGACCATAAGAACATAAAATTTGGAGATCAGATGACATTTGAGGAGTCTCCCGAACTTCATGCTGATGTTGGTACCCGAGAAGGATTCCACCTAGATTCCAACTCATGGCATGCGGCTGAATTCCTTTTGATGGGTTTCAATCCACATGCCATAGATATGGATCTTAGGTGTTTAGGCTTAGGTGTCAAGATATTTGATTGGTCAATTAGAAGATTTGAATTTTAAAAGAGTCCTCATGTGATTAGGAGTTCAATTTAAAATTCTGTGTAGTCCTTATCCTTTGCCAACCTTTCTTTCTATATAAAGGAGGGTATGATGAATGAAGTTAGTTTTGGATTTCGAAATTTTTATTTGTTTATGTGAAGAGAGGCTACTCCTCTTGCTGGTGCGATGCCAAGGGGCTGAGGGAAGGTGGGACGCCTCCCTTCATGCAATTTGAAATTGGGTTAGTTTTGGATGAGATTTCCCTAACTAACTCAACCTTATCCTTATCCATTCTCTTTCTCCTCACGCCTCCACCCTTTGTGTGCGCCTCCTTGTGTGCCACATCAGCCTCCCAGCCGTATTCCTCATGCCACAACCCCTTCCCACGTCCTCCCTTGAGTCCTAAACCCAATAGGACTCTAAATAACCCAAGCCGGCCAACCCATTAGGTGCAAACCAATTTCAGCCGCCCACTCAATTGGATGCCCAATTCTAGTCACTTGGTTGAATCCCACGAACCCAATCTCACCCATCCAGCAACCCCTCTTCTTCCTCCTTCCTTCCACCACAAAGAACCCTAGCCTCCATTGCCATTGCTTAGAAAAAAAAAAGAAGAAAGATTCAGCCATTCTCAAAGAAGAAAAAATCTGCAGCCCACCCCGTTCTGCGTCAAGAAGGAGTTTCAAATAAGCCTAGGGTTTTACAAAAAGATGAACCCTAGATGTCCACAAAATGTCCCTCACCGGCGACCACGCTCAATAGCCCCAGCAGCAGCCTCTATAAATCTATTTATTGCATCCATTAGGCTTCTAAAGTGATCTCCCTGAGATTGATTGAGGGCTGTCACTAGTGCTTCAAACTCATGAGTTGCCCTGTCAATCCTTCCTCTAAGTTGGGCAGCCACACTGCCCACATTGCCTTCAGGGCTCGTCAACTCTAGAAGACCATCCGATATGATCTTCAATTCATCCTGTATCTCACATGATCTTCTAGTTTGGTTTGTTGCCACACAAACCAATTCTGACCCTATAGCTTCCATCTGAATTTTGATTTCCTTCAATTGTTCTTGGAGTGCTTCATGTGAGGTGCGGATGGGAGCTAACTCAGCAGAGATTATTGATCTCATCTCTTCCCTCATCTGCTGGCACACTATAGATGCTAGGGTGTGCATTTGCTCATCTGATAAGGGCAACGATCCACTAGCTGGAGGAGGAGGCATGGAAGTGGATGGTCCAGCCGAGCTGGAAGGAACATCAGGAAAGGTCATAGGGCTATGTGGAGGAGAGAGGTGGACAGGCTCCTAATGATGGATCTCAGGCTCTATAGTTTGGGATTTTCTTTTGCAAACCTTAACCCAAGATCCGTCTTTCTTGTGAAACTCCATCCTATGTAATGTGCTCTCGTTGTAGTAATCAGTGTTTCTCAAAGGTTTCTCTGGCTCATTTTCAGGGATAGGAACCTTAAAGTATTTGAAAAGTAGGGTGAAGACCATCCCATATGGTATGCTAAATCTGGAATATCTATGACATATGGAGATGTAGTTCAACATGAGCCTAGGGAGGTTTAGGGGAATCCCTAGCAAGATGTGGTGCATTATGGCTAAGTCTCGCTCCGAAACGAAATCGAAGCGACCGGTTTTTGGAAACAAGATCTGGTTAACTATGCTCAAAAGCAATCTCATTTCAGCATTGAGGTCTTGGAACTTGATTATATCAAGAGGACCGCAGTCCTCTCTACCTAGGATTAGGTTTAAGGCAACTTTCCTTTGGGGATGTGAGGTCGGAGCCTCACCGTACTTGGGTATTTGTAACAAGCTAGATAAGATGTCCTCATTGATTTCTACCAATGTCCCTCGGACATATCCGGTATACCCCGAGCTCCCTAAGGCCAAATTGCTAAAGATTTCTCTCATTAGGCCGGGATAAGTTGACATATTTAGGGAACATAGGTGTTCCCAACCTTGGGCACGGAGTCTCTCTCCAATAGAGAACCCCTCACTAGCTAGGAAATGAAAATCAATGTATCTACCTGTGGTTACTGTGCGATTCGCACAGGAGGGGGTCACGGTTGGCGGAGCAACCGGAGGAGACGGCGTGGAGGACTCTTCCCTCCGTTCCTCGTCGTTTGCCACCCTAGGACGCCTCCCACCCGTACGCCTAGCTTTCTTAGGGGCCATTGATTGGAAATCTAGGGAAATGGGGGGAGATTTTGGTTTGATTTGTGGTGGAGAGAAGATGGATGCTAGGGTTTAGGGTTTCGTTGGGGACGAAGGAAAGCAGCTCGGGACGGCTCGAGCTGTTTCGACCTATTTAAAAAAAAAATATTCATTCTGTCCCCGAGACGTCTCCACGACTAATGCGAGACGTCTCGCTGGGGGGACGTCTCTGTGACTTGCCAGAGACGTCTCCAGCACTGAAAAATTTCAAAATGATTCCTATCTTTTCCCAATTTGTTTTATTCAATCCCAATGACCAGTTTAATTTCTTTTGGCGAATATAAAGTGAGCTTGCTTGTGATCCTTCCCCTTAATAATACATCCTATAAAAGTTTGACAATGATTTTTGAATTATCAATATTGAAATGAGAAATGTTTGACCAAATTTCGAATGCCTATGGAATAGGCTCTGAAAATATCTCCATAAAGAGTCCAAGGGAGGGTAACCATCCTAATAGGCTCTGAAAATATCTCCATAAAGAGTCCAAGGGAGGGTAACCATCCTCCGGAAAGTCAAACAATTCGTCATCTAACTTTGATAGATTCATGTTTTCACTTATTAGGCACTAGGTTTGCTATATGTGACCTTGAAGTGTATTATTAGTTTGAGTAGTATTTACATGTATTTCTAGAGCTTACAAAGCATTGCATATGCTTGATAAATTAAATCATTTAAGCTATAATGTTGAAATCGATTCATGCTTGCATTACAAATTCAATCTATTTGCTAGGATCATACAAGCACAAGGCATTCCTTAAAAAGTTGAACCTATCTTTACAAAGGGGCTTTGTAAAGATATCGGCCAATTGATTCTCAGTGCATACATACTCAATCAATACATCATTTTTCAGCACATGATCCCTTATAAAGTGATGCCTAATCTCTGTGTTTTGATTTAGAGTGTTGGACAGGATTTTTTGTTAAATTAATTGCACTTGTATTATCACATCTAATTGGAATGTTGTCCATCTTGATACCAAAATCTTCAAGTTATTGCTTAATCCAAAGAACTTGGGCACAACAGCTTCCGGCTGCAATGTACTCAGCCAAAGCTGTGGACAAGGCAACTGAATTCTGTTTCTTGCTGAACCAAGAAACCAAGTTAGCACCCAAGAATTGACATGTGCCACTTGTGCTTTTTCTGTCGAGTTTGCACCCGGCAAAATCAGCATCGGAATAAGCAATTAAATTTAAATCAGATTGTTTAGAATACCATAAACCTGCATTAGATGTCCCTACTAGATATTTGAATATTCTTTTAACAGCTTGCAAATGTGATTCTTTAGGACATGCTTGGTATCTAGAACACATGCAAACACTGAATAATATGTCTGGTCTACTAGCAATAAGGTAAAGTAAAGACCCTATCATACCTCTGTACAATTTGCAGTCTACACTTTTACCTTTTTCATCTTTGTCAAGCTTGCAACTTGAGCCCATGGGTGTGCTGATTTCCTTTGCATCCTTCATCTTGAACTTCTCCAACATTTCCTTGATGTATTTGGACTGACTGATGAAGATGCCTTCCTCTGATTGTTTTATTTGTAGCCCAAGAAAGAAGTTTAGCTCACCCATCATGCTCATTTCAAATTCTCCCTGCATAAGCTTAGCAAACTCTTGACAAAGACTATCATTAGTAGCACCAAAAATTATATCATCCACATAAATTTGCACAAGCAATAAGTCATTCCCTTTTCTTTTAATGAAGAGTGTTTTGTCTACATTTCCTCTTTTAAACTTATTTTCAATTAGAAAATTACTTAATCTTTCATACCATGCCCTAGGGGCTTGCTTAAGTCCATACAATGCTTTATGCAATTTAAAGACATAATCTGGATGTAAGTAGTTTTCAAAATCTGGAGGTTGTTCTACATAAACTTCCTCCATTATATAACCATTTAAAAATGCACTTTTTACATCCATTTGATAGAGTTTGAAATTCATGAAGCATGCATATGCTAAAAGTAGTCTAATAGCCTCTAACCTAGCAACAGGAGCGAAGGTTTTATCAAAATCTATGCCTTCTTCCTGATTGTAGCCTTTGGCTACTAGCCTAGCTTTGTTTCTTATTACTATTCCATCTTCATCTAGTTTATTTCTATATACCCACTTGGTGCCTATCATTGAAACAGTAGGGGGTCTTTTCATTAGAGTCCAAACTTGATTTCTTTCAAATTGGTTTAATTCCTCTTGCATAGCATTTATCCAATTTTCATCTTTTTCCGCTTCCTCTAGTGATTTAGGCTCTATTTGTGAAACGAATGCAAGATAATTACTAGTATTTCTTAAAGAGGATCTTGTCCTTACCCCTTGTGAAGGGTCACCAAGGATTAGATCCCTTGGATGACCATGTGCATACCTCCATTCCCTCGGAAGATCTTGATTTCTTGCTTGGGGTTGATCTTCTCCATCTTGCTGAATTGTATCTTCCTTGATTTCATCTTCAAGTTGTTTGTCTTGTATGGAGAACTCCTTCATTCTGTCTGCAAGTATACCTGCATCACCATCTTCTTCTTTTCTAGAAGAATCTCCATTAGCTTCATCAAAAACAACATGAATGGATTCTTCAACAACGAGAGTTCTCTTGTTGAAGACCCTGTATGCTCTACTAGATGAGGAATAACCTAAGAAGATCCCCTCATCTGATTTAGCACTAAACTTACTTAGATTGTCCTTTCTATTGTTTAAAATAAAGCAGCGACAACCGAAAACATGAAAATAACTTATATTGGGCTTCTTATTTTTCAGCAACTCATATGGTGTTTTCTTTAAGATAGATCTAACTAAAGCACGGTTTAAAATATGGCAGGCAGTATTGATTGCTTCAGCCCAAAAATACTTTGGTAGATCCGATTCGCACAACATGGTACGAGCCATATCTGCTAGTGTGCGATTCTTCCTTTCTACCACCCCATTTTGTTGGGGTGTCCTAGGAGCCGAAAAATTGTGATTGATACCGTTTTCTTCACAAAATTTTTCAAAATGCTGATTTTCAAACTCGGTACCATGATCACTCCTAATTGCTTTTAGTTTAAGATTAAGTTCATTCAAAATCCTATTATGAAACTTGATAAAAGCGGAAAAGGGCTCATCTTTGTGGGCAAGAAATGAAACCCATGTAAAACGTGAAAAATCATCAACAATTACAAGACCAAACTTCTTACCCCCTAGACTAGCAGTTCTAGTGAGTCCAAATAGATCCATGTGAATTAGTTCTAAGGGTTTTGATGTTGAGACTATGTTCTTAGATTTGAAAGAGCTTCTTGTTTGTTTTCCTAGTTGACATGCGGCACAAATCTTGTTCTTTTCAAAGTCTATTTTTGGTAGTCCTTTGACTAGATCTTTTGTAATCAATTTAGAAATTAAATCCATGCTAGCATGCCCTAACCTACGATGCCATAACCAGCTAGTCTCATTGACCTTGGCATCCGTGGCTACAAGACATTGGCCATCCTTCATGGTGAGATCATCAAGGTCTACCATATAAACATTTCCAAGTCTATGTCCCATAAGTATGATCTCATTGTCAATTGGACTACTAATTATGCATAGGGAAGATTCAAATGACACTTTAAAGCCCTTGTTACAAAATTGACTTATACTTAATAAATTATGTTTTAATCCATTAACTAACAATACATTGTCAATAAATGAGGAGGGTGATATGGAGATTTTACCAACGCCAATGATTTGACCTTTAGCATTGTCTCCAAATGTGACTACTCCTTCTTTTGATTTCAAGGTGACGAAGAGGCTCTTGTCACCGGTCATATGCCTTGAGCAACCGCTATCAAGATACCACATTCTCTTTTTGCTCCCGGCTGCAAGGCATACCTGCAAAATAATCATGTGAAGCTCTTAGGTACCCAAGTTTTCTTAGGTCCTTCTTGGTTAGTGTAGTTGGTTCCCTTAGGCACCCACATTTTAGTTGTATTTTTACCCTTAACAAGTGTGTTCTTATTGGTTTGAATCTTTCTTTGAATACAAGAATAAGCTTTATATCCACTTTTCCCACAATAAAAGCATGTAGGTTTTTCAGTTTTGACATCTTTTGCTTTTACAAAAAAGTTCTTTAAATATTTTTGTTGTTTGCTAGTTTTGTATCCTAATCCGGCTTTATTAAAAACAGCTCTTTGATTAGATAGAATGAGATTTAATTTTTCCGAGCTATGTGTAAATTTCTGCATAATTGGTTTATACTTGTGTAGCTCATCTTTAAGGTTCAAATTTTCTTTAACTAATTCTTCCCTATCATTTTTAAGGGATTCAACATTTTGTGCAAGTGAAGTATTACTACTGAGTAGGAGTTTGACTCTTAGATTTAATTCCTTAATGAGTGTTTTTGCCGTTTCATTTTCAATGATGAGTTTTGAATTTTTATCCTTTAGGTCAATGATGCTATCATTTTCATAGCTTTCCTTTTCAATCAATAAGTTTTTAATGTCATCCTTTAGTTTTTGATTGGAGGCCTTTAGTTCTTTATTTTTTACTCCTAACATACCACAATCATCCATGAGTTCTTGGAAAGCTTCATATAATTCTTCTAAAGTAAAATCTGTAGTTGAGCTTTGACATACCTTATCGTCGTTGAATGCCATGAAACACAAGTTGGCGGTCTCATCCTTCTCTTCCTCGGAGGAGGATGTGTCACTATCATCCCAAGTTGCTTTCAACGCCTTTTTCTTCTTCTTTCCATAGTGCTTCTTCTGTTGAGGGCATTCGGAGCGGATGTGTCCCGGTCTCTTCCACTGCTCCTACATCCACTCCCCAAACACCTTTGGGAATTTCCACTATAATCAGCGATTACAGTCCGATAGTTTTTCAAGTGAACTACCCAACTCGTTGTTTTACCCCGGGCTAACAACGAACCCTACAATCCCCCAATTTAACCTAGGCTTGGGATGCTTATTCCTTGTTCCAAGTCCCTTGACTAGAACAAGCACAATATTCAAACGTTTTACAAAGATTTAATAGCTCTTATGAAAGCAAATATAACAATGAGAAACAACAAAACCGGAAGAACCCTTTTTGCTGTTGAAAGTGTGGGTGATGGTGGTTCTTCCGATGTGGATCACGTTGGCTTGAATGCGAGCTTTGATTGCCGAGTGGGAGTGAGTAGATGAGCACAAAATCAGATGAAGATGACTTGAATGCACTTGATTTCTCCTCTTGAAAGCACCAACTCCCTTGAACCTCTTTCTCTTTCTTCTCTCTTGAATGATCTTGTGTTTGGTTGGTGAGAAGTTGTTTAAAGGCACTTAAAAGCTCCTTTTTATAGTCCTTCAAGCAATAGATCCGTTAGACACAAAAATATAGCCGTTTGAAATTCAAACAAACCTGCAAAAGTGTGTCAGTCGCGTCCCAGGCGTTCCGGAGACGTCTCCGCTTGAATGCGAGACGTCTCGGCTGTATAGAAATTCTTTTGACGATGTTGGAGTCGACTCGGCGCTTTCTGGGGACGACTCCGGAGAAGAACAGCTCGATTTCTTGTTTTCTGTTTTTCTGAGAGAGTCGGCTCGGCGCTTTATGGGGACGTCTCGGGATGTTTGTACTTTATGATTGGGGACGACTCCGCGACGTCGGGGACGACTCCGAAGTTTTATCAACGAAAAACAAGTCCTCTGGAATCCCTGAGAGAGTCGTCTCCGCGCTTTCTGGGGACGTCTCGGGATGTTTGTGCTTTATGCATGGGGACGACTCCGCGTCCTTTGGAGACGACTCGCGCGCATCCCTTGAAATCGGCCTTTCTGCCGTCTCTGAGAGAGTCGACTCCGAAAAGTCGGGAGTCAACTCCGACCTTGCAAGACGCCTCGGCAGGTGCCGGGGACGTCTCCAGGCGTGCCAGTTCCTCTTCTACGTGCCAGAGACGTCTCTAGAACAAACCGGAGACGTCTCGGCTGCCCCTGATCCGTTTTCTTCATCTAAAAAAAATCTTCAATAAATCCTCGAAAAATATGGGAACATGCCTTGACAATTCTTAACAATATTCTTAGTTAAACACCTGAAATCCTCAGATAAATTGTTAATATAAAGGAAATTATACTCTAGTATTTTGTATTCATCAAAATCCATTAGGGGGTCAACAGGTATGCACCTATAAGGAAACTATCGACCTTGATAGATAAGGAGAGATCCTATGTGATTTATAAGACTGAGTTCGTAAGACCTCGGTCGGGGCAGATTGTACAGTGGAGAAAGAGTTTTCCACTCTCGAGCTTAAGTCGATTAAAACTTGACATATGACAGATGATGGGGTTTGACGAGTTGTCCATGACCTCCGTCCTGTAGGGATCCACGATAGTAGGACTGTATCATACAATAACTGTACCTAGAGGTTCATTATTCCATTCTGCTGGGTAGCCACTACATGCTGCCAGGTGTCACTGGTGGATGGTGAGACTCACAGGAAATATCTCGATGATCGATAAATCCTAATGAGTTGAGTTGGAATCGTTCCAACCCATTGAAAGAAGTTTTCAATAATATTGTGATAGAGATCGCAATATATCTCACTACCAGTCAGAATAGAACCTATGGGGTCACACACACTAGAGGTATTGACCGATCCGATGGTTGAAAAGTGATTATGAATCACGAATAATCAATTCGATTGATAATCAGTTGAAGAAGGAACAATGGTTATTAATTAATTGGACTAAAACATAAATCCTACTTGGAGTAGGATTTCTGGAATCCTAATTGGATTAGGACTGGAAATCCTACTTGGACTAGAAACTAGGAGTCCTACTTGGAGTAGGATTCCTACAATCCTAATTTGATTAGGATTTTGAATTCAATAGGAATTCCTACTTAGAATAGGATTCCTAGAAGTCCTAATTAGATTAGGACTTCAGATTCAAATAAAAGTCCTAATTGGATTAGGATTAAAATTGAATAAAACCTTATTGGATTAGGATTTCTTAAGTTCCAATTAATTTTTAATCTAATGAATTATGATGACTCCTAATTTAATTAGGATTGAAGGGTTCAATTGAGTCATAGTTTTATCAAATCCTAATTGGATTAGAATTTGAAGGGAAACAAGTGCACCCAATCCTCTTTGGAAGAGGATTGAACCAACTAGGCTTAGGCCCCACGCCCCACTTGATTTGATCAAGTGGGGGCGTGCGTGATGGAGGGTTAGGAGGGTGGGTTGGCCGAAATCAAAGAGAAAAGAAGAGGGGCATGCGTGTCGGGTTACCTATGCACGCGTTGCGACGATCGCAACGGAAAGACGCGCGCGGGGTCATTCATCTCATGAACGTTCCGAGGAATGTAGATTTCAAAAAAAACCAGAGTTCTCTAACTCAAAAGATCATGAAATCTGAAGAGAAGGATTAAAATTAATTACTTGATTAATTTTCAGATCTACTGTTAAAAATTATAAAGATCAAATCTTTACCTTTGAGCGGGTAGATCTTCACCGTTATTTGATGATCGTGGAAATCAGGTTCGCTTGAAGCCGCGCAAGTGTCCGGCCTCTACGGGTATCCACACGAAGATCTGGATTGATCAAGGTTACGATCTCACCGGGGTGCTAGCTCCCTTGCAGAGATCCCTTTTGATGGTTGGAACTCCTCTAAGCAATCAACTCTTGATTGCTTCCAAAAGGAAAAAAGAAGAAGAAGGAAGAAACACTTTCTTTTCTTTTCTTTACCATGGATGAAGAAGGAGGGAAGAGAGGAACACCTTCCTCTCTTTATTTCTTCCATGTAGCTGACCAAGAGGAGGAAGAAGAAGCCCTGCTTGCTGCCCCTCTTTGTGCCTTGCGGATGGAAGAAGAAGAGGAGAGGGAAGGCTGCCGCCATGCATCAAGAAAAGAACCCATAGTCCAAGTCTAGGGCTGCCCCCCCTTTTATAGCCTTGCCCTAAGCGTGGCTCTTCCTAAAACTAGGAGGAGCCACGCCCAACTGGGTCTCGCGTCCCAGACACCCGGGACGCAAGTCCCGGCCATCCGGGATGCGAGTCCCGGCCATCCGTGCTGCGCATCCCGGGAGCATCCAAGGAACCCCTCCCTTCTAATCCTAATCAAATTAGGATTTAGATGGCTTTTGGTTCATTGAATCCTAATCTAAGTAGGACCCAATTAGTCCCCCTATTTGATTCACATGAATCCTAATCTAATTAGGAGTCATCTTTATCTATTGGACCAAAATTAATTAGGACTCTAAGAATCCTAATCCAATTAGAACTCATATAATTTTAGTCCTAATCCAATTAGGACTTTTAGGAATCCTACTCCAAGTAGGACTCTAAGAATTTGAAGTCCTAATCTAATTAGAACTCTAGGAGTCCTACTTCAAGTAGGACTCTTGAACCTTATCAAATAAGATCGAGTCCAATTAATTAAGTCCAATTAATTCAATCAAATTGCAATTAATTTCTTCTTCAACTCATTAACTCTTAGTGGGTTAAACCAATTATCAATCAAATTGACAATTACAAACTATTGTGATTCCAAATCACAAGCCAACCATTAGATTGATCAGATCCTCTATTGTGTGTGATCCCATAGGTTCTATTCTATCTGGTAATCAGATATATTGTGATCTCTATCACAACATCATTGAAACTCTTTTCAATGGGTTGGAATAATTCCAACTCTTCTCATTCAGGTTCACTGATTATCAAGTGAATGCCTCTGAGTCTCACAATCCACCAGTGACACCTAGCAGCTTGTACTGGCAATCCAGCAGAATGGAATAGATGAACATCTAGGTGCAGTTAGCGTATGATACAGTCCCTCTATCGTGGATCCCAACAGGATGGAGATCATGGATAACTCGTCAAACCCCATCATCTATCATATGTAAAATTTATTCGACTCCAGTTCGAGATTGGAAAACTCTTTTTCTAAAAGCTACCTTGGCCAAGGATTTACGAACTTAGTCTCATAAATCACATAGGATCTCTCCTAATCTATCAAGGTCGATAGATTCCATCTAGATGCACCCCTACTCCTACAATGAACCTACTGCAGTCAATCTATACCACAAGGACCCAAATGGATAGGGCCCATGTTTATGTGCTCGTCAAACTACAACAACCTTATTATGAATAGCCGAGGCATCGCAGGTCAAAGGACCAGTCATACAACTGCAGTATTAAGTAAGTCACTGACGAGTGGATAGACATCCAAGTGACTATTTGCTTTGGTCACGCTCAGTATCCTTGTTCTCTAACAAGCACTTGCACAATCACTCTAGTATCCCCACACTGTGGACTCAAGACTCATCCATCTGACTAAGTGATCTGTGCACTAATCTCAGCGGATCGATCACCGTCCCTCGTGATGGATCCATCGATCAGTTGCAATTCAGGAATTAATCACCAATGACACATGCCTCAAATTCTCAACTCTTGAGAATACGTGTCATCTTCTTATTAATTCCTTGGACGATTCATGGACACATAAGAACATGAATGAAAAGAATGCCCATCCTAATAAATTTATTATTAGGTCAAGTATAAATTTTGTCCCAGAACAAAATAATGCGTCAGCCAAATTGGCTTCTAGGGCATACTTCTAACAATCTTCCACTTGCACTAAAGCCAATCAACCATAAATCTAAGCCCCATCTTCATAAGATGTGCTTCAATTTTCTGCTGACTTAGCTGCTTATTGAATGGGTCCACCACATTTTCTGTGGGGTCTACTCTCTGTACCTTTACTTATTTCTTTTCGAGGTAGTCGCGTATCAGGTTAAACCGCCACTCTATGTGCTTAGACTTCTGGTGAGACCTTGGCTCCTTAGCAAGTGCTATGGTGCCATTGTTATCGCAGTATAGTATTTTGGCATTTGATGACATTTCACCTAATTCTGCAATAAAATTCTTGATCCAGAAGGTTTCCACTGCACCCTTAGAGGCGGCGATATATTTAGTTTCCAAGGTAGAATCTGTAATGATCAGTTGTTTAGAACTCTTCTAAATTACCGAACCACCATTGCACATATTCTGATGTAGACTTTCTATCATCAATATGTGTGTATCCTTCTACCTTTAACTCTGATCTTCTTCTAAAAACCAAGAACATGTCCTCAGTTCTTCTCAAGTACTTAAGACTGTTCTTCACAGCTATCCAGTGCTCGTAGCCTAGATTTGACTGATATATGCTCATGACACTCACAGTATGTGCTATATCAAGTCGTGTACATAGCATGGTATATATGAGGCTCCCTATAGCCGAAGTATAAGGGATCTTACTCATCCGCTGAATCTCTACAGATGTGTTGGGGCACATCTTCTTGGAGAGATTTATCTCATGCCTAAGGGGTAATAATTCGCTTTTTAGAGGTTTCCATGCCGAACCTCTTAAGCACTTCCTTTATGTACATATTCTGTGATAGGATAAGCATCCTCTTAGATCTATCTCTATAAACCTTAATTTCCAACATATAGGATGCTTTCCTAAGGTCTTTCATGGAGAATTTCTTAGACAATCATACCTTGAGCTTAGTTAGCATAGGAATATCATTCCCAACAAGAAGGATATCATCCGCATACAATACGAGAAATACAATAGCCCTCCCACTAATTTTCTTATAAACACATGGTTCCTCTTCATCCTTGATGAAATTAAACGATTTGATTACATCGTTGAAACGAGTTTTCCAACTCTGAGATGCTTGCTTTAGTCCATAGATGGACATATGCAGTTTACAAACCTTGTGATCACCATCACAATATCATGATTTGCTGCAACAGCGAGCAATATTCGAATGAACTTCAGCATGGCTACAAGTGAAAAGGTATCCTGATAGTCAATGCTTTCGTATTGACTATAACCTTTCGCCACTAGCCTTGCCTTATAGGTCTCTACCTTGCCGTCCGAACTTAATTTTCTCTGATAGATCTATTTACACCCAATAGGTACTATACCTTTTGGTGGATCTACTAAGGTCCAGACTTGGTTGGAATGCATGGAGTCCATCTTTGACTTCATTGCTTCCAGCCATCTCTCAGAATCGATGTCTAACATCGCCTCATTGTAGGTATTGGGATCCGTACCTTGATTCCTATCTCCCATGAGGAACATTTTCTCTACATCCTCTATAAGCATACCTAAGTACCTTTTAGGAGGATGGGAGACCATACTAGATTTACGAGGTGGAGGAGGTACTGCATGTACTGGCCCAATATGAATAGATTTTAAAAGCACAATGGCTTGTTACTCTTCAGAGACTTTCTCTTCAAGCTCAGTTTTCCTTCCACTGCCTATATCAAGAAAAAACTATTTTTCATGAAAATAACATGTCGGCTCACAAACACTTTGTGATTCTATGGGATGAAAAATCATATCCTAATGACTCTTAAGGATATCCATTAAAACGAGCACTAATTGTTCTATCCTCTAACTTGTCCGCCTGTTGTCGCTTGACTTGGGCCGCAGATCCCCAAGTCTTAAGATAACCAAGATTCAGCTTCTTACCATGTCATATCTCATATAGTGTGGTAGAAACGGACTTTAGAGGGAACTTTATTCAATAAGTAAATAGCTAAAAATAGGGTATCTCTCTAAAGAAACAAGGATAAATTAGTGAAGCTCATCATGGACCTGACCATATCCAATAGGGTCCGATTCCTCCTCTCTGACACCCCATTGAGCTGAGGTGTACTAGGAGGGGTCCATTATGAAACTATACCATTCTCTTTGAGATAATCACGGAACTCTCCATTAAGGTGCTTATCTCCTCGATCCGATCGAAGAACCTTAATGAGTTTTCCTGTTTATTTTTCTACTTCATATTTGAACTCTTTGAACTTTTCAAAAGCTTCAGATTTGTGTCTCATACACATATCCATACCGTGAGTAATCATCGGTAAATGAAGTAAAAATTATGACCCCTAGCCTGCACATCGAATGGGCCACACACGTTAGTGTGTACTAGGGTAAGTATTTCAGTGGACCTCTCCCCGTATCCTACAAAGGGTAATTTGGTCATCTTTCCTTGAAGGCAGGATTCACAAATCGGATATGACTCGAAAGTCAATGAGCCAGAAGCTCATGTTTCTCCAATTTGTTTATTCTGTCTTCTCCTATATGGCCAAGCATGAGGTGCCACAAGTACTTTAAATTTATCTCATCTCTAGATCTTTTGGATCCTATGGTACTCACTATTTGCTCAGATAATTTCACAAATACATCGAAATGTAAATGATAGAGACTGTCATAAAATCACGTGGAATTTATTTTTCAAATAAATGGAACAGTAGTCTTATAAAATCTTCCTGTGCTAAACAAGATACAAAAATCAAATTTCTGCTAACAGCAGGTAACAGTTCCTAATTATCCTGAGCATATCTGACATACCCTCTGAAGGTGTGTCACCCTTTCTTACTCTTTATGCTTCTCATGTATGTAGGATAGTTCCTATTCCAATGGCCGTCCATAATGCAATGGAAATACTTTTCCTTGCAATTGGCCATTTTCTTGGAACTTTCTTACTTGGCTCTTTCTCGATCTTCTGCTTCTTCACAAGCTTCTTCTTCTTCCAGGTAGACTCTTTCTTGGAAGTAGAAGCCAACTCGACAGCGAGAACTATGCCCCTTGAACTCTTCAAGGTCCCTAAGGTAGTTACCAATTTATTTAATAATTCTGTTTTGGTGCATATAGTCTTGTTCATATAATAGTTTACTATAAACTGTTCATATGAAGCTGGAAGGAATTGTAGGATCAAATTCGTTTGCAATTTCTTGTGCATGATCATGCTGAGCTTCTTAAGCTCCTCCCAGTCCTTTATCATGGTCAGACCATGATCATGGACAGACTGTCCTTCGCGTATCTTGGCCTTGAAGAGCCTTTTGGATACTTCAAACCATGCTGCGCGACTCTGTTCACCCTACAACTCTTACAAGTGATTCAATATGTCCCGGCAGTCTTCATGTTCTCATGCCATTATGTAGCACCTAACTTTATTGTCATCGTTCGTCCACTTATCATGCATCTTACGCTGATCAGTAATCGGACGAACTGGTAACATGGGGATGTCATGATCTAGCATATACCCTAATTTCTCATGATGACCCAAAAATTGATTTAAAGATTAATTTTGATGATCACAAAACCTTGAAGTATAATTACTAATGCTTGTGTGGCAAGAAGAAAGATAATTTGTTTTGCAAGGAACATATCAAGTTGGAAAAATACAAGAAGGCTTCAAAAGCTCTCAAGAAAAGTTGGAAGAAAGCTACACTTCATTGGCCCAAGTTTCAAGTTCAAAGGATTCAAATTGGAGGAGCAAATTCAAAGAAAGATTCAAAAGAATAGTCCTCGAGTCGACTCCTGAAAGTTCCGAGTCGACTCTGGCACTCTAGAGTTTCAAGAAACAGTGCTCGAGTCGACTCCGGGATTCTGCGAGTCGACTTCGACTGAGAACAGACAAAAAGACAGAGAGTTGATTTTCAGCACTGCAGTGCTCGAGTCGACTCCCAGCCGAGTCGACTTCTAGCCGAGTCGACTCCTGCCTCAGCCGAGTCGACTCCTACTTCAGCAGAGTCGACTCGAGCACGCTGGAAGGCATAACGGCTAGTTTTTTCTCAACTCCAACGGCTCTATTTTTGTCTCTAACGGCTAGATTTTTGTTCCCACTCCCTCTAAAGCTATAAAATCAAGGGGAGAGCAAGGGGAGAAGGGATGGAAGTGGGAGAGAATATTTAGGGAAGAGATTTCAAAGAGATTACAAGAGAAATCTCCCAAAAGCACAAAAGGGCCATTCAAAGTAAAAGAGAGAGAAGAAGAGCATCCAAGTGAATCCCAAAGCTTCCTCACCAACTGTGTGCTGCCTCGGTGATTCTCTACTTCATGCAAAATCAGAAGAGGGTCAAGTAAAGAAGATGCCGAGTTCCTTCATCTACAAATTTGTTTGAGGTTTTCTTCTCTTTACTTTACTTGGTTATATTTGCTATATTTGCTTATTTGAGAAGCTTGTATTTGACTTAAACTCTTGCTCTAATATCTTGTAACTTGATTCAATCAAGGGATTGAATCAAGGGGTTAAGGTTTGTTGGTGAGCCAAAGGGAAAACCAACTTTGTAAAGTTGTGGTTGGTGAGCCTTTGGGAAAACCAACTGGGTTGATTGTGAATCCGGAAAATAATCGTTGTAAGGTTGTGGTTGGTGAGCCTTTGGAAAAACCAACTGGGTTGGATTGTGAGCCCGTGAAAACAATCGGTTGGTTCTAGTCGGTGAGCCTGTGAAAACCGACCGAGTTCGTTGTGATCTCGCAAAACAACAAGTTGGGTTGTGAGCTTGTAAAACAACTGACTGTAATCTGAGGGATTATAGTGAAATTCCCAAGAGGTCTTGGGGAGTGGATGTAGGTGCTGGGGTGCACCGAACCACTATAGATCTTTGTATTTGTGATGCCTTATCTCTTGTATTTCATGCCTTACATTCATGCTTGATTGTGTAATATCTCTAGCTTTGTTTTTTATAGAGTTATAAGTGATTGTTTAGAATTTGCTTAGCTTCCACTCCATTCTTACCATACACATAGATTAAAATTGATCATACAACTATAAGTTAATTTTAGATCAATTGCACCCTAAAGCCATAGTATAATTGCTCTAGCTTAATTTTTCACTACTTTACTTGTAATTGCCTAGAGCTTAAGTAAATAACATCTTATTATTCCACTGCTTTCTATTCAAAGTAAAAATTAGGAAACATAATTTTTAGAAAACCCAATTCACCCCCCCTCTTGGGTTGTCACCTTGGGCAACAAGTGGTATCAGAGCAGGTGCTCTTCTATTAATTATAGTCTTAACCGACTAGAGCTAAAGATTATGACAACCCCACATAACATATTATTTGCCGATGGACTTTCCATAAACAGACCTCCACTGTTTGATGGAACTTACTATATTCAATGGAAAGCTAGAATGAAAATTTTTGTTCAATCACAAAACTATAAAATATGGAATATCATTATAAATGGCCCTCACACACCCTCTCAAGCAGTTAATGAAAAAGACCTAGCACAATTGAATGCTAATGCTATGAACATATTATATTGTGCTATTCATGAAACGAAATTTAATGAAATTTCTGCATGCTTATCTGCTAAGGAGATTTGGGATACTTTAAAAAATATTTATGATAAATCTCAGATTAGCTCACATATGCTTCAATTGCATACTAACAATGAGACTGCAGAATCTTCCACATTTGCCGAGTCGACTCCCAGTTTGTCCGAGTCGACTCCTAGAGAAGAACAGTCTGAAAGGCAGAGACTCAGTCTTGAAGATCCTGTGAACGAGTCGACTCCAAGTATTTCAGAGTCGACTCCCAAGTTAGCCGAGTCGACTCCAACAAGGCCCGAGTCGACTCTGAGGCAGAACATTTCAAAAGACAGAGAATCATCCTTTAGGCTTTTGAGAACGAGACGTCTCCCGAAGATCTCGAGTCGACTCTCAAGTCAGTCGAGTCGACTCCAAGTAAACCCGAGTCGACTCGAGGAAGAAAAAACAACAGAAAAATTCAAAAGCTTCCTAAAGACAAAGAAGAAAAGAAAGCAAGAAGAAAGGAAGAAAGAGATAAAAAGAAAGAAAATCTTGACTAAAGAAGAGTCAAGCAAGAAATTGAAAGCTAGAAGCAACAATGAACTACAAGAGGTAACTAACTTATGTTTTATGGCACTAGAAGATAAAGTAGAATCTGAATCTAATTTTACACCAAATGAATTTCATGAAGAATATTCTTATGATGAACTATTAAATGCTTTTCATGATTTGTATGGTGAATGTAGAAAATTAGCTATCAAAAATAAAAATCTTAAAAAGCTAAATCTCGAAATTTCAAAAGAAAGAAATTCTATTGCTGAAATATATGATAAACTAAATTCTGAAAATAAAAGCTTAAGGTTAAATTCAGAACAATTGATTCAGAAAAATCAGAATTTAATTAAAGAAAATCAAAACTTAAGTGAAGAAATTAACCAATTGAAGTCTTTTATCAACAAATTTACTGTAAGTTCAGAAAGATTAAAAATGATGTTTGAAAGCCAACATGCTGATTTTGATAAATCAAAATTTGGCTTAACTTCTTCACTTAGCAATGAATCCCTAAAGAAAAAGGTTTTAAATTCGTCAAGCAAATCATCAAAAAGGATAACGTATTTCAAACATCAAAAGAATGGACATAACAACCTTACCTATAGTTCTAGTACAATTAAATCAAATGGTAAAGTTATTACTATTAAATAGATTTGGGTTCCAAAAGGAACCATATGTCCTAATTCTCAAGGACCCAAGCAAGCTTGGGTACCCAAAATGAAAATATGAGGATGTAGATGTAGGTGTGCCAAGATACCCATGAAACAAAAAGAACTTTCATACAAATGGGTGTTCTAGACACACATTAAAGAGTGAAACTTAAAATATAATCAAGAAAAGTAATTAAAATAGAAGAAATAAATTCAAAGTCCTTCATCTTTCTATACTTTTCTATATTGAGGGATACTTTGTTAATGATTAATCAATTTCCTTAAATTATCTTTTTGAGTCCTCTATATGCTTGATTGGGAGTTCGTATCCAAGGCATTATCTTCTATTGATCATAGACATAAGAATATGTACTTAATATACTCTTAAAAAATTATGCATTATAAATACTAATATTAAAAAAAAAATTTGGGCATATAAAATTAACTTATGCTAGTATGGACTTAATTTCAAAAGACCTTGCCATTGGCTTACTTAGATTATCTTCTGAAAGGTCAAAGTTTGCTATGCATGTTAACTAAGAAAACAAACAAAAATCAATTTCTAAATATAAAGATGTTGTTTCCAACACTAAGTTTTCAAAAGCTTACATTGGCTTTGTTCTTGGCACGTAAATTGAAATATTTTCTGCATAGGCACAAACTCACAAAAAGGGATCAAATAAAAAAGGTTTGCAAACTATGAAAGTAAAAGAAGTATCATGGCATAGTCTTGAAAATCAATTTCTTATTAAGTTGTGCACAGAAAATAATATTGAATACAATTGTTTCTGCACCAAGAACACCATAAGTAAAATAGGATTAATAGAATCCTTGAAGAAATGAAAAAGGCAATGTTGTATGATCGTCATCTACTTAAATGATTTTTTGTTAAAAGCTATCATCATTGCTTGTCATATATATGGTTTCTATTAGATCTATTTTTGATGAAAACTCCATTTGATCTTCTGAAAAAATAGAAAATGATCTGTTGCATATCTTTCATATTTTTCAGTAGTATATGTTATGCTTGATATGGTCTTTTGAAAATAATGCCAAATCTGATAAAGATATTTCTATCTTTGGATATCATTCATCAAGCAATGCATATAGACAAATTAATTATTAATCTAATGAATCAAAATGACTCCTAATTAGATTAGGATTGAAGGGTTCAATTGAGTCATGATTCATTAAGTTCTAATTGGATTAGGATATTGCATGGATCAAACCCAAATTGGTTTACACTTGGACTAATCCTAATTAGATTAGGGCTTAGCCACATTAGGGCATCCCAATCCTCCTTAGAGGAGGATTAGGGCTAACCAAGAGGGAGGGGCGCTTTCCTCCTTGGTGCGGCAACACAAGAGGGGCCGGCGCCCCTCTTAGAAAGTGATCAAGGGCTCCTAATTTGTAGGAGCCCTTCATGCTTTAAAAAGGGGTGTGGGCGGCACCCTAGGACTTTGATAGAAGCCCTCTCCCCTCCAAGCCGTGGCCTCCCTCTCCTCTTCCTTAGTTCAGCCGCAAGCAAGGGAAAGGAAAAGAAAGGTGTTGGCGGCATCCCTCTTCTCCCTCTCTTCGTTTCCAACGCAAGCAAGGGAAAGGGCTGCAAGCAAGCATTGGATCTTCATTCATCTTCATCCTTCTTCTTCCTCCTCCCAAGCACAATCAAGATTTATTTAAAAGGAAAGAAAATAGCCATCAAAAGAAGTCTCTGCAAGGGAGCTAGCACCCCGGGGAGACAAGAAAGCTTTGATCGGATCTCTACTTTGTGTGGATACCCGTAGAGGCCGGACGCGTGAACGGCTTCAAGCGAACCTTCATCCTAAACCACGAACTTCAGTTTGCGGTGATCATCTACCCGCACAAGGTGAAGATCTGATCTTCATAATTGTTTTAAAAGTTTTTTAATCCTTATCTAACTACGAACGGTTTTTGAACAACGTTCATGAGATGAACGGTTGATCCCGCGCATGCCTCTTCCGCTGCATCTAAATTTTTCTTAAATTTTCTGCGGCATGGGTGGGTTCCCAACAGTGGTATCAGAGCCTAGGCATCGTAGATTAAGATAAGGATTAATTATCTAAAGGCATCTTAGATCTGAAATTTAAAGGGTTATGCATGCTGAAAATTTTCTGCATGCAGATTTTTCAGGGGTGCTGATTTTTGCATGCTGATTTTTATGTGATAAAATGATGATTCTAATTGCATTGTTAATGAGATTACACAGTTTTGAATCATGATTAGCATGATCAGCAACCTATGTCATAACATAATCATCTAAGTTTCAGATTTGAAAAGTATAATTGCTGCATGTGGTGATGATCATAGGATTCAAATCCTTTTGGTATCAAATGTAATGACCTGCGATGTGATCTGTAATGTCATGTAATTTTTTAGATGCATGCCTGCATCTTATTTGATGTTTTGAGAGGCCTGCGTGCCTCCTAAAAGGACATGTAATTTATTATTATTTTTATTTTATATCTGATTGTATTTCTGTGATGTGATGTGCGTCAATGATCAAGTCGAAGATAGTGCATGAGATGAACGGCGATCTGAACGGTTGATGGCGATTGGAACAAGAGTTGATCAAGGATCGAATCAAGGAGGCTTGGAACCAATTCAAGAGTTGAAGATCAGTTGATCGATTGACGTGCATGTGCTTGTAATATGACCTAATTAGAATCTATGATCATCACCTATTTAAAGTTTAGCTTTATTTATTGCTGCGATTATAACTGCCTGCAATGTGCCGTTTGCATGTGATGTGAATGAGAGCGGGGTAGATAGGTTTACATGTGATGTAGCAAATCCAATTGAGACCTAAATTAAAACCTCCTCAATCAAGTCGAGAGTGAACCAATATGAGTGAGTCATATTAGATTAATTGATCTAATTGGTATCTAGGAAAGCATGAAAGGTGGTTACTTAATTAGGACCTTACTCTCTGAGTAAGGAGAGCCTCCCACCTGCTTACCTAGCCAATTGATCGATTACCTCTTATGAAGAGCTCAAGGTTGCAAACACTAAAACCTGATTAACCGATATTAAGTCCATAGGTCTTCCACCGTAGTAGAGCTGCTAAGGTCTTTCTGATGTTGATTTGTCTCGGCTGGACACAGTGGGCAAGTTGCATCGGAGGGCTGGACCTCTCTATAGACATGAGATGTTGTAGGGTAAAGGTGGGGTTGGGCACCAATAACTGTTAGGTAAGGATCCAATGACGACTTTATTTCTACGGTTATACGGTGGGTCTGACTTAACTAAGGAATGGGACTAATAACTGTTAGGTGAAGTCTTCATGGCTTAGAGACCAAGTAGCACTGCAACATGCTTGAGAAGCATTGTACAAGAGTTGTACACTCATCTATTTATGTGTCACCAATAACTGTTAGGTGAGGTGGCATGTAAATCGGTGAGATCGCAGTACCCACTAGAAACCCTAGTCGTGTAAGTTTTCTATTTTCTACCAGAAAAGTGTGAGGAATTTGAGAAAATAGTGGGAGGTATATTTATTCTAAAAAACCCTAGAATAGATTAGGATCAAGTACAAAAATCTAACTAGAATCTTTACTCTCTGCAGTTCATAATGTCAGCCTCAAACCCTTTGACCCGTATTCTTGAGACCAACCGATTGACCGGTACCAATTACAGAGACTGGCTTAGAAATCTCAAAATTGTTCTAAGTTGGAAGAAAATAGGCTATGTGCTCGACAATGACATCCCCACATTACCAGCACGTCCGACTACTGATCAGCATGCGACACATGAAAAGTGGACAGACGATGACATTAGGGTCAAGTACTATATCATGGCATCCATGTCTAATGAACTCCAATACCAGCATGAGAATATGAAGACTGCTAGGGACATACTGGCATACCTGCAAAAGTTGTATGGTGAGCTGAGTCACACAGCTCGTTTTGAAGTGTCCAAGAGGCTCTTCAAAGCAAAAATGCGTGAGGGGCAGTCTGTCCATGATCACGGTCTGACTATGATCAAGGATCTAGATGAGCTTGAGAAGCTCGGTATGAACATGCACAAGGAATTGCAAGTAGATCTGATCCTTCAATCCCTTCTTGATTCATTTGAATAGTTTATAGTAAACTACCACATGAATAAGATTGAATGCACTAAGACTGAACTGTTAAACATGTTGGTAACTGCTGAGGGAGCCTTGAAAGGTTCAAGGGGCAATATCCTTGCTGCTGAGCTAACTTCTGGTTCCAAGAAAAAGTTTACTTGGAAGAAAAAGAAGGCTGCAAAGAAGCAGAAGAAAGACAAGAAGCCAAAGAAGGAAGTTCAAAAGAAAAAGGCTAATGACAAAGGAAAATGTTTCCACTGCAATGTCGACGGCCACTAGAAGAGGAACTGTCCTTCATACCTCGAGAGCCTGAAGAACAAGAAGGCTGACACACCTTCAGAAGGTATAGACTTGCTCGTAGTTGAAACTAATCTAACGGTTTCTTCTACTTCTAGTTGGGTTATAGATTCTGGTTCTAGTGCTCACTTGTGCACTACTATGCAGGGTCTAAAGGAAAGTAGAAGGCTGGCGGAAGGTGCGGTAACCCTTCGGGTTGGCAACGGGGCAAAAGTTGCTGCTGTGGTTGTGGGCACCTACCATCTGCGACTACCGTCTGGTTTTAGTTTATTACTTAGAGACTGCTATTATATACCTGCTGCTAGCAGAAATTTGATTTTTGTTTCATGTCTAGTACAGGAAGGTCATGTTTTTACATTTAACAAAGACTGCTGTTCTATTTATTTCAGAAATAAAATAGTCGCACGTGGTTTATGATTGACAGTCTCTATCATTTGCATATGGATGTATCTGTAAATGTGTCTGAGCAAGAAGTGAGTGCCAAAGGATCCAAGAGATCCAGGGATGAGATAAACCAAAAATATTTGTGGCACCTCAGACTTGGCCATATTGGAGAAGACAGAATAAACAAAATGGATAAAGATGGGCTTCTCGGCTCATTGACTTCCGAGTCATATCCAGTTTGCGAGTCCTGTCTTCAAGAAAAAATGGCTAGATTGCCCTTTGTAGGACATGGGGAGAGGACCACTGAAATACTTACCCTGGTACACACAGATGTGTGTGGCCCATTCGATGTGCAAGCCAGAGGACGTTATTCGTACTTCATTACCTTGACCGATGATTATTCACGGTATGTGTATGTGTATCTTATGAGACACAAATCTGAATCTTTTGAAAAGTTCAAAGAGTTCAGAAATGAAGTAGAAAAACAAACTGGAAAGCCCCTTAAGGCTCTTCGATCAGATCGAGAAGGAGAATACCTTAGTGGAAAATTCCGGGACTATCTCAAAGAGAATAGCATAGTCTCACAATGGACTCCTCCGGGCACACCTCAACTCAACGGGATGTCAGAGAGGAGAAATCGGACTCTATTGGATATGGTTCGGTCCATGATGAGCTTCACTAATTTACCTATGTTTATTCGGGGAGATACCTTACTTACCGCAATTTATCTACTGAATAGAGTTCCCTCTAAATCCGTTCCTACCACACCGTATGAGATATGGCATGGTAAGAGACCAAGTCTTAGACATCTCAAGATTTGGGGATGTTCGGCCCATGTCAAGCAACTACAGGCGGACAAGCTAGAGGCTAGGACCATAAGTGCTCGTTTTATAGGATATCCTAAAGAGTCATTAGGATACAATTTGTACGTCTCAGAGGATCACAATGTATTTGTGAGCTGACATGCCATCTTCTTGGAAAATCAGTTTATCCTTGATAAAGGCAGTGGGAGGAAAATTGAGCTTGAAGAGAAAATCTCTGAAAAGCAACGAATCATGGATCCTATAGAACCCATTCATACAGAGCCAGTACACGTTGTTCCTCCACCTCGCAGATCTTGTAGGGTCTCCCATCCTCCTGATAGATACTTAGGTATGCTTGAAGAGGATACTAAGGAAATGTTTCTCATTGGAGATAGGGAACACATAGAGGATCCCAAAACCTACAACGAAGCGATATCAGATATCGATTCAGAGAAATGGTTGGAAGCTATGAAGTCAGAGTTAGACTCCATGCATTCCAACCAAGTTTGGACTTTAGTGGATCCACCAGAAGGTATTGTACCTATTGGATGCAAATAGATCTACAAAAGAAAGATAGGTTCGGATGGAAAGGTAGAGACCTATAAGGCAAGGCTGGTGGCAAAAGGGTATAGTCAGCGCGAAGGCATTGACTATCTGGAAATCTTTTCACCTGTAGCCATGCTAAAATCCATCCGAACATTGCTTGCCTGATAGTCAACTTTAAAGACCACGCAATAGCACGTATCTGGTAGGATAGTGATTACGGGTATCGATCCACAGGGATTGGGGTACAGTTGTTTTCTTAAAAATAAAAATATTTAAAAGGAAGAGTTTGTGAAGAAAATTAAACTAAGGAATTTAATAAAAAATGCAATTGAAATGATATCAGTTTGAGGGAACCTAGGGCAAGGAATTCACCACTAACATCGGAACAAGGGTTATTTGTATTTTAATCTATTCTTGGATTAATATGCAAATTGGCTACAAGCCTAATAAGTATTTAAATAGAAATTTATGAAAGTAATTTGGAAATAATCCATCTTAAGTTGGCATGCAATGTCTATCCTAATCTAAGGTGGCAGCACACTGCATCTTTCTTAAGCATGAACTATCTGATTTTTACTTAGTAATCATGAAGAACAATTGTATAAACACCATACTTACAATCACAGAATTCAAATATGGAATTAAAGAAATATTCATTAAGATCAAAGAAGTTTATACAATTCCAAGAATAAAAAAAATACAAAGCCCTTATCCTTTTGTTAGGGCTGCATCCGGCCCTAAAGAGGAGATTAGCCTTCCATGGAATCGTGGGCGACAGCAGTAGTGGCACAGCAGCGGGCTCCCATTTCTTCTTTTCTTCCTCCCTTCCCTGGATCTCTCCTTCTTCTCTAGCAATTCATCATTTTTTTCTTTTGAGAAGGCATTCCCAAAAATACCCAAACTTCTCTCCCTCCTCTATTTTTGTGGGAACTTGTGGGATTCGGCTACTCCCCAGTTGAGATGATCCGAAGAAGAGAAGACTCCTCCTTTTATAGCTTCACCTGAATGGGAGGATAAGGTTCATTGAGCTGATCCGCCGTTGGGAAGATAAGCTGGGATTTTTGATTGCATGGAAGAGATGCGGATGGCTAGTAATGACTGGATTCGGCTGGAGGTAGTTCCAAAATAGGGGAATACGTGAAGCTCGGTATGCACGTGGAGGATGGGTAGCTGGATGTGATCGAGAGGAAGACTGACTTGATTTGGAAGAGGAGATTTGGAGAGTGTTTTTTAGAATCTGGATGGATTAAATCCTATCCGAACTGATTAGGAGATTGAAGCGTTGAAGATCTGCTGGGAATGAGTGGAAGAAGAAGATGGAACGGGATGCTGAGATTGAAGTTTATCCCGTGGATGTTGGAAGCTGCGAACGAGAGGACGGTTGGCTTGAATCAGAAGAGGATATCCAGGAGATAATCTATGGAATAAATCTAGAAATGCTAGGAGGAAAGCTGGAACTCATTGGGTTCATCTCGGTTGGCTGGAATGAACATGGACTGTTAGCATTCAATTCTGAAGCAGGGAAATCCGAAAGAAGATTTGATGGCTGGGAGCTTATCCGTGGAGGGGGAAGCGGTTGTTTTGATTCGTGATGAAGAGGAGATGATTTAGGAGTAGGGGATGTGAAGGAATCGGCTGATTAGTTGCCATTTGTTGGGAGTTTTGCTCTTCACTGCTGAAACAGGGGAATTGGTTTGAAGAGAAGATTACGAATGGGATGAGGGCTGGTTGCTTGATCTGCAGACGTGGAAGAAGTTTAGACGAATTTGGAACTTAATTCCGAAGCAAAGGAAGATGTGGAGAACATTGTTTCGTTTGGGAGGATCTCGGAATGTTGAGATGCTGGGAGATGTGATCCGAAAGGAGGATATGGTTCACGGGTGAGGATGAATCACAACGGGATGAAGGGTGGATTCTCTTGGATGCAGGGGATAAGCTGGATGCCGTGAAGCTCGGGATGAACTCGGATCAAGCTTGGGAGCGGATTAGGCTGATGGTTGCAGAAAACAAATTAATGTCAAATACAAATTTCTAATTAGAATCTTTACTCTCTGCAGATGTCAATGGCTTGCAACCCGATAGTTCGAATTCTAGATAACAATAGGTTGACCGGACCAAACTATAAAGATTGGCTCCGCAACTTGAAGATTGTCTTGAGTTGTGAAAAGATAGTTTATGTTCTTGACCATGAACTCCCGGTGTTACCAACCCGTGCAACCAATGAGCAGTGTGAGACGCATGCAAAATGGTTGGATGACGACAATAAGGTTAGGTGCTACATTTTGGCATCCATGTCCAACAAATTGCAATGCCAGCATGAGAGCATGAAGACTGCTAAGAACATATTTGATCACCTACAAGAGCAGCTCCCGACCCCTGAAAAGCTTGGGAGGTTGGGCCTTGCTGAGCTCAGCCGAGACGAGCTCGGGACCCCAAGACCGCTGCCCGGCTCGGGACCCGAACGTTGCAGGCGGATGACCAGGCGACTTGGTCGCTGAGAAATAGGGGCCGGGCAAGAAGAAGCCTCAGGATCCCTTGCGCCCCTGGAAGAGCTCGAGCTCTTACGCTTGGCGGGGCGAGTTTCCTTCCGGATGAAGTCGGAAGTCCCAACCTTAGGGTCCCTCACGTCGGTGGGAGCAGTAGTCGAGGCCGTCCTCGCCTTCTTCCAGGGCATGGGTTAAGCCCCACCGGCCTCGGCTACCCTCTTCTTATATCAAGCGAGGAGGGCTGCGTTGCTAGTCACCATTTGTGCAATGTCTGAAAAGAAGGAAAAGCTCAAGTGTCAGGTCGGCACCAAAATATAACGAAATGATGAAGAAACAAATAAGACAATGGACGACAAAACAGAGGAGCAGTGCAACCGCTCTTACCCAGGGGGCGCGCCGTGATGCAAAAATAAAATTGTTCTTCCAAGTGCAGGAGAATCGCACAAGTAGTAAATTCTCGGGAGTCCGAGATCGAATCCTCAGAAAACGAAATGTATACAAGATTATTTAATATAATTTTAGATTAATTAATTTAATAAATTTGTGGATTAAAATTATGTTTTGATTTTCAGAAATTAAAATCGGAGAACAATATAGCAATAAACAAAGTTTAATAAAATAAAGATGGTAGGGATCTGGAATCCCCCTTGACGATATTGCATCCAAGAAATAAACTCTATGGTTCTTGATTAAAAATGAATGGTAGGATAGATCTAATCATGGTACATGTTTCATGAACATATGAACTCAATTTCTAAGCATTCGTCGTGCTTTCTACGTCTACGACGAATCAAATATTAAAGCAATCCATATATCAATAATCATAATCCATTAAAGATCTATCTACGAAATAACTATGCATGGATCAAGAACATGTCAATAAATATAAATCATTGAAAGCAAAAGTTTAGAGTTTACTTCAAAGAGCAATACATCAAAGGTTCCTCCATCACCCTCCCTAGGACTTTAGCCTTCCATTTCACACATTAATCCCCCTTTCATTTTCTTTCTTT
This sequence comes from Phoenix dactylifera, assembly GCF_051530095.1. Taxonomy (NCBI): domain Eukaryota; kingdom Viridiplantae; phylum Streptophyta; class Magnoliopsida; order Arecales; family Arecaceae; genus Phoenix; species Phoenix dactylifera. The sequence goes on from NC_143193.1 coordinate 11,266,485, forward strand.
TTTTTTTTCTTTTCTTTTCGGAAACAGGGCCTCCCCTGTTTCCTCTCTCTGTTTTTTTCTTTTCAATAACAGGGACCTGTTTCCAAATGAGGGATGACAGACCCTATTTCTTCCGAATGGCCTACCAAATGACCAGCTCATTTCCCCACTTTCTCGCACGCGATGACGACCAGCTGAGATGAATCCCTGATCCCATGGGATGGGAGCTGGAGCTTGAAGCTTGGGAGGCTAGGAGATGAACTCGGACGGGAGCTGGATGCTTCGTGGACGCACAGGAGAAAGACCTGATTGTGGGTTCCAAGAGCTGGGAGAAAGGGTCTTCGGACGTGGCAGCTGATGCGGGGGTGACGGCTGGGATGAATGAACTCCAAAAGCCTTTGAAATGGGGGAAAGAAGAGAATGCTCATTTCTTCCACGCAGGCGGAGACGTTGAATAGATGCCGGCTTGCAAAAGACTGAAACTGCAACGAAGTAGACGACTGAACTTGACCTCCTCCTAGTGTGCAACTGGGGTCGACCCATGCGGTTGGCTGGTCACCTGCGGTGATGCATATTTTTGGACTCGATGCGCATTTCAACTTGATTTACGATCACCTGCACCCCAAAAAAAATAAAATATTAATGCAGCACTGTTATCATTATTTGTTAGCAATAATGCTAATGTAAGTGATGTGTAGATCGTACTTTTGTGCTCTCATCACACCCCCCAACTAGCTTATTGCTAGTCTCTAGCAATTAATGAGCAAATAATAAAATGAGAGTACAAAAGGTGTGGTTTAACCTTTGACTTTTTATTGAAGCTAAAGATATAAAACTAAGATATGTACTCACTTTCGTAGGAATCACGATTGCACTTAGCACGTGCAACAAGCCGTTAAACCCCTAGGTTACCCTAGTGGACGAGTGTTGTCTCGTAAGGGTTTTCAGGGATGTTACCTACAAACATCATGAATTATATGACATGAGATTCTAATAAAAATAAACCCTAAGCTAATACACATGTAATTAATTGACAAATATTTTCAAGTATGGCAACTGTCAAAGCAAGGAATATAAAAGTGTAGTGTGCATCAAATCATATGACTTTCTCAGAGTACTAATACCTCCACCACAACAGAGCACCGCCTGAGTTTTAGGTGCACTACTCAAGTCCACAAATATTTTCTACACTTTATTAGAACCTGATCCATCAAATTTTCAGAATATCACTTGTTGTCTAAATTTGTCAAGAATGGTTCGCATATAAAGAAAGAGCTATCAATCCCAACTAAACAACCCGGGTACACAGAGGTCCAATACAATGGAGTCAAACCAGCCATTACCACATGTCACTAGGTTCAGTCCAACCAACCCTATTCATGCTTATTTTTATTTTTATTTTTAAAACACATATGACGATTACAATAGTCCAACCCCATTAGGCTCTAGTAAGATCCGTGTAGCGAGCTTTCAGCCAATGACCCCCGATCCAGTTGGCTCAAGACATTAGGTGAAACACCCCTCGGGCTTAATTACTCGAATCAGACTACGCCACGAGGACAGACTTGTCATCATGAGGATTTTTTTTTATTTTTTTTTGTTTTTTTTTGTTTTTTTTTGTGCAAGAAAAGAGAAGATAGACTGAACCATATATATATTTTTTTATTATATATGTGACTGCATCGTGACTATAGGTCAACCAAGGTTGGATCATAAGGTACCTAAGTAATCTAACTGGGATATTCAACCTCTATCTTTATGTGAAAACCAAATCCTGAACCTTATGGTACGAACAAGGATACTCATACTTCTTTTACGGATAAGGCTAACAAAAATGCAGTTAACAAATGTGAACTCCTGAGGCTTTCCTATTATCATTAAGTACACGTGTGGGGATCTAATAATAGGTCACTGATCAGTCATAGTATGCATGTATTCCTTGCATTAATAGTTGCACAAACTCAATATGAAAATACATGTGCATTTGCTCAGAAAAGAAAGTAATGGAATAAATCAAATGCAAAAACTTTTTTTTTTTTTTGATCAAAATATTTTCCTCCCCCCAACTTAAATATTGCATTGTCCTCAATGTAAAAGATGCAAGAAAACTATATGTGAGAAACAATAGAGAAAAGAATATTGGAGAGAAGAAGAATACCTTGAGCTGCTGATTTTCAGAAAAGAAGACCTGCAAAATAAGAAGAAAAATAAAAGAAAAAAAATAATTCTAACTAATATACACATACCTTGGCCGTCATGCTCAGTCATAAGAAGGCTCCCCCAAGGAAAAGGAGTCCTCTTCATCTGCAAAATTTTCAAGAAAAGGTTTTAGTCTGTGGCCATTCACCTTAAAAATTTTACCATCTTGTGGATTCTCAATTTCAACTGCCCCGTGTGGAAAAATAGTTTTTACAATGAAAGGACCTGTCCATCTTGATCGTAACTTTCCAGGAAACAGATGTAAGCGAGAGTCATAACAAAGAACTTTTTGTGCAGGTTCAAAAGATTTTCTTAGAATTGATTTATCATGCCTAATTTTCATTCGTTCTTTACAAAGTCTAGCATTGTCATACGCATTCCGACGAATTTCATTCAACTCACTTAATTGTAATCTTCGAGCTAAACCAGCATCTGACAATTCAAAGTTTAATTTTCTAATGGCCCAATATGATTTATGCTCTAATTCAACAGGTAGATGACATGCTTTTCCATAGACTAGCCGATACGGGGACATACCAAGAATAGTTTTATAAGCAGTACGGTAAGCCCACAATGCGTCAGAAAGTTTTAAAGACCAGTCTTTGCGTGATGGATTCACCGTTTTCTCTAAAATTCGTTTAATCTCCCGATTGGCTAACTCTACTTGGCCACTAGTCTGCGGGTGATAAGGAGTGGCAATTCTATGAGTGATACCGTACTTTCGTAATAGGATCTCAAAAGGCTTATTACAGAAATATTTTCTCCCATCACTAATTATAACCTTGGGCATCCCAAATCGTGAAAAAATATTTTCTTTCAGAAATTTCAAAACAGGTTTGTGATCATTAGTTCTACAGGCAACAGCTTCTACCCATTTTGACACATACTCAACACCAACTAACATATACTCATGTCCAAAAGACGGTGGGAATGGGCCCATGAAATCAATACCCCACATGTCAAAAATTTCAATAGCAGTAATGGGCTGAAGAGGCATCATTTGCCTACGAGTTAGACTTCCAACACGCTGACATGGGTCATATGTCCTACAGAACTCGTGGGCATCTGTAAATAGTGTAGGCCAATAAAAACCACATTGTAACACCTTAGCTGCTGTTTTCTTAGATGCAAAGTGTCCTCCGCAAGCACTGGCATGACAAAAAGAGAGTACACTTTGTATCTCATGATCCGGAATGCATCTTCTAAAGATTTGATCATTGCAATACTTGAACAAATAGGGGGCATCATCATAATAACTTCTTACTTTACGTAAGAAATTATTCTTATCATTCGATCCCCAATGCTCCGGCATCCGGTTCGTGACAAGAAAGTTTACAATATCAGCAAACCATGGCATAGTAGAAAGTGCAAACAACTGCTCTTCAGGGAACGAGTCCTTGATGGGCAACTGTGGCACCGAATCATTAAAAACTAGCCGTGATAAATGGTCAGCAACAACATTCTCTACTCCCTTTTTATCTTTGATAGTGATGTCAAATTCTTGGAGTAGAAGTATCCATTGTATTAAGCGTGGTTTAGCCTCTTTCTTATCCAGTAAATATTTTAGCGCTGCATGATCCGTAAAGATAACAATAGGAGCACCAAGGATATAAGAGCGAAATTTGTCTAATGCAAATACTACTGCAAGCAATTCCTTTTCGGTGGTGGTGTAATTCATTTGAGCATCATTTAAAGTTTTGCTTGCATAGTAAATGACATATGGCTTATTATCCTTGCGTTGTCCTAGGACAGCTCCTATCGCATAGTCACTAGCATCGCACATGATCTCAAAAGGTAATGACCAATCGGGTGGTCGCATAATGGGTGCAGTGCTAAGCATTGACTTCAACTTTTCGAATGCCTCTTGACAGGTTTCAGTCCAATTGAACGGTGTATCAAAGGATAGGAGGTTACATAATGGTCGGGCTATGACACTAAAGTCCTTGATGAACCTCCTATAAAATCCGGCATGACCCAAAAATGATCTAACATCTCTAACCGTCTTGGGTGCAGGTAGCTTGGCGATTAAGTCAATCTTAGCTCTATCAACTTCCATGCCCTTCGATGAAACAATATGTCCTAGGACAATTCCCTTTGGCACCATGAAGTGGCATTTCTCCCAATTCAATATCAGGTTCTTTTCTATACACCGAGCTAAGACAGCTTGTAAATGTAGTAAACAATCATCAAAAGAATCGCCAAAAACAGAAAAATCATCCATGAACACTTCCAAAAACTTCTCGTTCATGTCTTCAAAAATACTGAGCATGCATCTTTGAAATGTTGCAGGTGCATTACATAACCCGAACGGCATCCGACGGAAAGCGAATGTACCAAAAGGACAAGTGAAAGTAGTCTTCTCTTGATCTTCTGGTGAAATCTCGATTTGGTAGTATCCGGAATAGCCATCGAGAAAACAATAAAAATTATGTCCTGCAACTCTTTCCAAAACTTGGTCTAGGAAGGGTAAGGAAAAGTGATCTTTCCTAGTGACCAAATTCAATTTTCGATAGTCAACACACATGCGCCAACTCGTGGAGACACGAGTCGGGACTAACTCACCCTGCTCATTTTTGACTACCGTCAGACCTGCTTTTTTGGGCACGACTTGAGTAGGACTTACCCACTTGCTATCGGAAATTGGGTAAATAATACCCATGTCAAGCAACTTGAGGACTTCTGCTTTAACCACATCTCTCATCGTAGGATTCAACCTGCGTTGCATTTGCCTTGTGGTTTTGGCATTGTCCTCCAAATATATCCGGTGCGTGCAAATTAAGGGGCTAATCCCCTTCAAGTCTGCAATAGACCACCCTAAAGCTCCTCTATGATTCTTTAGAACACCAAGTAATTTTCTTTCTTGGGCATGATCAAGATCAGATGAGATGATTATAGGAAAAGTGTCATCGGATCCAAGAAAGGCATACTTGAGTTCCTTCGGTAAAAGTTTCAACTCGAGCTTTGGTGCTTGTTCATGGGATGGTACTATTTTTGCTCCTCGAGATGGCAAATGTTCAAATTCCTCTATTCTCGATCTCCACCCATTGACCATCATGACATCCGAGTTATCTAAAATAGGTGGGACCGTATCATCAGCAGTACCTTCAGAACACCAATCTATCAAACCATTGTCGGCCGATTCAGTAAATATTTCTTTTAACAAATATTCTTCCGCAATGGTTTCAACCCATTCAACTTCTTTACTTTCTTCATGTTCACTGGGTTGTTTGCCTATACTAAAGACGTTCAGTTCCAAAGTCATATTGCCAAAAGAAAGCTTCATGACACCATTCCTACAATTGATCAATGCATTAGAAGTTGCAAGAAATGGGCGTCCTAAGATGACCGGAATCTGAGATGGTGAATTGGAAGCCGGATGTGTGTCCAGTACGATAAAGTCAACAGAAAAATAGAACTTGTCTACTTGGACCAACACATCTTCGATAATTCCTCTAGGAACCTTCACTGACCTGTCAGCTAATTGTAAAGTCACAGTTGTTAGCTTCAACTCACCCAAACCGAGTTGCTCATATACCGTATATGGCAACAAGTTCACACTCGCTCCTAAATCTAGTAATGCTTGCTCAATCCTAAAATTGCCAATGATGCACGAGATAGTTGGGCAACCTGGATCCTTATATTTAGGAAGAATGTTATGCTGTAAAATTGCACTCACATTTTCAGCCAGAAATGCCTTCTTCTTGACATTTAAACGACGCTTGACAGTGCACAAATCTTTTAAAAAAAAATTTTGCATAGGAAGGCACTTGTTTTATTGCATCAAGAAGAGGTACATTGATTTTTACTTGCTTAAAAAGCTCAAGAATTTTAGAGTTTGGTTCAAGCTTTTGCAAGGGCTTTAATCTTTGTGGAAATGGTGCAGGAAAAGGACATTCAATTTTTTCAGTAGATGTTGGTGCTTCAGTTTCTTCATTATCCTTTTCTTTTGTCTTGGGAGGGTCAGAATCAGGTATGACTTGTGTTTGTTCTGGGACTGGTCGGTCAATAATCTTTCCACTTCGCAATGTTATTATACTCTTTGCTTGCTCTTTATGCGAAGTTGAAGATGATGCATTGCTACTGCCGTAGACTTGAGGGTTAGGTTGTGGTTGAGCTGGTAGCTTATCCTTCTCTTGAGCACTTAAAGCAGTGGTCAGCGTTGTCAGTTGATTTCTTAATTCATCATTGATTTTAGCTTGACCTTGCATGAAAGATTGCAAAGTTTCTTCGAGACTGGATTTTTGAGGGGGAGCATGTGCATAATGAGGGTGCGGAGGTGGAGGAGTTGGGTTATATACTTGTTGAGGTTGGTCATTCCTCCACCTGAAATTTGGATGGTTCTTCCATCCAGGGTTGTAAGTACCCGAAAAAGGATTATTGAAAGATTTTTGATAGGTATTCATAACATTAGCCTGATCGTGCAAGACTTCCTTGAATGCGGGTATTGTGGAGCAATCAGTGATGAGATGGCCAGGCATCTCGCAAATCCTACAACACTCGCTGTTATGTTCTACGGTCTTGACGGGTTCAATCCTTCTAAGTTCAATTTCCTCTACCTTCCTAGTAAGAGCCGCCATTTTAGCCTGAATATCATCCTGAGTATTAAGGTTGTAAAGGCCCCCGTGTGGAATGCTAGTAGGCTTAGGCAAAGGTTTATTCACTCTATCCCCTGTATCCCATAATTGTGCAGTCTCTGCGAGAGAGTCTAAATAGTCCCATGCCTCATCGGGTTGCTTTTCCAAAAATAGACCATTGCACATAGTCTCTATAAATTGTTTCAACTGTGGAGACAACCCCTCGTAAAAGAAACTAATGGTTCTCCATGTTTCAAACCCATGATGAGGACAAGAGAGTAGCAGATCTTTAAATCTCTCCCAGCATTCATAAAATGTTTCATGGTCTTTTTGTTGGAAATTACTGTTACGGGGGAACTTAGCCACCATGCCCCACGTGACCGGCACGCGCGCCCAGGAAGACTACGGCTGCCCCTTGATCCAGCAATCCGACCTCGGGTCGGATATCTTCGGCTCCGCAGCCCGACCCCGAGTCGGGTGCCCCTTGATCCAGCAATCCGACCTCGGGTCGGATATCTTCGGCTCCGCGGCCCGACCCCGAGTCGGGTGCCCCTTGATCCAGCAATCCGACCCCAAGTCGGCAATCTCTTGACAACAACAGACTGTTCCCCTGAGGCACGCCGCGGCCTCCTGCTCCACTACTCCCTGCAACGGCCGTATCCGGCGCTGCCCCACGATCCACTGTAACAGCCGTACAAAGCGGAGCTCCACTACGCCCTGCCATGGCCGTACCCAGCGCTGCCCCACGACGCCCTGTAACGACCATGTCAGTGGCATCCCCATCGTGCCACACGATGACCAATCCCCAGAAAAACCCCCCAGCCTGATATATATGCGGCTGGGGGGGAAGGGGAGGGTAAGCAAGATTTCCCAGAGTATTATCTTACCTGCTACCTCTTCTTCTCCTTCGATATCCCCTAACTTGATCGTCGGAGGGCCCCCACTACCCCGGTGGTGGTGCGAGGCTTGCTTGCAGGTCTCCCGGCGGAAGGCGGAGCGCAACCGAAGTAATTCCAAGGGAACCCCGTTCACACCGCTGTGCCAATCGTTCTCAGTTTGGACCCCCAGCAACAATTGGCGCTAGAGGAAGGGCCCAGATCTCAGAGCGATCGTAATGGCACGGCGAGGTGGTCGTGGAGCTTCCAATGCTCCCGGTCGCGGGGCCTCTCGCGCCTCTGGCCGGGAGGCCGCTGCATCTCCAACACACTCTCAGCAACACTCCACCGCCCTACCGTCCATTCAGACGGTCGAAGCCGCCCAGTTCGACCAGCTAACCCAGCAGGTTCGCACCCTCGCGGAGGCGGTGCAGAATCTGCAGGGTGCGATGTCCCGGGCGCCGCAGCGGGCTCAGGAGCCGCCGCTGCCTGAGCGTTCGCCTGTCCTCCTCAACCCGCGCTCCTTTCTCTCCCATGGGGAGGAGCGCCGGCGCGAGGAGGATTCTCGAGCACGCTCCATTCTGCCGGGACCTTCCCACCGGAGCTGCGCGGGGTACGAGAGGCGGGCCCGGGCGCGTTCCCAGACCCCCCAGTCCTCGAGAAACCCGCGCTCCAGTCGGTCCCCCTCTCGCCGCTCCTTGTCTCCCACCCACCGGTCGCGCTCCCTGGACCGGCGGGTGGACGATCTCCACCGACAACTCCAGGTCCTGAAGGGCCATTCCAAAGATCCCTTCGCCGACTTAGAGATCTCCTCCCAGCCGGCGCTTGCCTCGAGGATCCTGCGGACCCCGAATCCGCCGGAGTTCAAAATGCCGGCGATCGAGCCCTATGACGGGGCAGCGGGCCCGCGGGATCACGTCGAGAGTTTCAGGACCCTTATGCTCCTCCACGGAGCATCAGATCCCCTTCTCTGCAAGGCTTTCCCGGCAACCCTCCGTGGCCCGGCGAGGGCGTGGTTCGCCGGGCTGGAGGCTGACTCAATCCGGTCCTTCGACCAGTTCACCCGCCTCTTCATCACTCATTTCGCCGTCAGTAGCCGGCGGCGACTGGTCTCCGACTCCCTCTTTGATGTCCGGCAAAACGAGGGAGAAAGCCTGCGGGATTATCTTACCCGCTTCAACAGGGCTACGCTGGAGGTCTGGAACCTGAGTCAGGAGGTAGCTCTTTCAGCCCTGAAGCGTGGCTTCCGGAAGGGCAGACTCACCTTCTCCCTGGACAAACGCCTGCCGCGGAGCTTTCCATAGCTGTTGTCCCGGGCGAACCAGTATGCGGACGCCAAGGAGGCGGCCGCCCACCGGAGCAAGGAGGCCGTCGAGATCTCTCCAAAGCTTGGGAAGAAAAGGCGGAAAGAGGCACGCCAGAGGAGGAGCCCGACGCCCCAGCATCGGCGCAGAAGCCCGTCGCCGGCGAAGAACCACGGCGCCCCACGCCCTCGTTCTCCGCCCCGACGTTTCAACCGGTACACCCCTCTCCTGACTCCCCGGGCCCAGATCCTTATGGAGATCAAGGGGCGGGAGGACCTCCCGGCCCCGAGACAGATGCGGAGGATACCTGGGAAGAGGCCCTCCCGGGCGTACTGTGAGTACCACCGAGACCACGGCCACGACACAGAGGACTGCTTCCAGCTTCGGGACGAGATCGAGGCTCTCATCCGTCGGGGGCGTCTCGGTCGATATGTGAGCGACCGACGTCCCCCCGCAGACCCGCGTCCGGCCGACCCGGCTCCTTTGGAGCCTCAGGAGCAGAATCGACCCGTTGCGGGCGTGATCCACACTATCACTGGGGGCTGCCCCCGGCCCGTGGGGAACGCAGGGGGTCGACGGAGGCGTCAGGGGCGGCCGTCGCAAAGAGGCAGAGGGTCGGCAATGTAATCACCTTTTGTGATGAGGATGTAAAGGGGGTTCAGACCCCCCACGATGACGCCATGGTGATCTCCCTCACTATGGCAAACTATGATGTAAGGCGTGTTCTTGTGGATAGTGGAAGCTCAGCTGATATCTTGTTTTACGAGGCCTTCCAAAAGATGGGCTTGTCCAGACAATTGTTGCACAAAATATCCACCCCCCTCATAGGATTCACCGGTGACGCTGTCCCGGCGGAAGATGTCGTTGAGCTGCCTGTGACTGCGGGCGTCGCACCCGCAAAAGCCACGGTGCGACTCGGGTTCTTGGTCGTCCGTGTTCCCTCGGCCTACAACGCTATCCTCGGACGACCCGGACTGAACGCCCTTCGCGCGGTGGTCTCTACGTACCACTTGCTCATGCGGTTCCCCACGGCGGTCGGGATCGGGGAGGTCCGAGGCGACCAACCGACCGCACGGCAATGTTTCCTAGCGACCCTCAAAGGGAAGAAGCCCGCAGAAGCCCTAAGCGTCGAGTCCCTTGATGCCAGAGACGAGGTGGCCTTGCGGCAGGGGGAGCCGGCCGAGGGTGTGGTCGAAGTTCCCCTCGAGGAAGGCCGCCGGGACCGGGTGGTCCGGGTCGGCGCCAATCTCGACCCGGGAGCTCGCCAATCTCGACCCGGGAGCTCGGGCCCGGTTGGTGGAATTCCTCCGAGCCAATGCCGATGTATTTGCCTGGTCGGCGGCCGATGTACCTGGGATCGACCCGGAGGTCATTTCTCACGCCCTCAACGTCGACCCGACCCACCGGCCAGTGAAGCAGAAGAAGAGACACTGTGCCCCGGATCAGATCCGGGTGGTCGACCAGGAGGTAGACAAACTCTTGGAGGCAGGATTCATAAGGGAGGTGAGTTACCCCGAGTGGCTGGCAAATGTTGTACTTGTCCGGAAGGCGAGCGGGAAGTGGAGGATGTGCGTCGACTATACCGACCTGAACAAGGCGTGCCCTAAGAATAGCTTCCCGCTTCCGCGGATAGACCAACTGGTCGACGCGACTTCCGGATATCAGCTGCTGTCTTTCATGGACGCCTTCTCCGGTTACAACCAGATAATGATGGCCCCACAGGACGAGGAGAAAACTGCCTTTATAACGGACCGGGGGCTGTACTGCTACAAGGTAATGCCCTTCGGTCTGAAGAACGCTGGCGCCACTTACCAGCGCCTTGTCAACAAAATCTTCAAAGAGCAAATCGGCCGGAACATGGAGGTATACATGGACGATATGCTGGTGAAGAGCCGCCAGGCAGACCAGCACATCGTGGATCTGGAGGAGACTTTCACCACCTTGCGGAAGTTTCGCATGAAGCTGAACCCAGTGAAGTGCGCCTTTGGCGCTTCGGCCGGGAGGTTCCTCGGTTTCATTGTCAACCAGCGGGGTATCGAAGCCAACCCGGACAAAATCAAGGCTATCCAAGGTATGTCCCCTCCGACCAAAGTGAAGGAGGTTCAGGAGCTCGCTGGAAGGGTCGCCGCGCTCGGACGATTTGTGGCAAAATCGGCCGAACGCTGCCAACCATTCTTCAAGGTGTTAAAACGCCCGAAAGACTTCCTCTGGACGGCCGAATGTCAAGCAGCGTTCGACCAGCTCAAGGAATACCTGGCGTCTCCTCCCCTGCTATCCAAGCCGCAGGAAGGGGAGATGCTCTACCTCTATCTGGCGGTCTCCCCAACCGCGGTCAGTGCGGTGCTGGTTCGGGAAGAGGCAAAGCTCCAGAAGCCTGTGTACTACATCAGCCGGGTCCTACGGAACGCCGAGACGCGGTATACGAAGGCTGAAAAGATCGCCTTCGCGCTGCTGACCGCGACCAGGAGGCTCCGCCCCTATTTTCAGGCCCATTCTATCACCCTCTTAACTGATCAACCGTTACGACAGATCCTCAGCAACCCCGAGAATGCGGGACGGCTGGTGAAGTGGGCAGTAGAACTCGGTGAGTTCGACATCCGCTACCAGCCTCGACCCGCCATCAAGGCCCAGGTGCTCGCGGACTTCCTCGCTGAGTGCACGGTGCAGGAGGCGGAACCTAGACCGCCGGAAACGCCCAGCCTCGACCTCCCGACCTGGACGCTTCACATCGATGGGTCGTCGAACCCCGAGGGTGGAGGGGCCGGGCTGGTCCTTACCAGTCCTGATGGAGTGATAGCTGAGTATGCCTTGAGGTTTGGATTTCCAGTTACCAACAACGAGGCGGAATACGAGGCCCTAGTCGCGGGACTCAAACTCACCGGGGAGCTCGGCATCCGGCGCTTGAAGGTCTTCACCGACTCCCAGCTGGTGGTCGGGCAGGTCCGTGGGGAGTTCGAGGCCCGGAGCCCGACCATGCAGAACTATGTCCGGAAGGTGCAAGCACTCATTCCCGACCTCGGCAGTGTCGACATCCAGCAGGTCCCCAGAAGCGAAAATGCCAGGGCCGACAGGTTGTCCCGCTTGGTGGGCGCAGAGGCACACAACTTGTCGAGGGCAATCTACCTGGAGACCCTGGATGCCCCGAGCATCGGCGAGGCTGGAGCGGTGATGGCGATTGATCCGAAGCCGTCTTGGATGGACCCGCTCGTCGCCTACCTCGCCGAAGGGATCCTCCCTGAAGACGAAGATCAAGCTCGGCGACTTGTCAAGAAGTCCGCCCACTACGTACTCTATGAAGGGAGGCTGTATCGGACCTCGTTTACCGCCCCCCTCTTAAGGTGCCTCCGCCCCTCGGAGGCGGCCTACGTCCTCGGCGAAGTCCACGAGGGCGTCTGCGGATCCCACTCGGGGGCTAGGTCCTTGGCGCACAAGATCATGAGGCAAGGCTATTATTGGCCTACCTTGTTGGAGGACTCAAAGGATTATGTACGGAAATGCGACACCTGCCAGCGCCACGCCAACGTCCAGAGAGTCCCTTCTGTCCCCTTGGCACCAATCACCGCACCCTGGCCCTTCGCACAGTGGGGAATGGATATCCTCGGACCATTCCCCGTCGCTTCAGCCCAGCGAAAATTCTTGATTGTTGCAATCGACTACTTCACCAAGTGGGTGGAGGCAGAGCCGCTGGCCACTGTCACGGAGGCGCAAGTCCGGAAGTTCGTGAAGAAAAACATCATTGTCTGATTTGGGGTACCCCGGGTCCTCATCTCGGATAATGGTCGACAGTTCGACAACAAGCATTTCCGTGACTTCTGCGAGGAGTTCGGGATCGAGCATCGGTTCACATCTGTGTCGCATCCCCAAACCAACGGTGAGGCCGAGGTGACAAACCAGACAATCCTCCAAGGAATTAAGACGCGAATCGGTCGGACGGGGCAAGCTTGGGTCGAAGAACTCGAGAACGTCCTTTGGGCATATCGGACCACGCATCGGACCCCTACCGGGGAGACGCCTTTCAGCCTAACCTGTGGCACGGAAGCGGTTGTCCCCGTGGAGCTCGGACTCCCCTCGCCCCGGATGGCTGCGCACCGACCCGAGGCCAATTCGGAGCAACTCCGAGGGAACCTGGACCTCTTGGAAGAAGCGAGGGAAATGGCGCAGGTCCGGATGGCGATGTATCAGTGGAGGGTGGCCCGATATTATAACTCCAAGGTCCGACCAAAACTTTTCAGAATCGGAGATCTGGTGCTAAGGCGAGCCAAAGCATCTCAACCCGCGGAAGGTGGGAAGCTGGCGCCAAATTGGGAAGGCCCGTATAGGGTTCGCTGGGTAAACCGACCTGGCTCCTACCAGTTGGAGGCCCTAGATGGTCGAGAAATTCCAAGGAGCTGGAATTCCGCTAACCTGCGGGTATATTGCCAGTAGAAAGACAAAGCCAGAAAGACAGTTCAAAAAATGTATAGTCCTTTTCATCTCAATAATTCCTGGTTACAATGGCGTGTTCGTGTGATTACAAAGAATTCTCGGAGGGAAATTGGGGAGTAAAGAAAGTAAGGAAGAGGTGGGGACTCCGTGGAGCTGAAGATCCGGGATCCCGAACCCTCCACCCGAAGCAGCTGCAATCCCACCGGACGTGGGTGCTTCCCCCCGGAGGCGCCATCGACGCCTCACGCAAAAGACGAAGAGCCGGCGCGGACGAAGAAGAAGTTCGCACTGCTTCTAGAGGAACGCCACATCCAAGGGATATTCCGGTCCTCCCCAGGAGAAGGGGAGGAAAGGAATACAAGGGAGAAGAGCGCGAGGAGGCGCGATCCCGGATGAAGCGTCTAGCGCAGAGCTCAATCGGGAGGTGGGATTGAAAAGAGGGGGGACGTGATCCCGGATGAAACGCCTAGAGCGGAGTTCCACCGGAGAGAATCTCCCTGTTGATCCCAGATGAAACGACTAGTTGGCGGAAGTTGCGAGGGGCGCGCCTCCCGTTCCTCCGGCGGGGGTTTCCCAGCCACGCGCCGGAGAGGAGGTCCACGATCCATGGCAACCTGAACAGCTCCGGCTTGGCAGGCTCCACCGCACCTGCGCTTATATTTATAGCCAAACTGTGGCCCCCTGGTCGTTTCGATGCGGGTGGCTCCAATAAATGCGGGCACATCGAATCAGGAGCCGTTCCGGCTCTCGAGGTTTATCCCCTCACGATCTCCTAAGTGTCGTTCTCCTTAATTGCATTCTTCGTGCAGGACACTCCGGGCGGCGTGTATCCCGCGGCCCACATATCTCCGCACGCGTCCAGGCCGCATCCGCCTCGAAGAACGCGCGTATCGCGGCCGCTTAACTGGCACTCCTCGCAAGCAGCAACTGGCTGGTCCGATTTTCCAGGTAACACCTCAATTAGCATTTAATGGCCTTCTGGTGTTCCCCAGGCGACGCTTCGAGAGGAGGAGAAACACGATCGCAGCTGGCCACGGAGAAACCCCGTCGAGCGGCAAGTGATAGGGGCGTGACCAACGAGCGGAATTCCCCGAGGCTTGGCCCTCGGATGCCAGGCTAACCCGATGATCATCCCGGGAGCAGACTAGCCTGAAGCCCCGACCGGTCGCCTCGGCTTGCGCCAGCCTTGGCCGACCAACGAGCGGAATTCCCCGAGGCTCGGCCCTCGGATGCCAGGCTAACCCGATGATCATCCCGGGAGCAGACTAGCCTGAAGCCCCGACCGGTCGCCTCGGCTTGCGCCAGCCTTGGCCAACCAACGAGCGAAATTCCCCGAGGCTCGGCCCTCGGATGCCAGGCTAACCCGATGATCATCCCGGGAGCAGACTAGCCTGAAGCCCCGACCGGTCGCCTCGGCTTGCGCCAGCCTTGGCCGACCAACGAGCGGAATTCCCCGAGGCTCGGCCCTCGGATGCCAGGCTAACCCGATGATCATCCCGGGAGCAGACTAGCCTAAAGCCCCGACCGGTCGCCTCGGCTTGCGCCAGCCTTGGCCGACCCACGAGCGGAATTCCCCGAGGCTCGGCCCTCGGATGCCAGGCTAACCCGATGATCATCCCGGGAGCAGACTAGCCTGAAGCCCCGACCGGTCGCCTCGGCTTGCGCCAGCCTTGGCCGACCAACGAGCGGAATTCTCCGAGGCTCGGCCCTCGGATGCCAGGCTAACCCGATGATTATCCCGGGAGCAGACTAGCCTGAAGCCCCGACCGGTCGCCTCGGCTTGCGCCAGCCTTGGCCGACCAACGAGCGGAATTCCCCGAGGCTCGGCCCTCGGATGCCAGGCTAACCCGATGATCATCCCGGGAGCAGACTAGCCTGAAGCCCCGACCGGTCGCCTCGGCTTGCGCCAGCTTTGGCCGACCAACGAGCGGAATTCTCCGAGGCTTGGCCCTCGGATGTCAGGCTAACCCGATGATCATCCCGGGAGCAGACTAGCCTGAAGCCCCGACCGGTCGCCTCGGCTTGCGCCAGCCTTGGCCGACCAACGAGCGAAATTCTCCGAGGCTTGGTCCTCGGATGCCAGGCTAACCCGATGACCATCCCGGGAGCAGACTAGCCTGAAGCCCCGACCGGTCGCCTCGGCTTGCGCCAGCCTTGGCCGACCAACGAGCGGAATTCCCCGAGGCTTGGTCCTCGGATGCCAGGCTAACCCGATGACCATCCCGAGAGCAGACTAGCCTGAAGCCCCGACCGGTCGCCTCGGCTTGCGCCAGCCTTGGCCGACCAACGAGCGGAATTCCCCGAGGCTCGGCCCTCGGATGCCAGGCTAACCCGATGATCATCCCGGGAGCAGACTAGCCTGAAGCCCCGACCGGTCGCCTCGGCTTGCGCCAGCCTTGGCCGACCAACGAGCGGAATTCCCCGAGGCTCGGTCCTCGGATGCCAGGCTAACCCGATGATCATCCCGGGAGCAGACTAGCCTGAAGCCCCGATCGGTCGCCTCGGCTTGCGCCAGCCTTGGCCGACCAACGAGCGGAATTTCCTGAGGCCTAACCCTCGGATGCCTGGCCTAGCGCCGGAAGAATTTCCTGAGACCTAACCCTCGGATGCCTGGCCTAGCGCCGGAAGAATTTCCTGAGGCCTAACCCTCGGATGCCCGGCCTAGCGCCGGAAGAATTTCCTGAGGCCTAACCCTCGGATGCCCGGCCTAGCGCCGGAAGAATTTCCTGAGGCCTAACCCTCGGATGCCTGGCCTAGCGCCGGAAGAATTTCCTGAGGCCTAACCCTCGGATGCCTGGCCTAGCGCCGGAAGAATTTTCTGAGGCCTAACCCTCGGATGCCTAGCCTAGCGCTGGAAGAATTTCCTGAGGCCTAACCCTCGGATGCCTGGCCTAGCGCCGGAAGAATTTCCTGAGGCCTAACCCTCGGATGCCTGGCCTAGCGCCGGAAGAATTTCCTGAGGCCTAACCCTCGGATGCCTGGCCTAGCGCCGGAAGAATTTCCTGAGGCCTAACCCTCGGATGCCTGGCCTAGCGCCGGAAGAATTTCCTGAGGCCTAACCCTCGGATGCCTGGCCTAGCGCCGGAAGAACTTCAAGAGTCAGGAGTCGGCGAGGCGCTACCAGGAGTTAAAATGAGGAAGGACGAAAGTAAAATGAGGAAACACTTTGTTTGCATTAACTTTCATTGCATCAGGGTCGAGACCCATACAACGTGGCAAAACGCCAACATACAAAGAAAAGAACAAAGAAAAGTACAGAGAGTCAGCTTGGAGGAACCCCTGGGTCGGGAACGGCGAGCGCGTCCGCGAAGGGTAGGGAGACGGTTGGGGAATCGGCAGGCAATGGCATCGGAGGGGAGTCGAGGAGGGAGACCCCACTCAGGTCAATTCCGGGGTATTTAGCGGACACCCTTGCCAGGCCTTCATCAAAGCCTAAGGCAAAGGAGTCGGACCCCGCGTCCGACATGTCACGGATGAACTCGGCGGACTGACGATAGGCCTGTACCGCCTGACGCCCGATTTCCGCGCTCTTCTCGGCCAGCGCCGCCTCCGCTCGCTCCGTAATCTGAGCTTTCGCTTCCATGACCTTCGCCACAATCCGGTCGTCCGCCTCGGAGGAGACCCTCAGCAGATCGGCCCGAGCCTCCATGTGCTTCGCCTCGGCAACGACGCGACCAGCCTCAGCCTCCTCCAGGCGCGAATGAAGCTCCTGGTTGCTCGCACGAGTCCCCTCAAAGGCCGACTCCAATTCGGCTAGCTTGGCTTCAAGAGATCGGGTTCGGTTGCGGGCGTTGTCGGCCGACTGCTGGGCCTTCTCCCACCTCTCCCGGAAGTCGGCAGCCTTCCGGGACTGCTTTTCGGCCCGCTCCTCCGCCTTCCTGATCTCGCTTTCGAGACCCGAGGCAACCTTGAGTTGCTCCTGAGCCTCCAACAGTTGCCTCTCGAGGGCGGCGAAGCCGAGTGCCTGCTCTTCGGCCACCTGGAGCCTCATCTCGAGGTCCCTGGTCGTCCTCCCCGCCGCAGCCCGGCCTCCCTCCTCTACAGCTTTCAATCGGCTCTCGGCCCTCGCCAGAAGCCTCGCCTGTTCCTCGTGGCTCTCCTCCAGGCGGATCATGTATTGGGCGAGCTAAGAGGTAGGAAAAATGAGAGCGTCAAAGGAGGAGCGAACGAACAGTCCGACGGCAACGGCAGCAGCACAAGGGAGAAACTCGAGGATGCCTGTGAAGAGAAAGGCGGACGGGGGAGGGCCCCCGGTTAAATAGGCAGAAAGGCGGGTGACGCCTCGGTGACGCCAGAGGACGCCTGGCTACCGAAGGATCGTTCGCGCCCCAAAGGCGAATCGACGCCATTAAGGAAGGATGTCCGCCGAAATCCGCAGACCGGCAGATCAGCGACAACTGCCATACGCCATAAAGAAGGCGGGGAGCTCGGAGCGCGCGCGCCTTTCCGAGGGATGGCGGCAATCTCGAAGCATCACTCCCTTCACCCGTTCCCCTCCTGGTTCCAGGCTCGGAAGTGGGGGGCTACTGTTACGGGGGAACTTAGCCACCATGCCCCACGTGACCGGCACGCGCGCCCAGGAAGACTACGGCTGCCCCTTGATCCAGCAATCCGACCTCGGGTCGGATATCTTCGGCTCCGCAGCCCGACCCCAAGTCGGGTGCCCCTTGATCCAGCAATCCGACCTCGGGTCGGATATCTTCGGCTCCGCGGCCCGACCCCGAGTCGGGTGCCCCTTGATCCAGCAATCCGACCCCAAGTCGGCAATCTCTTGACAACAACAGACTGTTCCCCTGAGGCACGCCGCGGCCCCCTGCTCCACTACTCCTTGCAACGGCCGTATCCGGCGCTGCCCCACGATCTCCTGTAACAGCCGTACAAAGCGGAGCTCCACTACGCCCTGCCATGGCCGTACCCAGCGCTGCCCCACGACGCCCTGTAACGACCATGTCAGTGGCAACCCCATTGTGCCACACGATGACCAATCCCCAGAAAAACCCCCCAGCCCGATATATATGCGGCTGGGGGGGAAGGGGAGGGTAAGCAAGATTTTCCAGAGTATTATCTTACCTGCTACCTCTTCTTCTCCTTCGATCTCCCCTAACTTGATCGTCGGAGGGCCCCCACTACCCCGGTGGTGGTGCGAGGCTTGCTTGCAGGTCTCCCGGCGGAAGGCGGAGCGCAACCGAAGTAATTCCAAGGGAACCCCGTTCACACCGCTGTGCCAATCGTTCTCGGTTTGGACCCCCAGCAACAATTACTAATGTGCCTTTTCAAAAAATTAGTCCTTTGTGCGGAAAAGAATTTTTTCAAGAATTCTCTTTGCATATCATGCCATGTTCCTAGCGATCTAGGTCTCAAGGAGTTCAGCCATGTTTTGGCTTTATCCTTTAAGGAAAAAGGAAACAAGGTCAATTTAAGGACATCTTTCGATACATTTGGCACTCTAAATGTGATGCTAATTTTCTCAAAATCCTTAACGTGAAGATAAGGGTTCTCGGATTCCATTCCATGATACTTTGACAGCAATTGAATTACTCCTGGTTTGATTTCAAAGTGTCCTACATTTTCAGGAATAATCATGCATGAAGGTTGACTAGTCCTAGTAGGATGTAAGTATTGTCGAAGTGTCATAACTGGGGGTCTACCTTCATTACCATGGTGACTTCCTACATCATCATCAGCCATCTCACCAGATCTGAGATTTTGCGAAAAAGTTTCAATAATGTGATCTAAGGAATTGTCAAAAGGTTGTCGACTCAGACGTCCAGTGTTGTCCCTATTCCAACCTAGCATACAAAATTTCAGAGTTTATTTATTTGTTTGTTTTTTTTTTATTTTTTTTTTTAATGATTACCCTTGATCATTTCTTAAAGTTCTTATCAATTTTCAAGTAGCAACAAGGGTTAATGAGATTTGATGATAATAAAATTCTGATTCTAAACAAAAAAAAATTAAACATAGAAAATTCAAAGCAGACAGCAGCAATGTTTATATTAATTTAATGGTCGTAAAAGTATCAGAATGTCAATCAGACCGTTCAGATAAAAGAAACATGTGTCCTACAGTAGCCGACGAAATTTGCGTGCAATCAGACGGTGGATTACTCAGATATCAGAGTTTGATGCAGACTGTGCAGGGAATAAAAAAAATAGCAATAAAGATTTTTTTTTTTTGAAAGAAAAAGACTAAATACTAAGATACTGATTAAATCTAAAATTATACTAATAAATCAACCATTCTCCGGCAACGGCGCCAAAAACTTGATGCAAAAATAAAATTGTTCTCCCAAGTGCAGGAGAATCGCACAAGTAGTAAATTCTCGGGAGTCCGAGGTCGAATCCTCAGGGAACGAAATATAAATGAGATTATTTAATATAATTTTAGATTAATTAATTTAATAAATTTGTGGATTAAAATTATGTTTTGATTTTTAGAAATTAAAATCGCAGAACAATATAGCAATAAACAAAGTTTAATAAAATAAAGATGGTAGGGATCTGGAATCCCCCTTGACGATATTGCATCCAAGAAATAAACTCTATGGTTCTTGATTAAAAATGAATGGTAGGATAGATCTAATCATGGTACATATTTCATGAACATATGAACTCAATTTCTAAGCATTCGTTGTGCTTTCTACGTCTACGACGAATCAAATACTAAAGCAATCCATATATCAATTATCATAATCCATTAAAGATCTATCTACGAAATAACTACGCATGGATCAAGAACATGTCAATAAATATAAATCATTGAAAGCAAAAGTTTAGAGTTTACTTCAAAGAGCAATACATCAAAGGTTCCTCCATCACCCTCCCTAGGACTTTAGCCTTCCATTTCACACATTAATCCCCCTTTCATTTTCTTTCTTTTTTTTTTTTCTTTTCTTTTCAGAAACAGGGCCTCCCCTGTTTCCTCTCTCTGTTTTTTTCTTTTCAATAATAGGGACCTGTTTCCAAATGAGGGATGACAGACCCTGTTTCTTCCGAATGGCCTACCAAATGACCAGCTCATTTCCCCACTTTCTCGCACGCGATGACGACCAGCTGAGATGAATCCCTGATCCCACGGGATGGGAGCTGGAGCTTGAAGCTTGGGAGGCTAGGAGATGAACTCGGACGGGAGCTGGATGCTTCGTGGACGCACAGGAGAAAGACCTGATTGCGGGTTCCAAGAGTTGGGAGAAAGGGTCTTCGGACGTGGCAGCTGATGCGGGGGTGACGGCTGGGATGAATGAACTCCAAAAGCCTTTGAAATGGGGGAAAGAAGAGAATGCTCATTTCTTCCACGCAGGCGGAGACGTTGAATAGATACCGGCTTGCAAAAGACTGAAGCTGCAATGAAGTAGACGGCTGAACTTGACCTCCTCCTAGTGTGCAACTGGGGTCGACCCATGCGGTTGGCTGGTCACCTGCGGTGATGCATATTTTTGGACCTGATGCGCATTTCAACTTGATTTACGATCACCTGCACCCCCAAAAAAATAAAATATTAATGCAGCACTATTATCATTATTTGTTAGCAATAATGCTAATTTAAGGGATGTGTAGATCGCACTTTTATGCTCTCATCACGCCGAGCTCAGGCCGACGTTCACCAAAGCCTTCTCGCTCAGGAGGTCATTCAGAAGAATATTCCCCTCGAGGCCGTGAAGAGCATCGAGAATCCTCTTCTCGTCCGCTGAAAGCTTGGGAGGCTTGTTGATGGCCTTGAGCTGGGGCTGCCTCCACCTCGGGTCAAAACCCCACGTACGCTTGGAAGAGAGAAAGAAAAATTTCCCCTTCCACCCATGAATGGAGGAAGGAGCATCTCAAAAGAACGGCCTACCGCCCCGTAGGATGAGGTAGAGCCATTCCCCGTCCGACGGGTTGGACTTCAGTATGAAACACCAACGAAAGACGTTCATTGAGGTCGGTATCCCGTGTGCAAGGCAAAGGAATAGAACCCAATGATGGTTCTCCACAAGTTCGGAGCGAGCTGCGCTGGGACGAGCTGATACGCCACCAGGAGCTTATTCACGAACTCGTGCAGGGGGAATGACAGGCCAGCCCAGAGTGTCTCTATGTACACCCCGATCCGACCTGGAGAAGATCTCGTCACCCGATCTTCCCACCCCACAGGCTCAAGGCGAAATCCGCACTGAGGGAAAAAACGAGCGCAGATCAATTCCAACTCCTCCTCGGTCAAGCTGGACCCAACTTCGTCCGGGTCGTGACCCATCTCTGAGAGAAAGACAAAGAAGGAGAAAGGAAAGAAGGAAGCAGAAAGATAAAAACCCTCCGAGCAAACATGGATAGAAGACCTACTGTGGATTTCACTGGGAACGCCGATGGTCGAAAGCGAAGGATCAAGATGATCACCTTGGAGCACTGCCGGGAGAAACTAAGCAACAACCGGAATAGAAAGGGAGAAGAAAATGGAAGAGGAAGGCAACAGCTGTGGCAGCCAAATAAGAACTTTTAGGGCCAGGGCGGGGATTTATATAGACCCCCCAGACGGCCCAGATCGATAGAGGTAGATCCCGCCTTCCGTCTAGATCGCGCCATGTGTCGATCCCGAAAATCGAAGCGGCGTATCAATCTGGATCGACACTTTAAAAGCAGAATCGAGGCAGCACCCCGTCGGATCGTGGAGCCTCATCATGAACCCATGGCTCAAAACTGCCTCGAAAAGTAAAAGGGCGTCGCCTCGTGCTCTCATTAAAGACGCCCCGAAGCGCGCGGAACGGCGGAGCAATTTAAAGCTATCTGGTTCCATCAGTGTAAAGACAATTACTTCCTTCGCCCGAGCTCGTAAAAGGCTCGAACTCGGAAGTCGGAAGGTAGTGTTGGGAAAAAATAGATTGCCCTAAAACATGTGGATGCATTGCTGGCACGTGATGGCGAGCGTAACGAAAGCAATCCTCGAGGGCGCCCGACCTCAAAGGCGCCCGACCTCAGAGCTCGCAGCCTTGTGATAAGTGTTGAATAATTTATAATTTAGTTATCTTTCCATAGCACTTACCAATGTTCTTAAACGGATAAATACTTATTTTACCATGAAATTGAATAATCATTGAAATAAATTTAATACATGTTAAGAAATAAATAATTCCTTCCTTAAGCTAAGTGCAAGTAATCCTAGAGACTCAATAACGTTGGGTTTGAGCTCAATGCCCAACTGCCATGCATGCACCCAAGCACTGTCCACCGTCCGTGGCTCTCCAAGTGATCCAATGGTTTAGAAATTTCCGTTTCCGCATCACGATTCCTCCCAACCGTCCGCGATGAAGTATCCAATCATTCCAGGATCCGTGCCATTCTTCAGCTCGAGCTCAAGTCAATCACATGATGGAGCTCAACCCAATAGACCAAGCCAAAACAGGGGAGATCAGCCCAATGCAAAGTTGCAAAACTTGTAGCTTGTTGAGTGGGTTTCCGCATCAGCCTTCCATCCCAGTGTCGAAGCAGGGGAAGCATCCAACCCTCCGTGATCCATGCGGTGCACCAGCGACCAGCTCCTTCCCAGCCGCATCCAACGAGTGCCCACCACGTCCAGCTCCTCTGCCATCAGCCCGTCCCAGCCGGCTCCAATCACAGCGCTGAAACAGGGAGACTCTTTGATGCCGATGATTCGAATCCTCCCCCACCAAAGCAACCCGATCCTCCATCCTCGCTTCAAAACAACGGGACCTCGTATCAGCCGCGTGCCAGATCCACCTATGCGGCGTCGTCTTCATCTCCGACCCTTCTTCCGCCCGTGACACAACCCATTCCACCTCCCAGCAGCCGAGATTCACGGCATCATCTTCATCCCTGGGTATTCTGTCATCCGCCGGTGCAGCCAGCAATCACTCCTCCGCGATTCCAGCCGTCGGCATCCGTCTCTAGCTCCATCCCCGTCTTCTTCGAGATCCCACGGCCATCTCATGTTCTTCCGTTTGCGCATCAGCCTCCCGTCGCAAGCTCCATTGATCCGGCCATCTACAATCAATCCGGCACTCCACGGATCACGCCTTCCTCCCGAGATCCAGCCATTCTCCCCCTTCGTCCGCGATTTGCCCTCCAACATCATGCCCCGGAATCAGCAGTTCGTATCTCTTCTCCTTTCCCGAATGAGCACCCCGGACGACTACATAAGGAGGAGAGAGCTTGGGAGAAAGGGGGCGACGGTTTGAAGAACAGAGGAGGCTCTGTTCGGGAGAAGAAGAAATAAAAAAAAGAAAGAAGAGAGAGAGGTTGGGAGCGGAAGGGAGTGAAGAGTAATTTTTTTATGAAGATGGGAGGACTTCCGGCCACCATGAGCAGCTAAACCTCGGTTTAGGGGTTTGATGAAGCCGTGGATGAGTATTTATGTTGCATTTCTTCGATTTTTAGCATTGTAAGATAGTTGCATATTTAATGAAATTATGATCTTGAAATGTCTTCTTTAATTTGTGTAAGACGTTTATTTTGTAGAAAGCCTCTATGTGAATTAATATAGTTTATCAAAATCGAATTCAATACTTGTGGTTTGGAGGAGATTGTTATGCAACTACCAGATTTATCTTTGAGAAATTAATCATCAGATGAATCATGCTAAATAAGACAAACCATGCCTATCCTTAGAGAAGATGGTTTGTACCAGGCTTAGATGACTCATACTGTGGGTTAGATTTCAACTTTCTGTATGATTGCCCTAACTTGTAGTTAAGAGCAATCAGATCATACATGCATCTAAATCATTGAAAGCATCATATTTACAATTGTTGGGGTATGTGGAGACCTTTGGTGATGAAGAGAATTGAAGGAAAATCAATTCTGCCTAGTTTTCTGTCTGGCGGACTGTCGGAGTCGACTCGAGCTTCAGTTGAGTCGACTCGGAAACAGTCGAGTCGACTCGAGGTCTGTCGAGTCGACCCGAGAGGAGAAAGCCGCAAAAACCATGTTTTTGTCTGGATTGTCAGAGTCGACTCGAACTACAGTCGAGTCGACTCGGAGCATCGTCGAGTCGACTCGAGATACAGTGGAGTCGACTCGAGATCGTGCCAGTTAAACTGGAAGTTGTTCAGACGTGCCAGAGTCGACTCGGACTTCAGCCGAGTCGACTCGGGCTCGCGAAAAATCGTACGGATGATTTTCTTTTGGTATTTTTGGTGGTGTTTCGACGGCTATGATCATCTGAAGGTCTTGAGACTATATATAGGACTCATGAGAGCCCTAGGGTAAGATTATTGGCCGTATATTTGAGAGAGACTCTTGTTTGTGAGGCTAGGATTCTAGAGAAGAAGAGGATTGGGATCCTACTTCTTGTGCAAAGGGAATTCTGTGTGAATCTCTTGTAGATCGATCGCTTGTGATCGTTCGGGTGTGTGCTATCTCTGTAATCAGTTCATCCTTATTGAGATTTGGAGCGGTGGAGGACGTAGGCTATTTGTAGCCGAACCTCGTTACATCTTTGTGTTTGCTTTGCTATTTTCTTCCTTCTTCTTCCTTTGATCTTTGATAATCCGTTGCGGTGCTCAAGTGTTTTACCCTACTGATACCACGGGGTAATCTTTTGCCCTTCGTAGGCGGAGCGAAGAGGTGATCCTTGAGTCCGGAGTCGAGGGAGCGAGAGAGTGCTTATCCGTTTGTATCTCTCTTGCTTGTCCGACGTCGGTGGCGGCGCTGGTGTGAGTGGGTTCCGGTGCGGGGCGCCGACAACAATTGGTATCAGAGCTATTGGTTATTCTGCAATGGCGGATGAAGGGAAGTTGCGAATTGAGAAGTTCAATGGCACGAACTTCGGGTTTTGGAAGATGCAAATAGAAGATTACCTTTACCAGAAGGATCTCTATTTACCTCTTGGAGGTAGAGCAAAGAAACCAGAGAAGATGTCCGATGAAGACTGGGAGGTCCTCGATCGGAAGACGCTCGGCACCATCAGATTGTCACTTGCATCCCAAGTGGCATTCAATATCAAAAACGAGAAGACGACGATGGAGTTGATGGCAACATTGTCGCGGATGTACGAGAAACCCTCAGCATCAAACAAGGTATTTCTCATGAAGAGGTTGTTTAATCTTCGTATGAAAAATGGCGGCAGCGTAGCAGAATACCTCAACGAGTTCAATGGACTCACGGCCCAGTTGGAGTCAGTGGAGATTAGTTTTGACGATGAGATTCGGGCATTGCTAATCCTCTCCGGATTGTCTGATAGCTGGGAGGGCCTGGTGATGGCGGTGAGCAACTCTTCGGCAACGGGGAAGTTGATTTTTGATGACGTTGTGGGAGTGCTTCTGAGTGAAGAAGCAAGAAGGAAATCTTCTGGAGCTACGGAGTCGTCTGGAAGTGCACTAAACACCTCTGACCGGGGAAGACAAAAGAAGGACGGTCGATTTCGAAGCGACTCGAAGTCGAGATCCAGCAGGTCTCGAGCACCTCAGAACAAGGGAGCGAAGTGCTGGAACTGCGGGAAGATGGGGCACTTTAGGAGGGATTGCAAATCTCCTAAAGGGAAGCAAGGCGACCACACCGAAGGAGTCAGCAAGGATCTGGCAAATCTTGCTGAAGACGGTGATATGGATGCCCTCGTTCTATCTTTGTCTACCTGTGACGAGTCTTGGGTGATAGACTCGGGCGCGTCTTTCCATGCTACATCCCAACGGAAGCTTCTTGAAGGATATGAGAAGGGAGACTTTGGCAAAGTCTACCTAGGGGATGGAGAGCCTTGCACCATACAAGGAAGGGGAAGCGCGGAAGTGAAGTTGGTTTCTGGATCTTCACTTGAGCTTGAGGACGTACGGCACGTACCTCAACTGCAGAGGAATCTGATTTCTGTTGGACAGTTGGCGAGCCAGGGGTACAAGGCTACTTTCACAGCTGATCAGTGGAAGATATCCAGAGGTTCGTTGACGGTGGCTAGTGGCAAGAAGGTTGGGACACTTTATGTCACCAACGGCACGGAGAACTCTATTGGAGTTGTTGCAGCAGATGTGGACACCAAGTTATGGCATTGTAGACTTGGGCACATGAGTTATCAGGGACTGGAGGTGATGCACCAGTTGGGAAAGCTGCAGGGTCTCAGGAGTGTTGAGATGGACTTCTGTGAGGATTGTGTTCTCGGAAAGCAGAAGCGTGTTTCATTCAACAAAGAAGGTAAACCTCGGAAGCAAGAAAAGCTAGATCTCGTGCACACGGACGTGTGGGGGCCTGCACCAGTTTCTTCCATTGGTGGATCTCAGTACTATGTTACTTTTATTGATGATGCTACCAGGAAGCTTTGGGTGTTCTTCTTGAAGCACAAGTCAGAGGTATTTGGGGTCTTCAGGAGATGGCAGGCGATGGTAGAACTCGAGACAGGAAAGAGGTTGAAATGCCTGAGATCGGACAACGGTGGTGAGTATTGTAGCAGGGAGTTTGAGGACTACTGTGCAGATGCTGGGATCGTCAGGCAAAGGACAGTTCCAGGAACACCACAACAAAATGGAGTTGCTGAAAGGATGAACAGAACAATTAATGAGCGTGCCAGGAGTATGAGGATACATGCTGGATTGCCACAGCAGTTTTGGGCGGAAGCAGTTAACACTGCTGCCTACTTGATCAACAGAGGGCCATCAAAGAAACTTGAATTTGGGATTCCTGAGGAAGCATGGACAGCGAAGAAGATTGATTTGGCGCACTTACGAGTATTCGGTTGTACCAGTTATGTCCATGTTGATTCCAGTCAAAGAAGCAAACTAGACGCCAAATCAAAGAAGTGTATTTTCATTGGATACGGAGGTCAACAGTTTGGGTACCGGCTTTGGGATCCCGAACACAAGAAGATCATTCGTAGTAATGATGTGGTATTCAATGAGAAAATGCAGCAGAGCACTGAATCAGAAACAAAACCTGTTGAGCCGTGTTTTGTGGATCCTGAAGAGGAGTCTACAAATTCTGGTCAGAAGACTCAGTCAGAGCAAGAACCTGAAGCATTGGCACCCCCTCCACAACTAAGAAGGTCCACTCGTAGTACTCATGGGAAGCCTCCTCAAAGGTATGATGGGACTCTTAGTTATTTGCTGCTCACAGATAATGGCGAACCTGAATGCTTCACGGAGGCATTGGAGGTTGATACCAGGAAGGAGTGGGAGTTGGCCATGGATGATGAGATGAAGTCATTGGAGCAGAATCAAACGTGGGATTTGGTGGATCTGCCCAAGGGGAAGAAAGCACTGTCAAACAAATGGGTTTACAGGCTGAAGGAAGAGCAAGGCGGGGAGAAGCGATACAAGGCCAGGCTGGTTGTAAAAGGATTTCAGCAGAGAGCAGGTATCGACTTCACAGAAATCTTTTCTCCTGTAGTCAAGATGAGTACTATTCGAGCGGTGCTGAGCATGGTGGCAGTAGAGGATCTTCACTTAGAGCAGCTTGATGTGAAGACGGCCTTTCTCCACGGAGATCTCGATGAGGAGATATATATGCAGCAGCCGGAGGGATACATTGCAGCTGGCACGGGTGACTTAGTCTGCAAACTAAAGAAAAGCTTCTATGGTTTGAAACAGGCACCCAGACAATGGTATCTCAAGTTCGATAGTTACATGCTTGAGATAGGATACAGGAGATGTCAGGAGGATCACTGTTGCTACTTCCGGGACTTCGGTATATCTTACATTATCTTGCTATTGTATGTTGATGACATGTTAGTTGCAGGAGCTAGCATGCATGAGATTGCAAAATTGAAGCTGAAGCTGTCAAGAAAATTTGCAATGAAGGATCTAGGAGCAGCAAAACAGATCCTTGGGATGCGGATTAGTAGAGATAGGTCTAAACATATCCTCAGACTATCTCAGGCGGAGTACATCAGCCGAGTACTCAGGAGATTCTGCATGGAGGGTGCCAAACCTGTTGGCACACCGCTGGGTGCCCATTTTAAGCTCTCAAAAGGGCAAAGTCCGAAGACGCGGGTGGAGGAGCTCAATATGTCAAAAATCCCGTATGCATCGGCAGTGGGGAGCTTGATGTACACTATGGTGTGTACGAGACCAGACATTGCTCAAGCAGTGGGAGTTGTGAGTCGCTTCATGAGCTGCCCAGGCTTGGAGCATTGGCGCGCGGTCAAATGGATACTGAGGTATCTGAAAGGCACTGAGCACATGTCATTGTGCTATGAAGGTTCTGAGATCCGGTTACAGGGCTATCTGGACTCAGACATGGCAGGGGACTTGGACGGCAGGAGAAGCACGACAGGGTACTTGTTCACCTTGGGCAGTGGAGCCGTCAGTTGGATTTCCAGGTTGCAACCAGTTGTTGCATTGTCGACTACGGAGGCGGAGTATGTGGCAGCCACAGAGGCGTGCAAGGAACTAATATGGCTTCAAGTCTTGATGAAGGAGCTTGGGAAGGAACAGAAGGATTGCATGTTATATTCAGATAGTCAAAGTGCAATTCATCTGGCAAAGAATTCAGCTTTCCATTCAAGGACGAAGCATATTGACATACGGTACCACTTCGTGAGGTCATTGCTCGAGCAGGGACTCGTCAAGTTGGAGAAGATTCATACAAGTCAGAATCCTGCAGATATGTTGACGAAGGTCGTCACGGTGGAGAAGCTGAGGAGTTGTTCAGCTTCTGCTGGTCTTCATGCTTGAAGACGTTGAGGAGGCATCGTACCTATTTCACTAGGATGATTTAGTTTCAGTGGGAGCACAGAGGAGAGCCAAGTAACAAGAGGATATACCCAAGGTCTCCAAGTGGGAGATTGTTGGGGTATGTGGAGACCTTTGGTGATGAAGAGAATTGAAGGAAAATCAATTCTGCATAGTTTTCTGTCTGGCGGACTGTCGGAGTCGACTCGAGCTTCAGTCGAGTCGACTCGGGAACAGTCGAGTCGACTCGAGGTCTGTCGAGTCGACCCGAGAGGAGAAAGCCGCAAAAACCATGTTTCTGTCTGGACTGTCAGAGTCGACTCGAACTACAGTCGAGTCGACTCGGAGCATCGTCGAGTCGACTCGAGATACAGTGGAGTCGACTCGAGATCGTGCCAGTTAAACTGGAAGTTGTTCAGACGTGCCAGAGTCGACTCGGACTTCAGCCGAGTCGACTCGGGCTCGCGAAAAATCGTACGGACGATTTTCTTTTGGTGTTTTTGGTGGCGTTTCGACGGCTATGATCATCTGAAGGTCTTGAGACTATATATAGGACTCATGAGAGCCCTAGGGTAAGATTATTGGCCGTATATTTGAGAGAGACTCTTGTTTGTGAGGCTAGGGTTCTAGAGAAGAAGAGAATTGGGATCCTACTTCTTGTGCAAAGGGAATTCTGTGTGAATCTCTTGTAGATCGATCGCTTGTGATCGTTCGGGTGTGTGCTATCTCTGTAATCAGTTCATCCTTATTGAGATTTGGAGCGGTGGAGGACGTAGGCTATTTGTAGCCGAACCTCGTTACATCTTTGTGTTTGCTTTGCTATTTTCTTCCTTCTTCTTCCTTTGATCTTTGATAATCCGTTGCGGTGCTCAAGTGTTTTACCCTACTGATACCACGGGGTAATCTTTTGCCCTTCGTAGGCGGAGCGAAGAGGTGATCCTTGAGTCCGGAGTCGAGGGAGCGAGAGAGTGCTTATCCGTTTGTATCTCTCTTTCTTGTCCGACGTCGGTGGCGGCGCTGGTGTGAGTGGGTTCCGGTGCGGGGCGCCGACAACAACAAATCCATCGGTGGATTCTAACCCTAAACATCTCTTCCATAAAATATTCCTACTATTGCATTCATCTTACTTTTAGCTCTCATTAATCGATAACTTAAAATTCTTTTTACTATAGCTTATGCCCTTTGAATTAATTTAGTTAAATCAAGTTAGCAAATTCTTCTTCTTGATTTACTTTTAAGAGAAAAAAAAATAATTTATTCTTCAATTCCTGTGGACCGACTCCCGTAATCACTATCCTACAGGATATGTGCTATTGCGTGGTTTATTTTCAAAATTGAAAGAACCGATCAATTTTTGGTACCATTGCCGGGGATTGCTAGCATAGTTATTTTTTCTATCATTAAAAAAAAATTAATTACAAAAAAAAACTTTCAAAAAAAAACATATATATATCTAAAATAAAATAAAAAAATTATTTTCTATTATTGTTACTTTTCTTATCTCCTTTTTCTCTTCTACTAATTTTTTTCTAATTTTTTATTTGGTCTTATTTGATCAGGAATCGAAGGAAAAATCTGGGATGATCAAAAGAAGAATTGCTGGAAAAGGAATGCTGTAGAGGTTTGCCTAAATTTTTTTTTAAATTGCTGGAAAAATTTTCTTTGGTAACCTCTAAACTTTTTTTTATTTAAATTGATTATTAGCTTGAAATTTTGTGGTGATTGTTTGATTTTAATTTCAGCAAAAGTGTGAATGCATGCTTGATACACATACACAAATTAATCCGTACATAGTAAGGGCAATCACCCCAACAAGATAAGAGCCGGATTTCATCACCGGACACTTGCCCAACTTAGGTGAACTCAAGCTCACATAGTGTCAGCTTAATTAAAATCAATTAGACGTTGGCTCCTAGGGACATTCGAGCTCAATAGGATGAAGATCACCGAAAGTTGCACCAATTTCGCTCTGTGGCTTAGTTGATGTTTAGGCAAGCTTTGTCTCTATAAGGAAGACAGTTCATCTGTTCGAGGCAAGTGGATTTTAAGTGGGACCTTTGCGAACGCATCGTGACCCCTCCACTTACCTGGGAGCTTACCTGGTCAACTCGATTCGTTAGACCGGATTGGAGGCTTAGGTGCCCTCTTCAAACCAGTTAGGAGTTGTCTAGTGATTTTAGGACAAATACAAGGATTGATGTGTTTATCTTTTATTGCATGCTTGACTGATCAAGTACTAGTGTATGCAAGGGAGTCGTTCTAGAGTACGTGACCTATTACCTTTTGACCCTGAAATAGAACGGACCCTTAGGAATATTCGAGCTGAGATCAGAACATTAGAATCATCCCCACCTCCTGAGATGGCTGAAGAACAACCCAAACTCCTGTTGGAGTACTTTACTCCCACCATTTACACTTCTCCATCTTGCATTCGATTACCTGAGGTAGCAGCGGTACAATATGAAATAAAGTCTAGTGTGATCCAAATGCTCCCATCTTTTTATGGGCTCACCAATGAAGACCCATATAAACACCTAGATGAATTTCTTGAGATTTGCACCACTATCAAGATTCAGAACTTCACTGATGATGCTCTGAAACTTAGATTATTTTTCTTCTCCCTTAAAGATAGAGCCAAACAATGGCTGAATTCTTTAGAAGCCAACTCGATTCGTTCTTGGGATCAAATGCAACAAGAATTTCTTAAAAAATACTTTTCCATAGGAAGAATGAACCAGTTTAGACGTGCCATTACAAGCTTCTCCCAAACCGAGGGAGAAGAATTTCATGAAACTTGGGAGAGATTTCGGGACCTAATCCGTAAATGCCCTCATCATCAAATACCTAAATGACAGCTAGTGCAATGTTTCTATGACGGATTGACTGAACGAAACCGTCAGATGATTGATGCCGCATGCGGGGGGACATTCGTGCTTCAAAATGAGCATGAAGCATGGCAATTATTTGAAAATCTAAATGAAAACTCCCTCCACCATGCTTCTTGTTCTTGTCAAGGACCCCTGAATTCTCAAAAAAAAGGGACCATTTGTGAAATAAGTCATTCTATGGACCTGTCTAGCAAGGTAGATGCATTGTCCCATAAGATTGACCAACTGATGATAGGTGGGTATTACATGAACTCTTCCCAAGCACAAGTGTGTACTATCTGTTCTAGCCTATCCCACCCTATTCATGAGTGCCCTTCAGCGCCCTAATTCTCCGAACTCGTGCAAGAACACATCAATGCTGCTCAAACACAGCCTAGATCGGGTAATGACCCATTTTCCAATACATATAATCCGGGATGGCGAAATCATCCAAACTTTTCTTGGAAGCAGCAAGCTTCGAATATAGCCCAACCTTATTCCCAAAATTTTCAAAATCCTCAGAATTTTCAAACCCCACAAAATATTCATCCCTACCGTCCCTCGACTCAATTTCAACACACTTCTCCACCCCAAAGAAACACAGCCTTTGAGGAGAAAGTGTTGAACGCCCTTCAAGGTTTGAAAACCATGACACAATTGGTGCACTCTCACACGCACTCCATCGCCAAGCTAGAATCCCAAATGGGGCAACTAGCTAATGCACTGAACAAGCGAGAGGAAGGAAAGCTTCCAAGCCAACCACTAAGTAATCCTAGGGGACAATACATGGCTCAAGAAAATCAGTTAAATACAATTCATCATGAACAAGCCAATGCTTTGACTACCCTAAGGAGTGGACGTGTAGTAGACAATAAGATTGGGGAGGACAACAATAAGAAAGGTGAAGAAGAGGATATAAATGTATCAAATAAAAATCTAAAATCTTCTTCTTCTTCTTCTTCAGCTAGTCCACCATCTGCCACAACCCACATTCCAAAGGCTCCATTCCCTGAAGCACTTAATGCACCCTCTTCCTTTGACAAGAAGGGAACTTCATTAGAAGAGATGATAGAGGTCTTCAAACAAGTTAAAATCAACCTCCCACTCCTTGATGCCATCAAACAAGTTTCCTCCTATGTCAAATTTCTCAAAGACCTTTGTACACAAAAAAGAAAATTTAGGACACATGTGCCTAAAAAGGTCTTCCTAACTGAGCAAGTGAGTTCTATTCTCCAACACAACACCCCTCCGAAATTCAAAGATCCTGGTGCTCCCACCATCTCCTGTATCTTAGGAAATAATTTCATTGATCGAGCACTCTTAGATCTAGGGGCAAGTGTCAACCTTTTACCTTATTCAGTTTATGAGAAACTTGGGTTAGGTAAGTTAAAACCAACCTCAGTATCCCTTTAATTGGCTGATCGATCTGTAAAAACACCACGTGGGATAATTGAAGATGTTCTTGTCAAGGTAGACAAATTCTATTTTTCAGTAGATTTCATTGTCCTTGATATGGAACATGAACCTAATCCTAAGAAACAAATCTCCGTGATCCTTGGGCGACCCTTTTTAGCAACAGCCAATGCATGCATCAATTGTAGAACAGGGATAATGAACATATCATTTGGGAACATGAAGGTAAAATTAAATGTGTTCAATGCGGACGACAAACCTACGAGGAAAGTTGAGTGTTTTATGATAGACAAAATAGATGAACGCATATAAGGAGATGCAAAAACTACCTCACTATGTCTGGCTGAAGATAATAAACTTAGCGCTTGTTGGGAGGCAACCCAATTCTCTTATATTTTTTTAACATTGAGGACAATGTTAGATTTAGGTTTGGGGGTATTCATCTTGATTTTCATCCAAAAAAAAGAAAAAAAAATAGAAAAAAATGTGTTCATTTTCATTTTTTATAAAATAATAATAATAATAATAATAAATTAAAAAAAAAGTTTTTATTTTTAAAAACTTAATTTCTATACATTTATGCGAGAATGATAAATACACAAGGTATATAAAATCTAAAAAGCCCAATGACTAGTCGAAAGTAATACAAATTTAAGTTTTTTTTATTAAGTCTCTCTTAGGAAGTTGTAAGCTAATTAATACTTTGGAATTTCACTACACACTGGCCGACCCTTTTAAGATCTAAGCTCGACATTATGTTGATAGTATAGTAGCAACCTTGGACCCTGATGAATCATATTTATCGAATCCAAAAAAAAAAATCAATAAAAATGGATTTAGTCAGGAACATCGAAAAGGGCTACCTATTGTCAAAGGTCAAATGGGCTTGTGATGAGGACTCCGAGCATAAGTCCGTAGGGGAGTCTCGATGCCCGACACCTTATGCTAACTGGTGTGAGAGTTGTCGACTGATTGCTCATTACACGGAGAAATCACCACAAGAGTAAAAGTGCACAATTTATATATCTTTTATGAAAAAAAAAACTCTGTATTGACCTTGAAAAAGACAATAGTGTGAAAGCTGTCGTTGTAAAAATTCGAGTAAACTGAAATATTACGGATAAAGCCCGTGAGGTACTAAAGTAAACATCCACAACTCTGAAAATCCTGCAGATAAGATGATTTTAAATCAGTGAGTAGGTTCCTTCGACCAATCCTTGAAAACTACTAGTCATTGCAATATTTTGAAGATCCGAACCCTTAGCTTGTGTACGGTCTAGATTTCACTGAGCACTCCAGTATAAATAAATCTTACAACTCCGTAACGGAAACTTAATGACCTCAACTTGAATTACATTTTGACTTAGGATTTGGGCTGACTTAGTAAATAAAACCGTGTGTGTTTTGAAATTCTTATCATTTATGTATCTTAAATTAGATTTTAATAATAATAAAAAAAAGAGTTTTTGAAATTCTTTACTAGTATGCATTTGGAATTTGATTTTCACTTCATAGATCAATCAATCTAAAAAAAAAAATTAATAATAAATAATTTATTGAAGTTTGTGGGTATCTTTACTGAAAATCCTCACGAGACTATAAATCGTCCACTAGGGTAACCTAGGGGTTTAAAGCATTGTTGCATATGATAAATGCAATCGCGATGCCTGCGAAAGTGAGTTAGAATTTTTCTTTTCTAGTTTTATTTTGCTCGAGGACTAGCAAAACATAGGTTTGGGGGTGTGATAAGTGTTGAATAATTTATAATTTAGTTATCTTTCCATAGCACTTACCAATGTTCTTAAACGGATAAATACTTATTTTACCATGAAATTGAATAATCATTGAAATAAATTTAATACATGTTAAGAAATAAATAATTCCTTCCTTAAGCTAAGTGCAAATAATCCTAGAGACTCAATAACGTTGGGTTTGAGCTCAATGCCCAACTGCCATGCATGCACCCAAGCACTGTCCACCGCCGTGGCTCTCCAAGTGACCCAACGGTTTAGAAATTTCCATTTCCGCATCACGATTCCTCCCAACCGTCCGCGATGAAGTATCCAATCATTCCAGGATCCGTGCCATTCTTCAGCTCGAGCTCAAGTCAATCACATGATGGAGCTCAACCCAATAGACCAAGCCAAAATAGGGGAGATCAGCCCAACGCAAAGTGTGCAAATCTCGCAGCTTGTTGAGTTGGTTTCCGCATCAACCTTCCATCCCAGCGTCGAAGCAGGGGAAGCATCCAACCCTCCGTGATCCACGCGGTGCACCAGCGACCAGCTCCTTCCCAGCCGCATCCAACGAGTGCCCACCGCGTCCAGCTCCTCTGCCATCAGCCCGTCCCAGTCAGCTCCAATCACAGCGCTGAAACAGGGAGACTCTTTGATGCCGATGATTCGAATCCTCCCCCACCAAAGCAACCCGATCCTCCATTCTCGCTTCAAAACAATGGGACCTCGTATCAGCCGCGTGCCAGATCCACCTACGCGGCATCGTCTTCATCTCCGGCCCTTCTTTCGCCTGTGATGCAGCCCATTCCACCTCCCAGTAGGCAAGATTCACGGCATCATCTTCATCCTCGGGTATTCTGCCATCCGATGGTGCAGCCAGCAATCACTCCTCTGCGATTCCAGCCGTCGGCATCCGTCTCTAGCTCCGTCCCCGTCTTCTCCGAGATCCCGCGGCCATCTCATGTTCTTCCATTTGCGCATTAGCCTCCCGTCGCCAGCTCCATTGATCCGGCCATCTACAATCAATCCGGCACTCCACGGATCATGCCTTCCTCCCGAGATCCAGCCATTCTCCCTCTTCGTCCGCGATTTGCCCTCCAACATCGCGCCCCGGAATCAGCAGTTTGTATCTCTTCTCCTTTCCCGAATGAGCACCCCGGACGACTACATAAGGAGGAGAGAGCTTGGGAGAAAGGGGGCGATGGTTTGAAGAACAGAGGAGGCTCTGTTCGGGAGAAGAAGAAATAAAAAAAAAAGAGAGAAGAGAGAGAGGCTGGGAGCGGAAGGGAGTGAAGAGTAATTGTTTTATGAAGATGGGAGGACTTCCGGCCACCATGAGCAGCTAAACCTCGATTTAGGGGTTTGATGAAGCCGTGGATGAGTATTTATGTTGCATTTCTTCGATTTTTAGCATTGTAAGACAGTTGCATATTTAATAAAATTATGATCTTGAAATGTCTTGTTTAATTTGTGTAAGACGTTTATCTTGTAGAAAGCCTCTACATGAATTAATATAGTTTATCGAAATCGAATTCAATACCTGTGGTTTGGAGGAGATTGTTATGCAACTACCAGATTTATCTTTGAGAAATTAATCATCACATGAATCATGCTAAATAGGACAAACCATGCCTATCCTTAGAGAAGATGGTTTGTACTAGGCTTAGATGACTCATACTGTGGGTTAGATTTCAACTTTCTGTATGATTGCCCTAACTTGTAGTTAAGAGCAATCAGATCATACATGCATCTAAATCATTGAAAGCATCATATTTACAAATCCATCGGTGGATTCTAACCCTAAACATCTCTTCCCATAAAATATTCCTACTATTGCATTCATCTTACTTTTAGCTCTCATTAATCGATAAATTAAAATTCTTTTTACTCTAGCTTATGCCCTTTGAATTAATTTAGTTAAATCAAGTTAGCAAATTCTTCTTTGTGGAGTGATTGATTATAATCCTATTTGATTTTAATGAGCTCAAAGCATTTGAGTATATCTTATGTTTACTAATGAATTCAATCTAGTGTTTCAGTGAAATTCTTGTAAATTTATGGTTAAGTGTCTCTAGATTTGGTTCAAGACATTTTGGATAAGTTAAGAAGTCAATTTGAACCAAAGTCTGAGACTCGAGTCGACTCCGAGAGATTACGAGCCGACTCCAAGCATATCAGAAGCACTGGCACAGGCTCGAGTCGACTCCTGTACATTACGAGTCGACTCCGACTGAGAACAGACAGACGAACAGAAAGATCCAATTCAAAACCTGTCAACGAGTCGACTTCTGAAGAGCACGAGTCGACTCCGATACTGCCGAGTCGACTCCAGGGTAGTACGAGTCGACTCCAGGGAGTTACAGACAGAAAGACAGAGAAGTTATTTTGGTGAGAGCCGAGTCGACTCCTGAGGAACTCGAGTCGACTCCGATGGTTGGCAGGTCGACTCCAAAGGAAGCGAGAGTCGACTCCCAATGTGATACAAGGCAAAAGTCAGAGAGCAACTTTCGGACATTGAGAGCCGAGTCGACTCCCGCAAAGTCCGAGTCGACTCCAAGACAGCGCGACCCCAAAAAGACAGAAGACAGTATTTTCGTCTCTGAGAGGTGAGTCGACTCTAAGACAGTTCGAGTCGACTCCAAGGCAGCGCTACCCCAAAAAGACAGAAGACTGTTTTTCGGATACTGAGAGTCGAGTCGACTCCAAAACAGTTCGAGTCGACTCCAGGACGGCACGAGTCAAAAGACAAAAGATCGGGAGTTCGGACTCTGAGTGCCGAGTCGACTCCCAGTATTTTCGAGTCGACTCGAGTGAGCAAAGTTGAAGAATACATCTATGGATTCCTTGGAATGAGTCGACTCCAAAAGTGCCAGGTCAGCTCCAGACTTTGGGGAGTCGACTCCGGGTTAAGTCGAGTCGACTCCCAGTCGAGAAGAGCACTTTAATTCAAATCCGGAACAGTTGCCGAGTCGACTCCAGAAAAGCATGAGTCGACTCCCGCTGCAGCCGAGTCGACTCCAGATCGCGCGAGTCGACTCCGATCCCGACGGAAACATTGTTAGGATGTGCAGAATGTGCAGAATGGCTAGAAGATTGTGTCTAACGGCTAGTTTCCGTGGAAAATGGCTTAAATAGCCACAGAGAACTGTAGCAAGGCAGAGAAGTGATATGCCTTTCAAAGAAAATAAGAAATCTCCAGCTACCATTTGATTTCAAAGAGCATACACGGAAAAGAAGGAAGAGGGGCATTAAACTCCATCCTACCAACTCTTCCCAGCATTAAAGAAGTCTCCTTCAGCCTTCAAGTCCTCAAGACATTCAAGAGGAGACCCAGAGTTCAAGAAGCCCTCCTCTACATCTTCATAAACTTGTTTGAGGGCTCTTAACTTCTCTCTTATTTATATTGCTGAATATTTGCTTGTTTAGAAGCTGTATTTTTCTGTTTGTTTTTCAATCTGTTTGGTCCTTACTTGATTCAATCAGGGGATTGAATCAAGGGTGTAAAGGTTTGTTGGTGAGCCTAGGTTGAAACCAACGCCTAGGTTGAAACCAAGGTTTGATTGTGATCCCGAGAAAATAATCGGATGGTTCTAGTCGGTGAGCCTGAAAAAATCGACCGAGTTCGTTGTGATCTCGTAAAACAACAAGTTAGGTTGTTAGCTTGTAAAACAACTGGCTGTAATCCGAGGGGTTATAATGAATTCCCAAGTGAGGCTTGGAGAGTGGACGTAGGAGCAAGGGTTAGCTCCGAACCATTATAAATTCCTTGTGTTTGTGATTGCTTTGTTGTCTCTTACTTTCATTTCATTCACTGCACATAGCATCTAATTAATCAACTTGCAAAAAGTATTAATTAGTTATTCACAAACTATTTAATTGCAATAATTATTTTAAAACCCAATTCACCCCCCCTCTTGGGTTGTCTATCTGGGCAACAAGTGGTATCAGAGCCGGAACTCTATTACCCAAAGAGTAAAAGATCAAAATGACAACCCCATTTGGATCTTCTCACATTGAGGGCCAGTCCACCCATAGACCTCCATTCTTTAATGGATCCGACTACTCATATTGGATGGCTAGGATGAGAATATTTATCCAAGCCCAAGACTATGAGATGTGGACCACCATTCTAAATGGACCATACATCCCATCCATTTATGTAGAGGGTGTTACTGTACCCAAGCTTGAAAAGGATTGGGATGACAATGACATAAGGAAGGCACAACTAAATGCCAAAGCAATGAATGTGCTTTATTGTGCATTAGATAGAAATGAATTCAATAGAGTCTCTACTTGCATTTCTGCAAAAGAGATTTAGGATAGACTTGAAGTGACCCACGAGGGCACAAATCAAGTAAAAGAATCCAAAATAAATATTAGTTCATAAGTATGAATTATTTAAGATGGATTCTAATGAAACAATCACTTGCATGTTCACTAGATTTACTGACATTGTCAATGGCCTAAAAAACCTTGGCAAAAATTATACTAACAGTGAGCTTGTCAGGAAGATTCTTCGTTGTCTACCAAGGTCATAGGAAGCCAAGGTGACGGCAATCCAAGAAGCCAAGGATTTAAACAAGCTGCCACTAGAGGAGCTACTTGGATCCCTCATGACGCATGAGCTAACGATGAAACAACACAATGAAGAAGAGTCCTCTCACAAGAAAAAGGTAATAGCACTTAAATCTGTTTCTACTAACAAAGATTTGTCTTGCAGCAGTAGCAGTGAAGAGGAAGACAATGAGGGAGATGATGATGAGGCTCTCCTTGTAAGAAAATTCCATAGATTCATCAATCGGAAGAAGTCATCACATCAAAGGAGAGGCCCCTCAAGTTCCTATCATAAGGATAAAGGTAAGGAAAGGGAAAATGAGGGGATCGGATGTTATGAGTGTAAGAAGCCGGGGCATATCAGAGCTGAGTGTCCTTTGATGAAGAAAGGGAGCAAGTACAAGAAAAAAAAGTCCTTGTCTCCACTCTATCGGACTCCGATACATCATCATCATCATCGGATGAGGAACAAGAAGAAAAGGCCAACCTATGTTTTATGGCTAACGATAATGAGGTAACATTCGGAACACATTTAGACTTTACTTTCGATGAATTATATGATGTTTTTAATGAATTAATGGACGAGTATAAGACAATAAACCTTAAAAACAAAGAATTGAAACTAACTAACCAAATCACCTCCGTAAGTATGAAACATTAGTTAAGGATAAAGATGTTATCATTAAAGAAAATTCAGAACTTAAGACAAACAACCAAATCTTAATTCAAAAGACTAATACCTTAATTAAAGATAACGAAAGGCTGACCAAAGAAATATTAGAACTTAAAAATAATAAACAAATCTTAAAAGAGAGTCTCACAAAAGATCTAAATGGACTAAAAATAGAAAAATAAAAATTGGCACTAGAACTTGAAAAGTACAAGCCTTTTGTAGAAAAATTTACATATAGCTCAGAAAAATTATAAATGATACTTAATAGTCAACGAGCTGTGTTCAATAGAGCTGGTTTAGGGTATAAACCTAAAAATAAGCAAAAACTCCTTAGTAATTTCTTTGTTAAAGCAGGAAAAAGCAAAACTAAGAAAATAACATGTTTTTGCTGTGGAACATTAGGACATAAAGCAAATGTGTGTGATTATAGAAAAGGAAAAACTAAAAGAAAAAATAAAAGGGTTTGGTTCCAAAAGGAACCAACATTACTAACCACGAAGGACCCAAGAAAACTTGGGTACCTAAAATTATATGATTTGCTTGTGTAAGAGTGTCTTGCAGCCAAGATCGACAAAAATTGTTGGTACTTGGATAGTGGCTGCTCAAGACACATGACGGGTGACAAAGACCAATTCTTCACCCTTGAGCCTAAGAAGGGAGGTGCTGTGATATTTGGAGACAATAACCAAGGTCACATCATTGGTATAGGTAAAGTACAAATCATCCCTTCAACCTTTATTGATAATGTTAGATATGTTGATGGTCTTAAGCATAATCTACTT
Organism: Phoenix dactylifera; assembly: GCF_051530095.1. Classification (NCBI taxonomy): domain Eukaryota; kingdom Viridiplantae; phylum Streptophyta; class Magnoliopsida; order Arecales; family Arecaceae; genus Phoenix; species Phoenix dactylifera. Next base: position 11,307,440 of record NC_143193.1, read on the forward strand.
AGCATTAGTCAATTGTGTGATAGAGGTTTTGATGTTTTGTTCAAACCATCTTTATGCATCATAACCAACTCAAATGACAACAGTTTAGTTTTTAAAGGAATAAGACGTGGAAATGTGTATGTAGTAGACCTTGAGGATCTTGCCAAACATAACCCATGTTTAGTTGTTAATGAAACTAAGGATAATGATGCTAGTTGGTTATGGCACCGTAAGTTAGGTCATGCAAGTATGGACACAATATCTAAACTAATTAAAAGAGATTCCGTGATAGGTTTGCCAAAACTAAAGTTTGAGAAGAATAAAATATGTGAAGCTTGTCAATATGGCAAACAATCAAGGAACTCCTTTAAATCCATAAATTGTGTCTCTACCTCTAGACCTCTAGAACTACTACACATGGATCTATTCGGACCAACTAGAACCACAAGTCTAGGTGGAAATAAATATAGTCTAGTTATTGTAGATGATTTTTCTAGATATACTTGGGTAATGTTCTTAGCTCATAAAGATAAAGCATTTTCAGTATTTAAGAAATTTCATAAGGAAGTAACAAATGCTAGAGATACTTCAGTCATAGCTATTAGAAGTGATCATAGAACGGAATTTGAAAATCATCTATTTGATGAATTTTGTAGTAAAAAGGGAATAACTCATAATTTTTCTGCACCTAGAACACCACAACAAAATGGAGTTGTAGAAAGAAAAAATAGAACCCTAGAGGAAATGGCTAGAACCATGCTATGTGAAAGTAACCTCCCTAAGTACTTTTGGGGAGAAGCCATTAATACCTCATGTCATATATTAAATAGAGTTTTATTGAGACCTATTATAAAGAAAACACCTTATGAACTTTGGAAAAATAGAAAACCCAAAGTAAACTATTTTCATATTTTTGGATGTAGGTGTTTTGTTCATAATAATGGGAAGGATAATCTAGGTAAATTTGACTCTAAATCTGATGAGGGTATATTTTTGGGGTATTCTACAACTAGTAAAGCCTATAGAGTTTTTAATAAAAGAACCCTTGTTATTGAAGAATCTATACATGTTGTTTTTGATGATTCTAGTGATATTTCTTCTAGCAAGAGAGTTGATCTTGATGATGATGCTGAAATTCTTGAAGAAAAGATTGATGAGATGACATTACAAGAAGATGAACAAAAATTTATTGGAAATGCATCATCAAGCCAAGAGGCTATTGTGGATCATGGGCTGACTAAGGCTTGGAGGTATGCTCATGGGCATCCTAAGGAATTAATTTTAGATGATCCATCTCAACCCGTAAGGACTAGAGCGTCTCTTAGGAACTTAAATAATCATCTAGCATTTGTCTCACATTTTGAACCCCAACACATAGAAGAAGCTGAAAAAGATGTAAATTGGATAAATGCAATGCAAGAAGAACTAAACCAATTTACTAGAAACAAGGTATGGAACCTAGTTGAACGACCCTTTGAATATTCAATTATAGGTACCAAATGGATATATAAAAATAAACTTGATGAAAATAGAATTGTAATTAGGAATAAGGCTAGACTAGTAGCAAAGGGCTATAATCAAGAAGAAGATATAGATTTTGATGAAACCTTTGCTCCTGTAGCTAGACTTGAGGCAATTAGATTATTACTAGCATTTGCATGATCTAAGGATTTCAAATTATTTCAAATGGATGTAAAAAGTGCATTTTTGAATGGGTATATTAATGAGGAGGTGTATGTAGAACAACCTCCTGGTTTTGAAAATCATCAATACCCTAATCATGTGTATAAATTGAACAAAGCACTTTATGGTTTGAAACAAGCACCTAGAGCATGGTATGAAAGACTTAGCAAATTTCTACTAGATCATGAGTTCTCTAGGAAAAATGTAGATACAACACTGTTTTTAAAGAAGAAAAACAAAGATATGTTAGTAGTGCAGATTTATGTTGATGATATTATTTTCGGTGCTACTAACAATCGCCTCTGCAAAGAATTTGCTGACTTGATGCAGAGTGAGTTTGAAATGAGCATGATGGGAGAGCTGAACTATTTCCTCGGGCTTCAAATCAAACAATCTGAAGAAGGGATCTTCATCAATCAAGCTAAATACATCAAGGAGATGCTTAAGAAGTTTGATATGGAAGGAAACAAGTCAATCAGCATACCCATGAGCTCATCATGCAAACTAGACCAAGATGAATCAGGTAAATCTGTAGATCAAAAGATGTATAGAGGTATGATAGGATCTTTATTGTATCTTATAGCAAGTAGACCTGATATCATGTTTAGTGTATGCATGTGTACTAGATATCAGTCTAATCCTAAGGAATCTCATCTAATTGCAGTCAAGAGAATCTTTAAATACCTAATAGGAACAAAAAGTATAGGTTTATGGTATTCTAAAGAATCTAGCCTGAACTTAATAGGATACACAGATTCAGACTTTGCTGGTTGTAAACTTGATAGAAAAAGCACCAGCGGGTCATGTCAATTCTTAGGAGAAAATTTAATCTCATGGTTTAGCAAGAAACAAAACTCGGTTGCATTATCTACTGCTGAAGTTGAATATATTGCTACCGGGAGTTGTTGTGCTCAAATCATGTGGATCAAACAACAACTGGAAGATTATGGAATTAAACAAGATAAAATTTCCATTAATTGTGACAACACAAGTGCTATTAACTTAACTAAGAATCCAATTCAGCACTCAAGAACCAAACACATTGAAATAAGACATCACTTCATAAAAGATCATGTACTGAATGGTGATGTTACACTTCAATTTATTTGCACTGATGATCAACTAGCTGACATCTTTACAAAACCCTTGAGTGAAGAGCGATTTAGTGTGCTTAGTAGAGGATTAGGAGTGATTGATCCATCTTAGTGATGTTCTCTTCTAGTTCATTGATTTTGATGATTAGGTTGTGTTAAATATAGAGTCTCTCATCGATGATTATCAAATCAGAATATAAACTTAGTGATTATCCCTTGTTTGGCACGCAAATAGTATGATTTTTAGGTGCGTGCCAGAGTTCGAGTCGACTCGGATACGTTTCAGAGTCGGCTCATGAGGGGGAGTCGACTCGCACACAGATGGGAGTCGACTCGAGGTCGATGGCAACATAGGGGGAGTCGACTCGCGCATATTTTGGAGTCGACTCGAGGTCGAGTTGACTCGCGACTTACTGGAGTCGACTCGCGGTCGGGATCCGATGTTTTAACCCTAATCGAAGCGTTTAATCAACACTTCTATTCACCGCCTCCACTGTTCACAAACCCTAGAGCCATCTCCGACCTCGTCTCCGACCTCCATTAGGGTTTTTCTGTCGAGCTTCTTCCGTCCATTAGGGTTTTTCCCCCTCTCTAGGTCTAGAATGCCTCGTAAGGTAGTTGTCTCAAGCCGAAAGAGGCCCCAGTCTGCAAGCAGCGCCGAGCGACGGTCCAAGGCTCGGAATGATCCCATGAGGCCACAACCTCCGGTTCCTTCCCCGCCGAGGCCGGTTCCCTCGCGTCCGTGCGCCGGGAAGGCGGTCTCCACCGGGAGATATGTCAACTTCAACTATCTCTCTCGGAAAGGCTTCACTATAGGGCATAGGTTGAGGGCCCAAGGTTTAGACTTGTTTTGCTCCCTAGATCTCCCTACTTACCCAGGGCTAGTTAGGGAGTTTTACGGGACTGTTTCTAGGGGTAATGGGGGAATACAAGGAACCGTAGCGGGTGTCCCTCTATTCATTTCAGAGGATTTTATAGCACAAATCCTACATCTTCCCCAAGTAGGGGTGTTTCCCACTCACCCAGCCGATAGGACTGAAGCCCTTACGGCCATATTAGGGAGTCCACCCCAGTCCCCACTAGATGAGGTGTCCGCTAGTCAGCTTTCAGTTGAAATGCGGCTCCTCCTGAGTATTATATCCAGGACCCTGTTTCCTAAGACCGGCCGCTTTGACTTTGTATCCGAGAGGGACCTAGCCCTCATGTATTTTATTCTCCAAGATACCTCAATTAACTTCCCTAAGCTGATCTACAAATACTTATGTGAGCCACTAGACAAACCTAGGCTCACCCTTCCATATGGGATGTTGTATACCCTGATTTTTAGGGAGTCCGAGATCCCCATTCCTGAGGGGGAACCCTCTCGCGCACTGCGATACACAGATCGCATGGGTTAGGGAACCCTTCACAGGATGGGATTTCATAAGGTAGAGAGAGCCTGGGTCAGGAAACCATCCTCTTCCACACCTACTACTCGACACTCCCCCAGCCCTGATCATGATTCTGACTTTCCCACCTATCCCTCCACCTCAGCACCATCCACTTCAGCCGGACCCTCCTCTTCAGCACCTCCTACTCAGCCACTAGAGGTCCGGATCTCTCCTGAGCAGCTCCGGGAGCTGCGGCAGGAGATCGTGCGGGATCTTCGGGACGACCTACTGAGGGAGCTCCGAAGTCCAGCCACTGCCCCCTCTTCTGCATTGGTTCCCTCATTGTCAGCCGTGACCGAGATGACGGCTCATCTGAGGGAAGAGATTTACAACGTCAGAAGCCTTATACAAGCCCAGTTCTCAAATATGAGTGATGTCACAAGCAACACATGAAAGATGCGAGATGACATCCGACACGACTTGGGCAGCGAGAGTCAGGGGGCCGAGCGTCTGGCGAATGTGTTGATCTCCAAGTTGGATACCCTTCAGGCGAGTCTGACTGAGCACTCCTCGATCCACAGTAGGGCCACCTCGGCGATCATCACGCAGCTAGGGAAAGTCACAGATGGGGTCAGTCTACTTATGGAACAATCAAGACTGGGCAAGGGAACCACATCCTCCTCGAAGAAACCCTAGCCTGCTTTTTCATTTTGACATGTATTTAGTGCTTTACTCTTTGTACCTACATCTACAATCAATACAATGAGTAGACTCCATAGAGCGGCGCTTCCATTTTATACACGACTATGATATAGAGGTGCAGAGAGTAGACTCCGCGGATAACGTGGCAGACCCGTTCACTAAGCAGCTGAGTCAGCAAAAGACTGAAGCCCACCTTGAGAAGATGGGCCTAAGATATATGACCAATTGGCTTTAGTGCAAGTGGGAGATTGTTAGATGTATGCCCTAGAAGCCAATCTGGCTGACACATTGTTAATTCTAGGGACATAATTTGTACTTGACTATTTATTATTGAATAAATAAAAGGCATCTTTTTCGTTCATATTATTTATGTGTCTATGAATCGTCCAAGAAATTAATAAGATGATGATACATATTCTCAAGAGTTGAGAATTTGAGCCATGTATCATTGGTGATTAATTTCTAAATGCTCCTGATCAATGGACCATCACGAGGACGGTGATCGATCCGATCAGTGCACAGATCACTTTCCTTCTGGATGGACGAGACGTGAGTCCACAGTGTAGGGACACTGAAGTGATAGTGCAGGTGCTTGTTAGAGAACAAGGGTACTGAGCGTGACCAAGACAAGAAGTCACTTGGATGTCTATCCACTCGTCAAGACTTGCTTGATGTTGCAGTAGTGTGACTGGTCCTTTGACCTGCGGTGCTTCGGCTGCTCACAGTGAGGTTATTGTAGTTTGACTGCACACATACATGGTCTCTAGCCATATGGGTCCATGCAGTGTAGATTGGCTGCAGTAAGTTCACTGTAGGAGTAGGGTATGCACCTATAAGGAATCTATCGACCTTGATAGAAGAGGAGTGATCCTATGTGATTTGTTAGACTGAGTTCTAAGACCTTGGCCAGGGCAGTAATATAAAGTGGAAAAAGAGTTTTCCACTATCGAACTCAAGTCGAATAAATCTTGACATATGACAGACGATGGGGTTTGACGAGTTATCCATGACCTCCGTCCTGTAGGGATCCACGATAGTAGGACTGTATCACACGTTAACTGCACCTAGAGGTTCATCATTCCATTCTGCTGGGTAGCCACTACATGCTGCTAGGTGTCACTGGTGGATGGTGGGACTCATAGGGATTATCTTGATGATCGATAAACCCTAATGAGTTGAGTTGGAATCGTTCCAACCCATTGAAAGGAGTTTTCAATGATATTGAGATAGAGATCACAATATATCTCACTACCAGTCAGAATAGAACCTATGGGGTCACACACACTAGAAGTATTGACCGATCCGATGGTTGAAATCGTGATTAGGAATCACAAGAAATCAATTTGATTGATAAGAAGTTGAAGGAACAAAGGGAATTAATTAATTGGACTTGAAACAAGAGTCCTACTTCGGGTAGGATTCCTAGAGTCCTAATTGGATTAGGACTGGGAATCCTAGTTGGAGTAGGACTGGGATTCCTACTTGGAATAGGATTCCTCAATCCTAATGAGATTAGGAGTTTTGAATCAAAATTGGATTCCTACTTGGAGTAGGATTCCTAGAGTCCTAATCGGATTAGGACTTTGGATTCAAATAGAGTCCTAATTGGATTAGGACTAAAATTAAATACATCCTAATTAGATTAGGATTCCTTAAGTCTAAATTAATTAATAATCTAATGAATCAACATGACTCCTAATTGGATTAGGATTGAAGAGTTCAATTGAGTCATGGTTCATTCAAGTCCTAATTGGATTAGGACTAACATAGATTGAACCCAATTGGCTAATCCTAATTGGTTTGGGATTAAACCATAAGAGAGGCACCCAATCCTCTTTGGAAGAGGATTAGGGCGTCACAAGAAGGAGGGATCACGCCCCTCCTCCTCTCCTTGTGTGCGGCATGAAGAGAGGGGCCGGCGCCCCCCTTCCCTCTTTGGAAGATTGTCTTGGAGCTCCTAATTGTTAGGAGCTCCACTCCTTATAAAAGGAGGACTAGGGCCGGCCCCAAGGTAGAAGACTCCTCTTCCTCCAAGCCGTGGCCACCCTCTCCCTCTCCTCCCTTGGTTCAGCCGCCATCAGCATAGGGAAAAGAAGAGGAGGCGTCTCCCTCCTCTTGGTCTTCTTCCTTGGCTTCAGCGCGTGTGAAGAGAAGAAGGCTGCGAAGGGATTTGATCTTCTTCCTCTTATTCATTCTTCTTCTTCCTCCTCTCAAGTGCAATCAAGAGTTGATTGAAAGAGAGGACATCAGCCATCAAAGCTATCTCTGCAAGGGAGCTAGCACCCCGGTGAGATAGAGAGCTTGGATCGGATCCTGCTTCGTGTGGATACCCGTAGAGGCCGGACGTTTGAACGGCTTCAAGCGAACCCTCTTCCAAAACCACGAATTCAGATTTGCGGTGATCATCTACCCGCGCAAGGTGAAGATTTGATCTTCCTAATAGTTTTAAAAGTTTCAATTCTTACCTAATTGCGAAAGGTCTCGAAACAACGTTCATGCGATGAACGTCGATCCCGCGCATGCCTCTTCCGCTGCCATCTGATTTAATTTTTGAAATATCAGCGGCATGGGCGGGTTCCCAACAGTGGTATCAGAGCCTAGGCTTCGTAGATTAAGGTAAGAATTAAATATCTAAAGGCTTATTAGATCTGAAAATTGATTGATCATGCATGCTGAAAAATTCTGCATGCAGATTTTTCAGGGGTGCTGATTTTTTACATACTGATTTTTATGTGATAAAAAGATGATTCTAATTGTATTGTTAATGGGATTACAAAGTTTAGAATCATGATTAGCATGATCAGCGACCTATGTCATGATATAATCAGTGAGTTTTCAGATCTGAAAATTATAATTGTTGCATACGGTGATGATCATAGGATTCAACCCCTTTTGGTATCAAATGTAATGACCTGCGATGTGATCTGCGATGTCATGTAATTTTTCAGATGCTTGCATGCATCGTATTTGATGTTTTGAGAGGCCTGCGTGCCTCCTAAAAGGAGATGTAATTTATTTTTATTTTTAATTTTACATCTGGTTGTATTTCTGTGATGTGATGTACATCAACGATCAAGTTGAAGCAAAGGCATGAGATGAAAGGTGATCCAAGCGGCTGATGGCGATGGGATCAAGGGTTGATCAAGGATCGAATCAAGGAGGCTTGGAACCAATTCAAGAGTTGAAGACCACTTGATCGATTGATGTGCATGTGCTTGTAATACGACCTAATTAGAATCCATGATCATCACCTAGTTAAAGTTTAGCTTTAATTTGATGCTGCGATTATAACTGCCTGTGATGTGCCGTTTGCATGTGATGTAAATGCGAGTCGGGTAGATAGGTTTACATGTGATGTAGCAAACCCAATTGAGACCTAAATCAAAACCTCCTCAATCAAGTCGAGAGTGAACCGACATGAGCAAGTCATATTAGATTAATTGATCTAATTGGTGTCTAGGAAAGCATGAAAGGTGGTTACTTAATTAGGACCTTACTCTCTGAGTAAGGGGAGCCTCCCACCTGCTTACCTAGCCAATTGTTCGATTACCTCTTATGAAGGGCTCAAGTTGCAAACACTAAGACCTGATTAACCAATATTAAGTCAATAGGTCTTCCACTGTAGTAGAGCTGCTAAGGCCTTTCTGATGTTGATTTGTCTCGACTGGACACAGTGGTCAAGTTGCATCGGGGGGCTGGACCTCTCTATAGACATGAGATGTTGTAGGGTAAAGGTGGGGTTGGGCACCAATAACTGTTAGGTGAGGACCCAATGACGACTTTATTCCTACGGTTATACGGTGGGTCTGACTTAACTAAGAAATGGGACCAATAACTGTTAGGTGAGGTCTTCATGGCTTAGAGACCAAGTTACACTGCAACATGCTTGAGAAGTATTGTACAAGAGTTGTACACTCATCCATCTATGTGTCACCAATAACTGTTAGATGAGGTGGCATGTAAATTGGTGGGACCGCAGTACCCACTAGAAACCCTAGTCGTGTGGGATTTTCGTTTTCCTACCAGAGGAGTGTGAGGGATTCGAGAAAATAGTGGGAGTTACATTTGTTCTAAAAGACCTTAGAACAGATTAGGATCAAGTACAGAAGTCTAACTAGAATCTCTACTCTCTGCAGATACAATGTCGGCTTCAAACCCTCTGACCCGTATTCTTGAGACCAACCGACTGACCGGAACCAATTACAAAGACTGGCTTAGAAATCTCAAAATAGTTTTTGACTGTGAGAAGATAGGCTACATACTCGATTCAGATATCCCCACACTACCAGCACGTCCTACTGATGTTCAGCGTGAGTTGCATAAAAAGTGGTTGGATGATGACATTAGAGTAAAATGCTATATGATGGCATCCATGTCTAATGAACTCCAATGCCAGCATGAAAGTATGAAGACTGCTAGGGAAATATTGGCACACCTGCAAGAGTTGTATGGTGAGCAAAGTCGCACAGCTCGTTTTGAAGTGTCCAAGAGGCTTTTCAAAGCAAAGATGCGCGAAGGGCAGTCTGTCCATGATCACGGTCTGACCATGATCAAGGACCTAGAGGAGCTTGAGAAGCTCGGTATGGACATGCACAAGAAATTACAAGTGGATTTGATCCTACAGTCACTTCCTGATTCATTTGGTCAGTTTATAGTAAACTACCACATGAATAAGATTGAATGCACTAAGACTGAACTCATAAACATGTTGGTAACTGCTGAGGGAGCCTTGAAAGGTTCAAGGGGCAATGTCCTTGCTGCTGAGTTGACTTCTGGTTCCAAGAGAAAGTCTACTTGGAAGAAAAAGAAGCCTGCTAAGAAGCAGAAGAAAGACAAGAAGCCAAAGAAGGAAGTTCAAAAGAAAAAGGCTAACGACAAAGGAAAATATTTCCACTGCAATGTCGAAGGCCACTGGAAGAGAAACTGTCCTTCATACCTCGAGAGCCTGAAGAACAAGAAAGGTGACACACCTTCAGAAGGTATAGACTTGCTCATAATTGAAACTAATCTAACGGTTTCTTCTACTCCTAGTTGGGTTATAGATTCTGGTTCTAGTGCTCATTTGTGCACTACCATGCAGGGTCTAAAGAAAAGTAGAAGGCTGGCGGAAGGTGCGGTAACCCTTCGGGTTGGCAACGGGACAAAAGTTGCTGCTGTGGCTGTGGGCACCTACCATCTGCGACTACCGTCTGGATTTAGTTTAATACTTAGAGACTGCTATTATGTACCTGTTGCTAGCAGAAATTTGATTTCTGTTTCATGTCTAGCACAGGAAGGTCATGTTTTTACATTTGACAAAGACTGCTGTTCTATTTATTTGAGAAATAAAATAGTCGCACGTGGTTTCATGATTGACAGTCTCTATCATTTACATATGGATGTATCTGTGAATGTTACCGAGCAAGATGTGAGTGCCAAAGGATCCAAAAGATCCAGAGATGAGATAAACCAAAGATATTTGTGGCACCTCAGACTTGGCCATATTGGAGAGGATAGGATGAACAAAATGGATAAAGATGGGCTTCTCGGCTCATTGACTTCCGAGTCATATCCAGTTTGCGAGTCCTGTCTTCAAGGAAAAATGGCTAGACTGCCCTTTGTAGGACATGGGGAGAGGACCACTGAAATACTTATCCTAATACATACAGATGTATGTGGCCCATTCGATGTGCTAGCCAGGGGACGTTATTCTTACTTCATTACCTTTACCGATGATTATTCACGGTATGGGTATGTGTATCTTATGAGACACAAGTCTGAATCTTTTGAAAAGATTCAAAGAGTTCAGGAATGAAGTAGAAAAACAAACTGGAAAACCTCTTAAGGCTCTTCGATCAGATCGAGGAGGAGAATACCTTAGTGGGGAATTCCGGGACTATCTCAAAGAAAACGGCATAGTCTCACAATGGATACCTCCGGGTACACCTCAACTCAACGGGGTGTCAGAAAGGAGGAATCGGACCCTATTGGATATGGTCAGGTCCATGATGAGCTTCACTGATTTACCTATGTTCCTTTGGGAAGATGCCTTACTCACAGCGATTTATTTATTGAATAGAATTTCCTCTAAATCCGTTCCTACCACACCATATGAGATATGGCATGGTAAGAAACCAAGTCTGGGTCATCTCAAGATTTGGGGATGTCCGGCCTACGTCAAGAGACTACAGGCGGACAAACTAGAGGCTAGGACCATAAGTGCTCGTTTTATAGGATATCCTAAAGAGTCATTAGGATACAATTTTTACATCTCAGAGGATCACAATGTGTTTGTGAGCCGTCATGCCATCTTCTTGGAAAATCAGTTTATCCTTGATAGAGGCAGTGGGAGGAAAATTGAGCTTGAAGAGAAAGTCTCTGAAAAGCAACGAGTCATGGATCCTATAGAACCCATTCATAAAGAGCCAGTACACGATGTCCCTCAACCACCTCGTAGATCTAGTAGGGTCTCCCATCCTCCCGATAGATACTTAGGTATACTAGAAGAGGATACCGAGGAAATGTTCCTAGTGGGAGATAGGGATCACATACAGGATCCCAAAACCTACAACGAGGCGATATCTGATATCGATCCCGAGAAATAGCTGGAAGCTATGAAGTCAGAGTTAGACTCCATGCATTCCAACCAAGTCTGGACCTTAGTAGATCCACCAGAAGGTATTGTACCTATTGGATGCAAATGGATCTACAAAAGGAAGATAGGTTCGGATGGAGAGGTAGAGACCTATAAGGCAAGGCTTGTGGCGAAAGGGTATAGTCAGCGCGAAGGCATTGACTATCAGGAGACCTTTTCACCTGTAGCCATGCTAAAATCCATCCGAACATTGCTTGCCATTGCAGCATTTCATGATTATGAAATCTGGCAGATGGATGTGAAAACTGCTTTCCTGAATGGATATTTTGATGAAGATATCTATATGGAACAGCCTTTGGGTTTTACTTCCAGTGATGGAGATCACAAGGTCTGCAAGCTGCAAAGGTCCATCTATGGACTAAAGCAAGCATCTCGGAGTTGGAACACTCGTTTCGATGACGCAATCAAAACGTTTGATTTCATCAAAAACGAAGAGGAACCGTGTGTTTACAAAAAGGTTAGTGGGAGTGCTGTCGTTTTTCTCGTACTGTACGTAGATGACATTCTCCTGATTGGGAATGATATTCCCATGCTAACCTCGGTCAAGGTCTGGTTGTCAAAAGAATTCTCCATGAAAGACCTTGGGGAAGCATCCTATATTTTGGAAATAAAGGTCTATAGAGATAGATCTAAAAGAATGCTTGGCCTTTCACAGAAGATGTACATAGAGGAGGTGCTGAAGAGATTCAACACATGAGCAAGATTCCCTATGCATCGGCAATGGGAAGCCTCATGTATGCCATGCTGTGTACACAACCTGATATAGCTCTTGCTGTGAGTGTCACAAGCAGATATCAGTCGGATCTAGGCAAGAAGCACTGGAAAACTGTGAAGAACAGTCTTAAGTACTTAAGAAGAACTAAGGACATGTTCTTGGTCTTTGGGAGAAGATCAGAGTTGAAGGTAGAAGGATGCACACATATTGATGATAGAAAGTCTACATCAAAATATGTGCAATTGTGATTCAGTAAATTAGAAGAGTTCCAAACAACCGATCATTATAGATTCTACCTTGGAAGCTGAATGTTAAGCCGTATCTAAGGGTGCAGTGGAAACCTTCTGATTAAAAGTTAATTGCAAAGTTAGGTGTAATGTCATTAGATGCCATAACACTTTACTGCGATAACATTAGGCACCATAGCACTAGCTATGGAGCCATGGTCTCATCAGAAGTCCAAGCACATAGAGCGGCGCTTCCATTTTATACACGACTATGATATAGAGGTGCAGAGAGTAGACTCCGCGGATAACATGGCAGACCCGTTCACTAAGCAGCTGAGTCAGCAAAAGACTGAAGCCCACCTTGAGAAGATGGGCCTAAGATATATGACCAATTGGCTTTAGTGCAAGTGGGAGATTGTTAGATGTATGCCCTAGAAGCCAATCTGGCTGACACATTATTAATTCTAGGGACATAATTTGTAATTGACTATTTATTATTGAATAAATAAAAGGCATCTTTTTCGTTCATATTATTTATGTGTCTATGAATCGTCCAAGAAATTAATAAGATGATGATACATATTCTCAAGAGTTGAGAATTTGAGCCATGTATCATTGGTGATTAATTTCTAAATGCTCCTGATCAATGGACCATCACGAGGACGGTGATCGATCCGATCAGTGCACAGATCACTTTTCTTCTGGATGGACGAGACTTGAGTCCACAGTGTAGGGACACTGAAGTGATAGTGCAGGTGCTTGTTAGAGAACAAGGGTACTGAGCGTGACCAAGACAAGAAGTCACTTGGATGTCTATCCACTCGTCAGTGACTTGCTTGATGTTGCAGTAGTGTGACTGGTCCTTTGACCTGCGGTGCTTCGGCTGCTCACAGTGAGGTTATTGTAGTTTGACTGCACACATACATGGTCTCTAGCCATATGGGTCCATGCAGTGTAGATTGGCTGCAGTAAGTTCACTGTAGGAGTAGGGTATGCACCTATAAGGAATCTATCGACCTTGATAGAAGAGGAGTGATCCTATGTGATTTGTTAGACTAAGTTCTAAGACCTTGGCCAGGGCAGTAATATAAAGTGGAAAAAGAGTTTTCCACTATCGAACTCAAGTCGAATAAATCTTGACATATGACAGACGATGGGGTTTGACGAGTTATCCATGACCTCCGTCCTGTAGGGATCCACGATAGTAGGACTGTATCACACGTTAACTGCACCTAGAGGTTCATCATTCCATTCTGCTGGGTAGCCACTACATGCTGCTAGGTGTCACTGGTGGATGGTGGGACTCATAGGGATTATCTTGATGATCGATAAATCCTAATGAGTTGAGTTGGAATCGTTCCAACCCATTGAAAGGAGTTTCAATGATATTGAGATAGAGATCACAATATATCTCACTACCAGTCAGAATAGAACCTATGGGGTCACACACACTAGAAGTATTGACCGATCCGATGGTTGAAATCGTGATTAGGAATCACAAGAAATCAATTTGATTGATAAGAAGTTGAAGGAACAAAGGGAATTAATTAATTGGACTTGAAACAAGAGTCCTACTTCGGGTAGGATTCCTAGAGTCCTAATTGGATTAGGACTGGGAATCCTAGTTGGAGTAGGACTGGAATTCCTACTTGGAATAGGATTCCTCAATCCTAATGAGATTAGGAGTTTTGAATCAAAATTGGATTCCTACTTGGAGTAGGATTCCTAGAGTCCTAATCGGATTAGGACTTTGGATTCAAATAGAGTCCTAATTGGATTAGGACTAAAATTAAATACATCCTAATTAGATTAGGATTCCTTAAGTCTAAATTAATTAATAATCTAATGAATCAACATGACTCCTAATTGGATTAGGATTGAAGAGTTCAATTGAGTCATGGTTCATTCAAGTCCTAATTGGATTAGGACTAACATAGATTGAACCCAATTGGCTAATCCTAATTGGTTTGGGATTAAACCATAAGAGAGGCACCCAATCCTCTTTGGAAGAGGATTAGGGCGTCACAAGAAGGAGGGATCACACCCCTCCTCCTCTCCTTGTGTGCGGCATGAAGAGAGGGGCCGGCGCCCCCCTTCCCTCTTTGGAAGATTGTCTTGGAGCTCCTAATTGTTAGGAGCTCCACTCCTTATAAAAGGAGGACTAGGGCCGGCCCCAAGGTAGAAGACTCCTCTTCCTCCAAGCCGTGGCCACCCTCTCCCTCTCCTCCCTTGGTTCAGCCGCCATCAGCATAGGGAAAAGAAGAGGAGGCGTCTCCCTCCTCTTGGTCTTCTTCCTTGGCTTCAGCGCGTGTGAAGAGAAGAAGGTTGCGAAGGGATTTGATCTTCTTCCTCTTATTCATCCTTCTTCTTCCTCCTCTCAAGTGCAATCAAGAGTTGATTGAAAGAGAGGACATCAGCCATCAAAGCTATCTCTACAAGGGAGCTAGCACCCCGGTGAGATAGAGAGCTTGGATCGGATCCTGCTTCGTGTGGATACCCGTAGAGGCCGGACGTTTGAACGGCTTCAAGCGAACCCTCTTCCAAAACCACGAATTCAGATTTGCGGTGATCATCTACCCGCGCAAGGTGAAGATTTGATCTTCCTAATAGTTTTAAAAGTTTCAATTCTTACCTAATTGCGAAAGGTCTCGAAACAACGTTCATGCGATGAACGTCGATCCCGCGCATGCCTCTTCCGCTGCCATCTGATTTAATTTTTGAAATATCAGCGGCATGGGCGGGTTCCCAACACTTGTGTGATGTGCTTTCTTCCTTTTTGCTATGATGACAAAAAGGGAGAGAAAATATATTGAATAGACATATAAAGGGAATCAATGAATCAATAGGGAATCAATGAAAATCAATAAAAAGCAAACTTTTAAAACACACAATAATTTGTTCTTAGTGGATTCGATACCTCGAGACTCATTATCTCTCTGTTGGGGCTCCTAACGGAGTAATCTCTAGAATCTATTCAAGGGATATTCGGAGATTAGTTGAATCATACTCAAGAACAAATTGGCAGATTTTTCCTCTAAAAATCAAAAATTTAAGTTCAAAAGCTTCAATACACTAAAAGAAACTTCAGAGAATCAAAACAAAGTTGAATGCATGTGTTGAGGTGGAGAATCTGAATTTTTAAGAAAGCAAACTCATTAAATATATATAAGCCAAACAATTGATTGCATGACATGAAGGCTTATATAATTCCAAATAAAAGGGAGAGCTTTAATTCAAAATTTACTATTTCACACCTTTCAGTTTTGGATAAATTAAATAACTAGACACTTGAATTCATTTTGAAATTTTACTATAAATTTTCTTTTTGGTTGAGCAATTCACTTTACATATACTCAATGTTTTGTCATCATCAAAAAGGGAGAGATTGTGGAGTGATTGATTATAACCCTATTTGATTTTGATGAGCTCAAAGCATTTGAGTATATCTTATATTTACTAATGAATTCAATCTAGTGTTTCAGTGAAATTCTTGTAAATTTATGGTTAAGTGTCTCTAGATTTGGTTCAAGACATTTTGGATAAGTTAAGAAGTCAATTTGAACCAAAGTCTGAGACTCGAGTCGACTCCGGGAGATTACGAGTCGACTCCAAGCGTATCAGAAGCACTGGCACAGGCTCGAGTCGACTCCTGTACATTACGAGTCGACTCCGACTGAGAACAGACAGACGAACAGAAAGATCCATTTCAAAACCTGTCAACGAGTCAACTCCTGAAGAGCGCGAGTCGACTCCGATACTGCCGAGTCGACTCCAGGGTAGTACGAGTCGACTCCAGGGAGTTACAGACAGAAAGACAGAGAAGTTATTTTGGACCCTGAGAGCCGAGTCGACTCCTGAGGAACTCGAGTCGACTCCGATGGTTGGCAGGTCGACTCCAAAGGAAGCGAGAGTCGACTCCCAATGTGATACAAGGCAAAAGTCAGAGAGTAACTTTCGGACACTGAGAGCCGAGTCGACTCCCGCAAAGTCCGAGTCGACTCCAAGACAGCGCGACCCCAAAAAGACAGAAGACAGTATTTTCGTCTCTGAGAGGTGAGTCGACTCCAAGACAGTTCGAGTCGACTCCAAGGCAGCGCTACCCCAAAAAGA
The DNA here is from genome assembly GCF_051530095.1 of Phoenix dactylifera. Lineage (NCBI taxonomy): Eukaryota > Viridiplantae > Streptophyta > Magnoliopsida > Arecales > Arecaceae > Phoenix > Phoenix dactylifera. The sequence goes on from NC_143193.1 coordinate 11,323,954, forward strand.
CAGAAGACTGTTTTTCGGATACTGAGAGCCGAGTCGACTCCGAAACAGTTCGAGTCGACTCCAGGACGGCACGAGTCAAAAGACAGAAGATCAGGAGTTCGGACTCTGAGCGCCGAGTCGACTCCCAGAATTTTCGAGTCGACTCGAGTGAGCAAAGTTGAAGAATACATCTATGGATTCCTTGGAATGAGTCGACTCCAAAAGTGCCAGGTCAGCTCTAGACTTTGGGGAGTCGACTCCGGGTTAAGTCGAGTCGACTCCCAGTCGAGAAGAGCACTTTAATTCAAATCCGGAACAGTTGCCGAGCCGACTCTAGAAAAGCATGAGTCGACTCCCGCTGCAGCCGAGTCGACTCCAGATCGCGCGAGTCGACTCCGATCCCAACGGAAACATTGTCAGGATGTGTAGAATGTGCAGAACGGCTAGAAGATTGTGTCTAACGGCTAGTTTCTGTGGGGAATGGCTTAAATAGCCACAGAGAACTGTAGCAAGGCAGAGAAGTGATATTCCTTTCAAAGAAAACAAGAAACCTCCAGCTACCATTTGATTTCAAAGAGCATACACGGAAAAGAAGGAAGAGGGGCATTAAACTCCATCCTACCAACTCTTTCCAGCATTAAAGAAGTCTCCTTCAGCCTTCAAGTCCTCAAGACATTCAAGAGGAGACCCAGAGTTCGAGAAGCCCTCCTCTACATCTTCATAAACTTGTTTGAGGGCTCTTAACTTCTCTCTTATTTATATTGCTGAATATCTGCTTGTTTAGAAGCTGTATTTTTCTGTTTGTTTTTCAATCCGTTTGGTCCTTACTTGATTCAATCAAGGGATTGAATCAAGAGTGTAAAGGTTTGTTGGTGAGCCTAGGTTGAAACCAACGTGTAAGGGTTTGATTGTGATCCCGAAAAAACAATCGGGTGGTTCTAGTCGGTGAGCCTGGGAAAACCGACCGAGTTCGTTGTGATCTCGTAAAACAACAAGTTAGGTTGTGAGCTTGTAAAACAACCAGCTGTAATCCGAGGGGTTATAGTGAATTCCCAAGTGAGGCTTGGGGAGTGGACGTAGGAGCAAGGGTTAGCTCCGAACCACTATAAATTCCTTGTGTTTGTGATTGCTTTGTTGTCTCTTACTTTAATTTCATTCACTGCACATAGCATCTAATTAATCAACTTGCAAAAAGTATTAATTAGTTATTCACAAACCATTTAATTGCAATAATTATTTTAAAACCCAATTCACCCCCCTCCCTCTTGGGTTGTCTATCTGGGCATTCTTCTTGATTTACTTTTAAGAGAAAAAAAATAACTTATTCTTCAATCCCTGTGGACCGACACCTGTAATCACTATCCTACAGGATACGTGCTATTGCGTGGTTTATTTTCAAAATTGAAAGAACCGATCACCTTGCGACCTGATCTCGGCCAAGCTGAGCCCAATCGACCTCAAGTCTGAAGAAGACTCCGTCAAAGGATGAAGCGGACCTCTCCACCCCACCGGGAATCAAGCTTCTCTCCTCCTCACCCAGGACCTAACCCCGCGATCTCTGCCTCAGCGACTGTCAATAATTAAATGCGCACGATCTCCACGGGCCTCCAGCTTACTCAAAATCTCAGGCCATCCACGGCAATTCGTTGACTCACTCAATCCCGTCCAGTCATCCAGGGCAACTCATTAATTCACACGATCATGCCCAATTATGACGGTAACCTATAAATTCACTCAGTCACATCACAGGTAACCCTGCACTTCCCCTATAAAAAGCAAACTCTTCCTCTTGAAAGAAAAAAGAAAAACTTTTAGACTTTGCATGCAATCTCTCTTTCTTTCTCCACAAAATCCTCCTCAGACATAAGCATCGGAGGGCCGGCGCCGAAAACCCCGGTGTTGCCCAGAGATGGTCACCCAAGAGGGGGGTGAAATTGGGTGTTTTAAAACTTTTTGTTTAATTAAACAAAAACACATAAGTGTATGTGCTAAAGTAAAAATAAAGTTGTAAGCACAGTCAATCGCAAACGCAAAGGTTTATAGTGGTTCGGAGCTTCCACTGCTCCTACATCCACTCCCCAAATACCTTTGGAAATTTTCACTATAATCAGCGATTACAGTCCGGTAGTTTTTCGAGTGAACTATCCAACTCGTTGTTTTACCCCGGGCTAACAACAAACCCTACAATCCCCCAATTTACTTAGGCTTGGGACGCCTATCCCTTGTTCCAAGTCCCTTGACTGGAACAAGCACAATATTCAAATGTTTTACAAGGATTTACAAGCACTTATGAAAGCAAATAGAACAATGAAGAACAACAAAACCGGAAGAACCCTTTTTGCCGTTGAAAGCGTGGATGATGGTGGTTCTTCCGATGTGGATCACGTTGGCTTGAATGCGAGCTTTGATTGCCGAGTGGGAGTGAGTAGATGAGCACGAAATCAGATGAGGAAGACTTGAATGCACTTGATTTTTCCTCTTGAAAGCACTAACTCCCTTGAACCTCTTTCTCTTTCTTCTCTCTTGAATGATCTTGTGTTTGGTTGGTGAGAAGTTGTTTGAAGGCACTTAAAAGCTCCTTTTTATAGTCCTACAAGCAATAGATCCGTTAGACACAAAAATATAACCGTTTGAAATTCAAACAAACCTGCAACAGTGTGTCAGTCACGTCCCAGGCACTCTGGAGACGTCTCCGCTTGAACGCGAGACGTCTCGGCTGTATAAAAAATCTTTTGATGATGTTGGAGTCAACTCGGCGCTTTCTGGGGACGACTCCGAAGAAGAACAGCTCGATTTCTTGTTTTTCTATTTTTCTGAGAGAGTCGGCTTGGCGCTTTCTGGGGACGTCTCGGGATGTTTGTGCTTTATGCATGGGGACGACTCCGCGACGTCGGGGACGACTCCGAAGTTTTATCAACGAAAAACAAGTCCTCTGGAATCCCTAAGAGAGTCGACTCCGCGCTTTCTGGGGACGTCTCGGGATGTTTGTGCTTTATGCGTGGGGACGACTCCGTGTCCTTCGGAGACGACTCGCGCGCATCCCTTGAAATCGGCCTTTCTGCCGTCTCTGAGAGAGTCGACTCCGAAAAGTCGGGAGTCGACTCCAACCCTGCGAGACGCCTCAGCAGGTGCCGGGGACGTCTCCAGACGTGCCAGTTTCTCCTCTACGTGCCAGAGACGTCTCTGGAACAAACCGGAGACGTCTCGGCTGCCCCTGATCCATTTTCTTCATCTCAAAAAAAATCTTCAATAAATCCTTGAAAAATATGGGAACATGCCTTGACAATTCTTAACAATATTCTTAGTTAAACACCTAAAATGCTCAAATGAATTATTAATATAAAGAGAATTATACTCTAGTATTTTGTATTCATCAAAACCCATTAAGGGGTCAACAATCTCCCCCTTTTTGATGATGACAAAACACTGAGTATATGCAAAATTTAAAATTTAAACATATACACAGTATTTGATCAGATGTACAAGTATTGTGTTTTGGTTAGAGCTAAATACAGTATGCATAATTCAATATAGTCAACTGTCAGTTCTATCCTTATGCATAAGTATTGATCTTAGTAGCTCTTGAGCAATTTTGGCATATCAATTATCACTTTTAGATTTGAATCAAGTTAAAATGTAAATTAATGAAATATTGATGCTAAAGACAATTAAAAGCTAAATACTTTTGACTTCCCCTTTCTTTTCTAGAAGGACAATTGTCTTAAAGCCAATATTCTTCAATTTATCTTTTCTAATTCAACTTTCAAGTATGAGTGTAAATTTTGTATTTTGCATTCCATCCATATTGGTTCTACTCCCCCTTTTTGTCATCAATAATGAAGGGGACAAATTTTTCTTAGGTGCCTAAAACACGATGCCTATTAGAATTCAGCATTCATAATATAATGAAACAATCAATGATTTCCAAGTTATTTCCATCAATGAATTCAGCATTCATTTTACTCCCCCTTTGTTTTGGAATTCATTTCAGACCTTTCAAATGCAGTTATTACAAGTTGTGCTCCCCCTGTTTAATATGCATTGTCAAGTTGGCAAAGTAGTAAAATGATTGCACATTGTCAAGTTTGAACATTCAAAGTATGTTGTGCCATTTCACAGAATTAGAAACATACACCAAGTTTCAAAAAGAAGGGTATGACATTCATATGGTATTACAATCATTTGAAGCCATTACAAGGATAAAAGGCCATTACAAGGATTGATTGCTAATACAAAAGAAGGAGTTTCAAATAAGCCTAGGGTTTTACAAAAAGATGAACCCTAGATGTCCACAAAATGTCCCTCACCGGCGACCACGCTCAATAGCCCCAGCAGCAGCCTCTATAAATCTATTTATTGCATCCATTAGGCTTCCAAAGTGATCTCCCTGAGATTGATTGAGGGCTGTCACTAGTGCTTCAAACTCATGAGTTGCCCTGTCAATCCTTCCTCTAAGTTGGGCAGCCACACTGCCCACATTGCCTTCAGGGCTCGTCAACTCTTGAAGACCATCTGATATGATCTTCAATTCAGCCTGTATCTCACATGATCTTCTAGTTTGGTTTGTTGCCACACAAAGCAATTCTAACCCTATAGCTTCCATCTGAATTTTGATTTCCTTCAATTCTTCTAGGAGTGCTTCATGTGAGGTGCGGATGGGAGCTAACTCAGCAGAAATTATTGATCTTATCTCTTCCCTCATCTGCTGGCACATCATAGATGCTAGGGTGTGCATCTGCTCATCTGATAAGGACATCGATCCACAAGCTGGAGGAGGAGGCATGGAAGTGGATGGTCCAGCCGAGCTGGAAGGTACATCAGGAAAGCTCTCCATATGATCTGGAAAAGGCATAGGGCTATGTGGAGGAGAGAGGTGGACAGGCTCCTGATGATGGATCTCAGGCTCTATAGTTTGGGATTTTCTTTTGCAGACCTTAACCCAAGACCCGTCTTTCTTGTAAAACTCAATCCTATGTAATGTGCTCTCGTTGTAGTAATCAGTGTTTCTCAAGGGTTTCTCTGGCTCATTTTTAGGGATAGGAACCTTAAAGTGTTTGAAAAGTAGGGTGAAGACCATCCCATATGGTATGCTAAATCTGGAATACCTATGACATATGGAGATGTAGTTCAACATGAGCCTAGGGAGGTTTAGGAGAATCCCTAGCAAGATGTGGTGCATAATGGCTAAGTCTCGCTCCGAAACGAAATCGAAGCGACCGGTTTTTGGGAACAAGACCCTGTTAATTATGCTCAAAAGCAATCTCATTTCAGCATTGAGGTCTTGGGACTTGATTATGTCAAGAGGACCGCAGTCTTCTCTACCTACGATTAGGTTTAAGGCAACTTCCCTTTGGGGATGTGAGGTCGGAGCCTCACCGTACTTGGGTATTTGTAACAAACTAGATAAGATGTCCTCATTGATTTCTACCAATGTGCCTCGGACATGTTCGGTGTACCCCGAGCTCCCTAAGGCCAAATTGTTAAAGATTTCTCTCATTAGGCCGGGATAGGTTGATATATTTAGGGAACATAGGTGTTTCCAACCTTGGGCACGGAGTCTCTCTCCAATAGAGAACCCCTCACTAGCTAGGAAATGAAAATCGATGTATCTACCTGTGGTTACTGTGCGATTCGCACAGGAGGGGGTCACGGTTGGCGGAGCAACCGGAGGAGACGGCGCGGAGGACTCTTCCCTCCGTTCCTCATCGTTTGCCACCCTAGGACGCCTCCCACCCGTACGCCTAGCTTTCTTAGGTGCCATGGATTGGAAATCTCGAAAAATGGGGAGTGATTTTGGTTCGATTTGTGGCGGAGAGAAGATGGATGCTAGGGTTTAGAGTTTCATTGGGGACGAAGGAAAGCAGCTCGGGACGGCTCGAGCTGTTTCGACCTATTAAAAAAAAAAACATTCATTCTGTCCCCGAGACGTCTCCGCGACTAATGCGAGACGTCTCATCGGGGGGACGTCTCTATGATTTGCGAGAGACGTCTCCGGCACTAAAAAATTTCAGAATGATTCCTATCTTTTTCCAATTTGTTTTATTCAACCACAATAATCAGCTTAATTTCTTTTGGCGAATATAGAGTGAGCTTGCTTGTGATCCTTCCCCTTAATGATACATCCTATAAAAGTTTGACAATGATTTTTGAATTATCAATATTGAAATGGGGAATGTTTGACCAAATTTCGAATGCCTATGGAATAGGCTCTAAAAATATCTCCATGAAGAGTCCAAGGGAGGGTAACCATCCTCCGGAAAGTCAAACAATTCGTCATCTAACTTTGATAAATTCATGTTTTCACTTATTAGGCACTAGGTTTGCCATATGTGACCTTGAAGTGTATTATTAGTTTGAGTAGCATTCACATGTATCTCTAGAGCTTACAAAGCATTGTATATGCTTGACAAATTAAATCATTTAAGCTATAGTATTGAAATCAACTCATGCTTGCATTACAAATTCAATCTATTTGCTAGGATCATACAAGCACAAGGCATTCCTTAAAAAGTTGAACCTATCTTTACAAAGGGGCTTTGTAAAGATATCGGCAAATTGATTTTCAGTGCATACATACTCAATCAATACATCATTTTTCAGCACATGATCCCTTATAAAGTGATGCCTAATCTCTATGTGTTTTGATTTAGAGTGTTGGACAGGATTTTTTGTTAAATTAATTGCACTTGTATTATCACATCTAATTGGAATGTTGTCCATTTTGATACCAAAGTCTTCAAGTTGTTGCTTAATCCAAAGAACTTGGGCGCAACAGCTTCCGGCTGCAATGTACTCAGCCTCAGCTGTGGACAAGGCAACTGAATTCTGTTTCTTGCTAAACCAAGAAACCAAGTTTGCACCCAAGAATTGACAGGTGCCACTTGTGCTTTTTCTGTCGAGTTTGCACCCGGCAAAATCAGCATCGAAATAAGCAATTAAATTCAAATCAGATTGTTTAGAATACCATAAGCCTGCATTAGATGTCCTTACTAGATATTTGAATATTCTTTTAACAGCTTGCAAGTGTGATTCCTTAGGACATGCTTGGTATCTAGCACACATGCAAACACTGAATAATATGTCTGGTCTACTAGCAGTAAGGTAAAGTAAAGACCCTATCATACCTCTGTACAATTTGTAGTCTACACTTTTACCTTTTTCATCTTTGTCAAGCTTGCAACTTGAGCCCATGGGTGTGCTGATTTCCTTTGGATCCTTCATCTTGAACTTCTCCAACATTTCCTTGATGTATTTGGACTGACTGATGAAGATGCCTTCCTCTGATTGTTTTATTTGTATCCCAAGGAAGAAGTTTAGCTCACCCATCATGCTCATTTCAAATTCTCCCTGCATAAGCTTAGCAAACTCTTGACAAAGACTATCATTAGTAGCACCAAAAATTATATCATCCACATAAATTTGCACAAGCAATAAGTCATTTCCTTTTCTTTTAATGAAGAGTGTTTTGTCTACATTTCCTCTTTTAAACTTATTTTCAATTAGGAAATTACTTAATCTTTCATACCATGCCCTAGGGGCTTGCTTAAGTCCATACAATGCTTTATGCAATTTAAAGACATAATCTGGATGTAAGTGGTTTTCAAAATCTGGAGGTTGTTCTACATAAACTTTCTCCATTATATAACCATTTAAAAAAGCACTTTTTACATCCATTTGATAGAGTTTGAAATTCATGAAGCATGCATATGCCAAAAGTAGTCTAATAGCCTCTAACCTGGCAACAGGAGCAAAAGTTTCATCAAAATCTATGCCTTGCTCCTGATTGTAGCCTTTGGCTACTAGCCTAGCTTTGTTTCTTATTACTATTCCATCTTCATCTAGTTCATTTCTATATACCCATTTGGTGCCTATAATTGAAACATTAGGGGGTCTTTTCATTAGAGTCCAAACTTGATTTCTTTCAAATTGGTTTAATTCCTCTTGCATAGCATTTATCCAATTTTCATCTTTTTCGGCTTCCTCTAGTGATTTAGGCTCTATTTGTGAAACGAATGCAAGATAATTACTAGTATTTCTTAAGGAGGATCTTGTCCTTACCCCTTGTGAAGGGTCACCAAGGATTAGATCCCTTGGATGACCATGTGCATACCTCCATTCCCTCGGAAGATCTTGATTTCTTGCTTGGGGTTGATCTTCTTCATCTTGCTGAATTGTATCTTCCTTGACTTCATCCTCAAGTTGTTTGTCTTGTATGGAGAACTCCTTCATTCTGTCTTCAAGTATACCTGCATCACCATCTTCTTCTTTTCTAGAAGAATCTCCATTAGCTTCATCAAAAACAACATGAATGGATTCTTCAACAACGAGAGTTCTCTTGTTGAAGACCCTGTATGCTCTACTAGATGACAAATAACCTAAGAAAATCTCCTCATCTGATTTAGCACTAAACTTACTTAGATTGTCCTTTCCATTGTTTAAAATAAAGCAGCGACAACCGAAAACATGAAAATAACTTATATTGGGCTTCTTATTTTTCAGCAACTCATAAGGTGTTTTCTTTAAGATAGATCTAACTAAAGCACGGTTTAAAATATGGCAGGCAGTATTGATTGCTTCAGCCCAAAAATACTTTGGTAGATCCGATTCGCACAACATGGTACGAGCTATATCTGCTAGTGTGCGATTCTTCCTTTCTACCACCCCATTTTATTGGGGTGTCCTAGGAGCCGAAAAATTGTGATTGATACCGTTTTCTTCACAAAATTTTTCAAAATGCTGATTTTCAAACTCGGTACCATGATCACTCCTAATTGCTTTTAGTTTAAGATTAAGTTCATTCGAAATCCTATTATAAAACTTGATAAAAGGGGGAAAGGACTCATCTTTGTGGGCAAGAAATGAAACCCATGTAAAACGTGAAAAATCATCAACAATTACAAGACCAAACTTCTTACCCCCTAGACTAGCAGTTCTAGTGGGTCCAAATAAATCCATATGAATTAGTTCTAAGGGTTTTGATGTTGAGACTATGTTCTTAGATTTGAAAGAGCTTCTTGTTTGTTTTCCTAGTTGACATGCAGCACAAATCTTGTTCTTTTCAAAGTCTACTTTTGGTAGTCCTTTGACTAGATCTTTTGTAATCAATTTAGAAATTAAATCCATGCTAGCATGCCCTAACCTACGATGCCATAACCAGCTAGTCTCATTGACCTTGGCATCCGTGGCTACAAGACATTGGCCATCCTTCATGGTGAGATCATCAAGGTCTACCATGTAAACATTTCCAAGTCTATGTCCCATAAGTATGATCTCATTGTCAATTGGACTACTAATTATGCATATGGAAGATTCAAATGACACTTTAAAGCCCTTGTCACAAAATTGACTTATACTTAATAAATTATGTTTTAATCCATTAACTAACAATACATTGTCAATAAATGAGGAGGGTGATATGGAGATTTTACCAACGCCAATGATTTGACCTTTAGCATTGTCTCCAAATGTGACTACTCCTCCTTCTTTTGATTTCAAGGTGACGAAAAGGCTCTTGTCACCGGTCATATGCCTTGAGCAACCGCTATCAAGATACCACATTCTCTTTTTGCTCCCGGCTGCAAGGCATACCTACAAAATAATCATGTGAAGCTCTTAGGTACCCAAGTTTTCTTGGGTCCTTCTTGGTTAGTGTAGTTGGTTAGGCACCCACATTTTAGTTGTGTTTTTACCCTTTACAAGTGTGTTCTTATTGGTTTGAATCTTTCTTTGAATACAAGAATAAGCTTTGTGTCCACTTTTCCCACAATAAAAGCATGTAGGTTTTTCAGTTTTGACATCTTTTGCTTTTACAAAAAAGTTCTTTAGATATTTTTGTTGTTTGCTAGTTTTGTATCCTAATCCAGCTTTATTAAAAACAGCTCTTTGATTAGATAGAATAAGATTTAATTTTTCTGAGCTATGTGTAAATTTCTTTACAATTGGTTTATACTTGTGTAGCTCATCTTTAAGGTTCAAATTGAAAGAGTAGATGCCCTACAAGCCAATCGCAATATGTATTGCGAAGGATTTTTCTTTTGATTTGTCCAAATCATGTACATGACATTTAAATATGAATAAAGGCATTATATTTTATCATATGCTGTTGATTATATTTATGATAAACTCCTTAGATTAGGGCAATGGTTTTAAGACTATGATGAGATCATACTAGTGAGACTTAAAATCCTAAAATCCTAATCTTAAATATTCCCAGTCATTGGTACATTGAGTCGGAGATCAATGATTACCGGAAAGACTGGCATGTCTTATGTATGCTCGATGCAGAGGATGATTGATCTCACAATCATTTGTGTGGAGACACTAATACAAAGATATGGGTGCTCATTAGAAGAATGAGTTCACTGAATTGACCTACAAAGAGAAATCTTATGAAGTCTTACTTACATGTCAAAAGATGATTCTCTTAGTGGGAGTTGTGCAACTGATCCTTTGACCTGAGATCACCATGGTATCTTGTACACATGAACCTATATTTTGGTTTACACTCATTCATGACAATAAGTTATGTACGAGGTCTTCTGGATATGGTGGATTGTGTACGAAGATTATGAGTAGGTCAACAAGGAATTAATCACTTCTAGTAAGAGAAGATAGCATCCTATTTATTCTAATCATATGATAATTCAGGAAGCCTTTGATCAAAGCAGAATGAAAATTAGAAAGAGTTTCTAATGTTTCATTATTTGAATTATCATTAAAAGATTGAGAAAAATATGAATATGAAATTGAGTTTGACATATATTCATACTCATATACATATTTGGGATGCAGTTTGATTAAAGGATTGAATTGCATGGTAACTTGCCACTGAAGGGTATTTTTGGTATTTCCACCAAATTCCATATTTTTCGGGTAGACATGACACGTTGCTAGACGTCAATCTTGTCTTATAGGTTTGATCGAACTAAAGAGTTTAATTCGATCATCAATTAGAAAGAATTCTAATTGTTAGGTTCGGGTTCGCGCAGTTTGGACTTAAATCGATTAGAAGAGTTCTAATCAAGTTGGGTCAACTCGCACTCACACCTATTGCTGGCTAAGTATGGAACCCAATGGGTCACACACAAGAAAACTTATCAAGGGTCTAATTGGATTAGATCATGTTTGCAAGATAAACATCCTAGCAGGTGTTGCAAACCTTAGCTCCTGATTCGAACTGGATTCGAATCTGATTCGAATTGGATTCGAATCTGATTCTTAATTGATCTAATTTGATTAGATCATATTCTAATATGGGTTAGCCAAGAGTTGGCACCTAAATTGGCTTGATTTGAGTCTAATTGGATTAGATTTGATAAAACATTTAATTTTGACCGTTGGATCAACATTTGGATGAAGAGAAGGATCAAATGGATGGCGCCATGGATTAGAGCCATTGGATCTTCATCATGGGATGATGGGAGATCATGATCTCGTGATGGACTTGTGATATTGACTTAGTCAACATCAGATGGCGTGAGAAAGAAGGGAATACGGTGAATTTAGAATGGCGCCTCATGAAGAAGTGCCACTTGGATTGGATAAAGATGACACGTCATCATATCCTAACTACTTTCCCTTCAACCGCATCATTCTCTCTCTCCTTCTTTCTTATGGCGCCACCAATAAGGGCCTTTGGATCATCATCTAGCCTTGATCAATGGTTGAGAATGCTCCCTATTTTTCATGCGTGAGAAGAAATGAAGAGAGGCATGAGTACGGTGGATTTCATGAAGAGATGCTTAGGGAATGGATAAGGATGAAGCGCCATATCATAAGCACTTCATCTTATCCTAACTACTTCTGATATGCCCTCTCATCAAATGACACATCCCTTGATCTCACGCCCCTCTTCATGCATGAATGGATGGCTACAATGCATCCGTACGCCATCTATAAATAGGGAATGCTCCCGGTGTTTTCAAATCATCGGAAATCAATCAAACTCTCTCTCTCTCATATTCCTTCTTTCTTACATTAGTTTCTTTCTTTCTAACATTGCTTCTAGTGTGTCCTAAGCCAAGACAAGGTGGTCTTCATTAGGACAAAAGGATTAGAAGTGATTTTAGAAGGCTAAAGAAAAATAGAAAGGAAGGAAAGCAAGCCGTTAGAGTTCTTGAGAAGAATTCTGCATTAAGGATCAAAAGTCTTTGGAGCTAAAGTCTTGATCAAGTTTTCGTGTGGATCACCATTGGAGGGCGGACACTTGGACGCCTCGTGGAGATTGTACACTTTGGATTAGCGTTTGAGGTATTCTACTAATTCTGCATTTATTTTATATTATTTGATTGTAATCATTAAGGTGATCTAGGCTTAAAAGGGTTTCATGCATAGGGACTTTATTAAGAAAATTTTTAAAATCCCTAGCTTCCGCTGCCCATTATGACATGCTAGAACCTTTCACAAATTTTCTTTAGCTAATTCTTCCTTATCATTTTTAAGGGATTCAACATTTTATGCAAGTGAAGTATTACTATTGAGTAGAAGTTTGACTCTTAGATTTAATTCCTTAATGAGTGTTTTTGCCGTTTCATTTTCAATGATAAGTTTTGAATTTTTATCCTTTAGGTTAATGATGCTATCATTTTCATAGCTCTCCTTTTCAATCAATAGGTTTTTAATGTCATCCTTTAGTTTTTGATTGGAGGCCTTTAGTTCTTTATTTTTTGCTCCTAACATACCACAATCATTCATGAGTTCTTTTAGAAAGCTTCATATAATTCTTCTAAAGTAAAATCTGTAGTTGAGCTTTGACATACCTCATCGACGTCGAATGCCATGAAACACAAGCTGGCGGTCTCATCCTTCTCTTCCTCGGAAGAGGATGTGTCACTATCATCCCAAGTTGCTTTCAACACCTTCTTCTTCTTCTTTCCATAGTGCTTCTTCTGTTGAGGGCATTCGGAGCGGATGTGTCCCGGTCTCTTGCAATCATAACATATGATTGGGTCTCTTTCCTTTTCTTTTTCTTTTTCCCAATCATTTCTCCCTCCAAACTTCTTTCTTGGGAAGGTCTTCTTTCTTCTCATGAATTTTTTGAACTTCCTTACTATTAAGCCCAAGTCTTCATCTTCACTCTCTTCTTCACTTTCACTGCTTTCTTCTTCACAAGCACTTGAAGTAGCCTTGAGGGCGATTGTCTTCTTCTTTGGCACATCTTCTTCATGTTGCTTCATTGTGAGCTCATGCGTCATCAATAAGCCCAATAGTTCTTCAAGTGCCAAAGTGTTGAGGTCTTTAGCTTCTACGATCGCCGTGACCTTCGCTTTCCAAACTTTTGGCAAGGACCTGAGAATTTTCCTCACAAGTTCTGAGTTAGTGTAAGATTTACCCAAATTCTTTAGACCATTTATTATATCAGTGAAGCGTGTGAACATGCATGAAATAGTTTCGTTGGGTTCCATCTTAAATAACTCATATTTGTGAACTAGAATGTTCATTTTAGACTCTTTGACTTGATTAGTACCCTCGTGGGTAACTTCAAGTCTATCCCATATTTTCTTGGCGGAACTACAGGTGGAGATTCTATTAAACTGATTTACATCTAGAGCACAAAACAATGAATTCATGGCTCTAGCATTGAGTTGAACCATCTTACTATCATTCTCATCCCAATCCTCCTCAGGTTTGGAAACCTGAACGCCATTTACTATGTGAGATGGTTCGTGTGGTCCTTTGATTATAACCCTCTACAAGGCATAATCTTGTGCTTGAATGAAAATTCGCATTCTAGTCTTCCAATAGGAATAATTTGTCCCATTGAAGAGTGGAGGTCTATTGGTAGCCTGCCCCTCAGCAGGAACATTGTTGAAGGGTGTTGCCATCTTGATCTTTGGCAAAGACGGTTAGGTCTTCAAGAAATACACAGAGCACCTGCTCTGATACCACTTGTTGCCCAGAGATGGTCACCCAAGAGGGGGGTGAATTGGGTGTTTTAAAACTTTTTGTCTAATTAAACAAAAACACACAAGTGTATGTGCTAAAGTAAAAATAAAGTTGTAAGCACAGTCAATCGCAAACGCAAAGGTTTATAGTGGTTCGGAGTTTCCACTGCTCCTATATCCACTCCCTAAACACCTTTGGAAATTTCCACTATAATCAGCGATTACAGTCCGGTAGTTTTTCGAGTGAACTACCCAACTCGTTGTTTTACCCCAGGCTAACAATGAACCCTACAATCCCCCAATTTACCTAGGCTTGGGACGCCTATCCCTTGTTCCAAGTCCCTTGACTGGAACAAGCACAATATTCAAATGTTTTACAAGGATTTACAAGCACTTATGAAAGCAAATAGAACAATAAAGAACAACAAAACCGGAAGAACCCTTTTTGCCGTTGAAAGCGTGGATGATGGTGGTTCTTCCGATGTGGATCACGTTGGCTTGAATGCGAGCTTTGATTGCCGAGTGGGAGTGAGTAGATGAGCATGAAATCAGATGAGGAAGACTTGAATGCACTTGATTTCTCCTCTTGAAAGCACTAACTCCCTTGAACCTCTTTCTCTTTCTTCTCTCTTGAATGATCTTGTGTTTGGTTGGTGAGAAGTTGTTTGAAGGCACTTAAAAGCTCCTTTTTATAGTCCTACAAGCAATAGATCCGTTAGACACAAAAATATAACCGTTTGAAATTCAAACAAACCTGCAAAAGTGTGTCAGTCGCGTCCCAGGCGCTCCGGAGACATCTCCGCTTGAACGCGAGACGTCTCGGCTGTATAAAAAATCTTTTGACGATGTTGAGTCGACTCGGCGCTTTCTGGGGACGACTCCGAAGAAGAACAGCTCGATTTCTTATTTTTCTATTTTTCTGAGAGAGTCGGCTCGGCGCTTTCTGGGGACGTCTCGGGATGTTTGTGCTTTATGCATGGGGACGACTCCGCGACGTCGGGGACGACTCCGAAGTTTTATCAACGAAAAACAAGTCCTCTGGAATCCCTGAGAGAGTCGACTCCACGCTTTCTGGGGACGTCTCGGGATGTTTGTGCTTTATGCGTGGGGACGACTCCGCATCCTTCGGAGACGACTCGCGCGCATCCCTTGAAATCGGCCTTTCTGCCGTCTCTGAGAGAGTCGACTCCAAAAAGTCGGGAGTCGACTCCGACCCTGCGAGACGCCTCGGCAGGTGCCGGGGACGTCTCCAGACGTGCCAGTTTCTCCTTTACGTGCCAGAGACGTCTCGGCTGCCCCTGATCCGTTTTCTTCATCTCAAAAAAAATCTTCAATAAATCCTTGAAAAATAAGGAAACATGCCTTGACAATTCTTAACAATATTCTTAGTTAAACACCTGAAATGCTCAAATGAGTTGTTAATATAAAGAGAATTATACTCTAGTATTTTGTATTCATCAAAACCCATTAGGGGGTCAACACCCGGCCACCGGCTTCTTGCAGGATCCCCGGAGGGTGTAGCCCACCGACGCACCACCTACCAGAGCTCCTCCTTCTCAGCCAGTGGTCTCCCCTGGGTCCAATTTCCAGCTATTGCCCAAGGTGACAAGCCAAGAGGGGGGGGGGGTGAATTGGTTTTTCTAAATTTTTGCTATCTTACTTTAGTTAATTGATGAGTGAGTGAAATTAGGACAATGCACAATACAAACCCACAAGAAGTATAGTGGTTCGGTGCTCTCCTAAGCACCTACGTCCACTCCCCAAGTGACCCCTTGGAAATTCACTATAATCCCTCGGATTACAGTTGGATTGTTTTCCGGGCTCACAATCCAAAAACCTTTACACTTTGATTTTCCGGGATCACCAATAACCTTTGTTGGTTTTACGGGCTCACCAACGAACCTTCACAATTGGTTTTACGGGTTCACCAATAAACCTACACCGTTGGTTTTGGGGGCTCACCAACAAACCTTTACAAAGTGATTAATAAAAGAAAGAAGAAAATTGAAGCTCCTAGATGAGCAAATATAACAATTATAAACTACAAAGAAGAGTTTAGAGAATAGTTATCGCTTGATGAGACTTCTCTCTTCTTTGTCAAGAATGCTTCACTCTTCAAGGGTGGATGGAGCTTTTGATATCTCTTGGAGTCTGCTCAACCACTTCCTTTTGACACTTGAATGAAGCACTTGGAGGAAGAAGATTAGGGCTCTTGTCTTTCTTGTGTAAGCTTTGATATTTTGCAAAAGTCACTTTTCTCTGATGAATAGTGTCACTTTAAATAGTTTCCTTCATCCATTGGACAAGCCCCAATAGTTAGAATTCAAAAACTAGCCGTTACTCACTGTTGGGAGGTCTGAAAGTACTTCTGCAGAACTAGCCGTTATGGTTCTGCCCGTGCTTGGGTCGACTCAACTTTTACTGGGGTCGACCCAACTTTCACTTGGGTCGACTCAAGCAACATTGGGGTCGACCCTCTCAGAAACCACAGAACCTTGTATTTCAGCCTTCCTTCACTTGGGTCGACTCAACACTTTTTGGGTTGACTCAAGGTTCAGTTGGGTCGACTCAACTTGCACTTGGGTCGACCCTCTCAGGGTTTCCAGAGAACCTATTTTTGAATGTCATTACCTTTGGGTCGACTCATGTTAACTCGGGGTCGACTCAAGTTTGGGTCGACTTAAGTTTCATTTGGGTCGACCCTCTCAGGGTTTCCAGAGAACTGTTTTCTTGAGGCTTGAGGATTCGGTCGACTCATCCTTCGGAGACGACTCGCGCGCATCCTTTGAAATCGGCCTTTCTGCCGTCTCTGAGAGAGTCGACTCCAAAAAGTCGGGAGTCGACTCCGACCCTGCGAGACGCCTCGGCAGGTGCTGGGGACGTCTCCAGACGTGCCAGTTTCTCCTTTACGTGCCAGAGACGTCTCGGCTGCCCCTGATCCGTTTTCTTCATCTCAAAAAAAATCTTCAATAAATCCTTAAAAAATATGGAAACATGCCTTGACAATTCTTAACAATATTCTTAGTTAAACACCTGAAATGCTCAAATGAGTTGTTAATATAAAGAGAATTATACTCTAGTATTTTGTATTCATCAAAACCCATTAGGGGGTCAACACCCGGCCACCGGCTTCTTGCAGGATCCCCGGAGGGTGTAGCCCACCGACGCACCACCTACCAGAGCTCCTCCTTCTCAGCCAGTGGTCTCCCCTGGGTCCAATTTCCAGCTATTGCCCAAGGTGACAAGCCAAGAGGGGGGGGGGGGTGAATTGGTTTTTCTAAATTTTTGCTATCTTACTTTAGTTAATTGATGAGTGAGTGAAATTAGAACAATGCACAATACAAACACACAAGAAGTATAGTGGTTCGGTGCTCTCCTAAGCACCTATGTCCACTCCCCAAGCGACCCCTTGGAAATTCACTATAATCCCTCGGATTACAGTTGGATTGTTTTCCGGGCTCACAATCTAAAAACCTTTACACTTTGATTTTCCGGGATCACCAATAACCTTTGTTGGTTTTACGGGCTCACCAACGAACCTTCACAATTGGTTTTACGGGTTCACCAATAAACCTACACCGTTGGTTTTGGGGGCTCACCAACAAACCTTTACAAAGTGATTAATAAAAGAAAGAAGAAAGTTGAAGCTCCTAGATGAGCAAATATAACAATTATAAACTACAAAGAAGAGTTTAGAGAATAGTTATCGCTTGATGAGACTTCTCTCTTCTTTGTCAAGAATGCTTCACTCTTCAAGGGTGGATGGAGCTTTTGATATCTCCTGGAGTCTGCTCAACCACTTCCTTTTGACACTTGAATGAAGCACTTGGAGGAAGAAGATTAGGGCTCTTGTCTTTCTTGTGTAAGCTTTGATATTTTGCAAAAGTCACTTTCCTCTGATGAATAGTGTCACTTTAAATAGTTTTCTTCATCCATTGGACAAGCCCCAATGGTTAGAATTCAAAAACTAGCCGTTACTCACTGTTGGAAGGTCTGAAAGTACTTCTGTAGAACTAGCTGATATGGTTCTGCCCGTGCTTGGGTCGACTCAACTTTTACTGGGGTCGACCCAACTTTCACTTGGGTCGACTCAAGCAACATTGGGGTCGACCCTCTCAGAAACCACAGAACCTTGTATTTCAGCCTTCCTTCACTTGGGTCGACTCAACACTTTTTGGGTTGACTCAAGGTTCAGTTGGGTCGACTCAACTTCCACTTGGGTCGACCCTCTCAGGGTTTCCAGAGAATCTATTTTTGAATGTCATTACCTTTGGGTCGACTCATGTTAACTCGGGGTCGACTCAAGTTTGGGTCGACTTAAGTTTCATTTGGGTCGACCCTCTCAGGGTTTCCAGAGAACTGTTTTCTTGAGGCTTGAGGATTCGGTCGACTCATCCTTTGCTTGGGTCGACCCAAGTACTGTTCATCCGTGCCATTTTTGCAGAAGTGTGCCAGATGGTTTCTTGATGTGCCGGGGTGGATTCAATCAATCTTGGGGTTGACTCAATCAATATTGGGTCGACTCAATCCACACTTTGCTGCAACTTAAGGTTAGATTCATCCATATAATCAATGAAATAAACTTTAAACAATTTTGAATATATGTCATGGTAGTGCTACATACTCCAAACAATGAAAATTACTATTGTCCACTTAAGAGTATGTTTCACTTGAAACTTTGCCGAATTAGAATTTAGAATTCACTATCCCTTTCCTATCGCAAATTTTATCTCATTAATAATCATTTAAATACGTCTTAATCTCATTATACTAATGTATCGAGAGTGACAGACTTATTAATGATGTATCGAATTAACTTGTAATATACTCTTGATCATTGTATTAATCATCAAAATACCACTATCATCCTCAATCTCCCCCTTTTTGATGATTACAAAATATTGAGTATGAGCCTATTGATACTTATCTTAAAATTAGTTTTAGAAGGACTCAAGTTGCTGAATTTCAGCTTTTCAAATTTGAGAGTGAAGTCTCCCCCTATTTCATCCAAATGTTTCCAATTTGACCTTTTGAATTACTCCCCCTTTCTTTTATATCTCATTAAAGATGAAACTTCAAAAATTTGAGATAAAGCATGAGTTTCAGATTATGTATCGAGGTGTGAAAGGTATGTGCCAAATTCTAAAATTCGATTTAAATCTTAGACTTTAACATTTTCATTGTTGCAGATTACTCCCCCTTAATGTACAGTCTTTCCTAATATAATGTTCAACCTTGTTTGTCAACTCATTTCTCTTTCCTTGCTTACTCATTTCTCTTTCCTTGCTTCTCCTTCTTTTTGTTATCATCAAATAGACACAATAAGTAGACACAATAAATAATAAACAGTTCAATTTCATTGATCAAAATGGAACATTGTAATACATTAATGCCAAAACAAAACAATGTTCCTCAATCAAAGTACAAAGTACATGATCAACACAAAATACATATGAGAACTAGATAAATCCTAGGCACTAATACCAAAGGTGCTAACATCAGCCTAGGGGGTATCTAATGGCTGTGATCTAGTCCTCATCCTCCTAGCATAAGTGGCGAGGGGAGGTCGAGTCTGATGGGACTGAGTCTGGCGTGGAGCTCGGTGAGCTGGATGACTCTGTGCCGAAATTTCGGACTCAGCTGCCTGGGGCACAGATGGTCCATGAACCTCTCTCTCTCTCCGTAGAGCTCCTACCTGCTCTCTAAGATCGCTAATCTCAGCAGTCATAATATCCAATCTGCTCGTCAGTCCATCAATGATAGTCCTCGCCTGAGCTGACATAAGCTCAGTCATCCTACTCCAAAACTCATCTGTGTATCCCGCAGGAACAGATGACGAAGGTCCAGTCTCTGAAGGTGCTGTAGGAGATCCGTAGGCTCCTCATCCTCAGGGATGGGGTCTCCAATCTCTGGTGCATCACCCTCTGGTGCATCACCCTGAATCCCAGCTCCTGCACGTACCCACTGCCCGTTCACCTTCTCATAACCCATGCGAATAAGGGATCGTGCAGTGTATGTGTCAGTGAATAGTAGATGCCTGGAGATCTCTCCCTCTACTGATATGTCATGCTGTCAGAAGATCAGGGTGAGTATCATACCATAAGGCAGGGAGACTCTCGAATTGCATATGACCTTTCTCATCTGCCTAAGTATCATCGCTGGAAGGTTCAGGAAAATGCCCTGAATAATGTGCTCCATGACGACCAGATCTCGCTCAGAAATGAGATCAAATCTTCCACTTTTCGGAAACAAAATCCGACCTATGAAGTTGTGCAACAACCTCATTTCAGCTGAAAGAGAGCTTGCTATTACATTTTCGGAATAATCAAAATCATCATCCTCAAGAATCAACTGTAGAGCTCTCAACTTATTTTCAGACTTTTCTGGAGTTGCTCCTTCGCAGGGGAGATGAAGCAACTCACTTAAACTTTCTTTGGAAACCCAAACCCGTACTCCTCGGACTTCAGATATAAGCCCTTCCATTCCAGTTTTCAGGAAAGCATAGAACTCACGAACCAATCCTGGGTAGATCACCACATCTAGGGAGCAAAGATACTCCCATCCTTGCCTTCGGATCCAATCACCCAACCAAAACCCTTCTTGATCCAAAAACTCGGAGTGGATCCTTCTTCCCGTGGTAACCGGTCTCTCCGCAAATTTTGAAAGTTGGACTGAAGGGGAGGGAGGAGGAGGAGGCTCTACACGTGTCTCACCTTGTGGAGACACTGTAGAAGGCTCTGTAGCATCTCTTTCAACACGGGTGGTCCATGAAACCCTTCCGGATCGCTTGGCTACGGCTTTCTTGGGTCCCATTTCTTCAAGATCTTGATCTAACGGCTTGGGGAAGCTTCCTTCTACTGTTTGGAGACGATTGAAAGAGATTTAAGAGTGGGGAATAGGATTTTTGGAAGAGGACACTGTTGGGAACCCGCCCATGCCACAGAAAATTCAAAAAAAAATTCAGATGCAGCGGAAGAGGCATGTGCGGGATCAACCGTTCATCGCATGAACGTTGTTTAAAAACCGTTCGTAGATAGATAAGGATTAAAAACCTTTAAATAACATTAGAAGATCAGATCTTCACCTTGTGCGGGTAGATGATCACCGCAAACTGATGATCGTGATTTTTGGATGAAGGTTCGCTTGAAGCCGTTGAAGTGCCCGGCCTCTACGGGTATCCACACGAAGCAGAAACCGATCCAAACGTTCCAATCTCCCCGGGGTGCTAGCTCCCTTGCAGAGATATGTTTTTGATGGCTGATCACCTCCCTTTCAATCAACTCTTGATTGTGCTTGGGAGAAGGAAGAAGAAGGAGGGATCTTGAAGAAGAATCAAAGCACCTTGCAGCCCTTTTCTTTCCCCTGCGTTGGATGAAGCAAAGGAGGAGGGAGGAGGTTGCCGCCAAGCTTTCTTCTTCTCACCTTTTTGCTGATGGCGACTGAAACCAAGAGGGGAGAAGGGTGGCCACGAGTTGGAGAGGAGGAGGGCTTCACATATCATTAGGGCACCTCCTTTCAAAGCCTTTTAAAGGCATCTAGGGCTCCTATTTGGTTTAGTCCAAATCATGAATCAATTGGGTTCAATCTATGCCAGTCCTAATCCAATTAGAACTTGAATGAACCATGACTCAATTGAACTCTTCAATCCTAATCTAATTAGGAGTCATCTTGATTCATTGGATTAATAATTAATTGGGACTTAAGAAATCCTAATCCAATTAGGACTTGTTTAATTCTAGTCCTAATCCAATTAGGACTCTAATTTGAATTCGAAGTCCTAATCCGATTAGGACTCTAGGAATCCTACTCCAAGTAGAAATCCAAATTTAATTCAAAACTCCTAATCTAATTAGGATTATAGGAATCCTACTTCAAGTAGGAATCCCAATCCTACTCCAAATAGGATTCCCAGTCCAAGTAGGAATCCCAGTCCAAGTAGGATTTCTAGTCCTAATCCAATTAGGACTCCATGAATTCTACTCCAAGTAGGACTCTTGTTTTAAGTCTAATTAATCAATTCCCTTTGTTCCTTCTTCAACTTATTATCAATCGAATTGATTACTTGTGATTCCTAATCACGATTCAACCATCGGATGTTAGATGTATGCCCTAGAAGCCAATCTGGCAGACACATTGTTAATTCTAGGGACATAATTTTGTACTTGACTATTTATTATTGAATAAATAAAAGGCATCTTTTTATTCATATTGTTTAAGTGTCTATGAATCGTCCAAGAATTAATAAGATGATGATGCGCATTCTTAAGAGTTAAGAATTTGAGCCATGCATCATTGGTGATTAATTTCTGAATGCTCCTAATCAATGGATCGTCACAAGGACGGTGATCGATCCGATCAGTGCACACATTGCTTTCCTTATGGATGGACGAGACTCGAGTCCACAGTGTGGCGACACTGAAGTAATAGTGCAGGTGATTGTTTAGAACAAGGGTACTGAGCGTGACCAAGATAAAAAGTCACTTGGATGTCTATCCACTCGTCAGTGACTTGCTTGATGTTGCAGTAGTGTGAATGGTCCTTTGACCTGCGATGCTTCGGCTACTCATAGTGAGGTTATTGTAGTTTGACTGCACAAATAAATGGTCTCTAGCCATATGGGTCCATGCAGTGTAGATTGGCTGCAGTAGGTTCACTGTAGGAGTAGGGTATGCATCTACAAGGAATCTATCGACCTTGATAGATAAGGAGAGATCCTATGTGATTTATAAGACTGAGTTCGTAAGACCTCGGCCGGGGCAGATTGCACAGTAGAGAAAGAGTTCTCCGCTCTTGAACTTAAGTCGAATAAATCTTCACATATGACAGACAATGGGGTTTGACGAGTTGTCCATGACCTCCGTCCTGTAGGGATCCACGATAGTATGACTGTATCACATGATAACTGCACCTAGAGGTTCATCATTCTATTCTACTGGGTAGCCACTACATGCTGCTAGATGTCACTGGTGGATGGTGGGACTCACAGGGATTATGTCGATGATCGACAAACCCTAATGAGTAGAGTTGGAATCGTTCCAATCCATTGAAAGGAGTTTTTGATGATATTGTGATAGAGATCACAATATATCTCACTACCAGTCAGAGTAGAACTTATGGGGTCACACACACTAGAGGCATTGACCGATCCAATGGTTGAATCACAAGTAATCAATTTGATTGATAATAAGTTGAAGAAGGAACAAAGGGAATTAATTAATTAGGCTTAAAACAAGAATTGTACTTGGAGTAGGATTCCCTAGAGTCCTAATTGGATTAGGACTAGGATTCCTACTTGGACTGGGATTCCTACTTGGAGTAGGACTAGGATTCCTACTTGGAGTAGGATTCCTATAATCCTAATTAGATTAGGAGTTTTGAATTTAATTTGGATTCTTACTTGGAGTAGGATTCCTAGGTCCTAATCAGATTAGAACTTCGAATTCAAGTTAGAGTCTTAATTAGATTAGGACTAGAATTAAACAAGTCCTAATTGGATTAGGATTTCTTAAGTCCTAATTAATTATTAATCTAATAAATCAATATGACTCCTAATTGGATTAGGATTGAAGAGTTCAATTGAGTCATAGTTCATTCAAGTTCTAATTGGATTAGGACTAGAATAGATTGAACCCAATTAATTCATGATTTGGTTAAGACCTAATTGGATTAGGTCTAAGCCATAAGAGGGACACCTAATCCTCCTTAGAGGAGGATTAGGGCATCACAAGAAGGAGGGAATCACGCCCCTCCTCCTCATATTCTTTGGTGGGCATGAAGAGAGGGCGGCACCCCTCTTAGGCAAGACATCAAGAGCTCCTAAATGTTAGGAGCTCCACATGTCTATAAAAGAGGGTATGGGCGGCAGCTAGGGTATGAAAAATAATTCCCTCTCCTCTTCTTGCCGTGAGCCTCCATCATCCCTTTGGTTTCAGCCGCAAGCAAGGTGATACAAGGAAGAAAGCTAGGCGGCCTCCTCCCTCCTCCTTTGCTTCATCCAACGCAAGGGAAAGTAAAAGGCTGCAGGGGCTTCGTTCCTCTTCCTCTTCTTCATCCTTCTTCTTCCTCCTCTCAAGTACATTCAAGAGTTGAAAGAAAGAGAGGAGATCAGCCATCAAAGTTATCTCTGCAAGGGAGCTAGCACCCCGGGGAGATAGAAAGCTTGGATCGGTTTCTGCTTCGTGTGGATACCCGTAGAGGCCGGGCACTTGAACGGCTTCAAGCGAACCTTCATCCAAAACCACGATCATCAGTTTGCGGTGATCATCTACCCGCACAAGGTGAAGATATAATCTTCTAATGTTTTTAAAAATTTTTAATCCTTATCTATCTACGAACGGTTCTTGAAACACGTTCATGCGATGAACGTCGATCCCGCTTATGCCGATTCCGCTGCCATCTGATTTTGTTTTTGAAATATCAGCGGCATGGGCGGGTTTCAACATCGGATCGGTCAATGCCTCTAGTGTGTGTGACCCCATAGGTTCTACTCTGACTGGTAGTGAGATATATTGTGATCTCTATAACAATATCATTGAAAACTCCTTTCAATGGGTCGGAACGATTCCAACTCTACTCATTAGGGTTTATCGATCATCAAGATAATCCCTATGAGTCCCACCATCTACTGGTGACACCTAGCAGCATGTAGTGGCTACCCAGCAGAATAGAATGATGAACCTCTAGGTGCAGTTATCATGTGATACAGTCCTTCTATCGTGGATCCCTACAGGACGGAGGTCATGGATAACTCGTCAAACCCCTTCGTCCGTCATATGTCAAGATTCATTCGACTTAAGTTCGAGAGCGAAGAACTCTTTCTCCACTGTGCAATCTGCCCCGGCCGAGGTCTTATGAACTTAGTCTTATAAATCACATAGGATCTCTCCTTATCTATCAAGATCGATAGATTCCTTGTAGATGCATACCCTACTCCTACAGTGAACCTACTGCAGCCAATCTACACTGCATGGACCCATATGGCTAGAGACCATGTATTTGTGCAGTCAAATTATAATAACCTCACTGTGAGTAGCCGAAGCATCGCAGGTCAAAGGACTAGTCACACTACTGCAACATCAAGCAAGTCACTGACGAGTGGATAGACATCCAAGTGACTTCTTGTGTTGGTCACGCTCAGTACCCTTGTCTCTAACAAGCACCTGCACTATTGCTTCAGTGTCGCCACACTGTGGACTCGAGTCTCGTCCATCCATAAGGAAAGCAATGTGTGCACTGATGCCGGGCCGCCCACGGCCCGGCACGGCACGGCACGAAGCGGGCCGTGCCTGGCACGGCCCGCCAGCTACAGTGCCGGGCCGTGCCTGGCACGGCCCCTTTGATAGGGCCGTGCTGGGCTAGAGGTTCCTGGCCAGCGGGCCGTGCCAGGCACGGCCCGCTTCGGGCCTGGGCCGGCACGGCCCGGTCTAGGCCCGCGGGCCAAGCATGGCACGGCCCGCGGGCCAGCACGGCACGGCCCATAAGGGCCTGGGCCGGGCTGGCACGCGAGCCTGGCACGGTCCGGGCCTGGGCCCGGCTCGGCCCGATAAAATTTTTTTAATAAATTAATAAATATTGAACACTAAGAAATCTTGATTTATGAATATAAAGCCACCTTAATGGTGGGGGGTTTGGCATAGACCCCTACCAGTTTATTAATTTAAATCAAAATGGTACATGAAGGGAGGTTTGGACCTTGGTCTGACCTCTAGATTCTAGAATACAATAAGAAACTAAGAAAGGGCCGAGGTTTGGACCTTGGTCTGACCTCCAGAATACAATAAAAATGTACAATTATAAAAAATTAAGAAATCTTACTAATCATCAGTGATTCAGTGAATCAGTATTCAGTCTTCAGTCTTCAGTCTTCAGTCTTCAGTCTTCAGTAGTGTTTGTATCATCATCATCAGAGGATGTTGTATTATGTCCACCTTTATCTTGAAGTCTTGCCTCAGCATCCAGCCAATCCTTGAAGCAGAGAAGCATCTCCACCGTTTCGCCCGTCATCCTACTTCTCTTTTCGTCAAGAACACGCCGACCTGCACTAAAAGCGGATTTCGATGCTACCGTGGACATCGGCACAGCTAAAATATCGCGTGCAATTGCAGACATAACAAGATATTGATTTCTAACACTCTTCCACCAAGATAATACATCTAGATTCTCTATTTGATTTTCATCATATGCAGACTGAAGATCATTTCGTAAATAAAATTCTAGTTCACTACTTAAAGATGAAGAAGATGAAGAGGAACTTGAAGCATGTGTGTGTCTTCTCTGTGCAATGAATGAAAAAATAGATGACGAACGAGAACTACTAGAAGGAGGAATAGAGGTTTGTATTTGTGTTCTAGATCCACGAATTTTTTCATCATATATAGCATAAATATCATAAAAAAGTTGTCTTACCTCATCTTTAGCAGATTCAGCATCTTGATTCATATTTTCAGCGTATGCATCAAGTAAAATTAGCACGCCATTTAATTTAACTCTAGGATCAAATACAGCAGCTAAGTTATGCATAGGACATATCCTGTCCCAATACTCATTCCATTTAGATTCCATTAGGTGAATAATAGGCATTAAAACATCATCATATCTATGTTCTGCAAATTTTTGACTAATTATATATGCTTGTTGTAAAAATGAACATGAAGTAGGGTAATAAATACCAGAAAGAACATTGGTAGCATTATAAAAACTAAGCAAAAAATCTTCCAAAATTTTTTCTTTATTCCAATCAGTTTCAGTCAATGTAAATCCTAATCCACGATCATTAATATATGCACTTAATAAATTTTTATATGGGTATGCATCATGTATCATGCTATATGTGGAGTTCCAACGAGTAATTACATCAAGTTTAAATTTTTTAAAACGTTTACCATGATTTATGCATAATTCCTTAAATTCTTGAAGTCTTGATCTAGAAGCATGAATAAAAGAAACTGCATTTCTAATTTTTGAAATCACATCTTGAATCATGCCCATGCCAGCTTGAACAGAAAGATTTAAGATATGACATGCACATCTAATATGCAGTAAATTTCCATCTAATATGGGATGCAATGAGTCTTTTAATAATACAACAGCAGAATTATTATTAGATGCATTATCAAAAGTAATAGACATAATTTTATCATTAATATTATATGAACATGCAGTTTGATAAATTATATTTGAAATTTGTTGCCCAGAATGTGGAAAATCAAAAGCACGAAAAGCAAGAATACGTTTATTTAATTGCCAATCATTATCAATATAATGAGCAGTAATGGCAATAAAACAATTACTACCTACAGATACTGACCAAATATCAGAAGTTAATGAAATTTTTACATTTAAAGTAGAAAGTGTTTCAATTAAATTTTGTTTCATTGCTAAAAAATTGGTCATAGCTACTCTTCTAAATGTACGCCTACTAGTTCTTTTGTAAGCAGGTTGTAGGTTTAATTGAACATATTCTTCAAAATTAAAAGATTCACATAAACTAAAAGGTAATTCATCCTTAACTATCCATTTTACAAGTGCTTTTCTTTGATTTTCATGATTATATGCAAAATTACCTACAAGTAATCCCCCTTGTATATTAAGGCTACTTTGAGTTTGAGCATGAGAATCATGCATCCTATGACTCTCTTGATGTCTTTTTAAATGCCCTGTTCCCCCACTACTACTACAACTATAAAGTTTGGCACATTTTTTACATTTAGCTTTCCAGACTCCCTCAACCATAACTCTATCAAATTCATTCCATACAGTACTAGTCCTCTTACGAGAAGAGGTTTGACCTTCACTCGGTTCACCAGTTCTAGAGGAACTAGGAACAGGGGGTTGGGGATTAGTTTCTTCTCCCTCAGAAACAGGAATGCCAAACTGACTTTCCTCAAAAGATGACATATCTATGATTAATTCAAAAAATAAAAACTAACCGCAAGGAGGAATTGAGTAGAGGGTCGGAGGGCAGAGGCAGAGCCGAGATTCCGAGCTTCCTCTTGTGCTCTCAACAGAAGCGACCTTCTCTTCTCAACAGGAACCTCCTCTTGTGTAGCACTTGAACAAACTAAAAATTAAATTGCTAGAAGAGCACTTTAGAGGAGAGAAATAATAGCAGTAGAGAAGGAGAGAATGAGAGGTTTGGTGTGGTGAGAATGAGAGAGGAATGGGCTATTTATAGAAGCCCAAAATTTTTTTTTTCCCAAAATACCCCTCCATTAAGCCGTTATTGGACTGTTGGGAGGGGTAAAATCAACTTTTTCCCGAAAATAGCCGTTGGAAACGGCTATTTTCCCTCCCCCTCTCCAGACGGGCCGTGCCAGGCACGGCCCGTCTGGAGCCGTTACGGGCCGTGCCAGGCACGGCCCGTTTAGAGACGTTGCGGGCCGTGCCTGGCACGGCCCGTTTGCGCCCGTTACGGGCCGTGCCTGGCACGGCCCGTGCCGTGCCGTGCCCGGCCCGGCCCACCAATAGAGGGGCTGGGGGCCGGGCCGGGCTGGCCTTCCGCGCCTCACGGGCCGTGCCAGGCACGGCCCGCTTCATAAGAGGGCCGTGCCAGGCACGGCCCGCTTAGAATTTGGGCCCGAGGGGCCTGGGCCGGGCCGGCCCGGCACGGCCCGTTGCGCAACTCTACTCTATAACAATATCATTGAAAACTCCTTTCAATGGGTCGGAACGATTCCAACTCTACTCATTAGGGTTTATCGATCATCAAGATAATCCCTATGAGTCCCACCATCTACTAGTGACACCTAGCAGCATGTAGTGGCTACCCAGCAGAATAGAATGATGAACCTCTAGGTGCAGTTATCATGTGATACAGTCCTTCTATCGTGGATCCCTACAGGACGGAGGTCATGGATAACTCGTCAAACCCCTTCGTCTGTCATATGTCAAGATTCATTCGACTTAAGTTCGAGAGCGAAGAACTCTTTCTCCACTGTGCAATCTGCCCCGGCCGAGGTCTTATGAACTCAGTCTTATAAATCACATAGGATCTCTCCTTATCTATCAAGATCGATAGATTCCTTGTAGATGCATACCCTACTCCTACAGTGAACCTACTGCAGCCAATCTACACTGCATGGACCCATATGGCTAGAGACCATGTATTTGTGCAGTCAAATTATAATAACCTCACTGTGAGTAGCCGAAGCATCGCAGGTCAAAGGACTAGTCACACTACTGCAACATCAAGCAAGTCACTGACGAGTGGATAGACATCCAAGTGACTTCTTGTGTTGGTCACGCTCAGTACCCTTGTCTCTAACAAGCACCTGCACTATTGCTTCAGTGTCGCCACACTGTGGACTCGAGTCTCGTCCATCCATAAGGAAAGCAATGTGTGCACTGATCGGATCGATCACCGTCCTTGTGATGATCCATTGATCAGGAGCATTCAGAAATTAATCACCAATGATGCATGGCTCAAATTCTTAACTCTTAAGAATACGCATCATCATCTTATTAATTCTTGGACGATTCATAGACACATAAATAATATGAATAGAAAGATGCCTTTATTTATTCAATAATAAATAGTCAAGTACAAAATTATGTCCCTAGAATTAATAATGTGTCAGCCAAAATTGGCTTCTAGGGCATACATCTAACAATCTCCCACTTGCACTAAAGCCAATCAGTCATATATCTGAGTCCCATCTTCTCAAGGTGGGCTTCAGTCTTTTGTTGACTTAACTGCTTAGTGAACGGGTCTGCCACATTGTCCGCGGAGTCTACTCTCTGCACCTCGATATACTTCTTCTCGACATAGTCGCGTATGAGGTGGAAGCGCCGCTCTATATGCTTGGACTCTGATAAGACCTTGGTTCCTTAGCAAGAGCTATGGCACCATTATTATCACAGTAGAGTGTTATGGCATCTGATGTCATTACATCCAATTCTGTAATGAATTTCTTGAACCAGAAGCCTTCCTTAGCAGCTTCAGAGGCGGCGATGTATTCAGCTTCCATAGTAGAGTCTGCAATGATCAGTTGTTTAGAACTCTTCCAATTCACCGTACCACCATTGCACAAGAACACATATCCAGATGTTGACTTCCTATCATCGACATCAGTCATGAAGTCTGAATCTGTGTACCCTTCTACCTTTAACTCCGATGATCCTCCAAAGACCAAGAATAAATCTTTAGTTCTTCTGAAGTACTTAAGAATATTCTTCACAGCTATCCAGTGTTCTTCACCTAGATTCGACTGATATCTGCTTGTGACACTCACAGCAAGGGCTATATCAGGTCGTGTACATAGCATGGCATACATAAGGCTCCCTATTGCTGATGCATATGGGATCTTGCTCATGCGTTGAATCTCTTCAGATGTGTTGGGGCACATCTTCTTGGAGACATGAATTCCATGTCTTAGGGGTAAGAGACCCCTTTTAGAGTTTTCCATGTTGAACCTTTTCAGCACTTCCTCTATATACATTTTCTGTGATAGGCCAAGCATCCTTTTAGATCTATCTCTATAGACCTTAATCCCCAAAATATAGGATGCTTCCCCAAGGTCTTTCATGGAGAACTCTTTTGACAACCAGACCTTGACCGAGGTTAGCATGGGAATATCATTCCCTATCAGGAGGATGTCGTCCATGTACAGTACGAGAAACATGACAGCACTCCCACTAACTTTTTTGTAAACACATGGTTCCTCTTCGTTTTTGATGAAATCAAACGTTTTGATTGCGTCATCGAAACGAGTGTTCCAACTCCGAGATGCTTGCTTTAGTCCATAGATGGACCTTTGCAGCTTGCAGACCTTGTGATCTCCATCACTGGAAGTGAAACCCAAAGGCTGTTCCATATAGATATCTTCATCAAGATATCCATTCAGGAAAGCAGTTTTCACATCCATCTGCCAGATTTCATAATCTTGAAATGCTGCAATGGCAAGCAATGTTCGGATGGATTTTAGCATGGCTACAGGTGAAAAGATCTCTTGATAGTCAATGCCTTCGCGTTGACTGTACCCTTTTGCCACTAGCCTTGCTTTATAGGTCTCTATCTCTCCATCCGAACCTATCTTTCTTTTGTAGATCCATTTGCATCCAATAGGTACAATACCTTCTGGTGGATCTACTAAGGTCCAGACTTGGTTGGAATGCATGGAGTCTAACTCTGACTTCATAGCTTCCAACCATTTCTCGGAATCAATATCAGATATCGCCTCGTCATAGATTTTGGGACCCTGTGTGTGATCCCTATCTCCCACTAGGAACATTTCTTTGATATCCTCTTCTAGTATACCTAAGTATCTATCGGGAGGATGGGAGACCCTACTAGATCTGCGAGGTGGTTGAGGGACATCATGTACTGGCTCTGTATGAATGGGTTCGATAGGATCCATGACTCGTTGCTTTTCAGAGACTTTCTCTTTAAGCTCAATTTTCCTCCCACTGCCTCTATCAAGGATAAACTGGTTTTCCAAGAAGATGGCATGACGGCTCACAAACACATTGTGATCCTCTGAGACGTAAAAATTGTATCCTAATGATTCTTTAGGATATCCTATAAAACGAGCACTTATGGTCCTAGCCTCTAGTTTGTTCGCTTGTAGTCTTTTGACGTGGGCCGGACATCCCCAAATCTTGAGATGACCAAGACTTGGTTTCTTACCATGCCATATCTCATACGGTGTGGTAGGAATGAATTTAGAGGGAACTCTATTCAATAGATATACTGCGGTAAGTAAGGCATCTCCCCAAAGAAATATAGATAAATCAGTGAAGCTTATCATGGACCTGACCATATCCAATAGAGTTCGATTCCTCCTCTCCGACACCCCATTGAGTTGAGGTGTACCCGGAGAAGTCCATTGTGAGACTATGCCATTGTCCTTGAGATAGTTCCGGAATTCTCCACTAAGGTATTCTCCTCCTCGATCTGATCGAAGAGCCTTAAGAGGTTTTCCAGTTTGTTTTTCTACTTCATTTCTGAACTCTTTGAACTTTTCAAAAGATTCAGATTTGTGTCTCATAAGATACACATACCCATACCGTGAATAATCATCGGTAAAGGTAATGAAGTACGAATAACGTCCCCTAGCTAGCACATCAAATGGGCCACATACATCTGTATGTACTAGGGTAAGTATTTCAGTGGTCCTCTCCCCATGTCCTACAAAGGGCAATCTAGCCATTTTTTCTTGAAGACAGGACTCGCAAACTAGATATGACTTGGAAGTCAATGTGCCGAGAAGCCCATCTTTATCCATTTTGTTCATTCTGTCCTCTCCAATATGGCCAAGCCTGAGGTGCCACAAATATTTTTGGTTTATCTCATCCCTGGATCTCTTGGATCCTTTGGCACTCACTTCTTTCTCAGACACATTTACAGATACATCCATATGCAAATGATAGAGACTGTCAATCATAAAACCACATGCGACTATTTTATTTCTGAAATAAATAGAACAGCAGTCTTTGTCAAATGTAAAAACATGACCTTCCTGTGCTAGACATGAAACAGAAATCAAATTTCTGCTAGCAGCAGGTACATAATAGCAGTCTCTAAGTAATAAACTAAAATCAGACGGTAGTCGCAGATGGTAGGTGCCCACAGCCACAATAGCAACTTTTGCCCCGTTGCCAACCCGAAGGGTTACCGCACCTTCCGCCAGCCTTCTACTTACCTTTAGACCCTGCATGGTAGTGCACAAATGAGCACTATAACAAGAATCTATAACCCAACTAGAAGTAGAAGAAACCGTTAGATTAGTTTCAATTATGAGCAAGTCTATACCTTCTGAAGGTGTGTCACCTTTCTTATTCTTCAGGCTCTCGAGGCATGAAGGACAGTTTCTCTTCCAATGGCCGTCGACATTGCAATGGAAATATTTTCCTTTGTCATTAGCCTTTTTCTTTTGAACTTCCTTCTTTGGTTTCTTGTCTTTTTTCTGCTTCTTAGCAGGCTTCTTTTTCTTCCAAGTAGATTTTCTCTTGGAACCAGAAGTCAACTCAGCAGCAAGGACATTGCCCCTTGAACCTTTCAAGGCTCTCTCAGCAGTTACCAACATATTTATCAGTTCAGTCTTAGTGCATTCAATCTTATTCATGTGGTAGTTTACTATAAACTGTCCAAATGAATCAGGTTGGGATTGAAGGATCAGATCTACTTGCAATTTCTTGTGCATGTTCATACCGAGCTTCTCAAGCTCCTCTAGGTCCTTGATCATAGTCAGACCGTGATCATGGACAGACTGCCCCTCGCGCATCTTTGCTTTGAAGAGCCTTTTTGACACTTCAAAACGAGTTGTGTGACTCTGCTCACCATACAACTCTTGCAGGTGTGCCAGTATGTCCCTAGCAGTCTTCATATTCTCATGCTGGCATTGGAGTTCATTGGACATGGATGCCATGATATAGCACTTGACCCTAATGTCATCGTTTGTCCACTTTTCATGCGTCGCATGCTAATCAGTAGTCGGACGTGCTGGTAATGTGGGGATGTCATTGTCGAGCACATAG
Source organism: Phoenix dactylifera (assembly GCF_051530095.1). NCBI lineage: Eukaryota > Viridiplantae > Streptophyta > Magnoliopsida > Arecales > Arecaceae > Phoenix > Phoenix dactylifera. The sequence goes on from NC_143193.1 coordinate 11,357,289, forward strand.
CCTATTTTCTCGCAACTCAGAACAATTTTGAGATTTCTAAGCCAGTCTCTGTAATTGGTACCAGTCAATCGGTTGGTCTCAAGAATATGGGTCAAAGGATTTGAGGCTGACATTATGATCTGCAGAGAGTAAAGATTCTAGTTAGACTTTTGTACTTGATCCTTAATCTGTTCTAAGGACTTTTAGAACAAATGTACCTCCCACTATTTCTCGAATTCCTCACACTCCTCTGGTAGGAAAACGGAAATCCTACACGACTAGGGTTTCTAGTAGGTACTGCAGTCTCACCAATCTACATGGCACCTCACCTAACAGTTATTGGTGACACATAGATGGATGAGAGTATAACCCTTGTACAATGCTTCTCAAGCATGTTGCAGTGCAACTTGGTCTCTAAGCCATGAAGACCTCACCTAACAGTTATTGGTCCCATTTCTTAGTTAAGTCAGACCCACCGTATAACCATAGAAATAAAGTCGTCATTGGATCCTCACCTAACAGTTATTGGTGCCCAACCCCACCTTTACCCTACAACATCTCATGTATATAGAGAGGTCCAGCCCCCCGATGCAACTTGACTACTGTATCCAGCCGAGACAAATCAACATCAGAAAGACCTTAGCAGCTCTACTACCGTGGAATACCTATTGACTTAATATTGGTTAATCTGGTCTTAGTGTTTGCAAGTTGAGCTCTTCATAAGAGGTAATCGAACAATTGGCCAGGTAAGCAGGTGGGAGGCTCCCCTTACTCAGAGAGTAAGGTCCTAATTAAGTAACCACCTTTCATGCTTTCCTAGACACCAATTAGATCAATTAATCTAATATGACTCGCTCATGTTGGTTCACTCTCGACTTGATTGAGGAGGTTTTAATTTAGGTCTCAATTGGGTTTGTTACATCACATGTAAACCTATCTACCCTGCTCTCCTTCACGTCACATGCAAACGACACATCACAGGCAGTTATAATCACAGCATCAAATAAAGCTAAACTTTAAATAGGTGATGATCATGGATTCTAATTAGGTTGTATTACAAGCACATGCACGTCAATCGATCAATTGGTCTTCAACTCTTGAATTGGTTTCTGTTGCTGGGGGTCCAAACCGAGAACAATTGGCACAGCGGTATGAACGGGGTTCCCTTGGAATTACTTCGGTTGCGCTCCACCTTCCGCCGGGAAACCTGCAAGCAAGCCTCGCACCACCACCGGGGTAGTGGGGGCCCTCCGACGATCAAGTTAGGGGAGATCGAAGGAGAAGAAGAGGTAGCAGGTAAGATAATACTCTGGAAAATCTTGCTTACCCTCCCCTTCCCCCCCAGCCGCATATATATCAGGCTGGGGGGTTTTTCTGGGGATTGGTCATCGTGTGGCACGATGGGGTTGCCACTGACATGGTCGTTACAGGGCGTCGTGGGGCAGCGCTGGGTACGGCCATGGCAGGGCGTAGTGGAGCTCCGCTTTGTACGGCTGTTACAGGGGATCGTGGGGCAGTGCCGGATACGGCCGTTGCAGGGAGTAGTGGAGCAGGGGGCCGCGGCGTGCCTCAGGAGAAAAGTCTGTTGTTGTCAAGAGATTGCCGACTTGGGGGCAGCCGTAGTCTTCCTGGGCGCGCGTGCCGGTCACGTGGGGCATGGTGGCTAAGTTCCCCCGTAACAGTAGCCCCCCACTTCCGAGCCTGGAACCAGGAGGGGAACGGGTGAAGGGAGTGACGCTTCGAGATTGCCGCCATCCCTCGGAAAGGCGCGCGCGCTCCGAGCTCCCCACCTTCTTTATGGCGTATGGTGGTTGTCGCTGATCTGGCGGTCTGCGGATTTCGGCGGACATCCTTCCTTAATGGCGTCGATTCGCCTTTGGGGCGCGAACGATCCTTCGGCAGCTAGGCGTCCTCTGGCGTCACTGAGGCGTCACCCGCCTTTCCGCCTATTTAACCGGGGGCCCTCCCCCGTCCGCCTTTCTTTTCACAGGCATCCTCGAGTTTCTCCCTTGTGCTGCTGCCGTTGCCGTCGGACTGTTCGTTCGCTCCTCCTTTGACGCTCTCGGAGCCGTTCTCCCTTCCTTCGCGGACGTGCTCGCCGTTCCAGACCCAGGGGTTCCTCCAAGCTGACTCTCTGTACTTTTCTTTGTTCTTTTCTTTGTATGTTGGCGTTTTGCCATGTTGTATGGGTCTCGGCCCTGATGCAACGAAAGTTAATGCAAACAAAGTGTTTCCTCATTTCACTTTCGTCCTTCCTCTTTTTAACTCCTGGTAGCATCTCGCCGACTCCTGACTCTTGAAGTTCCTCCGGTGCTAGGCCAGGCATCCGAGGGTTAGGCCTCAGGAAATTCTTCCGGCGCTAGGCCAGGCATCCGAGGGTTAGGCCTCAGGGAATTCTTCCGGCGCTAGGCCAGGCATCCGAGGGTTAGGCCTCAGGAAATTCTTCCGGCGCTAGGCCAGGCATCCGAGGGTTAGGCCTCAGGAAATTCTTCCGGCGCTAGGCCAGGCATCCGAGGGTTAGGCCTCAGGAAATTCTTCCGGCGCTAGGCCAGGCATCCGAGGGTTAGGCCTCAGGGAATTCTTCCGGCGCTAGGCCAGGCATCCGAGGGTTAGGCCTCAGGGAATTCTTCCGGCGTTAGGCCAGGCATCCGAGGGTTAGGCCTCAGAAAATTCTTCCGGCGCTAGGCCAGGCATCCGAGGGTTAGGCCTCAGGAAATTCTTCCGGCGCTAGGCCAGGCATCCGAGGGTTAGGCCTCAGGAAATTCTTCCGCTGGTCGGCCAAGGCTGGCGCAAGCCGAGGCGACCGGTCGGGGCTTCAGGCTAGTCTGCTCCCGGGATGATCATCGGGTTAGCCTAGCATCCGAGGGTCGAGCCTCGGGGAATTCCGCTCGTTGGTCGGCCAAGGCTGGCGCAAGCCGAGGCGACCGGTCGGGGCTTCAGGCTAGTCTGCTCCCGGGATGATCATCGGGTTAGCCTGGCATCCGAGGGCCGAGCCTCGGGGAATTCCGCTCGTTGGTCGGCCAAGACTGGCGCAAGCCGAGGCGACCGGTCGGGGCTTCAGGCTAGTCTGCTCCCGGGATGATCATCGGGTTAGCCTGGCATCCGAGGGCCGAGCCTCGGGGAATTCCGCTCGTTGGTCGGCCAAGGCTGGCGCAAGCCGAGGCGACCGGTCGGGGCTTCAGGCTAGTCTGCTCCCGGGATGATCATCGGGTTAGCCTGGCATCCGAGGGCCGAGCCTCGGGGAATTCCGCTCGTTGGTCGGCCAAGGCTGGCGCAAGCCGAGGCGACCGGTCAGGGCTTCAGGCTAGTCTGCTCCCGGGATGATCATCGGGTTAGCCTGGCATCCGAGGGCCGAGCCTCGGGGAATTCCGCTCGTTGGTCGGCCAAGGCTGGCGCAAGCCGAGGCGACCGGTCGGGGCTTCAGGCTAGTCTGCTCCCGGGATGATCATCGGGTTAGCCTGGCATCCGAGGGCCGAGCCTCGGAGAATTCCGCTCGTTGGTCGGCCAAGGCTGGCGCAAGCCGAGGCGACCGGTCGGGGCTTCAGGCTAGTCTGCTCCCGGGATGATCATCGGGTTAGCCTGGCATCCGAGGGCCGAGCCTCGGGGAATTCCGCTCGTTGGTCGGCCAAGGCTGGCGCAAGCCAAGGCGACCGGTCGGGGCTTCAGGCTAGTCTGCTCCCGGGATGATCATCGGGTTAGCCTGGCATCCGAGGGCCGAGCCTCGGAGAATTCCGCTCGTTGGTCGCGCGCCTATCACTTGCCGCTCGACGGGGTTTCTCCGTGGCCAGCTGCGATCGTGTTTCTCCTCCTCTCGAAGCGTCGCCTGGGAAACACCAGAAGGCCATTAAATGCTAATTGAGGCGTTACCTGGAAAATCGGACCGGCCAGTTGCTGCTTGCGAGGAGTGCCAGTTAAGCGGCCGCGATACGCGCGTTCTTCGAGGCGGATGCGGCCTGGGCGCATGCGGAGATACGGGGGCCGCGGGATACACGCCGTCCGGAGTGTCCTGCACGAAGAATACAATTAAGGAGAACGACGCTTAGGAGATCGTGGGGGGATAAGCCTTAATATCGGGCCACCCTCCGCTGATACATCGCCATCCGGACCTGCGCCATTTCCCTCGCTTCTTCCAAGAGGTCCAGGTTCCCTCGGAGTTGCTCCGAATTGGCCTCGGGTCGGTGCGCGGCCACCCGGGGCGAGGGGAGTCCGAGCTCCACGGGGACAACCGCTTCCGTACCATAGGTTAGGCTGAAAGGCGTCTCTCCGGTAGGGGTCCGATGCGTGGTCCGATACGCCCAAAGGACGTTCTCGAATTCTTCGACCTAAGGTTGCCTCGTCCGACCGATTCGCGCCTTAATTCTTTGGAGGATTGTCCGATTTGTCACCTCGGCCTCGCCGTTGGTTTGGGGATGTGACACAGATGTGAACCGATGCTCGATCCCGAACTCCTCGCAGAAGTCACGGAAATGCTTGTTGTCGAACTGTCGACCATTATCCGAGATGAGGACCCGGGGTACCCCAAATCGGACAATGATGTTTTTCTTCACGAACTTCTGGACTTGCGCCTCCGTGATAGTGGCCAGCAGCTCTGCCTCCACCCACTTGGTGAAGTAGTCGATTGCAACAATCAAGAATTTCCGCTGGGCGGAAGCGACGGGGAATGGTTCGAGGATATCCATTCCCCATTGTGCGAAGGGCCCGGGTGCGGTGATTGGTGCCAAGGGGACAGAAGGGACTCTCTGGACGTCGCATTTCCGTACGTGACCCTTTGAGTCCTCCAACAAGGTAGGCCAATAATAGCCTTGCCTCATGATCTTGTGCGCCAAGGACCTAGCCCCCGAGTGCGATCCGCAGACGCCCTCGTGGACTTCGCCGAGGACGTAGGCCGCCTCCGAGGGACGGAGGCACCTTAAGAGGGGGGCGGTAAACGAGGTCCGATACAGCCTCCCTTCATAGAGTACGTAGTGGGCGGACTTCCTGACAAGTCGCCGAGCTTGATCTCCGTCTTCAGGGAGGATCCCTTCGGCGAGGTAGGCGACGAGCGGGTCCATCCAAGACGGCTCCGGATCAATCGCCATCACCGCTCCAGCCTCGCCGATGCTCGGGGCATCCAGGGTCTCCAGGTAGATTGCCCTCGACAAGTTGTGCGCCTCTGCGCCCACCAAGCGGGACAACCTGTCGGCCCTGGCATTTTCGCTTCTGGGGACCTGTTGGAGGTCGACACTGCCGAGGTCGGGAATGAGTGCTTGCACCTTCCGGACGTAGTTCTGCATGGTCGGGCTCCGGGCCTCGAACTCCCCACGGACCTGCCCGACCACTAGCTGGGAGTCGGTGAAAACCTTCAAACGCTCCCCGGTGAGTTTGAGTCCCGCGACTAGGGCCTCGTACTCCGCCTCGTTGTTGGTCACTGGAAATCCAAACCTCAAGGCATACTCGGCTAACACTCCATCAGGACTGGTAAGGACCAGCCCGCCTCCTCCACCCTCGGGGTTCGACGACCCATCGATGTGAAGCGTCCAGGTCGGGAGGTCGGGAGGTCGAGGCTGGGCGTTTCCGACGGTCTAGGCTCCGCCTCCTGCACCGTGCACTCAGCGAGGAAGTCCGCGAGCACCTGGGCCTTGATGGCGGGTCGAGGCTGGTAGCGGATGTCGAACTCACCGAGTTCTACTGCCCACTTCACCAGCCGTCCCGCATTCTCGGGGTTGCTGAGGATCTGTCGTAGTGGTTGATCAGTTAAGAGGGTGACAGAATGGGCCTGGAAATAGGGGCGGAGCCTCCTGGTCGCGGTCAGCAGCGCGAAGGCGATCTTTTCAGCCTTCGTATACCGCGTCTCGGCATCCCGTAGGACCCGGCTGATGTAGTACACGGGCTTCTGGAGCTTTGCCTCTTCCCGAACCAGCACCGCACTGACCGCGGTTGGGGAGACCGCCAGATAGAGGTAGAGCATCTCCCCTTCTTGCGGCTTGGACAGCAGGGGAGGAGACGCCAGGTATTCCTTGAGCTGGTCGAATGCTGCTTGACATTCGGCCGTCCAGAGGAAGTCTTTCGGGCGTTTTAACACTTTGAAGAATGGTTGGCAGCGTTCGGCCGATTTTGCCACAAATCGTCCGAGCGCGGCGACCCTTCCAGCGAGCTCCTGAACCTCCTTCACTTTGGTCGGAGGGGACATACCTTGGATGGCCTTGATTTTATCCGGGTTGGCTTCGATACCCCGCTGGTTGACAATGAAACCGAGGAACCTCCCGGCCGAAGCGCCAAAGGCGCACTTCGCTGGGTTCAGCTTCATGCGAAACTTCCGCAAGGTGGTGAAAGTCTCCTCCAGATCCACGATGTGCTGGTCTGCCTGGCGGCTCTTCACCAGCATATCGTCCACGTACACCTCCATGTTCCGGCCGATTTGCTCTTTGAAGATTTTGTTGACGAGGCGCTGGTAAGTGGCGCCAGCATTCTTCAGACCGAAGGGCATTACCTTGTAGCAGTACAGCCCCCGGTCTGTTATAAAGGCAGTTTTCTCCTCGTCCTGTGGGGCCATCATTATCTTGTTGTAACCGGAGAAGGCGTCCATGAAAGACAGCAGCTGATATCCGGAAGTCGCGTCGACCAGTTGGTCTATCCGCGGAAGCGGAAGGCTATCCTTAGGGCACGCCTTGTTCAGGTCGGTATAGTCGACGCACATCCTCCACTTCCCGCTCGCCTTCCGGACAAGTACGACATTTGCCAGCCACTCGGGGTAACTCACCTCCCTTATGAATCCTGCCTCCAAGAGCTTATCTACCTCCTGGTCGACCACCCGGATCCGATCCGGGGCACAGTGTCTCTTCTTCTGCTTCACTGGCCGGTGGGTCGGGTCGACGTTGAGGGCGTGAGAAATGACCTCCGGGTCGATCCCAGGTACATCGGCCGCCGACCAGGCAAATACATCGGCATTGGCTCGGAGGAATTCCACCAACCGGGCCCGAGCTCCCGGGTCGAGATTGGCGCCGACCCGGACCGCCCGGTCCCGGCGGCCTTCCTCGAGGGGAACTTCGACCACACCCTCGGCCGGCTCCCCCTGCCGCAAGGCCACCTCGTCTCTGGCATCAAGGGACTCGACGCTTAGGGCTTCTGCGGGCTTCTTCCCTTTGTGGGTCGCTAGGAAACATTGCCGTGCGGTCGGTTGGTCACCTCGGACCTCCCCGATCCCGGCCGTCGTGGGGAACCGCATGAGCAAGTGGTACGTGGAGACCACCGCGCGAAGGGCGTTCAGCCCGGGTCATCCGAGGATAGCGTTGTAGGCCGAGGGAACACGGACGACCAAGAACCCGAGTCGCACCGTGGCTTCTGCGGGTGCGACGCCCGCAGTCACAGGCAGCTCAACAACATCTTCCACCGGGACAGCGTCACCGGTGAATCCTATGAGGGGGGTGGATATTTTGTGCAACAATTGTCTGGACAAGCCCAGCTTTTGGAAGGCCTCGTAAAACAAGATATCAGCTGAGCTTCCACTATCCACAAGAACACGCCTTACATCATAGTTTGCCATAGTGAGGGAGATCACCATGGCGTCATCGTGGGGGGGTCTGAACCCCCTTTACGTCCTCATCACAAAAGGTGATTACATTGCCGACCCTCTGCCTCTTTGCGACGGCCGCACCTGACGCCTCCGTCGAGCCCCCTGCGTTCCTCACGGGCCGGGGGCAGCCCCCAGTGATAGTGTGGATCACGCCCGCAACGGGTCGATTCTGCTCCCGAGGCTCCGGAGGAGCCGGGTCAGCCGGACGCGGGTCTGCGGGGGGACGTCGGTCGCTCACATATCGACCGAGACGCCCCCGGCGGATGAGAGCCTCGATCTCGTCCCGAAGCTGGAAGCAGTCTTCTGTGTCGTGGCCGTGGTCTCGGTGGTACTCATAGTACGCCCGGGAGGGCCTCTTCCCAGGGATCTTCCGCATCTGTCTCGGGGCCGGGAGGTCCTCCCGCCCCTTGATCTCCATAAGGATCTGGGCCCGGGGAGTCAGGAGAGGGGTGTACCGGTTGAAACGTCGGGGCGGAGAACGAGGGCGTGGGGCGCCGTGGTTCTTCGTCGGCGACGGGCTTCTGTGCCGACGCTGGGGCGTCGGGCTCCTCCTCTGGCGTGCCTCTTTCTGCCTTTTCTTCCCAAGCTTTGGAGGGATCTCGGCGGCCTCCTTGCTCCGGTGGGCGGCCGCCTCCTCGGCGTCCGCATACTGGTTCGCCCGGGACAACAGCTCTGGGAAGCTCCGCGGCAGGCGTTTGTCCAGGGAGAAGGTGAGTCTGCCCTTCCGGAACCCACGCTTCAGGGCTGAAAGAGCTACCTCCTGACTCAGGTTCCGGACCTCCAGCGTAACCCTGTTGAATCGGGTAAGATAATCCCGCAGGCTTTCTCCCTCGTTTTGCCGGACATCAAAGAGGGAGTCGGAGACCAGTCGCCGCCGGCTACTGACGGCGAAATGAGTGACGAAGAGGCGAGTGAACTGGTCGAAGGACCGGATTGAGTCAGCCTCCAGCCCGGCGAACCACGCCCTCGCCGGGCCACGGAGGGTTGCCGGAAAAGCCTTGCAGAGAAGGGGATCTGATGCTCCGTGGAGGAGCATAAGGGTCCTGAAACTCTCGACGTGATCCCGCGGGTCCGCCGCCCCGTCATAGGGCTCGATCGCCGGCATTTTGAACCCCGACGGATTCGGGGTCCGCAGGATCCTCGAGGCGAGCGCCGGCTGGGAGGAGATCTCTAAGTCGGCGAAGGGATCTTTGGAATGGCCCTTCAGGACCTGGAGTTGTCGGTGGAGATCATCCACCCGCCGGTCCAGGGAGCGCGACCGGTGGGTGGGAGACAAGGAGCGGCGAGAGGGGGACCGACTGGAGCGCGGGTTCCTCGAGGACTTGGGGGTCTGGGAACGCGCCCGGGCCCGCCTCTCGGACCCCGCGCAGCTCCGGTGGGAAGGTCTCGGCAGAATGGAGCGTGCTCGAGAATCCTCCTCGCGCCGGCGCTCCTCCCCATGGGAGAGGAAGGAGCGCGGGTTGAGGAGGACAGGCGAATGCTCAGGCGGCGGCTCCTGAACCCGCTGCGGCGCCCGGGACATCGCACCCTGCAGATTCTGCACCGCCTCCGCGAGGGTGCGAACCTGCTGGGTTAGCTGGTCGAACTGGGTGGCTTCGACCGTCTGAGCGGGCGGTGGGGAGGTGGAGTGTTGCTGAGAGTGTGTTGGAGATGCAGCGGCCCTCCGGCCAGAGGCGCGAGAGGCCCCGCGACCGGAAGCATTGGAAGCTCCACGACCACCTCGCCGTGCCATTACGATCGCTCTGAGATCCGGTGCCCTCCTTCTAGCGCCAACTGTTGCTGGGGGTCCAAACCGAGAACGATTGGCACAGCGGTATGAACGGGGTTTCCTTGGAATTACTTCGGTTGCGCTCCACCTTCCGCCGGGAAACCTGCAAGCAAGCCTCGCACCACCACCGGGGTAGTGGGGGCCCTCCGACGATCAAGTTAGGGGAGATCGAAGGAGAAGAAGAGGTAGCAGGTAAGATAATACTCTGGAAAATCTTGCTTACCCTCCCCTTCCCCCCCAGCCGCATGTATATCAGGCTGGGGGGTTTTTCTGGGGATTGGTCATCGTGTGGCACGATGGGGTTGCCACTGACATGGTCGTTACAGGGCGTCGTGGGGTAGCGCTGGGTACGGCTATGGCAGGGCGTAGTGGAGCTCCGCTTTGTACGGCTGTTACAGGGGATCGTGGGGCAGCGCCGGATACGGCCGTTGCAGGGAGTAGTGGAGCAGGGGGCCGCGACGTGCCTCAGGGGAACAGTCTGTTGTTGTCAAGAGATTGCCGACTTGGGGTCGGATTGCTGGATCAAGGGGCACCCGACTCGGGGTCGGGCTGCGGAGCCGAAGATATCCGACCCGAGGTCGGATTGCTGGATCAAGGGGCACCCGACTCGGGGTCGGGCTGCGGAGCCGAAGATATCCGACCCGAGGTCGGATTGCTGGATCAAGGGGCAGCCGTAGTCTTCCTGGGCGCGCGTGCCGGTCACGTGGGGCATGGTGGCTAAGTTCCCCCGTAACAGTTTCAAGCCTCCTTGATTCGATCCTTGATCAACTCTTGATCCCATCGCCATCAACCGCTTAGATCGCCGTTCATCTAATGCCTTGTCTTCAACTTGATCGTTGACGTACATCACATCACAGAAATACAACTAGATGCAAAATAAAAATAATAATAAATTACATCCCCTTTTAGGAGGCACGCAGGCCTTTCAAAATATCAAATAAGACGCATGCAAGCATCTGAAAAATTACATGACATTACAGATCACATCGCAGGTCATTACATTTGATACTAAAAGGGTTTGAATCCTATGATAATCACCACATGCAGCAATTATAATTTTCAGATCTGAAATCTAATTGATTATCTCATGACATAGGTTGCTGATCATGCTAATCATGATTCTAAACTTTATAATCCCATTAACAATGCAATTAGAATCATCTTTTTATCACATAAAAATCAGCATGCAAAAATCAGCACCCTAGAAAAAATCTGCATGCAGAAAATTTTCAGCATGCATAACCATTTAAATTTCAGATCTAATAAGCCTATTAATAATTAATCCTTACCTTAATCTACGATGCCTAGGCTCTGATACCACTGTTGGAAACCCGCCCATGCCGCAGAAAATTAAAAAAAAATTCAGATGCAGCGGAAGAGGCATGCGCAGGATCAACCGTTCATCGCATGAACGTTGTTTAAAAACCGTTCGTAGATAGATAAGGATTAAAAACTTTTAAATAACATTAGAGGATCAGATCTTCACCTTGTGCGGGTAGATGATCACCGCAAACTGATGATCGTGGTTTTTGGATGAAGGTTCGCTTGAAGCCGTTCAAGTGCCCGGCCTCTACGGGTATCCACACGAAGCAGAAACCGATCCAAACGTTCCAATCTCCCCGGGGTGCTAGCTCCCTTGCAGAGATATGTTTTTGATGGCTGATCACCTCCCTTTCAATCAACTCTTGATTGTGCTTGGGAGGAGGAAGAAGAAGGAGGGATCTTGAAGAAGAATCAAAGCACCTTGCAACCCTTTTCTTTCCCCTACGTTGGATGAAGCAAAGGAGGAGGGAGGAGGCTGCCGCCAAGCTTTCTTCTTCTCACCTTTTTGCTGATGGCAGCTGAAACCAAGAGGGGAGAAGGGTGGCCACGAGTTGGAGAGGAAGAGGGCTTCACATATCATTAGGGCACCTCCTTTCAAAGCTTTTTAAAGGCATCTAGGGCCCCTATTTGGTTTAGTCCAAATCATGAATCAACTGGGTTCAATCTATGCTAGTCCTAATCCAATTAGAACTTGAATGAACCATGACTCAATTGAACTCTTCAATCCTAATCTAATTAGGAGTCATCTTGATTCATTGGATTAATAATTAATTGGGACTTAAGAAATCCTAATCCAATTAGGACTCTAATTTGAATTCGAAGTCCTAATCCGATTAGGACTCTAGGAATCCTACTCCAAGTAGGAATCCAAATTTAATTCAAAACTCCTAATCTAATTAGAATTATAGGAATCCTACTCCAAGTAGGAATCCCAATCCTACTCCAAATAGGATTCCCAGTCCAAGTAGGAATCCCAGTCCAAGTAGAATTTCTAGTCCTAATCCAATTTGGACTCTACGAATCCTACTCCAAGTAGGACTCTTGTTTTAAGTCCAATTAATCAATTCCCTTTGTTCCTTCTTCAACTTTTTATCAATCGAATTGATTACTTGTGATTCCTAATCACGATTCAACCATCGGATCGGTCAATGCCTCTAGTGTGTGTGACCCCATAGGTTCTACTCTGACTGGTAGTGAGATATATTGTGATCTCTATCACAATATCATTGAAAACTCCTTTTAATGGGTCGGAACGATTCCAACTCTACTCATTAGGGTTTATCGATCATCAAGATAATTCCTATGAGTCCCACCATCCACTAGTGACACCTAGCAGCATGTAGTGGCTACCCAGCCGAATAGAATTATGAACCTCTAGGTGCAGTTATCATGTGATACAGTCCTTCTATCGTGGATCCCTACAGGACGGAGGTCATGGATAACTCGTCAAACCCCTTCGTCTGTCATATGTCAAAATTAATTCGACTTAAGTTCGAGAGCGAAGAACTCTTTCTCCACTGTGCAATCTGTCCCGGCCGAGGTCTTACGAACTCTGTCTTATAAATCACATAGGATCTCTCCTTATCTATCAAGGTCGATAGATTCCTTGTAGATGCATACCCTACTCCTATAGTGAACCTACTGCAGCCAATCTACACTGCATGGACCCATATGGCTAGAGATCATGTATTTGTGCAGTCAAACTACAATAACCTCACTGTGAGTAGCCGAAGCATCGCAGGTCAAAGGACTAGTCACACTACTGCAACATCAAGCAAGTCACTGACGAGTGGATAGACATCCAAGTGACTTCTTGTGTTGGTCACGCTCAGTACCCTTGTTCTCTAACAAGCATCTGCACTATTAATTCAGTGTCGCTACACTGTGGACTCGAGTCTCGTCCATCCATAAGGAAAGCAATGTGTACACTGATCGGATCGATTATCGTTCTTGTGATGATCCATTGATCATGAGCATTCAGAAATTAATCACCAATGTGCATGGCTCAAATTCTTAACTCTTAAGAATACGCATCATCATCTTATTAATTCTTGGATGATTCATAGACACATAAATAATATGAATAGAAAGATGCCTTTATTTATTCAATAATAAATAGTCAAGTACAAAATTATGTCCCTAGAATTAATAATGTGTCAGCCAAAATTGGCTTCTAGGGCATACATCTAACAGACACCTCACTGGTTTACGATTAGGGATCCTGGAATCAAGAAAGCCGGAATCACTTGGGGGGCTGACTGACAGAGAAACTCATTAACAAAAAAGTGAAAGAGAAAACAGTGCCCTAGATTGCTCACGGGTCCCCCTTTTAACAGTGGGGTCCCGTCGTTGGGTCGACCGTAGATTTTTCGTGGGTCGACTCAACGTTAGGTCACCCCATTCTGGGTTAGGTCGACCCTAGTTTAGAAATTTTTCTTTCTCTTTCTTTTTCCTTTTAAAAATTTTTCTTTCTTCTAATTCTTACAAATTCTTACTAGGACAATGATACTGTAGGGATCCACGATAGTAGGACTGTATCACACGATAACTGCACCTAGAAATTCATCATTCTATTCTACTGGGTAGCCACTACATGCTGCTAGGTGTCACTGATGGATAGTGGGACTCACAGGGATTATCTTGATGATCGATAAACCCTAATGAGTAGAGTTGGAATCGTTCCAATCCATTGAAAAGAGTTTTCAATGATATTATGATAGAGATCATAATATATCTCACTACCAGTCAGAATAGAACCTATAGGGTCACACACACTAGAAGTATTGACCGATCCGATGGTTGAATCGTGATTAGGAATCACAAGTAATCAATTCGATTGATATTCAGTTGAAGAAGGAACAAAGGGAATTAATTAATTGGACTTAAACACAATCCTACTTCGAGTAGGATTCCTAGAGTCCTAATTGGATTACGACTGGGAATCCTAGTTGGAGTAGGACTGGAATTTCTGCTTGGAATAGGATTCCTACAATCCTAATGAGATTAAGAGTTTTGAATTAAAATTAGATTCCTACTTGGAGTAGGATTCCTAGAGTCCTAATCGGATTAGGACTTCGGATTCAAATTAGAGTCCTAATTGGATTAGGACTAAAATTAAATAAGTCCTAATTGGATTAGGGTTTCTTAAGTCCTAATTAATTATTAATCTCATGAATCAACATGACTCCTAATTGGTTTAGGATTGAAGAGTTCAATTGAAGTCATGGTTCATTCAAGTTCTAATTGGATTAGAACTAGCATAAATTGAACCCGATTGATTCATGATTTGGTTAAACCCTAATTAGATTAGGACTAAACCAAATAGGGGCCACCTAATCCTCCTTAGAGGAGGACTAGGGCAACATGAGAGGGAGGGGCTCACGCCCCTCCTCCTTTGATTCTTTGGTGCGGCAACACAAGAGGGGCCGGCGCCCCTCTTGGTAATGGATCAAGGGCTCCTAATTTGTAGGAGCCCTAGATGCTATTTAAAAAGAAGTTTTTTTTGGAGGCTGACCTAATAGATGAAGCCCTCTTCCTCTTGTGCCGTGGCCACCCTCTCCCCTTCCCTTGTTTCAGCCGCAAGCAAGAAGAAAGGAAAAAGGAAGCTTGGCGGCCTCCTCCCTCCTCCTTTGCTTCATCCAACGCAAGGGAAAGACTAGGGCAGCAAGATGCTTTGATTCTTCTTCATCATCCCTTCTTCTTCTTCCTCCTCTCAAGCACAATCAAGGGTTGATTGAAAGAGAGGAGATCAGCCATCAAAACATATCTCTGCAAGGGAGCTAGCACCCCGGGGAGATTAGAGCGTTTGGATTGGTCCTCTTCTTCGTGTGGATACCCGTAGAGGCCGGACACTTGAACGGCTTCAAGCGAACCATCATCTTAAACCACGAACTTCAGTTTGCGGTGATCATCTACCCGCACAAGGTGAAGATCTGATCTTCTAAATGTTTTAAAAGTTTTTTAATCCTTATCTATCTACGAACGGTTTTTGAACAACGTTCATGCGATGAACGGTTGATCCCGCGCATGCCTCTTCCGCTGCATCTGAATTTTTTAAATTTCAGCGGCATGATCGGGGTTTTCTAACAGTGGTATCAGAGCCTAGGCTTCGTAGATTAATGTAAGGATTAATTATTAGTAGGCTTATTAGATCTGAAAATTGAAAGATTATGCATGCTGAAAATTTTCTGCATGCAGATTTTTTCTAGGGTGCTGATTTTTGCATGCTGATTTTTATGTGATAAGATGATGATTCTAATTGCATTGTTAATGAGATTACTAAGTTTGGAATCATGATTAGCATGATCAGCAACCTATGTCATGAGATAATCAGTTAGTTTTCAGATCTAAAATTATAATTGCTGCATGTGGTGATGATCATATGATTCAAACCCTTTTGGTATCAAATGTAATGACCTGCGATGCGATCTGTGATGTCATGTAATTTTTCATATGCTTGCATGCATCTTATTTGATGTTTTGAGAGGCCTGCGTGCCTCCTAAAAGGAGATGTAATTTATTATTTTTTTTTATTTTACATCTGGTTGTATTTCTGTGATGTGATGTACGTCAACGATCAAGTTGAAGACAAGGCATGAGATGAACAGGTGATCAAAGCGGTTGATGGCGATTGGATCAAGAGTTGATCAAGGATCGAATCAAGGAGGCTTGGAACCAATTCAAGAGTTGAAGACCAGTTGATCGATTGACGTGCATGTGCTTGTAATATGACCTAACTAGAATCCATGATCATCAACTATTTAAAGTTTAGCTTTAATTATTGCTGCGATTATAATTGCCTGCAATGTGCCGTTTACATGTGATGTGAATGAGAGTCGGGTAGATAGGTTTACATGTGATGTAGCAAACCCAATTGAGACCTAAATTAAAACCTCCTCAATCAAGTCGAGAGTGAACCGACATGAGCAAGTCATATTAGATTAATTGATCTAATTGGTGTCTAGGAAAGCATGAAAGGTGGTTACTTAATTAGGACCTTACTCTCTGAGTGAGGGGAGCCTCCCACCTGCTTACCTGGCCAATTGTTCGATTACCTCTTATAAGGAGCTCAAGTTGCAAACACTAAGACCTGATTAACCAATATTAAGTCAATAGGTCTTCCACTGTAGTAGAGTTGCTAAGGTCTTTCTGATGTTGATTTGTCTCGGCTGGACACAGTGGTCAAGTTGCATCGGGGGGCTGGACCTCTCTATAGACATGAGATGTTGTAGGGTAAAGGTGGGGTTGGGCACCAATAACTGTTAGGTGAGGACCCAATGACGACTTTATTTCTACGGTTATACGGTGGGTCTGACTTAACTAAGAAATGGGACCAATAACTGTTAGGTGAGGTCTTCATGGCTTAGAGACCAAGTAGCACTGCAACATGCCTGAGAAGCATTATACAAGAGTTGTACATTCATCAATTTATGTGTCACCAATAACTATTAGGTGAGGTGGCATGTAAATCGGTGGGACCGCAGTACCCACTAGAAACCTTAGTCGCGTAGGATTTCTGTTTCCCTACCAGGAGAGTGTGAGGGATTCGAGAAAATAGTGGGAGGTACATTTGTTCTAAAAAGACCCTAGAACAAATTAGGATCAAGTACAAAATTCTAACTAGAATCTTTACTCTCTGAGGATTATAATGTCAGCTTCTAAACTTTTAACTCATATCCTATAGAACAACCGTTTGACCAAACCCAATTATAAAGACTGGCTCCGCAAATTTCAAAATAGTTTTGAATTATGAGAAATTAGGGTATGTGCTAGACCATGGAATCTCCGTGTTACCAATCTATCCGATCACTGATCAGCATAAGACGCATGCTAAGTGGACGAACAATGACAATAAAGTTAGGTGCTGCACAATGGCATCCATGTCCAATGAATTACAATGCTAGCATGAGAACATAAGACTGCCAGGGACATATTAAATCACCTGCAATAGTTGTATGGTGATCAGAGTCGCGCAGCATATTTTGAAGTGTCCAAGAGGCTCTTTAAGATAAAGATGCGTGAGGGGCAGTCTGTCCACGATCATGGTTTGACCATGATAAAGGACTTGAAGAAGCTTGAGAAGCTCGGCATGACCATGCACAAGGAATTGCAAACAGATTTGATCCCACAATCCCTTCTAGCTTCATATGAACAGTTTATAGTAAATTACCATATGAACAAGATTGTATGCACCAAAATAGAATTGTTAAATAAATTGGTAAGTAACTTAGGGACCTTGAAAAAGTTCAAGGGGCATCGTTTTCACTATCAAGTTGGTTTCTACTTTCAAGAGAGAGTCTATTTGGAAGAAGAAGAAGCCTGCGAAGAAGCAGAGACTAAGAAAACACCAAATAAGGAAGTTCCAAGAAAAAGGCCAATTGCAAGGAAAAGTGTTTCCATTGCATCATGGACGGCCATTGGAAGAAGAACTGTCCTAAATACATGGGAAGCATAAAGAACATGAAGGGTGACAGACCTTCAGAAGGTATGTTAGATATGCTCAGGATACTTAGGGACTATTACCTATTGCTAGTAGAAATTTGATTTCTGTATTTTATTTAGCACAGAAAGATTTTTATTTGAAAAATAAATTGATTCAACATGGTTTTATGATTGACAGTCTCTATTACATACATATGGATGTATCTGTGAATATATCTGAGCAAACAGTGAATACCATAGGATCTAATAGATCCAAAAATGAGATGAATCTAAAGTATTTGTGGCACCTCAGGCTTGGCCATATAGGAGAAGATAGAATAAACAAATTGGAGAAACATGAGCTTTTGGGCTCATTGACTTCCGAGTCATATTTGATTTGTGAATTCTGCTTTCAAGGAAAGATGGCCAAATTATCCTTTGTAGGACACAGGGAGGTCCACTGAAATACTTACCCTAGTACACACTGATGTGTGTGGCCCATTCGATGTGCAGGCTAGGGATTGTAATTTTTACTTTATTTTACCGATGATTACTCATGGTATGGATATGTGTATGAGACACAAATATGAAACTTTTGAAAGGTTCAAAAAGCTTAGATATGAAGTAGAAAAATAAGCACAAAAACTCATTAAGGTTCTTCGATCAGATCGAGGAAGAGAATACCTTAATGGAGAGTTTCGTGATTATCTCAAGGAGAGTGGTATAGTTTCATAATGGACTCCTCCTGGTACACCTCAGCTCAATGGAGTGTCAGAGAGGAGGAATCGGACTCTATTGATATGGTCCAGTCCATGATGAGCTTCACTGATTTACCCTTGTTTCTTTAGATAGATGCCCTATTTTCAGCTATTTACTTGTTGAATAGAGTTCCCTCTAAATCCCTTCCTACCACACCGTATGAGATATAGCATGGTAAGAAACCAAGTCTTGGTCATCTCAAGATTTGGGTATGTCCGGCCCATGTCAAGAAACTACAGGCGGATAAACTAGAGGCTAGGACCATAAGTGCTCGTTTTATAGGATATCCTAAAGAGTCATTAGGATACAATTTTTACGTCTCAAGAGGATCACAATGTGTTTGTGAGCCGTCACGCCATCTTCTTAGAAAAACCAGTTTATCCTTGATAGAGGCAGTGGGAGGAAAATTGAGCTTGAAGAGAAAGTCTCTGAAAAGCAACGAGTCATGGATCCTATCAAACCCATTCATACAGAGCCAGTACACGGTGTCCCTCAACCACCTCACAGATCTAGTATGGTCTCCCATCCTCCCGATAGATACTTAGGTATACTAGAAGAGGATACCGAGGAAATGTTCCTAGTGGGAGATAGGGATCACACGCAGGATCCCAAAACCTACGATGAGGCGATATCTAATATCGATTCCGAGAAATGGTTGGAAGCTATGAAGTCAGAGTTAGACTCCATGCATTCCAACCAAGTCTGGACCTTAGTAGATCCACCAGAAGGTATTGTACCTATTGGATGCAAATGGATCTACAAAAGGAAGATAGGTTCGGATGGAGAGTAGAGACCTATAAGGCAAGGCTTGTGGCGAAAGGGTATAGTCAGCGCGAGGGCATTGACTATCAGGAGACCTTTTCACCTGTAGCCATGCTGAAATCCATCCGAACATTGCTTGCCATTGCAGCATTTCATGATTATGAAATCTGGCAGATGGATGTGAAAACAGCTTTCCTGAATGGATATCTTGATGAAGACATCTATATGGAACAGCCTTTGGGTTTCACTTCCAGTGATGGAGATCACAAGGTCTGCAAGCTGCAAAGGTCCATCTATGGACTAAAGCAAGCATCTCGGAGTTGGAACACTCGTTTCGATGACGCAATCAAAACATTTGATTTCATCAAAAACGAAGAGGAACCGCGTGTTTACAAAAAGGTTAGTGGGAGTGCTGTCGTATTTCTCGTACTGTACGTGGACGACATCCTCCTGATAGGAAATGATATTCCCATGCTAACCTCGGTCAAGGTCTGGTTGTCAAAAAGGTTCTCCATGAAAGACCTTGGGGAAGCATCCTATATTTTGGGAATAAACGTCTATAGAGATAGATCTAAAAGGATGCTTGGCCTATCACAGAAGATGTACATAGAGGAAGTGCTGAAAAGGTTCGGCATGGAAAACTCTAAAAGGGGTATCTTACCCCTAAGGCATGAAATTAATCTCTCCAAGAAGATGTGCCCCAACACATCTGAAGAGATTCAATGCATGAGCAAGATCCCCTATGCATCAGCAATAGGGAGCCTCATGTATGCCATGCTATGTACATGACTTAATATAGTACATGCTGTGAATGTCACGAGCATATGTCAATCAGATCCAGGCAAAAAGCACTGGATAGCTGTGAAGAACAGTCTTAAGTACTTGAGAAGAACTAAGGACTTGTTCTTGGTCTTTGGGAGAAGATCAGAGTTGAAGGTAGAAGGATGCACACATATTGATGATAGAAAGTCTACATCAGAATATGTGCAATGGTGGTTCAGTAAATTGGAAGAGTTCCAAACAACCGATCATTATAGATTCTACCTTAGAAGCTGAATGTTAAGCCGTCTCTAAGGGTGCAGTGGAAATCTTTTGGTTTAAAAGGTTCATTGCAGAGTTAGGTGTAATGTCATCAGATGTCATAACACTCTACTGCGATAACAAAGGCACCATAGCACTAGCTAAGGAGCCAAAGGTCTCACCAGAAATCGAAGCACATAGAGCGGCAGTTTAACCTAATAAGTGACTACCTCGAAAGAAAATAAGTAGAGGATCAGAGAATAGACTCCACAGAAAATGTGGCGGACCCATTCACTAAGCAGCTAAGTCGGCAGAAAACTAAAGCGCATCTTGAGAAGATGGGGCTTAGGTTTATGGCTGATTGGCTTTAGTGCAAGTAGGAGATTGTTAGATGTATGCCCTAGAAGCCAATCTGGCTGACACATTATTAATTCTAGGAACATAATTTTGTACTTGACTATTTATTATTGAATAAATAAAAGGCATCTTTTCATTTATATTATTTATGTGTCTATGAATCGTCCAAGAAATTAATAAGATGATGATGCATATTCTCAAGAGTTGAGAATTTGAGCCATGTATCATTGGTGATTAATTTCTAAATGCTCCTGATCAATGGATCATCACGAGGACGGTGATCAATCCGATCAGTGCACAGATCATTTTCCTTCTGGATGGACGAGACTTGAGTCCACAGTGTAGGGACACTGAAGTGATAGTACAGGTGCTTGTTAGAGAACAAGGGTACTGAGCGTGACCAAGAAAAGAAGTCACTTGGATGTCTATCCACTCGTCAGTGACTTGCTTGATGTTGCAGTAGTATGACTGGTCCTTTGACCTGCGGTGCTTCGGCTACTCACAGTGAGGTTATTGTAGTTGGACTACACGTATACATGGTCTCTAGTCATATGGGTCCTTGTAGTATAGATTGGCTGCATTAAGTTCACTGTAGGAGTAGGGTATGCACTTACATGGAATCTATCGACCTTGATAGAAGAGGAGTGATCCTATGTGATTTGTTAGACTGAGTTCTAAGACCTTGGCCAGGGCAGTAATATAAAGTGGAGAAAGAGTTTTCCACTAACGAATTCGAGTCGAATAAATCTTGACATATGACAGACGAAGGGGTTTGACGAGTTATCCATGACCTCCGTTCTGTAGGGATCCACGATAGTAGGACTGTATCACACGATAACTGCACCTAGAGGTTCATCATTCTATTCTACTGGGTAACCACTACATGCTGCTAGGTGTCACTGGTGGATAGTGGGACTCACAGGGATTATCTTGATGATCGATAAACCCTAATGAGTAGAGTTGGAATCGTTCCAATCCATTGAAAAGAGTTTTCAATGATATTATGATAGAGATCATAATATATCTCACTACCAGTTAGAATAGAACCTATGGAGTCACACACATTAGAAGTATTGACCGATCCGATGGTTGAATCGTGATTAGTAATCACAAGTAATCAATTCGATTGATATTCAGTTGAAGAAGGAACAAAGGGAATTAATTAATTGGACTTAAACACAAATCCTACTTCGAGTAGGATTCCTAGAGTCCTAATTGGATTAGGACTGGGAATCCTAGTTGGAGTAGGACTGGGATTCCTGCTTGGAATAGGATTCCTACAATCCTAATGAGATAAGGAGTTTTGAATTAAAATTGGATTCCTACTTGGAGTAGGATTCCTAGAGTCCTAATCGGATTAGAACTTCGGATTCAAATTAGAGTCCTAATTGGATTAGGACTAAAATTAAATAAGTCCTAATTGGATTAGAGTTTCTTAAGTCCTAATTAATTATTAATATCATGAATCAACATGACTCCTAATTGGGTTAGGATTGAAGAGTTCAATTGAAGTCATTGTTCATTCAAGTTCTAATTGGATTAGAACTAGCATAGATTGAACCCGATTGATTCATGATTTGGTTAAACCCTAATTAGATTAGGACTAAACCAAATAGGGGCCACCTAATCCTCCTTAGAGGAGGACTAGGGCAACATGAGAGGGAGGGGCTCACGCCCCTCCTCCTTTGATTCTTTGGTGCGGCAACACAAGAGGTGCCGGCGCCCCTCTTGGTAATGGATCAAGGGCTCCTAATTTGTAGGAGCCCTAGATGCTATTTAAGAAGAAGTTTTTTTTGGAGGCTGACCTAATAGATGAAGCCCTCTTCCTCTTGTGCCGTGGCCACCCTCTCCCCTTCCCTTGTTTCAGCCGCAAGCAAGAAGAAAGGAAAAAGGAAGCTTGGCGGCCTCCTCCCTCCTCCTTTGCTTCATCCAACGCAAGGGAAAGACTAGGGCAGCAAGATGCTTTGATTCTTCTTCATCATCCCTTCTTCTTCCTCCTCCTCTCAAGCACAATCAAGGGTTGATTGAAAGAGAGGAGATCAGCCATCAAAACATATCTCTGCAAGGGAGCTAGCACCCCGGGGAGATTAGAGCGTTTGGATTGGTCCTCTGCTTCGTGTGGATACCCGTAGAGGCCGGACACTTGAACGGCTTCAAGCGAACCATCATCTTAAACCACGAACTTCAGTTTGCGGTGATCATCTACCCGCACAAGGTGAAGATCTGATCTTCTAAATATTTTAAAAGTTTTTTAATCCTTATCTATCTATGAACGGTTTTTGAACAACGTTCATGCGATAAACGGTTGATCCTGCGCATGCCTCTTCCGCTGCATCTGAATTTTTTAAATTTCAGCGGCATGATCGGAATTTTCTAACAGTGGTATCAGAGCCTAGGCTTCGTAGATTAAGGTAAGGATTAATTATTAGTAGGTGATGTAGCACCAGTACGGGGGAAGAGGAGAAGAAGGAAGAACAAGAGAAGGAGAAGGAAGAAGAGGTTGTAGAGACGCAGGAAGAATAGAGAAGGAGAGGAGAAGAAGAGAAGAAAGAACGTAGGGAAAAGAAATTCTTAATCATTCATTAAACCCTAATCATGAAAATAGTTCCCTATATATAGGGCCCAAATACACAACTTGCATAAACCCCCCTTACACAGAAATAAATCCTAATGAACCCACAAATAACACAAATAAGCCCTAAAATGCAAATAAGCCCAGAAATAAAATAAACCACAAATAAACCCTAGAATGCAAATAAGCCCAAAAATAAAATAATAAAATAAATATGCAAATAAACGAGTCTGGCTCAATTCGGGGGCTCAGGATCATCTGGATGAAGGGCTCTGATGTCCCCATCAACTCCTTCCGGGTGAGAAAAACTCGACCCCGTCGAGTACAGGTCTGGCCGGCTGTCGTACTGCTCCAGAAGATCGGGGTCAATGCGCTGCAACTGTGCTTTGGAAATCCACGTCACATCAGACTTTGGTCGACCTTTCCACCGAACAAGGTAATGTTGGTAACCACCGTTCCTGCTTGAAATAACCTGCTCATCCAATATATGTTCTATTTGTTCTCTGCGTGCATGAAATTTGGGAGGTGGTGGCTCAACATCAGGTAATAGGGCAGGGTGTCCAACATGGGCAGGTATAGCAATAAAGGGGTCAGAAGGCAGGAATATTATCTTTTTGTATGGGACTAAATCTTCAATATTAAATGTCGCACTAATCCCATAGTCATCAGGAAGATCCACAACATATGCATTCGAACTGGTTTTCTTTAAGATTTTGAACTGTTCTGCACTACAAATTTGCAATTTCTTAAACGTTTCCGAAGAAAGTCATTCAAACCTAATTCTTATCATGATGTAATCTCTTTCACTTAACTCATTATAACGTCTGTGTAAATCAGCAAAGGATTTATATTTTAAGTTATTAAAGTGACTACAATTGCTGATTTCTCGATGCAATGAATGTGGATGTGATACAATTGATTGTGCAGACTCAAAGACTCTATACTGATGAGACATGAAAAACAGGTCTATGGGTTGCCTAGGTTTGTAATCATGCACTACTTCGAATGGACTCATACCTATGGACTTGTTAACCGAACTATTACATGCAAACTCAACTGTCGGTAACATTAAATTCCAGGTCTGAGCCTATGATGTAGAAGGTTGGGCAGAGATGCTCCGGAAACTAGATCGATTGCGCGTTGGATATCATGCATTGGAGAAAGTGCATCCGGAAGATCATCAGGGAGTGCATCATGAAACTCCTCTAGAAGGAAAACTACTATCGGGGAATGTTCAAGGTTGGACTCCGCATGGGTAACTTTAGCTACAAGTGCCAATTCAGATGATTGGCTCTCAATATCTGTCACTACCTCTTCCACAGTTGTGATGTGAAGTGGCTTGGTTGTACTTAGATCACTAGTCTCCCTTTGGGAATCATTTTGGACAAAGTCTAAGTCTGTAAGTTCGTCTTCAAAGTCTTCTTCATAGTCTTCTATATTTGGTTCATAGTCTTCTTCGACATATTCGGCCTCTTGGTTCCTAACTTCTGGTTCAGTAATCGAGTAGGTTTTAGTGGAACATTGGGGCGCTATGTGGCCGAATTGTTGACACCTAGAGTATTGGGTTTGGTGCCTAGGAGAGTGGGGAAGGACTACAGGTGGTGCGACCAAACCGATTTTAGGTTGGGCTGTAACAGGGGTTGGCGATTTAGGGGTCCTAGAATTTTGCGCGAGCTCACGGATCTCTTGTGTGAATTCCTTGTATCCAGCCCGTATGGCAACGATCTGTTCCTTGATAGACCTCAAAATGTCGGAATTCATGGTAGTTACAGGGGTTTTAGGTTGACTGAAATAGTACTCCATATCACTACAGGTTGACATGCAATGATGACATTAGGTGATGATGTGAAATACAGTGTCACTAATGAAACCCTAGTAACTATGATGTAGGACCAAATTTGATGCAGGACAACCTACTAATGCAATCTATTATGATTTCAGAAATCAGCAAGTCTTCACAATAATAACTTAAAATTTAAATGTTGCTGATTTTTACTTCGGTTATTCAGAATTAAGGATTAAGATTATTCAATTTAAGAAATTAGATTGCAATCAAGGAGTACAGTTGTTCTGATCCTAAATCAATCTGATCGAAGAATGTTGAGAAGCATCCAGTTGTTAGGGTGTGCTAATTTAATATCTAGATTTTAAAAAGCGAATAGGATGGGTTTGAAAGTAGATGTTTTAGGTTTTGCAGTTTGACAAGAAAGTAAGTTTTCAAAATAGGACTGTCATGCAAGAGAACTAGAACATAATTAGATAAACAAGCCCAAGAAAAGTAGAAACCTATCACCTGTCGTGAAGTAGTCGACCAAAATCGTTTGCTCGTGGCTTCCCAAGCAGTGGAGACGATGACACAGTGCCGACACTCAGTGGGGGCTGATTGCTGAATTCGAGCTGTTCAGTTGAAATGGACACTAAGAGGATGCTGCTGTGGGCCTGTAGTAGTTGTACAGTGTGAGCCTGAAAGGTCTGCAGCCCTGTTGCTGCAGTTGGCCCATGTAATGAAAAAAAAAAAGGAGGGTGGAGTGGTATGGCCCTGTTGAAGAAGAGGCCTGTTGGGCCCTGAGTGCAAATGGAATCGGTGGCCCGCGAAGGTAAGGGGCAAGCGGGGTCTGTGCAGTTGGAAGAGAGGGTGGGGCACGGCACGGTGGAACCGGCTTGGGTGTTAGCAGCGCCGGCACGGGCGGAGCCCAGGCGGCTGTTTTCCGCCGTCCTACGCCGGAGATGGAGGCCGAGAAAAGGAAGATGGCGGCGACACGGCGCTGTGGGCGGCACCGTGGACGACGCTGTGGGCGGTGGCCGAACGGGAGGCGACGACAGAAGCGGTGGAGCACGGGCGGCGGCGGCAGAAAAGGGGTAGCAGCTGGGAGAGGATGGCGGCGCTCTGCAAGGCTGCGGTCGGCCGTGGAGAAGGAGGCGCTCGGAGGTCGAGGGCGCACGGCGGCGGGCGCGGCGGTGTAGGTGGAGGCAGCGCTTGGCGACGGCGGCGGCGCGGCGGGGACCGGGCGGCGGATCGGCGTCGGCAGGGCGGCGCTGCGGCGAAGAAGAGGGCAGATGAACAGTTACCCCTCTTTTCTTTTCTTTTCTTTTTTTTTTCTTTTTTTTTCTTTTTTTTTTTTGCACGCACGTGCAGTCACGTGCACAGGTTTTTTCTTTCTTTCTTTCTTTTTTTTTTCTTTTTTTTTTTTTTTTTCTCCGGAACGGGTCTGGGCTAGTGGGGCGGCTAACGGGTCTGATACTTACCCGTTAATCTGTTCCCAACCTTCCGACCGTTTCGGGAGGGTTTCCGACCCTCGCTGCGGCGGCCGCGGAAAGGAGGGACGGGCGGCGGCTGCGGATCGGCCGTAGGGGACGGCGACGGAGCTCGAGGCCGCGGCTCTGTGGTCGGCGGGGACAGGCGGCGGCCAATCACGGCGGCGGGCGGCCTCTTCCCGGATCGGGTGGAGGGCGTCCGAGGCTGTCACAGGGTGGTGGTGGGCGGCGGCTGGTCACAACTCCGGCAGTCTGTGGCTTCCGGCGCCGCATCGCAGGCGGCTGCTCTTTGGGCGCCGTTGGCGGTGAGTTGGGTGAAGGCGGCCGCGGGTGTGACGGGGAAGGGAGGCGTGCGGGCTGGTGCGAACAGGTTTGAGAAGGGGAAGCGGGTTCGTGGTGTGAACGAGGGAAGAAGAGGCTGGATCGTGGCTTTAGCAACAGGGGCAAAACCAGCCTGGCTCTGATACCAAGTTGATGTAGCACCAGTACGGGGGAAGAGGAGAAGAAGGAAGAACAAGAGAAGGAGAAGGAAGAAGAGGTTGTAGAGACGCAGGAAGAATAGAGAAGGAGAGGAGAAGAAGAGAAGAAAGAACGTAGGGAAAAAAAATTCTTAATCATTCATTAAACCCTAATCATGAAAATAGTTTCCTATATATAGGGCCCAAATACACAACTTGCATAAACCCCCCTTACACAGAAATAAATCCTAATGAACCCACAAATAACACAAATAAGCCCTAAAATGCAAATAAGCCCAGAAATAAAATAAACCACAAATAAACCCTAGAATGCAAATAAGCCCAAAAATAAAATAATAAAATAAATATGCAAATAAACGAGTCTGGCTCAATTCGGGGGCTCAGGATCATCTGGATGAAGGGCTCTGATGTCCCCATCAGTAGGCTTATTAGATCTGAAAATTGAAAGATTATGCATGCTGAAAATTTTCTGCATGCAGATTTTTTTTCTAGGGTGCTGATTTTTGCATGCTGATTTTTATGTGATAAGATGATGATTCTAATTGCATTGTTAATGAGATTACAAAGTTTGGAATCATGATTAGCATGATCAGCAACCTATGTCATGAGATAATCAGTTAGTTTTCAGATCTGAAAATTATAATTGCTGCATGTGGTGATGATCATATGATTCAAACCCTTTTGGTATCAAATGTAATGACCTGCGATGCGATCTGTGATGTCATATAATTTTTCAGATGCTTGCATGCATCTTATTTGATGTTTTGAGAGGCCTGCGTGCCTCCTAAAAGGAGATGTAATTTATTATTATTTTTTATTTTATATCTGGTTGTATTTTTGTGATGTGATGTACGTCAACGATCAAGTTGAAGACAAGGCATGAGATGAACAGGTGATCGGGGTTTTCTAACAGATACATGAGTAAGAAATCTATAGATAACTAGTTTGACTAATGTTTCATGGATTTTTAGAAATGGAAGGAGAGTATCATGAGACAGCTTGCTCCTTTTTATATCTCCTCAATCAAAAGGATCACATATACCTAATTCCCTCCTAAGCATGCAAAATCTATCTTCACTCAAAGGTTTTGTGAATATGTCAGCTAATTGTTTCTCAGTACATACATGCTCAATACATATGTTTCCATTTTGCACATGATCTCTAATAAAATGACATCTTATTTCAATGTGTTTGGCTTTAGAGTGCTGAACCGGATTTTTAGTAAGATTGATGGCACTAGTATTATCACACTTTATAGGAATGTTATCTAGTTTAACTCCATAGTCCTCTAGTTGTTGCTTAAGCCATAGTACTTGAGCATAACAACTGCCGGCAGCTATATATTCAGCTTCAGCCGTTGACAGTGCTACTGAATTCTGCTTTTTGCTAAACCATGATACTAAGTTATTACCTAAAAATGGACATGTTCCACTAGTGCTCTTCTTATCTAATTTGCATCCAGCAAAATCGGCATCTGAGTAGGCAAGCAAATCTAGACAAAAGTCTCTTGAGTACCATAATCCTTTGTTTGTAGTTCCTCTTAAATATCTAAGGATTCTTTTAACAGCACTTAAATGTGACTCCTTAGGATCTGATTGGTATCTAGCATATATTCCCACACTAAACACTATGTCTGGTCTACTAGCAGTAAGGTAGAGCAAAGATCCAATTAAGCCTCTATAAAGCTTCATATCTATACTTTTTCCTTTCTCATCTTTGTCTAGCTTACTAGTGGGATTCATTGGGGTGCCTATTCCCTTGTGATTTTCATTCCCAAACTTCTTTAATATTTTCTTTGTATACTTAGTTTGATGAATGAAAATACCTTCTTTGGTTTGCTTGATTTGTAATCCGAGAAAAAAACTTAGTTCTCCCATCAAACCCATCTCGAATTCTCCGTGCATTAAATTAGCAAACTCTTTGCAAAGATTATCATTTGTGGCACCAAAGATTATGTCATCTACATATATTTGTACCACTAGCAGATTTTTGTCTTTTCTTTGAGAAAAAGTGTTTTATCTACATTTTCTCTACTGAAGTCATTATTTAGTAGAAATTTGCTTAGTCGATCATACCAAGCCCTAGGTGCTTGCTTCAATCCATATAATGCCTTATGTAGTCTAAATACATGATTTGGCAATTCATGATTCTCAAAACCAGGAGGTTGCTCTACATATACTTCTTCCTCTATAAAACCATTTAAGAAGACACTTTTTACATCCATTTGATACAATTTGAAATCCATGAAATATGCAAAAACTAGAAGTAATCTAATAGCCTCTAATCTAGCCACGGGAGCAAATGTTTCCTCAAAATCTATCCCTTCTTCTTGATTGTATCCCTTAGCTACAAGTCTAGCTTTATTTCTTATAACTATCCCATTTTCATCTAATTTATTTCTAAAGACCCATTTTGTTCCAATTACAGAGTTATGCTTTGGTCTCTCAGTTAATGTCCATACATTACTTCTTTTGAATTGATTTAATTCTTCTTGCATAGCATTTATCCAATTGGCGTCTTTTTTAGCTTCTTCATAAGTCTTAGGTTCTAACTGTGAAATAAAAGCAAGATAATTATTTAAATTTCTAAGAGAGGATCGAGTTCTTACCCCTTGAGATGGATCACCAATAATTAGGTCTTTAGGGTGTCCATATGCATACCTCCATTCCTTTGGCAAGTCTTGAGATTGTGGTGGCACGCAATCATTTTCCATTTCTTGATTTGGCACGTCATTAAGATTCAATTTTTTAAAGTCAATAATTCCTGCATCATCATCAAGAATACTTTCTCTCCTAGGAGACTCACTATCAGACTCATCAAAAATGATATTAACTGACTCTTCAACTACAAGAGTTCTTTTATTGAATACTCTGTATGCCCTGCTAGATGTAGAGTATCCTAAGAAGATACCTTCATCTGACTTGGCATCAAATTTACTTAGATCCTCCTTGCCATTGTTTAAAATGAAACATCTACATCCAAATACTTTAAGATATTTAGCGTTTGGTTTCTTATTCTTCCAAAGTTCATAAGGAGTTTTCTTGGTTATAGGTCGTATTAAAACCCGATTTAGAATATGGCAAGCAGTGCTTATAGCTTCAGCCCAAAAGTACTTTGGAAGATTTGACTCGCACAACATCGTGCGTGCCATTTCTGCCAAGGTCCTATTTTTCCTTTCAACAACCCCATTTTGTTGAGGCGTTCTAGGTGCTGAAAATTGATGTGAGTACCATTCTCATTACAAAATTCTTCAAAGTGTTGATTTTCAAATTCAGTTCCATGATCACTTCGAATTGCTATTAAGGTGAGGTTCTTTTCATTTATGATATTTTTATAGTATTTCAAGAATGCTGAAAATGATTCATTCTTATGTGCAAGAAATGAAACCCATGTATATCTTGAGAAATCATCCACTATAACTAGTCCATACTTCTTCCCTCCTAGACTCGCGGTTCTAGTGGGTCCAAATAGATCCATATGTATGAGTTCAAATGGCCTAGTGGTCGATACTATATTCTTTGATTTGAAGGATGATTTTGTTTGCTTTCCTAATGAGCATGGTCCACAGATTTTGTCCTTTTCAAAGATTAATTTTGGCACATCTTTTATTAATTTCTTTTTGACTAGTTTTGATATTAGGTCCATACTAGCATGTCCTAGTCTACGATGCCAAAGCCAACTTGTTTCACTTTTCTTTTCTTCATTAGTAATTAAACATAATCCATTTTTTTTGCCTAATTCATGAAGATCTATCATGTAAATATTTCTTTGCCTTTGTCCTATAAGTACAATGCTATTATCTTTAGGATTTGTGATTATGCATACTAATGCTTCAAATGTGACTTTAAACCCTTTATCACAAAATTGACTTATGCTAAGTAGGTTATGTTTCAAACCATTAACTAATAAGACATTTTCTATGAAGGTAGATGGAGTAATGAAAATTTAGCCTTTCCAATGATATACCCTTTTCCATTGTCTCCATAGGTTACTACTCCACCCTTCTTAGACTCCAAGGTGATAAATTGGTCTACGTCACCGGTCATGTGCCTTGAACAGCCGCTATCTAGATACCATCGTTTATCCACCTTATTAGCTGCAAGACACCCCTCATCGTCATTGGCCATATGGCAGATTTGTGCCGACTCTTGTTGATCTTCCTCTTCCGAACTTGATGCCTCACTTTCACTCCATTCAGTCATGAAGTTCTTCTTCTTAAGTTTTCTTGCCATCCACTTCAATTCCGGACAATCTATCTTGAAATGCTCGGGCTTGTTACACTCGTAACAAATTGGTGTTTCCTTTTCCTTTTCTTTGTCCTTACTCTTTTCTTTGCTTGAGCTACCTTTGAAGAAGGTCTTCTTTTTATTAAATTTCTTCTTACCTCTCATAAATTTTCTAAATTTTCTTCCAAGCATAGCCATTCCTTCTTCATCAAATTCATCATCATCATCAGATTCTTCCGATTCAGTTTCTTGTTTTGGAGTGGTAGATTTTAGGGCAATGGTCTTTCTTCTCTTGACCTCATCTTCTGAATTTTGCCTCATGGTCAACTCATGGGTCATGAGTGATCCTAGAAGTTCCTCCAATTGCAGTGTATTGAGGTCCTTTGCTTCCTGAATTAGTTAATAAAAGCAGCGGGTAGTGGTAAGGTGGAAGGAGTCGTCACTAGTAAGGCTGAATCAGATAAGGATGCAGTGAAGTTCGATTCCAAAGGAGCTACCAAGAAGGGAAAAGTCAAAGTTACTAGGACTCATTATGCGATCGGGGTCCACTTGGTCAATTTCTTGGTGGCGGTTACCTTGGCCTCCCAAACTCTTGGTAGAGACCTGAGAATTTTTCGCACCAATTCAGAGTTAGTATAAGACTTTCCTAGACTCTTTAGCCCATTTATGATTTCCCTGAAACGAGTGAACATTTCAGTTATGGACTCAGTGGATTCCATTTTAAACAACTCATACTTATGTACTAATATGTTTATTTTTGACTCCTTAACTTGATTAGTTCCTTCATGTGTGACCTCAAGTTTATCCCAAATTTCTTTTGCAGAGATGCATGTAGATATTCTATTGAATTCACTTACATCTAGTGAGCAGTAAAGTACATTTATTGCTTTAGCATTTAATTGTGCTAGTCTTCTATCACTTTCATTCCAATTCATTTCTGGTTTGGGTATGATAGTGCCATCTACACTAATTGTGGGTGTGTGAGGTCCTCTAGTTATAATATACCACAATTCATAGTCTAGAGCTTGAATGAATATCCTCATCCTAGCTTTCCAGTATGTGTAATTAGTGCCATTAAATAGAGGAGGTCTATTTGTGGATTGTCCCTCACTCATAGAACATCCCATTTGGGTTGTCATGATCTTTGTTTCTTGATTGTGAGATCAATAAATACTATATGAGCACCTTGCTCTGATACCACTTGTTGCTTAAGGTGACAAGCCAAGAGGGGGGGGGGGTGAATTGGTTTTTCTAAATTTTTGCTATCTTACTTTAGTTAATTGATGAGTGAGTGAAATTAGAACAATGCACAATACAAACACACAAGAAGTATAGTGGTTCGGTGCTCTCATAAGCACCTACGTCCACTCTCCAAGCGACCCCTTGGGAATTCACTATAATCCCTCGAATTACAGTTGGATTATTTTTCGGGCTCACAATCCAAAAACCTTTACAGTTTGGTTTTCCGGGATCACCAATAACCTTTGTTGGTTTTACGGGCTCACCAACGAACCTTCATAATTGGTTTTACGGGTTCACCAATAAACCTACACTGTTGGTTTTGTGGGCTCACCAACAAACCTTTACAAGGTGATTAATAAAAGAAAGAAGAAAGTTGAAGCTCCTAGATGAGCAAATATAACAATTATAAACTACAAAGAAGAGTTTAGAGAATAGTTATCGCTTGATGAGACTTCTCTCTTCTTTGTCAAGAATGCTTCACTCTTCAAGGGTGGATGGAGCTTTTGATATCTCTTGGAGTCTGCTCAACCACTTCCTTTTGACACTTGAATGAAGCACTTGGAGGAAGAAGATTAGGGCTCTTGTCTTTCTTGTGTAAGCTTTGATATTTTGCAAAAGTCACTTTCCTCTGATGAATAGTGTCACTTTAAATAGTTTTCTTCATCCATTGGACAAGCCCCAATGGTTAGAATTCAAAAACTAGCCGTTACTCACTGTTGGAAGGTCTGAAAGTACTTCTGTAGAACTAGCTGATATGGTTCTGCCCGTGCTTGGGTCGACTCAACTTTTACTGGGGTCGACCCAACTTTCACTTGGGTCGACTCAAGCAACATTGGGGTCGACCCTCTCAGAAACCACGGAACTTTGTATTTCAGCCTTCCTTCACTTGGGTCGACTCAACACTTTTTGGGTCGACTCAAGGTTCAGTTGGGTCGACTCAACTTCCACTTGGGTCGACCCTCTCAGGGTTTCCAGAGAACCTATTTTTGAATGTCATTACCTTTGGGTCGACTCATGTTAACTCAGGGTCGACTCAAGTTTGGGTCGACTCAAGTTTCATTTGGGTCGACCCTCTCAGGGTTTCCAGAGAACTGTTTTCTTGAGGCTTGAGAATTGGGTCGACTTATCCTTTACTTGGGTCGACCCAAGTACTGTTCATCCGTGCCATTTTTGCAGAAGTGTGCCAGATGGTTTCTTGATGTACCGGGGTGGATTCAATCAATCTTGGGGTCGACTCAATTAATCTTGGGTCGACTCAATCCACACTTTGCTGCAACTTAAGGTTAGATTCATCCATATAATCAATGAAATAAACTTTAAATAATTTTGAATATATGTCATGGTAGTGCTACATACTCCAAACAATGAAAATTACTATTGTCCACTTAAGAGTATGTTTCACTTGAAACTTTGCCGAATTAGAATTTAGAATTCACTATCCCTTTCCTATCGCAAATTTTATCTCATTAATAATTATTTAAATACATCTTAATCTCATTATACTAATGTATCGAGAGTGACGGACTTATTAATGATGTATCGAATTAACTTGTAACATACTCTTGATCATTGTATTAATCATCAAAATACCACTATCATCCTCACCAGCAACAAATGCAATGACAAATTATCATGGAACTATTAGATGTATGCCCTAGAAGCCAATCTGGCTGACACATTGTTAATTCTAGGGACATAATTTTGTACTTGACTATTTATTATTGAATGAATAGAAGGCATCTTTTCATTCATATTATTTATGTGTCTATGAATCGTCCAGAAAATTAATAAGATGATGATGCATATTCTCAAGAGTTGAGAATTTGAGCCATGTATCATTGGTGATTAATTTCTAAATGCTCCTGATCAATGGATCATCACAAGGATGGTGATCGATCCGATCAGTGCACAGATCACTTTCTTATAGGATGGACGAGACTTGAGTCTATAGTGTAGGGACACTGAAGTGATAGTGCAGGTGCTTGTTAGAGAACAGGGGTACTGAGCGTGACCAAGACAAGAAGTCACTTGGATGTCTATCCACTCGTCAGTGACTTGCTTGATGTTGCAGTAGTATGACTGGTCCTTTGACCTGCGGTGCTTCAGCTACTCATAGTGAGGTTATTGTAGTTTGACTACACGTGTACATGGTCTCTAGTCATATGGGTCCTTGTAGTGTAGATTGGCTGCATTAAGTTCACTGTAGGAGTAGGGTATGCACTTACATGGAATCTATCGACCTTGATAGAAGAGGAGTGATCCTATGTGATTTGTTAGACTGAGTTCTAAGACCTTGGCCAGGGCAGTAATATAAAGTGGAGAAAGAGTTTTCCACTATCGAACTCGAGTCAAATAAATCTTAACATATGACAGACGAAAGGGTTTGACGAGTTATCCATGACCTCCGTCCTGTAGGGATCCACGATAGTAGGACTGTATCATATGATAACTGCACCTAGGGGTTCATCATTCTATTCTACTGGGTAGCCACTACATGCTGCTAGGTGTCACTGGTGGATGGTGGGACTCACAGGGATTATCTCGATGATTGATAAACCCTAATGAGTAGAGTTGGAATCGTTCCAATCTATTGAAAGGAGTTTTTAAAGATATTGTGATAGAGATCATAATATATCTCACTACCAATCAGAATAGAACCTATGGGGTCACACACACTAGAAGTATTGACCGATCCGATGGTTGAAAAGTGATTATGAATCACGAGTAATCAATTCGATTGATAATAAGTTGAAGAAGGAACAATGGAAATTGATTAATTGGACTTAAAACACAAATCCTACTTAGAGTAGGATTCCTAGAGTCCTAATTAGATTAGGACTGGGAATCCTATTTGGAGTAGGACTGGAATTTCTACTTAGAGTAAGATTCCTACAATCCTAATTAGATTAGAATTTTGAATTCATCTTTTCATTCCTACTTAGAATAGGATTCCTAGAAATCCTAATTGGATTAGGACTTCGGATTCAAATAAAAGTCCTAATTAGATTAGGACTAAAATTAAATAAGTCCTAATTGGATTAGGACTTCTTAAGTCCTACTTAATTATTAATCTAATGAATTATGATAACTCCTAATTTGATTGGGATTGAATGGTTTAATTAAGTCATGATTCAAACGAATCCTAATTGGATTAGGATTTGAAGGGAAACAAGTGCACCCAATCCTCTTTGGATGAGGATTGAATCACCTAGAGTTAGGACCCACGCCCCACTTGATTAGATCAAGTGGGGGCGTGCGTGATGAGGGGTGAGGAAGAGGGCTTGGCCGAAATCCAAGAGAAAAGAAGAGGGGCGTGCGCCCCTCCTCTTGGTTCTTAAAAGGAATATAATGAAGCTCCTAAAAGGTAGGAGCTTCATATGACTTTATAAGGACCAAAAGACCAAACCCTAGACCTAATTCCTCCTTTCCTCCTCCTTGTGCCGTGGCCCCTTCTTCCTCTTGGTCTTCAGCCGCAAGCAAAGAAGAAGAAAAAGAAGGCTTGGCGGCACTCCTTTCCTCCCTTCCTTCTTCCAACGCAAGGGAAATTGAAAAGGCTGCAAGCAACCTTTGATTCTTCATCCTCTTGCATCCTTCTTCTTCCTCCTCTCAAGCACATTCAAGAGTTAATTGAAAGAGAGGAAATCAGCCATCCAAAGTTGTCTCTGCAAGGGAGCTAGCACCCCGGGGAGACAAGGAAGCTTTGATCGGTTTCTGCTTCGTGTGGATACCTGTAGAGGCCGGGCATTTGAACGGCTTCAAGCGAACCTTCATCCTAAACCACGAACTTCAGTTTGCGGTGATCATCTACCTGCACAAGGTGAAGATCTGATCTTCTAAAGGTTTTAAAAGTTTTTAATCTTTATCTATCTACGAACGGTCTTGAAACACGTTCATGCGATGAACGTCGATCCCGCTTATGCCGATTCCGCTGCCATCTGAACTTTTTGAAATATCAGCGGCATGGGCGGGTTTCTAACAGTGGTATCAGAGCCTAGGCATCATAGATTAAGGTAAGGATTAATTATTAATAGGCTTATTAGATCTGAAAATTGAATGATCATGCATGCTGAAAATTTTCTGCATGCAGATTTTTTCTAGGATGCTGATTTTTGCATGCTGATTTTTATGTGATAAAAAGATGATTCTAATTGTGTTGTTAATGGGATTACAAAGTTTAGAATCATGATTAGCATGATCAGCAACCTATGTCATAAGATAATTAGTTAGTTTTCATATCTGAAAATTATAATTGCTGCATGTGGTGATGATCATAGGATTCAAACCCTTTTGGTATCAAATGTAATGACCTGCAATGTGATCTGTGATGTCATGTAATTTTTCAGATGCTTGTATGCATCTTATTTGATGTTTTGAGAGGCCTGCGTGCCTCCTAAAAGGAGATGTAATTTATTATTATTTTTATTTTACATTTGGTTGTATTTCTGTGATGTGATATACGTCAACGATCAAGTTGAAAACAAGGCATGAGATGAACAGGGGTCTAAGCGGTTGATGGCGATTGGATCAAGAGTTGGTCAAGGATCGAATCAAGGAGGCTTGGAACCAATTCAAGAGTTGAAGACCAATTGATCGATTGATGTGCATGTGCTTGTAATACGACCTAATTAGAATCCATGATCATCACCTATTTAAAGTTTAGCTTTATTTACTGTTGCGATTATAACTGCCTGTGATGTGCCGTTTGCATGTGATGTGAATGAGAGTCGGGTAGATAGGTTTACATGTGATGTAGCAAACCCAATTGAGACCTAAATTAAAACCTCCTCAATCAAGTCGAGAGTGAACCAACATGAGCGAGTCATATTAGATTAATTGATCTAATTGGTGTCTAGGAAAGCATGAAAGGTGGTTACTTAATTAGGACCTTACTCTCCGAGTAAGGGGAGCCTCCCACCCGCTTACCTGGCCAATTGTTCGATTACCTCTTATGAAGAGCTCAAGTTGCAAACACTAAGACCTGATTAACCAATATTAAGTCAATAGGTCTTCCACTGTAATAGAGCTGCTAAGGCCTTTCTGATGTTGATTTGTCTCGACTGGATACAGTGGTCAAGTTGCATCGGAGGGTTGGACCTCTCTATAGACATGAGATGTTGTAGGGTAAAGGTGGGGTTGGGCACCAATAACTGTTAGGTGAGGACCCAATGACGACTTTATTTCTACGGTTATACGGTGGGTCTGACTTAACTAAGAAATGAGACCAATAACTGTTAGGTGAGGTTTTCATAGCTTAGAGACCAAGTTGCACTGCAACATGCTTTAGAAGCATTGTACAAGAGTTGTACACTCATCCATCTATGTGTCACCAATAACTGTTAGGTGAGGTGCCATGTAGATTGGTGAGACCGTAGTACCTACTAGAAACCCTAGTCGCGTAGGATTTCCGTTTACTTACCAGGGGAGTGTAAGGGATTCGAGAAAATAGTGGAAGTTACATTTGTTCTAAAAGACCTTAGAACAGATTAATAATCAAGTACAAAAGTCTAACTAGAATCTTTACTCTCTGCAGATACAATGTCAGCCTCAAACCCTTTGACCCGTATTCTTGAAACCAACCGATTGACCGGAACCAATTACAAGGACTGGCTTAGAAACCTCAAAATTATTTTGAGCTGTGAGAAAATAGGCTATATACTCGATTCAGATATCCCCACACTACCAACACATCCTACTGATGTTCAGCGACAGATGCATCAAAAGTGGATGGATGATGACATTAGAGTCAAGTGCTATATGATGGCATCCATGTCCAATGAACTCCAATGCCAGCATGAGAATCTCAAGACTGCTAGGGACATACTAGCACATCTGCAAGAGTTGTATAGTGAGCAGAGTCGCACAGCTCGTTTTGAAGTGTCCAAGAGGCTCTTCAAGACAAAGATGCGCGAAGGGCAGTCTGTCCATGATCACGGTCTGACTATGATCAAGGACTTAGAGGAGCTTGAGAAGCTCGGAATGAACATGCACAAGGAATTGCAAGTGGATTTGATCCTACAGTCACTTCCTGATTCATTTGGTCAGTTTATAGTAAACTACCACATGAATAAGATTGAATGCACTAAGACTGAACTGATAAACATGTTGGTAACTGCTGAGGGAGCCTTGAAAGGTTCAAGGAGCAATGTCCTTGCTGCTGAGTTGACTTCTGGTTCCAAAAGAAAGTCTACTTGGAAGAAAAAGAGGCCTGCTAAGAAGCAGAAGAAAGACAAGAAGCCAAAGAAGAAAGTTTAAAAGAAAAGGGCCAATGACAAAGAAAAATGTTTCCACTGCAATGTCGACGGCCACTGGAAGAGGAACTATCCTTCATACCTCGAGAGCCTGAAGAACAAGAAAGGTGACACACCTTCAGAAGGTATAGACTTGCTCATAATTGAAACTAATCTAACGGTTTCTTCTACTTCTAGTTGGGTTATAGATTCTGGTTCTAGTGCTCATCTATGCACTACCATGCAGGGTCTAAAGGAAAGTAGAAGGCTGGCGGAAGGTGCGGTAACCCTTCGGGTTGGCAACGGGGCAAAAGTTGCTGCTGTGGCTGTGGGCACCTACCATCTGCGACTACCGTCTGGTTTTAGTTTATTACTTAGAGACTGCTATTATGTACCTGCTGCTAGCAGAAATTTGATTTCTGTTTCATGTCTAGCATAGGAAAGTCATGTTTTTACATTTGACAAAGAATGCTGTTCTATTTATTTCAGAAATAAAATAGTCGCACGTGGTTTTATGATTGATAGTCTCTATCATTTGCATATGAATGTATCTGTAAATGTTACTGAGCAGGAAGTGAATGCCAAAGGATCCAAGAGATCCCGGGATGAGATAAACCAAAAATATTTGTGGCACCTCAGGCTTGGCCATATTGGAGAGGACAGAATGAACAAAATGGATAAAGATGGGCTTCTCGGCTCATTGACTTCCGAGTCATATCCAGTTTGCGAATCCTGTCTTCAAGAAAAAATGGCTAGATTGCACTTTGTAGGACATAGGACATGGGGAGAGGACCACTGAAATACTTACCCTAGTACATACAGATGTATGTGGCCCATTCGATGTGCTAGCCAGGGAACGTTATTCATACTTCATTATCTTTACCGATGATTATTTACGGTATGGGTATGTGTATCTTATGAGACACAAATCTGAATCTTTCGAAAAGTTCAAAGAGTTCAGAAATAAAGTAGAAAAACAAACTGGAAAACCCCTTAAGGCTCTTCGATCAGATCGAGGAGGAGAATACCTTAGTGGAGAATTCCGGGACTATCTCAAGGACAATGGCATAGTCTCACAATGGACTCCTCCGGGTACACCTCAACTCAACGGGGTGTCAGAGAGGAGAAATCGGACTCTATTGGATATGGTCCAGTCCATGATGAGCTTCACTGATCTACTGATGTTTCTTTGGGGAGATGCCTTACTTACCGCAGTATATCTACTTAATAGAGTTCCTTCTAAATCCGTTCCTACCACACCGTATGAGATATGGCATGGTAAGAAACCAAGTCTTGGTCATCTCAAAATTTGGGGATGTCCGGCCCACGTCAAAAGACTACAGACGGACAAACTAGAGGCTAGGACCATAAGTGCTCATTTTATAGGATATCCTAAAGAGTCATTAGGATACAATTTTTACGTCTCAGAGGATCACAATTTGTTTGTGAGCCGTCACGCCATCTTCTTGGAAAAACCAGTTTATCCTTGATAGAGGCAGTAGGAGGAAAACTGAGCTTGAAGAGAAAGTCTCTGAAAAGCAACGAGTCATGGATCCTATCGAACCCATTCATACAGAGCCAGTACACGATGTCCCTCAACCACCTCACAGATCTAGTAGGGCCTCCCATCCTCCCGATAGATACTTAGGTGTACTAGAAGAGGATACCGAGGAAATATTCCTAGTGGGAGATAAGGATCACATACAGGATCCCAAAACCTACAACGAGGCGATATCTGTTGCCCAGATAGACAACCCAAGAGGGGGGGTGAATTGGGTTTTAAATTAATTTGGATAATTAAAACGTTATGGATGATTAATTAAAAACTATTGCAAGTTATTTAATTAATGCTAAGTGCTGTGAGTGATGTGAGAGGAAGAAGAGAAGAGACAATCCAATGCAAACACAGAGTTTTATAGTGGTTTGGAGCTACCCCTTGCTCCTACGTCCACTCCCCAAGTCTATCTTGGGAATTCACTATAACCCCCTTGGATTACAGCCGGTTGTTTTGCAAGCTCACAACCAAACTTGTTGTTTTACGAGCTCACAACGAACTCGGTCGGTTTTCCCAGGCTCACCGACTAGAACCAACCCCGATTGTTTTCCCGGGCTCACAATCAAACCCTTACACACGTTGGTTTTAACTTGGCTCACCAACCAACCTTAATCCCCTTGATTCAATCCCCCGATTGAATCAAGTAAATACAAGTTATAGAAAGAAAGGAAAATAAGCTTCTCAAAAGCAGATGTAAAACAATATAATCAAAGGAGGAGTTTAAAAGCCCTCAAACGCTTTTAAGCTGAAGTAGAGGAATGGCTTCTTGAACTCCGGTCTCCTCTAGAATGTGTAGTCGACTTGAATGCAGGAGGAGGAGCCTTTAATTGCTGGGAAGATGTAGTTGGTTGCAGTAAATGCTGATCTTCCCCTTTTTCGTTGAAGAGCACGTTGCAGAGCTTGAAAGCTTGAATGCTTGGAGTGGAATGGTTGTTCTCTGCCTTGCTACAGTCTTCTGTGGCTATTTAAGCCAACCCCCACGGAAACTAGCCGTTACACTGCTTTTTCTGCCCGTTCTGCACACTCTGCGCAGCCTGACAATATGACCGTTGGTGGCTTGGAGTCGACTCGCGCGATCAGGAGTCGACTCGGCTGTAGCGGGAGTCGACTCAAGCTTTTCCGGAGTCGACGCGGCAACTGTTCCAAATTTGAATTAAAGTTGCCGTCTTGACCCGGAGTCGACTCGTCTTGACCCGGAGTCGACTCGCCAACTTCTGGAGCTGACCTGGCAATTTTGGAGTCGGCTCATCCACTGAAGTCCGTGGATCCAATTTTGAATTTTGTCCACTCGAGTCGACTCGACTGTCCTTGGAGTCGACTCGAATCTCAGAGCCCGAACTCCCGATTCTCTGTCTTTTGGCTCATCCAGTCTTGGAGTCGACTCGAACTTCCTTGGAGTCGACTCGGCTCTCAGTTTCCGAAAGTTGGTCTTCTGCCTTTTGACGTGAAGCTTGTCTTGGAGTCGATTCGAGCTATCTGGGAGTCGACTCGAATCTCAGAGGCAGTAACATGGTTTTCTGTCTGTCGATGGTCGCACAGTCTCGGAGTCGACTCGCGTATTGCGGGAGTCGACTCGAATCTCAGAGTCCATAAAATGCTCTCTGACCTTTTCTTTGTGTACCGCTGAGAGTCGACTCTTGCTTTCTCTGGAGTCGACTTGCCAACCATCGGAGTCGACTCGCGTTTCACTGGAGTCGACTCGAATCTCAGAGTCGAAAACTGCTCTCTGACTTTTCTTTGTGTACCTCTTGGAGTCGACTCTTACTACCCTGGAGTCGACTCGTTGAATATTGGAGTCGACTCGCGCACTTCAGGAGTCGACTCGTTGACAGGTTCTGAGATGAGGCTTTCTGTTCTTCTTTCTGTTCTCAGTCGGAGTCGACTCGTACTAGTCTGGAGTCGACTCGAGCTCGTGCCAGTGAACTTGATACGCTTGGAGTCGACTCGTGATACTCGGGAGTCGACTCGAGTCTCAGACTTTGGTTCAGCAGACTTCTTAACTTATCCAAAATACTATGAACCAAATCTAGAGACACTTGGACAGGATTTTCACTGAAACACTCAATTGAATTCATTAGTAATCACAAGATATACTCAAATGCTTTGAGCTCATCAAAATCAAATGGGGTTTTAATCAATCACTCCACAATCTCCCCCTTTTTGATGATGACAAAACTTTGAGTATATGTAAAATGACTTGCTCAATAAATAATGAAATAAAATCCATAAATGAATTCAAATGTCTGATAATTTAATTTATCCAAGTTTGAAAGGAGTGAAACAGCAAATTTCGGAGTTAAAGCTCCCCCTTTCATTTGGAATTATATAAGCCTTCATATTATGCAATCAATTGTTTGGCTTATATGTCATTAATGATTTAGCTTGATTAAAATTCAGATTCTCCCCCTCAACATATGCATTCAACTATGTTTTGATTCTCTGAATTTCCTTTTAATGCTATGAAGTTTTTGAACTGAATTTTTTGTTTTTAGAGGGAAAATCTGTCAATTTGTTCTTGAGTAGGATTCAGCTAATCTCCGAATATCCCTTGAATAGATTCTGGAGATTACTCCATTAGGAGCCCCAAAAGAGAGATAATGAGCCTCGAGGTACCGAATCCACTTAGAACAAATTTGTGTGTCTTTTTATTGATTTTCATTGATTTCTTTTACATATTTCATCCATATTTCTCCCCTTTTACATATTGTATACATATTTCTCCCCCTTTTTGTCATCATACCAAAAAGGAGGTAATCACACACAATCAATTGCACAACCAATCATCAAATGGCACAGAAATGAAGATAAGATGTCTACTCATTGTATTGATATGAATGTGAATACATTTGAGCATACAATACGTAAAGCAAAGCAATACAAAATAAAGCAAAAAGACATCTATGGTCTCCTCGAGGATGAAGATCCCCCCCTCGAGGATGTATCTCCCCCTCTCGATGATGCATCTCCCCCTCTGGAGGATGTGGCTCCTCCTCTCGAGGATGTGGCTCCTCCTCTCGAGGATGGTGCTCCTCCTCTCAATCGGCTCTGCTCCATGAGGAGGGTGACTGCATCTGTGACATGGCCAAGCTGTGTGATGATAGACGTGGTGGCTCTGCTATGTGTAGTGGAGAGCTCTGTCACCGACGCCTGAAGCCCAGTCACCGATGTCTGAAGTGCGTCCAGCTTGTCGATGAGTACATTCGCCAAGCACTCGGCCCCCTCGGTGGTGGTGTGCATGTCACGACCTATCTCCTCTCGCATCTGTCGAGTGGAGCTCGTGACCTCACTCATGCTGTGGAACTGGGCCTGGACCAAACTCCGGACATTGTAGATCTCTTCCCGTACATGAGCCGTCATGTCAGTCACGGCTGTCAAGGAAGGGACCAACTGAGAAGAGACGGGTGCAGGAGTGGGAGCAGGCACCGCACCTCGGAGCTCCCGAAGCAGCTCATCCCTCACCTCTCTGACTATCTCCTGTCGCAGCTCCCGGAGCTGCTCAGGATCAATCCGGACCGCCATAGAGGGTGGTGCCGAGGAGGAAGGTCCGGCGGAGGTGGTAGGAGCAGGAGGAGTGGATGGAAGGTCTGGAAGGTCTGGGTAGTCTGAATCGGGCTCAGGACTGGGTGAAGGTCTGGTGGTCTGAGCGGTGAGGGTAGACTTCCTAACCCATACCCCCTCTCTCTTCCGAAACCCCATCCTGTGCATGGTCCCCGTACACAAGCGATCTGTCCATCGCAATGCACGAGAGGGTTCCCTCTCAGGAATGGAAATTTCGTACTCCCTAAAGAGAAGAGTAAAAATCATGCCATATGGGAGGGTGAGCCTAGGTCTATCTAGGGGCTCACACATATACCTATATATGAGTTTGGAAAAGTTGACCGGGGTGTCCTGAAGAATGTAAGACATAATAGCTAGGTCCCTCTCATTTACAAAATCAAATCTTCCTGTCTTAGGGAAGACAGACCTGGACAGAATACTCAAAAGGATTCTCACTTCAACAGGAAGTGAGCTAGCAGATACCTCGTCTAGGGGGGACTGAGGTGGATGCCCTAAGACGACCGTAAGGGCCTCAACTCTATCCTCAGGGTGTGCGGGAGCCACCCCTACTAGTGGAAGGTGGAGGATGTGGCCAATAAGATCCTCCGTGACAAACACAGGGACACCGGCTACTGTGCCCTCGATACCCCCATCTCCCCGATGGACGGTACCGTAAAACTCTCTAACGAGCCCTGGATATGTGGGGAGGTCCAATGTAAGGAAGAACTCTAAGCCCTGGGCTCTAAGCCTATCACCTATGGTGAATCCTTCCCGGGAGA
This sequence comes from Phoenix dactylifera, assembly GCF_051530095.1. NCBI lineage: Eukaryota > Viridiplantae > Streptophyta > Magnoliopsida > Arecales > Arecaceae > Phoenix > Phoenix dactylifera. Next base: position 11,401,101 of record NC_143193.1, read on the forward strand.
GGAAGTCGAAATCGACATACCTCCCGGTGGAGACGACCTTCCCGGCCAATGGCCTCGCGGGAACCGCCCTAGGCGGGGAACGAGCCGGAGGTGGTTGCCTCGCGGGATCGTGCCGCGCCTTGGAGCGCCGCTCGGGACCGGCCTCGGGACGGGACCTCTTCCTAACCACGGTCTTACGAGGCATCTTGACCTAAACGGGAAGAAACACCTAAAGAACGGAGAAGGGTCGACGGAGGAGACTCGGGACGGACCGGAGACGACCTAGGAACGGACGAAAACCCTAAGAACCGGTGAAAAATCGACCGAACAGAGGTTGGAGACGATCGAAAAAGACCTAGGAGTCGGCTCTAGGGCTTTTTGAACAGTGGCGGCTTGAAAGAGAAGTGTTTGCGAAACGACAAACCTAGGGTTAAAAAGTCGGATCCCGACTGCGAGTCGACTCCCCTGAGTCGCGAGTCGACTCGATCTCGAGTCGACTCCAGAATATGCGCGAGTCGACTCTCCTTATGCGCCTGTAGACTTCGAGTCGACTCCCGACAATGTGCGAGTCGACTCCCCCTCAGCTGCCATCTTTGCGAGTCGACTCCCGCAAATGCGCGAGTCGACTCCCCCTTAGGAGCCGGCTCTGAAACTTACTCGAGTCGTCTCTAACCTTGGCACGCACCTAAAAGTCATGCTATAACCGTGCCAAATGAGGGAAAATCACCTAATTGGGATCTGATTTGATGATCATTGAATGTAAACTCTATTTTAACCGTATTCTAATCATCAAAATCAATTAATCTAGTGGAAACTCTCACTAGGATGGATCAATCACTCCTAATCCCCTCCTAAGCACGCTAAACCTCTCTTCACTTAGGGGTTTTGTAAAAATATCTGCTAATTGATTATCAGTGCAAACAAATTGGAGTGACACATCACCATTCAATACATGATCTCTTATGAAGTGATGTCTTATCTCAATGTGTTTAGTTCTTGAATATTGAATTGGATTTTTAGTTAGATTTATGGCACTTGTATTATCACAATTAATGAGAATTTTATCTTGTTTAATGCCATAATCTTCTAATTGTTGTTTAATCCATAAGATTTGAGCACAACAACTCCCGGCTGCTACATATTCAGCTTCTGCAGTGGATAATGCAACCGAGTTTTGTTTCTTGCTAAACCATGAGATTAGGTTTTCTCCTAGAAACTGACACGACCCGCTGGTACTTTTTCTATCAAGCTTACATCCAGCGAAGTCTGAATCTGTGTACCCTATTAAGTTTAGGCTAGATTCTTTAGAGTACCATAGCCCTATGTTCTTAGTTCCTATTAAGTATTTAAAAATTCTCTTAACTGCAGCTAGGTGTGATTCTTTAGGATTAGCCTGATATCTAGCACACATGCAAACACTAAACATAATATCAGGTCTACTTGCAGTAAGATATAGTAAAGATCCTATCATACCTCTATAAAGTTTTTAATCTACAGATTTACCTGATTCATCTTGATCTAATTTGCATGATGAGCTCATGGGGGTGCTGATTGATTTGTTTCCTTCCATATCAAACTTCTTGAGCATCTCCTTGACATATTTTGCTTGATTGATGAAGATGCCTCCTTCAGATTGTTTGATTTGAAGCCCGAGGAAGTAGTTCAGCTCTCCCATCATGCTCATCTCAAACTCACTCTGCATCAAATCAGCAAACTCTTCGCAGAGGCGATTGTTAGTAGCACCGAAAATGATATCATCAACATAAATCTGTACTAATAGCATCTCCTTATTTTGCTTTTTCAGAAATATTGTTGTGTCTACATTTCCCCTAGAGAATTCATGTTCTAATAGGAATTTACTAAGTCTTTCATACCATGCTCTAGGTGCTTGTTTTAATCCATAAAGTGCTTTGTTCAGTTTATACACATGATTAGGGTATTGATGATTTTCAAAACCAGGAGGTTGTTCTACATACACTTCCTCATTAATATACCCATTTAATAATGCACTTTTTACATCCATTTGAAATAGTTTGAAATCCTTAGAGCATGCATATGCTAATAATAGTCTAATAGCCTCAAGTCTAGCTACGGGAGCAAAGGTTTCATCAAAATCTATGCCTTCTTCTTGATTATAACCCTTTGCCACTAGTCTAGCCTTATTCCTTATAACAATTCCATTTTCATCTAGCTTATTTTTATATATCCATTTTGTACCTATAATTGGATATTTAGAAGGTCTCTCTACTAGATCCCACACTTTGTTTCTAGTAAAATGGTTTAGTTCTTCTTGCATTGCATTTATCCAATTTACATCATTTTCGGCTTCTTCTATATGTTTGGGCTCAAAGTGTGAAACAAAAGCTAGATGGTTATTTAGATTTCTAAGTGAAGCTCTAGTCCTAACCGGTTGAGATGGATCATCTAGAATGAGTTCCTTAGGATGCCCGTGAGCATACCTCCAAGCTTTTGTTAGCCCATGATCCACAATAGCCTCTTGGCTTGATGATTCTCCTTCAATCAACTTTTGATTATCATCTTGTAATCCCATCTCATCTATCTTTTCCTCAAGTATTTCAACATCATCATCAAAATTAACTTTCTTACTAGAGGAGATGTCACTAGAGTCATCAAATACTACATGTATAGATTCTTCTATGACTAAGGTTCTTTTATTAAATACTCTATAGGCTTTACTAGTTGTAGAATAACCTAAGAATATTCCTTCATCAGATTTAGGGTCAAATTTTCCTAGATTATCTTTCCCATTATTATGCACAAAACACCTACATCCAAAAACATGAAAATAATTAACCTTTGGTTTTCTGTTTTTCCACAGTTCATAAGGTGTTTTCTTTATAATGGGTCTCAATAGAACTTTATTTAATATGTGACAAGAGGTATTAATGGCTTCTCCCCAAAAGTACTTAGGGAGGTTACTTTCACATAACATAGTTCTAGCCATTTCCTCTAGTGTTCTATTCTTCCTTTCCACAACTCCATTTTGTTGTGGTGTCCTAGGTGCTGAGAAATTATGGGTTATCCCCTTTTTACTACAAAATTCATCAAATGATTGATTTTCGAATTCGGTACCATAGTCACTTCTAATGGCTATGACTGAAGACTCTCTAGCATTTGTTACTTCCTTATGGAACTTCTTAAAAACAGAAAATGCTTGATCCTTATGTGCTAGAAACATGACCCATGTGTACCTAGAGTAATCATCTACTATAACTAGACCATATTTATTTCCACCTAGGCTTGTTGTTCTAGTTGGACCAAATAGGTCCATGTGTAGTAATTCTAGAGGCCTAGAAGTAGAGATACATTTTATGGATTTAAAAGAGTTCCTAGATTGTTTGCCAAATTGACATGCTTCACATATTTTGTTCTTTTCAAATTTTAATTTTGGCAAACCTATCACGGAGTCTCTTTTAACTAGTTTAGTTATTGTGTCCATGCTTGCATGACCTAACTTACGGTGCCATAACCAACTAGCATCATTATCTTTAGTTTCATTTACAACTAGACATTGGTTATGTTTTGCAAGATCTTCTAGGTCTACAACATATACATTTCCACGTCTAATTCCTTTAAAAACTAAACTATTATCATTAGGATTTGTTATAATGCATAGTGATGGTTTAAACATAACATCATATCCTATATCACATAATTGACTAATGCTTAACAAGTTATGCTTAAGACCATCAACATATCTAACATTGGTTATGGCTGCAAGACACTCCTACACAAGCAAATCATGTCATCTTAGGTACCCAAGTTTTCTTGGGTCCTTCATGGTTAGTCAAGTTGGTTCCTTTTGGAACCCATACCCTTTTAATTTTCCTTTTTGTTTTACTTTTCCTATAGTCACATGCATTTGCCTTATGTCCTATAGTTCTACAACAAAAGCAGGTTATTTTCTTAGTTTTAGTTTCTCCAGCTTTAACAAAGAAGTTACTAAGAAGTTTTTGTTTATTTCTTGGTTTATACCCTAAACCCGCTTTATTAAATACTGCTCGTTGACTATTTAGTATCATATTTAACTTTTCAGAACTATACGTAAACTTTTCAACTAAAGGTTTGTATTTTCCAAGTTCTTTAGTTAATGTTTGATTTTCTGCTTTTAAATCATTTAGTTCTTTTGTGAGATCCTTGTTTAAGATTTGTTTATGGTTTTTAAGTTCTGAAAGTTTCTTAGTTAGTTTTTCATTATCTTTTGTTAAGTTGTTAGTCTTCTTAATTAAGAGTTGATTGCTTGTCTTAAGTTCTAGATTTTCTTTGGTAAGATTATCTTTATCCTTAATTAATGAATCATGCTTATGAATGTAAGTTTGGTTAGTTACTTTTAGTTCTCTGTTTTTAACATTTATATTCTTATATTCAATCATTAATTCATTAAACGCATCATAAAGTTCATCAAATGTAAAATCAAAATGCGTATCGGAAGTTACCTCGTTTTCGTTGGCCATGAAGCAGAAATTGGCCTTCTCTTCTTGTTCTTCATCCGATGATGAAGATGATGCGTCGGAGTCCGATAGGGTGGTGACAAGGGCTTTCTTCTTCTTCTTGTACTTGCTGCCCTTCTTTAGTAAGGGACACTCAGTTCTGATGTGTCCCGGCTTTTTGCACTCATAGCACCCAATCCCCTCATTTTCTCTTTCCTTACCTTTGTCCTTGCGGTAGGAATTTGAGGGGCCTCTCCTTTGATGATAGGACTTCTTGTGGTTGATAAATTTCTTGAACTTGCGCACAAGAAGTGCCTCACCACCATCTTCCTCATCTTCTTCTTCTTCACTACTGCTACTGCAAGATAAATCTTTGTTAGATGAAGTAGACTTTAAAGCTATTACCTTTTTCTTATGGGAGGACTCTTCCTCGTTGTGTTGTTTCATGGTGAGCTCGTGCGTCATAAGGGATCCAAGAAGCTCCTCATGTGGTAGCTTGTTCAAGTCCTTAGCTTCTTGGATTGCCGTCACTTTAGCTTCCCACGACCTTGGTAGACACCGAAGGATTTTCCTGACAAGCTCACTGTTAGTATAGTTCTTGCCAAGGCTTTTTAGGGCATTGACAATATCAGTAAACCTAGTGAACATGCATGTGATTGTTTCATTTGAATCTATTTTAAATAGTTCATATTTATGAACCAAGATGTTTATTTTGGATTCCTTGACTTGATTTGTGCCCTCATGGGTCACTTCAAGTCTGTCCCAAATTTTTTTTGCAGAATTACAAGTTGAAACCCTATTGAATTCATTACGGTCTAAGGCACAATAAAACACATTCATAGCTTTAGAGTTTAATTGTGCCTTCCTCATGTCATGTTCATCCCAATCCGTTTCTAGTTTGGGTACCTTGACACCATCTACATATATGGATGGGATGTATGGGCCATTCACTACAATGGTCCACATCTCATAGTCTTGGGCTTGGATGAATATTCTCATCCTAGCCTTCCAGTATGAGTAGTCGGATCCATTGAAGAAAGGAGGTCTTTGGGTGGACTGACCCTCAATGTGAGAAGATCCAAATGGGGTTGTCATTTTGATCTTTTAACTCTTGAGTGGAAGAGTTTTTGGCTCTGATACCACTTGTTGCCCAGATAGACAACCCAAGAGGGGGGGGGGGGTGAATTGGGTTTTAAATTAATTTGGATAATTAAAACGTTATGGATGATTAATTAAAAACTATTGCAAGTTATTTAATTAATGCTAAGTGCTGTGAGTGATGTGAGAGGAAGAAGAGAAGAGACAATCCAATGCAAACACAGAGTTTTATAGTGGTTCGGAGCTACCCCTTGCTCCTACGTCCACTCCCCAAGTCTCTCTTGGGAATTCACTATAACCCCCTTGGATTACAGCCGGTTGTTTTGCAAGCTCACAACCAAACTTGTTGTTTTACGAGCTCACAACGAACTCGGTCGGTTTTCCCAGGCTCACCGACTAGAACCAACCCCGATTGTTTTCCCGGGCTCACAATCAAACCCTTACACACGTTGGTTTTTAACTTGGCTCACCAACCAACCTTAATCCCCTTGATTCAATCCCCCGATTGAATCAAGTAAATACAAGTTATAGAAAGAAAGGAAAATAAGCTTCTCAAAAGCAGATGTAAAACAATATAATCAAAGGAGGAGTTTAGAAGCCCTCAAACGCTTTTAAGCTGAAGTAGAGGAATGGCTTCTTGAACTCCGGTCTCCTCTAGAATGTGTAGTCGACTTGAATGCAGGAGGAGGAGCCTTTAATTGCTGGGAAGATGTAGTTGGTTGCAGTAAATGCTGATCTTCCCCTTTTTCGTTGAAGAGCACGTTGCAGAGCTTGAAAGCTTGAATGCTTGGAGTGGAATGGTTGTTCTCTGCCTTGCTACAGTCTTCTGTGGCTATTTAAGCCAACCCCCACGGAAACTAGCCGTTACACTGCTTTTTCTGCCCGTTCTGCACACTCTGCGCAGCCTGACAATATGACCGTTGGTGGGTTGGAGTCGACTCGCGCGATCAGGAGTCGACTCGGCTGTAGCGGGAGTCGACTCAAGCTTTTCCGGAGTCGACGCGGCAACTGTTCCAAATTTGAATTAAAGTTGCCGTCACGACTGGGAGTCGACTCGTCTTGACCCGGAGTCGACTCGCCAACTTCTGGAGCTGACCTGGCAATTTTGGAGTCGGCTCATCCACTGAAGTCCGTGGATCCAATTTTGAATTTTGTCCACTCGAGTCGACTCGACTGTCCTTGGAGTCGACTCGAATCTCAGAGCCCGAACTCCCGATTCTCTGTCTTTTGGCTCATCCAGTCTTGGAGTCGACTCGAACTTCCTTGGAGTCGACTCGGCTCTCAGTTTCCGAAAGTTGGTCTTCTGCCTTTTGACGTGAAGCTTGTCTTGGAGTCGACTCGAGCTATCTGGGAGTCGACTCGAATCTCAGAGGCAGTAACATGGTTTTCTGTCTGTCGATGGTCGCACAGTCTCGGAGTCGACTCGCGTATTGCGGGAGTCGACTCGAATCTCAGAGTCCATAAAATGCTCTCTGACCTTTTTTTTGTGTACCGCTGAGAGTCGACTCTTGCTTTCTCTGGAGTCGACTTGCCAACCATCGGAGTCGAGTTCCACTGGAGTCGACTCGAATCTCAGACTCGAAAACTGCTCTCTGACTTTTCTTTGTGTACCTCTTGGAGTCGACTCTTACTACCCTGGAGTCGACTCGTTGAACATTGGAGTCGACTCGCGCACTTCAGGAGTCGACTCGTTGACAGGTTCTGAGATGAGGCTTTCTGTTCTTCTTTCTGTTCTCAGTCGGAGTCGACTCGTACTAGTCTGGAGTCGACTCGAGCTCGTGCCAGTGAACTTGATACGCTTGGAGTCGACTCGTGATACTCGGGAGTCGACTCGAGTCTCAGACTTTGGTTCAGCAGACTTCTTAACTTATCCAAAATACTATGAACCAAATCTAGAGACACTTGGACAGGATTTTCACTGAAACACTCAATTGAATTCATTAGTAATCACAAGATATACTCAAATGCTTTGAGCTCATCAAAATCAAATGGGGTTTTAATCAATCACTCCATAATATCTGATATCGATTCCGAGAAATGGTTGGAAGCTATGAAGTCAGAGTTAGACTCCATGCATTCCAACCAAGTCTGAACCTTAGTAGATCCACCAGAAGGTATTATACCTATTGGATGCAAATGGATCTACAAAAGAAAGATAGGTTCGGATGGAGAGGTAGAGACCTATAAGGCAAGGCTTGTGGCGAAAGGGTATAGTCAGCGCGAAGGCATTGACTATCAGGAGACCTTTTCACCTGTAGCCATGCTGAAATCCATCCGAACATTGCTTGCCATTGCAGCATTTTATGATTATGAAATCTGGCAGATGGATGTGAAAACAGCTTTTCTGAATGGATATCTTGATGAAGACATCTATATGGAACAGCCTTTGGGTTTCACTTCCAGTGATGGAGATCACAAGGTCTGCAAACTGCAAAGGTCCATCTATGGACTAAAGCAAGTATCTCGGAGTTGGAACACTCGTTTCAATGACGCAATCAAAACGTTTGATTTCATCAAAAAACAAGGAGGAACCGTGTGTTTACAAAAGGGTTAGTGGGAGTGCTGTCGTATTTCTCGTACTGTACGTGGACGACATCCTCCTGATAGGGAATGATATTCCCATGCTAACCTCGGTCAAGGTCTGGTTGTCAAAAGAGTTCTCCATGAAAGACCTTGGGGAAGCATCCTATATTTTGGGAATAAAGGTCTATAGAGATAGATCTAAAAGGATGCTTGGCCTATCACAGAAAATGTATATAGAGGAAGTGCTGAAAAGGTTCAGCATGGAAAACTCTAAAAGGGGTCTCTTACCCCTAAGGCATGGAATTAATCTCCAGAAGAAGATGTGTCCCAACACATCTGAAGAGATTCAACGCATGAGCAAGATTCCCTATGCATCGGCAATAGGGAGCCTCATGTATGCCATGCTGTGTACACAACCTGATATAGCTCTTGCTGTGAGTGTCACAAGCAGATATCAGTCAAATCCAGGTGAAGAACACTGGATAGCTGTGAAGAACAGTCTTAAGTACTTGAGAAGAACTAAGGACATGTTCTTGGTCTTTGGGAGAAGATCAGAGTTGAAGGTAGAAGGATGCACACATATTGATCATAGAAAGTCTACATCAGAATATGTGCAATGGTGGTTCAGTAAATTGGAAGAGTTCCAAACAACCGATCATTATAGATTCTACCTTAGAAGCTGAATGTTAAGCCGTATCTAAGAGTGCAGTGGAAACCTTCTGGTTAAAAGTTCATTGCAGAGTTAGGTGTAATGTCATTAGATGTCATAACACTTTACTGCGATAACATTGGCACCATAGCACTAGCTATGGAGCCAAGGTCTCATCAGAAGTCCAAGCACATAGAGCGGCGCTTCCACCTCATACGCGACTATGTTGAGAAGAAATATGTAGAGGTGCAGAGAGTAGACTCCGCAGATAACGTGGCAGACCCGTTCACTAAGCAGAGAGTAGCCCACCTTAAGAAGATGGGGCTTAGATATATGACTGATTGGCTTTAGTGCAAGTGGGAGATTGTTAGATGTATGCCCTAGAAGCCAATCTGGCTGACACATTGTTAATTCTAGGGACATAATTTTGTACTTGACTATTTATTACTGAATGAATAGAAGGCATCTTTTCATTCATATTATTTATGTGTCTATGAATCGTCCAGGAAATTAATAAGATGATGATGCATATTCTCAAGAGTTGAGAATTTGAGCCATGTATCATTGGTGATTAATTTCTAAATGCTCCTGATCAATGGATCATCACGAGGACGGTGATCGATCCGATCAATGCACAGATCACTTTCTTATAGGATGGACGAGACTTGAGTCCATAGTGTAGGGACACTGAAGTGATAGTGCAGGTGCTTGTTAGAGAACAAGGGTACTGAGTGTGACCAAGACAAGAAGTCACTTGGATGTCTATCCACTCATCAGTGACTTGCTTGATGTTGCAGTAGTATGACTGGTTCTTTGACCTGCGGTGCTTCAGCTACTCACAGTGAGGTTATTGTAGTTTGACTACACGTATACATGGTCTCTAGTCATATGGGTCCTTGTAGTGTAGATTGGCTGCATTAAGTTCACTGTAGGAGTAGGGTATGCACTTACATGGAATCTATCGACCTTGATAGAAGAGGAGTGATCCTATGTGATTTGTTAGACTGAGTTCTAAGACCTTGGCCAGCGCAGTAATATAAAGTGGAGAAAGAGTTTTCTATCGAACTCGAGTCAAATAAATCTTGACATATGACAGACGAAGGGGTTTGACGAGTTATCCATGACCTCCGTCCTGTAGGGATCCACGATAGTAGGACTGTATCATATGATAACTGCACCTAGGGGTTCATCATTCTATTATACTGGGTAGCCACTACATGCTGCTAGGTGTCACTGGTAGATGGTGGGACTCACAGGGATTATCTCGATGATCGATAAACCCTAATGAGTAGAGTTGGAATCGTTCCAATCCATTGAAAGGAGTTTTCAATGATATTGTGATAGAGATCATAATATATCTCACTACCAATTAGAATAGAACCTATGGGGCCACACGCACTAGAAGTATTGACCGATTCGATGGTTGAAAAGTGATTATGAATCACGAGTAATCAATTCGATTGATAATAAGTTGAAGAAGGAACAATGGGAATTGATTAATTGGACTTAAAACACAAATCCTACTTAGAGTAGGATTCCTAGAGTCCTAATTGGATTAGGACTGGGAATCCTATTTGGAGTAGGACTGGGATTCCTACTTGGAGTAAGATTCCTACAATCCTAATTAGATTAGGATTTTGAATTCATCTTTGGATTCCTACTTAGAAAAGGATTTCTAGAAATCCTAATTGGATTAGGACTTCGGATTCAAATAAAAGTCCTAATTAGATTAGGACTAAAATTAAATAAGTCCTAATTGGATTAGGACTTCTTAAGTCCTAATTAATTATTAATCTAATGAATTATGATAACTCCTAATTTGATTGGGATTGAATGGTTCAATTAAGTCATGATTCAAACGAATCCTAATTGGATTAGGATTTGAAGGGAAACAAGTGCACCCAATCCTCTTTGGAAGAGGATTGAATCACCTAGAGTTAGGACCCACGCCCCACTTGATTAGATCAAGTGGGGGCGTGCGTGATGAGGGGTGAGGAAGAGGGCTTGGCCGAAATCCAAGAGAAAAGAAGAGGGGCGTGCGCCCCTCCTCTTGGTTCTTAAAAGGAATATAATGAAGCTCATAAAAGGTAGGAGCTTCATATGACTTTATAAGGACCAAAAGACCAAACCCTAGACCTAATTCCTCCTTTCCTCCTCCTTGTGCCGTGGCCCCTTCTTCCTCTTGGTCTTCAGCCGCAAGCAAAGAAGAAGAAAAAGAAGGCTTGGCGGCACTCCTTTCCTCCCTTCCTTCTTCCAACGCAAGGGAAATTGAAAAGGTTGCAAGCAACCTTTGATTCTTCATCCTCTTGCATCCTTCTTCTTCCTCCTCTCAAGCACATTCAAGAGTTAATTGAAAGAGAGGAAATCAGCCATCCAAAGTTGTCTCTGCAAGGGAGCTAGCACCCCTGTTGCCCAAGGTGACAAGCCAAGAGGGGGGGGGGTGAATTAGTTTCTTTTACTTTTAACAATCTTACTTATGTTAAATGATGAGTTAGTAAACTTAAACAAATCACAATACAAATAACAAGAAGTATAGTGGTTCGGTGCTCTTCTTAGCACCTACGTCCACTCCCCAAGCGACCCCTTGGGAATTCACTATAATCTCGCGGATTACAGTTGGATTGTTTTCCGGGCTCACAATCCAAAAACCTTTACACTTTGGTTTTCCGGGTTCACCAAAAACCTATGTTGGTTTTACGGGCTCACCAACGAATCTTTGTTGGTTTTACGGGCTCACCAACGAACCTTTACAATTGGTTTTCCGGGTTCACCAATCAACCTATTCCGTTGGTTTTGCGGGCTAACCAACCAACCTTTACAAGTAGTTTAACAAATAAAGAAAGAAGATTTAAACTCCTAGATGAGCAAATAAAACAATATAATCTACAAAGAAGAGTTTAGAAAGTATTTATCGCTTGTAGTGACTTCTCTCTTCTTTGTCAAGGATGCTTCACTCTTCAAGGGAGGATGGAGCTCTTGATGACTCTTTGAATCTGCTCAACCCCTTTCTTTGATTCTTGAATGAAGCACTTGGATGAAGAAGATTAGGGCACTTTCTCTTTCTTGTGTACTCTTTGATATTCTTTGGAAAAGATGTTCTATCTGATGAATAGTGCCCCTTTAAATAGTTTCCTACATCCATTGGACAAGCCCCAATGGTTAGAATTCAAAAACTAGCCGTTACTCACTATTGGAAGGACAAAAAGTACATCTGCAGAACTAGCCGTTATGCTTCTGCCCGTGTTTGGGTCGGCTCAACCTGTCCTTAGGTCGACCCAACTTTCACTTGGGTCGACTCAAACTTTCCTTGGGTCGACCCTCTCAGAACCACAGAAACTTGCAATTCAGCCTTCCTTCACTTGGGTCGACCCAACCTTTTTTTGGGTCGACTCAAGGTTCAGTTGGATCGACTCAACTTCTTCTTAGGTCGACCCTAACAGGGTTTCCAGAGAACCTTTTCTGTCTTCTGTTCTGTCTTGCCTTTGGGTCGACCCTCTCAGGGTTTGGGTTGACTCAAGCTTGGGTCGACTCAACTTCATCTTTGGTCGACCCTCTCAGTATTTCCAGAGAACCATTTTCCTGAGTCTTTGAGGGCTCGTTTGGTTCGCGGGAAGTATTTTCCCTTCTAGGAATATGATTCCTGGGAATCATATTCCTAGGAAGAGGATACCTAGGAAAGTATTTTTGGTATGTTTGGTTAACCATGGGAAAGTGACAAATTTCCAAAGTGCTTATGTTTGGTTGACCATCCACTTTCCTAGGAAAGTTATGTATAATTCCTATTATGCCCTTAATAAAAATTAGTTCTTTAATGCCTCTTTAATACTTCTTTAATGTTGAAGGGTCTTTTTGGGAAAAAATAAAAAAGGAGTGATTCCCACCTCATGGGAAAGTAACTTTCCCATGTTTCTCATGGGAAAGACTTTCTCATGAAATGTGGGAATCATATTCCCATGGAAATACAACTTTCCCATCTCTTTCCTTTGAAAACTCCAACCAAACAAGAGGCATTTCATTACTTTCCCGTTGACCACACTTTCCCCCCTCCTTTTCCTGCGAACCAAACGAGCCCTGAGAGGCTTGAGGTTTGGGTCGACTCATGCTTTCCTTGGGTCGACCCAACATACTGTTCATCTATGCCATTTTTGCAGAAGTGTGCCAAATGCTTTCTTGATGTGCCGGGGTCGACCCAATCATCCTTTGGGTCGATTCAATCCACACTTTGCTGCATTTCAAGGTTAGATTCATTCAAATAAACAATGAAATGTATCTATATCAATTTATACAAATATACTGAGAGTAATAAACTTATAAATGAAGTATCGATTTAACTTATAACATACTCTAGATAATTGCTTGTTAATCATCAAAATAACACTATCATCCTCAATCTCTCCCTTTTTGATGATTATAAAATAAAGAGTATGAGCCTATTGATACTTATCTTAAAATCAGTTTTTGAAAGGGCTTAACTTGCTGAATTTCAGCTTTTCATATATAAGAGTGAAGTCTCCCCCTATATCATTCAAATGTTGCCAATTTGACTTTTTGAATTGCTCCCCCTTTCATTTATAATTCATTAAAGATGAAACTCCAAAAGTTTGAGATAAAACATGAGTTTCAGGTTATGTATCGAGGTGTGAAAGGTGCGTGCCAAATTCTGAAATTCTATATGCCAAATTCTGAAATTTGATAGAAATTTTTGATTTGATCATTTTCATTGTTGCAAATTGCTCCCCCTTGGATGTATATGCTTTCCTATATGATTTTCAATTTGTTTTACAAGTTATTTTATTATTTCTCCTTCTTTCTTTACTTCTCCTCTTATCACTCTACCTTTACTTCTCCCCCTATTACTCTTTCTTTACTTCTCCCCCTTTTTGTTATCATCAAATAGATGCATGAGAAAAGACACAATAAATAACAAATATTCAAACTTCATTGATCAAAATAGGAACATTTTAGTACATTCATGCCCAAAAATAAAAACAAATACAATGTTCCTTAATCAAAGTTTAAAGATACATGATAAAAGCAAAATACATATGAGACTAGATATCTAGCCTAGGCTCTAAACAGAAATGCTAATATCAGCCTAGGGAGTATCTAATGGCTGGGATCTAGTCCTCATCCTCCTAGTGTACGTGGCGAGGGGAGGTCGAGCCTGGTGAGACTGTGTCTGGCGTGGAGCACGACGAGCTGGATGACTCTGTGCCGATATCTCTGACTCGGCAGCCTGTGGCACAGATGGTCCATGGGTCTCTCTCTCTCTGGAGTGCTCCTATCTGCTGCCTCAGATCACTGATCTTAGCAGACATGATGTCCAATCGGCTCGTCAGCCCATCTGTTGACCCCCTAATGGATTTTGATGAATACAAAACACTAGAGTATAATTCCATTTATCTTAACAATTTAATTGAGGAATTCATGTGATTAATTGAGAATATTGTTAAGAAATGTCTAGGCAAGTTCCCATAATTTTTATGAATTTATTGAAGAATATTTTGAGTTAAAGAAAACAGATCAGGGACAGCCGAGACGTCTCCGGATAGTTTCAGAGACGTCTCTGGCACAAACAGGAAGAACTGGGACACTTGGAGACGTCCCCGGCACCTGCCGAGTCGTCCCCGCGCTAGCGGAGTCGACTCTCTCAGTAGCAGAGTCGACTCTCTCAGTGGCGGCAGAAAGGCAATTTTCAAGAGATATGCGCGAGACGTCCCCTGGAGGAGCGGAGTCAACTCTCTCAGGGAATTCCAGAGGACATGTTTTTCAGAGATAAAGAAGCGGAGTCGTCCCCAAAGCAAAAAGTACAAACAAGCCGAGACGTCCCCTTAAAGTGCCGAGTCGACCCCAGACAACGTAAAAAGTGAAATCTTGTAGCCGAGACGTCTCTCGTTGAAGCGGAGACGTCCCCGGAGCGCCTGGGACGCGACTGACAGCTTTTCAGGTTTGGTTTGAATTTCAAATCCTTTTTACTTTGTCTCTAACGGCTATATTTGCTTTTTTGGGCTATAAAAGGGACCTCTTAAGTGCTTCTCAACAACTCTTCACCAACCCAAAGCTAGATCATTCAAGAGAGAAGTAAGAAAGAAAAGTTCAAGGGAGTGAGTGCATTCAAGTGAAGAAATCAAGTGTTTTCAAGCTTCCCAAGTGATTTCAAGCTCAATCACTCTCGTGCGCTTGGGATTAAAAACTCACACTCAATCCTACGCGCTCCACATCGGAAGAATCAATATCTTCCACGCTTCCAACGGCAAAAGGATTCTTCCGGGTTCTATTGTTCATAATTGCAATATTTGCTTTTTAGAGCTTTTTCTTTCTTTTGTAAACTCTTTCGTTGTGGTGCTTGTTCCAGTCAAGGGACTTGGAACAAGGGAAAGGCGTCCCAAGCCTAAGTGAAATTGGGGGTTTTAGGGTTTGTTGTGAGCCCGGTGTAAAACAACGAGTTGGATAGTGAACTCGCAAAACTACCGTACTGTAATCTTGGATTATAATGGAAATTTCCAAAGGTGATTTGGAGAGTGGATGTAGGAGCAGTGGAAGCTCCGAACCACTATAAAACATTGTGTTTGCGATAGACCTTTCTTATTCCTCTTTCTTTACTTTAGTGCATATATTCGTGTGTTTTATTTTTAATTAGTCAAAAGCTTTTAAAACACCCAATTCACCCCCCTCTTGGGTGACCATCTCTGGGCAACAAGTGGTATCAGAGCCGGTGCTCTGTGTATTTCTTGAAAGACCTAACCGTCTTAGCCAAAGATCTAGATGGCAACACCCTTTAACAATGTTCCTGCCGAGGGGCAAGCAACCAATAGACCTCCACTCTTCAATGGGACAAATTATACCTATTGGAAGACTAGAATGAGAATCTTCATTCAAGCACAAGACTATGCCTTGTGGAGGGTTATAGTCAAGGGACCACAAGAACCATCACACATGGTTAATGGCATTCGAGTTCCCAAACCTGAGGAGGATTGGGATGAGAATGATGATAGGATGGCTCAACTTAATTCTAAAGCCATGAACTCATTATTTTGTTCTCTAGATGTAAATGAGTTCAATAGAGTCTCCACATGTACTTCCGCTAAGAAAATATGGGATAGGCTTGAAGTTACCCACGAGGGTACAAATCAAGTCAAAGAGTCTAAAGTGAACATTCTAGTTCACAAGTATGAGTTGTTTAAGATGGAACCCAATGAAACCATCACATGCATGTTTACTCGCTTTACCGATATAATTAATGGTCTAAAGAGTTTGGGTAAATCTTATACTAACCCAGAACTTGTGAGTAAAATTCTCAGGTCTTTGCCGAAAGCATGGGAAGCAAAGGTCACGGTGATCGTAGAAGCCAAAGACCTCAACACCTTGGGATTAGAACAACTACTGGGCTCATTGATGACGCATGAGCTCACAATGAAGCAACATGAAGAAGAGTTGCCGAAGAAAAGGACAATCGCACTCAAGGCTACCTCAAGTGTGTGTGAAGAAGAGAGTAGTGAGAGTGAAGAAGAAAGCCAAGATGAGGACTTGGGTTTGATAGTAAGGAAGTTTAAGAAATTCATGAGAAGAAAGAAACCTTTCCCAAGAAAAAAATTTGGAGGGAGAAATGATTGGGAAAAAGAAAAGGAAAAAGAAAGAGATCCAATCATATGCTATGATTGCAAGAAACCGGGACACGTTCGTTCCAAATGCCCTCAACAAAAGAAGTATTTTGGAAAGGAGAAGAAGAAGGCATTGAAGGCAACATGGGATGATAGTGACACATCATCCTCCGAGGAAGAGAAGGAAGAGACCGCCAATTTGTGCTTCATGGCGTTCGAAGACGACGAGGTATGTCAAAACCCAACTATAAATTTTACTTTAGAAGAATTATATGAAGCTTTTCAAGAACTTATGGGTGATTGTAGTATGTTAGGAGCAAAGAATAAAGAGTTAAAAGCCTCCAATCAAAAACTAAAGGAAGATTTTGAAAACCTATTAATTGAAAAGGAGAGCGTTAAAAATATTAACACTACTAATCTAGAAATCAAAAATTCAAAACTTAGCATTGAAAATGAAAAGGCAAAAACACTAATTAAGGAATTAAATCTAAAAGTAAAATCCCTACTTGATAATAATACCTCACTTGCACAAAATGTTGAATCCCTTAAAAAAGATAAGGAAGAACTAGTTAAAGAAAATTTGAATCTTAAGAATGAGGTACATAAGTACAAACCAATTGTTGAAAAATTCACACAAAGCTCTGAAAAATTAAATCTTATTCTTTCAAATCAAAGAGCTGTTTTCAATAAAGCCGGATTAGGATATAAAACTAACACACAACAAAAATACCTAAAGAATTTCTTTGTAAAAGCAAAAAATGTAAAAACTGAAAAACCTACATGCTTTCATTGTGGGAAGAATGGACATAAAGCCTACTCTTGTATTCAAAGAAAGATCCAAACTAACAAGAGTACATTTATGAAAGCTAAAAACATAACTAAAGTATGGGTGCCTAAGGGAACCAACCACACTAACCACGAAGGACCCAAGAAAACTTGGGTACCTAAGAGCTTCACATGATCATTTTGCAGGTATGCCTTGCAGCCGGAAATAAAAAGAGAATGTGGTATCTTGATAGTGGTTGCTCAAGGCATATGACCGGTGACAAGAGTCTCTTCGTCACCTTGGAATCAAAAGAAGGAGGAGTAGTCACATTCGGAGACAATGCTAAAGGTCAAATCATTGGTGTTGGTAAAATCTCCATATCACCCTCCTCATTTATTGATAATGTATTGTTAGTCAACGGACTAAAACATAATTTATTAAGTATAAGTCAATTTTGTGACAAGGGATTTAAAGTATCATTTGAATCATCACTATGCATAATTAGTAGTCCAATTGATAATGAGATCATACTCACAGGACATAGGCATGGAAATGTTTACATGGTAGATCTTGATGATCTCACCATGAAGGATGGCCAATGTCTTGTAGCCATGAATCCCAAAGTCAATGAGACTAGTTGGTTATGGCATCGTAGGTTAGGGCATGCTAGCATGGATTTAATCTCAAAATTAATTACAAAGGATCTAGTCAAAGGACTACCAAAAATAGACTTTGAAAAGAATAAAATTTGTGCTGCATGTCAATTAGGGAAACAAACAAGAAGTTCTTTCAAGTCTAAGAACATAGTCTCAACATCAAAACCCTTAGAACTAATTCACATGGATTTGTTTGGACCCACTAGAACTGCTAGTCTAGGGGGTAAGAAATTTGGTCTTGTAATTGTTGATGATTTTTCACATTTTACATGGGTTTCATTTCTTGCACACAAAGATGAGTCCTTTCCCGCCTTTATCAAGTTTCATAATAGGGTTTCAAATGAACTCAATCATAAACTAAAAGCAATTAGGAGTGATCATGGTACCGAGTTTGAAAATCAGTATTTTGAAAAATTTTGTGAAGAAAATGGTATCAATCACAACTTCTCGGCACCTAGGACACCCCAACAAAATGGGGTGGTAGAAAGGAAGAATCGCACACTAGCAGATATGGCTCGTACCATGTTGTGCGAATCGGATCTACCAAAGTATTTTTGGGCTGAAGCAATAAATACTTCATGTTATATCTTAAATCGTGCTTTAGTTAGATCCATCTTAAAGAAAACACCTTATGAGTTGATAAAAAGTAAGAAACCTAATATAAGTTATTTTCATGTTTTCGGTTGTCGATGCTTTTTTTAAACAATGGAAAGGACAATCTAAGTAAATTTAGTGCTAAATCAGATGAGGGGATCTTCTTAGGTTATTCCTCATCTAGTAGAGCATACAGGGTCTTCAACAAGAGAACTCTCGTTGTTGAAGAATCCATTCATGTTGTTTTTGATGAAACTAATGGAGATTCTTCTAGAAAAGAAGAAGATGGTGATGTAGGTATACTTGAAGACCAAATGAAGGAACTCTCCACTCAAGACAAACAACATGAGGATGATATCAAAGAAGATACAAATCAGCGAGATGAAGAAGATCAACCTCCTTCAAGAAATCAAGATCTTCCCAAAGAATGGAGGTATGCACATGGTCATCCAAAGGATCTAATCCTTGGTGATCCTTCACAAGGTATAAGAACTAGATCCTCTTTAAGAAACACTAGTAATTATCTTGCTTTCGTTTCGCAAATAGAGCCTAAATCACTAGAGGAAGCTGAAAAAGATGATAATTGGATGAATGCTATGCAAGAGGAATTAAACCAATTCGAAAGAAATGAAGTTTGGACTCTAATGAAAAGACCCCCTAATGTTTCAATTATAGGCACCAAGTGGGTGTATAGAAATAAACTAGATGAAGATGGAATAGTAATAAGAAACAAAGCTAGGCTAGTGGCCAAAGGATATAATCAGGAGGAAGGAATAGATTTTGATGAAACTTTTGCTCCTGTTGCTAGGTTAGAGGCTATTAGACTGCTTTTAGCATATGCATGCTTCATGGATTTTAAACTTTATCAAATGGATGTAAAAAGCGCATTCTTAAATGGCTATATAATGGAGGAAGTTTATGTAGGACAACCTCCAGGTTTTGAAAATCACTTACATCCAGATTATGTGTATAAATTGCATAAAGCATTGTATGGACTTAAGCAAGCTCCTAGGGCATGGTATGAAAGATTAAGCAATTTCCTAATTGAGAACAAATTTAAGAGAGGAAATGTAGATAAAACCCTCTTTATTAAAAGAAAAGGAAATGACTTATTGCTTGTACAAATCTATGTGGATGATATAATTTTTGGTGCTACTAATGATAGTCTTTGTCAAGAGTTTGCCAAGCTTATGCAGGGAGAATTTGAAATGAGCATAATGGGTGAGCTCAACTTCTTCCTTGGGCTACAAATAAAACAATCAGAGGAAGGCATCTTCATCAGTCAGTCCAAATACATCAAGGAAATGCTGGAAAAATTCAAGATGAAGGATGCAAAGGAAATCAGCACACCCATGAGCTCAAGTTGCAAGCTTGACAAAGATGAAAAAGGTAAAAGTATAGACTGCAAATTGTATAGAGGTATGATAGGCTCTCTACTTTACCTTACTGCTAGTAGACTAGATATATTATTCAGTGTTTGTATGTGTGCTAGATACCAAGCATGTCCTAAGGAATCACACTTGCAAGCTGTTAAAAGAATATTTAGATATCTAGTAGGGACATCTAATGTAGGTTTATGGTATTCTAAACAATCTGACATAAACTTAATTGCTTATTCCGATGCTGATTTTGCCGGGTGCAAACTCGACAGAAAAAGCACAAGTGGCACATGTCAACTCTTGGGTGCCAATTTGGTTTCTTGGTTTAGTAAGAAACAAAATTCAGTTGCCTTGTCCACAGCTGAGGCTGAGTACATTGCAGCTGGAAGCTGTTGTGCCCAAGTTCTTTGGATTAAGCAACAACTTGAAGACTTCGGTATCAAAATGGATAATATACCAATTAAATGTGATAATACAAGTGCAATTAATTTAACAAAAAATCCTGTCCAACACTCTAAGTCAAAGCATATAGAGATTAGGCATCACTTTATTAGGGATCATGTGCTGAAAAATGATGTGATGATTGAATATGTATGTACTGAAAATCAATTGGCTGATATCTTTACAAAGCCCCTTTGTAAAGAAAGATTCAACTTCTTAAGGAATGCTTTGAGCTTGTATGATCCTAGCAAATGAATTGAACTTGTATTGCATTGTTTTGCTGCGCAAACTAGTAATCAACCTCAAGGTAAACATAAGTGAAAACATGAATTCATGTAAGCTAAATGACGAACTGTTTGACTTTCCGGAGGATGGTTACCCTCCCTTGGACTCTTCATGGAGATATTTTCAGAGCCTATTTCATAGGTATTCGAAATTTGGTCAAACATTCCTCATTTCAATATTAATAATTTAAAAATTATTATCAAATTATTATAGGATGTATCATTAAGGGGGAGGATCACAAACAAATTCACTCTAAGTTTATCAAAAGAGATCATGTTGATTAGGGTGATTAAACAAAAATTGGGAGAAGAAAGAATTTAGTCTGAAATTTTTCAGTGCCGGAGACGTCTCTGGTGTAGGGTTCTAGCATGTCATAATGGGCAGCGGAAGCTAGGAATTTTAAAATTTTCTTAATAAAGTCCCTATGCATGAAACCCTTTTAAGCCTAGATCACCTTAATGATTACAATCAAATAATATAAAATAAATGCAGAATTAGTAGAATACCTCAAACGCTAATCCAAAGTGTACAATCTCTACGAGGCGTCCAAGTGTCCGCCCTCTAATGGTGATCCACACGAAAACTTGATCAAGACTTTAGCTCCAAAGACTTTTGATCCTTAATGCAGAATTCTTCTAAAGAACTCTAATGGCTTGCTTTCCTTCCTTTCTATTTTTCTTTAGCCTTCTAAAATCACTTCTAATCCTTTTGTCCTAATGAAGACCACCTTGTCTTGGCTTAGGACACACTAGAAGCAATGTTAGAAAGAAAGAAACTAATGTAAGAAAGAAGGGATATGAGAGAGAGAGAGTTGGATTGATTTCCGATGATTAGAAAACACCGGGAGCATTCTTATTTATTGATGGCGTGGGGATGCATCACCAAAGGATGCATCCCATCCACACATCCTTCAGATGGGGCGTGATAAGAGGAGAGAAGGCGCCACAAAAAATAGGGAGAGGCGTATCAAAAGTGGTTATGATAAGATCAAGCGCTTATGATGTGGCGCTTGATTCCCTAAGCACCTCTTCATGAAAATGCGCCGTACTCTTCCCTTTTTTCACTTCTTCTCACGCAAGAAAAATAGGAACCAACCTTATCCATTCATCAAGGGTTGATGATGATCCAAAGGCCATGAAAGAAGGCGCCATATATCCCTTAGGCGTGATGAAGAGAGAAGAGAGAGAATGGATAAGATCAAATAAATGGTTCATCCTTATCCATTTAATCTTCACGTATTCTCTCTCTTTCCTTCACCTATTTTTCATCTCCACGCCTCCCAATGATATCCATCACGTCATCATGATCTCCCATCATCCTATGATGAAAATCCAATGGCTCCAATTCATGGTGCCATCCATTTGATCCATCTCTTCATCCAAATGTTGATCCAACGGTCAAAAATGAATGATTTATCAAATCTAATCCAATTAGACTCAAACCAAGCCAATTAGGAGCCAACTCTTGGCTAACCCATATTAGAATATGATCTAATCAAATTAGATCAATTAAGAATCAGATTCGAATCCAGTTCGAATCAGATTCGAATCCAGTTCGAATCAGATTCGAATCCAGTTCGAATCAGATTCGAATCCAGTTCGAATCAGATTCGAATCCAGTTCGAATCAGATTCGAATCCAGTTCGAATCAGGAGCTAAGGTTTGCAACACCTGCTAGGATGTTTATCTTGCAAACATGATCTAATCCAATTAGACCCTTGATAAGTTTTCTTGTGTGTGACCCATTGGGTTCCATACTTAGCCAGCAATAGGTGTGAGTGCGAGTTGACCCAACTTGATTAGAACTCTTCTAATCGATTTAAGTCCAAACTGCGCAAACCCGAACTTAACAATTAGAATCCTTTCTAATTGGTGATTGAATTAAACTCTTTAATTCGATCAAACCTATAAGACAAGATTGACGTCTAGCAACGTGTCATGTCTACCCGGAAAATATGGAATTTGGTGGAAATACCAAAAATACCCTTCAGTGGCAAGTTACCATGCAATTCAATCCTTTAATCAAACTGCATCCCAAATATGTATATGAGTATGAATATATGTCAAACTCAATTTCATATTCATATTTTTCTCAATCTTTTAATGATAATTCAAATAATGAAACATTAAAAACTCTTTCTAATTTTCATTCTGCTTTGATCAAAGGCTTCCTGAATTATCATATGATTAGAATAAATAGGATGCTATCTTCTCTTACTAGAAGTGATTAATTCCTTGTTGATCTACTCATAATCTTCGTACACAATCCACCATATCCAGAAGACCTCGTACATAACTTATTGTCATGAATGAGTGTAAACCAAAACATAGGTTCATGTGCACAAGATACCATGGTGATCTCAGGTCAAAGGATCAGTTGCACAACTCCCACTAAGAGAATCATCTTTTGACATGTAAGTAAGACTTCATAAGATTTCTCTTTGTAGGTCAATTCAGTGAACTCATTCTTCTAATGAGCACCCATATCTTTGTATTAGTGTCTCCACACAAATGATTGTGAGATCAATCATCCTCTGCATCGAGCATACATAAGACATGCCAGTCTTTCCGGTAATCATTGATCCCCGACTCAATGTACCAATGACTGGGAATATTTAAGATTAGGATTTTAGGATTTTAAGTCTCACTAGTATGATCTCATCATAGTCTTAAAACCATTGCCCTAATCTAAGGAGTTTATCATAAATATAATCAACAGCATATGATAAAACATAACGCCTTTATTCATATTTAAATGTCATGTACATGATTTGGACAAATCAAAAGAAAAACCCTTCGCAATACATATTGCGATTGGCTTGTAGGGCATCTACTCTTTCAATCTCCCACTTGCACTAAAGCCAATCGCTCTTATATTTTATCCCCATACAATCGAGGTGGCGATCGAACTGCTGTTGTGGTAGAGCTTTAGTGAACGGGTCTGCTAGGTTGTTCTTGGTGTCTACTCGTTCAATGACTATGTCTTGTCTCTCGACAATCTCTCGAACAAGATGGAAGCGTCTTAGAATGTGCTTGGATTTGTGATGAGACCTTGGTTCCTTCGCTTGAGCAACAGCTCCAGTGTTATCACAATAAACTGGGACTGGTCCAGCAATCTCGGGAACTACTCCTAACTCAGAGATGAACTTCTTCATCCAGACAGCTTCCTTAGCGGCTTCACTTACAGCAATGTATTCTGCCTCAGTAGTTGAGTCAGCTACAGTTTGCTGTTTGGAACTCTTCCAGCTCACTGCACCACCATTTAGGGTAAAGACATACCCTGAAGTGGACTTGCTATCATCTGGGTCTGATTGAAAACTAGAATCAGAAAATCCTTCTAGTTTCAACTCAGATCCTCCATAAACTAGAAAAATATCTTTAGTCCTTCTCAAGTACTTAAGAATATTTTTCACAGCTATCCAATGATCCTCTCCTGGATCAGCCTGAAATCTACTTGTTATGCCTAAGGCATAAGCAACATCAGGCCTAGTACATAGCATAGCATACATAATCGATCCTACTGCCGAAGCATAGGGAATAGAATTCATTCTATTCCTCTCTTCAGATGTCTTAGGAGACATCTTCTTAGAGAGACGTATGCCATGACTCATAGGCAAATAACCTCTTTTACTTTCTTCCATGCTGAATCTTTTCAGCACATTATCTATGTACCTAGACTGGGACAAGCCTAGCATCCTTTTAGATCTATTCCTATAGATCTTTATACCAAGTATATAGGATGCTTCTCCCAAGTCTTTCATGGAAAAGCTTTTTGACAGCCAAGTCTTGACCGATTGTAACATTGGAATATCATTTCCAATGATCAGTATGTCATCTACATACAATATTAAGAAGACAATGGCACTCCCACTAGTCTTCTTGTACACACATGGTTCATCCACATTTTTGATAAAACCAAACTCTTTGACTGTTGTATCAAAACGGATGTTCCAACTCCTCGATGCTTGCTTTAATCCATAAATGGATCTCTTAAGCTTGCATACTTGATTTGCTCTCTTACTTGAGACAAATCCTTCTGGCTGTGTCATGTAAACCTCTTCCTCAAGATAACCATTAAGGAAGGCGGTTTTGACATCCATCTGCCAGATTTCATAATCATAGTATGCAGCTATTGCAAGCAAAATCCGAATAGATTTGAGCATAGCTACTGGCGAAAAAGTTTCATCATAGTCAATTCTTTGCTTTTGCCTGAAACCTTTTGCCACCAATCTAGCCTTGTAGGTTTCTACTTGGCCATCTGCTCCAATCTTTTTCTTATAGACCCATTTGCAACCTATAGGGTTTACATCCTCTGGTGCATCAACCAAAGTCCATACTTGGTTGGTATACATAGAATCTATTTCGGATTTCATGGCTTCTAGCCATTTGTCAGAGTCACTACTCATGACAGCTTCCGAATAGGTCAGAGGATCATTATTCTGAACAATGTGGGCTTCATCATTCTCAATGATGAACCCATATCTCTCAGGTGCTCTTCGCACTCTATCTGACCTTCGGAGAGGAGATGTGTGTTGTGGTTGTACCTCATCAATGGGTACATCTGGTTGAAGAATTTTTTGTGTTTCTATTTGTAGGTTTTGAACTTCTTCAAGTTCAATTTTTCTATCCTTGCCCTTTTCTAAGATAAACTCTTTTTCTAAGAAAATGGCATGCCTACCTACAAAAACTTTTTGTTCGGTAGGATGATAGAAGATGTATCCTATACTATCTTTAGGATAACCTACAAAAATATATTTATCTAATCTAGCACTTAGCTTGTGTCCAAAATTTCTTTTGACATAAGCTTGACAACCCCATATCTTAAGATACTTAAGATTAGGCTTCTTTCCTCTCCATATCTCATATGGAGTGCTACGTACAGACTTAGAAGGTACCTTGTTTAATATTAGTGCAGCAGTCTCTAGGGCAAAACCCCAGAAGGAAATAGGAAGATCAGTAAAGCACATCATGGACCGTACCATATCTAATAAAGTACGATTCCTCCATTCAGCTACACCATTTAATTGTGGCGTATACGGAGGTGTCCATTCAGAGAGAATGCCCTTTTCTTTAAGATGATTTAAAAACTCACTAGAAAGGTATTCACCTCCTCGATCAGATCGAAGGATTTTAATACACTTTCCGGTTTGTTTTTCAACCATACTTTGATACTCTTTAAACTTATCAAAAGCTTCGGATTTATGTTTCATAAGATACACATATCCGAACCTTGATAAATCATCAGTGAATGTGATGAAGTAAGAGTATCCACCTCTAGCTGGAGTTGTCATAGGACCACATACATCTGTGTGTATAAGTCCTAATAACTCACTTGCCCTTTCTCCATGTCCAGTGAATGGAGACTTAGTCATTTTACCCATAAGACAAGATTCACAAGTTCCTAATGATTCATAATCATAAGGATCAAAGAACTCTTCTTTGTATAACTTGTTGATTCTTGATTCACTTATGTGACCAAGTCGGCAATGCCAAAGAAGGGTGTTATTTACTTCCTCTCTCTTTCTTTTATTGCTTTTATTAATATGAAAGACATTGTCATTAAGTAATAAAACAAGAAGACCATTTTCCATAATGCCATTGCAAAGATGCTTATTAGAAAAATAAATAGAGCAACCATTGCCCTTTCCATTAATTTCAAATCCTTTCTTTAACAACAAAGGAATGGAAATTACATTTCTAATAATTTTGGGCATATAATAACAATCTTCTAATTGTAGGAGCTCTCCCGAAGGTAACTCCAAGTTGTAGGTTCCAACAGCTTCAGCCTGGATGGACTCTCCTCCAGCGCCATACAGCTCGAAGTCACCTTTCTTCAAAATTTTAATTTTCTGTAGTCCATGCAAAGATTTGCAAATGTAAAAACCACAGCCGGTATCCAATACCCATGAATTTGAATTTGAAGAACTTAATGACAAGTTGGCATGTAACATAAACATACCTTTTGATGCAACTCTTGCATCGGTCTTCATACTTGCAAGAAAACTCTTGCAATTCCTTTTCCAGTGGCAGCTTTGCCGCAATGAAAACAGGTACTTGATCCGGAGTTTTTCTTTCCTTTTTTCTTTTTGATGCTACTCTTAGGGTTCAATCGTTTCTTAGAACCCTTATTGCCCGATTTTCTCTTAGAGGTGCCATCTATAAGAAGGAGTGGACCTTTATCCTTCTTAATATGGCCTTCAGCTGTTTTGAGCATATTTAACAGCTCGGGCAGGGAGGTGTTCAGCTTGTTCATGTGAAAGTTCACAACAAACTGAGAGAATGAATCAGGCAGTGATTGCAGGATCAAATCCTGACTGAGCTCACTATCCATAGCAAAACCTAATTGACTTAATCTAGTGATTAAGTCTATAACCATAAGAACATGGTTTTGCACTGGAGTTCCTTTATTCATTCTAGCACGGAACAACTGCTTAGATATCTCATACCTAGCAGTCCTGCTTTGTTCTCCATACAACTCTTTTAGATTGAGAAGTATGGATTGAGTGTCCATGCCTTCATGTTGCCTCTGTAATTCATTACTCATAGAGGCAAGTATGATACATTTGACAGTCAAACTGTCATTTTTCCACATCTTATGTGTGGCAACCTCCTCTTCTGTAGCATCATCCCCTAGATCTCCAAGATCAGGGGTTTCAAGTATATAGAAAATTTTCTCCTGAGTGAGTACTATCTTTAAATTCCTCAACCAGTCCACATAATTTGGTCCGGTCAACTTGTTGGCATCTAAGATGCCTCTTAGTGAAAGTGAAGCCATTTAATAATTCTACATATGCAAGAACATAACTAATATAAGCAGACCAATCATGATGACATGTTTGCAACTAGATAAGGACTTTAATCTAATTTGTCTCCTACTATTTTTATCGAATATCATAGCCCTCTCCTATGATAAACGTGAAAATATAATTTTTCTTAGTAGGGTTGAGATCCTAATTCATCATAAAAAGCCTTGTGTTTACACAACAAACTCTTATGAGTTCAAAGGTAGGAAACTCTTTCCAATTGCATCTCATGCAATTCTCAACTTTATCTTGTCCTCTTAAAATACTTATTGCCTTGTGTTAGCACAACAAACAATAATATTTTAGTTAAGTCAAACCCTTCATTTCCATATAGTCATATTCGAATAATATTGCCCTTGTGGTTACACAACAAGGCAATATATTAAAATATGCCATAAGCATCTTAATGCACCAAGACAGTATAACATCAGTCCCCATTGCAAGTTTTGTGTTAGCACAACAAACTAGCATGGATCTTGACATAATAATATCGAGGCATGAAGGAAGGCTATCAATAGTGTTATATCAATATTAAGCTTCTCCATAATAGACAATCAAACAATTGGCCAGGTAAGCAGGTGGGAGGCTCCCCTTACTCAAAAAGTAAGGTCCTAATTAAGTAACCACCTTTAGTGCTTTCCTTAGACACCAATTAGATTAATTGTTCTAGAATGGGTTAGCTCAAAATTTTTTAACACTATGACTTAATATAATTTTTATTGAGGGCTTACTAGTCTCTAGCACATTCTTTAATTGTAACATATATTTAACATATTTAAAATAAGTTATCATGCATCATAGCTATCTCATAGCATGTATAAATCATAAGCAACTAATTAACATGCTTCAACATATTTTCATATGGAAAATTTCATATCATGACATTTTATTACATATCATATCATATATGAATCATATATTTCAGCATTTCATTAAGCATATGACATTACTATCTCATAGTAAATTAATAATCATACATCATGCATTATTATTTGATTGAACCAATTAAGGATAGCTCTGATACCACTGTAGGGTTCTAGCATGTCATAATGGGCAGCGGAAGCTAGGAATTTTAAAATTTTCTTAATAAAGTCCCTATG
Source organism: Phoenix dactylifera (assembly GCF_051530095.1). Lineage (NCBI taxonomy): Eukaryota > Viridiplantae > Streptophyta > Magnoliopsida > Arecales > Arecaceae > Phoenix > Phoenix dactylifera. Next base: position 11,429,425 of record NC_143193.1, read on the forward strand.
CATGAAACCCTTTTAAGCCTAGATCACCTTAATGATTACAATCAAATAATATAAAATAAATGCAGAATTAGTAGAATACCTCAAACGCTAATCCAAAGTGTACAATCTCTACGAGGCGTCCAAGTGTCCGCCCTCCAATGGTGATCCACACGAAAACTTGATCAAGACTTTAGCTCCAAAGACTTTTGATCCTTAATGCAGAATTCTTCTAAAGAACTCTAATGGCTTGCTTTCCTTCCTTTCTATTTTTCTTTAGCCTTCTAAAATCACTTCTAATCCTTTTGTCCTAATGAAGACCACCTTGTCTTGGCTTAGGACACACTAGAAGCAATGTTAGAAAGAAAGAAACTAATGTAAGAAAGAAGGGATATGAGAGAGAGAGAGTTGGATTGATTTCCGATGATTAGAAAACACCGGGAGCATTCCTATTTATAGATGGCGTGGGGATGCATCACCAAAGGATGCATCCCATCCACACATCCTTCAGATGGGGCGTGATAAGAGGAGAGAAGGCGCCACAAAAAATAGGGAGAGGCGTATCAAAAGTGGTTATGATAAGATCAAGCGCTTATGATGTGGCGCTTGATTCCCTAAGCACCTCTTCATGAAAATGCGCCGTACTCTTCCCTTTTTTCACTTCTTCTCACGCAAGAAAAATAGGAACCAACCTTATCCATTCATCAAGGGTTGATGATGATCCAAAGGCCATGAAAGAAGGCGCCATATATCCCTTAGGCGTGATGAAGAGAGAAGAGAGAGAATGGATAAGATCAAATAAATGGTTCATCCTTATCCATTTAATCTTCACGTATTCTCTCTCTTTCCTTCACCTATTTTTCATCTCCACGCCTCCCAATGATATCCATCACGTCATCATGATCTCCCATCATCCTATGATGAAAATCCAATGGCTCCAATTCATGGTGCCATCCATTTGATCCATCTGTCAAAAATGAATGATTTATCAAATCTAATCCAATTAGACTCAAACCAAGCCAATTAGGAGCCAACTCTTGGCTAACCCATATTAGAATATGATCTAATCAAATTAGATCAATTAAGAATCAGATTCGAATTCAATTCGAATCATATTCGAATCCAGTTCGAATCAGGAGCTAAGGTTTGCAACACCTGCTAGGATGTTTATCTTGCAAACATGATCTAATCCAATTAGACCCTTGATAAGTTTTCTTGTGTGTGACCCATTGGGTTCCATACTTAGCCAGCAATAGGTGTGAGTGCGAGTTGACCCAACTTGATTAGAACTCTTCTAATCGATTTAAGTCCAAACTGCGCGAACCCGAACTTAACAATTAGAATCCTTTCTAATTGGTGATCGAATTAAACTCTTTAATTCGATCAAACCTATAAGACAAGATTGACGTCTAGCAACGTGTCATGTCTACCCGGAAAATATGGAATTTGGTGGAAATACCAAAAATACCCTTCAGTGGCAAGTTACCATGCAATTCAATCCTTTAATCAAACTGCATCCCAAATATGTATATGAGTATGAATATATGTCAAACTCAATTTCATATTCATATTTTTCTCAATCTTTTAATGATAATTCAAATAATGAAACATTAAAAACTCTTTCTAATTTTCATTCTGCTTTGATCAAAGGCTTCCTGAATTATCATATGATTAGAATAAATAGGATGCTATCTTCTCTTACTAGAAGTGATTAATTCCTTGTTGATCTACTCATAATCTTCGTACACAATCCACCATATCCAGAAGACCTCGTACATAACTTATTGTCATGAATGAGTGTAAACCAAAACATAGGTTCATGTGCACAAGATACCATGGTGATCTCAGGTCAAAGGATCAGTTGCACAACTCCCACTAAGAGAATCATCTTTTGACATGTAAGTAAGACTTCATAAGATTTCTCTTTGTAGGTCAATTCAGTGAACTCATTCTTCTAATGAGCACCCATATCTTTGTATTAGTGTCTCCACACAAATGATTGTGAGATCAATCATCCTCTGCATCGAGCATACATAAGACATGCCAGTCTTTCCGGTAATCATTGATCCCCGACTCAATGTACCAATGACTGGGAATATTTAAGATTAGGATTTTAGGATTTTAAGTCTCACTAGTATGATCTCATCATAGTCTTAAAACCATTGCCCTAATCTAAGGAGTTTATCATAAATATAATCAACAGCATATGATAAAACATAACGCCTTTATTCATATTTAAATGTCATGTACATGATTTGGACAAATCAAAAGAAAAACCCTTCGCAATACATATTGCGATTGGCTTGTAGGGCATCTACTCTTTCATCTGGCAAATCGCAGAGACGTCCCCCCAGGGGAGACGTCTCGGGGACCGAATGAGGGCTTTTAAAATAGGTCGAAATAGCTCGAGCCAACCCGAGCTTTCTCCTTCATCCCCGACTAAAACGAAAAACCCTAGCCTCCATTTGCTCTCCACCTCAAACCCTAGCCTCCGTTTGCTCTCCATCACAAACCCTAGCATCCATGGCACCAAAGAAGGCTAGGACGACCCGTGGAAGGCGACCTAGGGTAGCGGCCGACGGTGAGGAACGGCGGGAAGAACCCTCCGCGCCGTCTCCTCCGGTTGCTCCGCCAACCACGACTATTTCCTGTGCAAATCGCACAGTCACGACAGGAAGGTACATAGATTTCTCCTTTTTAGTGTTAGATGTATGCCCTAGAAGCCAATTTGGCTGACACATTGTTGATTCTAGGGACATAATTTTGTACTTGACTATTTATTATTGAATAAATAAAAGGCATCTTTTTCATTCATATTGTTTATGTGTCTATGAATCGTCCAAGAAATTAATAAGATGATGATACATATTCTCAAGAGTTGAGAATTTGAGCCATGTATCATTGGTGATTAATTTCTAAATGCTCCTGATCAAAGGATCATCACGAGGACGGTGATCGATCCGATCAGTGCACAGATCACTCTCCTTCTGGATGGACGAGACTTGAGTCCACAGTGTAGGGACACTGAAGTGATAGTGTAGGTGCTTGTTAGAGAACAAGGGTACTGAGCGTGACCAATACAAGAAGTCACTTGGATGTCTATCCACTCGTCAGTGACTTGCTTGATGTTGCAGTAGTGTGACTGGTCCTTTGACCTGCGGCGCTTCGGCTACTCACAGTGAGGTTATTGTAGTTTGACTGCACACATACATGGTCTCTAGCCATATGGGTCCATGCAGTGTAGATTGGCTGCAGTAAGTTCACTGTAGGAGTAGGGTATGCACCTATATGGAATCTATCGACCTTGATAGATAAGGAGAGATCCTATGTGATTTATAAGACTGAGTTCGTAAGACCTCGGCCGGGGCAGTATACACAGTGGAGAAAGAGTTTTTCACTATCGAACTCGAGTCGAATAAATCTTGACATATGACAGACGATGGGGTTTGACGAGTTGTCCATGACCTCCGTCCTGTAGAGATCCACGATAGTAGGACTGTATCACATGTTAACTGCACCTAGAGGTTCATCATTCCATTCTGCTGGGTAGCCACTACATGCTGCTAGGTGTCACTGGTGGATGGTGGGACTCATAGGGATTATCTTGATGATCGATAAACCCTAATGAGTTGAGTTGGAATCGTTCCAACCCATTGAAAGGAGTTTTCAATGATATAGTGATAGAGATCACAATATATCTCACTACCAGTCAGAATAGAACCTATGGGGTCACACACACTAGAAGTATTGACCGATCCGATGGTTGAAATCGTGATTAGGAATCACAAGAAATCAATTTGATTGATAAGAAGTTGAAGAAGAACAAAGGGAATTAATTAATTAGACTTAAACACAAATCCTACTTCGGGTAGGATTCCTAGAGTCCTAATTGGATTAGGGCTGGGAATCCTAGTTGGAGTAGGACTGGAATTCCTACTTGGAATAGGATTCCTAAAATCCTAATGAGATTAGGAGTTTTGAATTAAAATTGGATTCCTACTTGGAGTAGGATTCCTAGAAATCCTAATTGGATTAGGACTAAAATTAAATACATCCTAATTAGATTAGGATTCCTTAAGTCTAAATTAATTATTAATCTAATGAATCAACATGACTCCTAATTGGATTAGGATTGAAGAGTTCAATTGAGTCATGGTTCATTCAAGTCCTAATTGGATTAGGACTAGCATAGATTGAACCCAATTTGGCTAATCCTAATTGGATTGGGATTAAACCATAAGAGAGGCACCCAATCCTCTTTGGAAGAGGATTAGGGCATCACAAGAAGGAGGGTTCACACCCCTCCTCCTCTCCTTGTGTGCGGCATGAAGAGAGGGGCCGGCGCCCCCCTTCCCTCTTAGGCAATATGTCTAGGGCTCCTAGATTGTAGGAGCCCTAGATGGCTTTATAAGGAGGCATGAGGCCGGCGCCCTAGCTAAGAGCTCTCTTCCTCCTCTTGCTGCCGCCACCAGCCCCTCTCCTCTCTTGGTTCAGCCGCAAGCAAAGGGAGAGCAAAGTCCAAGCGTTGGCTTCATCCTCTTCCTCCAATCCTTCTTCCAACGCAGGGAAAAGAAAGAAGGCTGCAGAAGCTGTGTTCTTCTTCCTTGAGTTCCTTCTTCTTCTTCCTCCTCTCAAGCACTTTCAAGAGTTGAAAGAAAGAGAAGAGATCAGCCATCAAAGGAGTCTTTGCAAGGGAGCTAGCACCCCGGGAAGACAAGAAAGCTTTGATCGGTTCTCTACTTCGTGTGGATACCCGTAGAGGCCGGACGTTTGAACGGCTTCAAACGAACCCTCTTCCAAAACCACGAATTCAGATTCGCGGTGATCATCTACCCGCGCAAGGTGAAGATTTGATCTTCCTATTAGTTCTAAAAGTTTTAATTCTTACCTAATTACGAAAGGTCTCGAAACAAGCGTTCATGCGATGAACGTCGAACCCGTGCATGCCGATTCCGCTGCCATCTGAAAATTTTTGAAATATCAGCGGCATGGGCGGGTTCCCAACAGTGGTATCAGAGCCTAGGCTTCGTAGATTAAGGTAAGAATTAAATATCTAAAGGCATATTAGATCTGAAAATTAAATGATCATGCATGCTGAAAAATTCTGCATGCAGATTTTTCAGGGGTGCTGATTTTTACATGCTGATTTTTATGTGATAAAAAGATGATTCTAATTGCATTGTTAATGGGATTACAAAGTTTAGAATCATGATTAGCATGATCAGCGACCTATGTCATGATATAATCAGTTAAGTTTCAGATCTGAAAATTATAATTGTAGCATACGGTGATGATCATAGGATTCAACCCCTTTTGGTATCAAATGTAATGACCTGCGATGTGATCTGCGATGTCATGTAAATTTTACAGATGCTTGCATGCATCTTATTTAATGTTTTGAGAGGCCTGCGTGCCTCCTAAAAGGAGATGTAATTTATTTTTATTTTTACATCTGGTTGTATTTCTGTGATGTGATGTACATCAACGATCAAGTTGAAGCAAAGGCATGAGATGACGGTGATCTAAGCGGTTGATGGCGATGGGATCAAGAGTTGATCAAGGATCGAATCAAGGAAGCTTGGAATCAATTCAAGAGTTGAAGACCACTTGATCGATTGATGTGCATGTGCTTGTAATACGACCTAATTAGAATCCATGATCATCACCTAGTTAAAGTTTAGCTTTAATTATTGCCGCGATTATAACTGCCTGCAATGCGCCGTTTGCATGTGATGTGAATGAGAGTCGGGTAGATAGGCTTACATGTGATGTAGCAAACCCAATTGAGACCTAAATCAAAACCTCCTCAATCAAGTCGAGAGTGAACCGACATGAGCAAGTCATATTAGATTAATTGATCTAATTGGTGTCTAGGAAAGCATGAAAGGTGGTTACTTAATTAGGACCTTACTCTCTGAGTAAGGGGAGCCTCCCACCTGCTTACCTGGCCAATTGTTCGATTACCTCTTATGAAAGGTTCAAGTTGCAAACACTAAGACCTGATTAACCAATATTAAGTCAATAGGTCTTCCACTGTAGTAGAGCTGCTAAGGCCTTTCTGATGTTGACTTGTCTCGGCTGGATACAGTGGTCAAGTTGCATTGGGGGGCTGGACCTCTCTATAGACATGAGATGTTGTAGGGTAAAGGTGGGGTTGGGTACCAATAACTGTTAGGTGAGGACCCAATGACGACTTTATTCCTACGGTTATACGGTGGGTCTGACTTAACTAAGAAATGAGACCAATAACTGTTAGGTGAGGTCTTCATGGCTTAGAGACCAAGTTGCACTGCAACATGCTTGAGAAGCATTGTACAAGAGTTGTACACTCATCCATCTATGTGTCACCAATAACTGTTAGGTGAGGTGGCATGTAAATTGGTGGGACCGCAGTACCCACTAGAAACCCTAGTCGTGTGGGATTTCCGTTTTCCTACCAGGGGAGTGTGAGGAATTCGAGAAAATAGTGGGAGTCACATTTGTTCTAAAAGACCTTAGGACAGATTAGGATCAAGTACAAAAGTCTAACTAGAATCTTTACTCTCTGCAGATACAATGTCGGCTTCAAACCCTTTGACCCGTATTCTTGAGACCAACCGACTGACCGGAACCAATTACAAGGACTGGCTTAGAAATCTCAAAATAGTTTTGGACTGTGAGAAGATAGGCTATATACTTGATTCAGATATCCCCACATTACCAGCACGTCCCACTGATGTTCAGCGTGAGATGCATAAAAAGTGGTTGGACGATGACATTAGAGTAAAATGCTATATGATGGCATCTATGTCTAATGAACTCCAATGCCAGCATGAAAATATAAAGACTGCTAGGGACATACTGGCACACCTACAAGAGTTGTATGGTGAGCAGAGTCGCACAGCTCGTTTTGAAGTGTCCAAGAGGCTTTTCAAAGCGAAGATGCGCGAAGGGCAGTCTGTCCATGATCACGGTCTGACCATGATCAAGGACCTAGAGGAGCTTGAGAAGCTCGGTATGGACATGCACAAGGAATTGCAAGTGGATTTGATCCTACAGTCACTTCCTGATTCATTTGGTCAGTTTATAGTAAACTACCACATGAATAAGATTGAATGCACTAAGACTGAACTAATCAACATGTTGGTAACTGCTGAGGGAGCCTTGAAAGGTTCAAGGGGCAATGTCCTCGCTGCTGAGTTGACTTCTGGTTCCAAGAGAAAGTCTACTTGGAAGAAAAGGAAGCCTACAAAGAAGCAGAAGAAAAACAAGAAGCCAAAGAAGGAAGTTCAAAAGAAAAAGGCTAACGACAAAGGAAAATGTTTCCACTGCAATGTCGAAGGCCACTGGAAGAGAAACTGTCCTTCATACCTCGAGAGCCTAAAGAACAAGAAGGTGACACACCTTCAGAAGGTATAGACTTGCTCATTATTGAAACTAATCTAACGGTTTCTTCTACTTCTAGTTGGGTTATAGATTCTGGTTCTAGTGCTCATTTGTGCACTACCATGCAGGGTCTAAAGGAAAGTAGAAGGCTGGCGGAAGGTGCGGTAACCCTTCGGGTTGGCAACGGGGCAAAAGTTGCTGCTGTGGCTGTGGGCACCTACCATCTGCGACTACCGTCTGGATTTAGTTTAATACTTAGAGACTGCTATTATGTACCTGTTGCTAGCAGAAATTTGATTTCTGTTTCATGTCTAGCACAGGAAGGTCATGTTTTTACATTTGACAAAAACTGCTATTCTATTTATTTGAGAAATAAAATAGTCGCACGTGGTTTTATGATTGACAGTCTCTACCATTTACATATGGATGTATCTGTGAATGTTACCGAGCAAGATGTGAGTGCCAAAGGATCCAAAAGATCCAGAGATGAGATAAACCAAAGATATTTGTGGCACCTCAGACTTGGCCATATTGGAGAAGATAGAATGAACAAAATGGATAAAGATGGGCTCTTAGGCTCATTGACTTCCGAGTCATATCCAGTTTGCGAGTCCTGTCTTCAAGGAAAGATGGCCAGACTACCCTTTGTAGGACATGGGGAGAGGACCACTGAAATACTTACCCTAGTACATACAGATGTATGTGGCCCATTCGATGTGCTAGCTAGGGGACGTTATTCTTACTTCATTACCTTTACCGATGATTATTCACGGTATGGGTATGTGTATCTTATGAGACACAAGTCTGAATCCTTTGAAAAGTTCAAAGAGTTCAAGAATGAAGTAGAAAAACAAACTGGAAAACCTCTTAAGGCTCTTCGATCAGATCGAGGAGGAGAATACCTTAGTGGGGAATTCCGGGACTATCTCAAAGAAAACGGCATAGTCTCACAATGGACACCTCCGGGAACACCTCAACTCAATGGGGTGTCAGAGAGGAGAAATCGGACCCTATTGGATATGGTCAGGTCCATGATGAGCTTCACTGATTTACCTATGTTCCTTTGGGGAGATGCCTTACTCACAGCGATTTATTTATTGAATAGAGTTCCCTCTAAATCCGTTCCTACCACACCGTATGAGATATGGCATGGTAAGAAACCAAGTCTGGGTCATCTCAAGATTTGGGGATGTCCGGCCCACGTCAAGCGACTACAGGCGGACAAGTTAGAGGCTAGGACCATAAGTGCTCGTTTTATAGGATATCCTAAAGAGTCATTAGGATACAATTTTTACGTCTCAGAGGATCACAATGTGTTTGTGAGCCGTCATGCCATCTTCTTGGAAAATCAGTTTATCCTTGATAGAGGTAGTGGGAGGAAAATTGAGCTTGAAGAGAAAGTCTCTGAAAAGCAACGAGTCATGGATCCTATAGAACCTATTCATAAGGAGCCAGTACACGATGTCCCTCAACCACCTCGTAGATCTAGTAGAGTCTCCCATCCTCCCGATAGATACTTAGGTATACTTGAAGAGGATACTGAGGAAATGTTCCTAGTGGGAGATAGGGATCACATACAGGATCCCAAAACATACAACGAGGCGATATCTGATATCGATTCCGAGAAATGGCTGGAAGCTATGAAGTCAGAGATAGACTCCATGCATTCCAACCAAGTCTGGACCTTAGTAGATCCACCAGAAGGTATTGTACCTATTGGATGCAAATGGATCTACAAAAGGAAGATAGGTTCGGATGGAAAGGTAGAGACCTATAAGGCAAGGCTTGTGGCGAAAGGGTATAGTCAGCGCGAAGGCATTGACTATCAGGAGACCTTTTCACCTGTAGCCATGCTAAAATCCATCCGAACATTGCTTGCCATTGCAGCATTTCATGATTATGAAATCTGGCAGATGGATGTGAAAACTGCTTTCCTGAATGGATATCTTGATGAAGATATCTATATGGAACAGCCTTTGGGTTTCACTTCCAGTGATGGAGATCACAAGGTCTGCAAGCTGCAAAGATCCATCTATGGACTAAAGCAAGCCTCTCGGAGTTGGAACACTCGTTTCGATGATGCAATCAAAACGTTTGATTTCATCAAAAACGAGGAGGAACCATGTGTTTATAAAAAGGTTAGTGGGAGTGCTGTCGTTTTTCTCGTACTGTACGTAGATGACATTCTCCTGATTGGGAATGATATTCCCATGCTAACCTCGGTCAAGGTCTGGTTGTCAAAAGAATTCTCCATGAAAGACCTTGGGGAAGCATCCTATATTTTGGGAATAAAGGTCTATAGAGATAGATCTAAAAGGATGCTTGGCCTGTCACAGAAAATGTACATAGAGGAGGTGCTGAAGAGGTTCAGCATGGAAAACTCCAAGAGAACACTGGACAGCTGTGAAGAATATTCTTAAGTACTTGAGAAGAACTAAAGATTTATTCTTGGTTTTTGGAGGATCATCAGAGTTAAAGGTAGAAGGGTACACAGATTCAGACTTCATGACTGATGTCGATGACAGGAAGTCAACATCTGGATACGTGTTCTTGTGCAATGGTGGTACGGTGAATTGGAAGAGTTCTAAACAACCGATCATTGCTGATTCGACTATGGAAGCCGAATACATCGCCGCCTCTGAAGCTGCTAAGGAAGGCTTCTGGTTCAAGAAATTCATTGCAGAGCTGGATGTGATGACATCAGATGCCATAACACTCTACTGCGATAACAATGGCGCCATAGCCCTTGCTAAGGAGCCAAGGTCTCATCAGAAGTCTAAGCATATAGAGCGGCGCTTTCACCTCATACGCGACTATGTGGAGAAGAAATATGTAGAGGTGCAGAGAGTAGACTCCGCGGATAACGTGGCAGACCCTTTCACTAAGCAGCTGAGTCAGCAAAAGACTGAAGCCCACCTTGAGAAGATGGGCCTAAGATATATGACCAATTGGCTTTAGTGCAAGTGGGAGATTGTTAGATGTATGCCCTAGAAGCCAATTTGGCTGACACATTGTTGATTCTAGGGACATAATTTTGTACTTGACTATTTATTATTGAATAAATAAAAGGCATCTTTTTCATTCATATTGTTTATGTGTCTATGAATCGTCCAAGAAATTAATAAGATGATGATACATATTCTCAAGAGTTGAGAATTTGAGCCATGTATCATTGGTGATTAATTTCTAAATGCTCCTGATCAAAGGATCATCACGAGGACGGTGATCGATCCGATCAGTGCACAGATCACTCTCCTTCTGGATGGACGAGACTTGAGTCCACAGTGTAGGGACACTGAAGTGATAGTGCAGGTGCTTGTTAGAGAACAAGGGTACTGAGCGTGACCAATACAAGAAGTCACTTGGATGTCTATCCACTCGTCAGTGACTTGCTTGATGTTGCAGTAGTGTGACTGGTCCTTTGACCTGCGGCGCTTCGGCTACTCACAGTGAGGTTATTGTAGTTTGACTGCACACATACATGGTCTCTAGCCATATGGGTCCATGCAGTGTAGATTGGCTGCAGTAAGTTCACTGTAGGAGTAGGGTATGCACCTATATGGAATCTATCGACCTTGATAGATAAGGAGAGATCCTATGTGATTTATAAGACTGAGTTCGTAAGACCTCGGCCGGGGCAGTATACACAGTGGAGAAAGAGTTTTTCACTATCGAACTCGAGTCGAATAAATCTTGACATATGACAGACGATGGGGTTTGACGAGTTGTCCATGACCTCCGTCCTGTAGGGATCCACGATAGTAGGACTGTATCACATGTTAACTGCACCTAGAGGTTCATCATTCCATTCTGTTGGGTAGCCACTACATGCTGCTAGGTGTCACTGGTGGATGGTGGGACTCATAGGGATTATCTTGATGATCGATAAACCCTAATGAGTTGAGTTGGAATCGTTCCAACCCATTGAAAAGAGTTTTCAATGATATAGTGATAGAGATCACAATATATCTCACTACCAGTCAGAATAGAACCTATGGGGTCACACACACTAGAAGTATTGACCGATCCGATGGTTGAAATCGTGATTAGGAATCACAAGAAATCAATTTGATTGATAAGAAGTTGAAGAAGAACAAAGGGAATTAATTAATTAGACTTAAACACAAATCCTACTTCGGGTAGGATTCCTAGAGTCCTAATTGGATTAGGGCTGGGAATCCTAGTTGGAGTAGGACTGGAATTCCTACTTGGAATAGGATTCCTAAAATCCTAATGAGATTAGGAGTTTTGAATTAAAATTGGATTCCTACTTGGAGTAGGATTCCTAGAAATCCTAATTGGATTAGGACTAAAATTAAATACATCCTAATTAGATTAGGATTCCTTAAGTCTAAATTAATTATTAATCTAATGAATCAACATGACTCCTAATTGGATTAGGATTGAAGAGTTCAATTGAGTCATGGTTCATTCAAGTCCTAATTGGATTAGGACTAGCATAGATTGAACCCAATTTGGCTAATCCTAATTGGATTGGGATTAAACCATAAGAGAGGCACCCAATCCTCTTTGGAAGAGGATTAGGGCATCACAAGAAGGAGGGTTCACACCCCTCCTCCTCTCCTTGTGTGCGGCATGAAGAGAGGGGCCGGCGCCCCCCTTCCCTCTTAGGCAATATGTCTAGGGCTCCTAGATTGTAGGAGCCCTAGATGGCTTTATAAGGAGGCATGAGGCCGGCGCCCTAGCTAAGAGCTCTCTTCCTCCTCTTGCTGCCGCCACCAGCCCCTCTCCTCTCTTGGTTCAGCCGCAAGCAAAGGGAGAGCAAAGTCCAAGCGTTGGCTTCATCCTCTTCCTCCAATCCTTCTTCCAACGCAGGGAAAAGAAAGAAGGCTGCAGAAGCTGTGTTCTTCTTCCTTGAGTTCCTTCTTCTTCTTCCTCCTCTCAAGCACTTTCAAGAGTTGAAAGAAAGAGAAGAGATCAGCCATCAAAGGAGTCTTTGCAAGGGAGCTAGCACCCCGGGAAGACAAGAAAGCTTTGATCGGTTCTCTACTTCGTGTGGATACCCGTAGAGGCCGGACGTTTGAACGGCTTCAAACGAACCCTCTTCCAAAACCACGAATTCAGATTCGCGGTGATCATCTACCCGCGCAAGGTGAAGATTTGATCTTCCTATTAGTTCTAAAAGTTTTAATTCTTACCTAATTACGAAAGGTCTCGAAACAAGCGTTCATGCGATGAACGTCGAACCCGTGCATGCCGATTCCGCTGCCATCTGAAAATTTTTGAAATATCAGCGGCATGGGCGGGTTCCCAACATTTAGATCATGAGGGGTTCTCTATTGGAGAGAGACTCCGAGCCCAAGGGTGGGAACACTTTTGTACCCTCAATACCTCGACCTACCCCGGCCTAGTTAGAGAACTTTTTAGCAATATGGCCTTAGGGGACCTAGGGTACACTGGATATGTCCAAGGGACATTAGTAGAAGTCAATGAAGATGTCCTATCCACTGTCTTACAAATTTCTAGGGACGGTGAGGCTCCAACCTCACATCCCCAAAGGGAGTCAGCCCTAAATTTACTTTTAGGAAGAGAGGACTGCGGCCCTCTTGATGTTGTCAATTCCCAAGACCTAAATGCAGAGATGAGACTTCTCTTAAGTATTGTCAACCGGGTCCTATTTCCTAAAACCGGTCGCTTCGATTTTGTTTCGGAGCGAGACTTAGTTATAATGCACCACATCCTACTAGGGATCCCTCTAAACCTCCCTAGACTCATGCTAAATTACATTGCCCTATGTCATAGGTATTCTAGGTTTAGTATACCCTATGGCATGATCTTTACCTTAATCTTTAAACACTTCAAGGTTTCCATTCCAACAAATGAACCTGCAAAGCCCTTGAGAAACACCGACTATTACAATGAGGGAACAATGAGAAGAATGGAATTTCATAAGATAGACGGATCGTGGGTCAAGGTACCAAAGAGAAAAACCCAAATCCTAGAGCCTGAGATCCCACATCATGAGTCTGACCATCACTCTCCTCCACCTAGCCACATGGATATCCCTGATATTCCCTCCAGCTCAGCTGGACCTTCCACATCCATGCCACCACCTCCTCCAGTTAGTGGGCCCTCCTTCCTGTCAGAGGATCAGATGCGCACCTTAGCATCTGCCATTTGCCAGCAGATGAGGGAGGAGATGAGATCCATGATTTCTACAGAGTTGGCCCCCATCAGAGCTTCACATGAAGGGCTTCTACAAGAGATGAAGGATATTAGAAGTCAAATTGAAGCTACAACACAAGAAATAATGGGTGTGGGTGCCACCCAAACCATCAGATCAATAGAGCTCAAGGACAGCTTGAGGAGCATTTCCAAGAGTCTCAAAGAGCTGACAAAACCAGATGGCAACGTGGGCACCTTGGTTGCCCAACTCAGAGGGAGAATTGAAATGGCAACCATAGAGTTTGAAGCACTTGTGGCAGGTTTTCACAAGTCACAGGGAGACCAATTTAAGACCCTCATGGATTCCATCAATGCATTCATAGATGCAGCTTGTAAGGTTTATGAACAAAATACAGCTGGTAGGGCCCATGAGCAACGTCGCCGTTGAGGGACATTTTGCAGGCTCTTCTTTTTGTAAATCCTAGGCTGTTTTGAAACACTTTTTGTATTAGAAATCAATACTTGTAATGATTTCTTCTTTTGACTATGTACTGACTTCGAAGATTTACAATGACATATGAATGACATACAATTTCTTTTGCAACCCTGTGTACATTTCCAACTCTGTATATGTAAATATGAATGTGTCTCTTGATGTGTCATAAGAATCTCATAACATACATTATGTATTCAAATTTGGCACAACTTATCAAAGCATATGAAACAGGGGGAGCACAACCTGAATATCAAAGGGGGAGTAAAATGAATGCTGAACTCTTTAATAAAGATAACTTGAATATCCTTGAGTGGTTAATTATATTATACTATGAATTGAGTTTTAAGCACCTAATGATAATTTGTCCCCTTCATTGTTGATGACAAAAAGGGGGAGTAGATATTGAATGTGGAGATATTGAAAGGGGGAGTAGATATAATTGAAAGGGGGAGTAGATATATAGAAAGAACCAATATGGATATTGAGATATAATTGAAAGGGGGAGTAGATATATAGAAAGAACCAATATGGATATTGAATATGGAATGCAAAAACCAATATGGATATTGAATATGGAATGCAAAATTTATAATCATACTCCAAAGTTGATTTAGAAAAGATAAAATTGAAGAATATTGACTTGATTCAAATTCAGCATCAATATTTTATTTTAACTTGATTCAAATTCAGTCGATATGCTAAAATTGCTTAAGAGCTATAAAGTTCAATCCCATGCAATTATGCACACTGTATCTAGCTCTAATCAAAACATTATACTTGTACATCTGATCAAATACTGTGTATATGTTTAAACTTCAAATTTTTGCATATACTCAGTGTTTTGTCATCATCAAAAAGGGGGAGATTGTTGACCCCCTAATGGATTTTGATGAATACAAAACACTAGAGTATAATTCCATTTATCTTAACAATTTAATTGAGGAATTCATGTGATTAATTGAGAATATTGTTAAGAAATGTCTAGGCAAGTTTCCATAATTTTTATGAATTTATTGAAGAATATTTTGAGTTAAAGAAAACAGATCAGGGACAGCCGAGACGTCTCCGGATAGTTTCAGAGACGTCTCTGGCACAAACAGAAAGAACTGGGACACTTGTAGACGTCCCCGGCACCTGCCGAGTCGTCCCCGCGCTAGCGGAGTCGACTCTCTCAGTAGCAGAGTCGACTCTCTCAGTGGCGGCAGAAAGGCAATTTTCAAAAGATATGCGCGAGACGTCCCCTGGAGGAGCGGAGTCAACTCTCTCAGGGAATTCCAGAGGACATGTTTTTCAGAGATAAAGAAGCGGAGTCGTCCCCAAAGCAGCGGAGTCGTCCCTATTCAAAAAGTACAAACAAGCCGAGACGTCCCCTTAAAGTGCCGAGTCGACCCCAGACAACGTAAAAAGTGAAATCTTGTAGCCGAGACGTCTCTCGTTGAAGCGGAGACGTCCCCGGAGCGCCTGGGACGCGACTGACAGCTTTTCAGGTTTGGTTTGAATTTCAAATCCTTTTTACTTTGTCTCTAACGGCTATATTTGCTTTTTTGGGCTATAAAAGGGACCTCTTAAGTGCTTCTCAACAACTCTTCACCAACCCAAAGCTAGATCATTCAAGAGAGAAGTAAAAAAGAAAAGTTCAAGGGAGTGAGTGCATTCAAGTGAAGAAATCAAGTGTTTTCAAGCTTCCCAAGTGATTTCAAGCTCAATCACTCTCGTGCGCTTGGGATTAAAAACTCACACTCAATCCTACGCACTCCACATCGGAAGAATCAATATCTCCCACGCTTCCAACGGCAAAAGGATTCTTCCGGGTTCTATTGTTCATAATTGCAATATTTGCTTTTTAGAGCTTTTCCTTTCTTTTGTAAACTCTTTCGTTGTGGTGCTTGTTCCAGTCAAGGGACTTGGAACAAGGGAAAGGCGTCCCAAGCCTAAGTGAAATTGGGGGTTTTAGGGTTTGTTGTGAGCCCGGTGTAAAACAACGAGTTGGGTAGTGAACTCGCAAAACTACCGTACTGTAATCTTGGATTATAGTGGAAATTCCCAAAGGTGATTTGGGGAGTGGATGTAGGAGCAGTGGAAGCTCCGAACCACTATAAAACATTGTGTTTGCGATAGACCTTTCTTATTCCTCTTTCTTTACTTTAGTGCATATATTCGGGTGTTTTATTTTTAATTAGTCAAAAGCTTTTAAAACACCCAATTCACCCCCCTCTTGGGTGACCATCTCTGGGCAACACCATCAATAATAGTCCTCGCCTGAGCTGACATACTATCTAATCTGCTCGTCAGCCCATCAGTGATAGTCCTCGTCTGAGCTGACATGATCTCAGTCATCCTACTCCAGAACTCATCGGTATCTCTCGGAGGAACAGATGACGATGGTCCAGCCTCTGAAGGTGCAGTAGGATGATCCATATGCTCCTCATCCTCAGGGATAGGGTCTCCATGATCTGGTGCATCACCCTCTGGTGCCTCACCCTAAATTCCTGCTCCAGTATTAATCCACTGCCCGTTCACTTTCTCATATCCCATGCGTATAAGAGTCCGTGCAGTGTATGTGTCAGTATGAAGCAGACTCCTGGATGCCTCCCCCTCGACAGATATACCGTGCTGTCGAAAAATCAACGTGAGTATCATACCATAAGGTAGTGATACTCTGGAGTTGCAGATCACTTTCCTCATCTGCTTCAGTATCATGGCCGGGAGATTCAGGGGAATACCCTGAATAATATACTCCATCACTACTAGATCTCGCTCTGTGATGAGATCGAATCTCCCGCTCTTTGGAAATAAAATTCTATTTATGATACTGAGCAATAATCTCATTTCAGCAGATAAAGAGCTTGCTATTACCTTTTCTGAGAAGTCAAAGTCCTCATTTTCCATAATCAACTGCAGAGCTCTCATCTTGTTTTTTGGCTTTTCCGGAGTGGCTCCTTCGCAGGGAAGATGAAGTAGCTCACTTAAACTCTCCTCGGAAACTCGAACCCTAACTCCTCGAACTTCCAAAATAAGCCCTCCCATTCCAGTTTTAAGGAAGGCATAGAACTCCCGAACTAATCCGGGGTAGATCATCACATCTAGAGAGCAAAGATACTCCCAACCTTGCCTTTGGATCCATTCCCTCAACCTAAACCCTTCTTGATCAAAGAACTCGGAATGGATCCTTCTCTCCGTTGTAACCGGTCTCCCCGCAAATCTTGCAAGTATAACTGAGGGGGAAGGAGGAGGAGGTGGCTCCACACGTGCCTCACGTTGTGGAGACACTGTAGATGGCTCCGTAGGTTGCCTTTCCTCATGTTGGATCCGTGAGACTCTTCCGGATCTCTTGGCTACGGCTCTTTTGGGTCCCATTTCTCCAAGATTTTAAGGTAATCTACTGTTTGGAGGAGTTTGGAGGAGTTTGGAGAGTGGGGATTAGAGTATTCAGAAGAGGACAAGGGCAAACAGTGCCCTAATAGTGCTCTCGGGTCCCCCTTTTAACAGTGGGGTCCCGACGTTGGGTCGACTCAAGAAATTTCTTGGGTCGACTCAACGTTGGGTCGACCCTATTCTGGGTTGGATCGACCCAAGTGCAGAATTTTTCTTTTCTCTTTCTTTTTGCTTCTAAAAATTTTCCTTGCTTCCAATCCTTATAAATTCTTTCTGGGACAATGATACATGAGTAAGGAATCTATAGATAACAAGTTTGACTCATGTTTCATGGGTTTTTAGAAATTGGAGGAATGTATCATGAGACTACTTGCTCCCTTTTATATTTCTTCAATAAAAAGGATCACATATGCCTAATTCCCTCCTTAGCGTGCAGAATCTATCTTCACTCAAGGGTTTTGTAAATATGTCGGCTAATTGTTTTTCAGTGCATATATGTTCAATACATATGTTTCCATTTTGCACATGATCCCTAATAAAATGATACCTTATTTCTATGTGTTTGGCTTTAGAATGCTGAACTGGATTTTTAGTAAGATTGATGGCACTAGTGTTATCACATTTAATAGGAATATTATCTAGCTTAACTCCATAGTCCTCTAGTTGTTGCTTAAGCCATAGTACTTGAGCACAACAACTACCAGCAGCCATATATTCAGCTTAAGCTGTGGACAGTGCCACTGAATTCTGCTTTTTGCTAAACCATGATACTAAGTTATTTCCTAAGAATTGACATGTGCCACTTGTGCTCTTCTTATCTAATTTGCATCCGGCAAAATCAGCATCTGAATATGCAAGCAAATCTAGACAGAAGTCTCTTGAGTACCATAATCCTATATTGGTAGTTCCTCTTAAATATCTAAGGATTCTTTTAACAGCACTTAAATGTGACTCCTTAGGATCCGATTGGTATCTAGCACATATTCCTACACTAAATACGATGTCGGGTCTACTAGCAGTAAGGTAGAGCAAGGATCCAATTAGTCCTCTATAGAGCTTAATATCAATACTCTTCCCTTTTTCATCTTTGTCTAGCTTACTAGTAGAATTCATTGGAGTGCCTACTCCCTTATGATTTTCATTCCCAAACTTCTTTAGTATTTCCTTTGTATACTTAGTTTGATGAATGAAAATGCCTTCCTTAGTTTGTTTGATTTGTAATCCTAGAAAGAAGCTTAGTTCTCCCATCAAACTCATTTCGAATTCTCCATGCATTAAATCAGCAAATTCTTTGCACAGAGTATCATTTGTGGCACCAAAGATTATGTCATCTACATATATTTGAACCACTAATAGATTTTTGTTCTTTCTTTTGAGAAATAGTGTTTTATCTACATTTCCTCTACTAAAGTCATTATTAAGCAGAAATTTGCTTAATCGATTATACCAAGCCCTAGGAGCTTGCTTTAATCCATATAATGCCTTATGTAGTTTAAACACATGATTTGGCAATTCATGATTCTCAAAACCAGGAGGTTGTTCTACATATACTTCCTCCTCAATAAAACTATTTAAGAATGCGCTCTTCACATCCATTTGATACTAATTTGAAATCCATGAAACATGCAAATGCTAGAAGTAATCTAATAGCCTCTAATCTAGCTACAGGAGCAAATGTTTCGTCAAAATCTATTCCTTCTTCTTGGTTGTATCCCTTAGCTACAAGTCTAGCCTTATTTCTTATAACTACTCTATTTTCATCTAATTTATTTCTAAATATCCATTTTGTTCCAATTACTGAGTTATGCTTTGGTCTTTCAGTTAATGTCCATACATTACTTCTTTTAAATTGATTTAATTCTTCTTGCATGGCATTTATCCAATTAGTATCTTTTTCAGCTTCTTCATAAGTCTTAGGTTCTAATTGTGAAACAAAAGCAAGATAATCATTTAAATTTCTAAGAGATGATCGAGTTCTTACCCCTTGAGATGGATCACCAATGATTAAGTCTTTAAGGTGTCCATATGCATACCTCCATTCCTTTGGCAAGTTTTGAGATTGTGGTGGCACGCAATCATCTCCCTTATCTTGAATTGGCACGTCATTAATATTCAACTTTTCAAAGTCAATAATTCCTGTATCATCATCAATAATATTTTCTTTCCTAGCAATTTCACTATCAGACTCATCAAATATAATATTGACTGACTCTTCTACTACTAGAGTTCTTTTATTGAATACTCTGTATGCCCTGCTAGATGTGGAGTATCCTAAGAAGATACCTTCATCTGACTTGGCATCAAATTTACTTAGATCCTCCTTGCCATTGTTTAAGATGAAACATCTACATCCAAATACTTTAAGATATTTAGCAGTTGGTTTCTTATTCTTCCAAAATTCATAAGGAGTTTTTTTGGTTATTGGTCGTATCAAAACTCGATTTAGAATATGGCAAGCAGTGCTTATAGCTTCAGCCCAAAAGTACTTTGGAAGATTTGACTCACACAACATTGTGCGTGCCATTTCTGCCAATGTCCTATTTTTCCTTTCAACAACCCCATTTTGTTGAGGCGTTCTAGGTGCTGAAAATTGATGTAAAATACCATTTTTAGTACAAAATTCTTCAAAGTGTTGATTTTCAAATTCAGTACCATGATCACTTCGAATTGCTACTAAGGTGAGTTTCTTTTCATTTATGATATTATTATATAGTTTCAAGAATTTTGAAAATGCTTCATTCTTATGTGCCAAAAATGAAACCCATGTATATCTTGAAAAATCATCAACAATAACTAGTTCATACTTCTTCCCTCCTAGACTCGCAGTTCTAGTAGGTCCAAATAAATCCATGTGTATGAGTTCAAAAGGCCTAGTTGTTGATACTATATTCTTTGATTTGAAAGATGATTTAGTTTGTTTTCCCAATGAACATGGTCCACAGATTTTGTCTTTTTCAAAAATCAATTTTGGCACATCCTTTATCAATTCCTTCTTGACTAGTTTTGAGATTAATTCCATACTAGCATGTCCTAGTCTACGATGCCAAAGCCAACTTGTTTCTTTTTTTTTTCTTCATTAGTAATTAAGCATAATCCATTTTTCTTGCCTAAATCATGAAGATCTACCAAGTAAATATTTCTTTGCCTTTGTCCTACAAGTACAATGCTATTATCTTTAGGATTTGTGATATGCATACAGATGCTTCAAATGTGACTTTAAACCCTTTATCACAAAATTGACTTATGCTAAGCAAATTATGTTTCAATCCTTAACTAATAAGACATTTTCTATAAAAATAGATGGAGTAATGAAAATTTTACCCTTTCCAATGATATGCCCTTTACCATTGTCTCCATAGGTTACTACTCCATCCTTTTTTGATTCCAAGGTGACAAATTGATTTACGTCACCGGTCATGTGTCTTGAACAGCCGCTATCTAGATACCATCATTTTTCCACTTTATCAGCTGCAAGGCACCCCTGCAATCAAGATCAAGAAAGAGCTTTAGGTACCCAAACTATGTTGGGTCCTTTAGGGTTAGTACTTGATGTTCCTTTTGGAACCCAAACTTTCTTGAATTTAATCTTTTGATTATTACTTAATTTGTTTTGACTGGACTTTCTATAGTTACATTCATATGCTCTATGTCCTAATTTATTGCAGCAATGACAAGTAATATTTTCACTTTTAGCTTTTACAAAAATGTTCTTTAAGAATTTTTGTTTCCTATTTGTTTTATATCCTAATCCAGCCTTATCATATACAGCTTTTTGACTATCAAGAATCATATTTAATTTGGTAGAACTAAGTGTAAATTTATCTACCAAGGATTTATATTTTTCAGCATCTTCTTTTAACTTGATATTTTCAGCAATTAGATTCTTGGTTTCATTTGTAAGTTTCCTACTTAATGTTTCATAGTTATGAGACAGTTTTAACTTATCTTTGATAAGAGATTGATTTTCTTCTTTTAGAACTTTATTTTTATTGATTAGTTTCTTATGTTCTTCCATGAGTTCTAAGAATGCATCATGTAATTCATCAACAGTAAAATCACAGTCAAGTTAAGAATCTACCTCATCGTCATTGGCCATATGACACATTTGGGCCGTCTCTTGATGATCTTCCTCTTCAGAACTTGACTCCTCACTTTCACTCCATTCAGCCATGAAGTTCTTCTTTTTCAGTTTTCTTGCCATCCATTTCAAATCTGGGCAATCTATCTTATAATGCCCGGGTTTGTTACACTCATAGCAAATAGGAGTTTCTTTTTCCTTTTCTTTGTCCTTACCCTTTTCTTTGCTTGAGCTACCTTTGAGGAAGGGTTTCTTTTTATAAAATCTATTCTTACCTCTCATAAATTTTCTGAATTTTCTTCCAAGCATGGCCATCCCTTCTTCATCAAATTCCTCATCATCATCTGAATCTTCCGATTCAGTTTGTTGTTTAAGGGTAGTAGTCTTTAGGGCAATTGGCTTTCTTCTCTTGACCTCATCTTCCGAATTTTGCCTCATTGTTAACTCATGGGTCATGAGTGATCCTAGAAGTTCTTCTAATTGTAGCGTGTTGAGGTCCTTAGCTTCCTGAATTGCGGTTACCTTGGCCTCCCAAATTCTTAGTAGAGACCTGAGAATTTTTCGTACCAATTCAGAGTTAGTGTAAGACTTTCCTAAACTCTTAAGTCCATTTATAATTTCAGTAAAATGAGTAAACATATCAGTTATGGACTTAGTAGATTCCATTTTAAACAATTCATACTTGTGTACTAATAGGTTTATTTTTGACTCCTTAACTTGATTGGTCCCTTCATGAGTGACCTCAAGTTTGTCCCAAATTTCTTTAGCAGAGATGCAAGTAGATATTCTATTAAATTCACTTACATCTAATGAGCAATAAAGTACATTAATAGCTTTTGCATTTAACTGTGCCAATCTTCTATCACTTTCATTCCAATCCATTTCTGGTTTGGGTATGATAGTGCCCTCTATATTAAGTGTGGGTGTGTGAGGTCCTCTAGTAATGATATACCATAATTCATAGTCTAAAGCTTGAATGAATATCCTCATCCTAGCTTTCCAATATGTGTAGTTTGTGCCATTAAATAGAGGTGGTCTATTTGTGGATTGCCCCTCACTCATAGAACATCCCACTTGGGTTGTCATGATCTTTAACTCTTGATTGTGAGATCAATGAGTACTATTGGAGCACCTTGTTCTGATACCACTTGTTGCCCAAGGTGACAAGCCAAGAGGAGGGGGTGAATTGGTTTCTTTTACTTTTAACTATCTTACTTGTGTTAAATGATGAGTTAGTAAATTTAAACAAATCACAATACAAACAACAAGAAGTATGGTGGTTCGGTGCTCTCCTTAGCACCTACGTCCACTCCCCAAGCGACCTTTTGGGAATTCACTATAATCCCGCGGATTATAGTTGGATTGTTTTCCAGGCTCACAATCCAAAAACCTTTACACTTTGGTTTTTCGGGTTCACCAAAAACCTATGTTGGTTTTACGGGCTCACCAACGAACCTTTGTTGGTTTTACGGGCTCACCAACGAACCTTTACAATTGGTTTTCCGGGTTCACCAATCAACCTATTCCGTTGGTTTTGCGGGCTAACCAACCAACCTTTACAAGTAGTTTAACAAATAAAGAAAGAAGATTTAAACTCCTAGATGAGCAAATAAAACAATATAATCTACAAAGAAGAGTTTAGAAAGTATTTATCGCTTGTAGTGACTTCTCTCTTCTTTGTCAAGGATGCTTCACTCTTCAAGGGAGGATGGAGCTCTTGATGACTCTTTGAATCTGCTCAACCCCTTTCTTTGATTCTTGAATGAAGCACTTGGATGAAGAAGATTAGGGCACTTTCTCTTTCTTGTGTACTCTTTGATATTCTTTGGAAAAGATGTTCTATCTGATGAATAGTGCCCCTTTAAATAGTTTCCTACATTCATTGGACAAGCCCCAATGGTTAGAATTCAAAAACTAGCTGTTACTCACTGTTGGAAGGACAAAAAGTACATCTGCAGAACTAGCCGTTATGCTTCTGCCCGTGTTTGGGTCGGCTCAACCTGTCCTTGGGTCGACCCAACTTTCACTTGGGTCGACTCAAACTTTCCTTGGGTCGACCCTCTCAGAACCACAGAAACTTGCAATTCAGCCTTCCTTCACTTGGGTCGACCCAACCTTTCTTTGGGTCGACTCAAGGTTCAGTTGGGTCGACTCAACTTCTTCTTGGGTCGACCCTAACAGGGTTTCCAGAGAACCTTTTCTGTCTTCTGTTCTGTCTTGCCTTTGGGTCGACCCTCTCAGGGTTTGGGTCGACTCAAGCTTGGGTCGACTCAACTTCATCTTGGGTCGACCCTCTCAGTATTTCCAGAGAACCATTTTCCTAAGTCTTTGAGAGGCTTGAGGTTTGGGTCGACTCATGCTTTCCTTGAGTCGACCCAACTTACTGTTCATCTGTGCCATTTTTGCAGAAGTGTGCCAAATGCTTTCTTGATGTGCCGGGGTCGACCCAATCATCCTTTGGGTCGACTCAATCCACACTTTGCTGCATCTCAAGGTTAGATTCATTCAAATAAACAATGAAATGTATCTATATCAATTTATACAAATATACCGAGAGTAATAGACTTATAAATGAAGTATCGATTTAACTTATAACATACTCTAGATAATTGCTTGTTAATCATCAAAATAACACTATCATCCTCAACCCCGGAGAGGCAAGGAAGCTCTGATCGGTTTTTACTTCGTGTGGATACCTGTAGAGGCCAGGCATTTGAACGGCTTCAAGCGAACCTTCATCCTAAACCACGAACTTCAGTTTGCGGTGATCATCTACCCGCACAAGGTGAAGATCTGATCTTCTAAAGGTTTTAAAAGTTTTTAATCCTTATCTATCTACGAACGGTCTTGAAACACGTTCATGCGATGAACGTCGATCCCGCTTATGCCGATTCCGCTGCCATATGAATTTTTTGAAATATCAGCGGCATGGGCGGGTTTCTAACAGGAACAATACATAATAGCATTTTTTGTTGCTATTGGGCAAGCAAACTAGCCCCATAATTGCACCAAGGTGCATCCAGGCTACCAAACAAGAGACTCCATTCATAACAAAAATAGATCCAAGAAGTCTGGAAAATTGTAGTCCCCACCTCCCTTTCGATTGATAAATGATAAAAATGTTTAGTCCTTTGTTAGAATAAAATGTCAATGTCCGTAAAGAATTAAGCTTGAAAAGATCTATCTAGCAGCTGCAACAGTTCTATATAACAGAATCAGGTCGAAACTGGGAAAAATAAAATTGGACCTAGATTGCCAAAGGGGCTTTGAGAAAGGACTAATGTGAATAAAGTAGATAGTTTCGTTTAATGGGAACCCAAATTTAAGACATCTAAGGAAATTAATATGCTTGATACCATGCATCATGGAAGTAGATACATTGTTAACTATGTATGGTCCAACCATTCCCAATATTTGATTGTCATAGACCAGCACAATTTTTTTTAAAAGATTGAAAGAGACACAAGTTCTATCTACTATGAAAAAATTGAAAGAGACGCGAGTTCTTTCTACTATAAAAAAAAGTTCAAATTTCATCCTTTCATTGATTATAGACAAAGAAAGTTTTTTGGTACAACTTTTATGCCCATTGGGGCCTACCTCAATATTTCAATGCTTCTTTGAAAAATTTGTAAACAAATTAATATCATAACAGGAACCCAACACACATCAGAAGATTATTGAACTGTTGCTAAGAACCCCCTCTAGATGCTAATTGTAGTAGTGCATGCTAAACATCTTGATAATATTTGTGATAAGAAATTAACACAAAAGGGTACGAAAGGGCAATTTTGTTGCCTATTAGGCAAGCAAACAAAACCACAAATGCATAAAGGTCTATCTAAGCTGCAAAATAATAACCTCGGTTCCTAACATAATTGATCCAACCAGTTCGCAAGATCTTAGACCCCAGCTCTCCGCTAGTTGATAAATGATAAACTTGTTTAGCACTTTGTCAGGAACAAATGTTGATATTCATAATGGAGCAATCTTAAAGAGATCTGAAAAGCAGCGATAGCTGATATTCTTGACTGGATCAGGTTGAAACAGAGTAAAAGAAAATTGGACTTAGACTATAAAATGAGCTTTAACAAAACATTATGCGACCAACTCTTGTACAGGGAAATGATGTAATGACTGATAAAATACGAGCTCCTTATGCAACTAATGATCACTTTCTCGTGGGCCCAACAATGACTTATTTAAATCTTCTAGTTACGCAAATCTTGAAGTTGTCCAATGCATTGCATCTAGCTAGACTGAAAATTCTTCCACAACGTGGTGGACCTAAACCACGGTAACAAATTCAAGTTGTCTTTAAACAAGCAGCCGTTATAACACCTTCAAAGATTTTATCACAATATTATATTCAGACATGCAAGCATTGTAAGCATGGTACATCATACCAGTCCGAACCAGACAATACGAAGCGTAGCGTACCCTACAGATTCGGTACCGATATCCGGTACGGATGGCGTACCGATATGCGGTATACCAAAAAAAAATTTCATACCGTACCGTACCGATATTGTGCTAGTGTGGCACCGATACAAGGTCTGGTACCGAGACGGCGAACCTTTATTATAAAATATTAGTGTTTAATTAGTCTTTCATATAGGCTATTACTTAATAGAAATATCAATATTATTTGAAATTTTTCCTATTCATCCAAATAAAATAAAATTTATATATGCTATATCATAAAATGGGAGCTTGATACTTTGTAATATTGCTTTCGGGACTTCGCCTATTAATATTTTACAAAATTCCAAAACTCTTTCTAAATCACCTACATGCACCTACCCACCCCCAACTCATTCTAGATAAAACAAGGAAACCAAACTCTCCTTCCGATAAATCTACCAAAATTGTAGATGAATGCCACTCAACACAATCCTTTGTTGTCATCTCAGAGCCCTGCCATGTTTATCCTCTTACACCATTTCATTTCTAACACGAATTTATTGCTTTGCAGAGAAAAATGAAAGACTTACCAAAGAGTACTTGATATTTATACCATCATTTTGTGTTATATCTTTCCACATATTTTCAACCACTTCTTTATTTACACTCTTTCTTCCATTATAAATTTTCTATATTCAATTATTTGGGATTTTGTTTAGTTTTATTTTAATTATTCTCATATTTTATATTTTATCATTACTCTATAATGTTCATTATGCAAGCTAAATTGCTAGTAGAATTTAAATGCCTGGGCCATCTAAAAAGATCACACTTTTATTCTATAGACAGCAGCATCAACAAAAAATGGTGTATGCTTCCTATCTTCATCCATTATTTATAGTTGTAATGGCTGATAATGGACTGGATAACTATTATTACTTTCTTCCAACAAACAAAGCCTAGGGGTTGAAATGAGTGTACCAGAACTGTTATTCCTTTCATGATTGCAGATTAAAACCTAGAATAGTCCACAATTTGGAATATCTATGTTGCTGAAACATCATAATTTGGAAAACAATCGAGTTAGCCAAAACACTGGATTGGATTTGTCATGGAGAGAAAAAATTGTGAGTTAAGCTGGCCAAATTCAATCTGCCATAAAAAGGATGTCGATCAAAATAGGATGTGCATCCATTGCAAAAAAATTTAATAGCAGAATGACACGATGAATCTCTATTGTCATGCTTCCAACGATAAGAATGACATAAGAAAACCCAGAATTAGTTGCAGTAGCAATAGGAGTAATGGTAAAACTTCAAATAGAATGGATATAAGAACATAGACAAAGAAGACAATGGCAATATCCAAAATGATTGTAGATTCCATGAAAAACTTCTATACCGTCTTCCAATATTGTGGAATGGCTAGGACGGTATCCTAAACCTCGATCAATTGATGTTTTGAGCTCAATCCTTGTTTATCACTAAAAAAAGCTTTCAAGAGATCATAGGGAGGATGGTGATGGGCATGTCATGGAGTTAAGATGTAGAGAAGAAGTAATCTATAATGCTAAAGGTGGTCAGAATTTAGAAAGCTCGCACATATCTTTTCAAAGTGTAGGTGCTTGCTGAGAGAGGGGCAAAAAACATTTCGAAAGAAAATGAGAAGCTAATAACAGAATAACTGAATTGGCATGTTGCAAAAGAAGAGAAAATGCCCTTGCAGAAAATGGAAAGCAACTAATGATATAAAATGATAATGAGTAAGGTTTTAAATCCCATAGGATGGAGCTATCCCGATTTTCTCATAGAACGGGATGTGCAACCATCCCACCCCATCCTAAAACTTCAGACAGGAGATGTCCCAAGGCGTGCCGATCGGGACACTGGGATAATGGTGAGATGGTCCTATGTCGACACTTTGGATGGCATCTCGTCCCAGTGTCCTATGGGACGTCTCGCTAGGACTTAAGTCCATGATATTGAGAAGTAGACCTGCATGGTGAATAGAGAGAACTCACTTGTTTTTAGCATGGGAATTGATTACAAGAAGTTGTTTTTGGAGAGGGTGGGGTAGAAAGAAGCCCAAAAAAGTTTCTTGTTTGGACAAATCTCAAGGAAAGAGCATCTAAGTAATCAGATATTAATTAAAAAAAAAAAAGGAGCAAAGAGCATGGAGGAAATCATGGAAACCTATTAATGCAACAAAGTAATGATGACAAATGGAGTAACATGGTGCAAGAACAAAAAGAATCCATGTCATTATATGGGTCGGTTATAGGTTCTTGGTTTAGGTTATAGTGGGTTAGAGAAAAGCAAGAGGAAAAGAGAGAGATGGAGGAAAAGGACTTTCAAGCCCCACTCCTTCGACCGCTGAAAACAACGGCGAAGCCCCTATTTCGAAATGACACAAGGGCTCCACCCATATTTTATTGAAATTATTGAAGTGATGCCGACTTTAAAAAATTCAAAAAAAATAGTGACAGAGCCCCTATTTCGTTTTGAAACAAGGGTTCTACCCTTATTTTTGTGCAGCCAAAGAAGATGGCACTCGAAAGCCCTCTCTCTCTCCCTCTCTCCGCCTCTCTCCCTCACACTCCCTCTCTCTACTTCCACTTTTTCCTTCTCCCTCTTCCTCTCCCTCGCCGAGTCTAGTTGTGTCAGTACAGGTCCGGAATGGAATGGAGTACAGGTCCGGAATGGAATGGCATGATACTATATCGTACCATACAACCAACAAACTGGCATGGGTCTTGGTGTAGCACAACATACCTTGATTTGGCTCATTAAGCTTGCCAATATATATTTAGTTATTTTTAGTTAAGTTCAACATAGTACAAGGCAAAACTGATCCAGAATTTACATAGGTGCTTTGAGTTCTCAAGACTAGCAAAAAATAAAATTACATTAATAAGTTTTACCATAATCAATTACAAATAAAATTCTATGATAATAACTTACCAAAAGAAATATGAAATGAAATTTAAAAATTTAAGAGAAAAGAGAACACCGAATCTGTTAAACATGAAACTAAGCTCTTCGACCAGATTTCTATGGCATGAAAATTGATAAATTATTATAGGACCAATTGGTCCTCCTTGATATACTGATTCATCCTTTAGTGAGTTGGATTTTGGATTAACTATTCAAAGCATGGATGGGAATCACATAAGAGACCATAGGATTAGCAGCAACAGTAGCAATAGAAGCAATGGTAAAACTTCAAACAAAAAGGATTTAACAATAGAAACATAGATGATGATGACAATACATAGACGATTACAGATTGCATGTAAAAGCTTTGATAGCATTTTCTTTTTCAGTGGGAAGGCTAGGATTGGACCCTGGTCCTCAAGTTATGAGGATCAGAGTTCAATCCCTGCTTATCCCACTAAAAGAACCCTTCAAGAGATCATAGAGAGAGTAGCAATGGGCCTCTTATCGAGTTATAGGTGGAGAAGAAGGGAACTAAGAAGTAGTCTAAGATATTGAGGAAAATGGGCAACAAGGACGCTTGCAATATTGTCATTTCAGAGCGTAGGTATTTATAGAGGAAGAGTGGAAAAAGAAAAAAGAAAAAAAAAAGAAAAGCTATTAATGCAATAAAGTGATAACGATATTTGGATTGGCATGTTGTAAAAGAAAAACCCTTGTCTTTTAAATGCGACGGTTACAAAAAGGGTTAAAAGGTGATGTAAAAAGAACTAAAACAAAAATGGAAAGCAACAAATGACACAAATTGATGATGACATGTGGACTTACATGGCATGAGTCAATTACATATTGCTTGTTTGGGCTAAGCCAATGTAGAGAATAACTGGAAAGATTGTCCCTGTGGGTAGGGCTCAAGGAAAGAGAACCTGTGGACTGTGGTTTTAATAGGAAAGACCAGTGGAGGGTATCGAGGAAAGCATGGGAAGCAATTAACATGATGAAGTAATGATAACTTTAAATGTGACGGTTGCAAATAGGGGTCAAGTTGATGTAAAAAGAATAAAAGAAATGAAAGCTACAAATGACACAAACTGATGATGACAATTTACATGGCGCAATAACACAAAGAACTCCCTTTTTCACAGCATGAAACGATTACACATTGTTTGTGTTGGCTAAGCCAGTGTAGAGAAGAAAAATAAAGGTTTTCCTTGTGGGACGAGATTGAAGAAAGAGATGAACTATGGTGTTGATAGCAAAAAGCAGCGGAGAGCATCGAGGAAAGCATGGGAAGCAATTAACATGATGTAGTAGTGATGACAAGCAAAGAAGTATGGTGTAAAAGCAAAGCAAATGTCCTTGTTTTTTATCTTGTGGGTTGGTTATAGGATGTAAGTTTTGGTCATAGCCTGGTGAATAAAAGAAAGAAATGTTTGTCATATGGGTTAACATAATTTAAGAACATTATATGTACAAAATATTGTTTCTTTTACTTCTTAGCATGACATAATTTGGCTCATTAATTTGGCTAATGTATTTTTTTAATAAATTTCTTCTTAAACTGGAAATTGTACAATGTGAAGATTATCCAAATTTATGAATACTTTGAACTCCCAAGGCTATCAGAAAAACATTTTATCATTAACCAGGTTTAACATGAACAAATTTGTAATGAATAAAATTCTGTAACAAATAATGTATCAAAAGAAATATGTAACAAATAAAGATTTCATAACGACAAATTGTTATCACAGTAATAAAAAATGAAACTTAGAAAGCTTTAGAAAAAAGACAACCACCTAAGCTATTAAGCATGGAACCAAGAGACCTCTTTGACTAAATTACTATGACATCAAAATATGAATTGTTATGGGTCCAAATGGTCCTCCTTCACATACCAATTGATCCTTCAGAAAGTAGGATTTTCAGTAAGGATTTATGAGGCAAAGACCTTTGAGACGAAATTTAAACTGTGGAGAGTTTTTATGAAAAGCTGTCTATTGTTTTGTAACTATATTTTTAAAGTGTTGTGGAACTTTAACTTATGTTTAGTAACTAAACTGAGAAAGTGCATTTGGTATGATAATATGACAGTAAAGAACGTTGCTTTGTATTGTACAATAGAGTATAATTCATCATAATATTACATATTAAAATACTTTTACATAGTATAATATTATTATAATGTAATATAATGTGATATAATATTGTAAAGTAATACAATATAATATAATAACATATTGTTATATAGTATAATATTATTATAATGCACCATAATGTAATATAATAATTTAATATAAGGTAATATAATATAATATAGTATCATAATATAATATGATAAGACATGATATGATATAATATAATATAATAATGTACTCTCATATATTAAAATATTATTACACAGTATACTATTATTTTTGTGTAACATAATGTAATATATTCTCTCTGAACTCCGTCCTTATGTTGCCCTTGTGACTTGATCGGATTCCACCGCTGCCTGGCCGAGTGTTGGCTCGCGGGGATTTGCCATCCCAAACCCCGCGCCAAGGTCCAAGGATGAAGATGATGATGGGACCGTCTTTGAAGTAGGCAACGCGCTCTTTTCTTGCTGCCTTTGGAACTACTGCTATGCTACTCCAACATAGGTGTCCGATGATGGGAAAGAATCAAAGAATGGGGCTTAATATGAAAGAAAAATGATTCTATTCCAATAGACAATAAAATAATAAAGACTCTTGGCAAGAGCGGGAAGGGATCATGCCTTGCCTAGAACAATCTAAGGGGAGTTGGTTTACCCCACCCTAGTCCAAGCCTTGCGGCTGAAATTCCCACCTAGGGGATCTAAAGGACACCCTTTACAATAAAGAAATACGATAATTAAAAGATGCCTTGGAAGGGCCCTAATGGCTCCTTTATATAGGCCTAATGCCATGGCTTATTGTGGAAGCAATTCAAAATTCAAAAGACTCCTAAATCAGCCGCAAGGGGATCCTACTAAGTTTGGTCCCCTTCGGCCATGTGCCGAAATCTTTGGACGCACGGGATGCGTCGCTCGGTTGGCCAGGTCGCGTGTCCCGTGCGGGTGCTGCCATGTGTTCGCGGGTTGCTGATTTGGTAGTTTGTATGGCTGGCTGGATTGTGCTCCTAGGCTGGCCGGGACACGTGTCCTGGTTGGCTGGGATGCGGATCCAGCAATCCTCCTCCTGCAGATCGCTGACATGTTTCTCTTGGCTCCATTAATGTCTCGGCCTGATGCATCTAGGATGCGGAGTCTCCCTACTCGACCTCTATGGAAGAGTCCTTGGACTCCTCCATGGCTTTTGCACAAGAACCATCCCTCTTTGCTTCCTTGTTTGCATTTGGATGCGTGACAAGTGTCTTGGCCCGCTGTCCATAGTTTCTGGCTGCGAGTTACCTTTGGGACCCTTTCCCTCTTTGCTCTTTGGCTCACCCTTGGATGCTGAACATGTGTCCCCTTCTGCTGCCCATGGTGCTAGCCAAGTGATACACTTTGAAATCTTACCATATCTGCTCCCTTGTTGGCTTTTGGATGTGGGACAAGTGTCTTGGCCCGCTGCTACTTGTGCTGGCCGAGAGCTGTCTTTAGGGGCTTTCCTTCCTTCTTTGCTGGTTGGGCGCACATGTGATGCATGTGCTGGTTGATGTGCTACCCCTTGGCATTTGGCTGATGCATGGCCCCTTGGATTGGGCTTGGTTGGGTACACGCTGCTGTGGTGGGACTTAGCCGTTTGTGGACTGCTTTGATGCGGCTAAGTCCATGTGCTCATGCTTGGCTAGGCTGCCTTGATTGGGGGTGATTGGCTGCTGGTGCATGCAGCTGGGTGCAATCCATGGCCGAGCCTTGTGTGGCCGAACCTTTGCTTGGTTGAGCTCCAGCCTCAGTCCGCTTGATTGGGTGATGTTTGCTTCTAGACATGGGTTTGGTGCTGCACATGACCGGGTGTGTTTTGTTCCTAGTTATTGGCTTCGGGCATGCTTGACTTGCCTTGCTTTTAGGTGCTGCTGGACCTCTCTTCTGTGTGCATGTGTGCTCTGGTGCGCGCACATGGGTTGGTGCCCTTTGTCGCCTCTCGTGGTTGTGCTCATCCTTGGCGTGTTTGCAGCAACTTGTGGCTGCTGAATGTGTTGGGTGTTGGCGCAACTCGAGTGGGCGCCATGGCTGTGCACCAGCCCCTTCCATGCATGGTGAGGTCACTCAGACGTGCACTGGGGGCTGCTCAAGTGGGCGGGGGTCTGCTCTTGCTTGGACGTGTGCGGGTGTTGCTAGGCTTAACTCGCTCACATTGGGTTGCTGCTGCAGTGGCTCGAGTGTACGGTTGGCCGCGCGCTCGGGCTGTGGTCTTCGGTTCCACGCGGGCGCAGGGCACGAAGCGTGCTTCGGCGAGGTTGGGCGCGCGCTAGCGGGTTGCCTTGCGCGCGCATGCTGTTGTGGTCGGGTGCGGGCGCCCGGATGTGGCCAAGTGTGCACGCGAATGGCCGCGCGCTACTGGTCGTGCGCGCGGGGGTCCACGCGCAGGCTGGTGCGCGCACGGTTGGCTGCGCGCAGGTTGTGGCCATGCGGGCGTGCGGCTGCGGTCGTGGCTAATGGCCCCAAACCTCGCATGGGCGCTATGGAGGGCCTGTGCGGGGTCGAGCCGGCTGCTGCAATACTTGGCCAAGGCTCGGCCAAGCCTCCAAGCAATGGAGTTTGCCCGAGTCTTGGCCTTGGGCGAGGTTGGCCTTGCTTGTTCTGGCTGAAATTTGGCTTGGCGGAGTGGGGTTCGCAACTTTCCCCTCTCTTGGAGAATACCCTTGCCCTCAAGGGTGAAGTCAGGGTACCTTTTTGCCATTTCGTCATCTGCATAGAATAGCATCCTCCACATCAATCTTTCCCAATAGG
The DNA here is from genome assembly GCF_051530095.1 of Phoenix dactylifera. Taxonomy (NCBI): domain Eukaryota; kingdom Viridiplantae; phylum Streptophyta; class Magnoliopsida; order Arecales; family Arecaceae; genus Phoenix; species Phoenix dactylifera. Next base: position 11,463,078 of record NC_143193.1, read on the forward strand.
AGAAGTGCTTTACCCTGTCACGATGCCATCTTGGATGTCCACTTCCATTGTTGTTGTGGAAATGCCCGGTCATGTTCCTGCTGAAGTTAGAAATCATATGTACATGAATATACCGAATGTAGAAGATCCACCCTCTTCGGTCATGGCCACAAATCTGCAACTTGTTGCCAATAAGGGTTGCACCACCATGACCTTCTATCATTTAATTCGAGCTTCCGTGTTGCTTGTCTTCTTCACGACATGATGCTATGGGTTTGGTTGCAGTATCTTTTGTTTTGCTGCAAATGGTTCCACCCTCAGGTTCCTTGTTGCTGCCTTCGCAAAGGAACTCTTGAACACCCTCTAAAGGATCTGAATTGCTGCTGTCGTCTTCTGGAGTTGCAGCAGCACTTTTGGCCTCTTCCTTGCTTGCTGGAATTTCTGCAAGTGTTTGTTCAGCAGCCATGATTTGAGGGGTTACCTTGGAATGGATGGCTGCGGTAGGTGTTGCAGAAATTTCCGCTGCTGCAGAATTTTTTGGTAGAGAATCACCCTGGATCCTCACTTGCTGATCATCTTCCTCCAAGGTTGATGCTGCGTCCTTAGTTGTTGCAGCTAGTTGCTGCAACTTTGGGGCTGCACAATGGGCTTTGGAAACAAGTTTATGGCCGTCGGTAGATTTTGCATTGGTGCTGCACTTGTGGTTGGATGTTGGAAAGTTAAATCTTGGTTCCTTTGGCCCCCTCTCTTGAAGCCTTAGATCCCTAGTAGAACTCTCATCATAGATATCACCAATCAGCCCCCACCTATCCACGTGTCTTCTCCGGCCTTCAAGCCTTCGAGCATGGACAAGCTCCTCTTCGGACTCGGTACTCTTGTTATAGTCCCCCTTACATCTCTCTCTATACTGATCTCCCTCTAATCTCCTCTCTACAACACTTCTTCTTCGACTCATGTTCTCCCTCATTTTTTTTTTCATTCTATCACTCTCTCTTTTAATGAATCTCTTTTTTAACCTCTCTATATTGGTGTTACTTACTCTCCTCATGTCGGCCAAAGTGTTCATAACATTCTTCAACACTCGGCTGAGTTGGGTGTTCGTTCGATTCCTATTTACCTAAAAATATGCTAAACAGATCGTTGTTGGAACCGACAAACAAAGTTTAAATTTAATTTACTCTTACCTGTTCTACTCGAAGAATAGTGGTCGTAAGAGGTCGATCCATAGGAAGACGATTGGAGTTGCATAAAAATTAAAACGTTCACTCGGATTTTAAATCGATTTTTGAATGGTAGAATAAAAACATTACTTTGAGGATGTTAAATGATTCTCTAGTCTATCAGAGAATGTTTTCCATTTGAAAATAACGAAAAGACAGATACTTGGAATCGAAGAACATTTATAAATTTAATAAAATATTTAACTATTCAAAGGAAAATTTTGGCATGGATGAAAACAGTACTTAGGAAGATTGAAGCCTGGAACATAGACTGAATGAAAGAAAATTTCATATATTGCAACTAAAACAAAAATTCTAGAATGCATAAAATAAACTGCAGGAATTAAACTTAACTTAAAACATGATTTGCATAAAAGAAAAATTAATGGATTGCATAAAAGAACAATTACAAAAGTAAAATGAAGATTGGAAGCCTAATGCTTCCTCCTTCTACAAAATAAAACATAAAGAAAACAAAGGAAGAAAAACAAATCACTTCTCTTCTCCCTCTCTCTCCCACGGTGGACCTTCAACATAAAATAATTAATACTTTATCTTTCTTCTTCCCCAAAAACAGAGCTTCCTCTATTTTTTTCTTTCTCACTTGAACCAGCCGATGGCCTCCTCCCTGTTCCTTCTTGAACCAGCCCGCACCGAGTTGAGAGCTCTCTCCCCCCCCTTCTTCTTCCGATGGCCACCCTATTTATAGGCAAGTGAGGATGCTTGGGATCCGGAAGTGGCGTACTCGGAGGCTTGACTGTGGCACGTTTCATGGAGCTCGAGTGCGATGATGGGAGGAGCGGATCCATGGGAGAGGGGCTGAGACCTTTGATTCGGATGAAGGTCTGGCCACGGGATCTCGGAAAGACACCATTCACGGACGCGTGATGTTGGGATGGAGTTCCGAGATGGAAGAAGAAGGCAGGCGATCAACGGGGCTTCACGAGCAGCGGAGGAGCTGAGAGCGTGATCGACGGAGCTTGACGCTGATCGCGGGATCAATGGGTGCTAATCCGGAAGCGTGATGCGGGAGCTTGATCCGTGGAGGGGGTGATTCACGGGAAGAAGATGAATATGGACGGGATCTTGGGCTGCTTCACAGGCTGCTGGCAGTGGGATTGCTTGGATGCTGTGAGGAGGTGATGACCCGTGGGCTGGTGGGAGGAGCCGATCACGGCCACGGTGGAAGCTTGGATCACGGCTTGACTTCGAAAGGGAGGAGACGCGCTGAAGATGGAAGATGCCACGGGATGATTCGGGCGTTGATCATGAAAGATGCTTGATGGGCGTTGGTAGATCGCTGGAAATCATGCTTGCTCGGATGCGGTTGGGATGCTGGCAGCGCGTGAAGAACGCGGGCGTTGCTGGCACGGCTGAAGAAGCGGGGAGGAAGATGTGGAGGAAGGGATTGGTGGAAATGGAAAAAGCTGGGGATGTGGCCTTCCTTCTTTGGCCGTGGGATGATTCGGAATGGAGCTTGCCGCGATGTGTGATACGCTGGGATGGGGAGCTGTTTCTGCATCACGGGTGAAAGAAATGGGAGCAGGGGATCATGGAATGGGCTGTTGCTGGGATGCACAATCTTCGTTCGATACGGCTCTGAGATGGGGCTGGCACGTTGATCACGGACTCAGGGCCGCGGGATCTGATCTGGAAGATGGACGGCCGTGATGATGACGTGATCTGTGGGATCCTAGGAGGACTTGTTGAAGATGCGGACGGAATGGATTTATTTGGGATGTTGATGATTGGCTGGATGGCTGAGATTTCATGCTTGCATGGCAGCTGGAGAATTTGTTGGGCTCGGGCTGTCGGGCATTGGGCTTAAACCTAATGTTATTGGGTCTCTTGGATTCCTTGCACTCAAACACAAATACAACATTAATTAATTAATTTTATCATTAAAGATTAACTATAATACTAATTAAGATGGTACGACGATTGCACTTTTGTGCTCTCATCACACCCCCCAACTAGCTTATTGCTAGTCTCTAGCAATTTAGTGCGAAAATGATAAAATAAGAGTGCAAAAGTGTTATTTTCGTAGAGCATTACGATTGCACTTAGCACGTGCAACAAGCCGTTAAACCCTTAGGTTACTCTAGTGGACGAGTGTTGTCTCGTGAGGGTTTGCAGAGAAGTTACGCACAAACTTCATTAGTCAGGAATTTCCAATTTTTAACTCAAAATTTGAAGAAGTATTATTGTATGAACTTAGAATTGCAAGGACAATAAAGACTTATTGCTATCATATTTAAGCAGATTTTAACTCAAGTTTTATTACTCCCTATCTATCTGCTAACAAGTCAAGAATGTAGTGAGGTGCAAGATAGTATCATATAAATGAGTGGCTTTCACTTACTTCCAACATGATCACTTCAATTTTCAAGACTTTCTAGAGTTAAATGGTAATGAACACCCCGACTTTATTTATTTATTTATATATATTTTTTTTATCAGACTATGCTAAGAAGAATGACTTGTGCAATATCTAGCCTTATTAAGCTTTCTAGCTGACCCATGTAGCGAGTGTCAGGCCAATGACTCCCGATCCAAATGGCTCAGGGCACTAGGTGTAGAGACACCCTAACAGGCTTAATAACTCAAGTTAGTTAGGCTTCAAGGCCAAATTAGTCACTCAGAGTTTAATCTCAATCATCCTCACCTTTTTACACGAACACTCGCTGCTTGCCAGGCAAGAGGCCCGGTTACTCAGTGAGAAGACTTAAATTAAACTCATTATTTTATTTTATTTTATCTTTTTTTTTTTATTAGGATGTTCATCACACATATAACTTTAAATTATCCCGAAGATTAAAAGTATTCATATTAGTTGCAAGTATACATACCCCACTATTCATGTGCTTATGTGTAGGTGAATTTGAACTTCTTTTTTTTTAATTTTAATTTAATTTTAATTTTAATTTTAATTTTTTTTTGCATAAAAAATCAAAAATATTCTCACCCCCATACCTAAATCTAACATTGTCCTCAATGTTAAAGAAAATTTAAAGCAGTAATAGGACAAAGGAGAAGTTACCTTGATGACCCAAAGATTGATTTAAAGATTGATTTTGATGATCACAAAATCTTGAAGTATAAATACTAATGTTTGTGTTGCAAGAAGAAAGATAATTTGTTTTGCAGGGAACATATCAAGTTGGAAAAATACAAGAAGGCCTCAAAAGCTCTCAAAAAAAGTTGGAAGAAAGCTACACTTTATTTGCCTAAGTTTCAAGTTCAAAGGATTCAAGTTGGAGGAGCAAATTCAAAGAAAGATTCAAAAGAATAGTTCCCGAGTCGACTCCTGGAAGTTTAGAGTCGACTCTGGCACTCTGAAGTTTCAAGAAACAGTGATCGAGTCGACTCCGATACTCTACGAGTCGACTCCGACTGAGAACAAACAAAAAAATAGAGAGTTGATTTTCAGCACTACAGTGCTCGAGTCGACTCCTACTTCAGCGCTACAGTGCTCGAGTCGACTCCTACTTCAGCGCTACAGTGTTCGAGTCGACTCCTACTTCAGTGCTACAGTGCTCGAGTCGACTCCTACTTCAGCACTACAGTGCGGAGTCGACTCCCAGCTACAGTGCCGACAGACTACTATTCACAAGTCGACTCCTGTTTCAGCCGAGTCGACTTCTACTTCAGCCGAGTCGACTCCAGCACGCTGGGAGGCGTAACGGCTAGTTTTTTCTTGACTCCAACGGCTCTATTTTTGTCTCTAACAGCTAGATTTTTGTTTCCAAGCCATCCAAAGCTATAAAATCAAGAGGAGAGCTAGGGAAGAAGTTATGGAAGTGGGAGAGAATACTTAGGAAAGAGATTTCAAGAGAAATCTCCCAAAAGCACAAAAGATCCATTCAAAGCAAAAGAGAGAGAAGAAGAGCATCCGAGTGAATCCCAAAACTTCCTCTCCAACTGTGTGCTGCCTCAGTGATCCTCTGCCTCGTGCCAAATCAGAAGAGGGTCAAGAAAAGAAGAAGCCGAGTTCCTTCATCTTCAAAACTTGTTTGAGGGCTTCTCTTTACTCTACTTGTTTACATTGCTATATTTGCTTAGTTAAGAAGCTTGTATTTGCTTTAAATTCTTAGTCTAATATCTTGTAACTTGATTCAATCAAGGGATTGAATCAAGGTGTTAAGGTTTGTTGGTGAGAGCCAAAGGAAAAACCAACGGTGTAAGGTTGTGGTTGGTGAACTGGGGAAAACCAACTGGGTTGGATTGTGAGCCCGTGAAACCAATCGGTTGGTTCTAGTCAGTGAGCCTGTGAAAACCGACCGAGTTCGTTGTGATCTCGCAAAACAACAAGTTGGGTTGTGAGCTTGTAAAACAACCGGCTGTAATATGAGGGATTATAGTGAAATTTCCAAGAGGTCTTGGGGAGTGTGTGGAGTGATTGATTATAACCATATTTGATTTTGATGAGCTCAAAGCATTTGAGTATATCTTATGTTATACTAATGAATTCAATCTATTGTTTCAGTCAAATACTTGTAAATTTATGGTTAAGAGTCTCTAGATTTGGTTCAATACATTTTGGATAAGTAAAGAATTCAATTTGAACCAAAGTCTGAGTCTCGAGTCGACTCCGGGAGATTACGAGTCGACTCCAAGCATATCAGAAGCACCGGTACAAGCTCGAGTCGACTCCTGTACAGTACGAGTCGACTCCGACTGAGAACATACAGACGAACAGAAAGATTCATCTCAGAACCTGTCAACGAGTCGACTTCTGAAGAGCGCGAGTTGACTCCGATGCTTGCCGAGTCGACTCCAGAGTAGAACGAGTCGACTCCAGGGAGTAACAGACAGAAACACAGAGAAGCTATTTTGGACCCTGAGAGCCGAGTCGACTCCTGAAGAACTCGAGTCAACTCTGATGGTTGGCAGGTCGACTCCTAAGGAAGCGAGAGTCGACTCCCAGAGTAATACAAGGCAAAAGTCAGAGAGCAAATTTCGGATACTGAGAGCCGAGTCGACTCCGAGACAGTTCGAGTCGACTCCGAGACGGCACAAGTCAACAGACAGAAGATCGGAAGTTCGGACTCTAAGTGCCGAGTCGACTCCCAGAATATCCGAGTCGACTGGAGTGAGCAAACTTGAAAAATACATCTCTGGATTTCCTTGAACGAGTCGACTCCAAAAGTGCTAGGTCAGCTCCAGACATTGGGGAGTCGACTCCAGGTTGAGTTGAGTCGACTCCAAGTCGAGACAGCACTTTAATTCAAATCCAGAACAGTTGCCGAGCCGTCTCCAGAAAAGCATGAGTCGACTCCTGCAACAGCCGAGTCGACTCCAGATCGCGCGAGTCGACTCCGATCCCAACGAAAATATTGTCAGGATGTGCAGAATGTGCAGAACGGCTAGGAGGTTGTGTCTAACGGCTATTTTTCTTTGGGAATGGCTTAAATAGCCTGAGGGAACAGTAATAGACATAGAAAGAGAGACTCCATTGAAAGCTAAAGTGATTTCCACCAACCAAGAGCTCTCTAGAGTGATTACACGATAAAGAAGGAAGAAGTGCATTGAAGTCGACTCACCAACTCTCTTCCTCACATTTAAGGCTCTCCTCCAAATAGCTAGTCTACTTCAAATTCAAGAAAAGTCAAAGAGTTCGAAAAGCCCCCATCTCCATCTCCAAAATCAGTTTGAGGGCTACTTACTCTTCCTTGTTTAACTTGTTTTAAATACGCTTTTGAGAAGCTTCTTTTTCTGTTTGTTTTCAAACCATTTGTTCCTTACTTGATTCAATCAGGGGATTGAATCAAGGGTTGTAAGGTTTGTTGGCGAGCCTAGGTTAAAACCAACGGTGTAAGGGTTTGATTGTGATCTCGGAAAAACAATCGGGTGGTTCTAGTCGGTGAGCCTGGGAAAACCGACCGAGTTCGTTGTGATCTCGTAAAACAACAAGTTAGGTTGTGAGCTTGTAAAACAACCGGCTGTAATCCGAGGGGTTATAGTGAATTCCCAAGTGAGGCTTGGGAAGTGGACGTAGGAGCAAGGGTTAGCTCCGAACCACTATAAATTTGCTTGTGTTTGTGATTGCCTTATTGTCTCTTACGTTCCCTTCATTCACTGCATATAGGACTAATTAATCCACTTGCAAAAGTTTTAATTAGTTACTCACAAAGCTTTTAAATTACAATAATTATTTTAAAACCCAATTCACCCCCCTCTTGGGTTGTCTATCTGGGCAACAAGTGGTATCAGAGCCAGAACTCTTTTACCAAAAGAGTAAAAGATCAAAATGACAACCCCATTTGGATCTTCTCATATTGAGGGCCAGTCCACCCATAGACCTCCATTCTTTAATGGATCCGACTACTCATATTGGAAGGCTAGGATGAGAATATTCATCCAAGCACAAGACTATGAGATGTGGACCACCATACTTAATGGACCATACATCCCATCCATTTTTGTAGAGGGTGTAACTATACCCAAACTTGAAAAGGATTGGGATGACAATGATATAAGGAAGGCACAACTAAATGCCAAAGCAATGAATGTGCTTTATTGTGCTTTAGATAGAAATGAATTCAATAGAGTCTCTACTTGAAATTCTGCAAAAGAGATTTGGGATAGACTTGAAGTGACCCACGAGGGCACAAATCAAGTAAAAGAATCTAAAATAAATATATTAGTTCATAAGTATGAATTATTTAAGATGGATTCTAATGAAACAATCACTTACATGTTTACTAGATTTACTGACATTGTCAATGGCCTAAAGAACCTTGGCAAAAATTATACTAACAGTGACCTTGTCAGGAAGATTCTTCGTTGTTTATCAAGGTCATGGGAAGCCAAGGTAACGGCAATCCAAGAAGCCAAGGACTTAAACAAGTTGCCACTCGAGGAGCTACTTGGATCTCTCATGATGCAAGAGCTAACAATGAAACAACACAATGAAGAAGAGTCCTCTCACAAGAAAAAGGTAATAGCCCTAAAATCTGTTTCTACTAACAAAGATTTATCTTGCAGCAGTAGCAGTGAAGAGGAAGACAATGAGGGAGATGATGATGAGGCTCTTCTTGTAAGAAAATTCCGAAGATTCATCAACCGGAAGAAGTTCATACATCAGAAGAGAGGTTCAACGAATTTCCACAACAAAGATAAAGGTAAGGAAAGGGAGAGTGAAGGGATCGGATGTTATGAGTGTAAGAAGCCGGGGCATTTCAGAGTTGATTGTCCTTTGCTGAAGAAGGGCAGCAAGTACAAGAAAAAGAAAGTCCTCGTCTCCACCCTATCGGACTCCGATACATCATCATCATCATCGGATGAGGAACAAGAAGAAAAGGCCAACCTATGTTTTATGGCTAACGACAATGAGGTAACATCTGAAACACATTTAGACTTTACCTTCGATGAATTATATGATGCTTTCAATGAATTAATGGATGAATATAAGACAATAAACCTTAAGAACAAAGAATTGAAACTAACTAACCAATCTCACTTCCATAAATACGATAAATTAGTTAAAGATAAGGATTTTATCACTAAAGAAAATTTAGAACTTAAGACAAGCAACCAAATGTTAATTCAAAAAACTAAGACCTTAATTAAAGATAACAAAAAACTAACCAAGAAAATTTCTGAACTTAAAAAGGATAAACAAACTATTGGAGGTAACTTCACAAAAGACTTAAATGCACTAAAAACAGAAAAAAAAAAGTTGGCACTAGAACTTAAAAAGTACAAACCCTTTGTAGAAAAGTTTACATATAGCTCTGAAAAATTGGAAATGATACTTAATAGTCAACGAGCTGTGTTCAATAGAGCTGGTTTAGGGTATAAACCAAAAAATAAGCAAAAACTCCTTAGTAATTTCTTTGTAAAAGCAGGGAAAAGCAAAATTAAGAAAATAACCTATTTTTGCTGTGGAACAATAGGACATAAAGCTAATGTGTGTGATCATAGAAAAGAAAAAACTAAAAAAAAAATTAAAAGGATTTGGGTTCCAAAAGGAACCAACATTACTAACCATGAAGGACCCAAGAAAACTTGGGTACCTAAAATTGTATGATTTCCTTATGTAGGAGTGTCTTGCAGCCAAGGTCGACAAAAACTGTTGGTACTTGGATAGTGGCTGCTCAAGACACATGACGGGTGACAAAGACCAATTCTTCACCCTTGAGCCTAAGAAGGGAGGTGCTGTGACATTTGGAGACAATAACCAAGGTCACATCATTGGTATAGGTAAAGTACAAATCACCCCTTCAACCTTTATTGATAATGTTCGATATGTTGATGGTCTTAAGCATAACCTACTTAGCATTAGTCAATTGTGTGATAGAGGTTTTGATGTTCTGTTCAAACCATCTTTATGCATCATAACCAACTCAATTGACAATAGTTTAGTATTTAAAGGAATTAGACGTGGCAATGTGTACGTAGTAGATCTTGAGGATCTTGCCAAACATAATCCCTGTTTAGTTGTTAATGATACTAGGGATAATGATGCAAGTTGGTTATGGCACCGTAAGTTAGGTCATGCAAGTATGGATACAATATCAAAACTAGTTAAAAGAGATTCCGTGATAGGTTTGCCAAAACTAAAATTTGAGAAAAATAAAATCTGTGAAGCTTGTCAATATGGCAAACAATCAAGGAACTCCTTTAAATCCATAAATTTTGTCTCTACCTCTAGACCTCTAGAACTACTACACATGGATCTATTTGGACCAACTAGAACCACAAGTCTAGGTGGAAACAAATATGGTCTTGTTATTGTAGATAATTTTTCTAGATATACTTGGGTCATGTTTTTAGCTCATAAAGATCAAGCATTTTCAGTATTTAAAAAATTTCATAAGGAAGTAACTAATGCTAGAGATGCTTCAGTCATAGCTATTAGAAGTGACCATGGAACGAAATTTGAAAATCATCTATTTGATGAATTTTGTAGTAAAAAGGGATAACCCATAATTTTTCTGCACCTAGGACACCACAACAAAATGGAGTTGTAGAAAGGAAAAATAGAACCCTAGAAGAAATGGCTAGAACCATGCTATGTGAAAGTAACCTTCCTAATTTTTTTTGGGAGAAGCCATTAATACATCGTGTCATATATTAAATAGAGTTTTATTGAGACCCATTATAAAGAAAACACCTTATGAACTTTGGAAAAATAGAAAGCCCATAGTAAACTATTTTCATGTATTTGGATGTAGGTGTTTCATTCATAACAATGGGAAGGATAACTTAGGTAAATTTGATTCTAAATCTGATGAGGGTATATTTTTGGGGTATTCTACAACAAGTAAAGCCTATAGAGTTTTTAATAAAAGAACCCTTGTTATTGAAGAGTCTATACACATTGTCTTTGATGATACTAGTGATATCTCTTCTAGCAAGAGAGTTGATCTTGATGATGATGCTGAAATTTTTGAAGAAAAGATTGATGAGATGACATTACAAGAAGATGAACAAAAACTAATTGGAAATGCATCATCAAGCCAAGAGGCAAGTGTGGATCATGGGCTAACTAAGGCTTGGAGGTATGCTCATGGGCATCCTAAGGAATTATTTTTAGATGATCCATCTCAACTTGTTAGGACTAGAGCATCTCTTAGGAACCTAAATAATCATCTAGCATTTGTCTCTCATTTTGAACCTAAACACATAGAAGAAGCTGAAAAGGACGTAAATTGGATAAATGCAATGCAACAAGAACTAAACCAATTTACTAGAAACAAAGTATGGAACCTAGTTGAACGACCATCTAAATATTCAATTATAGGTACCAAATGGATATATAAAAATAAACTTGATGAAAATGGAATTGTAATTAGGAACAAGGCTAGACTAGTAGCAAAGGGCTATAATCAAGAAGAAGGTTGTTGCCCAGTAGATACAACCCAAGAGGGGGGGTGAATTGGGTCTTTTAAAACTTTTAAGCTACTTCTAGCACTTTTTGATTAATTATGCTAAGTTGTATATATGCGCAGTGAAAGTTAAACTTAGCGACAGTTTGATGTATAGAATGTGACTTGATTGAGTATGCTTGCAACTAAAGAATTCGCGGATAATAGTTAAGCAAGCAATTTATCTAAGTGAGTAAGTGTGTGAGTTAGATAATGACAAAAAGCATTACAAACACAGCAAACATATAGTGGTTCGGTGCACCCCAGCACCTACATCCACTCCCCAAGACTTCTTGGGAATTTCACTATAATCCTACAGATTACAGTCGGTTGTTTTACAAGCTCACAACCCAACTTGTTGTTTTACGAGCGCACAACGAACTCGGTCGGTTTTCCCAGGCTCACCGACTAGAACCACTCCGATTGTTTTTCCGGGCTCACAATCAAACCCTTACACGTTGGTTTTACCCTCGGCTCACCAACAAACCTATCTCCGTTGGTTTTCCCTTCGGCTCACCAACAAACCTTACACCGTTGGTTTTCCCTTTGGCTCACCAACAAACCTTAACCCCTTGATTCAATCCCGTGATTGAATCAAGTTACAAGATAATAAAACAAAGTTTAAAACAAATCAAAGCTTCTTAAACAAGCAAATATAACAATATAAACAAACAGAGTAAAGAGAAGCCCTCAAACGAGTTTTGAAGATGGAGGAGCTCGACTTCTTCTTTACTTGACCCTCTTCTGATTTGGCACGAAGTAGAGGATCACCGAGGCAGCACACTGATGGAGAGGAAGCTTTGGGATTCACTTGGAAGCTCTTCTTCTCTCTATTTCGTTTTGGATGGCCCTTTTGTGCTTGTGGGAGATTTCCTTTGTAATCTCTTTGAGATCTCTTTCCTAGATGATCTCTCCCACTTCCATGCGTTCTCTCCTAGCTCTCTTCTTGTTTTTATAGCTTTAGATGGCGTGGAAACAAGAATCTAGCCGTTAGAGACAAAAATAGAGCCGTTGGAACCAGTCTGCACCTCCTGACAATATGACCGTTGGGATCGGAGTCGACTCGCGCGATCAGGAGTCGGCTCGCCTGTTGCAGGAGTCGGCTCGTGTTTTACCGGAGACGACTCGGCCACTGTTCCAAATTTGAATTAATGTGCTTGCCTCGACTGGGAGTCGACTCGTCTTAACCTGGAGTCGACTCGCCAACTTCTGGAGCTGACTTGGCAATTTCGGAGTCGGCTCATCCACTGAAGTCCGTGGATCCAATTTTGAATTTTGTCCTCTCGAGTCGACTCGACTATCCTGGGAGTCGACTCGAATCCCAGAGTCCGAACTCCCGATCCTCTGTCTTTTGGCTCGTCCAGTCTTGGAGTCGACTCGAACTTCCTTGGAGTCGACTCGGCTCTCAGTTTTCGAAAGTTGGTCTTCTGCCATCTTAGTGTAGTGCTGCCTTGGAGTCGACTCGAGCTGTCTGGGAGTCGACTCGAATCTCAGAGTCGGAAAACTGATCCTCTGTATTTTGGAGCCGCGCTGCCTTGGAGTCGACTCGACTTGTCTTGGAGTCGACTCGCCTCTCAGAGACGAAAATACCGTCTTCTGTCTTGGGGTTGCGCTGTCTTTGGAGTCGACTCGGACTTTGTGGGAGTCGACTCGAATCTCAGTGTCCAAAAACTGCTTCTCTGAGTTTTCCCTTGTGTACCACTGAGAGTCGACTCTCGCTTTCTTTGGAGTCGACCCGACAACCATTGGAGTCGACTCGCATTCCTCAGGAGTCGACTCGAATCTCAGGGTCGAAAATCCCTCTCTGACTTTTCTGCCTTTTACACCCTGGAGTCGACTCGTTCTACTCTCGAGTTGACTCGCCAAGCATTGGAGTCGACTCGAATTCCTCAGGAGTCGACTCGAAGACTATTCTTTTAAATTTTCCTTGAATTTGCTCCTCCAATTTGAATCTTTTGAACTTGAGACTTGGGCCAATAACTTGTAGCTTTCTTCCAACTTTTCTTGAGTGCTTTTAGAGGCCTTCTTGTGTTCTTCCAACTTGCTATGTTCCTTGCAACATAAATATCTTTCTCCTTGCAACATAAACATTAGTATCTATACTTCAAGGTTTTGTGATCATCAAAATCAATCTATGAATCAATCTTTGGGTCATCAATCTCCCCCTTTTTGATGATGACAAAACTTGGAGTATATGCAATATAAAAGATATTGTATTTCTAGAAGTAATACATAGCTAAGTTGCATGAAGTGGAAAAACATATATATTTAAAAACATACTTCATGATAATGCTTTAGATTTAATCAGCTTAACACAATCAACATATTTAAATTTTAAGCTGATTTGTATTCAATTCAAAGTAATAAAGCATTCTGAGTATATAGCATATACTTAGATATTTCTCCCCCTTTTTGACAACATCAAAAAGATAGTGAAACATTAAGTACAAAGATCAGATCAGAACACATCGAGTGTGAATTCAAGAGATTTTCTAATTTGATACCACAGATAGTTTTCTAATCAAGTGTAGGTGGAATCTTCCTTAGGTTAATTCAAGAAGTACCACAAATGATATTCAAGGAAAAACATGAGTGGAAATCTAACCTCTCTTTAATAATAAGTATGAAAGCTTGTTCATTGAAGAACGTTTGCCCAATCTATTAAGTATTTTATCAACATGAGAGCAATTTAATTGATTTTCAGAGTAAAAGATCAAAACTTATATACTTGAAAAACATATCATCATGTTGGATCATGACTTCAAAGTTCTTTTTATGATAATAAGAGCATTGGGGCACAAATACCAAAATATGAATTCATGCAATTTATGATATATCTTAGAGCTCTTTTAAGGACTTTCTTTTATTCCTTTAGAAAATAAGCACGATTTGATACATATATAAAAATATGAATTGGCACAATATTGAAGTTCTAAAGAGCAAGCCAATTAGGACTCATTAGTGAATTCCAAAATAGATTTTCTACGAGATACTCAAGAAAATTTAACACGTTATTCTCCCCTTTTTTCATTAAATTAGAGGCTCTTAAGATCAACTATTTGAATTGCAATTTGGTTCATGATTTGTGCAGAAGATATATTAACCAAATAACATGCCTCAAGGTGTATCATAAAGATTTTCAGATTTAAATTTCAGATGATACATATTGGAGAGTATTAGGATCACTTTTCATTTAGTATTCTTTCCCTCTTCTATAGATTTATGTAATTAAGTTCCGTGAGACCTCTCCTTCTGAAATTTTCTTTCTCCCCCTCTATTGATCATTCCATTTAAGAGTTTAGAATTTGAAGATAATGTTCATAAAATTGTCAATCTCAAAAATATATTTTCTATAAGTTTCAGCTCATTTTCATAAGACTCAAGGTTTGAGATAAGACAGCCTTTATAGAACTCATCTCAAGGTAATTAAAGCATGTCTTGCAATATAAGGAGGTTCATCAAAATCAATCCATAAAATTCAAGGTATGCATCAAATTAAAGTTTCTTTAGGATAAGATACTGAATATCTAAAGCTCCCCCTCAAAAGATGCATTCTTCTTTAATCATTCTTTTCTTTGGTTGAATTTCAGAATTTAATAATAAACGTGAATAAAACTGAAATTCTATGTTATCGAGAATGTAGAGTGATCTAGAATTATTCAAAATTTATAGTATTCACTCTATATATATATATTCTGATGATAGTTTCTAAGAATGTAGGAGAGAAAAACATATAGATGATCATTGAGGTATGTGTATTTATAGAACTCAATTTCTTAATCACAGTTCTTCAGCAATGTATACATGAAGCTCAATAAATTTTTTAAATATTAAAATAAAGTCATATATTTTAAAAATATTTACTTGCAATCAAGATCATCGTAAGACACATCATTTGAATCAAAATTAGTATACTTTGAAGATAAGAAATGATATGTTTCGGATGCGTATCGGAGCAATCAAAATAAATTCTGTTTTTCTTACATTAACATTTTATTTAGTAATCATATGGAGTTTAAACTTTTATACATAATCGGATTCTGAATTACATAGGATTTTCAATAGAAGCTTTCTAAGTCATAATATGAGATATGTATCTTTCACAATGTAGCTCATCTTAAATTGTTACGATTGAAAAATACATATTTCAATAACATTAAAGCACTTTCAGAATCTTTGTGTTTAATTTTGAGTTTCGATACACAATAAAGGATATTTTAACAAGTATTAGGACATTATGTATCAAAGTTAGGCAAGTAGAAAGATAGATCAAAATCAATTTATTTTCCCTAAATAGAGATATTCTTCTCTTCTCCTTTCTACAATTTTATTTAGCTTTCAGATTTTAACAATGATTGTGAATGACAAATCTGAAATTTCTTTTCAATAAAACTAAACAAAGATGTTATGTAGTATTTCATTCAATCAAGTTGTCCAAGTATGGGGAACTACAAAAAATATTGAGAACCCATAATTTAAAATATCATGCTATATGCAAAATATAGTGTGTGTTAAGTCATACATTAAAATATTAAGAACAAGCATGTCAAGGATCGAAATCAATTCTTTTCGAATTAACTCCCCCTATTTAAATATAATCTTCCACTAATTTCATCCTTAAGGTGTGTTTCCAAGTGATTAAAACTTGACTTGATTCTTCTTATATACTTTCATTTACTTTGTCATTCATTTTTACTTTCTTATGCTTTATACTCTATTTGCTCCCTATCCGGTGGAGTTGGGAAGGGGCACGAGGTACTACCACTAGCCTCCCTCTTGTGCCGTCCCTAATATGCCCTACACCGAATAGTTGGGTCAAATAGTGCCGGGTACTACCACTAGCCTCCCCATTGGCACCATCCCTATGATGAGCAATATAGAAAGGTTAAAATGTTCACTTCAAACTCTCCCTGTTTAAGTGTAATTAATTGTGGATTTTATCCCTTCCAAAAGAATGCTCACACAAGTCTCACAAATGTGCCGAATATATTATGTTCGTTTTGCTTTTCCTTAAGATTGAAGTATTTGCCTTTACTTAGATTTTACTTCTCTTGAATAACATCCATTTTCTTTTCTTTATCTCTCTCTCTTTTTGTTATTCTCAAGTAATTTACATGAAAGAGCAGAATAAAGAATATGCAAACAACATTTTCATTGTGCTCAAGGATTCATAACTTCTCACAAGTTATTTTACATCAAAATTTTAAGCATATACTTGTGTATTTCATGGTTATGACACAGACAAAGATATATTTTAGTTTGGGCAAACCATGAAACAATTTCTAAAAGTATAAGTCAGTCAATACACATATAGACATGATATCAAAAATTAATAATTAAAGAATTTAATCATGCCATAATAGGATTTAAGTTATTGACTTAGCTCAATTAATTTGTGAGAAAGGTATCTAAAGTTACCTATTCATTGTATGTTCTTCAAGCCAAACTAGATTTCTTATGTGTGAACTTTTGGCTGAAGAAGATCCTCTCTCTTGTTTGCATGTGAATGTTTAGTGTATCTTACATGAAGATATCCTTCAAGTTGAAATTTCTCATTTTTCTTTCTTGAAGGAAGGTTATTAGTTTCTTTAAGATATAAAGCATTCATCCAACATATATATTTTTTAACTAGATGACTCAATATAAGATATGACAATAGTTGCATGTTGAGTCACTTTACTCAAGAGATTCCCTAAATATAAGCAAGCACATATCACTTGAACTAAAGAGATAGTTTCATTAAATCAGATGGTTCAAGGACAAGCATGTGAGGCAATAGGTAGATTTATCAAGGTCAAATCAATTTCTTATTTTCAAAATCAATTTAGTTTAGATTTTATTCAATAAGGCACGCTAGCTAAGTTTTAATCAACTTATCTTAAACAGTTATTTCTATCACAATTCAGATTATGATTTATTTGTTTATCAATAAAATATGATTCATTAAAGTTAGATTGATGTCTTGCACAAGGTCACATAATGAGCATACAACCTGGTCTACTAGCTGTATGATAAAATAATTATTCTATCATGCTTCAATACAGCTTTAAACAGTAGATCTATTTTGCTCATTCTTTTCAAATCCTACAAGATGGGGTCATAGACATACCTTCTTCATGCCAATCTTCTATGAGAGTTTTCTTGTGGACTAACATTGGTCAATGAAGATCCCCTTTCCTGTTTGTCTTAATTTGGAGTTTGAGAGAAGATGTTAATTCATTCATCATACATATTTCAAACTCACCTTGCAATATAACTCTTCATTAGTAGAACCAGAAATGATGTCATTAATGTATACTTTGAGCAAGTGAGGTGTCACACATTTTTTGATGCAAAGAATTATCACTATTACCTTCTATCAAAAAGGTTATTTAAGCTTTTATATCATGCTCTTGATGCTTGTATCAAATCATATATTGCTTTATCATATTTGTAATGAGTGTTTTCAAATATGGTGGTTATTTAACATATATCTTCTTTAATAAAGTAAGCACATAGGAGTCCATTCTACACACTCATTTGATGGACTATAAAGCTCATAAAGCAAGCAAATGATGATGGTGATCTTTACTTCTAATCATGCAAAAATTTCATCAAGATCTATTTCATCTTTTCTTAATTTAGTCTTTTAGTAGTCATCACTTTTTCTTCATTAAGAGCATATCTGAAAATCCAAGTTGGTTCTAATTATTAACAAGTTTTTCAGATTGTTATATGTAAAAGATTAACCATATACATACATAATTTAATTTTAGTATCTTGATAATAAATCATTAGTCTCATAAAGAATAAAATACCTTGATATTTTTGCAACTAAAAACTTTTCATTGAATACTCTATATGCATTGCTTGATGAATGATATCCAAGGATAGACATATCTCTATCAGATTTGGCATTATTTTCATAAGAGCATATCAAGCATAACATGTACGACTGAAAAATATGAAAGATATGCAATGGTTCATTTTTCATTTTTTTCAGAAGATCAAAATTTTCATCAGAAATAGATCTAATAGAAATCATATGTATGACAAGCAGTGATGATAGTCTTTTTTAAAAAATGACTATCATACATAATTGTCTTTTTCATTTCTTCAAGAATTCTATTAACCCCTTTTTACTTATGATGTCCATGGGGCTGAAATAATTGAATTTAATACTATTTTCTGTATAACTTTAATCTGGATTTTGGTTTTCAACACTGTGCCATGATCTTCACAGTTTGGAAACCTTTTTCATTTGAAACGCTTCTACAAGATTTAGTAAATACAGAAAAATACTTCAGTTTTATTCTCCAAGAACAAGTCCAATGTAAGCTTTTGAAGACTTAGAGATGGAAACAACATCTTTAGATTTAGAAATGATTTTTGTTTGTTTCCTTAGTTAGCATGCATAGCAAAACTTTGACCTTTAAGTAGATAATCTAAGCAAGCCTATGGCAAGGTCTTTTGAGATTAAGTACATACTAGCATGAGTTGATTCTATGTGCCAAGGATGGTTTCTTTAATCTTGGTATTCATAGTGCATATATTCAAAAGCATACCAAGTACACATTATCATATTGATGATCAATAAAAATAATGCCATGGATAAAAATTCTTAATCAAGCATATAGAGGGTTCATAGAGTTATTTTTAATGAATTAATTAATCATTTAGCAACTTATCCAATAGTGAGTGGAGCATACAAAAAAAAATGAAGTGATTTGAATATATTTTCTTTTCATACCCAAAAAGACAAATATCACTTATATCACAAAAATGATTAATACTTTCAAGTTATGTTTTAATCAACTAATAAAGTAATTTCAATACGAGAAGATGTAAGAATTACTTATTTCATCCTTTCTTTCATTTAAATCATTCTTTTTAATTACATTTTAAATTCAATTCTTTAACACATGTCTAGAGCACCCATTGTTTAGATAACATCTTTCATTAGAACCTTGGATAGCTAGACATGCTTGCTGAAAGAATAATCATATTTTCAACTTAGGAACCCAAGCTCTTTTGGGTCCTTGTAGGTTAGCTATAATTATTCCTTTTGGAACCCATATTCTCTTAATAGCTATTTTGTCCATGAATTTACAGATTTTAGGATTACAAGGGATGTATTTCTGTATCCTCTTGTTGAATTTAACAAACTTAGATCGAACATGAGTAGTAGGAAAACTTTTAATTTTCTGTTTCTCCCTTTTTGGTTCATCAAATTTGTAATGTATAGATTTAGGAACAACAGAAGAGATTTTACTTAGCTTTTGTTTATAAGAATCTGTTTTAGAGTAATTAAAAACTGTTTTAACAAACATATTCTTAAAAGGTTTTTGGGTGTACCAAGGTTGATATCCTAATGTAACTTTATCAAATTCAGCTCCTTGATTATTTATCATTAGGTTCAATTTTTCAGAGCTGAGGGTAAATCTTTCAACAACAGGTTTTAATCTGTCAACTTCTTTAGTTAATCTTTTGTTATCTTCTGAAAGTAACTCATTGTTTTTCTTAAGTTTATCATGACTTTCAGTGAGAAGTTGATCTCTTTGATTTAGTTCTTGATTTTCTTTAATTAAGATTTCAGTTTTACTGGTTAGTTTCAGTTTTTCATCTATTAGAATTTGATTTTCAATCTTCAAGTTTTTGTTTTTACAAATAAGTTTCTTATATTCTAAATACAAATCAGAAAAGGCATCATGGAGTTCATCAAATGTAAAATTGCTTTCAGTTTCAGCATGTACCTCTTGTGCCACCAAGCATGGATTTTCAATATGATACTGCTCTCCTTCTACACATGATGTTTCAGATTTGTTAGTGCATTCATATTTGTCTTCAAGCATATTCCATATTTCTTTAGCAGTCATGCAAGAAGATATGCAATTAAACTCATTCCTATCTAATGCACAATATAAAAGGTTCATGGCATCAGCATTCAATTGTGCTAAATCCTTTTCATTAAAAGTTTGAGAGAGTGTGTGAAGATCATTTATTATGATTTTCCATAAATAATAGTTTTGTGATTGAATAAAGATGCGCATGCGTATTTTCCAATGTGTATAGTTTATGCCATTAAATAGTGGTGGTGTATCAATTGATTGTCCTTCTCCTAGAAAACTATCTATTTGAGTTGTCATGATCTTTGGCTCTAGTCGGTTAAGACTACAAATAATATTTGAGCACCTGCTCTGATACCACTTGTTGCCCAGTAGATACAACCCAAGAGGGGGGGTGAATTGGGTCTTTTAAAACTTTTAAGCTACTTCTAGCACTTTTTGATTAATTATGCTAAGTTGTATATATGCGCAGTGAAAGTTAAACTTAGCGACAGTTTGATGTATAGAATGTGACTTGATTGAGTATGCTTGCAACTAAAGAATTCGCGGATAATAGTTAAGCAAGCAATTTATCTAAGTGAGTAAGTGTGTGAGTTAGATAATGACAAAAAGCATTACAAACACAGCAAACATATAGTGGTTCGGTGCACCCCAGCACCTACATCCACTCCCCAAGACTTCTTGGGAATTTCACTATAATCCTACAGATTACAGTCGGTTGTTTTACAAGCTCACAACCCAACTTGTTGTTTTACGAGCGCACAACGAACTCGGTCGGTTTTCCCAGGCTCACCGACTAGAACCACTCCGATTGTTTTTCCGGGCTCACAATCAAACCCTTACACGTTGGTTTTACCCTCGGCTCACCAACAAACCTATCTCCGTTGGTTTTCCCTTCGGCTCACCAACAAACCTTACACCGTTGGTTTTCCCTTTGGCTCACCAACAAACCTTAACCCCTTGATTCAATCCCGTGATTGAATCAAGTTACAAGATAATAAAACAAAGTTTAAAACAAATCAAAGCTTCTTAAACAAGCAAATATAACAATATAAACAAACAGAGTAAAGAGAAGCCCTCAAACGAGTTTTGAAGATGGAGGAGCTCGACTTCTTCTTTACTTGACCCTCTTCTGATTTGGCACGAAGTAGAGGATCACCGAGGCAGCACACTGATGGAGAGGAAGCTTTGGGATTCACTTGGAAGCTCTTCTTCTCTCTATTTCGTTTTGGATGGCCCTTTTGTGCTTGTGGGAGATTTCCTTTGTAATCTCTTTGAGATCTCTTTCCTAGATGATCTCTCCCACTTCCATGCGTTCTCTCCTAGCTCTCTTCTTGTTTTTATAGCTTTAGATGGCGTGGAAACAAGAATCTAGCCGTTAGAGACAAAAATAGAGCCGTTGGAACCAGTCTGCACCTCCTGACAATATGACCGTTGGGATCGGAGTCGACTCGCGCGATCAGGAGTCGGCTCGCCTGTTGCAGGAGTCGGCTCGTGTTTTACCGGAGACGA
The DNA here is from genome assembly GCF_051530095.1 of Phoenix dactylifera. NCBI lineage: Eukaryota > Viridiplantae > Streptophyta > Magnoliopsida > Arecales > Arecaceae > Phoenix > Phoenix dactylifera. Next base: position 11,484,486 of record NC_143193.1, read on the forward strand.
CTCGGCCACTGTTCCAAATTTGAATTAATGTGCTTGCCTCGACTGGGAGTCGACTCGTCTTAACCTGGAGTCGACTCGCCAACTTCTGGAGCTGACTTGGCAATTTCGGAGTCGGCTCATCCACTGAAGTCCGTGGATCCAATTTTGAATTTTGTCCTCTCGAGTCGACTCGACTATCCTGGGAGTCGACTCGAATCCCAGAGTCCGAACTCCCGATCCTCTGTCTTTTGGCTCGTCCAGTCTTGGAGTCGACTCGAACTTCCTTGGAGTCGACTCGGCTCTCAGTTTTCGAAAGTTGGTCTTCTGCCATCTTAGTGTAGTGCTGCCTTGGAGTCGACTCGAGCTGTCTGGGAGTCGACTCGAATCTCAGAGTCGGAAAACTGATCCTCTGTATTTTGGAGCCGCGCTGCCTTGGAGTCGACTCGACTTGTCTTGGAGTCGACTCGCCTCTCAGAGACGAAAATACCGTCTTCTGTCTTGGGGTTGCGCTGTCTTTGGAGTCGACTCGGACTTTGTGGGAGTCGACTCGAATCTCAGTGTCCAAAAACTGCTTCTCTGAGTTTTCCCTTGTGTACCACTGAGAGTCGACTCTCGCTTTCTTTGGAGTCGACCCGACAACCATTGGAGTCGACTCGCATTCCTCAGGAGTCGACTCGAATCTCAGGGTCGAAAATCCCTCTCTGACTTTTCTGCCTTTTACACCCTGGAGTCGACTCGTTCTACTCTCGAGTTGACTCGCCAAGCATTGGAGTCGACTCGAATTCCTCAGGAGTCGACTCGAAGACTATTCTTTTAAATTTTCCTTGAATTTGCTCCTCCAATTTGAATCTTTTGAACTTGAGACTTGGGCCAATAACTTGTAGCTTTCTTCCAACTTTTCTTGAGTGCTTTTAGAGGCCTTCTTGTGTTCTTCCAACTTGCTATGTTCCTTGCAACATAAATATCTTTCTCCTTGCAACATAAACATTAGTATCTATACTTCAAGGTTTTGTGATCATCAAAATCAATCTATGAATCAATCTTTGGGTCATCAAAGGTATAGACTTTGATGAAACCTTTGCTCCTGTAGTTAGACTTGAGGCAATTAGATTGTTACTAGCATTTGCATGCTTTAAAGATTTCAAATTATTTCAAATGGATGTAAAAAGTGCATTTTTGAATGGGTATATTAATGAGGAGGTGTATGTAGAACAACCTCCTGGTTTTGAAAATCATCAATACCCCAATTATGTGTATAAATTAAACAAAGCACTTTATGGTTTGAAACAAGCACCTAGAGCATGGTATGAAAGACTTAGCAAATTTCTACTAGATCATGAGTTATCTAGGGAAAATGTAGATACAACACTGTTTTTAAAGAAGAAAAACAAAGAAATGTTAGTAGTGCAGATTTATGTTGATGATATTATTTTCGGTGCTACTAACAATCGCCTCTGCAAAGAATTTGCTGACTTGATGCAGAGTGAGTTTGAAATGAGCATGATGGGAGAGCTGAACTATTTTCTCGGGCTCCAAATCAAACAATCTGAAGAAGGAATCTTCATCAATCAAGCTAAATACATCAAGGAGATGCTTAAGAAGTTTGATATGGAAGGAAACAAGTCAATCAGCACACCCATGAGCTCATCATGCAAATTAGACCAAGATGAATCAGGTAAATCAGTAGATCAAAAGATGTATAGAGGTATGATAGGATCTTTATTATATCTCACTGCAAGTAGACCTGATATCATGTTTAGTGTATGCATGTGTGCTAGATATCAATCTAATCCTAAGAAATCTCATTTAATTGCAGTTAAGAGAATCTTTAAATACCTAATAGGAACAAAAAATATAGGTTTATGGTATTCTAAAGAATCTAGCCTAAACTTAATAGGGTATACAGATTTAGATTTTGCTGGTTGTAAACTTGATAGAAAAAGTACCAGCGGGTCATGTCAATTCTTAGGAGAAAATCTAATCTCATGGTTTAGCAAGAAACAAAACTCGGTTGCATTATCTACAGCTGAAGCCGAATATGTTGCTGCCGGGAGTTGTTGTGCTCAAATCATGTGGATCAAACAATAACTTGAAGATTATGGAATTAAACAAGATAAAATTTTCATTAATTGTGATAATACTAGTGCTATTAACCTAACTAAGAATCCAATTCAGCACTCAAGAACCAAACACATTGAAATAAGACATCACTTCATAAGAGATCATGTACTGAATGGTGATGTTACACTTCAATTTATTTGCACTGATGATCAACTAGCTGACATCTTCACAAAACCCTTGAGTGAAGAGCGATTCTGTGTGCTTAGGAGAGGATTAGGAGTGATTGATCCATCCTAGTGATACTCTCTTCTAATTCATTGATTTTGATGATTAGATTATGTTAGATATAGAGTTTCTCAACTATGATCATCAAATCAGCTCATAAACTTAGTGATTATCCCTTCTTTGGCATGAAAATAACATGAATTTTTGGTGCGTGCCAGAGTTCGAGTCGACTCGGACACATTTTTAGAGTTGGCTCATGGGGGAGTCGACTCGCACATAGTTAGGAGTCGACTCGAGGTCGATGGCATCGTAGGGGGAGTCGACTCGAGGTCGAGTCGACTCGCGACTTACTGGAGTCGACTCGAGGTCGGGAATCCGATGTTTTAACCCTAATCGAAGCGTTCAATCGACACTTCTATTCACCGCCTCCACTGTTCAAAAAACCCTAGAGTCATCTCCGACCTCGTCTCCGACCTCCATTAGGGCATTTCCGTCGAGTTTCCCTCTAATTCCTCGTGTCCTTCCCCCTCCTTAGGTCTAGGATGCCTCGGAAAATTGTTGTCCCGAGCCGGAAAAGGCCCCAACCCGCGAGCGGCACCGAGCGACGGTCAAAGGCTCGGAATGATCCCGTGAGGCCACAACCTCCGGTTCCTTCCCCGCCAAGGCCGGTTCCCTCGCGTCCGTGCGCCGGGAAGGCGGTCTCCACTGGGAGATACGTCAACTTCGACTTCCTCTCCCGAGAAAGCTTTACCCTACGGCATAGGTTAAGGGCTCAAGGGTTAGAAAGATTTTGTTCTCTAGACCTCCCTACTTACCCGGGGTTAGTTCGGAAATTCTACGGTACAGTAGCTAGGGAAAATAGTGGGATTCAGGGAACCGTAGCGGGTGTCCCTTTATTTATTTCGGAGGATTTCATAGCTCAAGTCCTCCATCTTCCCCAAGTAGGAGTGTTTCCCTCTCACCCATCAGATAGGACTGAGGCCCTTACGGCCATACTAGGGAGTCCACCTCAGTCCCCCCTAGATTAGGTATCTACAAGTCAGCTATCAGTTGAAATGCGGCTCCTCTTAAGTATTATATCTAGGACCCTCTTCCCTAAGACAGGCCGTTTTGACTTTGTATCTGAGAGGGACCTAGCACTAATGCTCTACATTCTTCAAGATACCCCAATCAACTTCCCAAAATTAATCTACAAATACCTATGTGAGCCTCTAGACAAACCTAGGCTCACTCTTCCCTATGGGATGTTGTATACCCTGATCTTTAGGGAGTTAGAGGTCCCCATTCCTGAGGGGGAACCCTCTCGCGCACTACGATACACAGATCGCATGGGTGAGGGGACTCTTCACAGGATGGGATTCCATAAGGTTGAGGGAGTCTGGGTCCGGAAACCATCCTCTTCCACACCTTCTGACCCTACTACTCGACACTCCCCCAGCCCTGATCAGGACTCCGATTTTTCCACCTATCACTCCACTTCAGCACCATCTACCTCAGCCGGACCCTCCACTGCACCACCTACTCAGCCACTAGAGGTCCGGATATCTCCTGAGCAGCTCCGGGAGTTGCGGCAGGAGATCGTGAGGGATTTTCGGGACGACCTACTCAGGGAGCTCCGAGGTCCAGCGACTGCACCCTCCACTGCTCTGGTTCCTTCATTGGCAGCCATGACCGAGATGACGACTCATCTGAGGGAAGAGATTTTCAATGTAAGAAGTCTAATTCAAGCCCAATTCTCGAATATGAGCGATGTCACAAGTAACACAAGAAAGATGCGAGATGACATCCGACAGGACCTAGGCAGCCAGAGTCAGGGGGGCGAGCGTCTAGCCAATGTACTGATCTTCAAGTTGGATACCCTCCAGGAGAATCTGACTGAGCTTACCTCGATCCAGAGTAGAGCTACCTCGAAGATCATAAAGCAGTTAGAAAACATTACAGATGGGATCAGTCTAATTATGCAACAATCTAGACTGAGCAAGGGAGCCACATCCTCCACCGCAAAGAAGTCCTAGTGTATCTTGCTTGTTCTTTTTGATATGTACTTACTGTTATACTTTTGATGTATCTACAAGTGTACTTAAATTTACATCAATACAATGAGTAGACATTTCTCTTCCAAATTGTGCAAATTTGATCTCTAATTGCTTTTGTGATGTGCTTTCTTCCTTTTTGCTATGATGACAAAAAGGGGGAGAAAATATATTGAATAGACATGTAAAGGGAATCAATAAAAAGAAAACTTTTAAAACACAAAATAATTTGTTCTAAGTGGATTCGATACCTCGAGGCTCATTATCTCTCTGTTGGGGCTCCTAACGGAGTAATCTCCAGAATCTATTCAAAGGATATTCGAAGATTAGTTGAATTATACTCAAGAACAAATTGGCAGATTTTTCCTCTAAAAACCAAAAATTTAAGTTCAAAAGCTTCAATACACTAAAAAAAAATTCAGAGAATCAAAACAAAGTTGAATGCATGTGTTGAAGGGGAGAATCTGAAATTTTAAGAAAGCAAACTCATTAAATATATATAAGCCAAACAATTGATTGCATGACATGAAGGCTTATATAATTCCAAATGAAAGGGGGAGCTTTAACTTTAAGGAAAGATTCATCTCAGAACCTGTCAATGAGTCGACTCCTGAAGAGCGCGAGTCGACTCCGATGCTTGCCGAGTCGACTCCAAAGTAGAACGAGTCGACTCCAGGGAGTAACAGATAGAAACACAGAGAAGCTATTTTGGACCCTGAGAGCCGAGTCGACTCCTGATGAACTCGAGTCGACTCCGATGGTTGGCAGGTCGACTCCTAAGGAAGCGAGAGTCGACTCCCAGAGTAATACAAGGCAAAAGTCAGAGAGCAAATTTCGGACACTGAGAGCGAAGTCGACTCCCGCAAAGTCCAAGTCGACTCCAAGGCAGCGCAACCCCAAAAGACAGAAGACTGTTTTTCGGATACTGAGAGCCGAGTCGACTCCGAGACAGTTCGAGTCGACTCCGAGACGGCACAAGTCAACAGACAGAAGATCGGGAGTTCGGACTCTGAGTGCCGAGTCGACTCCCAGAATATCCGAGTCGACTCGAGTGAGCAAACTTGAAAAATACATCTCTGGATTCCCTTGAACAAGTCGACTCCAAAAGTGCTAGGTCAGCTCCGGACATTGGGGAGTCGACTCCAGGTTGAGTCGAGTCGACTCCAAGTCGAGACAGCACTTTAATTCAAATCCAGAACAATTGCCGAGCCATCTCCAGAAAAGCATGAGTCGACTCCTGCAACAGCCGAGTCGACTCCAGATCGCGCGAGTCGACTCCGATCCCAACGGAAACATTGTCAGGATGTGCAGAATGTGCAGAACGGCTAGGAGGTTGTGTCTAACGGCTATTTTTCTCTGGGAATGGCTTAAATAGCCTGAGGGAACAGTAATAGATATAGAAAGAGAGACTCCATTGAAAGCTAAAGTGATTTCCACCAACCAAGAGCTCTCTAGAGTGATTACACGATAAAGAAGGAAGAAGTGCATTGAAGTCGACTCACCAACTCTCTTCCTCACATTCAAGGCTCTCCTCCAGACAGCTAGTCTACTTCAAATTCAAGAAGAGTCAAAGAGTTCGAAAAGCCCCCATCTCCATCTCCAAAATCAGTTTGAGGGCTTCTTACTCTTCCTTTTTTAAATTGTTTTAAATACGCTTTTGAGAAGCTTCTTTTTCTGTTTGTTTTCAAACCATTTGTTCCTTACTTGATTCAATCAGGGGATTGAATCAAGGGTTGTAAGGTTTGTTGGTGAGCCTAGGTTAAAACCAATGGTGTAAGGGTTTGATTTTGATTCCGAGAAAACAATCGGGTGGTTCTAGTCGGTGAGCCTGGAAAAATCGACCGAGTTCGTTGTGATCTCGTAAAACAACAAGTTAGGTTGTGAGCTTGTAAAACAACTGGCTGTAATCCGAGGGGTTATAGTGAATTTCCAAGTGAGGCTTGGGGAGTGGACGTAGGAGCAAGGGTTAGCTCCGAACCACTATAAATTTGCTTGTGTTTGTGATTGCCTTATTGTCTCTTACTTTTCCTTCATTCACTGCATATAGGAACTAATTAATCCACTTGCAAAAGTTTTAATTAGTTACTCACAAAGCTTTTAAATTGCAATAATTATTTTAAAACCCAATTCACTGTTAGATGTATGCCCTAGAAGCCAATTTGGCTGACACATTGTTGATTCTAGGGACATAATTTTGTACTTGACTATTTATTATTGAATAAATAAAAGGCATTTTTTTCATTCATATTGTTTATGTGTCTATGAATCGTCCAAGAAATTAATAAGATGATGATACATATTCTCAAGAGTTGAGAATTTGAGCCATGTATCATTGGTGATTAATTTCTAAATGCTCCTGATCAAAGGATCATCACGAGGACGGTGATCGATCCGATCAGTGCACAGATCACTCTCCTTCTGGATGGACGAGACTTGAGTCCACAGTGTAGGGACACTGAAGTGATAGTGCAGGTGCTTGTTAGAGAACAAGGGTACTGAGCGTGACCAATACAAGAAGTCACTTGGATGTCTATCCACTCGTCAGTGACTTGCTTGATGTTGCAGTAGTGTGACTGGTCCTTTGACCTGTGGCGCTTCGGCTACTCACAGTGAGGTTATTGTAGTTTGACTGCACACATACATGGTCTCTAGCCATATGGGTCCATGCAGTGTAGATTGGCTGCAGTAAGTTCACTGTAGGAGTAGGGTATGCACCTATATGGAATCTATCGACCTTGATAGATAAGGAGAGATCCTATGTGATTTATAAGACTGAGTTCGTAAGACCTCGGCCGGGGCAGTATACACAGTGGAGAAAGAGTTTTTCACTATCGAACTCGAGTCGAATAAATCTTGACATATGACAGACGATGGGGTTTGACGAGTTGTCCATGACCTCCGTCCTGTAGGGATCCACGATAGTAGGACTGTATCACATGTTAACTGCACCTAGAGGTTCATCATTCCATTCTGCTGGGTAGCCACTACATGCTGCTAGGTGTCACTGGTGGATGGTGGGACTCATAGGGATTATCTTGATGATCGATAAACCCTAATGAGTTGAGTTGGAATCGTTCCAACCCATTGAAAGGAGTTTTCAATGATATAGTGATAGAGATCACAATATATCTCACTACCAGTCAGAATAGAACCTATGGGGTCACACACACTAGAAGTATTGACCGATCCGATGGTTGAAATCGTGATTAGGAATCACAAGAAATCAATTTGATTGATAAGAAGTTGAAGAAGAACAAAGGGAATTAATTAATTAGACTTAAACACAAATCCTACTTCGGGTAGGATTCCTAGAGTCCTAATTGGATTAGGGCTGGGAATCCTAGTTGGAGTAGGACTGGAATTCCTACTTGGAATAGGATTCCTAAAATCCTAATGAGATTAGGAGTTTTGAATTAAAATTGGATTCCTACTTGGAGTAGGATTCCTAGAAATCCTAATTGGATTAGGACTAAAATTAAATACATCCTAATTAGATTAGGATTCCTTAAGTCTAAATTAATTATTAATCTAATGAATCAACATGACTCCTAATTGGATTAGGATTGAAGAGTTCAATTGAGTCATGGTTCATTCAAGTCCTAATTGGATTAGGACTAGCATAGATTGAACCCAATTTGGCTAATCCTAATTGGATTGGGATTAAACCATAAGAGAGGCACCCAATCCTCTTTGGAAGAGGATTAGGGCATCACAAGAAGGAGGGTTCACACCCCTCCTCCTCTCCTTGTGTGCGGCATGAAGAGAGGGGCCGGCGCCCCCCTTCCCTCTTAGGCAATATGTCTAGGGCTCCTAGATTGTAGGAGCCCTAGATGGCTCTATAAGGAGGCATGAGGCCGGCGCCCTAGCTAAGAGCTCTCTTCCTCCTCTTGCTGCCGCCACCAGCCCCTCTCCTCTCTTGGTTCAGCCGCAAGCAAAGGGAGAGCAAAGTCCAAGCGTTGGCTTCATCCTCTTCCTCCAATCCTTCTTCCAACGCAGGGAAAAGAAAGAAGGCTGCAGAAGCTGTGTTCTTCTTCCTTGAGTTCCTTCTTCTTCTTCCTCCTCTCAAGCACTTTCAAGAGTTGAAAGAAAGAGAAGAGATCAGCCATCAAAGGAGTCTTTGCAAGGGAGCTAGCACCCCGGGAAGACAAGAAAGCTTTGATCGGTTCTCTACTTCGTGTGGATACCCGTAGAGGCCGGACGTTTGAACGGCTTCAAACGAACCCTCTTCCAAAACCACGAATTCAGATTCGCGGTGATCATCTACCCGCGCAAGGTGAAGATTTGATCTTCCTATTAGTTCTAAAAGTTTTAATTCTTACCTAATTACGAAAGGTCTCGAAACAAGCGTTCATGCGATGAACGTCGAACCCGTGCATGCCGATTCCGCTGCCATCTGAAAATTTTTGAAATATCAGCGGCATGGGCGGGTTCCCAACAGTGGTATCAGAGCCTAGGCTTCGTAGATTAAGGTAAGAATTAAATATCTAAAGGCATATTAGATCTGAAAATTAAATGATCATGCATGCTGAAAAATTCTGCATGCAGATTTTTCAGGGGTGCTGATTTTTACATGCTGATTTTTATGTGATAAAAAGATGATTCTAATTGCATTGTTAATGGGATTACAAAGTTTAGAATCATGATTAGCATGATCAGCGACCTATGTCATGATATAATCAGTTAAGTTTCAGATCTGAAAATTATAATTGTAGCATACGGTGATGATCATAGGATTCAACCCCTTTTGGTATCAAATGTAATGACCTGCGATGTGATCTGCGATGTCATGTAAATTTTACAGATGCTTGCATGCATCTTATTTGATGTTTTGAGAGGCCTGCGTGCCTCCTAAAGGAGATGTAATTTATTTTTATTTTTACATCTGGTTGTATTTCTGTGATGTGATGTACATCAACGATCAAGTTGAAGCAAAGGCATGAGATGACGGTGATCTAAGCGGTTGATGGCGATGGGATCAAGAGTTGATCAAGGATCGAATCAAGGAAGCTTGGAATCAATTCAAGAGTTGAAGACCACTTGATCGATTGATGTGCATGTGCTTGTAATACGACCTAATTAGAATCCATGATCATCACCTAGTTAAAGTTTAGCTTTAATTATTGCCGTGATTATAACTGCCTGCAATGCGCCGTTTGCATGTGATGTGAATGAGAGTCGGGTAGATAGGCTTACATGTGATGTAGCAAAACCAAATTGAGACCTAAATCAAAACCTCCTCAATCAAGTCGAGAGTGAACTGACATGAGCAAGTCATATTAGATTAATTGATCTAATTGGTGTCTAGGAAAGCATGAAAGGTGGTTACTTAATTAGGACCTTACTCTCTGAGTAAGGGGAGCCTCCCACCTGCTTACCTGGCCAATTGTTCGATTACCTCTTATGAAAGGTTCAAGTTGCAAACACTAAGACCTGATTAACCAATATTAAGTCAATAGGTCTTCCACTGTAGTAGAGCTGCTAAGGCCTTTCTGATGTTGACTTGTCTCGGCTGGATACAGTGGTCAAGTTGCATTGGGGGGCTGGACCTCTCTATAGACATGAGATGTTGTAGGGTAAAGGTGGGGTTGGGTACCAATAACTGTTAGGTGAGGACCCAATGACGACTTTATTCCTACGGTTATACGGTGGGTCTGACTTAACTAAGAAATGAGACCAATAACTGTTAGGTGAGGTCTTCATGGCTTAGAGACCAAGTTGCACTGCAACATGCTTGAGAAGCATTGTACAAGAGTTGTACACTCATCCATCTATGTGTCACTAATAACTGTTAGGTGAGGTGGCATGTAAATTGGTGGGACCGCAGTACCCACTAGAAACCCTAGTCGTGTGGGATTTCCGTTTTCCTACTAGGGGAGTGTGAGGAATTCGAGAAAATAGTGGGAGTCACATTTGTTCTAAAAGACCTTAGGACAGATTAGGATCAAGTACAAAAGTCTAACTAGAATCTTTACTCTCTGCAGATACAATGTCGGCTTCAAACCCTTTGACCCGTATTCTTGAGACCAACCGACTGACCGGAACCAATTACAAGGACTGGCTTAGAAATCTCAAAATAGTTTTGGACTGTGAGAAGATAGGCTATATACTTGATTCAGATATCCCCACATTACCAGCACGTCCCACTGATGTTCAGCGTGAGATGCATAAAAAGTGGTTGGACGATGACATTAGAGTAAAATGCTATATGATGGCATCTATGTCTAATGAACTCCAATGCCAGCATGAAAATATAAAGACTGCTAGGGACATACTGGCACACCTACAAGAGTTGTATGGTGAGCAGAGTCGCACAGCTCGTTTTGAAGTGTCCAAGAGGCTTTTCAAAGCGAAGATGCGCGAAGGGCAGTCTGTCCATGATCACGGTCTGACCATGATCAAGGACCTAGAGGAGCTTGAGAAGCTCGGTATGGACATGCACAAGGAATTGCAAGTGGATTTGATCCTACAGTCACTTCCTGATTCATTTGGTCAGTTTATAGTAAACTACCACATGAATAAGATTGAATGCACTAAGACTGAACTAATCAACATGTTGGTAACTGCTGAGGGAGCCTTGAAAGGTTCAAGGGGCAATGTCCTCGCTGCTGAGTTGACTTCTGGTTCCAAGAGAAAGTCTACTTGGAAGAAAAGGAAGCCTACAAAGAAGCAGAAGAAAGACAAGAAGCCAAAGAAGGAAGTTCAAAAGAAAAAGGCTAACGACAAAGGAAAATGTTTCCACTGCAATGTCGAAGGCCACTGGAAGAGAAACTGTCCTTCATACCTCGAGAGCCTAAAGAACAAGAAAGGTGACACACCTTCAGAAGGTATAGACTTGCTCATTATTGAAACTAATCTAACGGTTTCTTCTACTTCTAGTTGGGTTATAGATTCTGGTTCTAGTGCTCATTTGTGCACTACCATGCAGGGTCTAAAGGAAAGTAGAAGGCTGGCGGAAGGTGCGGTAACCCTTCGGGTTGGCAACGGGGCAAAAGTTGCTGCTGTGGCTGTGGGCACCTACCATCTGCGACTACCGTCTGGATTTAGTTTAATACTTAGAGACTGCTATTATGTACCTGTTGCTAGCAGAAATTTGATTTCTGTTTCATGTCTAGCACATGAAGGTCATGTTTTTACATTTGACAAAGACTGCTGTTCTATTTATTTGAGAAATAAAATAGTCGCACGTGGTTTTATGATTGACAGTCTCTACCATTTACATATGGATGTATCTGTGAATGTTACCGAGCAAGATGTGAGTGCCAAAGGATCCAAAAGATCCAGAGATGAGATAAACCAAAGATATTTGTGGCACCTCAGACTTGGCCATATTGGAGAAGATAGAATGAACAAAATGGATAAAGATGGGCTCTTAGGCTCATTGACTTCCGAGTCATATCCAGTTTGCGAGTCCTGTCTTCAAGGAAAGAAGGCCAGACTACCCTTTGTAGGACATGGGAAGAGGACCACTGAAATACTTACCCTAGTACATACAGATGTATGTGGCCCATTCGATGTGCTAGCCAGGGGACGTTATTCTTACTTCATTACCTTTACCGATGATTATTCACGGTATGGGTATGTGTATCTTATGAGATACAAGTCTGAATCCTTTGAAAAGTTCAAAGAGTTCAAGAATGAAGTAGAAAAACAAACTGGAAAACCTCTTAAGGCTCTTCGATCAGATCGAGGAGGAGAATACCTTAGTGGGGAATTCCGGGACTATCTCAAAGAAAACGGCATAGTCTCACAATGGACACCTCCGGGAACACCTCAACTCAACGGGGTGTCAGAGAGGAGAAATCGGACCCTATTGGATATGGTCAGGTCCATGATGAGCTTCACTGATTTACCTATGTTCCTTTGGGGAGATGCCTTACTCACAGCGATTTATTTATTGAATAGAGTTTCCTCTAAATCCGTTCCTACCACACCGTATGAGATATGGCATGGTAAGAAACCAAGTCTGGGTCATCTCAAGATTTGGGGATGTCCGGCCCACGTCAAGCGACTACAGGCGGACAAGTTAGAGGCTAGGACCATAAGTGCTCGTTTTATAGGATATCCTAAAGAGTCATTAGGATACAATTTTTACGTCTCAGAGGATCACAATGTGTTTGTGAGCCGTCATGCCATCTTCTTGGAAAATCAGTTTATCCTTGATAGAGGCAGTGGGAGGAAAATTGAGCTTGAAGAGAAAGTCTCTGAAAAGCAACGAGTCATGGATCCTATAGAACCTATTCATAAGGAGCCAGTACACGATGTCCCTCAACCACCTCGTAGATCTAGTAGAGTCTCCCATCCTCCCGATAGATACTTAGGTATACTTGAAGAGGATACTGAGGAAATGTTCCTAGTGGGAGATAGGGATCACATACAGGATCCCAAAACATACAACGAGGCGATATCTGATATCGATTCCGAGAAATGGCTGGAAGCTATGAAGTCAGAGATAGACTCCATGCATTCCAACCAAGTCTGGACCTTAGTAGATCCACCAGAAGGTATTGTACCTATTGGATGCAAATGGATCTACAAAAGGAAGATAGGTTCGGATGGAAAGGTAGAGACCTATAAGGCAAGGCTTGTGGCGAAAGGGTATAGTCAGCGCGAAGGCATTGACTATCAGGAGACCTTTTCACCTGTAGCCATGCTAAAATCCATCCGAACATTGCTTGCCATTGCAGCATTTCATGATTATGAAATCTGGCAGATGGATGTGAAAACTGCTTTCCTGAATGGATATCTTGATGAAGATATCTATATGGAACAGCCTTTGGGTTTCACTTCCAGTGATGGAGATCACAAGGTCTGCAAGCTGCAAAGATCCATCTATGGACTAAAGCAAGCCTCTCGGAGTTGGAACACTCGTTTCGATGATGCAATCAAAACGTTTGATTTCATCAAAAACGAGGAGGAACCATGTGTTTATAAAAAGGTTAGTGGGAGTGCTGTCGTTTTTCTCGTACTATACGTAGATGACATTCTCCTGATTGGGAATGATATTCCCATGCTAACCTCGGTCAAGGTCTGGTTGTCAAAAGAATTCTCCATGAAAGACCTTGGGGAAGCATCCTATATTTTGGGAATAAAGGTCTATAGAGATAGATCTAAAAGGATGCTTGGCCTGTCACAGAAAATGTACATAGAGGAGGTGCTGAAGAGGTTCAGCATGGAAAACTCCAAGAGGGGTCTCTTACCCCTAAGGCATGGAATTCATCTCTCCAAGAAGATGTGCCCCAACACATCTGAGGAGATTCAACGCATGAGCAAGATTCCTTATGCATCGGCAATAGGAAGCCTCATGTATGCCATGCTATGTACACGACCTGATATAGCTCTTGCTGTGAGTGTCACAAGCAGATATCAGTCGAATCCAGGTGAAGAACACTGGACAGCTGTGAAGAATATTCTTAAGTACTTGAGAAGAACTAAAGATTTATTCTTGGTTTTTGGAGGATCATCAGAGTTAAAGGTAGAAGGGTACACAGATTCAGACTTCATGACTGATGTCGATGACAGGAAGTCAACATCTGGATACGTGTTCTTGTGCAATGGTGGTACGGTGAATTGGAAGAGTTCTAAACAACCGATCATTGCTGATTCGACTATGGAAGCCGAATACATCGCCGCCTCTGAAGCTGCTAAGGAAGGCTTCTGGTTCAAGAAATTCATTGCAGAGCTGGATGTGATGACATCAGATGCCATAACACTCTACTGCGATAACAATGGCGCCATAGCCCTTGCTAAGGAGCCAAGGTCTCATCAGAAGTCTAAGCATATAGAGCGGCGCTTTCACCTCATACGCGACTATGTGGAGAAGAAATATGTAGAGGTGCAGAGAGTAGACTCCGCGGATAACGTGGCAGACCCTTTCACTAAGCAGCTGAGTCAGCAAAAGACTGAAGCCCACCTTGAGAAGATGGGCCTAAGATATATGACCAATTGGCTTTAGTGCAAGTGGGAGATTGTTAGATGTATGCCCTAGAAGCCAATTTGGCTGACACATTGTTGATTCTAGGGACATAATTTTGTACTTGACTATTTATTATTGAATAAATAAAAGGCATCTTTTTCATTCATATTGTTTATGTGTCTATGAATCGTCCAAGAAATTAATAAGATGATGATACATATTCTCAAGAGTTGAGAATTTGAGCCATGTATCATTGGTGATTAATTTCTAAATGCTCCTGATCAAAGGATCATCACGAGGACGGTGATCGATCCGATCAGTGCACAGATCACTCTCCTTCTGGATGGACGAGACTTGAGTCCACAGTGTAGGGACACTGAAGTGATAGTGCAGGTGCTTGTTAGAGAACAAGGGTACTGAGCGTGACCAATACAAGAAGTCACTTGGATGTCTATCCACTCGTCAGTGACTTGCTTGATGTTGCAGTAGTGTGACTGGTCCTTTGACCTGTGGCGCTTCGGCTACTCACAGTGAGGTTATTGTAGTTTGACTGCACACATACATGGTCTCTAGCCATATGGGTCCATGCAGTGTAGATTGGCTGCAGTAAGTTCACTGTAGGAGTAGGGTATGCACCTATATGGAATCTATCGACCTTGATAGATAAGGAGAGATCCTATGTGATTTATAAGACTGAGTTCGTAAGACCTCGGCCGGGGCAGTATACACAGTGGAGAAAGAGTTTTTCACTATCGAACTCGAGTCGAATAAATCTTGACATATGACAGACGATGGGGTTTGACGAGTTGTCCATGACCTCCGTCCTGTAGGGATCCACGATAGTAGGACTGTATCACATGTTAACTGCACCTAGAGGTTCATCATTCCATTCTGCTGGGTAGCCACTACATGCTGCTAGGTGTCACTGGTGGATGGTGGGACTCATAGGGATTATCTTGATGATCGATAAACCCTAATGAGTTGAGTTGGAATCGTTCCAACCCATTGAAAGGAGTTTTCAATGATATAGTGATAGAGATCACAATATATCTCACTACCAGTCAGAATAGAACCTATGGGGTCACACACACTAGAAGTATTGACCGATCCGATGGTTGAAATCGTGATTAGGAATCACAAGAAATCAATTTGATTGATAAGAAGTTGAAGAAGAACAAAGGGAATTAATTAATTAGACTTAAACACAAATCCTACTTCGGGTAGGATTCCTAGAGTCCTAATTGGATTAGGGCTGGGAATCCTAGTTGGAGTAGGACTGGAATTCCTACTTGGAATAGGATTCCTAAAATCCTAATGAGATTAGGAGTTTTGAATTAAAATTGGATTCCTACTTGGAGTAGGATTCCTAGAAATCCTAATTGGATTAGGACTAAAATTAAATACATCCTAATTAGATTAGGATTCCTTAAGTCTAAATTAATTATTAATCTAATGAATCAACATGACTCCTAATTGGATTAGGATTGAAGAGTTCAATTGAGTCATGGTTCATTCAAGTCCTAATTGGATTAGGACTAGCATAGATTGAACCCAATTTGGCTAATCCTAATTGGATTGGGATTAAACCATAAGAGAGGCACCCAATCCTCTTTGGAAGAGGATTAGGGCATCACAAGAAGGAGGGTTCACACCCCTCCTCCTCTCCTTGTGTGCGGCATGAAGAGAGGGGCCGGCGCCCCCCTTCCCTCTTAGGCAATATGTCTAGGGCTCCTAGATTGTAGGAGCCCTAGATGGCTTTATAAGGAGGCATGAGGCCGGCGCCCTAGCTAAGAGCTCTCTTCCTCCTCTTGCTGCCGCCACCAGCCCCTCTCCTCTCTTGGTTCAGCCGCAAGCAAAGGGAGAGCAAAGTCCAAGCGTTGGCTTCATCCTCTTCCTCCAATCCTTCTTCCAACGCAGGGAAAAGAAAGAAGGCTGCAGAAGCTGTGTTCTTCTTCCTTGAGTTCCTTCTTCTTCTTCCTCCTCTCAAGCACTTTCAAGAGTTGAAAGAAAGAGAAGAGATCAGCCATCAAAGGAGTCTTTGCAAGGGAGCTAGCACCCCGGGAAGACAAGAAAGCTTTGATCGGTTCTCTACTTCGTGTGGATACCCGTAGAGGCCGGACGTTTGAACGGCTTCAAACGAACCCTCTTCCAAAACCACGAATTCAGATTCGCGGTGATCATCTACCCGCGCAAGGTGAAGATTTGATCTTCCTATTAGTTCTAAAAGTTTTAATTCTTACCTAATTACGAAAGGTCTCGAAACAAGCGTTCATGCGATGAACGTCGAACCCGTGCATGCCGATTCCGCTGCCATCTGAAAATTTTTGAAATATCAGCGGCATGGGCGGGTTCCCAACATTCACCCCCCTCTTGGGTTGTCTATCTGGGCAACAGAGTGGATGTAGGTGCTGGGGTGCACCGAACCACTATACATCTTTGTGTTTGTGATGCCTTATCTCTTGTATTTCATGCCTTACACTCATACTTGATTGTGTAATATCTCTAGTTTTCTATAGAGTTATAAGTGATTGTTTAGAATTTGTTTAGCTTCCACTCCATTCTTGTTAGAAATCCGTCCATGCCGCAGAAAATTTCAAAAATTTTAGATGCAGCGGAAGAGGCATGTGCAGGATCAACCGTTCATCGTATGAACGTTGTTTAAAAATGTTCGTAGATAGATAAGGATTAAAAACTTTTTAAAAATATTAGAAGATCAAATCTTCACCTTGTGCGGGTAGATGATCACCGCAAACTGATGATCGTGGTTTTGGATGAAGGTTCGCTTGAAGCCGTTCAAGTGCCCGGCCTCTACGGGTATCCACACGAAGCAGGAACCGATCCAAGCTTTCTATCTCCCCGGAGTGCTAGCTCCCTTGCAGAGATAACTTTGATGGCTGATGTCCTCCCTCTTAATCAACCCTTGCTTGTGCTTGGAAGGAGGAGGAAGAAGGATGAAGAGAGGAAGAAGATCAAAGCCCCTGCAGCCTTCTTTCTTTTCCTTGCGTTGGAAGGAAGAAGGGAGGAGGAAGAGGCCACCAAATAATCTTCCCTTGCTTTCCTTTGCTTGCGGCTGAACCAAGGAAAGGGGAGGAGAGGGGGCCACAAATTGGAGAGGGAGAGGGCTTCAATGATGCCCTAGGACAGCCCCCATGCCTCCTCTAAAATAGCGTGTGGAGCTCCTACTTTGTAGGAGCTCCTTGATAAACTTCTAACAGGGGCGCCGGCCCCTCTTCTTTGCCGCACCAAGCAAGGAAAAGGAGGAGGGGCGTGTGCCCCTCCTTCATGGTTAACCTAATTCTTCTTTAAGAAGGATTAGGAAGGTCACTCATGGTTAGGTCCTGTTGCCCAGATAGACAACCCAAGAGGGGGGGTGAATTGGGTTTTTAAAATAATTTGCAACTAAAATATTTGTGGAAGACTAATTAAGACTTTAGCAAGATGATTAGTTAGTTGCTATGTGCTGTGAGTGAGATGAGAGTAAGAAAAAGGGACAAACAATCACAATCACAAGGTTTTTATAGTGGTTCGGAGCTAACCCTTGCTCCTACGTCCACTCCCCAAGTCTCACTTGGGAATTCACTATAACCCCCTGGATTACAGTCGGTTGTTTTACAAGCTCACAACCAAACTTGTTGTTTTACGAGCTCACAACGAACTCGGTCGGTTTTCCCTGGCTCACCGACTAGAACCACCCCGATTGTTTTTCCGGGATCACAATCGAACCCTTACACGTTGGTTTTAACCTAGGCTCACCAACCAACCTCTACACCCTTGATTCAATCCCCCGATTGAACCAAGCTAAGACAATATGCTAATAATGAGGACAAACAGAAAAACAGAGCTTCTCAAAAGCAAATATACAGCAATATTAATAAAAGCAAAGTTAAGAGCCCTCAAACGCGTTTAAGTTGGAGAAGAGAAAGGGCTTCTTGAACTTCGGGTCTTCTCTTAAAATTCTGGACGACTTGAAGGCAGGAGGAGATCTCTTTCAATGTTGGAAAGATGTGGTTGGAAGGAGTTAATGGCGCTCTTCCCTCTTTTCGTTGAAAAACCACTTGCAGAGAATGAATGCTTGATCTTTTTGAATGGAATGGTAGTTCTCTGCCTTGCTACAGTCCTCTGTGGCTATTTAACCCATCCCCCACGGAAACTAGCCGTTAGACACCTTTTTCTGCCCGTTCTGCACACTCTGCACAACCTGACAATATGTCCGTTGGGGGTCGGAGTCGACTTGCGCGATCTGGGGTCGACTCGGCTGTAGCGGGAGTCGACTCATGCTTTTCTGGAGTCGGCTCGGCAACTGTTCCGGATTTGAATTAAAGTGACCTCCTCGACTGGGAGTCGACTCGACTTAACCTGGAGTCGACTCGCCAACTTCTGGAGCTGACTTGGCATTCTCGGAGTCGGCTCATCCCATGAAGTCCATGGAGCTAATTTTCAACTTGGCCCACTCGAGTCGACTCGATAGTCCTGGGAGTCGACTCGGCGCTCAGAGCCCGAACTCCCGATCTTCTGTCATTCGCCTCGTCCAGTCTTGGAGTCGACTCGGACTGTTCCGGAGTCGACTCGGCTCTCAGTTTCTGAAACATACCCTTCTGCCTTGGAGTCGACTCGAGCTGTCTGGGAGTCGACTCGGCTCTCAGAGACAATAATTTGGTCTTCTGTCTTTTTGGGATCGCGCTGTCTCGGAGTCGACTCGCGCATTGCGGGAGTCGACTCGAATCTCAGAGTCCGAAAACTGCTCTCTGACTTTTGCCTTGTGAACCACTGAGAGTCGACTCTCGCTTTCTTTGGAGTCGACCTGCCAACCATCGGAGTCGACTCGCGTTCCACAGGAGTCGACTCGAATCTCAGGGTCGAAAATCGCTCTCTGACTTTTCTGTCTGTAACTCCTTGGAGTCGACTCATATTACTCCGGAGTCGACTCGGTAAGCATCGGAGTCGACTCGCTGACAGGTTTTGAGTTGATGCTTTCTGTTCGTCTGTCTGTTCTCAGTCGGAGTCGACTCGTAATGATCCGGAGTCGACTCGAGCCCGTGCCAGTGATTCTGATACGCTTGGAGTCGACTCGTAATATTCTGGAGTCGACTCGAGTCTTAGACTTTGGTTCAAACTGACTTCTTAACTTATCCAAACTATCTTGAACCAAATCTAGAGACACTTAGGCAAGATTTTCACTGAAACACTCAATTGAATTCATTAGTAAACAAAAGATATACTCAAATGCTTTGAGCTCATCAAAATCAAATAGGGTTTTAATCAATCACTCCACAATCTCCCCCTTTTTGATGATGACAAAACATTGAGTATATGTAAAGTGAATTGCTCAATAAACAGGAAAATAAAATCCATAAATGAATTCAAGTGTCTGGTTATTTAATTTATCCAAGCTTGAAAGGTGTGAAACAATAAATTTTGGAGTTAAAGCTCCCCCTTTCATTTGGAATTATATAAGCCTTCATATCATGCAATCAATTGTTTGGCTTATATATATTTAATGATTTAGCTTTCTTAAGAAAATTCTGTGGAGTGATCGATTAAAATCCCGTTTGATTTTGATGAGCTCAAAGCATTTGAGTATATCTTGTGATTACTAATGAATTCAATTGAGTGTTTCAGTGAAAATCCTGTCCAAGTGTCTCTAGACTTGGTTCATAGCATTTTGGATAAGTTAAGAAGTCTGCATGAACCAATGTCTGAGATACGAGTCGACTCCCGAGTTTCACGAGTCGACTCCAAGCGTATCAAGGTCACTGGCACGAGCTCGAGTCGACTCCTGATCAGTACGAGTCGACTCCGACTGAAAACAGACAGAAGGACAGAAGAGCAGTTTTTCAGGTCTGAGATTCGAGTCGACTCCAGTGGAATGCGAGTCGACTCCCAGTGGTACACACAGAAAAAGTCAGAGAGCGTTTTATGGACTCTGAGATTCGAGTCGACTCCCGCAGTACGCGAGTCGACTCCGAGACTGTGCGACCATCGACAGACAGAAGACCATGTTACTGCCTCTGAGATTCGAGTCGACTCCCAGACAGCTCGAGTCGACTCCAAGACAAGCTTCACGTCAAAAGGCAGAAGACCAACTTTCGGAAACTGAGAGCCGAGTCGACTCCAAGGAAGTTCGAGTCGACTCCAAGACTGGATGAGCCAAAAGACAGAGAATCGGGAGTTCGGGCTCTGAGATTCGAGTCGACTCCCAGGACAGTCGAGTCGACTCGAGTGGACAAAATTCAAATTTGGATCCACGGACTACAGAGGATGAGCCGACTCCAAAATTGCCAGGTCAGCGCCAGAAGTTGGCGAGTCGACTCCGGGTCAAGACGAGTCGACTCCCAGTCAAGACAGCAACTTTAATTCAAACTGGGAACAGTTGCCGAGTCGACTCCGGAAAAGCTCGAGTTGACTCCTGCTACAGCCGAGTCGACTCCTGATCGCGCGAGTCGACTCCAACCCACCAACGGTCACATTGTCAGGCTGCGCAGAGTGTGCAGAACGGCCAGAAAAAGCAGAGTAACGGCTAGTTTCCGTGGGGGTTGACTTAAATAGCCACAGAAGACTGTAGCAAGGTAGAGAACACATATTCCACTCCTAGCATTCAAGTCTTCAAGCTCTCTAAGTGCTCTTCAACGAGAAAAAGGGAAGATCTGAATTTACTGCTCCACCAACATCTTCCCAGCATTCAAAGCTTCCTCCTCCTGCTTTCAAGTCGATCACTCTTTCAAGAGGAGACCGGAGTTCCAGAAGCCACACCTCTTCACCATCTTAAAAGCGTTTGAGGGCTTCTAACTCCTTTACGATTATATTGTTTTAAATCTGCTTTTTGAGAAGCTATTTTCTGTTTTCTTCTATCTCGTGTATTTACTTGATTCAATCGGGGGATTGAATCAAGGGGATTAAGGTTGGTTGGTGAGCCGGTTTAAAACCAACGAGTGTAAGGGTTTGATTGTGAGCCCGGGAAAACAATCGGGGTTGGTTCTAGTCGGTGAGCCTGGGAAAACCGACCGAGTTCGTTGTGAGCTCGTAAAACAACAAGTTCGGTTGTGAGCTTGCAAAACAACTGGCTGTAATCCAAGGGGGTTATAGTGAAATTCCCAAGTGAGACTTGGGGAGTGGACGTAGGAGCAAGGGTTAGCTCCGAACCACTATAAAACTTTGTGTTTGTAGTGCATTGTCTCTCATCTTCTTCCCCACACATTACTCACAGCACTAATTAAATAACTGGCTATAGTATTTCGTTAATCATCCACAAAGTTTTAATTAGCTAAGTTAATTTAAAAACCCAATTCACCCCCCCCTCTTGGGTTGTCTATCTGGGCAACAAGTGGTATCAGAGCCAAAAACTCTTCCACTCAAGAGTTAAAAGATCAAAATGACAACCCCATTTGGATCTTCTCACATTGAGGGTCAGTCCACCCAAAGACCTCCTTTCTTCAATGGATCCGACTACTCATACTGGAAGGCTAGGATGAGAATATTCATCCAAGCCCAAGACTATGAGATGTGGACCATTGTAGTGAATGGCCCATACATCCCATCCTCATATGTAGAGGGTGTTAAGGTACCCAAACTAGAAACGGATTGGGATGAACATGACATGAGGAAGGCACAACTAAACTCTAAAGCAATGAATGTGTTTTATTGTGCCTTAGACCGTAATGAATTCAATAGAGTTTCAACTTGTAATTCTGCAAAAAAAATTTGGGACAGACTTGAAGTGACCCATGAGGGCACGAATCAAGTCAAGGAATCCAAAATAAACATCTTGGTTCATAAATATGAACTATTTAAAATGGATTCAAATGAAACAATCACAAGCATGTTCACTAGGTTTACTGATATTGTCAATGGCCTAAAAAGCCTTGGCAAGAACTATACTAACAGTGAACTTGTCAGGAAAATCCTTCGGTGTCTACCAAGGTTGTGGGAAGCCAAGGTGACGGCGATCCAAGAAGCTAAAGACTTGAACAAGCTTCAACTTGAAGAGCTCCTTGGATCCCTGATGACGCATGAGCTTACCATGAAACAACACAACGAGGAAGAGTCCTCCCATAAGAAAAAGGTAATAGCTTTAAAATCTACTTCTTCTAACAAGGACCTGTCTTGCAGCAGCAGCAGTGAAGAGGAAGAAGATGAGGAAGATGGTGGTGAGGCACTTCTTGTGCGCAAGTTCAAGAAGTTTATCAACCACAAGAAGACGTATCATCAAAGGAGAGGTCCCTCAAATTCCTACCGCAGAGACAAAGGTAAGGAAAGGGAAAATGAGGGGATTGGGTGTTACGAGTGCAAGAAGCCGGGACACATAAGAGCAAAGTGCCCCTTATTGAAGAAGGGGAGTAAGTACAAGAAGAAGAAGGCACTTGTCACCACCCTATCGGACTCCGACGCATCATCTTCATCATCGGATGAAGAACAAGAAGAGAAGGCCAATTTCTGTTTCATGGCCAACGAAAATGAGGTAATTTCCGATACGCATTTTGATTTTACATTTGATGAACTTTATGATGCGTTCAATGAATTAATGATTGAGTATAAGAATATAAATGTTAAAAACAGAGAACTAAAAGTAACTAACCAAAGTTATATTCATAAGCATGATTCATTAATTAAGGATAAAGATAATCTCACCAAAGAAAATCTAGAACTTAAGACAAGCAACCAACTCCTAATTAAGAAGACTAACATCTTAACGAAAGATATTGAGAAACTAACAAAGGAATTTTCAGATCTCAAAAACCATAAACAAGTCTTAAACAAGGATCTAACTAAAGAGCTAAATGATCTAAAAACCGAAAATCAGACATTAACTAAAGAACTAAACAAATACAAACCCTTAGTTGAAAAATTCACATATAGTTCTGAAAAGTTAAACATGATACTTAATAATCAACGAGCCGTATTTAATAAAGCGGGTTTAGGGTATAAACCAAGGAATAAGCAAAAACTTCTTAGTAACTTCTTTGTTAAAGCTGGGGAAACTAAAATTAAGAAAATAACTTGCTTTTGTTGTGGAATAGTAGGACATAAAGCAAATGCATGTAATTTTAGGAAAAGTAAAACTAAAAGAAAAAATAAAAGGGTATGGGTTCCAAAAGGAACCAACTTGACTAACCATGAAGGACCCAAGAAAACTTGGGTACCTAAGATGACATGATTTGCTTGTGTAGGAGTGTCTTGCAGCCAAGGTCAACAAAAACTGCTGGTATTTGGATAGTGGCTGTTCAAGGCACATGACGGGTGATAAAGATCAATTTTTCACCCTTGAAGCTAAGAAGGGAGGTGCTGTGACTTTTGGAGACAACAACCAAGGTCACATCATTGGTATTGGTAAAGTTCAAATCACCCCTTCTACCTTTATAGATAATGTTAGATATGTTGATGGTCTTAAGCATAACTTGTTAAGCATTAGTCAATCATGTGATAAAGGATATGATGTTATGTTTAAACCATCACTATGTATTATAACAAATCCTAATGATAATAGTTTAGTTTTTAAAGGAATGAGACGTGGAAATGTATATGTGGTAGATCTAGAAGACCTTACAAAACATAACCAATGTTTAGTTGTTAATGAAACTAAAGAAAATGATGCTAGTTGGTTATGGCACCGTAAGTTAGGTCATGCAAGCATGGACACAATAACTAAACTAGTTAAAAGAGACTCCGTGATAGGTTTGCCAAAATTAAAATTTGAAAAGAACAAAATATGTGAAGCATGTCAATTTGGCAAACAATCTAGAAACTCTTTTAAATCCATAAAATGTGTCTCTACTTCTAGGCCTCTAGAATTACTACACATGGACCTATTTGGTCCAACTAGAACAACAAGCCTAGGTGAAAATAAATATGGTCTAGTTATAGTAGATGATTACTCTAGGTACACATGGGTCATGTTTCTAGCGCATAAGGATCAAGCATTTTCTATGTTTAAGAAGTTCCATAAGGAAGTAACAAATGCTAGAGAGTCCTCAGTTATAGCTATTAGAAGTGACCATGGTACCGAATTCGAAAATCAATTATTTGATGAATTTTGTAGTAAAAAGGGGATAACCCATAATTTCTCAGCACCAAGGACACCACAACAAAATGGAGTTGTGGAAAGGAAAAATAGAACCCTAGAGGAAATGGCTAGAATGATGTTATGTGAAAGTAACCTCCCTAAGTACTTTTGGGGAGAAGCCATTAATACTTCTTGCCATGTATTAAATAGAGTTCTATTAAGACCCATCATAAAGAAAACACCATATGAACTGTGGAAAAACAGAAAACCAAAGGTTAACTATTTTCATGTTTTCGAATGTAGGTGTTTTGTACATAATAATGGGAAAGATAATCTAGGGAAATTTGATCCAAAATCTGATGAAGGAATATTCCTAGGTTATTCTACAACTAGTAAAGCCTATAGAATCTTTAATAAAAGAACCCTAGTTATAGAAGAATCTATACATGTTGTTTTTGATGACTCTAGTGACATCTCATCTAGTAAGAAGGTTAATTTTGATGATGATATTGAAATACTTGAAGAAAAGATAGATGAGATAGGATTACAAGATGATAATCAAAAGTTGATTGAAGGAGAATCATCAAACCAAGAGCCTATAGTGGATCATGGGCTAACTAAAGCTTGGAGGTATGCTCATGGGCATCCTAAGGAACTAATTCTAGATGATCCATCCCAACCCGTTAGGACTAGAGCATCCCTTAGAAATTTGAATAACCATCTAGCTTTTGTTTCACACTTTGAGCCCAAACATATAGAAGAAGCCGAAAATGATGTAAATTGGATAAATGCAATGCAAGAAGAACTAAACCAATTTACTAGAAACAAAGTGTGGGATCTAGTAGAGAGACCTTCTGAATATCCAATTATAGGTACAAAATGGATATATAAAAATAAGCTAGATGAAAATGGAATTGTTATAAGGAATAAGGCTAGACTAGTAGCAAAGGGTTATAATCAAGAAGAAGGTATAGACTTTGATGAAACCTTTGCTCCCGTAGCTAGACTTGAGGCTATTAGACTATTATTAGCATATGCATGCTCTAAGGACTTCAAGCTATATCAAATGGATGTAAAAAGTGCTTTTCTAAATGGGTTTATTAATGAGGAGGTATATGTGGAACAACCTCCTGGTTTTGAAAATCATCAATACCCCAATCATGTGTATAAACTGAACAAAGCACTTTATGGTCTAAAACAAGCACCTAGAGCATGGTATGAGAGACTTAGTAAATTTCTATTAGAACATGAATTCTCTAGGAGAAATGTAGATACAACATTATTTCTGAAAAAGAAAAATAAGGATATGTTATTAGTACAGATTTATGTTGATGATATCATTTTCGGTGCTACTAACAATCGCCTCTGCGAGGAATTTGCTGATTTGATGCAGAGTGAGTTTGAGATGAGCATGATGGGAGAGCTGAACTACTTCCTCGGGCTTCAAATCAAACAATCTGAAGGAGGCATCTTCATCAATCAAGCCAAATATATCAAGGAGATGCTCAAGAAGTTCGATATGGAGGGAAACAAGTCAATCAGCACCCCCATGAGCTCATCATGTAAGTTAGACCAAGATGAATCAGGTAAATCTGTAGATCAAAAACTTTATAGAGGTATGATAGGTTCTTTACTGTATCTTACTGCAAGTAGGCCTGATATTATGTTTAGTGTGTGCATGTGTGCTAGATATCAGGCTAATCCTAAAGAATCACACCTAGCTGCAGTTAAGAGAATCTTTAAATACTTAATAGGAACTAAGAACATAGGGCTGTGGTACTCTAAAGAATCTAGCCTAAACTTAATAGGGTACACAGATTCAGACTTCGCTGGATGTAAGCTTGATAGAAAAAGTACCAGCGGGTCTTGTCAATTTCTAGGAGAAAACCTAATCTCATGGTTTAGCAAGAAACAAAACTCGATTGCATTATCCACTGCAGAAGCTGAATATGTTGCAGCCGGGAGTTGTTGTGCTCAAATCTTGTGGATTAAACAACAATTAGAAGATTATGGCATTAAACAAGATAAAATCCCCATTAATTGTGATAATACAAGTGCCATAAACCTAACTAAAAATCCAATTCAACACTCAAGAACTAAACACATTGAGATAAGACATCACTTCATAAGAGATCATGTATTGAATGGTGATGTGACTCTCCAATTTGTTTGTACTGATAATCCATTAGCAGATATTTTCACAAAACCCCTAAGTGAAGAGAGGTTCAGTGTACTTAGGAGGGGATTAGGAGTGATTGACCCATCCTAGTGGGAGTTTCCACTAGATTAATTGATTTTGATGGTTAAAATGAGGTTAAAATAGAGTTTCTATTCAATGATCATCAAATCAGATCCCAACTAGGTGATTTTCCCTCATTTGGCACGGTTATAGCATGATTTTTAAGTGCGTGCCAAGGTTAGAGACGACTCGAGTAAGTTTCAGAGCCGGCTCCTAAGGGGGAGTCGACTCGCGCATTTGGGGGAGTCGACTCGCAAAGTTGGCAGCTGAGGGGGAGTCGACTCGCACATTGTCGGGAGTCGACTCGAAGTCTACAGGCGCATAAGGAGAGTCGACTCGCGCATTTTCTGGAGTCGACTCGAGGTCGAGTCGACTCGCGACTCAAGGGAGTCGACTCGCAGTCGGGATCCGACTTTTTAACCCTAGGTTTGTCGTTTCGCAAACACTTTTTCTCAAGCCGCCACTGTTCACAAAGCCCTAGAGCCGACTCCTAGGTCATCCTCGATCGTCTCCAAGCCCTTTTTCCCGTCGATTCTTCGCCGGACATTGAGTTTCCGTCCGTTCCTAGGTCTTTTCAGGTCAGTCCCGAGCTTCCTCTATCGATCCTTCTTCGTTCTCTAGGTTTTCATCTCGTTTAGGTCAAGATGCCTCGCAAGGGAGTTGTTAGAAAGAGGTCCCGTCCCGTGGCCGGTCCCGAGCGGCGCTCCAAGGCGCGGCACGATCCCGCGAGGCAACCTCCTCCGGATCGTTCCCCGCCTAGGGTGGTTCTTGTTAGGCCGTTGGCCGGGAAGGCCGTCACCTCCAGGAGGTATGTCACTTTCGACTATCTCTCCCGGGAAGGATTCACCATAGGGGATAGGCTTAGAGCCCAGGGTCTAGAGTACTTCCTCACCTTGGACCTTCCCACCTATCCTGGCCTAGTTCAAGAGTTCTACAGTACCGTCCATCGGGGAGATGGAGGTATTGAGGGCACGGTATTAGGTGTCCCATTGCGTGTCACAGAGGACCTCATTGCCCATATCCTCCACCTTCCATTAGTAGGGGTGGCTCCTGCACATCCTGAGGATAGATTTGAGGCCCTTACGATCGTCTTAGGGCATCCACCTCAGTCTCCCCTAGATGAGGTATCTGCTAGCTCACTTCCTATTGAAGTGAGAATCCTTTTGAGCATTTTGTCCAGGTCCATCTTCCCTAAGACAGGGAGATTTGATTTTGTGAATGAGAGGGACCTAGCTATTATGTCTTACATTCTTCAGGACACCCCGGTCAACTTCCCCAAGCTCATTTATAGGTATATGTGTGAGCCCCTGGATAGACCTAGGCTCTCCCTCCCATACGGAATGTTATTCACTCTTCTCTTTAGGCAGTACGAAATTTCCATTCCTGAGAAGGAACCCTCTCGTGCCTTGCGATGGACTGATCGCTTGGGTACGGGGACCATGCACAGGATGGGATTTCGGAAGAGAGAAGGGATCTGGGTTAGAAAGTCCACTCTCACCGCTCAGACCACCAGACCATCACCCAGTCCTGAGCCAGATTCTGACTACCCAGAGTCCCCAGACCATCCAGACCTTCCATCCACTCCTCCTGCTCCTACCACCTCTGCCGGACCTTCCTCCTCAGCTCCACCATCTATGGAGGTCCGTATTGATCCAGAGCAGCTCCGGGAGCTGCGGCAGGAGATCGTCCGAGATTTGAGGGATGAGCTGCTCCGGGAGCTCCGAGGTTCCGTGCCAGCTCCCACTCCTGCACCCACTCCATCCTCAGCACTGGTCCCATCCTTGACAGCCGTGACAGACATGACGGCTGAGGTGCGGCAGGAGATCTACAACATTAGGACCCTGGTGCAGGCCCAGTTCCACAGCATGAGCGAGGTCACGAGCACCACGAGGAGGATGCGGGATGACATCCGCCGTGACATGCACACCACCACCGAGGGGGCCGAGCGCTTGTCGAATGTGCTCATCGACAAGCTGGACGCACTTCAGACCTCGGTGACTGGGCTTCAGACGTCGGTGACTGAGCTCTCCACTACACATAGCAGAGCCACCACGTCTATTATCACGCAGCTGGGCCATGTTACAGAGGCAGTCGCCCTCCTCATGGAGCAGAGCCGATTGAGAGGAGGAGTCACATCCTCCAGAGGAGGAGATGTATCCTCGAGAGGGGGAGCTACATCCTCCAGAGGAGGAGATGTATCCTCGAGAGGGGGAGCTACATCCTCCAGAGGAGGAGATGTATCCTCGAGAGGGGGAGGCACATCCTCGAGGAGGTCATAGATGATTTTGAGTTGTGTTTTGTCTTCTTTTGTATTGTTCTTGCTTTACCTATTGTATGCTCAAATGTATTCACCTTCATATCAATACAATGAGTAGACATCTTATCTTCATTTCTGTGCCATTTGATGATTGACTGTGCCATTTGTGCCATTGATTGTGTGTGATTACCTCCTTTTTGGTATGATGACAAAAAGGGGGAGAAATGTGTAAAATATGTAAAAGGGGAGAAATATTAAAAAGAAATAAATAAAACGATAAACTCTTAAAAACACACATAAATTTGTTCTAAGCGGATTCGGTACCTCGAGGCTCATTATCTCTCTTTTGGGGCTCCTAATGGAGTAATCTCCAGAATCTATTCAAGGGATATTCGGAGATTAGCTGAATCCTACTCAAGAACAAATTGACAGATTTTTCCTCTAAAAACAAAATTTTTAGTTCAAAAATTTCAAAGCATTAAAAGAAAATTCAGAAAATCAAAACATAGTTGAATGCATATGTTGAGGGGGAGAATCTGAATTTTAATCAAGCTAAATCATTAATGTCATATAAGCCAAACAATTGATTGCAGAATATGAAGGCTTATATAATTCCAAATGAAAGGAGAAACTTTAACTCCGAAATTTAATGTTTCACTCCTTTCAAACTTGGATAAATTAAATTATCAAGACATTTGAATTCATTTATGGAGTTTAATTCATTATTTACTGAGCAACTCATTTTACATATACTCAAAGTTTTGTCATCATCAAAAAGGGGGAGATTGTGGAGTGATCGATTAAAACTCCGTTTGATTTTGATGAGCTCAAAGCATTTGAGTATATCTTGTGATTACTAATGAATTCAATTGAGTGTTTCAGTGAACCAATGTTAAGAAGTGTCTCTAGACTTGGTTCATAGCATTTTGGATAAGTTAAGAAGTCTGCATGAACCAATGTCTGAGATACGAGTCGACTCCCGAGTTTCACGAGTCGACTCCAAGCGTATCAAGGTCAGTGGCACGAGCTCGAGTCGACTCCTGATCAGTACGAGTCGACTCCGACTGAAAACAGACAGAAGGACAGAAGAGCAGTTTTTCAGGTCTGAGATTCGAGTCGACTCCAGTGGAATGCGAGTCGACTCCCAGCGGTGCACACAGAAAAAGTCAGAGAGCGTTTTATGGACTCTGAGATTCGAGTCGACTCCTGCAGTACACGAGTCGACTCCGAGACTGTGCGACCATCGACAGACAGAAGACCATGTTACTACCTCTGAGATTCGAGTCGACTCCCAGACAGCTCGAGTCGACTCCAAGACAAGCTTCACGTCAAAAGGCAGAAGACCAACTTTCGGAAACTGAGAGCCGAGTCGACTCCAAGGAAGTTCGAGTCGACTCCAAGACTGGATGAGCCAAAAGACAGAGAATCGGGAGTTCGGGCTCTGAGATTCGAGTCGACTCCCAGGACAGTCGAGTCGACTCGAGTGGACAAAATTCAAATTTGGATCCACGGACTACAGAGGATGAGCCGACTCCAAAATTGCCAGGTCAGCGCCAGAAGTTGGCGAGTCGACTCCGGGTCAAGACGAGTCGACTCCCAGTCAAGACAGCAACTTTAATTCAAACTGGGAACAGTTGCCGAGTCGACTCCGGAAAAGCTCGAGTCGACTCCTGCTACAGCCGAGTCGACTCCTGATCGCGCGAGTCGACTCCAACCCACCAACGGTCACATTGTCAGGCTGCGCAGAGTGTGCAGAACGGCCAGAAAAAGCAGAGTAACGGCTAGTTTCCGTGGGGGTTGACTTAAATAGCCACAGAAGACTGTAGCAAGGTAGAGAACACATATTCCACTCCTAGCATTCAAGTCTTCAAGCTCTCTAAGTGCTCTTCAACGAGAAAAAGGGAAGATCTGCATTTACTGCTCCACCAACATCTTCCCAGCATTCAAAGCTTCCTCCTCCTGCTTTCAAGTCGACCACTCTTTCAAGAGGAGACCGGAGTTCCAGAAGCCACACCTCTTCACCATCTTAAAAGCGTTTGAGGGCTTCTAACTCCTTTACGATTATATTGTTTTAAATCTGCTTTTTGAGAAGCTATTTTCTGTTTTCTTCTATCTCGTGTATTTACTTGATTCAATCGGAGGATTGAATCAAGGGGATTAAGGTTGGTTGGTGAGCCGGTTTAAAACCAACGAGTGTAAGGGTTTGATTGTGAGCCCGGGAAAACAATCGGGGTTGGTTCTAGTCGGTGAGCCAGGGAAAACCGACCGAGTTCGTTGTGAGCTCGTAAAACAACAAGTTCGGTTGTGAGCTTGCAAAACAACTGGCTGTAATCCAAGGGGGTTATAGTGAAATTCCCAAGTGAGACTTGGGGAGTGGACGTAGGAGCAAGGGTTAGCTCCGAACCACTATAAAACTTTGTGTTTGTAGTGCATTGTCTCTCATCTTCTTCCCCACACATTACTCACAGCACTTAGCTTTAATTAAATAACTGGCTATAGTATTTCGTTAATCATCCACAAAGTTTTAATTAGCTAAGTTAATTTAAAAACCCAATTCACCCCCCCCTCTTGGGTTGTCTATCTGGGCAACAAATTCAGATTCTCCCCCTCAACATATGCATTCATCTTTGTTTTGGTTCTCTGAATTTCCTTTTAATGCATTGAAGTTTTTGGACTGAAATTTTTGGTTTTTAGAGGGAAAATCTGTCAATTTGTTCTTGAGTTGGATTCAACTAATCTCCGAATATCCCTTGAATAGATTCTGGAGATTACTCCATTAGGAGCCCCAACAGAGAGATAATGAGCCTCGAGGTACCAAATCCACTAAGAACAAATTTTATTTTGATTCTTTTTATGTTGATTCTATTTACATATCTATTAAGTATTTCTCCCCCTTTTTGTCATCGTATCAAAAAGAAGGTAAGCAGAACACACAATCAATCATAGATCAAATTGCACATAATTGAAGAGAATATGTCTACTCATTGTATTGATTTGTATGTAAAGACATTTTAGAATACAATAAGTAAAACAAAAAAAATACATGTCAAAATAACACAAAATGATCTAAGGCTTCCTCGAGGAGGATGCGGGTCCCTGAGGCATGCGCTCTGCAAGTAGTGTGACTGCATTGGTGACGTGCTCGAGCTGTCGGATAATGGCCGAGGTGGCCCTGCTATGTGTCGTATCCAGCTTGTCGATGAGCACATTCGCCAAGCGCTCGGCCCCCTGGGTAGTGGTGCCCATATCCTGTCGGACGTTATCGCGCATCTTCCGAGTGGTGCTCGAGACTTCGCTCATACTATGGAACTGGGCTTGGACCAGGAACCTTACATTGTCGATCTCTTCCCGCACATGGGCCGTCATCTCAGCCACGGCGGACAGGGAAGGGACCAACGCTGAAGAAGGTGCAGGAGAAGGAGCAGGCACTGAACCCCGGAGCTCCCTAAGTAGGTCGTCCCGGAGATCTCTAACTATCTCCTGCCGCAACTCCCGGAGCTGCTCAGGAGCGATCCGGACCTCCATGGGCTGAGTAGGTAGAGCTGAGGAGGAGGGTCCGGCTGAGGTGGAGGGTACTGGAGTGGAAGGCTGAGTGGGATAATCAGAATCAGGGTCTGGACTAGAAGAATGTCTGGTGGTATGTGTGGAGGTAGAAGACTTCCTAACCCATGTCCCCTCTACCTTCCGAAAGCCCATCCTGTGCAGGGTTCCCGCTCGCGTGCGATCTGTCCATCGCAATGCACGAGAGGGTTCCCCCTCAGGAATAGGGATCTCGGCCTCCCTAAACAACAGGGTGAACATCATGCCGTAGGGGAGGGTGAGCCTAGGTCTATCTAGTGGCTCACATAGATATCTATAAATAAGTTTTGGAAAGTTGACTGGGGTGTCCTGGAGAATATAGAACATAAGGGCGAGGTCCCTCTCAGAAACAAAATCGAAGCGGCCAGTCTTCGGGAAGAGGGACCTAGACAGGATGCTCAGGAGGATCCGCACCTCAACTGGAAGTGAGCTAGCGGATACCTCAACTAAGGGGGACTGAGGTGGATAACCTAGAATGGCCGTAAGGGCCTCAGTCCTATCCTCGGGGTGTGTGGGAGCCACCCCTACTTGTGGAAGGTGGAGGATTTGGGCAATGATATCCTCCGAGACGAACAAAGGGACACCGGCTACCGTGCCCTCTATACCCCCATCTCCCCTATGGACGGTACCATAAAACTCTCTAACTAGTTCAGGGTATGTGGGGAGATCTAGGATAAGGAAATACTCTAGTCCCTGGACTCGCAACCTCTCTCCTATCATAAAGCCCTCCCGGGAGAGATAGTCGAAATCGACGTATCTCCCGGTGGAGACCGTCTTCCCGGCACACGGCCTCGAGGGAACGGCCCTCGGCGGGGAACGAGCCGGAGGTTGTGGCCTCACGGGGTCGTTCCGGGCCTTGGAACGCCGCTCGGCACCGGTCGCGGAATGGGGCCTCTTCCGGCTTGGGACAGTGGTTTTGCGAGGCATGGTTGACCTAGAACGGGATGAAAACCTAATGGACGATGAAAAATCGACGGGAAAAGGACCTAGAGGCGGCCGGAGACGTTCTAGGAGTCGACTCTAGGGTTTTGAACAGTGGCGGCGGTGAAAAGATGTGTTTTCTAAACGATGGAGTTAGGGTTAAAAAGTCGGATCCCGACTGCGAGTCGACTCCACTGAGTCGCGAGTCGACTCGACCTCGAGTCGACTCCAAAATATGCGCGAGTCGACTCTCCTTATGCGCCTGTTTACCTCGAGTCGACTCCCGACTGTATGCAAGTCGACTCCCCCTCTGCAGCCATCGTTCTCGAGTCGACTCCCGTAAATGTGCGAGTCGACTTCCCCTTACGAGCCGACTCTGAAACTTGCTCGAGTCGTCTCGAACTCTGGCACGCACCTAAAAATCATGCTATGTTCGTGCCGAATGAGAGAAAATCACTAAGTTATGATCTGATTTGATGATCATTGTAAAGAAACTCTTAATTAACCATGATCTAATCATCAAAATCAATGAACTAGTGGAAAATACCACTAGGATGGATCAATCACTCCTAATCCCCTCCTAAGCGCACTAAATCTCTCTTCACTTAGGGGTTTTGTAAAAATGTCAGCTAATTGATCATCAGTGCAAACAAATTGTAGTGTCACATCACCATTCAGTACATGATCTCTTATGAAGTGATGTCTTATCTCAATATGTTTAGTTCTTGAATGCTGAATTGGATTTTTAGTTAGATTAATGGCACTTGTATTATCACAATTAATGGGTATTTTATCTTGTTGAATGCCATAATCTTCTAATTGTTGTTTGATCCACAAGATTTGAGCACAACAACTCCCGGCTGCAACATATTCAGCTTCAGCAGTAGATAATGCAACCGAGTTTTGTTTCTTGCTAAACCATGATATTAAGTTTTCTCCTAGGAATTGACATGACCCGCTGGTGCTTTTTCTATCAAGTTTACATCCAGCAAAGTCTGAATCTGTATATCCTATTAAGATCAGGCTAGATTCTTTAGAATACCATAAACCTATATTCTTAGTTCCTATTAGGTATTTAAAGATTCTCTTAACTGCAATTAGATGTGATTCCTTAGGATTAGACTGATATCTAGCACACATGCAAACACTAAACATGATATCAGGTCTACTTGCAGTAAGATACAATAAAGATCCTATCATACCTCTATATAGTTTCTGATCTACAAATTTACCTGATTCATCTTGGTCTAATTTGCATGAAGAGTTCATGGGGGTGCTGATTGACTTGTTCCCCTCCATATCAAACTTTTTAAGTATCTTCTTGATATATTTGGCTTGATTGATGAAGATGCCTCCTTCAGACTGTTTGATTTGAAGCCCGAGGAAGTAGTTCAGCTCTCCCATCATGCTCATCTCAAATTCACTCTGCATCAAATCAGCAAATTCTTCGCAGAGGCGATTGTTAGTAGCACCAAAAATAATATCATCAACGTAAATCTGCACTAATAACATATCTTTGTTTTGCTTTTTCAGAAATAGTGTTGTATCTACATTGCCCCTAGAGAACTCATGTTCTAATAGGAATTTGCTAAGCCTCTCATACCATGCTCTAGGTGCTTGTTTCAAACCATAAAGTGCTTTGTTCAATTTATATACACGATTAGGGTATTGATGATTTTCAAAACCAGGAGGTTGTTCTACATATACCTCCTCATTAATATACCCATTTAAAAATGCACTTTTTACATCCATTTGAAATAGTTTCAAGTCCTCAGAGCATGCATATACTAATAATAATCTAATAGCCTCAAGTCTAGCTACAGGAGCAAAGGTTTCATCAAAATCTATACCTTCTTCTTGATTATAGCCCTTTGCTACTAGTCTAGCCTTATTCCTTATGACAATTCCATTTTCATCAAGTTTATTTTTATAAATCCATTTGGTACCTATAATTGGATATTCAGAAGGTCTTTCAACTAGATTCCATACTTTGTTTCTAGTAAATTAGTTTAATTCTTCTTGCATTGCATTTATCCAATTTACATCTTTTTCAGCTTCTTCTATGCGTTTAGGCTCAAAATGTGAAACGAAAGCTAGATGATTGTTTAAGTTCCTAAGGGATGCTCTAGTCCTAATAGGTTGAGACGGATCATCTAGTATTAATTCCTTAGGATGCCCGTGAGCATACCTCCAAGCTTTGGTTAGCCCATGATCTACTATAGTCTCTTGGCTTGATGATGCATCTTTAATTAATTTTTGACTGTTATCTTGTAATGTCATCTCGTCAATCTTTTCTTCAAGAATTTCCGTATCATCATCAAAATTAACTCTCTTACTAGAAGAGATATCACTAGAATCATCGAAGACAACATGTATGGATTCTTCTATAACTAGGGTTCTTTTATTAAAGACTCTATATGCTTTACTAGTTGTAGAGTACCCTAAGAATATGCCCTCATCAGATTTAGAATCAAATTTTTCTAGATTATCTTTTCCATTATTATGAACAAAACACCCACATCCAAAGATATGAAAATAGTTTACCTTTGGTTTTCTGTTTTTCCAAAGTTCATAAGGTGTTTTCTTTATAATAGGTCTTAATAAAACTCTATTTAATATATGACAAGAAGTATTAATGGCTTCTCCCCAAAAGTACTTAGGGAGGTTACTTTCACATAACATAGTTCTAGCCATTTTCTCTAGAGTTCTATTTTTCCTCTCCACAACTCCATTTTGTTGTGGTGTCCTAGGTGCAGAAAAATTGTGTGTTATCCCCTTTTTACTACAAAACTCATCAAATAAATGATTTTCAAATTCGGTACCATGGTCACTTCTAATAACTACTACTGAAGTATCTCTAGCATTGGTTACTTCTTTATGAAATTTCTTGAAAACTGAAAAAGCTTGATCCTTATGAGCTAAGAACATGACCCAAGTGTATCTAGAATAATCATCTACAATAACTAGACCATATTTATTTCCACCTAGGCTTGTTGTTCTAGTTGGTCCGAATAGGTCCATGTGTAGTAGTTCTAGAGATCTAGAGGTAGAGACACAATTTATAGATTTAAAGGAGTTCCTTAATTGTTTGCCAAATTGACATGCTTCACATATTTTATTCTTTTCAAACTTTAATTTTGGCAAACCTATCACAGAATCTCTTTTAACTAGTTTAGATATTGTGTCCATGCTTGCATGACCTAACTTACGGTGCCATAACCAACTAGCATCATTATCCTTAGTTTCATTAACAACTAAACACGGGTTGTGTTTGGCAAGCTCCTCAAGGTCTACAACATACACATTTCCACGTCTTATTCCTTTAAAAACTAAGCTATTGTCATTTGGGTTTGTTATGATGCATAGTGATGGTTTAAACATAACATTATAACCTCTATCACGTAATTGACTAATGCTTAATAAATTATGCTTAAGACCATCAACATATCGAACATTATCAATAAAAGTAGAAGGGATAATTTGAACTTTACCTATACCAATGATGTGACCTTGGTTATTGTCTCCAAAAGTCACAGCACCTCCCTTCTTAGCTTCAAGGGTGAAGAATTGATCCTTGTCACCCGTCATGTGTCTTGAGCAGCCACTATCCAAGTACCAGCAATTTTTGTTGACCTTGGCTGCAAGACACTCCTACACAAGCAAATCATATAATCTTAGGTACCCAAGTTTTCTTGGGTCCTTCATGGTTAGTCATGTTGGTTTCTTTTGGAACCCATACCCTTTTAATTTTTCTTTTTGTTTTTCCTTTTCTATAATTGCACACATTTGCTTTATGTCCTAAAGTTCCACAACAAAAATAGGTTATTTTCTTAGTTTTGCTTTCTCCTGCTTTAACAAAGAAGTTACTAAGAAGTTTTTGCTTATTTTTAGATTTATATCCTAAACCTGCTCTATTGAATACCGCTCGTTGACTATTAAGTATCATATTCAATTTTTCTGAACTATATGTAAATTTTTCAACCAAGGGTTTGTATTTTTCAAGTTCTTTAGTTAGTGTTTGTTTTTTTGCTTTTAGATCATTTAGTTCTTTTGTGATACTCTCATTTATATGTTTATTGTTTTTGGGTTCTAATGTTTCTTTGTTCAGCCTTTCATTTTCTTTAGTTAAGGTATTATTCTTTTGTACCAAGATTTGGTTGCTTGTTTTAAGTTCTGCATTCTCTTTGATAAGAACATCTTTATCCTTAACTAATGAATCATACTTACGGAGATGAGTTTGGTTAGTTACTTTTAGTTCTTTGTTTTTAACGTTTATTGTTTTGTATTCATCCATTAATTCATTGAAAGCATCATATAGTTTATCGAAAGTAAAATCTAAATGTGGTGCGGATGTTACCTCATTGTCATTGGCCATGAAGCAGAAATTGGCCTTTTCTTCTAGTTCCTCATCCGATGATGACGATGATGCATCGGAGTCCGATAGGGTGGTGACAAGAGCTTTCTTCTTCTTGTACTTGCTCTCCTTCTTCAGTAGGGGACACTCAGCTCTGATGTGCCCCGGCTTCTTGCACTCATAACACCCAATCCCCTCATTTTCCCTTTTCTTACCTTTATCCTTGCGATAGGAATTTGAGGGGCCTCTCCTTTGATGAAAGGTCTTCTTTTGGTTGATGAATTTTCTGAACTTGCGCACGAGAAGAGCCTCATCATCATCTTCCTCATGATCCTCTTCTTCACTGCTGCTACTGCAAGACAAGTCTTTATTAGTTAAAGTAGATTTAAGAGCTATTACCTTTTTCTTATGGGAGGACTCTTCTTCGTTGTGTTGCTTCATGGTTAGCTCGTGCGTCATTAGAGATCCAAGAAGCTCCTCAAGAGGAAGCTTGTTCAAATTCTTTGATTCTTGGATTGCCGTCACTTTGGCTTCCCATGACCTTGGTAAGCAGCGAAGAATCTTCCTGACAAGATCACTGTTAGTATAGTTTTTGCCAAGGCTTTTTAGGCCATTAACAATGTCAGTAAATCTAGTGAACATGCATGTGATTGTTTCATTAGAATCCATCTTAAATAGTTCATACTTATGAACCAATATATTTATTTTGGATTCTTTGACTTGATTTGTGCCCTCATGGGTCACTTCAAGTCTATCCCAAATCTCTTTTGCAGAATTGCAAGTAGAGACTCTATTGAATTCATTCCTATCTAGTGCACAATAGAGCACATTCATTGCTTTGGCATTGAGTTGTGCCTTCCTAAAGTCATGGTCATCCCAATCCTTTTCTAGTTTGGGTACTGTGACACCCTCTACATGGATGGATGGGATGTATGGTGTTGGGAATTGTATCCTAAATGTCAATCGTCAGCATATTGATGATTGAATATTGTAAATAAATTGACAAATTAATAAAGTATTATTTGGCATTATTCATCATTTCATCTTCAAATGAACTCTTATATGATGAAGTCCTTAGGACTTATGTTATGATAAAGGAGGATTTATCTTTGAGTCCTTAAACTTGTTCGCGACCAAATGATATATTATTACTAGGACGACAACATTATCGAGATTAGGTCGTTGTGTGACATATACGTTGGTTGTCCTCTTAACCAAGGAGTGTGGAGACACTGGTATGCCATACAGGTGAAGTGTAGGAGTACATTTCACTGAACGTGACCAATTCCGGAACGCTCTACTGTCGAGAGATGTTCTGAGTGGATATGGGTATAAGTTTGGCCCTCTGACCTGAGACCGCAACCTGTGACTAGCAAGCAACTCACTATGCTTTTGTACCGGACTACCTGAATTTCTAATTCAGTGACGGAAGGTCACTAGGTGCAGTCAAGTACTTGCGTAGTCAGTTGTGAGTCAAGATGGAATTGACCCCTCCTGCAAACAGGAGATAATGTCTTGTGACTAATTTAGCAAAACCTTGGCCAGGGTAATGTCAGTGAGGAGTCACGGGATATCTAAAGTTAATCACATAATGGATGTACTAATTATAGGGTTGACAGTGAGCTCTAAGTCATCCTGGCATTAAGAGTCAAAGGGATTGAATTATACAGTAACCATAGTTCAAGGTTCCAGAATATTTGCTTCGCATATATTCGGCCTATTCGGACGTCGGGTACCATTGCTAGATGGTCACATCGATTAGTGTAGGAAGTCGTTCCTATACTACCGGCTTAGGTTCGAACCTATGAGGTCACACGCATAGAAGATTCCTGATTGATCAAGAAGGCTGATGAATGATTAAGAATCATTCAGGGGTAATTTGGTCAATTCGATTGGCAAATTATCTTATAAAATAATTCAAGTAATTATCGGAGGATTAATTAGTAATTAGATTGCTAATGAACTCAATTGGATTGAGTAATTAGACTAAGGATGAGCCAAATTGAATTAGATTCAATTCTGGGCTCAATCAGGGTTTTTGACCTGATTGGATTAGGTCTGAATCAAGAGGACTTAGGTTGACCAAATTAAATTAGATTAAATTTGTGCTTAATTAGGGATTGACCTAATTGGATTAGGTTCAACCCATGGTAATTGAATCATTCTAATTGTTAGGATTTAATTAAATTAAATGGGTTTGATCTGAAACTATTCGGATCTTGAAATCCACTTGTCACATATCCATGCATGGCGCCATAAATTGATTTTTAATATGATTAAAAATTAATTTAATTTATTTAATGGTGCCATGGGACACTTGGCAACATCAGGGACCTCTTTCATCATTAGATGGGTCGAAATGGAGAGATAAATTCATGAAAAGAATTGGATAAGATCAAATTCTCTCTTTTCATGACATATGCCATCCTTATCTTTATCTCACTTCTAATTAAGGTTGAATTTCGAATTTAATCACCACAAAATCACCACGTGACCCTCTAATCTGATTAGGGGCATGGGAATTTCGAAATTGAAAGAGGGAAGTGGCAACATGATGAATGGTTTAGATTAGATCAAGCTTCATCATGTAATGGCACATGAACTTGAATTTTGAATTAAAAATTCAAAACCCCACAAAATCCTCCACAAATATGGGATGGTTGGCATGAAGTTAGGTAGGAGAGCAACATTAAAAGGACCTCCATCATCTGGTGGTCGAATTCAAGGAAAAAAGAGAGAAAAAGAAGAAGAAAAAAGGAAAAAGAAAAGAGAGGAACCCTAGTTCATGCATGGAAAAAAAATTCTGCATTCAATCTAGCTGACTTCTTCCTCCTCTAAGTCCATCGCGCCATTAGTGTTAGGGGTCCCTGATAAGAGTCTTTAGATCAGATCTAAGTCCTCTTCAATCCCTTTAAACCTTTCCTCCAAGTTCTTCCAAGAAGGCGGATCAAAAGTTGATAGTGTTTGGAAGATCAAATTTCAGCCTCAAGAAATTCTGCGCAAGCTAGCACTTCCGCAGGATTGGATCTCTTCAGGAACTTCGCGTGGACTTCTCGTAGAGGCCATTCGTGTGCGTGGCTGCGAAGTCGAGGATTAGATCCACAAGTTTCATCCATCATAAAAGGTATTAATCCTACATTAATCTTTTATTATGGTGTCAAGATCTAGGTCTGATTCCCCGAGGTTTTACCCTCTTTTGGGGCTCCTCACGGAGATATCTCCAGAATCCATTCAATGGATATTCGGAGATTAATCGGAATAGAGTTCTTAAGTTTCAGATCTGATAGTTAATCATGCATGAAAGTTTTAGCATAATTGTTTAAACGATTCCGGCATAATC
Organism: Phoenix dactylifera; assembly: GCF_051530095.1. Taxonomy (NCBI): domain Eukaryota; kingdom Viridiplantae; phylum Streptophyta; class Magnoliopsida; order Arecales; family Arecaceae; genus Phoenix; species Phoenix dactylifera. The sequence goes on from NC_143193.1 coordinate 11,525,384, forward strand.
CTATGTGTTCTTAAGGTGCTGATTTCTAGATTTGATCTTGTAAGCATGCATGATTAAATTGTTTGATTCGATTTTTCCGCTGCGTTTTAAAACTTAAAAAGAACTACGTATGGCTTGATCCCCCTTATGAAGGGGTACGTAGGCAACCCGATCAGGTTCAGCCATGGTTTAAAAAAAAAAAAAAAAATCCGCATGCTTAACACCGAAGAACCTAGGAATCACTTTCAGTGGTATCAGAGCCAGTTTCATGTTTAAACTTTTATGTTTTAATTCTTGTAATTAAATCTGAAATCATGAGCATGCTTAGATTAGATCTAAAGTATTTTTTATGATTGATTTAATTGCTGATTATGCATGATTAACTAGATCTGAAATTTTGAATGCATATGATGCATGTTTGTGTTAAGATTTGTAACATAAATAAATCTGAAATCATAATATTGTTTAGATTAGATCTAAATAAAATTTATGATTCATATGATCTCTGATTTTAATGAACAAATCAGATCTGAAAATAAAAGTGAAAAAACAAATACATAAGATGTATGTTGTTTGTATTAATTCATGTTGTTATGTATATGTGATGCATGAACATTAAATATAATGACTTAAACATGAATTTAATCTGATTACATGTGATTAATTACAAAAACTCAGATCTGAAAATATGTTTTAAGAACTGAAAGATTGTAATTAATATGTAATTAAAAAGAAATATGCAATGATCAAAACTTTCATAAGTCTAAACTTAATTGAGAATTAAGTGTTATGAAATAGAATTGTAACTCAATTAATTGACATTGCATAATTCTTTGGGCATATGGGTTAGCTTGAATCAAGTTCCTAGGATTGGGTTAGACCTAAGGTTAGAATCATACATGGACAAATAGAATTAATTGATCAAATCTAATTAAGTAGTAACTAGATTAGGTCAAGAAAATTCTAGATCAATTTACAATAGTTGTAGATGGATCAAGTCCATGTCTTTGATTAGACCAAGATGGAACTTGATTTAGGCTCAGAGGTGTAGCCCGAGTCATTTGAGTAATCAAATCGAAATTGATTAACCAGTCGGTGTCTAAGGTAAGTTTGGCAGTTTTGACCGGTGGTTTTTAATTGGGAGCTACTCGCACTGATTCGTCTTTGCCGAGTTAATGGCATATCCCTTCCACCGATCTCACTTACCTGGCCGACATGGTCAATCACATTTTGATTGGATCACTTAATGATTCGAGTTAGCCCATGCCTATAAGGAAAATCAGTTTGACTGATTTAGGTGTCTCCTTAACCGGTTTGAGTCTAATCTGATTTGGTGAAGTCAGTGGGAGAAATTAGACTAACCGGATCTATCCTAATTATGAAATCCTCTAAAATTATTAGGTCCTTAAAATGAAATGGTTATGGGGATAACTAGGTCATAGCCTCCCATTAAGTTGGGTGATAATGGGTCCAATGTTTTGATAATTATTGGAGGCGCGACACGCCTGGTACTTATCAAGCATTGGAATTGTCATTCAATATATGATGAGTTAAGTGTACCTTCAATAGGCGGTCAGGTGAGCCGAGCCACACTCGGGCTTGGTCGTCTATTAGTTGATTAGACTTAGCCCTATCATTTAATGGTTGGACCTGACTAGGGTATTCGGTGGAGGCGCCACACGCCTGCCGAAGAACCTAGGGCAAAATTATCACTAGAAGTTGCTTGGTGAAGCAACTGGTTTAGAACCTACCAATAGGTGCATATGGGTTAGCCGAGCCACACTCGGGCCTATATGCGATCTATTGGGTTCTAGTGCCCACTAAAGAATTAGGAGTAATTTTTCGAATTGGAGGTAGAGGCTACCAATTTGTATAAAATAGTGGGAGTATCTTTAGACTAAAGTCCAAGTCTACTGTGTTTAGTCAATTCATATACTAATAGCCAAATTTTCTTTTATGTAGAAATGGCCACAAGTTTGTCACTTCGCTCATTATTGGATAATGACAAGTTGACTAGTCCCAACTTCAATAATTGGTATAGAAAGCTGAAAACTCAGCATAGTCAGACCAAAAGGATTAAGGATGACCAAAGTCAGGCAGAATGCTTCTATTGTAAGAAGCAGGGGCATTGGAAGAGGAATTGTCCTCAGTACCTTACCTCACTTGACCCGAACAGGCTAAGCAAGAGAAAAGGGCAATCAGTTGCTGATCAAGGTATTTATATGATAACACCTTGTAATTTCTCTATATGTGATAATTCAACCTGGGTATTAGATACTGGAAGTCCGTTTAATATATGCAATTCATTGCAAGGACTTCAGGTCAATGAGAGATTTGAAAACAGCGAGAGATTCCTGAATGTTGGAGATGGAAGATCTGTTCCAGTTCTAGCTTTAGGAAATCTCAAACTTGTTTTCAATTCTCATGTAGTTGTCTTGAGTGATTGTCACTATTGTCCTGCATTCTTATTGAATGTAATTTCCGTAGGCCTTTTGGCCATGAACGGTTATGAAATTTCAATAAAGAAATATTCTTGTGATATCATTATGAATGGTGTTACTGTAATGAATGGACAATTGAGCAATGGCATCTACTTGTTATCACAACCTGTTAATGTAATGTACACGTCAAGTAAGCGTCCTAGAATAGATAATGTCACGGATGTCTACCTTTGGCATCATAGGCTAGGTCATATTAACAAGAACAGGATGAACAGGTTAAGTAAAGAGGGAATCCTCAATGTTAATGATTGTGAATCATTGACAACCTGTGAGTCATGTCTTCTTGGTAAGATGACCAAATCACCTTTTACCGGAAAAGGTGAACGAGCCAGTGATTTATTGACCCTTGTACATTCTGATGTATGTGGGCCAATAAGCACAGATGCTAGAGGTAGGTATTCATATTTCATTACGTTTACAGATGACCTTTCTAGGTATGGTTATGTCTATTTAATGAGACATAAATCTGAAGCATTTGAAATGTTCAAATTGTATCGTAATGAAGTAGAAAAACAAACTGGAAAGAGTATTAAAACTCTTCGATCAGATCGAGGAGGCGAATACCTTTCCAATGAGTTTTTGACATATTTAGGAGAGAATGGAATTCTCTTCCAATGGACTCCTCCTGGTACACCACAGTATAACGGTGTATCAGAAAGAAGAAATCGAATTCTGTTAGACATGGTTCGATCCATGATGGGGTTTGCAAGTCTGCCCATATCCTTTTGGGGATATGCACTTGAGTCAGCCTGCTACATTCTAAATAAGGTTCCAAGTAAGTCTGTAAATAAAACACCACATGAGATGTGGACTGGACGTAAGCCAATGCTGTCTCACCTTAGGGTTTGGGGGTGTCCAGCATATGTCAAACGTTTGAAGACAGACAAACTTGAACCCAAGTCTGACAAATATTTCTTTGTTGGTTATCCTAAAGAAACTAAAGGATATTACTTCTACTTTGCTGAAGAACAAAAGTTATTCGTAAGCAATAGAGCTGTTTTCTTAGAGAAAGAATTCCTTAGTGAAGGAACTAAAAGCTCTAATGTTGAGCTTAGGGAAGTTCAACATGTAGAAGATCCGACACCATCTACTGAACTAGTTGAGTCAGATTTGATTAGATCAGATCCAGAACCCATCTTAGATGCACCATTAAGGCAATCAGGTAGAGTACCACGTCAGCCGGACAGATACTACGGTTTCTTGGTCCAGGACGGGGATCCTGTCGAACTTGATGAAAACAATGAGGATCCGATCACCTATATGGATGCTATGCAGAGGCATGACTCTGATGCATGGCTTGGAGCCATGCAATCCGAAATGGAATCCATGAAGGTCAATGATGTATGGACATTAGTTGACCCACCCGAAGGGATTAAACCCATAGGGTGTAAGTGGATTTTCAAAAGAAAACGGGGCGCAGACGGAAAAGTAGAGACCTATAAAGCCCGTCTGGTTGCCAAGGGATATCGTCAACGTTATGGTATTGACTATGACGAGACGTTTTCTCCTGTGGCAATGCTCAAATCCATTCGGATTATGCTTGCGATAGCAGCACACTTAGATTATGAAATCTGGCAGATGGATGTTAAAACCGCTTTTCTAAATGGAGATTTAGAAGAAGAGGTGTATATGATGCAACCTGAAGGTTTTATATCTGCAGATGAGTCTAAGGTGTGCAAGCTTCAAAAATCCATTTATGGATTAAAGCAAGCTTCACGGAGTTGGAACATACGATTTGATAAGGTGATCAAATCATATGGCTTCATTAAGAATGAAGAGGAACCTTGCATTTATAAATGGGCAAATGGTTCAGTTATTATATTTCTTGTTTTGTATGTGGATGACATTCTTTTAATCGGGAATGACATTCCTGCATTACAAGGAATAAAGGTTTGGCTATCATCTCAATTTGCCATGAAGGATTTGGGAGAAACATCTTACATCCTAGGGATGAAGATCTATAGAGATAGATCTAGAAGATTGCTTGGATTATCCCAATCCACATACATTGATACTATACTGAAAAGGTTCAGTATGATTAATTCCAAGAAAGGCTATCTTCCAATGGGCCATGGAATTAACCTCTCTAAAAGGGATTGTCCGACAACCTCTCAAGAAAGAGAGACTATGGATAGAATTCCATATGCTTCGGCAGTGGGATCTATAATGTATGCCATGACATGTACTAGACCAGACGTGGCATACTCACTAGGAGTAGTGAGTAGATACCAGTCTGATCCAGGTAGCAACCACTGGAAGGTTGTCAAAACCATCCTTAAGTATTTGAGAAATACTAAAGATCAGTGGCTTGTCTACGGTGATTCTGACTTAAAACTTGAGGGATATACCGATTCAAGTTTTCAGTCAGATCAAGATGATAGCAAGAGCGTGTCGGGATATATCTTCACTCTTAAGGGTGGGGCCATCTGCTGGAAGAGTTCCAAGCAGCATACAGTGGCAGATTCTACATGTGAAGCAGAATACATTGCAGCATCTGATGCAGCCAAGGAAGCCGTATGGTTGCGCAAGTTCATCACCGAGCTGGGAGTGGCACCTTCTATTGATGGTCCAGTTCCTATATTTTGTGATAACACTGGAGCCATAGCTCAGGCAAAGGAACCTAAAGCACATCAGCGGACCAAGCATATTCTGCGACGTTATCACCTGGTTCGAGAGATTATAGAACGAGGTGATATTGATCTTCAGAAGATTGACACAAAAGAAAATCTGGCTGACCCATTTACCAAAGTCCTCGGCATCAAAGAGTTCAACGAACACAAGTCGAAGATGGGTATTAGATACTGTGCCGATTGGCTTTAGGCTAAGTGGGAGTTGTTGGGAATTGTATCCTAAATGTCAATCGTCAGCATATTGATGATTGAATATTGTAAATAAATTGACAAATTAATAAAGTATTATTTGGCATTATTCATCATTTCATCTTCAAATGAACTCTTATATGATGAAGTCCTTAGGACTTATGTTATGATAAAGGAGGATTTATCTTTGAGTCCTTAAACTTGTTCGCGACCAAATGATATATTATTACTAGGACGACAACATTATCGAGATTAGGTCGTTGTGTGACATATACGTTGGTTGTCCTCTTAACCAAGGAGTGTGGAGACACTGGTATGCCATACAGGTGAAGTGTAGGAGTACATTTCACTGAACGTGACCAATTCCGGAACGCTCTACTGTCGAGAGATGTTCCGAGTGGATATGGGTATAAGTTTGGCCCTCTGACCTGAGACCGCAACCTGTGACTAGCAAGCAACTCACTGTACTTTGGTACCGGACTACCTGAATTTCTAATTCAGTGACGGAAGGTCACTGGGTGCAGTCAAGTACTTGCGTAGTCAGTTGTGAGTCAAGATGGAATTGACTCCTCCTGCAAACAGGAGATAATGTCTTGTGACTAATTTAGCAAAACCTTGGCCAGGGTAATCTCAGTGAGGAGTCACGGGATATCTAAAGTTAATCACATAATGGATGTACTAATTATAGGGTTGACAGTGAGCTCTAAGTCATCCTGGCATTAAGAGTCAAAGGGATTGAATTATACAGTAACCATAGTTCAGGGTTCCAGAATATTTGCTTCGCATATATTCGGCCTATTCGGACGTCGGGTACCATTGCTAGATGGTCACATCGATTAGTGTAGGAAGTCGTTCCTATACTACCGGCTTAGGTTCGAACCTATGAGGTCACACGCATAGAAGATTCCTGATTGATCAAGAAGGCTGATGAATGATTAAGAATCATTCAGGGGTAATTTGGTCAATTCGATTGGCAAATTATCTTATAAAATAATTAAAGTAATTATCGGAGGATTAATTAGTAATTAGATTGCTAATGAACTCAATTGGATTGAGTAATTAGACTAAGGATGAGCCAAATTGAATTAGATTCAATTCTGGGCTCAATCAGAGTTTTTGACCTGATTGGATTAGGTCTGAATCAAGAGGACTTAGGTTGACCAAATTAAATTAGATTAAATTTGTGCTTAATTAGGGATTGACCTAATTGGATTAGGTTCAACCCATGGTAATTGAATCATTCTAATTGTTAGGATTTAATTAAATTAAATGGGTTTGATCTGAAACTATTCGGATCTTGAAATCCACTTGTCACATATCCATGCATGGCGCCATAAATTGATTTTTAATATGATTAAAAATTAATTTAATTTATTTAATGGTGCCATGGGACACTTGGCAACATCAGGGACCTCTTTCATCATTAGATGGGTCGAAATGGAGAGATAAATTCATGAAAAGAATTGGATAAGATCAAATTCTCTCTCTTCATGACATATGCCATCCTTATCTTTATCTCACTTCTAATTAAGGTTGAATTTCGAATTTAATCACCACAAAATCACCACGTGACCCTCTAATCTGATTAGGGGCATGGGAATTTCGAAATTGAAAGAGGGAAGTGGCAACATGATGAATGGTTTAGATTAGATCAAGCTTCATCATGTAATGGCACATGAACTTGAATTTTGAATTAAAAATTCAAAACCCCACAAAATCCTCCACAAATATGGGATGGTTGGCATGAAGTTAGGTAGGAGAGCAACATTAAAAGGACCTCCATCATCTGGTGGTCGAATTCAAGGAAAAAAGAGAGAAAAAGAAGAAGAAAAAAGGGAAAAGAAAAGAGAGGAACCCTAGTTCATGCATGGAAAAAAAATTCTGCATTCAATCTAGCTGACTTCTTCCTCCTCTAAGTCCATCGCGCCATTAGTGTTAGGGGTCCCTGATAAGAGTCTTTAGATCAGATCTAAGTCCTCTTCAATCCCTTTAAACCTTTCCTCCAAGTTCTTCCAAGAAGGCGGATCAAAAGTTGATAGTGTTTGGAAGATCAAATTTCAGCCTCAAGAAATTCTGCGCAAGCTAGCACTTCCGCAGGATTGGATCTCTTCAGGAACTTCGCGTGGACTTCTCGTAGAGGCCATTCGTGTGCGTGGCTGCGAAGTTGAGGATCAGATCCACAAGTTTCATCCATCATAAAAGGTATTAATCCTACATTAATCTTTTATTATGGTGTCAAGATCTAGGTCTGATTTTCCGAGGTTTTACCCTCTTTTGGGGCTCCTCACGGAGATATCTCCAGAATCCATTCAATGGATATTCGGAGATTAATCGGAATAGAGTTCTTAAGTTTCAGATCTGATAGTTAATCTTGCATGAAAGTTTTAGCATAATTGTTTAAACGATTCCGGCATAATCCTATGTGTTCTTAAGGTGCTGATTTCTAGATTTGATCTTGTAAGCATGCATGAATTAAATTGTTTGATTCGATTTTTCCGCTGCGTTTTAAAACTTAAAAAGAACTACGTATGGCTTGATCCCCCTTATGAAGGGGTACGTAGGCAACCCGATCAGGTTCAGCCATGGTTTTAAAAAAAAAAAAAAATCCGCATGCTTAACACAGAAGAACCTAGGATTCACTTTCATATGGTCCATTCAATATGATGGTCCACATCTCATAATCTTGGGCTTGGATAAATATTCTCATCCTAGCCTTCCAATATGAGTAGTCGGATCTATTAAAGAATGGGGGTCTTTGGGTGGACTGACCCTCGATGTGGAAAGATCCAAATGGGGTTGTCATTTTGATCTTTGACTCTTAGGGTAGAAGAGTTTAGGCTCTGATACCACTTGTTGCCCAGATAGACAACCCAAGAGGGGGGGTGAATTGGGTTTTTAAAATAATTTGCAACTAAAATATTTGTGGAAGACTAATTAAGACTTTAGCAAGATGATTAGTTAGTTGCTATGTGCTGTGTGTGAGATGAGAGTAAGAGAAAGGGACAAACAATCACAAACACAAGATTTTTATAGTGGTTCGGAGCTAACCCTTGCTCCTACGTCCACTCCCCAAGTCTCACTTGGGAATTCACTATAACCCCCTGGATTACAGTCGGTTGTTTTACAAGCTCACAACCAAACTTGTTGTTTTACGAGCTCACAACGAACTCGGTCGGTTTTTTCTGGCTCACCGACTAGAACCACCCCGATTGTTTTTCCGGGATCACAATCGAACCCTTACACGTTGGTTTTAACCTAGGCTCACCAACCAACCTCTACACCCTTGATTCAATCCTCCGATTGAACCAAGCTAAGACAATATGCTAATAATGAGGACAAACAGAAAAACAGAGCTTCTCAAAAGCAAATATACAGCAATATTAATAAAAGCAAAGTTAAGAGCCCTCAAACGCGTTTAAGTTGGAGAAGAGAAAGGGCTTCTTGAACTTCGGGTCTCCTCTTGAAATTCTGGACGACTTGAAGGCAGGAGGAGATCTCTTTCAATGTTGGGAAGATGTGGTTGGAAGGAGTTAATGGCGCTCTTCCCTCTTTTCGTTGAAAAACCACTTGCAGAGAATGAATGCTTGATCTTTTTGAATGGAATGGTAGTTCTCTGCCTTGCTACAGTCCTCTGTGGCTATTTAACCCATCCCCCACGGAAACTAGCCGTTAGACACCTTTTTCTGCCCGTTCTGCACACTCTGCACAACCTGACAATATGTCCGTTGGGGGTCGGAGTCGACTCGCGCGATCTGGAGTCGACTCGGCTGTAGCGGGAGTCGACTCATGCTTTTCTGGAGTCGGCTCGGCAACTGTTCCGGATTTGAATTAAAGTGACCTCCTCGACTGGGAGTCGACTCGACTTAACCTGGAGTCGACTCGCCAACTTCTGGAGCTGACTTAGCATTCTCGGAGTCGGCTCATCCCATGAAGTCCATGGAGCTAATTTTCAACTTGGCCCACTCGAGTCGACTCGACAGTCCTGGGAGTCAACTCGGCGCTCAGAGCCCGAACTCCCGATCTTCTGTCATTCACCTCGTCCAGTCTTGGAGTCGACTCGGACTGTTCCGGAGTCGACTCGGCTCTCAGTTTCCAAAACATACCCTTCTGCCTTGGAGTCGACTCGAGCTGTCTGGGAGTCGACTCGGCTCTCAGAGACAATAATTTGGTCTTCTGTCTTTTTGGGATCGCGCTGTCTCGGAGTCGACTCGCGCATTGCGGGAGTCGACTCGAATCTCAGAGTCCGAAAACTGCTCTCTGACTTTTGCCTTGTGAACCACTGAGAGTCGACTCTCGCTTTCTTTGGAGTCGACCTGCCAACCATCGGAGTCGACTCGCGTTCCACAGGAGTCGACTCGAATCTCAGGGTCGAAAATCGCTCTCTGACTTTTCTGTCTGTAACTCCTTGGAGTCGACTCATATTACTCCGGAGTCGACTCGGTAAGCATCGGAGTCGACTCGCGCACTTCAGGAGTCGACTCACTGACAGGTTTTGAGTTGATGCTTTCTGTTCGTCTGTCTGTTCTCAGTCGGAGTCGACTCGTAATGATCCGGAGTCGACTCGAGCCCATGCCAGTGATTCTGATATGCTTGGAGTCGACTCGTAATATTCTGGAGTCGACTCGAGTCTCAGACTTTGGTTCAAGCTGACTTCTTAACTTATCCAAACTATCTTGAACCAAATCTAGAGACACTTAGACAAGATTTTCACTGAAACACTCAATTGAATTCATTAGTAAACAAAAGATATACTCAAATGCTTTGAGCTCATCAAAATCAAATAGGGTTTTAATCAATCACTCCACAGGTCCTAATCTAATTAGGCTTCGACCAAGGGTGAACCAATTTGGGTTTAATCTAGGTAAGTCCTAATCCAATTAGAACTTAATGAACCATGACTCAATTGACCCCTTCAATCCTAATCCAATTAGGAGTCTTGTTGATTCATTAGATTAATAATTAATTAGGACTTAAGAAATCCTAATCCAATTAGGACTTAATTAATTTTGGTCCTAATCCAATTAGGACTCTAATTTGAATCCGAAGTCCTAATCCGATTAGGACTCTAGGAATCCTATTTCAAGTAGGAATCCAATTTTAATTCAAAACTCCTAATCTCATTAGGATTGTAGGAATCCTACTCCAAGTAGGAATTCCAGTCCTACTCCAACTAGAATTTCTAGTTCTAATCCAATTAGGACTCTAGGAATCCTACTCGAAGTAGGTTTTGTGTTTAAGTCCAATTAATTAATTCCATTGTTCCTTCTTCAATAGATTATCAATCGAATTGATTACTTGTGATTCCTAATCACGATTCAACCATCGGATCGGTCAATACTTCTAACGTGTGTGACCCCATAGGTTCTATTCGGACTGGTAGTGAGATATATAATGATCTCTATCACAATATCATTGAAAACTCCTTTCAATGGATTGGAACGATTCCAACTCTACTCATTAGGGTTTATCGATCATCGAGATAATCCCTGTGAGTCCCACCATCCACCAGTGACACCTAGCAGCATGTAGTGGCTACCCAGTAGAATAGAATGATGAACCTCTAGGTGCAGTTATCGTGTGATACAGTCCTTCTATCATGGATCCCTACAAGACAGAGGTCATGGATAACTCGTCAAACCCCTTCGTCTGTCATATGTCAAGATTTATTTGACTTAAGTTCGAGAGCGGAGAACTCTTTCTCCACTGTGCAATCTGCCCCGGCCGAGGTCTTACGAACTCAGTCTTATAAATCACATAGGATCTCTCCTTATCTATCAAGGTCGATAAATTCCTTGTAGATGCATACCCTACTCCTACAGTGAACCTACTGCAGCCAATCTACACTTCATGGACCATATGGCTAGAGACCATGTATTTGTGCAGTCAAACTACAATAACCTCACTGTGAGTAGCCGAAGCATCGCAGGTCAAAGGACCATTCACACTACTGCAACATCAAGCAAGTTACTGACGAGTGGATAGACATCCAAGTGACTTCTTGTCTTGGTCACGCTCAGTACCCTTGTTCTTAACAAGCACCTGTACTATTACTTCAGTGTCGCCACACTGTGGACTCGAGTCTCGTCCATCTATAAGGAAAGCAATGTGTGCACTGATCGGATTGATCACCGTTCTTGTGATGATCCATTGATCAGGAGCATTCAGAAATTAATCACCAATGATGCATGGCTCAAATTCTTAACTCTTAAGAATACGCATCATCATCTTATTAATTCTTGGACGATTCATAGACACATAAACAATATGAATAAAAAGATGCCTTTTATTTATTCAATAATAAATAGTCAAGTACAAAATTATGTCCCTAGAATTAACAATGTGCCAGCCAGATTGGCTTCTAGGGCATACATCTAACAATCTCCCACTTGCACTAAAGCCAATTGGTCATATATCTTAGGCCCATCTTCTCAAGGTGGGCTTCAGTCTTTTGCTGACTCAGCTGCTTAGTGAATGGGTCTGCCACGTTGTCCGCGGAGCCTACTCTCTGCACCTCGACATACTTCTTCTCAACATAGTCGCATATGAGGTGGAAACGCCGCTCTGATGATCCTCAAAAAACCAAGAATAAATCTTTAGTTCTTCTCAAGTACTTAAGAATATTCTTCACAGCTATCCAGTATTCTTCACCTGGATTCGACTGATATCTGCTTGTGACATTCACAGCAAGGGCTATATCAGGTCGTGTACATAGCATGGCATACATGAGGCTCCCTATTGCTGATGCATAGGGGATCTTGCTCATGCGATGAATCTCTTTAGATGTGTTGGGGCACATCTTCTTGGAGAGATGAATTCCATGCCTTAGGGGTAAGAGACCCCTTTTAGAGTTTTCTATACTGAACCTTTTCAGCATTTTCTCTATGTACATCTTCTGTGATAGGCCAAGCATCCTTTTAGATCTATCTCTATAGACTTTTATTTCCAAAATATAGGATGCTTTCCCAAGGTCTTTCATGGAGAATTCTTTTGACAACCAGACCTTGATCGAGGTTAGCATGGGAATATCATTCCCTATCAGGAGGATGTCGTCCACGTACAGTACGAGAAACACGACAGCACTCCCACTAACCTTTTTGTAAACACATGGTTCCTCTTCATTTTTGATGAAATCAAACGTTTTGATTGCGTCATCGAAACGAGTGTTCCAACTCCGAGATGCTTGCTTTAGTCCATAGATGGACCTTTGTAGCTTGCAGACCTTGTGATCTCCATCACTGGAAGTGAAACCCAAAGGTTGTTCCATATAGATATCTTCATCAAGATATCTATTCAGGAAAGCAGTTTTCACATCCATCTGCCAGATTTCATAATCATGAAATGCTGCAATGGCAAGCAATGTTCGGATGGATTTTAGCATGGCTACAGGTGAAAAGGTCTCCTGATAGTCAATGCCTTCGCGTTGACTATACCCTTTCGCCACTAGCCTTGCTTTATAGATCTCTACCTTTCCATCCGAACCTATCTTCCTTTTGTAGATCCATTTACATCCAATAGGTACAATACCTTCTGGTGGATCTACTAGGATCCAGACTTTGTTGGAATGCATGGAGTCTAACTCTGACTTCATAGCTTCCAGCCATTTCTCAGAATCGATATCAGATATCGCCTCGTTGTAGGTTTTGGGATCCTGCATGTGATCCCTATCTCCCACTAGGAACATTTCCTCGGTATCCTCTTCTAGTATACCTAAGTATCTATCAGGAGGATGGGAGATCCTACTAGATCTGCGAGGTGGTTGAGGGATCTCGTGTACTGGCTCTGTATGAATGGGTTCGATAGGATCCATGACTCGTTGCTTTTTAGAGACTTTGTCTTCAAGCTCAATTTTCCTCCCACTGCCTTTATCAAGGATAAACTGTTTTTCCAAGAAGATGGCGTGACGGCTCACAAACACCTTGTGATCCTCTGAGACGTAAAAATTATATCCTACTGACTCTTTAGGATATCTTATAAAATGAGCACTTATGGTCCTAGCCTCTAGTTTGTCCGCCTATAGTCTTTTGACGTTGGCCGTACATCTCCAAATCTTGAGATGACCAAGACTTGGTTTCTTACCATGCCATATCTCATACGGTATGGTAGGAACGGATTTAGAGGGAATTCTATTCAGTAGATATACTGCGGTAAGTAAGGCATCTTCCCAAAGAAATATTGGTAGATCAGTGAAGCCCATCATGGACCGGATCATATCCAATAGAGTCCGATTTTCTTCTCTCTGACACCCCGTTGAGTTGTGGTGTACCCGGAGGTGTCCACTGTGAGACTATGCCGTTTTCCTTGAGATAGTTCCGGAATTTCCCGCTAAGGTATTCTCCTCCTCGATCTGATCGAAGAGCCTTAAGAGGTTTTCCAGTTTGTTTTTCTACTTCATTTCTGAACTCTTTGAACTTTTCAAAAGATTCAGATTTGTGTCTCATAAGATACACATACCCATACCGTGAATAATCATCGATAAAGGTAATGAAGTACGAATAACGTCCCCTGGCTCGCACATCGAATGGGCTACATATATCTGTATGTACTGTTGGAGACCCCGCGCATGCCGCAGAAAATTCAAAAAAATTCAGATGCAGCGGAAGAGGCATGCGCGGGATCAACCGTTCATCGCATGAACATTGTTCAAAAACCCTTCGTAGATAGATAAGGATTAAAAAAAAAACTTTTTAAATAACATTAGAAGATCAGATCTTCACCTTGTGCGGGTAGATGATCACCGCAAACTGATGATCGTGGTTTTGGATGAAGGTTCGCTTGAAGCCGTTCAAGTGCTCGGCCTCTACGGGTATCCACACGAAGCAGGAACCGATCAAGCTTCTTTGTCTCCCCGGGGTGCTAGCTCCCTTGCAGAGACAACTTTTAATGGCTGATCTCCTCTCTTTCTTTCAACTCTTGAATGTGCTTGAGAGGAGGAAGAAGAAGGATAAAAAATAGTAAAGGAACAAAACCCCTGCAGCCTTCTTTCTTTTCCTTGCGTTGGAAGGAGGAAGGGAGGATGAAGAGGCCACCTTTCTTTTTCTTCCTTTGCTTGCGGCTGAACCAAGGAAAGGGGAGGAGAGGGGGCCACGAATTGGAGAGGGAGAGGGCTTCAATGATGCCCTAGGTCAGCCCTCATGCCTCCTCTTAAGTAGCATGTGGAGCTCCTACTTTGTAGGAGCTCCTTGATAAACTTCCAAGAGGGGCGCCGACCCCTCTTCTTTGCCGCACCAATCAAGGAAAAGGAGGAGGGGCATGTGCCCCTCCTTCATGGTTAACCTAATCCTCCTTTAAAGAGGATTAGGAAGGCCGCTCATGGTTAGGTCCTAATCTAATTAGGCTTGGACCAAGGGTGAACCAATTTGGGTTTAATCTAGGTAAGTCCTAATCCAATTAGAACTTAATGAACCATGACTCAATTGACCCCTTCAATCCTAATCCAATTAGGAGTCTTGTTGATTCATTAGATTAATAATTAATTAGGATTTAAGAAATCCTAATCCAATTAGGACTTATTTAATTTTGGTCCTAATCCAATTAGGACTCTAATTTGAATCCGAAGTCCTAATCCGATTAGGACTCGAGGAATCCTATTCCAAGTAAGAATCCAATTTTAATTTAAAACTCCTAATCTCATTAGGATTGTAGGAATCCAACTCCAAGTAGGAATCCCAGTCCTACTCCAACTAGGATTTCCATTCCTAATCCAATTAGGACTCTAGGAATCCTACTCGAAGTAGGTTTTGTGTTTAAGTGGATTTACATGACGCAATAACACAAAGAACTCCCTTTTTCACAGCATGAAACGATTACACATTGTTTGTGTTGGCTAAGCCAGTGTAGAGAAGAAAAATAAAGGTTTTCCTTGTGGGACGAGATTGAAGAAAGAGATGAACTATGGTGTTGATAGCAAAAAGCAGCGGAGAGCATCGAGGAAAGCATGGGAAGCAATTAACATGATGTAGTAGTGATGACAAGCAAAGAAGTATGGTGTAAAAGCAAAGCAAATGTCCTTGTTTTTTATCTTGTGGGTTGGTTATAGGATGTAAGTTTTGGTCATAGCCTGGTGAACAAAAGAAAGAAATGTTTGTCATATGGGTTAACATAATTTAAGAACATTATATGTACAAAATATTGTTTCTTTTACTTCTTAGCATGACATAATTTGGCTCATTAATTTGGCTAATGTATTTTTTTAATAAATTTCTTCTTAAACTGGAAATTGTACAATGTGAAGATTATCCAAATTTATGAATACTTTGAACTCCCAAGGCTATCAGAAAAACATTTTATCATTAACCAGGTTTAACATGAACAAATTTGTAATGAATAAAATTCTGTAACAAATAATGTATCAAAAGAAATATGTAACAAATAAAGATTTCATAACGACAAATTGTTATCACAGTAATAAAAAATGAAACTTAGAAAGCTTTAGAAAAAAGACAACCACCTAAGCTATTAAGCATGGAACCAAGAGACCTCTTTGACTAAATTACTATGACATCAAAATATGAATTGTTATGGGTCCAAATGGTCCTCCTTCACATACCAATTGATCCTTCAGAAAGTAGGATTTTCAGTAAGGATTTATGAGGCAAAGACCTTTGAGACGAAATTTAAACTGTGGAGAGTTTTTATGAAAAGCTGTCTATTGTTTTGTAACTATATTTTTAAAGTGTTGTGGAACTTTAACTTATGTTTAGTAACTAAACTGAGAAAGTGCATTTGGTATGATAATATGACAGTAAAGAACGTTGCTTTGTATTGTACAATAGAGTATAATTCATCATAATATTACATATTAAAATATTTTTACATAGTATAATATTATTATAATGTAATATAATGTGATATAATATTGTAAAGTAATACAATATAATATAATAACATATTGTTATATAGTATAATATTATTATAATGCACCATAATGTAATATAATAATTTAATATAAGGTAATATAATATAATATAGTATCATAATATAATATGATAAGACATGATATGATATAATATAATATAATAATGTACTCTCATATATTAAAATATTATTACACAGTATACTATTATTTTTGTGTAACATAATGTAATATATTCTCTCTGAACTCCGTCCTTATGTTGCCCTTGTGACTTGATCGGATTCCACCGCTGCCTGGCCGAGTGTTGGCTCGCGGGGATTTGCGATCCCAAACCCCGCGCCAAGGTCCAAGGATGAAGATGATGATGGGACCATCTTTGAAGTAGGCAACGCGCTCTTTTCTTGCTGCCTTTGGAACTACTGCTATGCTACTCCAACATAGGTGTCCGATGATGGGAAAGAATCAAAGTATGGGGCTTAATATGAAAGAAAAATGATTCTATTCCAATAGACAATGAAATAATAAAGACTCTTGGCAAGAGCGGGAAGGGATCATGCCTTGCCTAGAACAATCTAAGGGGAGTTGGTTTACCCCACCCTAGTCCAAGCCTTGCGGCTGAAATTCCCACCTAGGGGATCTAAAGGACACCCTTTACAATAAAGAAATACGATAATTAAAAGATGCCTTGGAAGGGCCCTAATGGCTCCTTTATATAGGCCTAATGCCATGGCTTATTGTGGAAGCAATTCAAAATTCAAAAGACTCCTAAATCAGCCGCAAGGGGATCCTACTAAGTTTGGTCCCCTTCGGCCATGTGCCGAAATCTTTGGATGCACGGGATGCGTCGCTCGGTTGGCCAGGTCGCGTGTCCCGTGCGGGTGCTGCCATGTGTTCGCGGGTTGCTGATTTGGCAGTTTGTATGGCTGGCTGGATTGTGCTCCTAGGCTGGCCGGGACACGTGTCCTGGTTGGCCGGGAGGCAGGTCCTGGTTGGCTGGGATGCGGATCCAGCAATCCTCCTCCTGCAGATCGCTGACATGTTTCTCTTGGCTCCATTAATGTCTCGGCCTGATGCATCTAGGATGCGGAGTCTCCCTACTCGACCTCTATGGAAGAGTCCTTGGACTCCTCCATGGCTTTTGTACAAGAACCATCCCTCTTTGCTTCCTTGTTTGCATTTGGATGCGTGACAAGTGTCTTGGCCCGCTGTCCATAGTGCTGGCTGCGAGTTACCTTTGGGACCTGTTGTTGGAAATTGGACCCGGGGGCAGTTTTCGGTCGAGGAGAGGGAGCGGCGGTGAGTTCTCACGGCGGGGTGACGGTCCGTCGGCGAGCGGCGTCCTCCGTCTGGGGCGGTCGGAGAGAAGGGGCGGCAGGTCCTCGTGGCGAAGCGGTGGTCCGTCAGTTGGCGGTGCCCTCCGTCCGGGTGCCTGCACACGAACCGGTGGCCGGGTTTTCCGGCGCCGGCCCTCCGACGCTCAAGTCAGGGAGGGGGCAAATAGTATCGAAAAGGAGATAAATAATATCTGTAGAGTATATCAATCTTCCAACCCCCTCCTGAGAGGCCAAGGCTCCCTTTTATAGGCGGAGGTTGGTTTACCTGCGATGTAACAGGGCGAGGCCGTAGTACGGCTCGGCATGTTGTTCAGGTCGGCGCATGGTCAGGCGAATCATTGCCCTGATGTCGGCGGTGAGGGCGTCGTATAATCCGAACTAGCACGCTGTCAGACGAATTATTGCATTGGTGTCGGAGGTATGGCCGAGATCGGAGACTTATCATAGTTGACTAGACTCTGCTGGGCTGATTTGCCGTGGAGAGCTGAGAGTCCGTAGATGACAGGAGCCATGCGCATTTATGGTGGAGTAAGCTGGAGATCCGCATTTATTGTGGAGTAAGCCGGAGATCCGCATTTATTGTGGAGTAAGCTGGAGATCCGCATTTATTGTGGAGTAAGCCGGAGATCCGCATTTATTGTGGAGTAAGCCGGAGAGTTACAGCGACCATGCGTAATAAATGCCAGAGGGGCGTCAGGGTATGGTCCTCGGCCAGACCTCTGAGGCGCGCGGCCGTAGTAGGTGGCTGACAAGAGTAGACCTCGAACATCGGGGTTTTTTTTAGGCCGGAGGTCTCGAGGTCGGGCGTTCCGAAGTCGGATGCCGACTTCGGCCGTCCGGGGTCGGAATTTGTACGGCTTCTTAGGGGCATTTATGTCATTTGGAAAAAAATCTTATTCCCCCCAACACTACCCCCCGACTTCCGAGTTCGAGCGACTTGTGGGCTCGGACGTGGGAAGTAAAGTCTGTCACTGAGGTTGGGGGGCGAGTCTCGTCCGCCCCCTTGCGCTTCTCGGAGCTTTCATGGTGAAACCTGTGCCCTTTGGCGTCTCGAGGCTGCTTTATTCAGTGAGCTTATGATGAAGCTCGTATCATTACGCTTCTTGAAGCGGAGGTGGCGTCTCTTGAATCGCCAGGATCGCCTTACGGCGGATTAATGATGGGGGTCCTCGAGCTCGTCGAGGCGGTGCCTCAATCCCGTAATCGAGGCTTCTCGCTCATTAATGAGCGTGCCGTTACGGGGTTTAAAATGGACACGCGGCGTGACCCAAGGTCGGACGCTTCCAATTTCGTATTACTGGATCACAATTCCGGAGAGGTGGAGGCCACATCGAGGCTCCACGTGTCCCAGATCTTATTAAATGAGGGGGGCGGGGCAGCGTCCGCTCGTTCCTCAAGACGATTTGATTTTGCAGACCCATGATGAGGCCCCGAGACCCGATGGGACAACGCTTCGATTTCGTACCCGATTTATTAATCCGGAGTGAATACGGTGCCTCGGCTTCCGAGGTCGACACGTGGCGCAACCCGATCTGGGGATGGGAACCGACCCCATCGATCTGGGCCGTCAGGGGGGTCTATATAAACCCCTCGAGGTTGCCCTAAAGGTCTTATTTGGCTGCTTCTTATTTTCGTTGCCTTTCTCCCTTGCTTCCTTTCTCCACCGAACCTTGCCGTCGGTGCCCGGAGCGATTTCCGGCGATGTCCAGTAGGTTTTCACCCTGTTTTCACTAGGGTTTCCTCTTTTCTTCTCCTTCCCAACTTCCATTTTCCGCTCTTTTTAACTTTTATTTCGTTCTTCTGTGGGAATGGGTTTGGGTCCTGAGGAAGTGGGATCGAGCCTGTCGGAGGAGGAGTTGGAGCTGATCCGCTCCCTGTTCTTCTTCCAGCCCGGATTTCGTCTTGAAACTGCGGGGCCGGAGGACAGGGTGACGCAGCCGCCCCCAGGTCGGATCGCGGTCTACCGCGAGACACTTTGGGCTGGCCTGCGCTTTCCCGCCCACGAGTTCGTGAGCCAGCTGCTGGCCGAGTACCAGCTCGTTCCGGCGCAGTTGGCTCCGAACTCGTGGAGGACCATAATCAGGTTCTTGTCCCTGTGCCTCGGGCACAGGATCCCGATCTCGGTAGGCCTCTTCCGCCAGTGTTTTCTGTTAAAGAAGAACCCGGCGGATGCAGGGTGGCTATACTTCGCCTTTCGGGGCGGTATGTCACTCTTCCAGGGTGCCCCTTCCTCGATTCATGAGTGGAAGGGGAAGTTTTTCTTCCTAGCGTCCGAGGCGCCTTGGGGGTTCGACCCGAGGTGGGCGAACCCTCGGTTGAAGACCCTCAATAAGTTCTCCGAGCCCTCGAGGAGGGAGCTGAGGACCCTGGACTCCGTGCGAGCCCTCGGGAGGGGCAACGACCTGACCGAGCTCCTGCGGGAGGACGCCCTGGCGAGCGTAGGTCTGAGCTCGGCGCGCCCCGAGGGTAAGGGTGGTTACATTATTTTATTTTTTCTTCGTTCTTTGCTTTTACTGTCACTGGTCTGACACTTAACGAAATTTTAATTTCAGATATTCCCCGCCTGCCGACCAGCAACACATCACTTTTCTCTCGCCTGAGGAGGCGAGAGGCCGAGGCCGGGGGAGCTAGGCCCCAGCCCCGGAAGAGGGCGAGGTCGGACGGCGCCTCCAGTTCAGCCGGCACGAGTGGCCCCGAGGCGGGGGCCCCTGCAGCCGACCCGAGGCGGGAGCGGGTCGTTAGTGATGCGGGCCCGTCGGCCCCTCCTTGCCCTGCCCCCCTTGCCCAGCGGGGGGAGTCGTCCATGGCCCCGCAGCAGCCAGAACCCGGGCTTGCTCG
Source organism: Phoenix dactylifera (assembly GCF_051530095.1). Lineage (NCBI taxonomy): Eukaryota > Viridiplantae > Streptophyta > Magnoliopsida > Arecales > Arecaceae > Phoenix > Phoenix dactylifera. The sequence goes on from NC_143193.1 coordinate 11,545,707, forward strand.
AGGCCCCGAAGCGAGCGGCTCCGGGACCTCGGGCCCGGTCGTGCCAAGCTCTTCCCGGGCTTTCCGAGAGGAGTCGGTCGAGCCGGACTCCCCTATTCCCGAGGGGAGCTCGGCCTTTCAGGATGCCGAGGTCGTGCACTTCATGTTGCGGCGTGCGGTACTTCCAGCGGACCGGGCCGTGTTCCGGAATGTTTCGCTGGAGGAGGTCGTTGACAGCGCTTACTGCAACACCGCCCGGGTAAGCTTCCTTCTTAATTTCCTTGAGTTACTAGCGTACTTGTGTGCTTTTCAACTCACAATATCCTCGCTTCTTTCTTTTCAGCATATTCTCGAGCTCGACACCTTGGCGTTCATTGCCCACGGGTGTCGGGAAGAAGTCCGACAGCTCGGCCGACAGCTGGAGCCGGCCAAGAAAAGAGTCGCCGAGCTGGAGGCGGCGTTGGCCGCGGCCGAGGCTCGGTGGGCGGCCACCGAGGCTGAGCGCCTCGCTATGGCGGAGGGGCTCGAGGAGGAGAAGGCCGCCCACGCCCTAACCAGGTCGGCCTTGCGCGGCACGGAGGCGCGCTTAGGGGAGGTCCAGGCCGAGGTCGCGGCCCTCAGGTATGAGGACGGGGTCTCCCGCCTCCGAATCGAGCAACTTAAGGCCCGGGAGAGGAGGGCACTCGAGCGAGCCGAACATGCCGTCGAGCTCTTCAACGAGTCGCAAGAGTTCCGCGACATGTTGGAGGAGGAGACAGTGGACGGGTTCCTCCGAGGTTTCGAGAACTTCCGGGCTCAGATGCGCCGGTACTGCCCTCAATACGACCTCTTGACGATCCATCCGAGGGAGGACCTGGGCCTGGGGTCCGACGTGGAAGCCCTCCCCGCCATTTTGACATCCGAGGCGGGGATATACGAAGAAGACCCCACCGAGCCTTCGACGGGGGTGGCCGAGGCGGTTGGCACCATAGAGGCGGCTCCGGCGGCCGAGACGGACGCCGTCCCGGAGGCGGTACCCGAGGCCCCTGCCCCCGACCCCGAGCCTGTGCCGACTGAAAACCTCGAGATCATCAACGTGCCGGACGACCCCCCGGACGTTGCTCCTGTTAGATGTATGCCCTAGAAGCCAATTTGGCTGACACATTGTTGATTCTAGGGACATAATTTTGTACTTGACTATTTATTATTGAATAAATAAAAGGCATCTTTTTCATTCATATTGTTTATGTGTCTATGAATCGTCCAAGAAATTAATAAGATGATGATACATATTCTCAAGAGTTGAGAATTTGAGCCATGTATCATTGGTGATTAATTTCTAAATGCTCCTGATCAAAGGATCATCACGAGGACGGTGATCGATCCGATCAGTGCACAGATCACTCTCCTTCTGGATGGACGAGACTTGAGTCCACAGTGTAGGGACACTGAAGTGATAGTGCAGGTGCTTGTTAGAAAACAAGGGTACTGAGCGTGACCAATACAAGAAGTCACTTGGATGTCTATCCACTCGTCAGTGACTTGCTTGATGTTGCAGTAGTGTGACTGGTCCTTTGACCTACGGCGCTTCGGCTACTCACAGTGAGGTTATTGTAGTTTGACTGCACACATACATGGTCTCTAGCCATATGGGTCCATGCAGTGTAGATTGGCTGCAGTAAGTTCACTGTAGGAGTAGGGTATGCACCTATATGGAATCTATCGACCTTGATAGATAAGGAGAGATCCTATGTGATTTATAAGACTGAGTTCGTAAGACCTCGGCCGGGGCAGTATGCACAGTGGAGAAAGAGTTTTTCACTATCGAACTCGAGTCGAATAAATCTTGACATATGACAGACGATGGGGTTTGACGAGTTGTCCATGACCTCCGTCCTGTAGGGATCCACGATAGTAGGACTGTATCACATGTTAACTGCACCTAGAGGTTCATCATTCCATTCTGCTGGATAGCCACTACATGCTGCTAGGTGTCACTGGTGGATGGTGGGACTCATAGGGATTATCTTGATGATCGATAAACCCTAATGAGTTGAGTTGGAATCGTTCCAACCCATTGAAAGGAGTTTTCAATGATATAGTGATAGAGATCACAATATATCTCACTACCAGTCAGAATAGAACCTATGGGGTCACACACACTAGAAGTATTGACCGATCCGATGGTTGAAATCGTGATTAGGAATCACAAGAAATCAATTTGATTGATAAGAAGTTGAAGAAGGAAAAAGGAATTAATTAATTGGACTTGAAACAAGAATCCTACTTCGGGTAGGATACCTAGAGTTCTAATTGGATTAGGACTGGGATTCCTACTTGGAATAGGATTCCTCAATCCTAATGAGATTAGGAGTTTTGAATTAAAAATTAGATTCCTACTTGGAGTAGGATTCCTAGAAATCCTAATTGGATTAGGACTTCGGATTTAAGTAGAGTCCTAATTGGATTAGGACTAAAATTAAACAAATCCTAATTGGATTAGGATTCCTTAAGTCCAAATTAATTATTAATCTAATGAATCAACATGACTCCTAATTGGATTAGGATTGAAGAGTTCAATTGAGTCATGGTTCATTCAAGTCCTAATTGGATTAGGACTAGTATAGATTGAACCCAATTTGGCCAATCCTAATTAGATTAGGATTAAACCATGAGAGAGGCACCTAATCCTCTTTGGAAGAGGATTAGGTTAACCAAGTAAGAGGGGCATCAGCCCCTCTCATCTTGGATGGTGCGGATTGAAGGAGAGAGAGGGGCCGGCGCACCCCCCCTTTCTTTCTTTGGAAAACCATCTAGGGCTCCTACTTTGGAGGAGCCCTTGATGGCTATAAGAAGCACCATGAGGCCGGCGCCCTAGGTATTGGAGCCATCCTCCTCTTGCTGCCGCCACCCTCCCCTCTCCTCTCTTGGTTCAGCCGCAAGCAAAGGAAGAGCAAGGTCCAAGCGTTGGCGTCTTCCTCTTCCTCCAATCCTTCTTCCAACGCAGGGAAAAGAAAGAAGGCTGCAGAAGCTGTGTTCTTCTTCCTTGAGTTCCTTCTTCTTCTTCCTCCTCTCAAGCACTTTCAAGAGTTGAAAGAAAGAGAAGAGATCAGCCATCAAAGGAGTCTTTGCAAGGGAGCTAGCACCCCGGGAAGACAAGAAAGCTTTGATCGGTTCTCTACTTCGTGTGGATACCCGTAGAGGCCGGACGTTTGAACGGCTTCAAACGAACCCTCTTCCAAAACCACGAATTCAGATTCGCGGTGATCATCTACCCGCGCAAGGTGAAGATTTGATCTTCCTATTAGTTCTAAAAGTTTTAATTCTTACCTAATTACGAAAGGTCTCGAAACAAGCGTTCATGCGATGAACGTCGAACCCGTGCATGCCGATTCCGCTGCCATCTGAAAAATTTTTGAAATATCAGCGGCATGGGCGGGTTTCCAACAGTGGTATCAGAGCCTAGGCTTCGTAGATTAAGGTAAGAATTAAATATCTAAAGGCATATTAGATCTGAAAATTAAATGATCATGCATGCTGAAAAATTCTGCATGCAGATTTTTCAGGGGTGCTGATTTTTACATGCTGATTTTTATGTGATAAAAAGATGATTCTAATTGCATTGTTAATGGGATTACAAAGTTTAGAATCATGATTAGCATGATCAGCGACCTATGTCATGATATAATCAGTTAAGTTTCAGATCTGAAAATTATAATTGTAGCATACGGTGATGATCATAGGATTCAACCCCTTTTGGTATCAAATGTAATGACCTGCGATGTGATCTGCGATGTCATGTAATTTTTCAGATGCTTGCATGCATCTTATTTGATGTTTTGAGAGGCCTGCGTGCCTCCTAAAAGGAGATGTAAATTATTTTTATTTTTATTTTACATCTGGTTGTATTTCTGTGATGTGATGTACATCAACGATCAAGTCGAAGACGATGCATGAGATGAACAGTGATCTAAGCAGTTGATGGCGATGGGATCAAGAGTTGATCAAGGATCGAATCAAGGAAGCTTGGAATCAATTCAAGAGTTGAAGACCACTTGATCGATTGATGTGCATGTGCTTGTAATACGACCTAATTAGAATCCATGATCATCACCTAGTTAAAGTTTAGCTTTAATTATTGCCGCGATTATAACTACCTGCAATGCGCCGTTTGCATGTGATGTGAATGAGAGTCGGGTAGATAGGTCTACATGTGATGTAGCAAACCCAATTGAGACCTAAATCAAAACCTCCTCAATCAAGTCGAGAGTGAACCGACATGAGCAAGTCATATTAGATTAATTGATCTAATTGGTGTCTAGGAAAGCATGAAAGGTGGTTACTTAATTAGGACCTTACTCTCTGAGTAAGGGGAGCCTCCCACCTGCTTACCTGGCCAATTGTTCGATTACCTATTATGAAAGGCTCAAGTTGCAAACACTAAGACCTGATTAACCAATATTAAGTCAATAGGTCTTCCACTGTAGTAGAGCTGCTAAGGCCTTTCTGATGTTGACTTGTCTCGGCTGGATACAGTGGTCAAGTTGCATTGGGGGGCTGGACCTCTCTATAGACATGAGATGTTGTAGGGTAAAGGTGGGGTTGGGCACCAATAACTGTTAGGTGAGGACCCAATGACGACTTTATTCCTACGGTTATACGGTGGGTCTGACTTAACTAAGAAATGAGACCAATAACTGTTAGGTGAGGTCTTCATGGCTTAGAGACCAAGTTGCACTGCAACATGCTTGAGAAGCATTGTACAAGAGTTGTACACTCATCCATCTATGTGTCACCAATAACTGTTAGGTGAGGTGGCATGTAAATTGGTGGGACCGCAGTACCCACTAGAAACCCTAGTCGTGTGGGATTTCCGTTTTCCTACCAGGGGAGTGTGAGGAATTCGAGAAAATAGTGGGAGTCACATTTGTTCTAAAAGACCTTAGGACAGATTAGGATCAAGTACAAAAGTCTAACTAGAATCTTTACTCTCTGCAGATACAATGTCGGCTTCAAACCCTTTGACCCGTATTCTTGAGACCAACCGACTGACCGGAACCAATTACAAGGACTGGCTTAGAAATCTCAAAATAGTTTTGGACTGTGAGAAGATAGGCTATATACTCGATTCAGATATCCCCACATTACCAGCACGTCCCACTGATGTTCAGCGTGAGATGCATAAAAAGTGGTTGGATGATGACATTAGAGTAAAATGCTATATGATGGCATCTATGTCTAATGAACTCCAATGCCAGCATGAAAATATAAAGACTGCTAGGGACATACTGGCACACCTACAAGAGTTGTATGGTGAGCAGAGTCGCACAGCTCGTTTTGAAGTGTCCAAGAGGCTTTTCAAAGCGAAGATGCGCGAAGGGCAGTCTGTTCATGATCACGGTCTGACCATGATCAAGGACCTAGAGGAGCTTGAGAAGCTCGGTGTGGACATGCACAAGGAATTGCAAGTGGATTTGATCCTACAGTCACTTCCTGATTCATTTGGTCAGTTTATAGTAAACTACCACATGAATAAGATTGAATGCACTAAGACTGAACTAATCAACATGTTGGTAACTGCTGAGGGAGCCTTGAAAGGTTCAAGGGGCAATGTCCTCGCTGCTGAGTTGACTTCTGGTTCCAAGAGAAAGTCTACTTGGAAGAAAAGGAAGCCTACAAAGAAGCAGAAGAAAGACAAGAAGCCAAAGAAGGAAGTTCAAAAGAAAAAGGCTAACGACAAAGGAAAATGTTTCCACTGCAATGTCGAAGGCCACTGGAAGAGAAACTGTCCTTCATACCTCGAGAGCCTAAAGAACAAGAAAGGTGACACACCTTCAGAAGGTATAGACTTGCTCATTATTGAAACTAATCTAACGGTTTCTTCTACTTCTAGTTGGGTTATAGATTCTGGTTCTAGTGCTCATTTGTGCACTACCATGCAGGGTCTAAAGGAAAGTAGAAGGCTGGCGGAAGGTGCGGTAACCCTTCGGGTTGGCAACGGGGCAAAAGTTGCTGCTGTGGCTGTGGGCACCTACCATCTGCGACTACCGTCTGGATTTAGTTTAATACTTAGAGACTGCTATTATGTACCTGTTGCTAGCAGAAATTTGATTTCTGTTTCATGTCTAGCACAGGAAGGTCATGTTTTTATATTTGACAAAGACTGCTGTTCTATTTATTTGAGAAATAAAATAGTCGCACGTGGTTTTATGATTGACAGTCTCTACCATTTACATATGGATGTATCTGTGAATGTTATCGAGCAAGATGTGAGTGCCAAAGGATCCAAAAGATCCAGAGATGAGATAAACCAAAGATATTTGTGGCACCTCAGACTTGGCCATATTGGAGAAGATAGAATGAACAAAATGGATAAAGATGGGCTCTTAGGCTCATTGACTTCCGAGTCATATCCAGTTTGCGAGTCCTGTCTTCAAGGAAAGATGGCCAGACTACCCTTGTAGGACATGGGGAGAGGACCACTGAAATACTTACCCTAGTACATACAGATGTATGTGGCCCATTCGATGTGCTAGCCAGGGGACGTTATTCTTACTTCATTACCTTTACCGATGATTATTCACGGTATGGGTATGTGTATCTTATGAGACACAAGTCTGAATCCTTTGAAAAGTTCAAAGAGTTCAAAAATGAAGTAGAAAAACAAACTGGAAAACCTCTTAAGGCTCTTCGATCAGATCGGGGAGGAGAATACCTTAGTGGGGAATTCCGGGACTATCTCAAAGAAAACGGCATAGTCTCACAATGGACACCTCCGGGTACACCTCAACTCAACGGGGTGTCAGAGAGGAGAAATCGGACCCTATTGGATATGGTCAGGTCCATGATGAGCTTCACTGATTTACCTATGTTCCTTTGGGGAGATGCCTTACTCACAGCGATTTATTTATTGAATAGAGTTCCCTCTAAATCCGTTCCTACCACACCGTATGAGATATGGCATGGTAAGAAACCAAGTCTGGGTCATCTCAAGATTTGGGGATGTCCGGCCCACGTCAAACGACTACAGGCGAACAAGTTAGAGGCTAGGACCATAAGTGCTCGTTTTATAGGATATCCTCAAGAGTCATTAGGATACAATTTTTACGTCTCAGAGGATCACAATGTGTTTGTGAGCCGTCATGCCATCTTCTTGGAAAATCAGTTTATCCTTGATAGAGGCAGTGGGAGGAAAATTGAGCTTGAAGAGAAAGTCTCTGAAAAGCAACGAGTCATGGATCCTATAGAACCTATTCATAAGGAGCCAGTACACGATGTCCCTCAACCACCTCGTAGATCTAGTAGAGTCTCCCATCCTCCCGATAGATACTTAGGTATACTTGAAGAGGATACTGAGGAAATGTTCCTAGTGGGAGATAGGGATCACATACAGGATCCCAAAACATACAACGAGGCGATATCTGATGTCGATTCCGAGAAATGGCTGGAAGCTATGAAGTCAGAGATAGACTCCATGCATTCCAACCAAGTCTGGACCTTAGTAGATCCACCAGAAGGTATTGTACCTATTGGATGCAAATGGATCTACAAAAGGAAGATAGGTTCGGATGGAAAGGTAGAGACCTATAAGGCAAGGCTTGTGGCGAAAGGGTATAGTCAGCGCGAAGGCATTGACTATCAGGAGACCTTTTCACCTGTAGCCATGCTAAAATCCATCCGAACATTGCTTGCCATTGCAGCATTTCATGATTATGAAATCTGGCAGATGGATGTGAAAACTGCTTTCCTGAATGGATATCTTGATGAAGATATCTATATGGAACAGCCTTTGGGTTTCACTTCCAGTGATGGAGATCACAAGGTCTGCAAGCTGCAAAGATCCATCTATGGACTAAAGCAAGCCTCTCGGAGTTGGAACACTCGTTTCGATGATGCAATCAAAACGTTTGATTTCATCAAAAACGAGGAGGAACCATGTGTTTATAAAAAGGTTAGTGGGAGTGCTGTCGTTTTTTTCGTACTGTACGTAGATGACATTCTCCTGATTGGGAATGATATTCCCATGCTAACCTCGGTCAAGGTCTGGTTGTCAAAAGAATTCTCCATGAAAGACCTTGGGGAAGCATCCTTTATTTTGGGAATAAAGGTCTATAGAGATAGATCTAAAAGGATGCTTGGCCTGTCACAGAAAATGTACATAGAGGAGGTGCTGAAGAGGTTCAGCATGGAAAACTCCAAGAGGGGTCTTTTACCCCTAAGGCATGGAATTCATCTCTCCAAGAAGATGTGCCCCAACACACCTGAGGAGATTCAACGCATGAGCAAGATTCCTTATGCATCGGCAATAGGAAGCCTCATGTATGCCATGCTATGTACACGACCTGATATAGCTCTTGCTGTGAGTGTCACAAGCAGATATCAGTCGAATCCAGGTGAAGAACACTGGACAGCTGTGAAGAATATTCTTAAGTACTTGAGAAGAACTAAAGATTTATTCTTGATTTTTGGAGGATCATCAGAGTTAAAGGTAGAAGGGTACACAGATTCAGACTTCATGACTGATGTCGATGACAGGAAGTCAACATCTGGATACGTGTTCTTGTGCAATGGTGGTACGGTGAATTGGAAGAGTTCTAAACAACCGATCATTGCTGATTCGACTATGGAAGCCGAATACATCGCCGCCTCTGAAGCTGCTAAGGAAGGCTTCTGGTTCAAGAAATTCATTGCAGAGCTGGATGTGATGACATCAGATGCCATAACACTCTACTGCGATAACAATGGCGCCATAGCCCTTGCTAAGGAGCCAAGGTCTCATCAGAAGTCTAAGCATATAGAGCGGCGCTTTCACCTCATACGCGACTATGTGGAGAAGAAATATGTAGAGGTGCAGAGAGTAGACTCCGCGGATAACGTGGCAGACCCTTTCACTAAGCAGCTGAGTCAGCAAAAGACTGAAGCCCACCTTGAGAAGATGGGCCTAAGATATATGACCAATTGGCTTTAGTGCAAGTGGGAGATTGTTAGATGTATGCCCTAGAAGCCAATTTGGCTGACATATTGTTGATTCTAGGGACATAATTTTGTACTTGACTATTTATTATTGAATAAATAAAAGGCATCTTTTTCATTCATATTGTTTATGTGTCTATGAATCGTCCAAGAAATTAATAAGATGATGATACATATTCTCAAGAGTTGAGAATTTGAGCCATGTATCATTGGTGATTAATTTCTAAATGCTCCTGATCAAAGGATCATCACGAGGACGGTGATCGATCCGATCAGTGCACAGATCACTCTCCTTCTGGATGGACGAGACTTGAGTCCACAGTGTAGGGACACTGAAGTGATAGTGCAGGTGCTTGTTAGAAAACAAGGGTACTGAGCGTGACCAATACAAGAAGTCACTTGAATGTCTATCCACTCGTCAGTGACTTGCTTGATGTTGCAGTAGTGTGACTGGTCCTTTGACCTGCGGCGCTTCGGCTACTCACAGTGAGGTTATTGTAGTTTGACTGCACACATACATGGTCTCTAGCCATATGGGTCCATGCAGTGTAGATTGGCTGCAGTAAGTTCACTGTAGGAGTAGGGTATGCACCTATATGGAATCTATCGACCTTGATAGATAAGGAGAGATCCTATGTGATTTATAAGACTGAGTTCGTAAGACCTCGGCCGGGGCAGTATGCACAGTGGAGAAAGAGTTTTTCACTATCGAACTCGAGTCGAATAAATCTTGACATATGACAGACGATGGGGTTTGACGAGTTGTCCATGACCTCCGTCCTGTAGGGATCCACGATAGTAGGACTGTATCACATGTTAACTGCACCTAGAGGTTCATCATTCCATTCTGCTGGGTAGCCACTACATGCTGCTAGATGTCACTGGTGGATGGTGGGACTCATAGGGATTATCTTGATGATCGATAAACCCTAATGAGTTGAGTTGGAATCGTTCCAACCCATTGAAAGGAGTTTTCAATGATATAGTGATAGAGATCACAATATATCTCACTACCAGTCAGAATAGAACCTATGGGGTCACACACACTAGAAGTATTGACCGATCCGATGGTTGAAATCGTGATTAGGAATCACAAGAAATCAATTTGATTGATAAGAAGTTGAAGAAGGAAAAAGGAATTAATTAATTGGACTTGAAACAAGAATCCTACTTCGGGTAGGATACCTAGAGTTCTAATTGGATTAGGACTGGGATTCCTACTTGGAATAGGATTCCTCAATCCTAATGAGATTAGGAGTTTTGAATTAAAAATTAGATTCCTACTTGGAGTAGGATTCCTAGAAATCCTAATTGGATTAGGACTTCGGATTCAAGTAGAGTCCTAATTGGATTAGGACTAAAATTAAACAAATCCTAATTGGATTAGGATTCCTTAAGTCCAAATTAATTATTAATCTAATGAATCAACATGACTCCTAATTGGATTAGGATTGAAGAGTTCAATTGAGTCATGGTTCATTCAAGTCCTAATTGGATTAGGACTAGTATAGATTGAACCCAATTTGGCCAATCCTAATTAGATTAGGATTAAACCATGAGAGAGGCACCTAATCCTCTTTGGAAGAGGATTAGGTTAACCAAGTAAGAGGGGCATCAGCCCCTCTCATCTTGGATGGTGCGGATTGAAGGAGAGAGAGGGGCCGGCGCACCCCCCCTTTCTTTCTTTGGAAAACCATCTAGGGCTCCTACTTTGGAGGAGCCCTTGATGGCTATAAGAAGCACCATGAGGCCGGCGCCCTAGGTATTGGAGCCATCCTCCTCTTGCTGCCGCCACCCTCCCCTCTCCTCTCTTGGTTCAGCCGCAAGCAAAGGAAGAGCAAGGTCCAAGCGTTGGCGTCTTCCTCTTCCTCCAATCCTTCTTCCAACGCAGGGAAAAGAAAGAAGGCTGCAGAAGCTGTGTTCTTCTTCCTTGAGTTCCTTCTTCTTCTTCCTCCTCTCAAGCACTTTCAAGAGTTGAAAGAAAGAGAAGAGATCAGCCATCAAAGGAGTCTTTGCAAGGGAGCTAGCACCCCGGGAAGACAAGAAAGCTTTGATCGGTTCTCTACTTCGTGTGGATACCCGTAGAGGCCGGACGTTTGAACGGCTTCAAACGAACCCTCTTCCAAAACCACGAATTCAGATTCGCGGTGATCATCTACCCGCGCAAGGTGAAGATTTGATCTTCCTATTAGTTCTAAAAGTTTTAATTCTTACCTAATTACGAAAGGTCTCGAAACAAGCGTTCATGCGATGAACGTCGAACCCGTGCATGCCGATTCCGCTGCCATCTGAAAAATTTTTGAAATATCAGCGGCATGGGCGGGTTCCCAACAGCTCCCGCCGCTTAGGACTTAGCGTATTTTTCCTTTCTTTTTCATTGTATCCGAGGTCGGCTCTTAAATGGTCGACCTCCAATTTTGTAATCGGCCTTCGGCCTTCTGTTAATGAAAAACACTTTCATCATTATGTGTTTGTCTTTCTTTTTTGTTGCGAACGAGGCTAGAGCCTTAGCTAACTGCCTCGACGACCTCTAACTTCACATCTTAGTTTTTGGATTGCTTAACGAAGTTGTCCCCTTTCCCCGGGCTATGTCTTAGCCTTCCGGGTTCCAGTCATTCCGACCAAAAGGAGCTCCGAGTCTTAGGTTTTTTAGAAAATTCCTCTAAGTCCCATAGCTCGGATCTAAGAATCGTGGAAGTCATCACGTTTAGCCTTTAGGGAAATCCCAAGGCCTCTAGGTCGGGCCTTAGCCCTTCAAGTAAGACCGGACTAGGTCTATGCCTGCTGCTATTCGGAGATTTTAGTCGGGTTTCCGAACTTAACTCCGAACCCCTCGTAGGGAGCGCGGGCTAATAAGTAAGTCATCGTCGAAGGCTTTCGTAGTTATCGTTCTCAGACTCTGCCGAGATCTCGGTGAGCAAGGCTGGGATTTCCAAAAATTGCCTTGGTATCCATGTTTGGCTGACACACTCGTGGTCGGGACCACTTTCTCAGCTAGATGTCGGAGTTTACGTAGAAGAGCCGAGTTGGGCCCTAATTTATGAAACCTTTGTACAGATTGCGGAGACTTGACGAACGGAGCCTGCATAATGTAGTTAGGGGGTCGATCTTAAGCCGACCCATTGGAGAGGCCCGACTTTGGGGCGAGATAAGACTCCAATGTTGGGATTCCGCTCAGCAGTATGTAGATAAAATTTGACAAGGAGGGCGTCTAGTTAGACGTACCTCTTGCATTCTCGGAGTTATGCTTCGCATGGTGGAGTAGGTTGCCTCCTTTCCTCGTCGACCTCCGGAGCCATTTTGACTTAAAGGGGGGCTCGGGTTTCTCACGGACCCAACAGCTCCCACCGAGGTTGAGAGGATTTGGCGAGGCTTTATTGAATCGTAGCTCTCTGCGAGGTCGAGGGAGTTTCCGATCCCATGGTAGGACCTCGGGCGCCTCAACCTTGGTCGAGGGATCTTGCGTCAGGTCGGCGAGTCCGTGGACGCTTCGCTGACCTGTGGTGCCTCCCGAGGTCGAGGGAGTTTGGGACTCTACGGTCGGCCCTCGGGGCATCCCGGCCTTAGTCGAGGGATAGTTCGTCAGGTCGGCGGGTCTGGGCACGCTCTACCGACCTGCGACGCTTTCCGAGGTCGAGGGAGTCTGGTTCTCTACGGTCGACCCTCGAGGCATCCCGACCTTAGTCGGGGAATAGCTCGCTTCGGGTATCGGGGATCGTCGACCGCTCCCGGGGGTCCACTTCGTGGCGCCCCGGGTGGAGCCACCCTTTCCACCCCTTACGGCTTCTTCCCGAGGTCGAGGGAGTCTGGTTCTCTACGGTCGACCCTCGGGGCATCCCGATCTTAGTCGAGGGATCGTTCGTCAAGTCGGCGGGTCTGGGCACGCTCTACCGACCTGCGACGCTTCCCGAGGTCGAGGGAGTCTGGTTCTCTACGGTCGACCCTCGGGGCATCCCGACCTTAGTCGAGGGATCGCTCGTTTCGGGGATCGGGGATCGTCGACCGCTCCCGGGGGTCCACTTCGTGGCGCCCCGGGTGGAGCCACCCTTTCCACCCCTCACGGCGCCTTCCCGAGGTCGAGGGAGTCTGGTTCTCTACGGTCGACCCTCGGGGCATCCCGGCCTTAGTCGAGGGATAGTTCGTCAGGTCGGCGGGTCTGGGCACGCTCTACCGACCTGCGACGCTTTTCGAGGTCGAGGGAGTCTGGTTCTCTACGGTCGACCCTCGGGGCATCCCGACCTTAGTCGGGGAATAGCTCGCTTCGGGGATCGGGGATCGTCGACCGCTCCCGGGGGTCCACTTCGTGGCGCCCTGGGTGGAGCCACCCTTTCCACCCCTCACGGCGCCTTTCCGAGGTCGAGGGAGTCTGGTTCTCTACGGTCGACCCTTGGAGCATCCCGACCTTAGTCGAGGTAGGAGAACGAGCCGAGCTCGTCTGGTCAGAGAGGACCGTGCTCATAGGGGGAAGTTGATGGAGAACGAGCCGAGCTCGTCTGGTCAGAGAGGACCGTGCTCATAGATGGATGTTGATGGAGAACGAGCCGAGCTCGTCTGGTCAGAGAGGACCGTGCTCATAGATGGATGTTGATGGAGAACGAGCCGAGCTCGTCTGGTCAGAGAGGACCGTACTCATATCTTGACGTCTCGAGCATCCCTATAGCCGGGGCATCCCGACGAACCGGGGCATTCTGACCTTAGTCGAGGGAATTTCGCGCCAAGTCGATATTTCGTCGTCCTGCGATTCTTCCCGAGGTCGAGGGAGTTTGGGACTCTACGGTCGAGCCTCGAGGCATCCCGATTTTGGCCGGGGAATCTAAGGATCACAGACGACCCAATATTAGAAGAGAATTACAGCCATCAAGATAAGAGAATTATTTGCGAAAAGGAAGCTGAGTCCATTGTCCTGATTGTCTTGAACCCCTAGGGGTTTTACTGGTAGTACATTTGTAGATTCTCGGAGTTCCAGCTTCGCGGGATCAGGGTCCCCTCTAGGGACTTTAATTTATACGCCCCTGGTCGTTGTACCCGGGCGATCTGATACGGCCCCTCCCAATTTGGGGCGAGCTTTTCTTGCTCAGTCGGTTGAGAAGCCTCGGCTCTCCTGAGGACGAGGTCCCCCACTTTGAAGAGCTTGGGCTTGACTCTAGAGTTGTAGTATTGGGCCGTTCGCTGTTGGTATCTCGCCATGCGGACCCGGGCAACCTCTCTTGTCTCTTCGACGAGGTCCAAGTTGCTCCTGAGCTGGGAAGAATTGGTGTCGGGGTCGTAATGCTCCACCCTTGAAGAAGGCAGGCCGATCTCCAACGGGATGACGGCCTCGGTGCCGTATGCTAGGTTGAAGGGGGTCTCTCCCGTGGGCAGTCGGAACGTGGTCCGGTATGCCCAAAGGACATTGTACAAGTTCTCGATCCACTGTCCTTTGGACCGATCAAGCCTAGCCTTGAGCCCCTGCAAAATAGTGCGGTTAGTTACCTCAGTTTCCCCATTTGTCTGGGGGTGAGCGACTGAGGTGAAACGGTGATCAATGCCGAGCTCAGAGCAAAATTCTCTGAAACGAACATTGTCAAATTATCGACCATTGTCAGATATAAGGATACGGGGTAGTCCGAATCTGCAGATTATGGACTTCCACACGAAGTCCCGCATCTTTTGCTCGGTGATCCGGGCGACGGGTTCGGCCTCGACCCATTTGGTGAAGTAGTCAATGGAGACGACCAGGAACTTTCTCTGTCCGGTGGCCAGGGGAAAGGGCCCCAGGATGTCGATCCCCCATTGGGCGAACGGCCAGGGGGCGATGATGGAGGTCAGCAGAGCTGAGGGTCGGCGCTGGACATTGGCGTTTCGTTGGCACCGATCGCACTTCCGGACGAAATCCGTTGCATCCTTCTGGAGTGTGGGCCAATAATATCCTTGTCGCAGGACTTTATGGGCTAGTGCCCGACCCCCCAGGTGATTTTCGCAGATCCCTTCATGGACCTCTCGGAGGGCATAGTCCGCCTCAGAGGGGCGGAGGCATCTGAGAAGGGGAGAAGTAAATGATCGTCGATAGAGTTTATTCTCGTACAAGACATGGGAGCCTGACGCTTGATTCGGCGAGCCTCCATCTCGTCGTGAGGCAGGATTCCGTCCTGAAGGTAGCAGACGAGCCCATCGATCCAGCTTGGCTCGGAGTCGATGCACATGGTGGGCTCGGGTTCCTCCGTGCTGGAGATCTGAAGATATTCGAGCGCTGTTCCCTTGGGAAGCTCGCTCATGCGGGAGGTTGCCAATTTGGATAGCTGGTCTGCCCTGAGGTTCTCCGCTCTGGGAATGTACTGAATATTGAAGGAACTCAGGGTAGATATGAGTTCCCGCACCTTTTGGAGATACTTTTGCATGGATGGCTCTTTAGCTTCGAAGTCTCCTTGGATCTGGTTCACTACCAGCTGGGAGTCGCTGAAGGCTGTCAGGTCTTCCACTTTTAGTTCTTTCGCCAGCTTAAGCCCGGCAATGAGAGCCTCATACTCGGCCTCATTGTTCGAGGCCGGAAATTCGAGGCGCAAAGCTTGCTCTGCCACCACTCCGTCTGGACTGGTGAGGATGAGTCCGGCCCCGCTACCCCCCGAGGTCGAAGACCCGTCCGAGTGCAGGACCCATGGCTGCCTCGGGGCCTCCTCTACGGATTCGGGTGGCCTCTCGGGGTCGTCCGGAAGGGTGCATTCCACGATGAAGTCGGCGAGTATGTGAGCTTTGATAGCCGGCCTGGGCCGATATTCGAGGTCGAATTCCCCGAGCTCGACCGCCCATTTGGCGATCCTTTCCGCACGATCCGACCTCTGCAATATTTGCTTCATAGGCTGGTCGGTCAATATGGCTATCGTGTGGGCTTGGAAGTAAGGCCTGAGTCTCCGAGCCGAGATGATGAGAGCGAAGATGGTCTTCTCAAGTTTAGAATATCGGGTCTCAGGATCCCTGAAAATCCGGCTGGTGTAATAGACCGGCTTTTGGAGCTTGTCCTCTTCCCGGACGAGGACTGAGCTTACTGCAGCTGGGGAGACGGCCAGATATAAGTAAAGGACCTCGCCTTTCTGGGGCTTGGTGAGCAGCGGGGGAGAGGCCAGAAGGCTCCGAAGCTCTTCAAAGGCCTGCTGGCATTCTTCTGTTCACCGGAAGTCTTTCGGCCGTTTAAGGCTCTTGAAGAAGGGGAGGCATCGCTCGGCTGACCGAGAGACGAACCTTCCCAGGGCGGCAACCCGCCCCGCGAGCTGTTGCACCTCCTTAACTGTCTTTGGAGGCGACATCTCTTGCAGTGCCCGGATCTTCTCCGGGTTGGCTTCAATTCCGCGCTGGGTCACTATGAAACCCAGGAACTTGCCCGAGGTGACCCCGAACGCGCACTTCGCCGGGTTGAGTTTCATTTGATATCTTCTGAGCTTGGCGAATGTCTCGTTGAGATCGGCTATGTGGCGTTCCGCCGCCCGGCTCTTTACCAACATGTCGTCCACATAGACCTCCATGTTCCGGCCGATCTGGTCTTTAAAAATTTGGCTGACCAGTCTCTGATAGGTGGCCCCAGCGTTCTTCAGGCCAAAGGGCATCACCTTGTAGCAGTAGGTGCCCTTGTCGGTGATGAAGGCCGTCTTCTCCTCGTCTTCTGGCGCCATTCGGATTTGATTGTATCCTGAAAAGGCGTCCATAAAAGTTAGCAGTTGGTGTCCTGAAGTGGAGTCGACGAGCTGGTCGATGCTCGGAAGGGAGAAGCTGTCTTTTGGGCAGGCCTTGTTCAAGTCGGTGTAGTCCACGCACATACGCCATTTTCTGTTGGCCTTCTTTACGAGGACTATGTTGGCGAGCCAGTCCGGGTAGGAGACCTCCCGGATGAAACCGGCTCCGAGGAGCTTGTCCACCTCTTCAGCTGCCGCCCGTTGTCGTTCCGGAGCAGAGCCTCTTTTCTTCTGCTTTACAGGCCTGCTGGTCGGCCTTACCTGGAGTCGGTGGACCATGACTCCAGGGTCAATTCCCGGCACGTCCGCAGGCGACCAGGCGAAGACGTCAGCGTTGTCCCGCAGGAAGCTGACAAGGCAATCCCTCTCGCGAGCGCCGAGGCCGGAGCCGACCTGCACAGTTAGCTCAGGAAAATTTTCTTGTAGTGGGATTTGAATAAGGAGCTCACCGGGCTCGACTTGCTTCTTCCAGAGGGTGTCCCTTGCATCGAGGGTTTCTATGGGCAGCGAAGGGCCCATCGGGTGGTCTGGCGCCTCGGCTGGTTGCTTTACTGTGTGGGCCGCCATGTAGCATTGCTTGGCGACCAGCTGGTCTCCGCGGACCTCGCCTACTCCTTGGTCGGTGGGGAACCGCATGAGCAAATGGCGAGTTGAAACCACGGCTCGAAGGGCATTTAGCCCTGGGCGCCCAAGGATGGCGTTGTAGACCGAGGGCAGACGGACCACCAGGAGGTCCATCCTCACAGTGCTCTCCCGGGGGGCGAGGCCGACTGTGACAAGGAAGCTGGCCTCACCCTCAACCGGGACTGCATCTCCGGTAAACCCAACCAACGGGGCATTGACTCTCCGGAGATGCCCTTCTGTCAATCCCATTTTTTGGTAGGCATGATAATACAAAATGTTGGCTGAGCTTCCATTGTCAACTAGGACACGCTTTACATCAAACCTATTTACAATCATAGAGATGACCACAGCATCATCATGGGGGGTTTCGACCCCTTCTAAGTCCTCGTCCGAGAATGAGATGGCTTCACCAGTACGTGGGCGCTTCGGGGGTGCTCCCTGGGCGGCCGTTCCTGCCGAGGCCCGCCCGATCATGTTGATGGTGCCGGCGATGGGCCTGTTGTCGCCCGGATTTCCGGTTGGTGCGACATTCTCCGCCGGCCTCCTTTCCTCAGGTCGGTTCCTCACGAACTGGTTGAGTACTCCCCGTCGGATGAGCGCTTCTATCTCATCCCGGAGTTGGTAGCAGTCCTCCGTGTCGTGCCCACGATCTCGGTGGAAGCGGCAATACTTCCTGGGATTCCGGGGGAATCCCGTGTCTCGCATAGGAGGCGGGGGTCGGAAGAAGTCCCGACCCTCGATTTCCATCAGGATCTCGGCCCGGGGAGTGTTGACGGGTGTGTAGTTCTCGTACTTTTCCGGGTACGTCCGAGGCCGTGGGGGGGACCTCGGCCGAGGAGGGGTCCTTTGCTGAGATCGCCTCTGCTGTCGGGGCGGACTTCTCAGTCTGGGGAGGTTGTTCTCTCGGCGGGGGGATCGGCTCCTTTGTCGGCCGCGCTCCTCGCGGCGTTTCTTCTGCTTCTTGGAGGCGGGCTCAATTGCCCCCCGCCTAGATGCAACTGCCTCCTCGGCCTTGGCATACTTCTGGGCTCGGGCCAACATTTCAGTGAAGTCGGCCGGAAAGCTCTTCTCGATGGAAAAGAGGAATCGGTAGGAGCAAACCCCAGTCTTCAGAGCCGACATAGCTATCGACTGGTCTAGCTCGCGAACCTCCCATGTGGCGGCGGTGAAGCGGTCCAGGTACTCCTTGAGGGACTCCCCCTCTTTCTGTTTGATGTCGAGGAGGGAGTCCGACGTCCGTCGCTGGCACCGGCTGGCAGCGAAGTTGCTGGCGAACTGCCTGCCGAGCTGCTCAAAAGAGGACACCGTATTCGGCTTCAGTCCAGAAAACCAAAGCCGAGCGGTCCCTCGGAGGGTCGCTGGGAAGGCCTTGCAGAGTATGGCCTCCGAGGACCCTTGTAGGGCCATGAGGGCCCGATAGCTCTCCAGGTGGTCGAGAGGGTCGGTCGTCCCGTTGTAGGGTTCCACCTGAGGCATTTTGAACCTCGCGGGAACCGACTCATCCTCGATCTGGCGGGAGAAGGGGGACTTGGTGGTGAACTCAAAGTCTCCCTCTTGTCTTGCCTTCTTGCTGTGGAGCGCCGCAATCTGACGCTCCAGATGCTCAACTTTCCGGTCGAGCTCCCCCACCCGTGGGATTGTCGCCGTGGTTTGCGCCGGCTCACGGTGATCTGGGGCTGACTCTGCCTCAGAAAGTTGGGGTCTCCGATCGAAACCTTCTCCCGGTAACTCCCTCCGGGGAGAAGCTCGTTCTCCGTTGTTGGCTCTAGAAGAGCCATGCAAGTTTTGGCTTGGGAAAACCGGGCCGTTGGGGAGACACTCCGGCGGGGCCTGAGCCCGTGGGGGGAGCGTAGGTAAGGCTTCCTCGCGCCGCAAACTCTGAACGGCGGCAGCCAAGGCCTGGACTTGCTGTACCAGGGCGTCGAACTGTTCTGGCTGGACCAGAGGAACTGGGTCAGCAGGAGTTGGAGAGTTCTGGACAGAGTGTCCAGGGCTTTGCGGGGGACGCCGGGAGATGTTAGAGGCTCCCTTACTTCTCAACTTCATGACTGCTACTCGGTCCCTTCCTCTAGCGCCAACTGTTGCTGGAAATTGGACCCGGGGGCAGTTTTCGGTCGAGGAGAGGGAGCGGCGGTGAGTTCTCACGGCGGGGCGGCGGTCCGTCGGCGAGCGGCGTCCTCCGTCTGGGGCGGTCGGAGAGAAGGGGCGGCAGGTCCTCGTGGCGAAGCGGCGGTCCGTCAGTTGGCGGTGCCCTCCGTCCGGGTGCCTGCACACGAACCGGTGGCCGGGTTTTCCGGCGCCGGCCCTCCGACGCTCAAGTCAGGGAGGGGGCAAATAGTGTCGAAAAGGAGATAAATAATGTCTGTAGAGTATATCAATCTTCCAACCCCCTCCTGAGAGGCCAAGGCTCCCTTTTATAGGCGGGGGTTGGTTTACCTGCGATGTAACAGGGCGAGGCCGTAGTACGGCTCGGCATGTTGTTCAGGTCGGCGCATGGTCAGGCGAATCATTGCCCTGATGTCGGCGGTGAGGGCGTCGTATAACCCGAACTAGCACGCTGTCAGACGAATTATTGCATTGGTGTCGGAGGTATGGCCGAGATCGGAGACTTATCATAGTTGACTAGACTCTGCTGGGCTGATTTGCCGTGGAGAGCTGAGAATCCGTAGATGACAGGAGCCATGCGCATTTATGGTGGAGTAAGCTGGAGATCCGCATTTATTGTGGAGTAAGCCGGAGATCCGCATTTATTGTGGAGTAAGCTGGAGATCCGCATTTATTGTGGAGTAAGCCGGAGATCCGCATTTATTGTGGAGTAAGCCGGAGAGTTACAGCGACCATGCGTAATAAATGCCAGAGGGGCGTCAGGGTATGGTCCTCGGCCAGACCTCTGAGGCGCGCGGCCGTAGTAGGTGGCTGACAAGAGTAGACCTCGAACATCGGGGTTTTTCTTAGGCCGGAGGTCTCGAGGTCGGGCGTTCCGAAGTCGGACGCCGACTTCGGCCGTCCGGGGTCGGAATTTGTACGGCTTCTTAGGGGCATTTAAGTCATTTGGGAAAAAATCTTATTCTCCCCAACAGGACCCTTTCCCTCTTTGCTCTTTGGCTCACCCTTGGATGCTGAACATGTGTCCCCTTCTGCTGCCCATGGTGCTAGCCAAGTGATACACTTTGAAATCTTACCATATCTGCTCCCTTGTTGGCTTTTGGATGTGGGACAAGTGTCTTGGCCCGCTGCTACTTGTGCTGGCCGAGAGCTGTCTTTAGGGGCTTTCCTTCCTTCTTTGCTGGTTGGGCGCACATGTGATGCATGTGCTGGTTGATGTGCTACCCCTTGGCATTTGGCTGATGCATGGCCCCTTGGATTGGGCTTGGTTGGGTACACGCTGCTGTGGTGGGACTTAGCCGTTTGTGGACTGCTTTGATGCGGCTAAGTCCATGTGCTCATGCTTGGCTAGGCTGCCTTGATTGGGGGTGATTGGCTGCTGGTGCATGCAGCTGGGTGCAATCCATGGCCGAGCCTTGTGTGGCCGAACCTTTGCTTGGTTGAGCTCCAGCCTCAGTCCGCTTGATTGGGTGATGTTTGCTTCTAGACATGGGTTTGGTGCTGCACATGACCGGGTGTGTTTTGTTCCTAGTTATTGGCTTCGGGCATGCTTGACTTGCCTTGCTTTTAGGTGCTGCTGGACCTCTCTTCTGTGTGCATGTGTGCTCTGGTGCGCGCACATGGGTTGGTGCCCCTTGTCGCCTCTCGTGGTTGTGCTCATCCTTGGCGTGTTTGCAGCAACTTGTGGCTGCTGAATGTGTCGGGTGTTGGCGCAACTCGAGTGGGCGCCATGGCTGTGCACCAGCCCCTTCCATGCATGGTGAGGTCACTCAGACGTGCACTGGGGGCTGCTCAAGTGGGCGGGGGTCTGCTCTTGCTTGGACGTGTGCGGGTGTTGCTAGGCTTAACTCGCTCACATTGGGTTACTGCTGCAGTGGCTCGAGTGTACGGTTGGCCGCGCGCTCGGGCTGTGGTCTTCGGTTCCACGCGGGCGCAGGGCACGAAGCGTGCTTCGGCGAGGTTGGGCGCGCGCTAGCGGGTTGCCTTGCGCGCGCATGCTGTTGTGGTCGGGTGCGGGCGCCCGGATGTGGCCAAGTGTGCACGCGAATGGCCGCGCGCTACTGGTCGTGCGCGCAGGGGTCCACGCGCAGGCTGGTGCGCGCACGGTTGGCTGCGCGCAGGTTGTGGCCATGCGGGCGTGCGGCTGCGGTCGTGGCTAATGGCCCCAAACCTCGCATGGGCGCTATGGAGGGCCTGTGCGGGGTCGAGCCAGCTGCTGCAATACTTGGCCAAGGCTCGGCCAAGCCTCCAAGCAATGGAGTTTGCCCGAGTCTTGGCCTTGGGCGAGGTTGGCCTTGCTTGTTCTGGCTGAAATTTGGCTTGGCGGAGTGGGGTTCGCAACTTTCCCCTCTCTTGGAGAATACCCTTGCCCTCAAGGGTGAAGTCAGGGTACCTTTTTGCCATTTCGTCATCTGCATAGAATAGCATCCTCCACATCAATCTTTCCCAATAGGAGAAGTGCTTTACCCTGTCACGATGCCATCTTGGATGTCCACTTCCATTGTTGTTGTGGAAATGCCCGGTCATGTTCCTGCTGAAGTTAGAAATCATATGTACATGAATATACCGAATGTAGAAGATCCACCCTCTTCGGTCATGGCCACAAATCTGCAACTTGTTGCCAATAAGGGTTGCACCACCATGACCTTCTATCATTTAATTCGAGCTTCCGTGTTGCTTGTCTTCTTCACGACATGATGCTATGGGTTTGGTTGCAGTATCTTTTGCTTTGCTGCAAATGGTTCCACCCTCAGGTTCCTTGTTGCTGCCTTCGCAAAGGAACTCTTGAACACCCTCTAAAGGATCTGAATTGCTGCTGTCATCTTCTGGAGTTGCAGCAGCACTTTTGGCCTCTTCCTTGCTGGAATTTCTGCAAGTGTTTGTTCAGCAGCCATGATTTGAGGGGTTACCTTGGAATGGATGGCTGCGGTAGGAGTTGCAGAAATTTCCGCTGCTGCAGAATTTTTTGGTAGAGAATCACCCTGGATCCTCACTTGCTGATCATCTTCCTCCAAGGTTGATGCTGCGTCCTTAGTTGTTGCAGCTAGTTGCTGCAACTTTGGGGCTGCACAATGGGCTTTGGAAACAAGTTTATGGCCGTCGGTAGATTTTGCATTGGTGCTGCACTTGTGGTTGGATGTTGGAAAGTTAAATCTTGGTTCCTTTGGCCCCCTCTCTTGAAGCCTTAGATCCCTAGTAGAACTCTCATCATAGATATCACCAATCAGCCCCCACCTATCCACGTGTCTTCTCCGGCCTTCAAGCCTTCGAGCATGGACAAGCTCCTCTTCGGACTCGGTACTCTTGTTATAGTCCCCCTTACATCTCTCTCTATACTGATCTCCCTCTAATCTCCTCTCTACAACACTTCTTCTTCGACTCATGTTCTCCCTCATTTTTTTTTTTCATTCTATCACTCTCTCTTTTAATGAATCTCTTTTTTAACCTCTCTATATTGGTGTTACTTACTCTCCTCATGTCGGCCAAAGTGTTCATAACATTCTTCAACACTCGGCCGAGTTGGGTGTTCGTTCGATTCCTGTTTACCTAAAAATATGCTAAACAGATCGTTGTTGGAACCGACAAACAAAGTTTAAATTTAATTTACTCTTACCTGTTCTACTCGAAGAATAGTGGTCGTAAGAGGTCGATCCATAGGAAGACGATTGGAGTTGCATAAAAATTAAAACGTTCACTCGGATTTTAAATCGATTTTTGAATGGTAGAATAAAAACATTACTTTGAGGATGTTAAATGATTCTTTAGTCTATCAGAGAATGTTTTCCATTTGAAAATAATGAAAAGACAGATACTTGGAATCGAAGAACATTTATAAATTTAATAAAATATTTAACTATTCAAAGGAAAATTTTGGCATGGATGAAAATAGTACTTAGGAAGATTGAAGCCTGGAACATAGACTGAATGAAAGAAAATTTCATATATTGCAACTAAAACAAAAATTCTAGAATGCATAAAATAAACTGCAGGAATTAAACTTAACTTAAAACATGATTTGCATAAAAGAAAAATTAATGGATTGCATAAAAGAACAATTACAAAAGTAAAATGAAGATTGGAAGCCTAATGCTTCCTCCTTCTACAAAATAAAACATAAAGAAAACAAAGGAAGAAAAACAAATCACTTCTCTTCTCCCTCTCTCTCCCACGGTGGACCTTCAACATAAAATAATTAATACTTTATCTTTCTTCTTCCCCAAAAACAGAGCTTCCTCTATTTTTTTCTTTCTCACTTGAACCAGCCGATGGCCTCCTCCCTGTTCCTTCTTGAACCAGCCCGCACCGAGTTGAGAGCTCTCTCCCCCCCCCTTCTTCTTCCGATGGCCACCCTATTTATAGGCAAGTGAGGATGTTTGGGATCCGGAAGTGGCGTACTCGGAGGCTTGACTGTGGCACGTTTCATGGAGCTCGGGTGCGATGATGGGAGGAGCGGATCCATGGCTGAGACCTTTGATTCGGATGAAGGTCTGGCCGCGGGATCTCGGAAAGACACCATTCACGGACGCGTGATGTTGGGATGGAGTTCCGGGATGGAAGAAGAAGGCAGGCGATCAACGGGGCTTCACGAGCAGCGGAGGAGCTGAGAGCGTGATCGACGGAGCTTGACGCTGATCGCGGGATCAATGGGTGCTAATCCGGAAGCGTGATGCGGGAGCTTGATCCGTGGAGGGGGTGATTCACGGGAAGAAGATGAATACGGACGGGATCTTGGGCTGCTTCACAGGCTGCTGGCAGTGGGATTGCTTGGATGCTGTGAGGAGGTGATGACCCGTGGGCTGGTGGGAGGAGCCGATCACGGCCACGGTGGAAGCTTGGATCACGGCTTGACTTCGAAAGGGAGGAGACGCGCTGAAGATGGAAGATGCCACGGGATGATTCGGGCGTTGATCATGAAAGATGCTTGATGGGCGTTGGTAGATCGCTGGAAATCACGCTTGCTCGGATGCGGTTGGGATGCTGGCAGCGCGTGAAGAACGCGGGCGTTGCTGGCACGGCTGAAGAAACTGGGAGGAAGATGTGGAGGAAGGGATTGGTGGAAATGGAAAAAGCTGGGGATGTGGCCTTCCTTCTTTGGCTGTGGGATGATTCGGAATGGAGCTTGCCGCGATGTGTGATACGCTGGGATGGGGAGCTGTTTCTGCATCACGGGCGAAAGAAATGGGAGGAGGGGATCATGGAATGGGCTGTTGCTGGGATGCACAATCTTCGTTCGATACGGCTCTGAGATGGGGCTGGCACATTGATCACGGACTCAGGGCCGCGGGATCTGATCTGGAAGATGGACGGCCGTGATGATGACGTGATCTGTGGGATCCTAGGAGGACTTGTTGAAGATGCGGACGGAATGGATTTATTTGGGATGTTGATGATTGATGACCCAAAGATTGATTCATAGATTGATTTTGATGATCACAAAACCTTGAAGTATAGATACTAATGTTTATGTTGCAAGGAGAAAGATATTTATTTTGCAAGGAACATAGCAAGTTGGAAGAACACAAGAAGGCCTCCAAAAGCTCTCAAGAAAAGTTAGAAGAAAGCTACAATTCATTGGCCCAAGTTTAAAGTTCAAAAGGTTCAAATTGGAGGAGTAAAATCAAAAGAAAAATTCGAAAGAATAGTCTTCGAGTCGACTCCTGAGGAATTCGAGTCGACTCCAATGTTTACCGAGTCGACTCCGGGGAAGTATGAGTCGACTCCTAGGAGTCACAGGCAGAAAAGTCAGAGAGCAGTTTTCGAGTCTGAAATTCGAGTCGACTCCAGTGGAACGCGAGTCGACTCCGATGGTTGGCAGGTCGACTCCAAAGAAAGCAAGAGTCGACTCTCAGCGGTACATAAAGAAAAAGTCAGAGAGCATTTCATGGACTCTGAGATTCGAGTCGACTCCCGCAATATACGAGTCGACTCCGAGACTGCGCGACCATCAACAGACAGAAGATCAAGTTACTGCCTCTGAGATTCGAGTCGACTCCCAGACAGCTCGAGTCGACTCCACGATAGCTTCACGTCAAAAGGCAGAAGACCAACTTTCAGAAACTGAGAGCCGAGTCGACTCCGAGGAAGTTCGAGTCGACTCCAAGACTGGACGAGCCAAAAGACAGAGGATCGAGTGTTCGGGCTCTGAGATTCGAGTCGACTCCCAGGACAGTCGAGTCGACTCGAGAGGACAAAATTCAAAATTGGATCCACGGACTTCAGTGGATGAGCCGACTCCGAAATTGCCAAGTCAGCTCCAGAAGTTGGCGAGTCGACTCCAGGTTAAGACGAGTCGACTCCCAGTCGAGGCAAGCACATTAATTCAAATTTGGAACAGTGGGCGAGTCGTCTCCGGTAAAACACGAGCCGACTCCTGCAACAGGCGAGCCGACTCCTGATCGCGCGAGTCGACTCCGATCCCAACGGTAACATTGTCAGGAAATGCAGACTGTGTCCAACGGCTCTTTTTCCTGTCTCTAACGGCTATATTCTTGTTTCCACGCCATCTAAAGCTATAAAAACAAGAAGAGAGCTAGGGAAGAACTCATGGAAGTGGGAGAGATCATCTAGGAAAGAGATCTCAAAGAGATTACAAAGAAAATCTCCCATAAGC
Organism: Phoenix dactylifera; assembly: GCF_051530095.1. Lineage (NCBI taxonomy): Eukaryota > Viridiplantae > Streptophyta > Magnoliopsida > Arecales > Arecaceae > Phoenix > Phoenix dactylifera. The sequence goes on from NC_143193.1 coordinate 11,571,681, forward strand.
ACAAAAGGGCCATCCAAAATGAAATAGAGAGAAGAAGAGCATCCAAGTGAATCCGAAAGCTTCCTCTCCATCCGTGTGCTGCCTCGGGGATCCTCTACTTCATGCCAAATCAGAGGAGGATCAAGTAAAGAAGAAGCCGAGCTCCTCCATCTTCAAAACTCGTTTGAGGGCTTCTCTTTACTCTATTTGTTTATATTGTCATATTTGCTTGTTTAAGAAGCTTTGTTTTGTTTTATACTTTGTTTTAATATCTTGTAACTTGATTCAATCAAGGGATTGAATCAAGGGGTTTAGGTTTGTTGGTGACCCAAAGGAGAAAACCAACGGTGTTAGGTTTGTTGGTGAGCCGAGGGTAAAACCAATGTATAAGGGTTTGATTGTGATCCCGGGAAAACAATCGGAGTGGTTCTAGTCGGTGAGCCTGGGAAAACCGACCGAGTTCGTTGTGACCTCGTAAAACAACAAGTTGGGATGTGAGCTTGTAAAACAACCGGCTGTAATCGGTAGGATTATAGTGAAATTCCCAAGAGGTCTTGGGGAGTGGATGTAGGTACTGGGGTGCACCGAACCACTATATGTCCTTTGTGTTTGTAATGCCTCTAGTTATTGTCTAACTAACACACTTACTTACTTAGATAAATTGCTTGCTTAATTCTTATCCACACATCCTTTAGTTGCAAGCATATTTAATCAAATCGAAGTCTATACATCAAACCCTTGCTAAGTTTAACTTTCACTGTGCATCTATACAACTTAGCATAGTAAATCAAAAAGTTTTAGAAGTAGCATAAAAGTTTTAAAAGACCCAATTCACCCCCCCTCTTGGGTTGTATCTACTGGGCAACAAGTGGTATCAGAGCAGGTGCTCTAAGTTTAATTATTGATCTCACGATCAAGAGCCAAAGATCATGACAACTCAAATAGATAGTTTTCTAGGAGAAGGACAATCAATTAATACACCTCCACCATTTAATGGCATAAACTATACACATTGGAAAATACGCATGCGCATCTTTATTCAATCACAAAACTATTACTTATGGAAAATCATAATAAATGATCTTCACATACTCTCTCAAACTTTTAATGAAAAGGACTTAGCACAATTGAATGCTGATGCTATGAACATATTATATTGTGCTATTCAAGAAACAAAGTTTAATGAAATTTCTGCATGCTTATCTGCTAAGGAGATCTGGGATACTTTAGAAAATATTTATGATAAATCTCAGATTAGCTCTCATGTGCTTCAATTACATTCTAACAATGAGACTGCAGAAAAAGGTGTTGAATCTCCCACCTCAGTCGAGTCGACTCCAAGTATTTCAGAGTCGACCCTCAAGATAACCGAGTCGACTCCAATAAGGTCCGAGTCGACTCCGAGGCAAATCAGCTTCCTAAAGACAAAGAAAAAGAGGAAGCAAGAAGAAAGGAAGAAAGAGATAAAAAGGAAGAAAGCCTTGACCAAGAAAGAGTCAAGCCAGAAAATAAAAGTTAGGAGCAACAATGATGATATTAGCTCCAAGAAACTACAAGAGGTAACGGACTTGTGCTTTATGGCACAGGAAGACAAGATAAAATCTGAATTTACTTTTACCTCAAATGATTTTCAAGACGAATTCTCTTATGATGAATTATTAAATGCTTTTCACGATTTGTATAGTGAATGTAGAAAATTAGCTGTAAAGAATAAAAATCTTAAGAAACTAAATCTGAAAATTTCAAAAGAAAGAAATTCTAATGATGAAATACAAGAGAAACTAAATTCTAAAAATGAAAGCTTAAGGTCATTTTCAGAAGAATTAATTCAGAAAAATCATAGCTTAATTAGAGAAAATCAAAACTTAAGTAAAGAAATTAATCAATTAAAATCTTTTATTAACAAATTCACCGTAAGCTCAGAACGATTGAAAATGATGTTTGAAAGCCAATATGTTGCTTATGATAAATCAAAACTTGGCTTGACTCCTTTACTTAACAATAAACCTCTAGAGAAAAAGGTTATCAATTCACCATGCAAACCATTAAATAAGATAACTTATCTCAAACATGAAAAGAATGGGAATAACAACTTTACCTATCGTTCTAGTATAATTAAATCAAATGGTAAAGTTATTACTATTAAACAGATATGGGTTCCAAAAGGAACCATATGTCCTAACTCTCAAGGACTCAAGCAAGCTTGGGTACCCAAAATGAGAAAATGAGGATGTACACATAGGTGTACCAAGGTACCTATGGAACATAAAGAAACTTAAAAAGTTATTAACAAAAAAATAATAATGAAATCAGTAATTCTTGCATCTCATCATTATTTGTGCTTTAGTATTTGATATGATTTGCTAGTAGTGATCAATTTTGTGATATAGAAAATACTTTTGGAAATATAATCAAATCATTTCATTTTACTCACTAGTGGATAAGGTGCTAAATGATTAATCAACTTATTAAGAATAACTCTATGAATTCTCTATATGCTTGATTGAGAGTTTTTATCTATGGCATTATTGTTTATTGATCATAGATATGATAATGTGTACTTGGTATGCTTTTGAATATATGCACTATGAATACCAAGATTAAAGAAACCATATTTGGCATATGAAATCAGCTCATGCTAGTATGTACTTAATCTCAAAAGACCTTGCCATAGGCTTACTTAGATTATCCTCTTAAAGGTCAAAGTTTTACTATGCATGCTAATTAAGGAAACAAACAAAAATAATTTCTAAATCTAGAGATGTTGTTTCCAACACTAATTTTTTCAAAAGCTTACATTGGATTTATTCTTGAAAAATAAAACTGAAGTATTTTTCTGTATTTACTAAATCTTGTAAAAGTGGTTCAAATGATAAAGGTTTCCAAACTGTGAAGATAAAGAGTATCATGGCACAGTGTTGAAAACCAAAATCCTGATAAAGGTTATACAGAAAATAATATTAAATCCAATGATTTCAGCACCAAGGACACCATAAGCAAAATAGGATTAATAGAATTCTTGAAGAAATGAAAAAGACAATTATGTATGATAGTCATCTACTTAAATAATTTTTAAAAGACTATCATCACTGCTTGTCATACATATGATTTCTATTTTTGATGAAAATTTTGATCTTCTGAAAAATGGAAAATGAACCATTGCATATCTTTCATATTTTTCAGTCGTACATGTTATTATGAAAATAATGCCAAATCTGATAAAGATACTTCTATCCTTGGATATCATTCATCAAGCAATGCATATAGAATATTCAATGAAAAGATTTTAGTTGCAGAAATATCAATTCATTTTATTCTTTATGAGACTAATGATTTATTATCAAAATACTAAAATCAAATTATATGGTTAATCTTTTACATATGCACTTAATGAAGAAAAATTGATGACTACTAAAAGACTAAATCAAGAAAAGAGGAAATAGATCTTGATAAAGATTCTTGCATGATTAGAAGTAAAGATCATCATTATCATGTGCTTGCTTCATGAGCTTTATATTCTGTCAAATAAATGTGTAGAATTCACTCCTATGTGGTTACTTCATTAAAAAGGAGATCTATGAAAAATAACCACCATATTTAAAAATACACATTACATATATGATAAAGCAATATGTGATTTAGAACAAGCATCAAAAGCATGATATATAAAAGCTTAAGCAACCTTTTTGATAGAAAGTAATAGTGATAAATCTATGCATCAAAAAGATGAATTTGTGATATCTTATTTGCTCAAAGTATGCATTGATGACATCATTTTTGGTTCTACTAATGAAGAGTTATATTGCAAAGTGAGTTTGAAATATGATGAATGAATTAACATCTTCTCTCAAACTCCAAATTAAGACAAACAGGAAAGGGGATCTTCATTGACCAACGTTAGTCCACAAGAAAACTCTTATAGAAGATTGGCATGAAGAAGGTATATCTATGACCCCATCTTGTAGAATTTGAAAAGGATGAGCAAAGTAGATCTATTGTGTTAAAGCTGTGTTGAAGCATGATAGAATAATTATTTTATCATACAGCTAGTAGACCAGATTGTATGCTCATTATGTGACCTTGTGCAAGACTTCAATCTACCTTTAATTAATCATATTTTATTGATAACAAATAAATCATAATCTGAATTTTGATAGAAACAAATGTTTAAGATAAATTGATTAAAACATAGTTAACATATCTTATTGATAATTATCTTAAGCAAATAGAATCTAAACTAAATTGACTTGAACTATCTTGGTTAATGAATCTATCTCTTTAGTTCAAATGATATGTGCTTGCTTATATTTAGGCAATCTCTTGAGTAAAGTGACTCAACATGCAACTATTGTCATATCTTATATTGAGTCATCTAGTTAAAAAATATGTATGTTGGATGAATGCTTTGTATCTTAAAGAAACTAATGACCTTTCTTCAAGAAAGAAAAATGAGAAATTTCAACTTGAAGGATATCTTCATGTAAGATACACTAAACATTCACATGCAAACAAGAGAGAGGATCTTCTTCAGCCAAAAGTTCACACATAAGAAATCTAATTTGGCTTGAAGAACATATAATGAATAGGTAATTTAGATACCCTTCTCACAAATTAGTTGAGCAAAGTCAGTAACTTAAATCTTATTATGGCATGATTAAATTCTTTAATTATTAATTTTTGATATCATGTCTATATGTGTATTGACTGACTTATACTTTTAGAAATTATTTCATGGTTTGCCCAAACTAAAATATATCTTTGCCTATGTCATAACCATGAAATACACAAGTATATGCTTAAAATGTTGATGTAAAATAACTTGTGAGAAGTTATGAATCCTTGAGCATAATGAAAATGTTGTTTGCATGATATACATATATATGATACGTAAGATTAATTCTCTATTCTGCTCTCTCATGAAAATTACTTGAGAATAACAAAAAGAGAGAGAGATAAAGAAAAGAAAATGGATATTATTCAAGAGAAGTAAAATCCAAGTAGAGGCAAACACTTCAACCTTAAGGAAAAGCAAAACAAACTTAATATATTCGACACATTTGTGAGACTTGTGTGAGCATTCTTTTGGAAGAGATAAAATCCATAATTAATTACACTTAAACAGGGAGGTTTTGAAGTAAACATTTTAACCTTTCTATATTGCTCATCATAGGGATGGTGCCAATGGGGAGGCTAGTGGTAGTACCTCGTGCCCCTTCCCAACTCCACCGGATAGGGAGCAAATAGAGTATAGAGCATAAGAAAGTAAAAATGAAAGACAAAGTAAATGAAAGTATATAAGAAGAATCAAGTTTTTTTTTATCACTTGAAAACATAATTTAAGGATGAAATCAATGCAAGATAATATTTAAATAGGAGGAGTTTATTTGAAAAGAATTGATTTTGATCCTTGACATGCTTGTTCTTATTATTTTAATGTATGACTTAACACTTAATATAGTGTGCATATGGTATGATGTCTTGATTTATGGGTTCTCAATGTTTTACAATGCTTCATGCTTGAATAATTTGATTGAATATTTGGAATACTATATAAATTTTTTTTTGTATTGTTAAAAAGAAATTTCAGATTTGTCATTCACAATCATCGTTAAAATCTGAAAGGTGAATAAATTTGTAAAAAGGAGAAGAGAAGGATATTTCTATTTAGGCAAAATGAATTGAGTTTGTTCTATCCTTCAAACCTTGGTATATAATGTGCTAAACATAAATACAAATATTCTGAATATCCTCTTATATGTGTGAAATATGTGTCTTCAATCATAATGATTTAAGATGAGCTACAATGTGGAAGATCCATATCTCAAATTATGACTTTAAAAGCCTCTATTGAAAATCTTTATGAAATTCAGAATCTGATTTTGTATAAAAGCTTAAACTCAATATGATTTCTAAATAAAATCTTAATTTAAGAAAAACAGAATTAATTTTGATGCCTTGGTTGATTGCTCCGATACGCATCCGAAACATATCATTTCTTATCTTCAAAGTATACTAATATTGGTCTAAATGATGTGTCTTTCAATGATCTTAATTGCAAACAAATATTTTTAAATATATGAGTTTATTTTGATATTAAAAAGATTTATTATGCTTCATGTATCCATTGCAGAAAAACTATAATTAAGAAATTGAGTTCTATAAATAGATATACTTCAATGATCATCTATATGTTTTTCTCTCCTACATTATTAAAGACTTCCATCAATAGAGTGAATGATCTTAAGACTAGAAATATTTCAGTTCACTCAAATGACTCTAAAAGAAAGAAAATGTAAATGCTTTTGAAAGAAATTGAGCTTCAAATGAATCATTTTCTGATTAATATTTCTATACATTTTCTCTAAGATTAAGAGAAAGCATAACTTGTTCGTAAAGGATTAGAAAGAGTAATTACTACAAATTTTGGAATAATACTAGATTACTCTACATTCTCGATATTACAGAATTTCAGTGTTATTCACGTTTATCACTAAAATCTGAAATTCAACAATTTAAAATGATTAAAGAAGAATGCATCTTTTGAGGGGGAGCTTTAGATATTCAGTATCCTATCCCAAAGACACTTTATTTTGATGCATACTTTGAATTTTATGGATTGATTTTGATGAACCTCCTTATATTGCAAGACATGCTTTAATTTCCTTGAGATGAGTTCTATAAAGGTTGTCTTATCTCAAACCTTGAGTCTTATGAAAATAAGCTGAAATATATTTTTGAGATTGACAATCTTATTGAACATTATCTTAGGATTCTAAACTCTTAAATGGAATGATCAATTGAGGGGGAGAAAGAAAATTTCAGAAGGAGAGGTCTTATGGAACTTAATCGCATAAATCTATAACTAAAGGAGAGAGAAAGAACACTAAATGAAAAGTGATTCTAATACTCTCCAATATGTATCATCTGAAATTTAAATCTGAAAATCTGTATGATACACCTTGAGGCGTGTTATTTGGTTAGTATATCTCATGCATCACTCTTGAACCAAATTGCAAATCTTAAGAGCCTCTAATTTAATGAAAAAGGGGGAGAATAATGTGTTAAATTTTCTTGAGTATCTCTTAGAAAATCTATTTTTGGAACTTCACTAATGAGCTCTAATTGGCTTGCTTTTTGGAACTTCAATTTTGTGCAAATTCATTATTTTATGTATCAAATTGTGCTTATTTTCTAAAGGAATAAAAGAAAGTCTTTAAAAGAGCTCAAAGATGTATCAAAAATTGCATAAACTCATATTTTGGTATTTGTGCCCAATGCTCTTATTATCATATAAGAACTTTGAAGTCATTAAGAATTAATGATCCAACATGATGATATGTTTTTCCAAATATATAAGTTTTGATCTTTTACTCTGAAAATTAATTAAATTGCTCTCATGTTGATAAAATACTTAATAGATTGGGCAAAAGGTCTTAAATGAACAAGCTTTCATACTTAGTGAAGAGAGGTTAGATTTCCACTCATATTTTTTCTTGAATATCATTTGTGGTACTTCTTGAATTAACCTAAGGAAGATTCCACCTACACTTGATTAGAAAACTATCTGTGGTATCAACTTAGAAAACTTCTTGAAAACTATCTTAATTGGCTCTGATCTGTGCTCACTAATCTGATTCCAATATTATTGCCTTAAGTTATATGATTCATATCCTTGCAATAATTTAACATTCAAATCAGAGTACAATAAGGGAAAGAAATATTTGAGTGTTCTTATCTTTGTGCTTAATGTTTTCCTATCTTTTTGATGTTGTCAAAAAGGGAGAGAAATATCTAAGTATATGCAAATATCTAAGTATATGCTCATAATGCCTTTATGCTTTGAATTGAATACAAATCAGCTTAAGATTGTATTAAGCTGATTAAATCTAAAGCATTATCATGAAGTATGTTTTAAAAATATATGTTTTCTACTTCATGCAACTTTGCTATGTATTACTTCTAGAAAACAATATCTTTTATATTGCATATACTCCAAGTTTTGTCATCATCAAAAAGGGGGAGATTGATGACCCAAAGATTGATTCATAGATTGATTTTGATGATCACAAAACCTTGAAGTATAGATACTAATGTTTATGTTGCAAGGAGAAAGATATTTATTTTGCAAGGAACATAGTAAGTTGGAAGAACACAAGAAGGCCTCCAAAAGCTCTCAAAAAAAGTTAGAAGAAAGCTACAATTCATTGGCCCAAGTTTAAAGTTCAAAAGGTTCAAATTGGAGGAGTAAAATCAAAAGAAAAATTCGAAAGAATAGTCTTCGAGTCGACTCCTGAGGAATTCGAGTCGACTCCAATGTTTACCGAGTCGACTCCGGGGAAGTATGAGTCGACTCCTAGGAGTCACAGGCAGAAAAGTCAGAGAGCAGTTTTCGGGTCTGAAATTCGAGTCGACTCCAGTGGAACGCGAGTCGACTCCGATGGTTGGCAGGTCGACTCCAAAGAAAGCAAGAGTCGACTCTCAGCGGTACATAAAGAAAAAGTCAGAGAGCATTTCATGGACTCTGAGATTCGAGTCGACTCCCGCAATACACGAGTCGACTCCGAGACTGCACGACCATCTACAGACAGAAGATCAAGTTACTGCCTCTGAGATTTGAGTCGACTCCCAGACAGCTCGAGTCGACTCCACGATAGCTTCACGTCAAAAGGCAGAAGACCAACTTTCAGAAACTGAGAGCCGAGTCGACTCCGAGGAAGTTCGAGTCGACTCCAAGACTGGACGAGCCAAAAGACAGAGGATCGGGAGTTCGGGCTCTGAGATTCGAGTCGACTCCCAGGACAGTCGAGTCGACTCGAGAGGACAAAATTCAAAATTGGATCCACGGACTTCAGTGGATGAGCCGACTCCGAAATTGCCAAGTCAGCTCCAGAAGTTGGCGAGTCGACTCCAGGTTAAGACGAGTCGACTCCCAGTCGAGGCAAGCACATTAATTCAAATTTGGAACAGTGGGCGAGTCGTCTCCGGTAAAACACGAGCCGACTCCTGCAACAGGCGAGCCGACTCCTGATCGCGCGAGTCGACTCCGATCCCAACGGTAACATTGTCAGAAAATGCAGACTGTGTCCAACGGCTCTTTTTCTTGTCTCTAACGGCTATATTCTTGTTTCCACGCCATCTAAAGCTATAAAAACAAGAAGAGAGCTAGGGGAGAACTCATGGAAGTGGGAGAGATCATCTAGGAAAGAGATCTCAAAGAGATTACAAAGAAAATCTCCCATAAGCACAAAAGGGCCATCCAAAACGAAATAGAGAGAAGAAGAGCATCCAAGTGAATCCGAAAGCTTCCTCTCCATCCGTGTGCTGCCTCGGGGATCCTCTACTTCATGCCAAATCAGAGGAGGATCAAGTAAAGAAGAAGCCGAGCTCCTCCATCTTCAAAACTCGTTTGAGGGCTTCTCTTTACTCTATTTGTTTATATTGTCATATTTGCTTGTTTAAGAAGCTTTGTTTTGTTTTATACTTTGTTTTAATATCTTGTAACTTGATTCAATCAAGGGATTGAATCAAGGGGTTTAGGTTTGTTGGTGACCCAAAGGGGAAAACCAACGGTGTTAGGTTTGTTGGTGAGCCGAGGGTAAAACCAACGTATAAGGGTTTGATTGTGATCCCGGAAAAACAATCGGAGTGGTTCTAGTCGGTGAGCCTGGGAAAACCGACCGAGTTCGTTGTGACCTCGTAAAACAACAAGTTGGGATGTGAGCTTGTAAAACAACCGGCTGTAATCGGTAGGATTATAGTGAAATTCCCAAGAGGTCTTGGGGAGTGGATGTAGGTGCTGGGGTGCACCGAACCACTATATGTCCTTTGTGTTTGTAATGCCTCTAGTTATTGTCTAACTAACACACTTACTTACTTAGATAAATTGCTTGCTTAATTCTTATCCACACATCCTTTAGTTGCAAGCATATTTAATCAAGTCGAAGTCTATACATCAAACCCTTGCTAAGTTTAACTTTCACTGTGCATCTATACAACTTAGCATAGTAAATCAAAAAGTTTTAGAAGTAGCATAAAAGTTTTAAAAGACCCAATTCACCCCCCCCCCCTCTTGGGTTGTATCTACTGGGCAACAATGATTGGCTGGATGGCTGAGATTTCATGCTTGCATGGCAGCTGGAGAATTTGTTGGGCTCGGGCTGTCGGGCATTGGGCTTAAACCTAATGTTATTGGGTCTCTTGGATTCCTTGCACTCAAACACAAATACAACATTAATTAATTAATTTTATCATTAAAGATTAACTATAATACTAATTAAGATGGTACGACGATTGCACTTTTGTGCTCTCATCACACCCCCCAACTAGCTTATTGCTAGTCTCTAGCAATTTAGTGCAAAAATGATAAAATAAGAGTGCAAAAGTGTTATTTTCGTAGAGCATTACGATTGCACTTAGCACGTGCAACAAGCCGTTAAACCCTTAGGTTACTCTAGTGGACGAGTGTTGTCTCGTGAGGGTTTGCAGAGAAGTTACGCACAAACTTCATTAGTCAGGGATTTCCAATTTTTAACTCAAAATTTGAAGAAGTATTATTGTATGAACTTAGAATTGCAAGGACAATAAAGACTTATTGCTATCATATTTAAGCAGATTTTAACTCAAGTTTCATTACTCCCTATCTATCTGCTAACAAGTCAAGAATGTAGTGAGGTGCAAGATAGTATCATATAAATGAGTGGCTTTCACTTACTTCCAACATGATCACTTCAATTTTCAAGACTTTCTAGAGTTAAATGGTAATGAACACCCCGACTTTATTTATTTATTTATATATATTTTTTTTATCAGACTATGCTAAGAAGAATGACTTGTGCAATATCTAGCCTTATTAAGCTTTCTAGCTGACCCATGTAGCGAGTGTTAGGCCAATGACTCCCGATCCAAATGGCTCAGGGCACTAGGTGTAGAGACACCCTAACAGGCTTAATAACTCAAGTTAGCTAGGCTTCAAGGCCAAATTAGTCACTCAGAGTTTAATCTCAATCATCCTCACCTTTTTACGCGAACACTTGCTGCTTGCCAGGCAAGAGGCCCGGTTACTCAGTGAGAAGACTTAAATTAAACTCATTATTTTATTTTATTTTATCTTTTTTTTTGATTAGAATGTTCATCACACATATAACTTTAAATTATCCCGAAGATTAAAAGTATTCATATTAGTTGCAAGTATACATACCCCACTATTCATGTGCTTATGTGTAGGTGAATTTGAACTTCCTTTTTTTTAATTTTAATTTAATTTTAATTTTAATTTTAATTTTTTTTTTGCATAAAAAATCAAAAATATTCTCACCCCCATACCTAAATCTAACATTGTCCTCAATGTTAAAGAAAATTTAAAGCAGTAATAGGACAGAGGAGAAGTTACCTTGATGACCCAAAGATTGATTTAAAGATTGATTTTGATGATCACAAAATCTTGAAGTACAAATACTAATGTTTGTGTTGCAAGAAGAAAGATAATTTGTTTTGCAGGGAACATATCAAGTTGGAAAAATACAAGAAGGCCTCAAAAGCTCTCAAAAAAAGTTGGAAGAAAGCTACACTTTATTTGCCTAAGTTTCAAGTTCAAAGGATTCAAGTTGGAGGAGCAAATTCAAAGAAAGATTCAAAAGAATAGTTCTCGAGTCGACTTCTGGAAGTTTAGAGTCGACTCTGGCACTCTGAAGTTTCAAGAAACAGTGATCGAGTCGACTCCGATACTCTACGAGTCGACTCCGACTGAGAACAAACAAAAAAATAGAGAGTTGATTTTCAGCACTACAGTGCTCGAGTCGACTCCTACTTCAGCGCTACAGTGCTCGAGTCGACTCCTACTTCAGCGCTACAGTGCTCGAGTCGACTCCTACTTCAGTGCTACAGTGCTCGAGTCGACTCCTACTTCAGCACTACAGTGCGGAGTCGACTCCCAGCTACAGTGCCGACAAACTACTATTCACAAGTCGACTCCTGTTTCAGCCGAGTCGACTTCTACTTCAGCCGAGTCGACTCCAGCACTCTGGGAGGCGTAACGGCTAGTTTTTTCTTGACTCCAACGGCTCTATTTTTGTCTCTAACAGCTAGATTTTTGTTTCCAAGCCATCCAAAGCTATAAAATCAAGAGGAGAGCTAGGGAAGAAGTTATGGAAGTGGGAGAGAATACTTAGGAAAGAGATTTCAAGAGAAATCTCCCAAAAGCACAAAAGATCCATTCAAAGCAAAAGAGAGAGAAGAAGAGCATCTGAGTGAATCCCAAAACTTCCTCTCCAACTGTGTGCTGCCTCAGTGATCCTCTGCCTCGTGCCAAATCAGAAGAGGGTCAAGAAAAGAAGAAGCCGAGTTCCTTCATCTTCAAAACTTGTTTGAGGGCTTCTCTTTACTCTACTTGTTTACATTGCTATATTTGCTTAGTTAAGAAGCTTGTATTTGCTTTAAATTCTTAGTCTAATATCTTGTAACTTGATTCAATCAAGGGATTGAATCAAGGTGTTAAGGTTTGTTGGTGAGCCAAAGGAAAAACCAACGGTGTAAGGTTGTGGTTGGTGAACTGGGGAAAACCAACTGGGTTGGATTGTGAGCCCGTGAAAACAATCGGTTGGTTCTAGTCGGTGAGCCTGTGAAAACCGACCGAGTTCGTTGTGATCTCGCAAAACAACAAGTTGGGTTGTGAGCTTGTAAAACAACCGGCTGTAATCTGAGGGATTATAGTGAAATTTCCAAGAGGTCTTGGGGAATGTGTGGAGTGATTGATTATAACCATATTTGATTTTGATGAGCTCAAAGCATTTGAGTATATCTTATGTTATACTAATGAATTCAATCTAGTGTTTCAGTCAAATACTTGTAAATTTATGGTTAAGAGTCTCTAGATTTGGTTCAATACATTTTGGATAAGTAAAGAATTCAATTTGAACCAAAGTCTGAGTCTCGAGTCGACTCCGGGAGATTACGAGTCGACTCCAAGCGTATCAGAAGCACCGGTACAAGCTCGAGTCGACTCCTGTACAGTGCGAGTCGACTCCGACTGAGAACAGACAGACGAACAGAAAGATTCATCTCAGAACCTGTCAACGAGTCGACTTCTGAAGAGCGCAAGTCGACTCCGATGCTTGCCGAGTCGACTCCAGAGTAGAACGAGTCGACTCCAGGGAGTAACAGACAGAAACACAGAGAAGCTATTTTGGACCCTGAGAGCCGAGTCGACTCCTGAAGAACTCGAATCAACTCCGATGGTTGGCAGGTCGACTCCTAAGGAAGCGAGAGTCGACTCCCAGAGTAATACAAGGCAAAAGTCAGAGAGCAAATTTCGGACACTGAGAGCCGAGTCGACTCCCGCAAAGTCCGAGTCGACTCCAAGGCAGCGCAACCCCAAAAGACAGAAGACTGTTTTTCGGATACTGAGAGCCGAGTCGACTCCGAGACAGTTCGAGTCGACTCCGAGACGGCACAAGTCAACAGACAGAAGATCGGAAGTTCGGACTCTGAGTGCCGAGTCGACTCCCAGAATATCCGAGTCGACTGGAGTGAGCAAACTTGAAAAATACATCTCTGGATTCCCTTGAACAAGTCGACTCCAAAAGTGCCAGGTCAGCTCCAGACATTGGGGAGTCGACTCCAGGTTGAGTCGAGTCGACTCCAAGTCGAGACAGCACTTTAATTCAAATCCAGAACAGTTGCCGAGCCGTCTCCAGAAAAGCATGAGTCGACTCCTGCAACAGCCGAGTCGACTCCAGATCGCGCGAGTCGACTCCGATCCCAACGAAAACATTGTCAGGATGTGCAGAATGTGCAGAACGGCTAGGAGGTTGTGTCTAACGGCTATTTTTCTTTGGGAATGGCTTAAATAGCCTGAGGGAACAGTAATAGACATAGAAAGAGAGACTCCATTGAAAGCTAAAGTGATTTCCACCAACCAAGAGCTCTCTAGAGTGATTACTCGATAAAGAAGGAAGAAGTGCATTGAAGTCGACTCACCAACTCTCTTCCTCACATTTAAGGCTCTCCTCCAGACAGCTAGTCTACTTCAAATTCAAGAAAAGTCAAAGAGTTCGAAAAGCCCCCATCTCCATCTCCAAAATCAGTTTGAGGGCTACTTACTCTTCCTTGTTTAACTTGTTTTAAATACGCTTTTGAGAAGCTTCTTTTTCTGTTTGTTTTCAAACCATTTGTTCCTTACTTGATTCAATCAGGGGATTGAATCAAGGGTTGTAAGGTTTGTTGGCGAGCCTAGGTTAAAACCAACGGTGTAAGGGTTTGATTGTGATCCCAAAAAAACAATCGGGTGGTTCTAGTCGGTGAGCCTGGAAAAACCGACCGAGTTCGTTGTGATCTCGTAAAACAACAAGTTAGGTTGTGAGCTTGTAAAACAACCGGCTGTAATCCGAGAGGTTATAGTGAATTCCCAAGTGAGGCTTGGGAAGTGGACGTAGGAGCAAGGGTTAGCTCCGAACCATTATAAATTTGCTTGTGTTTGTGATTGCCTTATTGTCTCTTACTTTCCCTTCATTCACTGCATATAGGAACTAATTAATCCACTTGCAAAAGTTTTAATTAGTTACTCACAAAGCTTTTAAATTACAATAATTATTTTAAAACCCAATTCACCCCCCTCTTGGGTTGTCTATCTGGGCAACAAGTGGTATCAGAGCCGGAACTCTTTTACCAAAAGAGTAAAAGATCAAAATGACAACCCCATTTGGATCTTCTCATATTGAGGGCCAGTCCACCCATAGACCTCCATTCTTTAATGGATCCGACTACTCATATTGGAAGGCTAGGATGAGAATATTCATCCAAGCACAAGACTATGAGATGTGGACCACCATACTTAATGGACCATACATCCCATCCATTTTTGTAGAGGGTGTAACTATGCCCAAACTTGAAAAGGATTGGGATGACAATAATATAAGGAAGGCACAACTAAATGCCAAAGCAATGAATGTGCTTTATTGTGCTTTAGATAGAAATGAATTCAATAGAGTCTCTACTTGCAATTCTGCAAAAGAGATTTGGGATAGACTTGAAGTGACCCACGAGGGCACAAATCAAGTAGAAGAATCTAAAATAAATATATTAGTTCATAAGTATGAATTATTTAAGATGGATTCTAATGAAACAATCACTTACATGTTTACTAGATTTACTGACATTGTCAATGGCCTAAAGAACCTTGGCAAAAATTATACTAACAGTGACCTTGTCAGGAAGATTCTTCGTTGTTTATCAAGGTCATGGGAAGCCAAGGTAACGGCAATCCAAGAAGCCAAGGACTTAAACAAGCTGCCACTCGAGGAGCTACTTGGATCCCTCATGATGCAAGAGCTAACAATGAAACAACACAATGAAGAAGAGTCCTCTCACAAGAAAAAGGTAATAGCCCTAAAATCTGTTTCTACTAACAAAGATTTATCTTGCAGCAGTAGCAGTGAAGAGGAAGACAATGAGGGAGATGATGATGAGGCTCTTCTTGTAAGAAAATTCCGAAGATTCATCAACCGGAAGAAGTCCATACATCAGAAGAGAGGTTCAACGAATTTCCACAACAAAGATAAAGGTAAGGAAAGGGAGAGTGAAGGGATCGGATGTTGTGGAGTGATTGATTAAAACCCTATTTGATTTTGATGAGCTCAAAGCATTTGAGTATATCTCTTGTTTACTAATGAATTCAATTAAGTGTTTCAGTGAAAATCTTGTCTAAGTGTCTCTAGACTTAGTTCATAATATTTTGGATAAGTTAAGAAGTCAGCCTGAACCAAAGTCTGAGACTCGAGTCGACTCCAGAGTATCACGAGTCGACTCCAAGCGTATCAAGTTCACTGGCACGGGCTCGAGTCGACTCCGGATAAGTACGAGTCGACTCCGACTTAGAACAGACAGACGAACAGAAAGCATCAACTCAAAACCTGTCAGCGAGTCGACTCCTGAAGTGCGCGAGTCGACTCCGATGTTCACCGAGTCGACTCCAGGGTAGCAAGAGTCGACTCCAAGGAGCCACAGGCAGAAAAGTCAGAGAGCAGTTTTCGGGTCTGAGATTCGAGTCGACTCCAGTGGAACGCGAGTCGACTCCAATGGTTGGCAAGTCGACTTCAAAGAAAGTGAGAGTCGACTCTCAGAGGAACACAAGGAAAAAGTCAGAGAACATTTTTCGAACTCTGAGATTCGAGTCGACTCCCGCAATACGCGAGTCGACTCCGAGACTCCGCGACCACAAAGAAGACAGAAGACCAATTTACTGTCTCTGAGATTCGAGTCGACTCCCAGACAGCTAGAGTCGACTCCAAGGCAGCTCTACATCAAAAAGACAGAAGACAGTGTTTCGAAAACTGAGAGCCGAGTCGACTCCGGAGAAGTTCGAGTCGACTCCAAGACTGGACGAGGCAAAAGACAGAAGATAGGGAGTTCGGGCTCTGAGCGCCGAGTCGACTCCCAGGATTGTCAAGTCGACTCGAGTGGACCAAATTCAAAAATAGATCCACGGACTCCATGGGATGAGCCGACTCCGAGAAAGCCAAGTCAGCTCCAGAAATTGGCGAGTCGACTCCAGGTCAAGACGAGTCGACTCCCAGTCTAAGAGGCTACTTTAATTCAAATCCGAAATAGTTGCTGAGTCGACTCCAGAAAAGCATGAGTCGACTCCCGCTACAGCCAAGTCGACTCCTGATCGCGTGAGTCGACTCCAACCCACCAACGGACACATTGTCAGGGTGTACAGAGTGTGCAGAACGGGCAGAAAAAGCTCTCTAACGGCTAGTTTCCGTGGGGGTTGGTTTAAATAGCCACAGAGGACTGTAGCAAAGAAGAGAACAACCATTCCACCCCAAGTAATCAAGCTTTCAATCTCTGCAACTTGTTCTTCAACGAAAAAGAGGGAAGAGCAGCATTAACTGCATCCACCCACTTCTTCCCAACATTGAAAGAGCCTCCTCCTGCATTCAAGTCGACTACACATTCAAGAGGAGACCCGAAGTTCAGGAAGCCCTTCCTCTTCTCCAACTTAAAAGCGTTTGAGGGCTCTTAACTTCGTTATTGTTCATATTGCCATTTATCTGCTTTTGAGAAGCTGTATTTTTCTGTTTGTTCTTTTCATCTACACATTGTCTTTGCTTGGTTCAATCGGGGGATTGAATCAAGGGTATAGAGGTTGGTTGGTGAGCCGAGTGTAAAACCAACGTGTAAGGGTTCGATTGTGATCCTGAGAAAACAATCGGGGTTGGTTCTAGTCGGTGAGCCTGGAAAAACCGACCAAGTTCGTTGTGAGCTCGTAAAACAACAAGTTTGGTTGTGAGCTTGGAAAACAACCGGCTGTAATCCAAGGGGTTATAGTGAATTCCCAAGTGAGACTTGGAGAGTGGACGTAGGAGCAAGGGTTAGCTCCGAGCCACTATAAAACTTGGTGTTTGTGATTGATTGTCTCTCTTTCTCTTACTCTCATATCACTCACAGCACATAGCAATTAATCGAACAACTTGCAATAGCTTTAATTAGTCATCCACATCGTTTTAATTTGTAAGATTATTTTAAAACCCAATTCACCCCCCCTCTTGGGTTGTCTATCTGGGCAACAAGTGGTATCAGAGCCTAAACTCTTCCACCCAAGAGTAAAAGATCGAAATGACAACCCCATTTGGATCTTCCCACATTGAGGGTCAGTCCACCTAAAGACCCCCATTCTTTAATGGATCCGACTACTCATATTGGAAGGCTAGGATGAGAATATTCATCCAAGCCCAAGACTATGAGATGTGGACCATTGTAGTGAATGGGCCATACATCCCATCCATATATGTAGAGGGTGTCACGGTACCCAAACTAGAAAATGATTGGGATGAACATGACATGAGAAAGGCACAACTAAACTCTAAAGCTATGAATGTGCTTTATTGTGCCTTAGATAGAAATGAATTCAATAGGGTCTCAACTTGCAATTCTGCAAAAGAGATTTGGGACAGACTTGAAGTGACCCATGAGGGTACGAATCAAGTCAAAGAATCCAAAATAAATATTTTGGTTCATAAGTATGAACTATTTAAAATGGATTCTAATGAAACAATCACATGCATGTTCACTAGGTTTACTGACATTGTCAATGGCCTAAAAAGCCTTGGCAAGAACTATACTAACAGTGAGCTTGTCAGGAAAATCCTTCGTTGTCTACCAAGGTCATGGGAAGCTAAAGTGACGGCAATCCAAGAAGCCAAGGACTTGAACAAGTTACCACTTGAGGAGCTTCTTGGATCCCTAATGACGCACGAGCTAACCATGAAGCAACACAATGAGGAAGAGTCCTCCCATAAGAAAAAGGTAATAGCTCTTAAATCTACTTCATCTAACAAGGACTTGTCTTGCAGTAGCAGCAGTGAAGAAGAAGAACATGAGGAAGATGATGGTGAGGCTCTTCTTGTGCGCAAATTCAGAAAATTCATCAACCACAAGAAGTCCTATCATCAAAGGAGAGGCCCCTCAAATTCCTACCGCGAGGACAAAGGTAAGAAAAGGGAAAATGGGGAGATTGGCTGCTATGAGTGTAAAAAACTGGGACACATCAGAGCTGAGTGTCCCTTACTAAAGAAGGGCAACAAGTACAAGAAGAAGAAAGCCCTCGTCACCACCTTATCGGACTCCGACGCATCATCTTCATCATCGGATGAAGAACAAGAAGAAAAGGCCAATTTGTGCTTCATGGCCAATGAAAATGAGGTAACATCTGAATCACATCTCGATTTTTCTTTTGATGAACTTTATGATGCATTTAATGAATTAATGATAGAATATAAGGCCATAAATCTTAAGAATAAAGAACTAAAAATAGCTAAACAATCATACATACTTAAATGCGATAAACTAGTTAAGGATAAGGACTGTATCACCATAGAAAATCTAGAACTTAAGACAAGCAACCAACTCTTAATTAAGAAAACTAACACCTTAAGTAAAGATAACGAAGAACTAACTAAGGAATTTTCAGAACTTAAAAACCATAAACAAATCTTAAACAAGGATCTCACAAAAGAACTAAATGATCTAAAAGCAGAAAATCAAACACTAACTAAAGAACTTAACAAATACAAACCTTTGGTTGAAAAATTTACATATAGTTCTGAAAAGTTAAATATGATACTAAATAGTCAACGAGCAGTATTTAATAAAGCGGGTTTAGGATATAAACCAAGAAATAAACAAAAACTTCTTAGTAACTTCTTTGTTAAAGCTGGAGAAAGTAAAACTAAGAAAATAACCTGCTTTTGTTGTGGAACTATAGGTCATAAAGCAAATGTGTGTAATTTTAGGAAAGGTAAAACAAAAAGGAAAATTAAAAGGGTATGGGCTCCAAAAGGAACCAACTTGACTAACCATGAAGGACCCAAGAAAACTTGGGTACCTAAGATGATATGATTTGCCTGTATAGAAGTGTCTTGCAGCCAAGGTCAACAAAAACTGCTGGTATTTGGATAGTGGCTGCTCAAGACACATGACGGGTGAAAAGGATCAATTTTTCACCCTTGAAGCTAAGAAGGGAGGTGCTGTGACTTTTGGAGACAACAACCAAGGTCACATCATTGGTATTGGTAAAGTTCAAATTACCCCTTCTACTTTTATTGATAATGTTAGATATGTTGATAGTCTTAAGCATAACTTATTAAGCATTAGTCAATTATGTGATAAAGGGTATGATGTTATGTTTAAACCATCACTATGCATTATAACAAACCCTAATGACAATAGTTTAGTTTTTAAAGGAATTAGACGTGGGAATGTGTATGTTGTAGACCTTGAAGATCTTGCCAAACATAACCAATGTCTAGTTGTTAATGAAACTAAGGATAATGATGCTAGCTGGTTATGGCACCGTAAGTTAGGTCATGCAAGCATGGACACAATAACTAAACTAGTTAAAAGAGATTCCGTGATAGGTTTGCCAAAATTAAAATTTGAGAAGAACAAAATATGTGAAGTATGTCAATTTGGCAAACAATCTAGGAACTCATTTAAATCCATAAAATGTGTCTCTACATCTAGACCTCTAGAATTATTACACATGGACCTATTCGGACCAACTAGAACCACTAGCCTAGGTGGAAATAAATATGGTCTAGTTATTGTAGATGACTATTCTAGATACACTTGGGTTATGTTCTTAGCACATAAAGATCAAGCTTTTTCAGTATTTAAAAAGTTTCATAAGGAAGTAACCAATGCTAGAGATACTTCAATAATAGCCATTAGAAGTGACCATGGTATCGAATTCGAAAATCAGTCATTTGATGAGTTTTGTAGTAAAAAGGGGATAACCCATAATTTTTCTGCACCTAGGACACCACAACAAAATGGAGTTGTGGAGAGAAAAAATAGAACTCTAGAGGAAATGGCTAGAACTATGTTATGTGAAAGTAACCTCCCTAAGTACTTTTGGGGAGAAGCCATTAATACTTCTTGTCATATATTAAATAGAGTTCTATTGAGACCCATCATAAAGAAAACACCTTATGAACTTTGGAAAAACAGAAAACCAAAAGTTAATTACTTTCATGTTTTTGGATGTAGGTGTTTTGTTCATAATAATGGGAAAGATAATCTAGGTAAATTTGACTCTAAATCTGATGAGGGAATATTCTTAGGTTACTCTACAACTAGTAAAGCCTATAGAGTCTTTAATAAAAGAACCTTAGTTATAGAAGAATCTATACATGTTGTATTTGATGATTCTAGTGACATCTCCTCTAGTAAGAAAGTTAACTTTGATGATGATGCTGAAATTCTTGAAGAAAAGATAGATGAGATGACATTACAAGATGATAATCAAAAATTGATTGAAGGAGCATCATCAAGCCAAGAGGCTATTGTGAATCATGGGCTAACTAAAGCTTGGAGGTATGCTCACGGGCATCCTAAGGAACTAATTCTAGATGATCCATCTCAACCGGTTAGGACTAGAGCATCTCTTAGGAATTTAAATAACCATCTAGCTTTCGTCTCACACTTCGAGCCCAAACATATAGAAGAAGCCGAAAATGATGTAAATTGGATAAATGCAATGCAAGAAGAATTAAACCAATTTACTAGAAACAAGGTATGGAATCTAGTAGAGAGACCTTCTGAATATCCGATTATAGGTACTAAATGGATTTATAAAAATAAACTTGATGAAAATGGAATTGTTATAAGGAATAAGGCTAGACTAGTAGCAAAGGGTTATAATCAAGAAGAAGGTATAGATTTTGATGAAACCTTTGCTCCTGTAGCTAGACTTGAGGCTATTAGATTATTATTAGCATATGCATGCTCTAAGGATTTCAAACTATTTCAAATGGATGTAAAAAGTGTATTTTTAAATGGGTATATAAATGAGGAGGTATATGTAGAACAACCTCCTGGTTTTGAAAATCATCAATACCCTAATCATGTATATAAACTGAACAAAGCACTTTATGGTTTAAAACAAGCACCTAGAGCATGGTATGAGAGGCTTAGCAAATTCCTACTAGAACATGAGTTCTCTAGGGGTAATGTAGATACAACACTATTTCTGAAAAAGAAAAACCAAGATATGCTACTAGTACAGATTTATGTTGATGATATCATTTTCGGTGCTACTAACAATCGCCTCTGCGAAGAATTTGCTGATTTGATGCAGAGTGAATTTGAGATGAGCATGATGGGAGAGCTGAACTACTTCCTCGGGCTTCAAATCAAACAGTCTGAAGGAGGCATCTTCATCAATCAAGCCAAATATATCAAGGAGATGCTCAAGAAGTTTGATATGGAGGGAAACAAGTCAATCAGCACCCCCATGAGCTCATCATGTAAATTAGACCAAGATGAATCAGGTAAATCTGTAGATCAGAAACTGTATAGAGGTATGATAGGATCTTTATTGTATCTTACTGCAAGTAGACCTGATATTATGTTTAGTATCTGCATGTGTGCTAGATATCAGGCTAATCCTAAGGAATCACATCTAGTTGCAGTTAAGAGAATTTTTAAATACTTAATAGGAACTAAGAATATAGGGTTATGGTATTCTAAAGAATCTAGCCTAAACTTAATAGGATACACAGATTCAGACTTCGCTGGATGTAAGCTTGATAGAAAAAGTACCAGCGGGTCTTGTCAATTTCTAGGAGAAAACCTAATCTCATGGTTTAGCAAGAAACAAAACTCGGTTGCATTATCTACTGCTGAAGCTGAATATGTTGCAGCCGGGAGTTGTTGTGCTCAAATCTTGTGGATCAAACAACAATTAGAAGATTATGGCATTAAACAAGATAAAATACCTATTAACTGTGATAATACAAGTGCCATTAATCTAACTAAAAATCCAATTCAGCATTCAAGAACTAAACACATTGAGATAAGACATCACTTCATAAGAGATCATGTACTGAATGGTGATGTGACACTACAATTTGTTTGTACTGATGATCAATTAGCAGACATTTTTACAAAACCCCTAAGTGAAGAGAGGTTTAGTGTGCTTAGGAGGGGATTAGGAGTGATTGATCCATCCTAGTGGTAGTTTCCACTAGATTCGTTGATTTTGATGATTAGATTGTGGTTAAAATAGAGTTTCTTTTCAATGATCATCAAATCAGATCATAATTTAGTGATTTTTCCTCATTCGGCACGAACATAACATGATTTTTAGGTGCGTGCCAAAGTTAGAGACGACTCGAGTAAGTTTCAGAGTCGGCTCCTAAGGGGGAGTCGACTCGCGCATTTGCGGGAGTCGACTCGCAAAGATGGCAGCAGAGGGGGAGTCGACTCTCATATAGTCGGGAGTCGACTCGAGGTCGACAGGCGCATAAGGAGAGTCGACTCGCGCATATTCTGGAGTCGACTCGAGGTCGAGTCGACTCGCGACTCAGTGGAGTCGACTCGCAGTCGGGATCCGACTTTTTAACCCTAACTTTGTCGTTTCGAAAACACTTCTTTCTCAGCCGCCACTGTTCACAAGCCCTAGAGCCGACTCCTAGGTCATCCCCGGTCGTCCCAAAGGCCTTTTCCCGTCGATTTTTCACCGTCCCTTAGGGTTTTCCTCCCTTCCTAGGTCGTCCTCGGTCGTTCCCAAGCCTTCTCCGTCGACCTTTCACCATCCTTTAGGTTTTCATCCCGTTCTAGGTCATTATGCCGCGTAAAACCGTAGTCCGGAAGAGGTTCCGACCCGAGGCCGGTCCCGAGAGGCGCTCCAAGGCTCGGCACGATCCCGCGAGGCCACAATCTCCGGCTCGTTCCCCGCCAAGGGCGGTTCCCGCGAGGCCATTAGCCGGGAAGGCCGTCACCACCGGGAGATATGTCGACCTCGACTATCTCTCCCGGGAAGGGTTCACTATAAGTGATAGACTTAGGGCCCAGGACTTAGAGTACTTCCTCACCTTAGATCTCCCCACATATTCAGGGCTCATTAGAGAGTTTTACGGTACCGTCCATCGGGGAGATGGGGGTATCGAGGGCACGGTAGCCGGTGTCCCTCTGTTCATTACGGAGGATCTTATTGCCCACATCCTCCACCTTCCACTAGTAGGGGTGGCTCCCACACATCCCGAGGACCGGGTTGAGGCCCTTACGGCCATTCTAGGGCATCCACCCCAGTCACCCTTAGACGAGGTATCCGCTAGCTCACTTCCGATTGAGATGCGGATCCTCCTAAGTATATTGTCTAGGTCCATCTTCCCTAAGACCGGGAGATTTGACTTTGTATCTGAGAGAGACCTAGCTCTCATGTTCTACATGCTTCATGACACCCCAATCAACTTCCCCAAACTCATATATCGATACATGTGTGAGCCACTAGACAGACCTAGGCTCACTTTGCCCTACGGTATGGTCTTCACCTTGTTATTTAGGGAGTACGAGATTCCTATCCCTGAGGGGGAACCCTTTCGCGCATTGCGATGGACTGATCGCACGCGTGCAGGGACCCTACACAGGATGGGGTTTCGGAAGATAGAGGGGACATGGGTTAGAAAGTCCTCCATCACCACACAGACCACCAGACACTCCCCTAGTCCTGAGCCAGATTTTGACTATCCTGACTTACCGGACTTTCCATCCACTTCTGCTCCTACCACCTCCGCCGGACCCTCCTCCTCGGCTCCACCATCCATGGAGGTCCGCATCGCTCCTGAGCAGCTCCGGGAGCTGCGGCAGGAGATAGTCCGAGATCTGAGGGATGAGTTGCTTCGGGAGCTCCGAGGTTCGGTGCCTGCTCCCTCTCCCGCTCCATCTTTAGCGTTGGTCCCTTCCCTGACGGCCGTGACTGACATGACGGCTCATGTGCGGGAAGAGATCTACAACATGAGGACTTTGCTCCAGGCCCAGTTTCATAGCATGAGTGAGGTCACGAGCACCACTCGACAGATGAGGGAGGACATCGGTCGTGACATGCATACCACTACCGAGGGGGCCGAGCGCTTGTCGAATGTGCTCATCGACAAGCTGGACGCACTTCAGACGTCGGTGACTGAGCTCTCTACTACACATAGCAGAGCCACTTCGTCCATTATCACTCAGCTCGGGCATGTTACAGATGCAGTCACCCTCCTCATGGAGCAGAGCAGATTGAGAGGAGGAGCTACATCCTCGAGAGGAGGAGCCACATCCTCGAGAGGAGGAGCCACGTCCTCGAGAGGAGAAGATACATCTTCGCGAGGAGGAGCTACATCCTCGAGGAGACCATAGCTACTTTTTGTGTTTTGTTTTGACTGTATTGTTTTGCCTTATTTTTTGTACTCTCAAATATATTTACATGCAAATCAATACAATGAGTAGTCATATTTTCTTCAATTCTGTGCCATTTGATGATTGATTGGTTGTGCCATTGATTGTGTGTGCTTACCTTCTTTTTGATACGATGACAAAAAGGGGGAGAAATATGTATAAAATATGTAAAAGAAATCAATGAAAATCAAAAAAAAACTGTTAAAACACATAAAATTTGTTCTAAGTGGATTTGGTACCTCGAGGCTCATTATCTCTCTTTTGGGGCTCCTAATGGAGTAATCTCCAGAATCTATTCAAGAAATATTCGGAGATTAGCTGAATCCTACTCAAGAACAAATTGACAGATTTTTCCTCTAAAAAAAAAAATTCAGTTCAAAAACTTCAAAGCATCAAAAGGAAATTCAGAGAATCAAAACATAGTAGAATGCATATGTTGAGGGGGAGAATCTGAATATTAATCAAGCTAAATCATTAAAGATATATAAGCCAAACAATTGATTGTATAATATGAAGGCTTATATAATTCCAAATGAAAGGGGGAGCTTTAACTCTGAAATTTATTGTTTCACTCCTTTCAAGCTTGGATAAATTGAATTACCAGACATTTGAATTCAATTATGGATTTTATTTCATTGTTAATTGAGCAATTCACTTTATATATACTCAATATTTTGTCATCATCAAAAAGGGGGAGATTGTGGAGTGATTGATTAAAACCCTATTTGATTTTGATGAGCTCAAAGCATTTGAGTATATCTTTTATTTACTAATGAATTCAATTAAGTGTTTCAGTGAAAATCTTGTCTAAGTGTCTCTAGACTTAGTTCATAATATTTTGGATAAGTTAAGAAGTCAGCCTGAACCAAAGTCTGAGACTCGAGTCGACTCCAGAGTATCACGAGTCGACTCCAAGCGTATCAAGTTCACTGGCACGGGCTCGAGTCGACTCCGGATAAGTACGAGTCGACTCCGACTTAGAACAGACAGACGAACAGAAAGCATCAACTCAAAACCTGTCAGCGAGTCGACTCCTGAAGTGCGCGAGTCGACTCCGATGTTCACCGAGTCGACTCCAGGGTAGCAAGAGTCGACTCCAAGGAGCCACAGGCAGAAAAGTCAGAGAGCAGTTTTCGGGTCTGAGATTCGAGTCGACTCCAGTGGAACGCGAGTCGACTCCGATGGTTGGCAAGTCGACTTCAAAGAAAGTGAGAGTCGACTCTCAGAGGAACACAAGGAAAAAGTCAGAGAACGTTTTTCGAACTCTGAGATTCGAGTCGACTCCCGCAATACGCGAGTCGACTCCGAGACTCCGCGACCACAAAGAAGACAGAAGACCAATTTACTGTCTCTGAGATTCGAGTCGACTCCCAGACAGCTAGAGTCGACTCCAAGGCAGCTCTACATCAAAAAGACAGAAGACAGTGTTTCGGAAACTGAGAGCCGAGTCGACTCCGGGGAAGTTCGAGTCGACTCCAAGACTGGACGAGGCAAAAGACAGAAGATAGGGAGTTCGGGCTCTGAGCGCCGAGTCAACTCCCAGGATTGTCGAGTCGACTCGAGTGGACCAAATTCAAAAATAGATCCACGGACTCCATGGGATGAGCCGACTCCGAGAAAGCCAAGTCAGCTCCAGAAGTTGGCGAGTCGACTCCAGGTCAAGACGAGTCGACTCCCAGTCTAAGAGGCTACTTTAATTCAAATCCAAAACAGTTGCCGAGTCGACTCCAGAAAAGCATGAGTCGACTCCCGCTACAGCCGAGTCGACTCCTGATCGCGCGAGTCGACTCCAACCTACCAATGGACACATTGTCAGGGTGTACAGAGTGTGCAGAACGGGCAGAAAAAGCTCTCTAACGGCTAGTTTCCGTGGGGGTTGGTTTAAATAGCCACAGAGGACTGTAGCAAAGAAGAGAACAACCATTCCACCCCAAGTAATCAAGCTTTCAATCTCTGCAACTTGTTCTTCAACGAAAAAGAGGGAAGAGCAACATTAACTGCATCCACCCACTTCTTCCCAACATTGAAAGAGCCTCCTCCTGCATTCAAGTCGACTACACATTCAAGAGGAGACTCGAAGTTCAAGAAGCCCTTCCTCTTCTCCAACTTAAAAGCGTTTGAGGGCTCTTAACTTCGTTATTGTTCATATTGCCATTTATCTGCTTTTGAGAAGCTGTATTTTTCTGTTTGTTCTTTTCATCTACACATTGTCTTTGCTTGGTTTAATCGGGGGATTGAATCAAGGGTATAGAGGTTGGTTGGTGAGCCGAGTGTAAAACCAACGTGTAAGGGTTCGATTGTGATCCCGGGAAAACAATCGGGGTTGGTTCTAGTCGGTGAGCCTGGGAAAACCGACCGAGTTCGTTGTGAGCTCGTAAAACAACAAGTTTGGTTGTGAGCTTGGAAAACAACCGGCTGTAATCCAAGGGGTTATAGTGAATTCCCAAGTGAGACTTGGGGAGTGGACGTAGGAGCAAGGGTTAGCTCCGAACCACTATAAAACTTGGTGTTTGTGATTGATTGTCTCTCTTTCTCTTACTCTCATATCACTCACAGCACATAGCAATTAATCGAACAACTTGCAATAGCTTTAATTAGTCATCCACATCGTTTTAAATTGTAAGATTATTTTAAAACCCAATTCACCCCCCCTCTTGGGTTGTCTATCTGGGCAACAGATGTTATGAGTGTAAGAAGCCGGGGCATTTCAGAGTTGATTGTCCTTTGCTGAAGAAGGGCAGCAAGTACAAGAAAAAGAAAGTCCTCGTCTCCACCCTATCGGACTCCGATACATCATCATCATCATCGGATGAGGAACAAGAAGAAAAGGCCAACCTATGTTTTATGGCTAACGACAATGAGGTAACATCTGAAACACATTTAGACTTTACCTTCGATGAATTATATGATGCTTTCAATGAATTAATGGATGAATATAAGACAATAAACCTTAAGAACAAAGAATTGAAACTAACTAACCAATCTCACTTCCATAAATACGATAAATTAGTTAAAGATAAGGATTTTATCACTAAAGAAAATTTAGAACTTAAGACAAGCAACCAAATGTTAATTCAAAAAACTAAGACCTTAATTAAAGATAACAAAAAACTAACCAAGAAAATTTCTGAACTTAAAAAGGATAAACAAACTATTGGAGGTAACTTCACAAAAGACTTAAATGCACTAAAAACAGAAAAACAAAAGTTGGCACTAGAACTTAAAAAGTACAAACCCTTTGTAGAAAAGTTTACATATAGCTCTGAAAAATTGGAAATGATACTTAATAGTCAACGAGCTGTGTTCAATAGAGCTGGTTTAGGGTATAAACCAAAAAATAAGCAAAAACTCCTTAGTAATTTCTTTGTAAAAGCAGGAAAAAGCAAAATTAAGAAAATAACCTGTTTTTGCTGTGGAACAATAGGACATAAAGCTAATGTGTGTGATCATAGAAAAGAAAAAACTAAAAGAAAAATTAAAAGGATTTGGGTTCCAAAAGGAACCAACATTACTAACCATGAAGGACCCAAGAAAACTTGGGTACCTAAAATTGTATGATTTCCTTATGTAGGAGTGTCTTGCAGCCAAGGTCGACAAAAACTGTTGGTACTTGGATAGTGGCTGCTCAAGACACATGACGGGTGACAAAGACCAATTCTTCACCCTTGAGCCTAAGAAGGGAGGTGCTGTGACATTTGGAGACAATAACCAAGGTCACATCATTGGTATAGGTAAAGTACAAATCACCCCTTCAACCTTTATTGATAATGTTTGATATGTTGATGGTCTTAAGCATAACCTACTTAGCATTAGTCAATTGTGTGATAGAGGTTTTGATGTTCTGTTCAAACCATCTTTATGCATCATAACCAACTCAATTGACAATAGTTTAGTATTTAAAGGAATTAGACGTGGCAATGTGTACGTAGTAGATCTTGAGGATCTTGCCAAACATAATCCCTGTTTAGTTGTTAATGATACTAGGGATAATGATGCAAGTTGGTTATGGCACCATAAGTTAGGTCATGCAAGTATGGATACAATATCAAAACTAGTTAAAAGAGATTCCGTGATAGGTTTGCCAAAACTAAAATTTGAGAAAAATAAAATCTGTGAAGCTTGTCAATATGGCAAACAATCAAGGAACTCCTTTAAATCCATAAATTGTATCTCTACCTCTAGACCTCTAGAACTACTACACATGGATCTATTTGGACCAACTAGAACCACAAGTCTAGGTGGAAACAAATATGGTCTTGTTATTGTAGATAATTTTTCTAGATATACTTGGGTCATGTTTTTAGCTCATAAAGATCAAGCATTTTCAGTATTTAAAAAATTTCATAAGGAAGTAACTAATGCTAGAGATGCTTCAGTCATAGTTATTAGAAGTGACCATGGAACGAAATTTGAAAATCATCTATTTGATGAATTTTGTAGTAAAAAGGGATAACCCATAATTTTTCTGCACCTAGGACACCACAACAAAATGGAGTTGTAGAAAGAAAAAATAGAACCCTAGAAGAAATGGCTAGAACCATGCTATGTGAAAGTAACCTTCCTAAGTATTTTTGGGGAGAAGCCATTAATACATCGTGTCATATATTAAATAGAGTTTTATTGAGACCCATTATAAAGAAAACACCTTATGAACTTTGGAAAAATAGAAAGCCCAAAGTAAACTATTTTCATGTATTTGGATGTAGGTGTTTCATTCATAACAATGGAAAGGATAACTTAGGTAAATTTGATTCTAAATCTGATGAGGGTATATTTTTGGGGTATTCTACAACAAGTAAAGCCTATAGAGTTTTTAATAAAAGAACCCTTGTTATTGAAGAGTCTATACACATTGTCTTTGATGATACTAGTGATATCTCTTCTAGCAAGAGAGTTGATCTTGATGATGATGCTGAAATTCTTGAAGAAAAGATTGATGAGATGACATTACAAGAAGATGAACAAAAACTAATTGGAAATGCATCATCAAGCCAAGAGGCAAGTGTGGATCATGGGCTAACTAAGGCTTGGAGGTATGCTCATGGGCATCCTAAGGAATTATTTTTAGATGATCCATCTCAACTTGTTAAGACTAGAGCATCTCTTAGGAACCTAAATAATCATCTAGCATTTGTCTCTCATTTTGAACCTAAACACATAGAAGAAGCTGAAAAGGACGTAAATTGGATAAATGCAATGCAACAAGAACTAAACCAATTTACTAGAAACAAAGTATGGAACCTAGTTGAACGACCATCTAAATATTCAATTATAGGTACCAAATGGATATATAAAAATAAACTTGATGAAAATGGAATTGTAATTAGGAACAAGGCTAGACTAGTAGCAAAGGGCTATAATCAAGAAGAAGGTATAGACTTTGATGAAACCTTTGCTCCTGTAGTTAGACTTGAGGCAATTAGATTGTTACTAGCATTTGCATGCTTTAAAGATTTCAAATTATTTCAAATGGATGTAAAAAGTGCATTTTTGAATGGGTATATTAATGAGGAGGTGTATGTAGAACAACCTCCTGGTTTTGAAAATCATCAATACCCCAATTATGTGTATAAATTAAATAAAGCACTTTATGGTTTGAAACAAGCACCTAGAGCATGGTATGAAAGACTTAGCAAATTTCTACTAGATCATGAGTTATCTAGGGGAAATGTAGATACAACACTGTTTTTAAAGAAGAAAAACAAAGAAATGTTAGTAGTGCATATTTATATTGATGATATTATTTTCGGTGCTACTAACAATCGCCTCTGCGAAGAATTTGCTGACTTGATGCAGAGTGAGTTTGAAATGAGCATGATGGGAGAGCTGAACTATTTTCTCGAGCTCCAAATCAAACAATCTGAAGAAGGAATCTTCATCAATCAAGCTAAATACATCAAGGAGATGCTTAAGAAGTTTGATATGGAAGGAAACAAGTCAATCAGCACACCCATGAGCTCATCATGCAAATTAGACCAAGATGAATCAGGTAAATCAGTAGATCAAAAGATGTATAGAGGTATGATAGGATCTTTATTATATCTCACTGCAAGTAGACCTGATATCATGTTTAGTGTATGCATGTGTGCTAGATATCAATCTAATCCTAAGAAATCTCATTTAATTGCAGTTAAGAGAATCTTTAAATACCTAATAGGAACAAAAAATATAGGTTTATGGTATTCTAAAGAATCTAGCCTAAACTTAATAGGGTATACAGATTTAGATTTTGCTGGTTGTAAACTTGATAGAAAAAGTACCAGCGGGTCATGTCAATTTTTAAGAGAAAATCTAATCTCATGGTTTAGCAAGAAACAAAACTCGGTTGCATTATCTACAGCTGAAGCCGAATATGTTGCTGCCGGGAGTTGTTGTGCTCAAATCATGTGGATCAAACAATAACTTGAAGATTATGGAATTAAACAAGATAAAATTTTCATTAATTGTGACAATACTAGTGCTATTAACCTAACTAAGAATCCAATTCAGTACTCAAGAACCAAACACATTGAAATAAGACATCACTTCATAAGAGATCATGTACTGAATGGTGATGTTACACTTCAATTTATTTGCACTGATGATCAACTAGCTGACATCTTCACAAAACCCTTGAGTGAAGAGCGATTCTGTGTGCTTAGGAGAGGATTAGGAGTGATTGATCCATCCTAGTGATACTCTCTTCTAATTCATTGATTTTGATGATTAGATTATGTTAGATATAGAGTTTCTCAACTATGATCATCAAATCAGCTCATAAACTTAGTGATTATCCCTTCTTTGGCATGAAAATAACATGAATTTTTGGTGCGTGCCAGAGTTCGAGTCGACTCGGACACATTTTTAGAGTCGGCTCACGGGGGAGTCGACTCGCACATAGTTAGGAGTCGACTCGAGGTCGATGGCATCGTAGGGGGAGTCGACTCGCGCATATTTTGGAGTCGACTCGAGGTCGAGTCGACTCGCGACTTACTGGAGTCGACTCGAGGTCGGGAATCCGATGTTTTAACCCTAATCGAAGCGTTCAATCGACACTTCTATTCACCGCCTCCACTGTTCAAAAAACCCTAGAGTCATCTCCGACCTCGTCTCCGACCTCCATTAGGGCATTTCCGTCGAGTTTCCCTCTGATTCCTCGTGTCCTTCCCCCTCCTTAGGTCTAGGATGCCTCGGAAAATTGTTGTCCCGAGCCGGAAAAGGCCCCAACCCGCGAGCGGCACCGAGCGACGGTCAAAGGCTCGGAATGATCCCGTGAGGCCACAACCTCCGGTTCCTTCCCCGCCAAGGCCGGTTCCCTCGCGTCCGTGCGCCGGGAAGGCGGTCTCCACTGGGAGATACATCAACTTCGACTTCCTCTCCCGGGAAGGCTTTACCCTAGGGCATAGGTTAAGGGCTCAAGGGTTAGAAAGATTTTGTTCTCTAGACCTCCCTACTTACCCGGGGTTAGTTCGGAAATTCTACGGTACAGTAGCTAGGGGAAATAGTGGGATTCAGGGAACCGTAGCGGGTGTCCCTTTATTTATTTCGAAGGATTTCATAGCTCAAGTCCTCCATCTTCCCCAAGTAGGAGTATTTCCCTCTCACCCATCAGATAGGACTGAGGCCCTTACGGCCATACTAGGGAGTCCACCTCAGTCCCCCCTAGATGAGGTGTCTGTAAGTCAGCTATCAGTTGAAATGCGGCTCCTCTTAAGTATTATATCTAGGACCCTCTTCCCTAAGACTGGCCGTTTTGGCTTTGTATCTGAGAGGGACCTAGCACTAATGCTCTACATTCTTCAAGATACCCCAATCAACTTCCCAAAATTAATCTACAAATACCTATGTGAGCCTCTAGACAAACCTAGGCTCACTCTTCCCTATGGGATGTTGTATACCCTGATCTTTAGGGAGTTAGAGGTCCCCATTCCTGAGGGGGAACCCTCTCGCGCACTACGATACACAGATCGCATGGGTGAGGGGACTCTTCACAGGATGGGATTCCATAAGGTTGAGGGAGTCTGGGTCCGGAAACCATCCTCTTCCACACCTTCTGACCCTACTACTCGACACTCCCCCAGCCCTGATCATGACTCCGATTTTTCCACCTATCACTCCACTTCAGCACCATCTACCTCAGCCGGACCCTCCACTGCACCACCTACTCAGCCACTAGAGGTTCGGATATCTTCTGAGCAGCTCCGGGAGTTGCGGCAGGAGATCGTGAGGGATTTTCGGGACGACCTACTCAGGGAGCTCCGAGGTCCAGCGACTGCACCCTCCACTGCTCTGGTTCCTTCATTGGCAGCCATGACCGAGATGACGACTCATCTGAGGGAAGAGATTTTCAATGTAAGAAGTCTAATTCAAGCCCAATTCTCGAATATGAGCGATGTCACAAGTAACACAAGAAAGATGCGAGATGACATCCGACTGGACCTAGGCAGCCAGAGTCAGGGGGCGAGCGTCTAGCCAATGTACTGATCTTCAAGTTGGATACCCTCCAGGAGAATCTGACTGAGCTTACCTCGATCCAGAGTAGAGCTACCTCGGAGATCATAAAGCAGCTAGAAAACCTTACAGATGGGATCAGTCTAATTATGCAACAATCTAGACTGAGCAAGGGAGCCACATCCTCCACCGCAAAGAAGTCCTAGTGTATCTTGCTTGTTCTTTTTGATATGTACTTACTGTTATACTTTTGATGTATCTACAAGTGTACTTAAATTTACATCAATACAATGAGTAGACATTTCTCTTCTAAATTGTGCAAATTTGATCTCTAATTGCTTTTGTGATGTGCTTTCTTCCTTTTTGCTATGATGACAAAAAGGGGAAAAAAATATATTGAATAGACATGTAAAGGGAATCAATAAAAAGAAAACTTTTAAAACACAAAATAATTTGTTCTAAGTGGATTCGATACCTCGAGGCTCATTATCTCTCTGTTGGGGCTCCTAACGGAGTAATCTCCAGAATCTATTCAAGGAATATTCGAAGATTAGTTGAATCATACTCAAGAACAAATTGGCAGATTTTTCCTCTAAAAACTAAAAATTTAAGTTCAAAAGCTTCAATACACTAAAAGAAAATTCAGAGAATCAAAACAAAGTTGAATGCATGTGTTGAGGGGGAGAATCTGAAATTTTAAGAAAGCAAACTCATTAAATATATATAAGCCAAACAATTGATTGCATGACATGAAGGCTTATATAATTCCAAATGAAAGGGGGAGCTTTAACTTCAAAATTTATTGTTTCACACCTTTCAGTTTTGGATAAATTAAATAACTAGACACTTGAATTCATTTTAAAATTTTACTATAAATTTCCTTTTTGGTTGAGCAATTCACTTTACAAATACTCAATGTTTTGTCATCATCAAAAAGGGGAAGATTGTGGAGTGATTGATTATAACCCTATTTGATTTTGATGAGCTCAAAGCATTTGAGTATATCTTATGTTATACTAATGAATTCAATCTAGTGTTTCAGTCAAATACTTGTAAATTTATGGTTAAGAGTCTCTAGATTTGGTTCAATACATTTTGGATAAGTAAAGAATTCAATTTGAACCAAAGTCTGAGTCTCGAGTCGACTCCGGAAGATTACGAGTCGACTCCAAGCGTATCAGAAGCACCGGCACAAGCTCGAGTCGACTCCTGTACAGTACGAGTCGACTCCGACTGAGAACAGACAAACAGACAGAAAGATTCATCTCAGAACCTGTCAATGAGTCGACTCCTGAAGAGCGCGAGTCGACTCCGATGCTTGCCGAGTCGACTCCAAAGTAGAACGTGTCGACTCCAGGGAGTAACAGACAGAAACACAGAGAAGCTATTTTGGACCCTGAGAGCCGAGTCGACTCCTGAAGAACTCGAGTCGACTCCGATGGTTGGCAGGTCGACTCCTAAGGAAGCGAGAGTCGACTCCCAGAGTAATACAAGGCAAAAGTCAGAGAGCAAATTTCGGACACTGAGAGCGAAGTCGACTCCCGCAAAGTCCAAGTCGACTCCAAGGCAGCGCAACCCCAAAAGACAGAAGACTGTTTTTCGGATACTGAGAGCCGAGTCGACTCCGAGACAGTTCGAGTCGACTCCGAGACGGCACAAGTCAACAGACAGAAGATCGGGAGTTCGGACTCTGAGTGACGAGTCGACTCCCAGAATATCCGAGTCGACTCGAGTGAGCAAACTTGAAAAATACATCTCTGGATTCCCTTGAACGAGTCGACTCCAAAAGTGCTAGGTCAGCTCCGGACATTGGGGAGTCGACTCCAGGTTGAGTCGAGTCGACTCCAAGTCGAGACAGCACTTTAATTCAAATCCAGAACAGTTGCCGAGCCATCTCCAGAAAAGCATGAGTCGACTCCTGCAACAGCCGAGTCGACTCCAGATCGCGCGAGTCGACTCCGATCCCAACGAAAATATTGTCAGGATGTGCAGAATATGCAGAACGGCTAGGAGGTTGTGTCTAACGGCTATTTTTCTCTGGGAATGGCTTAAATAGCCTGAGGGAACAGTAATAGATATAGAAAGAGAGACTCCATTGAAAGCTAAAGTGATTTCCACCAACCAAGAGCTCTCTAGAGTGATTACACGATAAAGAAGGAAGAAGTGCATTGAAGTCGACTCACCAACTCTCTTCCTCACATTCAAGGCTCTCCTCCAGACAGCTAGTCTACTTCAAATTCAAGAAGAGTCAAAGAGTTCGAAAAGCCCCCATCTCCATCTCCAAAATCAGTTTGAGGGCTTCTTACTCTTCCTTGTTTAAATTATTTTAAATACGCTTTTGAGAAGCTTCTTTTTCTGTTTGTTTTCAAACCATTTGTTCCTTACTTGATTCAATCAGGGGATTTAATCAAGGGTTGTAAGGTTTGTTGGTGAGCCTAGGTTAAAACCAATGGTGTAAGGGTTTAATTGTGATTTCGGAAAAACAATCGGGTGGTTCTAGTCGGTGAGCCTGGAAAAACCGACCGAGTTCGTTGTGATCTCGTAAAACAACAAGTTAGGTTGTGAGCTTGTAAAACAACTGGCTGTAATCCGAGGGGTTATAGTGAATTCCCAAGTGAGGCTTGGGGAGTGGACGTAGGAGCAAGGGTTAGCTCCGAACCACTATAAATTTGCTTGTGTTTGTGATTGCCTTATTGTTTCTTACTTTTCCTTCATTCACTGCATATAGGAACTAATTAATCCACTTGCAAAAGTTTTAATTAGTTACTCACAAAGCTTTTAAATTGCAATAATTATTTTAAAACCCAATTCACCCCCCCTCTTGGGTTGTCTATCTGGGCAACAGAGTGGATGTAGGTGCTGGGGTGCACCGAACCACTATACATCTTTGTGTTTGTGATGCCTTATCTCTTGTATTTCATGCCTTACACTCATACTTGATTGTGTAATATCTCTAGTTTTCTATAGAGTTATAAGTGATTGTTTAGAATTTGTTTAACTTCCACTCCATTCTTGTTAGAAATCCGCCCATGCCGCAGAAAATTTCAAAAATTTCAGATGCAGCGGAAGAGGCATGTGCAGGATCAACCGTTCATCGTATGAACGTTGTTTAAAAACGTTCGTAGATAGATAAGGATTAAAAACTTTTTAAAAATATTAGAAGATCAAATCTTCACCTTGTGCAGGTAGATGATCACCGCAAACTGATGATCGTGGTTTTGGATGAAGGTTCGCTTGAAGCCGTTCAAGTGCCCGGCCTCTACGGGTATCCACACGAAGTAGGAACCGATCCAAGCTTTCTATCTCCCCGGGGTGCTAGCTCCCTTGTAGAGATAACTTTGATGGCTGATGTCCTCCCTCTTAATCAACCCTTGCTTGTGCTTGGAAGGAGGAGGAAGAAGGATGAAGAGAGGAAGAAGATCAAAGCCCCTGCAGCCTTCTTTCTTTTCCTTGCGTTGGAAGGAAGAAGGGAGGAGGAAGAGGCCACCAAATAATCTTCCCTTGCTTTCCTTTGCTTGCGGCTGAACCAAGGAAAGGGGAGGAGAGGAGGCCACAAATTGGAGAGGGAGAGGGCTTCAATGATGCCCTAGGACAGCCCCCATGCCTCCTCTAAAATAGCGTGTGGAGCTCCTACTTTGTAGGAGCTCCTTGATAAACTTCTAAGAGGGGCGCCGGCGCCTCTTCTTTGCCGCACCAAGCAAGGAAAAGGAGGAGGGGCGTGTGCCCCTCCTTCATGGTTAACCTAATTCTTCTTTAAGAAGGATTAGGAAGGTCACTCATGGTTAGGTCCTGTTGCCCAGATAGACAACCCAAGAGGGGGGGTGAATTGGATTTTTAAAATAATTTGCAACTAAAATATTTGTGGAAGACTAATTAAGACTTTAGCAAGATGATTAGTTAGTTGCTATGTGCTGTGAGTGAGATGAGAGTAAGAGAAAGGGACAAACAATCACAAACACAAGGTTTTTATAGTGGTTCGGAGCTAACCCTTGCTCCTACGTCCACTCCCCAAGTCTCACTTGGGAATTCACTATAACCACCTGGATTACAGTCGGTTGTTTTACAAGCTCACAACCAAACTTGTTGTTTTACGAGCTCACAACGAACTAGGTCGGTTTTTCCTGGCTCACCGACTAGAACCACCCCGATTGTTATCCCGGGATCACAATCGAACCCTTACACATTGGTTTTAACCTAGGCTCACCAACCAACCTCTACACCCTTGATTCAATCCCTTGATTGAACCAAGCTAAGACAATATGCTAATAATGAGAACAAATAGAAAAACAGAGCTTCTCAAAAGCAAATATACAGCAATATTAATAAAAGCAAAGTTAAGAGCCCTCAAACGCGTTTAAGTTGGAGAAGAGAAAGGGCTTCTTGAACTTCGGGTCTCCTCTTGAAATTCTGGACGACTTGAAGGCAGGAGGAGATCTCTTTCAATGTTGGGAAGATGTGGTTGGAAGGAGTTAATGGCGCTCTTCCCTCTTTTCGTTGAAAAACCACTTGCAGAGAATGAATGCTTGATCTTTTTGAATGGAATGGTAGTTCTCTGCCTTGCTACAGTCCTCTATGGCTATTTAACCCATCCCTCACGGAAACTAGCCGTTAGACACCTTTTTCTGCTCATTCTGCACACTCTGCACAACCTGACAATATGTCCGTTGGGGGTCGGAGTCGACTCGCGCGATCCGGAGTCGACTCGGCTGTAGCGGGAGTCGACTCATGTTTTTCTGGAGTCGGCTCGGCAACTGTTCCGGATTTGAATTAAAGTGACCTCCTCGACTGGGAGTCGACTCGACTTAACCTGGAGTCGACTCGCCAACTTCTGGAGCTGACTTGGCATTCTCGGAGTCGGCTCATCCCATGAAGTCCATGGAGCTAATTTTCAACTTGGCCCACTCGAGTCGACTCGATAGTCCTGTGAGTCGACTCGGCGCTCAGAGCCCGAACTCCCGATCTTCTGTCATTCGCCTCGTCCAGTCTTGGAGTCGACTCGGACTGTTCCGGAGTCGACTCGGCTCTCAGTTTCCGAAACATACCCTTCTGCCTTGGAGTCGACTCGAGCTGTCTGGGAGTCGACTCGGCTCTCAGAGACAATAATTTGGTCTTCTGTCTTTTTGCGCGAGTCGACTCGAATCTCAGAGTCCGAAAACTGCTCTCTGACTTTTGCCTTGTGAACCACTGAGAGTCGACTCTCGCTTTCTTTTGAGTCGACCTGCCAACCATCGGAGTCGACTCGCGTTCCACAGGAGTCGACTCGAATCTCAGGGTCGAAAATCGCTCTCTGACTTTTCTGTCTGTAACTCCTTGGAGTCGACTCATATTACTCCGGAGTCGACTCGGTAAGCATCGGAGTCGACTCGCGCACTTCAGGAGTCGACTCGCTGACAGGTTTTGAGTTGATGCTTTCTGTTCGTCTGTCTGTTCTCAGTCGGAGTCGACTCGTAATGATCCGGAGTCGACTCGAGCCCGTGCCAGTGATTCTGATACGCTTGGAGTCGACTCGTAATATTCTGGAGTCGACTCGAGTCTCAAACTTTGGTTCAAACTGACTTCTTAACTTATCCAAACTATCTTGAACCAAATCTAGAGACACTTAGACAAGATTTTCACTGAAACACTCAATTGAATTCATTAGTAAACAAAAGATATACTCAAATGCTTTGAGCTTATCAAAATCAAATAGGGTTTTAATCAATCACTCCACAATCTCCCCCTTTTTGATGATGACAAAACATTGAGTATATGTAAAGTGAATTGCTCAATAAACAGGAAAATAAAATCCATAAATGAATTCAAGTGTCTGGTTATTTAATTTATCCAAGCTTGAAAGGTGTGAAACAATAAATTTTGGAGTTAAAGCTCCCCCTTTCATTTGGAATTATATAAGCCTTCATATCATGCAATCAATTGTTTGGCTTATATATATTTAATGATTTAGCTTTCTTAAGAAAATTCAGATTCTCCCCCTCAACATATGCATTCATCTTTGTTTTGGTTCTCTGAATTTTCTTTTAATGCATTGAAGTTTTTGGACTGAAATTTTTGGTTTTTAGAGGAAAAATCTGTCAATTTGTTCTTGAGTTGGATTCAACTAATCTCCGAATATCCCTTGAATAGATTCTGGAGATTACTCCATTAGGAGCCCCAACAGAGAGATAATGAGCCTGGAGGTACCAAATCCACTAAGAACAAATTTCATTTTGATTCTTTTTATGTTGATTCCATTTACATATCTATTAAGTATTTCTCCCCCTTTTTGTCATCGTATCAAAAAGGAGGTAAGCAGAACATACAATCAATCATAGATCAAATTGCACAGAATTGAAGAGAATATGTCTACTCATTGTATTGATTTGTATGTAAAGACATTTTAGAATACAATAAGTAAAATAAAAAAAATACATGTCAAAATAACACAAAATGATCTAAGGCTTCCTCGAGGAGGATGCGGGTCCCCGAGGCATGCGCTCTGCAAGTAGTGTGACTGCATTGGTGACGTGCTCGAGCTGTCGGATAATGGCCGAGGTGGCCCTGCTATGTGTCGTATCCAGCTTGTCGATGAGCACATTCGCCAAGCGCTCGGCCCCCTGGGTAGTGGTGCCCATATCCTGTCGGACGTTATCAGGCATCTTCCGAGTGGTGCTCGAGACTTCGCTCATGCTATGGAACTAGGCTTGGACCAGGAACCTTACATTGTCGATCTCTTCCTGCACATGGGCCGTCATCTCAGCCACGGCGGACAGGGAAGGGACCAACGCTGAAGAAGGTGCAGGAGAAGGAGCAGGCACTGAACCCCGGAGCTCCCTAAGTAGGTCGTCCCGGAGATCTCTAACTATCTCCTGCCGCAACTCCCGGAGCTGCTCAGGAGCGATCCGGACCTCCATGGGCTGAGTAGGTGGAGCTGAGGAGGAGGGTCCGACTGAGGTGGAGGGTACTGGAGTGGAAGGCTGAGTGGGATAATCAGAATCAGGGTCTGGACTAGGAGAATGTCTGGTGGTATGTGTGGAGGTAGAAGACTTCCTAACCCATGTCCCCTCTACCTTCCGAAAGCCCATCCTGTGCAGGGTTCCTGCTCGCGTGCGATCTGTCCATCGCAATGCACGAGAGGGTTCCCCCTCAGGAATAGGGATCTCGGCCTCCCTAAACAACAGGGTGAACATCATGCCGTAGGGGAGGGTGAGCCTAGGTCTATCTAGTGGCTCACATAGATATCTATAAATAAGTTTTGGAAAGTTGACTGGGGTGTCCTGGAGAATATAGAACATAAGGGCGAGGTCCCTCTCAGAAACAAAATCGAAGCGGCCAGTCTTCGGGAAGAGGGACCTAGACAGGATGCTCAGGAGGATCCGCACCTCAAATGGAAGTGAGCTAGCGGATACCTCAACTAAGGGGGACTGAGGTGGATAACCTAGAATGGCCGTAAGGGCCTCAGTCCTATCCTCGGGGTGTGTGGGAGCCACCCCTACTTGTGGAAGGTGGAGGATTTGGGCAATGATATCCTCCGAGACGAACAAAGGGACACCGGCTACCGTGCCCTCTATACCCCCATCTCTCCTATGGACGGTACCATAAAACTCTCTAACTAGTCCAGGGTATGTGGGGAGATCTAGGATAAGAAAATACTCTAGTCCCTAGACTCGCAACCTCTCTCCTATCGTAAAGCCCTCCCGGGAGAGATAGTCGAAATCGACGTATCTCCCGGTGGAGACCGCCTTCCCGGCACACGGCCTCGAGGGAACGGCCCTCGGCGGGGAACGAGCCGGAGGTTGTGGCCTCACGGGGTCGTTCCGAGCCTTGGAACGCCGCTCGACACCGGGCGCGGAATGGGGCCTCTTCCGGCTTGGGTGGTTTTGCGAGGCATGGTTGACCTAGAACGGGATGAAAACCTAATGGACGATGAAAAATCGACGGGAAAAGGACCTAGAGGCGGCCGGAGACGTTCTAGGAGTCGACTCTAGGGTTTTGAACAGTGGCGGCGGTGAAAAGATGTGTTTTCTAAACGATGGAGTTAG
The DNA here is from genome assembly GCF_051530095.1 of Phoenix dactylifera. NCBI lineage: Eukaryota > Viridiplantae > Streptophyta > Magnoliopsida > Arecales > Arecaceae > Phoenix > Phoenix dactylifera. The sequence continues at coordinate 11,612,825 of NC_143193.1, forward strand.
GGTTAAAAAGTCGGATCCCGACTGCGAGTCGACTCCACTGAGTCGCGAGTCGACTCGACCTCGAGTCGACTCCAAAATATGCGCGAGTCGACTCTCCTTATGCGCCTGTTTACCTCGAGTCGACTCCCGACTGTATGCGAGTCAACTCCCCCTCTGCAGCCATCGTTCTCGAGTCGACTCCCGTAAATGTGCGAGTCGACTCCCCCTTACGAGCCGACTCTGAAACTTGCTCGAGTCGTCTCGAACTCTGGCACGCACCTAAAAATCATGCTATGTTCGTGCCGAATGAGGGAAAATCACTAAGTTATGATCTGATTTGATGATCATTGTAAAGAAACTCTAAATTAACCATGATCTAATCATCAAAATCAATGAACTAGTGGAAAATACCACTAAGATGGATCAATCACTCCTAATCCCCTCCTAAGCACACTAAATCTCTCTTCACTTAGGGGTTTTGTAAAAATGTCAGCTAATTGATCATCAGTGCAAACAAATTGTAGTGTCACATCACCATTCAGTACATGATCTCTTATGAAGTGATGTCTTATCTCAATATGTTTAGTTCTTGAATGCTGAATTGGATTTTTAGTTAGATTAATGGCACTTGTATTATCACAATTAATGGGTATTTTATCTTGTTTAATGCCATAATCTTCTAATTGTTGTTTGATCCACAAGATTTGAGCACAACAACTCCCGGCTGCAACATATTCATCTTCAGCAGTAGATAATGCAACCGAGTTTTGTTTCTTGCTAAACCATGATATTAAGTTTTCTCCTAGGAATTGACATGACCCGCTGGTGCTTTTTCTATCCAGTTTACATCCAGCAAAGTCTGAATCTGTATATCCTATTAAGATCAGGCTAGATTCTTTAGAATACCATAAACCTATATTCTTAGTTCCTATTAGGTATTTAAAGATTCTCTTAACTTCAATTAGATGTGATTCCTTAGGATTAGACTGATATCTAGCACACATGCAAACACTAAACATGATATCAGGTCTACTTGCAGTAAGATACAATAAAGATCCTATCATACCTCTATATAGTTTCTGATCTACAGATTTACCTGATTCATCTTGGTCTAATTTGCATGAAGAGCTCATGGGGGTGCTGATTGACTTGTTCCCCTCCATATCAAACTTTTTAAGTATCTCCTTGATATATTTGGCTTGATTGATGAAGATGCCTCCTTCAGACTGTTTGATTTGAAGCCCGAAGAAGTAGTTCAGCTCTCCCATCATGCTCATCTCAAATTCACTCTGCATCAAATCAGCAAATTCTTCACAGAGGCGATTGTTAGTAGCACCGAAAATAATATCATCAACGTAAATCTGCACTAATAACATATCTTTGTTTTGCTTTTTCAAAAATAGTGTTGTATCTACATTACCCCTAGAGAACTCATGTTCTAATAGGAATTTGCTAAGCCTCTCATACCATGCTCTAGGTGCTTGTTTCAAACCATAAAGTGCTTTGTTCAATTTATATACATGATTAGGGTATTGATGATTTTCAAAACCAGGAGGTTGTTCTACATATACCTCCTTATTAATATACCCATTTAAAAATGCACTTTTTACATCCATTTGAAATAGTTTGAAGTCCTTAGAGCATGCATATGCTAATAATAATCTAATAGCCTCAAGTCTAGCTACAGGAGCAAATGTTTCATCAAAATCTATACCTTCTTCTTGATTATAGCCCTTTGCTACTAGTCTAGCCTTATTCCTTATGACAATTCCATTTTCATCAAGTTTATTTTTATAAATCTATTTGGTACCTATAATTGGATATTCAGAAGGTCTTTCAACTAGATTCCATACTTTGTTTCTAGTAAATTGGTTTAATTCTTCTTGCATTGCATTTATCCAATTTACATCTTTTTCAGCTTCTTCTATGCGTTTAGGCTCAAAATGTGAAACGAAAGCTAGATGATTGTTTAAGTTCCTAAGGGATGCTCTAGTCCTAATAGGTTGAGACGGATCATCTAGTATTAATTCCTTAGGATGCCCGTGAGCATACCTCCAAGCTTTGGTTAGCCCATGATCTACTATAGTCTCTTGGCTTGATGATGCATCTTTAATTAATTTTTGACTGTTATCTTGTAATGTCATCTCGTCAATCTTTTCTTCAAGAATTTCCGTATCATCATCAAAATTAACTCTCTTACTAGAAGAGATATCACTAGAATCATCGAAGACAACATGTATGGATTCTTCTATAACTAGGGTTCTTTTATTAAAGACTCTATATGCTTTACTAGTTGTAGAGTACCCTAAGAATATGCCCTCATCAGATTTAGAATCAAATTTTTCTAGATTATCTTTCCCATTATTATGAACAAAACACCCACATCCAAAGATATGAAAATAGTTTACCTTTGGTTTTCTGTTTTTCCAAAGTTCATAAGGTGTTTTCTTTATAATAGGTCTCAATAAAACTCTATTTAATATATGACAAGAAGTATTAATGGCTTCTCCCCAAAAGTACTTAGGGAGGTTACTTTCACATAACATAGTTCTAGCCATTTCCTCTAGAGTTCTATTTTTCCTCTCCACAACTCCATTTTGTTGTGGTGTCCTAGGTGCAGAAAAATTGTGTGTTATCCCCTTTTTACTACAAAACTCATCAAATAAATGATTTTCAAATTCGGTACCATGGTCACTTCTAATAGCTACTACTGAAGTATCTCTAGCATTGGTTACTTCTTTATGAAATTTCTTGAAAACTGAAAAAGCTTGATCCTTATGAGCTAAGAACATGACCCAAGTGTATCTAGAATAATCATCTACAATAACTAGACCATATTTATTTCCACCTAGGCTTGTTGTTCTAGTTGGTCCGAATAGGTCCATGTGTAGTAGTTCTAGAGGTCTAGAGGTAGAGACACAATTTATAGATTTAAAGGAGTTCCTTAATTGTTTGCCAAATTGACATGCTTCACATATTTTATTCTTTTCAAACTTTAATTTTGGCAAACCTATCACAGAATCTCTTTTAACTAGTTTAGATATTGTGTCCATGCTTGCATGACCTAACTTACGGTGCCATAACCAACTAGCATCATTATCCTTAGTTTCATTAACAACTAAACACGGGTTGTGTTTGGCAAGCTCCTCAAGGTCTACAACATACACATTTCCACGTCTTATTCCTTTAAAAACTAAGCTATTGTTATTTGGGTTTGTTATGATGCATAGTGATGGTTTAAACATAACATTATAACCTCTATCACATAATTGACTAATGCTTAATAAATTATGCTTAAGACCATCAACATATCGAACATTATCAATAAAAGTAGAAGGGGTAATTTGAACTTTACCTATACCAATGATGCGACCTTGGTTATTGTCTCCAAAAGTCACAACACCTCCCTTCTTAGCTTCAAGGGTGAAGAATTGATCCTTGTCACCCGTCATATGTCTTGAGCAGCCACTATCCAAGTACCAGCAATTTTTGTTGACCTTGGCTGCAAGACACTCCTACACAAGCAAATCATATAATCTTAGGTACCCAAGTTTTCTTGGGTCCTTCATGGTTAGTCATGTTGGTTCCTTTTGGAACCCATACCCTTTTAATTTTTCTTTTTATTTTTTCTTTTCTATAATTGCACACATTTGCTTTATGTCCTAAAGTTCCACAACAAAAGCAGGTTACTTTCTTAGTTTTGCTTTCTCCAGCTTTAACAAAGAAGTTACTAAGAAGTTTTTGCTTATTTTTAGGTTTATATCCTAAACCTGCTCTATTGAATACCGCTCGTTGACTATTAAGTATCATATTCAATTTTTCTGAACTATATGTAAATTTTTCAACCAAGGGTTTGTATTTTTCAAGTTCTTTAGTTAGTGTTTGTTTTTCTGCTTTTAGATCATTTAGTTCTTTTGTGATACTCTCATTTATATGTTTATTGTTTTTGGGTTCTAATGTTTCTTTGTTCAGCCTTTCATTTTCTTTAGTTAAGGTATTATTCTTTTGTACCAAGATTTGGTTGCTTGTTTTAAGTTCTGCATTCTCTTTGATAAGAACATCTTTATCCTTAACTAATGAATCATACTTACGGAGATGAGTTTGGTTAGTTACTTTTAGTTCTTTGTTTTTAACGTTTATTGTTTTGTATTCATCCATTAATTCATTGAAAGCATCATATAGTTCATCGAAAGTAAAATCTAAATGTGGTGCAGATGTTACCTCATTGTCATTGGCCATGAAGCAGAAATTGGCCTTTTCTTCTAGTTCCTCATCCGATGAAGACGATGATGCGTCGGAGTCCGATAGGGTGGTGACAAGAGCTTTCTTCTTCTTGTACTTGCTCCCCTTCTTCAGTAGGAGACACTCAGCTCTGATGTGCCCCGGCTTCTTGCACTCATAACACCCAATCCCCTCATTTTCCCTTTTCTTACCTTTATCCTTGCGATAGGAATTTGAGGGGCCTCTCCTTTGATGAAAGGTCTTCTTTTGGTTGATGAATTTTCTGAACTTGCGCACGAGAAGAGCCTCATCATCATCTCCCTCATGATCCTCTTCTTCACTGCTGCTACTGCAAGACAAGTCTTTATTAGTTGAAGTAGATTTAAGAGCTATTACCTTTTTCTTATGGGAGGACTCTTCTTCGTTGTGTTGCTTCATGGTTAGCTCGTGCGTCATTAGAGATCCAAGAAGCTCCTCAAGAGGAAGCTTGTTCAAATCCTTTGCTTCTTGGATTGCCGTCACTTTGGCTTCCCATGACCTTGGTAAGCAGCGAAGAATCTTCCTGACAAGATCACTGTTAGTATAGTTTTTACCAAGGCTTTTTAGGCCATTAACAATGTCAGTAAATCTAGTGAACATGCATGTGATTGTTTCATTAGAATCCATCTTAAATAGTTCATACTTATGAACCAATATATTTATTTTGGATTCTTTGACTTGATTTGTGCCCTCATGGGTCACTTCAAGTCTATCCCAAATCTCTTTTGCAGAATTGCAAGTAGAGACTCTATTGAATTCATTCCTATCTAGTGCACAATAGAGCACATTCATTGCTTTGGCATTGAGTTGTGCCTTCCTAAAGTCATGGTCATCCCAATCCTTTTCTAGTTTGGGTACTGTGACACCCTCTACATGGATGGATGGGATGTATGGTCCATTCAATATGATGGTCCACATCTCATAATCTTGGGCTTGGATAAATATCCTCATCCTAGCCTTCCAATATGAGTAGTCGGATCCATTAAAGAATGGGGGTCTTTGGGTGGACTGACCCTCGATGTGGGAAGATCCAAATGGGGTTGTCATTTTGATCTTTGACTCTTAGGGTAGAAGAGTTTAGGCTCTGATACCACTTGTTGCCCAGATAGACAACCCAAGAGGGTGGGTGAATTGGGTTTTTAAAATAATTTGCAACTAAAATATTTGTGGAAGACTAATTAAGACTTTAGCAAGATGATTAGTTAGTTGCTATGTGCTGTGAGTGAGATGAGAGTAAGAGAAAGGGTCAAACAATCACAAACACAAGATTTTTATAGTGGTTCGGAGCTAACCCTTGCTCCTACGTCCACTCCCCAAGTCTCACTTGGGAATTCACTATAACCCCCTGGATTACAGTCAGTTGTTTTACAAGCTCACAACCAAACTTGTTGTTTTACGAGCTCACAACGAACTCGGTCGGTTTTTCCTGGCTCACCGACTAGAACCACCCCGATTGTTTTTCCGGGATCACAATCAAACCCTTACACGTTGGTTTTAACCTAGGCTCACCAACCAACCTCTACACCCTTGATTCAATCCCCCGATTGAACCAAGCTAAGACAATATGCTAATAATGAGGACAAACAGAAAAACAGAGCTTCTCAAAAGCAAATATACAGCAATATTAATAAAAGCAAAGTTAAGAGCCCTCAAACGCGTTTAAGTTAGAGAAGAAAAAGGGCTTCTTGAACTTCGGGTCTCCTCTTGAAATTCTGGACGACTTGAAGGCAGGAGGAGATCTCTTTCAATGTTGGGAAGATGTGGTTGGAAGGAGTTAATGGCGCTCTTCCCTCTTTTTGTTGAAAAACCACTTGCAGAGAATGAATGCTTGATCTTTTTGAATGCAATGGTAGTTCTCTGCCTTGCTACAGTCCTCTATGGCTATTTAACCCATCCCCCACGGAAACTAGCCATTAGACACCTTTTTCTGCCCGTTCTGCACACTCTGCACAACCTGACAATATGTCCGTTGGGGGTCGGAGTCGACTCGCGCGATCTGGAGTCGACTCGGCTGTAGCGGGAGTCGACTCATGCTTTTCTGGAGTCGGCTCGGCAACTGTTCCGGATTTAAATTAAAGTGACCTCCTCGACTGGGAGTCGACTCGACTTAACCTGGAGTCGACTCGCCAACTTCTGGAGCTGACTTGGCATTCTCGGAGTCGGCTCATCCCCTGAAGTCCATGGAGCTAATTTTCAACTTGGCCCACTCGAGTCGACTCGACAGTCCTGGGAGTCAACTCGGCGCTCAGAGCCCGAACTCTCGATCTTCTGTCATTCGCCTCGTCCAGTCTTGGAGTCGACTCGGACTGTTCCGGAGTCGACTCGGCTCTCAGTTTCCAAAACATACCCTTCTGCCTTGGAGTCGACTCGAGCTGTCTGGGAGTCGACTCGGCTCTCAGAGACAATAATTTGGTCTTCTGTCTTTTTGGGATCGCACTGTCTCGGAGTCGACTCGCGTATTGCGGGAGTCGACTCGAATCTCAGAGTCCGAAAACTGCTCTCTGACTTTTGCCTTGTGAACCACTAAGAGTCGACTCTCGCTTTCTTTGGAGTCGACCTGCCAACCATCGGAGTCGACTCGCGTTCCATAGGAGTCGACTCGAATCTCAGGGTCGAAAATCGCTCTCTGACTTTTCTGTCTGTAACTCCTTGGAGTCGACTCATATTACTCCGGAGTCGACTCGGTAAGCATCGGAGTCGACTCGCGCACTTCAGGAGTCGACTCGCTGACAGGTTTTGAGTTGATGCTTTCTATTCGTCTGTCTGTTCTCAGTCGGAGTCGACTCGTAATGATCCGGAGTCGACTCGAGCCCGTGCCAGTGATTCTGATACGCTTGGATTCGACTCGTAATATTCTGGAGTCGACTCGAGTCTCAGACTTTGGTTCAAACTGACTTCTTAACTTATCCAAACTATCTTAAACCAAATCTAGAGACACTTAGACAAGATTTTCACTGAAACACTCAATTGAATTCATTAGTAAACAAAAGATATACTCAAATGCTTTGAGCTCATCAAAATCAAATAGGGTTTTAATCAATCACTCCACAGGTCCTAATCTAATTAGGCTTGGACCAAGGGTGAACCAATTTGGGTTTAATCTAGGTAAGTCCTAATCCAATTAGAACTTAATGAACCATGACTCAATTGACCCCTTCAATCCTAATCCAATTAGGAGTCTTGTTGATTCATTAGATTAATAATTAATTAGGACTTAAGAAATCCTAATCCAATTAGGACTTAATTAATTTTGGTCCTAATCCAATTAGGACTCTAATTTGAATCCGAAGTCCTAATCCGATTAGGACTCTAGGAATCCTATTTCAAGTAGGAATCCAATTTTAATTCAAAACTCCTAATCTCATTAGGATTGTAGGAATCCTACTCCAAGTAGGAATCCCAGTCCTACTCCAACTAGGATTTCTAGTTCTAATCCAATTAGGACTCTAGGAATCCTACTCGAAGTAGGTTTTGTGTTTAAGTCCAATTAATTAATTCCATTGTTCCTTCTTCAACAGATTATCAATCGAATTGATTACTTGTGATTCCTAATCACGATTCAACCATCGGATCGGTCAATACTTCTAACGTGTGTGACCCCATAGGTTCTATTCGGACTGGTAGTGAGATATATAATGATCTCTATCACAATATCATTGAAAACTCCTTTCAATGGATTGGAACGATTCCAACTCTACTCATTAGGGTTTATCGATCATCGAGATAATCCCTGTGAGTCCCACCATCCACCAGTGACACCTAGCAGCATGTAGTGGCTACCCAGTAGAATAGAATGATGAACCTCTAGGTGCAGTTATCGTGTGATACAGTCCTTCTATCATGGATCCCTACAAGACAGAGGTCATGGATAACTCGTCAAACCCCTTCGTCTGTCATATGTCAAGATTTATTCGACTTAAGTTCGAGAGCGGAGAACTCTTTCTCCACTGTGCAATCTGCCCCGGCCGAGGTCTTACGAACTCCTAGGATCTCTCCTTATCTATCAAGGTCGATAAATTCCTTGTAGATGCATACCCTACTCCTACAGTGAACCTACTGCAGCCAATCTACACTGCATGGACCATATGGCTAGAGACCATGTATTTGTGCAGTCAAACTACAATAACCTCACTGTGAGTAGCCGAAGCTTCGCAGGTCAAAGGACCATTCACACTACTGCAACATCAAGCAAGTCACTGACGAGTGGATAGACATCCAAGTGACTTCTTGTCTTGGTCACGCTCAGTACCCTTGTTCTTAACAAGCACCTATACTATTACTTCAGTGTCGCCACACTGCGGACTCGAGTCTCATCCATCTATAAGGAAAGCAATGTGTGCACTGATCGGATCGATCATCGTTCTTGTGATGATCCATTGATCAGGAGCATTCAGAAATTAATCACCAATGATGCATGGCTCAAATTCTTAACTCTTAAGAATACGCATCATCATCTTATTAATTCTTGGACGATTCATAGACACATAAACAATATGAATAAAAAGATGCCTTTTATTTATTCAATAATAAATAGTCAAGTACAAAATTATGTCCCTAGAATTAACAATGTGCCAGCCAGATTGGCTTCTAGGGCATACATCTAACAATCTCCCACTTGCACTAAAGCCAATTGGTCATATATCTTAGGCCCATCTTCTCAAGGTGGGCTTCAGTCTTTTGCTGACTCAGCTGCTTAGTGAATGGGTCTGCCACGTTGTCCGCGGAGCCTACTCTCTGCACCTCGACATACTTCTTCTCAACATAGTCGCATATGAGGTGGAAACGCCGCTCTGATGATCCTCAAAAAACCAAGAATAAATCTTTAGTTCTTCTCAAGTACTTAAGAATATTCTTCACAGCTATCCAGTGTTCTTCACCTGGATTCGACTGATATCTGCTTGTGACATTCACAGCAAGGGCTATATCAGGTCGTGTACATAGCATGGCATACATGAGGCTCCCTATTGCTGATGCATAGGGGATCTTGCTCATGCGATGAATCTCTTTAGATGTGTTGGGGCACATCTTCTTGGAGAGATGAATTCCATGCCTTAGGGGTAAGAGACCCCTTTTAGAGTTTTCTATACTGAACCTTTTCAGCACTTTCTCTATGTACATCTTCTGTGATAGGCCAAGCATCCTTTTAGATCTATCTCTATAGACTTTTATTTCCAAAATATAGGATGCTTTTCCAAGGTCTTTCATGGAGAATTCTTTTGACAACCAGACCTTGATCGAGGTTAGCATGGGAATACCATTCCCTATCAGGAGGATGTCGTCCACGTACAGTACGAGAAACACGACAGCACTCCCACTAACCTTTTGTAAACACATGGTTTCTCTTCATTTTTGATGAAATCAAACATTTTGATTGCGTCATCGAAACGAGTGTTCCAACTCCGAGATGCTTGCTTTAGTCCATAGATGGACCTTTGTAGCTTGCAGACCTTGTGATCTCCATCACTGGAAGTGAAACCCAAAGGTTGTTCCATATAGATATCTTCATCAAGATATCCATTCAGAAAAGCAGTTTTCACATCCATCTGCAAATGCTGCAATGGCAAGCAATGTTCGGATGGATTTTAGCATGGCTACAGGTGAAAAGGTCTCCTGATAGTCAATGCCTTCGCGTTGACTATACCCTTTCGCCACTAGCCTTGCTTTATAGATCTCTACCTTTCCATCCGAACCTATCTTCCTTTTGTAGATCCATTTATATCCAATAGGTACAATACCTTCTGGTGGATCTACTAGGATCCAGACTTTGTTGGAATGCATGGAGTCTAACTCTGACTTCATAGCTTCCAGCCATTTCTCAGAATCGATATCAGATATCGCCTCGTTGTAGGTTTTGGGATCCTGTATGTGATCCCTATCTCCCACTAGGAACATTTCCTCGGTATCCTCTTCTAGTATACCTAAGTATCTATCGGGAGGATGGAAGATCCTACTAGATCTGCGAGGTGGTTGAGGGACCTCGTGTACTGGCTCTGTATGAATGGGTTCGATAGGATCCATGACTCGTTGCTTTTTAGAGACTTTGTCTTCAAGCTCAATTTTCCTCCCACTGCCTTTATCAAGGATAAACTGTTTTTCTAAGAAGATGGCGTGACGGCTCACAAACACCTTGTGATCCTCTGAGACGTAAAAATTGTATCCTACTGACTCTTTAGGATATCTTATAAAACGAGCACTTATGGTCCTAGCCTCTAGTTTGTCCGCCTGTAGTCTTTTGACGTTGGCCGGACATCCCCAAATCTTGAGATGACCAAGACTTGGTTTCTTACCATGCCATATCTCATACGGTATGGTAGGAACGGATTTAGAGGGAATTCTATTCAGTAGATATACTGCGGTAAGTAAGGCATCTTCCCAAAGAAATATTGGTAGATCAGTGAAGCCCATCATGGACCGGATCATATCCAATAGAGTCCGATTTTCTTCTCTCTGACACCCCGTTGAGTTGTGGTGTACCCGGAGGTGTCCACTGTGAGACTATGCCGTTTTCCTTGAGATAGTTCCGGAATTTCCCGCTAAGGTATTCTCCTCCTCGATCTGATCGAAGAGCCTTAAGAGGTTTTCCAGTTTGTTTTTCTACTTCATTTCTGAACTCTTTGAACTTTTCAAAAGATTCAGATTTGTGTCTCATAAGATACACATACCCATACCGTGAATAATCATCGATAAAGGTAATGAAGTACGAATAACGTCCCCTGGCTCGCACATCGAATGGGCTACATATATCTGTATGTACTGTTGGAGACCCCGCGCATGCCGCAGAAAATTCAAAAAAATTCAGATGCAGCGGAAGAGGCATGCGCGGGATCAACCGTTCATCGCATGAACGTTGTTCAAAAACCGTTCGTAGATAGATAAGGATTAAAAAAAAAACTTTTTAAATAACATTAGAAGATCAGATCTTCACCTTGTGCGGGTAGATGATCACCACAAACTGATGATCGTGGTTTTGGATGAAGGTTCGCTTGAAGCCGTTCAAGTGCTCGGCCTCTACGGGTATCCACACGAAGCAGGAACCGATCAAGCTTCTTTGTCTCCCCGGGGTGCTAGCTCCCTTGCAGAGACAACTTTTAATGGCTGATCTCCTCTCTTTCTTTCAACTCTTGAATGTGCTTGAGAGGAGGAAGAAGAAGGATAAAAAATAGTAAAGGAACAAAACCCCTGCAGCCTTCTTTCTTTTCCTTGCGTTGGAAGGAGGAAGGGAGGATGAAGAGGCCACCTTTCTTTTTCTTCCTTTGCTTGCGGCTGAACCAAGGAAAGGGGAGGAGAGGGGGCCACGAATTGGAGAGGGAGAGGGCTTCAATGATGCCCTAGGTCAGCCCCCACGCCTCCTCTTAAATAGCATGTGGAGCTCCTACAATTTCTTTTTCTTCCTTTGCTTGCGGCTGAACCAAGGAAAGGGGAGGAGAGGGGGCCACGAATTGGAGAGGGAGAGGGCTTCAATGATGCCCTAGGTCAGCCCCCACGCCTCCTCTTAAATAGCATGTGGAGCTCCTACTTTGTAGGAGCTCCTTGATAAACTTCCAAGAGGGGCGCCGACCCCTCTTCTTTGCCGCACCAATCAAGGAAAAGGAGGAGGGGCATGTGCCCCTCCTTCATGGTTAACCTAATCCTCCTTTAAAGAGGATTAGGAAGGCCACTCATGGTTAGGTCCTAATCTAATTAGGCTTGGACCAAGGGTGAACCAATTTGGGTTTAATCTAGGTAAGTCCTAATCCAATTAGAACTTAATGAACCATGACTCAATTGACCCCTTCAATCCTATTCTAATTAGGAGTCTTGTTGATTCATTAGATTAATAATTAATTAGGATTTAAGAAATCCTAATCCAATTAGGACTTATTTAATTTTGGTCCTAATCCAATTAGGACTCTAATTTGAATCCAAAGTCCTAATCCGATTAGGACTCGAGGAATCCTATTCCAAGTAAGAATCCAATTTTAATTTAAAACTCCTAATCTCATTAGGATTGTAGGAATCCAACTCCAAGTAGGAATCCTAGTCCTACTCCAACTAGAATTTCCATTTCTAATCCAATTAGGACTCTAGGAATCCTACTCGAAGTAGGTTTTGTGTTTAAGTCCAATTAATTAATTTCATTGTTCCTTCTTCAACTGATTATCAATCGAATTGATTACTTGTGATTCCTAATCAAGATTTAACCATCGGATCGGTCAATACTTCTAATGTGTGTGACCTCATAGGTTCTATTCTGATTGGTAGTGAGATATATTATGATCTCTATCACAATATCATTGAAAACTCCTTTCAATGGATTGGAACAATTCCAAATCTACTCATCAGGATTTATCGATCATCGAGATAATCCCTATGAGCCCCACCATCCACCAGTGACACCTAGCAGCATGTAGTGGCTACCCAGCAGAATCGAATGATGAACCTCTAGGTGCAGTTATCGTGTGATACAATCCTACTATCGTGGATCCCTACAGGACGGAGGTCATGGACAACTCGTCAAACCCCATCATCTGTCATATGTCAAGATTTATTCGACTTAAGTTCGAGAGTGAAAAACTCTTTCTCCACTATGCAATCTGCCCCGGCCGAGGTCTTACGAACTCAGTCTTATAAATCACATAGGATCTCTCCTTTTCTATCAAGGTCGATAGATTCCTTGTAGATGCATACCTTACTCCTACAGGGAACCTACTGCAGCCAATCTACACTGCATGGACCCATATGGCTAGAGACTATGTATTTGTGCAGTCAAACTACAATAACCTCACTGTAGTAGCCGAAGCATCGCAGGTCAAAGGACTAGTCACACTACTGCAACATCAAGCAAGTCACTGACGAGTGGATAGACATCCAAGTAACTTCTTGTGTTGGTCACGCTCAGTACCCTTGTTCTCTAACAAGCACCTGCACTATTACTTCAGTGTTGCCACACTGTGGACTCGAGTCTCATCCATCCATAAGGAAAGCAATGTGTGCAGTGATCGGATCGATCACCGTCCTTGTGATGATCCATTGATCAGGAGCATTCAGAAATTAATCACCAATGATGCATGGCTCAAATTCTTAACTCTTAAGAATACACATCATCTTTTTATTAATTCTTGGACAATTCATAGACACATAAATAATATGAATAGAAAGATGCCTTTATTTATTCAATAATAAATAGTCAAGTACAAAATTATGTCCCTAGAATTAATAATGTGTCAGCCACAATTGGCTTCTAGGGCATACATCTAACAATCTCCCACTTGCACTAAAGCCAATCAGTCATATGTCTGAGTCTCATCTTCTCCAGGTGGGCTTCAGTCTTTTGTTGACTTAACTGCTTAGTGAACGGGTCTGCCACGTTGTCCGCGGAGTCTACTCTCTGCACCTCGACATACTTCTTCTCAACATAGTCGCGTATGAGGTGGATGCGCCGCTCTGATGATCCTCCAAAAACCAAGAATAAATCTTTAGTTCTTCTCAAGTACTTAAGAATATTCTTCACAGCTGTCCAGTGTTCTTCACCTGGATTCGACTGATATCTGCTTGTGACACTCTCAGCAAGGGCTATATCAGGTCGTGTACATAGCATGGCATACATGAGGCTCCCTATTGCTGATGCATAGGGGATCTTGCTCATGCGTTGAATCTCTTCAGATGTGTTGGGGCACATCTTCTTGGAGAGATGAATTCCATGCCTTAGGGGTAAGAGACCCCTTTTACAGTTTTCCATGCTGAACCTTTTCAACACTTTCTCTATGTACATCTTCTGTGATAGGCCAAGCATCCTTTTAGATCTATCTCTATAGACCTTTATTTCCAAAATATGGGATGCTTCCCCAAGGTCTTTCATGGAGAACTCTTTTGACAACCAGACCTTGACCGAGGTTAGCATGGGAATATCATTCCCTATCAGGAGGATGTCGTCCACGTACAGTACGAGAAATACGACAGCACTCCCACTAACCTTTTTGTAAACACACGGTTCCTCTTCGTTTTTGATGAAATCAAATGTTTTGATTGCGTCATCGAAACGAGTGTTCCAACTCCGAGATGCTTGCTTTAGTCCATAGATGGACCTTTGCAGCTTGCAAACCTTGTGATCTCCATCACTAGAAGTGAAACCCAAAGGCTGTTCCATATAGATATCTTCATCAAGATATCCATTCAGGAAAGCAGTTTTCACATCCATCTGCCAGATTTCATAATCATAAAATACTGCAATGGTAAGCAATGTTCGGATGGATTTTAGCATGGCTACAGGTGAAAAGGTCTCCTGATAGTCAATGCCTTCGCGTTGACTATATCCTTTTGCCACTAGCCTTGCTTTATAGGTCTCTACCTTTCCATCCGAACCTATTTGTCTTTTGTAGATCCATTTGCATCCAATAGGTACAATACCTTCTGGTGGATCTACTAAGGTCCAGACTTGGTTGGAATGCGTGGAGTCTAACTCTGACTTCATAGCTTCCAACCATTTCTCAGAATCGATATCAGATATCGGCTCGTTGTAGGTTTTGGGATCCTGTATGTGATCCCTATCTCCCACTAGGAACATTTCCTCGGTACTCTCTTCTAGTATACCTAAGTATCTATCGGAAGGATGGGAGATCCTACTAGATCTGCGAGGTGGTTGAGGGACAACGTGTACTGGCTCTGTATGAATGGGTTCAATAGGATCCGTGACTCGTTGCTTTTCAGAGACTTTCTCTTCAAGCTCAATTTTCCTCCCACTGCCTCTATCAAGGATAAACTGGTTTTCCAAGAAGATGGCGTGATGGCTCACAAACACATTGTGATCCTCTGAGACGTAAAAATTGTATCCTAATGACTATTTAGGATATCCTATAAAACGAGCACTTATGGTCCTTGCCTCTAGCTTGTCCGCCTCTAGTCTTTTGACGTAGGCCGGACATCCCTAAATCTTGAGATGACCAAGACTTGGTTTCTTACCATGCCATATCTCATACGGTGTGGTAGGAACGGATTTAGAGAAAACTCTATTCAGTAGATATACTGCGGTAAGTAAGGCATCTCCCCAAAGAAACATTGGTAAATCAGTGAAGCTCATCATGGACCGGACCATATCTAATAGACTCCGATTTCTCCTCTTTGACACCCTGTTGAGTTGAGGTGTCCATTGTGAGACTATGCCATTGTCCTTGAGATAGTTCCGGAATTCTCCACTAAGGTATTCTCCTCCTCGATCTGATCGAAGAGCCTTAAGAGGTTTTCCAGTTTGTTTTTCTACTTCATTTCTGAACTCTTTGATCTTTTCAAAAGATTCAAACTTGTGTCTCATAAGATACACATACCCATACCGTGAATAATCATCGGTAAAGGTAATGAAGTACGAATAAAGTCCCCTGGCTTGCACATCGAATGGGCTACACACATCTGTGTCTAGGGTAAGTATTTCAGTGGTCCTCTCCCCATGTCGTACAAAGGGCAATCTAGCCATTTTTTCTTGAAGACAGGACTCGCAAACTGGATATGACTCGGAAGTCAATGAGCCGAGAAGCCCATCTTTATCCATTTTGTTCATTCTGTCCTCTCCAATATGGCCAAGCCTGAGGTGCCACAAATATTTTTTGGTTTATCTCATCCCTGGATCTCTTGGATCCTTTGGCACTCACTTCTTGCTTAGACACATTTATAGATACATCAATATGCAAATGATAGAGACTGTCAATCATAAAACCACGTGCTACTATTTTATTTCTGAAATAAATAGAACAACAGTCTTTGTCAAATGTAAAAACATGACCTTCCTGTGCTAGACATGAAACATAAATCAAATTTCTGCTAGCAACAGGTACATAATAGCAGTTTCTAAGTAATAAACTAAAGCCAGACGGTAGTCGCAGATGGTAGGTGCCCACAGCCACAGCAGCAACTTTTGCCCGTTGCCAACCCGAAGGGTTACCGCACCTTCCGCCAGCCTTCTGCTTTCCTTTAGACCCTGCATGGTAGTGCACAAATGAGCACTAGAACCAGAATCTATAACCCAACTAGAAGTAGAAGAAACCGTTAGATTAGTTTCAATTATGAGCAAGTCTATACCTTCTGAAGGTATGTCAGCCTTCTTGTTCTTCAGGCTCTCGAGGTATGAAGGACAGTTTCTCTTCCAGTGGCCGTCGACATTGCAGTGGAAACATTTTCCTTTGTCATTAGCCTTTTTCTTTTGAACTTCCTTCTTTGGCTTCTTGTCTTTCTTCTGCTTCTTAGCAGGCTTCTTTTTCTTCCAAGTAGACTTTCTCTTGGAACCAGAAGTCAACTCAGCAGCAAGGACATTGCCCCTTGAACCTTTCAAGGCTCCCTCAGCAGTTACCAACATATTTATCAGTTCAGTCTTAGTGCATTCAATCTTATTCATGTGGTAGTTTACTATAAACTGTCCAAATGAATCAGGTAGAGATTGAAGGATCAGATCTACTTGCAATTCCTTGTGCATGTTCATACCGAGCTTCTCAAGCTCCTCTAGGTCCTTGATCATAGTCAGACCGTGATCATGGACAGACTGCCCCTCGCGCATCTTTGCTTTGAAGAGCCTCTTGGACACTTCAAAACGAGCTGTGCGACTCTGCTCACCATACAACTCTTGTAGGTGTGCCAGTATGTCCCTTGCGGTCTTCATATTTTCATGCTGGCATTGTAGTTCATTGGACAGGGATGCCATGATATAGCACTTGACCTTAGTGTCATCGTCTGTCCACTTCTCATGCGTCGTACGCTGATCAGTGGTCGGACGTGCTGGTAATGCGGGGATGTCATTGTCGAGCACATAGCCTATTTTCTCGCAACTCAGAACAATTTTGAGATTCCTAAGCCAGTCTCCATTATTCGTACCGGTCAATCGGTTGGTCTTAAGAATACGGGTCAAAGGGTTTGAGGCTGACATTATGATCTGCAGAGAGTAAAGATTCTAGTTAGACTTTTGTACTTGATCCTTAATCTGTTCTAAGGACTTTTAGAACAAATGTACCTCCTACTATTTTCTCGAATTCCTCACACTCCCCTGGTAGGAAAACAGAAATCCTACACGACTAAGGTTTCTAGTAGGTTCTGCGGTCTCACCAATCTACATGGCACCTCACCTAACAGTTATTGGTGACACATAGATGGATGAGTGTACAACTCTTGTACAATGCTTCTCAAGCATGTTGCAGTACAACTTGGTCTCTAAGCCATGAAGACCTCACCTAACAGTTATTGGTCCCATTTCTTAGTTAAGTCAGACCCACCGTATAACCGTAGAAATAAAGTCGCTCTACTACAGTGGAAGACCTATTGACTTAATATTGGTTAATCAGGTCTTAGTGTTTGCAACTTGAGCTCTTCATAAGAGGTAATCGAACAATTGGCTAGGTAAGCAGGTGGGAGGCTCCCCTTACTCAGAGAGTAAGGTCCTAATTAAGTAACCACCTTTCATGCTTTTCTAGACACCAATTAGATCAATTAATCTAATATGACTTGCTCATGTTGGTTCACTCTCGACTTGATTGAGGAGGTTTTAATTTAGGTCTCAATTGGGTTTGTTACATCACATGTAAATCTATCTACCCCGCTCTCATTCACATCACATGCAAACGGCACATCACAGGCAGTTATAATCGCAGCATCAAATAAAGCTAAACTTTAAATAGGTGATGATCATGGATTCTAATTAGGTCGTATTACAAGCACATGCACGTCAATCGATCAATTGGTCTTCAACTCTTGAATTAGTTCCAAGCCTCCTTGATTCGATCCTTGATCAACTTTTGATCCAATCGCCATCAACCGCTTAGATCGTCATTCATCTCATGCCTTATCTTCAACTTGATCGTTGACGTACATCACATCACAGAAATACAACCAGATATAAAATAAAAATAATAATAAATTACATCCCCTTTTAGGAGGCACGCAGGCCTCTCAAAACATCAAATAAGATGCATGCAAGCATCTGAAAAATTACATGACTTTACAGATCACATCGCAGGTCATTACATTTGATACCAAAAGGGTTTGAATCCTATGATCATCACCACATGCAGCAATTATAATTTTCAGATCTGAAATCTAACTGATTATCTCATGACATAGGTTGCTGATCATGCTAATCATGATTCTAAACTTTATAATCCCATTAACAATGCAATTAGAATCATCCTTTTATCACATAAAAATTAGCATGCAAAAATCAGCACCCTAGAAAGAATCTGCATGCAGAAAATTTTCAGCATGCATAATTATTTAAATTTTAGATCTAATAAGCCTAGTAATAATTAATTCTTACCTTAATCTACGATGCTTAGGCTCTGATACCAGTGTTAGTAACCCCGCCCATGCCGTAGAAAATTCAAAAAATTCAGATGCAGCGGAAGAGGCATGCGCGGGATCAATCGTTAATCGCATGAACGTTGTTCAAGAATCGTTCGTAGATAGATAAGGATTAAAACCTTTTAAAAACTTTAGGAAGATCAGATCTTCACCTTGTGCGGGTAGATGATCATCGCAAACTGATGATCGTGGTTTTTGGATGAAGGTTCGCTTGAAGCCGTTCAAGTGTCCGGCCTCTACGGGTATCCACACGAAGCAGAGGACCAATCCAAGCTCTCTATCTCCCCAGAGTGCTAGCTCCCTTGCACAGATTACTTTGATGGCTGATCACCTCCCTTTACTTCAACTCTTGAATGATAGAGGGAGGAGGAAGAAGATGAAGGGATCAAGGGAGAAGATCCAAAAGGCTAGATGCAGCCTTTCCTTTTCTTTGTGTTGAATCCCAAACGAAGGAGGAAGAAGAAGACTATCAAGGGCCTTTTCCTTCTTGCTTGCGGCTGATCCAAGAGGAGAGAAGGGTGGCCACGAATTGGAGAGGAGGAGGGCTTCTAATGATGCCCTAGGTCAGCCCCCACGCCTCCTCTTAAATAGCATGTGGAGCTCCTACTTTGTAGGAGCTCCTTGATAAACTTCCAAGAGGGGCGCCGACCCCTCTTCCTTGCCGCACCAAGCCAGGAAAAGGAGGAGGGGCGTGTGCCCCTCCTTCATGGTTAACCTAATCCTTCTTTAAGGAGGATTAGGAAGGTCACTCATGGTTAGGTCCTAATCTAATTAGGCTTGGACCAAGAATGAACCAATTTGGGTTTAATCTAGGTAAGTCCTAATCCAATTAGAACTTAATGAACCATGACTCAATTGACCCCTTCAATCTTAATCCAATTAGGAGTCTTGTTGATTCATTAGATTAATAATTAATTAAGACTTATAAAATTCTAATCCAATTAGGACTTATTTAATTTTGGTCCTAATCCAATTAGGACTCTAATTTGAATCCGAAGTCCTAATCCGATTAGGACTCTAGGAATCCTATTCCAAGTAGGAATCCAATTTTAATTCAAAACTCCTAATCTCATTAGGATTGTAGGAATCATACTCCAAGTAGGAATCCCAGTCCTACTCCAACTAGGATTCCTAGTCCTAATCCAGTTAGGACTCTAGGAATCCTACTCGAAGTAGGTTTTGTGTTTAAGTCCAATTAATTAATTCTATTATTCCTTCTTCAACTGATTTCCAATCGAATTGATTACTTGTGATTTCTAATCACGATTTAACCATCGGATCGGTCAATACTTCTAATGTGTGTGACCCCATAGGTTCTATTCTGACTAGTAGTGAGATATATTATGATCTCTATCACAATATCATTGAAAACTCATTTCAATGGATTGGAACGATTCCAACTCTACTCATTAGGGTTTATCAATCATCGAGATAATCCCTGTGAGTCCCACCATCCACCAGTGACACCTAGCAGCATGTAGTGGCTACCCAGTAGAATAGAATGATGAACCTCTAGGTGCAGTTATCGTGTGATACAGTCCTTCTATCATGGATCCCCACAAGATGGAGGTCATGGATAACTCGTCAAACCCCTTCGTGTGTCATATGTCAAGATTTATTCGACTTAAGTTCGAGAGTGGAAACTATTTCCTTGGGCTCCAAATCAAACAATCTAAAGAAGGCATCTTCATCTGTCAAGCAAAATACATCAAGGAGATGCTTAAGAAGTTTGATATGGAAGGAAACAAGTCAATCAGCACACCCATAAGTTCATCATGCAAACTAGACAAAGATGAATCAGGTAAATCAGTAGATCAAAAGATGTATAGAGGTATGATAGGATCTTTATTATATCTTACTGCAAGTAGACCTGATATCATGTTTAGTGTATGCATATGTGCTAGATATCAATCTAATCCTAAGGAATCACACTTAATTGCTGTTAAGAGAATCTTTAAATACCTAATAGGAACAAAAACCATAGGCTTATGGTACTCTAAAAATTCGAGCATAAACTTAATAGGGTACACTGATTCAGACTTCGCTGGTTGCAAACTTGATAGAAAAAGCACCAGCGGGTCATGTCAATTCTTAGGATAAAACTTAATCTCCAGGTTTAGCAAGAAACAAAACTTGGTTGCACTATCTACGGCTGAAGCCGAATATGTTGCTTCCGGAAGTTGTTGTGCTCAAATCTTATGGATTAAACAACAACTTGAAGATTATGGCATTAAACAACATAAAATTTACATTAACTGTGATAACACAAGTGCCATTAATCTAACTAAAAATCTAATTCAGCATTCAAGAGCTAAACACATTGAGATAAGACATCACTTCATAAGAGATCATGTACTGAATGGTGATGTGACACTTCAATTTGTTTGTACTGATGATCAACTTGCTGATATCTTCACAAAACCTTTGGGTGAAGATCGATTTTGCATACTTAGAAAAGGGTTAGGAGTGATTGATCCATGCTAGTGATACTCTTCTCTAGTTAATTGATTTTGAGAATTAGGTTATGTTGGACATAGGATTTCTTATCTATGATCATCAAATCATTTCTTAAATCCTAGATAAGTCCATAACTCACTCGTTTGGCACGAAAATAACAAGATTTTTGGTTGTGTGCTAGAGCTCGAGTCGACTCAGATATATTTTAGAGTCGGCTCATGAGGGAGTCGACTCGCGCATATTTGGGAGTCAACTCGGGGTCGAGTCGACTCGCAACTTACCGGAGTCGACTTGAGGTCGGGAGATCTCCAAGCTTGACACCCTCCAAGAAAGTGTGACCCAGCTCACCACGATACAATCTAGTGCCACCTCGGAGATCATCGAGTAGCTAGGGAACGTCTCGGAGAGGATAAACTTAGTCATGCAAATGAGTAGACTGAAAACGGGAGCCACATCCTCCACTACAAAGAAAAATTAGCATATTTTTATCTATTTTATGATGTACAGGGACTCTTTTGATATGTAATCACACTTGTACTCAAATTTGAATTTAATACAATGAGTAGAAATTTCCTTTCAAAATTGTGCATTCTTGAGTTCTTGTACTTTTCTGTGCTTTCTGCCTTTTTGCTATGATGACAAAAAGGGGGAGAAAATATATTGAATTGAAATGTAAAGGAAATCAATAAAAAGAAAATTCTTAAAGAGCACAAAGTAATTTGTTCTAAGTGGATTCGATACCTCGAGGCTCATTATCTCTCTGTTGGGGCTCCTAAAGGAGTAATCTCCAGAATCTATTCAAGGGATATTCGGAGATTAGTTGAATCATACTCAAGAATAAATTGTCAGATTTTCCCTCTAAAACCAAAAATTTAAGCTCAAAAGCTTCAAGACATTAAAAAAAAAATTCAGAGAATCTAAACAAAATTGAATGCATATGTTGAGGGGGAGAATATGAAATCTTAAGAAAGCAAATTCGTTAAACACATATAAGCCAAACAATTGATTGCATGACATGAAGGCTTATATAATTCCAAATGAAAGGGGGAGCTTTAACTTCAGGATTTAATGTTTCACACCTTTCAATTTTGGATAAATTAAATGACTAGACACTTAAATTCATTTCAAAACTTTATTATAAATTTTTTTTTGGTTAAGCAATTTACTTTACAAATACTCAATGTTTTGTCATCATCAAAAAGGGGGAGATTGTGGAGTGATTGATTATAACCCTATTTGATTTTGATGAGCTCAAAGCAATTGAGTATATTTGATGTTATACTAATGAATTCAATCTAGTATTTCAGCCAAATATTTGTGAATTTATGCTTAAGTGTCTCTAGCTTTGGTTCAATACATTTTGGCTAAGTTTGGAACTCAGTTTGAACCAAAGTCTGAGCTCGAGTTGACTCCGGAGGATTTTGAGTCGACTCCAAGTATTACAGATGTTCTGGCACAGGCTCGAGTCGACTCCGGCACACTGCGAGTCGACTCCGACTGAGAACAGAGCAGGACAGAAAGATGAATCTCAGACCCTGTTACCGAGTCGACTCCTGAAGAATTCGAGTCAACTCCGATGGTTGCCGAGTCGACCCCTGATAGTTCCAAGTCGACTCCAAGGAGTAACAGACAGAAAGACAGAGAAGTTGTTTTTCGGACTCTGAGAGCCGAGTCGACTCCAGCAAAGTCCGAGTCGACTCCGAGGCAGTTCAACTCCAACGACAGAAGAGCAGTTCTTCGGTCTCTGAGAGCCGAGTCGACTCCAGCAAAGTCCGAGTCGACTCCGAGGCAGTTCAACTCCAATGACAGAAGACCAGTTTTTCAGGCTCTGAGAGCCGAGTCGACTCCTAGAGAATCCGAGTCGACTCGAGGAAGTAAATCCGAAAGAAAAATCTTTGGATTCCTGAAAAACGAGTTGTCTCCAGAAGGGAGAGTCATCACCGAATATTGGCGAGTCGACTCCAAGTTTGGCCGAGTCGACTCCAGAACGGGACAGCACTTTATTTCAAATTTTGAACAGTGGGCGAGTCATCTCCAGTAAAGCATGAGTCGACTCCAGCAACAGCTGAGTCGACTCCAGATCGAGCGAGTCGACTCCGATCCCAACGGATACACTGTCAGGAGTTGCAGATTGTGCAGAACGGCCATAAAAAGGTGTCTAACGGCTAGTTTTCAATGGAGATTGGTTAAATAGCCAGAGTAAACAGTAATAGACACTAAGAGAACTATTCCATTCAAACAAAAAAGGATTTCCACCTACCAAAGGCTCTCAAGAGTAAATACAAGAGAAAGAAGGAGAGAGCGTATTGAACATCATCCAACAAAGGATTCCTTCGCATTCAAGGCTCTCCTCTAACATCAGATCTTCAGTCCATTCAAAGAGGAGACTCAGAGTTCGAGAAGCCACTACGTCCTCTTCCAAAATCTGTTTGAGGGCTTCTAACTCTACATTATTTATATTGTTCATATTTGCTTTTTAAGAAGCTTTCCCTGTAGTCTTTAAACAAATTGTTTTCTTCTTACTTGATTCAATCAGGGGATTGAATCAAGGTTGTTGAGGTTTGTTGGTGAGCCAAAGTTAAAACCAACGGTGTAAGGGTTTGATTGTGATCCCGGAAAAACAATCGGGTGGTTCTAGTCGATGAGCCAGTGAAAACCGACCGAGTTCATTGTGATCTCGTAAAACAACAAGTTGGGTTGTGAGCTTGTAAAACAACCGGCTATAATCCGTGGGATTATAGTGAACTCCCAAGTGAAGCTTGGTGAGTGGACGTAGGAGCAAGGGTTAGCTCCGAACCACTATAAAATCTCTTGTGTTTGTGATTGTTTCATTGTCTCTTCCATTCCCTTCATTCACTGTAAAAAGTAAACTAATTAATCCACTTGCAATAAGGTTTAATTCGTTACTCATTAAGTTTTTATTTGCAATAATTATCTAAAACCCAATTCACCCCCCCTCTTGGGTTGTCTTTTTGGGCAACATAGATGGATGAGTGTACAACTCTTGTACAATGCTTTTCAAGCATGTTGCAGTGCAACTTGGTTTCTAAGCCATGAAGACCTCACCTAATAGTTATTGGTCTCATTTCTTAGTTAAGTCAGACCCACCGTATAACCGTAGAAATAAAGTCGTCATTGGGTCCTCACCTAACAGTTATTGGTGCCCAACCCCACCTTTACCCTACAACATCTCATGTCTATAGAGAGGTCCAGCCCTCCGATGCAACTTGCCCACTGTGTCCAGCCGAGACAAATCAACATCAGAAAGACCTTAGCAACTCTACTACGGTGGAAGACATATGGACTTAATATCGGTTAATCAGGTTTTAGAGTTTGCAACCTTGAGCTCTTCATAAGAGGTAATCGATCAATTGGCTAGGTAAGCAGGTGGGAGGCTCCCCTTACTCAGAGAGTAAGGTCCTAATTAAGTAACCACCTTTCATGCTTTCCTAGATACCAATTAGATCAATTAATCTAATATGACTCACTCATGTTGGTTCACTCTCGACTTGATTGAGGAGGTTTTAATTTAGGTCCCAATTGGGTTTGCTACATCACATGTAAACCTATCTACCCCACTCTCATTCACATCACATGCAAACGGCACATTGCAGGCAGTTATAATCGCAGCAATAAATAAAGCTAAACTTTAAATAGGTGATGATCATGGATTCTAATTAGGTCATATTACAAGCACATGCACGTCAATCGATCAACTGATCTTCAACTCTTGAATTGGTTCCAAGCCTCCTTGATTCGATCCTTGATCAACTCTTGATCCCATCGCTATCAACCGCTTAGATCGCCGTTCATCTCATGCCTTGTTTTCAATTTGATCGTTGACGTACATCACATCACAGAAATACAACCAGATGTAAAATAAAAATAATAATAAATTACATCCCCTTTTAGGAGGCACGCAGGCCTCTCAAAACATCAAATAAGATGCATGCAAGCATCTGAAAAATTACATGACATTATAGATCACATCGCAGGTCATTACATTTGATTCCAAAAGGGTTTGAATCCTATGATCATCACCACATGCAGCAATTATAATTTTCAGATCTAAAATCTAATTGATTATCTCATGATATAGGTTGCTGATCATGCTAATCATGATTCTAAACTTTGTAATCCCATTAACAATGCAATTAGAATCATCTTTTTATCACATAAAAATCAGCATGCAAAAATTAGCACTCTAGAAAAAATCTGCATGCAGAAAATTTTCAGCATGCATAACCATTTAAATTTCAGATCTAATAAGCCTATTAATAATTAATCCTTACCTTAATCTACGATGCCTAGGCTCTGATACCACTGTTAGAAACCCGCCCATGCCGCAGAAAATTTCAAAAATTTCAGATGCAGCGGAAGAGGCATGCGCGGGATCAACCGTTCATCGTATGAACATTGTTTAAAAACGTTCGTAGATAGATAAGGATTAAAAACTTTTTAAAAATATTAGAAGATCAGATCTTCACCTTGTGCGGGTAGATGATCATCGCAAACTGATGATCGTGGTTTTGGATGAAGGTTCGCTTGAAGCCGTTCAAGTGCCCGGCCTCTACGGGTATCCACACGAAGCAGGAACCGATCCAAGCTTTCTATCTCCCCGGGGTGCTAGCTCCCTTGCAGAGATAACTTTGATGGCTGATGTCCTCCCTCTTAATCAACCCTTGATTGTGCTTAAGAGGAGGAGGAAGAAGGATGAAGAGAGGAAGAAGATCAAAGCCCCTGCAGCCTTCTTTCTTTTCCTTGCGTTGGAAGGAAGAAGGGAGGAGGAAGAGGCCACCAAATAATCTTCCCTTGCTTTCCTTTGCTTGCGGCTGAACCAAGGAAAGGGGAGGAGAGGGGGCCACGAATTGGAGAGGGAGAGGGCTTCAATGATGCCCTAGGTCAGCCCCCACGCCTCCTCTTAAATAGCATGTGGAGCTCCTACTTTGTAGGAGCTCCTTGATAAACTTCTAAGAGGGGCGCCGGCCCCTCTTCTTTGCCGCACCAAGCAAGGAAAAGGAGGAGGGGCGTGTGACCCTCCTTCATGGTTAACCTAATCCTCCTTTAAGGAGGATTAGGAAGGTCACTCATGGTTAGGTCCTAATCTAATTAGGCTTGGACCAAGGGTGAACCAATTTAGGTTTAATCTAGGTAAGTCCTAATCCAATTAGAACTTAATGAACCATGACTCAATTGACCCCTTCAATCCTAATCCAATTAGGAGTCTTGTTAATTCATTAGATTAATAATTAATTAGGACTTAAGAAATTCTAATCCAATTAGGACTTAATTAATTTTGGTCCTAATCCAATTAGGACTCTAATTTGAATCCGAAGTCCTAATCCGATTAGGACTCTAGGAATCCTATTCCAAGTAGAAATCCAATTTTAATTCAAAACTCCTAATCTCATTAGGATTGTAGGAATCCTACTCCAAGTAGGAATCCCAGTCCTACTCCAACTAGGATTCCCAATCCTAATCCAATTAGGACTCTAGGAATCCTACTCGAAGTAGGTTTTGTGTTTAAGTCCAATTAATTAATTCCATTGTTCCTTCTTCAACTGATTATCAATCGAATTGATTACTTGTGATTCTTAATCACGATTCAACCATCGGATCGGTCAATACTTCTAATGTGTGTGACCCCATAGGTTCTATTCTGACTGGTAGTGAGATATATAATGATCTCTATCACAATATCATTGAAAACTCTTTTCAATAGATTGGAACGATTCCAACTCTACTCATTAGGGTTTATCGATCATCGAGATAATCCCTGTGAGTCCCACCATCCACCAGTGACACCTAGCAGCATGTAGTGGCTACCCAGTAAAATAGAATGATGAACCTCTAGGTGCAGTTATCGTGTGATATAGTCCTTCTATCATGGATCCCTACAAGACAGAGGTCAGGGATAACTCGTCAAACCCCTTCGTCTGTCATATATCAAGATTTATTCGACTTAAGTTCGAGAGCGGAGAACTCTTTCTCCACTGTGCAATCTGCCCTGGCCGAGGTCTTACGAACTCAGTCTTATAAATCTTATAGGATCTCTCCTTATCTATCAAGGTCGATAGATTCCTTGTAGATGCATACCCTACTCCTACAGTGAACCTACTGCAGCCAATCTACACTGCATGGACCCATATGGCTAGAGACCATGTATTTGTGCAGTCAAACTACAATAACCTCACTATGAGTAGCCGAAGCATCGCAGGTCAAAGGACCATTCACACTACTGTAACATCAAGCAAGTCACTAACGAGTGGATAGACATCCAAGTGACTTCTTATCTTGGTCACGCTCAGTACCCTTGTTCTTAACAAGCACCTGCACTATTACTTCAGTGTCGCCACACTGTGGACTCGAGTCTCGTCCATCCATAAGGAAAGCAATATGTGCACTGATCGGATCGATCACCATCCTTGTGATGATCTATTGATCAGGAGCATTCAGAAATTAATCACCAATGATGCATGGCTCAAATTCTTAACTCTTAAGAATACGCATCATCATCTTATTAATTCTTGGACGATTCATAGACACATAAACAATATGAATAAAAAGATGCCTTTTATTTATTCAATAATAAATAGTCAAGTACAAAATTATGTCTCTAGAATTAACAATGTGTCAGCCAGATTGGCTTCTAGGGCATACATCTAACAATTCTTACCATATACATAGATTAAAATTGATCATACAACTATAAGTTAATTTTAGATCAATTGCACCCTAAAGCCATAGTATAATTGCTCTAGCTTAATTTTCCACTGCTTTACTTGTAATTGCCTAGAGCTTAAGTAAATAACATCTTATCATTCCGCTGCATTCAATGCAAAGTAAAAATTAGGGAACATAATTTTTAGAAAACCCAATTCACCCCCCCTCTTGGGTTGTCACCTTAGGCAACAAGTGGTATCAGAGCAGGTGCTCTAAAAGTAATTGTTGATCTTACGATCAAGAGCCAAAGATCTTGACAACTCAAATAGATAGTTTTCTAGAAGAGGGATAATTAATTGATAAATCTCCACTATTTAATGGCATAAACTACATACATTGGAAAGCACGCATGCGCATTTTTATTCAATCACAAAACTATGATTTATGGAATATCACAATAAATGATCTTCACACACACTCTCAAGCTGTCAATGAAAAAGACTTAGCACAATTGAATGCTAATGCTATGAACATTCTATATTGTGCTATTCATAAAACTATATTTCATAAGATTTCTGCATGCTTATCTGCTAAAGAAATCTGGGATACTTTAAGAAATATTTATGATAAATCTCAGATTAGCTCACATGTGCTTCAATTGCATACTAACAATGAGACTGCAGAATCTTCCACATTAGCCGAGTCGACTCCCAGTTTGTCCGAGTCGACTCCTAGAGAAAAACAGTCTGAAAGGCAGAGACTCAGTCTTGGAGATCCTGTGAACGAGTCGACTCCAAGTATTTCAGAGTCGACCCCCAAGTTAGCCGAGTCGACTCCAACAAGGCCCGAGTCGACTCCGAGGCAGAATAGTTCAAAAGACAGAGAATCATCTTTTAGGCCTCTGAGAATGAGACGTCTTCCGAAGATCTCGAGTCGACTCTCAAGTCAGTCGAGTCGACTCCAAGTAAACCCGAGTCGACTCCAAGTAAACCCGAGTCGACTCGAGGAAGAAAGAACAACAAAAAAATTCAAAAACTTCCTAAAGATAAAGAAGAAGAGGAAGCAAGAAGAAAGAAAGAAAGAGATAAAAAGGAAGAATGCTTTGACCAAGGAAGAGTCAAGTAAGAAAATGAAAGCTAGGAGCAACAATGATGATATTAGCTCCAAAGAACTACAAGAGGTAACTAACTTGTGCTTTATGGCACAAGAAGATAAGGTAAAATCTGAATCTACTTTTACATCAAATGATTTTCAAGAAGAATTCCCTTATGATGAATTATTAAATGCTTCTCATGATTTGTATGGTGAATGTAGAAAATTAGCTATGAAGAATAAAAATCTTAAGAAACTAAATCTGAAAATTTTAAAAGAAAGAAATTCTAGTGATGAAATACAAGATAAACTAAATTCTGAAAATGAAAGCTTAAGGTTAAATTTAGAACAATTGATTCAAAAAAATCAGAGTTTAATTAAAGAAAATCAAAACTTAAGTAAAGAAATTAACCAATTAAAATTTTTTATTAACAAATTCACTATAAGTTTAGAAAGATTAAAAATGATGTTTGAAAGTCAATATGTTGCTTATGATAAATCAAAATTTGGCTTGACTCCTTTACTTAACAATAAATCTCTAGAGAAAAAGGTTATCAATTCACCAAGCAAACCATTAAATAAGATAACTTATTTCAAACATGAAAAGAATGGGCATAACAACTTTACCTATCGTTCTAACATAATTAAATCAAGTGGTAAAGTTATTACAATTAAACAAATTTGGGTTCCAAAAGGAACTATATGTCCTAACTCTCAAGGACCCAAGCAAGCTTGGGTACCCAAAATAAAAATATGAGGATGTAGATGTAGGTGTGCCAAGATACCCATGGAACAAATAGAACTTTCATACAAATGGGTGTTCTAGACACACATCAAAAAAAAATGAAACTTAAAATATACTTATGAAAAGTAATTAAAAAATAATAATAATGAAATCAGTAATCCTTGCATCTCATCATTATTTTTGCTTTAGTATTTGATTAAAATATGAATTGCAAGTATTGATCAATTTTGTGATATAGAAAATACTTTTGGAAATATAATCAAATCACTTCATTTTATAGTATGCTTTACTCACTATTGGATAAGTTGCTAAATGATTAATCAATTTATTAAGAATAACTCTATAAATTCTCTATATGCTTGATTGAGAGTTTTTATCCATGGCATTATTGTTTATTGATCATAGATATGAAAATGTGTACTTGGTATGCCTTTGAATATATGCACTATGAATACCAAGATTAAAGAAACCATCTTTGGCATATAAAATCAACTCATGCTAGTATGTACTTAATCTCAAAATACCTTGCCATTGGCTTACTTAGATTATCATCTGAAAAGTCAAAGTTTGCTATGCATGTTAACTAAGGAAACAAACAAAAATCAATTTCTAAATCTAAAGATGTTGTTTCCATCACTAAGTTTTTCAAAAGCTTACATTAGTTTTGTTTTTCTTGGCACTCAAATTGAAATATTTTCTACATTGGCACAAACTCACAAAAAGGGTTCAAATGAAAAAGGTTTGCAAACTATGAAAATAAAGAAGTATCATGGCATAGTTTTGAAAACCAATTTTGTATTAAGTTGTGCACAGAAAATAATATTGAATACAATTGTTTCTGCACCAAGAACACCATAAGTAAAATAGGATTAATAGAATCCTTGAAGAAATGAAAAAGGCAATGTTGTATGATAGTCATCTACTTAAATGATTTTTTGTTAAAAGCTATCATCATTGCTTGTCATATATATAGTTTCTATTAGATCTATTTTTGATGAAAACTTCATTTGATCTTCTGAAAAATAGAAAATGATCTATTGCATATCTTTCATATTTTTCAGTAGTATATGTTATGCTTGATATGGTCGTTTGAAAATAATACCAAATCTGATAAAGATATTTCTATCTTTGGATATCATTCATCAAGCAATGCATATAGAACATTCAATGAAAAGATTCTAGTTGTAGAAATATTAATTCATTTTATTCTTTATGAGACTAATGATTTATTATCAAGATACTAAAATCAAATTATATATGTATATGGTTAATCTTTTACATATAACAATCTGAAAAGTTGTTAATAATTAGAACCAAATTGAGTTTTTCAGAAATGCACTTAATGAAGAAAAATTGATGACTACTAAAAGACTAAATCAAGAAAAGATGAAATAGATCTTGATGAAATTCTTGCATGATTAGAAGTAAAGATCACCATTATCATTTGCTTGCTTTATGAGCTTTATATTCTGTCAAATGAATGTGTAGAATGCACTCCTATGTGGTTATTTTATTAGAAAAGATCTATGTAAAATAACCACCTTATTTAAAAATACTCATTACAAATATGATAAAGCAATATGTGATTTGGAACAAGCATCAAAAGCATGATATATAAAAGCTTGAGTAACTTTTGATAAAAAGGAATAATGATAAATCTATACATTAAAAAGAAGAATTTGTGATATCTTGCTTGCTCAAAGCATACATTGATGGCATCATTTTTGATTCTACTAATGAAGATTTATATGGAGATTTTACTAAGCTCATGCAAAGTGAGTTTGAAATATGTATAATGAATGAATTAACATTTTTTTTCCTCGAACTCCAAATTAAGACAAACAAGAAAGGGGATCTTCATTGACCAAAGTTAGTCCACAAGAAAACTCTTATAGAAGATTGGCATGAAGAAGGTATGTCTATGACCCCATCTTGTAGAATTTGAAAAGGATGAGCAAAGTAGATCTATTGTTTTAAAGCTGTATTGAAGCATGATAGAATAATTATTTTATCATACAGCTAGTAGACCAGATTGTATACTCATTATGTGCCCTTGTGCAAGACTTCAATCTAACTCTAATGAATCATATCTTATTGATAACAAATGAATCATAATCTGGATTTTGATAGAAACAACTGTTTAAGATAAATTGATTAAAACTTAGCTAGCATATCTTATTGATTATTATCTTAAGCAAATAGAATCTAAGCTAAATTGATTCTGAAAATAAAAAATTGATTTGACCTTGATGAATCTTCCTATTGCTTCACATGCTTGTCCTTGAACCATCTTGGTTAATGAAACTATCTCTTTAGTTAATGTGACATGTGTTTGCTTATATTTAGGCAATCTCTTGAGTAAAGTGACTCAACATTCAATTATTGTCATATCTTATGTTGAGTCACATAGTTAAAAAATATGTTGTATAAATGTTTTGTATCTTGAAGAAACTAATGACTTTCCTTCAAGAAAGAAAAAGATTTTGTTAATAATGCACGATCCTTAAGCAAGAAAATGAGAGATTTCAACTTGAAGGACACCTCCACATAAGATACAATAAACATTCACATGCAAACAAGAAAGGGGACTTTCTTCAGCCAAAAGTTTATACGTAAGAAATCTAGTAGGTATTTGACTTGAAGAATGCAGAATGAATCGGTAGTTTTAGATACCTCTCTCATAAATTAGCTGAGCAAAGTCAATAACTTAAATCTTATTATGGCATGATCAAAGTCTTTAATTATTAATTTCTTGATATCATGTCTATATATGTATTGATTGACTTATACTTTTAGAAATTGTTTCATGGTTTGCCCAAACTAAAATATATCTTTTCCTATATCATAACCATGAAATACACAAGTTTATGCTTAAAATTTTGATTTAAAATAACTTATGAAAAGTTATGAATTCTTGAGCATAATGAAAATGTTGTTTGCATGATATACATCTATATGATGCATAAGATTATTTCTTTATTATGCTCTTTCATGTAAATTACTTGAGAATAACAAAAAGAGAGAGAAATAAAGAAAAGAAAGTGGATATTACTTAAGAGAAGTAAAATCTAAGTAAAGGCAAATACTCCAATCTTAAGGAAAAACAAAACAAGCATAATATTCGGCACATTTGTGAGACTTGTGTGAGTATTCTTTTGGAAGGATAAAATCCGTAATTAATTACACTTAAATAGAGAAATTTGAAGTGCATATTTTAACCTCTCTATATTGCTCATCATAGAGATGGTGCCTGTTAGCATCCCTCATATGTCATGAAAATTTCGAAATAATTTTCAGATTGCAGCGGAAAAACATATGCGGAATCCGTTCATCGCATGAACGTATTTTAAAACCATTCATTTGTAGATAGATTAGAATTAAATTATTTTAAACCATTTTAAAATCATTAAGAAGATCAGATCTTCATCTTGTGCGGGTAGATGGTCTCCGCAAATCTGATTTACGTGGTATTTGATCAAGGCTCAGTGGAAGCCGCACACGCGTCCGGCCTCTACAGGTATCCACATAAAGTACTGACTCGATCGAAGCCTTTGGATCTCACCGGGGTGCTAGCTCCCTTGCAGAGATGGCTATGGATGGCTGAAGTCCTCTCCTTTGAATCAACCTTTGATTGGCTTGAGAGGAAGAAGAAGAAGGATGGATTTAGGAAGAAGAAAACAAGACCCGCAGCCTTTCTCTTTTTCTTCCTTTTTGGAACCAAGATGAAGAAGGAAGAGGGCGTCCCAAGCTTTTCTTTTTCTTCTCTTGATTGTGGCTCAAAGGAGGAAGATGGAGGAGGGTGCTCACAACTGGAATGAGGAGAAAAACATTCATTTTGGCCGAAATTCCATGCTCCCTTTTTAATTGCAAAGGGATAAAGATGAGCTCCTATTTTTTAGGAGCTCATCCTTATCTCTATTTCATGCCACCTAGGAGGGGCATGCACCCCTCCTTTTTCTCCCACGCATGGCTCAAAGGGAGGGGCATATTCCCCTCCCTCTTATCCATTTAAATCTGCCACTTAATCAAATTAATGGGCGATTTAATTTGGGTCTAGTGCATGAGTCCAATCCTAGTCAAAATAGGACTTGTATGGACCTATTTCAATTTCCTCCCAATCCTAATCTAATTAGGACTTAATTGAACCATGACTCTATTGAACTCTTCAATCCTAATCCAATTAGGAGTCATGAAATTAATTAGATTAAATTTAAAATTAATTAGGACTTAAGAAAATCCTAATCTAATCAGGACTTGTTCAAATTTCAGCCCTAAGACAATTAGGACATTAGAAATCCTATTCCAAGTAGGACTCTAATTTAATTTGAAATTCTAATCCAATTAGGACTCCATGATTCCCACTCCAAGTAGGACTCATGATCAAGTCCAATTAATTAAATCTAATTAATTAAATTAAATTACAATCTGATTGCAATTATTCCTTCTTCTAACCACTAACTCTTAGCGGGTTTTTATTTATCAATCTAATTGATTATTTGTGATTCTTAATCACAATTCAACCATTGGATCGATCAATACTTCTAATGTATGTGACCCCATAGGTTCTATTCTGACTGGTAGTGAGATATATTACGATCTCTATCACAATATCATTGAAAACTCCTTTCAATGGGTTGAAACAATTTCAACTCAACTCATCAGGATTTATCGACCATCAAGATGATCCCTGTAAGTCTCACCATCCACCAGTGACACCTAGCAGTATGTAGTGGCCACCCAGCAGAATAGAATGATGAACCTCTAGGTGCAGTTATCGTATGATACAGTCCTTCTATCGTGGATCCCTACAGACCGGAGGTCATGGATAACTCGTCAAACCCCGTCGTCTGTCATATGACTAGATTTATTCGACTTGAGTTCGATAGTGGAAAACTCTTTGTCCACTGTATATTATTGCCCTGACCAAGGTCTTAGAACTCTATCTAATAAATCACATAGGATCACTCCTCTTCTATCAAGGTCGATAGATTCCATGTAACTGCATACCCTACTCCTACAGTGAACCTACTGCAGCCAATCTACACAACAAGGACCCA
Organism: Phoenix dactylifera; assembly: GCF_051530095.1. Classification (NCBI taxonomy): domain Eukaryota; kingdom Viridiplantae; phylum Streptophyta; class Magnoliopsida; order Arecales; family Arecaceae; genus Phoenix; species Phoenix dactylifera. The sequence goes on from NC_143193.1 coordinate 11,647,388, forward strand.
TATGACTAGAGACCATGTATATGTGCAGTCAAACTACAATAACCTTACTGTGAGTAGCCGAAGCACCGCAGGTCAAAGGACCAGTCACACTACTGCAACATCAAGTAAGTCACTGACGAGTGGATGGACATCCAAGTGACTTCTTGTCTTGGTCACGCTCAGTACCCTTGTTCTCTAACAAGCACCTGCACTCTCACTTCAGTGTCCCTACACTGTGGACTTGAGTCTCGTCCATCCATAAGGAAAGCGATCTGTGCACTGATCGGATCGATCACGTCCTCGTGATGATCCATTGATCAGGAGCATTTAGAAATTAATCACCAATGATACATGGCTCAAATTCTCAACTCTTGAGAATATGTATCATCATCTTAGTAATTTCCTGGACGATTCATAGACACATAAACAATATGAATGAAAAGATGCCCATTTATTATTCAATAATAATAAAGTCAAGTACAAATTTATGTTCCAGAATAAATAATGTGTCTGCCAGATTGGCTTCTAGGGCATACATCTAACAATCTCCCACTTGCACTAAAGCCAATCAGCCATATATCTAAGTCCCATCTTCTCAAGGTGGGCTTCAGTCTTCTGCTGACTTAGCTGTTTAGTGAGCGGATCTGCCACGTTGTCCGCGGAGTCTACTCTCTGTACCTCGACATATTTCTTCTCGAGATAGTCGCATATGAGGTGGAAACACCGCTCTATGTGCTTGGACTTCTGATGAGACCTTGGCTCCTTAGCGAGAGCTATGGCGCCATTATTATCGCAGTAGAGTGTGATGGCATCTGATGGCATTACATCTAGCTCTGCAATGAATTTCTTGAACCAGAAGGCTTCCTTTGCAGCTTCAGAGGCGGCGATATACTCAGCTTCCATGGTAGAATCAGCAATGATCGGTTATTTGGAACTCTTCCAATTTACTGTACCACTATTGCACAAGAACACATATCCAGATGTAGATTTTCTATCATCAATATCAGTCATAAAGTCTGAATCTGTGTATCCTTCTACCTTTAACTCCGATGCTCCTCCAAAGACCAAGAACAAATCTTTAGTTCTTCTTAAGTACTTAAGAATGTTCTTCACAGCTGTCCAGTGCTCTTCGCCTGGATTCGACTGATATCTGCTAGTGACACTCACAGCAAGGGCTATATCAGGTCGTGTACATAGCATGGCATACATGAGGCTCCCTATTGCAGAAGCATAAGGAATCCTGCTCATGCGTTGAATCTCTTCAGATATGTTGGGGCATATCTTTTTGGAGAGATGAATCCCATGCCTAAGGGGTAATAGAACCCTCTTGGAGTTTTCCATACTGAACCTCTTCAGTACCTCCTCTATGTACATCTTCTGTGATAGGCCAAGCAACCTCTTAGATCTATCTCTATAGATCTTAATCCCCAAAATGTAGGATGCTTCCCCAAGGTCTTTCATGGAGAACTCTTTTGACAACCAGACATTGACCGAGGTTAGTATGGGAACATCATTCCCAATCAAGAGGATGTCATCCACGTACAGTACGAGGAACACGACAGCACTCCCACTAACCTTCTTGTAAACACATGGTTCCTCTTCGTTCTTGATGAAATCAAACAATTTGATTGCATCAATGAAACGAGTATTCCAGCTTCGAGATGCTTGCTTTAGTCCATAGATGGACCTTTGCAGCTTGCAGACCTTGTGATCTCTATCACTGGAAGTGAAATCCAAAGGCTGCTCCATATAGATATCTTCATCAAGATATCCATTCAGGAAAGCAGTTTTCACATCCATCTGCCATATTTCATAATCATGAAATGCTGCAATGGCAAGCAATGTTCGAATGGATTTTAGCATAGCTACAGGTGAAAAAGTCTCCTGATAGTCAATGCCTTCGCGCTGACTATATCCTTTCGCCACTAGCCTTGCCTTATAGGTCTCTACCTTCCCATCCGAACCTATCTTCCTTTTATAGATCCATTTGCATCCAATAGGTACTATACCTTCTGGTGGATCTACTGTTGGGTTTCCCAGTGCCCTAGGGCGCAGCGGAAGATATGGGATTATAAAATTTTCTTATAAAAAACCCATTATATGAAACCCTAATAAGCCAAGATTACCTTAATAGTATAACCAAATAATGTAGAAAATATAATCTTGGTATAGAAGAATACCTGTCACGCTATATCCAATATGTCTGAAGATGTCCTAAGGTGCCCAAATGTTCACCCTCCGATGTTGGTCCACACAGGAATGGGTTCAAGACTCTAGCTCCACCAAAACTTGATTCTATTTGTTCAATCCTTCCAAAGGATTTAATTGGTTGATTTTCCTTCACTTCCTTCTTTCTTTCTACCTCTAAAACATTCACTAGCCTTTTTGTCCTAAAGAAGACCCTCTTGTCTTGGGTTAGGACAAAAGAGAGACTTGTAAGAAAGAAGGGATAAGGGAGAGAGAAGGAGAGGCTTTTTCTTGGATGATCTCTAGAACCCCAAGGCACCTCCTTATTTATAAGAGATGGAGGGATGCATCACAAAGGGATGCATCCCATCCACACATCTCAACATGATGAGGTGTGTGCCAAGAGAGGCATCCCATCATGATGGGGTGCTTAGAAGAAGGGTGTATCAACTTCTTTCTCACATCTCCCTCTTAAATCCTGACGATCCAAGGGCCCAAATGCAGTGAACTAAAGCCAATGGTCCAGATCTAGGCGCCATCTAATGGTCCAGATCAAGGCATCATCATCCAGGGTGCCATCCAATGGTCCAGAAGCAAGATGCCATCACCAATGGTCCAGATTTAGGCGCTGAGCAACGGTCCAGATCTTTCATCCAGAGAGCCATCCAGTGGTCCAGAATAAGGCGCTAAGCAACGGTCCAGATCTTTCATCTAGAGAGCCATCCAGTGGTCCAGAATAAGGCACCAACCAGTGGACCAGATCCTTCATCCAGGAAGCCATCCAATGGTCCAGATGAAGGCGCCAACCAGTGGACCAGATCCTTCATCCAGGGAGCGATCCAATGGTCCAGAAGTGAAGGCCCTTTCAAACCCAATCCAATTGGGTTTAACCAACTTAAAGGAAACATTAAACCTAATCAAATCAGGTCTAATTAAAGCCAAATGGGTTCCAATTCTTGGCTAACCCATATTAGGTCATGATCTAATCATATTAGATCAACCTAATCTAAGAATCATATTCAAATTTAATTTGAATCAGGAGCTAGGGTTTGCAACACGTGCTAGCATGTTCATCTTGCAAACATGATCTAATCCAATTAGACCCTTGATCAATTCCCTTGTGTGTGACCCATTGGGTTCCTTATCTTAGCCAGCAGCAGGTACAGGTGCAAGTTGACCTAACCTGATTAGAATACCTCTAATCCAATTTAGGTTCAATTTAGTGCTAAACCTGACTTAGCAATCAGAACCTTTCTGATGCTTTGATCTAATCAAACTCTTTGATCCGATCAACCCACAAGACAAGATTGACGTCTAGCAACGTATCATGTCTACCCGAAAGATGAGGAATGTATTGGACAAATCCAAACATACCCTTCAGTGGCAAGTTACTGTGCAATTCAATCCCTCAGTCATACTACATCCTGAATAAGTGCATGAGTATGGATCAATATCAAACTCAATCACTTATTCATGTCTCTCTCAATCTTTTATATGATAATTCAAACAATGAAACATTAGAAACTCTTTCTAATATTCATTTTGCTTTGATCAAAGGCTTCTTGAATCATCATAAGATTAGAGTAAGTAGGATGTTACCTTTTCTTACTAGAAGTGACTGATTCCTTGTTGACCTACTCACAACCTTCGTACAAAATCCACCATATCCAGAATACCCCGTACACAACGTAATGTCGTGAATAAGGGTAAACCAAAACATAGGTTCAGGTGCACAAGGTACCATGGTGATCTCAGGTCTAAGGATCACTTGCACAACTCCCACTATGAGAACCATCTTTTGACAATTAAGTAAGAATCCATAAGATGTTCTCATGGCTGGTCATTTCAGTGAACTCATTCCTCTAATGAGCACCCACATCTTTGTATTAGTGTCTCACACAAGTGATTGTGAGATCAATCACCCTCTACATTGAGCATACATAAGATGTGCCAGTCTTTCCAGTAATATTGATCCCCGACTCAATATACCAATTTGACTGGGAATATTCTAAATTAGAATTTTAGGATTTTAGGTCTCACTGGTGTGATCTCATCATAACCCTAAAACCAATGTCCTAATTTATGGGGTTCATCATCCAATAATAAAATAGATAAGCAGCAAATGATGAAACACAATGCCTTTATTGATATATATCAAGTGTCAAAGTACATGATTTGGAGGATTACAAAGAGAAACCTATCAAATGATTGGCTTATAGGGCATCTACTCTTTCAATCTTCCACTTGCACTAAAGCCAATCGCCCTTATATTTTAACCCCATACAATCGAGGTGACGATTGAATTGCTGCTGTGGTAAAGCTTTAGTAAATGGGTCTGCTATATTGTTCTTTGTGTCTACTCGTTCAATCTTGACGTCTTGTCTTTCGATTATCTTTCGAACAAGGTGGAAGCGTCTCAAAATGTGCTTGGATCTATGATGAGACCTTGGTTCCTTAGCCTGTGCAACAGCTCCAGTGTTATCGCAATAAACTGGAACTGGTCCGGCAATCTCAGGAACTACACCCAGCTCTGTGATGAACTTCTTCATCCAGACTGCTTCCTTAGCAGCTTCACTAACAGCTATGTATTCTGCTTCAGTAGTTGAGTCAGCTACAGTTTGCTGTTTGGAACTCTTCCAACTCACAGCTCCACCATTCAAAGTGAAGATATATCCAGAGATTGACTTTCTATCATCTGGATCAGATTGAAAGCTAGAATCTGAATAGCCTTCTAGTTTCAATTCTGATCCTCCGTAAATCAGAAAAACATCTCTAGTCCTTCTCAAGTATTTGAGAATGTTTTTCACAATTTTCCAATGATCCTCCCCGGGATCTGCCTGAAATCTACTTACCATACCCAAGGCATAAGCTACATCAGGCCTGGTACATAACATAGCATACATGATCGACCCTACTGCCGAAGCATAGGGAATAGAACTCATTCTATTCCTCTCTTCAGATGTCTTAGGAGACATCTTCCTAGAGAGTTGTATGCCATGTCCTATGGGTAAGAAACCTTTCTTACTTCCATCCATGCTGAACCTCTTCAGCACATTATCTATGTATCTAGACTGGGACAAACCTAGCATCCTTTTAGATCTATCTCTATAGATCCTTATACCAAGTATATAGGATGCTTCACCCAAGTCTTTCATGGAAAATTTCTTTGATAGCCAAGTCTTGACCGATTGCATCATTGGAACATCATTTCCAATGACCAATATATCGTCCACATATAATATCAAGAAGACAATAGCACTCCCACTAGTCTTCTTGTACACACAAGGTTCATCTATATTTTTAATGAAGCCAAACTCTTTGACTATCATGTCAAAATGGATGTTCCAACTTCTAGATGCCTGCTTTAATCCATAAATGGATTTCTTAAGCCTACATACTTGATTTGCTCTCCCTCTTGAAACAAATCCCTCTGGCTGTGTCATATAGACCTCTTCCTCAAGGTGACCATTAAGGAAGGCGGTTTTGACATCCATCTGCCAGATCTCATAATCATAGTATGCAGCTATAGCAAGCATAATCCAAATAGATTTGAGCATAGCTACTGGCGAAAAAGTTTTATCATAATCAATGCCTTATTTTTGCCTGAAACCTTTTGCCACTAGCCTGGCCTTGTAGGTTTCTACTTGGCCATCAGCTCCTATCTTCTTCTTGTATACCCATTTGCACCCTATTGGAATCACTCCCTCAGGTGCATCAACCAAAGTCCACACTTGGTTTGTATACATAGAATCTATCTCGGATTTCATGGCGTCCAACCATCTGTCAGAGTCCCTACTCTTGACAGCTTCCGAATAGGTCAGAGGGTCATCGTTATCAACGATGTGGGCTTCATCATTCTCAATGATAAATCCATACCTCTCAGGTGCATTTCGCACTCTTTCTAACCTTTGGAGAGGAGTAGTGTGTAGTGGTTGTACCTCTTCCATGGGTACATCTGGTTGAGGATTATTATGTGTCTCACCTTGTAGGTCTTGAACTTCATCAAGTTCAATTCTTCTATCCTTGCCTTTTTCTAAGAAAAACTCTTTTTCCAAGAAAGTGGCATGCTTAGCAACAAATACCTTTTGTTCAGTAGGACCATAGAAGATATATCCTAAACTGTCTTTAGGATAACCTACAAATATACATTTGTCCGATCTAGCACTTAGCTTATGTCCAAAATTTCTTTTGACATAAGCATGACAATCCCATATCTTAAGATACTTAAGATTAGGTTTCTTTCCTTTCCATATCTCATATGGAGTGCTAGATACAGACTTAGATGGTACTCTATTTAATACTAATGCAGCAGTTTCTAAGGCATATCCCCAGAAGAAAATTGGAAGATTTGTGAAGCACATCATGGACCGTACCATATCTAATAAGGTACGATTTCTCCTTTCAGCTACACCATTTAATTGTGGTGTATATGGAGGTGTCCATTCAGAGAGTATACCCTTTAATTTAAGATAGTATAAAAATTCACTAGAAAGGTATTCTCCTCCTCGATCAGATCAAAGGATTTTAATACACTTTTCGGTTTGTTTTTCGACCATACTTTGATACTCTTTAAATTTATCAAAGGCTTCGGATTTATGTTTCATTAGATACACAAAACCGAACCTTGATAAGTCATCAGTAAATGTGATGAAGTAAGAGTATCCACCTCTAGCTGAAGTTGACATAGGACCGCACACATCAGTGTGTACGAGTTCTAACAACTCACTTGCCTTTTCTCCATGTCCCGAGAATGGAGACTTGGTCATTTTACCCATAAGACAAGATTCACAAGTTCCTAATGATTCAAAATCATAAGGGTCAAAGAATTTATCTTTATACAACTTGTGTAACCTTGTCTCACTAATATGACCTAATCGGTAATGCTAGAGGAGGGTATTATTAATATTCTCTCTTTTTCTTTTATTATCTTTGCCAATATGAAACATTACATTATTAAGACATAATACTAAAAGACCATTTTCCATAGTGCCATGACAATAATACTCATTAGATAACGAAATAGAGCAACCATTGCTCTTTCCATTTATTTCGAATCCTTTCTTAAGCAACAAAGGAATTGAAATTACATTTCTAATGATTTTTGGCATAAAATAACAGTCTTCTAGCTTCAAGAACTTCTCGGAGAGTAGCTCCAGTATGTAGGTGCCAACAGCTTCAGCCTGGATGGATTCTCCTCCAGCGCCATATAGCTCGAAGTCACCTTTCTTCAGACTTCTAATTTTCTGCAGTCCATGCAAAGATTTGCATATGTGAGAACCACAACCGGTATCCAATACCCATGAATTAGAATCAGAAGAACTTAATGTCATATTGGCATGTAATAAAAACATACCTTTTGATGCAACACTTGCATCAGGCTTCACACTTGCAAGAAAGCTCTTGCAGTTCCTTTTCCAATGCCCTATCTTGCCGCAGTGGAAACAGGTACCAGGTCCAGAGATTTTCTTTCCCTTCTTCTTTTTGATGCGACTCTTAGGGTTTAGTTTTTTCTTTGAACCCTTGTTGCCTGACTTCTTCTTTAAGCTCTCACCAACAAGAAGGATCGGACCCTTGTCCTTCTTGATGTGAGATTCTGCTGTTTTCAGCATATTTAGAAGCTCAGGCAGGGAGGAATTCAGTTTGTTCATATGATAATTCACGACAAACTGCGAGAATGAGTCGGGTAGTGATTGCAGGATCAAATCCTGACTGAGCTCACTGTCCATAGCAAAGCCAAGTTAACTCAATCGAGTGATCAAATCTATAACCTTTAAACAGTAGTCTTGCACAGACGATCCCTCGATCATTCTAGCACGGAACAACTGCTTAGATATCTCATATCTAACAGTTCTGCTCTGCTCACCATATAACTCCTTCAAGTTAAGGAGTATGGAGTGAGTATCCATGCTATCATGCTGCCTCTGCAATTCATTATTCATAGAAGCAAGCATGATATATTTGACAGTCAAACTGTCATTTTTTCACATACGATATGTGGCCAATTCCTCCTCAGTTGCATCTTCCCCTGCTGACCCTAGGTCAGGGGTTTCAAGAATGTAGGAAAGCTTTTCTTGTGTGAGAACAATCTTTAAATTCCTCAACCAGTCCACATAGTTGGGACCAGTCAATTTGTTTGTATCTAAGATACCTCTAAGTGAGAGTGAAGATGCCATTTATGCAGAATTAATCTATAATTACAAAGAGCACTAATATAAGCAGACCAATCATAATGACATCTATTCAATCAGACAAGGACTTTTATCTAATTGTTACTCCCACTATTTTTATCGAATATCATAACCCTCAAGTATGATGAACAAGAAAATACTAATTTTTTTAGTGGGGTTGAGATCCAAATTCCTTATAAAAGACCTTGTGGGAATCACAACAAGCCCTTATAAGTTCAAAGGTAGGAAACTCTTTCCAATTGCATCCCATGCAATTCCCAACTTTATTCTGTCCTCTAGCACACATATAGTCTTGTGGGAATCACAACAAACTATTGTGTCTAGTTAAGTCAAACCCTTCATTTTTATACAGTCATATTTGAATAATGCTGCCCTTGTGGGAATCACAACAAGGCAACATATTAAAATATGCCATATGCATCATATGCACCAAGATATTACAATATCAATCCCTAATACTAGCCTTGTGGGAATCACAACAAGCTAGCGTAGATATTGACATAATAATATCTAAGCATGAAGGAAGGACCTTTATAGTGTTATATCAGCAATTAGCTTTTCCATGGAGGTCAATCAAATAGTTGGCCAGGTAAGCAGATGGGAGGCTCTCCTTACTTAGTAAGGTCCTAATTAAATAACCACCTGTAGCCTCTTTCCTAGACACCAACTTAGTTAATTGATTCAGAATGGCTCAGCTTAAAGCAATTAACACTACGACTTAATTATGAATTTAGTGAGGGCTTTTAAATAGTAGTATCTTACTAACATTAAGCTCAACCATAAAGGACAATCAAATAATTGGCCAGGAAAGCAGGTGGGAGGCACCCCTCACTCAGAGAGTGAGGTCCTAATTAAGTAACCACCTGTGGCTTCCTTCCTAGACACCAACTGAGTCGATTGTTCCAGAATGGGTTAGCCCAAAGTTTTCATACTACTATATTGGTCTCATTGCACATTCTATAATTTAGTACTAGCATTTATACTGTGCTATAACATGAATATAATACTATCTCATAGCATAAACTAATCATGCATACAAACAACCTAGCTATCTCATAGCATCAAGATAATAGCATGTATTATCATTTGGTTAAACTGATTAAGGGTGGCTCTGATACCACTGTTGGGTTTCTCAGTGCCCTAGGGCGCAGCGGAAGATATGGGATTATAAAATTTTCTTATAAAAAAACCCATTATATGAAACCCTAATAAGCCAAGATTACCTTAATAGTATAACCAAATAATGTAGAAAATATAATCTTGGTATAGAAGAATACCTGTCACGCTATATCCAATATGTCTGAAGATGTCCTAAGGTGCCCAAATGTTCACCCTCCGATGTTGATCCACACAGGAATGGGTTCAAGACTCTAGCTCCACCAAAACTTGATTCTAGTTGTTCAATCCTTCCAAAGGATTTAATTGGTTGATTTTCCTTCACTTCCTTCTTCCTTTCTACCTCTAAAACATTCACTAGCCTTTTTGTCCTAAAGAAGACCCTCTTGTCTTGGGTTAGGACAAAAGAGAGACTTGTAAGAAAGAAGGGATAAGGGAGAGAGAAGGAGAGGCTTTTTCTTGGATGATCTCTAGAACCCCAAGGCACCTCCTTATTTATAAGAGATGGAGGGATGCATCACAAAGGGATGCATCCCATCCACACATCTCAACATGATGAGGTGTGTGCCAAGAGAGGCATCCCATCATGATGGGGTGCTTAGAAGAAGGGTGTATCAACTTTTTTCTCACATCTCCCTCTTAAATCCTGACGATCCAAGGGCCCAAATGCAGTGAACCAAAGCCAATGGTCCAGATCTAGGCGCCATCTAATGGTCCAGATCAAGGCATCATCATCCAGGGTGCCATCCAATGGTCCAGAAGCAAGATGCCATCACCAATGGTCTAGATTCAGGCGCTGAGCAACGGTCCAGATCTTTCATCCAGAGAGCCATCTAGTGGTCCAGAATAAGGCGCTAAGCAACGGTCCAGATCTTTCATCTAGAGAGCCATCCAGTGGTCCAGAATAAGGCACCAACCAGTGGACCAGATCCTTCATCCAGGAAGCCATCCAATGGTCTAGATGAAGGCGCCAACCAGTGGACCAGATCCTTCATCCAGGGAGCGATCCAATGGTCCAGAAGTGAAGGCCCTTTCAAACCCAATCCAATTGGGTTTAACCAACTTAAAGGAAACATTAAACCTAATCAAATCAGGTCTAATTAAAGCCAAATGGGTTCCAATTCTTGGCTAACCCATATTAGGTCATGATCTAATCATATTAGATCAACCTAATCTAAGAATCATATTCAAATTTAATTTGAATCAGGAGCTAGGGTTTGCAACACGTGCTAGCATGTTCATCTTGCAAACATGATCTAATCCAATTAGACCCTTGATCAATTCCCTTGTGTGTGACCCATTGGGTTTCTTATCTTAGCCAGCAGTAGGTACAGGTGCAAGTTGACCTAACCTGATTAGAATACCTCTAATCCAATTTAGGTTCAATTTAGTGCTAAACCTGACTTAGCAATCAGAACCTTTCTGATGCTTTGATCTAATCAAACTCTTTGATCCGATCAACCCACAAGACAAGATTGACGTCTAGCAACGTATCATGTCTACCCGGAAGATGAGGAATGTATTGGACAAATTCAAACATACCCTTCAGTGGCAAGTTACTGTGCAATTCAATCCCTCAGTCATACTACATCCTGAATAAGTGCATGAGTATGGATCAATATCAAACTCAATCACTTATTCATGTCTCTCTCAATCTTTTATATGATAATTCAAACAATGAAACATTAGAAACTCTTTCTAATATTCATTTTGCTTTGATCAAAGGCTTCTTGAATCATCATAAGATTAGAGTAAGTAGGATGTTACCTTCTCTTACTAGAAGTGACTGATTCCTTGTTGACCTACTCACAACCTTCGTACAAAATCCACCATATCCAGAATACCCCGTACACAACGTAATGTCGTGAATAAGGGTAAACTAAAACATAGGTTCAAGTGCACAAGGTACCATGGTGATCTCAGGTCTAAGGATCACTTGCACAACTCCCACTATGAGAACCATCTTTTGACAATTAAGTAAGAATCCATAAGATGTTCTCATGGCTGGTCATTTCAGTGAACTCATTCCTCTAATGAGCACCCACATCTTTGTATTAGTGTCTCACACAAGTGATTGTGAGATCAATCACCCTCTACATTGAGCATACATAAGATGTGCCAGTCTTTCCAGTAATATTGATCCCCGACTCAATATACCAATTTGACTGGAAATATTCTAAATTAGAATTTTAGGATTTTAGGTCTCACTGGTGTGATCTCATCATAACCCTAAAACCAATGTCCTAATTTATGGGGTTCATCATCCAATAATAAAATAGATAAGCAGCAAATGATGAAACACAATGCCTTTATTGATATATATCAAGTGTCAAAGTACATGATTTGGAGGATTACAAAGAGAAACCTATCAAATGATTGGCTTATAGGGCATCTACTCTTTCATCTACTAAGGTCCAGACTTGGTTGGAATACATGGAGTCTATCTCTGACTTCATGGCTTCCAGCCATTTCTCGGAATCGATATCTGATATCGCCTCATTGTAGGTATTGGGATCCTGTACATATTCCCTATCTCCCATGAGAAACATTTCCTCGGTGTCCTCTACTAGTATACCTAAGTATCTATCAGGAGGATGGAAGACCCTACTAGATCTACGAGGTGGAGGAGGTACTATGTGTACTGGCTCTATGTGAATAGGTTCTATAGGATCCATTACTCGTTGCTTTTCAGAGACTCTCTCTTTAAGCTCAATTTTTCTCCCACTACCTCTATTAAGGATAAACTGTTTCTCTAAGAAGATGGCATGTCGGCTCACAAACACATTGTGATCCTCTGAGACGTAAAAATTGTATCCTAATGACTCTTTAGGATATCCAATGAAACGAGCACTTATGGTCCTAGACTCTAACTTGTCCGCCTGTAGTCGCTTGACGTGGGCCGGACATCCCCAAATCTTGAGATGACCAAGACTCGGCTTCTTACCATGCCATATCTCATACGGTGTGGTAGGAACGGATTTAGAGGGAACTCTATTCAATAAATAAATTGTGGATAATAAGGCATCTCCCCAAAGAAACATAGGTAGATCAGTGAAGCTCATCATGGATCGAACCATATCCAATAGAGTCCGATTCCTCCTTTCTGACACTCCGTTGAGTTGAGGTGTACCCGGAGGTGTCCATTGTGAGACTATGCCATTTTTCTTGAGATAATCCCGGAATTCTCCACTATGGTATTCTCCTCCTCGATCTGATCGAAGAACCTTAAGGGTTTTTCCAGTCTGTTTTTCTACTTCATTTCTGAACTCTTTGAACTTTTCAAAAGACTCAGATTTGTATCTCATAAGATACACATACCCATATCGTGAATAGTCATCGGTAAAGGTAATGAAGTATGAATAACGATCCCTGGCTAGCACATCGAATGGGCCACACACATCAGTGTGTACCAGGGTAAGTATTTCAGTGGTCCTCTCCCCATGTCCTACAAAGGGTAATCTAGCCATTTTTCCTTGAAGACAGGACTCACAAACTGGATATGACTCGGAAGTCAATGGGCCAAGAAGCCCATCTTTCTCCATTTTGTTCATTCTGTCCTCTCCAATATGGCCAAGCCTGAGGTGCCACAAATACTTCTGGTTTATCTCATCTCTGGATCTTTTAGATCCTATGGCATTCACCACTTGCTCAGACATATTCACAGACACATCAATATGCAAGTGATAGAGACTGTAAATCATGAAATCACGTGCAACTAATTTATTTCTAAAATAAATAGAACAACAGTCTTTATCAAATGTCATAACATGACCATCCTGTGCTAAACATGAAACAGAAATCAAATTTCTGCTAGCAGCAGGGACATAATAACAATCTCTAAGTAATAAACTAAATCCAGACGGTAATCGCAGAGGATAGGTGCCCACAGCTACAGCAGCAACTTTTGCCCCGTTGCCAACCCGAAGGGTCACTGCACCTTCCGCCAGCCTCCTACTTTCCTTTAGACCCTGCATAGTAGTGCACAATGAGCACTAGAACCAGAATCTATAACCCAACTAGAAGTAGAAGAAACCGTAAGGTTAGTTTCAATCACGAGCAAGTCTAGCATACCTTCAGAAGGTGTGTCCCTTTTGTTCTTCAGGCTCTCGAGGTATGAAGGGCAGTTCCTTTTCCAGTGGCCGTCGACATTGTAGTGGAAACATTTTCCCTTGTCATTAGCCTTTTTCTTCTGAACTTTCTTTTTAGGCTTCTTATCTTTCTTCTGCTTCTTTACAGGCTTCTTTTTCTTCCAAGTAGACTTTCTCTTGGAACCAGAAGTCAGCTCAGCAGCCAGAACAGAGCCCCTTGAATCTTTCAAGGCCCCTTCAGCAGTTACCAACATGTTCAACAATTCGGTCTTAGTGCATTCAATTTTATTCATATGGTAGTTTACTATAAACTGACCAAATGAATCAGGAAGGGATTGCAGGATCAGATCTATCTGCAGTTCCTTATGCATGGACATACCGAGCTTGTTAAGCTCCTCGAGGTCCTTGATTATAGTCAAACAGTGATCGTGGACAGACTGCCCCTCGCGCATCTTTGCCTTGAAGAGTCTCTTGGATACTTCAAAGCATGCAGTGCGGCTCTGCTCACCATAGAACTCTTGCAGATGAGCCAGTATTTCCCTAGCAGTCTTCATGTTCTCATGCTGGCATTGAAGTTCGTTAGTCATGGATGCCATGATATAGCACTTGACCCTAATGTCGTCATCAGTCCACTTCTGATGCGTCTCACGCTGATCATCAGTAGGACGTGCTGGTAGCCTAGGGATATCATTCTCGAGCACATACCCTATTTTCTCACAATTCAGAACAATTTTCAGGTTCCTAAGCCAGTCTTTGTAGTTGGTTCCGGTCAGTCTGTTGGTCTCAAGGATTCGGGTCAAAGAGTTTGAAGCTGACATTGTGATCTGTAGAGAGTAAAGATTCTAGTTAGACTTTGTACTTGAACTTAATTTGTTCTAGGAACTTTTAAAACAAATATGCTCCCACTATTTTCTCGAATTCCTCATACTCCCCTGATGGAGAAATGAAAACACTACGCGACTAGGATTTTTAGTGGGTACTGCGGTCTCACCGATTTACATGCCGCCTCACCTAACAGTTATTGGTGACATATAAATGGATGAGTGTACAACTCTTATACAATGCTTCTCAAGCAAATTGCAGTTGTACTTGGTCTCTAAGTGATGAAGACCTCACCTAACAGTTATTGGTCCCATTACTTAGTTAAGTCAGACCCACCGTATAACCGCAGAAATAAAGTCGTCATTGGGTCCTCACCTAACAGTTATTGGTGCCCAACCCCACCTTTATCCCGCAAAATCTAATGTCTAATAGAGAGGTCCAGTCCCCCGATGCAACTTGCCCACTGTGTCTAGCCGAGACAAATCAACACCGAAAAGACCTTAGCAGCTCTACTACGGTGGAAGACCTATGGACTTAATATTGCATAATCAAGTCTTAGTATTTGCAACTTGAGTTCTTCATAAGAGGTAATCGAACAATTGGCCAGGTAAGGAGGAGGGAGGCTCTCCTTACTCAGAGAGTAAGGTCCTAATTAAGTAACCACCTTATAGGCTTGCCTAGACACCAATTAAATCAATTAATCTAATATGACTAACTTATGTTGGTTCACCCTCGACTGATTAGGGAGGTTTCGATTTAGGTCTCACTCGATCGCGTATTCACATCTCATGCAAATATAAATCTACCCGCATAAACATAAGCATTAAACATCCAGGCATTTATCAAAAATAAAATTAAATGGTGATGATCATGGATCCAGGATGGGGTCATTTTACAAGCACATGCACGTCAATTGGTTTGATCGTCTTCAACTCTTGACTCGATCTTGATCCTCTAGGTCCAATTGTGATCAACTCCTTGATCTATCTTCAATCAACCCTTGATCTCGATCCGCGCATGTTGAGCTTGTTGATGTACATATCGATCAACCATCGACGTGCAACACACATCACAGATTACATCCCAGATTGCTTTAAAAATTAAATAAAAATAAAAATAAAATTACAACCCTTTTCATGAGACACGCAGGTCTCTAATACATGAATTTAAGATGCACGCAGGCATCTGAAAATTAAAATTACATGCATCACATAACATCGCAAAATATTTCAGCACATTCAAAGGGTCCATCCATGATCATCACCAAACGCATCACATGCATAAAAATTATTTTTCAAATCTGATATTTAACTGATTATTTCATCTCATGACTTGCTGATCATGCTAGATTTGACTCTAAATATTTGTAATCACATTATCAAAGCTTTAGAATCATTAATCTAAGCATCTAATAATTAGTATGCAGAAAAAACAGCAAGCTGAAAATTCTGCATATATAAATTTCAGCAGGCATAATCCATTAAATTTCATATCTAAAATGCCTTGAAAAATTTAATTCTAATCTTAATCTACATAACCATGGCTCTGATATCACTGTTAGCATCCCTCATATGTCATGAAAATTTCGAAATAATTTTCAGATTGCAGCGGAAAAACATATGCGGGATCCGTTCATCGCATGAACGTATTTTAAAACCATTCGTTTGTAGACAGATTAGAATTAAATTATTTTAAACCATTTTAAAATTATTAAGAAGATCAGATCTTCACCTTGTGCGGGTAGATGGTCTCCGCAAATCTGATTTACGTGGTATTTGATCAAGGCTTAGTGGAAGCCGCACACGCGTCCGGCCTCTACAGGTATCCACACGAAGTATTGACTCGATCGAAGCCTTTGGATCTCACCGGGGTGCTAGCTCCCTTGCAGAGATGGCTATGGATGGCTGAAGTCCTCTTCTTTGAATCAACCTTTGATTGGCTTGAGAGGAAGAAGAAGAAGGATGGATTTAGGAAGAAGAAAACAAGACCCGCAGTCTTTCTCTTTTTCTTCCTTTTTGGAACCAAGATGAAGAAGGAAGAGGGCGTCCCAAGCTTTTCTTTTTCTTCTCTTGATTGTGGCTCAAAGGAGGAAGATGGAGGAGGGTGCTCACGGCTGGAATGAGGAGAAAAACATTCATTTTGGCCGAAATTCTATGCTCCCTTTTTAATTGCAAAGGGATAAAGATGAGCTCCTATTTTTTAGGAGCTCATCCTTATCTCTATTTCATGCCACCTAGGAGGGGCATGCACCCCTCCTTTTTCTCCCACGCATGGCTCAAAGGGAGGGGCATATTCCCCTCCCTCTTATCCATTTAAATCTGCCACTTAATCAAATTAATGGGTGATTTAATTTAGGTCTAGTGCATGAGTCCAATCCTAGTCAAAATAGGACTTGTATGGACCTATTTCAATTTTCTCCCAATCCTAATCTAATTAGGACTTAATTGAACCATGACTCTATTGAACTCTTCAATCCTTATCCAATTAGAAGTCATAAAATTAATTAGATTAAATTTAAAATTAATTAGGACTTAAGAAAATCCTAATCTAATCAGGACTTGTTCAAATTTCAGCCCTAAGACAATTAGGACATTAGAAATCCTATTCCAAGTAGGACTCTAATTTAATTTGAAATTCTAATCCAATTAGGACTCCATGATTCCCACTCCAAGTAGGACTCATGATCAAGTCCAATTAATTAAATCCAATTAATTAAATTAAATTACAATCCGATTGCAATTATTCCTTCTTCTAACTTCTAACTCTTAGCGGGTTTTCATTTATCAATCTAATTGATTATTTGTGATTCTTAATCACAATTCAACCATTGAATTGATCAATACTTCTAATGTGTGTGACCCCATAGGTTCTATTCTGACTGGTAGTGAGATATATTGCGATCTCTATCACAATATCATTGAAAACTCCTTTCAATGGGTTGAAACAATTTCAACTCAACTCATCAGGGTTTATCGACCATCAAGATGATCCCTGTGAGTCTCACCATCCACCAGTGACACCTAGCAGTATGTAGTGGCCACCCAGCAGAATAGAATGATGAACCTCTAGGTACAGTTATCGTATGATACAGTCCTTCTATCGTGGATCCCTACTGACCGGAGGTCATGGATAACTCGTCAAATCCCGTCGTCTGTCATATGTCTAGATTTATTCGACTTGAGTTCGATAGTGGAAAACTCTTTGTCCACTGTATATTATTGCCCTGGCCAAGGTCTTAGAACTCTGTCTAATAAATCACATAGGATCAGTCCTCTTCTATCAAGGTCGATAGATTCCATGTAAGTGCATACCCTACTCCTACAATGAACCTACTGCAGTCAATCTACACAACAAAGACCCATATGACTAGAGACCATGTATATGTGCAGTCAAACTACAATAACCTCACTGTGAGTAGCCGACGCACCGCAGGTCAAAGGACCAGTCACACTACTGCAACATCAAGTAAGTCACTGACGAGTGGATAGACATCCAAGTGACTTCTTGTCTTGGTCACGCTCAGTACCCTTGTTCTACCCTTGTTCTCTAACAAGCACCTGCACTCTCACTTCAGTGTCCCTACACTGTGGACTCGAGTCTCGTCCATCCATAAGGAAAGCGATCTGTGCACTGATCGGATCGATCACCGTCCTCGTGATGATCCATTGATCAGGAGCATTTAGAAATTAATCACCAATGATACATGGCTCCAATTCTGAACTCTTGAGAATATGTATCATCATCTTAGTAATTTCTTGGACGATTCATAGACACATAAACAATATGAATGAAAAGATGCCTATTTATTATTCAATAATAATAAAGTCAAGTACAAATTTATGTCCCAGAATAAATAATGTGTCTGCCAGATTGGCTTCTAGGGCATACATCTAACAGTGCCAATGGGGAGGCTAGTGGTAGTACCCGGCACTATTTGATCCAACTATTCGGTGTAGGATATATTAGGGACAGCACAAGAGGGAGGCTAGTGGTAGTACCTCGTGCCCCTTCCAAATCCACCGGATAGGGAGCAAATAGCGTATAGAGCATAAGAAAGTAAAAACGAAAAACAATATCAAAATGTTCGTTAATTGGTTAAGAAAAGAAATTCAAAAAAAAATGAGGAAATGAATGACAAAGTAAATAAAAGTATGTAAGAAGAATCAAGTCAAGTTTTAATCACTTGGAAACACACCTTAAGGATGAAATTAGTGGAAGATTATATTTAAATAGGGGGAGTTTATTTGAAAAGAATTGATTTTGATCCTTGACATGCTTGTTCTTAATATTTTAATGCATGACTTAACACATAATATATTTTGCATGTGGCATGATGTTTTGAATTATGGATTCTCAATATTTTGTAATGCTCTATGCTTGGATAAGTTGATTGAAATATATTTTATCAACAACAAATTGATATTCATAACTTGGAATATGTCTTAATTTTGCTCACAAGTCTTTGCTTCACCCTTGCCTCAAACTAACTTGTGTTCCAATGCTTGAATGTTTGAAAAACTACATAAATTTTTTTTTTATAAATAATATTAAAAAGAAATTTTAGTTTTATCATTCTCGATTATCTTTGAAAGTTAAATAGATTTACAAAAAGAAGAAGATAAGGATATTTCTATTTAGGCAAAATGAATTGATCTTGATCTATCTTTCTACTTGCCTAACTTTGATACATAATGTCCTAATACTTGTTAAAATATCTTCCATTTTTCTATCGAAACTCAATATTAAATACAAAGATTCTGAAAATGCTTTAATGTTATTGAAATATGTGTTTTCAATCTTAGTGATTTAAGATGAGCTACAATGTAGAAGATACATATCTCAAATTATAATTTTGAAAACTTTCTTGAAAATTCTTATGAAAATTCAGAATCTGATTTCGTATAAAAGCTTAAACTTAACTTAAAAATGCTTATATCATTACATCTTTGTAACCTTAGTTATATGCTTCAATGATCACGTCATTCAGGAGAATAACTCAATATGATTTCTAAATGAAAATTTTAACATAAGAAAAACAGAATTAATTTTGACGCCTTGGTTGATTGTCTCGATACGCATCCGAAACATATCTTTTCTTATCCTTAAAGTGTACTAAAATTAGTCTAAATAATGTATTTTTCAATAATCTTGATTACAAACAAATGTTTCTAAATATATGATTTTATTTTGATATTAAAAAATTATTATGTTTCATATATATACATTGCTGTAAAATCATTGAATTCTATAAATATATATACTTGAATGATCTTCTATATGTTTTAGTCTTGTGCTTCTATCATTAAAGGAAAAAGCTATTTTTAAAAGTAGAATAAATGCTCCTAAAGCTAGAAATATTTTAACTCACTCAAATGACTCTTAAAAGAAAGAAAATGAAATTGCTTTTGAAAGAAATTGAGCTTCAAAAGAATTATTTTGTGACTAATATTTCATTACATTTTCTCAAAGATTAAGACAAAGAATAACTTGCTCTTGAAAGATTAAAAAAGATTGATTGCTATAAATCTTGAATAATTCTAGATCACTCTACATTCTTGATATCATAGAATTTCAGTTCTATTCATGCTTGTCATCAAAATCTGAAATTCAACAAAGAAAAGAATGATTAAAAAAGAATGCATCTTGTGAGGGGGAGCTTTAGATATTCAATCTAAATGCAAAAGGTTACATCCATTTTATGAATATCTTGAATGTTTTATGGATTGATTTTGATAAACCTCTTTGTGTTGCCATTGCTTGCCTTGAGTTGAGTTCTATAAAGTTCGTCTTATCTCAAACATTAAGCTTTATAGAAATATGCTCTAAGCTGTGCTGAAACTTATAGAAAAATATATTTTCGAGATTGACAACTTGAATATTTTATTGAACATTATCTTCAAATTCTAAACTCTTAAGTGGAATGATCAATTAAGGAGAAGAAAGAAAATTTCAGAATGAGAGATCATATGGAACTTAATCGCATAAATCCATAACTAAAGAAGAGAGAAAGAATACTAAATGAGAAGTGATCCTAATATCCTCTAATAGGTATCATCTGAAATTTAAATATAAAAATCTTTATGATACACCTTGAGGCTTGTTATTTGGTTAATATATCTTATGCATAAATCATAAACCAAATTGCAATTCAAACAGTTGATCTTAAGAGCCTCTAGCTTAATGAAAAAGGGAGAGAATAATGTGTTGAATTTTCTTGAGTATCTCTCAGAAAATCTATTTTGGAATTCACTAATGAGTCCTAATTGGCTTGCTCTTTAGAACTTCAATTTTGTACCAATTCATATTTTGGTATTGATGCCACAATGATTTCATATCTTAAAAGAACTTTGAAATCATTAAGAATTAATAATCTAACATGATGTTATATATATTTTTTTAAAAAAGTTTGTTCTTATACTCTGAAAATTAGTTCAATTGCTCTCATGTTGCTAAAATACTTAATATATTGGGCAAAAGATCTTAAATGAACAAGCTTTCATACTTATTATTAAAGAAGGGTTAGATTTCCATTCGTGCTTTCTTTGAATATCATTCTTGGTACTTCTTGAATTAACTTGAGAAAGATTCCACCTACACTTGATTTGAAAACTATCTTTGGAACCACATTTGATGTGTTCTCATTATAATTGGCTCTGATCTATGCTCATTAATCTTTTTCTAACATTATTGTCTTGAGTTATATGATTCATATTCTTGCAATAATTTGACATGCAAATCAGAGTACAATAAGAAAAAAAAATATTTGAGTATTCTTATCTTTGTCCTTAATGTTTCACTATCTTTTTGATGTTGTCAAAAAGGAGAAGAAATATCTAAGTATATGCTCATAATGCTTTATGTGTTGATTATGTTAAGTTGATTAAATCTAAAGCATTATCATGAAGTATATTTTAAAGATATATATTTTCTACTTCATGCAACTTAGCTATGCATTACTTCTAGAACACAATATATTTTATATTGCATATACTCTAAGTTTTGTCATCATCAAAAAGGGGGAGACTGATGACCCAAAGATTGATTTAAAGATTGATTTTGATGATCACAAAATCTTGAAGTATAAATACTAATGTTTGTGTTGCAAGAAGAAAGATAATTTGTTTTGCAAGGAACATAGCAAGTTGGAAAAATATAAGAAGGCCTCAAAAGCTCTCAAGAAAAGTTGGAAGAAAGCTACACTTTATTTTCCTAAGTTTCAAGTTCGAAGGATTCAAGTTGGAGGAGCAAATTCAAAGAAAGATTCAAAAGAATAATCCTCGAGTTGACTCCTGAAAGTTTAGAGTCGACTCTGGCACTCTGAAGTTTCAAGAAACAGTGCTCGATTCGACTCCGATACTCTACGAGTCGACTCCGACTGAGAACAAACAAAAAGACAGAGAGTTGATTTTCAGCGCTACAGTGCTCGAGTCGACTCCTACTTCAGCGCTACAGTGCTCGAGTCGACTCCTACTTCAGCGCTACAATGCTCGAGTCGACTCCTACTTCAGTGCTACAGTGCTCGAGTCGACTCCTACTTCAGCGCTACAGTGCGGAGTCGACTCCCAGCTACAGTGCCGACAGATTACTATTCACAAGTCGACTCCCGTTTCAGCCGAGTCGACTCCTACTTCAGCCGAGTCGACTCCAGCACGCTGGGAGGCGTAACGGCTAGTTTTTTCTTGACTCTAACGACTCTATTTTTATCTCTAACGGCTAGATTTTTGTTCCCAAGCCATCCAAAGCTATAAAATCAAGAGGAGAGCTAGGGAAGAAGTTATGGAAGTGGGAGAGAATACTTAGGAAAGAGATTTCAAGAGAAATCTCTCAAAAGCACAAAAGGTCCATTCAAAGCAAAAGAGAGAGAAGAAGAGCATCCGAGTGAATCCCAAAGCTTTCTCTCCAACTGTGTGCTGCCTTAGTGATCCTCTACCTCGTGCCAAATCAGAAGAGGGTCAAGAAAAGAAGAAGCCGAGTTTCTTCATCTTCAAAACTTGTTTGAGGGCTTCTCTTTACTCTACTTGTTTACATTGCTATATTTGGTTAGTTAAGACGCTTGTATTTGCTTTAAATTCTTAGTCTAATATCTTGTAACTTGATTCAATCAAGGGATTGAATCAAGGTGTTAAGGTTTGTTGGTGAGCTAAAGAAAAAACCAACGGTGTAAGGTTGTGGTTGGTAAACCGGGAAAAACCAACTGGGTTGGATTGTGAGCCTGTGAAAACAGTCGGTTGGTTCTAGTCGGTGAGCCTGTGAAAACCGACCGAGTTCGTTGTGATCTCGCAAAACAACAAGTTGGGTTGTGAGCTTGTAAAACAATCGGCTGTAATCTGAGGGATTATAGTGAAATTTTCAAGAGGTCTTGGGGAGTGGATGTAAGACTGTCAATCATAAAACCACGTTGAACCAATTTATTTCTCAAATAAATGGAATAGTAGTCTTATAAAATCTTTCTATGCTAAGCAAGATATAGAAATTAAATTTCTGCCAGCAACAGATAACAATCCCTAGGTATCCTGAGCATATCTGACATACCTTCTGAAGGTCCGTCACCCTTCATGTTCTCTATGCTTCCCATGTATGTAGGATAGTTCCTCTTCCAATGGCCGTCTAATGAAAATACTTTTTCTTGCAATTGGCCTTTTTCTTGGAACTTCCTTACTTGGCATTTTCTCGGTCTTCTACTTCTTCGCAGGCTTCTTCTTCTTCTAGGTAGACTCTCTCTTGAAAGTAGAAGCCAACTCGACAGCAAGAATTATGCCCCTTGAACTCTTCAAGGTCCCTAAGGTAGTTACCAATTCATTTAACAATTCTGATTTTGGTGCATACAATCTTATTCATATGGTAGTTTACTATAAACTGTCCATATAAAGCTGGAAGGGATTGCGGGATCAAATCCATTTGCAATTCCTTGTGTATGGTCATGCCGAGCTTCTTAAGCTCCTCTAGGTCCTTGATCATAGTCAAACAGTGATCGTGGATAGACTGCCCCTCGCGCATCTTTGCCTTGAAGAGCCTCTTGGACACTTCAAAATATGCTGCGCGATTCTGATCACCATACAACTCTTGTAGGTGATTTAATATATCCCTGGCAGTCTTCATGTTCTCATGTTGGCATTGTAATTCATTGGACATGGATGCCATTGTGCAGCACCTAACTTTATTGTTATTGTTTGTCCACTTGGCATGCTTCTTACGCTGATCAGTGATTGGACAGATTGGTAATATGGGGATTCCATGGTCTAGCACATACCTAATTTCTCACAATTCAAAACTATTTTGAAATTTGCTGAGCCAGTCTTTACAATTGGGTTTGGTCAATCGGTTGTTTTATAGGATATGAGTTAAAAGTCTAGAAGCTGACTTTATAATCCTCAGAGAGTAAAGATTCTAGTTAGAATTTTGTACTTGATTTTATTTATTTTAGGGCCTCTTAAAACAAATATACCTCCCACTATTTCCTCGAATCTCTCACACTCCTCAGGTAGAGAAACGGAAACCTTGCGACTCTAGGTTTCAAGTGGGGTGCTACGGTCCCACCAATTTACATGCCACCTCACCTAACTGTTATTGGTGACACATAAACGATGAGTGTACAACTCTTATACAATGCTTCTCAAGCAAGTTGTAGTGCTATCCGGTCTCTAAGTAATGAAGACCTCACCTAACAGTTATTGGCCCCATTCCTTAGTTAAGTCGGATCCACCGTATAACCGCAGAAGCAAAGCCGTCATTGGGTCCCTCACCTAACAGTTATTGGGCCCAACTCCATCTTTACCCTACAACATCTCATGTCTATAGAGAGGTCCAGCCCTCCGATGCAACTTGCCCACTGTGTCCAGCCGAGACAAGCCAACATCAGAAAGACCTTAGCAGCTCTACTACGGTGGAAGATCTATGGACTTAATATTGGTTAATCAGGTCTTAGTGTTTGCAACCTTGAGCTCTTTATAAGAGATAATCGAACAATTGGCCAGGTAAGTAGGTGGGAGGCTCTCCTAACTCAGAGAGTAAGGTCCTAATTAAGTAACCATCTTTCATACTTTCCTAGACACCAATTAGATCAATTAATCTAATATGACCCGCTCATGTTGGTTCACTCTCGACTTGATTGAGGAGGTTTTAGTTTAGGTCTCTTTCGATTGGCAACTCACATCTCATGCACACATCCATTTACCCGCCATGCATAGGCATAAACATTAAACATCCAGGCATATATATAAAAAGTAGTAAATGTAACTGGTGATGATCATGGATCTAGGATGGGTCATAGTACAAGCACATGCATGTCAATTGGTTTGATCGTCTTCAACTCTTAACTCGATCTTGATCCCTTAGGTTCAATTGTAATCAACTCCTTGATCCATCTTCAATCAACCTATGATCTCAATCCGCGCAAGGCTTGCTTGTAGGAGGCATACATCGATCAACCATCGACGTGCAACATACATCACAGATTACATCCCAGATAAAATTCAAAAATAAAAGAATAATTACAACCCTTTTTTATGAGACACACAGGTCTCTAATACATGAATTTGAGATGCTCGCAGGCATCTGAAAAATTGATTTACATGTCATCACATAACATCACAGATTACATCGCAGATCATATCAGCACATACACAAAGGGTCATCCATGATCATCACAATTCACATCACATGCATTATAATTTGCAGATCTGAAACTTAATTGATTACCTCATCTCATGAGTCGCTGCTCATGTAAGGGATGATTCTAAATAATCTTAATCATATTAATTATATAACAGAATCATTAATCAATGCATACCAAAATTCAGCATGCAGAAAAATTCTGCAACCTGAAAACTGCATGCATAAAAATCAGCAGGCATAATCCTTTAATTTTCAGATCTAATATGCCTTAATTCTATTAATCCTAATCGTAATCTACGAGGCCTAGGCTCTGATACCACTATTGGGAACCCGCCCATGCCACAAAAAATTTTAAAAAAAATTTAGATGCAGCGGAAGAGGCATGCGCGGGATCATACGTTCATCACAAGAACGTTGTTCAAAGATCGTTCGTAGATAGATTAGGATTAAAGCCTTTTAAAATATTTGGAAGATCAGATCTTCACCTTGTGTGGGTAGATGATCACCACAAACTGAAGTTCGTGGTTTAGGATGAAGGTTCGCTTGAAGCCGTTCACGCGTCCGGCCTCTACGGGTATCCACACGAAGTAAAGATCCGATCAAAGCTTCCTTGTCTCCCCGGGGTGCTAGCTCCCTTGCAGAGATAACTTTGGATGGCTGATTTCCTCCCTTTCATTCAACTTTTGAATCCCAGAGGGAGGAGGAAGAAGAAGAATGCAGAAAGGAAGAAGAAGGAGAATCCCTAGCAGCCTTTTCCTTTTTGCATGCGTTGGGACCTTAGCAAGAAGATCAAGAGGAGGTGCACGCCTCCTCTTCTTTTCCCTTGCTGATGGTGGCTGAAAGACCAAGAGAAAAGGGTGGCTCACGGCTGAAAAGAGGAGGAAAAGAATTACCCTAGGGTTTGTTCCTTTACCTCCTTATAAAGACACATGAAGCTCCTACATTTTAGGAGCTTTATGTTTTTTCTTTTGGAGCCAAGAAGAGGGGCGCACGCCCCTCTTCTCTTCTCTTTGATTTCGGCCATGGGAGGGGGTTCTCCTCATCACGCATGCCCTACTTGATCCAATCAAGTGGGGCGTGGGGTCTAATGCAAGGTGGTCTAGTCCTCTTCCAAAGAGGATTAGGTGCACCAATTTGCTTTCCCTTCAAATCCTAATCCAATTAGGATTTGATTGAACCATTACTCAATTGAACCCTTCAATCCTAATCAAATTAGGATTCATCATAATTCATTAGATTAATAATTAACTAGGACTTAAGAAATCCTAATCTAATTAGGATTTGTTCAATTTTAGTCCTAATCCAATTAGGACTCTAATTTGAATCTGAAGTCCTAATCCAATTAGGACTTCTAGGAATCCTATTCTAAGTAAAAATTCAAATTGAATTCAAAATTCTAATTCAATTAGGATTGTAGGAATCCTACTCCAAGTAGGAATATATTGCGATCTCTATCACAACATCATTGAACACTTCTTTCAATGGGTTGGAACAGTTCCAACTCAACTCATTAGGGTTTATCAATCATCATGATATTCCCTGTGAGTCTCACCATCCACCAGTGACACCTAGCAGCATGTAGTGGCTACCCAGCAGAATGGAATGATAGACCTCTAGGTGCAGTTATCATATGATACAGTCCTACTATCGTGGATCCCTACAGGACGGAGGTCATGGACAACTCGTCAAACCCCATCGTCTATCGTATGTGAAGATTTATTCGACTTAAGTTCGAGAGTGAAAACCTCTTTCTCCACTGTGCATACTGCCCCGGCCGAGGTCTTACGAACTCAGTCTTATAAATCACATAGGATTTCTCCCTATCTACCAAGGTCGAAAGATTCCATATAGGTGCATACCCTACTCCTACAGTGAACCTACTGCAGCCAATCTACACTGCATAGTCCCATATGTCTAGAGGCCATGTGTATGTGCAGTCAAACTACAATAACCTCACCGTGAGTAGCCGAAGCACCGCAGGTCAAAGGACCAGTCACACTACTGCAACATCAAGCAAATCACTGACGAGCGGATAGACATCCAAGTGACTTCTTGTATTAGTCACGCTCAGTATCTTTGTTCTCTAACAAGCACCTGCACTATTACTTCAGTGTCCCTACACCGTGGACTCGAGTCTCGTCCATCCATAGGAAAAGTAATGTGTGCACTGATCTCATCGGATCGATCACCGTCCTCGTGATGATCCATCGATCAGAAGCAATTCAGAAATTAATCACAAATGACACATGCCTCAAATTCTCAACTCTGGAGAATATACGTCATCATCTTATTAATTTCTTGGACGATTCATGGACACATAAGAACATGAATGAAAAGAATGCCCAACTTAATAAATTCATAATTAGGTCAAGTACAAATTTATGTTCCAGAATAAAATAATGCGTCAGCCAAATTGGCTTCTAGGGCATACTTCTAACAGTAATCAGGGCCATTTCCTCACTTTTATCAGGTTCAGAATTCTCACTCTCATCCTCATGCAGAGTGGATTTAAGAGCAATGGTTCTGCGCTTCTTGGGTTCATCCTCCTCAAGGTTCTATTTCATTAAGAGCTCATGAGTCATTAAGGAACCCATCAGTTCTTCGAGTGGGAGAGAGTTGAGATCTTTGGCTTCTTGAATGGCAGTGACCTTTGCTTCCCATGCTCTAGGAAGAGACCTAAGAATTTTTCGAACAAGATCACTATTAGAGTAAGATCTACCAAGGCTTTTCAGGTTGTTTATAATATCAGTGAATCCAGTAAACATTTCAGTTATAGATTCACTGTTTTCTATTCTAAATAATTCATACTTATGCACTAGCATATTGATTTTAGATTCTTTGACCAGGTTAGTGCCTTCATGTGTAACTTCTAGCCTATCTTAGATTTCTTTAGCAGTCATGCAAATAGATATACGATTAAACTCATTTCAATCTAAAGAATAATAAAGAACATTCATGGCTTTTGCATTCAGCTGAGCCATTTTTTTATCATGGTCATCCCATTCGAATTCAGATTTGAATAAGGTGATGCCATCAACAATTTTAGTTGGTGTGTGAGGTCCATTAATAATAGCAGTCCATAAATCATAGTCAAGTGCTTGAATAAAAATTCTCATACGAGCTTTCCAATAAGTAAAATTTGTGCCATTGAAAAGAGGTGGTCTATTAGTAGATTTCCCTTCGGCAACAGAGGATCCCATAGTGGCAGCCATGACCTTTAACTCTTGATTGTTAGATCAAAAAATTTCTGGAAGTACCAGGCTCTGATATCACTTGTTGCCCAGAGGTGCAGCCCAAGAGGGGGATGAATTGGGTCTCTTTAAAAATAATTAAAGTTAAAACGTATGGAGAGTATGAGTTACTGTTATCTTATAGATTCAGCAGCGGAAATAAGATTGCACAAATACGACAGTGAATAAAGTTAAGAAAGCAGTCAGGAATATACAGAGGAAAGGAAGAGAAGAACCACAATCACAAACACCAAGGTTTATAGTGGTTCAGTGCACTCCTAGCACCTACGTCCACTCCTCAAGCCTAGCTTGAGATTTCACTATAACCCAGCAGATTACAGTCTGATTGTTTTCCGGGCTCACAATCAAATCCCAGTTGGTTTTTCTAGGCAACCAACCGAAAACCTTTTGTTTTCCGAGATCACAAACAACCCAGTTGGTTTTCAGGTAAACCAACCAGAAACTTTTTTCTTGCTAATATTTCCGATTCAGCAACTTCCAATCGAGGCTTGGAAGAGCCTTTACAAGTTTCAAATCAATGAAACTGTTACAGCAGCAATTAATCCAACTAAAAGAATATTGTAACTAGAAAACTTAAAGCTTCAGAGCATATAAAGAATAAATCAATGAAAGTAAAAGCTGAAGCCGATGAAGAAGTTGGCTGTGCAAGGATGTTCCAATATCCGAACAGCAGCTCTTCACGATGCAGTGAGAAACTTCGATTAATCTCCTCATAAGAGAAAGTTTTAAATTACAATACTGGTGAGGATGATGAACTGTTAAGTTTTTCTTCTCTTTTTCTCAGTAAAAATCTTTTGTTTTCAATAGAATCTTTTTTCTTTCCTTTGTTATTTCCATTCTGAGATTTCCTCATATTTATAGACAAATTCTTCGGTGGGATTTGAATTTCTTTCTTCCCATTCTGATGAAAATCTTTTTCTATTATAGAAGAAGACAAAAATTGTTCACAGCTTCCCGTTGTGGTCCCAGCAGTACAAGGGTCACTCATATAACTCAGGGGTCGACTCATGTTCATTCTGGGTCGACACTTCAAAATGTGGAGAAAGCTTTTGCTGTGTCATCTTCAAAGGGTCGACTCTTAATTCTTAAGGGTCGGCTCATCTTCATCAAAAGTCGCCTCTTTAAACACAAGGGTCGACTCATCGTCTTCAGGACTCGCCTCTTTAAATGCAAGAGTTGACTCATACCATAATTTTCCGGCTGTCGCTTAAACTGAGCTGGGGTCGACTCTTCAAACGTAAGGGTCGACTCTTCAATTTCGGACGTCGACTCATTTTGAACAAGGGTCGACTCTTCAAGCTTCTCTCAGGCAGTAAAAACTTTTTGTTTACGTTAAACTATACAAGGGTCGACTAATGTTTTGCAGGGGTCGACTCATTGACTGTGTTCCTTGAATAAAACTTATCAGAATCAACTTAAACTTGCCCTTTTTGCTTAGGGGTTGACTCAAGTTTTTCAAACCGAAAACTTTAGACTTCATCTCTGATCTCCATGGATTAGATTATGATCATTTTCTTTTGGAACATGTCCAATGAGATGTTAGCGAAGAACTTATGATTTTGCAGTGCTTCATTCCTTCATTAGTACACAACATGATCTCAAGTATTTTGTAATCATCAAAATTCATCCTTTAGGGTTAACAAAATTACTAATTAATCCTCCAATAATTACTTTAATTATTTTATAGGATAATTTGTCAATCGAATTGACCAAATTATCCCTGAATGATTCTTAATTATCCATCATCTCTCTTGATTAATCAGAAAACTTCTATGCGTGCGATCTCAAAGGTTCGAACCTAAGCCGATAGTACAGAATGACTTCTGCACTAATCGATGTGACCATCTAGCAATGGTACCTAACGTCCGGATAGGCCGATATATGCGAAGCAAATATTCTGGAATCCTGAACTATGGTTACTGTATAATTCATCCCTTTGACTCCTAATGCCAGGATGACCTCAGAATTCTGTCAACTCTGTAATAAGTACATCCACTATGTGATCAACTTTAGAAATTCTGTGACTCATCACAAGAGTTACCCTAGCCAAGATTTTGATAAATTGAACACAAAGCATTATCTCCTGTTTTCAGGAGGGCTCAATTCCATCTTAACTCACGCACCGATTTCGCAAGTACTTGATTGCACCCAGTAACCTTTCGTTCCAAAATCAGAAATTTTGCTAGTTCGATACCAAAGTACAGTGAGTTGCTTGCTAATCACTGTGGTGATCTCAGATCCGAGGGATACTTATACCCATATCTACTCGGAACATCTTTTGATAATAGAGCATTCCGGAATTGATCACGTTCAGTAAAATGTACTCCTACACTTCACCTATGTGACATATCAGTGTCTCCACACTCCTTAGTTAAGAGGACAACCAACGTATATGTCTCACAATGACCTAATCTCGACAATGCTGTCGTCCTATTAACAGCATATTATTTGGTCGTGAACAGATTTAAGGACTTGAAGATAAATCCTCCTTCATCATAATTTAAGTCCTAAGGACTTCATCATATATAAAAGTTCATTTGAAGATGAAATGATGAATAATACCAAATAACACTTTATTAATTTGTTAATTCATTTACAAAATTCAATCATTAACACGCTGATGATTGAGATTTATGATACACTTCCCAACACCTAGTTGGTCCAAATAAGTCCATGTGTAGAAGCTCTAAGGGTCTAGTTGTGGAGACAATATTTTTAGATTTGAAAGAAGCTTTGGTCTGTTTTTCTAGTTGACATGTAGAGCAGATTTTCTCTTTTTCAAATGATAATTTAGGCGAGCTGAAAATAAGTTCTTCTCGGATAAGTTTTGAAATTAAGTCCATGCTTGCATAGGCTAATTTTCGATGCCATAACCAGCTAGCTTCACTATTTTTGGTTTTCATAGATTTTTCATAAGTATTTGATCTAAATCAACCAAATACACATTTCCATGTCTATGTTCAGTAAATATTACACCACTGTTATTAGTACTTGAAACTAAATACATAGATGATTCAAAAGTCACAATATATCCTTTATCATAGAATTGACTAATGCTTATCAAATTATGTTTTAATCCATCTACCAATAAAATATTTTCAATAAAAGTTGTTGGAGTGATCCGAATGTTACCAATACCAATATTTTTTTCTTTTCCATTATCACCAAAGGTAACCATTCCTCCATCTTTATTTCTGAGGGACATGAATTGGGATTCATCCCCTGTCATATGTCTAGAGCACCCACTATCCAAATATCATTTTCTGTTTGATGCTTGGGATGCTAAACACACCTACAAAATAGAAATTTAATTCTTTATCTTTGGTACCCAAGCTTTCTTGGGTCCTTGAATGTTAGCAATGATGGTTCCCTTTGGAACCCATATTTTCTTAATTGAAACATTACTTATAGTGTATTCTTGTTTTAGGTTCCCTTTTAGGATTGCATGCAGTGTATTCTTGTTTCAGTTTATCTAACTTAAACAATGTAGATTCTGGTTGAACATAAGTTAGCTTTACAAATATGTTTTTTAATTATTTCTATTTTCTCCAAGGATTATATCCTAAACCAGCTTTTCATAGACAGCTTTCTGACTTTCAAGAATTAGATTTAATTTCTCAGAACTTAGGGTGAATTTATCTACTATAGGTTTCAGTTTTCCAACTTCTTTAGCTAACTTCTGATTTTTTTCATGCAGTTCCTTCTTATTATCCAGAAGCAGAGTATTTTCTTTTTCCAATGATTGGTTCTTAATCTTCAGCTCCTTATTCTTTAAACTAAGCTTTTTATATTCAATCATAAGCTCAGAAAAAGCATCTTGAAGTTCATCGAAAGTGAAATCACATCCAGTATTCAAATATACCTCAGTTTTGTGTGCCATTAGATATAGATTTGCAGCTTCTTGTTGCTGTTCTTCTTCTCCAGAGTTGGATTCATCATTGTCACTCCAAGTGGCCAGCATAGCTTTCTTCCTTAACCTTTTTGGAGCCTTTTTCAATAGAGGACAGTCAATTCTGAAGTGTCCAGGCTTTTTGCACTCATAGCAAACATATTGCTCCTTATGATTATTTTTTTTACTTTGCTCCCCCTTGATTACAGGCCTTTTCTTGAAGTTTTCTCTATTTATTCTGAAGAATTTTCTGTACCTTCTTGTAATCAGGGCCATTTTTCCACTGTTTTTAGATTCAGAATCCTCGCTCTCATCTTCATGTAGAGTGGATTTAAGAGCAATGGTTCTGCGCTTCTTGGGTTCGTCCTCCTCAAGGTTCTGTTTCATTGAAAGCTCATGAGTTATTAAGGAACCCAGCAGTTCTTCCAGTGAAAGAGAGTTGAGATCTTTGGCTTTTTGGATGGCAGTAACCTTTGCTTCCCATGCTCTAGGAAGAGACCTGGTTAGTGCCTTCATGTGTGACTTCCAGCCTATCCTAGATTTCTTTAGCAGTCATGCAAATAGATATACGATTAAACTCATTTGCATCTAAAGAACAGTAGAGAACATTCATGGCTTTTGCATTCAGCTGAGCCATTCTTTTATCATGGTCATCCTATTCAATCTCAAATTTGAATAAGATGATGCCATCAACAATTTTAGTTGGTGCGTGAGGTCTATTAATAATAACAGTCCATAAATCATAGTTAAGTGCTTGAATAAAAATTCTCATATGAGCTTTCCAATAAATAAAATTTGTGCCATTGAAAAGAGGTGGTCAATTAGTAGATTGCCCTTCGGCAACAGAGGATCCCATTGTAGCTGCCATGACCTTTAACTCTTGATTGTTAGATTAAAAAGTTTCTGGGAGTACCAGGCTCTGATACCACTTATTGCCCAAAGGTGCAGCCCAAGAGGGGGATGAATTGGGTCTCTTTAAAAATAACTAAAGTTAAAATGTATGGAGGGTATGAGTTACTATTATCTTATAGATTCAGCAGCGAAGATTGCACAAATACGACAGTGAATAAAGTTAAGAAAGCAGTCAGGAATATGCAGAGAAAAGAAAGAGAAGAACCACAATCACAAATACCAAGATTTATAGTGGTTCGGTGCACTCCTAGCACCTACGTCCACTCCTCAAGCCTAGCTTGAGATTTCACTATAACCCAGCAGATTACAGCCTGATTGTTTTTTGGGCTCACAATCAAATTCCTGTTGGTTTTTTTAGGCAACCAACTGAAAATCTTTTGTTTTTCAGAATCATAAACAATCCAGTTGGTTTTTAGATAAACCAACCAAAAACTTTACGCCATTTATTTTTCCGGGATCACAAACAACCCAGTCAGTTTTCAGATAAACCAACCAGAAACTTTTCCTTGCTGAATATTTCTGATTCAGGAACTTCCAATCGAGGCTTGAAAGAGCCTTTACAAGTTTCAAATCAATGAAACTGTTACAGCAGCAATTAATCCAACTAAAAGAATGCTGTAACTAGAAAACTTAAAGCTTCAGAACATATAAAAAATAAATCAATGAAAGTAAAAGCTATAGCCGATGAAGAAGTTGGCTGTGCAAGGATGTTCCAATGTCAGAACAACATCTCTTCACGATGCAGTGAGAAATTTTGACTAATCTCCTCATAAGAGAAAGTTTTAGATTACAATGCTGGTGAGGATGATGAACTGTTAAGCTTTTCTTCTCTTTTTCTCAGTAAAAACCTTTTGTTTTCAATAGAATCTTTTTCCTTTCCTTTGTTATTTCCATTCTGAGATTTTCTCGTATTTATAGACAAATTCTTCAGTGGGATTTGAATTTCTTTCTTCCCATTCTGATGAGAATCTTTTTCTATTACAGAAGAAGACATAAGTCGTTCACAGCTTTCCGTTGTGGTCCCAGCAGTATAAGGGTCGACTCATATAACTCAAGGGTCGACTCGTGTTCATTCTGGATCGACACTTCAAAATGTGGAGAAAGCTTTTGCTGTGTCATCTTCAAAGGGTCAAGTCTTAATTCTTAAGTGTCAGCTCATCTTCATCAGGAGTCGCCTCTTTAAACACAAGGGTCGACTCATCGTCTTCAGAAGTTGCCTCTTTAAATGCAAGAGTTGACTTATACCATAATTTTTTGGATGTCGCTTAAACTGAGTTGGAGACGACTCTTCAAACGTAAGGGTCGACTCTTCAATTTCGGAGATCGACTCATTTTAAACAAGGGTCGACTCTTCAAGCTTCTTTCAGGCGGTAAAAACTTTTTGTTTACCTTAAACTACACAAGGGTTGACTCATGTTTTGCAGGGGTCGACTCATTGATTGTATTCCTTGAATAAAACTAATCAAAATCAACTTAAACTTATCCTTTTTACTTAGGGGTTGACTCAAATTTTTCAAACAGAAAACTTTGGGCTTCATCTCTGATCTCCATGGATTAGATTATGATTATTTTCTTTTGGAACATGTCCAATGAGATGTTAGCGAAGAACTTATGATTTTGCGGTGCTTCATTCTTTCATTAGTACACAACATGATCTCAAGTATTTTGTAATCATCAAAATTCATCCTTTAGGTTTGACACAATTACTAATTAATCCTCCAATAATTACTTTAATTATTTTATAGGATAATTTTTCAATTTGATTGACAAATTATTCCTGAATGATTCTCAATCATCCATCAGCTCTCTTGATCAATCAGAAAACTTCTATGCGTATGACCTTAAAGGTTCGAACCTAAGCCGGTAGTATAGAAATGACTTTTGCACTAATCGATGTGACCATCTAGCAATGGTACCTGACATCCGGATAGGCCGAATATATGCGAAGCAAATATTCTGAAATCCTGGACTATGGTTACTGTATAATTCATCCCTTTGACTCCTAATGCCAGGATGACCTCAGAGTTCTGTCAGCTCTGTAATAAGTACATCCACTATGTGATCAACTTTAGAAATTCTATGATTCATCACAAGAGTTAACCTGGCCAAGATTTTGCTAAATTGAACACAAAGCATTATCTCCTGTTTTCAGGAGGGCTCAATTCCATCTTAACTTACGCACCGATTTCGCAAGTGCTTGATTGCACCCAGAAACCTTCCATTCCAGAATTAGAAATTCTGCTAGTCTGGTACCAAAGTATAGTGAGTTGCTTGCTAATCACTGTGGTGATCTCAGGTCTGAGGGATACTTATACTCATATCTACTTAGAACATCTTTTGACAGAGAGGAGGAATCAAACCCTATTGGATATGGTTAGGTCCATAATGAGCTTCACTGATTTACCCTTGTTTCTTTAGAGAGATGCCCTACTTTCAGTAATTTACTTATTGAATAGTATTTCCTCTAAGTCTGTTCCTACCACACCGTATGAGATATGGCATGGTAAGAAGCCGAGTCTTGATCATCTCAAGATATGGGGATGTCCGGCCCACGTCAAGCGACAACAGGCGGACAAGTTAGAGGATAGGATAATTAATGCTCGTTTTATTGGATATCCTAAAAGAGTTATTAGGATATGATTTTTACGTCCCAAAGGATCACAAAGTGTTTGTGAGCAGACATGCTATCTTCATGAAAATAGTTTATCCTTGATAGAGGCAGTGGGAGGAAAAATGAGCTCTAAGAAAAAGTCTCTGAAGAACAACGAGCCATTGTGCCTATAGAACCTATTCATATTAAGCCAGTACACGTAGTACCTTCTCCACCTCGCAAATCTAGTAGGATCTACCGTTCGCCTGAAAGGTACTTAGGTATGCTTATCGAGGATGTAGAGGAAGTGTTCCTCATGGGAGATAGGGATCAAGGTAAGGATCCCAATACTTACAACGAGGCGATGTTAGACATCGATTTCGAGAGATGGCTGGAAGCCATGAAGTCAGAGATGGACTCTATGCATTCCAACCAAGTCTGGACCTTAGTAGATCCACCAGAAGGTATAGTACCTATTGAGTGTAAATGGATCTACAAGAGAAAATTAAGTTCGGATGGCTAGGTAGAGACCTATAAGGCAAGACTAGTGGTGAAAGGTTATAGTAAGTGCGAAGGTACTGATTATAAGGATACTTTTCCACCTGTGGCATTGCCGAAGTCCATTCGAATATTGCTTGTTGTTGCAGCATATCATGATACTGTGATGGTGATCACAAGGTCTACAAGCTGCAAAGGTCTATCTATGAACAAAAGCAAGTATCTCGGAGTTGGAACGCTCGTTTTAACGATATAATCAAATCGTTTGATTTCATCAAGAACGAAGAAGAACCATACGTTTATAAGAAAGTTAGTGGAAGGGCTATTATATTCTTCGTATTGTACGTGGATGATATCCTTCAAATTGGGAAGGATATTTCCATACTAACTTAGGTCAAGGTTTGGTTGTGTAAGAAATTCTCCATGATAGACCTTGGAAAAGCATCCTATATTTTGAATTAAGGTCTATAGAGATAGATCTAAGAGGATGCTTGTCCTATCATAGAATATGTACATAGAGGAAGTGCTAAAGAGGTTCGGCATGGAAACCTCTAAAAGGGGCCTTAGGCATAGGATAAATCTCTCCAAGAAGATGTGCCCCAACACATCTGAAGAGATTCAGCGGATGAGCAAGATCCCTTATGCTTCGGTTATAGGGAGTGATGACCCAAAGATTGAGTTAAAGATTGATTTTGATGATCACAAAACCTTGAAGTATAATTACTAATGTTTGTGTTGCAAGAAGAAAGATAATTTATTTTGCAAGGAACATAGCAAGTTGGAAAAATACAAGAAGGCCTCAAAAGCTCTCAAAAAGGTTGGAAGAAAGCTTCATTTCATTGGCCCAAGTTTCAAGTTCAAAGGATTTAAGTTGAAGGAGCAAATTCAAAGAAAGATTCAAAAGAATAGTCCTCGAGTCGACTCCGGAAAGTTTAGAGTCGACTCTGGCACTCTAGAGTTTCAAGAAACAGTGCTCGAGTCGACTCCGGCACTCTACGAGTCGACTCCGACTGAGAACAAACAAAAAGACAGAAAGTTGATTTTCAGCGCTACAGTGATCTCGAGCCGACTCCAACTTCAGCGCTACAGTGCGGAGCCGACTCCCAGCTACAGTGTCGGCAGACTACTATTCACAGATCGACTCCTGTTTCAGCCGAGTCGACTCCTACTTTAGCCGAGTCGACTCGAGCACGCTGGGAGGCATAACGGCTAGTTTTTTCTTGATTCCAACGGCTCTATTTTTGTCTCTAATGGCTAGATTTTTATTCTCACTCCCTCTAAAGCTATAAAATCAAGGGGAGAGCAAGGGGAGAGGGTATGGAAGTGGGAGAGAATATTTAGAAAAAAGATTTCAAAGAGATTACAAGGAAAATCTCCCATAAGCACAAAAGGACCATTCAAAGTAAAATAGAGAGAAGAAGAGCATCCAAGTGAATCCCAAAGCTTCCTCTCCATCCGTGTGCTGCCTCGGTGATCCTCTACTTCGTGCAAAATCAGAAGAGGGTTAAGGGAAGAAGAAGCCGAGTTCCTCCATCTACAAACTAGTTTGAAGGCTTCTTCTCTTTACTTTACTTATTTATATTTGCTATATTTGCTTATATGAGAAGCTTGTATTTGATTTAAACTCTTATTCTAATATCTTGTAACTTGATTCAATCAAGGGATTGAATCAAGGGGTTAAGGTTTGTTGGTGAGCCAAAGAGAAAACCAACGTTGTAAGGTTGTGGTTGGTGAGCCTTTGGGAAAACCAACTGGGTTGATTGTGAACCCGGAAAACAATCGTTGTAAGGTTGTGGTTGGTGAGCCTTTGGAAAAACCAACTGGGTTGAATTGTGAGCCCGTGAAAACAATCGGTTGGTTCTAGTCGGTGAGCCTGTGAAAACCGACCGAGTTCGTTGTGATCTCGCAAAACAACAAGTTGGGTTGTGAACTTGTAAAATAACCGGCTGTAATCTGAGGGATTATAGTGAAATTCCCAAGAGGTCTTGGGGAGTGGATGTAGGTGCTGGGATGCACCGAACCGCTATACTTTTGTTGTGTTTGTGATACTCTTTATTGTCTGACTTCCTCACTCACTTACTTACTTAGATACTATGCGTGCTTAACTCTTCTCCGTGCATCCTTTAGTTGCAAGCATATTCAATTTACTTAATCAAGTCTCATTCAATTGAATTGCATACTTGGGCAAACTTAGACTAATCTTTTATTGAGTCCGCTGCTTAATAGTTGATTAGATTAGAATCATACTCTTGCTAAGTTTAAATTCCACTAAGCATCCATACAACTTAGCCTAATTAACTCTAAAAGATTAGAAGTAGTTGAAAAGTTTTTAAAAGACCCAATTCACCCCCCCCTCTTGGGTTGTCACCTTGGGCAACAAGTGGTATCAGAGCAGGTGCTCTTCTATTAATTATAGTCTTAACCGACTAGAGCTAAAGATTATGACAACCCCACATAACATATTATTTGCCGAGGGACTTTCCATAAACAAACCTCCACTGTTTGATGGAACTTACTATATTCAATGAAAAGCTAGAATGAAAATTTTTGTTCAATCACAAAACTATAAAATGTGGAATATCATTATAAATGGACCTCACACACTCTCTCAAAATGTCAATGAAAAAGACTTAGCACAATTGAATGCTAATGCTATGAACTTTCTATATTGTGCTATCCATGAATCTATATTTCATAAGATTTCGGCATGCTTATCTGCCAAAAAAATTTGGGATACTTTAAGAAATATTTATGATAAATCTCAAATTATCTCACATGTGCTTCAATTGCATACTAACAATGAGACTGCAGAATCTTCCACATTAGCCGAGTCGACTCCCAGTTTGTCCGAGTCGACTCCTAGAGAAGAACAGTCTGAAAGGCAGAGACTTAGTCTTGAAGATCCTGTGAACGAGTCGACTCCAAGTATTTCAGAGTCGACTCCCAAGTTAGCCGAGTCGACTCCGACAAGGCCCGAGTCGACTCCGAGGCAGAACAGTTCAAAAGACAGAGAATCATCCTTTAGGCCTCTGAGAACGAGACGTCTTCCGAAGATCTCAAGTCGACTCTCAAGTCAGTCGAGTCGACTCTAAGTAAAC
The DNA here is from genome assembly GCF_051530095.1 of Phoenix dactylifera. NCBI lineage: Eukaryota > Viridiplantae > Streptophyta > Magnoliopsida > Arecales > Arecaceae > Phoenix > Phoenix dactylifera. The sequence goes on from NC_143193.1 coordinate 11,686,620, forward strand.
CCGAGTCGACTCGAGGAAGAAAGAACAACAAAAAAATTCAAAAGCTTCCTAAAGACAAAGAAGAAGAGGAAGCAAGAAGAAAGAAAGAAAGAGATAAAAAGGAAGAAAGTTTTGACCAAGGAAGAGTCAAGCAAGGAAATGAAAGCTAGGAGCAACAATGATGATATTAGCTCCAAAGAACTACAAGAGGTAACTAACTTTTGCTTTATGGCACAAGAAGATAAGGTAAAATCTGAATCTACTTTTACATCAAATAATTTTCAAGAAGAATTTTCTTATGATGAACTTTTAAATGCTTTTCATGATTTGTATAGTGAATGTAGAAAATTAGCTATGAAAAATAAAAATCTTAAAAAGCTAAATTTGCAAATTTCAAAATAAAGAAATTCTATTGCTGAAATACAAGACAAACTAAATTCTGAAAATAAAAGCTTAAGGTTAAATTCAGAAGAATTGATTCAGAAAAATCATAGCTTAATCAAAACAAACCAAAACTTGAGTGAAGAAGTTGACCAACTGAAATCTCTTATTAACAAGTTCACTGTAAGTTCAGAAAGATTAAAAATGATGTTTGAAAGCCAACATGCTGATTATGATAAATCAAAATTTGGCTTGACTCCTTTACTTAATAATAAATCTCTAAAGAAAAAGGTTATCAATTCACCAAGCAAACCATTAAATAAGATAACTTATTTCAAACATGAAAAGAATGGGCATAACAACTTTACCTATCGTTCTGACATAATTAAATCAAGTGGTAAAGTTATTACAATTAAACAAATCTGGGTTCCAAAAGGAACCATATGTCCTAACTCTCAAGGACCCAAGCAAGCTTGGGTACCCAAAATGAAAATATGAGGATGTAGACATAGATGTGCCAAGATACCCATGGAACAAATAGATTCATACAAATGGGTGTTCTAGACACACGTCAAAAAATGAAACTTAAAACATACTTATGAAAAGTAATTTTAAATAAAAAAATTAATAATAATAATAATGAAATCAGTAATCCTTGCATCTCATCATTATTTTTGCTTTAGTATTTGATTAAAATATGAATTGCTGGTATTGATCAATTTTGTGATATAAAAAATACTTTTGGAAATATAATCAAATCACTTCATTTTATAGTATGCTTTACTCACTATTGGATAAGTTGCTAAATGATTAATCAATTTATTAACAATAACTCTATGAATTCTCTATATGCTTGATTGAGAGTTTTTATCTATGGCATTATTGTTTATTGATCATAGATATGATAATGTGTACTTGGTATGCTTTTGAATATATGCACTATGAATACCAAGATTAAAGAAACCATCTTTGGCATATAAAATCAACTCATGCTAGTATGTACTTAATCTCAAAAGACCTTGCCATTGGCTTACTTAGATTATCTTCTGAAAGGTCAAAGTTTGCTATGCATGTTAACTAAGAAAACAAACAAGAATCAATTTCTAAATCTAAAGATATTGTTTCCATCACTAAGTTTTCAAAAGCTTACATTGGATTTGTTCTTGGCAAATAAAATTGAAGTATTTTCTGTATTTGCTAAATCTTGTAAAAGTGTTTCAAATGAAAAAGATTTTCAAACTGTGAAGATAAAGAGTATCATGGCACAGTGTTGAAAACTAAAATCCTGATAAAGTTTATACAGAAAATAATATTAAATTCAATTATTTCAGCTCCAAGGACCATAAGTAAAATAGGGTTAATAGAATTCTTGAAGAAATGAAAAAGACAATTGAGTATGATAGTCATCTACTTAAATGATTTTTAAAAAGCTATCATCACTGCTTGTCATACATATGACTTCTATTAGATCTATTTTTGATGAAAACTTCTTTTGATCTTCTGAAAAATAGAAAATGAACTATTGCATATCTCTCATATTTTTCAGTCGTACATACTATGCTTGATATGTTCTTATGAAAATAATGCCAAATCTGATAAAGATATTTCTATCCTTGGATATCATTCATCAAACAATGCATATAGAACATTCAATGAAAAGATTCGAGTTGTAGAAATATCAATTCATTTTATTCTTTATGAGACTAATGATTTATTATCAAGATAGTAAAATTAAATTATATATATATATGGTTAATCTTTTACATATAACAATCTGAAAACTTGTTAATAATTATAACCAAATTGAGTTTTTCAGAAATGCACTTAATGAAGAAAAATTGATGACTACTAAAAGACTAAATCAAGAACAGATGAAATAGATCTTGATTCTTGCATGATTAGAAATAAAGATCACCATTATCATTTGCTTGCTTTATGAGCTTTATATTCTATCAAATGAATGTGTAGAATGCACTCCTAGGTGCTTATTTTATTAAAGAAGATATATGTTAAATAACCACCATATTTGAAAACACTCATTACAAATATGATAAAGCAATATATAATTTGGAACAAGCATCAAAAGCATGATATAAAAGCTTAAGTAACCTTTTTTTGATAGAAAGTAATAGTGATAAATCTATGCATCAAAAAGAAGAATTTGTGATATCTTATTTGCTCAAAGTATGCATTGATGACATCATTTTTGGTTCTACTAATGAAGAGTTATATGAAGATTTTACTTAGCTCATGCAAGGTGAGTTTGAAATATGTATGATGAATGAATTAACATCTTCTCTCAAACTTCAAATTAAGACAAACAAGAAAGGGGATCTTCATTGACCAAAGTTAGTCCACAAGAAAACTCTTATAGAAGATTGGCATGAAGAAGGTATGTCTATGACCCCATCTTGTAGAATTTGAAAAGGATGAGCAAAGTAGATCTATTGTTTTAGAGCTGTATTGAAGCATGATAGAATAATTATTTTATCATACAGCTAGTAGACCAGATTGTATGCTCATTATATGACCTTGTGCAAGACTTCAATCTAACTTTAATGAATCATATTTTATTGATAACAAATAAATCATAATCTGAATTTTGATAGAAACAACTGTTTAAGATAAGTTGATTAAAACTTAGCTAGCGTGTCTTATTGATAATTATCTTAAGCAAATAAAATCTAAACTAAATCGATTTTGAAAATAAGAAATTGATTTGACCTTGATAAATCTTCCTATTGCCTCACATGCTTGTCCTTGAACCATCTTGGTTAATGAAACTATCTCTTTAGTTCAAGTGATATGTGCTTGCTTATATTTAGGCAATCTCTTGAGTAAAGTGACTCAATATTCAACTATTGTCATATCTTATATTGAGTCATCTAGTTAAAAATATGTTGGATGAATGGTTTGTATCTTAAAGAAACTAAAGACTTTCTTTCAAGAAAGAAAAGGAGTTTGTTAATAATGCAGGATCCTTGAGCAAGAAAATGAGAGATTTCAACTTGAAGGACACCTCCACATAAGATACAATAAACATTCACATGCAAACAAGAGAGAGGATCTTCTTCAGCCAAAAGTTCACACATAAGAAATCTAGTTTGGCTTGAAGAATATAGAATGAATAGGTAATTTTAGATACCTCTCTCATAAATTAATTGAGCAAAGTCAATAACTTAAATCTTATTATGGCATGATTAAATTCTTTAATTATTAATTTTTGATATCATGTCTATATATGTATTGACTGACTTATACGTTTAGAAACTGTTTCATGGTTTGCCCAAACTAAATTATTTCTTTGCCTATATCATAACCATGAAATACACAAGTATATGCTTAAAATTTTGATGTAAAATAACTTGTGAGAAGTTATGAATCCTTGAGCACAATGAAAATGTTGTTTGCATGATATACATCTATATGATACATAAAATTATTTCTTTATTCTGCTCTTTCATGTAAATTACTTGAGAATAACAAAAAGAGAGAGAGATAAAGAAAAGAAAATGGATATTATTCAAGAGAAGTAAAATCTAAGTAAAGGCAAATACTTCAATCTTAAGGAAAAGCAAAACAAGCATAATAGATTTGGCACATTTATGAGACTCGTGAAAGGGATAAAATCCGTAATATTACACTTAAACAGGGAGAGTTTGAAGTGAACCTTTTAAATTTTCTATATTGCTCATCATAGGGATGGTGCCAATGGGGAGGCTAGTGGTAGTACCCGGCACTATTTGACCCAACTATTCGGTGTAGGGTATATTAGGGACGGCACAAGAGGAAGGCTAGTGGTAGTACCTCGTGCCCCTTCCAACTCCACCGGATAGGGAGCAAATAGAGTATAGAGCATAAGAAAGTAAAAACAAAAAAAAACAATATCAAAATGTTCGTTAATTGGTTAAGAAAAGAAATTCAAAAAAAAAAGAAGAAAATGAATGACAAAGTAAATGAAAGTATATAAGAAGAATCAAGTCAAGTATTAATCACTTGGAAACACACCTTAAGGATGAAATTAGTGGAAGATTATATTTATATAGGGGGAGTTAATTCGAAAAGAATTGATTTTGATCCTTGACATGCTTGTTCTTAATATTTTAATGCATAACTTAACACATAATATATTTTGCATGTGGCATGATGTTTTGAATTATGGGTTCTCAATATTTTGTAATGCTCCATACTTGGATAAGTTGATTGAAATATGTTTTAACTTTGCTCACAAGTCTTTGCTTCACCCTTGCCTCAAACTAACTTGTGTTCCAATGCTTAAATGTTTGAAATACTACATAAACCTTTTTTAAGTAATATTAAAAAAATTTCAGTTTTATCATTCACGGTTATCTTTGAAAGTTAAATAGATTTACAAAAAGAAGAAGAGAAGGATATTTCTATTTAGGCAAAATGAATTGATCTTGATCTATCTTTCTACTTGCCTAACTTTGATACATAATGTCCTAATACTTGTTAAAATATCCTCCATCTTGTATCGAAACTCAATATTAAATATAAAGATTCTGAAAGTGCTCTAATATTATTGAAATATATGTTTTCAATCTTAGTGATTTAAGATGAGCTACAATGTTGAAGATACATATCTCAAATTATAATTTTGAAAGCCTTCTTGGAAATTCTTATGAAAATTCAGAATCTGATTTTGTATAAAAGCTTAAACTTAACTTAAAAATGCTTATATCGTTACATCCTTGTAACCTTAGCTATATATACTTCAATGATCATCTATATATTTTTCTCTCCTACATTATTAAAGACTTCCATCAATATATATATATATATATTATTAAGAGAGTGAATGATCTTAAGTCTAGAAACATTTCAGCTCACTCAAATGATTCTTAAAAGAAAGAAAATGTAAATGCTTTTGGAAGAATTTGAGCTTCAAATGAATCATTTTCTGATTAATATTTCAGTACATTTTCTCAAAGATTAAGAGGAAGCATAACTTGTTCTTGAAAGATTAAAAGGAGTGATTGCTATAAATTTTGAATAATTTTAGATCACTCTACATTCTTGATATCATAAAGTTTCAGTTTTATTCACGTTTATCATTAAAATCTGAAATTCAACAAAAGAAAAGAATGATTAAAAAAGAATGCATCTTTTGAGGGGGAGCTTTAGATATTCAGTATCTTATCCTAAAGTTACTTTAATTTGATGCATACCTTGAATTTTATGGATTGATTTTGATGAACCTCATTGTGTTGCATGACTTCATGAATACATAATAAGCTTGTACCTTGAGATGAGTTGTATAAAGGTTGTTTTATCTCAAAATTTGAGCCTTATGAAAATAGAATATATTGAACATATATTTTCGAGTTTGACAATTTTATTGGACACTATCTTCAAATTTTAAACTCTTAAATGGAATGAATAATTAAGGGGGAGAAAGAAAATTTTAGAGGGAGAGATCATATGGAACTTAATCGCATAAATCCATAACTAAAGGAGAGAGAAAGAACACCGAATAAAAAGTGATCCTAATTGCAATTCAAACAGTTGATCTTAAGAGCCTCTAGCTTAAGAACACCAAATAATGTTGAACTTCATTGAGTAACTCTTAGAAAATCTATTTTGGAATTCACTAATGAGTTCTTATTGGCTTGCTCTTTAGAACTTCAATTTTATGCCAATTCATTATTATATGTATCAAAATGTACTTATTTTTAAAGGAATAAAAAAACTTTGAAATCATACTTAATATATTGCTATTATACTCCAAAAAGAAAATTAGTTCAATTGCTCTCATGCTGCTAAAATACTTAATATATTGGGCAAAAGATCTTAAATGAACAAGCTTTCATACTTATTATTAAAGAATGATTAGATTTTCATTCGTGCTTTCTTTGAATATCATTCTTGGTACTTCTTGAATTAACTTGAGAAAGTTTCCACCTACACTTGATTTGAAAACTATCTTTGGAACCACATTCGATGTGTTCTCATTATAATTGGCTCTGATCTATGCTCATTAATCTTTTTCTAACATTATTGCCTTGAGTTATATGATTCATATTCTTGCAATAATTTGACATACAAATCAGAGTACAAAAAGAAAAAGAAATATTTGAGTATTCTTATCTTTGTGCTTAATGATTCATTATCTTGCAACCTTTTTGATGTTGTCAAAAAGGGGAAGAAATATCTGATTATATGCTCATAATGCTTTATGTTTTGAATTGAATACAAATCAGCTTAAATTGAAATATGTTGATTGTGTTAAGCTGATTAAATCTAAAGCATTATCATGAAGTATGTTTTAAATATATATGTTTTCTACTTCATGCAACTTAGCTATGCATTAGTTCTAGAACACAATATATTTTATATTGCACATACTCCAAGTTTTGTCATCATCAAAAAGGGGGAGACTGATGACCCAAAGATTGAGTTAAAGATTGATTTTGATGATTACAAAACCTTGAAGTATAATTACTAATGTTTGTGTTGCAAGAAGAAAGATAATTTATTTTGCAAGGAACATAGCAAGTTGGAAAAATACAAGAAGGCCTCAAAAGCTCTCAAAAAGGTTGGAAGAAAGCTTCATTTCATGGGCCCAAGTTTCAAGTTCAAAGGATTCAAGTTGAAAGAGCAAATTTAAAGAAAGATTCAAAAAAATAGTCCTCGAGTCGACTCCGGAAAGTTTAGAGTCGACTCTGGCACTCTAGAGTTTCAAGAAACAGTGCTCGAGTCGACTCCGGCACTCTACGAGTCGACTCCGACTGAGAACAAACAAAAAGACAGAAAGTTGATTTTCAGCGCTACAGTGATCTCGAGCCGACTCCAACTTCAGCGCTACAGTGCGGAGCCGACTCCCAGCTACAGTGTCGGCAGACTACTATTCACAGATCGACTCCTGTTTCAGCCGAGTCAACTCCTACTTTAGCCGAGTCGACTCGAGCACGCTGGAAGGCATAACGGCTAGTTTTTTCTTGATTCCAACGGCTCTATTTTTGTCTCTAACGGCTAGATTTTTGTTCTCACTTCCTCTAAAGCTATAAAATCAAGGGGAGAGCAAGGGGAGAGGGTATGGAAGTGGGAGAGAACATTTAGGAAAGAGATTTCAAAGAGATTATAAGGAAAATCTCCTATAAGCACAAAAGGGCCATTCAAAGTAAAATAGAGAGAAGAAGAGCATCCAAGTGAATCCCAAAGCTTCCTCTCCATCCGTGTACTGCCTCGGTGATCCTCTACTTCGTGCAAAATCAGAAGAGGGTTAAGGGAAAAATAAGCCGAGTTCCTCCATCTACAAACTAGTTTGAAGGCTTCTTCTCTTTACTTTACTTATTTATATTTGCTATATTTGCTTATATGAGAAGCTTGTATTTGATTTAAACTCTTGTTCTAATATCTTGTTCGATGTTCGAACCGACTGATTCAATCAAGAGATTGAATCAAGGGGTTAAGGTTTGTTGGTGAGCCAAAGGGAAAACCAACGTTGTAAGATTGTGGTTGGTGAGCCTTTGGGAAAACCAACTGGGTTGATTGTGAACCCGAAAAACAATCGTTGTAAGGTTGTGGTTGGTGAGCCTTTGGGAAAACCAACTGGGTTGGATTGTGAGCCCGTGAAAACAATTGGTTGGTTCTAGTCGGTGAGCCTGTGAAAACCGACCGAGTTCGTTGTGATCTCGCAAAACAACAAGTTGGGTTGTGAGCTTGTAAAACAACCGGCTGTAATCTGAGGGATTATAGTGAAATTCCCAAGAGGTCTTGGGGAGTGGATGTAGGTGCTGGGATGCACCGAACCACTATACTTTTGTTGTGTTTGTGATGCTCTTTGTTGTCTGACTTCCTCACTCACTTACTTACTTAGATACTATGCGTGCTTAACTCTTCTCCGTGCATCCTTTAGTTGCAAGCATATTCAATTTACTTAATCAAGTCTCATTCAATTGAATTGCATACTTGGGCAAACTTAGACTAATCTTTTATTGAGTCCGCTGCTTAATAGTTGATTAGATTAGAATCATACTCTTGCTAAGTTTAAATTCCACTAAGCATCCATACAACTTAGCCTAATTAACTCTAAAAGATTAGAAGTAGTTGAAAAGTTTTTAAAAGACCCAATTCACCCCCCCTCTTGGGTTGTCACCTTGGGCAACAGGGAGCCTCATGTATACCATGCTATGTACGTGACTTGATATAGTACATGATGTGAGTGTCATGAGCATATATCAGTCAAATCCAGGCAAGAAGCACTAGATAGCTGTGAAGAACAGTATTAAGTACTTGAGAAAAACTAAGGACATGTTCTTGATCTTTGGAAGAAGATCAGAGTTGAAGGTAGAAGGATGCACACATACTGATGATAGAAAGTTTACATCAGAATATGTGCAATGGTGGTTCAGTAAATTGGAAGAGTTTCAAACAACCAATCATTGTAGATTCTACCTTAGAAGCTGAATGTTAAGCCATATCTAAGGGTGCAGTGGAAACCTTCTAGTTTAACCTAATAAGCGACTACCTCGAAAAGAAATAAGTAAAGATCAGAGAGTAGACTCCACAGGAAATGTGGTGGACCTATTCACTAAGCAGATAAGTCAGCAGAAAAATGAAGCGCATCTTGAGAAGATGGAGCTTAGGTTTATGGCTGATTGGGTTTAGTGCAAGTGGAAGATTGTTAGAAGTATGCCCTAAAAGCCAATTTGGCTGACGCGTTATTTTATTATGGGATATAACTTTGTACTTAACCTAATTATGAATTTATTAAGTTGGGCATTCTTTTCATTCATGTTCTTATGTGTCCATGAATCGTCCAAGGAATTAATAAGATGATGACGCATATGCTCAAGAGTTGAGAATTTGAGGCATGTGTCATTGGTGATTAATTCCTGAATTGCTCCTGATCGATGGATCATCACGAGGACGGTGATTGATCCGCTGAGATTAGTGCACATATTGCTTTCTTTGATGGACGAGTCTTGAGTACACAGTGTAGGAACACTGCAGCAATTGTGCAAGTGCTTGTTAGAGAATAAGGGTACTGAGCATGACCAATGCAAGTAGTTACTTGGATGTCTATCCACTCGTCAGTGACTTACTTGATGTTGCAGTTGTATGACTGGTCCTTTGACCTGCGATGCCTCAGCTATTCACGATGAGGTTGCTGTAGTTTAACGAGCACATAAACATGGGCCCTAGCCATTTGGATTCTTATGGTGCAGATTGGCTATAGTAGGTCACTGTAGGAGTAGGAGTGCATCTAGATGGAATCTATCGACCTTGATAGATTAGGAGAGATTCTATATGATTTATGAGACTGAGTTCGTAAATCCTCGGTCGGGGTAGTATGTACAGTGGAAAAGGAGTTTTCTACTCTCGAACTCATGTCGAATAAATTCGACATATGACAGATGATGGGGTTTGACGAGTTTTCCATGACCTCCGTCCTGTAGGGATCCACGATAGAAGGACTGTATCATACGATAACTGCACCTAGAGGTTCATCATTAAATATTCCTATTTACGGCGACGAAGAATAAAACTATCACTATATTTTTTCCCTTTTTCTACTTCTTCTTCCAAGCGCAGGATAACCCCAAGGGACGCCAGCGGCACGTGCTTCGAAAGCTGGGCTTGGAGCTATATCCCCCGGTCTCGGTCTAGCCGCTCTAACCAATGGCAGGAATTCTATCCTTTGTGATCCAGCCTATGCCTACTAAAAACCACCCTCCGCCGGCAGTTCTCAAACGGTGAAGCCTTACACCGGTCGTGCTGGGGCAAGCACTCCCTATCTTGATGATCGATGATCCCTGGTGTGTTGAGTTGGAATTGTTCCAATCCATTGAAAGGAGTTTTCAATGATATTGTGATAGAGATTGCAATATATCTCACTACCAGACATAATAGAACCTATGGGATCACACACATTAGAGGTATTGACCGATCCGATGGTTGAATTGTGATTTGAAATCACAAATAATTTATAATTATCAATTTGATTGATAATTGGTAAACCCACTAAGAGTTAGTGAGTTAAGGAGAAATAATTACAATTGGATTGCAATTTAATTGAATTAATTCGATTTAATTAATTGGACTTGATCATATTAAATACGAGTCCTACTTGGAGTAGGATTTCTAGAGTCCTAATTGGATTAGGATTTCAAATTAAATTAGAGTCCTACTTGGAGTAGGATTTCTAGAGTCCTAATTGGAATAGGACTGAAATTTAAAATGTCCTAATTAGATTAGGATTTCTTAAGTTCTAATTAATTTTAATCTAGTAAGTTAAAAGACTCCTAATTCGATTAGGATGAAGAGGTCAATTGAGTTATAGTTCAATTGAATCATAATTGGATTAGGATTTGAAGGGATGCAAATAGGTGCACCTAGTCCTTTTTGAAAAAGGACTAAACCACCTAGGATGTAGCCCCAAACCCGACTTGATTAGATCAAGTGGGGGGGCGTGCATGATGGAGGATGAGGAGGGAGGGGCGTACGCCCCTCCCTTGGCACTTTACGTGAAGAAAAGGAGGAGGGGCGCACGCCCCTCCTCTTGGCTAATAGATAAGGATGGAGCTCCTAAATTTTAGGAGCTCCAACCCTTATCTTAAAAGGAGAAAAGGGGTTGTCGTACATGGGGATTTTTCCTCTCGTTTGAGCCGTGAAGCAGCCCCCTTCTCCTCTGGTTTTTCAGCCGCCAACAAAAATAAGGGTCTCACGTTGAAGTTGATTCATAAAGGAGGGCATGTGGGTCACCCTGTGGAGGGGATGACATCAGTGGAAGGAGCACTAAGTGGACCTCGCAGCTCTCTCACTATCTCATCTCTCAACTTCCGGAGCTGCTCAGGGCTGATCCTGACCTCTAGGGGCTGCTGAGGTGGTGGAGCTGTAGATGGTCCAGCTGAAGTGGATGGTTCAGTTGGGAATGAGGGACCAGAAGTGGATGGAAAAGTGGGAAGAGCTGTGTAGTGGTCCTGGTCATGGTCAGGGCTAGGTCAATGGTGAGTAGTAGGGTCAGATGGTGTGGATGAAGATGTTCTCCTAACCCAAACTCCATCTACTTTATGGAAGCCCATTCTGTGAAGAGTCCCCTCACCCATATGATCAGTGTGCCTGAGGGAGCGTGTGGGTTCTTCCTCAAGGATAGGGACCTCTAATTTCCTAAAGATAAGTGTAAAGAGCATACCGTAGGGAAGACTTAGCCTAGGCTTATCTAAGGGTTCACAGAGATACCTATAGATTAGCTTTGGAAAGTTTAGGAAAATGTCATGTAGAATGTAGAACATCAATGCTAGGTCCTTTTCTGAGACAAAGTCAAACTGACCAATCTTAGGAAAAAGGATTCTAGATATGATGCTCAGGAGGAGTCGCATTTCAGCCGAAAGCTGATTTGCAGACACCTCCTCTATGGGGGATTGGGGTGGTCTCCCTAAAAGGGTCGTAAGGGCCTCTGTCCTATCTGTGGGATGTGTGGGAGCGATCCCATCGCGAGACAAGTGGAGGACCCTAGCAATGAGATCTTCTGAAATGAGAATGGGGACATTGGCTACTACCCCTTGGACACCACCGCCACCCCTTGTGACGGTCCCATAAAATTCCCTAACTAACCCTGGGTAGGTAGGGAGGTCAAGAGAACAAAAATATTCTAAGTTTTGGGCTCTAAGGTGATGCCCTAAGTTGAACCCTTCCCGGGAGAGGAAGTCAAGGTTGACTTATCTCCCAGTAGAGACAACCCTCCCGGCGCACGGTTGCCAGGGAACCGTCCTCGGCAGAGAAGGAACCGGAGGTGGTGGCCTCACGGGTTTGTTTCTCGCCTTGGACCATCTCTCGGTGCCGCTCGCGGAGAGAGGTCTCTTCCGGCTCGGGACAACTGCTTTCCTAGGTATTTTTGACCTAATACGGAAGGACGGACTCGAAGGATGGAAGAAAATAAGGAAGAAATGACGGGAAAGAGGGTCGGGGACGATGTAGGAGACGACTCTAGGTTTTTGAACAGTGGCGGCCAAGAATAGAAGTGGAGAAAAGGATATTTCACTTAGGGTTAAAAGTCGGATTTCCGACCTCGAGTCGACTCCTAAACATGCGCGAGTCGACTCGCACACGAGCCGACTCTAAAATCTATTCGAGTCAACTCGAACTCTGGCACATAACCAAAAACTCAGTTAATTCCGTGCCAAAGGAGAGAGATATGGAAATCTTTAGAACTTAATGAATGATTTGATGACCATAGACGAGAAATCCTATATCCAACATAAGCTAATCATCAAAATCAATGAATTATAGGAGAGTATCACAAAAATGGATCAATCACTCCTTACCCTCTTCTAAGAATACAAAATCGATCTTCACTCAAGGATTTTGTGAAGATATCTGCAAGTTGATCATCAGTGCAAACAAATTCAAGCATCACATCACCATTTAACACATGATCTCTTATGAGGTAATGTCTTATCTCAATATGTTTAGTTCTTGAGTGTTGGATTGGATTTTTAGTTAGATTTATGGCACTTGTATTATCACAATTTATGGGAATCTTATCTTGTTTAATGCCATAATCTTCAAGTTGTTGCTTGATCTATAAAATTTGAGCACAACAACTCCTGGCAGCAACATATTCGGCTTCAGTCGTAAATAGTGCAACCGAGTTTTGTTTCTTGCTAAACCATGAAATTAAGTTCTCTCCTAAAAATTGACATGACCCGCTGGTGCTTTTTCTATCAAGTTTACAACCAGCGAAGTCTGAATCAGTGTACCTTATTAAGTTTATGCTTGATTCTTTAGAGTACCATAGACCTATGTTTTTTGTTGCTATTAGATATTTAAAAATTTTCTTAACTGCAATTAGGTGTGATTCCTTAGGATTAGATTGATATCTAGCACACATGCATACACTAAACATGATATCAGGTCTACTTGTTGTAAGATATAGTAAAAATCCTATCATACCTCTATACAGCTTTTGATCTACTGATTTACTTGATTCATCTTTGTCTAGTTTGCATGATGAGCTCATGGGAGTGCCAATTGACTTGTTTCCATCCATATCAAACTTCTTTAGCATTTCCTTGATGTATTTAGCTTGATTGATGAAAATTCCTTCCTTGGATTGTTTTATTTGAAGTCCGAGGAAGTAGTTCAATTCTTCCATCATGCTCATCTCAAATTCACTCTGCATTAATTCAGCAAACTCTTCGCAAAGATGATTGTTAGTAGCACCGAAAATAATATCATCTATATAAATCTGCACTACTAACATATTTTTGTTTTCCTTTTTCAAAAATAGGGTTGTATCAACATTTCCTCTAAAAAATTCATGGTCTAATAGAAATTTGCTAAGTCTTTCATACCATGCTCTAGGGGCTTGTTTTAGACCATAAAGTATTTTATTTAGTTTATAAACATGATTGGGGTATTGATGATTCTCAAAACCAGGAGGTTGACCTACATAAACCTCCTCATTAATATACCCATTCAAGAAGGCACTTTTTACATGCAAATGCTAGTAACAATCTAATTGCCTCAAGTCTAGCTACAGGAGCAAAAGTCTCATCAAAGTCTATACCTTCTTCTTGATTATAGCCCTTTACTACTAGTCTAGCCTTGTTCCTAACCACAACTCCATTTTCATCAAGTTTATTTTTGTATATCCATTTAGTTCCTATTATTGAGTATTCAATGGGTCTTTCAACTAAGTTTCATACTTTATTTCTTGTAAATTGGTTAAGTTTCTCTTGCATAGCATTTATCCAATTTACATCACTTTCAGCTTCTTCAATGTTTTTAGGTTCTAAATGTGAAACAAATGTAAGATGATTATTTAAGTTCCTAAGAGAGGCTCTAGTTCTAACAGGTTGAGATGGATCATCTAAAATTAATTCTTTAGGATGACCGTGAGCATACCTCCAAGCCTTTGTAAGCCCATGTTCGGCAATTACTTCTTGGCTTGTTGTAGTTTCTTCAACTTGCTTGGGTTCATCCTCTTGTAGAGTCATGTGATCCATCTTTTCTTCAATTATTCCTGCATCATCATCAAATACTACTCTCTTGCTGGAGGAAGCATCATTAGACTCATCAAAAACAACATGAATGGATTCTTCAATAACAAGGATTCTTTTGTTGAAGACTCTATAAGCCTTACTCGATGTAGAATATTCCAAAAAGATACCTTCATCAGATATGGAATCAGATTTACCTAAGTTATCTTTGCCATTATTATGAATGAAACACCTACATCCAAACACATGAAAGTAGTTTACTTTAGACTTTTTATCTCTCTAAAGTTCGTAAGGTGTTTTCTTTATAATTGGTCTTAATAGAACTCTATTTAATATATGACATGATGTGTTAATGGCTTCTCCCCAAAAATACTTTGGAAGGTTACTTTCACATAACATAGTCCTAGCCATTTCCTCTAGGGTTCTATTCTTTCTTTCCACAACTTTATTTTGTTGTGGTGTCCTAGGTGCAGAAAAATTATGAGTTATTTCCTTTTTACTACAGAATTCATCAAAAAGATGATTTTCAAATTCCGTTCCATGATCACTCCTAATTGCTATAACTGAATTATTTTTTGTATTTGTTACCTCCTTGTGGAATTTCTTAAAAACTGAAAATGCTTCATCCTTATGAGCTAAAAATATGACCCATGTGTATCTAGAAAAATTATCAACTATGACAAGTCCATACTTATTTCCACCAAGGCTTGTGGTCCTAGTTAGTCCAAAAAGGTCCATGTGAAGTAGCTCAAGGGGTCTAGTTGTAGAGACACAATTTATGGACTTAAAAGAGCTTTTAGATTGTTTGCCAAATTGACATACTTTACAAATTTTGTTTTTCTCAAATTTCAGCTTTGACAAACCAATCACGGAACCTCTTTTAACTAATTTAGATAATGTGTCCATGCTTGCATGACCTAATTTACGATGCCATAACTAACTTGCCTCACCAAGCTTAGTATCATTAGCCACTAAGCAGTGGCTATTTTTAGCAAGATCATCAAGATCTACTATGTAAACATTGCCACGTCTTAGTCCTTTGAAAACTAAACTATTGTTAGTTGAGTTGGTTATGATGCATATAGATGGCTTAAACAGTACGTCAAAACCTTTATCACATAGTTGACTAATGCTAAGTAAATTGTGCTTAAGACCATCTACAAATCGAACATTATCAATAAAGGTTGAAGATGTGATTTGTATCTTACCAATACCCATGATGTGACCTTGGTTATTATCTCCAAAAGTCACCACACCTCCTTTCTTAGGTTCTACGGCGAAGAATTGCTTCTTGTCATCCGTCATGTGTCTTAAGCAGCCACTATCTAAGTACCAACAGTTTTTATTGAGCTTGGCTGCAAGACACTCCTACACAAGGAAATCATATAATCTTAGATACCCAAGTTTTCTTGGGTCCTTCAAGGTTAGCTATGTTGGTTTCTTTTGGAACCCAAACCTTTTTAATTTTTTTTTTAGCTTTTATTTTTCTATGGTCACACACATTAGCTTTATGTCCTACTTTTCCACAACAGAAACAAGTTACATTTTTAGTTTTACTTTCTCCGACTTTTACAAGAAAGTTTTTAAAAATTTTTTGCTTATTCTTTGGCTTATACCCTAAACCGGCTCTATTAAACACAGCTCTTTGATTGTTAAGAATTATTTCTAATTTTTTAGAGCTATAGGTAAACTTCTCAACAATAGGTTTATATTTTTCAAGTTCTTTTGTTAAGTTCAGTTTCTCTATTTTTTGTAAGCTTAAGTCTTTTGTAAGGTTATCTTTTAGAGTTTGATTATTGTTTTTATGTTCTGAAATTTCTTTAGTTAGTCTTTCTTTGTCTTTAATTAGAGTATAGTTCTTTAGAGTTAGCAATTGGTTGCTTGTTTTAAGTTCTAAGTTCTCCTTAACAATGGAACCCTTTTTCATAATCAGATTGTCATTTTTATAACTGTAGGATTGATTAGTTAGCCTCAAATTTTATTTTTAAGATTTATTGATTTATACTCATCCATTAGCTCATTAAAGGCATCATACAATTCTTCAAAAGTAAAATCTAATTGAGTTTCAGATGTTACCTCATTTTCATTTGCCATAAAGCAAAAATTTGCTTTTTCCTCTTGTTCCTCATCCGATGATGATGATGATTGATCGGAGTCTGTCAAAGTGGAGACAAAAGCTTTCTTCTTCTTGTATTTGCTGCCCTTCTTCAGCAAGGGACAGTCGACTCTGAAATGTCCCGGCTTCTTACATTCATAGCATCTGATTTCCTCACTTTTTCTTTCCTTACCTTTATTCTTGATAAAGGAACTTGAGGAACCTCTCTTCCGATGAAAGGACTTCTTCCGGTTAATGAATCTTCTGAACTTTCACATGAGAAGAGCCTCTTCATCATCTTCCTCATTGTCTTCTTCTTCACTGCTGGTACTACAAGATAGATCCTTGTTAGAGAAAGTAGGTTTGAGGGCAATTATCTTTTTCTTATGAGAGGATTCTTCTTTGTTGTGTTGTTTCATTGTGAGCTCATGCGTCATTAGGGATCCAAGAAGCTCCTCGAGTGGCAGCTTGTTCAAGTCCCTAGCTTCTTGGATTGCCGTGATTTTGGCTTCCCATGACCTAGGTAAAGAGCGAAGAATTTTTCTGACAAGATCACTGTTAGTATAACTTTTGCCAAGAATTTTGAGGCCGTTGACAATATCAGTAAATCGAGTAAACATGCAAGAGATGGTTTCACTATAGTCTATTTTAAATAGTTCATATTTATGAACTAGCATGTTAATTTTAGTTTCTTTAACTTGATTTGTGCCCTCGTGGGTCACTTCAAGTCTATCCCATATATGAGATTCTATTGAATTCATTATGGTCTAAGGCACAATAAAGAACATTCATTGCTTTAGCATTTAGTTGTGCCTTCCTTCTATCATTATCATCCCAATCTTTCTCAAGCTTGGGTATAGCAATGTTATCAACATAGATAGAAGGGATATGTGGTCCATTAATTATGATGTCCCAAACATCATAATCTTGAGCTTGGATAAATATCCTTATTCTAGCCTTGCAATAGGTATAATTAGCTCCATTAAACAATGGAGGTCTATTAGTGGATTGCCCTTCACTAAAGGAAGACCCAAAAGGGGTTGTCATCTTAATCTTTGACTCTATTTACGGATTGGAGCACCAATCGATATGAGAGCACCTACTCTGATACGACTTGTTGCCCAAGGAGACAACCTAAGAGGGGGGGTGAATTGGGTTTTAATTAATTGTTGACAAATTAAAACTTAATGAGTAATTATTTAAATCTATTGCAAGCAGGTTAAATAGATTACTAGATGTAGTGAATGGAGAGAGTGGAAGAGACAGTTAATCAATACAAACACAAGAGACTTTATAGTGGTTCGGAGCCAACTCTTGCTCCTATGTCTACTCCCCAAGCCGCACTTGGGAGTTCACTATAATTCCTAGGATTACAGCCGGTTGTTTTACAAGTTCACAATCCAACTTGTTGTTTTCGCGAGATCACAACGAACTCGGTCGATTTTCACAGGCTCACCGACTAGAACCACCCGATTGTTTTTCCGGGATCACAATCAAATCCTTACACCATTGGTTTTAACTTTGGCTCACCAACAAACCTTACCACCCTTGATTCAATCCCCTGATTGAATCAAGTAAGAAAAATAATTTGGAAAAATATACAAGGAAAGCTTCTTAAAAAGCAAATATGAATCAATATGAATAGAGTAAAGTTAGAAGCTCTCAAACAGATTTCGGAAGAGGAAGAAAGGGCTTCTCAAACTCTGAGTCTCCTCTTTGAGTGCACTGAAGATTTGATGTTAGAAGAAGAGCCTTGAATGCGAAGGAAAAATTTCTAGGAATGAATTGAATGCGTTTCTTCCTTTTTTTGCTTGTCTTTTCTCTCAATGGACTCTTGGTAGTTGGAAATGCCTTAATGCACAGATGGAGTAACTCTCTTGTTATCTACTACTGTTTACTCTGACTATTTAAACAGTCCCTTTTGAAAAATAGCCGTTAGACACTGATTTGTAGCGTTCTGCACAGTCTGCACCTTCTGACAATGTATCCGTTGGGATCGGAGTCGACTCGTTCGTTCTGGAGTCAACTCGGCTGTTGCTGGAGTCGACTCATACTTTACTGGAGACGACTCGCCCACTATTCAGGATTTGAATTAAAGTGCTGTCTCGACCTAGAGTCGACTCGGTCCAATCTTGGAGTCGACTCGCTAAGATCTGGAGATGACTCGGCATTTTGGAGACGGCTCGTTCTCAGAATTTCAGAGATCTATTTTTCTGCATTTCTCTCTCGAGTCGACTCGGATCCTCTTGGAGTCGACTCGACTCTCAGAGCCCGAAAAACCGATCCTCTGTCTGTTGATCTGAGCTGCCTCGGAGTCAACTCGCACTTTGTTGGGGTCGACTCTGAAATTTTCAGAGTCGACTCATTCACAGGGTCACTAAGTTTGGTTCTCTGGCTTTCAGTCCGCTTTCCTCTGAGAGTCGACTCTGGCATGATTAGGAGTCGACTCGCCAAACATTGGAGTCGACTCGCATCCTTCTGGAGTCGACTCGGTAACAGGGTCTAGAAAACACCTCTCTGTCTTTCTGTCTGTTACTCCTTGAAGTCGACTCGGATCTGTAGAGAGTCAACTCGTCAAGCATCGGAGTCGACTCGAAGCCTTCTGGAGTCGACTCGCTGACAGGGTCTGAAAACCATCTTTCTGTCTTTCTTTCTGTTCTCAGTCGGTGTCGACTCGTAGAGTATCGGAGTCGACTCGAGCTGGTGCCAGAAACTCTGAACCATTTGGAGTCGACTCGTAATCTTCTGGAGTCGACTCGAGAATCAGCCCTTGGTTCAAATAGGGTTCAATACTTGTCTAACTTATTTTGAAGCAAAGCTTGAGGCATTTAATTTAAAATATACAAATATATGCCTGAAATACTAGATTGAATTCATTAGTATAACATAAGATATACTCAAATACTTTGAGCTCATCAAAATTAAATAGAGGTTTAATCAATCACTCCACAGAGATCCTCTCAAACATCCATGCATCCTCTGCGTTGAAGTCGCATCATCAGTATCCCGTTCGTGAGCCATATCCTCCCGAATCATCCGCGAATCAAGGGATTAGCTCTCCAGCTTCCTCGGCTTCATCCTCCCAAGCTTCACGGCATCCAAGATTATCCTCCCATTTGGAAGAGCCACGAAACAGAGGAGAAAGGGCTGGGAGGCTATAAAAGCAGGAGAGCTTTCTTTGGGATTCATACCTTCTTCCCTACTGGGGGCTGCTCCATCAAGCTTCACTCAGGCCGAATCCTATAGAAAAAGGAGGGAGATAATACTTTGGGTCTTTTTGGGAATGACTTCTCAAAAGAAAAAAATAATGAATTGTCAGATAAGGAAGGAGAGACCCAGGGAAGGGAGGAAGAAAAGAAGAAATGGAAGCCTGCTGCTGTGCTACTACTGCTGTCGCCTACGACTCCATGGAAGGCTGATCTCCTCTCTAGGGCTGGATGCAGTCCTAACAAAGGGCCAAGGGTTTTGTATTTTTGATTTTTATTCTTGAAGTTGTATAAACTTTATTTTGCTCCTAATGAATATTTTATTTTATCTCATATTTAATTTCTGTGATTTTAAGTATGACGTTTATACAACTGTTCTTCATGATCACTAAGTTAATAAAAGATCACCCATGCTTAGGGAAGATGCAGTGTCCTGTCACATTAGTTTAGGGTAGACATTTCATACCGACCGAAGATGGATGTTCCTAAATTACTTTTGTGAGATTTTTATTTGAATGCTTATTAGGCTTGTAGTCAATTTGCATGTTATTTCAAGAATAAATTAAAATACAATTAATCCTTTTTCCGATGTTAGTGGTGAATTCCTTGTCCTAGGTTCTTCCAAACTGATATTTTTTTAATTGCATTTCTTAGTTTAATTTTCTTCACAAACTCTTCCTTTGAAATATTTTTATTTTTAAGAAAATAACTGTAACACAATCCCTGTGGATCGATACCCGTAATCACTATTCTACCAGATACGTGCTATTGCATGGTCTTTAAAGTTGACTATCACTAGTCGCACTACTACAACATCAAGCAAGTCACTAACGAGTGGATAGACATCCAAGTAACTTCTTGTCTTGGTCACGCTCAGTACCTTTTTTCTCTAACAAGCACCTGCACTATTACTTCAGTGTCCCTACACTATGGACTCGAGTCTCGTCCATCCATAAGGAAAGCAATCTGTGCACTGATCGGATCGATCACCGTCCTCGTAATGATCCATTGATCAGGAGCATTTAGAAATTAATCACTAATTATACATGGCTCAAATTCTCAACTCTTGAGAATATTGTTGCCCAAGGTAACAACCCAAGAGGGAGGGTGAATTGGATTTTCTAAAAATTATGTTCCCTAATTTTTACTTTGAATTGAATGCAGCGGAATGATAAGATGTTATTTACTTAAGCTCTAGGCAATTACAAGTAAAGCAGTGGAAAATTAAGCTAGAGCAATTATACTATGGCTTTAGGGTGCAATTGATCTAAAATTAACTTATAGTTGTATGATCAATTTTAATCTACGTATATGGTAAGAATGGAGTGGAAGCTAAACAAATTCTAAACAATCACTTATAACTCTATAGAAAACAAAGCTAGAGATATTATAAAATCAAGTACGAATGTAAGGCATGAAATACAAGAGATAAGGCATCACAAACACAAAGATGTATAGTGGTTCGGTGCACCCCAGCACCTACATCCACTCCTCAAGACCTCTTGGAAATTTCACTATAATCCCTTAGATTACAGCCGGTTGTTTTACAAGCTCACAACCTAACTTGTTGTTTTCACGAGATCACAACGAACTCGGTCGGTTTTCACAGGCTCACCGACTAGAACCAACCGATTGTTTTTCCAGGTTCACAATCAAACCCAGTTGATTTTTTCCGGTTCACCAACCACAACCTTACACCGTTGGTTTTCCCTTTGGCTCACCAACAAATCTTAACCCCTTGATTCAATTCCTTGATTGAATCAAGTTACAAGATATTAGAACAAGAGTTTAAAACAAATACAAGCTTCTTAAACAAGCAAATATAACAATATAAACAAATAGAGTAAAGAGAAGAAGCCCTCAAACAAGTTTTGTAGATGAAGGAACTCGGCTTCTTTTTTACTCGACCCTCTTCTAATTTCGCACGAGGTAGAGGATCACTGAGGCAGTACACAGTTGGAGAGGAAGCTTTGGGATTCACTCGGATGCTCTTCTTCTCTCACTTTTGCTTTGAATGGCCCTTTTATGCTTTTGGAAGGTTTCTCTTGAAATATCTTTGAAATCTCTTCCCTATGTGTTTTCTCCCACTTCCTTAACTTCTCCCCTAGCTCTTCCCTTGATTTTATAGCTTTGGAGGGAGTGGGAACAAAAATCTAGCCGTTAGAGACAAAAATAGAGCCATTGGAGTTGAGAAAAAACTAGCCGTTATGCCTCCCAGCGTGCTCGAGTCGACTTGGCTCAAGTAGGAGTCAACTCGGCTGAAGTAGGAGTCGACTCGGCTGAAACAGGAGTCGACTCATGAATAGGAGTCTGCCGGCACTGTAGCTGGGAGTTGACTTGAGCACTGTAGCGCTGAAGTTGGAGTCGACTCGAGCACTGTAGCGCTGAAAATCAACTCTCTGTCTTTTTGTCTATTCTCAATCGGAGTCGACTCGCAGAGTCTCGGAGTCGACTCGAGCACTGTTTCTTGAAACTCCAGAGTGCCAGAGTCGACTCTGAACTTCCAGGAGTCGACTCGATGACTATTCTTTTGAATCTTTCTTTGAATTTGCTCCTCCAACTTGAACCCTTTGAACTTAAAACTTGGGCCAATGAAGTATAACTTTCTTTCAACTTTTTGAGAGCTTTTGAGGCCTTCATGTATTTTTCCAACTTGCTATGTTCCTTGCAAAACAAATTATCTTTCTTCTTGCAACACAAATATTAGTAATTATACTTCAAGATTTTGTGATCATCAAAATCAATCTTTAACTCAATCTTTGGGTCATCAGTCTCCCCTTTTTTGATGATGACAAAACTTGGAGTATGTGCAATATAAAATATATTGTGTTCTAGAACTAATGCATAGCTAAGTTGCATGAAGTAGAAAATATATTTTTAAAATATACTTTACGATAATGCTTTAGATTTAATCAACTTAACATAATCAACACATAAAGCATTATGAGCATATACTCAAATATTTCTCCCCCTTTTTGACAACATCAAAAAGGTTGCAAGATAATGAAACATTAGGCGCAAAGATAATGATACTCAAATATTTCTTTTCCTTATTGTACTCTGATTTTCAGTTAATGCATGTCAAATTATTGCAAGAATATGAATCATATAACTCAAGGTAATAATGTCAGAATAAGATTAATTAGCATAGATCAGAATAAGATTAATTAGCATGTCAGAATAACATTTTGAGAGCACATCGAATGTGATTCCAAAGATAATTTTCAAATCAAGTGTAGGTGGAACCTTTTTCAAGTTAATTCAAGGAGTATCAAGACTGATAATCAAAGAAAGCACGAATGAAAATCTAACCCCCTTTTTAAAGACTTTCTTTTACTCTGTTAAAGAGAAACACATTTTGATACATATAAAAATGAATTGGCACAAAATTGAAGCTCTAAAGAGCAAGCCAATAAGAACTCTTTAGTAAATTTCAAAATAGATTTTCTAATAGATACAGATGAAATTTGTTTTCAAATAATTTTCAAGATAGCTAATTTTTTGATTTTAAAATCTATAAATCTATCATATGTAGCAGCTACTTTTAAATTTGTGTTCACAAGAGATACTCAAGAAAATTTAACACATTATTCTCCTCCTTTTTCATTAAACTAGACGCTCTTAAGATCAACCGTTTGAATTGATGTATAAAATATATTAACCAAATAGTAAGCCTCAAGGTGTATCATAAAGATTTTCAGATTTAAATTTCAGATGATACATATTGGAGAGTATTAGGATCACTTCTCATTTAGTATGCTTTTGCTCTCCTTTAGTTATGGTTTTATGCGATTAAGTACCATATGATCTTTCCTCCTAAAAATTTTCTTTCTCCCCCTTAATTGAACATTCCATTTAAGAGTTTAGAATTTGAAGATAATTTTCAATAGAACATTCAAATTGTCAATTTCGAAAATATATGTTCTATAAGTTTCAGCACAACTTATACTAATGAGAGCATATTTTCATAAAGCTCAAAGTTTGAGATAAGACAAGTAATGACAACACAAGGAGGTTCATCAAAATCAATTCATAAAATATTCAAGGTATGTATCATATGATGGTGACTTTTGAATAAGATGAAGAAGGATTGATATGTCTAAAGCTCCCCCTCAAAATATGTATTCTTCTTTAATCATTCTTTTTCTTTTTGTTGAATTTCAGATTTTAATGATAAGCGTGAATAAAACTGAAATTCTATGATATCAGGAATGTAGAGTGATCTAGAATTATTCAAAATTTATAGCAATCACTCTTTTTAATCTTTTAAGAACAAGTTATGCTTCCTCTTAATCTTTGAGAAAATGTACTAAAATATTAATCAAAAAAATAATTCTTTTGAAGCTCAATTTCTTTCAAAAGCAATTACATTTTCTTTCTTTTAAGAGTCATTTGAGTGAGTTAAAATTTTTCTAGCTTTAGGAGCATTCACTCTACTTTTAAAAATAGCTTTTTCCTTTAATGATAGAAGCACTTTTAATTACGCAAGACAAAAATATATAGAAGATCATTCAAGTATATATATTTATAGAATTCAATAATTTCACAGCAATGTATATATATGAAACATATTTTTTTAATATTAAGCTAAAATCATATATTTAGAAACATTTGTTTGCAATCAAGATCATTGAAAGACACATCAATTAGACCAATTTTAGTACACTTATAAGATACAAAATGATATGTTTCGGATGCATATCAAGGCATTCAACCAAGACATCAAAATTAATTCTGTTTTTCTTAATTTAAAATTTTCATTTAGGAATCATATTGAGTTATGCTCTAGAATGATGCGATCATTGAAACATATAACTAAGGTTAAAAAAAAAGATGTAACGACATAAGCAATTTTAAATTAGGTTGAAACTTTTATACAAAATTGGATTCTGAACTTCATAAAGATTTTCAAGGAGGCTTTCAAAGTTATAATTTGATATATGTATCTTCCACATTGTAGCTCATCTTAAATCATTACGATTGAAAATATATATTTCAAACATATTAGAGCATATTCAGAATCTTTGTATTTTTGGTGCGAATTAGAACATTATGTACCAAAGTTAGGCAAGTTGAAAAACAAAATCAATTTATTTTGCCTAAATAGAGATATCCTTCTCTTCTCCTTTTTACAAATTTATTCAACTTTCATATTTCGAAGATGATTGTGAATGACAAATCTGAAATTTCTTTTCAATAATACCAAAAAGAATTTTATGTAGTATTTCAAATATTCAATTAAATTATCCAAGTATGGAGCATTATAAAATATTGAGAAAACATAATTCAAAACATCATGCCACATGCAAAATATATTATGTGTTAAGTTATGCATTAAAATATTAAGAACAAGCATGTCAAGGATCAAAATCAATTCTTTTCAAATAAACTCTTTCTTTTTAAATATAATCTTGCACTGATTTCATCCTTAAGGTATGTTTCCAAGTGATTAAAACTTGACTTGATTCTTCTTATATACTTTGATTTACTTTGTCATTCATTTTCTCAATTTTTTTTAATTTCTTTCCTTAACCAATTAACGAACATTTTGATTTTGTTTCTCGTTTTTACTTTCTTATGCTCTATACTCTATTTGCTCCCTATCCGGTGGAGTTGGAAGGGGCACGAGGTACTACCACTAGCCTCCCTCTTGTGCCGTCCCTAATATACCCTACACCGAATAGTTGGATCAAATAGTGCCGGATACTACCACTAGCCTCCCCATTGGCACCATCCCTATGATGAGCAATATAGAAAGGTTAAAATGTTCACTTCAAATTTTCTTTGTTTAAGTATAATTAATTACGAATTTTATCCTTTCCAAAAGAATGCTCACACAAGTCTCACAAATATGCCGAATATATTATGCTTGTTTTATTTTTTCCTAAGATTGGAGTATTTGTCTTTACTTAGATTTTTACTTTTCTTGAATAATGTTCATTTTCTTTTCTTTATCTCTCTCTCTTTTTGTTATTCTCAAGTAATTTACATGAAAGAGCAGAATAAAGAAATAATCTTATGTATCATATAGAAGTATATCATGCAAACAATATTTTCATTATGCTCAAGGATTCATAGTTTTTCACAAGTTATTTTAAATCAAAATTTTAAGCATAAACTTGTGTAATTCATGGTTATGACATAGGCAAAGATATATTTTAGTTTGGGCAAACCATGAAATAATTTCTAAAAATATAAGTCAATCAATACATATATAGACATGATATCAATAAATTAATACTTAAAGACTTTAATCATGCCATAATAAGATTTAAGTTATTGACTTTGCTCAGCTAATTTATGAGAGAGGTGTCTAAAACTAATGATTCATTCTGCATTCTTCAAGTCAAATACCTACTAGATTTCTTATGTGCAAACTTTTGGCTGAAAAAAGTTTTCTTTCTTGTTTGCATATGAATGTTTATTGTATCTTATGTGGAGGTGTCCTTCAAGTTGAAATCTTTCATTTTCTTTCTTAAAGATCGTGCATTATTAACAAAATCTTTTACTTTCTTGAAGGAAAGTCATTAGTTTCTTCAAGATACAAAGCATTCATCCAACATATTTGTTAACTAGATGACTCAATATAAGATATGATAATAATTGAATGTTGAGTCACTTTACTCAAGAGATTGCCTAAATATAAGCAAGCACATGTCACTTAAACTAAAGAGATAGTTTCATTAATCAAGATGGTTCAAGGACAAGCATGTGAGGCAATAGCAAGATTCATCAAGGTCAAATCAATTTCTTATTTTCAGAATCAATTTAGCTTAGATTCTATTTGCTTAAGATAATTATCAATAAGACATGCTAGCTAAGTTTTAATCAATTTATCTTAAACAGTTGTTTCTATCAAAATTCAGATTATGATTCATTTGTTATCAATAAAATATGATTCATTAGAGTTAGATTGAAGTCTTGCACAAGGGCACATAATGAGCATACAATCTGGTCTACTAGCTGTATAATAAAATAATTATTTTATCATGCTTCAATACAGCTTTAAAACAATAGATCTACTTTGCTCATCCTTTTCAAATTCTACAAGATGGGGTCATAGACATACCTTCTTCATGCCAATCTTCTATAAGAGTTTTCTTGTGGACTAACTTTGGTCAATGAAGATCCCCTTTCTTGTCTGTCTTAATTTGGAGTTCGAGAGAAAATGTTAATTCATTCATCATACATATTTCAAACTCACCTTGCATGAGCTTAGTAAAATCTTCATATAAATCTTCATTAGTAGAACCAAAAATGATGTCATCAATGTATACTTTGAGCAAATAAGGTATCACAAATTCTTCTTTTTGATGCATAGATTTATCATTATTACTTTCTATCAAAAAATGTTACTCTAAACTTTTATATCATGCTTTTGGTGCTTGTTCCAAATCACGTATTGCTTTATCATATTTGTAATGAATGTTTTCAAATAAGGTGGTTATTTTACATAGATCATTTTTAATGAAATAACCACATAGGAGTGCATTCTACACATTCATTTGACAGAATATAAAGCTCATAAAGCAAGCAAATGATAATGGTGATCTTTACTTCTAATCATGCAAGAATTTCATCAAGATCTATTTCATCTTTTCTTGATTGAATCTTTTAGTAGTCACCATTTTTTCTTCATTAAGTGCATTTCTGAAAACTCAATTTGGTTCTAATTATTAACAAGTTTTCAGATTTTATCGGCAAGATTTCAAATTCTATTTCTTTTAAAAATGATTTAGTTTAACTTGACCAATTATAATCTTGTTCATTCTTCTTAAGGTGTTTTAGTTTTAGATTGTTATATGTAAGCAAAAAAGATTAACATATACATATATAATTTGATTTTAGTGACTTGATGAAAGATCATTAGTCTCAAAAAGAATAAAATGAATTGATATTTCTACAACTAGGATCTTTTCATTGAATATTCTATATGCATTGCTTGATGAATGATACCCAAAGATAGGAATATCTTTATCAGATTTGGCATTATTTTCATAAGAACATATCAAGCATAACATGTACGACTGAAAAATATGAAAGATATGCAATATTTCATTTTCTATTTTTCAGAGGATCAAAAGGAGTTTTCATCAAAAATAGATCTAATAGAAACCATATGTATGACAAGCAGTGATGATAGCTTTTAACAAAAATCATTTAAGTAGATGACTATCATACACCATTGTATTTTTCATTTCTTCAAGAATTCTATTAACCCTATTTTACTTATGGTGTCCTTGGTGCTGAAATAATTGTATTCAATATTATTTTCTGTATAAACCTTATCAGGATTTTGGTTTTCAATACTGTGCCATGATACTCTTTATCTTCACAGTTTGGAAACTTTTTTCATTTGAAATACTTTTACAAGATTTAGCAAATACAGAAAATACTTCAATTTTATTTGCCAAGAACAAATCCAATGTAAGCTTTTGAAAAACTTAGTGATGGAAACAATATCTTTAGATTTAGAAATTGATTCTTGTTTGTTTTCTTAATTAACATGCATAGCAAACTTTGACCTTTCAGAAGATAATCTAAGTAAGCTAATGACAAAGTCTTTTGAGATTAAGTACATACCAGCATGAGTTGATTTTATATGCCAAAAGTGGTTTCTTTACTTTTGGTATTCATAATGCATAAAAAAAATATACCAAGTACATATTCTTATGCCTAAGATCAATAAAAGATAATGCCATGGATAAAAACTCTCAATCAAGCATATAGAGGACTCAAAAAGATATTTTAAGAAAATTGATTAATCATTAACAAAGTATCCATCAATAAGTAAAGTATAATATAGAAAGATGAAGGAATTTGAATTTATTTCTTCTATTTTAATTACTTTTCTTGATTATATTTTAAGTTCCATTCTTTAACGTGTGTCTAGAACACCCATTTGTATGAAAGTTCTATTTGTTCCATGGGTATCTTAGCACACCTACATCTACATCCTCATATTTTCATTTTGAGTACCCAAGCTTGCTTGGGTCCTTGAGAGTTAGGACATACGGTTCCTTTTAGAACCCAAATCTGTTTAATAGTAATAATTTTACCATTTGATTTAATTGTATTAGAACTATAGGTAAAGTTGTTATGCCCCTTCTTTTGATGTTTGAAATACGTTATCCTTTTTGATGATTTGCTTGATGAATTTATAACATTTTTTTTTAGGGATTCATGGCTAAGCGAAGGAGTCAAGCCAAATTTCGATTTATCAAAAATAGCATGTTGGCTTTCAAACATCATTTTTAATCTTTCTGAACTTACAGTGAATTTGTTAATAAAAGATTTTAATTGGTTAATTTCTTCACTTAAGTTTTGATTTTCTTTAATTAAATTCTGATTTTTCTGAATCAATTGTTCTGAATTTAACCTTAAGCTTTCATTTTCAGAATTTAGTTTATTTTGTATTTCAGCAATAGAATTTCTTTCTTTTGAAATTTTTAGATTTAGTTTCTTAAGATTTTTATTCTTCATAACTAAATTTCTACATTCACCATACAAATCATGAAAAGCATTTAATAATTCATCATAAGAGAATTCTTCTTGAAAATCATTTGATGTAAAAGTAGATTCAGATTTTACCTTATCTTCTTGTGCCATAAAGCACAAGTTAGTTACCTCTTGTAGTTCTTTGGAGCTAATATCATCATTGTTGCTCCTAACTTTTATTTTCTTGTTTGACACTTCCTTGGTCAAGGCTTTCTTTCTTTTTATCTCTTTCTTCCTTTCTTCTAGCTTCCTCTTCTTCTTTGTCTTTAGGAAGCTTTTGAATTTTCTTGTTGTTCTTTCTTCCTCGAGTCGACTCGGATTTACTTGGAGTCGACTCAACTGACTTGAGAGACGACTCGAGATCTTCGAAAGACGTCTCGTTCTCAGAGGCCTAAAAAATGATTTTCTGTCTTTTGAACTGATCTGCCTCGGAGTCGACTCGGGCTTTGTTGGAGTCGACTCGGCTAACTTGGGGGTCGACTCTAAAATACTTGGAGTCGACTCGTTCACAGGATCTCCAAAATCGAGTCTCTGCCTTTCAGACTGTTTTTCTCTAGGAGTCGACTCGGACAAACTGGGAGTCGACTCGGCTGATGTGGGAGATTCTGCAGTCTCACTGTTAGTATGTAATTGAAGTACATGTGAGCTAATCTGAGATTTATCATAAATATTTTTTAAAGTATCCCAGATTTCTTTAGCAGATAAGCATGCAGAAATCTTATTAAATATAGTTTCATGGATAGCACAATATAGTATGTTCATAGCATTAGCATTCAATTGTGCTAAGTCTTTTTCATTGACAGCTTGAGAGTATGTGTGAAGGTCATTTATTATGATATTCCGTAAATCATAGTTTTGTGATTGAATGAAAATATGCATGCGTGCTTTCCAATATGTATAGTTTATGCCATTAAATAGTGGATGTCTATCAATTAATTGTCCCTCTCCTAGAAAACTATCTATCTGAGTTGTCACGATCTTTGTCTCTTGGATCGTTAGATTAACAATCAATATTAGAGCACGAGGCTCTGATACCACCTGTTGCCCAAGGTGACAACCCAAGAGGGGGGGTGAATTGGGTTTTCTAAAAATTATGTTCCCTAATTTTTACTTTGAATTGAATGCAGCGGAATAATAAGATGTTATTTACTTAAGCTCTAGGCAATTACAAGTAAAGCAGTGGAAAATTAAGCTAGAGCAATTATACTATGGCTTTAGGGTGCAATTGATCTAAAATTAACTTATAGTTGTATGATCAATTTTAATCTATGTGTATGGTAAGAATGGAGTAGAAGCTAAACAAATTCTAAACAATCACTTATAACTCTATAAAAAACAAAGCTAGAGATATTACACAATCAAGTATGAATGTAAGGCATGAAATACAAGAGATAAAGCATCACAAACACAAAGATGTATAGTGGTTCGGTGCACCCCAGCACCTACATCCACTCCCCAAGACCTCTTGGAAATTTCACTATAATCCCTCAAATTACAGCCGGTTGTTTTACAAGCTCACAACCTAACTTGTTGTTTTCATGAGATCACAACGAACTCGGTCGGTTTTTACAGGCTCACCGACTAGAACCAACCGATTGTTTTTCCGGATTCACAATCAAACCCAGTTGGTTTTCCTCGATTCACCAACCACAACCTTACACCGTTGGTTTTTCCTTTGGCTCACCAACAAACCTTAACCCCTTGATTCAATCCCTTGATTGAATCAAGTTACAAGATATTAGAACAAGAGTTTAAAACAAATACAAGCTTCTTAAACAAGCAGATATAACAATATAAACAAATAGAGTAAAGAGAAGAAGCCCTCAAACAAGTTTCGTAGATGAAGGAACTCAGCTTCTTCTTTACTCGATCCTCTTCTGATTTCGCACGAGGTAGAGGATCACTGAGGCAGTACACAGTTGGAGAGGAAGCTTTGGGATTTACTCGGATGCTCTTCTTCTCTCACTTTTGCTTTGAATGGCCCTTTTGTGCTTTTGGGAGGTTTCTCTTGAAATCTCTTTGAAATCTCTTCCCTATGTGTTTTCTTCCACTTTTTTAACTTCTCCCCTAGCTCTTCTCTTGATTTTATAGCTTTGGAGGGAGTGGGAATAAAAATCTAGCCGTTAGAGACAAAAATAGAGCCGTTGGAGTTGAGAAAAAACTAGCCGTTATGCCTCCCAGCGTGCTCGAGTCGACTCGGCTGAAACAGGAGTCGACTCGTGAATAGGAGTCTGCCGGCACTGTAGCTGGAAGTCGACTCGACCACTGTAGCGCTGAAGTTGGAGTTGACTCGAGCACTGTAGTGCTGAAAATCAACTCTCTGTCTTTTTGTCTGTTCTCAGTCGGAGTCGACTCGCAGAGTCTCGGAGTCGACTCGAGCACTGTTCCTTGAAACTCCAGAGTGCCAGAGTTGACTCTGAACTTTCAGGAGTCGACTCGAGGACTATTCTTTTGAATCTTTCTTTGAATTTGCTCCTCCAACTTGAACCCTTTGAACTTAAAACTTGGGCCAATGAAGTATAACTTTCTTTCAACTTTTTGAGAGCTTTTAAAGCCTTCATGTATTTTTTCAACTTGCTATGTTCCTTGCAAAACAAATTATCTTTCTTCTTGCAACACAAACATTAGTAATTATACTTCAAGATTTTATGATCATCAAAATCAATCTTTAACTGAATCTTTGAGTCATCAAATATGTATCATCATCTTATTAATTCCTTGGACGATTCATAGACACATAAACAATATGAATGAAAAGAATGCTCATTTATTATTCAATAATAATAAAAGTTAAGTACAAAATAATGTTCCAGAATTAATAATGTGTCAGCCAGATTGGCTTCTAGGGCATATATCTAACAGTGGTATCTTCTACTATGCACGTAGGGTTTTTGGTATGTTACGGAGCTGCAACTCATACTATTTAGTTGGAAAACTTTATTTTAGCGCATATAATTGTTGATTTCATATTGAAATCACTTAAGATTTATTATGAAAATAGTGCAACTTTATTCTTTTCAAAAAATAAAAAGAGTTCCAGCGCCTCTGAACATATAGAGATAAAGAATCTCATAGTCAAAGAATTGGTTAAAAAGAGATATGTTGTAACGAACACGTTGAGACTCATGTAATGCTAGAAGATCTATTAACAAAAGGATTTAAATTCAATATATTTGTTAAACATGTGGAATACATGGGTCTATTGAAAACTTTTGATGTACTTGGTTAGTGGGAGCATTATTTCGTTAAACATTATTTGGATGTCATAAAATATCTTATCTATTATTTTCATATTGGAATATCATATTTATATTTGTGGACATATAGTTGTTTGTAAATTCTCAAGCATAAAGGTGTCCTTAAGTATAAAGGCATTTATAATGGATATCATAATTTATCTTGAGACATGAAGATGAAATTGTGACATAAGCTTAAAATTATTGTAATTGTAGTAGCTTTCATTTGAAAGTATGAAGGAGTTTCATTTGAGACCACACAGTGGATTGATAATGAACTTTGTATGCTTTGTTCTGATCAAATAAGAGTACAAAGTTTACACTACATACACTACATCATAGAAATCCAATGCGATGAGATTACTAATATTGGCAACCATAGAAGGGTCTTATATCAATATTAGTAGATTTGTTGGACCAGATTTTGACTTTAGATGTTGTTCATTCAGAAAAATTATATATGTAGCCACACAAAATGAACTTAGCCCAAGCGTCATATGGTATATGTGGCTACTAAGGGTGCAAATGGGTCAGGTTGACCCATGACCCGACCTGACCCGCTTAGACCCGACTCGACCCATTCAGGAAGACCTATAAAATTTGACCCGTTCCATTTTTTGGGTCGACTCTAGGGTTACTGAATTCAGTCCGACCCGACCCAACCTGATGCATTTGAATTTGGGGCAATTTTGGGTTTCCAACCCTGGGGGTTAGCACTATAAGTTGATTGACCATATGCGTTCAAATTTGAACTACCCAAGTTAAAGTGTGAATTTGTTAATGGGTTAGTTAAGACTATTGGATGCTATATATCCTACAATATTGAAATCTATGTCGATGTGATTACTAATATCTATAACCACAGAAGGGTTTTATATTAATAAATGATACGAAGACTGCTATGGTTAAATGTTAGTGGTTTTGTTGGACTAGATTTTGACTTAAGATGTTGTTCATTTAGAAAGTTTGTATATGTGGCCACATAAAATAAACTTAGCCCAAGAGTCATTTTTGAACTACATATATGTATGTAAAAAATATATTTTATTTAAAAAGGTTAAGTCTTAATCAATATCACCTAAGTAGGAGAATGCTGGAATTTCTCAAAAGATAGAGTTTCACTAATTATGGACTAATTTTAATTTAATTTATGATGTAATGAGGACTAAGTTGTCGTCCGAATGAATATTTATGGAGCTCACAATTAATTTGTGAACATATATATGGTTATTTTGGGCCATATTATCTTAGTCATATAATGCAGTGATTATTGGTACAGGTCTAATTTGGTTAACTAGCTCTGTAATGGGTGGACCCATTAGCATTATTAATTGAGCTAGGTCTTTAATTTACTCCTATATATATTTGTCTATAAAAAAACTCTAGGGCATCAAGGTCTCTACGCTCCTAGGGGGCATCTATCCCTTTGAGAAGACAAGCTTCAAGGAGAAGGAGAGAAAGATCTACCTTGCTTTGTACTTTCTTCTTCTACAGGATATTGCTGTAGCGATAATCAATAGCGGCTTACGGCTCTCAAGATACGCTTCGATCTTTTTTGGTTTGATATATATATATATATATATCTATATTCTAATCTTCTTCAGGGTGTCCATGAAAATTCATATCTGGTCTCAGAACCTGAATTTTGTAGAAAATAATTAGAATCAAAATAAAGGATTCAATGAAAAAGAAAACCAAAAAAAGGGGCGTAAAAAAAATCATCAAAAAAAAAAAAAAGGAAAAAGGAGGGATGGCGGCTTTCAAGTTTCGTGCCGCCATGCCCTCCTTCTTCCAATGGATGGCCGGAGAGGTCACCACCAGCCACCTGGGATGGGCCGACAGTCAGCTCGGCAAGTGACTGCGCCGCTGCGGGGGGTTTCTTCCTCCTTCCTTTGGTTTTAAGGAGGAAAACGGCGGATGCAATCATTCAGATTTTGAAATTCTAAATTTTTTAACAAATATTTAATATAAAGCATGTAGTTCATCTCTCTGTCTGTGTAGATGCCGTCATTCATTGTTTTGGAAAGGACAGAACGCATCCATGAACTTCATTACAACTTTGGCTCTTGAGGCATACCGTATATATATTATAGTTAATCTTCCAGGACATGGTCTGAGAATATTAAAATAAAATAGAAATTAAAGAAAGCATGATCATTTCTCATACTATTATTTTATTACCTCGCATTTTGGCCTGAGATATGCTACTGTTCGTCGATGCTCTAAAAGCTAAAGCCAGTCACAGGGCAACTCTCCTTTGGCAGGCCACTGGAGTAAACAAAGCAGCGAAAACTCTCTCTCTCCCTCGCTCTCTCTCTCGCTCTCTCTCTCTCTCTCTCTCGCCACCACCACCTGCCAGAAGGAGAGAAGCCCTGATACTGGCTCGCTTTGGCAAACCTCATCATGCTGCCGCTTCTCCCCGACGTTCCCTGCCTTCCCTCTGACCACCCTACGAGCTTTTATAGAGACCCGGGAAGATGTCATGAGAGATGAATAACGGTATATGCCATGGGCTAGAGGGTTATACCACGGATATCCCTTTTTCAACTAGCTGCAACACTCCTTTTTTCATCCAAAGTCCATCTCTGAAAAGTTCTTCTACTAGTATATGATTCTCCTGAGCATGATCTTGACCTCTTTCATCGCATTTCTTCTCTCCTTTTCCTCAATGCCTTGGGTGGTCTGGTGAGGGAGGATAAAGGAGCAGTGAGAGAGAGGAGAGGAGAGAAGATATGCTCTCCTCTCCTATCCTTTGTAAAGGGATGGAAAGGTGGCAGCTGAGACGGGCGTCACGGGCCTCATGGCGGAATATCCCGTTGTAATATTCCCCATGGTCGCTTTTGGGCATTTCAAGCAGCCTTTGGATGGGAAAAGACGTGGGGCTCTTGCCACTCAGATGATCAGAATTCAAAGCACATGACGTAAGCTTTAGATTTTTTCTTTTGTTTATTTGTGATATGTTATTTTGTTAGCTTGTTTAGACATATTTGGTTTTTAATGTTCAATTTTCTCAAACAAAAAATGTTGATATATATGTTTATTTTAAATGCATGTTAGTTTAAGTGGTTTAATCTAAGACGAGTTGAAGGCCATTATTATTCTAGAAATTTCTTTAACTCAAAGATAAACAATTATTAATATAATTTTAAAAATAAGCATTCCAACCACTACAGAAAAAAGGGGCAATGCCCACTTATAAAAGCCGATGCTAGGTAGATGCATCAGTAATTTTGGCTCCAGCACCAAAATTTGTCGATGCTTCTGAATTGCGTTGGCAGAAATGTAATTAACACGAGTAAGATGATGCTTTTAAGCATCGTCGGAGGCCAAAATAGGTCGGTGCGAACAGGTGGGAGACGACGCTTAGAAGTATTGTCGGAATCCCCATGACGCTCCCAAGTTCCCAATCCCCCAGCGATGGAAACCTATCCGCTCAGAAAGAGAGAGAGAGAGGAGGAGGAGGAGGATGGAAACCCAAATGAAGCCGTCTTCGAGGCCGCCGGATCCCATCATCTCCGAGGCCGCCGGATCCCAATCCACGCCCCAAAGGCCGATCCCGCTGGCGAGGAGCGCCACTAGTTCTTCCAGATCCAGTCGGACGAGTGCCCAACGGTGGGGGAGGCGCCGGTTAAATTGGCCGCGAAGATAAAGAAGTCGACAAGCGAGGCCGAGGAGGCGGAGGTGGTTCCTTGGCCGGCGATGGCAAGGCCGAGGACCGGGCGGCGGGAGGCGAAGGCGGAGGAGGAGGAGGACGCAGGATGAGGAGGAGGACGATGCGGGATGAGGACCGGGCGACAGAAGGCGAAGGTGGAGGGCGGCAGTATCTCGAGCTTCATCAACCGATTCTAGCTTTTCTCTGCTTTTTGCTTCTTTTTCTCGCTAAATTTTGTAAATTTGTAAATGGAAAATCAGATTGGAGATGTAATTAAGGGGTTGTAAATTTGTAATTTGTAAATGGAACCTAGGGTTAAGGGATCCTCTCCAAGTTTATTGTAATTTGTAAAAGAAACAGATTATATGTAATTTATAAAAAAAAAATCATTAGGTTTTCTGAGCTTGAATTTCCTAAGTTTATAAGCATTCGGGTTTGAATTTTCTAAGTTTATTGTAGGGCTTTCTCATCGACAACAGACTTCCAATTCTTGAAAGCATATTATATCTGAAGTTGCTCGGCAAAGGCCGATGCTTATTAGCGTCGGCCCTATTTTTGGTTTCTGCCGACACTTATAAGCATCGGCGGACTCCAAAATGAGTCGATGCTTATAAATGTCGGCAAAGCTCCCGTTTAGGCATGAAAGTGTGCGGAAAAAAAAATTCCATCGCATCCTGTCCAATGCTTTTGCAACGCGTTGGGAAGCATCGGGGCAAAAATATTACCGACACTTATAAGCGTCGATAAAGACTCTAAAAATCGCCAAAAAAACTTTTTTTTTTTTTTTTTGCAGTGAACTATACCACATCCCAAATTATTATTTATAGTGCACAATCTTGAGTGCTCAAAGCCTCAGGAACGACAGTATCATTTTATGTGATATCCAAACACCCAAACGTTAAAAGCTCCGCAGTCCAGCCAGGCTCAGAAAAGTAGAAATAGAAGTTACAAGAAACACAATTTAAAAAGAGAACCTTACATTTGTACGAAATCACTCTTGAAAAGGACTTCTCGTTGAATTAAATTATTATTTAGTCAATGCATCATATTCATAATGAGTAAGCGCTTCATCTCTTATCTATTATATCTAACTAAAATAGAGGCTCATTTTATTACTTTATCCTAAACTCTTCATTCACCACATGGACACTCATATTAATAAAATATTATTAGTAGAGTGATTTAATTTAGATAACAAGTATGGCTCTTATTTAATATAATTTTTTATTTTAGACCATATAAATAAAGTCATTAAAATGATTCTTTATTTTGAATAATAAGTAGGACTCTTATTTAACACAATCCCTTATTTTGGATATTTGTTATATGTATGAGAAATAACATATTCATTTATATATTTAATAATTGATCAGTTTCATCAAAAAAAATTTTGCTCTTAAGAATTTTACAAATCTTATTAATACCTTCCCTCTTGATAAATAAATTTCTTCTCTGATAAATAAATCTCTTATAGCACATTATTTAGTATAGTTATAGTTGATTTTGATGTCAATAACAACCATAATATTTAAACTCATTTTTTGCATTATTTTTTTAAGTAATTATATATTTGGAGAGATAATACTTTATAAAGTAAAATGTGATTAAAAAATACTATCATTATTTTTTTATTATTATCTATTACAATTATAATGGTCATAGTAGTAATTTTAAATATCAAACTAATAAAATATTATATTTTTTAGAAAATAATTGTTTCTACTTACTTCTATAGCTGATGTAAGAAGAAAATATGTCTATAATGATTATTTATTAACAGATATCTATTATAAATGAGTATTATATTGTCTGTTTTCTTTATGATAAATGTGTATAAGTAACAGAACAGAGTATCTCAAAGAAATTGTATATTTAAGAAATAATATTATATCAAGTGAAAGGTGGTTAAAAAATGCTATCATTATTTGTTATTGTTATCTATTACTAATATAATGGCCATAATAATAATTTTAAATATCAATCTAACAAAATAATATATTTTGTACAAATAACAGTTGTTATTTACTCTTATAGCCAATACAAGAGGATGATAGACCTATAAAGATCATTTGTTAATAAATATCTATTATAAATGAGTACTATATTATCTATTCCCTTAATGATAAGTGACTGTAAGTGATAAATAATAGAGTATCTAACTTTTATCAATACTAAGTATAAGTATCAAATATTCTTATATTATTGATATAAGTATAATTGATATAGTTAAGTGTTAGACTTATAGTTCATTACATAATGTGCAACAAAAATTTGGCCATTAAAACCTTCAATTTATTTAGATTTCTTATATTACTATATTACATTTCAAGAATAGTTGAAAAAGGGATAAAAAAACTCCCTAACAGATTTTTAATATGTGAATTGAAAAACTTTCTACATTATGTTTTTTAGTTTACAAGTCTTCTAGTATTAGACACAAATTAGCTTAAATAGTTGACTTTTGATACATGAGGAACATAGGCTTTTAATGGTCACTTGTTAGCATATATCTCTTGTAAGTGAGCATTATATTATCTGATCCTCCTATAATTAGTGAACTAGAGTGATGGATAATAAAGTATCTCATTATTATCAACTAAGTATGTTGCCCAAGAGATGCAGCCCAAGAGGGGGGGGGGGGGGGGGGGGGGGGGGTGAATTGAGCTTTTCAAAAATTTTAATTACTTCTAAACTTTTGAGTTAATTAAGTTAAGTTATATGGATGCACAGTAAAATTTAAACTTAGCAACAGATTAATCTAATCAAGAATAAAACTATTAAGCAGCGGATAAATGATTTCAATAAAAGATTAATTTAAGTTTGCCCAAGCATGTAACTTAATACAATCAAGAGTACAGTTCTAATCAAAGTCAGCTAGATGAAGATGAAGCAAGTTAGAACTTGCAAAACAATTTTAACTAGAATTGCAACTGAATGAATAGGCAAGTAAGCTAAAGAAAAAATAAGGCATTACAAACAAACAAAAGTATAGTGGTTCAGTGCCAACTGCACCTACGCCTATTCCCCAAGCTCCCTTAGAAATTTCACTATAATTTTTTTGATTACAGTGTGGTTATTTTACGAGTTTACAATCCAACTCGTTATTTTTCGGGATCACAACGAACCAAGTTGGTTTTCACAAGCTCATCAACCAAAACCTATTTCGATTGTTTTTCGGGCTCACAATCAACCCAAGTTGGTTTTCACAGGCTCACCAACCAAAATCTATCCTGATTGTTTTTCGGGCTCACAATCAATTCAGTTGGTTTTTTAAAAGGCTCACCAACCAAAATCTTTATACCGTTTATTTTTTGGGCTCACAAACAATCTAGTTGGTTTTTCTCAACGTACACCAACCAAAACTTTTTCCCTTGTTGACTCCTCCTAATTCCACAACTTCTAATTTAGGTTTGGAAGAAGCTTTACAAGTGCAAGGATTGAAGAAATTAATGCACACTAGAGTTAAGCTCAAGATATAAAACACAAATAAAAAAGAGCAAAACTTGGATTGGTGAAGTGGTTGATCTTTGAAGCTCTTCACCAATTTATTGAGGCTGAGAATGCGATCTTGAGGCTCTTAGTATATTCTCTGATTGATCCTAACTTGAATAGCTCACTTTTTGCTCAAATGTTTGGATCCTTTTGTGGATTTTGGCATTATGCTCTCTCATTTAGGATTCTTGAAAGATTTGATCTTGTGGAGTTCTTCCTCTTCTTATTTTATTGTGTTAAATTTATAGTCTTAAGAACATGTGGAAAGCTTCTCCTAGCCGTTAGAGACAGAATAGAGCCATTGGGAGTAAAAAACTAGCCGTTGGAGCCGTGAAAAACTAGCCATTGTGCCTTTCAGCAGATTTGGAGTCAGCAGGCTTGGAGTCGACTCGGCTGAAGCAGGAGTCGACTCGAGCTTGTTGGGAGTCAACTCGAGCTCGGACTTTTCAAAACTGGATTTCTATCTTTTTCTGCAGGAGTCGGCTCGAGATGGAGTCGGTTCGAGCGGGAGTCGACTCGAGCACTGTTTCTGAAAATTATCTTTCTATTCTGACTGAGAGAATCGGCTCGAATGAAGTAGGAGTCGACTCGAGCTCTGTGCCATGGGACTCCAAAGTGCCAGAGTGGACTCTAAATATTCAGGAGTCGACTCGAGGAATGTTCTTTTGGATTTTTCTTTGAATTGCTCCTCCAACTTAATCCTTTGAACTTGTAACTTAGCCCAATAAAGTGTAGCTTTCTTCCAAGTTTTTTTGAAAACTTTTGAGGCCTTCTTGTATTCTTCCAATTTGCTATGTTCCTTGCAAAACAAATTATCTTTGTTCTTGCAGCACAAACATTAGTAATTATACATCAAGATTTTGTGATCATCAAAATCAATCTTTGGATCAACAATCTCCTCCTTTTTGATGATGACAAAACTTGGAGTATATGCAATATAAAGTAGATTGTGTTCTGGAATAAATGCATAGCTAAGTTGCATGAAGTAAAAAGCATGCATCTTTAAAACATGCTTCATGATAATGCTTTAGAGTTAATCAGCTTAACATAATCAACACATTTCAACTTAAGTTGATTTATATTCAATTCAAGACATAAAACATTCTGGGCATATATTCAGATATTTCTTCTTCTTTTTGACAACATCAAAAAGATTGTAAGATAATAAAATATTAAGCACAAAGCAACATTTCATTCAATGCATGTCAAAGAATATGAATCATGAGACTCACGACAATAATGTTATAGCAAGATAATGAGCATAGATCAGAGCTAATTAAGATAATTTCAGAGCAAATCAGAGCAAGTCTTTATAAGATTGTTAAGAATTGTGTCCTAAAAGACAATCGTCAGCCTGTTGATGATTGAATTGTATATGAATTAATGAAATTAATAAAAGTTATTTGGCAATATTTCATTACATATTTTGCATCTTCGTGAACTCAAGTAATATAATGAAGTCCTTAGGACTCTGTTAAACGATAAAGGAGGATTTATCTACGAGTCCTTAAACTAGATCGCGACCAAATGATATGCTATCACTAGGACAATAGCATTATCAAGAATAGGTCATTGTGTACTATATACATTGTTTGTCCTCTTAACCAAGGAGTGTAGAGACACTGATATATCACAGACCAGTTCCGGAATGCTCTGCTGTCAAGAGATATTTCGAGTGGGTATGGGTATAAGTATCTCTCAGACTTGAGATCACCACGGTGACTTGCAAGCAACTCACTGAACTTTGGTACCGGACTATCTGAATTTCTAATTCAGTGATAGAAGGCTACTGGGTGCAGTCAAGTACTTGCAAAGTCAGTGCGTGAATCAAGATGGAATTGATCCCTCCTGGTGCTTCATTTCTTCTGATTTTTCTTGATTTATAAAACTTCACAATTAAGCCAACATCATTAGTACATAACATCATCTCAAGTATTTTGTAATCATCAAAATTTATCCTTTAGGGTTAACAATCTTTCCCTTTTTTATGATGACAAAATCATTGAGTTTAAAAGAATTTCGCAATAAATTTCACAGCAATTATCAGAATTTTATAATAAAGTTTCGAGCAAATATGATATTCAGAGATATATGCATAATTTCAACAAATTAAGGTGATGACCCAAAGATTGATTTAAAGATTGATTTTGATGATCACAAAACCTTGAAGTATAATTACTAATGTTTGTGTTGCAAGAAGAAAGATAATTTGTTTTGCAAGGAACATAACAAGTTGGAAGAAAGCTACACATCAATGGCCCAAGGTTCAAGTTAAAAGGATTCAAGTTGGAGGAGCAAATTTAAAGAAAGATTCAAAGAATAGTCCTCGAGTCGACTCCTGGAAGTTCGGAGTTAACTCTAGCACTCTGGAGTTTCAAGGAACAATGCTCGAGTCGACTCCGGGACTCTCCGAGTCGACTCCGACTGAGAATGGACAGAAAGACAGAACGATGGATTTTAGACCCTGTCACAGAGTCGACTCCAAAGGTTGTGAGTCGACTCCAATGCTTGGCGAGCCGACTCCAGATGGTCCCGAGTCAACTCCAAAGGGAAGCAGACAAAAAGACAGAGAATCAGTTTTGGAGATCCTGTGAACGAGTCGACTTCGAGAATTTGAGAGTCGACCCCAAGTCAGCCGAGTCGACTCCAAGATGATCCGAGTCGACTCCAAGGCAGTTCAACTCCAAAGACAGAGGATCAGTTTTCGGGCTCTGAGAGCCGAGTCGACTCCAAGAGGATCCGAGTCGACTCGAGAAAGAAATGCAGAAAATTAGATCTTTGGAACCCTGAGAAAGAGTCGTCTCTAGAGGGCCGAGTCATCTCCGGATACTGGCGAGTCGACTCTAGGTTTGGCTGAGTCGACTCCAGAACGGGACAGCATTTTAATTCAAATCCTGAACAGTGGGCGAGTCGCCTCCAGTAAAGCATGAGTCGACTCCAGCAACAGCCGAGTCGACTCCAGATCGAGCGAGTCGACTCCGATCCCAACGGATACATTGACAGACTGTGCAGACATGTCAGAACGGCTCTATTTTTGTCTCTAACGGCTAGATTTTTGTTTCCACTCCCTCTAAAGCTATAAAATCAAGGGGAGAGCAAGGAGAGAAAGAAAGGAAGTGGGAGAAAACACATAGGGAATAGATTTCAAAGAGATTTCAAGAGAAACCTTCCAAAAACACAAAAAGGGCCATTCAAAGCAAAAGTGAGAGAAGAAGAGTATCTGAGTGAATCCCAAGGCTTCCTCTCTAACTGTGTACTGCCTCAGTGATCCTCTACATCGTGCGAAATTAGAAGAGGGTCGAGTAAAGAAGAAGCCGAGTTCTTTCATCTACAAAGCTTGTTTGAGGGCTTCTTCTCTTTACTCTATTTGTTTAAATTGTTATATCTGCTTGTTTAAGAAGCTTGTACTTATTTTAAACTCTTGTTCTAGTATCTTGTAACTTGATTCAATCAAGGGATTGAATCAAGGGATTAAGGTTTGTTGGTGAGCCAAAAGAAAAACCAACGGTGTAAAGGTTGTGGTTGGTGAACCGGAAAAAACCAACTGGGTTTGATTGTGAACCCAAAAAAACAATCGGTTGGTTCTAGTCGATGAGCCTGTGAAAACCGACCGAGTTCGTTGTGATCTCGTGAAAAACAACAAGTTAGGTTGTGAGCTTGTAAAACAACCGGCTGTAATCTGAGAGATTATAGTGAAATTTTCAAGAGGTCTTGGAGAGTGGATGTAGGTGCTGGGGT
Organism: Phoenix dactylifera; assembly: GCF_051530095.1. NCBI lineage: Eukaryota > Viridiplantae > Streptophyta > Magnoliopsida > Arecales > Arecaceae > Phoenix > Phoenix dactylifera. The sequence goes on from NC_143193.1 coordinate 11,729,864, forward strand.
GCACCGAACCACTATATTTTTGTTGTGTCTGTTATGCTTCTTTGTTATCTAACTTCCTCACTCACTTACTTACTTAGAAAATTGCTTGCTTAACTCTTATCCGCGCATCCTTTGCTTGCAAGCATATTCAATTTACTTAATCAAGTCTCATTCAATATAACTGCATTAAGACTCATTGTATTGAATTGCATACTTGGGCAAACTTAGACTAATCTTTTATTCAGTCCGCTGCTTAATAGTTGATTAGATTAGAATCATACTCTTGCTAAGTTTAAATTCCACTATGCATCCATACAACTTAGCTTAATTAACTCTAAAAGATTAGTAGTAGTTGAAAAGTTTTAAAAGACCCAATTCACCCCCTCCCTCTTGGGCTGTATCTACTGGGCAACAAGTGGTATCAGAGCAGGTGCTCTTCTATTAATTATAGTCTTAACCGACTAGAGCCAAAGATTATGACAGCCCCACATAACATATTATTTGCTGAGGGACATTCCACAAACAGACCTCCACCATTTGATGGAACTAACTATATTCAATGGAAAGCTAGAATGAAAATCTTTGTTCAATCACAAAATTATGAGTTATGGAATATCATAACAAATGGCCCCCACTCACTCTCTTACACTGTTAATGAAAAAGACTTAGCATAATTGAATGCTAATGCTATGAACATACTATATTGTGCTATCTATGAAACAGAATTTAATGAAATCTCTGCATGCTTATCTGCTAAGGAGATATGGGATACATTAGAAAGTATTTATAACAAAATCCAGATTAGCTCACATGTGCTTCAATTACATACTAATAGTGAGCTTGCAGGAAAAGTTTTTGAATCTTCCAATCAGAAAGAAAGAACAACAAATGAAGAATTCGGTGATGAAAACAAGGATTCATCCCTAAACACTGAAAAATTCAAAAGCTTCCTAAAGACAAAGAAGAAGAGGAAGCAAGAAGAAAGGAAGAAAGAGATAAAAAGGATGAAAGCCTTGACCAAGGAAGAGTCAAGCAAGAAAATGAAAGTTAGGAGCAACAATGATGATATTAGCTCCAAACAACTACAAGAGGTAACTAACTTGTGCCTTATGGCACAAGAAGATAAGGTAAAATCTGAATCTAATTTTACATCAAATGATTTTCAAGAAGAATTCTCTTATGATGAATTATTAAATGCTTTTCATGATTTGTATGATGAATGTAGAAAATTAGCTATGAAGAATAAAAATTCTAAAAAGCTAAATCTGAAAATTTCAAAAGAAGAAATTCTATTGCTGAAATACAAGACAAACTAAATTCTGAAAATGAAAGCTTAAGGTTAAATTCAGAACGATTGATTCAGAAAAATCAAAATTTAATTAAAGAAAATCAAAACTTAAGGGAAGAAATTAACCAATTGAAATTTTTTATTCACAAATTCACTGTAAGTTTAGAAAAATTAAAAATGATGTTTAAAAGCCAACATGCTGACTTTGATAAATCAAAATTTGGCTTGACTCCGTCACTTAGCAATGAACCCCTAAAGAAAAAGGTTATAAATTTTTCAAGCAAATCATCAAAAAGGATAACGTATTTCAAACATCAAAAGAATGGGCATAACAACTTTACCTATAATTCTAGTACAATTAAATCAAATGATAAAGTTATAACTATTAAACAGATTTGGGTTCCAAAAGGAACCATATGTCCTAGCCCTCAAGGACCCAAGCAAGCTTGGGTACCCAAAATGAAAATATGAGGGTGTAGATGTAGATGTGCCAAGATACCCATGGAACAAATGGAACTTTCACACAAATGGGTGTTTTAGACACATGTTAAAGAATGGAACTTAAATGTAATCAAGAAAAAGCAATTAAAATAGAAGAAATAAATTCAAATTCCTCCATCTTTCTATGTTATACTTTACTTATTGATGGATACTTTGTTAATGATTAATCAATTTTCTTAAAATATCTTTTTGAGTCCTCTATATGCTTGATTGAGAGTTTTTATCCATAGCATTACCTTTTATTGATCTTAGGCATAAGAATGTGTACTTGGTATATTTTTATGCATTATGAATACCTAGAGTAAAGAAACCACTTTTGGCATATAAAATCAACTCATGCTAGTATGTACTTAATCTCAAAAGACCTTGTCATTAGCTTACTTAGATTATCTTCTGAAAGGTCAAAGTTTGCTATGCATGTTAATTAAGAAAACAAATAAGAATCAATTTCTAAATCTAAAGATATTGTTTCCATCACTAAGTTTTTCAAAAGCTTACATTGGATTTGTTCTTGGCAAATAAAATTGAAGTATTTTCTGTATTTGCTAAATCTTGTAAAAGTGTTTCAAATGAAAAAGGTTTCCAAACTGTGAAGATAAAGAGTATCATGGCACAGTGTTGAAAACCAAAATCCTGATAAGGTTTATACAGAAAATAATATTGAATACAATTATTTCAGCACCAAGGACACCATAAGTAAAATAGGGTTAATAGAATTCTTGAAGAAATGAAAAAGACAATGGTGTATGATAGTCATCTACTTAAATGATTTTTGTTAAAAGCTATCATCACTGCTTGTCATACATATGGTTTCTATTAGATCTATTTTTGATGAAAACTCCTTTTGATCCTCTGAAAAATAGAAAATGAACTATTGCATATCTTTCATATTTTTCAGTCGTACATGTTATGCTTGATATGTTCTTATGAAAATAATGCCAAATCTGATAAAGATATTCCTATCTTTGGGTATCATTCATCAAGCAATGCATATAGAATATTCAATAAAAAGATCCTAGTTGTAGAAATATCAATTCATTTTATTCTTTATGAGACTAATGATCTTTCATCAAGTCACTAAAATCAGATTATATATGTATATGTTAATCTTTTTGCTTACATATAACAATCTAAAACTAAAACACCTTAAAAAGAATGAACAAGATTATAATTGGTCAAGTTAAACTAAATCATTTTTAAAAGAGATAGAATTTGAAATCTTGCCAATAAAATCTGAAAACTTGTTAATAATTAGAACCAAATTGAGTTTTCAGAAATGCACTTAATGAAGAAAAAATGATGACTACTAAAAGATTCAATCAAGAAAAGATGAAATAGATCTTGATGAAATTCTTGCATGATTAGAAGTAAAGATCACCATTATCATTTGCTTGCTTTATGAGCTTTATATTCTATCAAATGAATTTGTAGAATGCACTCCTATGTGGTTATTTTATTAAAAAAAATCTATGTAAAATAACCACCTTATGTGAAAACACTCATTACAAATATGATAAAGCAATACGTGATTTGGAACAAGCACCAAAAGCATGATATAAAAGTTTTGAGCAACATTTTTGATAGAAAGTAATAATGATAAATCTATGCATCAAAAAGAAGAATTTGTGATATCTTATTTGCTCAAAGTATACATTGATGACATCATTTTTGGTTCTACTAATGAAGATTTATATGAAGATTTTACTAAGCTCATGCAAGGTGAGTTTGAAATATGTATGATGAATGAATTAACATTTTCTCTCGAACTCCAAATTAAGACAAACAAGAAAGGAGATCTTCATTGACCAAAGTTAGTCCACAAAAAAACTCTTATAGAAGATTGGCATGAAGAAGGTATGTCTATGACCCCATCTTGTAGAATTTGAAAAGGATGAGCAAAGTAGATCTATTATTTTAAAGCTGTATTGAAGCATGATAGAATAATTAATTTATTATACAGCTAGTAGACCAGATTGTATGCTCATTATGTGCCCTTGTGCAAGACTTCAATCTAACTCTAATGAATCATATTTTATTGATAACAAATGAATCATAATCTGAATTTTGATAGAAACAACTGTTTAAGATAAATTGATTAAAACTTAGCTAACATGTCTTATTGATAATTATCTTAAGCAAATATAATCTAAGCTAAATTGATTATGAAAACAAGAAATTGATTTGACCTTGATGAATCTTCCTATTGCCTCACATGCTTGTCCTTGAACCATCTTGGTTAATGAAAGTATCTCTTTAGTTCAAGTGACATGTGCTTGCTTATATTTAAGCAATCTCTTAAGTAAAGTGACTCAACATTCAATTATTGTCATATCTTATGTTGAGTCATCTAGTTAAAAAATATGTTGTATGAATGTTTTTTATTTTGAAGAAACTAATGACTTTCCTTCAAGAAAGAAAAAGATTTTGTTAATAATACACGATCCTTAAGTAAGAAAATGAGAGATTTCAACTTGAAAAATACCTCCACATAAGATACAATAAACATTCACATTGAAACAAAAAATGGGACCTTCTTCAGCCAAAAGTTTACACATAAGAAATCTAGTAGGTATTTGACTTGAAGAATGCAGAATGAATCGGTAGTTTTAGATACCTCTCTCATAAATTAGCTGAGCAAAGTCAATAATTTAAATCTTATTATGGCATGATTATAGTCTTTAATTATTAATTTCTTGATATCATGTCTATATATATATTGATTGACTTATGCTTTTAGAAATTGTTTCATGGTTTGCCCAAACTAAAATATATCTTTGCCTATATCATAACCATGAAATACACAAGTTTATGCTTAAAATTTTGATTTAAAATAACTTGTGAGAAGCCATGAATCCTTAAGCATAATGAAAAAATTGTTTGCATGATATACATCTATATGATACATAAGATTATTTCTTTAGTCTGCTCTTTCATGTAAATTACTTGAGAATAACAAAAAGAGAGAGAGATAAAGAAAAGAAAATGAACATTATTCAAGAGAAGTAAAATCTAAGTAAAGAAAAATACTCCAATCTTATGGAAAAGCAAAAGAAGCATGATATATTCGGCACATTTGTGAGACTTATGTGAGCGTTCTTTTGGAAGGGATAAAATCCGTAATTAATTACACTTAAACAAGGGGAGTTTGAAGTGAACATTTTAACCTTTCTATATTGCTCATTTTAGGAATGGTACCAATGGAGAGGCTAGTGGTAGTACCTGGCACTATTTGACCCAACTATTCGGTGTAGGGTATATTAGGGACGGCACAAGAGGGAGGCTAGTGGTAGTACCTCGTGCCCCTTCCAACTCCATCGGATAGGGAGCAAATAAAGTATAGAGCATAAGAAAGTAAAAACGAAAAACAAAATCAAAATATTCATTAATTGGTTGAGGAAAGAAATTCAAAAAAAAAGAAAAAATGAATGACAAAGTAAATGAAAGTATATTAGAAGAATCAAGTCAAGTTTTAATCACTTGAAAATACACCTTAAGGATGAAATCAGTGCAAGATTATATTTAAATAGGGAGAGTTTATTTGAAAAGAACTGATTTTGATCCTTGACTTGCTTATTCTTAATATTTTAATGCATGACTTAACACATAATATATTTTGCATGTGGCATGATGTTTTGAATTATGGGTTCTCAATATTTTGTAATGTTCCATACTTGGATAATTTGATTGAATGTTTCAAATACTACATAAATTTTTGGTATTATTAAAAAGAAATTTTAGATTTATCGTTCATGATCATCTTTGAAATCTAAAAGTTGAATAAATTTGTAAAAAGGAGAAGAGAAGGATATCTCTATTTAGGAAAAATGAATTGATTTTGTTTTATCCTTCATCTTGCCTAACTTTGGCACATAATGTTCTAATTTGTACCAAAACTCAACATTAAATACAAAGATTATGAATATGCTTTAATATGTTTGAAATATTTGTTTTCAATTGTAATGATTTAAGATGAGCTACAATGTGGAAGATACATATCTCAAATTATAACTTTGAAAGCCTTCTTGAAAATTTTTATGAAATTCAGAATTCGATTTTGTATAAAAGCTTAAACTTAATTTAAAAATGCTTATATCATTACATTTTTGTAACCTTAGTTATATGTTTCAATGATCGCAACATTCAGAAGAATAACTCAATATGATTCCTAAATAAAAATCTTAACTTAAGAAAAACAGAATTAATTTTGATACCTTGGTTATTTGCTCCGATACGCATCTGAAACATATCATTTCCTATCTTTAAAGTGTACTAAAATTGGTCTAAATGATGTATTTTTCAATGATCTTGATTGGGAACAAATATTTCTAAATATATGATTTTATTTTGATATTAAAAAGATTTATTATGTTTCATGTATACATTGCTGTGAATCTGAGTAAGAAATTAAATCCTATAAACATTCACTTGAATGATCTTCTATATCCCTTTCTGCATGATTGTTGCTTCCATCACTAAAAGAAAAAGCTATTTTTAAAAGAAAGTGAATGCTCCTAAAGCTAGAAATATTTTAACTCATTTGAATGACTCTTAAAAGGAAGAAATGTAATTGCTTTTGAAAGAAATTGAGCTTCAAATGAATTATTTTTTGATTAATATTTCAGTACATTTTCTCAAAGCTTAAGAGAAAGCATAACTTGTTCTTGAAAGATGAAAAAGAGTGATTGCTATAAATTTTGAAAAACTCTAGATCACTTTACATTCTTAATATCATAGAATTTCAGTTTTATTCACGCTTATCATTAACATCTAAAATTCAACAAAAAGAAAAGAATGATTAAAGAAGAATGCATCTTATGAGGGGGAGCTTTAGACATATCAATCTCTCTAGATTTTGCATCTTATTCAAAAGTCACCATCATATGATGCATACCTTGAATATTTTATGAATTGATTTTGATGAACCTCTTTGTGTTGCCATTACTTGTCTTAATTATATATAGCCTATACTTTGAGTTTAATTCTATAGAGCGTTTATTATCTCAAATGAATATGATTTGATACTTGCAAATATGCTCTCAATGGGTTAAGTTAAAAATATGCTGAAATTTGTAGAAAACATATTTTCAAGATTAACAATTTGAATGTTTTATTGAAAATTATCTTCAAATTCTAAACTCTTAAATGGAATGATCAATTAAGAGGGAGAAAGCAAATTTCAGAGGGAGGGACCATATGGAACTTAATTGCATAAATCCATAACTAAAGGCGAGAGAAAGAATACTAAATGAGAAGTGATCCTAATACTCTCCAATATGTATTATAAATATCTGAAATTTAAATCTGAAAATCTCTGTTATACACCTTGAGGCTTGCTATTTGGTTAATATATCTTATGCGTCAATCATGAACCAAAGTATAATTCAAACAGTTGATTTTAAGAGTCTCTAGTTTAATGAAAAAGAGGAAGAATAATGTGTTGAATTTTCTTGAGTATCTCTTGTGAACACAAATTTAAAAGTAGCTGCTACATATGATAGATTTATAGATTTTAAAATCAGAAAATCAGCTGTCTTGAAAATTATTTGAAAACGAATTCAATCTGTCTCTATTAGAAAATCTATTTTGAAATTCACTAAAGAATTCTTATTGGCTTGCTCTTTAGAGCTTCAATTTTGTGCCAATTCATTTTTATATGTATCAAAATGTGTTTCTCTTTAACGGAGTAAAAGAAAGTCTTTAAAAGGAGGTTTTATTTCCATTCGTGCCTTCTTTGAATATCAGTTTTGATACTCCTAGAATTAACTTGAAAAAGGTTCCACCTACACTTGATTTGAAAACTATCTTTGGAATCACATTCGATGTGCTCTCATTATAATTTGCTCTGAAATCATCTTAATTGGCTCTGATCTATGCTAATTAATCTTATTCTGACATTATTGTCTTGAGTTATATGATTCATATTCTTGCAATAATTTGACACGCATTAACTGAAAATCAGAGTACAATAAGAAAAAGAAATATTAGAGTATCATTATCATTGCGCTTAATGTTTAATTATCTTGCAACCATTTTGATGTTGTCAAAAAGGGGGAGAAATATCTAAGTATATGCTCATAATGCTTTATGTATTGATTATGTTAAGTTGATTAATTCTAAAACATTATCATGAAGTATATTTTAAAAGATATATGTTTTCTACTTCATGCAACTTAGCTATGCATTAGTTCTAGAACACAACAAGTTTTTATTGCATATAATCCAAGTTTTGTCATCATCAAAAAGGGGGAGATTGATGACCCAAAGATTGATTTAAAGATTGATTTTGATGATCACAAAATCTTGAAATATAATTACTAATGTTTGTGTTGCAAGAAAAAAGATAATTTGTTTTGCAAGGAACATAACAAGTTGGAAGAAAGCTACACATCAATGGCCCAAGGTTCAAGTTAAAAGGATTCAAGTTGGAGGAGCAAATTTAAAGAAAGATTCAAAGAATAGTCCTCGAGTCGACTCCTGGAAGTTCAGAGTCAACTCTAGCACTCTAGAGTTTCAAGGAACAATGCTCGAGTCGACTCCGGGACTCTCCGAGTCGACTCCGACTGAGAACGGACAGAAAGACAGAACGATGGATTTTAGACCCTGTCATAGAGTCGACTCCAAAGGTTGCGAGTCGACTCCAATGCTTGGTGAGCCGACTCCAGATGGTCCTGAGTCAACTCCAAAGGGAAGCAGACAAAAAGATAGAGAATCAGTTTTGGAGACCATGTGAACGAGTCGACTCCGAGAATTTGAGAGTCGACCCCAAATCAGTAGAGTCGACTCCAAGATGATCCGACTCGACTCCAAGGCAGTTCAACTCCAAAGACAGAGGATCAGTTTTCGGGCTCTGAGAGCCGAGTCGACTCCAAGAGGACCCGAGTCAACTCGAGAAAGAAATGCAGAAAATTAGATCTCTGGAACCCTGAGAACGAGTCGTCTCCAGAGGGCCGAGTCATCTCCGGATACTGGCGAGTCGACTCTACGTTTGGCCGAGTCGACTCCAGTACGGGACAACACTTTAATTCAAATCCTGAACAGTGGATGAGTCGTCTCCAGTAAAGCATGATTCGACTCCAGCAACAGCCGAGTCGACTCCGATCCCAACGGATACATTGACAGACTGTGCAGACAGGTCAGAACGTCTCTATTTTTGTCTCTAACGGCTAGATTTTTGTTTCCACTCCCTCTAAAGCTATAAAATCAAGGGGAGAGCAAGGGGAGAAAGGAAGGAAGTGGGAGAAAATACATAGGAAATAGATTTCAAAGAGATTTCAACAGAAACCTCCCAAAAGCACAAAAAGGGCCATTCGAAGCAAAAGTGAGAGAAGAAGAGTATCTGAGTGAATCCCAAGGCTTCCTCTCCAACTGTGTACTGCCTCAGTGATTCTCTACATCATGCGAAATCAGAAGAGGATCGAGTAAAGAAGAAGCCGAGTTCTTTCATCTACAAAACTTGTTTGAGGGCTTCTTCTCTTTACTCTATTTGTTTACATTGTTATATCTGCTTGTTTAAGAAGCTTGTACTTGTTTTAAACTTTTGTTCTAGTATCTTGTAACATGATTCAATCAAGGGATTGAATCAAGGGATTAAGGTTTGTTGGTGAGCCAAAAGAAAAACCAACAGTGTAAAGGTTGTGGTTGGTGAACCGGAGAAAACCAACTGGGTTTGATTGTGAATCCGGAAAAACAATCGGTTGGTTCTAGTCGGTGAGCCTGTGAAAACCGACCGAGTTCGTTGTGATCTCGTGAAAAACAACAAGTTACGTTGTGAGCTTGTAAAACAACCGGCTGTAATCTGAGAGATTATAGTGAAATTTCCAAAAGGTCTTGGGGAGTGGATGTAGGTGCTGGGGTGCACCGAACCACTATACTTTTGTTGTGTCTGTGATGCTTCTTTGTTATCTAACTTCCTCACTCACTCACTTATTTAGATAAATTGCTTGCTTAACTCTTATCCGCGCATCCTTTACTTGCAAGCATATTCAATTTACTTAATCAAGTCTCATTCAATATAATTTCATTAAGACTCATTGTATTGAATTGCATACTTGGGCAAACTTAGACTAATCTTTTATTGAGTCTGCTGCTTAATAGTTGATTAGATTAGAATCATACTCTTGCTAAGTTTAAATTCCACTATGCATCCATACAACTTAGCTTAATTAACTCTAAAAGATTAGTAGTAGTTGAAAAGTTTTAAAAGATCCAATTCACCCCCCCCCCCTCTTGGGCTGTATCTACTGGGCAACATAAGGAGAAAAAAATAATCTCCTCCTATTAGTTACAAATATTTAAATTATGCAGAGTCCTTTTCCTTCTTCTTTTCTTAAGTTTTTCTAATAGTGCAGACCATTCCATATCTATATATTAAAATTTAAATCTCTCCCTATATATTATCTTTAGTGTAGAGATTGGAATTCTGAATTCTTTTCACATTTCTTATTTCTTAGATTGAAATTATTTAACTTTCTCAGATTGGAATTCTTTTCACATTTAACTTTCTCTCCCTTTTTGTCATCAACAAAAGGAAGAAAAAATGATTTCAATTTTCCTCTTTTTGTTAGCTTAATCATTGACAGTTGTGTTAAGGAGAGAGGGTATCAGACTCAATAGATGTATTAGAAAAGCATACAATCCAAGAAAATATATATATATTTCAAGAAAGGTAAGTATTCATTGCAATTGATAAATGAAGTACACTTGAAAAAAAAATGGTATCAGTGAGTAAACAAATGTGCCAAGTAGATATGAAACATAGCTCAGTACAAGGTTATGTTTTGAAAACATGGGTTTCAGTCTAAGCTCAGGTTAGGTTCAGACTAAGTTCAGCCTAGGTTCAAGGTTTTGAAGAGGAAGGTCCAGACTAATCTTCCTTTGGCTCTTCCATCAGCTTCTCAATCTTGCTGTTTAGTGTAGTGATAGAACTATTAAGCTGAGTGTGTTCTTCCTTTAGTTCTTGGATAGAGCCTTGAACAGAATTTTCTTGTTCTCTCAATTGTTTTTCAGTCTCAGTAATTCTCCTTTGCTGATTAGCTGCTAGTTATCTCAAGCCTTGCAGTTCAGCTTTTACTTCTTTTACCAAGTCAGTGAGGTTAACAACTGAATTCCAGCAGACTCCAGAATTGAACAGTGCCTTTATGATGTTATCTCCAATAAACTTTAATTGCCACTTCTCAAGTCTGAGTGGAGGATCTGATGGTCTTTGGATTGAAGGAGGTTGACTGACTGGAGGCTCTTTTGGAGGTGCTTCAGTAGGGATTCTTTTGCCTTTAAGTGGAGTTGCAGTGTCTCAACCACTTTCATCCTGAATTTCTTTTCCTTTATGAATCCATTTTTCTTCAGTTTTGACAAATCTCATTCTCTTCAGTGATTTGTCATTGTAGACATTAGAAGATAGTAGTTCCTTCTTAGTCTCCCCTTTTAGATTCAGATTGAAATAGATGAAGACTAAAGTCAGAACCATACCATAGGGAAGTGAAGCTCCTTTTATCTATCCTTGAGCTTCTATGTATCTAAGCATTAAGCAGGGTAGATTCAGGGAGAGTCCTTGAATCACATGATGCATTACTAGTATATCCCTTTCTGAGACATGATCAAATTTTCCTATCTTCGGGAAGAACATTTTGTTGATCATGTGACGCAGCAGACGCATCTCAGCATTCTTGTTGATTGGCACTGATTTCAGTCCAATCTTCTATGATTTTCCTATTGAGAATGGTGCTTATCTCTTCATTTCTGTTCTTTAGGTGATCTCCATTCTCTCCATCATTTGGAATCCGAAGAGCATCTCTGAGAGTCTCTTCTATAACCAAGATAGGGATGTCTTTAACCTTGGACGAGATTTGTCCTTATCCATATCTAGCATTATTGTAGAATTTGTTAGATGTATGCTCTAGAAGCCAATCTGGCTGACACATTATTAATTCTAGAACATAATTTTGTACTTGACTTTATTATTATTGAATAATAAATGGGCATCTTTTTCATTCATATTGTTTATGTATCAGTGAATTGTCCAAGAAATTAATAAGATGATCATAAATATTCTCAAGAGTTGAGAATTTGAGCTATGTATCATTGGTGATTAATTTCTAAACGCTCCTGATCAATAGATCATCACGAGGACAGTGATTGATCCGATGAGATCAGTGCACTGATCGCTTTCCTTATGGATGGACGAGTCTCGAGTCCACAGTGTAGGGACACTGAAGTGATAGTGCAGGTGCTTGTTAGAGAACAAGGGTACTAAGCGTGACCAAGACAAGAAGTCACTTGGATGCCTATCCACTCGTCAGTGACTTGCTTGATGTTGCAATAGTGTGACTGATCTTTTGACCTGCGGTGCTTCAGCTACTCATAGTGAGGTTATTGTAGTTTGACTACACATATACATGGTCTCTAGTCATATGGATCCTTATAGTGTAAATTGGCTGCAGTAGGTTCACTGTAGGAGTAGGGTATGCACCTACATGGAATCTATCGACCTTCATAGATGAAGAGTGACTCTATGTGATTTATAAGACTGAGTTCGTAAGACCTTGGCCAGGGCAGTATGTACAGTGGAGAAAGAGTTTTTCACTCAAACTTAAGTCGAATAAATCTAGACATATGATAGACGACGGGGTTTGACGAGTTATCCATGACCTCCGGTCTGTAGGGATCCACGATAGAACGACTGTATAATACGATAATTGCACCTTGAGTTTCATTATTCCATTCTGTTGGATAGCCACTACATGTTGCTAGGTGTCACTGGAGGATGGTGAGACTCACAAGAACCATCTTGATGGTTGATGATCCCTAGTGAGTTGAGTTGGAATTGTTCCAACCCATTGAAAGAAGTTTTCAATGATATTGTGATAGAGATCGCAATATATCTCACTACCAGACAGAATAGAACCTATGGGGTCACACACATTAGAGGTATTGACCAATCCGATGGTTGAATCGTGATTAGAAATCATAGATAATCAATTTGATTGATAATTAGTTAACCAGCTAAGAGTTAGTGAGTTGAAAAAGGAATAATTGCAATTGGATTGCAATTTAATTTAATTAATTGGATTTAATTAATTAGACTTGATCACGGTCCTACTTGGAGTAGAATTCTTAGAGTCCTAATTGGATTAAAATTTTAAATTAAATTAGAGTTCTACTTGGAGTAGGATTTTTAAAGTCCTAATTGGATTAGGACTGAAATTTAACAAGCCCTAATTAGATTAGGAGTTCTTAAGTCCTAATTAATTTTAATCTAATTAATTTAATGACTCCTAATTAGATTTGGATTGAAGAGTTCAATTGAGTCATGATTCAATAAAATCCTAATTAGATTAGGATTTGAAAGAAAAGAAAAAGGGGTGCACTTAATCCTACTTTGAATAGGATTGGACCCATGCATTGGACCCAACCCTCTGCACTTAATTTGTTTAAGTGGAGGCTGATCAAATAGGATAAGAGGGAGGGGCACCCTCCCTTGGTGCCATGCGTGGAGGAAAAAGGAGGGGTGTACGCCCCTCCTTGCTTAAATTCAAATGGATAAGGATGAGCTCCTAAATTTTAGGAGCTCATCCTTATCAATTGGGGCTTCAAAGAGGAGGGCGTACGACCCCTCCTCTTGTGCTTTTCTTTTGAGGATCACGGCAGCAAACGCCCCCCATCCTCTTCCTCCTTTTTGAGACTTAAATGGAGATCCTTCATGAAGAATGCTAAGACTTGCTTTTTCTTGAATGAACTTTGATTTCTTGGCAAAAGATACTTTCTCTGATGAACAGTATCACTTTAAATACTTGCCCACCTCTATTGGTCACTCCCCATTGGTTAGATTTGAAAAGCTATCCGTTACTAGCCATTGGGAGGTCAAAAAGCACTTCTGCAGAACTAGCTGTTATGTCTTTGCCCGTGCTGGGGTCGATCCAAACTTTTCTGGGGTCGACTCAACTTACTGTTCATCAGACTTGGGGTCGACCCCTGCTACAATGGGATCGGTCTTCTCAAGAATCACAGAACCTTGTATTTTCGGCTGTTTTCACTGGGGTCGACTCAAGCTTTCTTGGGGTCGACCCATGCTACAGTGGGGTCGACTCAAGTTCCATTGGGGTTGATCCTCTCAGGGATTCCAGAGACATGGTTTTGAACACATAACCTTGGGGTCGACTAATGTTCAGTTGGGGTCGGCTCCATTGGGGTCGACTCAACTGTTTCTGGGGTCGGCTCTAGCTGGGGTCGGCTAAAGGAATCTTGGGGTCGGCCCTCTCAGTGAATTCCAGAGAGTTATTTTCTTGAGGCTTCAAACTGGGATCGGCTCAAGGTTCTTTGGGGTCGGCTCCTCACCTAGGGTCGGCTCAAGGATACATGGGGTCGACTCCACTTACTGTTCATCCGAGCTATTTTTGCAGGGGTGTGCCAGATGGTTCCATGGTGTGCCAGGGTCGACTCCACTTAGCTTGGGGTCGACTCAATCCACACTTTTCTGCATCTTAAGATTAGACTAATTCATATAATCAATGAAACATATTTCAAGCAATTTTGAGTGTATGCCACGATAGAGCCACATACTCTTAACAATGAAAATTACTGTTTTGCCCTTAAGAGTATGTTTCACTTGAAACTTTGCTGAACTAGAATTAAGAGTTCTTTATCCCTTTTCTACTACAATTTTTATCTCGTTGTTAGTCATTCGAAGATGTCTTGATCTCATTCTCTTAATATATTATGAATGTATCGAGGGTGTCATATTCATTAGTGATGTATCATGTTAAATTGTATTATTAATTTGATATTCTCTCAATAGTTGTGTTAATCATCGAAATAACACTAGCATCCTCAATCTTCCCCTTTTTGATGATTACAAAACATTGAGCATGAGCAGATTGACACTTATATTAAAATTGAGAGTTTTGTTTTAGAAAAAACTCAAGTTGCTGAATTTCAGCTTTTCAAATTTGAAAGTGAAGACTCCCCCTCTTTCATCCAAATATTGCCAATTTAAACTTTAATTTTCTCCCCCTTTCTTTTGTATTTTACTAAAGATGAAACTTCAAAAATTTGAGATTAAGCAAGAGTTTCAGGTTATGTATTAAGGCATGAGAAGTATGTACCAAATTTAGAAATTTTGATTGAAAATTCAGATTTTCTTGTTTTGAAACAATTCATTGTTACATATTGCTCCCCCTAAAGTGAATATCATCTCTTCCTATAATTTGCAAACTTATTTCTCCCCCTATATCGCAGCTTCTTTCTTTTCTTACTTCTCCCTCTTTTTGTTATCATCAAAAGAATGTATAGCAATAGATAGGTAAAAGCAATAAACGATAAAATTCAAATTTCATTGATCAAAAGGAAACATTGTAGTACACTAATGTCAAAGTACAATGTTCTTTAATTAAGATGCAAAGTACATCAACAAAGCAAAATGCATATGAGAACTAGATAACTCCTAGGCACTAATCATGATGGACTCCTTGTTGGGAACCCGCCCATGCCGCTGATATTTCAAAACAAAAATCAGATGGCAGCGGAAAGGGGGCATGTGCGGGATCAACGTTCATCGCATGAACGTTGTTTCGAGACCTTTCGTAATTAGGTAAGAATTAAAACTTTTAAAACCATTAGGAAGATCAGATCTTCACCTTGCGCGGGTAGATGATCACCCAAATCTGAATTCGTGGTTTTCGGAAGAGGGTTCGCTTGAAGCCGTTCAAATGTCCGGCCTCTACGGGTATCCACACGAAGTAGAGGACCGATCAAATCTTTCTTGTCTTCCCGGGGTGCTAGCTCCCTTGCAAAGACTTCTTTTGATGGCTGATCTCCTCTCTTTCAATCAACTCTTGATTGCACTTGAGAGGAGGAAGAAGAAGGATGAAGAAGAGGAAGAAGATCAAAGCCCTTCGCAGCCTTCTTCTTTTCTCATGCGTTGAAGCCAAGAGGAGGAAGAAGGGATGTCGCCAAGCTCTTCTTTCCCTTGCACCTTGCTTGCGGTTGAACCAAGGGAGGAGAGGGGAGGGTGGCGGCAGCAAGAGGAGGGCTTCAAGTGCATTAGGGCGCCGGCCCCTTGCCTCCTCTTATATAGCCATCTAGGGCTCCTACAATCTAGGAGCCCTAGAGTTAATTCCATAAGAAGGGGGCGCCGGCCCCTCTCTTCATGCCGCACACAAGGAGAGGAGGAGGGGCGTGATCCCTCCTTCTTGTGATGCCCTAATCCTCCTCTAAGGAGGATTAGGTGTCCCTCTTATGGCTAAGTCCTAATCCTATTAGGCTTTAACCAAATCATGAATCAATTGGGTTCAATCCATGCTAGTCCTAATCCTATTAGAACTTGAATGAACCATGACTCAATTGAACTCTTCAATCCTAATCCAATTAGGAGTCATGTTGATTCATTAGATTAATAATTAATTTAGACTTAAGGAATCCTAATCCAATTAGGATGTATTTAATTTTAGTCCTAATCCAATTAGGACTCTATTTGAATCCGAAGTCCTAATCCAATTAGGATTTCTAGGAATCCTACTCCAAGTAGGAATCCAATTTTAATTCAAAATTCCTAATCTCATTAGGGTTGTAGGAATCCTATTCCAAGTAGGAATCCCAGTCCTACTCCAACTAGGATTCTCAGTCCTAATCCAATTAGGACTCTAGGAATCCTACCCGAAGTAGGATTTGTGTTTAAGTCCAATTAATTAATTCCCTTTGTTCCTTCTTCAACCGAATATCAATCGAATTGATTACTCGTGATTCATAATCACTATTCAACCATCGGATCGGTCAATACTTCTAGTGTGTATGACCCCATAGGTTCTACTCTGACTGGTAGTGAGATATATTATGATCTCTATCATAATATCATTGAAAACTCCTTTCAATGGGTTGGAACGATTCCAACTCAACTCATTAGGGTTTATCGATCATCAAGATAATCCCTATGAGTCCCACTATCCACCAGTGACACCTAGCAGCATGTAGTGGCTACCCAGTAGAATAGAAAGATGAACCTCTAGGTGCAGTTAACATGTGATACAGTCCTACTATCATGGATCCCTACAGGACGGAGGTCATGGACAACTCGTCAAACCCCATCGTCTGTCATATGTCAAGATTTATTCGACTTGAGTTCGATAGTGGAAAACTCTTTTTCCACTTTATATTACTGCCCTGGCCAAGGTCTTAGAACTCAGTCTAACAAATCACATAGGATCACTCCTCTTCTATCAAGGTCGATAATTTCCTTATAGGTGCATACCCTACTCCAACAGTGAACTTACTGCAGCCAATCTACACTGCATGGACCCATATGGCTAGAGACCATGTATGTGTGCAGTCAAACTACAATAACCTCACTGTGAGTAGCCGAAGCACCGCAGGTCAAAGGACCAGTCACACTACTGCAACATCAAGCAAGTCACTGACGAGTGGATAGACATCCAAATGACTTCTTGTCTTGGTCACGCTCAGTACCCTTGTTCTCTAACAAGCACATGCACTATCACTTCAGTGTTCCTACACTGTGGACTCAAGTCTCGTCCATCCAGAAGGAAAGTGATCTGTGCACTGATCGGATCGATCACCGTCCTCGTGATGATCCATTGATCAGGAGCATTTAGAAATTAATCACCAATGATACATGGCTCAAATTCTCAACTCTTGAGAATATGTATCATCATCTTATTAATTCCTTGGACGATTCATAGACACATAAATAATATGAATGAAAAGATGCCTTTTATTTATTCAATAATAAACAGTCAAGTACAAAATTATGTCCCTAGAATCAACAATGTGTCAGCCAAATTGGCTTCTAGGGCATACATCTAACAATCTCCCACTTGCACTAAAGCCAATTAGTCATATATCTTAGGCCCATCTTCTCAAGGTGGGCTTCAGTCTTTTGCTGACTCGGCTGCTTAGTGAACGGGTCCGCCACGTTATCTGCAGAGTCTACTCTCTGCACCTTTACATATTTCTTCTCAACATAGTCGCGTATGAGATGGAAGCGCCGTTCTATATGCTTAGACTTCTGATGAGACCTTGGCTCCTTAGCAAGGGCTATGGCGCCATTATTATCGCAGTAGAGTGTTATGGCATCTGATGTCATCACGTCCAACTCTGCAATGAATTTCTTGAACCAGAAGCCTTCCTTAGCAGCTTCAGAGGCGGCGATGTATTCAGCTTCCATAGTAGAATCAGCAATGATCGGTTGTTTAGAACTCTTCCAATTTACCGTACCACCATTGCACAAGAACACATATCCAGATGTTGACTTCCTGTCATCGACATCAGTCATGAGGTCTGAATCTGTGTACCCTTCTACCTTTAACTCTGATGATCCTCCAAAAACCAAGAATAAATCTTTAGTTCTTCTCAAGTACTTAAGAATATTCTTCACAGCTGTCCAGTGTTCTTCACCTGGATTCGACTGATATCTGCTTGTGACGCTCACAGCAAGAGCTATATCAGGTCGTGTACACAGCATGGCATACATGAGGCTTCCTATTGCCGATGCATAGGAAATCTTGCTCATGCGTTGAATCTCTTCAGATGTGTTGGGGCACATCTTCTTGGAGAGATGAATTCCATGCCTAAGGGGTAAGAGACCCCTCTTGGAGTTTTCCGTGCTGAACCTCTTCAGCACCTCCTCTATGTACATTTTCTGTGAAAGGCCAAGCATCCTTTTAGATCTATCTCTATAGACCTTTATTCCCAAAATATAGGATGCTTCCCCAAGGTCTTTCATGGAGAATTCTTTTGACAACCAGACCTTGACCGAGGTTAGCATGGGAATATCATTCCCAATCAGGAGAATGTCATCTACGTACAGTACGAGAAAAACGACAGCACTCCCACTAACCTTTTTGTAAATACATGGTTTCTCTTCGTTTTTGATGAAATCAAACATTTTGATTGCGTCATCGAAACGAGTGTTCCAACTCCGAGATGCTTGCTTTAGTCCATAGATGGACCTTTGCAGCTTGCAGACCTTGTGATCTCCATCACTGGAAGTGAAACCCAAAGGCTGTTCCATATAGATATCTTCATTAAGATATCCATTCAGGAAAGCAGTTTTTCACATCCATCTGCCAGATTTCATAATCATGAAATGCTGCAATGGCAAGCAATGTTCGGATGGATTTTAGCATGGCTACAGGTGAAAAGGTCTCCTGATAGTCAATGCCCTCGCGCTGACTATACCCTTTTGCCACAAGCCTTGCCTTATAGGTCTCTACCTCTCCATCCGAACTTATCTTCCTCTTGTAGATCCATTTGCATCCAATAGGTACAATACCTTCTGGTGGGTCTACTAAGGTCCAGACTTGGTTGGAATGCATGGAGTCTAACTCTGACTTCATAGCTTCCAGCCATTTCTCGGAATCGATATCAGATATCGCCTCGTTGTAGGTTTTGGGATCCTGTATGTGATCCCTATCTCCCACTAGGAACATTTCCTCGGTATCCTCTTCTAGTATACCTAAGTATCTATCGGGAGGATGGGAGACCCTACTAGATCTACGAGGTGGTCGAGGGACATCGTGTACTGGCTCTTTATGAATGGGTTCTATAGGATCCATGACTCGTTGCTTTTCAGAGACTTTCTCTTCAAGCTCAATTTTCCTCCCACTGCCTCTATCAAGGATAAACTGATTTTCCAAGAAGATGGCATGACGGCTCACAAACACATTGTGATCCTCTGAGACGTAAAAATTGTATCCTAATGACTCTTTAGGATATCCTATAAAACGAGCACTTATGGTCCTAGCCTCTAACTTGTCCGCCTG
The DNA here is from genome assembly GCF_051530095.1 of Phoenix dactylifera. NCBI lineage: Eukaryota > Viridiplantae > Streptophyta > Magnoliopsida > Arecales > Arecaceae > Phoenix > Phoenix dactylifera. The sequence goes on from NC_143193.1 coordinate 11,749,400, forward strand.
TAGTCTCTTGACGTGGGCCGGACATCCCCAAATTTTGAGATGACCCAGACTTGGTTTCTTACCATACCATCTCATACGGTGTGGTAGGAACGGATTTAGAGAGAACTCTATTCAATAAATAAATCGCTGTGAGTAAGGCATCTCCCCAAAGGAACATAGGTAAATCAGTGAAGCTCATCATGGACCTGACCATGTCCAACAGGGTCCGATTCCTCCTCTCTGACACCCCGTTGAGTTGAGGTGTACCCGGAGGTGTCCATTGTGAGACTATGCCGTTTTCTTTGAGATAGTCCCGGAATTCCCCACTAAGGTATTCTCCTCCTCGATCTGATCGAAGAGCCTTAAGAGATTTTTCGGTTTGTTTTTCTACTTCATTCTTGAACTCTTTGAACTTTTCAAAAGATTCAGACTTGTGTCTCATAAGATACACATACCCATATCGTGAATAATCATCGGTAAAGGTAATGAAGTAAGAATAACGTCCCCTGGCTGGCACATCGAATGGGCCACATATATCTGTATGTACTAGGGTAAGTATTTCAGTGGTCCTCTCCCCATGTCCTACAAAGGGCAATCTAGCCATTTTTCCTTGAAGACAGGACTCGCAAACTGGATATGACTCGGAAGTCAATGAGCCAAGAAGCCCATCTTTATCCATTTTGTTCATCCTATCCTCTCCAATATGGCCAAGTCTGAGGTGCCACAAATATCTTTGGTTTATCTCATCTCTAGATCTTTTGGATCCTTTGGCACTCACTTCTTGCTCGGTAATATTCACAGATACATCCATATGTAAATGATAGAGACTGTCGATCATGAAACCACGTGCGACTATTTTATTTCTTAAATAAATAGAACAGCAGTTTTTGTCAAAAGTAAAAACATGACCTTCCTGTGCTAGACTTGAAACAGAAATCAAATTTCTGCTAGCAGCAGGTACATAATAGCAGTCTCTAAGTAATAAACTAAATCCAGACGGTAGTCGCAGATGGTAGGTGCCCACAGCCACAGCAGCAACTTTTGCCCCGTTGCCAACCCGAAGGGTTACCGCACCTTCCGCCAGCCTTCTACTTTTCTTTAGACCCTGCATGGTAGTGCACAAATGAGCACTAGAACCAGAATCTATAACCCAACTAGAAGTAGAAGAAACCGTTAGATTAGTTTCAATTATGAGCAAGTTTATACCTTCTGAAGGCGTGTCACCTTTCTTGTTCTTCAGGCTCTCGAGGTATGAAGGACAGTTTCTCTTCCAGTGGCCTTCGACATTGCAGTGGAAACATTTTCCTTTGTCGTTAGCCTTTTTCTTTTGAACTTCCTTCTTTGGCTTCTTGTCTTTCTTCTGCTTCTTAGCAGGCTTCTTTTTCTTCCAAGTAGACTTTCTCTTGGAATTAGAAGTCAACTCAGCAGCAAGGACATTGCCCCTTGAACCTTTCAAGGCTCCCTCAGCAGTTACCAACATGTTGATTAGTTCAGTCTTAGTGCATTCAATCTTATTCATGTGGTAGTTTACTATAAACTGACCAAATGAATCAGGAAGTGACTGTAGGATCAAATCCACTTGTAATTTCTTGTGCATGTCCATACCGAGCTTCTCAAGCTCCTCCAGATCCTTGATCATAGTCAGACCGTGATCATGGACAGACTGCCCCTCGCGCATCTTTGTTTTGAAAAGCCTCTTGAACACTTCAAAACGAGCTGTGCGACTCTGTTCACCATACAACTCTTGCAGGTGTGCCAGTATGTCCCTAGCAGTCTTCATATTTTCATGCTGGCATTGGAGTTCATTTGACATGGATGCCATCATATAGCATTTTACTCTAATGTCATCATCCAACCATTTTTTATGCATCTCACGCTGAACATCAGTAGGACGTGTTGGTAGTGTGGGGATATCTGAATCGAGTATGTAGCCTATTTTCTCACAGTCCAAAACAATTTTTTGAGATTTCTAAGCCAGTCTTTGTAATTGGTTCCGGTCAGTCGGTTGGTCTCAAGAATACGGGTCAAAGGGTTTGAAGCTGACATTGTATCTGCAGAGAGTAAAGATTCTAGTTAGACTTTTGTACTTGATCCTAATCTGTTCTAAGGTCTTTTAGAACAAATGTAACTCCCACTATTTTCTCGAATCCCACACACTCTCCTGGTAGGGAAACGAAAATTCCACATGACTAGGGTTTCTAGTGGGTACTGCGGTCCCACCGATTTACATGCCACCTCACCTAACAGTTATTGGTGACACATAGATGGATGAGTGTACAACTCTTGTACAATGCTTCTCAAGCATGGTGCAGTGTAACTTGGTCTCTAAGCCATGAAGACCTCACCTAACAGTTATTGGTCCCATTTCTTAGTTAAGTCAGACCCACCGTATAACCGTAGGAATAAAGTCGTCATTGGATCCTCACCTAACAGTTATTGGTGCCCAACCCCACCTTTACCCTACAACATCTCATGTCTATAGAGAGGTCCAGCCCTCCGATGCAACTTGACCACTGTGTCCAGCCGAGACAAATCAACATCAGAAAGGCCTTAGCAGCTCTACTACAGTGGAAGACCTATTGACTTAATATTGGTTAATCATGTCTTAGTGTTTGCAACTTGAGCCCTTCATAAGAGGTAATCGAACAATTGGCCAGGTAAGCAGGTGGAAGGCTCCCCTTACTCAGAGAGTAAGGTCCTAATTAAGTAACCACCTTTTATGCTTTCCTAGACACTAATTAGATCAATTAATCTAATATGACTTGCTCATGTCGGTTCACTCTCGACTTGATTGAGGAGGTTTTGATTTAGGTCTCAATTGGGTTTGCTACATCACATGTAAACCTATCTACCCGACTCGCATTCACATCACATGCAAACGGCACATCACAGGTAGTTATAATCGTAGCATCAAATTAAAGCTAAACTTTAAATAGGTGATGATCATGGATTCTAGTTAGGTCGTATTACAAGCACATGCACGTCAATCGATCAACTGGTCTTCAACTCTTGAATTGGTTCCAAGCCTCCTTGATTCGATCCTTGACCAACTCTTGATCCAATCGCCATCAACTGCTTAGACCCCTGTTCATCTCATGCATCGTCTTCGACTTGATCGTTGACGTACATCACATCACAGAAATACAACCAGATGTAAAATAAAAATAAAAATAAATTACATCTCCTTTTAGGAGGGCACGCAGGCCTCTCAAAACATTAAATAAGATGCATGCAAGCATCTGAAAAATTACATGACATCGCAGATCACATCGCAGGTCATTACATTTGATACCAAAAGGGTTTGAATCCTATGATCATCACCATATGCAACAATTATAATTTTCAGATCTGAAAACTAACTGATTATGTCATGACATAGGTTGCTGATCATGCTAATCATGATTCTAAACTTTGTAATCTCATTAACAACGCAATTAGAATCATCATTTTATCACATAAAAATCAGCATGCAAAAATCAGCACCCCTGAAAAATCTGCATGCAGAAATTTTCAGCATGCATGATCATTCAATTTTCAGATCTAATAAGCCTTTAGATATTTAATTCTTACCTTAATCTACGAAGCCTAGGCTCTGATACCACTGTTGGGAACCCGCCCATGCCGCTGATATTTCAAAACAAAAATCAGATGGCAGCAGAAAGGGGGCATGTGCGGGATCAACGTTCATCGCATGAACGTTGTTTCGAGACCTTTCGTAATTAGGTAAGAATTAAAACTTTTAAAACCATTAGGAAGATCAGATCTTCACCTTGCGCGGGTAGATGATCACCGCAAATCTGAATTCATGGTTTTCGGAAGAGGGTTCGCTTGAAGCCGTTCAAACGTCCGGCCTCTACGGGTATCCACACGAAGTAGAGGACCGATCAAATCTTTCTTGTCTTCCCGGGGTGCTAGCTCCCTTGCAAAGACTTCTTTTGATGGCTGATCTCCTCTCTTTCAATCAACTCTTGATTGCACTTGAGAGGAGGAAGAAGAAGGATGAAGAAGAGGAAGAAGATCAAAGCCCTTCGCAGCCTTCTTCTTTTCTCATGCGTTGAAGCCAAGAGGAGGAAGAAGGGATGTCGCCAAGCTCTTCTTTCCCTTGCACCTTGCTTGCGGTTGAACCAAGGGAGGAGAGGGGAGGGTGGCGGCAGCAAGAGGAGGGCTTCAAGTGCATTAGGGCGCCGGCCCCTTGCCTCCTCTTATATAGCCATCTAGGGCTCCTACAATCTAGGAGCCCTAGAGTTAATTCCATAAGAAGGGGGCGCCGGCCCCTCTCTTCATGCCGCACACAAGGAGAGGAGGAGGGGCGTGATCCCTCCTTCTTGTGATGCCCTAATCCTCCTCTAAGGAGGATTAGGTGTCCCTCTTATGGCTAAGTCCTAATCCTATTAGGCTTTAACCAAATCATGAATCAATTGGGTTCAATCCATGCTAGTCCTAATCCTATTAGAACTTGAATGAACCATGACTCAATTGAACTCTTCAATCCTAATCCAATTAGAAGTCATGTTGATTCATTAGATTAATAATTAATTTAGACTTAAGAAATCCTAATCCAATTAGGATGTATGTAATTTTAGTCCTAATCCAATTAGGATTCTATTGGAATCCGAAGTCCTAATCCAATTAGGATTTCTAGGAATCCTACTCCAAGTAGGAATCCAATTTTAATTCAAAATTCCTAATCTCATTAGGGTTGTAGGAATCCTATTTCAAGTAGGAATCCCAGTTCTACTCCAACTAGGATTCCCAGTCCTAATCCAATTAGGACTCTAGGAATCCTACCCGAAGTAGGATTTGTGTTTAAGTCCAATTAATTAATTCCCTTTGTTCCTTCTTCAACCGAATATCAATCGAATTGATTACTCGTGATTCATAATCACTATTCAACCATCGGATCGGTCAATACTTCTAGTGTGTGTGACCCCATAGGTTCTACTCTGACTGGTAGTGAGATATATTATGATCTCTATCATAATATCATTGAAAACTCCTTTCAATGGGTTGGAACGATTCCAACTCAACTCATTAGGGTTTATCGATCATCAAGATAATCCCTATGAGTCCCACCATCCACCAGTGACACCTAGCAGCATGTAGTGGCTACCCAGTAGAATAGAAAGATGAACTTCTAGGTGCAGTTAACATGTGATACAGTCCTACTATCGTGGATCCCTACAGGACGGAGGTCATGGACAACTCGTCAAACCCCATCGTTTGTCATATGTCAAGATTTATTCGACTTGAGTTCGATAGTGGAAAACTCTTTTTCCACTTTATATTACTGCCCTGGCCAAGGTCTTAGAACTCAGTCTAACAAATCACATAGGATCACTCCTCTTCTATCAAGGTCGATAGATTCCTTATAGGTGCATACCCTACTCCTAAAGTGAACTTACTGCAGCCAATCTACACTGCATGGACCCATATGGCTAGAGACCATGTATGTATGCAGTCAAACTACAATAACCTCACTGTGAGTAGCCGAAGCACCGCAGGTCAAAGGACCAGTCACACTACTGCAACATCAAGCAAGTCACTGACGAGTGGATAGACATCCAAGTGACTTCTTGTCTTGGTCACGCTCAGTACCCTTGTTCTCTAACAAGCACCTGCACTATCACTTCAGTGTTCCTACACTGTGGACTCAAGTCTCGTCCATCCAGAAGGAAAGTGATCTGTGCACTGATCGGATCGATCACCGTCCTCGTGATGATCCATTGATCAGGAGCATTTAGAAATTAATCACCAATGATACATGGCTCAAATTCTCAACTCTTGAGAATATGTATCATCATCTTATTAATTCCTTGGACGATTCATAGACACATAAATAATATGAATGAAAAGATGCCTTTTATTTATTCAATAATAAACAGTCAAGTACAAAATTATGTCCCTAGAATCAACAATGTGTCAGCCAAATTGGCTTCTAGGGCATACATCTAACACTCCTGTAGTGCTATCATCGGGCCTAGGAAGAATCTAAGGGCTATGATCTAGTCCTCATCCTCCTAGCATAAGTGGCGAGGGGAGGTCTGGCCTGATGGGACTGAGTCTATCGTGGACCTCGGTGAGCTGGGTGACTCTGTGCAGAAATCTCTGACTCAGCTGCTCGGGGCACAGATGGACCATGAGCCTCTCTCTCTCTAATGCTGCCATATGGTCTCTGAGGCCTCTAATCTCAAGAGTCATACTGTCCATCCTGTGCATCATGCCATCAGAGAGGGTCCTCACCTGAGCTGACACGAGCTCAGTCATCCTACTCCAAAACTCCTCTGTACATCCTGTAGGTGTGGATGATGAAGGCCCAGCCTCTGAAGGTGCTGTAGGATGATCCGCAGGTATCTCAGGCTCAGGAATAGAGTCTCCAATCTCTGGTGCATCACCCTCTGGTGCATGTATTCCTGCACCTACACGCACCCACTGACCATCCACCTTCTCATAACCCATGTGAACTAAGGACCGTGCAGTGTAGGTGTCAGTAAATAACAGATGCCTGGATATCTCTTCCTCCACACATATGTCATGCTGCCTAAATATCAGGATGAGTATCATACCGTAGGGCAAAAAAACTTTCAATTTGTATATGGCCTCTCGCATCTGCCTGATCATCATAGTTGGAAGATTCAGGGGAATGCCCTGAATGACATGCTCCATAATGACCACGTCTCGCTCAAATATGTGATCGAATCTTGCACTCTTCGAAAACAATATCCCACCTATGATGTTATGCAATAACCTCATCTCAGCTGATAGAGAGCTAGCTACTAAGTTTTTTGAATAGTCAAAGTTATCTCTCTCAAAAATTATCTGTAGAGCCCTCAAGTTATTCTCTGGTCTTTCTGGTGTGGCTCCTTCGCAGGAGAGATAAAGCAACTCACTTAGGCTTTCTTTGGAAACACAAACCCACACTCATCTGACCTCAGACACAAGCTCTTCCGGTCCAACCTTTAGGAAGGCATAGAACTCACGATCTAAGCCCGGGTAGGTCACCAAATCTAGGGAGCAAAGATACTCCCATCCTTGCCTTCGGATCCGACCACCCAACCGGAACCCTTCTTGATCCAAAAACTCAGAATGGATCCTTCTCCCCGTGGTCACCGGTCTTCCCGCATATTTAGCAAGTTGAACTGAAGGGGAAGGAGGTGGAGGAGGCTCTACACATGTCTCACCTTGTGGAGGCACTGTAGAAGAATCTCTAGCATGCCTTTCTACAATGGTTGGCTGTGAGACTCTCCCGGATCGCTTAGCAACGGCTTGCTTGGGTTCCATTTTCACCAAATGCATCCTTAGGTATTGATCTAACGACTTAGGGAAGCAATCTAATACTGTTTGGAGATGATTGGAAGGGATTGGAAAGTGAAAAATAGGATTTTAGAAAGAGGACAAGGAGAAATAGTGCCCTAGAATGGCTCACGGGTCCCCTTTTTAAAAATGGGGTCTGAGGATGATAGTGTTATTTTGATGATTAACAAACAATTATCCAAAGCATGCTATAAGTTAAATTGATACTTCATTTATAAGTTCATTACTCTCAGTACATATGCTTAATTGAATATATATATATGGTCTTGTTCATTTGGATGGATCTAATCTTGAGAATGCAGTAAAGTGTGAATTGAGTCGACCCATAGGTTGATTGGGTCGACCCCGGGACTTAAAGGAATCATCTGGCACACTCCTGCAAAAACAGCACAAATGAACAGTGAGTTGGGTCGACCCAAGGTAGGCATGAGTCGACCCAACCTCCAAAGAACCTCAAAATGCAAAGGAAAAATGCTCTCTGGATTTACTGAGAGGGTCGACCCACACAGTGGTTGAGTCGACCCAAGCTTGAGTCGACCCAAACCCTGAGAGGGTCGACCCAAAGGCAAGACAGAAAGACAGACAGAAAATGGTTCTCTGGAATTACTGAGAGGGTCGACCCAAGAAGAAGTTGAGTCGACCCAAGTGAACTTTGAGTCGACCCAAACCCTGAGAGGGTCGACCCAAATGGAAGACAGAAAGACAGACAGAAAATGGCTCTCTGGAATTACTGAGAGGGTCGACCCAAGAAGAAGTTGAGTCGACCCAAGTGAACTTTGAGTCGACCCAAAGAATGGTTGGGTCGACCCAAGTGAAGGAAGGTTGAAATTCATGTTTCTGTGTTCTCTGAGAGGGTCGACCCAAGGAATGTTTGAGTCGACCCAAGGCCAAGTTGGGTCGACCCAAGGACAGGTTGAGCCGACCCAAACACGGGCTGAACAGTAACGGATAGTTTTGCAGATGTACTTTTTGTCCTTCCCAAGGTCAGTAACGGCTAGTTTTTGAATTCTAACCATTGGGGCTTGACCAAAGAAGGTGGGAGGCTATTTAAAGGGGCACTATTCATCAGAGAGAAATATCTTTTGAGAGGTCTATCAAAGAATACAAAAGTGCCCTAATCTTCTTCATCAAGAGCTTCATTCAAAAATCAAAGAAAGGGATTGAGCAGATTCAAAGAGGCATCAAGAGCTCCTTCCCCCATTGAAGAGTGAAGCTTCCTTGACAAAGAAGAGCCAAGCAACTTCAAAGCGATAATTTCTTTCTAACTCTTCTTCATTGCTCATATTGTTCTATATGCTCATTTAGGAGTTTAAATCTTTTCTTTTCATTTGTTTGAATACTTTGTAAAGGTTCGTTGGTGAGCCCGCAAAACCAACAAAGGTTTTTGGTAAACCCGGAAAACCAAAGTTGTAAAGGTTCGTTGGTGAGCCCGCAAAACCAACAAGGTTTTTGGTGAACCCGGAAAACCAAAGTTGTATAGGTTCGTTGGTGATCCCGTAAAACCAACAAGGTTTTTGGATTGTGAGCCCGGAAAATAATCCAACTGTAATCCGCGAGATTATAGTGAATTCCCAAGGGTACGCTTGGGGAGTGGACGTAGGTGCTAAGGAGAGCACCGAACCACTATATATTGTTGTGTTTGGATTGTGTTTGTGCTTTCATTCTCTCTTGCTTTACTTTCTATTCTTGCATTAGTTTAACTCACTCTAATAACCTAAGTAAGCATCCATCGCATTTAACTAAGAAAGTTTTAAAAGCACTAAAGTTAAGAAGAAACCAATTCACCCCCCCCTCTTGGCTTGTCACCTTGGGCAACAAGTGGTATCAGAGCAAGGTGCTCTAATAGTACTCATTGATCTAACAATCAAGAGTTAAAGATCATGACAACCCAAGTGGGATGTGCAATGAGTGAGGGACAATCCACAAATAGACCTCCTCTATTTAATGGCACAAACTACACATATTGGAAAGCCAGAATGAGGATATTCATTCAAGCCTCAGATTATGAACTATGGCAAATCATCACTAGAGGACCTCACACACCCACACTTAACATAGAGGGCACTATCATACCCAAACCAGAAATGGATTGGAATGAAAATGATAGAAGATTAGCACAGTTAAATGCAAAAGCTGTAAATATACTTTACTGCTCTTTAGATGTAAATGAATTTAATAGAATATCCACTTGCACCACCGCCAAAGAAATTTGGGATAGACTTGAGGTCACACATGAAGGGACCAATCAAGTTAAGGAGTCTAAGATAAACATATTAGTACACAAGTATGAACTGTTTAAAATGGAATCTACTGAGTCCATAACTGATATGTTTACTCGTTTTACTGATATTATAAATGGGCTTAAGAGTTTAGGAAAGTCTTATTCTAACTCTGATTTGGTGCGTAAAATTCTCAGGTCTCTACCAAGAAATTGGGAGGCCAAGGTAACCGCTATTCAAGAAGCAAAGGACCTCAACACACTGCAGTTAGAGGAGCTTCTAGGATCACTCATGACCTATGAGTTGACAATGAGGCAAAATTCAGAAGATGAGGTCAAGAGGAGAAAGCCTATTGCCCTAAAGACTACCACCCCTAGACAACAAACTGAATCGGAAGATTCAAATGATGATGAAGATATTGATGAAGAAGGGATGGCAGTGCTTGGGAGAAAATTCAGAAAATTCATGAGAGGTAAGAATAGATTCCATAAAAAGAAGCCCTTCATTAAAGGTAACTCAAGCAAAGAAAAGGGTAAGGACAAAGAAAAGGAGAAAGAAACTCCCATTTGCTATGAGTGTAACAAATCCGGGCATTATAAGATAGATTGCCCAGATTTGAAGTGGATAGCAAGAAAATTGAAAAAGAAGAATTTTATGGCCGATTGGAGTGAGAGTGAGGAATCAAGTTCGGAGGACGAAGATCATCAAGACACGGCCCAAATATGTCATATGGCCAATGACGATGAGGTAGATTCTGAACTTGACTGTGATTTTACTGTTGATGAATTACATGATGCATTTTTAGAACTCATGGAAGAACATAAGAAAGTAATTAATAAAAACAAAGCTCTAAAAGAAGAAAATCAATCTCTCATTAAAGATAAGATAAAACTGTCTCATAACTACGAAACATTAAGTAGGAAACTTGAAAATGAAACCAAGAACTTAATTGCTGAAAATATTAAGTTAAAAGAAGATGCTGAAAAATATAAAACTTTGGTAGATAAATTTACTCTTAGTTCTACCAAATTAAATTTGATTCTTGATAGCCAAAAAGCTGTATATGATAAGGCCGGTTTAGGATATAAAACAAATAGGAAACAAAAATTATTAAAGAATATTTTTGTAAAAGCTAAAAATGAAAATATTACTTGTTATTATTGCAATAAGTTAGGACATAGAGCATATGAATGTAACTTTAGAAAGTCTAGTCAAAACAAATCAAGTAATAATCAAAAGATAAAATTCAAAAAGGTTTGGGTTCCAAAAGGAACATGGAGTACTAACCCTAAAGGACCCAACTTAGTTTGGGTACCTAAAGTTTCTTCTTGATTTTGATTGCAGGTGTGTCTTGCAGCTGACAAAGTTGAAAAACGTTGGTATCTAGATAGCGGCTGTTCAAGACACATGACTGGTGACGAAGATCAATTTGTCACATTGGAACCAAAGAATGGTGGAGTAGTAACCTATGGAGACAATGGTAAAGGGTATATCATTGGAAAGGGTAAAATTTTCATTGCTCCATCTGTTTTTATAGAAAATGTCTTATTAGTTAAAGGTTTGAAACATAATCTTCTTAGCATAAGTCAGTTTTGTGATAAAGGATTTAAAGTTACATTTGAAGCATCTGTATGTATAATCACAAATCCTAAAGATAATAGTATTGTACTTGTAGGACAAAGGCAAAGGAATATTTATTTAGTAGATCTTCAAGAATTAGGCAAGAAAAATGGTTTATGCTTAATTACTAATGAAGAAAAGAAAAATGAAACTAGTTGGCTTTGGCATCGAAGACTAGGACATGCTAGTATGGAATTAATATCAAAACTAGTTAAGAAGGAGTTAATAAAAGATGTGCCAAAATTGACTTTTGAAAAAGACAAAATATGTGGACCATGTTCATTGGGAAAACAAACTAAGTCATCCTTCAAATCGAAAAATGTAGTCTCAACAACTAGACCATTTGAACTCATACATATGGATTTATTTGGACCTACTAGAACTACAAGTCTAGGAGGGAAGAAGTATGGACTAGTTATTGTAGATGATTTTTCAAGGTACACATGGGTTTTATTTTTGGCACATAAGAATGAAGCATTTTCAGAATTTTTGAAACTATACAATAAAATCATAAATGAAAAGAAACTCACATTGGTAGCAATTCGAAGTGATCATGGCACGGAATTTGAAAATCAACACTTCGAGGAATTCTGCACTAAAAATGGAATATCACATCAATTTTCAGCACCTAGAACGCCTCAACAAAATGGGGTTGTTGAAAGAAAAAATAGGACATTGGCAGAAATGGCACGCACAATGTTGTGCGAGTCAAATCTTCCAAAGTACTTTTGGGCTGAAGCTATAAACACTTCTTGCCATATTCTAAATCGAGTCTTAATACGACCTATAACTAAGAAAACTCCTTATGAACTTTGGAACAATAGGAAACCAACTGCAAAATATTTTAAAGTATTTGGATGTAGATGTTTTATCTTAAATAATGGCAAGGAGGACTTAAGTAAATTTGATGCCAAGTCAGATGAAGGTATCTTCTTAGGATACTCCACATCTAGCAAGGCATACAGAGTATTCAACAAAAGAACCTTAGTAGTGGAAGAGTCGGTCAATATTATATTTGATGAGTCTGATAGTGAGTCTGCTAGGAAAGAAAGTATTGTTGATGATGATACAGGAATTATAGACTTTGAAAAGTTGAATATAGATGACGTGCCAAATCAAGATAAGGGAGAAGATTGCGTGCCACCACAACCCCAAGACGTGCCAAAAGAATGGAGGTATGCACATGGACATCCCAAAGACTTAATTAATGGTGATCCATCTCAAGGGGTAAGAACTCGATCTTCTCTTAGGAATTTAAATGATTATCTTGCTTTTGTTTCACAATTAGAACCTAAAACTTATGAAGAAGCTGAAAAAGATACTAACTGGATAAATGCCATGCAAGAGGAATTAAATCAATTTAAAAGAAGTAATGTATGGACATTAACTGAAAGACCAAAGCATAATTCAGTAATTGGAACAAAATGGGTATTTAGAAATAAATTAGATGAAAATGGAGTAGTTATAAGAAATAAGGCTAGACTTGTAGCTAAAGGATACAATCAGGAAGAAGGAATAGATTATGATGAGACATTTGCTCCTGTAGCTAGATTAGAAGCTATAAGATTACTTCTAGCATTTGCATGCTTTATGGACTTTAAATTATATCAAATGGATGTGAAGAGTGCATTTTTAAATGGTATTATTGAAGAGGAAGTATATGTAGAACAACCTCCAGGATTTGAAAATCATGAATTACCAAATCATGTGTTTAAATTGCATAAGGCATTATATGGATTAAAGCAAGCACCTAGGGCTTGGTATGATAGACTAAGTAAGTTTCTCATTGATAATGACTTTTGTAGAGGAAATGTAGATAAAACTCTATTTCTCAAAAGAAAGGACAAAAATCTACTAGTGGTACAAATATATGTAGATGACATAATCTTTGGTGCCACTAACGACACTCTATGCAAAGAATTTGCTGATTTAATGCATGGAGAATTTGAGATGAGTTTGATGGGAGAATTAA